>NC_137277.1:126155000-128655000 GCF_054371585.1 Giraffa tippelskirchi | reverse complement strand
AAAAGGTAAAAAAATGAAAAATTAACAAAACACTAACAAAAAAAAACTCAGAGGAAACAGAGGAATTGATGTAACTAGAAAACAAACAAACAAAAACTATCTCAGATAATGTGACT
Organism: Giraffa tippelskirchi; assembly: GCF_054371585.1. Classification (NCBI taxonomy): domain Eukaryota; kingdom Metazoa; phylum Chordata; class Mammalia; order Artiodactyla; family Giraffidae; genus Giraffa; species Giraffa tippelskirchi. The sequence continues at coordinate 128,654,884 of NC_137277.1, read as the reverse complement.
TATTATATTTATGAAACAAACTCAGAAAACTATATACATATATAAACTACATACCCCCATATATATATGTATATGTATATGTGTTTCTGCATAGTTGTTTAGTTGTATCTGACTTTTTGTGACCCCCATGGACTATAGCCTGAGAGAGTCCTCTGTTCATGGGGTTTCCCAGGCAAGAATACAGGCGTGGGTTGCCATTTCCTCCTCCAGGGGGTCATGACAACCCAGGGATCGAACTCATGTGTCTTGTGTTTCCAGCACTGTCAGGCAAACTCTTTTACAACTGAGCTACCGGGGAACCCTGTATATGTGTATGCGTATTTACCTTACATTTCAGTATGTAGTGTATAAAAGAGTCCTGAGAATGTTTCCTATGCAATGGGTGCCTTTTTACGCTCTTAGTCAAATATTTGATTAAACATTTTTAAAAATTTTAATGAAGCCCAATTTATAAATTGTTTCTTTGATAAGCAATTCTTTTGGTGTCAAACTGAATACAATTTAGCATATTTTAAGTTATGAAGATATGCCCCTATGTTTTATGTTAGATGACTAATTCCTTTATCTTTTGCATTTAGGTCTGAGTTCCAACTCAAGTTGGTTGGTGAGTGTTGTAATTCAGGGTAGGGGCAAGGTTAATTTTTTTTCAATCAACATTCAGTTGCTCCAGCATAATTTCTTAAAAACAAACAAACAAACAAATCTGTGATATTTCTATAATAAATTAAAGAATATTTTACTTGAGGGTGTTTATTTTTGAAACTTTATTCTTTAAGATTGTTGTAGTCTTTCACAAAAAAATAGAATATACTGATTAATTATAGTGTTGCAATGATTCTTAAAATCTGGTAGCATATATTCTGCAGCATGAGAGATTAATCACATGATTTTTTTTTTTTTAAAGCAAGAAATAAAACGTTCTTGCCTTTAGGTTCAATTGGCAGCTCAAGAGATATAAGGATCTTTGAGGCCTTGAAAATCATGACTTCCTAAAAAAAAGAAATGAAAATAAAACAAGAGAAACTCAGGTTACTGATACACTGGTCCTATCTTACAGATGTTGCAAGTTAGGGGACATTCTGAGAAAGGCAGCACTGGACCTGTCTAATCTGGGGTGCTCGTCAGACACCATCTCCTTCCATAGTTCTTGACTACAGAGTCAGGTTTAAGGCAATTAAAAATGTGTTTAAACATCTTGTTGTGCAATTGTACATGACTGCATTCTCTGAGCTGGCAAGGACAGCTATGGCCCATCTCTCTCTAGGCCCCAAACAATTTTTATATTGCTTATTGTTTACTGTCAGTTTTCCTATATCAAACGGTCAACAGTGATTGTTACATCTGAAATTTTCTTTCTCTTTTCTCTATATCTTATCATCAGAAACATGGTGGGAATATGAGGGTATCTGGGCTTTCTAAAGGTGAGCAAGCCAGATTTTAGAAGCTTATTCCCTATAGTTGGCTTTCAAGTCTGATATTGTTTTTCCTCCATCTTTCTCTTTTTTCTTTCTTCTTTTCTTCATTTCATTTACAATATTCTAGGTGAAATTTATATCCTACAAAACATATACTTACTTATTCTCTGCTCATAACTGTTTCTATTTTGAGTTAGTGGCAATCTTTTTTCTTTGCTTCTATAATCTAAGAGAACATTTGCTCAGACACCTAGAAATATTTATTTCTTAAATACAAATTTGCTTAACCTAATAATATAATGTTATACTTCCCTTTCTTTTGAGGAAAAATAACCCAGTTAGATTTCATGGCTACAGGATATTTCTACTCTCTTTCTTATACATACTCTATGCTACACAGAGATAATCTTTATGCTGAGGATATGAAACAGGGATATTTGCTTCATGTGAAATTGTTCTCACTTTTATAGTCACTCACCATACTTTGACCACTCTGTCTAAGGAAAGAATGAGAAATATGGACAAAATTCTTTACATAAGAGTGCTCACTAAAGTAATGTTTACAATGATTTACAAGGATAAATAAATGAAAATAAATAAATGCTAAAAGAAATGTTTAAGTGCATTATGATATATCCATGATAGCATATTTTGCAATTGTTAAAACCATTTTAAAAGACTTTTTTGGAGAGTGTTTTTAAGAATGTGGGGAAATTAAATTATTGATAAAAATAAAGAGACATAGATATAAATGGGGAGTAAATAAAGGCTAAGGGAAATAGATACAAAATATAAGATTTATTTGCCATGTTGAGGGTAAGATGAGGTAAAGCTACAGTCATTGAGTCATATTAGCATTCCCAATTATTCTTATCCAGGGCTTTGGTTAAATATGATCTTCACAATAGTTTTTCTGTGATCATCCCTTTAAAAACTGCAACCTCAACCCCTCTTCATATTCCAGCACTCTCATCTCCCTTGGTGTTTTTCCACTTTTGTCATTAGCTGTCACATATATTCTGTTAATTTTTTCTTATTCATTTTTGCCCCATAGGCATGTATCTCTCATGAGGGCAAGGATTTGGGTTCACTTTGCTTCCTGCTTTATCTCCTGCTACACATTATTGCCAGGTTCTTTGTAGACTGTTAATAAAATTTTGTTGAATGAACTGATAAATAAGCCAATGGATATGCTTTTGTTTTTCCCTTTTTTGAATTTATACTTTGAATAATCTTCCAATTATCATTCTATTATTAAAGTCAGAAAAAAAAAATAAGGTGTTCTCCATTACTATGGCAGTATCTTACCCTTGCTTTTCCTGCAGTTACTAATGATAAAGATTTTGTCGTACCATAAGAAAGAAGTACTCCATTTTTTTTCTAGTGCCAGAATAAAAGGAAATCTAGAAGAAAAGTATTTTCCTCAACAAACTGTGGAAAATTCTTAGAGATGGGAATACCAGAGCACTTTACCTGTCTCCTGCAAAACCTGTATGAAGCAACAGTTAGAAATGGACATGGAACAGCAGACTGGTTCCAAATTGAGAAAGGAGTACATCGAGGTTGTATATTGTCACCTTGTTTATTTAACTTACATGCAGAGAACATCATGACAAATGCCCAGCTGGATGAAGCACAAGCTGTAATCAACATTGCCAGGAGAAATATCAATAACCTCAGATATGCAGATGGCACCACATTTATGGCAGAAAGTGAAGAGAAACTAAAGAGCCTCTTGATGAAGGTGAAAGGGGGGAATGAAAAACCGGGCTTAAAGCTCAACATTCAAAACACTAAGATCATGACATCCTGTCCCATTGCTTCATGGAATATAGATGGGGAAACAATGAAAATAGTGACAGTCTTTGTTTTCCTGGGCTCCAAAGTCACTGCAGATGGAGACTGCAGCCATGAAATTAGAAGACACTTGCTCCTTGGAAGAAAAGCAATGACAATCCTAGACAGCATATTAAACAGTAGGGATACTACTTTGCCTACCAATGTCTGTCTAGTCAAAGCTATGGTTTTTCTAGTAGTCATGTATGGATGTGAGAACTAGACAATAAAAAAGATGGAAGAACTGAAGAACAGATGCCTTCAAACTGTGGTTTTGGAGAAGAATCTTGAGAGTACTTTGGACTGCAAGGAGATCAAACCAGTCAATTCTAAAAGAAATTAACTCTGAATATTCTTTGGAAGTACTGATGGTGAAGCTCCAGTACTTTGGTCACCTGGTGTGAAGAGCCAACTCTTTGGAAATGACCCCAGTGCTGGGAAAGATTGAAGGCAGGAAGAGAAGTGGATGACAGGGTTTGAGATAGTTGGATGGCATCAGTGACTTGATGGAAATGAATTTAAGCAAAATCTGGGAATTGGTGATGGACAGGTAAGCCTGGCATGCTGCAGTCCATGGGGTAGGACGGGATTGAGAGACTGAACAACAACAACAACATTTTATAAATACCCAAATAAAAGGCATGAGCAATATTACTTTTTCAAATATCCAAATTAAGCAAAGACATAAGTAAAGTTAAACAGGGTTTGGTTTTATGGTGAATTATTCAATATGATCTCTAGAATTGCATTATGTCACCATTCATGATCCATCTATATACTGTGTATTCCCTTTCTATCAGGAAATTAAAACTGTATTTGTTTTTCTTTGTCAAAATTAAAAATGGTCAGCTATTCCTTGGGAATTATACAAGGAAAATCTAATTAAGAAACATTGAAAATAGAAAACTCAAGCTAATCTGTAGTGGTGAAAAGTGGCCGATGATCAAAGAGATACGAAGGTGATGGAAATATTACATACTTTGATTGTTGTGTCAATATATAGAATATATATTTGTCAAACTGTTACTGAACTTCAGCATCTGGTCACTGCTTCTGAATAGAAATGCAGAGACAGAGCTCTGGGTGAAGTTGAAAAGAGTAGCTTTTATTGATTTGCCAGGCAAAAGGGACCAAAGTGGGCTATTGCCCTCGAAACTGTGTGGTCTGCTCTGGAGGGGCTTATGAGGAGTCTTACAATGTGCAAAGAGCATGGCGTGATCAGCTCATGAACATTTTTCTGATTGGTTGGTGATGAGTCAGCATCATCAACCTTCTGGTTCCAACCAGTCTGAGTTCTACGTGCTTGTGGGCAGCATATAGTTAATTTTTTCCCTATGATGGAAGTTTCAATATTTGCAAAACAGCTCAAAAAATGTGACTCAAAGTTTTATCTATAGCCCTCAAGGAAGAACTCAAAAGTTTTTGATTTTGTTTAATGGCTAAAGTATTATTATTTTGTCTTGCTTGACTGTTTTCCTCTGCATTTTCTCACTGTTATGATTAGATTTATTCTTTGACTAAAATTTTAATACAGACCAAAGACAAGTGGAGGACATGGGAGGGGGTCTGTTCTGGGAAGACCTCATAGGGTCCTGCTTGGTTAAAAACTCTATAATTATATGCATAAGATAGGTGGGTAAATTTTATGTATATTATATTTTAATATACCGATAATGTTAGAAGAAGACTTTAGAAAAATTAGTGAGGTTAGGAAAGAACTATAATTTATTTCAAACATCCTTGTCCTCAACTTCATTCCTATTTAAAAGCCATCAGTGTCTCCAGACTCACAATATTCTCTCCACTTGGCCTCATGCCAGAGTAATACAGTCCATTACGCACCTACACAAATCCTCTATTTTAGAGGGCCAACTCTTTTACTCTCCCTGACACACCTTTCTCATTATGAACTTCCCTCTTCTTGACCTTTCTTAACCTCAGCCTATAACCCTCTGCTCTTAGCAGAGAAATTCCCATATCTAAAATCTCCCTTTGTTCAACAAAACTCCCTAGGACCATCAAAGAGGGATTTTTCTTATAATCTTAACTGTTAGATTTTATCTCCTCTATATTTATATATCTATACAGAGTGACTTTTCATGTATACCTCATTATCCCAACTGGACTTTAACCTTCCTTATCTCAGGTATCCAGTTTTACAGCTATTCAATTCTCTACTCTGTTTTACATTTGGTAGGCGTTCACTCATTATGTGTTGATTGATAGCCTACATGCTATAAACAGCTTTATACTGCATGGAAATAAAAGATGTCAAAGAGCCAAAGACGTATTGTTTGTAGTTTTGCAGATGGGCAAGGTGGATAACTATAATTAGGAACAAAAGAGAAACATAATGAATCAGTTTGATAGCAAATAATAGCACAAGAAGATTAGTAGGCTTTCCTTTTCTCATATGGTCCAATGAAATAATATAAATGAAGAACGATGGAGAAAGAGATAAAAATATTGTACTTACAGTTGCCTTCAGTTTCATCATATTAATTTAGAAACCCTGCCAACTATGCTCCACAGGAGACAGAAAATGATGGATGTGGCAAATTACTGCTTCCTCTAGCAATGCAGGGATATTTCTTGAACTAATTCTTATCAATGGACAAAGGAGGATGGGCAAATCAATGTTACTGAAGTGAAACATTTCCAATTTAATCATATCAGGTAAAATCACAAAATTGAAGCCAATTATTTACAAAATGCATTTTATAACCTTCAAGAATTTGACTGAAAAAAAAGTTTCAACAGACTAGTAAGGTATATACATTAGTGGATGTAAGCCATAAAAAATAATATATGTAGAAACTACATTATTTGGAGTGGTCTTTATTCTCCACATATATACACACATATATATGTATGTATGTGGAATTTTGCACTGTATAATTGTCAGTGAGTATGTTTTGAATACCTAGTGTTTGTCAGATATGGTGTGAGGTCTTGTGGTAGAGTTTTGAATAAAAACAGCTCCATCCCTCAGATAAATTTAGTTGGTAATTGAAACAAATAAATGAGAAATTTTAATAGATGGGAGTGGGTCCAAAGTTGCAAGGAAGCAGACAGAAGAAGCTGGAGTATTAAGTAGAGTGCTTTGGAAGTCACCCCAAAGTAGATGATATATGAACAGTATCCCTAATAGAAAGTAAGGCAAAAGATAACAGGACAAGCTTGAAAGAGGGAACAGAATAAGGTCATAAGATATATTTGTTTAAGACATATTTGTAAGTCTTTATGATTCCCACTGAAAACTGAGCTAAGCTAGTCTTGGTCACTCAAAGTTATTAGTCCTCTGATGTAATTATTGATAGTCTTTGATTCAAAGAGTAAGGTGAAGGCTATTTCTCTTCTCATTCAACCTTATTTTTAGGTAGTGTATTAAAATGAGTATACCTCTTGGTCCACATTTTGCTACATATAAAGTCATTTATTATTATCATACACAATACGGGCTATTTTTGGAAGCTCAGTTTGGTGCAGTTCAACTCATTTTTTCCTTCATTCAGTGACAAGTGCTTGCATGAAACATTTACTCCAACTCAGATTCATCAGAATTCTAATGGCAGAATCAGTCAATTTTCTAAATGAATCAGGTTCAGCATTTTCTACTAAATGAAGTGTACATGATGAAATGGAATTTTATAGCTAAGGTGTTGATCCTTGGTTAGTAAAATTTACACAGAAAAATTTATCCAAATTTTCAGCCAGTTTTTTCTCTTAAACACATCATTTCACTAAAGAAAATTTAATTCAACTAGATTATGTAAACTTTGTATCCTCTTGTGCAAATTTAATGATCTATAAAGCATTTTCCATTGATGTCTCGAGAAGGAGGATTGTTGAATAGGATACTTCATGTTTTAATTAACTGCCGTTGGATTTAAAATTATCTTACACACACATATATTCTAGTGTCTACACAAAAGTACATTACATGAACTCATAGATGACAACTCCTTAATAACATAAAGTTTCTTGCCCTCAAGATGGATCACAGGTCAAATAGATATACTCATCATGACACAATTGCTGACTTGACTACAGTTCAATCATAACACTGAGAAATAAAATATTAAAATCTGACGGAAGAAGAAACTGAAAATAGAAAAGACTTCATGGCAGTTTGGCCCACCATGTTCTTCTCACCAGTGCTCTAGGCCCGCATGGCTGCCTCACTGCTGACTGGGGAAGACATATAAGGAATCTGCCTAAGACAGCTGTGCAGAATGGAGCTGGAGGAGCCTTATCTGTGAACAGAGATATTCCTGAGAATAACCCAGATACTCCATTTGATTTCATACCGGAAAACTGTAAGAAGAGGCCACTGCAAAAAACTACCCAAAAGGGCATAAAACAGCTGCTCTGCTTCTAGACCTGAATTTTGCCCAAAATTAGAATGGATGGCTGCCCATCTCTATGAACAAGGTTGCAGAGATTTTAAAGGTACCTCCAATGAGACTATATGAAGTAGCAACTTTTTATACAATGTATAATCGAAAGCCAGTTGAAAAGTGTCACATTCAAATTTATACTACTACACCTTGCATGCTTCAAAACTCTGACTGCATACTGGAAGCCATTTAGAAAAAACTTGGAATAATGTTGGAGAGAATACACTTGAGAAACTTTTCACTCTTATAGAAGTGGAATGTTTAGGGCCCTGTGTAAACACATCAATGGTTCAAATAAATGACAACTGCTATGAGGATCTGACACCTAAGTATACTGAAGAAATTATTGATGAACTCAAGTCTGGTAAACTCCCCCAAACTGGGCCAAGGAGTGGAGCTTCTCATGTGAGCCAGTCGGAGGTCTTACCTCTTTGACTGAACCAGCTAAAAGGACCTAGATTTGGTGTGAAAGTAGGACTTTAATTTATATTCAATCATAAATATGTCACTGGAGAAATGAAATATTAATCTCCTATCTACCTAAATTTTTTATATTATTTGTTTGTTTTTATCTGTTTATACCTCGCTTGTAACTTAGCAACTTACAGCTGCAAGTACCATGTAAGAACTTCAGAGCATCATTTTAAAGTCTTCTGCTATCTTGGTTTACTATGAACACATTATTTCATAATCTAGTTAACAGTTATTTCAACATTATCCATTTTCAACTGTCCCTTCACTTTTATCAGTAACATTAAGGTACTGTGAAATAAAAATTCTGTCAAATTTTAAAGAAAAAGAGGAAAGATTTCATAAAAGGAAGTGAAAATAAAAGTCACTCAGTCATGTCTGATTCTTTGCCACCCTATGGACTATGCAGCCTATGGAATTTTCTAGGCCAGAATACTGGAGTGGGTAGCCTTTCCCTTCTCCAGGGAGATCTTTCCAATCCAGGGATCGAACCCAGGTTTCCTGCACTGCAGGCAGATTCTTTACCAGCTGAGCCACAAAGGAAGCCCAAAAGTGACACTGAATTGATCATTGCTTGAAAGGAGTATTTCAACAAAGAGAAAAAGAAAATTTCTTTTGAATAAAGCAAAAACTGCTAGGGTCTTAAATTACCACAGTGGTAGCAGGAGTTAGGAATCATTCATAACAGTTTTCTTTTTCCCTTTAGCTAACTGAGGTATAATTGACAGATAAAGGTGTTTACATTTAAAGTATACTACATTCTGATTTGATATAAATATGCATTGTGAAATATTTACCACAATTAAGATAATTAGCACATTTGTTATTACCTTTCTGTGTGTGTGAGAACCTTTGTGGTCTACTTGCCTAGCAAATTTCAAGAGTACCATGCAATGTAATTAATTATAGTCATCATGTACATTTGATCCTCAGATCTTACTCATTACGCACAAAAGTTTGTATGTTTTAACCAATATCTCCCCATTTCTTCCACCTGCTGTCTCTGGCAACCACATTCTACTCTCTGGTTCTATGAATTTTCTTTAGAGTCCACATATAAATGAACATATTTTTGGTATTTGTTTGTGTCTCTATGTCTAGTTTATTTAGCATAATGCCTTCCATTTTTATCCATGCTATCACAAATAGCAGGATTTCCTGCTTTTTTATAGCTGAATAAAATTCTATTGTTAGAATATTCTGAATAATATTCTCTTCTATGTACCATATTTTATTTAACCTTGAACACTTAAGTTGTTTCCCTACTTTGAGTATCATGAATGATGCTGTGATGAAAAATGACAGAAGATATCTCCTTGAGATGCTGATTGTGATTTTTTTCCTTTGAATACATGTTCAGTAATGCATTGCTGGATCACATGGTTGTTCTATTTTTAATTTTTTGAAGAATCTCTGTACTGTTTTCCACAGTGGCTGTAGCAATTTATATTCCCACCAACATCATACAAGTGTTCCCTTTTCTACATGTTCTCAACGACATTCATCATAACAGTTTTCAAGGGCATAAAATAAACAGACATACAATTACATCTTAATACAATCCATAGATTTAAAAAAAGACAGTGACATGCCACTTTCTTGTGACTTAAACCGTGGAATTTGTCAACTTTGACCAACTTGATCAAATAACATACAAGAGTATTTGCAGCACAGGGTAGACAAGTCTTGTTGGGGTTTGCTTGCTCTCTATGGCTTGACCTGACCAGTCTCAGTTTTGGGCCAATGTTGTTGCCCAGCTTGCAAATTTCATGAAACCAACAGAAGTTAGAGGTAGACATATATTTGGAACAACATAGATTCCAACCACGAAAATAAAATTCAGTTTATTTTTTTATTGATTATATCCTTTCTATTGAATTAAAAACTTATCTCACAAAATAGCCTTTGAGGAACATATTTGAGTCAGTTCTAATGAAGTGGATGAACCTAGAGCCTATTATACAGAGTAAAGTAAGTCAGAAAAACAAATATTGTATATTAATGCATACATATGGAAATTCCAAAGATGGTACTGATGATCCTATGTACAGGGCAGCAAAGGAGAAACAGACTTAAAGAATGGACTTTTGAATTCAGTGAGAGGAAAGGGTGGGGTAATTTGAAAGAATAGCATTGAAACATATATAATACTACATGTCAGTGAGAGTTTAATGTATCAAGCGGGGCACCCAAATCTGGTGCTCTGTGACAACCTAGAGGGATAGGGTGGGGAGTGAGGTGGAAGTGGGCTTCAGGATGAAGGGGACACATGCATGGCAAAAACCATCACAATATTGTAAAGTAATTATCCTCCAATTAAAATAAATAAATTAAAAAATGGCCTTTGACTATTTAATCCTTAGGTGATCCATATGATCCCCATTTATAAGCAAGAGTATCGGGAGTGGTGAGGACAGACATCAGCTAGACAATAGTTTGCAGGGAAGATCAGAAATGTTTGTCATTTCTCTGGTGGGAACAGGTCATGCTGGAGATCAAAGGACAGGAGAGTTAATGAAATTAATACATTCCTTTTTTTTTTTTTTTAACCTTTCTATAAACCACATTCTTCTGACATGAATTTAAAAAAACTCCACAATAGTGATGTCTCGGCTTCCCTTTTGTATGAACAAGTGACCTTAGCCCTTCCTATAAGCACATTCACTGGATAACAATCTGCAGACTCATAAGTAGATACAAGTCCCTAATATGACTCCCCTGATGACCCGATGATATGATAAACAATCCCTCTCACCTCTCAAGGTCTTCCCCTTGTGTGCTTTTTAGAGAAAACCCCTGCAGGGCTTACCAAAATATCCTTTTATTTTTTTTTAATTTGAATTGACCAATCTAGCCTTAGTTTAGGAACCCCAAAGCACTCCTTCCACAGACGCTAATAAAGGCCCTGGCCTTGCTGCTCTCTCCTCCTCCTCGCCTTGACCTCCCTGTTTGGCCCCTTGAGTTATGTCACGTCCTTCCTCCAGGGACCATGAGCAGTAAGCTGCTCTATTTCTATTCTCTTGTGAACTTTTGTTGAACCATGGTGTAGAGTCCCTCCTCCCAGATCTTTGCTTAGCAAATGTTAATTTAACAAAGTCACAACACCCTTAGTACTTTACTGCGTTGTTTTCTTTATTGAAAGATGCATTTACTGAGATAAATAAAAGGTGGCTATAGATTCTGCATTTCAAAATGATATTCCAATTTTTCAAGGTGTTTGAAAATTGCTTTTCAGATTCTAATAGGTAGTTAGGCTATTAACAAATTACCTCTAAATCTCAATGGCCTATCTTTACAAAATTTATTTCATACCCACACTATAAGTTTAATATGGAAGTGGAAAGTGGAAGAGTTAGTCGCTCAATTCTGTCCAACTCTTGTGACCCCATGGAGCTCGCAAGGCTCCTCTGTCCATGGGATTCTCCAGGCGAGAATACTGGAATAGGTTGTCATTTCCTTCTCCAGGGAATCTTCTCCTATCTAGGAATCAAACACAGGTCTCCTACATTGTAGGTGGATTCTTTACCATCTGAGCTATCAGAGAAGCTAATGTGAAGTTTAATATGAGATGGAGATTATTCCACATAAAGTTATAGTAGAGTTTACCATATTGTAACTATACCAGCTGGAACATGTAGTTCCCAGCATCCAGGGAAGAGAGGGCAGAGGTAGTATACCAGCTCTCAAATGTTTATATTCACAGCTCAGTCGCCAGAGTGAATGGACCACTTCCTTCCTAACTGTAATGCATGCATGCTAAGTCGTTTCAGTTGTGTCTGGCTCTTTGCAGCCAGGCTCCTCTGTCTATGGGATTTTCCAGGCAAGAATACTGGAGTGAGTTGCCATGTTCTCCTCCAGGGGATTTTCCTGACCCAGGGATCAAACCTGCATTTCCTGTGGCTCCTGCATTGCAGATGGAATTTTTTTTTTTTTTTTTTTTGCCACTGAGCCATAGGGGAAGCCCTCCAACTGTAATAGAGATGGAAACATATACAGTAGAAGATTGAATATTTCCTGGGCAATGCTATCTGTCATTGAATTTTATGGATAAATTAGAAATTAATGGGAGCAAGACAGCTAATACATTAGCAGAGTGTGCTCCATGCAGGGAATTCATTGTTCAAATTAAAGAATCCAAAGGAGCATCACATACAAAGAGAATGCCTAGAGAATGGCCAGCACTTTTTCAGTTATGGCAGAATTTTGCCCCAGGGAGGGTTGACTGAGAAGAATCTGCAGCTTGCACTGAGATTACACTGGGAAAATCCAATGTCTAGAAGTCAGGGAAAATTTTAAGCTAGCTTCAGAGTTAGGGGTGGGTAGAGTTTAGAGACTCAAGCTTTTGTTGACTTATTCCTACTCTTAGGTAGCGTACTTTGTGACCATCCCCATTTACAGAGCCAAATAGGCCACATATGAGAAGCTTAATGTTTTAAGGGCCTAGCATGGGATTAACTTTGTATTTGGCTTAATTAACTATGTTCTTATTAACTTCTTTAGGGAAATAATTACCCCATTGCACTTTTATTGTTTTTGTTTTTAGCTTAATTTCAATTGTAATACAATATATCAAATATTTAGGTCTTGGAAACCTCAAAAAAATTTTTTCTATGTTCTCAGCAATTGAGTATGAGAATAATGTGGAAATAAATACTCTGGAAGAAAAAATACTTCTATAATTGCTTCTGTGAATGAAAAGGTAAAAAATAATCTTCAAAGAGGTTTTTTCTTTTCTGTGTGTTCATATGTACATATGCATGTCCATACGCATACCTACAAACTGCCCTTTTTAACATGAAATTTCTGAATCTTTCTGTTTTGTTTAAGCTTAATACAGCTGTAAATTGCCTAGCATGGCAGTGTTTGCAGAGCCATGCTCCTGAGGATTTTTCATTTCATACATCATTTACACTTGCCCCAAGTGATCCCATATATTCTGGACCTATATTCTTTTATCACAGAAAGCTAAAGAATATATTTACCTATAAAAAATCTAGACCAATCATGCATTTCCTCTTCTTTTCTAGCATTCCACTTGACCCATCAGATTATAAACTAACTGGAAAAAAAAAAAAGCCCAAGTCTCCCTTAAGATACTACTGCCAACTATTGCATCTCTCTCCCACATCCTGACTTGGTGCCTGGAAATCAAGAATTTAGGAGAGAAATACCATCATGCCATTTCTGGGTTAGACATTCCTATGTTCACAGCCCAAGATAAATTCTTTTCTGAGTCAACAACCTAGAACTACCATGACTGAAGGGGTCACATTTCATTGTATGACTGAAGAGATTCTAGTACAAAAGCAAATTTGAGGAATGGTGTGGAGTTGATGCACATTAGCAATTAAAAGCTCAGAACTTCTAGACTCCCCATAGAGACCCTTTATTCATCTTATAGGGGACTTATGTGTACACTTATAAGTAAAACATCTTGGTTCATAATGATATATTAGTTAAGAAAAGTCACCGTAATTCTAGTGGCTGTTCAAAGTTTAGAGGGGTTGGTAGAGTATATTGATGCTTTTGAACTGTGGTATTGAAGAAGACTCTTGAGTGTCCCTTGGACAACAAGAAGATCCAACCAGTCCATCCTAAAGGAGATCAGTCCTGAGTGTTCATTGGAAGGACTGATGTTGAAGCTGAAACTCCAATACTTTGGCCGCCTCATGCGAAGAGCTGACTCATTTGAAAAGACCCTGATGCTGGGAAAGTTTGAAGGCAAGAGAAGGGGACAACAGAGGATGAGATGGTTGGATGGCATCACTAACTCAATGGACATGAGTTTGAGTAAACTCTGGGATTGGTGATGGATAGGGAGGCCTGGTGTGTTACAGTCCATGGGGTTGCAAAGAGTCAGACACGACTGAGCGACTGAGCTGAACTCAATATAACAAGCATTGGTCTAAGGAGACAAGAACTTTAAGTTTTTTCCAGGAGTGTATGGATGATTTTTCAATATGTTTTCAATATGCTAAATTCTTAAATTCCAAAAAACAAAAAACAAATGAAAAAAAAATTCTAAGAATTTCCAAGATCCTAAAATACCTCCTTCAAAATTCTAAAGATATTTTGCCAAGAAAAGCCTGCTACATTTAAAACAGTATCATTCTTATCTCGCTGAGCATTCATCAGCAATTATGGATTTCAACTAATTCAAGCCACCACGGCCAGGAAACTGATGAAAATGATTTTGAGGTTCTGTGCCTACTGAATTTCTACTGTTTATCCTCCTGATAATTTGGCATGTGAGCTATCAATACAAAATTTTGATCTTCCTGTGTGTGACTAAGCTTACAAAGACAAGAAAGACATCATGAGAGCCTGAATGGGAGATATTCCTAGGTGATACATTTGAAAATAAGAGGATGCTGGGCTCACCTTTCAGAAAGTCAGGAAGTGCCCACAACTTAGAACTTCGGTCTATGTTGAGATAGCTGGTTCTTTGCCAGTGCTGCAGATGCACCTTGGAGATATGTTGTCTAAAGCACTGCCACTCAAAGTCAGTCCGAGGCAGCTGGGAGTTGGAAAGACAAATTTGTGGCCCTCCACCAATCAGAATCTCTGATGTAGGGCCCAGCAAGTTGTTTTAACAAGCTCTCCAGGTGATTCCCATTCTCACTGCAGAGCAACAACAACTTCCTGGTCCCTGTGTTCTGGGTGAAGAACTTGATAGAGACAAGCAGGAGAAAAAGATGAAGTTCTTCCAACAGCAGCAGGGGTCTCACCTTGGGATCTTGCAGTGAAGACTCTCCCGCCCACCCCTAAACCCCCATTTATCAAAACAGAGACTGGGATTCAGATTAGTTATATGATTAGCTCCAATATACTTGACTCAGAAGTAGGAAAGGTAAGATTTGAACCCTCAAAAATTTTCCCCAATTTGTGCTTCCTAGTGTGACACTAGGGCTTCCCTGGTGGCTCATTGGTAAAGAATCTGTCTGTCAATGCAGAAGACACGGGTTTGATCTCTGGGTCAGGAAGATCCCCTAGAGAAGGAAATGACATACCACTCTAGGGTTCTTGCCTGGGAAATCCTATGGGCAGAGGAGCCTGGCGTGCTACAGTCCAAAAAGAGTTGAACGTGACTCAGTGGTGGAACAATAACAACAACAGGGCGACACTATGTTGCTTATGGTAAAATTATACCTGTATCTCTAAATAGATTCTGTAATTTCATTTCCAGAATACCTACTACCCCTCATAGATACACATGCACAAACACACAATTAAAGGTCATAAGTTCAACAAGGTGAAATGATCCACAATCAATACATAAAATCAAATTTATGTCTGTACACTTGCAATAAACCATCCAAAAATGAAATTAAGAAAATAATTTCATTTATGGTAACATATAAAACAATAAACAATAGGAATAGATTTAACCAAAGGAGTGTATGACTTGTATCCTGAAAACGATAAAATGTTATGAAAGAAAAGAACCAAATAAATGAAAAGACATGGGTTAGAAGACATAATATTGTAGGACTGCAGCACTCTATAAATTGAAGTTTAGACTTCATGTAATATCCCTTGCAATTATTTCCAAAACTCAACTAGTTTTGTTTTTTATTTTTAAAAATTGAGCAGTTAATCCTAAAATTCACATGGGAATGCAAGGGATCCAGAACAGCCAAAACACAATCTTAAAAATTGAGGACAAAGTTGGAGTACTCATATTCCTGAGTTAGAAAAAATGCAAAGCCATCAAGACTCTGTGGTGATGGCATGATAAGAGATAAATAAATCAATAAAATAGAATTCAGAGTTCAGAAATAAACTCATGCATTATGGTCAGATGACTTTTAACCAAAGTGCCAAGAAAAGTTAATGGGAAAAGGATAGACTTTTTCAACAAATAGTTCTAGGACAATTGGATATTCCAATTCAAAAGCATGACAGTGGACTCCCTCCTTCACACCACATACAAAAGTTAACTCAAAATGAATTGTATATTTAAATGTAACAACTAGATTATAAAATTCTGAGGAAAAAAATGAAATTAAATTTATTAGACCCTGGATTAGCCAGTGGCTTCTTTGCTATGATACCTAAAGCAGAAGCAAGGAAAGAAAAATAGTTAATTAAAATTAAAAAATAAATTGTTTCAAGGAGCACAAGCAAGAAAGTGAAAATGTAGGCCACTGAATAAAATCAAATATTTATAAATAATAATTTTGTAAAGATTTAGTGTCCAGAATATAATATTAAGAACTCCTACAACTCAACAATAAACAGATAATAATTCAATTGAAATATGGGCAGTAAAATTACCCACGTCTCTTCGGGTATCCTGCATTGAAAGGCGGGTTCTTTACCTGGGAAGCCAAATGAGTACATGAAAAGATGCTCAACATTATTAGATATGAAGGAAACGCAAATCAAAACAGTAGTGAGATACTACTTCATTCCCATTAGAATGGCTATAATCAAAAGATTGGGGAGTAATAATAGTTGACTAAGAGTGCAGAAAC
This sequence comes from Giraffa tippelskirchi, assembly GCF_054371585.1. Taxonomy (NCBI): domain Eukaryota; kingdom Metazoa; phylum Chordata; class Mammalia; order Artiodactyla; family Giraffidae; genus Giraffa; species Giraffa tippelskirchi. The sequence goes on along the minus strand of NC_137277.1, from coordinate 128,638,285 downwards.
TGGAACTCTTGGACATTCCTGTTAGGAGTGTAAAATGGTGCTTGCCTGCATGCGTGCTTGTCATGTCGACTCTTTGCTACCCTGTGGACGATAGCCTGCCAGGTTACTCTGTCCGTGGGATTCTCCATCACTTTGAAAAAGTTTGACAGTTTCTCAAAATGTTAAACATCAAGTTACAATATGACAATAGGAACAATTCTTACCCCTAGTTATATAAGAGAACTGAAACATATTCACACCGAAACTTACACTGGAATTGTAACAGCAGCATTATTCATAATAGTCAAAAAGTAAAAACAATTCTAAACTTCCATCCACTGATGAATACATAAACAAAATGTGGCATACAGCAGATTACTAAGCCACATCAGAGAACAAAGTACTAATTTATGCTAATACAAAAATAAACCGTGAAAATGGTATGAAAGAAGATAGACCCAAACAAATCACCTGTAATATGATTTCACTTATAAGAAATGTCCAGAATAGATAAGTTTATAAAGCCTAGAAAGAGTAGAGTTTCCCAGGAACTGGGGTTACAGGAAAATGGAGACAAATTGTACTTGAATGGGTATGAGGTTTGTTTCTATAGTGATAAAATGTTCTAGTGGTGATGGTTGCCCAATCTTATTAATATAGTTAAAAGTCATTAAATTTTACCTTTTAAAATGTTGAATTTTATGTGAATTCTATATCAATAAAAGTAAAAATTAAAAATTTGATACCACCTATTTAATCATTTATCTGTCAGTGCCTGATGTACACCAGCAAATATATATAGTGAATATTTGATCAGCTTTTGTCAAAAATACATGTTCTTTCACTATTTTTCCATATTGTTTCCTCTGGTAGTGTTCTTATATTCTGTCTTTGCCTGAGAAGTTCATTGTAATTTACTCAGCCCTGTTGGTCCAACAAACATTTTTCTTTCCCACAGAACTAGGTCTTTTGTAACCTTGATGTATATTTCAAAAAAAAAGGGAAGTATCCTTCATTCACCTCATAAACTCAAACCATCCTGATATGTCTGGGAGAATTGGTTCAGATTTCTGTTATCTAGGATGTTTACCATCTCATGATAATTCTGTCTCCAGCTAAGAACTTCCACCATCCTCTATTCAAAAATAGTATCAGAAAGTGTTCATACCTTCATAACATAGATTAACTGTCAGAATTGCCATGGCCTGAAGACACGTGGGGTAATATTGAGATCCCTAAGCATCAATAATTCTGTAGCTGGGAGAATTGGAACTTAATCTTATTAGAAGACACAGGCTTGATGAGAAAGACTTAAAAACATAATTGCATACAGACTGGATTGGGATGTGTGAGCTGAGAAAGATGTCTCAGTATTAGATTTCTAGATAATTTTTTCATTAATATTTTATTAGATCTGATGGTTATTTATCCTGAAAGTCATTCAAATATTCTTGGCCACTGTTCTTTATATGTTAGTTGACAAAGTTGATTTAAAGGACTAACAAAAGACACTCATTGCCCTAACATTTATCAATACTGATTTCCACAAGGTCTTAATAAAAAAAAACAAACCTTTGATTAAGTAAAGTATGGTGGCCAGGCTAGTGACACATGAAACTATTTAAAGAAATATTAAGTCCCAAAATGTGGAGTGTCTGAAATGTTACTTACTAACAGGTTAATGTTCCATACTCATATGGTTGTTTAAGCACAAATCTGAGGCATCTAGATAAGAACATTTTAGCATCACTAGTTTTCTACTCTCCGATTTCCCATGAGACAACACAATGAGAACCTGATGCTACGTGCAGTGAGGCTTAACATCAGAGGGAAGGATCCACAAATTATGAGGCTCAGAACCTATATGGGAGTGGCTGCAAATTTGGTCCTCCTTTCTTGGATAAAGGGAGAGCAAGAAAGACTGCTCTAGAATCCTTTGCAAGGAGAAGACAAAGTCTCAAAGTGTCTCATTTCTGAAATGTAATCAAATGGCTCTAGGTGTTTGAGTCCCTTAAGTCCGTTAAGTCCATTAAGTCCCTCTAACTTCCAAAGCCTGTTTACTACTTAAATCCTTTAACTTCAGGTTACAAGTATCCTTTACTCAGAAAGCCAAGGCTTTTCAGAAATTTAAGTGTTCATGGGGAATTGTTTTTACCAACAGAAGGCATTAGGATTTCCTAAAAATTAAAAGAAACAGATTTAGAGATTTGGAGTTGTTTACTTATAAGTAAAGGAAAAGAAAGGAGCTTGCCTTTTTGTAATCCAACCCAGTCTACTAGAGCTGAACCAAAATTTTGTAATTTTTTGAGAAATATACAATAACAAAATAAATGATAATATTCATGGTATGTTCAGAAATTGGAATTTCATGCATACAGTTATGAGCATCATCTCAGACTCTATTTTGTGTGATATGTTTTGAACATTTTGTATATATACTTGTTTGACAATTTTTCACACCTAGTAAACTAGGAGTACACATGGCCAGGACATATGTGTTTTCTTGTCTTGATGAATTATCCAGTGAGATGTCATATTATATCTCATTTCAGTTCCTATTTGGTCATGCATCTCTTTGTTCCCTTGTCTTATGGACTCCACATTGTATTTCCTTCAGAAGCATGTGACAAGCCTTTGGGAACCCAGAAGGTCTATCCAGGCCCTAAATGACACAAACCCTATGTAGCTGCCATTATTACTGAAGGCCAGCTTGAGAATGTAATTGATCAAGCTGGACTACCAGGTGTTGCCTTGAACTTCAATCCTGTATTACAATATTCTTATCCATGCATTTCATCTCTCCAGTGTTATTTCTGAATACACTCATAATTTGCTAGTCGATTATCTGAATCTTCTTTTAGGGTTCTGTCAAATGTTGACTGGCTTTTTTAAGAGGCTCAAAGCCAACGGTTTTGGAACAGATGTTAATGATGTCATGTCAACAGCACACTACTAATTTTTTCCTGTTGATCCACTTGGAAATCAAACAACCCTGTCTTTCTGTTTTTGAATTCTGGGCTGTTTCCAAGAGTGCAGTATTCAGTCTTACCTTCATGAATTATTGCTGCTTTGACTCTTCTCGTCTCTTCTCCTGAGCTGTCTTTAGCTTCATGAAGTGAAAGAGGCAAAAAAAAAAAAAAAAGTGAGAGAAATCATTTGTTTCTGAGAATGTAGGCAAATTTTATCATCAGACATTCTCCAATACAATGTCCATGTTTATAAGAAATGTTAACTTTGCCTGGCAGGGTTCAAATTAAACCAAGTAGTTGTTGAGTCGCTCAGTCATGTCCAACTCTTTGCAAACACAAGGACTGTCACACGCCAGGCCTCCTTGTCCTTTACCATCTCCCGGAGCTTGCTCAAATTCATGTCCATTGAGTCAGTGATGCCATCCAATCATCTCATGCTCTGTCATCTCCTATCCTTCTGCCTTCAATCTTTCCTAGCATCAGGGTCTTTTCCAGTGAGTCAGTTATTCGCATGAGGTGGCCAAAGCATTGGAGTTTCATCTTTAGCATCAGTCCTTCCAAAGAATATTCAGGGTTAATTTCCTTTAGGATGGACTGGTTTGATCCTTGCAGTCCAAGGGACTCTCAAATCTTCTCCAACACCACAGTTCAAAAGCATCAGTTCTTCGGTGCTCAGCCTTCTTTATGGACCAACACTCACATACATACATGCCTTCTGGAAAAAACCATACCTTTGACTACAAACTTTTCTTGGCAAAATGGGTCTCTGTTTTTTAATATACTGTCTAGGTTGATCATAGCTTTTTCTTCCAAGGAGCAAGCATCTTTTAATTTCATGGCTGCAGTCACCATTTGCAGTGATTTTTGATCCCCCTCCCAAAGTAAAATATTTCCATTGTTTTCTCATCTATTTGTCATGAAGTAATATTTGGTTTTTAAATGTTGAGTTTTAAGTCAGGTTTTTCACTCTCCTTTTTCACCTTCATCAAGAGGCTCTTTAGTTCCTCTTCACCTTCTGCCATAAGGGTGGTGTCATCTGCATATCTGAGGTTATTAATATTTCTCCCAGCAATCTTGATTCCAGCTTGTGTTTTATCCAGCCCGGCATTTCTTCTGATGCACACTGCCTATAAGTGAAATATACAGCCTTGACGAACTCCTTTCCCAAATTTGCACCAGTCCATTGTTCCCTGTCCAGTTGTAACTGTTTCTTCTTGACCTGCATACATGTTTCTCAGGAGGCAGGTAAAGGAATTTGGTATTCCCGTCTCCTGCAGAATATTCCACAGTTTGTTGTGATCCACACAGTCAAAGGCTTTAGAGTAGTCTATAAAGCAGAAGTAGATGTTTCTCTGGAATTGTCTTGCTTTTTCTATGATCCAACGGATGTTAGCAATTTGATTTTTGGTTCCACTACCTTTTCTAAATCCAGCTTGAACATCTGGAAGTTCTTGGTCCACATACTGTTGAAGCCTAGCTTGGAGCATTACTTTGCTAGCCTGTGAAATGAGTACAATTGTGCGGTAGTTTAAACATACTTTGGCATTGCCTTTCTTTGGGATTGGAATTAAAACTGCCTTTTTTCAGTCCTGTTGCCACTACAGAGTTTTCCATTTTTGCTATCATATTGAGTGTAGCACTTTCACAACATCGTCTTTTAGGATTTGAAATAGCTCAGCTGGAATTTCATCACCTCAACTAGCTTTGTTCATAGTGATGCTTCCTAAGGTCCACTTGCCTTCACACTCCAAAACGTCTGTCTCTAGGTGAGTGATTATCTGGTTTATCATGATTATCTGGGACATTAAGATCTTTTTTTGTATAGTTCTTCTGTGTATTCTTGCTACCTCTTCTTAATATCCTCTACTTTTGTTACGTTCATATCGTTTCTGTCCTTTATTGTGCCCCTCTTTGCATGAAATATTCCCTTGCTTCCTCTAATTTTCAAAGAGATCTCTTGTCTTTCCCTTTCTATTGTTTTCCTCCACTTCTTTGGAATGTTCAAGTAAGAAAGCTTAGTTTTCCCTCATCAAATTTTATAGCCAAGTTGAGTTGACTTCCTCAACAATATTGCTTGAATCCTTGATGCCTAAAATACTCAGGCTTGTCATAGTTACAGATTTCTTTTAGAGATTTATATACTTTTTATTCATTCTTATAATGAACAGCCTGATTATTGGGCATTTATACATTTGATCAAATGGCTGTCAGTGAAATGGAGTTGGTCAAAGAGCATATCCAATCTGTCTTTCTTGATAGCACTTTTGACTATGCTATGATGTACAGCTGAACGTGCATGCCTGCTAAGTTGCTTCAGTCATGTCCAACTTTTTGCATCCCTATGGAATGTAGCCCACCAGGCTCCTCTGTTCATGGGATTCTCCAGGCAAGTGTACTGGAGTGGGTTGCCATGCTCTCTTCCTGCGTATATTCTTAATCCAGGGATCGAACCTGTATCACCTGTGTCTCCTGAATTTCAGGCAGATTCTTTATCCACTGAGCCAGTGGTAGATGGATTGGGCCATAACCTGGAGGCATCTTCTTCCAGTGAACTCATAATATCTTCCAACAACACAGGTCAGCCAGAAGGTGTGGGGAGGTGCTTAAGGTTTCTGAAGTATAGATTATCAGAGAAAGAAAAGTGAACCAGAACTGTGTAATGTAGATATTATTTTTTAGAGAATACAGACTCAAAAAAGAAGGCTGTTCATTTGAAGGCCTCTCAGATTGTTTTCAAGACTTCCATTCAGAGCCATCTCCTTGACTGGACAAGGAATATGTTCAGTTCTTGAAAACAGTAGGCTATATTGTTACAGGGTGAAAAAGCATATTGAGTATTCCTCAAGGAATTGTATCCTTCCTCATAACCTCGTCTAAAATTAATCTATCCATTAAACTCAGTAAACGCAAGAAGAGTGATTTTATTTTTTTAATCATTTCTCCTAGGGTAAAGTCACAGCTGTTGGAGAAAAAAGTCTGTCTTGTGAAAATTATGGTCAAGGTTATTTCTGTTTGTATAAGTCCCCTCCACCTCATTTCTGATTTGTAACTAATGAACTGTGTGGTTGTATGATTCTGAGCAACTCTCTCAAGCTTTTCTCATTTCTCCATATGTGGAAATACTGTAATATAACTACCGGACTTTAAAGGCTCTTTCAGTTCTAAAATTTCACACTTATGTAAAATAATTGAGCATTGATTTGTTTTTCCAACAATCCAAATTTGAATCGAGGAAACCTAATGAATTGAAATACACTAACTGAAACAGCCAGGCTTCCACTCCAAGCCAGGCTTCAGCAATACGTGAACCGTGAACTTCCAGATGTTCAAGCTGGTTTTAGAAAAGGCAGAGGAACCAGAGATCAAATTGCCAATATCCGCTGGATCATCGAAAAAGCAAGAGAGTTCCAGAAAAACATCTATTTCTGCTTTATTGACAATGCCAAAGCCTTTGACTGTGTGGATCACAATAAACTGTGGAAAATTCTGAAAGAGATGGGAATACCAGACCATCTGACCTGTCTCTTGAGAATCCTGTATGCAGGTCAGGAAGCAACAGTTAGAACTGGACATGGAACAACAGACTGGTTCCAAATAGGAAAAGGAGTACGTCAAGGCTGTATATTGTCACCCTGCTTATTTAACTTCTATGCAGAGTACATCATGAGAAACGCTGGGCTGGAAGAAACACAAGCTGGAATCAAGATTGCCGGGAGAAATATCAATAACCTCAGATATGCGGATGACACCACTCTTATGGCAGAAAGTGAAGAAGAACTAAAGAGCCTCTTGATGAAGGTGAAGGAGGAGAGCGAAAAAGTTGGCTTAAAGCTCAACGTTCAGAAAACTAAGATCATGGCATCTGGTCCCATCACTCCATGGGAAATAGATGGGGAAACAGTGGAAACAGTGTCAGACTTTACTTTTTTGGGCTCCAGAATCACTGCTGATGGTGACTGCAGCCATGAAATTAAAAGATGCTTACTCCTTGGAAGGAAGGTTATGGCCAACCTAGATAGCATGTTTAAAAGCAGAGACATTACTTTGCCAACAAAAGTCCATCTAGTCAAGGCTATGGTTTTTCCAGTGGTCATGTATGGATGTGAGAGTTGGACGGTGAAGAAAGCTGAGCGCCGCAGAATTGATGCTTTTGAACTGTGGTGTTGGAGAAGACTCTTGAGAGTCCCTTGGACTGCAAGGAGATCCAATCAATCCATCCTAAAAGAGATCAATCCTGGGTGTTCATTGGAAGGACTGATGTTGAAGCTGAAGCTCCAATCCTTTGGCCACCTCATGCGAAGGGTTGACTCATTGGAAAAGACCCTAATGCTGGGTAGGATTGGGGGCGGGAGGAGAAGGGGACGACAGAGGATGAGATGATTGGATGGCATCACCGACTCGTTGGACTTGGGTTTGGGTAGACTCTGGGAGTTGGTGATGGACAGAGAGGCCTGGCGTGCTGCAATTCATGAGGTCGCAGAGAGTCGGACACGATTGAGCGACTGAACTGAACTGAACTGAACTGAAACAGCAGCGAACTAACAACATGACCATATTAATTCCAGAAGTTGTCATATTAAGAATTGTGAGATTTTGACTATTTTAATACAAATAAAGAAGAGAGATGCAGGCTTTACATTTTGTGATATGTTAACTTTATTTGAAATATTTTTCTACGACTTTTCATATTTTTCCATTCCAAAGAAACTAAACATTTGGAAACAATATTTCACTGTCTCACAAAAAAAAGGGGGGAATTGAGAGAGAGTGCTTTTCACAGATTTCCTATGAAAGTGAAATTTCATGATAAATCGACTCTTCATCCTGATTTAAGAAAAAAAAATCACTAATTATTTTCAAGCACTTACTAGGAGGTTCACTGCAAAGGGATTTGTAGGAAGGGTATTAAAAAACATCCTTGTCTTGAATGTGCTAAAGATACATTTGGAGAGAGAAAACATATGCTAATGAAAAATAGCAAACAGTAAATCACATGAAAAGTAATAATAAGCACTCCGGATTCTGTTTTCCTAGGTCAGAGGCTTTCAGCAGACAAAAACATTCTTTGAAAGTTTGAAAAATCCCCAGAAGAAGAATTCTCTATCCTCTCTTCGCCTACATCGCCTCCTACGGCAATGCCAAAAATGAATCGCATCCCTCCACAACCTCAATTGTCCTTGCAGAGACTGATGGGAGTAGCAGAGTTACCTTGGAGCAGAAAGACGTTGTGACTGAGCCCCGAGATTACTTGCTGCCGTCTCAGCTCCAGCACCTGCCTTAATTACAGCAAGAGGCATGGTCTAAACTGGGATTCAGACTGCCTGCTGGGTGTGTATGTGTGCTTTTAGTTGCTCACTTCAGTTAAGTTCAGTCACTCAGTCGTGTCTGACTCTTTGTGACCCCATGGACTGCAGCACACCAGGCTTCCCAGTCCATCACCAACTCCCAGAGCCTACTCAAAATCGTGTCCATTGAGCCAGTGATGCCATCCAATCATCTCATTCTCTGTCATCCCCTTCTTCTCCCACCTTCAATCTTTCCTAGCATCAGGGTCTTTTCAAACGAGTCAGTTCTTTGCATCAGGGGGCCAAAGTATTGAAGTCTCAACTTCAACATCAGTCCTTCCAATGAACACTCAGGACTGATCTCCTTTAGGATGGACTGGTTGGATCTCCTTGCAGTCTAAGGGACTCTCAAGAGTCTTCTCCAGCATCAAAGTTCAAAAACATCAATTCTTCGGCATTCAGCTTTCTTTATAGTCCAACTCTCACATCCATACATGACCACTGGAAAAACCATAGCTTTGACTAGACGGACCTTTGTTGGCAAAGTAATTTCTCTGCTTTTTAATATGCTATCTAGTTTGGTCATAACTTTTCTTCCAAGGAGCAAACGTCTTTTAATTTCATGGCTGTAATCTCCATCTGCAGTGATTTCGGAGCCCAAGAAAATAAAGTCTGTCCCTGTTTCCATTGTTTCCCCATTTATTTGCCATGAAGTGATGGGACCAGATGCCATGGTCTTAGTTTTCTGAATGTTGAGTTTTAAGCCAACTTTTTCACTCTCCTCTTTCACGTTCATCAAGAAGTTCTTTAGTTCTTTGCTTTCTGCCATAAGTATGGTGTTATCTGCATATCTGAGGTTATTGATATTTCTCCTGGCAATCTTGATCACAGCTGTTGCTTCATCCAGTCCAGCCTTTCTCATGATATACTCTGCATATAAGTTAAATAAGAAGGGTGACAGTATGCTGTCTGCAAACTCCTATCTCCTAAGGATTCAAATTGAAATAAAGAAAGAGGTAAAGCTCAGTTTCTTAAAGAAAATGTCCTGACTGCTATCAGTCAAGGAAAAAAAAAAATCGAGGATGTGCAAGTGGAAAATTTCTTTCCTTTCATTCTTTCTTTCTCCCTTCCTCCTTTCCCTTTTTCCTTCCTTTCTTCCTTCCTCCCTCCTTATTTCCCTCTCACCTTCCCTACTTCTTTCCTTTCTTGCATTCATTAAAACAAAAATCTCTCAATAATCCATAAGTAGAGAGAGAGAGAAAAAAAAAAGACAGCTTTCTTTAGACATTTCATCATTTCAGACACACCAGCAGCTCTTAGGCCCCAAGCACCTCCCTCAGATTCCAATGAAGCAGCCAGAAAACAAAGGTACAGAAAATTGAATCTTTTGAAGGTCAGGGAGGTGTTAAAACATCAGCAGTTTTTTAAATGCATTTCAGAAAACCTGGAGCCTCTTCCCTCACAGAAGGCCAAAAAAAAAAAAAAAAAAACCCTGTTTGAATTCCAGTGGAAAAGAAACTCTTATTTCAAAAATAAACTTTGAAGTTGTTTGAAGATGAAAGACGAGACTTGCCTCTGAGCCAGTGCAGAAGCAGTGGGGAGGGACTACCATATTTTGAAATATGCTTCAGAGAAACTTATTAGAATTTAAAAGAACTGTGCAAACAGGTCTCCTATGGCTCTGTCCTAGTGAAAGTATGTGACAGGGTTTTAAGAGCATAACCAAGGCTGAGGTGGATGCTGACTACTATTGAAGTCTTGTTATTTGATTATACAAACTTATTTCTCATTAAACTAAGATAAAAAGCAATTATTTCAGAAACTTACCTGTGAACCCACTGAACTCACTCTCTCAATCTGATTTAATCTGAGAGAGAAAAAGAAGGGAGAGGACCAATGAGAGCTACAGGCAGAGAGTGAAGGCATGTGTGGATTCAATCACAGAAGAGGTTTTAACCAAGGAGGTATTTAGAATATTGTTAGCAAACCATTTTTGGCACTGCTTCTTCTTTTCTTTTGCATTGAAAAAACATACAAACATCAAGAGGGAGGGGATATATGTATACCTATGGCTGATTCTTGTTGATATGTGGCAGAAACCAACACAATATTGTAAAGCAATTATCCTCCAATTAAAAATAAATTTAAAAAAACCCAGAAACAATCTTACCATGAATAGGAGAAATGTAATGATATTTAAGTATATTTGTACAGTATGCCTGAATATTTTTTGCCAAATGGCAAATCTCAATTTGTTAAGTTTAGAAACCAACATCTTAATGCTGTGAAAAGATCAACTGCACACTGTTAACAGAAAAGAAAAATGAATTATCTTTATAATTGGTAATATAACTCATATCTGTATGAAATTGAATGGGATAGTTTGAGCATTTTTCACCTTAAATGTACTTAATTAATACTAGTTAAATATCCTGACAATATGTTAATTGTTAAATGTTGTCACTTTAAGTGAGAATTGATCTCTCGTTTGACTGCAAACAACCCTCCCATCTCCCCAAAAGTGCAGTTCCCTTACATGATGGTCCTTATGTACATTGCCCTCACCCAGATGATTTAATACTTTCTTTGTGTGCACATACATGATTGTGGTTCATGTATGAGTGAGCATAACATGTTCAGATTGTTTTCTAAGTTATTGTCAAAATGTACATACACACAACCTAAAAATATACTAGCTAGATAAACTTTTTTTTTTTTTAATAAATTTATTTATTTTAGTTGGGGGCTAATTACTTTACAATATTGTAATAGTTTTTGCCATACATTGACATGAATCAGCCATGGGTTTACATGTGTTCCCCTTCCTGGACCCCCCACCCACCTCCCTCCCCATCCCATCCCTCTGGGTCATCCCATTGCCCCGGCCCTGAGCCCTTGTCTCATGCATCGAACATGGAATGGTGTTCTGTTTCACATATGATAATATACATGTTTCAATGCTATTCTCCCAGAACGTCCCACCCTCACCTTCTCCCTCAGAGTCCATAAAATTGTTCTATGCATCTGTGTCTCTTATTCTGTCTCGCATATAGGGTTATCGTTACCATCTTTCAAATTCCATGTATATGCATTAGTATACTGTATTGTTGTTTTTCTTTCTGGCTTACTTCACTCTGTATAATGGGCTCCAGTTTCATCCATCTCAGTAGAACCGATTCAAATGTATTTTTTTAATGGCTGAGTAATATTCCATTGTGTATATGTACCACAGCTTCCTTATCCATTCGTCTGCTGATGGACATCTAGGTTGCTTCCATGTCCTGGCTATTGTAAACAGTGCTGCGATGAACATTGGGGTACACGCTTGATAGTGTAAAAGTTCAAACTTCTTAGAAAGATATACAAAGATTTCAAACTGTGGACTCTATAAAACTTTTCAACTTAATCTTCTAGAATTCTTCAACTGGCTCTTTTTTCTTTACTAAAACCAAAGTGCTTACCCTTCTCTGAACAGGTGATGTTTTTGGAAGACTGCACATGTTGCCTACCTACTTTTCCACCTACAGCCCCTGTTTTTCTTCACACACTTTTCTAACTCCATCTAGATGTGTGCTTCATAAAAGCATTTTTATTATCGCCCAAACCAGAGAAGAGTTGAGAGCTTCATGCTTTGGGATAATCCAATCCTCTGTACTGAGCTACTTTGAATCACTTGTCACGCTGCCTTGTATTTGTCTGCTTACTTGACAATCTCTGTCATTAGACAGTTGGTTCTTTGAAAATAGAGGCTATTTTAATTTATGCTTATGTGGCATTTAGTACAATGTATGGCCTCTAGTGTATGTGTGTGTACTCAGTTACTTAGTCATGTCTGACTCTTTGCGACCGCAAGGACTGTAGCCCCCCAGGCTCCAATATCCATGTGATTATCCAGGCAAGAATACTGGAATGGGTTGCCACTTCTTCCTCTAGGCAATCATCCTGATCCAGGGATCAAACCCGTGTTTCCTGTGTCTCCTGCATTGTCAGGCAGATTTTTACCACTGAGCCACCTGGGAAGCCCTAATAGGTACTCATTAAGGGGTCATGAAGTGAGTGGATGCTATTGATCCTGCAAAAATAAATCTAAGAAGGCATGAGTTTTCCCAATAGGGAGTTCAGATTGAAACTGTTTAATGATTATGCCTTTCCTGTATTAGCAGATAACAGATATCTCAACTGAGTAAGACTCAGAGCAAAATTTCTATGAGCTACTTGTAGAGAAAAGCTATGGTTCTTGAAGTGCTTTATGTAGGATACTATAAGCAAAAGGAAAAAAAAAAAACACAGAAAATGAACTTTTCTGTCCTTCAGAGCATCTATCTTTGGGCAAAAATGTAAAATGCAAAATAGGTAGATGTAGTGACAATAAGTAAGACAGAGGGACCAAAAAAAGACAGAAATTTGTGTATGCAAGTATTTGAAGAATATGAAGAACTTTTGAGAGGCTTGCAGTGCAAAAAAAAAAAAAAACCACAAAACTACTATCACTCAACAATTCCTTCATTTGACATGAAAAACACAATCTCTCTATGTTATGCTGCCAATATGGTGGTGCTCAAGTGGGAACATACAGGTTGTCAACACTGTTGGTTATTCATGTCTGCAAACCATCCAAAGATAGAACATGTGCACAGCAGGAAAAGAATTGAGTTTGGAGATTCTAGAAAATTATCTTTGCTCACTCACTGAACAAAATTGGTGTGTAAAAACACATATGCTATGTAAGTCAAGTTAGGAAAGCAACTCAGAGCAGATTTACAGGAGTTAGACCAGGGTCCTTTGGAGGGAGAATATTTCAAAGCAATCTGCTTAGTGAAATTTATAGCTGGGGGACCTGCTATCTGCAGACAGCTAAATAAGTGTAGGAAACTAATGAGGAGAACATACAAATTAACAGCACATGATAGAAATCTGTAGTATTTCTTGTGTTCAGTTGTGTCCAACTCTCTGTACCCCCATGGACTGTACCCTGTCAGGCTCCTCTGTCCAAAGGATTCTCTACGCAAGGATACTGGAGTGGGTTGCCATTTCTCCAGGGGATCTTCCTGACCCAAGGATCCAACCTGGGTCTCCTGCATTGCAGGCAGATTTTTTACCCACTGAGCTAAGAGGGAAGCCCCAGTATTTCTTGAGAGAGGCAAAAATATTATCAAAGGGAAAACACAGGAAAAAATAGATGAAAAGTCTTCTAGCAGTCTTGACAGTGTTATTCTTTGCACTTATTATATAGGGATATAAATGTTTCCTTTAGAGAAGTTGATTTTTTTTCTTTTTAAAAAATTATTTATTTTTAATTGGATGATAATTGCTTTACAATGCTGTGTTGGCCTCTGCCATACATCAACATGAATCAACCATAGGTATACACATGTTTCCTTCCTCTTCAGCCTCTCTCCCACGTCCCACCCCATCCCACCCCTTTAGGTTGTCACAGAGCATTAGGGCTGAGCTCCCTGTGCTATACAGCAACTTTCCATTAGGTATCTGTGATACAGATAGTAATGTTTATATTTCAATGCTACTCTCTCAGTTTTTCCTGATTTCTTTTTCTGCTATAGTAAAGATGATATAATAGAGAAAAGCCTTTTGAATTAGGTAAACCTGGGGCTCAGTCTCTGGTCCTGCCCACTACAAGTTGGGCATCTTTCTTTGAGCCACTGATTTCTCATCTGCAAAATGAACACAATGACCCTAACACTCAGGACTGTTGTTAAAATTAGAGATAAAATCTGCAACATTTAAAACACAGTAAATAAAACTTGGTAGGCACTCAATAAATGGCTATATTTAACCATCTTCATGTTTATAAGGGTTTAAGAATGTTTTGTTTCCACTGCACCAAAGAGTTGGAATCCTAGACTAAAGCATCCATTTTTTTTTTTTTTCTTGCTAAACTAGAAACTGCAGAATGTAACCTCCCAGACTTGCTTTAACTGTCCATTCTCCTTATCAGACTCTAGCCTAGAGAATGTTCTATTCCAGATGTGCTCATCTTCATGCCTTTTACTTTTGAACTGATCAAGAACCTTGTATCTTGACTGTCAATCCCATTCTTATTCCTTTTTCTCTTTTTCCTCCTGTCCAACATCTAAATTCTTTTTCTTGGCTGTATTACATATTGGTGATCTTTATTCAAGGACCTTACACACTATCATTACTTTTACCACTTTTTGAAATAAAGAACCATCAGAAAACAGTAAATCTAAGCAGATTACCCACAAACAAGAGTGATTCTAATTCTTTATTTGTATTAGTGACCCCTAATGTGTTGAAGGGGATTCTGAGATTCTTGGTGCTTCTCATCTATTTGTGTACATGAAATATGATCCAAGATGGCTATATTTCCTATGTGGCCTTTCCCATCTCATGTATTCAGCTGGGCAACATTCACATTAAAAGTGGCACATTATTAAACAGGATTCAATGGCAAGGAGTCATAGCTTCTAAAATGCCTTTTTGCCTGTTTAGAAGCTCTTCTTTCCTCTTAGAGTTCTAACTATTTGTGAAACATGTTTCACTCTAAAGTTTTCTTTGGGAATTTTTCACCACAGAAATAGTTTTTAGTCTTTAGTTTTCTACAGTTCTTGTCTGTCCTGCTTGTATGGTACTTACTCTATGTGACAAAGTGTCTCTCAATTTTAATTTAATAGTGTAACTGAATGTTTAATTTTGCCCTTACATGTTGCTTACTTCTCCTGAGCTATGGCTTCTTTGTGTTCCCAGTGACCAACTAGTCCAACACCACTGCTTTTTATGTGATGATAATCACTGGTTGTTGGATTATTCTACAAAATTTAATCTTTTCCCTAGAAGTCATAGGAATCTACCTTGTATTATTCACAAATCTATGATTAAATTTTGTGTGTATTTAATTTATTGTTTAGAATTACTTAGAATAAATTAAAGAATTTAGAAAATACTATATAAGCATATATATAAAGAATCTATATGTATGTTGCTGACATTTTGCTGTAGAGCAGCAATTGCCATGACATTGTAAATCAAGTATACGTCAATAAAAATTAAAATGATAAAAAATTGAAACATATAAAAATATATGTAGTACAATAAAGTAATGCAAAATATCCATAGATGGCCATTCTTAATATTTACATGTATATAAATTTTAAAAATGTATTTCATAATGTGTATATATATTTTAATAAAGTGGTAATTGCTTCTCATAGTATTTGTAACTAGTATTGCAGTTGTCATCTTAAAATTACTGGTAATGATACAGTATTAGCATTTCCTTAACTTACTAGTTTTTTAGAAACAATTTTTAGTGATTACCAGTTTTATTGTGTAAATACTCCATGATGAACTAAATTCTTCTATTCAGTGTGGGGGAAACCACATCACTAGGGAAGGACATTTCTCCTGATCAGTCATCACTGGAGGAAGAACATTGGTATGAACGTTTTCAGCCTTGTCTCCTAAACTTTAATTATTGAGTCCTGTTTTCAATAGGTGGAGTCTTGGTATTAAAGGTTATTGTTCTGGAAAGAATTGCTTTATTTCAATTTTGACCCTCCGGGGTCCATGGGCACATTCTGTTTCTTTGAGCTTCCTTACTCTAAGCTCTTTGCTGTCAAAACTTGAGGAAAAATCTCCCCGTGGGGATGTGAAGTTTGGCTATATATATAGTTTTGCGTCTACAACTCTGGAGTAACTCAGGGGTTATTCCCAGTCAATCTCAAGATCAGGATTTATTAGAAGACAAATTATCCCATCTAGTCATTCTCTGAGAGCTCTACTTTTGGAGTAATGCTAAGTGGTCATTTTTTGAAACATCATTAGAGGTAATATTTTTATCTCTGTTAATAATTTGTGGTAGGTGCTTTAGTTTATTTCATTTTTATAGATAATCATACAATCTATAAATAACATTTTATTCATTTTTTCCACCTTTATATTTTTATTTGTTTATATTACCTCACTTTCTAATTAGATATTTCTGGTTTATTGGTGAATAGAAGTGGTGACATTATCTTATTTCTACTCTTAAAGAAAAATTCTCAGTTTAGTTAAGTTATAGCATGTTCTTTGTGGGCATTTTAGTGACACACTTTGCTAGGCTAAGCATTTTTCTTCCATTTTTAGTTTAGTGTGTGATATTGCCAAGGGTAGTGTTGAATTTTATCATATGTCTTGTTGGTATCTACTAAGATAAATATAGGATATGGTTAGGTAGCTTTCTTGTATGTAATTTGATGAAAATGTTGGGTTTACACTTAGAAGTGAAATTTCTAGATATGTTTAGGATATCTGTATGTCCACACTTAGTAGATAGTGCTAGCTTTCCAAAATAGTTAATCAGTTTGCACTACCATTAGTGCATTTCACAGGTAGTGCTAGTAGAAAAAGAATTCATCTACCAATGCAAGGAGATGCAAGAGACATGGGTTCAATACCTGGGTTGGGAAGATTCCCTAGAGTAGGAAATGGCAACCCACTCCAGTATTCTTGCCTTGAAAATTCCAGGGACAGAGGATCCTGGCAGGCTACAGTCCATTCAAAGTGAATGAAAATCCCATTGCTATAAATTCTTACTGCTTTCCATAGTAGCTAAGTTCTAGTGCAGCTCTGAAGTTACTGACATGTCTCTGGCTGGCACTAGCTGTAAGTGCTCTGTCCCAACCTCACATGAGTGAAAATGCAGTCCATGGGTCATTCTGGATAGACTTGCTCTCTTCCTACATATAGAACAGCTGTGGCACCTGATCGTCACTCTCCCACTCTAGGCTGCAATTCCCCTTACACCTAAAGATACTTCTAGCTTTCACCTATATAATAATTTTTAGTGATAAAATATGATGTGACTCCCAGTCACCCTCTCAATTCTGCAGTGTCTTTAGGCTTGGATTTAGGGCAAGATCTAGCCTCCCTTACCCACTTTACTTCTAGTTCTTCATCTGGTGCTTGCTGCATTGTTGTATTATATTAGTGTAATCATGTTTTTCTCCACTTTATGGTCATCTGCACCATGTTCAAGGTCAAGCCTTCTGTGTCTCTATTCTTAGCTTATAGATCAGGGTTTGGACACAAGGTACCTCTTGACATATTTGTTCAGGGAATGAGAAGAATGGAGTTCAGAGAACTGAAGCGACTCATCCAAGTTTATATAGAATCATGGCTAGAACATAAGTTTCTTAATGCTAGCTCAGTGCCTTTTATGCTGTATCTTTATGTTTCTGATTCAGCTCATTTCAATTTAACTTAATGCAATTCAATATATTCAGTAACATAAGGTAATCTACCAGGTATTGTTAGATACATAATATGACATTCCCTTGATCCCTAAGGGAGCTGGCAAAATATTTCAATAATATGCAATTTGCACATTAGTAAATTGTATATACATTTATAACAACAATCAGAATAGATAAGATAAAAGTTGCCTGAAGAAGTATACTTACAAACGTTACCTTTTGCTAACATGCCTTTTTAAATATAATGAACTAAAAATGGAGCACATATATCATTTCTGCCTCAAAGCAAGTCATCTTGAACTGACTACATGTATTAAATCAACATTATAAATTCATGCTTTGCATTATTTTCCACTAATTCTTTTAAGCATGAAATAACATTATATTTGAGTATTCTATTTATTAGTAAAAAACTATGTTATATTAAGATTTGGGAAGTAAAGACCTAAATTTTGAATATATATATTTATTTTGCTTTATAAAACACGTCTTTAAAGTATATTACATATAGCAAAATGCACACATTTTAAATATACAGTTTGATGAATCTGACAGACCCATATACTCATATTACCATTGCTCTGCAGTCAACCACCACTACCCTCCATACCAAGCAACCATGCATGTAATGTCTTTCACTATAGATTACTTTGGCTAGTTTCATAACTTCATACATGTGCAGTTATACAAGATGGATTCTTCCATATCTGGCTTTGGCTATGTATGATGTTTTTGATATTTGTCCAAGATGTTGCATACATTGCTAGTTTGTTCCTTTTTATTGCTGAGCACTACACCATTGTAAAATAATATATCACATTTCAATGTATTGACCAGTTGAGGGGCGTTTTTTTTTTTCTGTCCAAATTGCAGTTATCATGAATAAAGTGTCAATGGATGTTTGAATACAAGTCTTTGTGTATACATATGATTTGATTTATCTTGGATAAACCAAGGAATAGCCTTCTTCAGCTATATGGTAGGTTATGTTTACTTTTATAAGATACCAGCAAACAACTGTCCAGAGTTGTACCAGTTGACTTTTTCAACAGCAATGTACAAGAATTTTAGTTATTTCATATTTTTGCTTTTGTTTGGTATTCTTGAAACTAGTCTCACTTGTTCTCAGAGATGAGACAGACAATAATTATTCTCAGACAATAATTTTCATATTGTCTAGATGACTACCAGGAAAGGGACACAATAATATAAGCTTGGTGATAATGAAAAAGACTTTGTGATTCAGGAACACAATAGCTTCTCAACCAAGTTTGAGCATAGGAGGAGAAACAACAAAATTGACCTGTGGTTCTAAACACTCCAAAAAGCAGCTTTGGGACAAAATTTCTCTTGGTCAATATTGCAATGAGAAAAAGAAGTTCAATATAGTGAATTTTTCATAAATTTAACTTTAAAGTTATGTACTTTATTTTTCTAACAAGACATTTTGTTCTTTTTAATTTTTTAAAATTAAAATATAGTTAATTAGTTAATAGTTAATGTTGTGTTAGTTTCAAGTGAACAGCAAAATAACTCAGTTATACACACATACACACACACACACACAGATATATATTTCAGATTCTTTTCCATGTAGTTTATTATGAGATATTGAGTATTGTTCTTTGTATCTTATAGTAGGTCATTGAGGTTTATCTCTTTTGTGTATAGTAATTTGTATGTGTTAATCCCAAACTCCTAATTTGTCCTCACTCCAGCTATCCCCTTTGGTAACCATAAATTTGCTTCTATGTCTGTTGTTCTCCTTTTTAACATTAAACTTTTCTATTTTTTTTTTCACAAAGGGGATGGTTGATATACACTTATTTTTCTTATTTTAATTCTTAAATTTTTATAAATCCCTTATCTTGTCAAGAATAAAAGATGACCTCACTAATTAAGTATGCCAAAAGAAAGTACTTTTGGAATTTTACTTTTTTATGACACTCATATTCTGGGAAGCTCTGACATAAGCGTTCAATGAAGTCTCTGTGAAGCTGTTCTACTGCTCAGTCTCAGAATGAAATTCTGACTCCTTATAAAGTTTAAATAGCTTAGGACCATAAAATATTTAAACTGGAAAAGGGTCTTAGAAATGATCAAATCTAAATAACTTCATTTTTAGATGAGGAGACCGAGGTCCAAAGTAAAGTAAAGAAGCATCTTGCCATTCAGTTTCTTTTGGCAGCTTTAGGAGTTGAACTGACATGGTATTTTCTGTTTTAATTTGTCCTCTTTGCTTTTATTTAGTTCTTCATTATGGTTGGTACATATTAGAACAGTAAAGCACATGTTACCATTTCCTTGTCTCCACAATAATGGTAAATTTTTATCAGTTTGGTCCTCCTAGCATTTTCAGTAGTATTAAAGCATGCATAAAACAGAAATCCATTCTCTTGGGGGGGAATCAATTGTAAAGGTCACAATAGCCAAGGTTAAAAAAAAAAAGAAAGTTTTTGTTTTTTAATGTCAAAGTCTTTAGAAATATGTTTTGGAAAAGAAATAGGAAAAGAGGGTTTTTTGATCTATCACCATTTGATTGGCTTTATTGGCTTCCCTGTTGGCTCAGTGACAAAGAACCCACTTGCCAATGCAGGTGACTAAGATTCAATCCCTGGATTGGGAAGATCCCCTGGAGGAGGGCATGGTAACCCACTCCAGTATTCTTGCCTGGGAAATCCCATGAACAGAGGAGCCTGATGGGCTACAGTCCATGGGGTCTCAAAAAGAGTCAGACACACTTAGCCATTAAACTACAACAGCAATCCAGGCCAAACACACTACTTGAAGTTTTCTTATTTTGTTTTGCATTAATCAACTTTTCAAATGAAACGGTTTGGCTAAGAAGAGTGTGGTTTCCTTCTCACTTCAAGGCTCACTCCCTTCAAGGATTCTCCACTCTTTTCAGTGTTCACAAGTTTCCTAACTTCACTTTTCTAGTTCCCTAGTAAGAATGCAGAGAGGATTTCATTTGATCCGCTGCAGTCATTGTTTACACAAAGTAGAGGACACAGTATCAGATGAAAAGCTGTAGGGGTAAAAAAAAGTACTTAAGTTGGTTTTCTGTCATCCTTAAACTCCCACTAGCCCCCACACTCTCTGCTTCTGTTTACTCTCCTATAATCTCAGGTAGTTGTTTTGGTATTAGGTCCAGGAATTTAGAGTCATTTTATGCAGTGAGTAGGAATCATTCTGCATTTCTTAATCCACACACTTAGATGTGGAAGTATCTGTACTGATTTTTCTTATATTTATTTTTACTGGGGCATAGTTAATTTACAATGTTGTGTTAATTTTAGTTGTGCAGCAAAGTGATTCAGTTATACATATATATGGGCTGATTTGATTTTTAACCTTTTATTTGATTCAAAGAAGCAATAATTTGAAATAGCCTGTTTCTATCTTTATTCATTTTTAGGAGCATATTCCTGAGAAGCTTAAGGAAGTGCATAAATATTCAAATATTCATATTTGGGGGAAAGCTCTTGACATGTGGGTATGTATATATGCAGTCCTTTCTCAGAAATTCATTTAATAGTTATCAACCCCCTGTCAATAGCTACTGATATTTTCAGTATTTTAAGGAGAATATATTGTAGTACAGTATTGACTAATGATAAAATGTGTAAACTCTAGAGTTAAGTCATCTAGTTTAGAATATTAGCAGTGTACTTTGTTAGGTAGCCTTCTGAATATCATTTAACATCTCTAGATCTCAAAATTTTCAACTGTAAACAGATACCATCATTGTACATTTTGATAGGGTGGTTGTTAGAATTAAATTAGTTATAGTTTTAAAGGGCTTAAAATTGTGTCTGTCACATAGTAAATATTCAATATAAATTTGAGCCATTCTGATTATTACCTTAACAAAATTAGAAAGAGAGGCAAAGAAAATAATGTGAAACAAGGTCTATTGGCAGAAATTTTGGAAAAAATCTGTAGAAAAAGACTCAAGATTAAGATTATACTAACAATATCTGATGGCACATTAGTTTTATCAAATGGCTTTTCTCTCCCAGTGGTGAAGTAGGGAGAGGGGATTGGTGGTATCCCAAGCCTAAATTTATGAATATAACAGATATTAGTAGTTATTGTATCAATCAGAATATGTTAGGTTATGCAGTGATGACAAATAAGAACAAAACAATTGAAACCAACAAATATTTATTTTATGGTTGCATTGCTTGTCTCTTTAGAATTGGATGTTCATCATTACTGTCTTCACTCTAGGACCTGGGCTGATTGAGGAACTCCCATCTAGAAAATTATGGAAGAGGGAAAAGAGAAGGTGCTGAAATATCTCACAATTGGCGATTAGATGTGAAACCAGGAAGTAACATTCAGTAACTTTTCACAATAACTCATTGCTCTGTACTTACATGCCACTATCTAATCAGAGAAAGCCAAGAAGTTCAATTTTATCATGAGCCTTTATGGTAGGTAGCAGGAAACATTACCGAGAAGCATTAATGATTCTCATAGCTATCAAAATATTAACAGATGACATGCTCTTATATTTCACTTTAGAACACAATTAAAATAGCATTCTTCTTATATACAACACTTAATTGAATCTAATCTTAAACTTCTGAAAAGCATATAGTTAATGTTTATGAGAAAAAATAGGAGATATTTAGTTAAATCTATTGCTTCAAGATATTAAAATAGGCATAAAATCATCCTAGACATCTTTATTTACTCCATTATTTTCCAGCATTAGGTCTCATTTATTTCTCTTATTAAGTAATGATAAATTAAAATTATATGCTGAAGAAATGTCAGTACTGTTCTTGATACTATATAAATATACTAACACCCAGAAAAATTATTCAGTTTTCTTAAGCATTCACATGAATTATCTGACATATTTCAGGTTCAACAATTATAAAATAATGGGCATTTTTTCCCACAACTATTGAAAGCTTGATTTTTATTGGCAGAAGTGATCATTTGAAAACCATTTCCAGCTGAAACTTGAAGAGTGAGAAGTAAAGTCACGCTCTAGTGGGCCTCATCAAAACTGCCTGGAAGATCCCTCAGAATACTAATCAGGACACCCAGTTGAAAGATCTGAAAATGGAAAACAGGATATTGAATAAGTCTGTCCGTGTGAAGTGAAAGGGTCAGTGTGTGGGAAATTGAAAATAATAAAATTAGAGGATATTAAATCTAAAAGAATCTTCAAAAGAATCACATCAGTTCTGGTTCCTCTCTGTTGTTCAGTTGCTAAGTTGTGTCCAACTCATTGCTATCCCACAGACTGCAGCATGCTAGGCTCCCCTGACCTTCACCGTCTCCTGGAGTTTGCTCAGATTCATTTCCATCCATTGAGTCAGTGATGCTATCTAACCATCTCATCTTCTGCTGCTTCCTTCTTCTTCAGTCTTTGCCAGCATCAGAGTCTATTCCAATGAGCCTGCTTTTCATGTCAGGTGGCCAAAGTATTGGAGATTCAGCTCAGTCTCTCTCTTACATGCTAGGAAATAGATGTCATGGGCTTAACCAAGATGCAAATAACTGGTTGCAGAGCTAAACTAGTACCCAGCTGGGTGCTATTTTTATTGATCATGGTTTGCATCAGAAAGTGAAGAGTAGATGAAAGTAAAGTTTATTTGAGTATTTTCTCCTGAAATAGACAGTAAATTCCCATTGCACTGTTTAATCTCTGTCACACTCACCAGAGCACATTTCCTCATGGAAAATAACTGAACTTCAAGAGCTAAAATTTGTCACACAGAATGATTTCTGACCTTGCAAATTCTGCTTGGAACGCATATTACTTTTTAAAAAATCTTTTAACATGTATTTTCTATTGAATAAATTAAAAAAATATTTATGTCATAATTGTGTTTAGATTGTATTTGACATTTTCAACAATTCACTCTCCATTGTCTTGATTGTTTAAATGTGCACTTATATAAATTTGATAACCTAGAACATGCATATTGAAGCATTTTTGGAAGTTGTCAAATAAAACTTAAAAAAATCTCCATAATTGTTTCCTTTTAAGATTTGAATTCAAGCAAATATAGTTAGAGATAGTCATGAGTATTGAAAAATAGCTTTTATGGTTGTGATGCCAGACCACACAAAATGATGCACAGCACTGTTGAAGTGGGGAAAAACAAGTGAAAATAAATTTTAAAAAATAACAAAATATACAGGGAAAAATTACCCTCATCAGAAATCTAGGAGTTGAAATATTTGTGAAAGTATTTGCAAGATTTGGGGCTAGATGTACGAGACATGGGCTCAATTCCTGGATTGAGAAGATTCTCTGGCAGAGACCATGACAACCCACTCCAGTATTCTTGCCTGGAGAATCCCACAGACAGAGGACCATGGTGGACTACAGTCCATAGGGTTGCAAAGAATTGGACACAACTGAAGAGAATTAGCATGCACGCAGGCATCATGCAAGAGTTAACTCCAATTGCTTCTCACTACCTATTGCTAATATATGTTGTTCAACGATTAGCTGCTAAGAGGTGATCCCGAGATTTCTACTTTTCCATCTTGTTCTGTGTTAATACCGCCTAAGTGTTCCCATTCTTTTATTTTTTTAATTTTTTATTGAAGGATAATTGCTTTACAGAATTTTGCTGTTTTCTGTCAAACCTCAACATGAATCAAACATAGGTATACATATATCCCCTCCCTTTTGAAACTTCTTCTCATCTCCCTCCCCATCCTACACATCTAGGTTGATACAGAGCCCCTGTTTGAGTTTCCTGAGCCATACAACAAATTCCCATTGGCTATCTATTTTACATATGTTAATGTAAATTTCCATGTTACTCTTTCCATACATCACCCTCTCCTCCCTTCTCCCCATGTCCATAAGTCTATTCTTCATGTCTGTTTCTCCATTGTTGCCCTGTAAATAAATTCTTCAGTACCATTTTTCTAGATTCTGTATATATGTGTTAGAATATGGTATTTATCTTTCTCTTTCCGACTCACTTTACTCTGTGTAATAGGTTCTAAGTCCATCCACCTCAATAGAACTGACTCAAATGCGTTTCTTTTTATGGGAGTAATATTGCATTGCATATATATACCACAACTTCTTTGTCCATTCATCTGCCGATGGACATTTAGGTTGCATCCATGTTCTAGTTATTGTAAATAGTGCTGCAATGAACAATGGGATACATGTGTCTCTTTCAATTTCGGTTTCCTCAGGGTATATGCCTAGGAGTGAGATTGCTGGGTCATACATATGGTGGTTTTATTCCTAGTTTTTTAAGGAATCTCCATACTATCTTCCATAGTGGCTGTATTAATTTACATTCCCACCAAGAGTCAAGCGTTCCCTTTTCGCCATACCCTCTCCAGCATTTATTGTTTGTAGAATTTTTGATGAGGGTCATTCTGACTGGTGTGAGGTGATATCTCATTGTAGTTTTGATTTGCATTTCTCTAATAGTGAGTGATATTGAGCATCTTTTCAAGTGTTTGTTAGCCATCTGCATGTCTTCTTAGGATAAATGTCTGTTTAGGTCTTTTTCCCACTTTTTGATTGAGTGGTTTGTTTGTTTTTCTGGCACTGAGTTGCAGGAGCTGCTTGTATATTTTGGAAATTAATCGTTTGTCAGTTGTTTCATTTGCTATTATTTTCTCCCATTCTGAGGGTTGTCTTTTCACCTTGCTTATAGTTTCCTTTGCTGTGCAAAGCTTTTAAGTTTAATCAGGTCCCACTTGTTTACTTTTGTTTTTATTTCTGTTACTCTAGGAGGTGGGTCATAGAGGATCTTGCTTTGCTTTATGTGATCGAGTGTTCTACTTGCATTTTCCTCTAACAGTTTTATAGTTTCTGATCTTACACTTAGGTCTTTAATCCATTTTGAGTTTATCTTTGTGTATGGGGTTAGGAAGTATTCTAATTTCATTCTTTTACATGTTCAGTTCAGTTCATTCAGTCGCTCAGTCGTGTCCAACTCTTTCCGACCCCATGGAATGCAGCACGCCTGGCCTCCCAGAGTTTACTCAAACTCATGTCCATTGGGAGAAGGCAATGACACCCCACTCCAGTACTCTTGCCTGGAAAATCCCATGGGCGGAGGAGCTTGGTAGGCTGCAGCCCCTGGGGTTGCGAAGAGTCAGACACGACTGAGAGATTTCACTTTCACTTTTCACTATCATGCATAGAAGAAGGAAATGGCAACCCACTCCAGTATTCTTGCCTGGAGAATCCCAGGGAAGGGGGTGGCTGGTGGGCTGACGTCTCTGGGGTCGCACAGAGTCAGACACGACTGAAGCAACTTAGCAGCAGCAGCAGCAGCATGTCCATTGAGTCGGTGATGCCATCCAACCATCTCATCCTCTGTCATCCCCTTCTCCTCCTACCTTCAATCTTTCTCAGCATCAGGGTCTTTTCAAATGAGTCAGCTCTTCGCATCAAGTGGCCAAAGTATTGGAGTTTCAGCTTCAGCATCAGAACTTCCAATAAATATTCAGGGCAGATTTCCTTTAGCATTGACTGGCTGGATCTCCTTGCAGTTCAAGGGACTCTCAAGAGTCTCCTCCAACACCACAGTTCAAAAGCATCAGTTCTTTGGCACTCAGCCTTCTTTATAGTCCAACTCTCACATTCACACATGACTACTGGAAAAACCATGGCTTTGACTAGACGGACCTTTGTCGGCAAAGTAATGTCTCTGCTTTTTAATATGCTGTTTAGGTTGGTCATAGAGCTTCTTTCAAGGAGTAAGTGTTTTTAATTTCATGGCTGCAATCACCATCTGCAGTGATTTTGGAGCCCAAAAAAATAAAGTCTGACACTGCTTCCACTGTTTCCCCATCTATTTCCCATGAAGGGATGGGACCAGATGCCATGATCTTAGTTTTCTGAATGTTGAGTTTTAAGCCAACTTTTTCACTCTCCTCTTTCACTTTCATCAAGAGGCTCTTTTTTCCATTTCTGCCATAAGGGTGGTGTCATCTGCCTATCTGAGGTTATTGATATTTCTCCTGGCCATCTTGAATCCAGGTTGTGTTTCATCCAGCCCAGAGTTTCTCATGATGTACTCTGCATATAAGTTAAATAAGTGACAATATACAGCCTTGACATACTCCTTTTCCTATTTGGAACCAGTCTGTTGTTCCATGTCCAGTTGTAACTGTTGCTTCTTGACCTACATACAGATTTCTCAAGAGGTAGGTCAGGTGGTCTGGTATTCCTATCTCTTTGAGAATTTTCCACAGTTTGTGGTGATCCATACAGTCAAAGTCTTTGGCATAGACAATAAAGAAGAAATAGATGTTTTTTCTGGATCAGTTTTCCCAGCACCGTTTATTGAATAGGCTGTCTTTGCCCCATTGTATATTCTTGCCTCCTTTGTCAAAAATAAGGTACCCATAGGTGCATGGGTTTATATCTGGGCTTTCTATCTTGTTCCAATGGTCTTTTCTAAGAATCAGTCCATTTCTTCCAGGTTATCCATTTTATTGCCATATAGTTTTTCATAATAGTCTCTTATAATCCTTTGTATTTCTGCACTGTCTGTTGTAACCTCTCCTTTTTCATTTCTAATTTTGTTGATTTGATTTTTCTCTTTTTTTTCTTGATCAGTCTGGCCATTGGCGTGTCAATTTTTTTTTATCTACTCAAGGAACCATCTTTTAGTTTTATTAATCTTTACTATTGTTTCTTTCATTTCTTTTTCATTTATTTCTGCTTAGATTTTTTTATTTTCTTTCCTTCTACTAATTTTTTTTTTGTTGTTGTTGTTGTTGTTCTTTTTCTATCTGCTTTAAGTGTAAAGTTAGGTTGTCTATTCAATGTTTTTCTTATTTCTTGAGGTAGGATTGTATTGCAATAAACTTCTCTCTTAGAACTGCTTTTGCTGCATCTCATAGGTTTTGAGTTGTCGTGTTCTCATTTTCATTTGTTTCTAGAAATATTTTTATTTCCCTTTTGATTTCCCTGTTGATTATTTAGAAATGTGTTTGTGTTTCTTACAGCTTTCTTTTTTTTCTTATAATTGATATCTAGTCTCATAGTGTTGGTCAGAGAAGATACTTGATATGATTTCAATTTTCTTAAATTTACTGAGGTTTGATTTGTGACCCAAGATGTGGTCTATCCTGGAGAATGTTCCATGTGCACCTGAGAAGACAGTGTATTCTTCTGCATTTGGATGGAATGTCCTGAAGATATCAATGAGATCCATTTCATCTAATGTATCACTTAGGACATGTTTCCTTATTAATTTTCTGTTTTGATGATCTGTCCACTGGTGTGAGTAGGGTAATAAAGTCTCCTACCATTATTGTGTTACTGTCAATTTCTCCTTATGTCTTGTTATGTTTGTCAATACATAAGTGTTTGTCTTATGTATTGAGGTGCTCCTATCTTGGGTACATAGATATTTACAATTGTTATGTCTTCCTCTTGGATAGATCCCTTGATCATTATGTAGTGTACTTTCTTATCTCTTGTAATCTTCTTTATTTTAAGGTCTATTTTGTCTGATGTGAGGATTGCTACTCCAGCTTTCTTTTGCTTCCCATTTGCATGGAATATATTTTTCCATCCTCTCACTTTCAGTCTATATGTATCTTGAGGTCTGAAGTGGGTTTCTTGTAGATAACATATATATGAGTCTTGATTTTGTATCCATTCAGCCTGTCTGTGTCTTTTGGTTGAAGCATTTAATGCATTTATATTTAAAGTAATTATTGATATATATGTTCCTATTACCATTTTCTAATTGTTTGGGGTTGATTTTGTAGATCTTTTTTCTTCTGTTGTATTTCTTCACTATAGAAGTCCATTTAACATTTGTAAAGCTGGTTTTGTGGTATTCTCTTAACTTGCTTGTCTGAAAAGCTTTTTATTTCTCCATCAATTTTGAATGAGATCTTTGTTGGGTACAGTAATCTTGGTTGTAGATTTTTCCCTTTCAGCACTTTAAATATATCCTGCCGTTCCCTTCTGGCCTGAAGAGTTTCTGCTGAAAGATCAGCTGTCAAGCTTTTGGGGTTTCCTTTGTATGTTACTTGTGGCTTCTCCCTTGCTGCTTTTAATATTCTTTCTTTGAGTTTAGTCTTTGTAGGTTGATTAATATGTGTCTTTGCATGTTTCTCCTGGGGTTTATCCTTTATGGGACTCTTTGTGCCTCTTGGACTTTATTGGCTATTTTCTTTGCCATGCTGGGGAAATTTTCAACTATAAACTCTTCAAAAACTTTCTCATACCCTTTCTTTCTCTCTTCTTCTGGAACTCCTATCATTCAAATGTTGGTGCATTTGATATTGGTCCAGAGGTCTCTGAGACTGTCTTCAGCTCTTTTCATTCTATTTTGCCCATCTGAAGTTATTTCTACCATCTTTTCTTCCAGCTCATGGATTCATTCCTCTGCTTCAGATATTCTGCTATTGTTCCTTCTAGAGTATTTTTAATTTCAGTAATTGTGTTGTTTGTCTCTGTATGCTTATTCTTTAATTCTTCCAGGTCTTTGTTAATTGTTTCTTGCATTTTCTCCGTTTTGTTTTCAAGGTTTTTGATCATCTTTTCTATCATTATTCTGAATTCTTTTTCAGGTAGTTTTCCTATTTCCTCTACATTTATTTGGACTACTGTATTTCTAGTTTGCTCCTTCATTTGTTCAGTATTGATCTGCCTTTTCTTTCTTTTTTTTTTCTTCAAGTTATTGTGTTTGAGGTCTCCTTTTCCCAGGCTTCAAGGAAAGTTGAATTTTTTCCTTGAAGAAGGTTGAATTCTTTCTTCCTTTTGGTTTCTGTCCTCCTAAGGTTGGTCCAGTGGTTTGTGTGAGCTTTGTATAGGGTGAGATTTGTGCTGAGTTTTGTTTGTTTGTTTTTCCTCTGATGGGCAAAGCTGAGTGAGGTGATACTCCTATCTGCTGATGATCAGATTTGTACTTTTGTTTCGTTTGTTGCTTAGATGAGGCATTCTGCACAGGGTGCTACTGGTGGTTGGGTGATGCTGGGTCTTGTATTCAATTGGTTTCCTATATATGAGTTCTCACTACTTGATATTCCCTAGGGTTAGTTCTCTGGTAGTCTAAGGTCTTGGAGTCAGTGCTCCCACTCCAAAGGCTCAGGGTTTGATCTCTGGTCAGGAACTAAGATTTCACAAGTGGTTTGTTATGGCATTAAGGGAGAGTATGGGAATACCAGACCATATGACCTGTCTCTTGTGAAACCTGTATGCAGGTCATGAAACAACAGTTAGAACTGGACATGGAACAATAGACTGGTTCCAAATAGGAAAAGGAGTACGTCAAGGCTGTATATTGTCACCCTGCTTAT
Source organism: Giraffa tippelskirchi (assembly GCF_054371585.1). Taxonomy (NCBI): domain Eukaryota; kingdom Metazoa; phylum Chordata; class Mammalia; order Artiodactyla; family Giraffidae; genus Giraffa; species Giraffa tippelskirchi. The sequence continues at coordinate 128,608,558 of NC_137277.1, read as the reverse complement.
TTATGCAGAGTACATCGTGAGAAATGCTGGGCTGGAAGAAGCACAAGATGGAATCAAGATTGCTGGGAGAAATATCAATAACCTCAGATATGCAGATGACACCATCCTTATGGCAGAAAGTGAAGAAGAACTAAAGAGCCTCTGGATGAAAGTGAAAGACGAGAGTGAAAAAGTTGGCTTAAAGCTCAACATTCAGAAAACTAAGATCATGGCATCTGGTCCCATCCCTTCATGGGAAATAGATGGGGAAACAGTGGAAACAGTGTCAGACTTTATTTTTTGGGGCTCCAAAATCACTGCTGATGGTGATTGTAGCCATGAAATTAAAAGACGCTTACTCCTTGGAAGGAAGGTTATGACCAACCTAGATAGCATATTTAAAAGCAGAGACATTATTTTGCCAACAAAGGTCCGTCTGTCTAGTCAAGGCTATGGTTTTTCCAGTGGTCATGTATGGATGTGAGGGGTTGGACGGTGAAGAAAGCTGAGTGCCGTGCAATTGATGCTTTTGAACTGTGGTGTTGGAGAAGACTCTTGAGAGTCCCTTGGACTGCAAGGAGATCCAATCAATCCATCCTAAAGGAGATCAATCCTGGGTGTTCATTGGAAGGACTGATGTTGAAGCTGAAACTGCAATACTTTGGCCACCTCATGCGAAGAGCTGACTCATTGGAAAAGACCCTAATGCTGGGTAGGATTGGGGGCAGGAGGAGAAGGGGAAGACAGAGGATGAGATGGTTGGATGGCATCACTGACTCGTCCGACTTGAATTTGGGTAAACTCCGGGAGTTGGTGATGGATGGGGAAGCCTGGCATGCTGCAATTCATGGGGTTGCAAAGAGTCAGACACGACTGAGCAACTGAACTGAACTGAACTAGCAAGAGACATTCACATTGCAACTTCTTCCTAAAGTGCAATAGGTAAAGCCTCACATAGAACCTGAAGTCCTCTATTACAACAATATGGATGGTTATTACTTTTGATTAAAATTAAATTAAATAGCACTTGAGAAATAAGGAGAGATTTAATTATACTATAAAAACTGTCAGACTTTCATTTTTAACATCTGTTACACAGGCATGCCAGTAGCAATGTTGTGGAGTATTTGCCAGGCACCTAGTCAACAAGCCCCAGTGAATCATCTAAGCGCTGAGGCAGTGTGATTTCAAACAGCATCCTTTCCAAATCCGATGACTTGATCCAAGTTAAATACACTTCAGGACTTCCTGATTCTAATTTTTCTTCATTTTATGAGGTGGGAGGGAGTGTTTCCAGCTCTTCTGGTCTCATTATGATGGATGTGATCTGGCACAACATGCCTATGCTACAGGAAAGAGCTGGAATGCTACAAAGAGCATTGTTTCCCTGAAAGATGCCAAACATGGAGTGTTTTGTTGCCCTCCTGTTACGTTTCTGTAAAGGTTATTTTTAACTTTGATATTTAAAAAGAAAAATCATTGGAACCCTCAGCTCTGGAAAATGTTCTTGGCCTAAACAGTTTTGGATCAATGTTAACTAATTAGCAGGCAGGCAGGAGGGATGCAGGCAGTAAACAGATGATGCATTTCTAGTAGGTAAACTCTCTCCTTTCAGTTCTTCTTTCAGTTGTCAATACATGGACCATAGAACTGGCCTGTAACTTTGTAAAAGTAATAACCACTCTGGGCCTCAGTTTTCCTATGTTTAAGAAGAGGATTAAGCATGCCTAGCTTTGGATAAGCATGCCAAGCTTTAAAATTCAAAAATTTTCAGGAGTCCTTATCTCAAGGTGGCTGAGCTTATGACTCATGTTTTCTTCTTAATTTTAGTGACTTTTATTTATTTATTTACTGCTTTTTCTCTTCCCCTCCTCCCTCTTCTTCCTCCTCCTCCTTTTTAATAACAACAACAACAAAATAACTTAGGTTGCTTTCAAAATAACCAAAAATCCTACTTATTTCCTTTTTGTAAAAAAATGTCAAGTTTAGAAGTTAGAATTATTTCTCCTCTCTATTATTTTCAGTTATGACACACCTGATGTCAACTTCCTCTGTGGACTCCCTTACATTACTGGAAACTATTGGCAATTTCGAATTACAAGAAGATCCTTCCTCTGATTGTGCTGCAAGGTTGTCCACTGCAGTCCAGTCTGTCCCATTCCCTTGCAGGGATTTATACCTTAGAGGTAACTGGTGTTTTCTTCATCCTGGAGACATCCTTGGGCTCTTGTGGCAGTCATAAGGGGCATATATTTAGCATTATTTATCATAGGTATATTTTGCTTCCCTCTCTTTGCTTTTTCTGGACTTAATCTCAAATGTATCCAGGTCATCATATCTACTAATTTATTGAATAAATCTTTACTGAGCATCGTCTGTGTGTTCGACATTTTTGGGGGGCCTGGTTATATAACATGATCCATTTCCCCATGGAGCTTATGTTCTAATTATGAGGTCACTTTGTGACTATGAAGTCATGTCCTGTAAACTGCCTTCTGATAACAGCTGAGATGAGTTAGAAGCCATGGGCTTCTGCACCTTTCTCAGTGAAGAACCAAATCAGTTCAGTTCAGTTCAGTCGCTCAGTTGTGTCTGACTCTTTGCAACCCCATGAATCGCAGCACACCATCCCTCTCTGTCCATAAATAACTCCTGGAGTCTACCCAAACCCATGTCCTTCTGGTCGGTGATGCCATCCAGCCATCTCATCCTCTGCCGTCCCCTTCTCCTCCTGCCCCTAATCCTTCCCAGCATTAGAGTCTTTTCCATTGAGTCAATTCTTCGCATGAGGTGGCCAAAGTAATGGAGTTTCAGCTTCAACATCAGTCCTTCCAATGAACACCCAGGACTGATCTCCTTTAGGATGGACTGGTTGGATCTTCTTGCAGTCCAAGGGACTCTCAAGAGTCTTCTCCAGCACCACAGTTCAAAAGCATCAATTCTTCGGCACTCAGCTTTCTTCACCGTTCAACTCTCACATCCATACATGACTACAGGAAAAACCATAGCCTTGACTAGATGGACCTTTGTTGGTAAAGTAATGTCTCTGCTTTTCAATATGCTATCTAGGTTGGTCATAACCTTCTTTCCAAGGAATAAGCATCTTTTAATTTCATGGCTGCAATCTCCATCAGCAGTGATTTTGGAGCACAGAAAAATAAAGTCTGACACTGTTTCCACTGTTTCCCCATCTATTTCCCATGAAGTGATGGGACCACATGCCATAATCTTAGTTTTCTGAATGTCAAGCTTTAAGCCAACTTTTTGACTGTCCTCTTTCACTTTCATCAAGAGGCTCTTTAGTTCTTCTTCACTTTCTGCCATAAGGGTGATGTCATCTGCATATCTGAGGTTATTGATATTTCTCCCGGCAATCTTGATTCCAGCTTGTGTTTCTTCCAGCCCAGCATTTCTCATGATGTACTCTGCATATAAGTTAAATAAGCAGGGTGACAATATACAGCCTTGACGTACTCCTTTTCCTATTTGGAACCAGTCTGTTGTTCCATGTCCAGTTCTAACTGTTGCTTCCTGACCTGCATACAGGTTTCTCAAGAGACAGGTCAGATGGTCTGGTATTCCTATCTCTTTAAGAATTTTTCACAGTATACACAATGGAATATTACTCAGCCATTAAAAAAAATACATTTGAATCGGTTCTACTGAGATGGATGAAACTGGAGCCCATTATACAGAGTGAAGTAAGCCAGAAAGAAAAACAACAATACAGTATACTAATGCATATATATGGAATATGAAAGATGGTAACGATAACCCTATATGCGAGACAGAATAAGAGACACAGATGCATGGAACAATTTTATGGACTCTGAGGGAGAAGGTGAGGGTGGGACGTTCTGGGAGAATAGCATTGAAACATGTATATTATCATATGTGAAACAGAACACCATTCCATGTTCGATGCATGTGACAAGGGCTCAGGGCCGGGGCAATGGGATTATCCAGAAGGATGGGATGGGGAGGGAGGTGGGTGCGGGGTCCAGGAAGGGGAACACATGTAAACCCATGGCTGATTCATGTCAATGTATGGCAAAAACTATTACAATATTGTAAAGTAATTAGCCCCCAACTAAAATAAATAAATTTATAAAAAAAAAAAAAAAAGAATTTTTCACAGTTTATTGTGATCCACACAAGACCTATTTGTGAAACAATAATGGAGGATGTCACTTATTGAGTTATTTGAATGTATAGAAACAAACCGCAAATGTTTATAACCCTCAAAATTGATGCCATTACATTTGAACAATTAAGCAGTATTTTACAGGTAAGGAAATGGAAACTAGTAAAATTATATTGTTTCTCCAAAGTTGCACAACTTAGGATCTATACGACCACAATTGGACCCAGATCTTCCTAACTTCAAAGACACGCTCTTACCTTTATACCATATTGTGGCATAAATGAACTGCTAGCTGAATCATACAAATTCAGGGAAGTTAAAAATTTCTGCCACAAACTATTTTTTTCTCATTTGATTAATCCTGCAGTTACCCACGGTTGTTTATTATTTAGATTACAGTCTTTTCTCTTATTAAAAATTAGAATGCATGAAAAGGATAATGAATTAAACTATTACCACTTATTAGCACTTTGTTGAGGATTTATCATAAAATTTCCTACTACACATAATAAAATAGAATACTGACTTTAGGGTTCAATGATCTGGGTTCCTTTTTCCCTCTCATGTTAATAACGGATGACACAGTTTGTTCCTAAGATTAATTACTTTGATGTGGTATTTATTTGTAGAATGTTATGAAAGACCTTTTTGCTAAAACTGAAAACTCTGAGATGTTCTTTTTTCCTTCTAGTGGGCTAACAAGCTGAAATTTCAGGAATGCTGGCAGATGACATGAGACTCTTAGTTCAGAGACAAATGACTTGATTACTTGCAATAGACGTAGCATCATGAACATCAGCATGTTTGGCAACCGTTCCCCTAAAGTTAGTTCCTTAAAGGTGCTATAAAGAGGAACAGAGATCCTTGTACACACAGTGAGTTGCCTTACAGGAGTAGAGACTTGAGTTTAAGGAAACTGAATATTTTATACTCACAGTAAGTGTGCCTTCCTTTGTTCCTATGAAGAGAGTGTCTTTTCCTTCTAACATTCTTGAAAAGATAGTCCAGAACAAAGGCAGTCAGTGTTTCTTTCTACAAAACATCCAGAAATGTCAGAGATCCATGAAGAACTGCATTTCAACACTCATGATTTGACCATGTTCCTCCTTCACGGAATTACTTCTGGTAAGTCTTGCTGACTTTTTTCTTAAGTACCACATAGGCTTCTGTTTTAGGACCCTGCAAGCCATATGCCCAGATATGAATCTACATTTTTTTCTGTGTTCATCTATTTTTTTACTACCTTTACTTTTTACATCTTGATATACTTAATTATTTTATTTCTTTGTATTAAAGTATAGTTGAAGTATATTATTTTTATTAATAAATATTTATTTTTAAATCTTATTGAAATATAGTTGATTTACAATGTTTTATTTAATTTCTACTGCAAAAAGTAGCTCAGTTATACATATATATCTCTTTCATATTATTTTTCATTATGGTTTATCACAAGATGTTGAATATAGTAGGACCTTGCTTATCCTGTATATAATAGTTTACATTTGCTAATCTTAAACTCCCATTCTTTCCTCCCCAGAAGTATATATATATATATATATATATATATATATATATACGTATATATATTTGTTTGAAGTATACTGAATTATTTTGTTTGTTTTTAAAATTTTGCAATGTTTATATATATATATTTTTTAATTTTGCAATGTTTATATTTTTGTAGGCTATCTGAGATGTCATTAAAAAATCAATTAACTACTATGAAACACACCACACTAAAGTTTAGTGACTTAAAACAGCAGTGGTCTATTAATTCTGACAGTTCTGTAAGTTAGTTGATTAGTTACTTTGCTCCTTTACCTGATCTCATTCCATGCTGCTTCATTTAAATTAAGGATAGGCTGGTCTGCAACGTCCAAGATGACTCCACTTACATGGTAGGTCGTTAGTGCTGGCCTTGGCTCTTCTTCACGTGGCCTCTCATCTTCTAATTTAAACTGCCTCTCTTATTTGGTGGTGTCAGGACAACTTTCCATTCGGGAAAAGGCAGGCTGAAAGGCCTGTGATGCCTAGTCTGTGGGACTTATAAGGTATAATTTCCACCAGTTTCTATTGGTCAAAGCAAGTCCCAGATTCAAGAAGACAAACAAAGTTCATCATTTCATGCAAGGAGCTACAAAGAAATTACGACCATAAACATGCTGTCCTAACTAAAAATTTAATGAATAAACTTACTTTCCTCTGACTTTCAGTAAATCGCTTTATTTCTTTGGAATTTAGTTTCACATCCAGTAAAATCCAATATAAATTTAAATGACATGAAGGGTTCCCTTTGAGATCTTAGTATCTATATGCCCAAGATGCTTTCTAAAGTGCCATTTTCTGAGACTAACTTTACTGAGGAAAGAATAGGAAGAGACTATTGGCATTGAGCTGAGGGTGTATGTAAGCTTGCAAGTAGATGAAAAGATGTATCTGCATTATGTGGGTTGTACTCAGAAAAGGTATAGATGACCAGTGCAAGGGGAGTTGGGGAAAAGGCAAATGAGTATTAAATAATTTTGTTCATAGTGAATTATGCAAGTTAAATCAAGCTAGATGATACTAAATACAACTTCAAAGCCAGATAATTTAGCCATTTTGCATTTCTCTATCTCTCCTAATCCTAATGAAGTTACATTTAAAAGAATTAGGTATCCAGATGATTTGAAAATGAAAATTTAAAAATCACTGGAAGTTCATATCAAGACCTCAGTGACTAAATTTGCTGTTATTAATAGTTTCTGTATTTTAGGATCTTTGGGTACAAAATGCATAAAGATAAGAATAAATTCAAGTAAAGCCAATTCACTGAAAACTCAATTTACCTGCTGATGAAAATAGTAGATAACAAATTAATAGATTGCCATATTGATTAGGATTTCTTTTTTTGAAGTTTAATTATTCATCACCTCTCAGCACATTAGCTGCCTTGTTCTTAGTATAATTTGATTTAATGTTCAGGATCATGTATGTTTCATATTCCAGTTTACATTCAATAGGCTTTCCATTGGTGTAAGTGTCTATTTTCTTTGTATTTTTGTTGTTGTTGTTGGAGGAAAATTTCTTTTCAATGCTGTGTTGGTTTCTGCCATAGAACAATGCAAATCATCATCCTTCTTTGAATTTTTAAATTTTTATTTTCCTTCTCCTGCATTTGCTTACCTCTGGAAGCACAACAGCTGAAGAAAAAAAAAAAAAAACTATCTTAGTTCCTTTTTAAGTTATTTGATATGTTCTGTAACTAAGGTGCCTTGGGAAATGGTCATATGGTGCATTGTTTTTCTGCAAGTTAGGTTTTGGAAAATTGGGTTTTGACAAATTTGTCACTTTGTAAATTGGTTATTTGACTGATTTGTTATTTAATGAGTTGGTCATTTTCTGTTTTTGTTATTTATTGAATCAATCTTTCCAATAATTGGCTATCGTTTAGCTGACCAAGGGCTAGCAGTGTGCTGGAGTCAGTGTGCCTTAAACCCTGAGACTCTACTGTGTCTGTCCTCTAAACTTCAGATTCAGTAGATAAAATTGGCCATTCTGGAAGTGTTTGAACCATAGAAATCTGCAAACATGCAAATAAGGGCTCTTTTCTTTTTGGAGAACTAGTCTACCAGCCCACTATTTCCTGGAATCAATCAATTTTTAATAGTAAACCAGTTAAAAATTCAATATACTATATGAAGTTTTAAAAAAGCAGTCAAAATATTTGTGGCTTTCAGAGAATTATCAAATAAATCAATTCTGTATATTTTCACCAGTAGGTGATAATGACTATAATGATAAAAATAACAGCTATAAATGTTAGCCTCTTGTCTGTGTCAAGTACTAGAGAGGTCACTTTACAAGTGTTCAATCCTCAAATATGAATAAGAAGCATTATCATTCCTATTTTATTTTATGGCTGAGAATATCACAGTTCAGCAAGAACCAAGATCTAACTTCAAAACTGTTTTCCATTTTGCTTCACAGCCTTTTGTGGCTGAAATTCAGAGATTATACCTCTAGAAGAAAATTATCTCATTTTTAAGGTAAGGAGATTAGGGAACTGAGAGAAGGTTAAATGTCATTATAACTGTATTGCTTTCAACTCATAACATTAATGACATAACCTTTAAATTCACATATACACTAAGAGTGCTTTGCTCCAAAAAATGTAAGGAGGGACTGACATTTTGGTATTTTTGCTACAGTCTATTAGGATGTACCCTGACTTGGGCCATTAGTTAAAAGTTTCTAAACATGTCCCCACCCCACAAGTGATATTTCTATGGCAGGAAGGGAATTCTGAAAATGGATTATATTCAAAAAGGCACATTTGAGAGTTAAATAGCAATTTTGTGTTTTGAGACACATTTGGTAATGGGACAAATGTTTACTACTCTTTATCAATCTAAAATACATACCACCAAGCACTTTAGTAAGTTAAATTACTGGCCATTTCATGCACAGAAAAGTCACTTAAAGTTACCTATATCTTGGGACAAAAGACACTTACAGTGAATTCTGGAATGGGACCACCAATTGATGAACAATTATATAGGATGCCTGAAAGTAAGGGAATTATTATCACCACCATAACCTAATGCCACCCCAAGTGCAGGCATGATGAATAAAATCATTTGCTAGTAGCCCATGTGCTTCAGGGAAGCCCTGGTGGCTCAGATGGTAAAGAATCTGCCTGCAATGCAAGAGACACTAGTTTAATCTCTGGGTCGAGAGGATCTTCTGGAAAAGGAAATGGCTACCCACTCCAGTATTGTTGCATGGAGATTTCTGGGGAGAGAAGAGCCTAGAGGGCTACAGTCCATGGGATCACCAAGGGTCGGCCATAACTGAGCGACTAACACTTTCATGTGCTTCAAGTTAGTTTCTAGGGAATGTATTAAGAACTGAGCACACTATAGTAGACTAACTGAAGCAACGGCAATTCTAAAAAGCAAGAGTCTTCAGGGCTATTTTCCCAATTGATCTTTAAAATCTGTGGTCAACTTTTTTGATATATCTGTTTAAGCTTGGCTGTTTATTTCTTATACAGTTTTTTCTTCTTCTTTTGTTTTTATTTATTTGTTGTCTTTTTAATGTTCAGAGAAGAAAAAGACCTAATATATATACATAGTTTATATAATATATATTATAATCTATAATATTATATATTGTATGTTATGCATATTACATATATGTTATACATATATATACACACACACACACAAAAGGTCCTTGGCACCAATCATGAAATATATTAGATATAAATTAATATTAATTTTCCATTTTCTCTCTCTCATCTTTGCCTCTCATTTTCATGCTAGCTGTCCTAAATTAGTCAAAATTATTAGAATATAACTCGTGTATTGTTTTTAAGCCCAGACAAGATCTGTAATTTAAATTGAAGTAAGTTACAATATGACTTATCTTGTAAATTATTAATGGGGCATATTGAATAAAGTACATGGATGTAAATTAGTCTATAATTTAATAATAATAACAGGTAGTATTTATTGAATGTTTGCTATAGTTAAGGCAATATTTTGTATTTTGGTTGTATTAATATCTTTAACCCTCCAAATAACTCAAAACTTAGCTATGGTCCATAAAACAAATGACTGCCTTTTACAGATGAGGGAAATTGAAAAGTTAGGTACCATGACTAAAGTCACAGATGTGGCAGGTGATGGGCTAGTATTTAACTCTAGGATAGAAGGTGATAAACTACAGCCTGTTGGACAAATCTGGCCAGCCATTTGTTTTTGTATGGGTTATGAGTTATGAACTGTTTTTACATTTTTAATGAGTGAGAAAAAAATCAAAAGGATAATAATATTTTGTGATTTGTGAAAATTATTTGACATTTAAGTGTCCATAAGAAAGTTTATTAGAACACAGTCATACCTTTTTGTTTACATATGCTTATGACTCAACTAAGAGTTAAGTAGTTAAAACAGCTATCCTTTAGGTCTGAGAAGTCTAAATTATTTACATTCTGATCCTTTACAGAAAAAGTGTGCCAATCTGTGCTCTGGGCAGTCTGACACTAGTGTCAATTGACTCAGTTATTTATTCTAAACTAATCCACTAAATCCTAACACAAAATGTCCTTTTAAAATTCATTTACTAGAGACTTCCCTTGTAGTCCAGTGGTTAAAACTTGCAGTTCCAAAGCTGGGGCATGGTGTTTGATCCCTGGTTGGGGAACCAAGGTCCCATGTGTTGTGGGCTGTGGCCAAAAATTTAAAAACAAAAACAAAATTCATGTACCAAAGAATAATTGAAGAAGAAGGAGAAAGACATGCAGCACAGTGGAGAGAAGAGGAAGAGAAGAAAAGATACAAAGAGACTTTTTTTTCTGATAACTTCCACATGAGTGTTTATTTTTACACGGCTAATCTTAGAAGACAAGAGGAATCCAAAATGGTTTGGCCAAGTCAGATCAAGCTCCACATCCAGAGTAAAAGACAGGAATTTATGGCTTCGGCACGGCTCTACCATATGAAAGTGGGGAAGGAAATGGCAATCCACTCAAATATTCTTGCCTGGGAAATCCCACGGACGGAGGAACCTGGAGGGCTGCAGTCCATGGGGTCTTGCAAACAGTCAGACATGACCTAGTGACTAAGGCACCTACCATACAAAGGAAACAGTAGAAAGGGAAAGGGCAGTGATGTTATGACGAGGGTAAAATCTGGGTCCAGCAGCCTTACCACTGGGTGCTGTGCTCTTTGATGCTCCTAGTAGTTCCCACTTTTACATTTCCCAGGACATCAATTTCTACCCGCTCTCCTCTCTTTTTCTATGAAGTTTCTCTTACCTTCATTGTCACTGAGCCTAAGTGTATTCAACTAAGTATTGTGGCAAAATTGTATAGTGTAGATGCTCCCCTACATGGCCAGCATGGGAGGCCAGGCTTGCGTAAGGCTTGATTCTTGCCATCTATTCTCTTTCAGAGAGGAGTAAACACCCAGACTCCTCGCATTCCTACTGTTTATATGACCTGAGTTAAACCGTGGTTCATGAGAAAAATGCCTAAGCTGTTATTTGAGAAAACATCACTTTTTGTTTCTGCTGTTTTTAATGTTTAGCTTGAGAACTTCATATATGTGTTGGGGTGGGGGAGGTGGGTGTTGTTGTTGTTCAGTTACTAAGTCATGCCTGACTCTTTGTGACCCCATGGACTATAGCAGGCCAGGCTGCTCTGTCCTCCACTGTCTCCCAGAGTTTGCTCAAATTCATGTTCATTGAGTCAGTGATGCTGTCTGTCTTATCCTCTGCTGCTTGCGTCTCCTTTTGCCTTTGATCTTTCCCCTTGTCAGGGTCTTTTCCAATGAGTCAGCTCCTTGCATCAGGTGGCCAAAGTCTCAGAGTTTCAGCTTCAGCATAAGCCCTTCCAGTGAATATTCAGGGTTGATTTCTTTTAGAAATATATATGTGTATATATACACAATTTATTTGTGTATGTATGTGTTTCAAGTGGAAAGTGAGAAATTTGCATGACTAGTTGGATTTACCTTGAGGAAAAGAGCATTATATGTAGAAAAATTGCTCCATGTACAACCTGTCACATTTTTCCCCCTTTGTTTTGTGTGTTGCAAATGCAATCAAAATAGTGAAATGTGATTTTCATTTGAGGGTCCTGAGGCAAAACCTATAATAATGTTCTCCTTCTGTTCAGTCATATAAGCCTTAATAGAATGGATGTCATCTGTTGGGGAAATCCAAGATCCTCCTGAGCTTCTCTGTTGATTAGCCAGCTCTGGAATGTCAAATAGCCTTTGATCTGGCAACAGCTGCCTACATAGCAGAAAAGTTTAAAAAAAAAAAAAGAACACTCTACTTGCTTTCAAACTAAGGTTATAGGTAGTTTAGATTCTTCACCATGGTTGGGGCTCTGCTTCCTCTCAGTGGTTCTGCTGGTTTCAGCTGAGCAGCTTAGAGTTATTTCGAGTTATTTCATGTTCCTAAGATGTTAATGATTGTTTTATTTACATCTCTAATATGAGTTGGTCTTTTGCAAATTCTCTGAAGACTCTCTTTTATCTACTCTGTAGTAAGTCTGGGGAGTAAGCCTGGGCCATTATCAGATTCTTTAAAGGCTAATGAATGCACCTCTGCATGTTCAAATCCCACTTCAGTGCCCAAGTGTATAAACAATTTTCTGACAGATTGTTGTTTAGTTTAACTTCCAATAAACTGTGTCTTTAAAAATGAGAGACAAAAGCTGTCTGGTATTTGAGTGAAAAGGCTTTGCTCATCTTTTCTGAACTAGTTGGTGTTTTGCTCTGGGTGACAGTGCATAGTTTATAGGCTATCCAACTGGTGTCCTCCTCATTCAGACCTGGGTCCTTCAAATTATTTTTACAACATATTGCTTATTCCTAGATCGGAGACTGGAAAAATAATTTCATTGCAGATGTGTGCTTTGATCAATTGATGAAAACTTAGTTTGTTACAATGTGAAAATGCATGAGATCACAACTAGGCTCAGTAGAAATTGTCCATGATTGGTGTTTGATGTCTGCCTCTTGCAAGGCTTTAAAATAGCAGAACATTTCCAGGTATTTATATCCAATAGTAGACTCTGTATTTTCAAATTCTAGTTATATTCATTCTTTTCTTTTCGGGGGGTGGGAAGTAAAATCTTCATGTTTTTTTCAGAACTCTTAGGACACAAGGATTATTTCCCCATTTCTTCAATAACTTCCTCTTGCCAGTTTTAATTCCTAGCACTCAGCACATATATGGCTCTGCATGGAGCAGAAACTTGATGAACACTGAATTAATGGGGACTTTTTCCTGAACCAAGAAGTGTGCAGCCCAAAAAGAAAATGTTAGCAATTTTTATATTTATAATTCCAATCAGGACTACTGAGGGCATTTATTCCTCATTTTTTATATGGAGTGTATTAGTCACAGTCCCCTTAGGAAATAGATAAGATACTAAACAGTGGGGTTTGAAACATGGCAACTAAATTCAATGCATGATTATGGACTAGAGTCTATATTAAAATGAAGGAATGACTATAAAGACAATATTATTTTCAATTGAAAAATGCAATTAATACATACAATAGATCAGTGTTTCAATGCTAAGTTTCCTGAATTTAATAACTGTACTGTGGTTATGTAAAAAAAAAATATTTGTTACAAATAAGTCACACTAATGTATTATGAGGAAACTGTTCATAAAAATTAATTTTATCAATATATGTTAATACACAAGTATGAAGAAAGGATATGATAAAATGATTATTGCAAGGCACTAAAATTGATGAGTTTGGATAAAGGAACATATGTAAGATTTCTCTGTATCAATTTTTAAAAGTGACTATAATTTTGAGCTTCCTTCAAAATAAAATCTTAAAAAAATGTGGGTGCAACTGAGTAGAATTTAAGGAAGGGACTGGCATAGCGAGGCTTCCCTGGTGGCTCAGACAGTAAAGAATCAGACTGCATTGTGGGAGACCTGGGTTTGATCCCTGGGTTGGGAAGATCCCCTGGAGGAGGGCAAGTCAACCCACTCCAGTATTCTTGCTGAATACTGAATTCTGGCTGAATTCTTGGAGAATCTTCATGGACAGAAGGGACTGGTGGGCTCCAGTGCATGGGGTCACAAAGCGTCTGACACAACTGAGCGACAAAACATCAGCATCATCTGCCATAGTGAAGTGAAACCAAAAGAGCATTGCCTACTGGGGCCAACTTTAGTATGAAATATACAACCTCAAAGTTGACAGTCCAATTAGAAGGAGCTTCAACTGAAGAACCCAGAGAGAACAGTTACTTTGGCACTCCGAAGTCTGCTGTGACCCTGCGGGAGAAAAAAGAGCCAGCTGGGCTTCCCTGAAAAAGAATCTGTCCGAAGTGCAGGAGACCTGGGTTTGATTCCTGGGTTGGAAAGATCCCTTGGAGTAAGGGAATGGCTACCCCACTTCATTATTCTTGCCTGGAGAATTCCATGGACAGAGAAGCCTGGTGGGTTACAGTGCATGGGGTCGTAATTAACATACTTTGAGAAGTAGCTGCAGGAACAAATACTGTCATGTTTATTTTTCTGTCTTCATTTTCCCTGCTAGTGCTTCCCTCTGGATGAACTCAACCAAAATTTAAGGGGAAATAAAGCTCACTTGATACATTCCAAAGAGATCAGCCATGTGGGTCATAGAACATGTTGGAAGGATATGGAGACTGGGACTGCAGGGCATAGAAAAACTGTCCAGCACACAGAAGGGACCTTTGGCATTTCTCATTCTTTATTTACCCAGCTTCTGTGGTGGCTCAGACAGTAAAGAATCTTCCTGCAGTGTTCGACTGCTAGGTCAGGAGGATCCCCTGGAGAAGGGTATAGTGATCCACTCTAGTATTCTTGTCTGGAGAATTCCATGGACAAAGGAGCCTGGTGGGCTACAGCCCATAGGATCACAGAGTTGGATATGTCTGAGTGACTAACACTTTCACTTTTACTTCATTCTTTATTTACCACAGATATTTGCATTGGCCAAAAATTTCGTTTAAGTCTTAATGCACTTTTAGGCCAACCCAATACATGCAAAGAGAAACAATAATACTGGTCCACCCTACTTTGTGTTTCTCAAACATTTGATGGTCTTTCACTGATTATGTATTCATGTGTTTGTTCATCATCAATATCAAACTAATTTATTATCCAGGTTGTATTTTTGAAACATTTTGGCAAATATCCAGTTTCCTTAAAATGAGATTGGGTATAAATGGGACTATTATCAAAAACAATGCAGACATTGCTTTGTACTGTTTATGGTATGTTATTATCTCAGAAATTTTAATACGTACCACTTTTTTTCATGAAGAATTGAAATTACTTTGCATAATAATTGGATGCATTTTTACTGATGGCACTGAAGGATGATGTGGTTTGCATTACCCATAGTGAGAGCACAAAGAATAAAAAGGCTAAGAAAATCCTTTTCTCAACTGATTTTATAAAAGCTGACTTTATAAAGCACATTTGCTGGATTCAATTATGAATGTTCCTTCCATAAATATGGAATTTATAACATACACTGTTAAGGCTTTCAAAAACTATTAATATTAATAAGTGTTGTTTTTCAGTCTCTAAGTTGTGTCTGACTCTTTGTGACTCTGTAGACGGCAGCAGGCCAAGCTCCCCTTCCTCCGCTATCTCCTAGAGTTTGCTCAAATTCAGAGTCAGTAATGCTATCTAACCTTCTCACCCTCTCTTGCCCCCTTCTCCTTTTGCCTTAAATCTTTCTCAGCATCAGGGTCTTTTCCAATGTCTCGGCTCTTTGCATCAGGTGGCCAAAATATTAGAACTTCAGCTTCAGTCTCAGTCCTTCCAATGAATATTCGAGATTGATTTCCTTTAGGATCAACTGGTTTGATCCAGGTAATTAAGGCAACACCTGTAGCTAGTTGAATTTTCATTGTTATAAATAGAGAGAGAGGGACTGAAGTCATATTTCAACTTCTAAATACAGTTTAGCAACTCAAAATGTTTTACATCCTAGATAGAGTTTGTCCTGTATTTCAGGGGTCCCCAACCCCAGGCCCATGGACCAGTACTTGCGGGGCCTGTTAGGAAGCAGGCTGCCCAGTGAGAGGTGAGTGGCATTCAAGGGAGAGTGAGGCTTCATCTATATTTACAGCTGCTTTACATCTCTAGCCTTACTGCCTGAGCTCCACCTCCTGTCAAATTAGTGGCAACATTAGATTCTCATAGGAGCATGAACCCTACTATATTTGAATCATCCCCAAACCACCCCTCCAGCCCTCATCCATGGAAAAATTGTTTTCCAAGAAACTGGTCCCTGGTGCCAACAAGATTGATGACTACTGCTTTATTTCACTGCTTAAGGTTCCTGTTTGTCAACTCCATTCAAGGAACCTTGTTCTGTGTTTTTCCTATTGTGGATACTGAGTTACTGATCCTCCTTCAGACATGACTCATCCGGCTGCTGGCAGTACAGCTGGAAGTCAGACTCAGCTAATAAAATCAACCTTGATCCTTACATCATACCAAGTAAAAAATGTTAATTTGGAATTGAGAGAGTCAATTCCTAGGCAGGTTGATAAGAAGTCTGGGGTCCTCGAGGAGGAGAAAGAGGTCTGGGGTTCTTGAAGTGGAGGTAGGGGTCTGGAATTCTCAAAGAGGAGGAAAGGACAAACATCTTTTTTTTTTTTTCCCCTCTACATTCCTTAGTCTTAGTCACATAAAACATTTTTTTCTTTCAGCCTGGAACTGATGATTACACAACAAATAACTCAGTTTAAACTCTGTACTAAGGATTATATAACAACAATGTATCCTGCTTGAGGATAGTTCTGCCTTTCTGAAAACCTTCTGGCTAATCCTGTTGTCTTAAAATGTAAATTATGAGAGTAGGTCTAATAAGATCTTTACAACTTTGAGACATTCTTTTAATTTATTGTAATAGCTTATTTAAAAAGTATATAACTCCCTTGCTTAGACTAGTGGGGGGGGCACTCTCCACCCCTCTTCTGATGTCTATGTCAGAAGCTTTCTCTGTCCCTTTTTCACTTTAATAAAACTCTGCTACACAAAAGCTCTTGAGTGATCAAACCTAGTCCCTGGTCCCGAAGCTAAAACTTCTTCAGAGATCATAAATCTGACATTGTTCACCATAAGCTATCAGAATCATGCTTATTATTATTCAAATTACTAACACTTTCAATCATGCATTAGCTATCAGGCTAACCAACATGGTAGTTTGCCAAAGGACAACTCTTAAAGATGAAAACTTTAAAAGTAAAATATGAATATGCATGATTATTTCATATTCTGGAATCCTACACCTGTTGTGTACTAGAGGTACAATAAATGGTAGTTGCATTTTCTTTCCCTAAGAATAGGAATTGGTAAACCATAGTCCACAGTCCAAATCGATCACAATGCCATTTTTTTAAACAAAAGTATATCAGCACAAATTATTGTTTATTAATATGTATTGTGTCTATGGTTCTGCTTTTGTGCTACAATGGCACAGCTCAGTAGTTTTCTACAGAGACCTTGTGGCCTTCTGGTCCTTAATGGAAAAAACTTTGCATTTCCTGCCTTAGAGCATTAAATAGGGGTTTCCATTTTTCATTAATTAAGAAATAATAGACCAAGTCAAGTTTGAATCAGTTAAACATACAAAGTATAAGCATGTTGCTTTCAAACTACCTTTTCTCTTTCACTCTAAGAAATTACAGGTGAAAGAAAAAAAAGAGCAAAGACTAAGCATGCTTAAGGGAAACTCAAGAAATAAGGGCAGTGGGAATTTTTAAAACTATAGAAGAGACAAAGATTTCTTTAACACAACAAAAGAGCATAACCATTAAAAAAGTACAAATTATTTTTATTAATTTGATTTCATTACAATTAAGAATCATTGCTTACATAACCTTACCATTAAAAGATTGTGAACACAAGTCACACACTGAGAACATCTTTACAATACATATGTCTGACTAGGCAGTCTTTTCTAGAATATATAAAGAATTGCTATACCTCAACTTAAAGACGGAGAAGGCAATGGCAACCCACTCCAGTACTCTTGTCTGGAAAATCCCACGGACAGAGGAGCCTGGTAGGCTGCAGTCCATGGGGTCGCTAAGAGTCGGACACGACTGAGCGACTTCACTTTCACTTTTCAGTTTCATGCATTGGAGAAGAAAATGGCAACCCACTCCAGCGTTCTTGCCTGGAGAATCCCAGGGACAGGGGAGTCTGGTGGGCTGCTGTCTCTGCAGTAGCACAGAGTCGGACATGACTGAAGCGACTTAGCAGCAGCAGCAGCAACTTAAAGAATGCAAAACAACACACTGGACAGGTATCTTGAACCACTTTATAAAAGAAAATATCCACTGGGACAGAAATATTTGATAAAATTGTCAATATCATTATTTCTCTGGGTATTACAAATTACAACTACAATAAGGTACACTCAGTCCTTCGTATCCATGGGTTCTGTATCCATAGATTCAAACAACAATGGATGGAAAATATTCCAAAAAATTCCAGAAAGTTTCAGAAAAGCAAAATTTGAATTTACCTTGTGGGATTTTACATTATATTTATAACTATTTATGTGA
Source organism: Giraffa tippelskirchi (assembly GCF_054371585.1). Taxonomy (NCBI): domain Eukaryota; kingdom Metazoa; phylum Chordata; class Mammalia; order Artiodactyla; family Giraffidae; genus Giraffa; species Giraffa tippelskirchi. The sequence continues at coordinate 128,590,350 of NC_137277.1, read as the reverse complement.
TATTTCAGTTCAGTTCAGTTCAGTCGCTCAGTCGTGTCTGACTCTTTGCGACCCCATGAATTACAGCACACCAGGCCTCTCTGTCCATCACCAACTCTCGGAGTCTACCCAAACCCATGTCCATCGAGTCAGTGATGCCATCCAACCATCTCATCCTCTGTCGTCCCCTTCTCCTCCTGCCCCCAATCCTACCCAGCATTAGAGTCTTTTCCAATGAGTCAACTCTTCGCATGAGGTGGCCTAAGTATTGGAGTTTCAGCTTCAACATCAGTCCTTCCAATGAACACCCAGGGTTGATCTCCTTTAGGTTGGATTGATTGGATCTCCTTGCCGTCCAAGGGATTCTCAAGAGTCTTCTCCAATCTATTGTATTAAATATTTTAAGCAATCTAGAGATAATTTAAAGTATACAAGTAGATATGCATAAGTTATATGCATATAGTACACCATTTTACATAAGAGATTTGAACATCTGCAGATTTTGGTATCCACATGGTTCCCTGGAACCAATTCTCTGATACAGAGGGAAGGTTATATTACTGTTTACCCACCCAAAGTGGCTATAATTAATAAGACTGATAATATCAAGCATTAGAAAATTTGTGGAGAAACTGGAAACTTTCTAAATTGTTGGTGAGGAAGAGAACTGATTTAACCATTTATAAAAACTATTTGAAAATATTTACCAAAGTTGAATATATGCCTTACCTAACATTTCCATCTTAAGTTTTATATCTAAGAGAAATGAGTGCATATATAATAAAAAAACACATGCACAATATGTTCATAACATATTTATTAGTAATAAGTCAAACGTAAACACAAGTATTCAGTAAGGAAATATAGATACATTAATTGTGGTTTATTTTTATAACAAAATACTACAAAGCAATAAAACAATATATTACTTACACACTAATTCACATGGATTAATTTCATAGTCATCATGTTAGACAAATGCCTCATGCAAAATAATATATATTGTACCTTTCCATTATACAAAGTTTAAGAGCAGACAAAACTAATTGATGATGATAGAAGTAAGAAGAATGGTTACACTTGGAGTGAATACACGCATGCTATGCTAAGTTGCTTCAGTCGTATCTTACTCTTTGTGATCCTGTGGACTGTAGCCTGCCAAGCTCCTCTGTCCATGGGATTCTCCAGGTAAGAATGCTGGTTGCTATGCCCTCCTCCAGGGTATCTTCCCAACTCAAGGATCAAACTTGCATCTCTGTCTCCTGCATAAGCAGGCGGATTCCTTACCACTAGCGCCACCAATACAACACTCAATGAAAATTCATTGAGCTGTACACCTAAGATTTGTGGACTTGATACATTTTGCCTAATGTATTTTTAGGTCATGATTTTAGACAACAATAATGAAAATGCTATACGCAATTCAGAGTAAATGCAGATATGACAAATAAATGTATAATAATTGCCCTTAGAACACTTAAACTGGAAGCGACTTCAGGGATTATCTATTTTAATGTTTGACAATTAATATTCTAATTCATCCTAGAGCTTAGTTCAAGTGCCTCAATGCCCAGGCATCAAGCATATTGACATTTTCCTACTCTATCAGTCCTCATTCTTTCATTTTTATCTAGTTTATTTGTTGATCTCCTTCATAAGTGCTAGTTTGGCAAACCGCTAAAAGAAGACTGAAAATCAAATTCGTTTTAATATTCTGGAGGTCTTTAAATACAAATTTAAACATGCTTAAATATGCTTAGTTTCAGTATAGCAGTGTTTCTTTAGTTTTGATTGGTCCAACCGCTCCTCCAGCAAGAAATCTATATGACAAGCACCCAGCTCAATCAAATAATGTGGTAAAGAGTGTATTTTAATAAATTATAAACACATACAGAAGGAACATAATTCTTAAAATTATCTTTAGGAAAATGTTTTCTATTCATCCAGGGAATGGAAAAGATGGAGCAGCAAAGTCAGAGATTTGTTATGAATGTGAAGATCTGAAATGTTGAGCCAAGGGAAATCAGGCAGCTTGAGCAATTAGTTTAAAAGCAGTGGATTGGTGTTAGAAATGGAAGATGTTTATGTAACGTTAATACAACTTTTGCATTCATGGGATTTTATATTATGCCTCCATTTCTTTGTGAAAGATTATAAAATTCCATTAGATGGATAAATTATTTTGTTGAGCTGTAGCATAAATCATTTAAAATGGATATATGCGAGCACATTACTTAGCTCTTGAATGAATCAGCCTATCATCAACCAGCACCAATCAAAGTAAGATTTTTATTTCTCACTTAATATATGATTTATTTAATCCAATAGGAAGCTATTTTTTTTTGATCAGGATAATCAGAAAAGTTTACACTATAGTACTTTATTTACAAATCTTGGCAATCTTCAAACATATTCACTGGAAATTCTGAAGAGATCCAGTAATAGAAAAACACACTAAAGGCAAAGATTTGAGCTACTTTCAATTATTAATATTGTGGAGTTTTTTTTGTATATTTTTGCTGGGGGGTGAGAATTAACCTGGTATAAGATATACATCTGATAATAATGCCTTTCAACTTGCTTTTTTATAGTGATAATCTGGAATAGATATAGCTCATAGACAATTCCAAAGCTGTTAGCTATAACCAGCTAGAGATTATTTCCCTTATAACCAAAAGACTACGTAAACATAGATTGGACCACCCGCTCCTAAAAATCCAGTAAATAATTGCCTTAAAAATCAATATCCACTGTATTTTTGAATAGACTGGCAAACCATAATATATGTTTTAACAATGCCGTAGCATCACAGTTAAGTTGATTTAAATAAGGCAAAACATCATAAATCATCTTGTCAAATCTTATAATCACAGTAATGCATCAGATTTAGAGATTTATGAAAAAGTCTTCATGGTTTTACAACCTGTCCTTCATAGACAGAAACTAACAAGTCCTCAAATAAAATAAAAGCTCTAATCAAGTAAAGAACCATAAGTATTTACATGATTATCAGGTTAAAAGATTCTTACCACCTGTACCTTTTTGTCTATATGTTAAATACTCATCTCTACTAATAAGACTCTGGCTCAGACAAAACATTTAAAGGCATCGCTTTGTGTTCCTTGTCCTTCAGCATGCTGATTCAGCATATCTGGGGATATTGCTTTGGGAATGCATTATTTCTAGAAATACAGTCTGCGTGGATCAGAGTGCTGAGTCAGCAAACTGATGATGAGCTGTGTGGGGGAAATGTGAGGATTTATTGCTGCTTTTAAGATGAGGGCCAAATCTCTGGGATGAGGTAAGGTTGATAGTTTGCTTGCTATTAGTCCATTTGTGCAGTGTACTGGAGGTATCAAGTGTGATGGTGTAGATAAATCTGGTTATAAGCTCTGGGAAACAGATTTCTTATTTTAACAATTAAATACATTTTATACTTGGCTCTTTGTTATTTTTAATTTCATTTTTAAATACATCAGAAATCAAAGTATACTTCTTGAAAATATACATATTTCATATTTGGCAACCATTTACAGTGCTAAGTAACCAAAATGTACTTTTTATATTTCTGATAAAAGCATAGGATATTAATTTTACCAATGCCAGTTTAGTCATAGGTATAATTTTGAGCCATTAAACATAGAAATTGTCTGAGAGAATATGATTTTATGTGAATGCAGTCTGTGAGAATTAAGTCAGCATACCCAAAAAGGTTCAGAAAGTCACAAAAGATTTGGGTAAGAATTTATGCTGCCTTCTACAATATGCACTCTATACACATTTTTAATTTAACTTCAAAAAGCCCACACATAAATGTGATATTTCCAATCTACAAGCAACATTGTTAAGCACTCTTTAAAGTAAGTTAAATTAAATTGACATCAACACTACAGAGAAGTATAAACAATCAAAATCTAGGTGATATAGCATAAAAGAGTCTTCCCAGGTGGTGCAGTGCTAAAGAATCCACCTACCAGTGCAGAAGATGCAAGAAATCTGGGTTCGATCCCTAGGTCGGGGAGATTCCTTGGAGTAGAAATGGCAACCCACTCCAGCATTCTTGCCTGGAAAGTTCCATGGACAGATCTATAGTTCTTGGGGTGACAAAGGGTTGGACATTACTGAACATGCATGCGGCCACAGCATAAGACAGTGTAACTCAAATACCACCAGGGTTAAAGCATGTTTAGGAGTAAAATTTAAAGAATAATTTTTCTTGACCAAAACTGAACATGATGAAGATTTTGCAAAAGACCAGAGAAAATCAGAACACACTGGGTAATCCTGCTTAAAAATGAGAAAACCTGCTATAGACCTTAACTGAGTGAAATGATGAGTCCTTAGAAGAAAAGGTGAGAAACTAAATAAAATACGTTTCAAGGACTATCTTATAGAGCATTGTAAATTAATCCTAATATGAGGAGCCTGGGGAGCTCTTTTAACTTTTTGACTTGAGAAGCTAAATGGTAAGTGAAAAGTCAGAAAGCTGATTTGAAGTGAGTTATAAAAATGAATGCTAGAGAAAAATTGAGAAATTTAAATGTTAGTCAGGGAGACTATTTAAAATCTAGTTTAGAGATGACCTTCAATGATTTTGAGAGACAAGAAGAAAGTAAAAAGTAGCAGAATATGTCACCCAATAATATACCTCTTTGGCATAAAGATCATTTTTAGAAACTGCAAACATAGGAGAAGTTCTGAAAAGAGTAGAATTTACCCTTTGTAAGGGAAACTTACATTTATAAAAATAATTTCCATTTGCAAATGTGTCTTACTCTAGATACCAGGAAGAAAAGGATGACTAAATCATAAGAGAGTCAATGAACAGGAAAGGTAGGGTTTAAATCTGCAAAATAAACTTTATTCTTGCTTACCTTAATTTTCCTGATATCTCATAATTGATTTTGCTTCCTCTCTCAATATCTTTCTTTTGTCTTGGTAGGAGATGTGTTTAACATGGCAAAGAAGAGAAGGTAATGAAACAAAGAAGATCATATAATGATAAAGGGGTCAATTCATCAAGCATATACAGCAATTGTAAATACATGTACCCATAAATTGAGCACCTAAATATATTAAGGCAACATATCTGAAGGGAGAAATAGACAATAATTCAATATTAATAGGATTCTTCAAAACCTCACTTTCAGTAATAGCTAGATCATCCTCACAGAAGTTCAACAAGAAAAAAGTTGGGCTTGAATCATGCTTGAGACCAAATGCAACTAATACACAAAGAATATTCTATCCAACAGCAATATTATATATATTTTTCACAAGCACACATGGAACATTCTCCAGAAGAGATTTTATGATGGAAAATAAAATAAATCTTAGCAAATTTAAGGATATTGAAGTCATTCCAAGCATCTATACTGATCAGAAAATTATGAAACCAGAAATCAATAATAGGAAAAACCCCTGAAAAATACACAAATGTATAGAAATTAAAGAATACTCTACTAAACAATCAATGGAATCAAAGAAAAATTCAAATGAGAAATCAACAAATATCTTGAAACTAAAGGAAATGGAACAACATCAAAACCTGTGGGATACTGCAAAAACTGTTCTAAGAGAGAATTCTATAGCAATAAATGCCTACATTAACAAAAAATAAATATCTCTAATAAACACTTAACATTATAGACAAAGAACTAGGAAAAAAAAAACTAAAACCAAAGTTTGCAGAAAAAATAACACAGATCAGAGTATAAATTGAATGAAATATGTATCACAATATAAAAATTAACAAAAGTAATAGATGATTTTTTGAAATGGTAAGCAAAATTGACAAATCTTTTGCTAGAGTTTTTCTTTTTTTTTTTTTGAAAGTGTTTGTTAGTTGCTCAGTCCTATCTGACTCTTTGTGATCCCATGGACTGTAGCCCACCGGGCTCCTCTGTCCATGGAATTCTCCAGGCAAGAATATTGGAGTGGCTATCCATTCCCTTCTCTAGGGGATCTTCCTGACCCAGAGATCAAATCCAGGTCTCCAGGATTGTAGGTAGATTCTTCACCATCTGAGCTACAGGGATGCCCAAAATAAAATCATAAATAAAGGAATCAGAACAACTGATACCACAGAAATACAAATAATTAAGGAGAGAATCTATGAACAGTTATATGTAAACAAAATCTACAATCTAGAAGAAGATACATTTCCATAAACCTACATGTTACTAAGACTGAATCATAAAGAAAGAAAATCTGAACAGACCAAATAACATGTAATGTGACTGAATCAGTAGTCAATGAGTCCACAACACGCAAGAGTCCAGTTTAGTTTCACTAGTGAATATTACCTTTGAAGAATTAATGGTAAAAATATTTAAGGAATATCAAAAACTCTTCTTACTAGACAAGCATTAATCTGAAACCAAAGCCAAATTAAGACTTTACAATAAAAGAAAAACCAAATCAATTTTCTTAATATGTAAGGAAATGAAAAATGTAAAACTTCTTCAATAAAATATCAGCAAAATGAATTACTCAATACATTAAAAGGATCAAAGGTTATGACCAAATGATATTTATTTCTGGATGCAAGAATAGTTCAACACACACAGGTCAATAAGTGTGATATGCCACACTAATAGAATGGAAAATAAAAATCATATGATTGTCTCAGAGGCAGAAAAAGCATTTGGCAAAATACAATATCCTTTCACAATAAAAAAACTTTCAACAAATTTGGTGTAGAGAAAATACTTCAACATAATAAAAGCCATATAAAACAAGCACATAGTCAACATTATAGTCAACATTGAAAGGGTAAAACCTTGTTTCCATCAGATCAGGAAGAAGTCAAGTGTGCCCATCCTCCCCATTCCCATTCCCATTCAAAATAATACTGGAAGTCATATTCAGAGCAATCATGCAAGAAAAAGAAATAAAACACATCCAAATAGGAAGTAAAGGAGTAAGTCATCTTTGTTTTCAGGTTGTATAATTCTACATGCATATGTAAAGATAATCCTAAGGACGCTATCAAAAACTGATTAGTTACAAAATCTAATCACCAAATTTAGTAAAGTTGCAGGATACAAAATCAACATACACAAATCAGTTACATTTCTATACACTAACAACAAAACATGTGAAAGTTAAACAAAGAAGACAATTTCATTCACAATAGCAGTAAAACAGTAAAATTCCTAGGAATAAATTTAACTAAGGGAGATGATAGAATTGTACACTGAAAACTATAAGATGAAAAAATTGAAGAAGACAAACAAGTGAAAGAAAGCCCTTGTTCATTGATTGGAAGCATTAATATCATTAAAGTATTTATAATATCCAAAGTTATCTATAGATTTTATACAATTCCTATCAGAATCCCAATGGAAATTTTTACATAAATAGAAAATAAAATATCATAAATTTTGTATGCAACCTCAAGAGACCTCAAATAGCCAAAGCAATTCTGAGAAAGAAAAACAAAATTGGAGGCATCAGACATCCTAATTTCAAACTATAGTACAAAGTTATAATAATCAAAACAGTATGGTACAAACATAGAAAGGAATGAAACCAAACTGATAGCCCAGAAGTAAACCCTAACATATATATTCAACTATATGTGACAAAAAGATAAGAATTATCAATGGGGAAAGGATGGTATTTTCAATATATGGTGCTGGGAAAACTGGATAGCCACATGCACAAGAATGAAATTGGATGTCTACCTTACACCATTCTCAAAAGTTAACTCAAAATGAATTAAAGACTTAAATATAAGATCTAAAACTGTAACACTGCTAGAAGAAAACTTAGATAAAAAGCTCCTTTACATTTGTCTCAGCAATAATTTTCTAAATGTGACACACAAGAACAAAAACAAAAATAAATGAGACTTTATCAAACCAAAAAGCTTTTGCATAGTAAAAGAAAAAAAATCAACAAAATGAAAAGAAAACTAAGGAATGGGAGAAAATATTTGCAAATCCACATGTGATAAGGGGTCAGTATCAAAATACATAAAGAGTTCATGTAACAAATAGCAAAAAAATAAAAAAAATCAAACAACCTGATTAGAAATAGATAGATGCACTGAATGGCTATTTTATTTTCAAAGAAGACATATAAATTGCCAAGAGGTACATGAAAATATGCTGAATAGTACTAATCATCAGGAAAATGCAAGTCAAAACCACAAGGAAATATCATTTCACATCTATGAAAATGTCTATCATTCAAAAGCAAGTGTGGGTGAGAATGTTAAAAATAAATAAATAGATAAAACAACTTGAGCATTGTTAGTGGAAATGCAAGCTGTTGCAACCACTATGAACACAGTCACAGATAATAAATCCACAAACACAGAAAACTAATCAAACTGATTACATGGATCACAGCCTTGTTTAACTCAATGAAACTATGAGCCATGCTGTGTAGGGCTATCCAAGATGGATGGGTCATGGTGGAGAATTCTGACAAAACGTAGTCCACTGGAGAAGGAAATGGCAAATCACTTCAGTATTCATGCCTTGAGAACCCCATGAACAGTATGAAAAGGCAGAAAGATATGACACTGAAAGATGAACTCTGCAGGTTGATAGGTGCCCAATATGCTACTGAAGAAGAGTGGAGAAATAAATCCAGAAAGAACGAAGAGACAGAGACAAAGCAAAAACAATGTCTAGTAGTGGATGTGATTGGTGATGGAAGAAAAGTCCAATGTTATAAAGAGCAATATTGCATAGGAACCTGGAATGTGAGGTGCATGAATCAAGGCAAATTGGAAGTGGTCAAACAGAAGATGGAAAGAGTGAACATTGACATTTTAGGAATCAGTGAACTAAAATGGACCAGAATGGGTGAATTTAATTCAGATGACCATTATATCTACTGTTGTGGGCTAGAATACCTTAGAAGAAATTCACACTAATCCAAGTCCATGCCCTAACCAGTAATGCTGAAGAAGCTGAAGTTGAATGGTTCTATGAAGGCCTACAAAACCTTCTAGAACTAATACCCAAAAAAGGTGTTCTTTTCATTACAGAGGACTGGAAAGCAAAAGTAGGAAGAGATACCTGGAGTAACAGGCACATTTGACCTTGGAGTATAAAATGAAGCAGGGCAAAGGCTAACAGAGTTTTGCAAAGAGAACGCACTGGTAGTAGCAAATACCCTCTTCCAACAACACAAGAGAAGACTCTACACATGGACATCACCAGATGGTCAATACCAAAATCAGATTGATTATATTCTTTACAGCTGAAGAAAGAGAAGCTCTATACAGTCAGCAAAAACAAGATTGGGAGATGACTGTGGCTCAGATCATGAACCTCTTATTGGCAAATATAGAATTAAAGAAATTAGGGAAAACTACTAGATCATTCAGGTAGGACCTAAATCACATCCCTTACGATTATAAAGTGGAAGTGACAAATAGATTTAAGGGATTACATATGACAGACAGAGTGCCTGAAGAACTATAGACAGAGGTTCATGACATTGTACAGGAGGCAGGGATCAAGACCATCCCCAAGATAAAAAAAATGCAAAAAGGCAAAATGGCTGTCCAAAGAGGTTTTACAAATAGCTAAGAAAAGAAGAGAAATGAAAGGCAAAGAAGGTAAGAAAAGATATACACATCTGAATGCAGAGTTCCAAAGAATAGCAAGGAGAGATAAGAAAGCCTTCCTCAGTGATCAATGTAAAGAAATAGAAAAAAAAAACTATAGAATAGGAAAGATTAAAGTTCTCTTCAAGAAAATTAGGGGTACCAAGGGAATATTTCATGTAAAGATTGTCACAATGAAGGACAGAAATTGAACAAACCTAACTGAAGCAGGAGATATTAAGAAGAGGTGGCAAGAATATACAGAAGAGCTATGCAAAAACGATCTTCATAATCCAGATAACCACGATGATGTGATCACTCACCTAGAGCCAGATATCTTGGAATGCGAAGTCAAGTGGGCCTACGAACAAAGCTAGAGGAGGTGTTGGAATTCCAGTTGAGCTATTTCAAATCCTAAAAGATGACGTTGTGAAAATGCTGCACTCAATATGTCGGCAAATTTGGAAAACTCAGCAGTGGCCATAGGATTGGAAAAGGTTAGTTTTCATTTCAATCCCAAAGAAAGACAATGCCAAAGAGTGCTCAAACTACTGCACAACTTGTTTCATCTCACACACTAGCAAAGTATTGCTCAAAATTGTCCAAGCCAGGCTTCAGCAATACATGAACTGTGAACTTCTGGATGTTCAAGCTGCATTTAGAAAAGGTAGAGGAACCAGAGATCAAATTGCCAACATCTGTTGGATCATTGAAAAAGCAAGAAAATTCCAGAAAATCACCTACTTCTGCTTTATTGACTAATCCAAAGCCTTTGGCTTTGTGGATCACAACAAACTGTGGAAAATTCTTATAGTGATGGGAATAACAGACCACCTTACCTGCCTCCTGAGAAATCTATATGCAGGTCAGGAAGCAGCAGTTAGAACTGGACTTGGAACAACAGAGTGATTCTAAATTGGGAAAGGTGTACATCAAGGCTGTATATTGTAACCCTCCTTATTTAACTTATATGCCGGGTAGATCACAAGAAATGCTGGACTGGATGAAGCACAAGTTGAAATCAAGATTGCTAAGAGAAATATCAATAACCTCAGATATGCAGATGATACCACCCTTATCTCAGAAAGTGAAGAGGAACTAAAAAGCTTCTTGATGAAAGTGAAAGAGGAGAGTGAAAAATCTGACTTGAAAATAAACATTTGAAAAACTAAGATCATGGGACCTGGTCCCATCACTTCATGGCATATAGATGGGTAAACAAGTGAAACCATGACAGACTTTATTTTCTTGGGCTCCAAAATCACTGCAGATTGTGACTGCATCCATGAAATTAAAAGATGCTTTCTCCTTGGAAGAAAAGCTATGACCAACCTAGACAGCATATTAAAAAGCAGAGACATTACTTTGCCAACAAAGGTCCATCTAGTCAAAGCTATGGTTTTTTTCAGTAGTCATGTATGGGTGTGAGAGTTGGACTATAAAGAAGGCCGAGCATCAAAGAATGATGCTTTTGAACTATGGTGTTGGAAAAGACTGTTGAGAGTCCCTTGGACTGCAAGGAGATCCAACCAGTTAATCCTAAAGGAAATCAGTCCTGAATATTCATTGGAAGGACTGATGCTGAAGCTGAAACTCCAATACTTTGGGAGTATTGGGAGTAAACTCCAATACCTGATGGGAAGAAGTGATTAATTGGAAAAGATCCTGATGCTGGGAAAGATTGAAGGCAGGAGGACAAAGGAATGCCAGAGGATGAGATGGTTGGATGACATCATCGACTCAATGGAAATGAATTTGAGCAAGCTCTGGGAGTTGGTGATGGACAGGGAAGCCTGGAGTGCTTCAGTCCATGGTGTCTCAAAGAATCAGACATGAACTGATGAATATAGTATGGAGTTTTCTAAAAAATTAAAAAAGAACTGCCATACGATCCAGTAATTCCACTTCTAAGTATATATCCAAAGCAATCAAAACAGGATGTAGAAGATATTTCTACCCTCTCATGTTTGTTGCAGTTTAATTTGCAATAGCCAAGAGAATGGGACAATCTTAGCGGTGTCTGCTATAGATGAATGGATACAGAAGATGTGACTGCATGTTTGTGTGTATGTGTGAAGGATGAATATAATAAAGAATAAAATACATAGCAGAACCTCATTCAGCCTTGAGAAAAAGCCAAATAGTATCATTTGTGACAAATCCACTGAAAGTTGAGAATATTATGCTAAATGAAGTGTCAGAGAAAGACAAATACTGTATGATATCACTTCTACGTGGGATCTAAATTAGCTAAATTTGTAGAAACAAAAGACAGAATGGTGGTTCCCAGGAGCTGGGGTAAGTGAAAGGGGAAAATATTTGTCAGAGGGTGCAAATTTACAAATATAAAATGAGTAAGTTCTGAGGTATAATGTACACCATGGCAATTATAGCTAATAATATTGTATTATATAGTTGTAAGTTACTAAGACCATACGTACACCATAAAAAGTGCTATTATGTGATTTGTTGAAGGTGTTAGCTAATGATGTGGTGGTAATCATTTTGTAATATATGTATATCAAATCAACATGCTGTATATCTTAAGCTTGTGTGTGCTGTGCCAGGTTGCCTCAGTCATGTCTGACTCATTGCGACCCTATGGACTGTAGCTCACCAGGATCCTCTGTCCATTAGATTCCCTAGGCACAATACTGAAGTGAGTTGCTATATTTTTCTGCAGGGGATCTTCCCAACCCAGGGCTTGAACCTGTGTCTCTTAGGTCTCCTGCATTGGCAGGTGGGTTCTTTACCACTAGTGCCATCTGGGAAAATCTTAAGCTTACCCAATGTTATATGTTGATTATATCTTAATAAAACTGAAAAAAATAAATATTTACATTTAAAGATTAAAAAGAATAAGTGTTGAATCTGAGCAAAAGAATCTTTATGGAAGAATGCTGACAACTTAGGTCTCAACAGGGAAACTTGGTTTAGTAAATTATCACAGTTTGAAGTCTTCTTATTGTTGGCCTTTCTGATAATTTTGTCAGAGTTTACTTAATTCAGGGATGCTCCTACACTAGCAGAGCTAACTAGATAACTGTGCAAAATATATTTATATTAAGAAATCTCCACAAATATTAATTCTATGATGATTCAGATCCGTTCAGTTCAGTTGCTGTCATGTCTGACTCTCTGCAACCCCATGGACTACAGCACGCCAGGCCTCCCTGGCCATCACCACCTCCCGAAGTTTACTCAAACTCATGTCCATTGAGTTGGTGATGCCATCCAACCATGTCATCCTCTATCAACCCCTTCTCCTCCTGCCTTCAATCTTTCTCAGCAGCAGGGTCTTTTCAAATGAGTCAGTTCTTTGCATCAGGTGGCCAAAGTACTGGAGTTTCAGCTTCAGCATCAGTCCTTCCAATGAATATTCAGGACTGATTTCCTTTAGGATGGACTGGTTAGATCTCCTTGCTGTCCACGGGACTCTCAAGAGTCTTCTCCAACACCACAGTTCAAAAGCATCAGTTCTTAGATGCTTCGGTTTCTCTATGGTCCAACTCTCACATCCATATCTGACTACTGGAAAAACCATAGCTTTGACTAGAGGATCTTTGTTGACAAAGTAATGTCTCTGCTTTTTATATGATGATTAATTTCCTATTTATTATTTTCTCCAATTACTACCCATTAAGGCATAATAAATCATGGCACTTTGCCTCAGATATGGATAAGAAGGTCTCTAAGAGAAGCTCTCACTTTGAGTCCAGTGAATGGGACAGAGGAGTCTCTATGGTGCAGAGGCAGTGAGAGAAATCTCCACTCCCTGTTTTCTTTCTTTCCCAGCTGTGCTCACAGGCAGTTCCCACTCCTGATGCTGCAATTCTAAGGCTGCAGTGAGCATGAAGGTACCTGAAACACAGATACAGAAATCCTTCTCTCTGATCAGAGGAACTGTGGCCCAGAAAGTTTGGGGGACGGATGGACATCTATGTTGATTTTTACTTCTATATCCTCCTGTCACTTGCGCACAACAAAATTTAGCATCAGGAAACACACAGTAGAGCTGTGAGAATAAAGCTGTGGCTTACTACCTAGATGACCGGGAAAGGAGGCCCTGGAATCTGGAGAATGTTGGAGAAATCAAAGAAAGGAAGGAGTTTGAAAATAGATCCATCTCAGGGCTCATAGAAGAATAACCAGAAGTATAAATAAGGTCTATCAAAGCAGCAGGGAAATCTTTCCTTGTAAGTCATCAGAGAACTGGGAACCGGCTTAAATTTTTGAGCTCAAAGATGGTTTCTAAAATAGAAATATTCTGAAGAAGGAACGAACCTAATTTTGGGGCTATCCTTCCATTGGATATAAAAATCCATCCCTTTGTACAGGAAGACAGTGGTGTGTAGGGAATATAAAAAACTTTAATAGTCTCATGTATCACTGCTAACAAATTATAGTCCTTGGACCAGTTAGCTGTCCCCATTGAGCTTTGTTTTCTTGATTTATAAACTATGGGGTTTATAATAAATATGATTTAAAAATCTTGATTATTTTAATAATCTGAATGGAAAGCACAATCACTTTTCTATATATATAAATATTCAAACACCTATATACCTCCCAGGAATGGTTACTCTTATCCTAATGATCCTTGAGTTTTCATTTTAATTGTATTGCATTTTCATGTATATTAACCCATTTTATTCAAGTGTAGCTCCCAGGAGTTAGGCAAAAATAATGTCACATTTGCATATTATCTTTTAATTTATATAGTACCAGTTCATGATTTCATTGCAATCTCATTAATGCTCAATGAAATAGACAGTAGAAGTATTATTCTCATAGTTTACAATTATGAGTACTGAGGGTGAAATAGTTCAGTTGAATGATATGTAGAAGGCTATGCTTTATACCATGAAGCAAAACTAAAAGCAAAGAATTTTTTGTCAGTGTCAAATGCTCTTTCTTCACATAGTGCTGCTACATGTGGAAAGATAAACTGGAGATTTTATTAATTTTCACTAATAACAGAATTCACTAGCCTTGTATCCTTCTTAATTTCTAACACAATTTAATTTCTCTATCATTATTTAATCATGTGACCTTAGGAAAATTATAGTCTTTTAGAGCCTTATATTTTATCTATAAACTGGAAATACTGACATTAGTCTTGCATGGGAAAGTTCTTTAAAAAATCAGCATTAATCTGATGAAAGTTCAGTTCAGTTCAGTCACTCAGTCGTGTCTGACTCTGTGACCCCATGGACTTCAGCAAGCCAGGTTTCCCTATACATAACCAACTCTTGGAGCTGGCTCAAACTCATGTTCATCTGCTGAAAAGTATAGCATTATAATAGATAGTATTATTTAATTACTATTATAATATCTTAGTATTATTTAATTACTATTATAATATCTATCTATTTTATATTACTTTCATGGGAATTGAAACAATCTAACAGCCACTGGCACTCTGCTTTTGGGGTGTATTCTGTCAACAGCACTTCTTGAGCCTCCATTCAGATATCAATGGTCACTTGTGTGAAGTGACCTATGAATTGAGACCCAGCCATTCATAGCTGGACCTGATGGGAATTTCCCAAGGCTCTCTAGTAAGAAATAATCTTTATTGGTGAATCAGAGATATATCACTGTTCTGGAGCACAATCTGTTCACTATCATGATCCCCTACTTTGCAATTTGACTTGAATGTGTATAACCCGCAGACTTCCTAATCTAAGCACGCGTGATACTGACTCTTGGCTTGTGGGAAAATAAAATAAACAAGACAGAGGCTCTAATGCTGACTCTGAACTCAGTAGCTGTGTAATCTCAGATATATTACTTTTTTTCCAGTTATGTAGATATTTTAAAATAAATGTTGCACATTTCAATGGGATAACAAAAGAATCTAGAAATCACTGTGATGGAGAAAATTGGGTATATTATGTAATCAATTTCTCAAGTCTCTGTTTCTGTTAAAATAAATGGCACGCTAATTTCTTCTTTAAAAGATATGTTAGTGTTTAATTCAATGAGACAATGTGAGTGTAGAAATTCCACCATACAGTAGCACTATGGGACATATTCTTTCCATTTATCTTTGATAGTTGAGCTGTTTCTGTTTTGTTTTGCTGTATTTCTCTTGATTTCTGCCGAATACTCTGTGTTCCCAAATGGAAAATTTTTGTTGTCCTTAGGTTACAAAACCTACTAGGATACTTCTAATGTTGACTGTGATGAACAAAGATTTTTATTTGTTGACAGATTGTTAAACATCCGATGTATTAATAATTTGATTACATGCATTAAGTTTTAAATACTCCCTATAACCACCTAAAGTACAGACTGCCATTATTTCACTACCTAACTGAGGAAACTAAATCTTAGAAAGCTATATAAATTGTTAAAATTTACAGAGTAAATCAATAGCAGAGGCTGTATGTAAACCTGGAGGTAAAAATCTGGGTATTTAAACTAGCACCAGGCCAAATTATTTCCTCTAGCAAATCTGAGCATTCTTCTGCTCATCAAATCCTGGGTCCTGCACAGGGACCCCTAGGACATGAAAGGCTATATTCTTAGCACCATAGAAAATAACTTGGAAATATAATGCTAAAGATGCAGCATACTGAGCTCCCTAAATTTGAAAAGAGAAACACAGGGTGAGCTTGACATCTCCAATTACCACATGAAAATGATTACTGAAGAAAGACAACTAATAGTCCATACCTGGGGATACTTACATCGCATATTTTGTTGTTGTTGTTGTGTTAGTCCATTTCCATCACATATTTTGAGAAGCCATTTCTTAGCACTTAGAAATATCATTAGAGCAGCTAGAAACCCAGAGACAATCTCACAACAGTGTTAGGATGATTTTGTTAGCTGAGACTCTTAAATCGCCTGATTTCACCATTTGTCATAGGCACTGGGGATATTTCCTTTTCTGATATGCAAATATCTAATTGTTCTCTAACATCCAAAGCAATGATAATTTGTTGTCTTTCTGTCATCGTGCAGTGTAATTTCAGAATAAGCCAACAATGAGGCATCATCCCAATTCCCTATAATTTGAAGAATCAAAACAGTTGTGTGTTAGTATAAAGACTACAAAATCAAGAAGGAAATTTTTATACTGAAAGTTAATAGGAAAACATGTGTTTAGGATGTGTGTTCAGGGGTGGAGATGAGAACTGTTAGGAATCATATACTTGATTTTTCTTTGCAAATCCAGTCATATTTGATCTGTTCAGTGTATGTATTAAGTTTATTTTGAAACTCTAAAGTTAAGTACCAGGATTAAACCAAGTACCGGATAGTAATGTATTAAGACCTTTGAGTAAAAGCAACATACATTATATGTTGCTGCTGTTTAGTTGCTAAGGTGTCTGACTCTTTTGTGACTCCATGGGCTGTAGCCCACCAGTCTTCTCTGTCCATGGGATTTCCCAGGCAAGAATACTATAGTGGGTTGCCACTTCCTTCTCCAGGGGATCTTCCCAATCCAGAGATTGAAGCCATTTCTCCTGCATTGACAGGTGGATTCTTTACCACCACACCATCAAGGAAGTCCACATAATATGTATATTGCTTTAAATTTTACAAAATACTGCTTTATTTTATTCTACATATCCTTGGTAATTGGTGCATGGCAGCCTCAATAAACATTTCTTAAAAAAGAAAAACTTCATAATAT
Source organism: Giraffa tippelskirchi (assembly GCF_054371585.1). Classification (NCBI taxonomy): domain Eukaryota; kingdom Metazoa; phylum Chordata; class Mammalia; order Artiodactyla; family Giraffidae; genus Giraffa; species Giraffa tippelskirchi. The sequence continues at coordinate 128,573,155 of NC_137277.1, read as the reverse complement.
TCTACTTATTTTATAATAACCCTGGGAACTGAATATTATTACCATTTCCTGGTTATTCAGATGTGTTAAAAGGCCTGATTGAGATAATAAGAGCATTTCAGGTCATCCAAAGGCAGGTCAAAACTTTAACATACAAAGTTCTACAACTTCAAAAGCCACATTTTTTACCCCATCACACTTTGCAGCTTACCTCTGGAGAAAATATGAGCTCATCTGTAAAATATTAGACTTCATAATCAAAAACCATGTAAAATCAGCCTAAGTTTTTTCATTTCAGAGTTTCAATATAAATTATAATTTATAGACACTACTCATTATCATGTTTCATATTGCATATTCATGATATTTAATATTATTTTTTGTTGACTTTATCCTTTCCTATTGGTTTTTAAATAAAGTCTTAGAGATTCCAAGAGAACAAGTATTTTCTAAAAACAAGACAGAATATCCTTTCCAATTGTGACCTGGATCAGAAGACTTATCTTCTTCTCTTTTTGGAGGAAAATATATAGTTAAATATTTACATCTAGTCATCCTTTCGGAGAAGGCAATGGCACCCCACTCCAGTACTCTTGCCTGGAAAATTCCATGGACAGAGAAGCCTGGTAGGCTGCAGTCCATGGAGTCGTTGAGAATCAGACACGGCTGAGCGACTTCACTTTCACTTTTCACTTTCATGCATTGGAGAAGGAAATGGCAGCCCGCTCCAGTGTTCTTGCCTGGAGAATCCCAGGGATGGGAGAGCCTGGTGGGCTGCCGCCTATGGGGTCGCACAGAAGTCGGACACAACTGAAGCGACTTAGCAGCAACAGCAGTCATTCTTTATGATGATCAACCTAACGAAAATGTTCAAATTAGTACATGTTGTTTGAATGTATGTAAAAATCTTTGAATGATATTCAGTTGGCTCCATGTTATATATTATAGTGCATCAGATCCACTCTAGTGCTGAAAAACGTATTCATAGTTCTGATCCAAAAAATTACTGGAAGATCCAAATATCATTCAGTAAGCATTTCAATTCATACATAAAATATCTGTTCAAGGATTCAGGTACCATGACAGTAATCAAATTGTGTAGCTTAGGGAAATCACCAAGATAGAAGACCAGGGTCTCCAGTTGCACTAATGCAAGATTTTTGAGGAAATTGAGTGGAAAAATACTTTCTGTGAGTAAATCTGCAATTAGAGTAGTGAAAATGTTGGTCTCAGTAAAGAGTAGTTAGTGAAAATAATAACTGTGCCTGCACACCATGGCTGAATTTCTACTTACTCAAAATTTCTCCCATCAGGGTTTCTTATACCATGCTTTCTTGCTTAGGAAGATCCAAATGCCCAATCATCTCTTTTATTTTGTTTAGGTTTATTTTGCCCTAGGTGCCTTGCTATGATGTTTTAAAGCTAAAGACAACACAGATATCATGATTTCTACTCCCAACATATGCTGAAATTCACTCCACAGCACCCTAGGGAGAGACTACATAACCTTTGCTTGAATATGGTCTGATGGAGAATATCATTAGGAAAAGAAGTGGTTCATACTAAGTTTTGCTTTCCTTAATTATATGCCTCTCTGAAATTTCTGCTCATTTGTCCTGAGGATTTAAGGACATACCACCTCAAAAGATTTTGAGCTGAACACATTTGAAAAATAACAAATGCATAGAGTGGCTTTCTTCAAACTCCCTTTATCTGAAACATATCCTCATTTGTCATCATTTCCCTTCTCAGAAGTTTCATCAGCCAGGGAAGACAGACTTTTGTTACAAGAGAAGAGACTAGAAGTTTGTACCACACCCAAACTATCACATCTCTCATTTATTTTTCTAAGGGCCCATTCATCTTTCCTAAAAATTATTTCATCTCTCCTAAAATTGCTTCTCTCTCTCTCCCATTCCTCTATTAAGCTCCTAAAGCTCATCACTTTTTTGTGGGGGTATTCACATTTTTTTTCCCATAATGCTCTGGGCATGCTATATTGCAAGTAAATAATTTAGTACACCTTTTCTCCTGTTTATCTACCTATTGCCAATTCATGTCACATACCCAGTTTCAAACCTAGGAAGGTAGAGGAAACATTTTTGCTCCCCTACAAGTATAATCTCATTCTTCTAAGAACATGAAACTATTTTGATTTTTCATTCATGAGATTCTGAGAAAAGAAAAAAAAATACACAAAGTGACTAATACTTGTAAAAGCACTTGGAATATCATTGGACACATAGTAAGCATTTAACGAAGGTTAGCTATCATTACTAGTTGCCTAGTTTGCTGTTGAGCTCAGTCATTGAGTTTTCCTTTTGTTTATTGTATATCTATAGACTCTTTTTTTCTGCTACATCATTTTTAAGTTCTCGGTTCCCTGTGAATATTACCAAGACTTGTCTTATTTTTGACTGACAGTTTCACTTCCCTCTAAATTAGTAATAAAATGATAAATATTATTTTATTTATAAAATAAAGTAAAACAAATACTAATAAATACATATTAAAATGACTATATACATAAACAAAATAATATTAAAATATTAAATTAAATTATATATTTACATAAATTATATGATAAATATTAATTAAATTATATATAATGCCTATGAATTAAAATATTAAATAAAATAAATATATAGCCTTAAAATAAAATATTACTTTATTTATAAAATAAATAAATATGTTCCTAAAATAAACAAGTGAGTAAATATGTTCCTAAGTTTCTTTGGTCGTAAAATGAAGTCATTCATCATTTATTCTAGAACTAGATAGAAGCCTATTATGAATCAACACTTATATGGGGGCATTTGATGATATTTATTTAGCTACTTTGCACTGATTTTAGAAAGACTTATTGAGGTAACAAATATTAGTTGCTTAACACCATGCCTGCTGCGTTTCATAAGTACTCAGTAAAGGTGACCTGGTGATTAGGAATGGTATTGGTAATGAAGGAAAAAATAGGCTATTACTGGGATGTGTATTCAAGGGAAAGAATTAACCAAAAGCCCAAGGTTATAGCAGAGCTCCAGGGAATGAATCCAAGAAAGATCTAAAGACAGCTATAAGGCTATAGGAGAACACACAACAAATGACTTGTCTTAGGTGGAGGATCACACGACATATTGTAACAGAGCAGGAAGATGGTCTCATTACTCTGCACCCTGTTACTAGGCACCAAGTCTTGCTCAGCCATTGCTCAGTGCCTCAGTTGGCCCTGCTCACAAGCAACCAACTGTTAATGAGCAACCATTAGTTGTCCCACTCAGCTATTGGTCAACACCACAGTGGGCTGTCTCAAATAGGAACCATTGGAAAAGTGATTCAGTCAAGGTTCAGTGGTGTGGTGGTCATCAGGTGGAAAGTCAGGTAAGAGGCAGATTCAAGCCTTCTCCAGGAGGCCCTCCAGCTTAGCCAGCTTTGGGTCAGTGGGTGAGCCGGAGGGCCCAGGGCACAGATTGGGAACTCTGTCCTGCAGGGCTCCAGAGCCATCACTAAGGCCCTCCACTAGCCTTGGCCCAGGCAGCAGTGAAACTCTCCCCCATCCCTGTCTCTGCGATCTACTAGCAGTGGCCATCTGTCTGGGTCACAGTCTGTGAGACCTGGTCTCCCCATTTGGTTGGCCTAAGGAAATGGAGGACCAGCTGGATTGGATGCCTGGCTTCCTCGGGTACGACAGCTGGGCAGAATGTGGGAACCTGGCCCTGAAGGAACTGACAACTGAGATTTGCCTCCCCTTAGCTAGGACTAGGACCTTGGAGGGTGAAAGCTGTGTCTTGGGACTTGCCTTTTCTTGTCAGGACAGACAGTAACATTCATCTGGTAGAGATTACAGGAACATCATTACTTGACCATGACTGAACCTCAAGAACAAAGGATCTGACACCAAGAAGCCTGTAACAACTAACCACGTCCATCCCTCACCTTTTGCTTTTAAAAGGACTTGCTGAAAGCTTTCAGTAACTTTGGGGGTCTTAGGGCATGAGACACCCATTTCATTGTATGAATCTGTAATAAATCTTTTTCTGTTACAAACTTTAGTGTTTAGTATTGATGGGCCTTACTCTGCATTGGACACACGGACTTGGGATTTTGGTAACAATATCTCAGAGTCACAGTTTTTGGTAACAACTTGGAACAGAAATCCAGAATGGAACCAAGAGGGAGATGGAAATGATAGAATATGTGTAAAGGATAAGAGCAAAATTGGAGAAAAAATGCAGTTAAATACATGTAAGAAAGAAAAATACAGAAGCAAGAAAAAAATAATACAATGATGTGAAAAATTGAATCTAAATGATATAATAGATATTGAGGAAGATTGAATTCCTGACATTCAAGGAAGGAAAAGATTGATGACAAATTCCAAACACAAACTCTCACAGAGGGTGAGGGTTCATGGAATTAGGAGCAAGAATGAGGTACTACATTCTTGGAACACATCTGAAACAAAGGTAGACCCCCAAATGGAATAATTAACAGCAAGGCTTGAATGTTTCAGAGGCAATGGAAGTAGGCCTTCTCATATATCTGGTGAACAAGACCAGAAAAAAGGGCTGAGACCTAAAACAGAGAGGTAATTGTTGCATCTCTAGTGTTAGAAAAATGTAAGAGAAGAAATTGGTAAAAACTAACACAGGACCTAAAGAGCCTTTTGGTGAGGGTGAAAGAGGGGAGTGAAAAGCTGGTTTGAAATTCAACATTAAAAAAAACTGAGATCATGGCATCTGTTCCCATCAATTCATGGCAAATATTAATAGAAGGGAAAAAAGTGTGAGCACTGACAGGTTTTATTTTCTTGGGCTCCAAAATCACTGTGGACAGTGACTGCAGCCATGGAATTAAAGGACACTTGCTCCTTGAAAGGAAAGCTATGACAAACCAAGACAGCATATTAAAAAGCAGAGACATCACTTTGCCAACAAAGGTCCATATAGTCAAACCTATGGTTTTTCCAGTAGTCATGTAAAGATGTGAGTTGAACCATAAAGAAGGCTCAGTGCCAAATAATTGATGGTTTTGAATTATGGTGCTGGAGAGGACTCTTGAGAGTCCCTTGGACAGCAAGGAGATCAAACCAGTCAATCCTAAAGGAAATCAACCCTAAATACTCATTGGAAGGACTGGTGCTGAAGCTCCAATATTTTGGCCACCTGATGCAAAGAGCTGACTCATTGGAAGAGATCCTGATGCTGGAAAGATTGAAGACAAAAGGAGAAGGGAGTGGAAGAAGCTGAGATGGGTAGATAGCATCACTGACTCAATGGACATGAATTTGAGCAAATTCTGGGAGATACTGGAGGACAGAGGAGCCTGGCAGGCTGCAGTGCCTGGAATCACAAATAGTCAGACACGACTTAGTGACTCAACAACAACAGCAACAAAAGTGCAGAGTCAAAGACCAGAGCAGGGTTCAAAATGAGGCAGGAGGAAGAAAATATTAATTCAGGACCACCTGTGAGATTCCCTTAATCTTAGCACTTGCTGCCATCTCATCTTAGTGTCTGTTTTTGGTGTAGTCAGTGTCACTGCCCCCTTGAACCCTGTGAACCTCTTAAGGTACCTATCCCATCCACAATGCTAAGAGAAAACACATTTGAACAACAGAGAAAAGGATGCTTGAGTTAAACATGATGTGGGAGGGGTAGGAGAGTGGGTCTTTCCAGTTCACAGTAGGTTTGTTGAAAGAATGAATGAACCAAGTGAGAAAAGTGCTGTTAGACCACTGTTGACTAAGGACAAGAGACTTCTACTGAAATAAACTTGCGTCCTCTCATCCATGTGCAGGAAACCCAATCTCCTGACACCTGGTTATGGTGAAGGAAAATGCAGCATCTACTGCACGGTGTTTATTGCAAGGAGTCCAGGGTAGCTGGTGCTGAAAACATTCAAACTCCGAGCTACCTGACGGATTTCAACATAAAGACTGGGTGAGGGAGGGGACTCTCAGGGCATATGATCAGCTGTACACAATCTTCTGATTGTTTGATGGTGAGGTAACAGGGCAGTGTCCTAGAGGTTAATATGATTAATTCTCTGGTACCAATAGGTGTGGGCTCTACATGTTGATGCTCATCAACTAGTAAATTTCCTTCATTTATTGGTGTTTTAGCATCTGTTAACTCAGGAAATATGCATCAGGTACTATTATCTAGGTGCTTCACAGAGGAGCTACAGCAGTGGATATAGAGGAGGCATCTGTCTTGGGAAGGCCCCATAGGGTTCCTGCTCAGTTATAAGCACAGGATTGAAAAACAACAACGGTGCTTACCTGAGTTTTGGTAGAAGCAGTTATTTAAAGTGGTTTTTTGTTTTGTTTTGTTTTTTTTAATTAGAAGGTATAGAGGGAGGTCATCAAGGGAATGTTACTGCAAATTAACCCATGACCGAGACCCAGGCAATAGGATACTCCTCACTGCCACCCCTGCCCTTGGAATTTATGTTGTGCTTGACTTCCCCACTCCCAGAAGCTGCACAAAGGACACAACCTTGAGATAAAAATGTGGTATTTAGATTAACTGGATGATGCATGTGACTGAATTCAGTTAGAGCCTTATATAAAGTTTTAAGATTTGGTAGGTAGGTGTGGAAAACTACTTAACTTGAGGCTGAGGTAGAAAGTAGATGGACCCCAGGCTGAGTAGCTGGAGTGTCAGGCTGAACAATCGGAGCTTGTCTTCCCGTGAAGTTTTAAGGAAAAAGATAATGACAGGAGTGGGGAGGAACTAAGCTCTGCTTGGGTAAAAACATAAGATGACCACATCTTTTATTCTTGACATCAAGGAGAACTAACCAACTGCACATGTCCAGCAAACTTCCTCTGTAGTCAAAAAGTGAGATGCCACTAACGTATCATATGTTCTGCCAACCTCACAGAGATTCTCACGCTGGAATCCATGTTGGCTAAAAGGTGTGTGTGCACCTTAGGGAGGGCCCTGAATCAGGTCAGATATAGGAACAAAGCAAGATGATTCATCGGAGGAAAACAAAGACCTGGAAGACAGCCCCTGTATTAGCAATTTGAGCCACCTCTTAGCACCCCTCTCTGGTGAGGACACCCATGCTCTTTCTCTGTTTAAAGCTCTGCTTTGCTTCTGTCCTAAATAAACTGCTCCTTTGTGTGCTCTCCCACATGCACTGTGCTTCCAATAAACTCTGTACCTGTTTCACAACCTTGGCCCATTTGAAAAATTCTTTTTTTTCAAAGAAGACAAGAGTCAGGGCTCTGCTTCTAGTCACTTACCCTGGGGGTCTAGTGGTTAGGATTCCTGGTTTTCATGCTTGTGGCACAGGTTTGATTTTCAGGTACAAAACTGAGATCTTGCTTCAAGCTGCTGCATACTACTGTCACCTCAAGATTAAGGCCACCCAAGAAATGCCTTATAAGAAAATATCCTTGCTCATTAAAACTGTCCATGGCCATCTGGAGTGATCTGCCTCTTTCTTTGGTATCTGCCTGCCCTTCCATGTATGGGAACAGTTTCAGATTACAACTGGGAAGCTGTAGAGATTGTGACCCAACAGAATTAGAGTTTGATTACCTAATAAATACTTGATGTCATACAAACGTGAAGTTCTAAAATTTCCTATTCTTACAAAGACTTTAAATAGCTAATATCTCAGATGATTTTAATTACTAAATTAAAGAAAGAAAAGTGAAGAAAGAACATAAGTAACATTCCCATCACAGACCACAGATGCATCATTGTAATCTCTTTATAATGCCAGCATCGAGGGACAGATGTAACATCTGTGATATAAATTAACTGTGCAATATTTATTAGTTTCCAAAAGGTGGTGATAGTCACATCCACACTTAGAAAATGTCAAATCCTGTCTACCTCAGAAACTTTTTAGAATTGTCTGTTTGTATGCCTAAATATTATCCATTCAACATATCCATCAAAAGAAAGTTGGCTATCATGCACAATGAAATAAACTCTCAAATAAAAAGAAATCATTTTTCCTTGAAAATTTGCTAATATTTATACATTACCAAATTGGGGTGTCTGACCTAGAAACCTAGTTCAGTTAAGTCTCAAGTCCTTGAAGAATTTATTTTTATGTATTCATTATTTTCTGAGCTCTGATGAGATTTGTATCACCAGCATACAGTGAAAGGCTGTAGCTTCCTTAAGCATTGCTTCTCTGGTGTTAAAGTGTGAGTGTGCATCTTTGTTGGAGCCATTAAATGGTACTTCTAGCAGACACCTGTGTCACAGTGTTAAGAGATTCCATTTTTAATGTGAGGGTATAAATGGATCCAAGTTATTGGCAAACACCTTGACTTTTTATACATTTCCCCTTTAGCTTTGAGGATTTTGAAGTCCTGAGAGCCTTGATCAGCACATACTCCATATCAGGGGAAGCCGAGCCACATGGACACACACAGTCAGACTTGAATGTAGAAAAGCAGAAGAACATACTCAGTGTATGTGTGGTACAGTCTGATGCATCAGGATGGTAAAATTCCAGACGTTCAGGGCAAAACACCATAAAATTCATGGTAGTGTTCTATGAGAAATATGTATTCCTCTGAAAGCTAGCAGAGAATTTGGGATTCGGGGATCTGTTGAAATCATCATTTGCTTTGGAGACCTGGAGCATTCTTGGAAACACACTACCAGTCGATATTTTGTATTCTGTTTTTAACTTTTTCACTGAGACTCGACATGGAAATTGTCCTCAGCTTACCTTGTTCCTGTAATCATTACATGAGACTACTTTTTACAAAGAGTAATCATCATGACATTATTTTGTCTTCAAATTTTAGCTTACAAAAGGATGGTCCATGGGATTACAGAGGTTGAGATAAAATTCAACCACAGATCAAACAAACTCAGGAATCCCTTTAAAAATAAAATTTTAACTTCATTTGATCATAAGAGGAAACACTGTCACCCTTGGAATCAGGAAATAAAGCAATAGTATCAAAAGTTTTTATTTTTGTTTATTTTCACGGGAAAGAATAAGGGCAGTCAAGCTTCTCTCTGACAGTGGTGCTGTGATTTGGCTTCATATTGACTCATTTCATGCTGGGTTCCTGACAGTTTTGACAGATCCTGTATCTTGCTCGAAAATCTGAGTCTGTAGAGAACCTTTTGATGGCATGGTTACATCCCTCCTCTGGGGAACATCATTCCTTTCAAGGCAGCTCCTGCTGGTGACTTAATATAGGTGTTTTTATATTGTAGGTGTTTCTGTGGGGTGACAAAGTTAAACTAGTGGCATATTGATGAATTCTGAGGGTTCTAGAGGACAGTATGACACTCTGCATTCTGGAATCATGAGCAGAGCTGGGTGACATTTAAAAGCAAGAGGGTTGCATTCCCATGAATGCATAGTAGAAGGCACTGCACTCATAATTCAATCAACAGTGTCACACACACACCAAGCATAGTGTTTGGATGATACATACACATTTTATGGAATAATGTAGATATGAAGTGTGTGAGATATTATTTTAATAGTCTTGATCCTATCTTACTGAAATAAACCATTTACCTATTTCCAAAACAAACAGCTAATTCCCTTGGGGTAGAATGTTTGATTCATCACTCTATGTATAGCAATCCTGGCACATAGAAGATATCCACAGTATTACTTTACTGTCAAAAGGGCTTCCCCGATGACTCAGTGGTGTAAGAATATGCCTGTAATGCAGGAGAAACAGGTTTGATCCCTGGGCTGGGAAGATCCCCTGGAGAAAGAAATGGCAACCCACTCCAATACTCTTGCCTGGGATATTCTATAGACAGAGGAGCCTGGTGGGCTATAGCCCGTGAAATTGCAAAAGGGTTAGACACAACTTAGCAACCAAACAACAACAACTGATCAAGAAATAGGGAATAGTACCTAAAATAATTGAAGATAGGTAATAAAAAAGATTGGTATTTGATAAATGATATGGAGATAAATAGTTCCCCATAGGGAAAAAAATTAAAGTTAGATATTTTTCTAATATTAAAATAGATTTTAGCTATATTGAAGGTTTAAGTGAAATAGTATGGTATTAAAACACAACCAGAAAGGAAGGTTGCTATTTGATTTTACGCTATGGAAAGACTTTGAGGATTTCCTATGCATTGAAACATTAACAAAACCACAGTGAAAAAAATCACACACATAAAAATATTTCAAGATAAAAAAGAGTATAACTAATAAAATAGAGAAATCAGATTTAATCCAATCCCTATCAAATTACTCATGACATTTTTCACAAAACTGGAACAAATAACATAAAATTTATATGGAACTGTTAAAAAAAACCCAGAATTATCAAAGAAGTCCTGAGAAAAAAGAGCAAAGCTGGAGGCACAATGCTTCCAGACTTTAGAAAATACTATAAAGTTACAGTAGTGCAAAACAGACATATGGATCAATGGAACAAAGTAGAAAGCTCAATAAGAGACCCACACACTTACGGTCAATTAATCTTCAACAAAGGAGGAAAGAATATACAGTGGAGAAAAGACATTCTTTTCAGAAAATGGTACTGGGAAAGCTGGATGGCCACATGTAAATCAATGAAATTAGAACACATCCTCATACCATATATGAAAATAAACTCAAAATGGCTTAAAGGCTTAAATATAAAACATGATACCATAAAACTCCTGGAAAAGAATATAGGTAACACATGCTCTGATGTAATTACTGGCAGTGTTTTCTTAGATTATTATCTCAAAACAATAGAGATAAAAGAAAAAATAAAAACATAGGCATTAATTAAACATAAGTTTTGCACAGCGTAAACAAAATGAAAAGACAACCTATGGACTGGGAGAAAAGATTTGAGAATAATGTGAGCAACAAGGGTTTAATCTCCAAAATATACAAACAGTTCATACAGCTCAATAGCAACGACAACAAAAAAATAAACAACCCAATCAAAAAATGTGCCAAACACCTAAATAAACATTTCTTCAAGAAGACATATGGATGGTCAACAGGTTCAAAAAGATGTCTGACATCTCCAATTATTAGAGAAATGCAAATTAAAAATATAAAGACACACAGCAGTCAGAATGGTCATCCCTAAAAACTCTGCAAATAACAAATGCGGGAGAGGGAGTGAAGAAAATGGAACTCTCCTACACTGTTGGTGGGAATGGAAGTTGGTGCAACCACTATGAAAAACAGTATGGAGATTCCTCAGAAAACTAAGAATAGAATTACTATATGATCCAGCAATCCCATTCCTGGGCCTATATCCAGACAAAATTATAATTCAAAAAGATATATGCACCTGTATGTTCACACTAGAACTATTCACAATAGCCAAGATATGAAAAAACTTAAATGTCCATTGATAGATTAATGTATAAAGATGTGGTACATATATACATCAGAATACTACTCAGCCATAGAAAATAACAAAATAATGTCATTTGCAGTAATATACATGTAACTAGAGATTATCATACTAAGTAATCAGAAAGAGAAAGCCAAATACCATAAAATACCACTTACATGTGGAATCTAAAATTTGACACAAATGAACTTCTTTATGAAACACAAACAAACTCAAAGACATAGAAAACAAACTTATGGCTACCAAAGGGAAAAGCAGGGGAGGGGGAATAATTTAGGAGTTTAGGATTAGCAGATACAAACTACTGTATATTAAATAGATAAGCAACAAGGTTTACGATACAGCACAGGGAACCTATATCCAGTAGTTTGTAATAAGCTATAATGGAAAATAAATACATACATATGTATGTGTGCATGCTAAGTTGCTTTAGTTGTGTCTGACTCTTTGCGACTCCATGGACCACAACCCATCAGGCTCCTCTGTCCCTGAATTCTCCAGGCAAGAATACTGGGATGGGTTGCCATGCCCTCCTCCAGGGATCTTCCTGACCCAGGGATGGAATCCACATCTCTTATGTCTCCTGCATTTGCAGGTAGGTTTTTTACGCCCAGCACCACCTGGGAAGCCATACATGTATATTCCTTCAAATATATATATATATATATGTATATATAAATCACTTTGATGTACACTGGAAACTAACACATTGTAAGTCAACTATATTCAATTAAAAAAATCATATTCGTAGCATATAGAGGGAAAAAAGTTAATAATCTCAATTTACAAAAACCTTTTTAAACTAAGTTAAGCAAATATCCCAGCATAAAAATAGATAAAAACTGATAACTTTCAATATAAAAGATACAAATGGTCAATAGCTGTGTTTTAAAAATTGTAACACCTGTAGTAGTCAAAGAAATTCAATGTTAAATTAAAAAATGTAGTCTATTAAATTAGAAAAAAATAATCAAAACAAGATATCCAGTGATAGTAAGAATACAGTGAAGCAGGCTATTTAACATGCTTCTGGTGGGAAAGTACATTTCTGGAAGGCATTTACTGTTATATCAATTAGGAATTAAATTGTCCATAGCAAATGCTGAAGTGGTACTGTCTTAACCCAATTAAGTTTTTTGTTTTTTTTTTTTCTCACATAATGAGAAAACTGGAGATGGAAAATCCAGGGATAGCATGGCAGCTCCTTAAAGACATAATCTCATCCTCATTCTGTCAATCTATCTGTCTGTCATACTCTCCTACACTTCCTTTGTGTGAATCCAGATATTCTTAGGTTGCTGTTTATTTTTCCCATGCTCTTGCTAGAACTGCAACCCTGAGATGATTTTCTCCTGGTCACACTTTAATGCTAGAGTCAAAAGGGAACCATGACAACAAGGTCAGACTTCCTTTAAAAAAACTTTTCCAGAGTTCCAACTTCAATTACATCTTTTTAAAAAAACTTTTTTGTTTTTGTATTGAGGTATAACCAATTAACAAACAATGCTGCAATAGTTTCAGGTGAATGGCGGATACATATACATGTATCCATTCTCCACCAAACTCCTCTCCCATCCAGGAAGCCACATAACACTAAGCAGAGTTCCATGTGCTATACAGTAGGTCCTTGTTGGTTATCCATTTTAAATATAGCAGTGTGTACATGTTGATTCCAAACTCCCTAACTATCCTTTCATCCCATCCTTCCCTCTACCCCTGGCAACTATGAGTTTATTCTCTAAGTCTGTGAATCTCTTTCTGTTTTGTAAGTTCATTTGTATCATTTCTTTCTAGATTCCATATGTAAAGGATGTCATATGATAGTTCTCTGACTTACTTCACTTAGTATGGTAATCTCTAGGTTCATTCATGTGCTCCAAGTGGCATTATTTTATTCTTTTTAATGGTTGAGTAATATTTCATTGTACATATGTCCCACATCTTCTTATTTATCCATTCCTCTTATCGATGGACAGTTAGGTTGCTTCCATGTCTTGGCTATTACAGTGTAACAAGGAACACTGGGGTGCATGCATCATTCTGGATCATATTTTTCTTTGCATATGCCCAGGATTAGAACTGAAGAGTCATATGGTACCTATACTTTTTGTTTTTTTAAGGAACCTCCATACTGTTCCCCCCAGAATCTATTACCAATTTACATTCCCGCCAACAGTGTAGGAGGGTTCCCTTCTCTCCACACCCTCTCCAGCATTTATTTTTTAGTGGGTTTTTTGATGATAGCAGAACTGTATCAACTGTCAGTCTGGAAGCAAATGCTTGTAGACAGTCAAATGCATGTAAAGATAGTTTATAAGAGATCATCAGACTGGGCAGACAATTAACAGTCTTTGTCAAGTTCTCAAACATTTTTACACACCCAATCTATCAGTATCTGGAGACTACTTTTCAGAATTAATCTTAAAAAACTCCTAATATACATGTTTTTAAAACCTTTTACTAATATTTTTATCAAAACAGTAGTTACAAAAATGAAAAACTAGAAGCAAAGTAATTGCTTAATAATAGTGGACTAGATAATTTAATCAGATTTTGCCCATATTATTCATATACTAAAATAAGGCTTATAATATTTTAGCAAATAAAGCTAACAGTCAAGTTATGTATAATATTATGGGGGGAAAAAACTTTAAATTTCTGTCTGTATCTATAGATATTTACACATACACTAAATGCCTAATATAAAATGCTCATAGTGCCTATGACTGGTTTGTGAGATTGTAGAAATTTTTATTTGCTTATCTTTGCTTATTTATGTTTTCTAAGTATTATACAATGATTGTATTGTTTCGATGTTGAAAAATATATGGTAATAAATATATTTGTAATGAAAAACAGTATTTATAGTAGGTAAAGTCCAATGGGAATTCACAAAGGTGAGATATAAACTGGCTAGTTTTTGTGGAGGCATATTTGAAATTTTTCTGCTTTTTTAAATGTCTTCTGTCCCAACTTCTTGACAAGCTATTATTCTGTTTCCTAGAAACAAAATGTCCTCTAATAATAGGATGAGTTCTGCCCTCCCAGTCAAATGATCCCTGCCAAGTGAAAAATACCAAACACTTCTTTGTGTGAATTGCTTTTCTATTTTAAAATCATGATTTAAGGTGGCTTGATATACCCATATTTCAATTGTGATAGAGAAAATGTAATTTGTTGAAAAACCCTAAATTAAAAAAACATACATTACAGTGAAATTGTACTTTATCAGTTACAACATCTGAATATAGTGATAGTTGAAAATGGTAAAAATAAATGACAAAGTTATTAGGTGGGAAGATTGTATTAAAATGCATATGTGATTTGTTTTTTAATAAAAACTTACTGGGGGGTGATAGTAGTAATCATCAGAAAAAATTCTTATTTTACTTAGATCTGAAGAAATAATTAGATTAAATAATGTAAACTTGCCTGGAAAATTCCATGGACATGGGAGCCTGTCCCATTGGATATGACTGAGTGACTGAGCACACACACACATATGGACTACAACTTACAAGAGCTTTTCAAATTATATTTTGAAATATTTTATGGGTCATTTTGCAAAAATATAAAAGTGTTAGAATTTGAAGAGCATGTATTGATCAGCAATAAGAATATGTTTTCATCTGGAGGATGAGATTCAGTAAATGTACTAACAAAATAGTATGGGATTATTACATTCCTGGAGTGTTTCTAGAAGATATTTGTTCCAAACAATTACTGAGATTTTATAGGAAAAATGGAACGAATATAAAATAAAATGCATCAAACTTCCCTGGTGGTCCTGTGGGTAAGAATCCATCTGCCAACGCAGGGAACACAGATCTGATCCCTGGTCCTAGAAGATTCCACATGCCTTGAAACACTAAGCTATGTGTCACACTACTGAGCTTGTTCTCAAGAGCCCACAAGCCACAACTACCAAGCCTAAGAGCCACAACTACTAAAGCTCAAACACCCTAGAGCCCATGTTCCACAACAAGAAAAGCTATTGCAATGAGAAGGCTGAAACCACAACTGAAGAGTAGCATCCACTCTCTGCAACTAAAGAAAAGCGCAGGCAGCAAAAAAGACCCAGTGCAACCAAAAATAAATAAATAAAATTATCAAATATATATATATAAAATGGATCCTTTGTTTACCATAGACTAATGTGGGATGTGTTATTACACACTTCCTATTTTCTATATGTTTAAAATATTCAAAATCTGGACTTAAGAAATAGTAACAACTGAGTTAAGTTAAAGGACACAGCAACCAACATGAAGAGATCCATCAACTTTGTATCACACTGTACAATTGTAAAAATTTGTGAATTAAAAAATAGTCAACTGAAACAATGAACACAATGAAAATGGATGAATCCAAAATGCTATAGAAGGAGGAGGAAAGCTAGATATTGCCATTTGAGGTGGCAATGAAGCCAATCCACTCCTTGGAAAATTGATAACTAAAAGGAAAATATAAAGCAGGTACCCTAATTTTGAATTAGTAACTATAATCAAATAAGTTGATTTGATCAAATCCCTGTTGGTGAGGGATAGTGCAACTTTAGAGAAGAAATAACAAAACAATAACAATAAAAAGCATCATCCCCCAAACCCCTATAATGAAATATTAATTCAGAACAAGACTCTGTGTGCATGCTAAGTCACTTCAGTCATATTCAACTCTTTGCGACACTACAGACTGTAGCCCACTAGGTTCCCCTGTCCATGGGATTCCCCATACTTGAATATTGGAGTAGGTTGCCATGTCCTTCTCCAAGGATTTTCCTAATCCAGGGATCGAACCCGCACCTCTTACATCTCCTGCATTGGCAGGTGGGTTCTTTACCGTTAGTGCCAACTGGGAAGCCCTGGAAAGGACTATAATGTATGTCAAAACCATTAGAAATATGGTTGATTGGAAAACTGGAAATTTACATGATAACACCAAGCTTATACACATTTTAGGTTTTATTTGAAGGGAAGAAAATGTGGACAATGAAGGCTCAGCTTGTCATGGCTCTAATAAACAGTGAGTTATATCAGTATTAAAAGTGGGAGAACCAGACATAAATTTCTTGATGAAATGAAATATAACATACATAATATCATTGTAATACATTTTAGCAAACTTACTTGACTTAAATCCTCTAGATTTTTTATCTAACTTCAGATTACAGGATTTCCAAGAGACAAACAGCTTAAGTGATACCGGGAAGAAGCACCACACAACTGTGGAAGGATTGATGTTCTGCAGAACATTGGCCCAGGTCATATCAACAAATGTCATTAAAAGTGACTTGCTAGGGTGAAAGCAGCTAAGAAACATGAATATCCAATGAAATACGTGCTTCTGGAATAGACTCTCTAAGAAAAAACCAGATGTAAAGATCATTTGGGGGATTTTTGAGGAAATCTGCTTGTAGAACTGAGTATGGTATAAGATCAAAATATACTGCCATGGAAAAGTAAAGATCATTAACCAAAGAAAGCATGTTATAAAGTAATAAGTAAAATATAATTCTAATTTAGTAAAAAACTATTCTATATGCATATATAAGAATAAAAAGTGTCTGGGAGGATATACCAAAAAGTAAGAAAAGTGATGGATAATGGAAGTAAAGTGTTTTAAAGGAACACAATAGAGAGGAACCAGAAATCCAATTGCCAACCAGAGGAACCAGTGGTCAAAATGCCAATATCCACTGGATCATAGAAAAAGCAAAACAATTCCAGAAAAAAGCATCTACTTCTTTCTTCTTCATTGACTACTTTCAGGTTTGACTGTGTGGATCACAACAAACTGGAAAATTCTTAAAGAGATTTGTATACCAGACCACCTTACCTGCCTCCTGAGAAACCTGTAAGCAGGTCATAAAACAGTTAAACAGTTAGAACAGACATGGAGAGACTGGTTCAAAATTGGGAAAGGAGTACATCAAAGCTGTATACTGTCACACTGCTTATTTAACTCATATGCAGAGTACATCATATGAAATACCAGGTTGAATGAAACACATGCTGATCAAGATTGCCAGGAGAAATATCAACAACTTCAGATATTTTCTTGGGCTCCAAACTCACTGCAGAGAGTGACTGCAGCCATGAAATTAAAAGATGCTTGCTACTTGGAAGAAAAGCTGTGACAGCAGAGACATCACTTTGCTGACAACGGTCCATATAGTCAAAACTATGTTTTTTTCAGTAGTCATGTACAGATGTGAGAGTTGAACCATAAAGAAGACTGAGCACTGAAGAACTGATGTTTTAGAACTGTGGTGCTGGAGAAGCCTCTTGAGTGTCTTTTGGACAGCAAGGAGCTCAAACCAGTCAATCCAAAAAAGGAAATCAACCTGAATATTCATTAGAAGGACTGATGCTGAAGCTGAAGCTCCAATACTTTGGTCACCTGATGCGAACAGCTGACTCTTTGGAAAAGATCCTGATGTTGGGAAAGACTGAGGGCAGGAGGAGAAGGGGGCAACGGAGGATGAAGTGGTTGGATGGCATTACCAACTCAATGGACATGAATCTGAGCAAACTCTGGGTGATAGTGAAGGACTGGAAAGCCTGATGTGCTGCAGCCCATGGGGTCTCAAAGAGTTGGACATGACTTAGTGACTGAACAACAACAGCAATGTGTTGAAAATATTTAATGATCAGTTTTCTCAAAGTTTATGTAAAACAAAACTTATTATTATAATAAAAATATTTAATTGAACATAAAATATGATCACTCCTGTATAATGCATTAACCTATCCAGAGACTGATTTAATTATCCAAAGTGGAGACTAATGCTGGGGCAAGTCTATTAGATACTGTGGAATACAGTATGAAGATTATTTTGAGAGGATTGAAAGGAAGCATTTAAGCAAGTTTGAAATCACAGTTCACAAATAGCAAAAAACAAAACCAAAAACAAAATACATATACAAGTGACTCCAACTATAGTTTTTATAGATTCTTAAGGCACTATAGGTCCCTGGGATATTTTGCTGAAGATGTTGTCAAGTACCAGAAATTTGATTGCTTGTTTGTATTGTCTTTGAAGACTGAGCTGCAAGGAAGCGAAATACTGACATCCTCTGAATGGTGACATATCTTGAAATATTCAGGATGGAGACTTTTTACCATTAGCTCCTCAATCTCATTAACACTTTATGTTCCTTTTTATGTCTCTCTGCATCTGGACAGCTTTCTGTTAATGGGAAGGATATATCTAGACTTTCTAATTACCAAAGCAATGGAAAATAATTTTTTTTGCTAGTTTTTTTTTCTCTTTGGGCTGTTTCTGTCCATTGGCTTTATTATTGTATTTCTTTCTTTATATTTATTTGTTTTTATAAAAATTTGTTGACTATGTATCTAGAATAAGCAAGTTGACAGTAACGTATATCTAGTCCTATACCTAAAACACATCAAAAATTTAATTTTATAAAGTAAGTCAGCACATCCATTTGTCTCTAGAAATGAACTAAATGTCAATCTTGAAGCATGTGTTTTCAAAACTGATATATGAACCTTCCATAAATAGTGATTTAATGGTCCTCTAAGGCCTCTATGAAAAGGCAGACTTTTGCAACTTTCTGCTCATACAAAAATATATATTCTAAAATTTTCTTTCTGGAGAAAAATGTTCTCAAGAACATTTTCATAGCTCAGTTATGATGACAGAAAATGAGGAGACAGTATATTTGCAAGTAAAGACTTTGTTTCCCAGTTTATGAGACATTTGCAATAACGAGAAAGGGTTTCATTTTATCTGAATAAGTTTTTAGTGTAAAGAATCCTGATAATTTTAGAGATGATAAAATATATATACATATCTTTAGATACATTTTGAAAGTCTTTATAACTTTTGCAATTTAAATTTATATTGAATTATCTTAATTATGTGGTCGCTAAGAGTCGGACACGACTTGGCTACTTCACTTCCACTTTTCACTTTCATGCATTGGAGAAGGAAATGGCAACCCACTCCAGTATTTTTGCCTGGAGAATCCCAGGGACAGAGGAGCCCGGTGGGCTGCCGTCTATGGGGTTGCACAGAGTCGGACATGACTGAAGTGACTTAGCAGCAGCAGCATCTTAATTATGTATGCCTTGGTTTTCTTCCCAGTACATTATAAGAGATATAATCAAATTTTTGTGTACAATAATGCTCATCACAGTATTTTGATAATAACTTGAAACCAGGATCTTCACTCAGCACTTTTTTATCAAATTAAATGCGAACAGCTGGAAGGGGAAAACATGTACACCCATGGTGGATTCATGTCAATATATGGCAAAACAAAAACAATATTGTAAAGTTAAAAAATAGAAAATAAACTATTTAAAAAATAAAAATAAAAAATAAATCAAACGCCCACTAATCAGGAATATACATACACACTGGGGAAAATGAGGTGGACATGCATCAGTGTTTCTCAACATGTGGCTACTTTTGCCCCCAGAGGATATTTAGTAATGTCTAAAGACACTGTTGGTTGTCACCGTTGAGATATGGAGGTCATGCTAGAGGGCAGCATGGAGGTATCTAGTGGGCAGAGGCCAACAATGTCCTACAAGGCACAGGACAGCAAAGAATTATCTCACCCAAAATGCCAGGAGCACCAAGGTAGTACAAACTTTATCTATCTCTATACTGAAATAAAAAATATGCTCTGTATATACTTAGTTGGATAAAAGGAGAAAGCAAACTAATATTTTTACAAGATTCCATATTAGAAGTTGGGTTCCCCAGGGCCCAGTGGTAAAGAATCCACCTGCAGTGCAGGAGACATGGATTGGATCCCTGGGTCGAGAAGATCCCATCAAGAAGTAAATGGCAACCCACTCCAGTATATTTGCCTGAGAAATCCCATGCACAGAGGACCCTGATAGGGTACAGTCCATGAGGTCGCAAAAGAGTCTGGCACAACTTAGCGACTAAACAACAACGACAAAAAGTATTAGAAGTTACATAGAATCACAACAAACCTATAATCTTTGTGAAGGTAAAATGGAAACATTCTAGGCACTGTGCAACACTGTGTATGATTTTGTTAGCTCCTCATAACAACACTAGGAGGTATGTATTGATTCATAAACTAGCCTCTGTACATATATGTCAGGGAGAGAATGAAGAAAAAGGCAGCCCACTTCAGATTGGTAGGTGGTAGTTTTAATAAGCAGGAAATTTACCTATGAGGCTTGCCTTGGGTGCAGCAAGATGAATAGGTCTACCCACCCACCCAACCACCAGAATTTTGAAATTTATATAGAAATCTTGATGGAGTTCAGTCCAAATAGTCTCAACATTGCTCTCTCAAGTCTGAGTCCTTGAAATGGCTTCTAGTATAAGAAGAGTAGGTATATTGCACACCCCAAGGACAGAGAGGAGGTGGGAAGCCTCCAATTGCCTGGGTCCCACTGGCAGGTAAACCATCCATCACATCCTCCTAATGAGCCCCTCCCAACAGTACCGAATAATTAAGTGCACATATACCATGTTATCCATGCATGTTCAGTCTTATCCAACTCTTTGTGACCTCATGGACTGTGGCCCTCCAGGCTCCTCTGTCCGTGGAATTTTCCAGGCAGGAATACTGGAGTGGGTTGCCATTTCCTACTCCAGGGGATCTTCCCAACTCAGAGATTGAACCCTTGTCTCCTGCACTGGAGATTATTTACCACTGTTTCACCCAGGAAGTCCTAACTGCATCTGTGTGCATGCATGCTATGTCACTTCAGTCATGTCTGACACTTTGCCACTCTATGGACCGTAGCCCTCAGGATCCTCTGTGCCTAGGGAAACTGATTTAAAAACTAGCTTAAAGACACTAAGTGATAAACTGGACTTAGATCTAGACAGGTTGAAGAATTTAGAGCAAACTGTTAAAAAAAAAAAAAAAAGGTTTTTCCTAAAAGAAGGATTAGAAGAAGTATTCCCTTTTTAGAAATTTGTTAACTTTTTAAAGAGTAATTTATTTTTTATTAGTTTTATCAAGTAAAATATCTTTTACACATAAGGCAATACTATGTAATGTAAAAGTGTAGCTCTTTTTCTCACTCCTCACTGCATCTATCTTTATGCCCCACTTGTTGAAACAACCATTTTTAACTTTTTTAGCTATTTACATTGTATTTGCTTCCATATTCTCAAAAACAAGATCATAATTTTATCTATGAACTTTCTTCAATAGAGTATTGGACTGAGCTTCATGTGCCCTCATGCAAATAATAAATGTTCGTCTCTTGGCCTTTCACTGTAGCTATATTTCAGTTTCCATTAAATCAATATTACTGTCTTTATCCTACAACTATATTAACATTATAGCTTGAAATTTACTTTGATTAACTTTGTGTTTTTCTTTCTCAAGTTAATAATTAAGTAATTATATTGTTGGCTTCCTTTCCTTTTTAATGATCACTGGTTTATCTCCAGGTTCTCAACTAAAAAGTTCACCCTAATACCACTAAGCACGTCAGGTCAATCATCTGCACTATTTTTATTTTTTTCCTTGAAATCTCTCCTTAGTTTCTCTCTTCTCTTCTCCTCCAGAGGATGCTGATTATCCTCTGCCCAATATGGAGCATATGTCCTAGCATGTCTCTCCCCCTCAATCTGGGGATTTCCTTCTCTCTCTCTCTTTAGTTGGCACCCAGACCTATTTTATTGACTCCATGACTTCCACTTCTTCAGTTTATTCCTCTATTCCATTGATTAGCATCTTCCTTTATTTATTTAGGGTGAGTGGTGTGTCTTTGATCTTATTAAATGCTTTTTCAAATATCTGAAAATTTTATCACGTCAAATATAAAGGTAACTAAAACTGTATGCATGGGCAGGGCTCCTCAACATTTGGATCACGGAATGATATGTTCTCATAAGATGTGGCTGTTTTTGTTTTGTTCTGTTCTGTTTTTGTTCTTTTCAGGAAAAACTCTTAAGTATCAAGAAACATAGGTCCCTTACCTATCCTACAATTTTTGCTTTCATCTCAAAATCTACATTTCAGGAGCTGAGAAGGGAAATCAGAGTATATAGTTTGCTGTCAGTTTCTACACAAATTCTTTGTTTTCAGTAATATGCCTCATTCTTCCTCTTGGTCATTCCTGGTGCCCCAATATCCAACAAAGTCACAGCTTTCTTTCTGAAGTCCATGGGAGAAACACTGTTTTATGTAAACCAAATGCATTGCCTCCAGAAAGCAAACCTGTAGGTCATCTCTAGGATTAAGACAAGGATAGTGGCCTGTGAAGTAGGTAAATATGGGGATATATGTACTTTCCCAAGTGTCCTAGCAGGTAAAGAACCCACCTGCCAATGCTGGAGACACAGGAGACTCAGGTTCAATCCCTGGGTTGGGAAGATCCCCTGGAGGAGGGCATGGCAACCCACATCAGTATTCCTGCCTGGGGAATCCCATGGACAGAGAAACCTGGTGGGCTACATTCCATAGGGTTGCAAAGAGTTGGACACAACTGAAACAACTTAGCATGCACACATGTGTACTCTTTAAAAGGTTTTCAGGCAAGCCTTTTTATTGTTACTTTCAAAGTCAGTGTTTCCAATTTGTTAGATTTTCTGGTGGTCTGCTACACAAATTAGCTTCTCTGCCTTCCCTTCCTTCCTTTCAGTTCAGTTCAGTTGCTCAGTCGGGTATGACTCTCTGCAACCCCATGAATCGCAACACACCAGGCCTCCCTGTCCATCAACAACTCCCGAAGTTTACCCAAACTCATGTCCATTGAGTCAGTGATGCCATCCAGCCATCTCATCCTCTGTCATCCACTTCCCCTGCCCCCAACCCTTCCCAGCATCAGGGTCTTTTCCAATGTGTCAACTCTTCGCATGAGGTAGACAAAATATTGGAGTTTCAGCTTCAACATTAGTCCTTCCAATGAATACCCAGGACTGATCTCCTTTAAGATGGACTGGTTGGATCTCCTTGCAGTCCAAGGGACTCTAAAGAGTCTTCTCCAACACCACAGTTCAAAAGCATCAATTCTTTGGTGCTCAGCTTTCTTCACAGTCCAACTCTCACATCCATACATGACTACTGGAAAAACCATAGCCCTAACTAGATGGACCTTTGTTGGCAAAGTAATGTCTTTGCTTTTTAATACGCTATCTAGGTTGGTCATAATTTTCCTTCCAAGGAGTAAGTGTCTTTTAATTTCATGGCTGCAGTCACCATCTGCAGTGATTTTGGAGCCCCCAAAAATAAAGTCTGACACTGTTTCCCCATCTATTTCCCATGAAGTGATAGGACCAGATGCCATGATCTTACTTTTCTGAATGTTGAGTTTTAAGCCAATTTTTTCACTCTCCTCTCTCACTTTCATCAAGAGGCTCTTTAGTTCTTCTTCACTTTCTGCCATAAGGGTGGTGTCATCTGCATATCTGAGGTCATTGATATTTCTCCTGGCAATCTTGATTCCAGTTTGTGCTTCTTCCAGCCCAGCGTTTCTCATGATGTACTCTGCATAGAAGTTAAATAAGCAGGGTGACAATATACAGCCTTGATGTACTCCTTTTCCAATTTGGAACCAGTCTTTTGTACCATGTCCAGTTCTAACTGTTGCTTCCTGACCTGAATACAGGTTTCCCAAGAGACAGGTCAGGTGGTCTGGTATTCCCATCTCTTTCAGAATTTTCCATAGTTTACTGTGATCCACACAGTCAAAGGCTTTGGCATAATCAATAAAGCAGAAATAGATGTTTTTCTGGAACTCTCTTGCTTTTTTGATGATCCAGCGGATGTTGGCAATTTGATCTGTGGTTCCTCTGCCTTTTCTAAAACCAGCTTGAGCATCTGGAAGTTCACAGATCACGTATTGCTGAAGCCTGGGTTGGAGAATTTTGACATTAACTCTGTTGGACAAGTCACAATGGTTTTAGATTGAGGTTAACAAATCCCAGAGACACAATAAAATTCATCTAGTATCAAATATTGTTGCTATTGTTCAGTTGCTAAGTTGTGTCTGACTCTTTGCAACCACATGGAATACAGCATACCAGGCTCCACTGTCCTTCACTATCTTCCAGAGTTTGCTGATTCATGTCCATTCAGTCAGCAATGCTATCTACCTCATCCTCTGCCACCCTCTTCTCCTTTTGCTGTCAATCTTTTCCAGCATCAGGTTCTTTTCCAATGAGTTGGTTCTTTGCATCAGGTGGCCAAATTATTGGTACCAATGTTACACAGTTTAATACATAATATAAAACAGAAGACTGTATAACAACAGCTTTCAGGATTCCCAAAGGTAGATTCCAAATGTCTCTATCATTTCCCATTGAATCCAAGTCATCACGTGAGATGAAGCTGAGGAAAGCCATACTCAGTGGTGTCTTTAGACCTCATTAGTCATGTAGCTCTCTCTGGGGTCCTTGATTAGCTTTCATTCCCTGGTGAAACTGAATCTCATCAATTATACATTATTCCTCAATTACAGCTTATTTATCAATTTCAGGTTACTCATCAATAAGGGATTGCTTAATAAATAATTGCAACAATCAGGTACCAGGGCTTAGCCTGGTACAGAGCAAACTCAGCAGCAGCATCATTTATTTTGAATGATGTATACTTTCTGATGTATACCAGAAGACTGGCATACTTTCCTCAGTTAGTCTTTCAAGGAGGATTTATCTAAGGGTCAAAGCCTCAGGCATCCCTAAAGACCACAGATTAGCTGTTAATCCTGCCACAGGCACTCAACTGTGGAAAAGCTCCAACATAGGTTTTCTGCATCCAGTTTTCATCTTCTAAAACTTTTTTGACAGTTTTTATCTGCCATCCATCCTCTCCTCAGTTCTTATGTCCTTGCTGATTTGTTCAGCTGATTCTTCTGCTGTCTTTTCGGTGAGCATTAATCAAGGAAGAAGAGAAATATGTGCATGTTCAATTTTTCATATTTAAATATAATTCTCAATGTTTTGGATACACAAATATTTAAAATGCATATTTAAACTGAAAGAAAATGCATATGTCAACTTTGTGATTTTTTTTTTAATTCATATTGTTTTCACCAGTCACCCAGCAGTGATTTTAAAGTGATTAAATGGGAAATATATTTGTTGGTGTAAAAACCATTTTTCTAAATAAGAATCACATAGGGGATAAGTTCTGCATGTGCATTAAATGTAGAAAATATGAATATGCTACAATAGTCTACTGACCCCTTAATAAATATAAAATCTTTAACTGAAAACTATTAGTAGTAGTTAATATTGAAACATTTTTTGAGTAAATTACATACAGTAAGATACAAGTTGTGTGTATTTGTAAAGAGTACTAGAGGCATACTGAGCTTCCCAGGTGGCGCTGGTGGTAAAGAACCCGCCTGCCAGTGCAGGAGACTTAACAGACATGGGTTCAATCCCTGGGTCAAGAAGATCCCCTGGATGAGGGCATGGCAAACCACTCCAGTATTCTTGCCTGGAGAATCCCATGGACAAGGGAGCCTTGTGGGCCACAGTTCATGTGGTTGCAAAAAGTCGAACATGACTGAAGCGACTTAGCGCACACACACACACACACACTAAAGGCATATCACTATCTACTTAATGTTTGCCTATAGAATACTTTCAGGGCTTCTCTGGTGGCTCAGATGGTAAAGAATCCAAGATGGGATACTTGGATCAGATCCCTGGGCCGGGAAGATCCCCTGAAGAAGAGAACTCAAACATTTTTGCCTGGAGAATTCCATGGACAAGAGGAGCTTGGGGGGCTACAGTACATGGGGTTTCAAAGAGTTGGACATAACTGAGTGACTAACAGAGAATACTTTCTGGATGTTAACATCCAAACTTAACACACATTCTACAGGAAAGAGAGATTTGTGTCAGGTGGCTCAGCTGGTAAAGAATCTGCCTGCAATGCATGAGACCTGGGTTGGATCCCTGGGTTGGGAAGATCCCCTGGAGAAGGGAAAGGTTACCCACTCCAGTATTCTGGCCTGGAAAATTCCATGGACTGTATAGTCCATGGGGTTGCAAAGAGTCAGATATGACTGAGCAACTTTCACTTTCACTCTTCATTCTCAGTGAAACATTTTAAGACAATGAAGAGCTTGGAAAAGATTTAACATTTCAAATATGAGGAGACACAACATCAGAATCACCTATGTGTGCATGCTAAGTCACTTAGGATGTATTCTATTCTTTGTGACCCTATGGACCATACCTGCCAGGCTCCTCTGTCCATGGAATTCTCCAGGCAGGAATACTGTAGTGACTAGCCATTCCCTTCTCCAGGGGATCTTCCATACCCAGTGATCAAAACCATATCTCTTGTCTCCTGCATTGGCAGGTGGGTTCTTTACCACTAGTGCCTCCTGAGAAGCCTAGAATCACCTACATGGATCTTAAATTCCATGCCTATAAAGGCGGATTGTGTGTGAATGTTCTCAATGCTAAATGTTTCTTTGCTAAATGCTCAGTGTTAAAGTGAATCCCCAATTATATGCTAACATTAAACTTATAATGATAGAAGCAAAGCATGCTTTTTTAAAATTTTTTCATGAGATTACATATATACAGACACAAATGTTTTCTGTATCTCAGAGCTATTTTAGAAATTGTTGGGAGCTTGGAGGGTCAATTTCTAATGCTTCAAATGATGGCAAGTAGGCTCTTGTTTAGTTTTTTCATCAAGAACAGATTGCTTATGGTAAATGAGAGATACTTTTATTGTCTTTTAGTGTATACTAACAATTCAAAAGTAAAACAAATTGTAGAATAAGGAATTCATTCCAAAGAATACATTCATGCAAAAAAATAAAGAATAATGGTACAAAACAAGAAGTTTACAATACATTTGAGGGAGTTCCTTTATGTTTAACATATACTTCTTTCAGTGAAATCTTATACAAAACATGGAACAAAATGATTTATTCTCTACATCTTATTTGAAGACTTATTCATCTTTTAAATCATGCTAATTTATTATTGTCCAACACCTTTTATCTTCAATTTTGTTACTTGATCTCTGTGTTTATTGCAAAAATGTATTAAAATAATAAAATTATGGAATTTAAAATTTTTACTTGATAGGTTCAGTACATAAGATTTCCAAGTCATCTTGATAAATTGCTCTCTTAGTCATTTTGTAGGGAGTATCTTGATTCTTACTAGTGCTTTTTGCCTTAATTTACATTCTTTCTGATATTAGTATTACCAACCTAATTTTTTTATTGTGTAATTAGTATTTAGCTAAAATATCTTTATTATATAATTTCCTCTTATTTATAGACATATATATATAATACATATACATATATGTATTTTTATATATATATATATGTATCCGTGCAGTTCTCCTTCAGATGAGTATGTGGTAAGCAACATAGTGTTGCAAAATTGTTTTACGTTCTGTTTTTATCTAATTCAATAATCTGTGTGCATTTAATGTGTTTACTAATACAGAAATAAACCTTCTAATTATTTATTTTGTATTCTCTCTCTACCATCTATTTTCTTTGTTTTGTCATGTTTACTTTGCCTTCTGTTTTATTGAGACTTTTTTTTCTTCTGATATCTAGTATATTAGTTGAATTTCTTTGGTTTCTGTGGTTACATATATTTTAAGATGATTTGTAGTAAGTTTGTTCAAATAAATCCATTTTTATACATATTCTTTGACAATGATAAAAATCTTTAGTTTAATCATCAAAGACTTCATTTCCTGCTTTGTACCTTACTATTGTTGTGTAGACTTTTTGCTTTATCCCTTTGAAAAAATATACAGAGATATTATGGCTTTTAAAAACTGATTGTGTGTTGCTAGTTTATGGGTTCATGTTTCTAGTAATGCATCTCTTTCATCTGGAGTCACTTTCCTTCTTTTTGAAGTGCAACAGTTCACAATACTTTTATATCAATGATAAAATATTCATCTTTTGAGCATAAAAATGATTATATTTTATATTTATTCTTCCATGATAATGTTCTCAAATATGTTTCTGTTAGCTTTTTAAGGTATCAATTAATATCTTCAGACTTCTATTGCTGCTAATGAGAATGCATCATGGACCTTACTGTATTTTTTTAATTTTTATTTTATATTGGAGGAGCCTGGCACAGTACAGTCCAAAGGGTTGCAAAGAGTCGGACATGACTGAAGTGACTCAGCAGACACACACACATAAGTTGATTTAGGGCTTCCCCGGTGATGCTACTGGTAAAGAACCCACCTGCCAATGCAAGAGACCTAAGAGATGCTAGTTTGATCCCTGGGTTGGGAAGATTCCCTGGAGAGGGGCATGGCAACCTACTCCAGGATTTTTCCTTGGAGATTCCCATGGACAGAGAAGCCTGGCAGGCTACAGTCCATAGGGTCGCAAAGAGTTGGACATGACTGAAGCGACTTAGCACAGCACACATAGTTGATTTACAATGTTGTGTTAGTTTCAGGTGTACAGCAAAGTGATTGCTATACATATACACATATCATTCTTTTCATATCTTTTCCCATATAGGTTATTACAAAATACTGAGTTAGAGTTCCCTGTCCTCTATAGTAGGTCCTTGCTGATTATCTGTTTTATGAGTAGTAGTGTATATATTTAATCCCCTGTACCAAAAGAAGTGTGTATATGTTGACCTTGAAGTTATAGCTTGGAAATAATCTTGTTTCATTTCTCTGAAGGAATTAACTCTATCTTTATTCATCAACGTCAATAGCTTTAATGAGCGTTTTTACATACATGCTGTTTGTTTTTCATATTTCACTTTTCCGCTCTGGAAATTTCTCAATAATTAGCTGTTCAGATAATTTTTTCTCCTCCATTCCCTCCAAAATACTATAAAATAAATATTGGAATATCTTGTCTTAATCTATCCTTGGCTCAATTGATGTTTAGTTCTACGTTTTTCTCTTACAGCTCAGTTGGTAAAGAACCCACCAGCAATGCGGGAGACCCTGGTTCGATTCCTGGGTCAGGAAGATCTGCTGGAGAAGGGATAAGCTACCCACTGCAGTATTCTTGGGCTTTCCTGGTTTCTCAGTGGGTAAAGAATTTGCCTGCAATGCGGGGTTCGATCGCTGGGTTGGGAAGATCCCCTGGAGAAGGGAAAGGCTACCCACTCCAGTATTCTTGCCTAGAGAATTCCATGGACTATATAGTCCATGGGGTCACAAAGAGTTGGTTACAACTGAGTGACTTTCTCCTTCACTTTATACATTTTTAGCTGGGTTAGTTTGATATACCAATTTTGCTAGTGCTAAACCTGTGAATGTATCCCTTTAAAATGTATCATTTATTCATTAAATATTGACTTTTGAATTAGCTCTGTTAAAATTATTTTGCCTAAATTAAAATGAGCATTATTATCATAATAAATATGCATATTTTGAATCACTTATATTTCTACTTTCTTTCATGATCAAATTAATAAGCACATCACACACATCTCTACCTAGAATATTATATAACTCAGTAGTGATAACTTAGTTGTTTTACTGTCTGGTTTAAAATCCTGTCTCTATGGCTTATTAATTCATGAATCTTAGGCAAATTATTTGTCCTATCATTTCCTTAGACATATTTATTTATAAAGTAAGATCACAATAGCCTGATTTCTATGAGATAATAGCTTCAAAGCATTTAGAACACTGCCTGAAGAAAAATAAGCACTAAATAAAATATAAATATCACAGTTGTTTTGTTGCAATTTTTTCTAATTTATGATGATTAAAAAGTGTTTTTGATAGTTTGTTTCCAAATATATGCATGATTTTCATAAATGAACCAAAATTGCTTAAATATTAACTTTAAACCGCTACAACTGAGCAACTAGTTACTTTGCAGCATATTCAAGATAATTAAAAAAAATTGTTGAACTATAGCTGATTTACAATGTCGTCTTTGCTTTTTGCTGTACAGCAAAATGACTCAGTTATACATATATATATATTTCATATTCTTTTCCATCATGGTTTATTACAAAATCTTGAATATAGTTTCCTGTGCTATACAGTAGACTCTTGTTGATACAATAGTTTGCATCTGCTAATCCTGAGCTCCCAATCTTTCCCTCTGCCTGCTCCCCTCCCCCTTGACAAACACAAGTCTCTATAACGTCGCAACCATTTAGACTTATTTACATTCTCTATAAGTTTGCACACTGGGCCTATTAATCCATAGAATTGCTTTTCTGGACCTTGATTTCAGAAACTAGAGAACTAGGCTTTTAGTTTATGGGCTATCTATTTCCAGTTAACTGGCACTTGCCTTGCCATAATGATACTGCATGAGCATCTCAAGATGTTTTGTATTGGAATGGGCAAAGGGCCTGGTCCCTAGACCATACACATGGTAGACCCACCTTCGCTGTTTCTCCAGCTGTTGGACATTACCCCCTCCCTGATTTTCATATACAGCAGAGTTCCCAGTGTACCAATGCAGACAATCTCAGAAGACTCAGTTCTCCTACAGCATTGGCCATCAGGAATATTCTCAACTACTGTCAAGATTGCAATACTCTTGCTGAGTGTGCAGGCATCAATTTCTTCTTCTGAGGTCCATTTGTGTCCTGAGAATTTGAATAAGAACTGGATGCAGTTCCCATAATCCGTTATCTCTTTGCCTTGCCAGGCTAGGAAATCTTTTTCTGTTAGGGTCAACTAGAGCTATTGGGTTGGCCAAAAAGTTCATTGGGTTTTCCATAATAACTTATGGAAAAACTCAAATGATCATTTCAGCCAACCCTGTAATTCCTTGATGGGCTGACCCAGTAGTTTTCAAAGCTGTCTACACTTTAATATCCTTTTTTTTTTTTTTTTTTAATGTTCTGATGCTCAGGTTCCACTCCAGACCAATTAAATAGGTTTAGTGATATTTTTTCCAAAAAGAGCTCAGGAAGCTTCCTCAGGATTCAAATGTGCAGCCAGGATTGAGACCAAATGCCCTAAATAAAAGCCTGCTTCAGTGGTTCTCCCATGTTAGCAGGAATCAGAATCACCTGTAGTGCTTATTAATATATATATAATTCAGCACTACCTCCAGAGTGCAAGCCAAACAAAGCAAAATGAAACAGCAAGGGACATGAAAGTGATCTTCCAACAGCATTGGATGATTGTATCCATGAAACATTGGCTATGTAAGCATGATTGAGTCACTCCACTCAAATAATTCAACAGTTGCTTGCTCTAATGACTGACCCCATTCAAAGAATTCAGTGGATTCTTGTTCTAAATACCAGTATTTTTATTAGCAATGCTTGTGAGATTCTTGTGTTTTTACCCAGTTTGAATCTCTCTGCCTTCAACTCTTATTTTCAAACACTAGAACTTACCATCCCTCAAACAAGATTACCCCCTTTAGAGTCTGAGCTCCCTAGAATGTTCAACTAATCATGTTATATGCCTTCTTGAACCTCTTATTTTTTTAAAATTTCTCTCCCAACACTTTACATATTTACTGTTGCAATTGTATTTATCCTTCTTTATCTCCATATTAGTCTCTATGGGAGTTACCAGCACTGCCAGGGTACCTGGCAAATAACATACATTCTTACTATAACCAAGATAGAATGAGCAAAGAGAAGACAAAGCAGTTTATGTTTCTTACCATTTGACTCACAGAATGCAATCAACTAACAATTCCAATAGTTCTAGGCTCCAGCATCTACATGAAAATCCATAGATGTACAGACTTGGATAAATTTTTAAAGTTTTCTAAGGCTTGCTGCTGCTGCTGAATCACTTCATTCATGTCTGACTCTTTGTGATCCCATGGACTATAGCCCACCAGGCTCCTCTGTCCATGGGATTCTCCAGGCAAGAATACTGGAGTGGGTTGCCATGCCCTCCTCCAGGGGATCTTCCTGACCTAAGGATTGAACCCTTGTCTCTTATGTCCCCTGCATGGGCAGGTGGGTTCTCTACCACTAATGTCACCTGGGAAGCCCCAAGGCTTACTGTATTTAAATACAAAATAATAATAATCACCTTGGAGAATTGTTTTAGGAAATATCTTTGGAAGCTATCCTCCAAAAGAGTCATTGTCATTGTTCAGTTGCCCAGTCATGTCTGATTCTTTATAACCCCATTGACTGGAATACCCCAGACCTCCCTATCCCTCACCATCTCCCAAAGGTACCCAAGCTCATGTCCATTGCTTTGGAAATGCCATTCAGCCATCTCATCCTCTGACTCCCTTTTCTCCTTCTGCCCTCAATCTTTCCCAGCATCAGAGACTTCCAATGAGTTGGTTGTTCATATCAGGTAATAAAAAATACTGGATCTTCAGCTTCAGCATCAGTCCTTCCAATGAGTGTTCAGGGTTGATTTACCTTAAGATTGACTAGTTTGATATCCTTACTGAAGAGAACTTTCAGGAGTCTTCTCCAGCACGACAGTTCGAAGGCATCAATTCTTTGGTGCTCTGCCTTCTTTATGGTCCAGCTCTCACAACTGTACATGACCACTGGGAAGACCATAGCCTTGGCTGTACAGACCTTTGTCAGCAAAATAATGTCTCTGCTTTTCAACACACAGTCTAGGTTTGTAATAACTTTCCTTCCAAGAAGCAGTCTTCATCTGATTTCATGGCTGCAGTCACCATCCACAGTGATTTTAGAGCTCAAGAGAGTAAGTCTGTCACTACTTCCACCTTTTCCCTTCTATTTTCCATGAAATAATGGAGCCAGATGCCATTGTTAGGTAGTTAAAATAGAAAACAGGAGTCCAGAATAGCGGTGGCTAAAAGACAAGGAAGGGAAAAGCCCACGAAAATAGAACAAAGGATGGTCTGAGGACCAGAGTGAGGACCTCAGGTAGAATAAACAATACTCCTGGCTAGCCCAATTTACATAGAGCAGGCCCAGGTAGAGGAAAAAAACATATAAAAAGAGGAGCCAAAGGGGCGGGGTGGGGTGGTGGTGGGGGTCTCTCTCCCGCGCACGCGCGCTCTCTGTCTCTCTCTTCTTTTCGCGTCTTTTGGGTTGGCATGCCCTCATGCCTCGAGGATGTATTTTCCTTTATTTTCTAAATAAAACTGATCTGTCTGAGAACTATAACACGGACTGTCCAAGAGCTGTGACGCGCTGAGGGCTTTAACGTTCGTGGCTTCAAATCTTTGTTGTGATGAGACAGTACCGCGGAGATTACACTCCCCTGACACCATGATCTTAGTGTTTTGGTTTTTTTTTTTTTTAATATTTAGTTTTAAGCCAGCTTTTTCACTCTCCTCCTTCACCCTCATCAATGGCAGAAAGCAAAGAGAAACAAGTCATTAGCTTTACTCTTTGTGATTCAAAGGGATAAAGATAAGTTTAATGCTTGATGGATGGGAAAAATTTAATTACAAATTTTTAAGAATTTTATTGTTCTTAGAGTTGACCAAAAAGAGAGGGCAGTGTCTCAAGAGATAATGTGACCTCATCAGTGGAGGTGTTGGAACATAAATTCGTTGACCACTTATAGAAGAATTAGAACATCAGCTAAGAGAGAGATTTAGTGCCTGGAGATACTTCTGAGATTTCTGTTTTTGTAACCATGTGAATTAAATTCATTAAACAAAGATAACCCTCATTATCTGGTTATAGTCACAGCACCCAGTCAATTAGCTTTTTTTGTTATTTCAATTGATTATTTTGTGCCCTTAAACCCTGAAGAGTTGCTTCAATACTCTTAACACCTGCATTCCCCTATTGAAAAATATGAAAAGAAAAAGGCCTGACAATTTACATTCTACATTTACATATTGGTGTCAATGAATTGGCTTTAGCGTTAGCCCTATTGTTTCACGATTCTTCCAGTATTATGTCTTAGCTGCCCAGAGGAGATTCTTTTTTCCAAGGAAGAGGACCTTCCAGTCAGCTATTATTATGTGGAATAAAGAAACTGACTACAGCTATTGAGCCCTTCTTTGTAATCTGAAAGGATGCGAAAAATTATAGAGTCAAAGGAAAGGATATTTCAAAATAAAAATCATGATCTGAAAGGCTATTTCTCCATGATTAATTTGGTGATTCATTCATTTGTGTAACAATGTTTGAGGTCCTTCATATTACAGGCAGAACCTGCGGCTTGGCAGAGAGAAAAAAAAAAAAGAAAGAAAGAAAAAGTAAGCTCTTCAGTGACACTTATAAGGGCACTAATCCCATTCCACCCTCCTGACCTCATCTAATTACAATTATTTCTCAAAGGCTCTACTTCCGAATATCTTCATGTAGGGAAGGTGTGAGAGAGAGTGGGGACTGATTTGGTTTCAGTATATGAAATTTGAAGGAACACAAATATTCAGTCCATAACAGTAGGATATAAATGCCTAAGGACATCATGGATAAGGAACTAAGCCTACTTGACCATAAACTCTTTGTATTCCACAGATGAAGAGTGAGAAGTGTTCCAGGAAGGGTGATTATTAATTGATATGAGGAAAAAATGTTGCAAAGGAATGGTAGACATGTGAGATTTGACCAGGGCTCTGGCTTTTCTTTCTCAGCCTGTGTCTTAGACACAAGCATGGTGTTCCCCTGCTTACATTCCTTAAGAGTGCCTCCTTATCCTGTGTGTGTATATGTGTTGGACTTCCCAGGTGGCACAGTCGGTGTTGGTAGAGAACCTGCCTGCCAATGCAGGAGATACAAGAGATGCAGGTTAGATCTGTGGGTCAGGAAGATTCCATGCAGGAGGCAACCCACTCCAGTATTCTTGCCCGGGTAATACCCAGGAACAGAGGAGCCTGGCAGGTTATATAGTCCATGGGGGTCACACAGAGTCGGACACGACTGAGTACACACACACACCTTATCCTTTAGATGTGTGGTAACCTAAAGCTTGTCCTTCAGGGTAAAGCTCCAGGATAAGCAAAGAGACCTTTTTCACAGGAAGATTGGGGCTGTGTTTTGGTCTGATGTCTGGCTTGCCAGCCTCAGCCAGAGGGAGAGAAGTGTTGCAGCTGCCCACACTCAGACTTTAGCCAGAAAGCAGGAGAATGCTAGACTGTTTGTACCTGTCCAAGCCAAGAAGCAGGGAGTGCTACAACCACTGGAGATCTCTGGCTTCAGCAGTGCCACAGGTCAGTGCTGATTGCTTGGCCCCATCTGAGCTCACCTGCCTGTGCTAGCAGCTTAGGTGAGGAGTGCAGCTAGCGTCTGGCAGTGTCTCCATCTCCTGGGAGTGTCTTCAATATCCCCTGCCCCTCCAGCATGTGATTTTAGATTCTCAAATGTCTCTACTTCACATATAATCTTGAAATTTTTCAAACTGTTGCAATTTTGCTGGGTCTTAGAGCAAGTGAGACCACATGCTAGCCCTTTAGGGAGGAGTCCCAGTTTTCTATAGCACTTTGGGACCTTTGGACATCAGCTTCATTAGTGTTCTAAGACAAACGATTTAGGGCTCATCTATTTGGTGTAGGTCCTCTGAATCAGGGTTCCCAATGTGAGGCACCAATCTGTTGGCTCCTCTGGGAGAAGTGACATGGTTGAGATCCTTCCCTACCATGTGCTACTATGCTGGGGTGTGAGGTTTTGGTGAGAATGTTTCTCTGCCTCTTCTACTTGTCTCAGTGTGGTCCTTCTCATCCTTTGTCATGGACAGGTGTTCAGCTAGTTCTCAGGTTCCTTTGAGAGGGAATTAATCCAAATATGATGTATTTGTTGTGTTGATGGGAAGAAGTAAGCCTGGGTTCTTCTTATGCTGACATCTTGAACTGCTTCCCGAATTTTCAGGTTTTAGCATTCTGAGGTGTTGCTTTTTTTTTAATGTTAGTTTATATTTTATTGTTGTCTCTCATTTGTACTGTTTTGCATAGATTTTTCTTGTCATGTCTTGGAAAGTACACTTGCTTCTAAAATTCTGCTTTGGATTATTTAAATTTCTAAAGTTAATGTTGAAAACAGAAAAGTAATTAATGTATATTCCTTTAAATAATATAAGGAAATGATAATAAGTATTCTTATCAGTAGTATATGCTAGTTTAACCTGCAGTTTTATGCCCAGTTTTTTGCTTCAAATTATCAATTTTACAAATCAATAATTACTAAAGATGTTAATAATTTTACTTTTTGTAACTATGACAGAAACTGGATTCTTTTCTACCAAAAAATATTTTTTTTTGGTTACTTGTTGTGCACAAAAATATATTTAATTTCCAAGATAGGTGTAACAAAGAGAGTTATGACTAATAGAATACAGGTATATATAGCAGGTGCATATAGCCAATAAAAGCTTCATGTGATGCATCAGTCTTGATGTGTTGCCATCATTCAACACATCACAGGAAATCCAACAGAAAATTTTGAGATCCTACTAGATGGAGTCACTGGAGTCACAAGAGAGAAGGTCACACACAAATCACCCGTATTCAACTGTCTGTGAGCCAGAAACAAACTTTTATGTATTAAGCCACTAAGATTTGAGGCCCCATCCTTACACTGCTCTAAGAA
This sequence comes from Giraffa tippelskirchi, assembly GCF_054371585.1. NCBI lineage: Eukaryota > Metazoa > Chordata > Mammalia > Artiodactyla > Giraffidae > Giraffa > Giraffa tippelskirchi. The sequence goes on along the minus strand of NC_137277.1, from coordinate 128,536,475 downwards.
CAACATTACATCAAATTAGGTACATCATTCAGAGGTTTCAGTGATCACCAACCAACCTAATCACCACCATCCAACCATCCAAAGGAACTACAATTCCTTTGGTTTGGAATTTTTAATTATGTTTTAATCTTGTGTTGACATGAAAACTTCTTTGAACAATGTTTATTATTAATAACTGAGAGGTATGTTTCTTTATATTTTTATATATAAAATGTTTTCATATGAGTGGAATTTGATTGAATATCTATTAAAACCTCTTGGTGACATTTTTCATACATCTACGCTATCAAATTCTCTTCTGTATAGATGCTTCTGCTTTTTTGAAAAATAACCTTTCCATTTTACCTCATATAACATACTTGGAAATCCAGAAAGAGGTAAGCAGAGAGGCTGTACATTGTTGTGGGGAGACAACTATCACAGAACTTAAATATATAGCTTTGAATTAATTTATCCCCATCTCCTCATTCCAACTCTCCATTTAGCTTGTTTAAGCCTCCAGATATCCTGTAAAGAATACTGTTTCTTGTCAGACTACTGTTTCATTTCCATTTCATGTTAGAAAACGTCTACTATCTTTTTTTTAGTATAAATTTATTGAAATATCTTGTGCAATTTATGGCCCATCTCTTATAGATCTTTTTGGTAAAAAAAAATTAAATCCAACAATTCAATGTAATTTTAGTGGTATTTTACCAGAGAAAAGAGAACAATACTGTGTCTGAACTGGAAACATTCTTGGTTTTGTTAGCCTGCAGAAGTAGCTTGCTTCTTTTCCACTTGCTCACTACCATTGCAAATATTTAAGTGTTTTTCTAGAGATAGATTGCCAATGAACTTTTCCTCTCTCTCTCTTTAAAAAAATTGTCTAATTGAAAGCGAAAGTTGCTGTGCTGTGTCCAATCCTTGTGACCCCATGGGTTATACAGTTCATGGAATTCTCCAGGCCAGCTACTGGAGTGGGTAGCCTGTTCCCTTCTCCAGGATATCTTCCCAATCCAGGGGTTGAACCTAGGTCTCCTACATTGCAGGCAGATTCTTTACCCACTGAGCCACTAGGGAAGGCCAAGAATACTGGAATGGATAGCCTGTCCCTTTTCCAGTGAATCTTCCCCACTCAGGAATTGAACCAGGGTCTCCTGCTTTGGAGACAGATTCTTTACCAACTGAGCTACCAGGGAAGCATATATAGATATAGATATAGATATATAGATATATAGATATAGATATAGATATAGATATAGATTGCCAATGACCTTTTCCTCTTTCTCTCTTAAAAAAAAAATTGTCTAATTGAATTGACCCTTTTAGTAGCTTTTTTTTTTTTTTGGCCACATCTCACAGCATGCGGAAATTCCCTGACCAGGGGTCAAACCTGTGCCTTCTGAAGAGGAAGCCAGGGGTCCTAACCACTGCACTACCAGGGAAGTCCTGAATTGGCCCTTTTAATAAAGGAATTTAGAAATCTGAATCAATTATTTAAAGTCATTTTATATTTCTTTAATTTTTGGCAATTTAAAATATAATCATTTGTTTTAATACCCTCTTGCTTGTTACTCTTATTTAACACAAGACTAGTGTTCAAGCAGCTCATTATTTGGTTCATTTTTGAGCACTTGCATTTATAAGGCTTTTTTGTTTGTTGATCTCTCTGTAATAATTAAAGTTTGATTGTGTTTTAAATCAAAACATATCACAGTTTTCCTTCAAACCTATGCAGCTTGTAATTCTTTATAATTTGTTTGTAAATATGGACAAAGTTAACTTAAGATTAGCTTCATATCTCTTCTACAGGTTAGAAGAGTGAGTAACACTTTATGAATAAGCATCTTACATTTATAGCTTTATATGAACTCTATGGGCTTCCTTTGTATTAGCATTGTTAAGACCCAGGTGTTGCTAGTGGTAAAGAACCTGACTGCCAATGCAGAAGATGCAACAGACTCCAATTTGATCCCTGGGTAAGGAAGATCCCCTGGAGGAGGACATGGTAACCTACTCCAGTATGCTTGCCTACAGAATCCCATGGACAGAGGAGCCTGGAAGGTTACAGTCCATGGGGCCTCACAGAGTCAGACACAACAGAAGTGACAACCACAGCACAGAACAGCACAAGACTCTGAGCAGTTTTTACTTTGAAACTTCTTATAAGTCTGCTAAGAGTAGAAACTCTTAGTAGACTTATAAGAAGTCTACTTCTTATAAGGAGTAGAGACTCTTAGTCTCTACTGCTCTGAACCTTAACATCTGGCCTCCCACATAAATTATATACTTCCTTGACATTTTGAACTCTTTGTCATTTCATGAATGGCATAGAAATTTCAAATTTATCCTTTACTTAATCTTTTGGCTAATCTATATAATTTAGCTTTTCCAGAGTCTAAGAAATTTATTTTTGTGGATTTTATGTCTCTAAATTTGATTCTTTCCTATAATTCTCCCTTTCTCATGTCTACTGGAAATAATTTTGTGTAAACTATGTCCTCTCAGTTCTCCTTGAGGGCACAAATCAGAGATATTTTCTAATGTTTTCTCTTCAATTATGCAAATACCCTTGTAAGGATGTAATTAGAATAATTCTTCATAAATTCTGTGGTCTTTCCCTATGTTAGGGAATTTTCCATAATCTAATCATACTCATTGAAGGAAATATCTGTTGAGAATTGATTTATCATATGACAGAAGTGGACTTGGATTTAATAAAACATTACTTTTCATTCTTTCCAGGGTATTTCACAGTGGGTCACATATCTAAGTTCTGAATATTTGTTGTTTTCACTCTGGAGAGGAATAAGCAAAATTGGAAGGTACCCAGAGTTTATATTATGATTGTTTTTTCTTTAGTCTGATACTATTATAATGGTCATTAGCATAACTGAAGTTTTTATGGCTTCCCTGGTGGCTCAGATGGTAAAGAATCCACTTGCAATATGGGAGACCTGGGTTTGATCCCTGGGTTGGGAAGATCCCCTGGAGGAGGAAATGGCAACCCACTCCAGTATTCTTGCCTGGAGAATCCCATGACCAGAGGAGTCTGGTGGGCTACAGTCCATGGGATGGCAGAGTTAGACATGACTGAGCGACTAAGCACACACCCACAAAGGTTTCTATGTATAAATTTTGATCCCAATTCAAGTTTTCAAATATGTGTATTTAAGTATAAATATTAAAACACAGTATATATTTCCATATGTCAATTTAAATTTTAAAATATTCACATATTTTAAGATATGCATTAATATATATATATTAATTTAGTAAATATTCTAGAGTAATTGGAGAGGAACATACAAATTTCCATAAACATATGGTCATCTTACCTGAATATAACATGCAAAAATTTAATTAATCATATCAGTTTGCTACAGAGACAACACCAGCAATTATTACCACAGAACCCTGGGCAAAGTGATAGAAGACATTTGCCTAGAAATAATAATCCTGGAAAAGAACTCTGAATATTTTTTGGACATGTATGCTGAATAAATGAGGAATTGTGTTCATTTGTGATGTGGGGCTCCACAGATTTTTTTATGTTAATAAAGGTATCCAAATTCAAAATGTGTTGAAATAATTGAATCAAAGTTAACTCTTATGGTGGGACAATATGTGAATTACTAGTTTCAGAATAATGGCAAATAAGGACTATTAATGTTGGGAATTTTAAAAATAAACAAATTCAAAAAATTAAAAACATAGAGTGAATATGCTAAACTGTTGAGACCAGTGTGTTAAGCTTTTTGATGAATGGTTTTTCTATTCTATCTGTATAATTCAAGGAATAATAAGAATTCTTTTATATGGAACCATTAATTATTCAATTACTGTATTTACTAAGATGAGCATGAAAATAATAGCGTAAAAATTTGTTTAGGTTTGGTTTTTAAAATATCATGTAGAACATATTGGAAGAAATAATGAAAAGGAAAGAAAAAAAAATGGCAGTATTTTCTAGTGATTTGTCCTGACTCTAAAAGTTCTATGTTAGCCGAGGCTGTCACTTTGGAATACAGGACCCATTTTAATATCTGTCATTGTGTCAGTTTTCCTGCATGAATTTACACTCCAAAAGTAGGTATCTTGTTTCTATTCTGTTGAAGTTAGAAATTATATTTTCACAATCTGTGAACATAAGGTTCTATCCTGACATATGCATTACACAACATCTAACTTGTATGTGGTATTTCAGTAACAACATACTGAAAAAATATTTGCTAGCAATCGTCCTGTGGTGTTCAAAATAATGCGATTTTTAAGCTCCAGACAGTTTGTATTATTCTTAGATCACACACATGTTAAAAAAGAAAAAAAGAGTTGGAAGAATGATAAGTATGTGGTAACACCAGAACAGTAAAAATAAGTAAATAAACAAAACATAAAAAAGTAAAATCTGATTGCTTGGTAAGAGAGGTAAACTTTTAAAAAGATATTCTTTGTTTTACAGTATTTTTAATACAGGGGTATATAAATAAAATGTCAATTTTTGTGCCAACTAATCTTCAGTTAATGGCACAATGGTCACACACACACACACACACACACACACATTATTTGTGAATTAAAGATAACCACCGTCTGAGGTGCAAATATATTATAAAAAACACAGTTCAGTCTTTCCTATCCTTTAACTTATGAAGATAGGTTTGACAGAATTGAAGTTAGGGAAGAAAAGGAAAGGGAGCTCTTGAGAAAGAGATGAGAACAAATAATGATTTATTTTGGGGCTTCTTGCATGACTAAAGTATTCATTAAGGGTCTAGATAAAATATTGTCCAAGGATGCTAATAGTAAGGATTCTTCCATGGAGTGTGCATTTAGAGGTATGGTTTGGGTTTTGTTTTTTTAGCGTTATATTAGACCTAGAGATATATGGACTTGAATCACATCTCATTCCTAGAACAAGTACAGAAGCTGACCATATAGGCTTCAACTCTTAGCCTTGGCCACTATGTTGTCATTTGGGATTCTTGGTAACCTTAAAGAAGTGCTGAATGATGTACAGTCCCCTTATCCTGTGATGCTTTGATAGCTGTTTCTAAAAAACACACGCACACAAGCTCTTTGAGTTTTCTAAGTTTCACCACTAATGGTGAAATGAAAATGGAATACGGAAAAACAAAGAATTTTAATCCTTTAAAAAACTTAGATAAGTCTTACCATGCTGGTCTTAGTTATGGAGTTCCTATTTGTCAGTGGACTTGACCAATCTTACTTAAAATAAAGAATTTTCTTGTTAATGTACTTAAAAATTCCTGAATATTTGATATTTTTCTCTTAACATTTGGGCTTCATATAGTTAGTGAAAGTTGCTACCCCATGGACTGCCAGGCCATTCTATCCAAGGGATTCTCTGGGCAAGAATACTAGAGTGGGTTGTCATTCCCTTCTCCAAGTGATCCTCACAACCCCAGGATCAAACGTGAGTCTTCTGCTTTGGAGGCAGGTTCTTTACCATCTGAGCCACCAGGGAAGCTCTCATATAGTTAACCCTAAGGCAAATAAAAAGCATTGAATAAATCTGTCCTTAACCTAGAATTAAGTTATGTTTCTTTCTCGAAGGCCTTTTACAAAACTCTGAAGGAGGACTGTTATTTGGCATGCATTTGCTTCCCAGGTGGCACTAGTGATAAAGAATCCACCTGCCATTGAAGGAGATGCAAGAGATGCAGGTTCATTCTCTGGGTCAAAAAGATCCCCTAGAGAAGGAAATGGCAACCCACTACAGTATTCTTACATGGAACAATTCAATGGTCAGAGGAGCCTGGAGGGCTACAGTCTGTGAGGTGGCAAAGAGTCAGACAGAACTGAGTGACTGAGCACACACTGCTCATTAGATTTGAAATATAATACTTTTAAAAAGAAAATGTATGGGACACTTTTAAGAAAAATATATCACTTGAGTCCTTCCTCTAAAAATATGATTAGAAAATAGCCTTTATATCTATTTGTTTTCTTTTTCTCATTTCTATATTCTCCCTTGAATAGCCTTCTATAGCTCTCCCTTCTATAGCTCTCCCTTCTATAGGTCTCCTTTCTATAGCCCCATACAGGCTATATTGACTTTCCAAAGGAATGCAAGTATTTGTTTTTTCTTTAATAACTTACTAAGACTTATTCAGCAGCAGGACAGGAATGAACATAGAGATTGTGGCTTAGAACAAAAATCCAGCATCTGGGCAGGTTTGGATGAAATGTTGAGTATGAAAGATCCAGCAGGAATGTGACTGAGGTAAGAAAGCTCCTTAGAAAGAGTAAGACAGATGGTCTAGTGGCTAACACTCCACAATCCCAATGCAAGGGATCCAGGTTCTATACCTGGGCAGAGAACTAGATCCCATATGTTGCAACTGAAGATCCTGCATGCCACAACAAAGACTGAATATCTTGTGTACCACACCTAAAAGAATGTAGGAGGGGAGTTTCTATGGTTGTGCGAAAGAACAAGGACGGAATTCTGTCCAGGAAGTCATCAGGATGCATTCCAAATCCAGGCTAGAGTGAGAAGGCTCTACGTGCTCCTGAGTATCCCTCAACGATGGTTACAAAGATGATCAGGATTATTTTTGCAGCTGGATGGAGAGACCATGCCTGGAAGTTCAACTGACTTCTGTGACCATTATGGACAAACAGGCCTCCCTGTAGGCATGCATGGTGGCTGAGTTAGTAAAGAATCTGCCTGCAATGCAGGAGCCCCTTGTTCAGTCCCTGGGTCAGGAAGATCCCCTGGAGAAGGAAATGGCAACCTACTCCAGTATTCATGCTTGAGAAACCCCACGGACAGAGAAGCCTGGTGTGATACAGTCCATGGGGTCGCAAAAGTGGGACACAATTTAGCACTTAACCACCACCACAAGGCTTCCGTGCAGGTCTTTAGAAAATAAGAACAAGATAAGAAAGCTTTTCTCAGTGATTAATGTAAAGAAATAGAGGAAAATAATAGAATTGGAAAGACTAGACATCTCTTCAAGAAATTAGAGATGCCAAGGGATCATTTCATTCAAAGATGGGCATAGTAAAGGACAAAAATGGTATGGACCTAAAAGAGAAGCAGAAGATATTAAGAAGAGGTGGCAAGAATACACAGAAGAACTGTACAAAAAAAGATCTTCATGACCCAGATAATCACGATGGTGTGATCACTCACACTTACCTAGAGCCAGACATCCTGGAAAGTGAAGTCAAGTGGGCCTTGGAAAGCATCACTATGAACAAAGCTAGTGGAGGTGATGGAATTTCAGATGAGCTATTTCAAATGCTAAAAGACAATACTGTAAAAATGCTGCACTCAATATCCAAGCAAATCTGGAAAACTAAGCAGTGGCCACAGGACTGAAAAAGCTCAGTTTTCATTCCAATTCCAAAGAAAGGCAAAGCCAAAGAATGTTCAAACTACCACACAATTGCACTCATCTCACATGCTAACAAAGTAATGCTCAAAATTCTCCAAGCCAGGCTTCAACAGCACATGAACCGTGAACTTCCAGATGTTCAAGCTGGATTTAGAAAAGGCAGAGGAACCAGAGATCAAATTGCCAACATCCGTTGGATCATTGAAGAAGCAAGAGAGTTCCAGAAAAGCATCTACTTCTGCTTTATTGACTATGCCAAAGCCTTTGACTATGTGGATCACAAGAAACTGGAAAATTCTTCAAGCAACAGGAATACCAGAACACCTGACCTGCTTCCTGAAAAATCTGCATGCAGGTCAAGAAGCACAGTAAGAACTGCACATGGTACAACAGACTGGTTCTAAATCAGGAAAGGAGTGTGTCAAGGATGTATATTGTCACCCTGCTTATTTAACTTATATGCAGAGTTCAGTTCAGTTCAGTTCAGTCACTCAGTTGTGTCCAACTCTTTGCGACCCCATGAATCGCAGCACGCCAGGCCTCCCTGACCATCACCAACTCCCGGAGTCTACCCAAACCCATGTCCATCGAGTCGGTGATGCCATGCAGCCATCTCATCCTCTGTCCTTCCCTTCTCCTCCTGCCCCCAATCCTTCCCAGCATTAGGGTCTTTTCCAATGAGTCAACTCTTAGCGTCAGGTGGCCAAAGTATTGGAGTTTCAGCTTCAACATCAGTCCTTCCAATGAACACCCAGGACTGATCTCCTTTAGGATGGACTGGTTGCATATTCTTGCAGTCCAAGGGACTCTCAAGAGTCTTCTCCAACACCACAGTTCAAAAGCATCAATTCTTCGGTGCTCAGCTTTCTTCACCATTCAACTCTCACATCCATGCATGACCACTGGAAAAACCATAGCGGCAGACATTTTGGGGGGTGGGGGACTCCAAAATCACTGCAGATGGTGACTGCAGCCATGAAATTAAAAGAAGCTTGCTCCTTGGAAGAAAAACTATTACCAACCTAGACAGCATATTAAAAAGCAGAGACATTACTTTACCAAAAAAGTCCATCTAGTCAAATCTATGGTTTTCCCAGTAGTCATGTATGGATGTGAAAGTTGGACCATAAAGAAAGCTGAGTGCTGAAGAATTGATGCTCTTGAACTGTGGTGTTGCAGAAGACTCTTAAGAGTCCCTTGGACTGCAAGGAGATCCAACCAACCCATCCTAAAGGAAATCAATCCTGAATATTCATTGGAAGGACTGATGCTGATGCTGAAGCTCCAATACTTTGGCCACCTGATGCAAAGAAGTGACTCACTGGAAAAGACTCTGATGCTGGGAAAGATTGAAAGTGGGAGGAGGAGGGGACGGACGAGAGAGAATGAGATGGTTGAATAGCATCACCAACTCGATGGACATGATTTTGAGTGAACTCTGAGAGTTGGTGGTGGACAGGGATGCCTGGTGTGCTGCGTCCATGGGGTTGAAAAGAGTAAGACACGGCTGAGTGACTGAACTGAACTGGATTGTAAAATTACATATAGCTCAGTAAAAACTACACAATAACAACACTACCCTCAAATCACACTTATCTCTGCCCCACACTAACCTTTTTTAATGGATTTAGGTCATGAATAGATTTCTCATATGCCTTCAATTATCACTTGTATTCAGTTATTTTGTGGTTTTCTATTTCTGTCTCCACACTTGTCCTTTACCCATTCTCTCTCGTCCTTCCTCTTCTCAGATGATGTGAATTTCAAAACTCTTGCTCACAAATATTTAAGTATTTTAAATGTCAAGATACCTGAGAAACAACAGAAAAATAGAATAATTCAGATAGATATTGTTAGTTTATCGTCTCTCGGGAGCTGGCCTTGACAGGAATATTCATAAGGTGTTCATGTTTATTTCATTTCCTCTTCAAACTGAGGCACTGGATACTTATCCTGAGAGTGAGGGAGGCTATTGGAACATATTAGGTTGGCCAGGAAAGTCTGTTGATTGTTTAAATGTTAAGACATACATCATGGTCCAAATCAAGGGGAATCCTGAAGTTGTAATGGACTTTTTTTGCCTTCTTTTATTATAACATTATTGTGGTTTATTGCATAAAAATTTGGAAAATATAACAATTTAGAAAATGAATATTTTAATGGGTTTCTCTCTGTAAGAGGAAAGTTTTCTGAAATTCCTATTTTTTACATACTTCTGTACTGTAAAATTATCCATATATAGTTCCAACACCTGTGAGTTCTTTGTCCTTTTGGAATCATCCCAAATTTTAATTTTTAATTAAAAACACTCAGATTCCCCATTCTATTTTCAATCTGTTCAGTTCAGTCGCTCAGTCCTGTTCAACTCTTTTTCACCCATGGACTGCAGCACACCAGGTCTCCCTGTCCATCACCAACTCCCTGAGTTTACTCAAATTCATGTCCATTCAGTCAGTGATGCCATCCAACCATCTCATCCTCTGCCATCCCCTTCTCCTCCCACCTTCAATCTTTCCCAGCATCAGGGTCTTTTCAAATGAGTCAGTTCCTCACATCGGGTGGCCAAAGTATTGGAGTTTCAGCATCAGTATCAGACCTTCCAATGAATATTCAGGACTGATCTCCTTTAGCATGGACTGATTGGACCTCCTTGCAGTCCAATGGACTCTCAAGAGTCTTCTCCAACACAACCGTTCAAAAGCATCAACTCTTCAGCACTCAGTTTTCTTTATAGTCCAACTCTCACATCCATACGTGATTACTGGAAAAACTGTAGTTTGACTAGACGGACCTTTGTTGGCAAAGTAATGTCTCTGCTTTTTAATATGCTGTCTAGGCTGGTCATCACTTTTCTTCCAAGGGGCAAGTGTAGTCCTTTCCAAGATGTAGCCCTTCCCAAGATGTCTAAACATTTCTACATGTGCTCGTTCTCATCGTTCACTTGAATTCCTCCTTCCACCGCATTCTCTGTACTGTGTTCTTTCCTACCGTGTTAGTTTTTCTCTCTCAACATTCTCCTATATGTGATCTCTTACCTGTGCATCATTCCCCAAAGCACCTCTAACAAAGCTCTTTTGTAGGAAGACTTTTCAAGGAAGGTTTTGAGAGGATGAAGAGAGAGGACAAAGCAAGATGAATTGTAGAGATCTCTTTCCCCAGTCCTCTGTCTTTAGCAATATCAAGAAGCTGCAGAATATATGAAATCAGCTTTTTTTTTTAAACTTGAATTCTTTGGTATGGTTCTTCTGACTTTTTATCCCACTTCAGCCCTCCATCGACACCTAAAGTTTCCTTACTGTGAAATACATCAGGAAGTACAAAGCACTGGCCCAGGTAGTACAAATATTCTTGAAGAAAATGAACTTATGCCCCATTCACCTATAATGAAGTAAATGAATCTATATGAACAAAATCTGAAACTAAATTGCTAATTAAGGTTACCGTTGGCAGCCTAGGTGATTAAATGACAAGATGCTATTGGCCATTGTATAAAGTTTTTCATGATCCATTTCTTAACTCTCATCACACAAAAAGTCAAAAAGGAAAAATGTACTGATGACAAGTATGTTAATAATAGTAAAAAACAAACTAACAAAAAACAAACCTGTGGAACTTTTTGACAAGATACCTTCTAATTTGGTTTGTCTTAATTTTTAGAATGTTAGTAGGTCAATTATTAAAACTGTCAATGAGAGGATAATTACTAGCTGTCATCAGTTTCTTTCTCAGTAGAAACTCTTCATATTTCATCTGCAAGAAAAAAATAATTCTATTATTTCCTTTACTTTTAAATATCCTATATCTTGATCCATCAGAAAAAAGTATAAGCTTGCCAAATTCTATAAACCTTTACAAATAAGTTTGGGTAACACCAGAAGCTTTGAGGCGGAATATATGAGGAAGGTTTTTGAGGCTTGTTTTGGTGGTTATTTATTTTTCCTCTTCTGAATACTTTTAGTCAGGTTTTATTGAACATGAAACTGTGAAATGAACTCAGCAGGCAACAAATTTATCTGAATTAGCCTCATGTGAGTGTGCAGTTGCTCAGACGTGTCTGGCTCTTTGCAATTGGACTGTAGCCCACCAGGCTCCTCTGTGGCTGTGATTTCTGGATAACTTAAAAGGCTAAAAATGTATTTATCTTACAGTTCTAGAGGTTAGAAGTCTAAAATCAAGGTATCAGCAGGGACATTCCCTCCATAGGTTCTAGGGGAGAGTCCTTCCTTGTTTCTTCCAGTTTTTGGGCACTTCTCAAATTCCTTGGCTTGCCATAACTGAGACGGGATGGGACTTGGGACTCTGCTGCAATGCTTGCACCTGGACACACCACTCCTTGAGCAACAAAATACAAAGAAACAGCATGGGGCTAAAAATAACTGCATGCATGCTCAGTCGTGTCCAATTCTTTGTGATCCAATGGAATGTAGACCACCAGGCTCTTCTGTTCATGTAATTCTCCAGGCAAGAACACTGCAGTGGGTTGCCATTCGCTTCTCCAGGGGTTCTTTCCAACCCAGGAATTAAACCCAGGTGTGCCACATTGCAGGCAGATTCTTTACTATCTGAGCCACTAGAGAAGCCTTAACACACATGCAGTTGGGGCAAATTCTAGACCCCCGAATATATAAATAGACTAAAAAACCCAACTGCTATTTTTGAAGAGCCTAGAGCAAAAGTAGGGTACTGTGCATGCTCCCTGCACACAATATCACCTAAGAGGTGGGCAAAACACCTAAGCCACCTCTCCAGTCAAACCCCTAGACCCACCCCTACCCTCACCCCATACAGAGAACAAGCTTGCCTCCCCTTTGGGGAGCTAACAAGAAAGAGAACACGTTGTTTGTTCTCACTTCCCCCTACTGCCCCAGGGGCCCTGATAAAGCCTTGTCTGGATTTCTTGACTGACCTCTAGTGAACTTTTATTGTTCGTGGAAGGCCAAGAACCCTGGTCTATAACATAATTCCAATCTGCCTCTGTCTTCCCAAGACCCTATCCCTTTCTGTGTCTTTGCCTCTGTGTCTCTGTATATCTTGTTCTAAGGACACCAGTGGGTAGGTTTAGAGCTCACTCTAATTTAGTATAACCATAACCTATATCTTTATTGCATCTGCAGACAGCCTATTGTCAAATAAGGTCACATTTAATAGGTTCCTTTTGGATAGACATAAATTGAGGTGGGGACACTATTCAGCCCAGTTTATCTGTCATCAGAGTTTGCCAGCTTCCACGGAAAAATTGCTTACTCTTCCCTTTGAGTCACATCAGTGCTTAGTATAAATCTATTTTCACAATTATTACATTGTATCATAATGTTTTATGCTTTTCCTCCCTACCAGCTTAACAATTCCTTAAATAGAGAATATATGTATTATTTATCTTTGTATCCCTAGTACTCTGTATAATATCTAGCTCACAGCTGGTGAAATAAAAGTTTAATTGATTGCAAATAAGTTTTTGAAGTCTGCAAAAATGAAGACCACAATGTACTCTTATCTTACCAAGGATCGCTATTCCTTATAACTACCTCAATATGTCCTATAAAAATATAAGCACATTTTTTCAGTGCATCTTCACTTTGTCAGTAATTGAGTTTTTCACCCTCTCTCATTTGTAGCTTCATATGTAGCACTGCTTATTCGTGCAACATAGGAAATGAGCTATGCTTTATAAGTTATTTTTCCCCAAAGGAAATCAGCATATCTCCAGAATGGAAAAAAAAAAGTATTTTGTTTAAGCTTCTCTTTTGAGAAACTATTTCTAAAATGGTTTCTAAAATAATTCTGTTTGTCCTACTATACTAAACAAAGGGTACTAACCATTGTTTAATATTCTTTTAATACTTAGGGCCTTTATTAAGAGCATAGCTATTTTATTGAGCTGAATTAAAATGATAAAACAAAAAAACTTTTGAATATATTTGTACGTTTTGTAGTTTCATATGTTAAAATAATAAACATTGACATAGACCTAACTATGTGCTAAAGTTTTAAGCACTTTTTATAATCTGATCTTTATAACACAAGGATAAAGTTGGCCCTATTGATCTTATTTCACAGATTAGGAGACTGAGACATAAGTTATAAGTGATTTGCCCAAGGTCATGGAGCTGTAAATGGCAGAACAAGGATTTGAAACAGTGCTATGGTACTGGAATCAGCTTTTAATAATTAAGCAACCTCACCTTTGTCTGCCTTCCTCAGCATACCACCATCAACCATACTTTCACTGCCTTCTTTACATACACCCTGACCTTTGCTCACCATTTGCTGCTTCCATTTGTCAATGTGATTGTGTACCAGGAGAAAGTCATGATAGCAAGGCCCAGGAAGGCCAGGGTGGTGAACTTCTGCTGGCTTTGGGGAAATGGTAATGAATATCACACTACATTTCTCCCGGCATGGTCCTGGGATGGAAAACTTGTGCTATTCTGGCACCAACATCTTTCTTTACTTTCATGGGAAAATTGGCTGTACTCAGTTGGTAAGTTTCATATAAAATTCTTATTTTTTTTTTAGTTCACATTATAAAAAAGATAAAGATGTATAGAGATGACTAGTGAATATAAACTTTAGGAGCAAGAGTAAAGTGCGGTTCTAAAGATGGGGGAGTGAAGCAAGATGGATGGATGAAAATAGGTGAGATATGGAGGACGTACAGAAGATGGCTCCATTGCTGACTGGTGAAAAATTAGAAAGTATACAATGGACTTCCTTTTACAATTTCTCTGTAGATTTCACTGCCTTCTAATCTCAATTTATAAGCCCTTTTTTGACCAGTTAAAAATGAATTAGTACAATTTTTCACATGCAATTCTGAAAGGGCAATGAGAGAGACTGAGAGAGAAAGAGAGAGGAGAAAAAGAGCAAATTCAAAGAATCTGTGAGAAACTGAAAGATCAGGTTGGCCAAGTCTGGTTTTTACAAGTTCTGCAAAGCCTTTGGCCATATTTCTAGGCTGTCACTCAAATGATGCTACCATCTTCATTTTCAGAAGCTATAGCCTATTCAGGAATAACTCCTCTTTCTCCTTACTTCTAACCTCAGTTTTCAGTGACCACAATGATCTGCACACTTTGGGATTTTTAACCAAAAATAACTTCCTTAAAGAAAACTGAGTTTAGAAATCAGTTCATAGAGAAAATAGTTTAATCTGCTATGGGCTTCCAAAGTCACACTTGTCAAGATAGAGGGACCAAGAAGAAGTAAAGATGTGAAGGGCAGTCTAGTGACAGTTATTAATATTGGGATGATTGATTTTATATCCTTGAAATGTTCCAAACTTTAACACTAGGTTCAGCAACTCCATAATTTACATAAGTACAGTCTGCGTCAGTTCATTAACAGGTCATTAGTAAGTCTGAGGAAGATGTTATAAATGTTCTCAGAAAAATCATGAAGGAATATACCAGAAAAAAAGATTATATTGAAATTTTACTTTTAGAGAAAGGTGTGCCTGTGTGTTTTCTTTTGTGTTTAATTTGCCTTCATTTTTAGGATGTGGTTGTCATCAGGTGTATGTGGGTCAGCATTTATCTTGAAGGCAACAGGAAGGTTAAGTCCTGAGAACTGATTTAGATACATGATGAGCTTTTTCAAAGTCGTTTTTTAGATGGACCTGCATCTTCTGTTTCACACAGTTAAGTAATTTTCACATGATTTGTTAGATACATGTGTGTTCCTTATAAAGGTGATGTTCAAGTTCCATTTCTTTCCTTTAGGAAATCATGGAAGGCAAGAGTCCTTTTGTGAATGATCATGTGTACCAATCAGAGACTTACTTTAAAATTCAAATTGCGAGATATGGAAAGGACACCTGCCTCCCTGGCCCAGGTCTTTGTCTTTAAAGTCATCATGGCTAATGGAAAAAAAAAATACACCAGGTACTCTATGGCTATATGAGCTAAGTTTAGCTTCAGAAGACGAAGAACAAACTGACAGACTGAAACAATAAAGGAGAGTGTTGATGGAAAGGAGACAGAACTCTTAACATCTCAATAATAAAATGTCATAAATAAATAGTGATGCTTTTTCTTTATGTCCTCCTCAGTGACTGCAAATGCTTAGAAAATACTATAAAAAAGAGATAGGTTTCTGTCTTCTTATCAGTTTGAGAATGATTATATGGACTTTTATGTAGTTTACTTTGGCTGCAAAAGATAGAGGAAAAATAATACAAAGTACAGGGTGGAAAAAGAATATATATTTGAGAGTATGTTTGAATAAGAAACATTCAGAAGTCATAGTCTACCTAGACAGAGCTCTGCTTCTCCCTGCCTACAACAAAGCCACATGGACGGTAGTCTGCCAGACCATGGAATTCTCCAGGCCAGAATACTGGAGAGGGTAGCCGTTCCCTTCTTCAGGGCATCTTCCCAACACAGGGATCGAGCCCAGGTCTCCTGCATTGCAAGCAGATTCTTTACCATCTGAGCCACCAGGGAAGCCCTTGAATAAGAAACTTTCAAATGTCATAGTCCATCTGGGCAGGGCTCTGCTTCTCTCTGCCTACAACAAAGCCACTGACTCCCAGCACACCGCAAACAATACAAACCTTCAATACCAAAAGCAACAACTTTGTTGTTTATCTCTTTTTGTTCCAGGCTTTTGGTGAGTCTAGTGGCATTGATTGTTTACAACAAGCCTGGACCCCTACTTGCTTTAGCCTTATTTCAAGATATGGCATTCAGATTGCAAAGTCCACATTAACTACAACTTTTATATAATTTTCAAAGATTTTAAAGGCTTCACATTCCTAGGTTCTGGGTCTTTGGTGTTCATACACTTTTCACTAGTCTAGTTGCTGCTGCTGCTGCTGCTGCTAAGTCGCTTCAGTCATGTCAGACTCTGTGCAACCCCAGAGACGGCAGCCCACCAGGCTCTGCCGTCCCTGGGATTCTCCAGGCAAGAACACTGGAGTGGGTTGCCATTTCCTTCTCCAAGGCATGAAAGTGAAAGTGAAGTCGCTCAGTCGTGCCTGTCTCTTAGCGACCCCATGGACTGCAGCCTACCAGGCTCCTCCGTCCATGGGGTCTTCCAGGCAAGAGTACTGGAGTGGGTTGCCATTGCCTTCTCCGCTAGTTTAGTTGAGTGACCGATTATTTGTTTGTTACCAGTCACACTTTGGGGCATGATTCTATCCTTCCTGTTGAATTTGGTGTCTTGGGTCAGGATCTCATGTGCTTTTGGTTACCAGTCTACATAATCAGCACTTCGCTCATACTGGCTGTCTTCATGTCCTCCATGAATGTTTGTTGTGTGATTCTATAAATTATGATGAAAGGCCAGTAGGAGGTCTGATTGGCAAATATAACTTGGATTTTAAAAGGCCAGTAAGATATGTATCCATGCACCCCTAAGTGCATGTTTATCTTTGTAATTTTCCAAAGGCATATATACTTTTCTAATAGAATATATTTAAATTGTTTGTATTGTAATTGTTTGTGTGCAGACAGATGGTATAAATCTTAAGTTCATCCAAGCCAACTTGCTCTAAAAGCAGAAATCTTTTCATAAGATTGACATCAGGTGGTCATCCAGCTTGAGCTGGAATACCTCCAATCTCCCAGGTCACCACCCTCTATCCAAACATCCTCATCTCCCTTTGACTTTCGTAACTGCCTTCAAATGGCAATATTTTATTTAATTTTGCTTTGAAACAACATGAATGGCTTTGGAAGATAGTATGTTGCATGAAATAAGCCAGAGACAGAAAGACAAATACTGTATGATATAATTTAAATCTTGAACTTTAAAACTTCAACAAACTAGTGAATATAGCAAAAAAAGAGGCAGA
Organism: Giraffa tippelskirchi; assembly: GCF_054371585.1. NCBI lineage: Eukaryota > Metazoa > Chordata > Mammalia > Artiodactyla > Giraffidae > Giraffa > Giraffa tippelskirchi. The sequence continues at coordinate 128,519,333 of NC_137277.1, read as the reverse complement.
TTCACAGATATAGAGAACAAACTAGTGGTTACCAATCAGGAGAGGGAAAGGAGCTGGGCAAACATAGGGAATTAAGAGGTAAAAAATATTATCTAAAAATACACTGCAAGGATACATTGTACAACACAGGGAATATAGCCAATATTTTATAGCACTTGTAAATGAAATAAACATTTAAAAATGCGGAATCATCATGTTATACACCTGTAACATAGCATTGTACATCAATTATAGTTCAACAAAAATCAAAAAAGGAAAACAAAACTCTGCTCTCATGAAACAAAACTCATGCTCATCCCTTCTTTCATAGGAGAAATAGATAGTTTTTTCATATAATTGCAGAGCTTGAATTATTAAACATTTTATTTCAACACTACTTTTAAATTTGATGAGCTTGAGCATCAGTCAGTCAGTTTGGTTGCTCAGTATGTCCAAATCTTTGCAAACCCATGGTTTGCAGCATGCCAGGCTTCCCTGTCCATCATCAGTTCCTGGAGCTTGCTCAAACTCATGTCCATCGAGTCAGTGGTGTCATCCAAACAGCTCAGCGTCTGTCATCCCCTTCTCTTCCTGCCTTCAATCTTTCCCAGTATCAGGGTCTATTCCCATGAGTCAGTTCTTTCCATCAGGTGGCCAAAGTATTGGAGTTTCAGCTTTAGCATCAGTCCTTCCAATGAATATTATGGACTGATTTCCTTTAGGATGGACTGGTTGAATCTCCTTGCAGTCCAAGGGGCTGTGAAGAGTCTTCTCCAACACCACAGTTCAAAAGCATCAATTCTTCAGTGCTCAGCTTTTTTTATAGTCCAACTCTCACATCCATACATGACTACTGGAAAAACCATAGTGTTGACTAGATAGACCTTTGTTGGCAAAGTAATGTCTCTGCTTTTTAATGAGTTGTCTTTTCTTCCAAGGAGCAAGTGAATTTTAATTTCATTGCTGCAGTCACCATCTGCAGTGATTTTTGGAACCCAAGAAAATAAAGTCTATCACTGTTTCCATTGTTTCCCCATCTATTTGCCATGAAATGATGGGACCAGATGCCATGTTCTTACTTTTCTGAATGTTGAGTTTAAGCCAACTTTTTCATTCTCCTCTTTCACTTTCATCAAGAGGCTCTTTAGTTCTTCACTTTCTGCCATAAGGTTAGTGTCATCCACGTATCTGAGGTACCCCTCATCATCATGTACCTCTTCTTCTGGATTTGTGAATTTAGTCTTCCTTTCCAGGTTAGCTCTTAATACATTACATCTGATACTGAACAGAAAAGTTCAATTATTGTGAATCTTATAGAGCTCTAGTTCCCTTATGGAGCTAAAGAGATTGCTAGCCGTTTAAAAGTTGTCATAGGATATTAGGAGAAGACACTGGCAACCCACTCCAGTACTCTTGCCTGGAAAATCCCATGGACAGGGGAGCCTGGTAGGTTGCAGTCCATGGGGTCGCTCAGAGTCAGACACGACTGAGAGACTTCACTTTCACTTTTCACTTTCATGCATTGGAGAAGGAAATGGCAACCCACTCCAGTGTTCTTGCCTGGAGAATCCCAGGGACAGAGAAGCCTAGTAGGCTGCTGTCTGTGGGGTCACACAGAGTCGGACACGACTGATGCAACTTAGCAGCAGCAGCAGCAGCAACAGTATAGGATATTATTTGTTCAGACTGATCTTATTTATTGAAAAGCTCACAATTTTTCTATAAGATCTGTTGACAAAGCACTTTTCTCCAAGCATTATTTGACAGTCTGATATTGTTTTTACATTTGTTGAAATTCATGTTCTGATTCCTGTGCTCATATCCAGAAAATAAGAGTAAGAACAATAGAACAGTATAAGTCACAAGGAAAGCCTTTCTTGGTATTTCATTCCAAAGGTATTTGAGTTTTTATCTTTGTAAAATGATGGAACATCTTAAGCTACTCATGTTTCACTCCTGCTGCCCCAATTTAAAATTTGTGAAACAGTGTCAGACTTTATTTTTTTGGGCTCCAAAATCACTGCTGATGGTGATTGCAGCCATGAAATTAAAAGACACTTATTCCTTGGAAGGAAGATTATGACCAACCTAGATAGCATATTGAAAAGCAGAGACATTACTTTGCCAACAAAAGCCCATCTAGTCAAGGCTACAGTTTTTCCAGTCGTCATGTATGGATGTGAGAGTTGGACTATAGAGAAAGCTGAATGCCGAAGAAGTGATGCTTTTGAACTGTGGTGTTGGAAAAGACTCTTGAGAGTACCTTGGACTGCAAGGAGATCCAACCAGTCCATCCTAAAGGAGATCAGTCCTGGGTGTTCATTGGAAGGACTGATGTTGAAGATGAAACTCCAATACTTTGGCCACCTGATGCGAAGAGTTGACTCATTGGAAAAGACCCCAATGCTGGGAAGAATTTGGGGCAGAAGGAGAGGGGACAACAGAGGATGAGATGGTTGGATGGCATCACAGACTCGATGGACATGGGTTTGGGTAAACTCCGGGAGTTGGTGATGGACAGGGAGGCCTGGCGTGCTGCGATTCATGGGGTCGCAAAGAGTCGGACACGACTAAGTGACTGAAATGAACTGAACTGAACTCAACTCTAATAATATGTGTTAAAATTTTTCCTTTACATATGTTATGAAAATTATATTTAGTTTAAATTCCAGTTTTCCTTCATCCTGAGACAAATTGAACTTTTAAAAACATTATATAATTTATATTGCATTCTATTTTATTTACTAAAGTATAAGACACAAGCTCATAGTCAATTCACAAATATTTATTGAAAAACTATTAGCACATAATTGTGTTACATGTTCTAGTCATCAGATACTTTGAAAATGTATAGGTGCCTTTAAAAGGATATAGAAATTTATTTGTTAAATACAGTGATATTAAATTCAGATATTAAATTAAGTTTAATTAAAAATAAAATGATATACTTATCATTTTGAATGAAGTAAAGTTCTTGAATAACATTAAGAAACATTATCTACACAATTGATGATATACGAAAAAAAACTGAGAGAAATCAAGATGCAACAATGTGCTTTAATACTTTTGAAAAATGATAACTTCTATAAATATATGTGATATACGTTCAGTATTCAATGATGTTTTTGTCATCACCTTATATTTTTTCCCTTTTTTCTTCCAGTTTTTTGAGATATAGTTGGCATATAACACTGTATTAGTTTCGGGTGTCCAGAATAATGATTTGACTTAAATACAACATAAAATGATTACCACAATAACTTTAGTGGGCATCCATCATCTCACACAGATAAAGAATTAAGTAATAGAAAAAATAAATTTTCCTTGTGATGAAAACTCAGAATTTACTCTCTTAACAACTTTAATATATAGCTTACAGCATTGTTAATTATATTTTTCATGTTGTACATTACATCCCTAGTATTATGTCCCTGGTAATTACAACTGGAAAGTTGTACCTTCTGACTGCCCCCATCTAATTCCCCTTCCCCCATGCCTCTGCTGGTAGCCACAAATCTAATCTTATTTCCTATGAGTGTGTTTATGTGCTTGTTTATTTCTGATGTATAATTGATCTACAGCACTATGTTAGTTCCTGTTGCATGATATAGTGATTTAATATTTCTGATATGCTTGGGAATTATCACCAGGGTAAGTCTAGTTGTAAGTCACTAAACAAAGATGCTGCTGCAGTTACTGACTATATTCCCCACACTATGAATTTTACATTCATGACTCATTTATTTTTCAACTGAAAGTTTGTACCTGTTAATCCCCCTCACCTATTTCTCTCCTCCCCCTGCCTCCCTCCCTTCAGGCAACCACTTGTTTGTTCTCTGTATTTATGACTGTTTCTGTATTGTTATGTTTGTTTATTGTTTCACTTGTAAGATTGTTTTTAAATCTTAAGATATAAGTGAAATAATACAATATTTGTCTTTCTCTGACTTATTTCACCTAGCATAATCGACTCAATGGACATGAGTTTGAGCAAACTCCGGGAAACTGTGAAGGACCCAGAAGTCTGGTATGCTGCAGTCCCTGAGGCCCAAAGAGTTGGACATGACTGAGTGACTGAACAATAATATACTTTATGACCATCAACACAGTCACAAATCAGATTTCATTCATTCCATTGTATACATATGCTGCTGCTGCTGCTGCTGCTGCTGCTGCTGCTGTTAAGTTGCTTCAGTCGTGTCCGACTCTGTGCGACCCCATAGACTGCAGCCCACCAGGCTCCCCTGTCCCTGGGATTCTCCAGGCAAGAACACTGGAGTGGGTTGCCGTTTCCTTCTCCAGTGCATGAAAGTGAAAAGTGAAAGTGAAGTCGCTCAGTCGTGTCTGACTCGTAGCTTCTCCATGTACTGCATCCTACCAGGCTCTTCTGTCCATGGGATTTTCCAGGCAAGAGTACTGGAGTGGGGTGCCATTGCTTTCTCCATACATATGCTACATCTTCTTTATTCATTTATGCATGACATTAGGGTTGCCCATGTCTAGGCTATTGAAAATAGTGCTGTTATGAAGATTGAGGGCAGTAGCCATTTGGGGGAGCCTATAGCAATAACATGAGACTTGGTCAGCACCATTTTGGAATCCTCCCCCCTCCCTATCCTATAGGGGCCAGAACCAGCCCTACGCCCTCCCACAGCTGAGCACACAAGTGAGCAGGGACTCAGTCTCACCCTTCAACAGGCTGGCACCAGAGCCATGCCCACCTGAGCTGCACAAACAGCTGTGTGTGAATCTACCCCTGGATACCAAGAAATCTGCAGCACTTCTGTGCACCTCCCTGGACTGTACAGACAATTACCTGGGAAACAATTTCTTCCCTCCAGTTAGCCACAGCTCCTAAACAAACCACAGGCTTATAGCCAACTAGGCCAGGGTCTGGCCCCAACTACCAGTGCACCCACAGTAGTTGAATACTCCTGCTGCTTATCTACCTATATATAGTAGCATATATCTATTAACTCCATATCTCTGTCTTGCCCCACTTTTCCTCTCCCCAAAACACTGTGAGGAGAAAAGGAATCATTGTCTTTGTAAAACTACTGTTACTGTTTCAAGAGGACTAAACTGTGTGTTGAAATATTCTTAAAGAAATAAGTCAATAAACTATGATACTTGAGTTATCAGAAATCATTGTTTCTGAATAATTAAATCACATACTAGATAATAATATTAAGACTGTGCTCTGGAACTTAATAGAATGTCCTGCTATAAACTGAATTTCACATTAAGTCATTGGTTGTGTTCCATGGGTGTTTTTCTCTAGTAGAGAATATCTGTGATAATTTTAAAAGAGGAAACTTACCCAAGACAACACCTCTCAAGGTGGCAACATGTGTTAATATCTGAAATATGAAGCCATATGGATTTCTTAATTAAAGTAGTGATTCTAACAACTTTTATATAGTTAAACTGAAAGTTATGAATTTCCTGCTTGCTATGTCTTATGCTGTTATCAGATATTAAATGTTAGCATATTCAACTGGAGCCAAGAATGATATCTATGTTAAAAGAGAAGTTCTGAAGTTATTTCTCTTATAGTAATAGCTAAAGTGATCTTAAATTTTTTTTATTTAATTTTATTTTTCTCAAAATTATTTTTGGTTAATATCTTCTTAGAAGTTTTCTTAAATAAGTCAAACTTAAGTAGAGATGACTATCTCTTATTGTCATTTTTTTAATCCTTATAATTATTATATCTCATACTTACTGGCATTACAATTGATGCCAAACACACAAATACACATAGTCTATTAAGTGGTTAAAATATTCAGATATTTTCAAAATATCTTATATAAGCATATTCAGTTGGCTTTTTCTGATCTTTCTGGGTTTCTTAGCAACAGAAAAAATATACATTTAGAAGTAACAGAAAAATTTCAGGACAAATTATCCAATTAAGTAAAATCATTTACTTCTTCAGTTTCACCTCTGGTTTGCATCTATCAATTAATTTAGAGCAAAGAACCTAAAGGTGATAAAATTTGAGTACTTTTCCTTGTATAAATTTATTATACATAATTTTATAGTGCACACTTTGTAAATGATAAACAATGTCAATAACAATTTGTTGGCTTGTTCATGTTTACAAAATTTAGAATACATTTGAGTTACTGGCTGATACCTAGACAGCATATTAAAAAGCAGAGACATTACTTTGCCAACAAAGGTCTGTCTAGTCAAGGTTATGGTTTTTCCAGTGGTCATGTATGGATGTGAGAGTTGGACTATAAAGAAAGCTGAGCGCTGAAGAATTGATGCTTTTGAACTGTGGTGTTGGAAAAGACTCTTGAGAGTCCCTTGGACTGCAAGGAGATCCAACCAGTCCATCCTAAAGGAGATCAGTCCTGGGTGTTCATTGGAAGGACTGATGTTGAAGCTGAAACTCCAATACTTTGGCCACCTGATGCGAAGGGCTGACTCATTGGAAAAGACCCTGATGCTGGGAAAGATTGAGGGCAGGAGGAGAAGGGGGCAACAGAGGATGAGATGGCTGGATGGCATCACCGACTCGATGGACATGGGTTTGGGTGGACTCCGGGAGTTGGTGATGGACAGGGAGGCCTGGCGTGCTGCAGTTCATGGAGTCACAAAGAGTCGGACACGACTGAGGGACTGAACTGAACTGAACTGGTTTAAAACTAGTTTAAGTGGAAGTGAATATAGAAGTGTTTGTATCAGTGATCTTGTCTTTAACCCTTTGTACAATCTACAAGTCTGGTGCAGGGCCTAAATAAAATTGTTTAAATGATTTATCCAATATTATTCTAAATGTATTAGACTAGAATTAGTGAATTCTTTAAAGTTCCAAAATAGTTTTAATGGTTACTGAATTATCAGCTCAGATAAATGTTCCTATAGACCATTCAGAGGAATGTTTTTTTAATGTTTATGATGACAGCCAAAAAGTAGAAAGCATCACTAAGGTTTTCTCATCATTTTGGAAATTGGAGTTTGGTATAAAGACACCAAAATGTAGACTTAAAAACACAGTGAATGCATTGATTAGGAGCCAGTAAAAATGAATAATTATATGGTATTTCAAAACCATCCTCTTTATTTCTATCTACAAATGCTTTTCCTGATAATTGAAATGCTTAACAACTCCAATACAACTCACATCAGAAAGTTTTCTGATCATTTCATAAACAGACAAGATTAGAAGCCATAATCCTTTTCACAATCCATTCAAAAAGTCACACTTCCTCTTCTCTGCTTTGAAGATTTTCTTTAAAAAAAAAAATGTGTATCATATAGTTCTCCATAGATTATTTGGTTCTTGAGATTTGTTGGAAATTTGCGGAAATTTTGCTCAATTACTCATTTCTGCCAGTGAGTAATCAATTTAAATCAGAAAGTATCATATAATCAAATTCTTACCAGAGACAAAATATTTTCACATATTCACTTCTAGTTCATGCCTAGAAATACAGCAAATGACAAGAATTGCTCATGTTTCAGATTCATAGACTATGTGTTTTAATTTTTAAACACCAGCTAATTCATCCAAATGTGTTCAATTTTTTCCTCTGTGTTCATCATTTTGTGAAAGCACACTGAGACTGAGGATATAGATATAAAAGGTCTCTGTCCTGAAGGATCCCCACTTACTTGGGTTCAGTAGGGATATTAATATCTATCTGTGGTATCAGTCACACATAAATAACAAGATAGCATGATAAGCACAATACTTAAAGGAGTTACATGTGGGTAATCAAGGGAAAGCATATCATAGAAGGTAATATCTAAGCTGTACCTGGCATGACAATATAAAAGGTCATATTTCAGATTCAAATTCCTCTGGCGTTAAATCTCAACTGTGTCAACTATGTCAACACAATTTGCTATGTGAACTAATTAGCCTTACTTAGGCTGCCTTAAATGAAGGTTCTTTTTTTTTTTTAAATATATATTAAGATATTGTCAGAGATTAAGTAGATTGCCTATATTCACACAGAGATTGAATGGTGGAACAAGAATCTGAACCCAAGGAAAGTTGGCTCTAGACTCTGATCTTAACCCCTTCATCACCCTCATTACTTTCTCCTCACAATCTATGATAAGATCTCTCAGTATTTTTTCAGGGATGTTTAACTTGTATCTACCAACTAATTTATTTAGAGACAATTAATTTTAAAGTCATGAAGAATCTCAATTGTTCAAGTTTAAACGAGTATAACTTCTATTTTTCTTTACTAAGTAATGGTGCCAAGATGTTGGCTCATCCTGATAAAGAGTGGTTACTCTTTAGAAGAACCAGAATGGGATTCTTCATTTAGAGGTAAGAATTGTGTGTAGCATCACCTAGGGTTGGACTGGCCAATAGATAGTTGATCCCAAACTTTTCTACTCTATTACCTCGATAGTCAGTCAGTTCAGTCACTCAGTCATGTCCGACTCTTTGTGACACCATGGACTGCAGCACATCAGGCATCCCTGTCCATCGCCAACTCTCGGAGATTACTCAAAATCATATCCATTGAGTTGATGATGTCATCCAACCATCTCATCTTCTGTTGTTCCCTTCTTCTCCCACCTTCAATCTTTCCCAGAAGCAGGGTCTTTTCCCATGAGTCAGTTCTTTGCATCAGGTGGCAAAAATATTGGAGTTTCAGCTTCAGCATCAGTCCTTCCAATGAATATTCAGGACTGATTTCATTTAGAATGGACTGGTTGGATCTCCTTGCAGTCCAAGGGAGCTCAGGAGTCTTCTCCAACACCACAGTTCAAAAGCATCAATTCTTCAGCACTCACCTTTCTTTATACTCCAACTCTCACATCCACACATGAGCACTGGAAAAACCATAATCTTGACTAGATGGACCTTTGTTAACAAAGTAATGTCTCTGCTTTTAAATAAGTTGTCTAGGTTGGTCATAGTGTTTTTTCCAAGGAGCAAGCATCTTTCAATTTCATGGCTGCAATCACCATCTGCAGTGATTTTGGAGCACAGAAAAATAAAGTCAGCCACTGTTTCCCCTTCTATTTGCCATGAAGTGATGGAACTGGATGCCATGATCTAAGTTTTCTGAATCTTGAGCTTTAAGCCAACTTTTTCAATTTTCTCTTTCACTTTCATCAAGAGGTTCTTTAGGTTTTCTTCACTTTCTGCCATAAGGGTAGTGTCATCTGCATATCAGAGGTTGTTGATATTTCTCCTGGCAATCTTGATTCCAGCTTGTGTTTCTTCCAGCCCAGCGTTTCTCATGATGTACTCTGCATATAAGTTAAATAAGCAAGGTGACAATATACAGCCTTCACGTACTCCTTTTCCTCTTTGGAACCAGTCTGTTGTTCCATGTTGAGTTCTAACTTTTGCTTCCTGACCTGCATACAGGTTTCTCAAGAGACAGGTCAGATGGTCTGGTATTCCCATCTCTTTAGGTATTTTCCACAGTTTATTGTGATCCACACAGTCAAAGGCTTTGGCATAGTCAATAAAGCAGAAATAGATATTTTTCTGGAACTCTCTTGCTTTATCGATGATCCAGCAGATGTTGGCAATTTGATCTTTCGTTCCTCTGCCTCTTCTAAAACCGACTTGAACATCTGGAAGTTCACAGTTAACGAATTGCTGAAGCCTAGCTTGGAGAATTTTTAGCATTACTTCGCTAGCGTGTGAGATGAATGCAATTGTGCGGTAGTTTGAGCATTCTTAGGCATTGCCTTTCTTTGGGATTGGAATGAAAACTAGTCTTTTCCAGTCCTGTGGCCACTGATGAGTTTTGCAAATTTGTTGGCATATTGAGTGCAGCACTTTCACAGCATCATCTTTCAGGATTCGAAATAGCTCAACTGGAATTCCATCACCTTCACTAGCTTTGTTCATAGTGATACTTTCTAAGGCCCCCTTGACTTCACATTCCTGGATTCCTGGCTCTAGGTGAGTGATCACACCATCGCAATTATCTGGGTCATGAAGATCTTTTATTGTACAGTTCTTTTGTGTATTCTTGCCACCTCTTCTTAATATCTTCTGCTTCTGTTAAGTCCATACCATTTCTGTCTTTTATTGAACCCATCTTTGCATGAAATGTTCCCTTGGTAACTCTAATTTTCTTGAATAGATCTCTAGTCTTTCCCATTCTGTTGTTTTCCTCTATTTCTTTGCATTGTTCGCTGAGGAAGGCTTTCTTATCTCTCTTTGCTATTCTTTGGAACTCTGCATTCAGATGCGAATATCTTTCCTTTTCGCCTTTGCTTTTCACTTCTCTTCTTTCCCAGTTATTTGTAAGGCCTCCTCAGACAGCCATTTTGCTTTTTTGCATGTATTTTCCATGGGGTTGGTCTTGATCCTTGTCTCCTGTACAATGTCATGAACCTCTGTCCATAGTTCATCAGGCATCTGTCTATCAGATCTAGTCCCTTAAATCTATTTGTCACTTCCGCTGTATAGTCATAAGGGATTGGATTTAGGTCATACCTGAATGCTCTAGTGGTTTTCCCCACTTTCTTCTATTTCAGTCTGAATTTGGCAGTAAGGAGTTCATGGTCTGATCCTCAGTCTGCTCCTAGTCTTGTTTTTTTCTGACTGTATAGAGCTTGTCCATCTTTGGCTGCAAGGAATATAGTCAACCTGATTTTTGTGTTGACCATCTGGTGATGTCCATGTGCAGAGTCTTCTCTTGTGTTCTTGGAAGAGGGTGTTTGCTATGACCTGTACTTTCTGTTGGCAGAACTCTATTAGCCTTTGCCCTGCTTCATTCTGTACTCCAAGGCCAAATTTGCCTGTTACTCCAGGTGTTTCTTGACTTCCTACTTTTGCATTCCAGTCCCCTATAATGAAAAGGACATCTTTTGAGGGTGTTAGTTCTAGAAGGTCTTGTCGTTCTTCATAGAACTCTTCAACTTCAGCTCCTACAGCATTACTGATCAGGTCATAAACTTGGATTACCATGATATTGAATGATTTGCCTTGGAAATGAACAGAGATCATTCTGTCGTTTTTGAGATTGCATCCAAGTACTGCATTTCAGACTCTTGTTGACCATGATGGCTACTCCATTTCTTCTAAGGGATTCCTGCCCACAGTAGTAGATATAATGGTCATCTGAGTTAAATTCACCCATTCCAGTCCCTCTTCATTCGCTGAGCCCTAGAATGTCGATGTTCACTCTTGCCATCTCCTGTTTGACCACTTCCAATTTGCCTTGATTCATGGACCTCAGATTCCAGATTCCTATGCAATATTGCTCTTTACAGCATCAAAAATTGTTTCTATCACCAGTTGCATCCATAACTGGGTGTTGTTTTTGTTTTGGCTCCATGCCTTCATTCTTTCTGGAGTTATTTCTCCACTGATCTCCAGTAGCATATTGGGCACCTACGGACCTGGGGAGTTCACCTTTCAGTGTCCTATCTTTTTGCCTTTTCATACTGTTCATGGGGTTCTCAAGGCAAGAATACTGAAGTGGTTTCCCTTTCCCTTCGCCAATGGACCACATTCTGTGAGACCTCTCCACCATGACCCATCCGTCTTGGGTGCCCCCACACGGTGTGGCTTAGTTTCATTGAGTTAGACAAGGCTGTGGTCTGTATGATCAGATTGCGTAGTTGTCTGTGATTGTGATTTCAGTCTATCTGCCCTCTGATGCCCTCTCTCAATGCCTACTGTCTTACTTCGTTTTCTCTTATCTTGAATATGGGGCCTCTTCACAGATATGGGCCTTATCTCTTCATAGCTACTCCAACGAAGCAACAATATCAATATGAATGTTTTAAAAAGAGTTGATATGTATTTAAAGAATTATGATGAATAATATTTATATATCTATCTGTTTGTGTATATATGTTCATGGTATGCTGACCAACCAACCTCCTAAGATAAGGGTGGAGGAGGGCAGGACCATAATTACATAAATTATCATCTTATCTCTACATCTCATTCTTGAGCAGCAAGAGAATAACACAGCAGTAAGTCTTTAGCTTTCCTACTTTTTGTCCCAACAATCACTACTCATATCTAATACTTTATTCCACCATTTTATTACCTTGTTCATTATATTACTTGCCAGTCCAACTTCATCTTCTATATCCGCCACTACCTATTTTCTTTATTATCCTCTGCCTTTTTTACTTTCCATCTCTTTCTAATTGGGGGAGGGGGCACCATTTATCTCCTAGGAAGTAAAAAACTGAATCATAGAATTTAGCTGCAAAGATTGTAAAGACCTTGTTTGTTGTCAGTGATGCACTATTAAGTGAGAAGATGAAACTAATTAGAAGCCATAAATATTACCTTAGGGGGAAAAACAGAACTCCCCAGTTTGTCTTATCATTAGTTTAGGTGTCAACATCAACTTAAGAGATAACACAGGTATATCAATCAGGGTCTTAACATGAAACAGAGGGTACAATCAAATTAACATTATTGTGGAAGGTTTACTTAGAAGAAACTCACTATAAATGTGAGGGGGAACCACAAAGGACAATGCAACAGAACTAGAGGAACATAGGGCTAGGAGCAACTGCAGAACTGTTACTATCCTTAGCCTCAAAAGGATGAGTAGTGGCAGAAATAGCTGGAGACAGAAGAGAAATCCACACACAGTGTCTACCTTAAGAACAATGTCACTGAAATAGCAGCTCAAGGCACCTTCACAAGGAATGAGCAAGCATCCTGATCTCAGTCAGTCACCTTCCTGCACTCTTCTGTCTGAAATCTTCAGTAGTCAAACACAACTGGAAGTCAGGCTATACAGGCAACAATGTAGCCCATATAGGTCAGCCTCACAAGGCAATGAGGAAGGTAGAGATAGGTAGAGAGTGAATCTATGAGATCACGGGGATCAATAGGAGATATCTGTCCCAGGTGGTGCTAGTGGTAAAGAACCTGCCTGATAATGCCAGAGACATAAGAGATGGGGGTTCGATTCCTGGGTCAGGAAGATCCCCTGGGGGAGGACATGGCAACTCACCCCAGTATTCTTGCCTGCAGAGTCCCCATGAACAGAGGAGCCTGGGACTACAGTCCATGGGGTCACAAAAAGTCAGATTGAAGTGACTGAGCATGCATGATACAGTTTTTATATTTTGTCCCTCATCTCCTACTTTTGTCTTGTATCACAATGGTGAAAATGTGATCCTAACTCAGGTGATGCATGATGTCTCCAAATCATGAGATAATGGCAGTTCACAGTCACACTCAAAAAGAAACCTAAAATATTTGACACAACTTGTGTTCTTCACATAAAGGGAAAAAAAAAAAACTGAGACAAGACACAATTCAGTCACATGAAACATAGCTGCTATCTTTTTTTCTCTCCCTAGTTGGTCACAAGGACTAAACTGAAAATAATAGTGGTATTTTTCCACCAATAATTTTACAGTTTCTGAGCCTTCTATGAGCCCCTCATCTAAAAAAAAAAATTCATTCTTACAGGATCTGTCTCCTTGGCGGTCTTGTCTTTATCTTTATTGGATTATTAAACATTTTTGTTATATTTGAATGATAGGATGTGAAAGAGTGTTAATCCAGATTTTAAAGAAAAACAGAACAAATAGGAGATATCTATACCTATACCTTGGAGAAGGAAATGGCAACCCACTCCAGTACTCTTGCCTGGAAAATCTCATGGACGGAGCAGCCTGGTAGGCTACAGTCCATGGGGTTGCAAAGAGTCAGACACGACTGAGCGACTTCACTTTCTTTTTCTATACCTATACCTATATCTGTGCTTCTAACATTACCTGTTTTCTATTGGTAAACCTTAGATATAGATATAGAGATGAAGACACATAGATGTATAGATATATAAATTTTTTTTATTTTAAGAAATTGGCTTATACAATTATGGAGACAGAGAAGTCTAACATGAATTAGGCAAGCTAGAGACCCGGGAGATAGGGGACTGGAATGCAAAAGTAGGAAGTCAAGAAACACCTGGAGTAACAGACAAATTTGGCCTTGGAGTACAGAATGAAGCAGGGCAAAGGCTAATAGAGTTCTACCAAGAGAAAGCTCTGGTCATAGCAAACACCCTCTTCCAACAACACAAGAGAAGACTCTACACATGGACATCACCAGACGGTAGACACTGAAATCAGATTGATTATATTCTTTGCAGCCAAAGATGGAGAAGATCTATACAGTCAGCAAAAACAAGACTGGGAGTTGACTATGGCTCGGATCATGAACTCCTTATTGCCAAATTCAGACTGAAATAGAAGAAAGTGGGGAAAACCACTATAGCATTCAGGTATGACCTAAATCCAACCCCTTATGACTATACAGTGGAAGTGAGAATTCGATTTCAGGGACTAGATCTGATAGACAGAGTGTTGATGAACTATGGATGGAGGTTTGTGACATTGTACAGGAGACAGGGATCAAGACCATTCCGAAGAAAAAGAAATGCAAAAAAGCAAAATGGTTGTCTGAGGAGGCCTTACAAATAGCTGTGAAAAGAAGAGAAGTGAAAAGCAAAGGAGAAAAGGAAAAATATACCCATTTGAAAGCAGAGTTCCAAAGAATAGCAAGGAGAGATAAGAAAGCCTTCCTCAGCGATCAATGCAAAGAAATAGAGGGAAACAATAGAATGGGAAAGACTAGAGATCTCTTCAAGAAAATTAGAGATACGAAGGGAATATTTCATGCAAAGATGGGCTCAAAAAAGGACAGAAATGGTATAGACCTAACAGAAGCAGAAGGTATTAAGAAGATGTGGCAAGAATACACAGAAGAACTGTACAAAGAAAGATCTTCATGACCCAGATAATCATGATGGTGTGATCACTCACACTCACCTAGAGCCAGACATCCTGGAATGTGAAGTCAAGTCAGCCTTAGGAAGCATCACTATGAACAAAGCCAGTGGAGGTGATGGAATTCCAGTTGAGCTATTTCAAATCCTAAAAGATGATCCTGTGAACGTGCTGCAATCAATATGCCGGCAAATTTGGAAAACTCAGCAGTAGCCACAGGATTGGAAAAGATCAGTTTTCATTCCAATCCCAAAGAAAGGCATTCCCAAAGGATGCTCAAACTAGCGCATAATTGTACTCATCTCACACTCTAGTGAAGTAATGCTCAAAATTCTCCAAGCCAGGCTTCAGCAATACATGAACCGTGAACTTCCAAATGTTCAAGTCGGTTTTAGAGGAGGCAGAGGAAAGACAGATCAAATTGCCAACATCTGCTGGATCATCGAAAAAGCAAGAGAGTTCCAAAAAAACGTCTATTTCTGCTTTATTGACTATGCCAAAGCCTTTGACTATGTGGATCACAACAAATTGTGGAGAATTCTTAAAGAGATGGGTATACCAGACTACCTGACTTGCCTCCTGAGAAACGTGTATGCAGGTCAAGAAGCACAAGTTACAACTGGACATGGAACAACAGACTGGTTCCAAATAGGAAAAAGGAGTACGTCAAGGCTGTCTATTGTCACCCTGCTTATTTAACTTATATGCAAAGTACATCATGAGAAACACGAGGTTAGATGAAGCACAAGCTGGATTCAAGATTGTTGGGAGAAATATCACAGATATGCAGATGACTCCATCTTTATGGCAGAAAGTGAAGAAGAACTAAAAGCCTCTTGATGAAAGTGAAAGAGGAGAGTGGAAAAGTTGGCTTAAAGCTCAACATTCAGAAAACTAAGATCATGGCATCCGGTCCCATCATTTCATGGCAAATAAATGGGGAGACAGTGGCTGACTTTATTTTTCTGTGCTCCAAAATCACTGCAGATGGTGATTGCAGCCATGAAATTAAATGATGCTTGCTCCTTGGAAGGAAAGTTATGACCAACCTAAACAGCATATTAAAAAGCAGAGACTACTTTGTCAACAAAAGTTCGTCTAGTCAAGGCTATGGTTTTTCCAGTGGTCATGTATGGATGTGAGAGTTGGACTATAAAGAAAGCTGAGTGCCAAAGAGTTGATGTTTTTGAACTGTGGTTTTGGAGAAGACTCCTGAGCTCCCTTGGACTGCAAGGAGATCCAATCAGTCCATCCTAAAGGAGATCAGTCCTGGGTGTTCATTGGAAGGACTGATGTTGAACCTGAAACTCTAATACTTTGGCCACCTGATGCGAAGAGCTGACTCATTGGAAAAGTCCCTGCTTCTGGGAAAGATTGAGGGCAGGAGGAGAAGGGGACGACAGAAGATAAGATGGTTGGATGGCATCACCAACTCAATGGACATGGGTTTCGGTGGACTCTGGAAGTTGGTGATGGACAGGGAAGCCTGGTGTGCTGCCCTTCATGGGGTCGCAAAGAGTCAGATGACTGGGTTACTGAACTGAACTGAAGTGAACTGAGAGACCGGGAACAGCAAATAATCTCGTCTGAGCTGAAAGGCCTGAGAACCAAGAGAGTTATTGCCGTTAAGTTCCATTTTGAGTCTAAAGGCAGGGGAAGGCTGATGTCCTAGTTCAGAGACAGGCTTGCAGAGACAAAAAATAAAAATAAAAAAAACCTTTTATTCCCTTTTTATTTAGGCCTTCAATTGATTGAATGGGGCCCACTCACAATGGGGAAGGCAGTCTGCTTTACTCAGTCTACAAATTCAAATGTTAATCTCATCACAAATATCCTTACAGACACACCCAGACTGTTCAACCAAGTATCTGGGCCCCATGGCCAAGTAAAGTGGACACACAAGATGAACCGAGACAAGAAATTCTGGCTGTGTCCCTGAGAATCCCCTGGATTTACACAAATTCCTGCTTGCTCTTGCCCAGTAGAAACCCAGTTTCCTTCTGGAAATTGGACTCAGTCACCATGACAACAATCTCTTTCTGAACCTATCATTGAGGAAACTTAAAAAGCCTAAAAAGATCATGTGGTAGTCTTAATTTTTAATTCATTTCTATGGCCTCTGTTAAAATCATTCTTTCCTCAGCCTCAAAATGATAAAAATGCACTTAGTCCAAAGTCATAGAGATATGTATCAAGTATCTGTCTGTTGGGTAACTAAGTATAATATTTACAGAGTTCTTGTTTCTCAGGCCTATGTTCTCTGCTTATATGAGAGGCAATATATAGCAAATCTTGTGGGTAATACCTTCAATGGATGGAGTGTTGCTTATTAGCCATCACTGTGACACTCTTCTACCAGTCTATCAAGCCAGACGTTCTTAAATGATGGGGAATATGAGAGCCCAGTGAATTTCACAGAATTCAGATATTTGATGCATTTTCTTTGCCATAAATTGTGCCCCTTCCTTAGGTGACATAATAGGTTGAATAGCATCTCCTCAAAATTCGCATTCACCCAAAACCTCAAAAAGAAGTTATTTGAAAATATAAGTCTTATAAATGTAATTAGGCAAGGGTTTAAATAGGATTATATTGGATTACAGTGGGCCCTTCATCCAATGAGACTCTCCTTAGAAGAGACAGAAAAGGGCACACAGAGACATACCCAGAAGATGATGTGAAGATGGGAGCTGAAAATGAAATGATACCTCTATAAGTCAATGATTGTCAATGATTTCTGGCAAGCACCAGAGGCTAGGAGAGAAACATGACGTGGTTTCTCCCTCACAGCCATAAAAATAAGTTCTACAGATATCTGGTGATTTTTGTACTTGCTTGAGCCTATCTTATACACAGTGTTTCTATTTTATAATGAAATCATTTTGGTAGCTTTGATATACAGTTTATGATATTAAATTTGAGTAGTATAGTCACTTGGTCACTTATGGTGTGCTATTTACCTTCTAACAGGACTAACAGTAGGCCAGGAGTTTCATTTCAATTAGTTGTTTCAGGGGCCAAAACATGTGGGGTCAGGGTTATGATTTTCCTATTGTGGCCAAGCATAGATTCTGTATAACACTCCCTTCAGAAATAGTCACTGCTGGCATCACTAGGTTGCTGAGTCATGGGCCTATGTCCCACTCAAAGGATCCACAACCAAAGAAGTCCACTAAGCTTTGTGTCTCTTTGTTTGGAACAGATAACACAAAATACGGTGACATAAATCTCCCTTTAGATTGGATATTTTGTTTCTGAATTCTCAGACATTTCACTGATGTGCTATTTCCTTGAGCCTCCATTGAGTTTTCTTCTAGAATTCAATCACGTAATATCTTACTAAGGGATCAAAAGTGCTTTCTGCTTCCTGTGTGCCAGTTTCAATTGGTATAATATGACTAGTGTAATAGATCCACCTGATATTATATGTGATATCTAGATGATAAAGATTCTGCTTCCTGTATTATGACAAGATGAAAAAGAAATGACAAATCCTGGGGGAAAATAATAGTAGTCTGGGAGAAATTCACCGGATATACTTGTGACCACATTGCATGGTTTTTCCCAGAACCCTCATCAACTCCTTAGTAAAGGCACTTCAGAACTGAGAATGAACTTACTTTTGAGAACTTTTGCACAGCAAACCATAAATCTTTGCATGGGAAATTCAAGTTATTTTCTCCTCAGATGATATTGATTTTTTCCCCTCCCACCCTCCATATATTACAAGCAATACCTTATAAGGTTGCCCATTCATCATTTCTAGGGACCTCCTAACAAATGTCATCACAACAAATCTTTATGAATCTTTAAAATAATCTTTATATCTTTCCATTCTTCTGGTTTATTGTAGTTATTGTCTACATAGTTTCTGACAGCTGCAAACTACACTGCTCTTGAATACCATGGTTCATATAGAAATCAGGAAACCTAATTGCATAGTTGCAGCCTACCATGACCACCTTCAAGGACAATGATGGCTCCCTCACCAGTGATTTCTTTGTGCCTTAATGTCGTGATGCAAGGACTGTTTTTTTTTTTTTTTTTTTCTGAGCCTTTCACACAATAGAGCTATTCCAGCATCACCACTCACTGAAATTTGACATCCATCCTATACAGTGTGGCAGATAAATTCAAACATACTGATTCCATTAACTGTAGAATGTCATTGAGTACAGACTACTACTATCCATTTTAGTCCATTAGGGCTGCTAAAAAAAAAAATAGAGTGGATGGTTTAAACACCAAACATTTATTTCTCACAAGTCTGGAGATTTAGAAGTCAGAGAAAGGTGACAGCATTGTCAGATAGGGAAAACTTGGGAGTCTTATGAGAGTTCAAATCACATTCTTAAGGGCTCCATCTTTATGACTTAATCACCTAATCCTATTACCTTCCAAAGGCCCCATCTCCTAACACCATCATAGTGAGGTGTACAGTTTCAACACACATTTTTGGAGGGACACAATGCTCAGTTCATAACACCAACATAGCTTCATTCTCAGGCTCTTAAGCAATCTATCACTTCGCAAGTATTGGACAAAGATATCCATATCAATATGAATGGATTTGGCCCCATTGAGTTTTCTATTTTCTCTCTTGATATAATATTAATAGACTCTTCTTTCTACTTATTTTCCAGGTCCTTGACAATATTAATAGCAAGATTAAAAGGAAAAAAAAAAAAACGTCTTTGGATTATAAACTATTTACTCCCAAGTAGGTTTCTTTGTATCCAATTGTTTTATAGATCCAGAGGCAATGAGCAGTACTATGTTCTGAGAAGGGTCAGTAATAAGTTGTGTGCTGTTTAAATCAAATCAAGCCAAAGATCAAACCAAACATTTCTAAAGGAAATCAACCCTCAATAGTCACTGGAATGACTGATGCCGAAGCTCCAATACTTTGGCCACCTGATGCAAAGAGCCGACTCATTGGAAAAGACCCTGATGCTGGGAAAGACTGAGGAGGAGAAGGTGTTGGCAGATGGTGAGATGGTTGGATAGTATCACTGATTCAATGGACATTAATTTGAGCAAACTCCAGGAGATGATGAAGGACAGGAAAGTCTGTGGTGCTGTAGTCCATGGGGTCACAAAGAGTTAGACAAGAGTTAGTGGCTGAAAAACAACAGCAAGGCAGGAAAGGACTACATCCATGGGTAGAGGGTACTTTGAGATTTAAGATTTCAGCCCTGTTTGTATATGCCTAACTAGTTTTATTCTATGGCTCAGTGTCCCATTCCTTGCTCACTTCTCGCTTTAGCATGAAAAATATGGTGTTTTGAGGATTGAAACAGCCCTGCAACTCTGCTCATGTTCCAAACAGATCCAGGGCCTGGACCTCATTCATATTTGTCCTACATACAGAACATGATTTGAAGCTGCCATAGTGGGCTTGTGTTTCATCCTCAGTGTTCTTAATTTGTATTCATGGCTCGTATTATTTTCTCCTTATGTACATTCTTAAGGTATAATATGAAAATCCAGGTGATTCCATAATCACTATGTGTGGTAGCAACTAAATGACTCAGAGCTTTGATTTCTGCAGAATTTGACCTCATGTGCACTTCATCTCATGCCGCCAGCAGTGACAATATCCATAATCCTGAAGCCAGAACATACCGTACATCACCTGTGTCCCACCTACGTCCCATTTACCTCCCTCACCCAGCAAGACTGTCATCCTGCGTTACTCTAATATATGACTAGCACAACACCAGAATCCAATTCTGAGGGCCTCTTTCCCAAGGCTATTTCTATACAAATTGCTGTATCATTCAGGGAGCCAGCAGGAAACAGATGGTATGCTGAAATTAGGATAATTTGAGGAGATTTTATTTACAAAGTGACTAATTACAAAGGTATGGGTGAGGAGTGGGGAAACCACAAGAGATAGTGCAAGAATGTGGAGGTAATAGCAGTAGCAGAGCCATCATCATTAGTCATGAGAAGACAAAGCGGGGCAAGATCTCCAGCCAGCCTGAGGTGACATCAGTTAGAGAGAACCAGAGGATCAATTCCTTCAACTCAATCTCACCCAGCCTAATCATCGCTTCCTGTCCCATTTTTCTTCAACCTCAGTAGATCATGGAGACATTCTCTTATTCTGACTTCAACTTATAAAATTCCACCCATTTAACTATTTGATAGATCAGTTGAAACATATAACAGTTCTTATTAGCAAATAGCTTTTAATTATTAGCACTTGTTCTTGTGTTAGTCTCTCAGTCATGTCTGACTCTTTGCGACCCCATGGACTGTAGCCTGCCAGGTTCCTCTGTCCACGGTATTCTCCAGGCAAAAGTACTGGAGTGGGTTGCCATTCCCTTCTCCAGGGGATCTTCCCCACCCAGGAATCAAACCCAGGTCTTCTGCATTGCAGGCAGATTCTTTACTATCTAAGCTACAGTGTTTGTCAAAGAGCAAGGAGGGATTTGGCTGGTGTTAATATATGTGGTCCTTTTTGTCCTTGAAGATTTACAGTATCATGGGAGATATAGACAGAGACTTGTGTGGATAGATGTCACAGTCACACAAGGGAGGTAAGTCATTCATCTTGCAGATATTAAGGGAGGTTTTCATGAAGAAAATAACACATGGACTGAGTCTTAAAGAATGATTAACATTTTTCAGTCAGTGGAGCGGTGTAGGAGGAATGTAAATGGGCAGAAAGTTATATAATAAAGTTAGAATACTGTTGTTGTAGACAAAAGATATGCCAGAGAGTTCACTGTAAGAATTAAATACTTAGCAAATGACCTGATTGATGTGGTCCTTATTATAGCACAACACTTCAGTTACTGAATACTAGATTAGTGAGCCTTCAGACACTATATATATATATATATATATTAGATCTGTGAATTACCTATACTTAGAAATATGAAATATCTGCTAACTTCCCCTTATAGTAAGATGCACTTAGACATTTTTCCAAGAAGTTTAAGTTGTATCCAGGCCAGATTTTTCTTTTGGGTCTGGCTCTGAAAAGTTACTTTTTTATCAGGAACTTGAGAGGGACAAAATTTCTTTGGTGTGAACAAATAACATGGGAATGCAATAGAGTCTTTGTTGATTTGATCCTAAATCATTTTCTTTTCACCCATCCCGTATCAACTGACAGTTGCATTGCCATGGCAAATTAGCTATCTCCTTCTATGATCTTATCACATTTCTTCCACTGTAAAACATATTATGGCATCACTGATAATCTGTCTGATATTCTATTGCTCTCACTCACCATTGCCCTGCAAATGTTGTCATAATTTGATTATCCTCATAGTACAAACACGATATTGTGCAGAGATGGAATAGTTATCCTTCATGTGTACTCTAACTACCATGCATACCTTTTACTCCGTAAATGCTGCTTGGAAATATGACTCTAGTGGCTAGTTACTGGGAAAATTTATAGCATGCTTTCCAGAAACCTATAAAAAAGACAGATCTCACTATGTAAGATTTTGGTTCTGCTTTTTCTGGGTTGTCTGTATTTTATATGTTCTGTTTTGTACTTTGTGGTCTAAACTATAACTCAATATTGTAGCAGATTTCATGTGATTAAAAGTGGCATGGAGACATCTGAAAATGTACCAGTGCAGGAACTAAGCTTGTCTGACATACACATCAAGACAACAGGGAGGCATGTTTTTCCTGTCAGAATGTGACACCATTATGTGAAAATTGCTTTAGGGACCTGTTTATCTAATATTTGGCTTCTTTCAGCACACATTTTTCAATGTTTATTTTTTTCCTCCAAAAAATGATGAGACTTTTTACAACCAATTGGGAATTTCTACACAATATATAGTGTAAAGTGATAATGATATTCATCTAAATATAAAGTTCCCAAACAATCCAAAGACACATTTTTAGTTAGCTATTCATACCACTTTTGGTCATTTTAATTTAATTATACAGGTATAACTAGGGTAAGTATTCTGAATGATGAAGGTGCAATGGAGCAGGTATCTGTTGGACATCTTACTGCTTTTATATGATTTAAACTTCATAACAGCTTATTGAGGGAGGTGTTATTATTCCTACTTAATGAATGAGTCAACTGAGACTTAAATTTTAATTAAGTTACTTAAGTTTATAGCTTCCCAGTTGGTGCTGGTGGTAAAGAACCCACCTGCCAATGCAGGAGACCTAAGAGACACAGGTCCAATCCCAGGGTGGGTAAGATTCCCTAGAGGAGGAATGGCAACCTACTCCAGTACTCTTGCCTGGAGAATCCCATGGACAGAAGAGTCTACAGTCCATACTAAATGGAAAGTAAGGGAAATATTTTAGCTTCAAACTCTTACATTTTGTCTAATACATATTGCCTTTTACAAGGGAGACTCAATTTTAGTATTGTAAAGGAACTTTTTCATATAACTTAATCCATTGGACAATATCCAGGAGACTCAGTCTTGCTTGGGTCTCAGACTGATCCTTGTTTGAGATGAAAAATAAGTTGGTGAGTTAGGAAGATGAGTTGGAATTGGCATCTAATCGGTAAACTCTCCTAATATTTAATGCAAAATTGTTCTCAGTGATAATTTACCACAAATTCAACAAAAATTCAGTAACAACCCAGAAAAGTTACTCAACTTAAGAAATGGCTTGCAAATGAATTAGTGATGTGAATATGGTAAATATAAAATTCTAATTCAGTTCATTAGCATACATGGCATGTAGTTAAAGAAACAAAATAAATTGTGTTATTGCCTAAATGAAGAATTTATTCAAACCAGAGTGGTCTTTATGGAGTCTAGAAATTTGGAAGTCAAAAGAGGATGAAAGAATTTATCTAAGACCAACATGGATGGACTTGGAGGGTGTCATGCTAAGTGAAAGAAGTCAGACAGAGAAAGACAAACACTGTAGATATCATTTATATGTGGAATATAAAAATAAAAACCAAACCACGGACTATAACAAAAAGGAAAGAGATTCACAGATATAGAGAACTGGTGGTTATATTGGGAGAGGGGAGGGGGAGGGCATGATAAGGATACAAGATTAAGAAGAACAAACAATTATGTTTAAAATCAATAATCTAAAGGATATATTTTACAGCACAGGAAATATAACCAATATTTTATAATAATTATAGATGGAGTGTAATTTTTAAAATTGTGGATCAGTTACTAAAGTAACTTATACTCTACATCAACTATATGTTAATAAAAATTAAAAAATACATAGGCAAACTCAAAAAAATGCACATTCAATTGTCTTTTTTCCTAATATACTCTCAAGCTACACAATATATTTAGGTTAGAACTAACAAATGTTTAGCTTAGTTAAAATACAAATATATTTTAACAATAAAACTGATTTTCATCTATCAAATCAACATTTTTGAATTCCTCATAATTAAAGCAACATGTTAAGTTTAATGGGTTTAGGAAACAAGGAGAAGTATAGAGATTAATATAAAAATATAGTCACTGTCAATGCAAGTACATATACTCAGCTGGGATAATATTCTCTATAATTTTGAATTATCAATATTTTTGTCATATTTCCTATTTTTCCACATCATTAAATATTTCTCTCAACTATGGCATCTGGTCCCATCACTTCATGGGAAATAGATGGGGAAACAGTGGAAACAGTGTCAGACTTTATTTTTTGGGGATCCAAAATCACTGCTGATGGTGATTGCAGCCGTGAAATTAAAAGACACTTACTCCTTGGAAGGATGGTTATGACCAACCTAGATAGCATATTTAAAAGCAGAGACATTACTCTTCCAACAAAGGCCATTCTAGTCAAGGCTATGGTTTTACCAGTAGTCATGTATGGATGTGAGAGTTGGACGGTGAAGAGAGCTGAGCGCGGAAGAATTGATGCTTTTGAACTGTGGTATTGGAGAAGACTCTTGAGAGTCCCTTGGACTGCAGGAAGATCCAATCAGTCCATCCTAAAGGAGATCAGTCCTGGGTGTTCATTGGAAGGACTGATGTTGAAGCTGAAACTCCAATACTTTGGCCACCTCATGCGAAGATTTGACTCATTGGAAAAGACCCTAACGCTGGGAAGGATTAGGGGCAGGAGGAGAAGGGGACGACAGAGGATGAGATGGCTGGATGGCATCACTGACTCGATGGATATGAGTTTGGGAAGACTCCGGAAGTTGTTGATGGACAGGGAGGCCTGGCGTGCTGTGATTCATGGGGTCACAAAAAGTCGGAAACGACTGAGACTGAACTGAACTGAACTGATGATTATACTGACACATAACATTCCATCACATGGATATACTGATTGTTTTGTGGATCTTATACTAGTGAAATTTCACATTTTTGTTTATGATAAAGAATGTTGTTGCTGTTTAGTTGCTAAGTCATGCGTGACTCATTTTGACCCCATGGACTGTAGCCCACCAGGCTCCTCTGCTATGGGATTTCCCAGGCAAGAATACTGGAGGGGGTAGCCATTTCCTTTTCCAGGGGATCTTTTGGCACAGAGACCAAACCTATGTCTCCTGCATTGGCAAGTAAATTCTTTACTGCTAAGTCACCAGGGAAGCCACCATGATTAAAAATACTTATATGAATATTACTATCCTAAAATTTTGTACACATTTCTGCTGTTTCCTCAGGAGAAATTCATAGAAGTAGATTTACTGGGTGGAAAGATATAAATATTTTGAAGGTTTCTGTTAGATTTTTCCAAATCAACTTCCACACAATTAGTACTAATTTATTCCCATCAGTAAGGTATTGGTATATTAACATGATTTTTAAAAAAATATTAATATATGTGATACTGAATGTTTTCACATGTTAATTAGCCATTTATATTTTTATTGTATGACATTTGTTCACATTCTTTGACAATTTTTCTCTAAGGATATTTAGTGTTTTTACTGTATATTTTTAAGGTTTTCTGCTCATTAGGGATATTAACATTTTCATTTTGAATGTGTCAAAAACTCATCCTACTTAAGTTTTATGGTTATATTTAGAGCATTTTATTAGGCTTTTGTTTTTTAGATGCTGCTCACATTTTCTGGGAATTTATGTTGTATCCTTGTGCATTTGCCTAGCTTGAGTACACTTTTATATGCATTCCTTATGGTTTCATTTGTATTTCATTCTTTAGTTAGTCCAGAATTTTTATTATTCTTAGACATATCATCTGTTGATATAAGATATATTGACAATTGTATAAATTAAACTCTATTTGGTCTTTCCTACATTCACATTTGCTCCTTTTCTTTCTAGTCACAGTGCTACAATCAGAATAATTTATATCTCTAGACCTTAATTTTCTCACACTGAACATATGACCACAAAAAATAAATAAACACAAACTCTAACTCCTTGCATTTTATAATTTTATTTTGAAATCAGTGCCAGTTTATAAGCTCACATAAACAAAATTTAACTATCAAATGACAGTTCAAGGAATGTTATCTGGCACTGTTTGGTAAATAGCAAATGAGAGACATCATCAAACATATACAGATCCTCAAAAGAAAGAGTACTTGAGAGAGCTGGAATGCCCAATAGAATTTCTAGTAAACTGTGATGAACTTCAGTTTGACCATGAGATATAAATATGTGTGTGCATGCTATTGCGACCCCATGAACCAGAGCCCACCCAGCTCCTCTGTCCATGGGATTCACCAGGCAAGAATACTGGAGTGGGTATCCATGCGATCCTCCAGAGGATCTTCCCAACCTAGGGACTGAAACTGCTTAAATCAAATTACATTGTAATGAAAGAAATGGCAACAAAGAGTGGAGAATTGTGTTAGCAATATGGGCCATATGAGGGTGAGTGTGAATATAACAGATCTTGTTTTAGCAAATAACTGCTTTGTTGCTGCCACGTATTTACAAAATATAATAATGAGAGATGGTAAGGCTTAATTGGTGTTTTAATTATGCTACAGATTGGCAATACATATTCTAAGGTACACTGGCCTACAAGTTAAAGAAATAGCTTGGTTTGGAAAAAATTGCCATGGAAAGCAATTTTCAATAACCTTTGTCCAATCAGTGTTCTGCTGAGTCAACTTTGCTTCTTGTATATTTCACACAGTTGTCATACCAACCTCTCAATTCTTCTTAATGTGAAGATGGCTGGATATTAACCTGGGCATTTGGAAAGATAAGTTAACTTCCAAACAGAAGTAATAATTTAGGATGCATTGGGTGAGTTGCTAAATGTCCATTCTAGTCATTTCAAGCTTCCCAAACTTATAAGTCCTTCATATCACACACTGTTTCTTTCTAAGAAGGCAAAACTGAACTCACTATGCTGACTACTGAAAATAATTCCATGTTTTAGTATTTTTTACAGATTAAAAACTTCCATGTTCATGCTAACAAGACTTATGCTAACATCAGGGGGGACTGTTGAGTCATATTACCTATCGAAGGGATGTATTGAAAGTCTATATGTCACATATTTTTCAAGAGACCTTCTCAGTTTCATATATTGTAGTTATTTATTTGAGGAAAGTATTTTGTAAGAAAAAATTTTTCAATAAATTAATGTCATATTTTCTTAAATTACTGAGAGAAATTTTCTTAGTTCAGAAAATATGGCCATCTTTTCAAAAAGAACCTATGAAATGGTACTCTTTCTAGCTATTTAAAAAGACAAGCTACTTTTGAAATAGGAATATAATATACATGATAATTGAAAACCTGGTGATTCACTATATGGCAAATCTTCAAAATGTTAAACATAGAGTTATCATATGACCTACAATTCTACTCCTAGGTATTCATTCAGGAAAACTGAAAACATGCCCACAAAAAAAAACAAAAACAAAAAACATGTCCACACAAAAAAATTGTACATGATTGTTCATAGCAACAGTATTTGTTAAAGCATAGAAGGGAAAACTCTGCAGCGGCCACAGGACTGGAAAAGGTCAGTTTTCATTCCAATCCCAAAGGAAGGCAATGCCAAAGAATGTTCAAAGTACCTCACAATTGCACTCATCTCGCACACAAGCAAAGTAATGCTCAAATTCTCCAAGTCAGGCTTCAACAGTTCGTGAACCTTGAACTTCCAGATGTTTAAACTGGATTTAGAAAAGGCAGAGAAACCAGAGATCAAATTCCGTTGGAATTTGCCAACATCCGTTGGATCACAGAAAAAGCAAGAGAATACCAGAAAAACATCTATTGCTTCTTCATTGACTATGCTAACGCCTTTGACTGTGTGGATCACAACAAACTATGGAAAATTCTTCAAGAGATGGGAATACAAGACCACCTTATCTTCCCCCTGAGAAATCAGTATGCAGGTCAAGAAACAACAGTTAGAGAAGTGGACATGGAAAACTGAATGATTCCAAATTGGGGAAGGAGTAAGTCAAGGCTGTATTTGTCACCCTGCTTATTTAATTTATATGCAGAGTAAATCATGAAAAATGCCAGGCTGGATGAAGCGCAAGATTGCAGAGAGAAATATCAATAACATCAGATATGCAGGTGACACCACCCTTGTTGTATAAAGCAAAGAGGAACTAAAGAGTCTCCTGATGAAAGTGAAAGAGGAGAGTGAAAAACCTGGCTTAAAACTCAACATTCAAAAAACTAAGATCATGGCATCTGGTTCCATCACTTCATGGCAAATAGATGGGGAAACAATGGAAACAGTGACAGACTTTATTTTCTTGGGCTCCAAAATTACTGCAGATGGTGACTGCAGCCATGAAATTAAAAGACACTTGCTCCTTGAAGAAAAGTTATGACAAACCTAGACAGCATATTAAAAAGTAGAGGTATCACTTTGCTGACAAAGGTCTGTATAGCCAACGCTATGGTTTTTCCAGTAGTTGTGTCTAGATGTGAGGGTTGGACCATAAAGAAAGCTGAGCACTGAGGAATTGATGCTTTTGAACTGTGGTGTTAGAGAAGACTCCTGAGAGTCTCTTGGACTGCAAGGAGATCAAACCAGTCAATCCTAAAGGAAATCAGTCCTGAATATTCATTGGAAGGGCTGATGCTGAAACTCCAATACTTTGGCCATCTGAAGTGAAGAACTGACTCATTAGAAAAGTCCCGGATACTGGGAAAGATTGAAGGCAGGAGAAGGGAATGACAGAGGATGAGATGGTTGGATGGCATCACCGACTTGATGGACATGAGGTTGAGCAAGTTCTGGGAGTTGATGATGGACAGGGAAGCCTGGTGTGCTGCAGTCCATGGGATTGTAAAGAGTAGGACATGACTGAGCAACCGAACTGAACTGAGCTGAGAAGTGGAAACAATCCAAGTTTACATCAACAAAATGTTATTTATCTACTCAACAGAATATTATTCACAGTAAAATAGAATGAAGTATACTACAACATGTATGGACCTTGAAACTGTTATTAAGTGAAAAAATCTAGTTAGAAAAAGTTCACATATTATTTGATTCCATTGACATGAAATGAATAGAATAGGTAGATCCATAAAGACAGAAACAAATTTATGGTTTCCAGGGTTTAAGTATCGTGGGAAGTAGGGACTGACTGCTAGTGGTTTTTGAGTTATTAATACATTTTGGAGTAATGAAGATGATCTGAAATTGCAGAGTAGTGATGGTTGCACAGTTTGTTGAATATACTAAACACCACTGAATTGTGTGCTTGAAAGGGTATATTTTGTGATATGTATACTAAACATAAAACTTACAAAAATTTTTACTGATGTATAGTTGCTCTACAATGTTGTATCAGTTTCTGCTGTACAGCAAAGTGAAGCCTCTCTCCATATACATATAATCCCTCTTTTTTGGAATTTCTTCCCATTTAGGACCCAGCAATCCCACTCCTTGGCATATATACCTGGAGAAAACCATAACTATAAAAGATACAAGTGCACCTGTGCTCACTACAGCACTATTTACAATAGCCAGGACATGGAAGCAACTTAAATGTCCATTGACAGAGGAATGGATAAAGAAGATGTGGTACATATATACAATTAAGCTGTTGTTTAAAAAAATTATTCCGTCTCCCAACTCTGTCTTATCAAAATGGCCCAAAGTTCCCCAGTGTGTGCTCTCCACATGCCTCCTCTATCCCTTGTTGCAGCAAGCTGAGGAAACTTGGCTTTTACTGACTCCAGACATGGTCCTTGGGTCTTTGGCTGGCAAATCTTACCAGTTCTTCAACCTCAGGTAAGGTAATCCTCAATTACTGATTCTTCAATAGAAAATAATAATATGATATACATATTCAAATGATTTACAGTTTTCAAATTTGTTGTTGCTGTTGCCGTCTTTTAACATTGTATCACACAAACTTCTCAAAAGGCCACTAAGGTACTACTATTGGAGTACAAGCTGTAATGAATTAAAGGGGTTATTTGCTCAAAGTTTTAGGACTTGTTGGGGTGGTTTGCAAAATTGAACCCGAGTCTCCAGATTATAAAATGTTATATTTCATTTTGAGATGGTTCCAAGGAATAATCATTTTGTTTTAATTTTTGAAGATAAAAGTAATACACACTTTCTTAACAGATAAATCTACATTTTCCTCCAAAAACTACTCAGGATTTAATTTTTTCTCTAAATTTATTTCATCCTTTAGTGTATAAAACTGCACTCTTGTGTGGTGTTCCCTGATAACAAGTCATAAAGAGGAAGTTCATGTTGAAATACCATACCATTTAATAGGAAAGCATCTCACCTTGTAACCAGGAAAAGCCATGTATTTTCATATTGGGCAAAATTCTTCCCTTCTTCCCTCCACACACTGCACCTGCCCCCCATCACTGAGTACTGTGACTATAACTCCAACTTGGTCAGGTAAGAGAATCTGGACCATTTTCTCTCCAACATAAATTGCAATGGACATTATAAAAGTTAGATAGTGTTGTTTGTAGCTTGAAACCCCTTTTTCAATTTGATTTTATAGATTCTCAAAATACAAATTGCAAGTGGCCACTTTTATTTTTATTCCAAATAGTGCTGTTGCCCAATTTTTTATAAACTTACTAGTTCATATATTGCATTTTATAAATAGCATTGATTGCCAAAGGTAAGCTTTTATTTATTTCATTTAATTTTTTTCTCCTATCGGATATAGTCTTATTGATCTAGATTTGTTACATTTTTTTTTTCTGTCTACCCCTGATGTCAGTAATCTGCTTTGTGTACATTTTCTTCATCATAGTTTCATTTTGGCTTTGATTTTAGCTTCTCTCAAATAAACCTGCTAATTAACTTTCTTTCTACATTTTTTTTCCAGTAGGAAATTATAATCAAGGTCCTGTGGTAAAATTTGGAAAGATAGCTACAAGTAGTTTCATCTACTAATGCAATTTCCCTGAGTCAGTAATTTTTTGGAAAGAGCCTGAAATTAGGAGTGAGATATGTATATGTCTTATAGTTTTATAATGTGACTCTGAAAAAAAAATAACTATTATAAAGCAAGGATTCCTTATTGCATGATGGAGATAGTAATATCCATCTGAGGGTTTAGTCTAAGAAGTAAGTTGCCAGTGGGATGACAAGAATCTGGAAAGTAAATATATTAGTCAGTGATGAGTAGGTTCAATTCTGTCACCTTACTTTGATACATTTATGTTCTTAACAAGAAACTTCCCAATTCAAATTTTGAACTCATAACAATAGCTTGTTTTAAAATGGCATCACCTGGTTTGAAAATTCGAGTTTCTTGTACTGTGTGTATACATACATATATATATATATATATATATATATATATATATATATATATATATATATATACACTTCCCCAGTGGCTCAGCGGTAAAGAATCCACCTGCTGTGCAAGAGCTGCAGGAGAAGTTGGTTTGATCTTTGGGTCGGGAAGATCCCCTGGAAGAGGAAAATGACAACCCAGTCCAGTATTCTTGCCTGGGAATTCTATGGGCAGAGGAGCCTGGCAAGTTACAGTCCATAGAGTTGCTAAGAGTTGGGTACACCTGAAGCAACTTAGCAGCTGGTGGTAGTGGTAAAGAATCTACCTGCCAATGCAGGAGACATAATAGACTTGGTTTGATCCCTGGGTCAGGAAAATCCTGGAGGAAGGCTGGCAACCCACTATAGTATTCTTGCCTGAAGAATCTCATGGATAAAGGAGGCTGGTTGGCTAGAGTCCATAGGGTCACAAAGAGCCAGATACAACTTAAGCGATTTAACACACACACACACACACACACACACACACACACACACACATAAAGTCTAAGAGAGATTTTATATATATATATATATATATATATATCATTATCTTCCTAAAACACATACAGAGAAGCTAAGGAAGCAAAGAAAAGCAGGCAACTTGAGACTATGTGTGAGAAAGGCAGTATGCAGAGCCTGGCACTCTTGCATGATTGCATAAGATTGTGCTACCACTCTGGAACATTCTCTTAAGTGGATATAAAGAGTCTTCAGAGCTTGTGCTGGGCATTTTTCCTTGTTTGGGATTATCATCTTTTTTCTGTACCACATTTGATGCGTATGTCTTTGTTCTCCCTGTGTTGCGATGGCATGGGGCTAATAACTCCACTGCTATATCTGTCTGTTGCTGATGGTGACCTTTTGCCTGCAGCCCAAGAGGGGTGTATTGAGACCAACTCCCTGAATTGGCTGAAGGGTGGAACCTTTTGGCCATGAGGGACCAAACTCACTATAGATGCTGATCTTGCTCTACCTTTTCTCTGAGTAAAATGTTGTCCCACCCAATACTGTGTGAATCCTGTCTTTTTTTGGCAGCCTCTGAACCTACAAACCTTGAGGTGGGGTTGCCATCCTGAGACTGCTGGTAGGCATTATTATGCTTTTTGCTATATTCCACAAGGTGGAACTCCTCCCCTCGAGGTGGGAACATGTGTCACTTGCTTCACACTGTGTGGGTGGCAGTGGTCATCCTGCCTCCCTTGGTGCTGCCATTAATATTACCAATATTTTGGCCATACCACTTGTGGGATCTTAGTTCCCTGAACAGGGATGGAGCCCATGTTCCCTGCAATGGAAGCCTGGAGTGTAACCTCTGGTTCTGTTCTGTTCCTGCATGCTCAGTTGCTTAGTCATGTCCAACACTTTGTGGTCCCATGGTCTGTAGCCTGCCAGGCTCCTCTGTCCATGGGATTATCCGGGCAAGAATACTGGAGCAGTTTGTCATTTCCTCCTCCAAGGGGTCTTCCCCACCCAGAGATTGAACCCACATCTCCTGTGCCTCCTGCATCCACAAGAGGGTTCTTTACCACTGCACCACCTGGGAAGCCCCTTTACCACTAGACCACCAGGGAGTTCCTGGTGCTGCCATTATTAACTTGGGTGTGACTAATAACTTTCCCACCTTTCATATTTCTGTCAATCCACGTATTGATACTTTTTGCTAGAGAAAAGTGGCAGCTCTTTTTGGTTGTTCATGGTAAGAATTTATCTGTCTTTTAAAAGCATTCTTCAATGTGATTCTTCTAAGCATGATACCAACCTACTAGGATTGAAGGTGAGTTTTAACATTCTTAAGAACAGTTTTCTTACTCCAGAATCAAAGTGATTTGAATGATTTATTTCTGTCTTTAAGGCAATGATTGCTATTTCATATTTTACAGATTCTAGACAATAATTTCTTGTATGTGTTCATCTTTTTCTGCATTTTATTCATTGTTTCAAATGTGAGAAATGGTATCTGAATCCTGACTACTCCATCTGTTTATTTGTCAATATGTTCAAGAAATCTTCATGCAATATTGGATTTTAGGTTTGGGGGGCATCTGGCCTGAGGAGCTTATTCTTTTTACTTTATCACTTGAAAATTAATTTTAGAAATTCTGTGGTATGCCCTTGAAATGTATTGAAGAACGACATTGGGACTGATGTAGAATTCATAAGAAAGTACACAGGATGTGCTTGCTTTCTTTCCTTGAGTGCCTTATATTCTAAATCAATTTCATTCAATAGCATTTTCTGATGATGGGGAAAAAAAAATTGTATAACTATGCTGTTAGTCAGTGTGGTAGTCAGGAGCCACATGTACCTACTGAGTACCTGAAATGTGACTAGTGATAATCAGAATCTAAATTTTTCATGTTTCCTAAATCTAATTAGAGTTTCCTAGGTGGCTCAGTGGGAACAAATCTGCCTGCCAATGCAGGAGACTCAAGGCTTCGATCCTTAATTTGGGAAGAACCCCTGGAGGAGGGAATGTTAACCTGCTCCTGTATTCTTGCCTGGAAAATTCCATGGACAGAGGAGCTTGGCAGGCTACAGTCCATGGGATTGAAAGGAGTCAGATATGACTGAGCATGTACACACACACGCAACTCTAATTAACTTTAAATCTAAATAGCTACATGGGACTCATGTTTACCATGTTTTGTTTTTTTTTTAGTTTTTATTTTTTTTAAATAAATTTATTTATTTTAGTTGGGGGCTAATTACTTTACAATATTGTAGTAGTTTTTGCCATACATTGACATTAATCAGCCATGGGTTTACATGTGTTCCCCTTCCTGGACCCCCCTCCCACCTCCCTTCCCATCCCATCCCTCTGGGTCATCCCATTGCCCCAGCCCTGAGCATTTGTCTTATGCATCGAACCTGGAATGGTGTTCTGTTTCACATATGATAATATACATGTTTCAATGCTATTCTCCCAGAACGTCCCACCCTCACCTTCTCCCTCAGAGTCCATAAGACTGTTCTATGCATCTGTGTCTCTTATTCTGTCTCGCATATAGGGTTACCATGTTTAAAGAGCAGTTTTAGACCTTATATCTTATTATGTGTACTTTCTACAATCTTTGACATTACTTGTCTGCAGAATGGTTCATCCAAAGCCAGAAAAGTTACAGAACTAATCAAAAATCAATGTTATAATAGAAGCAACATGAAATTTGAAGTCATGCAGAATCTGGTTTACATTGAAGAAAGACACTTAATCATATAAAAGTCTCTACAAATGAGGATTAGAATATAATTCTTCATAAATCAGTGGAGTGGTAGAAGTAAATCAAATATGCATGAAACTCTAGCAAAAATAAAAAAAACTCAGTCAGAATTAGTTGCCTTTTCTTTTTTTTCCCAGTTCCCCCTAGTATGAATATCTAGAGGCTTATCACAGGGTACTTCCCACCGATAAGTTTGGGAGTCCTTCTCAGGCTGGGATGTGGAGGTTTACATGCTTTTTTATAAACACACAATGATAATATGCTTTTAGTAGTACACTAAGTATTTTAACTCACATCTCCCTTGTAACAGAAGCACACACTCGTATTCAATTTATAATTAATTTTAGTATTTACTTTTTGCTCAGAAATCACTTATATTTGAATTTGGCTTTAGTGCTCAGTTGCTCAGTCATGTCTAACTCTGTGATCCCATGGACTGTAGCCTATCAGGCTCTTGTGTCCATGGAATTTTCCAGACTAGAATACTGGAGTGAGTTGCCATTTCCTACCCAGGGGATCTTTCCCACCCAGGGATCATTCTTGCATCTCCTGCGTTGGTAGGCAGATTCTTTACCACTGCTCCCTTTGGAAAGCCCTGAATCTGGTTTTAACAACATACAATTGAACAAGCAAGAGCAGGAAACTACCTTATACTCTTGTGGATCTTTTTTCTTTATTAGTCAGTATTCTGTCAGGAAAACTGAAAAAAGTATAAAGAATATCAGTTGCATGTTGAAAGTTCAGAGAGAGAGAGAAGGGAGAAACAAATTAACCTAGATGTTAGTATTTGGATAAGTAGCAGCCAACTGGCCCCTGTAACCCAGCCAGTGACACCCAGTGGCTGTTGACATCCTGTGACAAGGTGTGAGAGCTTTCATAGAAGGAGGCAACACATGGCCAGTTTTGGACACATGGCCAGTTTTGGATGAAAGTGCAGCTACCATTTTGGTGGAACAAGAAAGTTAAGTCTTGTGGTTGCAACTAGAAATTCTTAGCAGATGCACACATCTAGAAATGCTACCAGACAAAATAGAGAGGAAAAAAGTGGCTTCTCTCATGCTCCTGCCATCTGATCTCCCATCAATGCCTCTTATTGGTGGTAACTAATAAGAAGCTGGATGTCAAGGGAGCCTGGGAAGTGAAATGTGCATATTCTTAGTCACAGTATTAAAAGGCTAAGAAGTTGTATGTGAGCCTGAAAAAAAAAATGTATCTTCTAACAAAGTGATAAAACTTACAAAAAATCATATAACTTGTTTGCTTGCTTGCTGAACTTAAATGTTCTTCAATCTATCTGGCTATATTTTTTTTAGAATTCTTCCTCTTCATTGTTTCAAATATTTCCTTTATGATGTGGAACTCTAAGTTCATCTACATCACTACAAATGACCTAATTTTGTTCCTTCTAATGTCTGGGTAATATTCCATTGTATATATGTACCATATCTTCTTTAACCATTCATTTGTCAATGGGCATTTAGGTTGCTTTCTGTCCTGTCTACTGTAAATAGTGCTGCAATGAACACTGCGGTACATATAAAACTGTCATGTGACTTAGCAATCCCATTACTGTGCATTTACCCTGAGAAAATCATAATTTCATGTAGTTGTGTTATGTCTGCTAAAATTTCCCATCTGATCTTGTCTCAAGTACTTTTCTATTTGTGTCTTAAACTCTTAGTCTTTCATTTTAAATTTTTTGTCAGAGTCTTAATATTTGTGTAATACATGAGAGTGTTTAGTTGATTACTTTTTCTCTTGGCAGTGTGTTATTGAGTTTTTCAGTTTGTTTTGTTTCTTGCTTTGTCTTTTCATGTACCTTATAATCTTTGTTCTTTAAATGGAGACCTCTAGAATGGGACAGTAGTGACTAAGGTAAATAGTTCTTGTACCTAATAATTAGGCAGAATGCCTTTCTATCTCCTTTGTCTTTTTTATGGGGGGTTGCTTTAAGTTATTTGGAAATTGAGTTGGGTTTGAGATCTAATATTATTGTGGTTGCCCTCACAGGTCCATTACTTTTACATTTATCTACATATCTTGTGTTTGGTGTGGGAGCTATATTGCCATAAGATTTTTCTCTCTGTCACATCAGGATCTTTAGGCCTTCCCTTTGCAATCTGTATCAGGAGGGTCAGACCAAGCCTCTTGCAACTCTCCTGACTTTTCTTTTAATTAATTAATTCATTCATTTATTCATTTAACAATACTTTAGTAAGTACATGTTCTATATAAAAGAGGAAAAATCCCTTTTTCCTTTATATTTCAACTTGAGATGTTAATATTTTTATTCTACAAATCTTTAGGACTATTTTGACTAGTCACAACAATGGGAAAACACTTTTAGAAATTTGATTTCAGTTGAATTTCCTTCACAAATTGATTGGGGTGGACATAAAAATTTTAGGTAGCAAATATTCTAATCCAGAACATGAGCATTTTTACTGTTATTAAAGTCATCTTTTATGTGCTGAGGTGACATTTTATAGTATAATTTATTGTAGAAAGCAAAAATAAGCACCAGATTGTTGGAGCTATCCTTATGCAAGAAATCATTTGATAAGGATACTTCCTAAATAAAGAGAAAAAAAAAGAAATGAAAATGTCACATACTTTGCCATTTGTGTCCTTACACTATTAATCTTTCAATAATAGGATGGGCTCAAAATAATTTGAGTGAAGCTGAATCAATAAATCAAAGACTGATGATTTAAAATAACAACTACTACTGTCAGGAAAAATTAGTTTCTGTTTTTCTCCCTCATATTAACTTTTTAGTTTAGAGTTGAGTGAGTAATGTGAAATCAAGTGGGCCTTAAAAAGCATCACTATGAACAAAGCTAGTGGAGGTGATGGAATTCCAGTTCAGCTAGTTCAAATCCTGAAAGATGATGCTGTGAAAGTGCTGCACTCAACATGCCAGCAAATATGGAAAACACAGCAGTGGCCACAGGACTGGAAAAGGTCAGTTTTCATTCCAATCTCAAAGAAAGGCAATGCCAAGGAATGCTTAAACTACCGCACAATTGCACTCATCTCACACGCTAGTAAAGTAATGCTCAAAATTCTCCAAGCTAGGCTTCAGCAATATGTGAACCGTGAACTTCCAGATGTTCAAGCTGGTTTTAGAAAAGGCAGAGGAACCAGAGATCAAATTGCCAACATCTGCTGGGTCATTGAAAAAGCAAGAGAGTTCCAGAAACACATCTATTTCTGCTTTATTGACTATGCCAAAGCCTTTGACTGTGTGGATCACAATAAACTGTGGAAAATTCTGAAAGAGATGGGAATACCAGACCATCTGACCTGTCTTTTGAGAAACCTGTATGCAGGTCAGGAAGCAACAGTTAGAACTGGACATAGAACAATAGACTGATTCCAATTAGGAAAAGGAGTATGTCAAGGCTGTATATTGTCACCCTGCTTATTTAACTTTTATGCAGAGTACATCATGAGAAATGCTGGGCTGGAAGAAACACAAGCTGGAATCAAGATTGCCTGGAGAAATATCAATAACCTCAGATATGCAGATGACACCACCCTTATGGGAGAAAGTGAAGAAGAACTAAAGAGCCTCTTGATGAAAGTGAAAGAGGAGAGTGAAAAAGTTGGCTTAAAGCTCAACGTTCAGAAAACTAAGATCATGGCTGAACTGAACTGAACTGAACTGAGTGAGTAAGAAGAAAAACAAAAGCAAAAAAAAAAAAAACCAATCACTTCATAAAATAGGGAAAATGTGTTTAATTCTATAAGAGTATAAGACACTTGCATGTTCTTTATACTATTTTTGACTTACACATATTAAAATACCGATTATTAGATTTCAGTTCAGTTCAGTCGCTCAGTCCTGTCCGACTCTTTGCGACCCCATGAACTGCAGCACGCTAGGCCTCCCTGTCCATCACCAACTTCCAGAGTCCACCCAAACACATGTCCATTGTGTTGGTGATGCCATCCAACCATCTCACCCTCTGTCGTCCCCTTCTTCTCCTGCCCTCACTCTTTCTCAGCATCAGGGTCTTTTCCAATGAGACAACTCTTCGCATGAGGTGGCCAAAGTATTGGAGTTTCAGCTTCAACATCAGTCCTTCCAATGAACAACCAGGACTGATCTCCTTTAGGATGGACTGGTTGGATCTTCTTGCAGTCCAAGGGACTCTCAAGAGTCTTCTCCAACACCACAGTTCAAGAGCATCAATTCTTCGGTGCTCAGCTTTCTTTATAGTCCAACTCTCACATCCATACAAGACCACTGGAAAATTCATTGACTAGACGGACCTTCTTTGGGAAATTAATATCTCTGTTTTTTAATATGCTGTCTAGGTTGGTCATACCTTTCCTTTCAAGGAGTAAGTGTCTTTTGATTTCATGGCTGCAGTCCCCATCTGCAGTGATTTTGGAGCTAAGAAAAATAAAGTCAGTCACTGTTTCCACTGTTTCCCCTTCTATTTGCCATGAAGTCATGGGACCAGATGCCATGATCTTAGTTTTCTGAATGCTGAGCTTGAAGCCAACTTTTCACTCTCCTCTTTCACTTTCATCAAGAGGCTCTTTAGTTCTTCACTTTCTGCCAAAAGGGTGGTGTCATCTGCATATCTGAGGTTATTGATATTTCTCCTGGCAGTCTTGATTCCAGCTTGTGCTTCCTCCAACCCAGCGTTTCTCATGATGTACTCTGCATATAAGTTAAATAAGTAAATATGTTAAATAAGTAAATAAGAAATAAGATAAATAAGTAAATAAGATTATTAGATTTATGCATAATTAAATTATTATGTTATTCTAATTGTGACATTATGTTTTCTGATAAACTGTATTCCAAATAATTTCTACTGTTTAGAAATTTTTTTCATTCCATCAGTTTTAATTATTACCTCATGTTTTTTTTTTATGATATCTAGGGAAATTTAATGGAATTATTAAAGGAGCATTTAGATACTATGTACAGTTACTCTCTTGAGCCAGTAATATATTTCATAACCCATTTCTGCATTTCCAAGAAAAATTTTCTTTGTTTGATTGTTCTTTCTTTCATGATCATGAGTAGATGTTGAATACTACATTTCAAATGTAATCTCAAGAGACTTACAACAAGCTACCTCTTACCATATGGTTTTGAAATGTTTAAACATTTAAAATGTATCAGTTCAGTTGCTCAGTCATGTCCGACTCTTTGCGACCCCATGGACTGCAGCATGTCAGTCCTCCCTGTCCATCACCAGCTCCCAGAGTTTACTCAAACTCATGTCCATTGAGTCGGTGATGCCATCCAACCATCTCATCCTCTGTCATCCCCTTCTCCTCCCACCTTCAATCTTTCCCAGCATCAGGGTCTTTTCAAATGAGTCAGTTCTTTGCATCAGATGGCCAAAGTATTGAAGTTTCAGCTTCAGCATCAGTCCTTCCAATGAATATTCAGGATTGATTTCCTTCAGGATTGACTGGTTGGATCTCCTTGTAGTCCAAGGGACTCTCAAGAGTCTTCTCCAACACCACAGTTTAAAAGCATCAATTCTTTGGCGCTCAGCTTTCTTTATAGTCCAACTCTCACATCCACATGTGACTACTGGAAAAACCATAGCTTTGACTAGACAGTCCTTTGTTGGTAAACTAATGTCTCTGCTTTTTAACATGCTGTTTAGGTTGGGCATAGCTTTTCTTCCAAGGAGCAAGCGTCTTTTAATTTCATGATTGGAATCACCCTCTGTAGTGATTTTGGAGCCCAAAAAAATAAAGTCTCTCACTGTTTCCACTGTTTCCCCATCTATTTGCCATGAAGTGATGGGATATGTAGCTAAATAAATGGAAATATATATTTAGACCTATACAAACCTCTAAATCTGAATTTATAGTATCTTCATCTCTATCCCTAGCTATCTATCATGGTTGTATGCAATTGGAGTTCCCAAAATCTATAGTTTAAAGGTTAGATATCTCTTCAGGCATCCTGCAGTGCATTTTGAACTACTGATATAATAGTTTGCAATATATGATACTTTGCATTTCTAAATTTGATACATCCTGAACTTAAATTCTTCTCCTATGGACTCAAGACAAACCTTTCTCCTGACTGTTTATACTAATGGTAGCACCAACTCCCAATCTCTGTGTTATATTTATTTTAACCTCCAGAAACCAAAGGCTCTAAACTTTCTATTCCACAAACAACAGGCTTTTCATCAAATCTTATGCTTCCAGAATAATTCTATACTGAATCTCTCCCTTTCTTTTGACATAAAAATGCAGACTGTTGCATTGCATTTATCCATTCAACAGCTTCTATTAAACATCTATGCTTTGCCAACAATTAAGAAAGTAGGAGAGGATAGGAGCAATATTTGTTCTGTCCTCAGCTTGGAGATCCTAGAGTCTAGCTGAAAAGCCCAATATTAAGTAATTACATTGTGATTCATCAACATCCATGAATCCTTAAGCTATTTTATCCCACTTGCCCTGCAAGAGGAACTAAAACATTATATCCATCCAAGGAAATTTCCCTAAAGCTATTATGAAGTTCTCATAGCCTCGTGGTTTACCCTGTACTTATAATGTAAATGTTTTAGCCAGTTTTAAATTATTTAACACTATTTAATTGATTGCTAGTTCATCAGATATATTCAACTCTGTATTCAACTGTAACAGTTCCCAGAACTAATAAGAGAACAACACATGAATTTAAATGTGCATGTAATTGTGAAGGGCCCATGTTTATCAGAAAGGAAATATTTTCAAATTCCTTTCTGCTCTGTTTTCCTGTTGCTGTCATTATTTTTATTCTTTATTACCAAGAAATTATACACTTGCCATGCTGCCTTATAATTATTCATTAACATAGTATGACACATTTTGGCTTATTTATTACATGTTGCTAGAATAACAGTAAATTTAGGAAGATTCATGGTAAACAAATGAATCCACAAATTACTCTATAATAATTCTTCCCATCTTCTTTGTGAACACACACAATAAGTGAGCATACAGAATAAGTAGAACTTGCCTAAAGCATTCTGACACCCTGTTTGTGTGTGCGTGTTTCTGTGTTTCAAACTTATGGGATTTAATAACTTAAATAAAAATAATAAATGCCCAGCACATGACATGTAAGTGTATATATTTTAAAGATGAGAATGGAATTTTATTGCTTGATCATTTTCATATTCATCACACTTTTACATAAATTCAAGCTATCCCTTCAACACAAATCCTCCCCAATGAATGACAATATGCTACTACTGAGGACAACATAAAAACTATGTTACATGCTAAGTAGCAGAAGTACAACATTTTCCTCTGGGGAATTTAATTTTTATGAATCAGTTTTTGAAATTCCTAGGTATTCAAGCTATAAAAAGTTATGTTTTATTACTAGACTGCTGTAATTGTGAAGTTCTTTGTTAAAGGAAAGGTGTACTATTGTCAGTAACACTTAGAAAGTTGCTTAGTCTTAATAGTAGCACTATTGATTCCTATGAATTAAAATAATCCTTAGTGGGCAAAATGGTATATTAGGGCAGGTAATATTTTGTATAAAGTAAGGTAGACTGATGAACAAGTTGCTCAGTAAGATATAGCTGGTGATTCTATTTTATTCTTTGTTAACAGCTATTGTCTTGCTTTCTCACATTCATTTAGAGTAAACATCAGTCACACACCAGTTGACCTTATTTTCAAAGATCTTAAAAATAAACATGTATTTACCTCTTAATATAATGACTGGTAGAAAAACACACTTTTGTTACTGTCATTTCTGGTCCTCTCTTCCACACCTTGCCTTACATGGCTTATTAAACTATCCTGCTTCTGAAGGTTCAACATTCAAACATAGCTTTTGACCAATATGCTAAGTGGCAGTTAAGCAAGTTAAGTCAGATTGACCATATCTTTGATTGTGTGTCCATGTATCAATTAAAAATTAATGAAATCTTGTTGATTAAATAATACTTGGAGTCATGTTATTTTCTGAGTCTGGCCAGCAACTGTGAACTTGAGAGACACAGACAATGACTATAACATGGGGATAAGTGTCTTTTCCTAGAGAATTGTCCTAATTCCTGACCACATCAATATAAAGTGCTCAAAGGCTGTCTTTCAATTGAATTTGGCTTGTTTGAATCATTTAATAAGACCATCTTAGCAATAAAAACTTGTGCAATATAGCAGAGGATTTGAATACATGAGCACTTAGGACACATACACACACACACTACAACACAAATGAATGCAATTTCAGAGTTTTAAATCATAGAAACTGACTCTGGAGATACCAGTTAGTTTTACAGTCTAAGATACACACAACTATTTGCATACAGACTAGCTTTTCAATTTAATAAAACCAAAAAGGTTTTTTCAAAAAAAATCTTATGATATTAGCAGCTTGATAAGAAAAAAAATAAGAAGATGTATAGTCCAAGAAAAAAAATGCCAATCATTTTAGGAATAGTATATTTTACTTTGAATGCATGATCAATGACATAGAAACATGCTTGCAACCTGGATGTTATTCACAGAAACCCTGTATCTTCTGCCATTTGCTCTTATTTCTAACACATATCTTCATGGGATTCAAATAATTTCCTTGAAAAAATATTTACAAACTCTTTCTGAATTTGGGACTATTCATATTATTGAAGTGTTTATTTATATTAATAAAGGGGCTATGGGATGATTTTCTTGTTTTCAGCTCTGCCCTTGATAATTCAATTTGTCAGCATGGCTGAAAATACTAAAGATCTTGAAAATAGGCTACATTAATTTCCCATGTGGAGAATGTGCATGTTTGGGTGTGTGTGTGTGTGTGTGTGTGTGTTTGTGTGTGTGTGTCATTTTGTTAGGGTAAAGATACTTCAATTGACCCTATCCAAAGAGCTGGTTGCCTTTTAAGAAATTATCTTTTTTAACAACAAAAAAAAATCCCTCTTTTCATAGAAAGAGAAAACATTTTAACCTTTGGAATGACTGCATAGGAGTGCTGTCTGTATACAGTAACATTGGAAACAGAGTATCTGACTAGAATTTGAGGAAAAAGCAAGAACGTGTCATTTTCTTACACTGACACTGAGATAACTAAGATTAAAGGGAGCAGAATAGGCTCATTCTGAGATGGCTTCTTTGACAATACGTCAAAGAAACAAGGATACTAACTACAAAGACTCAATGTAGTATAATGTTATAAAAGAAAGGCATGGAAAATAGATAGATGTAATCATGTGGTCTGCATTTTTGTAAGGAATAATTTCCAGTTTTCAGCTGGGGGCTTGATCTTATCAGTGGCTTGTGTGGGTGATAAGGTGAGTGTGAGCAAACCCAGCAGCCATTACAGATCAGAGCCTTGACACCGGCCTGTGTCCTCAGGTCTCCTGAGGTTGGTGAGGTGTGAGACTACCAGGAGCACTCAGGTGTACACAGCAAGGAGAAATAAGTGTTGACCTTACCTGAGAGTCAAGAGTCAAGTTCTGCCACCAAGCTTTGAGCTTAACCAAGATATATAAGAGACATCACGGGTATAAACTTGCTAGTTGCAAGAATTAACAGCAGGGATGGAGGGGAATGGCTACATAACTTGTAGGGACTATGCAAAATAACAATACAAGGTCCTTATGCATATTAAGAATTTCCAGATGGTGACAGAAGAGTATTGAATCAAGAATGGACCATTTGGGGTACAGGGACCTGTGCAGTAAACACAGATAAAGTGGACCTTGGAGAGAAGGGATCAATGTCAAAAGATCTACATCAAGGTATCCTTTCATCCTTTAAAAAATTGACAACACACTGTAGAAATATTATTATTTGTATTAATGTTATACTTATGATTATTTATTTCTTTAGCTTTATAAAAGTTTTAGTGTCTTGTGGTAAAGAAATGCATGTTTGTACATGATCCCATGTGACCAGATAGACTTAGTTTGGGCAAACTGATTCACAGGGACAGATTAGTTGAGTGCATGGCACAAAATAGTGATTTCATGATATATTTTATTTTTTTAAGATGAAATAGTCATTTTATAATCTTAGCCTAGCCTAATTTAATCCACAGTCAATTAGTAATGTATAGGGTGTTTCATTATTCAAATTCAAGAAGTTACATTTAGGTTGTATTACTAACATATACCTGACTTTCAGTGAATCAATCCAATTAAGTTTAAACTGCAAAATTCATATTATGTTTGTGACTGTAAGTGAATAAAACTATTTGATTTGAAAGATAATGGATATTTCCCCATTTGTAA
The DNA here is from genome assembly GCF_054371585.1 of Giraffa tippelskirchi. NCBI lineage: Eukaryota > Metazoa > Chordata > Mammalia > Artiodactyla > Giraffidae > Giraffa > Giraffa tippelskirchi. Next base: position 128,474,527 of record NC_137277.1, on the reverse strand, counting down.
GTCAAAGGTGTCTAAAGGCCCTTTGTTACTAACATGATATGATGTGTGTGTGTGAGCGTGCACTTGCACGTGCTTGTGTGCCTATGTTTTAAAGTATTTCACTCAGGGTGGAAAGAAAGATCAAGCAGTGGACCTGAACCTCTTACAGTTATTATTTGTTAACCAAATGAAAGAGAAAAAGCCAATGATCATTGAGGAACAGAAAAAGAAAAAGTCTAATTTATTCTTTTTTAATTCTAAGATGCTTAAACCATGTTTGGCAGCTAGATATTTCTACATTTCCAAAATGAATGAAGGTCTTCTCTGGGGTTAATTACAAAGAAATGAAAATGGTATCTGTTCAGATCACATCACAGTTGTCATTTCTCCAACAATAATACATTCCAAATTAGAGGGGACAAAACACTGCAGAATCATTGTAGAGGCCAGAACCTTTCCAGATTCCACTTTTTGTGCCTAAGAAATGAACATGTAGGCAATTTGTCAGTGAGTTTTAGGATTTAGTATTAGCCCATAACTTTTTTCTTCAGAAAAACGAAGAACCCTCTGTGCTTGAATTGTTGTTGTTCAATCACAAATTGTTTCCGACTCTTTGTGACCCCATGAACCTCAGCACACCAGGCTTACCTGTCCTTCTCCATCTCCCTGAGTTTGCCCGAACTAAAGTCCGTTGAGTCAGTGATGCCATCCAACCATCTCTGTTGCCCTTTCTCCTTTTGCCCTCATTCTTTCCCAGCATTAGGGTCTTTTCCAGTGAGTAGGCTCCTCACATCTGGTGGTCAAGGCTTGAATGTCTAAAGCTATACATCCCAACCTCAGCTGGATATGACATTTACATGGGAGGTTTTCGCAGTGACATATGTGCAGATCTCACCTCAAGAGATTTTGAATAACTTGTATTGATTTGGGCACACGTGCTGAAGTTATTGTTTAGATTCCTCAAATACCAGGTCTAGATATATTTAATTTGTACTGTCCATTGAGATAGAGAGGCAAAGAAGAAATTGTGTTTTGAAAGGGACAGGTCAAAGTGCTCCAAATTTCTAAACTTTGGCGTCCCTTCCCTACATCTGAGCTTCCCAGGTGGTGCTAGTGGTAAAAAATCCATCTGCCAATGCAGGAGACACTGGAGATGCAGGAGGCCATGGCAACCCACTTTGATATATTAAGTCAGGGAACTTTAAGAAAAGGCAATCGGAGCCTGCTGGATTGTCTTTCTCTGGCAGTGATGAAATTCTAGAAAGGCTGGCTGATGGGTGCTGGAGGTAAAGTCACCAACTGTATACTTATGGGTGTCTTGGTGAAGGTACCTCCAGTGAACCTCTGAATATCACTGAGAGAGTTCTCTGAAAGTTTCTGGAACTGTTTTTAAGATAGATAACGGTTAGTCCAAACTTTGTGTAGTGACTCACTCTGAATTAATGTATATTTGTAAAATTAATAAAAGGACCAAGCAGACAGCTTCTGCCTTCTGCGTATATTACTGATCCTTAGGAGGAGAAAAGTTAGATCCTTATGAGGAGAAAAGATCATAAGATTCTTATGATCTTATAATCACAAGATCCACAGAATAACACAATTTTGTCAGCAAAGTCCAAAACCACTACAGTAAACAGCCACATATGACTAAGAACAACAAAGATTTTATTACCGCATGATCATGGTTAATTTAAATTTCAACCCTCCTGCTAAGACCTGTGGAAATCTTGGTGGGTCATTCTGATTTTTCTGAGGCTCAATTCCCTCACCTGTAAAATGGGAGTATAAAAATTCCCTAACGTGAGGGGTTATTTAGAGGCTTCATTAAGTTAAAATAATAATAATGTTTAGTATGTAGTGAGTATTCATACATGTCAGTGATAATAATTACTTTCATGTATTGTAACTCTGATAGCCTAAAATAGATGGAGAACATTACCAGTAATTTAGCACTTACTATGCTAAATAGCTTATAATTCAGAGCCATTGGGACAAACGTGCTCTTAGGAGCGGTGAATGCAATGACTTACCACCAGGCGCATTTCCATCTGTTGCTGTTGATTAAACATGCCTTTAGAATTAAAGTTGTCACAGGCTAATTAGAAAGCTGGCAATGGCTAATTCATGTGCCTTGGAAATATACTCCCAGAGTAGCAGGTAAACAGTGTTGGCAATTATAGCTTCTCATTAATTCTGTAGAAAAGGATAATATTACTTTGAATTACGTGGTGAGTAGTCTCCTTTTCCAGAAAAAAAAAAAAATTGTGTAGGGATTGGAAAGCTTCCAATCTGCTACCAGATGTGAAGTTTAAGTATCAAGAAGAATCTTAGAATTTGTGGCAGGGCAGTTTTCCTTGGCAAGCTCGACCCATGCTGAGGGTGGCTGAATAACCCAAATGCTACCTGGAGAACAGAAAAGCCCAGTTGGTTCCAAGTTCTAAACAAATGATTCCCCAGAGGGTCAGACAAACAGAGAAATCTTTTGCATCTCCATGTTCACTGTGCCATCCTGATATCCCTGGGCTAGTGCTGCGAGCCAACACCAATTACACAATTTCCAGGACTTCACAGGATATTCAGACCAGCTGTTCATTGTGTGTCTCATTGTCTGAGTGATTAATACACTAGATGGGACTGGAAGAGACAAGAAGGTCATGGAAAATTCTTTCCTTACTTATTTGCTGTTAGGTCTGCCTCTCATGGGTATTTTACCTCTGGGAACACTCTTATTTCTTTGACCAACAGGCCACTTATAATAAATATTACATGTCTCCTCCCGTATTTACAACAGCAAATGTTATAATATTCAGAGCTTACTGATGCTTTTTCAATTCCCCTTTTAGATATGATTCATTATTGAATAAAGAAAATACCCATTGATTCTCTAGAGGACAATTTATTTACTCTGAACATAAATACATGAATAAACTCAACAGCAAGACCTATACGTTAAAAATGAATTAAAATAAATCTACTCATTGCTTCTTTTATTTTTACAAATAATTTGTAGCAAAATTATGCCTGTATTTAATGTAGCCATTAGTGCACTTGTTTTTTAAATCAATGCACCATTTATTAAAAGAATAATGAGAAGTAGCATTTACTGAGTACTTTCTATCATACAATCTCTTATGTTATTCAATTTAATATTCATCTTCGAGATGGGTATTTACATTTCTATTTTAAAGAAAAGGAAAGGTGAGAAGCTGATTTGCCCATGGTTGAAAAACAAGGTTAACTCCACAGTGAGAAAAATTTCCCATACATCTTGTTACTTCTGATCTCTATCACTTAAATATGTCAATAAACAATAAAATAGAAGGAGGTAGAACTGTGAGGTTTGGTGTGATATAAGCTAAACAGCGGATTCCAAACTTGGTTGATTAACAAACTCAGAATTAAAAAAAAAGTTTTCTTTTGGTTGATTTTGTAAGTATCAAACTTTGTATTAGGGATTCTTGTATTTGTTGAAACTAATTTTTTTCTTGGTCTAGACAACATAGGATGTTAGGGTTAAAAATAGATCATTTAAAAACAGTATGTTAAAATTAAAGAATCATTGAAGTAAGAAATCAATCTGAACTTAATACTTTCTCCATAAAATTAGGACAGTAATACTTGGATTTCCAAGGTAATCTAACAAGTGACCAGTTCATTGTTGTTGTTGTACAGTTTCCCTGTCATGTCTGACTCTTTGCAGCCCCATGGACTGCAGCATGCCAGGCCTCCCTGTCCCTCAGGCCCAATTCACTATGATTTATATAAACCTTCAAATTTGGCCTTAGAGGAAATAGCCCATAAAATTAAATTTCTAATATACTGCTACTGGCTATATCTTCTCCTAAATTGCTTGTTAAAGTCTTCCCACAATTTGCATCTTGTTGAAATTACATCTTCCATGGTTTTAAATTTTAATATTAATTTTTGTTTAAAATAATTTTGCCTTGCTTATTGTCACTGAAGTTTGATAAGGATACCTGGGCTCTCACCTTGATGGCAACTCAGTCTTTAGCACTCAACCTCAAACAACTCAGTGTAAACATGTGACCAGTCTGACCTGGCTTATACTTTTTTATTTTATTATTCTTTTTTTCCTCTGTCAAACCACTCTAGTGTATGCAGCCTATGTGCAGAGGCCAGGCAATGGTTCAGGGCCAGTTTGTTCTGGCATGGGGCACTATGAGAGGCCCAGGGGGACAAGCCTGCCATAAATCTAAACCAATGCATTGACCTGACTTCTTTAACCCTGTATTTCATTATCGTTCCCTAGAGGGGCCATTTTCGTTAATCATTTTACTTGTGATGCATGGACCAAACAGATTAAATCACATCCCGTAAAAGAACTTTGGAAAAATAACAAATGAAGTATAATGCTAAAGGGAGGCTACAGTCCATGGGGTCGCAAAGAGTCAGACACAATTGAGCATGCGTGTATGCACATATAGCATTGTATTAAAAGCATTTTGGTTGATTACTTAGTAAAAATTAGTATCTCCAGACTACAGGAAACTATGCAGGATAAATTACTTGTTTTCTTCTCCAAATATATTACTTGGGGAAATGCAGGATGAAAACAGAATTTAAGGATTAAAAGATATTTTTAAAAGATGTTGAAAACACCAGGCAAAACTAATGAGAGGTGTTAGATATAAAATAGATATTGTTAATGTTGTTTCACCCTTAAATATTGAATGTATATAAAGCTTTATTTATGTACTATCGATGCTTCTTTTAAAACTTAAAATGATTAAAAACATGAGAAGGATTCTGTCCTGATCAGGTTTGGCTAATGAGATCATATGAGCGAGTATATGGAAAAAAGCTAGTATTAATAGTTTTCAAGAATACTGTGATTTAGGTAGAATAATTAGACTATATTATCCCATATCTTCCACTTTCAAAAAGCTTTTAATGATTAACTCTCTTCATTGTCTGTCTGGAAAGAAAACACACACATAATTAATCTTATCAATTCTCCAGTGCAGGACTCACATCTGCTGTATCTTTTGATTTGAATAGACAGATATATTTGGTCAATTAAGTTACCTGGTCAATTAAATCAGACTTTTTCTTGGCAAGAGTTTTGGAATCATATAACCCAGGTATTGAAGGACCCTTGGAGATCATAACTAAATTTTCTTAATTCAATTTTTTTCTCATTTACCATCCACAGTCTCTCAGACTGGTATAGACTGTAAATACATTCTAGAGTTTGGCTAATTCATTACCAAAGCAGATCAGACCGTATGCCATCTCTTCACTGTGGCATCATCTGAGACATCTGTGCTATGTGGGGCAGATTTGGCAAGGCAATTTGCTTGCCAGGGTGAGGTCTGATGTCACTTAGAAAGCAATGATTTTATTTCAGCATGTTCACTGAGAGATATAGTAACTTGATGAAAGTGAAAGTGAAAGTCACTCAGTCATGTCCAGCTCTTTGCAACCCCATGCACTATACAGTGCATGGAGTTCTCTAGGCCAGAATACTGGAGTGGGTAGCCTTTCCCTTCTCCAGGGGATTTCCCAACCCAGGGATCAAACCCAGGTCTCCCACATTGCAGGCAGATTCTTTACCAGCTGAGTCACAAGGGAAGCCCAAGAATATTGGAGTGGGTAGACTATCCTTTCTCCAGATGATCTCCCTGACCCAGGAATCAAACCAGGGCCTCCTGCATTGCAGGTGGATTCTTTAGCAACTGAGCTATCAGGGAAGGTAACTTGATGAAAGCCTTTTAATTCCATAATATGGCTTCTACTTTGGGAAATCATAGAATGCTTCAGATGTGTGCAGCTGGAAATACATGGTATAATGAAATCAGGTAAGACTGATGATATCAGATAAGATAAATATTGATCAAATCTCCATTTGCTCTGTTTTGAAGAAAAAAAACCCACACAAATCATAAGCCTTCCTTCAAAAAAATTTTGCTTGTTTTCACTATGTCTTTATACGTGTTCTAAAGATACACAAGTTCTAAATTATCTGTATAAAACAGTTTCTGTATTTGATGTTTTCCTGTCACTCCCAGTAACATTAACATACAAGGAGATCTGGGTGTCCAAAATCAAAATAAAGTAAAAAACAAAACAACACTAACAACAGAATTTTTTTTCAATAGGTCCATTTACCAGTAGCAGTGCTTAGGTCAGTCAGTCAATTCAGTTGCTCAGTCGTGACTGACTCTTTGCAACCCCATGGATTTCATCACACCAGGCTTCCCTATCCATCACCAACTCCCGGAGTTTGCTCAAGCTCATGTCCCTTGAGTAAGTGATGCCATCCAACCATCTCATCCTCTGTCATCCCCTTCTCCTCCTGCCTTCAATCTTCCCTAGCTTCAGGGTCTTTTCCAACAAGTCAGTTTTTTGCATCAGGTGGCCAAAGTATTGGAGTATTGGAGGGCTTAGGTAGCAAGTCAGTAAATCAGTTCACCCACCGAAAAAGATAATAAAATGATATTTAAAAAGAAGCATCAGGAAAAAAAAAGGCATTTTTTTACATAAGAATATAGAAAAGAAGATGCTAAAATGGTATGATATGCAAATGCTGGTTTTACACTTTCTTTTGAGGCCATCATTTTCCTAAAACTATTTCAATGTTTCACTGCAGTATATTGTACCTTATGTTAATCAATTGCTTCAAGTCAAAGCTAAGTGTGGAGTAAAGTTGAAAATCAACATGAGGGCTGTTCTTGGGCTAATCTGTAGTGAGTGTGTGTGCACATGTGTGTAAGTGTATATTTGTGTAAATATATTTTTAATGATTATATTAAATATCATTCATTTGATAAAAAGATTAATGCAAAAATAGAAGATGATAAAAATAGAATTTTATAATTTGCAAGACTATACATACTCAACTTCCTTTTTGAAACAAACAAATGAATGAGCCTTTGGTTTTAGCTAAAGAAGTTTGAAGAACTTAAAGAGAGTGAACTGATATCTAATTATTTTAAAATAAGGAATTTCAATTTGGAAAGTGAGGCTGCCCAGGCTGGTCAAATTAAAGTTTGGATTTTTCACTAGTTGCTTGCTATTTTTCAATTATTTTCAATAATGTGTGGTGTATAAAAACTCAGCAAGATGCAGTGCAGGCTTTGGGAATGAGTGTTTGAAGGCAACACATACCTGGAGAATCATGGTAACCCACATGGTTGTAGGAGCCCTTGAGATTTCAACTGCTCATGTAAACTCCTGACCTGGGAGGAAACACCCACAAATGAAAGGTATCAAGTATGTGTGTGTTTTGTCACTCATTTGTGTCTGACTCTTTATGACCCTATGGACTGTAACCGACCAGGTTCCTTTGTCCATGGAATTTTCCAGGCAAAAATAGTCTTCTCTCAATAACACACTCTGTGTTCAAGGAGTGGATTGTGATATCTTAGAAAACTGAATCTTACTAGCAGTTTTGTGTCTGTTGCCTTGTAATGTTTGCTTCAGAGTTGAGTAAGCAGAAGTGATACTCTAAAAGACAAAATATTCACTCACAGACTCCTTATTAGAACTCATAATAACCACTTAAAGACTTCAGTTAATCATGTTGACAGGAGGACCAAATGGAAGCTAGACTTATGTCAGACATTCACAGCTCTCTTTAGAGATAAAGGGAAATTACTCACATTTTAGGGCTCATCAAATTCCACAAATGGAGTTATTTGCCCTTCAGCTCCTCAGCTGAATGTGAAAATATTTTCACCTCATATCATTTGATGCTAACTCCCTTCACATTTCTTTATACTAGAATAATGCCTTCTGTAGGTTGTTTTACTTATTCTACAATTGGAGAAGATACTACTACTATATATTGATACCATAATTTCATTGGCTTTCTAAAGGTTTGTGTGTGTGTGTGAGAGAGAGACATATTTAGGCTTAAAATATCTATAGATAATAGCACTTTAAAGAGAACATCAATTATATGTGTAATCTGAGAAACTATATCTTGGATCAAATGTCTCTCAATAAATTGTGTAATTATAATCCATGGACACATAATTTAAATATTGTCTGCATTAGATTGGAGAGACTGTGATAATTATTTCAGATTTAAAATGATTAAAAATCTTAATGTTCTCCAAAGTCAAAGAAGTAGAAGAAATAGGTTGTATGCACCAGATTCTCTACCACTGAGTTACTTGGGAAAGCCCCCTCTATGGTATATACAAATATATATGAAAGAAAGAGATTAGGAGAAATTGACTCACACATTTATGAAGGCTGAGAAATCTCACAGTTTATTATCTATAAGCTAAAGACCCCCAGGAAAACAGATGGTGTAATTTAGTATAAACTCTGGGGCAAGAGAAGATGAGATGAGATGTTTCAGCTCAAGGAAAAAAAAAGGATCAAATTCTTCCCCCACCTTTTGTTCTAGTGAGGTCCTAGTGAACTGAATGATACACATCCATATTGAGGAGGGCAATCTACTGAGCTCATTGATTCAAGTGTAATCTTATGTGGAAACATCTTCATAGACACACCTAGAAATAACATTTAATCTGGGTAACTTGTGGTCAGTCAAGTTGACATATACAATTAATAATTACAAGTTTACTCCTTGCCAATTTGACACCCATATGCATTTCCTTGAGTGCATGTGTGCTAATTTCCTTCAGTCCCATCTGACCCTTTGCGACCCTATGGACTGTAGTCCTCCAGTCTCCCCTGTCTATGGGATTCTCCAGGCAAGAATACTGTAGTGTGTTGCTGTGCTTTTCTCCAGGATATCTTCCCGACCCAGGGATCAAATCCATGTCTTTTATGTCTCTTGTATTGGCGGATGGATTCTTTACCACTAGCACCACCTGGGAAGTCCTTTTAATGTATCTCTTTAAACCATACTTAATTTACAAATAAAGAAATAGCAATAATGTTGCCTAACATACTGCATCTATCCTGCATCCAACCAAAAGTGTACTGACTCATTCTCTAGAAGGGGAAGTAAAGTCTTTGAGTGATGTCTGCTATTCTTTATATCCCATAAGTTAGATATTCTGATATAAAATTGACATATATATATATGCTTAGTCAGTCATGTCCGACTCTTTGCGACCCCATGGTCTGCATTATGCCAGGCTCCTCTGTCCATGAGGATTCTCTAGGCAAGAATACTGGAGTGAGTTGCCATGTCCTCCTCCAGGGGATCTTCCCAACCCAGGGATTGAACACAGGTCTCCTGCATTGCAGGTGTATTGTTTACCAGCTGAGTTACCAGGGAAGCCAAAAGTGTTGTGTATATATACACAGACATATGAAAAGTGAAAGTGAAGTCACCCAGTCGTGTCTAACTCTTTGAGACCCCATGGATTGTAGCCCATGGAATTTTCCAGGCAAGAGTACTGGAGTGGGTTGCCATTTCCTTCTCCAGGGGATCTTCCTGACCCAGGGATCAAACCCGGGTCTCCCACATCACGGGCAGAGCTTTACCTCTGAGCCACCAGGGAATATGTATATAGTGAAAGTATTAATCGCTCAGTCTTGTCCGACTCTTTGCAACCCCATGGATTGTAGCCCACCAGACTCCTCTGTCCATGGAATTCTCCAAGCAAAAATACTGGAGTGGGTTGCCATTCCTTTCTTCAGGGGATGTTCAGGACCCAGGGATCTAACCTGGGTCGCTTGCATTGCATGCGGGTTCTTTACTGGCTGAGCCACCAGTATGTGTGACAATAAGATAAGGAGGAAATCCTCATGACAATTATAGTCCTCACTTTTGTGAAAGTCACTCAGTCATGTCTGACTTTTTGTAACCCCATGGACTATTCAGTTCATGGAATTCTTCAAGGCAGAATATCGGAGTGGATAGCTGTTCCCTTCTCCACAGGATCTTCACAACCCAGGGATAGAATCCAGGTCTCCTACATTGCAGTCAGATTCTTTACCAGCTGAGCCACAAGGGAAGCCCAAGAATACCAGCGTGAGTAGCCTATCTCTTCTCCAGGGGATCTTCCCAACCCATGAATTAAACTGGGGTTTCCTGCATTGCAGGTGGATTCTTTACTAGCTGAGCTACCAGGGAAGCCCCCTCACTTTTGTAACTGAATTCTATTGTAATTGTGGTGATTCAGAGCATATACAACTTTCTGGAGAACCTTGCACCATATTACTACATATCTGGCATTTAACTAAGTCTTCAAAATGGCATTTCATTATTCTAACAAGCCTGCTACTTCAGGATGGTGGGGTACATATTAAAATCAGTGAATTCTATGAGCATGGGCCCATTGCTGCACTTCCATTATTGTAAAGTGAAGTCCTTGATTCAAAACAATACTGTATGGAATGCTCTAGTGGTACATAAGCCATACTGTTAAGTCAATGGATGGTAGTTTTGGTGAAAGCATTGAGTACAAGGAAGATATGTCCATATCCAGAGTGTCTATTCCAGTAACAACAAAATGGTGTCTCTTTCACATTGAAAGTGGTTCAGTGTAATCAATCTTCCACCAGTAACTGACTGATCACCCCAGGAATGGTGTCATATCAAGTGCTCAGCATTGGTTTCTGTTGGTGTCAGATTGAGTGCTCAACAGAGGCCATAGCCAAATGTAGCCTCAGTGAGTAGAAGTCCATATTTTTGAGTCAATGAATAATCTCTATTCCTACTGTATTTATATGCAGTGTTAAATAGTGATGTCAATAGCAGTGATGAAAGCAGCCGCTTTTGACTGCTTTCTGATTTTAAAGTGAAAGCACAGTCTTGCACCACTGTGTATGATTTTAGATGTGATTTAGATATCATCAGGTATATTAATCATACACCACTGTGTATGATTTTAGATCCATAAATGTTTTTTATGATGTTGAGGGAATTTCCTTCTTTTTCTAGTTTTCAGTGTGTATGTGTGTTTTAGTACAAAATGGTATTATAATTTGTCAAATGCTTTTAATGCATCAACTGAATTAATCCTGTGCCTTTCCCCTCCCCCCATCATTTCATGGATTGATTTTTTTACACTGAAATACTATTTCTTGCTATGAGTTTCATTTAGTCATGGAGTATTATAGTGCTTTAATATGTCGCTGGATTCAGTTTGCAAATGTTTTAATTGCGGATTTTGGAATCTATATTTATTATTAATATTAATCTGTAGTTTTCTTGTACTTTCATTCATTTTCTGCTTTTGTATCAGGGTAATATTGACCTCACAGAATGGGTTAGAAAGGGTTCTCTTATATATATATATATTTGAATCAATTTAGAAAGGATTAATGTTACTCCTTCTTCAAATGTTTGGTAGAATTTACCAGTGAAGCCAACTTATCTTCTGCTTTCTCTTTAAGACGTTACTGATCACCATTTCAATCACTTTACCTGTAATAGGTCATTTCAAATTTTCTATTTCTTCTTGAATCAGTTTTGGTAAGTATACATTTATAAGAATTTATTTATTTGGTCTACGTTATTTAATTTGTTGGCATATAATTGTCCACAGTATTCTCTTATAATCAGTATTACTTCTGTAAGTTTGGTAATAATGCTCCTATTTTCATTTCTGATAAGTTATTTGGCGCCTTTCTTTTTTATAGGGCTTCCCTGATAGCTCAGTTGGTAAAGAATCTATCTGCAAGCAGGAGACTCTGGTTTGATTCGTGGGTTGGGAAGATCCACTGGAGAAGGGATAGTCTACCCACTCCAGTGTTCTTGGGCTTCCCTTGTGGCTCAGCTGGTAAAGAATCTGCCTGCAGTGTGGGAGACCTGGCTTCCATCCCTGGGTTGGGAAGATCGCCTGGAGGGAAAGGCTACCCACTCCAGTATTCTGGCCTGGAGAATTCCATGGACTGTATAATTCATGGGATCGCAAAGAGTCAGACATGACTGAGTGACTTACACATTTTTTTTTTTCTTTTTTATAGTAAATCTAGCTAAAGGTCAATTCCTGTGATTTTTTTCAAAGAACAAGGTTTTTACTTTTAAATCCCTTCTATTACTTTTATAATGCCTATTTCTTTTACTTCTACCCTAATTTTAATTTTTTTTCTTTTAATCATTTTGGGTTTAGTTTTCTCTTCTTTTTTATTCCTTTAGGTGTATAGTTAATTATTAATTTGAGATGTTCTTTATTAACTTAGGTTTTGTAGTTATAAATTCCCTTAGCATGGATATCACTGCATCTCATAAATTATGGTTTACTGTATTTTAATTTATTCTTCTCTATTTTGTAATTTTTTATGATTCTTATTTGACTCACTGGAGTTTAAAAATGTGTTGGCTAATTTCCATATGTCTGTGTTTAATTTTAATTTTTATTAATTTCTACATTAATCTAATTGCCATTTGAAAGGTCACTTCATTTCAGTTGTTTTAAAATTATTGAGACTTGTGTTGTGCCCTAATATAAAGCTTATCCAGGAGGATGTTCAACGTACATTGAATAGAATATGTATTCTGCTGTTTGTCCAAGTGTTCACTATATACAGTCAATTACATCTAGTTGGTGTGTAGTGTTTTTCAGGTTCTCTATTTTCTTACCAATATTCTTTCTAATTACCATAAGCATTTCCTAGACCCATTATTTGTTGTACAGTGGAAGGAGATGAAATGAATTCCATGTGTGCTTATGCTTTCTAGAAACTTTTAATTTCATTGTAGAGAAAAGACAGATGGAGCAGTTAACATAAATTCAAATGCAGCATAGGAATAAGAGATAAAATTCACATGAGTTACTGCTGGTGTGGTGTCAACAGCTTTGGAAGGAAGGAGTTAGAAATGTAGAAAGAAAAGAGCACATAGATTTCATGGTGAACAGTGAACTGTATCTGCATTTTGAAGGATGAGACACACTTATATTGCAGTCTTGAAGAGTCGATGCTAGATATTATAGAAAGAAAATACATGTAGAGAGCATCTTTATTCTGTGAATTAAGAACTAAACTTATATAAAGTTGTCTTACTTAGAAAATTCTTCCCATATTCTGTGCATCTACTATATCCTAATGCCTGCAAATATCTTAGAATTTTATTATATTAAAATAATCTATTTATGTGACTTTTATTTTTACTGCATCATGGACGTTTTGAAAACAAGGACCATGCTTGACTTAAGTCTGTGTATCTAATGCTTTACATGGGATATAGTAATTTATATGAAAAATTAAACAAATCGGAGAAGGCAATGGCAACCCACTCCAGTACTCTTGCCTGGAAAATCCCATGGATGGAGGAGCCTGGTAGGCTGCAGTCCACGGGGTCGCTAGGAGTCGGACATGACTGAGCGACTTCCCTTTCACTTTTCACTTTCATGCATTGGAGAAGGAAATGGCGACCCACTCCAGTGTTCTTGCCTGGAGAATCCCAGGGACGGCAGAGCCTGGTGGGCTGCTGTCTATGGGGTCGCACAGAGTCGGACACAACTGAAGCAACTTAGCAGCAGCAGCAGCAGCAAGTGTTTAAATAGCCAACATAGTGCTATTAGAAAGATGCAGAAGTGGAACTTAAACTCAAATCATTTTGGACACTAAAGCCCATAATATTTTCACTAAAATATGCTGCTTCCAAAAAACATATACTAAAAATATACAGATAATTAAAGCTCTCTTGCCTAGGCCTCTTGCCTGTAGACTATGTAGATCTAATATACTTATCTGGGAATACATCAAAGAGACAAATGACCTAAATTACTACCTCAGTAGAAAGCCATGAAAGACTGAATCAAGTAGTACATGAGCAGACAGAGAAGAGGTACCCAGAAGTATTTTGGTCTCCTTGAAAAAGAGAATGACCATGAAGAATGGTTAAATAGAAGAGGAAATTACATAACTCACTCTGAGTTTCAGGAGAGGACCAACAAAGAAATCATAGACCTGTGAAACATGTGTGTTTTGCTGAATCAGCTACTTTGTCAGAGAGATGTCTGGTCCTGAGTAAGTACTCTTTTAGAAAGAAGAAAATCTTCAAATTGTAATTATTTGCAGTTGTTTTTTTCCTTTCCCAGATCAGTGGTGGAATAACAATTAGATTGTGGCTAGTGCTGTATGGGTACCATCTTGAACTGCCCCCTCCTCTGATACAGCCTCATACAGTTGCCGATACAGCCTGATACAGGCTGTTGCATGCTGTTTCTGGGAGCCAAATAGTTAGCAACAAGGAACCAAGACAGAGGAGATCACTCAGGCTGTGTTTTATGCTTGGAAATGCTGATTTCTAAGGTCCTGGTGGTTGAACAGTTGTAAATTAAGACATATGGCACACATATATATATAAGTATATTAGAACCTCCCACTTAACCAATCAGTTAAAAATACATATTTTTTTTAAAGAAAGTAAATGAACCATCTTTCAGGACTGCTTCTGGATCTATCAGAGAATTTAGAGAGCCATAGACAGTACTGTTTTTGTGCCATTCACGAATTTTTCCAAATCCACACGTTGTTCATTGGTTGACTTCCATAGTGCTCAGTTGCTTAGTTGTGGCGCCATGGACTGTAGCCCACCAGGCTCCTATGTCCATGGAATTTTTCAGGCAAGAATACTGGGGTGGATTGCCATTCCCTTCTCTGGGAGATCTTCCCAACTAAGGGATGGAACCTGGGGACTCTGCATTGAAGGAAGATTCTTCACTGTCTAATCCCCAGGGAAGGATAGTTTGTCCAGATACCTTTGTGGGAGGTGCTTTAGGCTGAAAAATCTTTTATTTGTGACTTTGGAAAAAACCTAATTTGGTGGCATATCTTCTTGGTATGAAAATAAAAGAAGTTAGGCACTGAGAGTTAAAAAAAAAAATGAGAAACACGTGCCTCCCTATGAAAACTTGCATTTCTGTCTACGTGCTGCTAAATCGCTTCAGTCGTGTCCGACTCTGTGTGACTCCATAGACGGCAGCCCACCAGGCTCCCCTGTCCCTGGGATTCTCCAGGCAAGAACACTGGAGTAGGTTGCCATTTTCTTCTCCAATGTATGAAAGTGAAAAGGGAAAGTGAAGTCGCTCAGTCATTTCCAACTCTTAGTGACCCCATGGTCTGCAGCTTACCAGGCTCCTCCATCCATGGGATTTTTCAGGCAAGAGTACTGGAGTGGGGTGCCATTGGCTTCTCCCCTGTCTACGTAGTTGAGCCTAAGGACACATAGACCACATGCTGTTTCCCAATTAATCATGACTAGTTGGCTTGAATGCTTAATAGCTATCACCATAGAGCTGCAGTTTGCTGTTCTTTAATCAATTTAGCCAAGTTTTAAATCTAATTGCCACTGAATTAAAATAACACATTTTAATGTAAAACAACACCCTGATGTGACTGCTGTTCAGAATGGAGTTTTTATATTTGCATTTTTGACTGTTGCTACATAAGAAAATTAATAGATACACCTTATTCAAAGGACCATAGAATTATAGGCTATTAGTCATAGGAAAATCTGAAATGATTTTTATTTTTTCATTCAATGGGCATTTATTGAGCACCAATACTTTCCAGGCAGTGATCTGGACACTGGTGAGTGAACTGTGAACCAGAGGCTTCAGCCCTGACCAAGCTTGCTTCCTAGCAGGGTGAGGGACTAGTAATAAGTATATCAATAAACAGATCTATGAGATAATTTCATTTAGTTATCAATTCTAGGAAGAAAATGGAAAACATTAGTGGGCTAGAGAGGCTGCTTTCAGCTTCGTTTCAGTAACTCCTGAAGGGAGTTTTGCCTTTAATTAATCATTTTGCCTCTAATTGCAAATATTTTACCCCCTGAAATTTTTCTTTAGTGGGCAAATCACTCCTACCTCATATCCCCAACCCACATATCATGAGCTTTGCCCAATTCTTATTATTAAATGTACAGTGCAAGCATGCTAAGTCAGTTCAGTTGTGTCTGACTCTTTGCGACCCTGGAGAATGTGCCCCACCAGCCTCCTCTATCCATGGGAGGATAGAATGCTGGCAAGAATGCTGGAGTGAGTTGCCATGTTCTCCTCCAGAGATCCTCCAGGGGATCTTCCTGACCCAGGGGTCAAACCTGCATCTCTTAAGTTCCCTGCATTGGCAGGTGGTCTCTTTACTGCTAGCGCCACCTGGGAAGCCCTAAACGTACAGTACTCACTTGCTATCATTTATCTGTATGCTTCACTCCTAAAGACTATGAAGACCTTAACAGTATAAATCAGCCAAACCTGATTCATTTCTGTGTCCGATCTTTCTAACAAAGGTTTAGTACAAAGTATGCAATCAATACAAATGTTTAAAGAATGAATGAATGAGAAAATTACATTTGAGCCAGCCATTCTATTTTAAGCTTTTCCTTAGGATAGTTTTCCCCTTCTAAACTTCAAGCTTTCTCTCTGCATCTTTCCCTTGAGCCTAGTTTTGCTCTTTCAAAACACATGAAGGGACTCTTTAAAGATGTCAACTTATCTTTCTTTCATGTCCTCCCCTGCCCAATAACATGCAATATCTTCAGGCTAATGAACCTCTATTGCTTTCCTCTGATTATTATGTTTGATGTTTCACCATTCTTGCCTATATCTTCATTTTAACTCTAGCTTTTTAGTGCTCCTTTCAAAGAATAGGCCTTAAATGATGTAAAAGATCAGCTAAATTTTGAGCGTTCCAAAGTCCAGTGGTACAATTACCTCTTACTGGTGTTGTAAGAGGGTGGGTATTTTAAACGGAAGATTAAGGGACCTGGAGATCAAATGAAAAATACCCAAATTAAATGAGTTAATATGCAGGCAGAATATAACTTTTATATTTAAAATACACTTATTTATTCATTTAAAGCCATTCAGTATTCCTCCTGTATTCTAGGTAACGTGGAAACGAAAATGTAATTTGAGACTCAGTAATTTAGAATCTTCATAACAATATATTAATACATACAACTTGTTTGTGTGTATAGAGTCTTTTATTTCTGTTTCTTTTGAAATCTGACTGATGTAAGTTGTAGTAAGAGTGACTGAGTGCAATTACAGTAGAAAAGGCTAAGCAGAAGTTCCCCTATGAAACTGACTACCTTCAGTCTAGATAGTAAATTTTCAAAAATATATGATATTCCAGGCAGAATGGCTGAAATTGATGTTAGCCTTAACATCATAATATGTGCATGCTCAGTTGTGTACAGCTCTTTGTGACTCCATGTACTGTGGCCCACCAGGTTCCTCTGTCCATAGAATTTTCCAGGCAAGAATACTGGAGTGGGTTGCCATCCTACTCCAAGGGATCTTCCTGACCCAGGGATTAAACTCTTGTCTCCTGCCTCTCCTGCACTGGCAGGTGGATTCTTTACAACTGAGCCACCTGGAAATAAAATATGCACAAATAGCGATCACAGTGTTTCTATTTGCATCAGCAATCTTTCTCCCCAAAATTAAATGATCCCGGAGGTTGACAGTGGATTGCTGAAAATGCAACCTACTAGTAGTTCCCATTGTAGCTGTTGTGACAGATATGCTATATCTTTGTTAGAATAGATTAACATGACCTAAGATGAAAATGTTACATCTAAGATCAAACAAGAGCAGAATAGCAGGTAATAAGTAAACCACAGTAGGCAGCACAGTGTAGCAATAGACTCTAGACAATGGAGTCTACTGGTCTGATAAGGTATTGCATTGTTATATCATTCAGAAGCAGCTAGCTAGACAGATATATGGTACAACCTGACTTACAGCTGAGAACACAAATGGAGATGCTATCTTATGTAGATGTGTTGCCATTCTCTGGGTCTCAGCATCTATCCTAAATCAATGATGCTGTGTTCTCAACAGAGAAAATAGATGGGTCAGCAGACCAAAGAGTAAAAATAGAAGTGTCTTTGTTTACCATAAATTTCAGTGACACTCTTGGGGAATCTGTGCATTTTCCCCACAACTCTGGGCTTTGTGAATTTAGAGATCTTAATTTCCAGAAGGAAATGTTTTACAATGGGAGAACTTCCTTACACTTTAAGTCATAGTTTCAACTCTGTCCCTTTGAGCTCCTTGTACCAAGAGACTGTCTGGCAGGGAAAGAAATCATGACCCCGGCAGGTGTAATTAACCCTGGTCACCAAGAGGAGGTTGTTACCTGGTAGGTGCAGGGAAGAAAATCGTTGGCATCCAGATGATGTACTCTGGGGGTTCTTCTTATTCCCTAGCCTAATTATGATGATAGATAGGTAAATTTAGCAGCTATGGCCTGAGAAAGCCATGCTGACCTAACGAATGAAGGTCTGGGTCTCCTCGTTAGAGTCTCTAGCTGATGGTGAGGATAATGAAAAACTGGTAGAAAAGAAAGTATGTTGAGAATTAGTTAAGAAATAAAAACCTCTGAAAGTGAAATCTTCCCCTTAAAACAAATAAGCAAAAAATATATAATGCAGTGAAAAGGGGCTATAGTTGATCCACTAAACTTTTTCTTCTAAGTTTTCCTATGAAAGAGGTTATCAGACTTCTGAAACAAAAGCTGTTCTTAAAATAGCTTAAGCTGTCTAGTGAATTCAAGTAGAGTAAGGGTGGATTATTGAGGATTCTTTTGGTAGACCACCCAGATCTAGACCACCCAGATCTTCCCCCGCTTACAAAACTGAAGCTTGTATTCTATCTGCAGATGGCACTGTTGGTGATTTGATAACTCTCAGCTTATGCCCTCTTTGGAAATTACCCTCAATTGAGTTGAGCAAATTTTGCTCTCTTCCTAGGCAGGGTAGTGAACCAGCCTGAAAGTGGTTCTTACTGAGGTGACTTAATGGTGTGGCCCCTTTTCCTCAATGCAGAGGACTCTGATCCATTATTCCAGGTCCTGAGCTCTGTGGGATTAGTTGAAGTCTATTGTGACTGCACTGCCTATCATGACTCTCTCTACTCAGTCCTATTTCCCCTTGAGCATGTGTTGTTGATCTTGAGCATACTTTCTAGTACATCTCCTAGATTCCAATTTCTTTCTTAGGGTTTATTTCTGAATTACTTATGGTCAGCCCAATGGAGAATAAGAGAAGGGTGAAAAAAGAGAGCAAGAGGGACATGAAGCTTGAAACACGGTGTTCAAGCTTGCCTGGTGTTAACCAATTGTTACCTCCAGAACAGATGCTGGGACAAAATTTGACATGCATGCTACTTATTAGGGATCAACACCTTGGCCAATCCCACTGGAGTGTCTGGAGCATTGTCTAACTTTTGACGGAATGATCAGTCTTTTTTTATGCTTTCATCAATGGTCAGATATGGGCAGCTCCAGGAGGAGTGTGCCCTTGGCACAGCTGAGACAAGCCCTGAAGCTGTCAACTGGATACTGTCTGCTGTCAGCACTCCCATCACTTGTGACAACAAATCTTCATTTGAAGGAGAGTGAAGGGAGGATATCTCTGTCTGCTACATCAGACAATGAATTAAGGTTCTAAAATTTATTCATTTTGACCTTGGACATCTACTCAACTCCTTAAATTTTATTTTCTCATCTGTAAACTAAAAAGTTAATACCCAGCTTTTTGGTTGTGAGAATGAAACTTACACAGATAAAGTACTTTCCACAGGCTTACACTGTTGTTCTGGCTATGATTATTAAATAATTAGAGGGACTTTGTGAGTCACTAGTTAAAAGAGTTAAAAGAGAGAGAAAGACATTCCTTTCTATTATAACAGAAAAGTTAACTTAGCCAATCAGAGTGTAATGAGCATTACTCAACTTCCTAGGTAGTTTGCCCTAACTGGTGGTGGTTGGTTGATGGTTTAGTTGCTAAGTCGTGTCTGACTCTTGTGATCCCATGGAAAGAGGAGCCTGGCAGGCTACAGTCCATGGGATTCTCCAGGCAAGAATACTGGAGTGGGTTTCCATTTCCTTCTCCAGGGGATCTTCCCAACCCAGGAATCAAACCCAGGTCTCCTGCTTTGTAGGAGGATTCTTTACCAACTGAGCTACAAGAGAAGCTTTTAACTGGAAGGCTCTCTAAAATACAGGTTTTTAAATCCTTTCTATAGAAATCCAAGGACTGTGTATATGGGGGATATATCTGGGAGGTTTTACTTAAAAAATCTTACCAGGTGGTTTACCATGTTTGGATACTACTGCCTTGATGAAACAAATGTCCTGTCACCAGCTGTTAAGAGTCCTGCCATTTTCCATGTGAACTGTGTATTTAATGAGTGGATTCAATCTAGTACTCAAGTTTGTTTATCATTCTGTTATTTCCATGGGCAAATCTACCCACACTATTACCTTACTTGTGAATGATAATAATGTTAAACATCATTATATATCTGGTGTTAGAAATGTATATATGTGTTGCCACCTCCATTTCTTGTAACAGAGCTAAAGAATCATGTGTTTTAACACTTACTCTTTGATTCCAGTTCTTAACACAGAGCTCCTAAAACATTTTTAATTTCTGAATGATAAAAGCAACTTACACTGAGCTCTCAAATCTCTTTAAATTTCCTGTGTGATCAAAGGATCTTTTGTTCTAATAAAGTGACTTCTGGTGGGCTCCTTGGTGGGCCCTCCTCACCAGAAAGATTAAGTCATGATTAGAAGTGTGAAAGTTTGGACCACTCCACCTCCATCTTCCAGGAAGGGGAGAGGGGCTGGGAATGGAGTTAGTAACCAACGTGTAAATGATGAAGCCTGCATTCTCATAAGGGTTTTAGAGAGGAAAAGTGAACAGTAATATAAACTGGGAGATTCACATCAGATAAATATGAATAAACGTTTCTCTGAAAATGATATACAATGGCAAGGGAACACGCAAGAAGATTCTCAACATCAGTAGTGATTAGGGAAGCAAATTAAAACCACAAGGAGGTAGAGCTTCACAACCAGTGAGTTGGTTATAATTTGAAAGAGACACATGTACCCCAATGTTCATCGCAGCACTGTTTATAATAGTCAGGACATGGAAGCAACCTAGATGCCCATCAGCAGACGAATGGATAAGAAAGCTGTGGTACATATGCACAATGGAATATTATTCAACCATTAAAAAGAATGCATTTGAATCAGTTCTAATGAGGTAGATGAAGCTGGAGCCTATTATACAGAGTGAAGTAAGCCAGAAAGAAAAACACCAAAACAGTGTACTAACGCATATATATGGAATTTAGAAAGATGGTAACGATGACCCTATATGCAAGACAGCAAAAGGGACACAGATGTATAGAAAAGTCTTTTGGACTCTATGGGAGAAGGTGAGGGTAGGATGACCTGGGACAATAGCATTGAAACATGTATGTTATCATATGTGAAACAGATAGCCAGTCCAGGTTCAATGCATGAGACAGGGTGCTCAGAGCTGGTGCACTGGGATGACACAGAGGGATGGGATGGGGAGAGAAGTGGGAGGGGGGTTCAGAATGGGGAACACACGTAAACCCGTGGCTGATTCATGTAAATGTATGGCAGAAATCACTACAATATTGTAAAGTAATCAGCCGCCAATTAAAATTTTAAAAAATTTTAAAAAAAAGCAAGTAACAAGATTTGATAAAGCGATGGAGAAATTGATTATAATCCTGGTACATGGAACAACAGACTGGTTCCAAATAGGAAAAGGAGTACGTCAAGGCTGTCTATTGTCACCCTGCTTATTTAACTTATATGCAGAGTACATTATAAGAAACGCTGGGCTGGAGGAAGCACAAGCTGGAATCAAGATTGCCGGGAGAAATATCAATAACCTCAGATATGCAGATGATACCACCCTTATGGTAGAAAACAAAGAACTAAAGAGCTTCTTGATGAAAGTGAAAGAGGAGAGTGAAGAAGTTGGCTTAAAGCTCAACATTCAGAAAACTAAGATCATGGCATCTGGTCCCATCACTTCATGGGAAATAGATGGGGAAACAGTGGAAACAGTGTCAGACTTTATTTTGGGGGGCTCCAAAATAACTGCTGATGGTGATTGCAGCCATGAAATTAAAAGATGCTTTCTCCTTAGAAGGAAGGTTATGACCAACCTAGATAGCATATTTAAAAGCAGAGGCATCACTTGGCCAACAAAGGTCCGTCTAGTCAAGGCTATGGCTTTTCCAGTGGTCATATATGGATGTGAGAGTTGGACGGTGAAGAAGGCTGAGCACCAAAGAATTGATACTTTTAAACTGTGGTGTTGGAGAAGACTCTTGAGAGTCCCTTGGACTGCAAGGAGACCCAACCAGTCCATCCTAAAGGAATTCAGTCCTGGGTGTTCTTTGGAAAGACTGATGTTGAAGCTGAAACTCCAATACTTTGGCCACCTCATGCAAAGAGTTGACTCAATGGAGAAGACCCTAATGCTAGGAAGGATTATGGGCAGGGGGAGAAGGGGACGACAGAGGATGAGATGGTTGGATGGCATCACCGACTCGATGGACATGGGTTTGGGTAAACTCTGGGAGTTGGTGATGGACAGGGAGGCCTGGTATGTTGCGATTCTTGGGGTCACAAAGAGTTGGACAAGACTGAGCGACTGAACTTAACTGAGCTCCTTGGAAGGAAAGTTATGACCAGCCTAGATAGTATATTAAAAAGCAGAGCATTACTTTGTCAACGAAGGTCAGTCTAGTCAAGGCTATGATTTTTCCAGTGGTCATATATGGATGTGAGTGTTGGACATTAAAGAAAGCTGAGCACCTAAGAATTGATGCTTTTGAACTGTGGTGTTGGAGAAGACTTTTAAGATCCAACCAGCCCATCCTAAAAAAGATCAGTCCTGGGTGTTCACTGGAAGGACTGATGTTGAGGTTGAAATTCCAATACTTTGGCCACCTGATGTGAAGATCTGACTCATCTGAAAGACCCTTATGCTGGAAAAAACTGAGGGCAGGAGGAGAAGGGGACAACAGAGGGTGAGATGGTTGGATGGCATCACCAACTCAATGGACATGGGTCTGTGTAGACTCCGGGAGTTGTTGATGGACAGGGAGGCAGTCGGACATGACTGAGTGACTGAACTTAACTGAACTGAAAATAATCATTGTAGAAAACAGTTTGTCAGTTTCTCAAATGTTAAACATAGAATTTGCATCCCTATGGACTGTAACCCATCAGGCTCCTCTGTCCGTTGGATTCTCCAGGCAAGAATACTGGAGTGGGTTGCCATTCCCTTCTCCAGGGAATCTTCTCTACCCTGGGTTTCCTGCACTGCAGGCAAATTCTTTACCAAGTGAACCACCACAGAAGCCCCTAAAATTACTACATGACCCTGTAACTATACTCCTATGTGTATATCCGAAATAATTAAAAACTGATACTCAAAAGAATACATGGGCACACTTGGTCACAGCAAAATTCATGAGAGCTACAGGGTCAAAGCCAGACAATGTCCATCAATGGATGAATGGATAAATAAATCATAGTATATACAAATGATGAATATTATTTAGCCATAAAAAAGGATGAAGTATTGACCCATGCTACAATATAGGTGAACTTCAAAAACATTAAGTGAATGAAGTCAGAGATGGATGACATATTGTATGATTTCATTTATATAAAATTTTCTGAATAGATAAATCCATACAGACAGAATGCAAATTGGGAGTTGCCAAGGGCTGGGCAGAAAGGATAATTCAAAGCAACTGCTTAATGGAGTTTCCTTTTGTGCTGAAGAAAACTCATGGAACAAGATACAAATGGTGGTTGCACAACATTGTGAATGCATTAAATGCCTCTGCCTTTGATAGCATGCCTTCAACAATACGAAAATAGATAATTATGTGGCATAGGAATTTCACCTCAATAAAAATAAATCACTTTGAATTTAAGATCTCCCTTAGGAATGAAATGTAGGCGATTACAGAGATTAGCCCATTGACTCCACTGCTCTTCTTTTTTTTACCAGAGAGAATGTGTTTCACTGTGTTATAGGAGAGACCCCCTGGAGTCTGGGGGTGGGGGGGTGGAACTTGACAATTTTAGTGTGAAGCATGTTTATGAAGGGCTTCCCAGGTGGCGCTAGTGGTAAATAACCTATGCAGGAGACAAAAGAGATGCGAGTTTGTTTCCTGGTTTGGGAAGATCTCCTGGAGGAGGGCATGGCAACCCACTCCAGTATTCTTGCTGGAGTATTTCATAGACTGAGGAGCATGGAGGGCTATAGTCTATAGGGTCACAAAGAGTCGACTCAACTGAAGCAACTTAGCACATATGTATATACGTTTATGAAGGAATCATTGAAGAAGCCATTGATCATCAGCACATCACATCAGCAAGGGCCGACATGGAGTAGCATAAATTTAGTGAAGAATATATGAGGTTATTGACCAAAATAGTGACTAGGACTGAATTCAAATTTTTCCATAATTTTAGTGAGCTTCTCCTCCATGTGGGTAAATGTGAGTCTTCATCTATATAGAAGGTTTCCTTGGTAATAATTTTTCTTGCCAATCTATCTGCTGGATTTATTTTCAGTCTCTTCTCTCTGGTGTGTGTGTGTGTGTGTGTGTGTGTGTGTGTGTTTAAATAATTTTTTAAATAGTTTTGAAAGGTTTGTTAGTGACTCCTTCACATGAAGTCTTGAAGGAAAAGTTTAACCAGGATGAGAATGAAAGTCAATGATTGAAAGACATTTGTTTGTGAGGATTTGATTATTCTACCATGAAAACCAAAACATGTTTTATATGGTCTCCATTTCCTAACATTAATTCTCTAGTGCCAGTCCTTATTTTTCATTTTAAATATTGAACATGACTTTTTAATTGAAACTTTCTGGCAGTAACTCAATTCAATTGGGGAAGAGTCTTTTCCCATTTGTTTAAAAAAATAGATTTTTATTATCATATTTCTGGGAAGTGTTTTATATTTTGCAGTACATGGATATGATTTAACTTCTAACTAGATATTTTACACTGACTTTCATGGTGAAATGGGGAGGTGGGGAGTGGTCATATCAGGACTTCTCTGTCTAATAGAGAACAAAGATAAGGTCACTATTTTTCATCTCTGTGACAAAATCAACCTTGAGGTAACAATTTTTCTGTACGCCATTTTTACTAGTCTTATTTGAAGCCAAAGAGATTTCTTCCAAGGTCTGCTGGGGAAGAGAGAGTCAGATGTCAAAAATTAATCTCCTACAGAATTCACATAAAAAATGAAAGACATCAAGATAGATTCTTGATTAAAATATACTTCTATGAACAATCTTATTTAGGGTTTAATCACTTTAGACTGAACGATATATTTCACTGTAATCAATTCTGATGACTAGTCAAGTATATTAGTCTCATTCCTAGATCTCGAAGAAAAGTTTTGTGGTGTGTTAATTTTGTATTTCTGGAATTTAGAGGAGCATCTAGTTCATTCCCTTGACTCAGTGAATTAATAAATGAAAAGATGAACCAAATGTTTTCCTCTCATGATATCCTTCTCTCTCAAATATTCTCTCTAATCTGGTCTGTTATGGTCACTCTTCCTCACTCTGTCACCTGATGTTTGAAGTGCACATTAAGAGCATCTGTTTCAATTTGACACACTTTATCCATCCAACTTTATTTTCTCCAGCTTTCTAATTCAAACCCTCTCAATCCTACTCGGTGTTCCATAGCTGGTCTTGGATTTGTTCCTTTTCCCATTCTGCCTCTCCATAGAGAACATTTATAAAACTGGACATTCTGGTCAAACAAAACTTAACATAGAAATTCTATAGTGTAAACGGTCTGCCTGATTGGATGTTCTCTGGGCAAGGAGGTTTGATTTTAAGAGTTAATCTTCTCCAGTACAGCTGTCACTGTATAATCATAATTAAAAGGATTGTTGTTGTTCAGTCTCGCAGTCATGTCCAGCTTTTTGCAACCGTATGAACTGTAGAAGGCCAGGTCTCCCTGTCCCTCACAATCTCCTAAAGTTTGCTAAAGTTCATGTGTATTACATCAGTGATGCCATCCAGCCATCTCATCCTCTGATGCCCTCTTCTCCTTCTGTTCTCAGTCTTTCCCAGCATCAGGGACTTTTCCAATGAGTCAGCTGTTCACATCAGGTGACCGAAATACTGGAGCTTCAGCTACAGTATCAGTCCTTCTAATGAGTATTCAGGGTTGATTTCCCTTAAGATGAGGTGGTTTGATCTGCTTGCTGTCCAAGTAACTCTCAGTAGTCTTTTCCAGCACCACATTTCAAAGGCATCAATTTTTGGTGTGCTGCCTTCTTTATGGTCCAGCTGTCACAACTGTACATAGTCACTGGGAAGAACATAGCCTTGACTATACAAACATTTGTCTGCAAATTGATGTCTCTGCTTTTCAACACACTGCCTAGGTTGTCATAGCTTTCCTGCCAAGAAGCAATAGTCTTATAATTTCAAGGCTGCAGTCACTGTCCTCAGTGATTTTGGAGCCCAAGAAGAGGAAATCTGTCACCACTTCTACTTTTCCCCCCACTATTTGCCATGAAGTAATGGGGCCGGATGACACAATCTTAGTTTTGTTTTTTTTCAATATATAGTTTTAAGCCAGCTCTTTCACTCTCCTCCTTTACCCTCTCAAGAGGTTCTTTGGTTCCTTTACACTTTCTGCCATTAGAGTGGTATCACCCACATATCTGAGGTTGTTTCTCCTATCTATCTTGATTCCAGCTTGTAACTCGTCCAGTCTGTCATTTTCCATGCTGTGCTCAGTGTATCGGTTAAGTAAACAGAGTAACAGCAGACAGCCCTGTCATACTCCTTTCTCAATCTTGAACCAATCAGTTGTTCCATACAGGGTTCTGACTGTTGCTTCTTGACCTGAATATAGGTTTCTCAGGAGACAGGTAAGATGGTCTGGTATTCTCATCTCTCTAAGAGATTTCCACAGTTTGTTATGAACCACACAGTCAAAGGCTTTAGTATAGTCAATGAAACAGAGACAGATGTTTTTCTGAAATTCCCTTGTTTTCTCTATAATCCAGCAAATGTTGGCAATTTGATCTGTAGTTCTTCCTTTTCTAAACCCATCTTGGACATCTGGAAGTTCATGGTTCGCATAATGCTGAAGCCTAGCATGCAAGATTTTAAGCATGACCTTACTAGTATGGGTTCAGTTCAGTTCAGTTCAGTCGCTCAGTCGTGTCCGACTCTTTGGGACCCCATGAATCGCAGCACGACAGGCCTCCCTGTCCATCACCAACTCCCAAACCCATGTCCATCGAGTCAGTGATGCCATCCAACCATCTCATCCTCTGTCGTCCCCTTCTCCTCCTGCCCCCAATCCTTCCCAGCATTAGGGTCTTTTCCAATGAGTCAACTCTTCGCATGAGGTGGCCAAAGTATTGGAGTTTCAGCTTCAACATCAGTCTTTCCAAAGAACACCCAGGACTGATCTCCTTTAGGATGGGCTGGTTGGATCTCCTTGCAGGCCAAGGGACTCTCAAGAATCTTCTCCAACACCACAGTTCAAAAGCATCACATCTTCGGAGCTCAGCTTTCTTCACAGTCCAACTCTCACATCCATACATGACTACTGGAAAAATCATAGCCTTGACTAGATGGACCTTTGTTGGCAAAATAATGTCTCTGCTTTTAAATATGCTATCATAACCTTCCTTCCAAGGAGTAAGCGTCTTTTAATTTCATGGCTGCAATCACCATAAGCAGTGATTTTGGAGCCTCCAAAAATAAAGTCTGACACTGTTTCCACTGCTTCCCCATCTATTTCCCATGGAGTGATGGGACCAGATGCCATGATCTTAGTTTTCTGAATGTTGAGCTTTAAGCCAACTTTTTCACTGTCCTCTTTCACTTTCATCAAGAGGCTCTTTAGTTCTTCTTCTCTTTCTGCCTTAAGGGTGGTGTTGTCTGTATATCTGAGGTTATTGATATTTCTCCCGGCAATCTTGATTCCAGCTTGTGTTTCTTCCAGCCCAGCGTTTCTCATGATGTACTCTGCATATAAGTTAAATCAGCAGGGTGACAATAGACAGCCTTGATGTACTCCTTTTCCCATTTGGAACCAGTCTGTTTTTCCATGTCCAGTTCTAACTGTTGCTTACTGATCTGCATACAGGTTTCTCAAGAGACAGGTCAGATGGTCTGGTATTCCCATCTCTTTAAGAGATGAGTACAATTGTCTGATGGTTAGCACATTCTTTGGTACAACCTTTATTGGAAACTAGGATGAAGATTGACTTTTTGCAGCCCTGTGGCCACTGCTAGTCTTCCAGATTTGCTGACATATTGAGTGCAGCACTTTGAAAGCACCATCCTTTAGGGTTTTGAAAAGCTCTACTGGTATTCCATCAGATCCACTAGCTTTGTTGACAGCAGTGCTTCCTAAGACCCACTTGATTTCACACTCCAGAAAGTCTGGCACCTGGTGAGAGGCCACACCATCATAGTTATACGGTTCATTAAGATCTTTTTTGTATGGTTCTTCTGTGTATTCTTTTAATCTCTTCTTGATCTCTTCTAAGTTTACTAGGTTCTCTACCATTTCTGTTCTTTTTTATGCCCATCTTTGGGTGAAACGTTCCTTTGATAGTTCCAATTTTCCTGAAGAGATCTCTAGTCTTCCCCCTTCTGTTTTTTCTTGTCTATTTTTATGCACTATTCATTAAAGAAGGTCTTCTTGTCTCTCCTTTCTATTCTTTGGAATGCTGCATTTAGTTGGATGTATCTTTCCCTTTCTCCCTTTCTTTTCACTTCTCTTCTTTCTTCTGCTATTTGTAAATCCTCCTCAGATAACCACTTTGCTCTTCTTTATCTTTGGGATGATTTTGTTCATTGTCTCCTGTACAATATTATGGACCTCCACTCACACACTATTTTCTAGATCTAATCTCTTGAATCTATTTGTGACCTCTACTGCATATTCATAGGATATTTGGTTTAAGTTTTACCTGGCTGGCCTTGTGGTTTTCCCCACTTTCTTTAGTTTAAGCCTGAATTTTGCTATGAGAAGCAGATGATCTAAGCCATAGTCAGTTCCAGGTCTTGTTTTTGCTGACTGTATATAGCTTCTCCATCTTCAGCTACAAAGAATGTGATCAGTTTGATTTTGGTATTGACCATTTGGTGATGTCCATGTGTAAAGTCATCTCTTGTGTTGTTGCAAAAGGATGTTTGCTATGAACAGTGCATTCTCTTGGCAGAATTCAATTACCCTTTGCTCAGCTGCATTTTGTTCTCCAAGGTCAAACTTGCCTGTTACTCCAGTTATCTCTTTACTTCCTACTTATGCATTCTAATCTCCAGTGATGAATACATTTTTTTCT
Organism: Giraffa tippelskirchi; assembly: GCF_054371585.1. Lineage (NCBI taxonomy): Eukaryota > Metazoa > Chordata > Mammalia > Artiodactyla > Giraffidae > Giraffa > Giraffa tippelskirchi. The sequence continues at coordinate 128,445,490 of NC_137277.1, read as the reverse complement.
GGTATTAGTTCTAGGAGGTCTTCTAGATCTTCACAGTACTGATCAACAGCAGCTTATTCAGCATTGGTGGTAGTGTTGAATTGAATTACTTTGATGTTAAATGGCTTGCCTTGGAAAGAAACTGAGATCATTCTATCATTTTTGAGGTTGTCCCCAATTACTGCATTTTGGACTCTTTTGTTGATTATGAGGGCTACTCCATTTCTTCTATAGGACTCTTTCCCACAGTAGTAGATATAATAGTCTTCTGAATTAAATTTGCCCATTTTCATCTGTAAAATCAGAAGATGTCTAATTAAAAGATTGTTGTAGCTATTTTTATGTCAGTGCTGATGCACTGATTTGGGTGTCTGTATTCTCTGTTAGAGTAATGTTCAACAGTAAGAGTCCAAAAATACACATGAGTGTATATGCATAAAAGAAGTGGCTTTACCTTCCCCTTGGGTAGGTAAAAGATAGATGATAGGCACATAATACAATATACCATTAATAGTTTCCCCTTCTCAATCCCAAGATTTACTGTAGATCTGGAATTATATTCTTCATTTTTGCTTTGTTATGGAAAGAATATTACAATTATAGAAATCTAATACAAAATTGTCTGCATTTCCTTCTGAATCAAATAAGTTTCATCAGTCATGTCTGACTCTTTGTGATACTTTGGACTGTAGCCTACCAGACTCCCCTGTCCATGGGATTCTCCAGGCAAGAATAATGGAGTTGATTGCCAGCATCCTCCAGGGAGTTTTCCTGACCCAGCGACTGAACCTGTGTCTTTTATGTCTCCTGTCCTGGCAGATGGGTTCCTTATCACTAATGCCACTTGGGGAGCCTATATATATAAAATAAATTAGAGGAGGCAATGTCAATCCACTCCAGCATGATTGTGTGGGAAATCCCATGGACAGAGGAGCCTGGCAGGCTACAGTCCATGGGATTGCAAGTAGTCTCACACAACTTAGCAACTAGAAAACAAATAAAAGTAATGAAATTAAAAGGCACTTGATAAATAAGCTGTTCTGAAAGTGTTTTTTGTTTTTGTTTTTGTTTTTGTCTCAGAATCCCTTTACATTATTAAAAATCTTTGAGGATATAATAGAGTCTCACTTTCTTTGTCAGATCTGACAATCTCTGATTTTGCTTGGAAAGTTTAGATCATTTATAGATATCCACATTATTGATACACAGTTTAAATTTATCTTCATGATACTTTTTTCCTAATTGTCTCATCTGTTCTATGTTCTTTTCCCTCTATTTTCTGGCCATCTCCTGTATTGAGAATTTATTATGAGCTTCATTTTACTTCACTTTGTCCTATGAATTTTACCTAATTTGCACATTTTTAGTGGTTGATTTATGCCTTTATATACTTAAGTGAAGTCATTCAATCATGTTAGACTCTTTGTGACCCCATGGACCAGGTTCCTCTGTCCATGGGATTTTCCAGGCAAGAATACTGGAGTGGGTTGCCATTTCCTTCTCCAGGAGATCTTTTCGACCCAGTGCTTAAACCCAGGTCTCCTGCATAGTAGGCAGACACTTTACCATCTGAGCCACCAGGGAAGAGAAGACTCTTTATATACATATGACATATATGTATATACTTTAATTCCTTCCTTCATCGTTGCTACTTTTTGTCATACATTTTATTTTAAATACACTAAAAATCCTCAACATATTATTACTATATTGGCTTTGTGGAGTCTTTAAAGTCATTACACATAATAACAGAAAAATTAAAATGTGTATATTAATCCTATTTTTCATCATACCCTGTGCTCTTCATTTCTTTGCATATAACCAAATTTCAGTCTAGTATCATATTCATTCTACATGAAGAATGTTCTGATAAGACTGATATCTCTCAGCTTTTGTTTGCCTGGAAAATTCACTATTACACTTTCACTTATGAAAGTTTTTTTTTTTATCAGTTTAGAATGTTGAGTTAATAGAATTTTTCCCCTTCTTTCAGAATTAAAAAAAAAAAAGCCATTCCATTTCCTTCTGATGGGGAGTTTTTGCAATTCTTAATTTTGCTATTCTATTTGCAGTGTTTCTTTTTTCCCCCACTTTTGACTGCAATGAAGATTTTTCTCTTTATCTTTGATTTTTGCCCCTTAGCAATGACAGTTCTAGGTGTGTGTGTGTGTTTGAATCTGTTTTTATATTCATCTTGATGTACTCTTTGAGTCTTTTGGGTATGTATTTTCTTGACTTCTATTAATTTGGGGGGGGGAAATTTGGCCATTATATCTTCAGTTATAATCTACTGTCTATATGTGAGGCTGAAAATTAATTTATGAATCCCAAAACTTTGTTAGCATTTAACATTACATGAAGCTATAGATGTTAATGAAAATATACATGCAATGGACATAAAAGTAGGAGGAGAAAGCAAAAGCTCAATGAGGAAGTGTAAAAATGTTCTTTTTATGCTGAAAACTATCAATAGAAAATTTCCCCTCCTTTATTCCAAATCCATAATTTTGTGAAGGTTATCAGAACTAAAGCTGAATTTTTTTCTGCTTAAATTGACATTTTTCAGCTTTGGCCTCTGATGGGACTCAAGACAGAGTATCACGAAATATGGTACCTTGGCATAGAGAATTTAAACTGAAAGAGACTCAGAAAACAACAGAAACAGGAGGTCACTCTGAACTTCCTCCCTACCCTTCTCTCTTGAAACAGTTCATAAAAGCCTTATTTAAGAGATGCTTTCCCTACACAGAGGAAAAGTGCTTCCATGTCTCTGAAAACAAAGTGATGCTAAGAAGAATCCAAAGAGGTTTTGGGAAATTTCCCTATGATTACTGCATTTACCTCATTGTCCTTTGCTGTAATAATCCTCCACAGCCATCAATTCTTCATCAAACATAGACAAAATTCTCAGCTCTAATTGTATCTTTGTATCTGTATTTTATTCTGAAGCCTGTGGTATTATGTAAAGCATAAATAACTGTGTTTTTCTCCTGTTAATCTGTATTTGTCACTTTGATTTTCAGATCCAATCAAGAGAGCTCAAAGGGTTGAGTCAAAGAAAAGGTTTCCTCCCCTGTATCTGTAATACCCTTATCTGATAATCCAGACCCCTGGTGAAATTTTGTATTTTAGATACAATTTCTTTCCTCTTACAGAAATTCAGATTAATGAAGATCGATTTTGAGTTTTACAAGCCCTAGACAACTTAACCACATACTATATTTTTTCTGGACTCCTCCTTACAGCTTCCCCTCAAGGAAAAATTAATATTGCTAAGAAACATTTGCCTTCCACATTGGTCACAGCTTAATTTACTTTTCACTTTTTCTGTCTCTTATTGTTATAACCTTCAATTAAATTACTTATTTAATTTAATAAAAATTACCAAATCACCCACTTTTTTTCTGTTTACCTCTACCACTTCCTTCAGCTTGAGCAACAAATTCACTCTACCTGCAAAATGAGTCTAATATTTTGAGGGAAAATAGAATGTGGCAGAAAATTCATGTGTCCAATTTCTTTTTCTTTTTCACTCCCAGCAATAAACACCATTTGTGTCTTTTTATTAGTAATGTAATTCTTATAACTGGGAGATGATAATACAAGTTAAGAACATTTAATAAAAATACTCCAAAAATTTTAACAACACTATATTTATTCCAAAGTATTTCCCTGTCCATTTTGCACTTCTTTCTCACAATCAACCTGTAAGGTAGACAGGGGAGATATTATTACACTTGAGGAAAATGGAATATATGGCCCCGAGAGTAACACATAATTAGGCATGTCTCAGACGACGTAACATAATGTTCTAAGCAACCTCAATGTGTGGCATGAAATCTCCAATGGTCTACTTTCAGGTCTCTGTTGAAAAGAAAAACAAAAGGAGTGTGAGATGGAAAAGTTATATTTGTGGACTAGGAATCAGGAGACTTAGGATTCCATCTCTGTGCAGCTGTTTATGATATGACTCAAACAAGTCACATAAATTAACTTCTACATCAGTTATACGATGATGTTGGTCATCACATTGACTGCCTCACAGTGAGAGGATAACAGACAGGAAGGCCAGTGGTCTCCAAATGGAGGAAATAGAGTGCAAGTGTCAGACAATTTTTTATCTCTCTTAAGTGACAGGAGGAAACAAACTAGTGATATATTTTCTCCCCCTTTCTACACAAATTTAAAAAAAGGTTTCTCTTAAAATTTTGTGTTGCCATAATGACACCTGGTTCCACCGGAACTTAACTTTTCTCAAACCCTGAGCTAACCAATGCATTTTTCTTATGGAAATGTTTGTCTTAAGCTATGTTAATGTACTATGCATTTACCCTAGACTCGGTCTGCAAGTTGGTTCCACCTAAAGGCTTAGAACTGACTTGACAAACCAGTATGTTATACTCATACATTGTTCTCCTAATCGGTGTTAATGAAACTATATATTTGTATGGAAATCTGCCTTTCTTCAGGAATCATGTCAATCATTTCATGGCCCTGGATGACTCACCTGGTGCCATTCTCTGAGTTTTGAGACATTTCCTTTTTCTAATTAGCAGACTGCTAGTAGCTGTATAACATCCAGCTAAAGACTAGCAGGGGGGAACTCTTTCTATCCCTTTCTGATGTCTATGTCAGAAGCTTTCTCTGTCTCTTTTATACTTTAATACAACTTTATTACACAAAAGTTCTGAGTGATCAAGCAATGTCTCTGGCCCCGGATTGAATTCTCCTCAGGAGGCCAAGAATTCCGGCCTCTTTTGTGGTTCAGCAACAACCTTTCAGTGGGATGTGTGAAAAGTGCTCTGAAGTCAATACATCTTTGTCCTCCCAAAGCCCTAATTTCTAGCATTTTCTAATTCTTTCCCAGGTGGCACTAGTGGTAAAGAACCCACCTGCCAATGCAGGAGATGTAAGAGAGATGGGTTCGATCTCTGGGTTGAGAAGATCCCCTGGAGGAGGGCATAGCAACTCTCTCCAGTATTCTTGCCTGGAGAATCCTATGGACAGAGGAGCCTGGAGGGCAACAGTCCATAGAGTCACAAAGAGTTGGACATAACTGAAGTGACTTGCCACACAAGCACACACAGTGTAAATAACACCAATACATAGATATTATTGAAATAAAATAATAAGGGACTGATGAGTTTGAGTACTTGTTACCTTTATTTGTTTTTTTAACTTTTTAAAGAGCAGTTTTAGGTTTACAACAACATTGAGCAGAAAATACAGAAATTTCCCATCTGCTCCCTGTCTTTACTCTTTGGTATAGCCTCCCCTGTTATCAATATCAATATCCCCCACTAGTGTGGTACATTTGTTCCCAAGAATTAACCTCCATTGCCACATCAAAATTACCCAAAGTCAATAGTATCTTAGGGTTCACTCTAGGAGTTGTATATTCTTTGAGTCTGGACATATGTATAATAACACATATCCAGCATTATAGTGTTGTACACAGTATTTTTACTGCCCTGAAAATCCTCTCTGCCCTGCTTATTTATATTTCTCTTCTCTCTAAGCCATGGAAACCACTGATATTTTTATTATTTTCATAGCTTTGTCTTTTCTAGAATATCATAAAATTGGAGTCATACAATATATAGACTTTCCAGATTGGCTTCATTCATTTAGTGATATACATTGAAGATCCCTCCATGGCTTGTCATGGCATGATACCTCCTTTCTTTTGAACACTGGGTGCATCACAACTTGTTTTGTTTATTCACCTACTGAAGGACATCTAAATTGCTTCTGTTAGGTAGTTAGAATAGGAAACAGGAGTCCAGAATTGTGGCGGCTAAAAGACAAGAAAAGGAAAAGCCCACAAAAATAGAACAAAGGAAGGTCCAAGGACAGGAGTGAGGACCTCAGGTAGAACAAACAACACTCCTGGATAGCCCAATTTACATAGGGCAGGCCCAGGGGGAGAAAAACAACATATAAAAAGAGGAGCCAAAGAGCCGGGGTTCTCTTTCTCTCCCACGTGCTGGGGCGCTCTTCTCTTTGTGTCTTCGGGTCGACATGCTCTCATCCCTTGAGGATGGATTTTCCTGCTATTTTCTAAATAAAATAGAGCTATAACACGGAGCTGTAACACTGATTTGTCTAAGAGCTATAAAACGGTCTGTCCAAGACCCGAGACCTGTGACACGCTGAAGGGTTTAATGTTCGTCACTCCAAATCTTTGTTGTGACGAGACAGACCGAGGAGTATACACTCGCCTGACACTTCCAAAGTTTGGAAATTATGAATAAAGCTACTGTAAACATCCATGTGCAGATTTATGTGGGGCCATACATTTTCACCCCAGGTGGCACTAATGGTAGACAACCCACCTGCCAATGCAGGAGACCTAAGAGATGTTAGTTCAATCTGTGGGTCAGGAAGATCCCCTGGAGGAGGGCATGGCAACCTGCTCCAGTATTCTTGCCTGGAGAATCCCATGAACAGAGGAGTCTGTTGGGCTATGGTCCATAGGGTCGCAAAGAGTCAGACATGACTGAAGTGACTTAGCATGGGCACAAAAGTTTTCAACTCCATTGGCTAAATAGCAAGGAGTGTGATTGTTAGATTTCATGGTTAGAGTATATTTGATTTTTTAAGAACAAACAAACTGTCTTCCAATTTGGCTGCACCATTTTGCATTCTTACCAGCAATGTTCCATACCCTCAACAGCATTTGGTGTTGTGTTCTAGTGAATTTTTTTATTGTAAGTTTATAATATTTAATTTTAACAATGGTAGGTTTAACAACAAGGTAGCAAAATTTCTGAAAACTTCACAAGTGACCCTTATATAAAGTAATAGTAGCCACTCCCCTACACTTTTCAAAGTCTAGGACTACCTCTGTTTACCTCTGGTACTGAAGAAAGACCATTCTGTCTGGAACCTGAGATTTGGGTCATTCTAAAAGCTCCTTGCCCAAGCCCTTTCACCAACTGATGCTATCATCTTCACATTTTCATTTTACATTTATCTTTCCTGTGTATAGATATTCTCTACCATTGACTGTTTTTGTCTTGGGATTTTGGTCAACACCTCAGAGGATACACAGGATGCCAGGCTGTCCACTCAGTTTCTTCAGATGACTGACACTGCCTTCTCTTGGACTAAATCATACATAATATGAGCTTAGGCTACTTGTAACTTAAGATAACAAAAGTTACCTGTTGAAAATCATAGAATTTATTAGTGATAGAGCTGTTGTTCAGTTGCTAAGTTGTGTCTGACTCTTTGCAGCCCCATGGGCCACAGCACACCAGGCTTCCCTGACCTTCACTATCTCCTGGAGTTTGCTCAAACTCATGTCCATTGAGTCAGTGAAGTCATCCAACCATCTCATCCTCTGTCATCCCCTTCTCCTGCTACCTTCAATCTTTCCCAGAATTGGGATCTTTTCCAGTAAGTCAGCTCTTCATATCAGGTGGCCAAAGTATTGGAGCTTCAGCATCAGCATCAGTCCTTCCAATGAATATTCAGGGTTGATTTACTTTAGATTGACTAGTTTGATTGACTGGTTTGATCTCTTTGCAGTCCAATGGACTCTCAAGACTCTTCTGTAGCACCACAGTTTCAAAGCATCAATTATTTTGCACTCAGCCTTCGTTATGGTCCAATTTTCACATCCATACATGGTTACTGGAAAAACCACTGCTTTAACTGTACAGACCTTTCTCAGCCTTTTAAAACACTGTCTAGGTTTTTCATAGTTTTTCTTCCAAGGATCAAGCATCTTTTAATATGACAGAGCAGTGACCATGTTTACTTGGACTGATTCCTACATCCTTAGACCTGGGATTGCCACCTACTGCCAAGGTGATGAGAGGCAGGGCCCTGGAGAGAATGAGACATCACCCCTTTCTAACTTGGCCTTGCTTTCCTCAAGGTGTCTATGTTAACACCATTTTGGAGTTATTTCCAGCCTCTTGATATCTTTCAGGGCCAAGAGTGTCCCGTTTTGAGGTGAATAATCCTTGGTAATGAATATTGATTTCCAGTAAGTTAGGCCAAGATGAAGTGTGTTGCTCTAGATTAGCCATATGTGTCCCTTAATAGCTTGAGAAAAGGCTCCAGTGATCTAATAAATAAGCACCAGAGAGAAATAAAAAAGGCACTGCGTTGCTAGGATACCTAGCTGGGCATTTGTTTTATTACCAAGTTGGTAAGTGTAAAACAAACAATGACAATTGCTACCTCAAAGAAATACAAAATGCTTGCTGGAAAGTGACAGAAAGGAAAAATAGCTGCTCTCTGGAGAGGGGAGACCTTGCTTCTCACTACATATTAAGTTTGAAGAAATGTGTATTCTTTTTGCCTAGTCTCTCAGAGGCTTAGAAAACCAGCATCAGTCATGACAACATGTAATCACAGTAGCAGATGCAACATTGTATGCAATGTTCTATTGCTCTTTCCTTGTTCTTTGTGTATACTCAAGAGACAACAAAGGATTTTCCATGCCAATGATCCACTAAGTACCCAGGTTCATTTAGGTTATGGCCACACACAACCAGGGCCATTGATCAATTAAATCAACTCATCAGAAGAATGAGAATCTATTAAAACTACTTTTGAAGCCTAGTAAACAAAATTGTTTGTTTCGTTTCCCGGTTTGCTTCATTGAATTTCAAACACCTAATTAAATGAAAAATATTTCAAGTTTTCATTATATGCTCAAAATTATTATGGTTAGCAGTATGAAGATTATGCATGTAATAAAAGTTTTCCTGCCACAAGTCAAGTTGTGTTGGACAGAAAGACTAGTCAATTAATCCAATCTTGACACTGACCAAAGGCCAGTGCTTGATAGTTAGACAACAGCTGAGACAACCCAGAATAGAGGAGACTACAAAGAAAAACTTCAGCAAGTGGTTAGGGTAAAAATAAAACTAAAAACAAAAGTAAAACTGAGTCTAAGAGTTGATTCCCAGGACTTAAAATATGTGATTAAGCTAAAAGCTGGTTAATAAAGATACAGAGATGGAGGTGAAATGTGACAGAATTGATGAACAATAGAACACCATACTTTTTTTTTGTTCCTCCATGCTAATGTAAAGATGGGAATAATAAAGGACAGAAATTGCTAGCTCTGGGAGTTGGTGATGGACAGGGAAGCCTAGTGTGCTGCAGTCCATGGTGTTTCAAAGAGTCGGACATGACTGAGTGACCTAACTGAACTGAACAGAAGCAAAAGATATTAAGAAGAAGTGTCAAGAATACATAGAAGAACTATACGAAAACGATCTTCATGACCTAGATAACCACAGTGGCGTGATCACTCACCTAGAGAGCCAGACATCCTGGAATGCAAAGTCAAGTGGGCCTTAGAAAGTATCACTATGAACAAAGCTAGCAGAGGTAATGGAATTCCAGTTGAGCTATTTCAAATCCTAAAAGATGATGCTGTGAAAGTGTTGCACTCAATATGCCAGCAAATTTGGAAAACTTAGCAGTGGCCGCAGGACTGGAAAAGGTCAGTTTTCATTCCAGTCTCAAAGAAAGGCAATGACAAGGAATGTACAAACTACTGGAAAACTGCACTCATCTCACATGCTAGCAAAATAGTGCTCAAAATTCTCCAAGCCAGGCTTCAACTGTACATGAACCATGAACTTCCAGATGTTCAAGCTGGATTTAGAAAAGGCAAAGGAACCAGAAACCAAATAACTAACATCCTTTGGATCGTTGAAAAAGCAAGAGAGTTCCAGAAAAACAAAACATCTACTTCTGCTTTATTGACTATGCCAAAGCCTTTGCTGTTTGGATCAGAACAAACTGTGGAAAATTCTAAAAGAGATGGGAATACCAGACCACCTGACCTGCCTCTTGAGAAATCTGTATGCAGGTCAAGAAGCAACAGTTAGAACTGCACATGGAACAACAGACTGGTTTCAAATCAGGAAATGAGTAAGTCAAAGCTATATATTGCCACCCTGCTTATTTAACTTATATGAAGAGTACATCATGTGAAATGCTGGGCTGGATAAAGCATAAGTTGGAATCAAGATTGCTGGGAGAAATATCAATAACCACAGATATGCAGATGACACCACCCGTACAACAGAAAGTGAAGAAGAAATAAAGATCTTCTTGATGAAAGTGAAAAAGAGAATGAAAAGTTTGGCTTAAAGCTCAACCTTCAGAAAACTAAGATCATGGCATCTAGTCCCATCACATCATGGCAAATAGGGAAACAAAGGAAACAAAGAGAGACTATTTTGGGGGACTCCAAAGTCACCACAGATGGTGATTGCAACCATGAAATTAAAAGATGCTTGCTCCTTGAAAGAAAAACTATGACCAACCTAGAGAGCATATTAAAAAGCAGAGATATTATTTTGCCAACAAAGGTATGTCTAGTCAAAGTTATGGTTTTTTCAGTAGTCATGTATGGATGTCAGAGTTTAACCATAAAGAAAGCTGAGTGCTGAAGAATTGATGCTTTTGAACTGTGGTGTTGGAGAAGACTTTTGAGAGTCCCTTGGACTGCAAGGAAATCAAACCAGCCAAGACTAAAGGAAATTAGTCCTGAATATTCATTGGAAGGACTGATGCTGAAGCGGTAGTTCCAATACTTTGGCCACCTGATGTGAAGAACTGATTTATTGGAAAAGACCCTAATGGGAAATATTGAAGGCCGGAGGAGAAGGGGGTGACAGAGGATGAGATGGTTGGATGACATCACTGACTGGATGGACATGAGTTTGAGCAAGCTCTGGAAGTTGGTGAAGGACAGGGAAGCCTGGCATGCTGCAGTCCATGGGGTCTCAAAGATTCAGGCATGAGTGAGCAATTGAACTGAACTGAACTAAACGTGTTAATGGGGATGCACACATTTTAGTCTCATAGGATTCTAGTTCCCTGATTTGCACATCAGTGATCTAGACTCATAAAACAAAAGAGATATTCTATTACAATGGTAAAACAGAAAGAGACTCATGGAGAAGACATCATTAGAAAAGAATACATAACAACTTAATATTTCACTGCAAATATTAAGCCAATATTAAGCTGTTGGGAGAAAGTGAAAATCTGTTAGTGCTGGTAGTAATAGGCTCCATGAGAAACAGAATTTTGTGTTTTTGGTGTTTTTTTAATAGATGAAGCCTTTATGGGACTTCCCTCTTCCGTGGAGGTCCAGTGGTTAAGACTTCACCTTCCAATGCAGGAGTATGGATTTGACACCTGTTCGGGGAGCTAAGATCCCACATGCCTCAGAGCTAAAACACCAAAACACAAAAGAGAAGCAATATTGTAACAAATTCAACAAAAGCTGTAAAAAATGATCCATATTTTTAAAAAATCTAAAAAATAAAGGAATTTACATGAGTGAAGAGAGAGATGGTGAAGTTTCTAGAAAAACCTGTTATTAAACCACAGTTTCACTGTGATAAAATTTTCTGTCTGTAATAGTAGCTAAATATATATATATATATATATATATTTTTTTTTTTTTCCCCCCTCGCAAAAGCAAACGTCAACGAAAATCTTAAAAAAGAATCTTCATATCTTTCTTGCCACTTTTATCCTGGGACCTCAATCTAGATTTGAAGGGATGGTAATGACTGCTGAGAGGAAAATTCTACTGCCAAACTCGTCAGGCTTGCTCTTGTCAACTGAATTATTAGCTTAGAGAAAGTCACAGTATTTTTTTCTTCATTAATTTATACAAGGAAATATTCTACAGGCCTGTCAGCCATGACTATTTTTCTCCCGGGTTGATCTAATAATGTCAGCACCTAACTATTCTTTTAACTAGATTTACAAAGCATCAGGCACTTAGAAGAAGAACATTTTTGCAAAATAATATATGACGAGCTATGAGGTCATGGTGCAAAGGACTCATGAAAGGATCAAGGTAGCTTCTACTTCTAAATCCTAATCTCAGGTGTTTCCCTGAAAAATAATTCTTATATGAAAGTGCTCAGTCACTCGATCATGCCTGACCTTTGGTGACCTCATGGGTTGTAACCTGCTGGGCTTGTCTGTTCATGTAATTTTCCAGGCAAGTATACTGGAGTGGGTTGCCATTTCCTCCTCCAGGGGATCTTGCTGACCCAGGGATCAAACCCGCATCTCCTGCATTGCAGGCAGATTCTTTACTGCTGAGTATGTGAAAGGGATCCTAGTTAAAATTACACCCAGGTAATGCTGAAATTTTCCCTAGGCTGGGTCTACAGGATCCATAACTGTTTATCATCCTTGGTTCCTGCCATAGAAGGAAGCACTGGTATCTTCTATTAAAGTTCATTGTTCTCCATAAACTTTGATTGAATGCAAATTGCCATAATGCCTTCTGCATTCTTTCCTCTTTTCTTCTATGCTTCCCAGCTCCACACCCTCACAATGTGGTAAGTGGTAAGTAAGAGGGGAGATTCCTGCACTCTGTCCATCTTATAGTTTTCATCTTCATTCGGGGTAGTAACATGACTTTCCAGGAGCAAATACTGCCTCTTTGATTGCATGCTACCTGCAATGTGTTTCCTACAGAACCGAGTCTTCAAATCAGCCTGTGGTTGGTTGAACCCTGTGCCACGTCAGAAAGCCCCACTAGTGAGAGTTTGCAAGTGTGAAACATCTCAGTTTACAATCAGAAGGATGAAAGGAAAACAGCAGCTCAGTTTCCTACTCCCTTGATTATAGTTTCATGGGGCCCAGGAAGACCCACTGATGACAGCTTTGCTGTAAGGCATTTATTATCAGAAATATATATATATATATATATATATATATATATATATTTAATGTATTTAACATAGGATGCTACGAAATAATTTTAAAAACTCAAATATATGTATGTATGTGTGTGTTAGCTTCTCGGTCATATCCAACTCTTTGTGACCCCATGGACTTTAGCATGCCAGGCTCCTCTGGCCATGGAATTCTCCAGGCAAGAATACTGGAGTAGGTAGCCATTCCCTTCTCCAGGGGATCTTCCCAACCTAAGGATCAAACCCAGGTCTCTTGCTTTGCAGGCATATTCTTTACTGTCTGAGCCACCAGGGAACCATGATATGTATGTGTGTGTGTGTGTGTGTGTGTGTGTGTGTGTGTGTGTGTGTGTGTGTATATTTGTGTGTATATTTAAAAGAGAGAGAAAGAGAAAATTAAATTACATATATATATATAGGCAAAAGCCACCCATTTTAGGTGTCTAATTCAATAATTTTTATTATATTCACAGAGTCATGCAATTTATCACCAGAATCAATATTAGACCATTTTCATCACCCCCCACAAAGAAACCCCATATCTGTCTCCTCTTAGCTACTCCATCCCTCTTGCCCTAGGAAGACACTAACAGACTTTCTATCAGTCTTGCTTTGCCTAATTTGAACATTTTATATAGATGGACTCACACAATATGCAGTCTTTTGTCACTGACTTCGTTAATGTAGCGTATATATACCCTAAATAATTTAAAGCAAGACTTTCCAACAGATATTTGGACTAATGTTCACTGTAGCATTATTCACAATAACCTAAAAGGTAGTAGCAGCCTAAGAGTCGATTGACAGATAAATGGATAAATAAAATGTGATATATATAGTCACTGGGAGATGACAGCAGGTAAATGTGAATAAGCAAATTAAAAAGGAAGGGAACTCTGACAACATGGATGGGCCTTGAGGACACCATGCTAAACTGAAATAAGCCAGTCATGAAAAGACAAATCCTTTATGATTGTATTCATAGAAGTTTCCCTAGAGGAGTCAAATTAAGATAGATAAAAAATAGAATGGTGATTGCCAGGGGTTGGAGAAAAGGAAAAATGAAGAGCTACTTTGTAATGGGCATAGAGTTTTAAATTTTCAAGAGGAAAACAGTTCTGGAAATTTGTTGCACAACTTAGTGAATGCAATTAAGGATATGACACTTTGACATAAGGAATATTTTTAGATTAAGGAAGCTGAAAATCAGCAGATACAAAGAAGTTCTGTTTTCCCTTTATTTGCCTGAAGTAGGGCTAGTTTCCCTTTGTGAATGAGACATATATTTCCTTATTGAAGGTATCCACTTATTGCCTATTCCAGAGTCAGGTATAGAGACAGAGTCAGCACCAAGATGAGTCTGCATAAATAAGCCTTTCTAAAAATACTCATATCTTTCATTAATTTTCCCATAGACTTTCTAATAACTGTCCCATGATTTAAACTGCCTCAAAGTCCAAGCCCTCTTTCCTTTGTTAAAATGGTAAATAAGTCCCCAAATCTAACTACTCTGAGCTTCATCTCTTTTGCATAATGTCTGTGCATGTGAAATATTAATACAAATTGTATGCTTTTTCTCCTGTTAATCTTTCTTTTAGTTTAAACTGCTAGTCCATAGACTCTAAATCTAAGAGGTTAGAAGAAAAGATTTTTTTGTCTAATAATACTTAGAAGTGGGATTGCTGAATCCTATGAGTGTGTGTGTTAGTCACTCAGCCATGTCTGACTCTTTGTGACCCCATATACTGTAACCTGCCAGGCTCCTCTGTCCTTGGAGTTCTCCAGGCAAGAAGACTGGAATGGGTTGCCATTCCCTTCTCCAGGGGATCTTTTCAACCCAGGGATCAAACCAAGGTCTCCCACAATGCAGGCAGATTCTTTACTGTCTAAGCCACTAGGGAATCAGCCACCAGGGAATCCTATATTAATTTTAATTTTTTTCAGAATCAGTTCTACTGTTTTCTACAGTGGCTTCACCATTTTTTATTCCCACCAATAATGCCTAAGGGTTCCAATTTCTCTATATTCTCACAAACACTTGTTATTTTACTTATTTATTTATTTTTCTGATAGCCATCCTAGTGAGTAGGATATAGCATCTTGCTGTGATTTGCCTTTTATCTTTATTTTAAACACACTTTATATTCTTATCGGCCAATTGTATATCTTTTATGAAGAAATATCTATTCAATTCCTTTGTCTTTTTTTTTTTTCAATTTGACTTTTTGTTGAGTTTTGAGAGTTGTTTATATATTCTGGCTATTAATCCTTTATCTGATGTATGATTTGCAAACATTTTCTCCCATTCTGTCAGTCACCTTTTCATTCTTTTTTTGTGTGTGTGTGCAAAAGACAAATTATCTTTTTGACCATCCTAATAATTTGGATGAACAGTTTCATATCATGATGATTATTGTACACCAATATCCACCGAGGAATTTGAACATTTCCCTTTCACTTTAGCACTCATGTCAGTCTCAGACAGTAAAGAATCTGCCTGCAATGCGGGAGACCTGGGTTCGATCCTTGGGTTGGGAAGATCCCCTCGAGAAGGGAATGTATGCCCAATCCAGTATTCTTGTCAGGAGAATTCTGCGGACAGAGGAGCCCCGTGGGCTACAGTCCATGAGGTTGCAAAGAGTCGGACATGGAAATGAGTCATTATCACCTCCGCCACATTCTAGCCAGCAGAGTTTATATTGTGGCAGGAAAATCCTGCTGATTAAATCTTACTTCAAGATTCTTCTTAGGTATCACTTAAGGACGACATGTCAGAGAAAAGTAGAGGCTGACACCCTTATTAGTTTATTAACAATTACTCTGTAGCGACTCTGCTTTCAAAGTCTCCTTTTTCAGTTTGGTTTAACTGCAACTTTCCTGTGATTTCTGTTTTGGACTTTATACACTGCTTTTAAAATGTATTTATTTAGCTCTGCCAGGTCTTAGTTGCCGCTCATGGGCTTTCTGCATGGCTCCCTAAGGTGGTGTGGAGGGTGAGCTGGTTCCTTATATGGGGCCAAGGTAGGGGTGTGTTCAGGGGTTAGGCCAGAGGGGTGGCTAGGGTGTCAAGGAGGAGAACTTTGTCTGGGTGCATGGGATCTTATTTCCCTCACCAGGGATTAAACCTGCATACCCTGCAGTAGAAGGCAGATTCTTCACCACTGAACCACCAGGGAAGTCCCAGATTATACATTGTTTATGTATCCCGACTCTGCAAAAGATTATACTTGACACTATATGTGCTAGTTGTCTCACAACTTTCTGATACACTAATATCTACTCTTTTGCCCTTACTCTAAGATGTGTGGATGTACGGTGATATCTCTGGTTTGAATTATCTACCTAGAGGAGAGTGAACACATGAAATAGGTCAAAACAACACTTAAACTCTGATACTAGGGGATGGGTGACTTACCTTGTCAGTGGGTTAAGAATTATAAGAGTAATAATATGTCTGGGTATGCCTAGGTATGCTTAGCTCAGAAAAAAGCAACAGATAGAAGAGAACCGCCCATATTTAGAACTTGACTTTACTCTCTGGCCATTACATGGTATTTTGTATGATACTCATACAATGCTTGTCTGGTTTATTCCGTTTAGCATAATTCAGGTTGCTACTAGGTGGAAGGTGGGGAAAATGGGGAGATGTTGGTCAAAGTGAAACTGAGCAGGACCCCATGGGGCCCCTCCAGGTACAAAAGTGCCTCTGTGTCCCCTGTCTCCTGTTTGTAGAAGACCTGTAGTCTCTCCAGGCCTTCCCTGAGTTACAGAAGAGCATGCTGAAGCAGTTCATGACTAGGATAATAGAGTCACACAATCTTTAGTTTCTCCCTAAAGGACATAGATAACAGAATCCAGGCATATTTCTGAGTTGTTTTGCAGATACTAAAGCAACCAGCAGAGGGAAAAGCTACCTACATGATGTCCAGAATGTAGCCATGACATAATTTGCTCCATCTTGAGGCTATAGCTGGCGTAGTTCCAAGAACTGGTCTCAAGCAAATGGGAATAAATTAAGCCTGGGATTGAAGGTTAACTATGCTTAAAACAATCGAAATGACACCGATCAGACCACCACATGACCAATTTCAAGATGCTTGTTGGAACTAACTATGCTGTTCCGCAAGTAGTCCCCAACTGCACATCCTTGAAACTTTCCTTTAACAACTCTTGCCACCTGGTCAGCAGCTGCAAAATGGTTTATTGGATTCTAGTCTGCAGTGTCCCCAGGTTGTTGGCTTCCTGAATAAAGCATCTTTCATTTTCCACCAGCCCTTGTCTCTTGAACATTGACTTTTGAGCAAAGAGCAGCTGAACCTGAGTTTGGTTCTGGCTGCCTCAGCTAACAAATTGGTACAGGCTTTCAGTTACGAGAGACAATTTCTGAGGATGTGATGGACAGCATGGTGAACATAGTATTATGTATTATACACTGAAATTTTGTTAAAAGTACAGATCTCAGCACACACACACACACACACACACAAACACACACACGCGTATGTGGTAATTATATGAAGTAATGTATGTATTAAGTTGACTGTGGTAAACATTTTATAAGGTATACATGTATCAAATCATTCCAATGTATACATTAAATACATATAATTTTATTTGTCAGTTAAAATTCAATAAAGTAGAGGGGAAAGTCAGTAATAATCATCTTTGGGAAGCTTTCGACACATTCTCTTTTACCTTTATTTCCATCAAAAGGTCTAGGCAGTTTCATACCTCTTTATTCCTATAGAACCTAGAATATGCCTCTACTCTAGTTCATTCCACATTATTTTGGATTTATTTTGTCTATTTACTCACTCATGTGTTACTGCTGGAAGATGGAAGGAATTTTGTCTTCTGATCACGTGTTCCTTATCCTACCACAGCGCTCATCAGGTAAGTATATGTAGAATAGTAATTGATCAAAAGAATGAATCATTGAATCATTCTTAAATGAATATACATACATTTTTTGCACTATTTTCACTTCAGAAAACATTTTAACAGACATTATCCCATATATCATTAGAAGATTGGGAAAATGAGACAGTATTGAACTTATACAGATTAGGTTTGAATTTTCAGTCTCCCTGTCTATGAAGCCTTGAACATACCTGTATAGATATGTTTATAAGTTTATACCTCTCTGTTTCAGGGATATATTTTAAGACTATTCACATTCAGATTTATGTTAGAAGAAAATAGTACAATTTAAATTAACTCCTCACTTGAGTCACATTTAGAATATATCCAATATTTTTGAATTTTGTTTCTAACTCTGACTATATTACATGCTTCCAAATCTCAATCCTCAAAAATAATCCAATGCTGGTATTACCAAGGCTAGAATATTTTCTGAAGTTTGTATAAACTATTTTTAAACACTTACTACTATAAATGAGGCATGTAAAATTTTTACTGAATATAATTAAGATCAAATTCAGGTAAAAGTGTTAGTTTGAATTTCCTGTTTTCCATTTAACAAAGGTGAAAACTAAAGCCCAGGAAAGTTGTTTAACTTGCCAATTTTTTTTCACAGCTACTTATATGATTCCTAGTCTAAGGTCTTTCTTAATTATATTTATGAACTATAATGTTCTACATAGCAAAAGTGAAAATTATAGCACTTTATTTTCCCTTTAAACTACTCATTGTAACACCATTCTTCTGAGAAATGCTGAAGTGGAATTTCTAATAGCTGTTCCCAAAATTTCTCCTTTTCTTTTGCTTTTCTTCTTTTAGATTTTATTTTGTATGTATCACTCCAACATAATAAGTTTGAAAAAATCCTTTCACTTTTCTCTATATAACTCCAGTATAAAATTAAATAAAAAGTAGTTTAGAGAAAATACTCTGGGAGTTACATACAAGTTCTTCATGTATTGATGCCAATTTTCATCTCTCCCCTCTTCTGGGATCCAGGATAATTTATTTTGAAATAACTGTCTTATCTTGATTGTCACACTTTGCCTTTTTTAAAAAACTTGAACTACTCTGAAACCTTTTATTAACTGAGCTAAAATGAGTCCCCTTAGAGGCCTGTTTTGTGGCTTTATAAAAGTTTGCACTTTCCCCTGAAGTATCACAAATGTTATCAGTGGAAACTGTGAAAAGCATATAGTGCTGTTATGTCCTGTAAAAATTATGTTCCCCAAACAATTTCCTTGCTGCAAATATATCTCAGCTGGTGCTGTGGTTGCTGAACATTGAAATTAGAAAGCAGCTTCCCAAATTGTAACATTTGTTTCTGCTCTTCCCTTTGTAGGGGAAACTCACTGCAAAGAACTAAACAGAACAAGAACTAGGCAAAAAATTAAAAACTATTGTGCATCTTTTAGTTTCCAGTCTATAATGACTAATCCATCCAAGTCAAGTTGATTCCATCATATATAATCATGATTTTTTTCCCCATGGATTTACCATTGACTAGGTGTTCCTTCCTGACTTCCTAAAGTAAATCAACCTTGACCATTCATTGGAAAGACTGATGCTGGAGCTGAAACTCCAATAAGTTGGCCACCTGATGGAAAGAGCTAACTCATTGGAAAATACCCTGATGCTGGAAAAGATTAAAGGCAAAAGAAGAAGAGGGCAGCAGAGGATGAGATGGTTAGTTAGCATCACTGTCTCAATGGACATGAACTTGAGCAAACTCTGGGAGATGGTGGAGGACAGGGAAGCCTGGTATGTTGCAGTCCATGGGGTCGCAAAGAGTCGGACATGACTTAGTGACTGAACAACAACAATAACAGGTGTTTCTTAGTGTCTAGGATTAATTATTGTTCATTTTATACTCAGTATCTAGTTTCTCTATGGCAGATAATAAGTGAAGTTAAATGATCATTTCACTGTCAGAAAATTATATGAGACAATCTTAGATATTATGCCTAAGTTAACTTAAAATCTTCTCACCTCTTAGTGTTTTGTTGTTGTTATTGTTGGTGCTAATGGTAACAAAAGCCTATTTCAACACTTAGACAAAAAAAAAAGTATATACCATATGGACACTTTTCTAGCAGTCCAGTGGTTATAGGCTTCACCTTCCCATGCAGGGGGTGAAGGTTTGATCCCTGGTCAGGGAAATAAGATCCTACATACCTCATAGGCAAAAAACCAGAACATAAACAATAGAAGCAAAATTGTAAAAAAATTCAATAAGGACTTCAATAATGCCCCACATCAAAAAACAAGAAATCCTTATGGACATTGCACCACATTCAGGTTCAAAGAGATCTAGCCATTATTAGAAATCAAAACCAAAATAGCTACACTTTAATGTCCTTTTCTGTGGGAGTGTGTAGTCCATCGTTTCTACTCCTCCCTTAATGTTTCTTCAATGTCCCTATTAATTTGTGGTCTTTTTTTTCCCCCAGAGACAAGGTAGAAGATGCCCACCAACAGTTAACCTATGTCTCAGCTTAAACTATGAAGACAAACTCAGTAGGATCTCTGAATCCCAATTCCTAATATTTGAGACAAACTATCTTCCAAATATCAAATATTCCAATCAGCCTGTCCTAGGAGATCAAGGGATTACAACAAGGATGTAACAAGGCTGCCAAGTCTTATTCCAAAGTTGTGTAATGTAATCCAAAACATGTATTTATGAAAATAACCCAATGAAATCATGGAAATGTTATGGATTTAAAGTAAAAATTAATGGAGAAAACTTTCATTGACACATTTTTAAGAGATGTCACTTCAGGTGCTTCAGACTTTTGTTCAAGTGCTTCTTCTGAAATAGAACTGTTGATTTACTGGCTCCATGAGCTTCACCATATTTGAGCAGCATGGGTTGAAAGAGATACTCTTCCTAGGAAGCTAGAATCATCTATGTTTTCCAGACCATATCTGTGACAAGTCCAGGAATGCACATACATCAGCCTTGTTACTTTGCCCCATTAAACACTTTAAAGCCTGTTGGTCTTTGGTTTTAATCTCAAGTAATTATCACTTAGGAGTGCTGGGTACTTCAGGACATCAGCCTTAGTTAGTCATTTAGAGGGCAATTCCCTGCAGCTAATGAAAAATGAGAAGGGAACCAACTGAGCAATAGTAATATTTAAGATTGTGTCTTTATTTTTACATCTCTGTCACAGTAGTGAAATACCAAGTGATAGATTTTTGTTCTTCTTTGAAATATTCAGCTTTTAATACACTCAAATTTAACAGTTAATCCAGTCAACAGTGCTGTGCTGCCTTGTCATTCACTCAGTCTTGTCATTCACTCAGTCTTGTCATTCACTCAGTCTTGTCTGACTCTTTGTGACCCCATGAAATGTTACATGGACTGTAGCTCACCAGGCTTCTCTGTCCATGAAATTTTCCAGGCAGGAATACCAGACTAGGTTGTCATTTCCTACTCTAGGGAATCTTCCTGACCCAGGGATCAAACCTGCATCTCTTGTATCTCCTTCATTGGCAGTTGGATTCTTTACCACTGCTCATTGATGTGTTAATATAACAGTCTAAAAATGAGTAAAGATTGAATAATTTCATTTATATCTGCACTAATTGTTCTTAACAATATTCTCAAAAATAGTAAGTGGTCAATATGTTTGCTGACACGAAGATATCATTGGAGATACTATGGCCAACAATTGTATTAGGTATTAGACTAAGCAGAGGAATAAATATCTCATTTACTTTACCTGCTAGTCTAGTCCAGGCTCTGATGCAGTAATAATCATCCCATACATCTTAATGCCTTAACATAGCAAATTTTTATTTCTTGCTCTTTTGACATTCACTAGAGAACTATACTCAATAATTCTTCTCCAAAGGGTGATCTGCTGGTCCAGACAGTTTGTACTATGATGAAATCATCTGAAACTCATGGTTTCTAGGATAGTGATAGAAAGGGAAGAATATTTCGGCATAATTTTTGAGGCTTGGCATGGAAGGAACTTACAATTTACTTCTTCCACCTGTTTTGGACTGAATTCAGTCATGTCTGTCCATCTAGGTGCTGGGAATGTAGTCTTGTTGCATACACAATAATAAGGAAAATTGGGATAAACTTTTCTCTTTCTCAGTGATCAACAAAGTACTGAACAAGTGAATAAAAACTAAGTAATATTACTGAAGAAGGGTATTACTTCTTAACATTTAAACATGGGTCTCAAGTTGGTAGAGTTCAAAATTTAATTACCATCACATTTCAGAAAAGAGAACCATATTGGAAAGATACTTCTCAGCTCCATGAGTTCAAGACACTTATCTGTCTTATTCATCACAGGCACCCTGGTACCTAAAATACTAATCTTGTAACATAATGCTTAAAAAATATTTCCTAAATAGATGAAGATATATAATAGAACCACATTTCTCTTATTTGACATTATACTCTAGTTCCTAGAAATAGTTGACTTTCAATATTGGCTTTTTGGGGAGAAGCAGGGTGAGATTTTATAAAGTCATTTTAATATTTCTGATTTTTTTCATTGCAAAAATATAAGTGAATAATTAAGGTAATTATTTTTGCTGCTTGAATACTTACCTTACTAAGAAAGAAATAATTCATACACACACAGTCACACAAGTAATCTCAGCAAATTGAGTGCCTTATATATGCTCTACACTGTTCTAATTGCAGTGGACAACACAGAGAATGTTTTGTTTTGTTTTTCTTCAAGGGGCTTATATTCTAATGTTAGAGCAGAAAATAAATTAGTAAATACATTTTATATGATCACCCTGCAAAATCTGGAGGAAACTCCACTCAAGATTTGGTTGAGATGTTGAGACTGATGATGTTGCACACACATAAAGAGGTTGTGCATATGCCTAAGTCACTTCAGTCATGTCTCACTCTTTGAGACCCTTTGGACCATAGTCTGCCAGGCTCTTTTGTCCATAGGATTCCTCAGGCAAGAATACCACAGTGGGTTACCATGCCCTCCTCCAGGGGACCTTCCTGATCCAGATCCAGGGATTGAACACACATGTCTTACCCATGTCTCTAACATCTTCTGCTTTGGCAGGCAGGTTCTTTACCACTAGTATCATCTGGGATGCCCAAAGAGGCTGTAAAAAGATCTACTACGTGATTGGATTCTCTAAGGAGAGCAGGACAGGATTCTCAAGCAGGTCTGTAATGTTTTAAGAGAGCACAGAAAGGAGGTGGCCTGGACTTTTGTTGTGGTTAAGGGTCAGGACTGGCAAAGAGTTTTCATGTGTGTGCAGGAGCTTGCATAATTTGAATCTCCTGCTTGTGTTAAGAGGGATCACTCAAGCTTTCTTATCATTGCCCAGATATGGGGCACCAGAGAAAAAGAGAAACGGTGAGGTTTCAAAGTTGTCAGCAGTCAAACATCAAAAAATAGTGTCAAACTCCTCACTACATATGTATTATATTGTGAATGTGCTGAGGAGGAAGATGTAGTAAGTCAGAGTAATCAAGGGTTTTGACAAGGTTGCCATTTAGATAGAGTGACCAAGGAAGTTCTCACTAGTGCCCCATGCTTGCCATTTTCTAGTTTCCTGGGCACAGCTCATCTCCAAGTTCTCAACATGATGCTATCAAGCATGAGTGAAGTGGTATTTCAGGGACTAACTTAAATGCTACTGTGGACCAGAGAGCAGTTGGGAATGATGGTTCTTGTTGAATTGTCTAATTCCATCTTTAGAATTGGTTAACTTTTTCAGAGCACCAGATATATTAAGGAATCCAATTTTTGATGATCCTCTAGAATTTTCTAAAAAAAAGTATTGATGGCCTTCTTAAAGTTAGCTCACAGTTGTATATGGTTAGGCACTGAAGTTATCTCCATCCCCAGAATAGTCACTTGTTCCAAGGTTAATTCCAATCTCCTTTGGCTTATTTTAAAGAATTATACTTTTAAGTATAATTTTTAGTGTAATCACTACTTCTGTAAATATCCCAAAAGAAGCAAATATAGCAGAGCTCAGATGCCAATCCACAGGATGGGTTACATATGTAAACTGAAGACCAAGAGTTGTCCTAGATATCATGTGGTTCTTCTAAATTAATTAGTAATAATGTAGCTAGCAAAATAACAAAAATAATAAACTCATAGAATACGCTAAATGTCAACTGTATTTCCTATTATTGCTATAATAAATCACCACATATTCAGAGACTTAAAAACATAAATTTCACAATAGACTTCTGATGATCAGCTGTCCAGTGTGTTAGCAAGACTGTGCTCCCTTCTGCAAGGTTTAGGAGAAAATCTGTTTCCTCACTCATTTTAATTATTGTCAGAATTTACCTCCTTGTGGTTGTAGGAATGGAATCTCCTTTTCCTTGTTGGCTGTCAATTAAGGGACATTCCTGGTTTCTAGAAACTACACACACATTCCTTGGTTCATGAGCCTTCCTCCGTTGTAAAGCCATCAATGGTGAATTGAGTCCCTTTCTCACTTGGATCTCTCCTGTCTTTCCCTCCACTATCATGCCTCTCTCACCAAAACTGGGAAATGTTCTCTGTCTGACTTTAGGGATTTGTGTGCTTACATTGGGACCATCTGGAAAATCCAAGATAATCTCACCATCTCAGGTCTATAACCTTAACTGCGTCTTCAGAGTACACTCTACTATATACGTACTCACAGATTTGTGGGATTAGAGTATCATATTTTTATGTCACCATTATTCTGCCTACCACACCAACTATTACAAAATCCAATCCAAATTGTGCAGATACTTTAAAGTCTTTATCCATGGTAATTCATCAGATGCTTTCTAATTTACTATTGCTATTATTTGAAACATTGATAAGTAAATTTTGAAGGGAAAAATAGTAAGATTATTTTTAGTAGCTACAATAGGAGAGAACTGAGATGGACTCTGTGGGGGGTATATTTGATAGCACACCAGATTTCTGGATGAAAACTGAATAAATAAACATGACTAACAGAACAGGCAATATTTAGATAAAATCATGGGCTTCCCAGGTGACTCAGTGGTAAAGAATCCACCTGCCAATGCAGAAGATGTGGGTTCAATCCCTGAATTGGGAAGATCCCTAGAGAAGGAAATAGCAACCAACTCCAGTATTTTTACCTGAGAAATCCCATAGACAGAGGAGCCTGGCAGGCTATATATAGTCCATGAGGTTGCAAAAGAATCAGACACAACTTCACGACTAAACAACAACAGATAAAATCATACAAAGCAAGTGATTTTTTTAATGCAGAAACTTGGCTTAAAAGAAGAAATGAGTGAACTCTTTTAGATGTGATGCATTTGAATTTTAATCAGTTACCCCATGGATGAGAGACAGCAAAGTCAGTAATCTGACTCACATTTGCATTACTATTTATTCTTCCAAATTTACTCATATGTATCGTCACAGTTTCTTCTTCCGACATCCCCAGAAAATGGAGATGCATGTCGGTAAGAACAATTGTCTTCTTACAACATGTGAAAGATAAGCTGATTTTAATTCAAAGCTGGTAGATTATTATTTACCAACTTTACCTATAAGAGATCTGAAGCAAACAAGTATTAAATAACTGTTGTTAAGATGACATGATTATAAGGAGCATGGATAGAATTTGAAACTTGTCAGCCCTGTCTGTTAATCAGTAAGCTGTATATCATTTCTAGACTTTCATCCTAGGGAGCAAAAGTTTTCAGCATCACCATTTCTTTATTTATTTCACCCCTTTGAAGACACATGATAAGGGCTTTTCAGGTGCACTAGTGGTAAAGAACCCACCCACCAATTCAGGAGATGTAAGGGATGTGGGTTCAATCCCTGGATTGGGAAGATACCCTGGAGTAGGAGATGGAAACTCACTCCAGTATTCTTGCCTGGAAAATTCCATGGACAGCGGAGGCTGGCAGGCTACAGTGCATGGGGTCTCAAAGAGTTGGACATGACTGAGTGTTCTTACACACACACACATACACATACACATACACAGACACAAGATAAGGAAAAATGTATACATCACTCATCCAATGACCATCTACATCTCTCCAGGTTGCTGTTGTAAAAGTGAGATTCTATCTTATCACACAGGTTACATATCTTCCCTTTCCTCTTGCCGTTAACATCTTTATTGTAAATTTCTTTTCCAGAATAGAGGTTTGGAATACCTGTAAGAACAATATACATGTTACTTTGTAAGCACTATGGGTCGACTGACAACAAATCCTTAAGGACCATATGGTGGTAAAATCCTTCAAAGTATACACAAACTGTAAAAACAGATTTAGGAGTGTATTCCTCCATCAATATGTCAGTCTTGACATGAATAACTGCCATTAGCATTAAAAAGAATTTCCAGGTTACATCTCTCAGGAGAAAAGATCCAAACCCTGTCATCTATCTCACAGACATACTAAATTGCTTCTTATGGAGCATGTGGAATTGCCCAAATCAAACACCCAAATGGTGGCAGTAGAGTTTAGTGGTGACGGTCCTTAAGGAGGGGCGGAAGCGGTTCATAACCATTTACCAAATTAATGGTCCCCTAGAGCCAGAATCTATTCCCTCCCTATAAACTAGAATAGTGTCAATTATTCCCTCAGTTACATGCAAAGCAGTCAGAGGACTTCTGAGTGTAAAGCTGATTCATTGCAGAGATATTTTAAAGCTTATCAGATGCCATAGTGGGAGACATCTTATTTTGTAGAATATGCAGTTTTATTGCTCATGTCTTTCCTAAGTAAAGAATGTTCAACTTGGCATTTGTCCAGGTCTCTGCTATTTCTCTTGCAGTCTTCTTAACATGAATAAGACCCTGTTAAAGTCAGGAAGGCTGCTGACACCTTGAGTACAGGCCAGGTTCCCTTGAAAATAAGGTGACTTTAAAAATTCTTACCATGAATGTGACATCTCCAATGAAAGGACAATTGCAAAAGGTATGAAAGTTTTATTAAAAAATTAATTAATTTGTAAAATTGACAATACAATTCATGAATGTTTGATGAAACTTAGAGAAAAATAATAATTTCTCTCTAAGATCACTATTCTTAAATGCTATGCTTTTTACCCTCTGATTACATTTTTTTTCTAATTTTTTTATATTCACCATGATGCTGGTAATTATATTTTTCCCAGTAGCATGAGTTGGGTCTGCCCCCCTTATCCCTTGCTTGGCTCAGCTGTCTGTAACTGATAGAGGTCCTACATCAATATATATTAAGAAAAATATTCAATGATTCAGTATCCAGTAATCAGGAATTGATTGCCCTTCCCTGCGGGTTTCCCTAGTGGCTCAGACGGTAAAGAATCTGCCTGCAATGTGGGAGAACTGGGTTCCTTCAGCATTCATTCATTTCTCTAAATATTTTTATAAAACTAAAATTACTATATATCTTTCACTAGATTTATTAATTAGCAACATGTTAACATTAGGCTCAAAGAAGATTTGATTTACAGTGGCTTAAATGATAGGCAGTTTCTGTGGGATTCATGCCGTCAGTGCCAGAACCTCTGCAATTTTCCTTTCATGACAATATGGTAACGGTATTACTTTCTCAGTTCTAAGCCTCCTTTTCTCATCTAAGACAAGAAGAAGAGAAAAACAGTAGGGCCATAGTCATGAAAATGATGCGTTATCCATTTGAATTTTACAGATGACCTAAACTTTTTCTTACACACCTAAATTGTATATCCTGGCTATGCCAAGCTGCAGTAGGTTGGTTAGGAAATACAGAGTTTTTGATTTCAAACATCTGTAGTTAAAAGCAGAGGAGAAATGAAAGATTGGAAATTGATTTTGGGACACCAACCACAGGAGCTGGTTGGAGTATGACTTTGTTTTGTTTATACTAATTTTTTTTTTCTCCAAATACTTAAGAACTCATGCAAGTGCCCAGAGATTTTGGTGAAATAACTTTGAGTTTCACTGTCCATACTTTGCTTACAATTTTTGAAAAAATATCATTTTCTTCTGCCAATTTCCTAAATCATTCATCCTAATTTTGTTAGTGTTAGAAGATACACTATCTCTTTTGTAATTGACCTCAAGTGTAATACTCTCCTAGAGCATATCTACACGTGGAGGACAGACTGGATAGAAGATGAGTTTTAGTTTTATTTTTCCTTTGGAAATAGCTCTTCAAAGTTGGCCTCAAAGCTTTCTTCAATCCTTTACAAAATCTGAAATTGTTACTTAGTTGGGAAATGCCACAGTATAGAATGTGTGCATACTTGTTTATTATGAGTGAGCTAATCACTCCTTAAACTGAGATCTTTTTTGATTTATTTTTTAACCCACTAAGTAAAGAAATGCCGTATTTTCATTTTTACCTGATTCATCATAAACAGAATATTTTCTGTCCCTGTCTGATTAAGCTTTAACTGTATTGTGGTACAATGAGTTCCATAGTATGATTATCAAAATAATGCCTCCCTCCTTTCTCACACACCTGTACCAAAAAAAAATCTTATCTACACACTAATCCCTGTAACCTATAAATATGGTACTTTGCTTGGTAAAAAGGACTTCACAGATGTGATTAAGGCCCATGGGATGAGGAAATTACTGTGAATTATCCAGATGGGACCAATCTAATTATATTAATTATTTTTTAATTAATTAATTTTAAATAAAACAAAGATGGATATCTTAATTTAAAAGGTACTATTCACAAAGAAGATAGACATCATAAACCACTGGACACCTTAACACCAAAGAAACAAAGATGCATAGAGCAGAAATAAGAAATAGGGAAAAGAAAAAATATGGAATTGCAGTGAGACATATTAACATTTCTCTGAAAATGCTTTATCAAGTGGAGAAAAAATGAGAATAGGAGCATCTTGAATGTTGTCATTAATAGTTTAAATGTAATAGATTTGTATTAATCATATCCTAAACAAACATATTTAAAAATTGTTATCTCATACATTATTATTAGATGTCCATAGGATTATTTAGTAGAAATGTCAAAGAAGTAATAAACATTACCAAATTTCAAAAAGTAGAATTCTTTTTGGTGTGTGTGATTCAGTTATACATATACACATATATTATTTCTGAAATTGTTATTATTTTCTCCCATTCTGAAGGCTGTCTTTTCACCTTGCTTATAGTTTTCTTTGTTGCGCAAAAGCTTTTAATTTTAATTAGGTCCCATTTGTTTATTTTTGCTTTTATTTCCAATATTCTGGGAGGTGGGTCGTAGAGGATCCTGCTGTGGTTTATGTCGGAGAGTGTTTTGCCTATGTTTTCCTCTAGGAGTTTTATAGTTTCTGGTCTTACTTTTAGATCTTTAATCCATTTTGAGTTTATTTTTGTGTATGGTGTTAGAAAGTGTTCTAGTTTCATTCTTTTACAAGTGGTTGACCAGTTTTCCCAGCACTGCTTGTTAAAGAGATTGTCTTTTCTCCATTGTGTATTCTTGTCTCTTTTGTCAAAGATAAGGTGTCCATAGGTGCGTGGATTTATCTCTGGGCTTTCTATTTTGTTCCATTGGTCTATATTTCTGTCCTTGTGCCAGTACCATACTGTCTTGATGACTGTGGTTTTGTAGTAGAGCCTGAAGTCAGGCAGGTTGATTCCTCCAGTTCCATTCTTCTTTCTCAAGTTTGCTTTGGCTATTTGAGGTTTTTTGTATTTCCATACAAATTATGAAATTATTAGTTCTAGCTCTCTGAAAAAGCCTGTTGGTAGCTTGATAGGGATTGCATTGAATCTATAGATTGCTTTGGGTAGTATACTCATTTTCACTATATGATTCTTCCGATCCATGAACACGGTATATTTCTCCATCTATTTGTGTCCTCTTTGATTTCTTTCACCAGTGTTTTATAGTTTTCTATATATAGGTCTTTTGTTTCTTTAGGTAGATATATTCCTAAGTATTGTATTCTTTTTGTTGCGATGGTGAATGGAATTGTTTCCTTAATTTCTCTTTCTCTTTTCTCATTGTTAGTGTATAGGAATGCAAGAGATTTCTGTGTGTTAATTTTATATCCTGCAACTTTACTATATTTATTGATTAGCTCTAGTAATTTTCTGGTGGAGTCTTTAGGGTTTTCTATGTAGAGGATCATGTCATCTGCAAACAGTGAGAGTTTTACTTCTTCTTTTCCAATCTGGATTCCTTTTATTTCTTTTTCTTCTCTGATTGCTGTGGCCAAACCTTCCAAAACTATATTGAATAGTAGTGGTGAGAGTGGGCACCCTTGTCTTGTTCCTGACTTTAGGGGAAATGCTTTCAGTTTTTCACCATTGAGGATAATGTTTGCTGTGGGTTTGTCATATATAGCTTTTATTATGTTGAGGTATGTTCCTTCTATTCCTGCTTTTTGGAGGGTTTTTATCATAAATGGATGTTGAATTTTGTCAAAGGCTTTCTCTGCATCTATTGAAATAATTATATGGTTTTTATTTTTAATTTGTTAGTGTGGTGTATTACATTGATTGATTTGTGGATATTGAAGAATCCTTGCATCCCTGGGATAAAGCCCACTTGGTCATGATGTATGATCTTTTTAATATGTTGTTGGATTCTGTTTGCTAAAATTTTGTTAAGGATTTTTGCATCTATGTTTTTCATTATATGTTATTACAAGTTATCAACTACAGTTCCGTGCTATGCAGTGACTTTTGTTGCTTGTTGCATATCTATTTTTTAAAATTATAAACCTAGTATTCTACTTATACTAAGTCAAACAAGTGGAATCAAAATGTCATAAATTTTCTTTTAGTTAGGCAAAAATTCATGTTTTCTAAAACTAATATATTATATATATTACTTATATATGTATACAAAGCTTTTCTACTATGCTTGATAAAGGCTTGAGAAAGAACATCCGAAAAAAAAAGGAGATGGAGAAATTAGAGAGCATAAACTAAATGAAATGGGAGCACTGAATATGAAATAGAAAAAGTGAAGCAAACTAAATAAAAATAAAATATCCTCATAAAGTACAGTTGTTTTTAAACAAAGCTGCTCATTAGAAACTTATCCGGCACTCTGGCAAAGGTAAACAAAAAAAAAAAAAGAAAAAGCAATACCTGAGCATTTGTATTTTCCAAAAACTTCCAAGATAATTCTGATATGAAAATGGATTTTAAAAACTGATTACAAGTTTTTCTTTTAAATGATAGTTTTGGTGATATAGAATTCCATAATTTTTCTGTTGACCAATCCTCATACAATGGTATTAAGTAATAGTTACATACTCACAATAGTAAAAGATGTTTGTCAGTTTTCACAATCAGTAGCCAGACAAAAAATAAAAGATAATTACAATTGTGAGCCATAATGGGAACATGATTAATCTAACAATATATAATAATTACATACAATTTGTGGGGTCAGGCAGAGTGGCATGGTAAGTGGAAGTGCATACATGCACATGTTTTCTTCTGTTCAGCCAGTCTAGGTCTTTTGGTTGGTGCATTTAATCCATTTACATTTAAGGTAATTATCCACATGTATGTTCCTGTTGTGGTTTTCTTAATTGTTTTGGGTTTATTTTCTGTAGATAGGACATTTCCTTCTCTTGTTTTTTGCCTAGAGAAGTTCCTTCAGCATTTATTGTAAAGCTGGTTTGGTGGTGCTGAATTCTCTTAACTTCTGTTTATCTGGAAAGCTTTTGATTTTTTCATCAAATCTGAAATAGAGTCTT
The DNA here is from genome assembly GCF_054371585.1 of Giraffa tippelskirchi. Taxonomy (NCBI): domain Eukaryota; kingdom Metazoa; phylum Chordata; class Mammalia; order Artiodactyla; family Giraffidae; genus Giraffa; species Giraffa tippelskirchi. The sequence goes on along the minus strand of NC_137277.1, from coordinate 128,414,244 downwards.
GCTAGGTAGAGTATTCTTGGTTGTAGGTTTTTCCCTTTCATCACTTTAAATATGTCATGCTCTTCCCTTCTGACTTGTGAAATCAGCTGGTAGCCTGATGGAAGTTACCTTGTATGTTATTTGTCATTTTCCCCTTGTTGCGTTAATATTTTATCTCTGTCTTTATTTTGTCAGTTTGATTACTATGTGTCTCAGTGGGTTCCTCCTTGGGTTTATCCTATCTGGGACTCTTTGTGCTTCCTGGACTTGGTTGATTATTTCCTTTCCCAAGATAGGGAAATAGTTTTCAGCTATTATCTCTTCAAATATTTCCTAGTCTCCTTCTGGACCCTTAAAATGAGAATGTTGGTGCATTTAGTGTGGTCCCAAAGGTCTCTTAGGCTGTCTTCATTTCTTTTCATTCTTTTTTCTATATTCTGTTCTGTGACAGTGATTTCCAACTTTCTGTCCTCCAGGTCATTTATCCATGCTTCTACCTCAGTTATTCTGCTCTGGATTTCTTCTAGTGTATTAGTCATCAATGTTTGTTTGTTCTTTCGTTATTATAGGTCTTTGGTAAACATTTCTTGCATCTTCTCAATCTTTGTTTTGATTCTTTTTCCAAGGTTCTGAGTCATATTCACTGTCATTACTCTGAATTCTTTTTCTGGAAGGTTGCCTATGTCCACTTCATTTAGTTGCTTTTCTGGAGTTTTAGCTTATCCCTTCATCTGGGACATAACTTTCTGCTTTTTTCAAGCTGATTAACTTTCTGTAATGTGATTTTGTTTTACTTGCTATGGGATTGTAGTTCTTTTTGCTTCTTCTGTATGTCCTTTGATGGAGGAGGCTAAGAGGCTTGTGTAAGCTTCCTGATGGGAGACACTAGTGGTGGGAAAAACCGGATCTTACTCTGATGGCAGAAAGTGAAGAAGAACTAAAGAGCCTTTTGATGAAAATGAAAGAGGAGAGTGAAAAACTTGGCTTAAATCTCAACATTCAGAAAACTAAGATCATGGCATCTGGTCCCATCACTTCATGGCAAATAGATGGGGAAACAGTGATAGACTTTATTTTGGGGGGCTCCATAATCACTGCAGAATGTGACTGCAGACATGAAATTAAAAGACTCTTGCTCCTTGGAAGAAAAGTTATGACCAACCTAGACAGCATATTAAAAAGCAGAGATATTACTTTGCCAACAAAGTTTCATATAGTCAAAGCTACGGAGAAGGCAATGGCAACTCACTCCAGTACTCTTGCCTGGAAAATCCCATGGACAGAGGAACCTGGTAGGCTGCACTCCATGGGGTCTCGAAGAGTTGGACACGACTGAGTGACTTCACTTTCACACATTGGAGAAGGAAATGGCAACCCATTCCAGTGTTCTTGCCTGGAGAATCCCAGGGATGGCGGAGCTTGGTGGGGGCTGCCATCTATGGGGTCGCACAAAGTCGGACACAACTGAAGCGACTTAGCAGCAGCAGCAGTCAAAGCTATGATTTTTCCAGTAGTCATATATAGATGTGAGAGTTCGACTATAAAGCTGAGTGCTGAAGAATTGATACTTTTGAACTGTGGTGTTGGAGAAGACTCTTGAGAGTCCCTTGGACTGCAAGGAGATCTAACCAGTCCATCCTTAAAGGAAATCAGTCCTGAATATTCATTGAAAGGACTGATGCTGAGGCTGAAACTCCAATACTTTGGCCACCTGATGTGAAGAGCTGACTCATTTGAAAGGACCCTGATGCTGGAAAAGATTGAAGGCAGAAGAGAAGGGGACAACAGAGGATGAGCTGGTTTGATGGCATCACCGACCCAATGGACATGAGTTTGAGTAAACTCCGGGAGTTGGTGATGGACAGGGAGGCCTGGAGTGTTGCAGTCCATGGGGTCTCAAAGAGATGGACACAACTGAGTGACTGAACTGAACTGAACTGATAGGCAGGGCCTTGCTCTGTAAAACTTTAATCTAATTATCTGCTAATGGGTGGGGTTGCACTCCCTCTCTGGTAAGGTTTAAGCCCGGAGGGTTTAAGCCAAAGGGGACCCTCCCAGACAGCTGCTTCCAGGCCCCTGTCCCTGTGGTGAGCCCCTGCTGACCCACTTCTCCACAGGAGACCCTCCAACACAAGAAAGTTGTTTTGGCTTAGTTTCCTGGAGTCACTGTTTCTTCACCCTGAGTCTTGGTGCATGCAAAATTTTGTTCGTGTTCTCCAAGACTGGAGTCTCTGTTTCCTCCAGTCCTGTGGAAGTTTTGTAATCAAATCCCACTGGACTTCACGGTAAAATAGGGAATTCCAGTCCCTTTGTTGGGTCCCCAGGCTGGGAAGCCTGACGTGAGGTTCCAAAGCTTCACAACAGTGGGAGAAATTTCTTGATATTATTGTTCTCCAGTTTGTGGGTCACCCATCTGCTGGGTATAGGATTTGATTTTACCATGATTGTGCCCCTCCTACCACCTCACTGCAGCTTCTTCTTTGTCTTCGAACATGGGGTATTTTTTTTTTTTTTGGTAGGTTCTAGCATCCATCTATAGATGGTTGTTCAACAGCTAAATGTGATTTTGGTGCTCTCACAGGAGGAGATGAGTGTACATCCTTCTACTCTGCCATCTTGAACCAGAAGCCCTATGAATTCTTAAAAGTAAAGTGCCTGGTAGCTTGAAGCCACATGCTGGGAAATTCATTAAATGTTAACAAGTTCTTTTCACACACACACACAAAAAAAGTAGAGTGCTGACTTAAAATGCATAATGTGAGAGGTGTGAGTTGTTTTATTTGGGGCAAAATGAATACTGTAGCCTGCTGTAAGACAGCATTTAAGATAGCTCTGAGGAACTGTTCTAAAGAGGTGGGAAAATGTCAATATATATGTGATTTTGGTTAAGGGGGGATATGTGCAATCAAGCACACATTTTTTTGTAGAAAGTTTCTGCTAGTCTCCTGAGGACTACTGCTAGTCTTGAGGAGCAGCTGTCACCATGAAGGATTTTAGTACTTTTCCAGATATGAAGAAATATAAGATTTGAGCTCATAAAATCAGCTCCTGAAAATATCTATATATCTGAAGACTTGTTCTGCCAGGTATTCCCTGAGCACAGAGTGCCTTATTTCTGCTCTCCACCCTGAACTCCTTTCAGGAGATGTTGAAAATTAGCAACTACAGCAGCACATGACTTAATCCTTGCAGAGGTAGATGGCAAGTGCCAATGGCAAGTGCCAAATTGTAGTTGACAAGAGAAACTTTACCAGCTGTAGTGAGTCAAAGATATGAGAACTGTAAAAGGATTAAAGAGATTGCAATGTTGCTGGTTTGAAGATGGTGGAGAGAGGGGGCCATGAGGCAAGGAATGTCAGAAGTATCTAGAAACTGAAAAGGCAAAGTAATGTCTTCTCTCCTAGAACCACTGGAAAGAAACACATCTCTCTTGACACCTTGGTTTATGTCTTGGTGAGACCTATGTTAGACATCTGACATACTGTGTTATTTTAAAACACTACTATTATAAAAATATGTTACAGCATCAATAGAAAATTCATAAATATTTTGGTACCTGAAAGTGTAGTGTTTCTACAAGAAATACCTAAAAGTGAAGATGTGGCTTTAGAATTGGGCAGAGACTGGTAGAAATTTGAGAAGCACCATAGTAAATGTCTAGATTACGTTGAACAGACTGTCAACAGAAATAAGGATGTTAAAGATTATGCTAGTGAGGGCTCAGAGGAAGTAAGAAGCATGATAGAAAAAAATGTAAGTCATCTCAAAGAATTCCCAAATTATTGTGTACAGACTGTTAGTAGAAATATGAGCCTTTAAGTCCATGTTGTTGAAGGCTCAGAAAGAAATGATGAAAATATTATTGGAAAGTGAAAGAGAGGAAATTCTTGTTACACAGTGAGAGTAAGCCTGGTGCAAATGTGACCTGAAGTTACAGGGATAGCAGAACATATAAATGATGAAATTAGACATTTTCTTGAGGTGATTTTCAAATAAAGTGTTACAGATGTGGTCTGGTTTATGTTTTACTGCTTATAGTAAAATGAGAGAGAATAGAGGTAAATGAACTAAGGGAAGAATTACAAAACAAATTGGAGCTAGGATTTGATGGTTTGGGAAATTTTCAGCCTATCTAGATGGCAAAAACTGCTAAAATTAAAAGATATCCTGTCAGCAAAGCATACTAGAGAGAAAAGACCAACGATGTGGCTGTGAAACTTTTGCTAACATACTAGAAAGACAGGAAGATCAGAATATCTAGTCACACAAAAACTCTCTGAAGAGATTAAGTGTACAAATCACAGATCTGACCAATGATACCAGTGAGCATCTCAGAAACATAAAAGTACACTCTCTCAGCCATATCAGTAAAAAGAAAATAAAGAAGGGATCATCTAGGACAGGTCTATAGATGAGCCTCTTGTTTAATGGGTTGAATCCCCACTAACATACATAGGAAACCCACATGGTTCTTGAGAATGTTATATAGGAAAACCTCTGCTAGCTTGGATTGACAGGGGCAGAACAATTGAAAAAAAAAAAAAAGAAAGAAAATCAAAGGCCCAGAATTTTCCTGGTAGGAACAGATTGATAAAACTAAGCAGCTGTCAACATACATGTGCTACATTCCTTGAAACAGGAAAGATGATTCTGAGGGCAGAGTTGCAAATCCAGGGGACAAGCTCTAAGCCCTGAGTTTGGAGTCATGAGTCAGAGGATTATTTCCAGGACTTGATAGCAAATGTAGTTAACCTGGTTAGATTTCTATATAACTAAGGGTGACTCATTTTTCTCCTTTATTTTCTCAATTTTGAAGCCAGTATACTGTAACTTTTTCTATGCTAGTCTCAAACTTATATGTAGGAACCCAATAATTTGTTTCTTAAGCTTTTCAGACCCACAGATGGAAGGGAATTGTGTCCCAGAATGAATTATTTCTAGAGTCTCACAGATATTTAATTCATAAAATATTTGGAACTTCTGATTGATAAGATGTAAGTGAAATTTCAGATTTACACTTAATATGTTGAGACTTTGAAGGACCTTGGGATAAGATGACAATTTTCTATGTGTGAGACAGATATGAACTTTAGGCGTCAAGAGGTAGTTAAAACCTTACAGATTTATAGAACAGTCCAATAGTTGGTGGTCCAATTGAATAATTGGTACTGCACTTGTCAGTTAATTTCTATAATGGGAAATTAGAATTAAGTATATGAATCATCTCATTCTTTAAACTTTCCAAAGTGATTACTTGAATTTCATCTCATCAAAAGCATTATTAATGTAATGTCGATCTGCCAAATTTGACCTTAAATCAACTTGATACAGAACCCCAAATACTACCACATGTATAATAAAATGTAGCCTAATTTGTAAAATATTTTGACATTATCTCCCACACATACACCTGAGTCAACTCTTTTCCCATTTGCTATGCATGCGTGCACACAAAATATGCCCACATGGCATTCTGTTTTTGGAACAGTCAGTACAAAATATCATTATAGCATTACTAAGCATGAAATATCATTAAAGAAAATCAGATGAAGACATCAAAAATGTTATATTGTGTCTCCATTATTTCAAAAGCTGCAGCTCCATCAGTGAGGCTGCTGTAATAAATATATAATTTGCTTCCAACACCTGTTTTAGAAATATCTTGCCCCACTGATGATGTTTTCAAAAGGAAACCCTCCCTCTTGAGATTGGGTGGCTCTCTTGACCTATATCCTGTGCTATTTTGCTGTATCATATTATATTCAGGGAAAAATACTTTGGGAACTGTCAACTACTTATTTATATTGTGAATTGGCTTTTACCAAATAGGTTTTAAAGAGGAGACAGAATTTTCTGAATTAGAGGCACTAGTCTATTCCATGAGGTAAGTTTCTGTGAAAAAGTGACTCATCTGGATGACAGACTATCCATCGTGAAGGGGGAAAATCAGAAGTGATGATATATTCCAACAGTCTTTCTTTCTTTGCTTATCCTCCTTGAATTAAGAGAGCCACATTAGCTAACTGATAGGTATGTGTCCACTTGGTCAATGCATCTTCTTTGGAAAAGAAATAAAACACAAAAATAAAAGCACAGGTATCTCATGCAGACCTTAATTTCTCCAAAGAGCTGCAAAATCTTTGTGTGTGTGTGTGATTTTCTTACAGAGAACTAGCAATTCTCTGTGGGAACATGGCTCTCTCTGTTGAAAGGTTAGCCTGCCTTGAATCAGGTCATTCAGAAAGACCCTGGGCATGTCTGAGCTGACCCTATCTCTAGGCAGAGAGAACAGTATTAGTAAGCCTGCTGTCCCCAGGCTGCCAGAAAAATGACGGCACTGTGGAGAAGGGCACTGGAGAGTAAAGGTGGCTGCTTGCTCAGAGGTTTAGAATGAGATGACAGCTCAAGTTGAAAGGCACGGAAATGACCATTATCAACAGGCTTGATAATTCCAAATGCATAAGGCTTACAAAGGAAAAGGTGGGTATCCAAGGTCTAGAGTGAGAAACGGCTTCAAGGAATGGGAGATGTTTCCAGAGGTCATTTCCTCCATTTAGGTCTATGTTTCCTTCATTGTAAACATGCAGGGCCCTGGTAGATAACAAGGGGGCAATGAACGGGCTCCCTGAGTAAAATCACTAGGGCTTGTATGAGTCACCCATACCCCTAGCTATTTGGATGCTGCTCAAGAGCTTTAGTTGATTATCCTGTTTTTCTCAGAAGAAAACACAGCTTTCTAAGTAGGACCAGAATTTACACAAAACTACACATGACTTATTGGCTATGTATTCTACATTTGATTTACCTGTGAAAACTCGCCTCTTTGTCACTACTTAGCACATTTCATTTGTGATCTGCTGGCAGATTTGTTTTTTCCTTCAAATTTGTCCTGGCATGTGGTTGAGAAAACAAAGCTTGTCTGTGGCTGTTCCCCCTTGATTAGGTTGTGCTCTAACCAGACCTCATAGCATAGCCCTGCTCCTCCACACGCCCAGAGTCCTTCCAAAAGGACAATGGGTCAAGTATGCCTTTGGTTCTTAATGTCCCCAGCTGTTGCCAGTGGCTCAATCTCCCCACATGGCTTTCTGCACACTTTTGCCTAATTAGTAAAGAGGCCCATTCATCCCCGGCCCCATTCTCTCCCAAATTAGTATCCATATACTTGACACCAAGTAACCTATTTGTATGTTTCAAGTTAAAGGAATGTTCTAAGGAGGTTCCTGAAGGGGCCACTTAAATAACTGTTTCAAGTTCTTTGACATTTAATTGCAGCAAAATGACTAATGAAAATATGGAAAGTCTCCCAGCTTCATCAGTAGTTTAGGAAAATAAAGGGGAAAAGTATAGTGAGACATAATGTTGTCTTATAAAATTAAGGGAAAATAGAGCAACATCTAGTATCAGTGAAGATTTTATGAAATGGACACATTGCTAGAGAAAATAATAAGGTTATTTAAGAAACTAATTTGAAAGAGCCATTTAAATTGAAGACTTGCATGCCCTTTGACCCACATTTTTGAAAAACTGATCTGTAGAAAATTAAACATGTCTGTAGATATATATGTGAGAAAATATTCACTGTAGTATGGTTTATATGGGCAAAGCAGGGGAGCAAATTTGAATATCTATTTACAGTAAAGAGCAAAAAATATTGTATTAAATCTAGATTCTAAAATATTAAAAAGAATGGGATAAAACTGATTGCTAATCTGATAACTGGAGGGATATCCATTGGTGCTATTGAGAAAAACAATTTGCAGCAAAATATGTGTAATATCTTCCCTTTAAAAACACAACAACAAAAACAACTTCTATATGTGGATACATATTATATGTCATAGGTGTGAATACATATTATATGTCAGACAGTATGCTTTTCTTTATCTTTAGGAGATAGAGAAGTGATGAGTGGAATTAACTGTATTTTTCTGCATGATTTCACTAGTTTTACTGGTCATCTCACCGAGTGCATTGATCATGTGCAACAAACCAGTTAAAAATTAATTTAACATTAAAACAGAACACAGTGGAAGGAGTTTGGTGAGATAAACAAGATCCTCAATTCCTCGCATATGTGATAAGGTAGTAGCTGTCTTTCCAAAGTCCGTACCCACAGATATTTGCTACTATACTTTGCCTGACTAGAAAAGGCAAACTTAGATGAATGTTATTTTACTAAGCAAATTTATTCAATTTACTGAGACTTACAAATTATCAACAAATTAAACACAAGAGGAAAAAATGTCTTACAGTGAAAAGAACATGAATTTGGGGTGGAAGCTGGTGGCCTGGCTCTTTACAAGTGATGAAAGTTAAGAAGAATATTTAAAGAGCACATAAAGAGATGAATATGGATTAACAACATACGAGATCTAGCATCAATATATGCCTATTTTTAGACAAAAACGTAATTGGTTTTCTTTTGTACTATTATCTTTTGTATTACTCTGCTACCAAAGAATAATATGCTTAAGACCATTAAATAATTTAACAAAGCAGCTAATATTCATTGTGTGCCTACTGTGTGGCAGTCACTGCTCTAAGTGCCACTGATACATTAGTGAAAAAATTTGGCAAAGATTTATTGCTGCAAATTCCACATTTGGCCTTTACTCAATTCCTTATAGCAGATTGTAGTTTCTAAACCTTACACTTACTAAGAAGAGTCCATTTGTAGAATTAAAAGTAATTTAGCAAGCATCAACCTCATTAGTTTCAATGATAAAATGAAAGACACAGAGCAATGGTTATCAACCTTTAGCGTGCCTAAGAATATTATAGGGAATATTATGACATGACAATTCTTCCATTCCAACCTGAGGAATCTTTGGAAGTGCCCAGGAGTCACATTTTACAAAGCAGTGTCTCTGCCAGTTCTATTGTGAGGTATTTGGGCAGCACATTTACAGAAATGGGAGACTAGAGAGTCATCATAGTGCATCACTACTTGACTAGAAATTTCCCCTATCTCGTCTACAAAGTGGCAGACAGAGGAGATACAGTAGAAATTCTTCCACTCCCACGCAGTTTACTTGCCCAAAGGTTGTGTGCGTGTATACTAAGTCGCTTTAGTTGGATCTGTCTCTTTGCGATCCTATGGACTGTAACCCATAAGGCTCCTCTGTCCTCGGGATTCTCCAGGCAAGAATACCAGAGTGGGCTGCCATACCCTCCACCAGGGGATCTTTCCAAGCCAGGGATCTAACCCACGTGTGTTTATGTCTCCTCCATTGGCAGGCAGATTCTTTTTTTTTTTTTTTTGGCAGGCAGATTCTTTACCACTAACGTCACCTGGCAAGCCCCTGTCGAAAGGTTACTACTTTCCGGTGTCGGTCAGTCTGGTTGTCTGTCCCTCCAATTACATGTTTTTGGTCTAGATGGGGCTATCTGACACAAATTTGATGAAGAAATTCACTAGGGAGCAGAGTGTTTGGATGGAACGTCAAATCTTTTTTCAGCTCTTTTGCCAATCCAGCTTTCATCCTGTTTTAGGCTCCAAAAGACGGCCGGTATTATTATAACAAATCCACCATTTCTATAAACTACTTTAGTGACTTTCTATTTCATCATTCACGAGTCCTGACTAACCACCAAACAATAGCCCCAGGCCATGCTAAAGTTACCAATAATAAGTAGCAGACATGGAAGTAACTCTAAATTCAGTGTTTTTTCCTGCTTATTGACCCTTTTCACATATTTTAGTTTGATGCCAAATAGTCACGTTTCATGGATCTTTTACCTCTTCTCCACCATTCTATTCCCTTTAGTGAATATGGCTCACCAGTTACAAGAAATCAAAGTAAATTCTGTCTCAGTTCCTATGAGGTTACCTATGCAATTCCCACTTAAAACTAGCCCAAATTTCTTTACCATAGTAGAAGATTGAAATTGGTCCCTAATTACACTGGGGTTGGTGGTCACCAGTCTGAATAGCTAGAAAAATGTTAATGCCCCGGTTTGGCCTCTCTGTTTAGCTGATAGCTAAGTCTTGGGGTAGAAGAGGTCTGCTATAGCTTCTCAGGGAGTATCTTTATGTCAGGGCAGGTGGTTATCCTGCTTGTTGCATGAGGTTTAAATTTCATTGTGTGGTGGCCTTTCTCTGCAGAAGAAAATAAGCATGATAAATGTCTGTTTCACTAAAGAAAAGTAATCTGTGTGGTGCCACGTGTCTGCTTTGAGTGTCTTCAAAGCTGACCTGCTAGCTTGTCTCATTTACCATGCCTAGAGGGAGAGTTTACAGGAAGAAACAAAACTATCCTATTCTTAGGTTCTCGGCAAGCAGCTCACTTGTGGCAGTTTGGTGGGCTGTGTGTTGTTGTATGATTTAAACTTTTATTTTTTTTCCGTAATAGAATAGCAATAGAAGAAAGATTCAAAACATGAAACTTCAGTGGGTAGTCCATTATCCCAGGAAAGTTTGCACTCTTTTCTGAGAATGAGAAAAAAAAACATCAAAAGTGTGAGATCTTGGGATATTTTTTCGTTGCAAAGCCATTAAATAGGAAAAATACCATAGGGTGTTTTTAAAATATCAAACAACTTAAGTTCAAAGAAATGCATCTCGGCATCTTAATGTCTGCCAGAGAGAACATCTGGTTAGAAAACCTGGAACTGATCGTGTTTTTTTCATATTCAGTGTTTCATTCTTTCCTTATGAAGTGAAGAAGGGCATCATATCTACCACCAAAATAGTCTGAAGATTGAATTGATGATGTATGAAATGTGCAGTATAAATTAAAAAAAGCTGAACAAATGCAATGTTGTCTTTTTATTAGGGTATAATTTACATAGAATAAATACACTTTTCAGTGTGCAATTCTTTGAGTGTTGACACCATCATATTTTAATGTAATTAGCCAAAATCAAGACCTAGAAAAATTCTGTCTTTCTTACAGATTTGCCTTGAGTGTCTCCTCTGTCCCTTAGCCTGACACAGTTGAGATCATTCATGCCGTCACATCAGGGATCTACTCCCTTAGTGCTGGAGAACATTCCTGGTATGGATTTATGAGTTTGTTTATATATTTATTGGTTGAAGAACATCTGGATCTTTTCTCCTCTTGTTGATTATGAACAAATCTACTATAAACCTAGGGATAAAATGTACAAGAGTGAAAGTGTTAGTTGCTCAGTCATGTTCAACTCTGTGAGACTCCATGGACTGTAGCCCACAAGGCTCCACTATCCATAGGATTTCTCAGGCAAGAATACTGGAATGGGTTGCCATTCCCTTCTCCAGGGGATCTTCCCACCCCAGGGACTGAACTTATGTTTCTTATGTTTCCTACATTGGCAGGCAGTTCTTTAGTGCCACCTGGGAAGGGTTTCAAGAGTGAAAGTGTTAGTCACTCAGTGACTCTTTCCAACCACACGGACTGTAGCCCACCAGGCTCCTCTGGCCATGGACTTCTCCAGGCAAAAATACTGGAGTGGACTGCCATTCCCTTCTCCAGGGAATCTTCCCAACCCAGGGATCTAATCCAAATCTTCTGCACTGCAGGCATATTGTTTACTATCTGAGCCACAGAGAAAACTTATACAGTGTGAATATAATTTTTAACTTCTATCGGCTACATATTTGAGATTGGAATTACTGGGTCATAGGCAAGTGTGTACTTTACTTAATGCAAACTCTTTTTCCAAAGTGGCTGCATAATATTTCATTCCAGCCATCAATGCATGGGAGTTTTATGTGCTCTGCATACTCGCCAGCCCTTGGTATTGTTAGATTTGTTGTTTTGTTTTTGTTTTTGGTCACTATAATAGGTGTATAGTGACAGTTTATTATCATTTTAATTTGGATTTTCTTAGTGATTAGTGTTGTTAAGTGTATGTTTATGTTTTATTTGCCATCTATCTGTTTTTTGATGATTTTTTTTTGATGAAGCATTTTTTCAAAACATTTGTCCATATGTCATGAAATGTTCTTTTTTATATAAATTCATTTTAATGTTCACACTATTCCAATAGTAGTATATGTTATTCTCCTATTACACATGACAACTGAATCTCAGTGTGACTTAAAAATGTGTTCAAAGATGCATAGATATTAGGTGTCAAACCTGGAGGGAAAAGATAGGCTAGTCTGATTACAAAATTCAAGATAGCTACTGCTGCTGTAATAGTTCTACAGAAGCAAAATGCTCCTCTAAGATCTAAAAGTCCATTAATTTCCAGTTGGCTTTAGTGAACTATGTGCATGAAGAATTATCAGTTGAAAGTTTGGAATATGAGGTCAATTTGCTTCTTTTCTCAATTACTCTTCAGAGCTGATTCTATTCTTTAATTTTTTTTGTCTTTTTTGGACTGCCATATTTACTGAGAAGGTGTAAAACAAGTTCACTGTTTTGAAATAGGAAACAAATCTCCTGGAGAAAGACATGTTATTCATGCTGAAACATGAGGTAAATATAATCTTGGGTGACCTACTTCTTTGGCTTATTCATGTATCTTCCCTCTTCAGTTAGTCTTTGTTGTTCAGTCACTCAGTTGTGTCTGAATCTTTGCAACTCAATTAGTCTGGTGAATCAAAATTACTATGTTTTCTGATTATTATTTCACAAGGTTAAACAAAGCTTTTTTCATAACATGTACTTATAAGTTAGTACAGACTTTCAGTCTATAAGTAAGAGAAACTGAACTTCAATCTTCCTACCTAAAAAGTGAGAATTATAGGAAGTACTACCTGAGTGTGTGCATGCATATTAAGTAGCTTCAGTCATGTCCAACTCTTTGTGACCTCATGGACTGTAGCCTGCCAGGCTTCTCTGTTCATGGGATTTTCCAGGCAAGAATACTGGAGTTGGTTGCCATGCCCTCCTCCAGGGGATCTTCCTGACTCAGAGATCCAACCCACATCTCTTGTGTCTCCTGCACTGGCAATCAGGTTCTTTATCACTAGCACCACCTGGGAAGCCCTGATGTTAAAACATGATGTTAAGTGCATGCTTAGTACAGAGTTAATAAATGGTAGTTGCTTTATAGGACTTCCCTATTGGGGAGCTCAGCTGGTAAAGAATCTGCCTTCAATACAGGAGACCCTGGTTTGACTCCTGGATTGGGAAGATCTCCTGCAGAAGGAACAGGCTACCCATTCCAGTATTTTTGTAATTCCCTGGTGGCTCAGATGGTAAAAATCTGCCTATAATGCGGGAGACATGGGTTTGATCCCTGGGTGGGAAGATCCCCTGGAAGAGGGCATGGCAAGCAACTTCAGTATTCTTGCCTGAAGAATCCCCATGGACAGAGGAGGCTGGTGAGCTTCATTCCATGGGGTCACAAAGAGTCCGACATGACTGAACTAAGCACAGCACAGCACAGTCACCTCATAATAATTTTCTTATTTTGTACCAAAGATTTTGTTAAACTAACTAAATAATTCCAGAAACTCTATGAAATAAATATTTTTATCTCAATTTTATGTATGAAGAAACTGACATTTTGAAACATTAAGTAACTATAAAAATTACCCAAATAGTAAATGGAGATGATGGGATTCAAACCAAGTCTATCTGGTTCCAAAATTATCCTCTTGATCCCTCTATTCAACTTATTGTTTTAATAGAAAATATGTGGGATACTCTTGGTAAAAATCTGATATTGAATATTGCATTCATTAATACCAATAAAGTGTTCTTTTTTGTGTCCCTAAAATAATACATAAATCTATAATCATTGTAATCCTGCAGAAAACTAATAACTGCTATTTTCTATAATCATAAATAGGAAATTTTTAAAAATAGAAAATTTCCATCAGCCAGGATTAAATAAAGGAAGTTGAACTATTATGAGTATTATAAAATAAGCACCCATGATAGGAACTAAACATAACACAATTAAGAGATGAGTTTGGGAAGTAAGTTTTGGAGGAGTTTTGGAACTTGGGAACTAAGGCCACAAGGCGAGCTGGAGGATCAGAGAAAAGTCACTAACCAGTCCACCTAAACACTGGTTCAACTGGAGAAGTCAGGGCATGCAGAGGAGTCTGGTAGGCCAGGTGTGACCATCTGCCAGGGTGTGGGCATGGAAGGGAGCTGATGGAGGGGACTGTAGAAGGCTATTGCCTCTTCCTTTAGTGGTGTTCATAAAATTATTGTTGGCCAACTGAGCCAGAGGTCAGGAAGAAGAGCTGGACACAATGTAGAGTGGACCAGAAAAAGCTGGTACTCCCTAGTACTTTTAATGTCTCTCACTGAACAGAACCTTCAGAGAGTAATGTCTACCACTTCACTTGTACTTTCCAAAACTTATGCAAGTTTATCTATTGGCCATCTTCATCATGTTATCATTTTTTTTAATGTATCAATTGTTATTCTGGGCTGGCAAAAAAAATTTGTTCAGATTTTTCTATAAGATGTTAAGAATAACTGGAAAAAGTTTTGGCCAACACTTCATTTATTTTGCTCTGAAATTAAGTAAAATTCATCGGTTCCTAACACTTAAGATCATCAAACCATCCTGAGGTAAACTTACAAAGAAAGTGAAGTTTGTTTTGAGATGCTTTTCCTGTCTTTAAGGGCCACTCCTATGGTCACTGTTGCTGAAGCCTAGAGGGGCCATTTACTGGCACTGCTACTATTATCACTAATTCCAGAATCACCATTACTTATTGAATGCACAGCATTTTGGATATCAAAGAGGAAATAATCAAGTAGGGAAAGGCAGCAAGAATTTCCTGGAAATAATAACATGGGGAATGAGGACTGGGTTAAAAAAAAAAGTGAGGCTCAGTTCAGAGACCAAATGAAGAATACGTCCTTCCAACTTCATGGTCAGCTAAGACACAAAAGCTATACATAAAGAGGACCATGTGAATAAGTTAGGTAGACAGACAGGTATGGAGACATATGTATGTTTTAGAATTTCAAAGCAGAAAATGTCAGACATCTATAGTTCTCTCTGGGAATTTCATATGATAACATACCAAGGAGGAGCAAAAAATGTGGTTGATGTGAAAAAACAAGTACTAGTTCATGGACAATTGACTGGGTAAGGGCAGACAACTTTTTCATGCTTTAATGTGCTGAGCAGCAGACCTAGGCAGCAGGGAGTTGGAAAGGCATATTGACAACTTGGGAAGCTATTCTGAATGTATATCTTTCTTACGGTTTTGCAGATAACTCTAATAGATGTGTGTATTAAATTTACACTGTGTATATGATCTTTTTCTTACATTAATCCTAATCTTCTTCCAAAAATAAGGAGACAATATTACCTGTTATACAGAAGGGGAAACTGAAGCGCAAGAATCTTGCAAAATGTCATATGGCTAGTAAGAAGTAGAGCTTAGAAAACCAGATTGTCTTTTACTGCAAAAACTGATGTTCTTTCCACTACACTATTCTTCTCCTAAATAGAATGTGCTGGAAACATCCAACCTTGGGCACAGAGCATCATAAATGCTGCGGCCAGACATCTTCATTTTATGCACAGATGGTCACTATGGTCCAGGAAAGTTCAGGGAAGGACAGGAGTTTGATGGAGGCTTCAGTTGAAAGCCAGAGAAGGAGAAGGGAAGAGCCAAGTTCAGAACATTGTGTTCTTTTACTCATGCTACAACAAGCTCAAATTTGAAATGTGAGAGAGCTGCAATAGCCACAGGAGGCAAAATAAACTGAAAAAAGCATGAAGCATTTTATTCTATTTATAGGTAATAAGACCTTGCCTTTTGGTAGAAAATGTCCTCTCTGAAGAACAGTGCTGACATACTGCTAAGTCAAATTACTTAAATCATTCAGAGTTATGCTGTGTCCTGGAGCAAAAAGTTTTGTTTATGTCTGCATTTATTAAAGATAAATTCTCCCTTTCTTTTCTTAAAGATAGTTTTAAAGAAACATGATTTATGCCTGTGAAGTTGACAGCATCTGTGAAAGAAGTCACTGTTTATATGACATGCACTGTCATGTCTGCATGTGATAATGCTGCTAGTATTCAACCTAGACACAAGAAAAAATATAGCATACACCTAAACTCAGGGATAATTAGTTTTAAAAAATATCATGGAGAGACTTCTGATCTATTAGGACCTGTTACAAGGTGATATAGACTCATTTCCCTTGTTCTTTCTAACTAAATACAACTATAAACCCTAGAAGCAATTCAGGAAGCAATCAAGAACTCCTGAAGATGAAAAGTGGAAGACAGACCAATTAGTGACCCAGGACTGGGATATTAATATAGGCAGCAGAATGGCTTAATGTTGCCACCAACAGAAAAAATAACTAAAGCCCACAGTTTTCTATCAACCTAGCAATGGAAGGAGGCCCAGAGAAGATTACTACTCCTTCTGATCCAGTGGAATCTTGCTGGTTGTCCACATGAAAAGTGAAGTGAAAGTGAAAATCACACGATAACGTCTGACTCTTTGCAACCCCATGGACTATACGGTCTATGGAATTCTCCAGGCCAGAATACTGGAGTGGGTAACCTTTCCCTTCTCCAGGGGATCTTCCCAACCCAGGGATCGGACCCAGGTTTCCCGCATTGCAGGCGGATTCTTTACCAGCTGAGCCATAAAAACTTGCAAACTCAGGGAATCACTCTCTTTCCCTATAGGCTCTGAGACTCCGAGTGTCTGGCAGCACTGGGGAGAGGAATCACACTCTAACAAGTGCCTTTCCAATAAGTGCTTTTTATCCCTGCCAACTCTACTGAGAGACCCCAAATACTCAGGCAGCACAGTAGATAAGACCTTGTCACGAGGCCTGGCACCTTTTCCCTGCAGAATGGAGACTCACTTTCTCCATCTGGAAGGGCCCACCCACCTAGCCTGGATAAGCTCCTGCTTTTACCTTTTCAAATGACTGGCTGCTTAAGTAAAAGGTTTAAATAGGGATTCTAGTTTTGCAACCTATGCTGTGAATACTGTAAAAAGGTCACCTTCCATACCCAAGGGGGCTTCTCAGGTGGTCCCCAGTGGTAAAGAACCCACCTGCCAATCTATGCAGGAGACTCAAGAGACATGAGTCACAACTTGAATAAGAAAAGACAGTAAACTAATGATAACATTGAGATGAATCAGATTTTGGAATTATCTGACAAGGATTATTTTGACAAGGATTGCTACTTAGATTATTTTAAACTTGGTAGGAAGGAAGGAAGTGAAGTCGCTCAGTCCTGTTCGACTCTTTGCAACCCCATGGATTGTAGCCTACCAGGCTTCTCCATCCATGGGATTTTCCAGGCAAGGGTACTGGAGTGGGTTGCCATTTCCTTCTCCAAACTTGGTAGTGTGATTCAAATTTTAGCAGCTGTTCCACTCGCAGGAACGTATATTCTAGAAAGGATCATAGATACATAAGAATTTTGTATAGGAATTTATTCAATACAATATTACTTAAGAGTGTGAGACACTAAAAATTCCTACCTTTAATAAAAAGAAGAAAAGATAAAATAAATTACGAAGTACAAGTAAAACACAAAATATTTAAGCTATGTTTTTAAAGTATGTTTCCTTTCATGGAAACTGTAGCCAAGGTAATATTAAACAGAAAAATAGGGATTAAAAAAAAAAAAAAGCACCACAATGAGTGTGGCCCTAATTTTCATTTTTAGAATGCAGTTGGATATAAAACATAAAATTCTGAAAGGAAAGTAGCAATATTTTCATGACACATTTCTGTGCAGTACGATTTTGGATCATGTAAGTACTTTATAAATGATTATATTTTTCAAAAATTGTTTAATAAATAAGGACAACATTCTTTGTTGTTAAACCCTTCAAGGTGTTACATTTTAAAAGTTTGCTTTAAATAGAGAAACTAAACTTACTGACATTTTGATCTTAGACTTCTAGCCTCCAAAATTTAAAAAAGCTTATTTCTGTAGATTAAGCACAGGATCTGTGGGATTTTGTAATATCAGACCTTCCAAACTAATATAGCAAACAATTTTTGTTGTTGTTCAAACACTGAGTCATGTCTGACTCTTTGTGAACTCATGGACTGCAGCACGCCAGGCCTCCCTGTCTATCACCAACTCCCAGAGTTTACCCAAACTTATGTCCATTGAATCAGTGATGCCATCCAACCATCTCATCCTCTGTCATCCCCTTCTCCTCCTGCCTTCAATCTTGCCCAGACAAAGGGTCTTTTCAAATGAGTGAGTTCTTCACATCAGGTGGCCAAATTATTGGAGTTTCAGCTCCAGATCAGCCCTTCCAATGAACATTCAGGATTGATTTCCTTTAGAATGGACTGGTTGGATCTCCTTGCAGTCCAAGGGACTTTCAAGACTCTTCTCCAATAACACAGTTCAAAAGCATCAATTCTTCGGCACTCAGCTTTCTTTATAGTCCAACTCTCATATCCGTACATGACCACTGGAAAAACCATAGCCTTGACTAGACAGACCTTTTTTGGCAAAGTAATGTCTCTATTTTTAATATGCTGTGTAGGTTGGTCGTAACTTTTCTTCCAAGGAGCAAACATCTTTTAGTTTCATGGCTGCAATCACCATCTACAGTGATTTTGGAGCCCTCCAAAATAAAGTCTGTCACTGTTTCCACTGTTTCTCCATCTCTTTGCCATGAAGTGATGGGACCAGATGCCATGATCTCAGTTTTCTGAATGTTGAGTTTTAAGCCAACTTTTTCACTCTCTTCTTTCACTTTCCTCAAGAGGCTGTTAAGTTCCTCTTTACTTTCTGCCATAAGGGTGGTGTCATCTGCATATCTGAGGTTATTGATATTTCTCCCGGCAATCTTGATTCCAGCTTGTACTTCATCTAACCCAGTGTTTCTCATGATGTACTCTATATATGAGTTAAATAAGCAGAGTGACAACCTACAGCCTTGACTTACCCTTTCCCTATTTGGAACCAGTTTGTTGTTCCATGTCCAGTTCTAACTGTTGCTTCCTGACCTGCATACAGGTTTCTCAAGAAGCAGATCAGGTGGTCTGGTATACCCATCTCCTAAAGAATTTTCCACAGTTTGTGGTGATCCACACAATCAAAGGCTTTGTCATAGTCAATAAAGCAGAAGTAGATGTTTTACTGGAACTCTCTTGCTTTTTCAATGATCCAGTGGGGGTTGGCAATTTGATCTCTGGTTCCTCTTCCTTTTCTAAAACAAGCTTGAACATCTGGAAGTTCACAGTTCATGAATTGTTGAAGCCTGGCTTGGAGAATTTTGAGCATTACCTTGCTAGCATACGAGATGAGTGCAGTTGTGAGGTAGTCTGAGCATTCTTTGGCATTGCCTTTCTTTGGGATTGGAATGAAAACTGATCTTTTCCAGTCCTGTGGCCACTGCTGAGTTTTACAAATTTGCTGGCATATTGAATGCAGCACTTTCACAGCATCATCTTTTAGGATTTGAATAGCTCTACTGGAATTCCATCACCTCCACTAGCTTTGTTCATAGTGATGCTTCCTAAAGCCCCTTGACTTTGCATTCCAGGATGTCTGGCTCTAGGTGAGTGATCACACCATCATAATTATCTGGGTCATGAAGATCTTTTTTGTATAGTTGTTCTGTGTATTCTTGCCACCTCTTCTTAATATCTTCTGCTTCTGTTAGGTCGATACCATTTCTGTCCTTTATTGAGCCCATCTTTGCATAAAATATTCCCTTGGTATTTTTAATTTTCTTGAAGTGATCTCTAGACTTTCCTCTTCTGATGCTTTCCTGTATTTCTCTGCATTGATCACTGAGGAAGACTTTCTTGTCTCTCCTTTCTTTTCTTTGGAACTCTGCATTCAAACGGGTATATCTTTCCATTTCTTCTTTGCCTTTTGCTTCTCTTCTCTTCACAGCTATTTGCAAGGCCTCCTCAGAAAATCATTTTGCTATTTTGCATTTCTTTTTCTTGGGGATGGTCTTGATCCCTGTCTCCTGTACAGTGTCATGAACCTCTGTCCGTACTTCTTCAGGCACTCTATCTATGAGATCTAGTCCCTTGAATCTATTTCTCACTTCCACTGTATAGTCATAAAGGATTTGATTTAGGTCATACCTGAATGGTCTAGTGGTTTTACCTACTTCCTAAAATTTAAGTCTGAATTTGGCAATATGGAGTTCATGATCTGAGCCACAGTCAGCTCCCGGTCTTGTTTTTGTTGACTGTATAGAACTTCTCCATCTTTGGCTGCAAAGAATATAATCAATCTTTTTTTGGTATTGACCATCTGGTGATGTCCATGTGTAGAGTCTTTTCTTGTGTTGTTGGAATTGGGTGTTTGCTATGACCAGTGCATTGTCTTGGCAAGACTTTATTAGACTTTGCCCTGTTTCATTCTGTACTCCAAGGCTAAATTTGTCTGTTACTCCAGGTATTTATAACTTCCTACTTTTTCATTCCAGTCCCCTATACTGAAAAGGACATCTTTTTTGGGTGTTACTTCTAGAAAGTTTTGTAAGTCTTCATAGAACCGTTCAACTTCAGCTTCTTCAGCATTCCTGGTTAAGGCATAGACTTGGATTACTGTGATATTGAACGGTTTGCCTTGGAAATGAACAGAAATCATTCTGTCGTTTTTGAGATTGCATCCAAGTACTGCATTTCAGACTCTTTCGTTGACTTTGATGGCTGCTCCATTTCTTCTAAGGGATTCTTGCCCACAGTAGTAGATGTAATGGTCATCTGAGTTAAATTCACCCATTCCAGTCCATTTTAGTTCATTGATTCCTAAAATGTCAATGTTCACTCTTGCCATCTCCTGTTTGACCACTTCCAATTTGCTTTGATTCATGGACCTAAAATTCCAGGATCCTATGCAATATTGTTCTTTACAACCTCGGACTTTACTTCCATCACCAGTTACATCCACAACTGTGTCACTATAAAAATAGAAGACACAGAGAGACATAAAAAAGCAAGCCACATGATAATGGATGCAGAGATGGGAGTGAAACAGCTATAAACCTTGAGGCACTGAGATTACAAGAAGCTAGCATAAGCGAGGGGACTCAAGGAAAGATTTTCCCATAGAGCCTTCAAAAGTACCATGGCCCTGCTGACATTTGATTTCAGACTTCTATCATTCACAACTCTGGTACAATACAATTCTGTTATTTTAAGTCATCAAATTGGTGGTAATTTGTTATAGCTGCCCTAAGAAATTAATAAAGATTTTGGTACTGGGAAGTAGTGTGCTGATGTTACAAGCACTCAAAAATAAGGGAGTGGCTTTGTAATTGAGCTATTACAGTTAGACAGAGACTGGAAGAATTTTTAGGTTCCTGAAAGAAAAAAAGCCTACACTTCTTTGAAAAGGAGATTTTGGAAATTTGGACATTAAAAGTTATTATGGTGAGGATTCAGAAAGAAGTGAGATAAGCTATAGAGGAAGGCTTCTATCATATTTATAGAACGTTGGTAGAAACAACAACTTCAGAGATGACTCTGGTGAAACCTGAGAAGAAAATGAGGAACTTGTCACTGGACGCTGGAGAAAAGGCAAGTCTTACTATAGAAATGGCAGAAAACTTGGCTGGAAGTTTGGTGGAAAGTAGAACTTCAGTGATAAACTTGGATATTTCACTGAGGATGTTGCTAAGCAAATTATTGAAAGTCATCTTGGTTTCTCTTATTGCTTACAGTAAAATACAAACAGAAAGAGATACATCAAGGAAGGAATTCTTTAGTGAAAAAGAACTAGCACTTAATGATTGAGATACTCTCAGCCTATCCAGGTTATGAAGAATGCTAAGCATCCTTAAAGTTTGTTCTAGAGGTAAAGACAACGGTATCACTGAAAAATTCTATGCCAAGAAGATTATGCTGTGAGTCACAATTTCCATCAATCATCTCAGCAGAACCCTGGCATAGAGACAGTGTTATCCAGCAAAGAATTATGGAGAACTGTCTTGTTTAATGATGTGGATATCCTTGTCATGCATAGAAGACAGGCATGGGTGCTGAGAATATTATACCAGCAGAAACACTTTCAGTAAAAATGAAAGGGACAAAAAGGCTGAAATGTAGGAAGACTGTCAGATCTCTGGGATTCCACAGTCAGGAAATAGATTAATAGAGTACTAGGTCATGAATCTGTGCTAAATTCAAGAAAAAGGAAGAATGACTCTGTGAAAAACGTGACAGAGATGCAGAGCAGAGGGGACAGTTCTAAGGATGCAGAGAACAAAACACAAACCATAAGTTATTCTCAGGTATTTCCCTACTGGGATTTTTTTCTGCCTAGTTTTGGATTTACTAGGGACTTCTGGCCTCATTATCCCTTCTAATTCCTCCAAATAGAAATGTCTATCCTATGCCTATCTCACCATTGTATTTTGGAAGCTGGTAGTGTGTTTTCTAGCTTCATAGGTCCATAAATGGAGAGAAATTTTGACCCAGGATCTCACATGTCCAAAGTCGCACCATACCTGATTTAGATGATGGTATTAGGAACTTTATGTGTTAATGAGATTTTTTTTCTTTTTGCTTAGAATTGATAAAATAAATGAGCTGTGTAGGAAGGGACATATCTTTGACAAAAACAAGATACCATTGAAAAGTGAGAATGAGGGAATGGAAGCTCAGTAAACAGGAAATATTTATAACTTTTGACCAGAGATACATATTTTAACATCATCTTTGCCTTCCAGATATCTGAAGTTCTTATACAGTTTTTAACCCATCAGTTTTATCCTTTGTAATTTCTGATTTATGGTATCTTCAGAAAGAAAACACATTTCTTGAAATTGTTAATTTTATATACATTGTTTAAATTTATTTTTGATGCAGTTGATAATGAAGTAGATTGTTATGGTTTGTTTCAAACTCATGTATATATTACCCCTCACATAGCTATTTAATTAAACATAATAGCATTTACATTTTTTATATGGTCACCTATATTTACAAAATGACACCCTATATGTTCCAGGAGATAACCTATATTTTCTTATGTGGCTGAAAAAAGTCATCTGCATTATCCTTAAAGAAGGAAAAAATAATAATAGGTATTTAAAGAACTTGATTACTAAATTTACCTGTGCAAATGAAAACATTTCAAAAGTTAATTTAATATAATGCTATTCTGCATTTTTTTATTCCAATTTTGATGACTAGCAATAGTGCCTGATTGAGAAGCAAGCAACCTACTCTAAAGAAGTCAACATTCTCATATTAACAAATTGTACATTTTGCAAGTAATATTTCAAAAGAAACATTTGGTAAGCAAGTTTGGAAAATAATGTCAGGACATAATCTACAGTGAAATGTAACAAGAAAAGATGTTACTGTGATGTGATCAAAAATTGAAATGAAAACCACAACAGTATTTATCTAGAATGATTACATTTTAAAGAACATCTGAATTTCAGTGCAGCTTGCAGATTGATAAACTATGCAATTAACCAATATCCAATTTGCTAGAGTAGCAAGTCAGGTAATCAGATAAGACTGGGTCAGAAATATGCAATAGTTTCCTATTTATGGGTCTCAAATATATTGTAGAGGTTAAACTAAAGACTTTCCATGACTTGAAATTAAAAATAAAACTTTTGTTCCTTTATTTATTATTTGTGTGTGTATGTGTTTTAACTGGATGTATCTTTCCCTCTCTCCCTTGCTTTTCACTTCTCTTCATTCCTCTGCTATTTGTAAACCCTTCTCAGATAACCACTTGCTTTTCTTTTCCTTTGGGATGGCCTTGTTCACCACCTTCCATACAATATTACCTATTATATGCTGAGCATACCATGATAAATGTCAGGCTGGATGAATTCCAAGCTGGAATCAAGATAAGCGGGAGAAACATCAACAACCTCAGATACGCGGATGATACCACTCTAATGGCAGAAAACAAAGAAAAGCTAAAGAGCCTCTTGATGAGGGTAAACGAGGAGACTGAAAGAGCCATCTTAAGACTAAATATTACAAATAACTAAGATTATGACATCTGGTCCCAATACTGCAAGGCAAGTAGAAGGGGAAGTAGTGACAGAATTCCTCTTCTTGGGCTCCAAAATCACTGTGGATTGTGACTGCAGCCATGAAATCAGAAGACAATTTCTTATTGGCAGGGAAGCTATAACAAACCTAGACAGTGTGTTGAAAAGTATAGACATTGCCAACAGAGGCGTATAGTCAAAGCTATGGTCTTCCCAATGGTCACGTATGGTTGTGAGAGCTGGACTGTAAAGAAGGCAGAATGCCAAAGAATTGATACATTCTAACTGTGGTGCTCAAGAAGGCTCCTGAAAGTTCCTTGGACAGTAGGGAGATCAAATTAATCAATCTTAAGGGAAATCAACTTTAAATGTTCACTGGAAAGACTGATGCTGAAGCTGAAGCTCCAGTATTTTGGTCACCTGATGTGAACAGCTGACTCATTGGAAAAGTCGCTGATAATGGGAAAATTGAGGGCAGAAAGAGAAGAGGGTGTCAGAGGAGATATGGCTGGAGAACATCACCAATGCAATGAACATGAACTTAGGCAAACTCCAGGAGATGGTGAGGGACAAGGAGACCTGTTGTGCTGGAGTCCATGGGGTTGCAAAGATTGGACAGGACTGGGAGACTGAACATGTGTTTTATATTTAGTCTATGTTTCTTTGACTCTCTCCATTCCCAGTTTAAAGCAGCAATGTTTTTTTCCTTTGGGATTTTGAATTTATTTCTTCCTGATATTCTTATTTCACTAACAGCAAGAAATACATCAAAAGACCCAGACCTGAAGTACATCCATGTAAATCTAAGTACAACCAATATTTACATATCTTTTCATATGTCTGTGTCATCTGCAATTTTATTATACCAGTGCCTTATATTGTTTTTGAAGTACAGGTCTTCTGCCTTCTTAGGTAGGTTTATTCCTAGGTATTTCATTCTTCTTGATGTGATGGTAAATGGAGTTATTTCCTTAATTTCTCTTTCTGGTATTTTGTTGTTAATGATTTGATGATTTCAAAGGTTTTTGCATGGTTTTGACTAAAATAGGAGGGGTCCAGTTTTTAGTGGATAACTGAGCACACACATTGAGAGACAGAAGTCAGGAGACAACATAAAGATGTAAAGTTTGTTTAAAATCCAAGCAGCAGTATTACCTACCTGTGCTGTATAAATGAAATAACAAAGCCTAGATAGTAGTTCATCTGTTTACAGTATGGTATACTGAATAGCTTAAACCCACTGTTGAGACCTACTACTCAGAAAAAAAGAAAAACAATGTACCTGATCATCCAAGAGCCCTGCTGGAGATGTACAACCAGGGTAGTGTTGTTTTCATGTCTGCTAAGTCAACATCCATTTTGTAGCCCATAGATCAAGCAGTAATTTTGACTTTCAAATCTTAGTATTTAATAACAGCATTGCATGCTACAGAAAAATCATTTGTGAAAGGAAGACACGGTCATTGTAGCAGACTTCATTCTTATCTTAATAAATTGCTACAGCCTCCCTAAATTTCAGCAACCACCACCCTTTTCAGTCAGCAGTTATCTACAATAAGGCAAGACCCTACATCAGCAAAAAGATTAAGACTTGCTAAAGGCTCAGATGATGGGTCTAATATTTTAGTAATAAAGAAATTTTAATTAAAATGTGCACCTTGTTTTTTTAGACATAACGTTGCTAATGCACACTTAATAGACTACAGTATAGGGCAAACACAACTTTTATACACAGTGAAGGAACAAAACATTTGTATGATTTCCTTTATTGTGATAGTGGAATGATTGTGGTGGTCTGGAACCAAACCGTCAATATCTCTAATGTATGACTGTAAGACTTTTTTGACCCCATTTTAGAGCCAAATTATGCATGCTATTATTTTTGGCATTATATATTCTAAAGTTTTGACTGTTCTTAGATATTAAGGGCTTCCTTGATGGCTAAGCATCATGTGGTGGTAGGACATCATCATGAATGTATTTTAATTCCATTGGATTAAGTACTTAAAAGGGGCTTCCCTGGTGACTCCAACGGTAAAGAATCTGCCTGCAATGCAGGAGACCCTGGTTCAATCCCTGGGTTGGGAAGATTCCCTGGGGAAGGAAATGGCAACCCACTCCAATATTCTTGCCTGGAGAATCCCTTGGACAGAGGAGTCAGGCAGGCTACAGTTCATGGGGTCACAAACAGTTGGACATGACTGTGCAACTAACACAAAAACACACTTAAAAATAGTTATAATTGTAAAGTTTTTGCTATGTGTATTTTACTACAATGAAAAGATTGGGAAAAACCAGAAACACACAAGCCAACATAAAAATATTTTATCTGTATATGGTTCCATTTAATAGGTCCCTCAAAAGATTTCTTTTATGTTATATGAAGAATCAAATCTACAATGTTAAGTTCTCCTCTGTGGAATATTTAGCCAATACACCAAACTTAAACACATTGCAAGACCCTTTTTTTTTTTATTTTATATGGCATTGAGGGTTTTTTTCCTTATTTATAATATAGCCACTAACCTTTCTAGAATTATTTTCATATTTAGCACTCCTTGCCTCCACCTCAGAATTTATCATTCTTTATTACTCTGAGAAAAATAAGGACATCCACATCTTTGCAGTTTATTAAAAAACATATACTTAATGGAAAAAAAGTTGATGCATATATACCCTCCTACTTCTGTATCTCAATTGATACATTTTATGCTAATTTCTCACATTCATAAAGTGAAAGTGAAAGTGAAGTCGCTCAGCCGGGTCGGACTCTTTGAGACCCCATGGACCGTAGGATGGGTCCATGGGATTTTCCAGGCAAGAGTACTGGAATGGGCTGCCATTTCCTTCTCCAGGGGATCTTCCCAACCCAGGGATCAAACTGGGATTTCCTGCATTGCAGACAGACTCTTTACCTTCTGAGCCACCAGGGAAGCCTCATTTATAAGGCTCTCACATTCATATGAGGCCTATGAAATCAGGCCTTTCGAGAACTGAATTTGCTTCCATGAATTGTGAAAGTTTTTTCCTGTCATTATTAATTTAAAATTGTCACAGTCAGTCATTATAAATCCCTTTAATATGGTTCTTTTTGTCCTTTTAACATTAGCCATCCCCAACATGCATCCCTGAAAGAATTCTTCTTTCTAGCAATAGCAGTATATTCAAAGTTTAAATTAAATTTTTCCTGCCCCCAAACATGGTATCAATCATGTTCCAAAGGAAATAACTTTTTTATTCTTTTTGAAATCAGTGAACACACCAAAAAACAAAATAATTGGGAAATTTGTACTGGTGTTAAGGATGTTTGCTTAATTTATACTGGAATTCTTTCACTGTGAACATGGAGAAGATATATTTCTTTTTATTTATTTTCATTTTATTTTCCAATTTAACATGTTGCAAATCTAACTTGTCACCATGTGGAATTTTATTAATTATTATTATTTTTTTCCCATGATGACCTTCCCTGGTTGCTCAGACAGTAAAGAATCTGTCTGCAATGCAGGAGACCCAGGTTCAATGACACTAATTTTGAGACAGATTCTTCTTTATCTGGCTTTGTATTGCTTACTGGGTAAATATATCCAAAGCCAGGGATCAACAGCCATAACCAAAAGAAAGATAATCATTTGCTTAATGAACCTTGCCTCTGTGAAGGAGACAGGGGCAACATTAGGCTAATATAACTGAGTTAGAGTGACATCAACCCAGTAGCAGTGACAGCATTGAATAAGTGATAGGGCACCAGCACCAAAGATGATAGATAGATACATTGATGATAGACCACACATTATTTTCTCTACTCTTAGCATGTGATTAACATTCAAATTGGTCTTCCCTGGTGACTTAGACAGTAAAGAATCTGCCTGCAATGCAGGAGACCTGGGTTCAATCCCTGGGTCAGGAAGATTTCTTGGAGAAAGGAATGGCTAGCCACTCCAGTGTTCTTGCCTGGAGAATCCTATGGACAGAGGAGCCTGGGGGGCTACATTCCATGGGGTCACAAAAAAGTCTGACATGACTGAGCAACTAACCCTTTCAGCATTCAAATAAGTATAGTAAATAAAACAAATTGCCTTCCTCTATGAAGGTAGGTCTCATCCAAACTGTTGAAAGCCTGATTAGAATAAAAAAACTGAGTAAAAAAGAATTTGATTTCTCTGTCTGACTGATTTGGAGAAAATATATTGGTCTTCTGCCTTCAAACTTGGAGAAGAACCTACATCATCAGTTCTTTTGAGTCTTCAGATTGCTAACAGCAGATCTTTGGACTTCTCAAGTCTCTATAATCTCATGACCCAATTCCTTATATATATACAAATAAATAATAAAGATGTAATAAATAAATTAATGCAGATATATCCTAGGAAAGTACACAGCAAGATAATGTAAAACATACAATAATCCATAATATTAATATTTATATAATAATAATAATATATATCCCCTTGGTACTGGTTCACTGAAGAATGCTGACTAACATAAATTACAATAATTATTATGTAAAATTGAAGAATTAGGAAAAATTACTAATTATTTAGCAATATGAAATAAATACAAGAAGGGGAAGCTAAGATGATTTAAAGACAGAGGAGTGAAAATAAGAATAGGAAACTAATGAGTCAGGGAACTATGTTTTTCAATATAAATCTTGATAAATTATTTTATACTCCTTTCAAATATTTCTATAAAAATAAAAAATATGCTACTGACCCAAGATAAAGGATATTATAAAAATTAAGGTAAACCATACTTTAAGGTTGTATGACTGTAGGAAAAAAGAGGAAAATGTGAAATATTCTTCTAAAACTTACAGTAAAAGATGTTTTATTTGACATAAAAGAAAACCACAGTAAAAAAATAAGCTAAAATGAAAAGCACAGCTACAATAAAATAAACAAACAAAACACAGTTTTGCCTGGTCTTCATGACCAAGAGCCTGAATAAATTAGTAATTAACATGTTTCTGAAGGTCAGCGATTCTAACTGAAGCAGTTTTTGGAAACACTGCAGTAGATAAGTTTAGCACAAGTAGACAGACTTTTGCCTAAGGATTTTATCTATTATTCCATGTGCTTTCTGTGTAAAAATCACCAATTGGCTAGGCTCTACTGTGCAAAAAACACTGCTGAGTAACTTATAAAAGGAAGGCAAGGTTCCTGAAAGGAATTAATATGGAGTGAGTAAATGAAAACAGTGTGATTAGGAAATACAGAGGACAGGACCCAAGGTATCCTCTGGGACCACGGTAGCAAAACAGATAGAACTCTTCATCCCGCTATCACTGGGATAGATGACCTCCAAACATTTTGTTATTCTCATTATGCTTCTCAAAACTCTAATTCCCAACAGAAAGAGTCTGATTGCCCTACTAAGTCACATTCTCTTAATCAGACGAAGGTAGAATTAAGAGAGTATGATGAATGAAAGATAGTTTTCCAAAGGAAACTCACCATTTCACTCACTCCTCCAGTGAAGAGTAGATAGATGATGAACTATCAAAAGAAATAAATATCAAATCAAAATTCCACTTCCTTACATTCATCCTCATTTTACTATAAACAATATTGCTTTAAAAATACATAGTATATAAAAGTTCAAACTTAAGTATCATCAGACAACTGTATCCATTAACCTTGCTTCATTGCACAATTTCAATGAAAAATCCATTGAATTGCATTATAAATATAATCCTATTAATAAATATAACTTCACAAATATGCTCTAGTTGTCCATTAGTTCTGTAGAAAAGGCTGTACTACTGTGCTTGGAACCTCCATCATCTCCTTTATCTTCAATAGTATTATGTTACTTTTAAAAATAAAATTCACTGGAAATTTAAGTTGTCAATGAGACTGCTATGCTAGAAGAGCTGATAAAGCATGGAAGAATCTTATGCTTGCTAAGGAGAGTCTAGAGCTTTCTTCTCCCTAGTGCCTACCACTGGTAATAGAAGTTCTTTTGTAAATGCATTATGTCAAAATTGTGTAGCTTGTTTCCTCTACATTTCCTCAAAATACTTTTCTAGGACTACTGAGTATACTTCTGATTTTTTTTTAACTTATAAGACATCTGAAAATATTTTGAAATAATTGGATGCAAAAGCTGACTGTACGGGGACCTGCCTGATAGTCCAGTTCATGTTTACACTGCAGGGAACATGGCTTTGATCACTAATCAGAGAATTAAGATCCTGCATGCCTCCTGATGTGGCCAAAAAAATATAGAGTTGACTGTATGAACATGTCTTTTCCCAAAGAAACTTCTACAGTGTTTTTACTATAAATGCCATTGCTTCTCATTAGATAATTGTGGGATTTAAGCACATTTCCAAGCAAAATTAGTATAAAATATAATATAAAGCTTAGAGTGATATTTATTAAGAGAAAAGTAGATCATAGTCATCTACCAGAAAGATAAAGAACTTGAATTAATCTTAAAAAAATGATATCAGATCAAATGAGAAATTTTTTTTTTAATAAGTAAGGCTAAAATTGCTTTTCTAACAGTGCAGCATTCATGTGATAGTTAATGCATCGCTGACTCAAAAAAGACTTTAGAAAAGGGTTTATCTGAAAAGATTTACTTCTTTGATCTGACTAGATCAAATGAAGAAAAGACCGAGTTTGAATATGTAGACTGTAGCCAAGAAACTTCTCAAAGGGCTGTTTCAAACATCCAATTTTGCCATCATAATAAACCTTCAAAGTAAGTAGAGATTTTGTGTTTGATAAGTGAGAAATGAAGGCTAAGAGGACCTCTACTTTTGTACTAGTTAGTTTGGAGTTATCTACTTACTGAGGATGATTAGACATACTTTATAAAATATAAAAAGAAATCCTGATTGCTTACAAGATTGTAAAATATTCTTCAAAGAAGATCCAAGAGAAAATGGAAATTCAGAGAAATATAACTGAGAAGCATTTCCTCTAGGGGATTTTTTAATTAAGTAAAAGAAAGTAAATGCCTGAGAAGTGTATCCGAGTTATCAACAGCCTTGAAAGGCTTGGATGAAAAAATGTACATGGAATTTTTAAAAGTTACCTCCCCAAATTAAGGATTAATTTGAAGTAGTTCAACCTTAGTGGATGTGGAGTAATTTCAAATTATTCCAAATCCTTAAGTTGAATGAATCGATTTAGATTTGTCATTGTCTCCAGGCACCTTGCAAGAGAAAAAGTAAATTCTCTTTTCTAAAAAGGAATTGCTAAAAATAGTTCTTCAACTAAATGCCTGATAAACACTGCAAAAATAACAAGGTAAAGAGAGGAAAGAAGCATGAAAGAAAACCAGCAGAAGAATAAAATAAAAAATGCACCAAAAAACATTTCAGAAAAAAAATATTACCATGATGACAACATGATTAACAAAGTTGACAAAATTTATACATATAAAATGATATACCCCCAAATTGGTAAATAATCTTTTTACATATTGTCGGTGGAGTGTATAATTTCCTCAGTTCTGTATCTCCACAGCAAAATTTGAGACACCAGACCAGTGTTATAGCTTGGTTACAGCTCAGTTTAAATGGTGGACAGTGTTATAGCTCGGTTTTATTTGGCAAGCAAAGGAAAATACATCCTCAAGGTGTGAGGGTGGGCTGACCCAAAAGAAGTGCAGGGCTCAATTTTGGCTCCTAATTTTATGTTTTTTCTCCTCCCCCTGAGCCTGCCCTCTGTAAACTGGGCTAGCCAGGAGGGTTGTTTTTTCACCTGAGGTTCTCACACTGTTCCTTCATTTGTTCTATTTTCATGGCATTTTCCTTTCTTTGTCTTTTAGCCACCACTATTTTGGACTCCTTTTTCCTATTCTAACTACCTAACAATACTAAGCACACCAGAACACTTACAAAAATGACTATATAATGATTTTGTTGAAAGCCCCTAATGCCACATCCAGTTCTGATAATTCATGAGGAGGACTCACAGAACTCAGCATATGGTTTTCCTTATGGCTATGGCTTATATGTCTTTATGTCCTTATAGCAGCAATGGATACTGTTATGGGCTTAATTATGGCCCCCCAACACTTTCTCAAATTCATATATTGAAATCCTAATCCCCAGTACCTCAGTCTGTGACTATTTGGAGACAAGGCTTTTAAAAGGAGTTTAAGTTAAAATGAGATCTTCCCTGGTGGTTCAGAGGGTAAAGAATCCCCTTGCAATGCAGGAGACACAGGTTTGATCCCTGGGTCTGGAAGATCCCCTGGAGAAGGGAATGGCTACCCACTCCAGTATTCTTGCCTGGAGAATTCCATGCACAGAGGAGCCTGGTGGGCTAAAGTCCACGGGGTCACAAAGAGTCAGACAGCTGAGCAACTAACTCTTTCACTTTTCAAGTTAAAATGAGGCCATTGGGGTGGGTCTTAATTCAATATGACTGATGTCTTTATAAAAAGCAGAGGTTTGGGCACACAGAGAGAAGACAGGAGCACATGAAAAGAGAAATAACTGTGTGAAGAAGCAGAAAGTGGGCACCATCCGCAACCCAGAGAGAGAGGTCCCAGGAGGAACCAACCCTGTCAACATGTCTATATTGAACTTTTAGAATCCAGAAATTTGAGAAAATAAATTTCTGTTGTTTAAACCTCCGTGTCTATGATATTGTGTTACACCGTTCTGGTTAACAAACACAGATAGAAAGATAAACAGCAAAGGGAAAACCATGTGCAGAAAAGTATCAAGGAAATCCAGTACAAGTTTGCAAAAGTCCTCTCCTGGTACACACATGATTTCTCTAGCAGTGAGCTATTACAGTATGTGTAAAATACTGTCACTAATCTCCTTAGAGACTCAGTGGACCAGGGTTTATTCGGAGTTGGTCATGTAGCACCCTCTGGCTATCATGTATCAAAATACTGTACTCTAAGAAGAAAAGCAGGTGTTCAGCATAAAACTTATTGTTTGTACAAACAATTTAGGCACAGTGAACCACTCTTATCCATTTTAGGGATGACTAGAACCCCCTTGAAATCTAAGCTAACAGATCTCAGGCCAAGGCCAGCCTTGCAAGCAGGCTTTACTAAGGACAGAATTTTCAGCCCTGTTATTTCAACTTGTCTCTGCACAGCCCACCTCTTGCCCTCTGGTCAAGGCACATTTACAGGAAAACTATTATTAGCAGAACCCACCATATTGCAGTGTTATCTCAGTGATAACCTTAGGGCTCATAGACTGCAGCCAATGGCATTTATGGGTTGGACCAGTAGTGAGAGGGTTAGAAAAGGGAGTATAGGAACCTGAATCTCAGAAACACAGGTTGCACATTTGCAACAATTCCACAATTTCCTAGATTAAAATAATTCCTAACTGATTTTGAAATTGGTTTTTTGTTTAGGATCAAAATTGGGACAAGAACAGGTGGGATACCTTTTTGTGTAACTTAAAACAATGTCATCAAGCTTTTGGACCCTCTGTAGCACATGATTAGGGCTTCCCTGGTGGCTCAGATGGTAAAGAACCCACTTGCAATGCAGAAGACCTGGGTTCGATCCCTGGGTTGGGAACATCCCCTGGAGCAGGATATGGCAAGAGTCGAACATGACCGAGTGACTAAGCACAGAACAGTAGCAAGCGATTATCCATAAAGTAGATGCAGTGTCCTTCCTTAAATCAATACATTTAAACTCTTTTAAGTGTTGTAAATAGTACAGAAGTATTGGTCTTATGTATCTCAAGTACAAACAGATAGCTGCACTTTTTTTGAACATTGGATTAAAGTTACTTCCGTCAGCAACAAATATCAGTCTGTTTTTAACCGCTAAAGATGGTCAGACCGAAAAAAAAAATTACATTCATTTCCCATGAAAGTCTCATCTTAAACAAGTGCTTTCCTCCTTACCCTTGTTTACCATCCCAACAGCATTAATTTAGAGACAATTGAGTTCTGTTCAGTAAGTTTGACCTGAATGCCTTCCAGGGGTAAGGCAGTGTCTTGACAGTCAGAATAAACACACAAGAAGTATAATCCCAGAGGACAATGCAGTACATTATAATACAATAAAGAATTTGCCATTGCTAGGGCTCCCCAAACTGTATTTATATTAATTAAGCAGTATAAATTATTAGGACCCCTGTTGTGGCCTTCCTCTCTGGGGCCTATTTCCCTAGGATTCTAAGTCCAGTCTACTTAACTCAGTTCAGTTCTTGGTTTCAAAGGAACAGCCCGAGGTAGTTCAAAATAGTTTTGCTTGTCTCTGAGGCCAGTTCATCCTCATTGAAAATGTGAATGGCATCTGGAGGTGTTCTGTGTGGAAGGTTCTGAGGCCACCTCCTGCTGTCTTAGAGGCAGGTGTGATCATAGGCTCAGCAGTAAGATTGATTCTAAATGCTCAGAGCAGCTTGTAAAGTCATCACTGGGTATTTTTCTGTTTTCATTCATGGGAGGGAAAAGCTTCCAGGAACAGTTTTGAAAAATAAGTATTATTAATCCCTTCTTCATTCCCCTGCCTGTCCATATGCCAGGGTTTTGTTTTTACTCTGGTATTAACAAGTAAGCAAGTTTCATTCAGCAATCATAACTTTACACTTTTTTTTCAATTATAGCTTGCTGCTGCTACTGCTAAGTTGCTTCAGTCGTGTCCAACTCTGTGCGACCCCATAGACGGCAGCCTACCAGGCTCTGCCATCACTGGGATTATCCAAGCAAGAACACTGGAGTGGGTTGCCATTTCCTTCTCCAATGCATGAAAGTGAAAAGTGAAAGTGAAGTCACTCAGTCGTGTCCAACACTTCGAGACCCCATGGACTGCAGCCTACCAGGCTCCTCTGCCCATGGGATTTTCCAGGCAAGAGTATTGGAGTGGGTTGCCATTGCCTTCTCCCAATTATAGCCTACTCTCACTCAAATGATGTTATAGCTCTTGTATCTAGAAGAGTTGTACACAAGCATTTTCTCAAGTTAGAAATAAATAAATAAAGGAAAAATGAGCAAACAAAAAACATGTTGTGTATACAACAGATGGGCTTCGCAGGTGGTGCTAAAGGTAAAGAACCTGCCTGTCAATACAGGAGACATAAGAGACTCAGGTTCCATCCCTGGGTTGTGAAGATCCCCTGGAGGAGGGCATGGCAACCCACTCCAGTATTCTTGCATGGAGAATCCTGTGGACAGAGGAGCCTGACAGGCTACAGTCCACAGGGCTTCAAAGAGTCAGACATGACTGAAGTGACTTAGCATGCGTGTACACATACAACAGATACTTCATGTTTAGAAATTAAAACATAGTCTTGAATTTTCAAAAAAATTTGAAATCATTTTATACATTCGTTCTTCATCTCTT
Organism: Giraffa tippelskirchi; assembly: GCF_054371585.1. NCBI lineage: Eukaryota > Metazoa > Chordata > Mammalia > Artiodactyla > Giraffidae > Giraffa > Giraffa tippelskirchi. Next base: position 128,379,137 of record NC_137277.1, on the reverse strand, counting down.
TCAGTCTAATCATTTACCTACTGATAAACCTACCAAACACAATTACTTCTTTCTCTAAACAGCTGCATAATAAAATTGCCTTACTGAGTTAGGGCACCAGGAGAGAGGTGAGAGAAGTAGAACTAAGATATCAGTTTGTTACTGCAAACTATAACTAATAAGAAAACCAAAAACAAGTCAACAGCAGGAAGGCATTCCCCAGTAGGTCAAGAGTCTCATCTGTCAAGAGTGGTTGGAGGGTTCACTGTCCCCATATTGTGTCCTCTTCCCAACTTTTGGCCTTTAGCAGAGATCACAAGTTAGTAAAGCAATCAGTCTCAGAAATATAAAATTGGTCAGGAACTCAGATAATTGCATCGGAGAATAAGCCCTTTTCCGTGGGCATTTGTATGTGACACAGATGGTCCAGTCAGTATCAAGGATATTTTCATAGTTTATGATCTCACAGAGGGAGATCCTAAACCTGCAACATTCATGGAATCTGAGTTCTGTTTATTAAGTCTATGTCTGCCTCGTTTTAGCATAGTACATGCTGAGGCCAGAACAGCCCATAACAGATAATATTAGGCTTTAGCTTGCAGTTAGATCCAGGCAATGAGTATCTAAACTCAGATTCCAAAAAAAAAAAACAGTGGTGTTTCTTCAGCAGCCGTGAAGCTGAGATTTCAATAGGACCAGACAGCTGTATTCCAACTCCAAGTGACAAGCAAACATTTCCTGAGCTTTCTTGTCTGGTAAGTCTTATAGTCCAAATTGATTCACTCAAAAATATGCACATTTGGCTAGAAAAGTATCTGCCTTGAAGGGTCAGATATCTGATTTTACAAGAGCTCATTAGCAATTAAAAACTGTTTACAGCATCAAAAGTGCATCTCCATCTGGAGATTGACTCTCTATTCATGCATCTCCCTTTATTCAGATGTTCTAATAATAATAAGAAAAAAATCAGAATCAGAAACATCAGCTACAAAGACACATTTTTTAAAATACTTCAAGAATTTAAATTATAACAAATCCACCCATGATAAAAAGCAAGGAATCTGTATCCTGTAAGCACATTTCTTTGCAGCTTTCTCTGATTGTGATGCTCCCTCCAGAATTTATGAAATTACAAGCATTTACAGAAAAGTTATGTATGCAGATGCAATAATTGCAAATTACAAAACCAATTAAAAATCTCCTTTTCATGCTATTGCCAATTTGTTATAACTTCTATCAGCAAATTCCACATGTACAGGTTTAAGTTTACAGTTGCCAGAAGAGATCCAGTTGGAATGCACAGTGAGGGCAGGAGGTCTGCTGCAGTAGAAATAGCAATTAGGAGGAAGAAGTGTCAAGAATAGTTTTCCTTTTATCCTCATTATGGTTTATCTAAAGCTTCTGTCCAATTCTGGTAACTGATTTAATTTTTTTTCTTACTTAGAGGAGAGAAAATGCAAACTTTTAACATTGCTGGACTATCTAAAGCTCACATCTGGGAATGTTCAGTTTCTTTGTTTCTCCATCCATTGGGAGAAGAGACCAATCAAAGACATTACCCAGACTGCATTATTTTTTCCTCACTTTAGTTAGATTGCCAAAAATAGGGAGAGAATCCAAAAAGCTGATTCTCCTGGAATAGATAAATCATTTTAAAATTCCATATGTAATTTTACCTTTCACAGTAGACAGCAGTTCAGCTGCTCTTTCACACTATAGTAACTTATGAACACACAGCAAGGTTTATCATTCCCCGCCCTTTGATTTCCTTTTCCCAAACAATGTTTTGGCCATATTTCAGTGGGTTAAGGTCTTGAGAGCACATCCCACTTACGACACCAACTATGTTAGAGGAAGATTCACAGGAATCTGTACAGTTTTACTCAAGATTATGACTTATTACAGTAAAAGGATACAAAGCAAAATTAGCAAAGAAAAAATGTAAAGAAGTGAAATCTGAACAAAATGAGGTTCATGATTTTTTTTTCAGTCCCCTTAGTTACTTCAGATAATATTACTGTCAAATTATTTTTCTATAGATATGCCATTGACCCAAGTTTACTCCTGTTACTATAGATATTGTATCTTAAATACATGAAGTATTTACTTGTATTTTGGATTCTGTTTTCATGTCTGTGTATTTTTATTTGTTTCCAAAACCCTATTGCACACATTTGCTCATTTTTATACCCCTTGTGTCTAGAATAATATATACCTATTGGATTAATAAATATTTTACTGAAAAACAAGTTATAGCTTTTCTGTATATTTCCCTTCTAGTGGGATCAGATATTTGACTGATATTTCCCTTTTCTGGAACCAAAATATCTTTATAAGAAAGTAAAGAAGAAATATCTTCTAGTCTTAGCATTACATCACCACCATTTAAAAGGTGTTGCCTTTATGCTTATTTCATGTGATTACTACTCATACTTGCATTACCAAGGGTCTGTTTGATCATAGGGCTAATCTTTCCACATCCAAAGAAGACTTTCTGTGTTAACAATTTCATGCCCATTTTGGGGAGCTCATTCGTTTCCTTTGACTTCTTGGCATCTCTTGGTTTGCACTTAGATCACAGACTCTAGAAATCTAAAATCAATAAACAAAACATCTATTCTCAGAAATATTCAGAATATTGGTATTTTAAAACTATACATCTGAGCATAGGCTAATGCAGCTATTCTTATACAAAAATCTGGCTGAAGAAGTAGGTCTGTGAAGGGAGACTTAGAAATAAAAAAGGTATAAGGCTTGTATAAGAAGTTATAACAGAGAAAAAGCGAGTGTTATATTTGCTTTCATATAAAATAAGGTAAATTTTAGTATATTATATATATATGTATATACAGTTATTATATATAATTTCTCAACTGAAAACCAAAGTTATGAAGAGGTGAGGGGTTATGAGGTGATAGGTATTACAGGTAAAATGGGATTTTCCTTGCTTTCTCTCTTATGTAGAACATGTACTTTTTTTTTTTCACCCTTTGTAGCAGTATACTGAAAGTTTCCCAGGTGGCTTCAGTGGTAAAGGATCCACCTGCCAATGCAGTAGATGCAGGAGATACAGATTCAATCCCTGGGTGGGAATGGTCCCCTTGGGAAGGAAATGGCTACCCATTCCGGTATTCTTGGCTGGAAAATCCCATGGACAGAAGAGTCTGCAGGGCCCCAGTCCATGGGGTCCCAACGAACCAGACACAATTTAGCAACTGAGCACAACACAGCAGTGTATTACTCAAGGTGGTTATCACACAGCCCTCTTTCCAACCTTGTTACAGTGCTCTGAATAAAAAGAAAGAAAACCATTGAATTCATTCCTTCAAACAAATAACCGGTATCAAATAATTTCACTAATTAGTATTTATCACATATTCACTCTGTACCATTACACTGGAATTGATGTATTGAATAAGACAAGCAATGACCCTGTTGTCATTGAGTTTAGGTTTTCAGGGTGAGGCTAAACAAAATGTGTAAAAGGAAACTTTATGAATATAAGTAGCAAAAAAATAAGGTAGTTTGGGGAAAAATAATGTATCTGAAAAAGTAGCACATGAAACTATTCTTAGCATTCTCATTAAGTGTCATTTAGATCTTTTAAGTATTTCAATAATTAAAAAAAAATCTTCTTTTTGGAGATGATAGAAGAGAGATGTAGATGTCTTAAGAATCGATGTGGGACTTCACTGGTGGTCCAGTGGTTAAGAATCTGCCAGCCAATGCAGGGAACACTGGCTCAATCCCTGATCCAGGAAGATTGCTGAGGGGCAACTAAAAGCGCATGCACCACAACTACTGGGGTCTGCACACCCTAGAGCGCATGCTCTGCAACAAGAGAAGCCATCACAATAAGAAGCCTGGGCGCTACAACTAGCGAAAGCCTGAGTGCAGCAAGAAAGACCCAGCACAGACAAAAACACACAAGTAAATAAAATAATAGTTTAAAAAAGAACCTATGGAATACTATTTAAGTCCAGATGAACAGAGAAGGCTTAAGAGAGAGGAGTTAAAACAATTTCTCCTAAATCACAAAAATTGGTGAAAAGGCCTAGGTTAGGGATGATAAGAACTTGGATTTTAATCCATAAAATTTTACTCTAGCTGTATAACTCAGGAACATTATTGGTTCTCCAAGCCTCATTTAAACAAACAAAAAGTGTTGATTCTCCTACCAATAGCTTTTCTATAGGTGCTGTATTAACATATAGAGAGCTGCCTCCAGGCATATGTCCTAAGGTCATGGAGAAATTACTGTCATTTTTCCAATTAGATAAATGCTGACTGCTACTCTGAATATTATTGTCACAGGGCTGTTATGATTTGATATAATAGAAGTCATATGAAATGGCACAATAGAAGTCTTTTAATATGTTTATATCTCTCTAACTGCCTAATTTATGCAACTGTGTAATTCCTATTACTCTAAGTATATAAAGGAGCTGACTGTTCTGTCTTCTTTTCCTTCTTGTTTCCATACTAGAGAGAGGACTTTCTCATCATCCAGTCATGTGAAAAATAATGTCATACTGTTTCTGTTTCTAGGTGGTTTCCTATGCATCCATCAGCTGTAGAACAATGATGAAAAGGAAGAGAGATGGAGGGACAAAGTGAGAGAGCACAACAGGATACTGGAAGGTAAATATGAAGCTTACTAGAGTGAAGGAAACTCAATGTATCAAATTACAGGTTGCAAAGATAGTTTGGATATCTCTGGAACTATGCAACTGGAACAAAGGCGATTTGGGAACATTGGGAATTTCTGTTGATAAGTACATTTTTAAGTAAATAAATAGATTTTTCCATTGCTTATGCAGTCTTTGAACAGTTTCTTAGGTAGCCAGCTTCCCTTTTACCTTCCAATATTGTTGAAAGTAACTAGCTGAGTGAACTATCAGCATTTCTGGCTGCAAACGGATAGGAAAGAGAGAGAGAGGAATTTGAGTGGATAGCTCTAAGAAGATAACTGGCATAATTATAACATAAACCAATAGAGGAAAACACAAAATACAGATTAATTTATAGGCATTATCAGGAGTATATTGATAAAATAAGATGCATTCAAATGTGGACTACATTGGCAAATACTGTAGTACTATCCTACACTCTATCAAGAAAAATGAGAGACAAAGAGAAACAGTTCTTTGCTACCAAGGAACAAACTTTATTTGAAGCAGCAATAGGTGTTGCTGACTGAAAAAAAAATTCACAACTTGAGAATTGTGAGTTAAGTTTTACATGGGACAAAATGAAGACTATAGCCCAAGAGGCTGCATTTCAGATAGCTCTGAGAAGCTATCTGTTCAAGAGGCAACGGGAAAGGTGAGTCTATATGTGATTTTGGGGAAGAGCAAATACATGCAATCAAGCACATATTTTTTTCAAAAGATCTCTCACAAGGAGAAGATCTCAGCATGAAACATGTTAGTTCTTTTCTAGACATTAGTTCAGTTCCGTCACTCAGTCATGTCTGACTCTTTGTGACCCCATGGACTGCAGCACGCCAGGCCTCCCTGCCCATTACCAACTTCCTTAGTTTACCCAAACTCATGTCCATTGTGTCAGTGATGCCATCCAGCCATCTTATCCTCTGTCCTCTCCTTCTCCTCCTGCCATCAATCTTTCCCAGCAGCAGGGTCTTTTCGAATGAGTCAGCTCTTCGCATCAGGTGGCCAAAGTATTGGAGTTTCAGCTTCAACATCAGTCCTTCAATGAACACCCAGGACTGATCTCCTTTAGGATGGACAGATTTAATCTCCTTGCAGTCCAAGGGACTCTCAAGAGTCTTCTGTAACATCACAGTTCAAAAACATCAATTCTTCAGCACTCAGCTTTCTTTACAGTCCAATTCTCACATCCATACATGACTACAGGAAAAATCATAGCCTTGACTAGACTGACCTTTGTTGGCAAAGTAATGTCTCTGCTTTTTAATATGCTATCTAGGTTGGTCATAACTTTCCTTCCAAAAAGTAAGTGTCTTTTAATTTCATGGCTGCAGTCAACATCTGCAGTGATTTTGGAGCCCCCAAAAATAAAGTCTGTGACTGTTTCCACTGTTTCCCTATCTATTTGCCATAAAGTAATGGGACCAGATGCCATGATCTTAGTTTTCTGAATGCTGAGCTTTAAGCCAAGTTTTTCACTCTCCTCTTTCACTTTCATCAAGAGGCTCTTTAGTTCTTCTTCACTTTCTGCCATAAGGGTGGTGTCATCTGCATATCTGAGGTTATTGATATTTCTCCCAGTAATCTTGATTGCAGCTTGCACTCCATCCAGCCCAGCCTTTCTCATGATGTACTCTGCATATAAGTTAAATAAGCAGGGTGACAATATACAGCCTTGACGTACTCCTTTTACTGATTTGGAACCAGTCTGTTGTTCCATGTCCATTCTAACTGTTGCTTCCTGACCTGCATACAGGTTTCTCAAGAGACAGATCAGATAGTCTGCTATTCTCATCTCTTTCAGAATTTTCCACAGTTTATTGTGATCCACACAGTCAAAGACTTTGGCATAGTCAATAAAGCAGAAATAGATGTTTTTCTGGAACTCTCTTGCTTTTTAGATGATCCAACGGATGTTGGCTATTTGATCTCTGGTTCCTCTACCTTTTCTAAATCCAGCTTGAACATCTGGAGGTTCATGGTTCATGTATTACTGAAGCCTGGTTTGGAGAATTTTGAGCATTATTTTACTAGTGTGTGAGATGAGTGCAATTGTGCGGTAGTTTGAGCATTCTTTGGCATTGCCTTTCTTTGGGATTGAAATGAAAACTGACCTTTTCCAGTCCTGTGGCCACTGCTGAGTTTTACAAATTTGCTGGCATATTGAGTGCAGCACTTTCACAGCATCATCTTTCAGGATTTGAAATAGCTGAACTGGAATTCCATCACCTCCACTAGCTCTGTTTATAGTGATGCTTTCTAAGGCCCACTTGACTTCACATTCTAGGATGCCTGGCTCTATGTGAGTGATCACACCATCCTGATTATCTGGGTCGTGAAGATCTTTTTTGTATAGTTTTTCTGTGTATTCTTGCCACCTGTTCTTAACATCTTCTGCTTCTGTTAGGTCCATACCATTTCTGTTCTTTACTGAGCCTATCTTTGCATGAAATATTCCCTTGGTATCTCTAATTTTCTTGAAGAGATCTCCAGTCTTTTCCATTCTATTGTTTTCCTCTATTTCTTTGCATTGATCGCTGAGGAAGGCTTTCTTATCTCTCTTTGCTATTCTTTGGAACTCTCCATTCAATTGAGTATGTCTTTCCTTTTCTCTTTTTCTTTTTGCTTCTCTTCTTTTCACAGCTGTTTGTAAGGCCTCCTCACACAGCCATTTTTTTACATCTCTTTTTCTTGTGGATGATCTTGCTCTCTGTCTCCTGTACAATGTCGCGAACCTCCATCCATAGTTCATCAGGCACTCTGTCTATCAAATCTAGTCCCTTAAATTTATTTCTCACTTCTTCTATATAATCATAAGCAATTTGATTTAGGTCATACCTGAATGGTCTAGTGGTTTTCCCTACTTTCTTCAATTTAAGTGTAAATTTAGCAATAAGGAGTTCATGATCTGTGCCACAGTCACCTCCTGGTCTTGTTTTTGCTGACGCTATAGAACTTCTCCATCTTTGGCTGCAAATAATGTAATCAATCTGATTTCAGTGTTGACCATCTGATGATGTCCATGTGTAGAGTCTTCTCTTGTGTTGTTGGAAGAGGGTGTTTGCTATGACCAGTGCGTTCTCTTGGCAAAACTCTATTAGCGTTTGCCCTGCTTCATTCTGTACTCCAAGGCCAAGTTTGCCTGATACTTCAGGTGTTTCTTGACTTCCTACTTTTTCATTCCAGTGCCCTATAATGAAAAGAACATCTTTTTGGGGTGTTTGTTCTAAAAGGTCTTATAGGTCTTCACAGAACCATTCAACTTCAGTTTCTTCAGCAGTACTGGTCGGGGCATAGACTTGGATTACCGTGATATTAAATGGTTTTCCTTGGAAAGGAACAGAGATCATTCTGTCGTTTTTAAGATTGCATCCAAGTACCGCATTTTGGACTCTTTTGTTGACCATGATGGATAATCCATTTCTTCCAAGGGATTCCTGCCCACAGTAGTAGGTATAAAGGTCATCTGAGTTAAATTCACCCATTCCAGTCCATTTGAGTTTGCTGATTCCTAGAATGTTGACTTTCACTCTTGCCATCTCCTGTTTGACCACTTCCAATTTGCTTTGATTCATTGATCTATCATCCCAGATACCTATGCAATATTGCCCTTTACAGCATTGGACCTTACTTCTATCACCAGTCACATCCACAACTAGGTGCTGTTTTTGCTTTGGCTCCATCCCTTCATTCTTTCTGGAGTTATTTCTCCACTGATCTCCAGTAGCATATTGGACACCTACCGACCTGGGGAGTTCATCTTTCTTTGTCCTGTCTTTTTGCCTTTCATACTGTTTCTAGACATGACAAGATACAAAACTTGGGCTCATAAAACCTCATAAAAATATTCTTCCAGCTTATCCCAGAACACAGAGTGCCTTATTCCTGATTTCTACCTAGAACTCCTTTCAGGGGGTGTTGAAGGTCAGTGGTCATAGCAGATTCTGATGTAACCTTTGGAAATGTAAATGGCAAGTGCCAACCTTTATTGGGCTTCCCAGGTGGCTCAGCAGTAAAGAATCTGCCTGCCAGTGCAGGAGACAGGGGTTCTATCCCTGGGGGTGGGAAAATCCCCTGGAGGAGGAAATGGCGACTTGCTTCAGTATTCTTGTCTGGGAAATCCCATGGACAGAGGAGCCTGGAGGCTACAGTCCAGGGGATCGCAAAAGTCTCAGACATGTCTTGGAGATTAAACAACAACATTTAGTAGGCACTGTCAAGGTACATTTAAGTGCCTTAAGTACAGCTGCAAGAAAACATGTTCCAGAACCTCTTAGAATACTTCAGAACATACGTATGTATACCTAAGTTATGTGGGAATAAAAACAAGGGTGTTCATCTAAGTCAGAGCCTAAATACAGAGCCTTTTTCTTTTTGAAGTCTACTAGGATGAGGCCTGAAGGAAGTTTAGGATATAAGTGGACTAATGTAAGTCTAGCATAGAATCTTCCCCTTGGAGTGTTGAATAACATTTAAATGGGTGCAAAATTGGGAATTACACTGAACAAGCTTCCCTGGTGGCTCAGACGGTAAAGAATCCACCTGCAATGCGGGAGACCTGGGTTTGATTCCTGGGCTGAGAAGATCCCATGGAGGAGGACATGGCAACCCACTCCAGTGTTTTGCCTGGAGAATCCCCATGGACAATGGGATCGCAAAGCGTAGGACACAACTGAGCAACTAAGCACAGCACAGCACATACTGAACAAAGGATAAGAATAGGGTCTTATGCATCCAGGTAACAATTTATGTTTCATGTATAGAGAGACTCACAGACTTAGAAAACTAACTTATGGCTGCTGGCGGGGAAGGGAAAGGGACTTTTAGAGACTTTTGGAAGGTCATGTACACACTGCTATATACACAGTATATGCATGCATGCTAAGTCACTTTAGTCATGTCTGACATTTTGTAACCCTGTGACTGTAGGGACTGTAGCTGGTCTGGCTTCTCTGTCCATGGGATATTCCAGGCAAGAGTGGGTTGCATGCCCTCCTCTAGGAGATGTTCTTGACCCAGGGAATGAAGCCAGGTCTCTTATGATGTCTCCTACATTGGCAAGCAGATTCTTTACCACTAGCGCCACCTGGGAAGTCCACACAGTGCATGTGTGTGTATATATATATGTATACATATGTATATATACACATGTATATGCATATATATAAATGGAGAAGGAAATGGCAACCCACTCCAGTATTCTTGCATGGAAAAATCTCATGGACAGAGGAGCCTGGCAGGCTACAGTCCATGGGGTCCAAAGAGTCAGGCACAACTAAGCAAGGAGTATATATATGTGTGTATATATATACTGTGTCTTATTGGTGAGTGGCAATATATAAAGCTCTGGCTAGTTTCAAACCATGATGGATTTTGAATACAACGCTGATGATTTTCATGCTGATCCTTCTATAAGGAAACATGATTATGAAAATAATGATCTTTTAAAATTAGTTCTACAGTCCCATGGAGGTTGAATTTTACATGGTACAGCTGGAAGCAGAGATTAGTGAGGACTGTGACAACAGCTCCTGGTTATGGTCATAAAACATCACCCAAAGTGTTCTTTGGTTGGACCATTGTAAAGATTTTACTCATCAAACCAAAAAACATGATATAAGCAGTCTGTTATTAGCCTAAAATGTTCAGCGTCCTGATTATAGTTTCTTGCGAATTAACAACAAGTTATTGCATTTTTATCTTTAAAATGAATTTTTCCCCTTTTTTCTCTTTTTTCATTTTGAATGAATGAAGCTATAGTTCTTACTACTTCTTCAGAGTTCAATAAAAGAGCTTAGTCAAGAGAACATTCCCTAGATTTCTTTCTTTTTTAAAAAAATATTTGAAATAGGTTTTTGTTTGTCTGTTTGTTTTCATTGGAGGCTAATTACTTTACAATATTGTAGTGGTTTTTGCCATACATTGACATGTATAAGCCATGGGTGTACATGTGACCCCATCCTGAACCCCACTCCCACCTCTCTCCCCATCCCATTCCTCAGGGTCATCCCAGTGCACCAGCCCTGAGCACCCTGTCTCATGTATTGAACCTGGACTGGTCTGTTTCACATATGATAAGATACATGTTTCAATGCTATTCTTTCAAATCATCCCACCCTCTCCTTCTCCCACAGAGTCCAAAAGACTGTTCTATACATCTGTGTCTCTTTCTCTGTCTCACATATAGGGTCATTGTTACCATCTTTTTATATTCCATATATATGCATTAGGATATTGTATTGGTGTTTTTCTTTCTGATTTACTTCACTCTGTATAATAGGCTCCAGCTTCATCTACCTCATTAGAACTGATTCAATGTATTCTTTTTAATGGCTGAGTAATATTCCATTGTGTATATGTACCAAAGCTTCCTTATCCATTCGTCTGCTGATGGACATCTAGGTTGCTTCCATGTACTGGCTATTATAAACAGTGCTGCAGTGAACATTGGGCTACATGTGTCTGGTTTCCTCGATGTGCATGTCCAGCAGTTTTATTTCCAGTTTTTTTAGGAATCTCCACATTGTTTTCCGTAGTGGCTGTACTAGTTTGCATTCCCACCAACAGTGTAAGAGGGTTCCCTTTTCTCCATACCCTCTCCAGCATTTATTGTTTGTAGACTTTTGGATAGCAGCCATTCTGACTGGTGTGAGATGGTACCTCATTGTGGTTTTGATTTGCATTTCTCTGATAATGAGTGATGTTGAGCATCTTTTCATGTGTTTGTTAGCCATCTGTATGTCTTCTTTGGAGAAATGTCTGTTTAGTTCTTAGTCTCTTTAGTTCATTTTTTAATTGGGTCATTTATTTTTCTGGAATTGAGCTGTAGGAGCTGCTTGTATATTTTTGAGATTAATTCTTTGCGAGTCCCTAGATTTCATTAGCTTTTCTGTGGTTTTTCAAGAGCTCTGTCTCCTCTTGAAACACTTAATGGTCTTTGTGTAAGGTTTTCTCACAGAATAACTTACTTAATAATCTAATCCTAGAATGAGGGAAATCAAGAATTTCAGTAGTCTGAATAGTGAGAATACATAAAACGTCTACTTAACTGAAATCATTGCTAGCTCTTTTCTAGTTAAATTTCCTGACTTCTGAGTAGATATTAAGTGTTCAAAACCTGTTTTTTTATGATGTAAATTTTCAAGCCTGACTTCACATAGAAAATCAGAAGAGTCAAAACCATACCAAATAGATAAATATATGAATCTTTCATGTTTTAATTGTATACTAGAGGTCTTAATGGAGACTCTATTCTCTGACATCCTAAGTACTAAATGTCTTCCAACTCAAATACTGCACATCTACTATTAGATGGTGAATATAAATGCTGATTTGCAAGATTATTGAATACATTTTTGTCATAAAATTAATTAGGGACATCATAAGTATTCAAGTCAGTCCACAACTTGTATACCCTCAGACCTGTTCTTTATTCTTCCCATGTTTTGCTAAGTGTGCCAGGTGAGATGACCCTGGCAGCTGTCTCTCAGATTACTTCATCAGCTGCTGTCACCTGTTTTCACTGATGGCAGGTGTTCTCAGAGACAGACACAAAAGGGCAAAGCTGGAGCATTCATTCTCTAACCACTATGTCTCAGACTACCTATGGCAGTATGCTGTCTTCTGTACTATATGAAAACCTCCTGTAGTAATTCTAGCTTTTGCTGAGTGACTCCATCCCCTGAGATCCAGTGCACGCATGCTAAGTTGCTTCAGTCATGACTGACTCTTTGCGACCTGATGGAACATAGCCCACCAGGATCTCTGTCCATGGGATTCTCCAGGCAAGAATACTGGAGTGGGTTGCCTTACCCTCCTCCAGAGGATCTGCTCTGGGGATTCTAATAACCAGTGGCCTTCTGTAGTTGCAAATCTCTGTCTGAGTCAATGTATCTTATTAGGTGCCCAGCTTTTCCATCAACTGTGTAACCAAATCTCTGTATTAAATTGTCTCTTTTGTACACTTGGAATGCTCCATGCTTTCTTAGTTAAACAATGAACCCCAGTACATTTGCCTATTTACAATTGCCTATTTACCCACAAAATATATAAAATCAATCTTTTTGGAGAGAATGCCAACAGTAGGGAGTTATATAAAGAAAAATACAAAATCTCCTTTATTCATTCCCTCTGGACAATTCCTTTCTTCATTCATAGGTACTATCTACACATCATCATTTTTTTAATTTTTTTTTTTTTCTTTTTTCAATCTTTGGTCTACCTCAGTGCATGTGGAACCTTCCCTGACCAGGGATGGAACTCATGCTCTCTGCAGTGGTAGCAAAGCCTTAACCACTGGACCCCCATGGAAGCCTCCATTTGTGTATTCTTGTGGCAGGTTTTTATACACTTATATTCATTTATAGTTTTCAATATACTTCATTTCTGCAAATTTGTGTATATATATTTACATCAAGGCTGCTTATTTAACTTATATGCAGAGTACATGAGAAATGCTGGGCTGGAAGAAGCACAAGCTGGAATCAAGATTGCTAGGAGAAATATCAATAACCTCAGATATGCAGATGACACCACCCTTATGGCAGAAAATGAAGAAGAACTAAAGAGCTGCTTGATGAAAGTGAAAAAGGAGAGTGAAAAAGTTGGCTTAAAGCTCAACGTTCAGAAAACTAAGATCATGGCATCTGGTCACATCACTTCATGGGAAATAGATGGGGAAAGAGTGGAAACAGTGTCAGACTTTATTTTTTGGTGCTCCAAAATCACTACTGCTGGTGATTGCAGCCATGAAATTAAAAGATGCTTACTCCTTAGAAGGAAGATTGTGACCAACCTAGATAGCATATTTAAAAGCAGAGACATTACTTTGCCAACGAAGATCCATCTAGTCAAGACTATGGTTTTTCCAGTGGTCATGTATGGATGTGAGAGTTGGACTGTGAAGAAAGCTGAGCACAGAAGAATTGATGCTTTTGAACTGTGGTGTTGGAGAAGACTCTTGAGAGTCCCTTGGACTGCAGGGAGATCCAACCAGTCCATCCTAAAGGAGATCAGTCCTGGGTGTTCATTGGAAGGATTGATGTTGAAGCTGAAACTCCAATACTTTGGCCACCTCATGCGAAGAGTTGACTCGTTGGAAAAGACCCTGATGCTGGGAAAGATTGGGGGCTGAAGGAGAAAGGGACGACAGAGGATGAGATGGTTGGATGGCATCACTGACTTGATGCACATGGGTTTGGGTAAACTCCAGGAGTTGGTGATGGACAGGGAGGCCTGGCGTGCTGCGATTCATGGGGTTGCAAAGAGTCGGACATGACTGAGCAACTGAACTGAACTGATTTACACACATTACTTTCAATATTGTTTTTAATTACTTAAAAATGTCTTCAAGTTTCTTTTAAATCTAATTTTTTTTGAATTACTAAATTGTGACTTATAATACATGTACTGCAATTTATGTGTCACCTTAAATTTATATGCTTAATACACAAATTTCCATTAAAATTGTATGTATTATACGACATCCTTAGAAATGAGTGAGTCTATTAAATTTTTCAATGTTTACCAAATGGAAACTCTGTTATTTTTTAATACAGTGTTATACTTGTGTTTCTATTGTGCTAAAATTTGTATTCCTTGAAAAAATATGATGATAGACAAATGCTATAGATAAATACCATTTATTGTTCAAAGACTGTTAATACTGGATATACCAAAGACATATCAAAATAGCAATTCAGTTAGTAGTGAACTTATTCTGGAAGTCCTTTGTCACTAATTATTCCAATGACAAATAAATTCAGACTTAATTTTTCTCCCAGTGGATAGTATTGGCATTTCTATGATTGTCCACTTATAATCTATTCCCTTTTTACCTTTGACAACCATAATCCATTTTAATTAAATTCTCTAAATACTTGTTGTTGTTGTTCAGTCACTCAGACATGTATGAGTTTTTGTGACCTCATGGAATGCAGCATGCCAGGTTTCCCTGTCCTTCCCTATCTCTTGGAGCTTGCTCAAACTCATGTCCATTGAGTCAGTGATGCCATCCAACCATCTTGTCCTCTGTAGTCCCCTTCTCCTACTGCCTTCAATCTTTCCCAGAATCAGGGTCTTTTCTAATGAGTCATCTTTTCACATCAGGTGGCTAAATTATTGGAGCTTCAGCTTCAGCATCAGTCCTTCTAATAAATATCCAGGATTGGTTTCCTTTGGGATTGACTGGTTTATCTCCTTGCAGTCCAAGAGACTCTCAACAGTCTTCTCCAACACCACAGTTCAAAAGGATTAATTCTTTGGTGTTCAGCCTTCTTTATAGTCCACCTCTCAAATCTATACATGACTACTGGAAAAACCATAGCATTGACTATACAGACTTTGTCATTAAAGTAATGTCTCTGCTTTTTAATATGCTATCTAGGTTGGTCAAAGCTTTTCTTTCAAGGAGCAAGCATCTTTTAATTTCATGGCTGCAGTCACCATCTGTAGTGATTTTGGAGCCCAAGAAAATAAAGTCTCTCACTGTTGCCATTGTTTCCCTATCTATTTGCCATGAAGTATTTAAAATTCTCTAAATACTAGAAAATCAAAAATCTTTTTCATATGATCACTGATTGTTTCTTTTTATCACATCTGTTTCTAATTCATATTTTGGTTTGTTTTCCATTCTATTATTTGAAATACACATGCTTGTATATATTTATAAATAAGATGCTCAATCTACCGCACAATTGCACTCTTCTCACATGATAGCAAAGTAATGCTCAAAATTCTCCAAGCCATACTTGAACAGTATGTGAATTTTGAACTTCCAGATGTTCAAGCTGGATTTAGAAAAGGCAGAGGAGCCAGAGATCAAATTGTAAACATCTGTTGGATTGTTGAAAAAACAAGAGAGTTCCAGAAAAACATTTACTTCTGCTTTATTGACTATGCCAAAGCCTTTGACTGTGTGGATCACAACAAATTGTGGACAGTTCTAAAAGAGATGGGAGTACCAGACCACCTGACCCACCTCCTGAGATATATGTATGTAGGTCAAGAAGCAACAGTTAGAACTAGACATGGAACAACTGACTGATTCCAAATAGGGAAAAGAGTGCATCAAGGCTGTATATTGTCACTGCTTATTTAACCTATATGCAGAGTACATCATGAGAAAGGCTGGGCTGGATGAAGCACAAGCTGGAATCAAGATTGCCAGGAGAAATATCAATAACCTCAGATATGCAGGTGAAACCACCGTTATGGCAGAAAGCAAAGAAGAACTAAAGAGCCTCTTGATGAAAGTGAAAGAGGAGACTGAAAAAGTTGGCTTAAAACTCAACATTCAGAAAACTAAGATCATGTCATCTGGTCCCATCACTTCATGGCCAATAGATGGGGAAACAATGGAAACAGTGACAGACTTTATTTTGGGGGGCTCCAAAATCACTGCAGATGGTGACTAATGAAATTAAAAGACGAAAAGAAGAAAGAAGAAAAGTAATGACAAACCCAGTTAGCATATTAAAAAGCAGAGACATTACTTTGCCAACAAAGGTCTGTCTAGTCAAAGCTGTGATTTTTCTAGTAGTCATGTATGGATGTGAGAGTTGGACTATAAAGAAAGCCGAGCACAGAAGAATTGATGCCTTTGAACTGTGGTATTGGAGAAGACTCTTGATAGTCCCTTGGACTGCAAGAAGATCCAACCAGTCCATCCTAAAGGAAGTCAGTCCTGAATATTCATTGGAAGGATGGATGCTGAAGCTGAAACTCCAATACTTTGGCCACCTGATGCGAAGAACTGACTCATTTGAAAAAAAACCCTGATGCTGGGAAAGATTGAAGGCAGGATAATGGGATGACAGAGGATGAGATGGTTGGATGGCATCACCCACTCATTGGACATGAATTTGAGTAAGCTCTGGCAGTTGGTGATGGACGGAGAAGCCTGGTGTGCTGCAGTCCAAGGGGTTGCAAAAAGTCAGACACGACTGAGCAACTGAACTGAACTGAACTGATAAATAGGTTAGTTAAATAACCATTCTCCACATTAACTTATTGTAGAATTTTCATCGTTGGTATTCTCTAGATAAATAGCCATATGATTTTCAAGTGGGAAAATTTTCCATCTATTTCCCAAATGTGTACGTTCTACTAACTTGTATCATTTTATTTACAAGGATTTTTAATAAAATAGTTCAGTCTTGCAATGATGGAAGTTGACTTTCTCCAGTTCCAGACATCGGTTGAAATTTTCTTTTTTATTGTCAGTACAATAAATGGTCCTTTTATCTTTCCTCTATTAATGTTTTCATATATTCTTTCCTGTAGATATTTTCTTGCAAGTCTAATTCTTTTTTGTCCAATAACAGAAATATATGTTATAGTGAGTATTTTTATATAGATTTGAAAACATTTTATTCCTTTAATTTCCTCATGCTATGCAATTTAATAAAGTTCTTAAAGTCAAAGCTTCTTTGTACTTTTGTTATGGACCATGGTTGATGTGTTAATTTTCAACTATGTTTATTAATGAGCTTGGCCAATATTTTTTCTTTATTCCTTTTCACTCTTACTGCTTCTTTCCCTTCTCTTCCCTTTGTCTCTATCTCTCATTCTATCGATTTTGTCAGGCTTTTAAAAATACCACAATCACTCTGTAAAGTGTCCTTTTAGAATAATAGAGGGTCCTAATCAGCTTTTGCTGGGCTTTATTATTAGTTATGTAACGTGATATTTAGCTGACTCCTGAGTATGACGGGGGGCTTCCCTGGTGGCTCAGTGGCAAAGAATGTCTTCCAACGCAGGAGACACAGCTTCAGGCCCTGGTTCTGGGAGATCCCCTGGAGAAGGGAATCACAATCCAGTTCAGTATTCTTGCCTGGGAAATCCCATTGACAGAGGAGCTTGGTGTGCTACAGTCCATAGAGTTGCAAGAGTCAGACACGACTTAGCAACTGAACAATAATGAGTATGATAGGATTTACAGCCTAACCTCAGGAACCTGGTATGTTTCATATGGATTGCATTAATTTTCTATTGCTGGCATAACAAATTACTATAAACTGATTGTTTAAAAAATACTTCTTTTTTAAAATTAATTATATTGGTGTATAGTTCTTTTACAATGTTGTATTAGTTTCTACTGTACAGCAAAGTGAATCAATTGTACCCACATATCCCCTCCTTTTTGGACTTCCTTCCCATTTAGGTCACCACAGAACATTAAGTAGTGTTCCTTGTGTCCTCATTAGTTACCTGTTTTATACGTAGTATTGATAGTATATGGGCTTCCCAGGTGGTGCTAGTGGTAAAGAACCCGCCTGCCAATTGAAGAGATGTAAGAGACACAGGTTTAATCCCTGGGTTGGGAAGATGCCCTGGAGAAATAAATGGCAACCCACTCCAGTATTCTTGCCTGGAGAATCCCATTGACAGAGGAACCTGGAGGGCTACGGTCCATGGGGTCACAAAGAGTCAGACACAACTGAAGTGACTTTGCAGTATACAGTATTGATAGTGTATATTTGTCAATCCCAGTCTTCCAATTCATCCCACTCCCCTCCTTCCCCCCTTGGTGTCCATACATTTGGTATCTACCTCTGTGTCTCTATTTATGTTTTCTAAGTAAAGGGTGTGTTTTTTCTGAAGGCTTTTAGGGAACGTCTGATCATTTTTATGTCCCAACTTCTCCAGGCTGCCTGCCTTCCCTGGCCCACACCTCTCTATTATTTTCAAAGTCAACAGTGGTTGGTATTATTTTCTCATGTACTATCACTCTAATATGAACTTTTCTGCCTCCCTCTTCCACATATAGAACTTGTGATTTCTTTGCACCCGTCTATATAACCCAGGATAATCTTCCTGTTTTAAAAGTCATTTAAATAGAAACTACTTTTATCTGATATCTTCATTTACCTTTGCATTGTAGAATACAATATATCCACAGGCTTCAGAGATTAGACAATAAATATCTTTAAGAGGCCATTATTTAGCCTAACACAAGGATATTTGACTATACTTAATTTTTTTTTCTTTTCTATTTTTTTTAAGCCAAATAATTGACATTTCACCAGGAACACATGCATTTAGTTTAAGTTTTCAAATGCAGGATATTAATTTGTACACAGTGTTCTCTTTTAATTACTGTATTTGATCTATTACATATCTAGAATTATGACTCTTTTCATTTTTAATTTGTTATTTATTTCATTAATTATTCAGAAGAAATAAAAATTTTCAAATTATAATTACATTTTTTATAGGTCTTTACAGCTTTTAGTCATATCAACAATTATTTTTTGGTAGGTTTTAAAATATTTATTTTGCTGTAAAATATTTCATCATGTTTTTCTTTTTTCTTGTGCTTATTTGGCTCTTCCCTTTTCACTTTTTTTGTGTGAAAATTTAGTTTTAATATTCTTTATTTTATAATAAGGTAACACTAAAGTTTTCTTTGAACACTTCTTCTTCAGCTATATCCCAAAGTTTTTGTTGTATGCTATTTTTTCACTCACTTTTAGATATTAAATATTTATTTTATTTTAATTTTTAATCCCCAAATTATTGAGATCAGTGCTTTAAAAATATCACCAGTGAATAAATAATTTTTAGCAATTGTTTATTTTACTTTTAAATTTTAAATATGATGATTAGATGTAGGGTGTTGTATTTTCTGATCTATTGCTCTAAACTCCCCATGAGTTTCTATCTTTGCCGCTTACTTCCAGTCTTTTTTTTTTCTTTTGACAAATTACTCAGTAGCACTGTTTAATGTAAGCCAGACACATGTCACTATTCTCGACTCTCTCAAACACTCATATATTTTTTTATAAAATATATATATATATTTTTATAAACAAAAAAATATACATATTTATAAATCCTCGCAGCTAATAACTTCTTTTATCCTCTTAGTCCTAATCCTATTTTTTCTTCTGAAGGTAGATAACTGAGCAGACTACCATTTACTGTTACCTCCCCAATCTCTCATGTTGAATTCATCAAGAATTTTTTGTTACAAGTGATAATTTTTTTTTCTAATCTATCAATAAATATTTACTTATACATCAATTGTCATATATTACATAAGTATAAATAGTATACATTACGTTATTTATACTTATACAGTATTAGTTGTGTATGATATTGGTTATTTTGACCACTGCTCTTTCTTCTTTTTTAAAATTTATTTTATATTGAAATATAGTTGTTTTACAATGTTGTGTTAGCTTCATGTATATAGCAAAGTGATTTAACTATACACGTGCTTATATCTATACTTTTGGTTTCTTTCCCATATAGGTTTATTTGGTACTTCTTCTTTCAGAATCTTTCTTCTCTCCTCTAGTATTTTATTAAAAAGAAATTTGCCTTCTGGATTAATCGTCCATGTCTTCTAACTTTCTAACACATTAAAAAAAAATCTGTCTTTGAAATTTTCTTCTCTTGGTATACTAATTTTTCAACTGAGTTTTATTATTTCCAACTGACTTTTCAGTTTTATGTGGATTTTATTTAAGCAGCAATGCTCCACTTATTTATAATTCTTTTTTTCTGATTGCTTTATTTTATAATCTTCATCATTGTTTTATGGATGCAATAATCTCAACTTTCTCTTACTTAATATGTAGATTTTTTTTTTTTTAATAAGGCTATTCTTTGGATCTTTTTCTCATCTTCTCAAAGTTTGGCTTGTTTATTTGTTTTTCTTTTGTGCCATTTCTTTTCCTAACCTAGTTTCTGACTCTTAATGATTGTTTTAGATTGCTGAAATAAATTTCTTTAAGAGAAAAGTTGGAGCAAGGCTCTTTATAAAAAGTCAGGGGTAGGTTTTAATGTTATTCTTTACGATCCATTGGTTTGAAGGGGAAACAAAGATTAGAACACTCTCTAACTGCCAAAATATTGGGTAACTTTCTCTAGCATTAAGACTTAAATACATTTCTTTCACTAATAAACCTGTTCTCACTCCCCCACACACACACTTCCCCACTCCTCTCAGCCTGTTCATATCTTATTCAAACTCTGTTGTTATTTTCATTGGTCTGTGTGTGAACTGAAACTAACCTTGAATAAGGAGTTCACTTCGTTTAGAGTACACCTTTTAATTTTTAGATTGCCATTTGGAATTAATGTTTGAGATAGGAAGATTAGAATTTAATTACCCTTATAACTGACTCCTCAATACTCATCCTCATTTTTTGTATTTTTCCACTATACTCAGTGTACTTTCTTTTTCATTAGTTTTCTATCACGCATATTTTGGCCTACGGTTTTTCTCTTGCTAACCTGATATTGGCAGTTTTACATCTTCTCTATATTTACTTATATGTTTAGAGGGCCTTGTTACAATGGAATTGTAAATTAACTATATCGTTTGTTTCCATGAATGCATATAAATGTGTATGTGTTTGTAAAATACATATACACTCACACACAGAGCCATTATAAGAGACTTCATAAGAAGGGTAAAGGTTAAATGTACATGCTCAGGCTACCCAGTCAGTCCATTCTTTTCTACATTTCAGAATTTTTACCTAAGTGTGCCAGGATATGTATTGAACAATCAAAATGTTTGATTATGCAATAAAACAAGGATATTTCTATTTCACTTTAAAAAAGTATACTCATGTCACATATACTCTGTCTTTAATAGAATATTTCAGGAAAACAACTGGATTTTTGAAAAGACTGGGTGTTCTATCTCCACCTCTGTAGCAAGAAGTTTGTGACTTTGACAACCTATTCTGATTCAATCCCAAGAGAGATATGTAACATGTATCCTTTCATCTTTTTGCATTATCCTGTTATCATCAGAGTGAAAAACAAAAATATAGGCCATGGCATCTGATTTCTATAAGTTCTATGAAATACAATCATATCCCATTGCCTATGTCTTAGAATCCTTTAAAGAGGTATTCCTTATTAGTTACAAGGATGAAAAAACCTCATCTATTTGTTCCTTTGATCAATACTTACTGAGCACCTACTATATAAAATTCGTAGGTATTGAGGTGATATTTGTGGTAAGAAGCAACAGATAAAAATTTCTATGCTACAGAATTACATTCTAGTAAAATGTGTCACAATATAAGCAATTGTTTTCTTTTAATTCACAATAGAGATAATAGTAAAAGCCTGAAATTAAAAAACAAATCTCTAATTAATACATAGGCAATAATTCCACAATTACAATATTCCTTGGAAATAATGTAGAATAATAATATAAATATTTTGTATTGATATTTGAAAATCTGTTCAAAATTAAGGAATTAGAAAAGGGTTAAACATTTTTCTTATATATTAAGGATTTAATATAGCTTTTACGTATAAATTTATAGCAGTTCTTTTATTCTTGTCTTTCAAATTCACAGCTCAGTAAAATGGCAATTCAAAAACGTGTAATTTTAAGATATGCCAATCATTCTAAAATAAGATTCTAGTTCAGAAAAAGGGCTTTTTAAGATGAAGGCTGGGTCAACATTCTGCGAGAATTTCTAGCTGAAAAATGAAAATGTCAATCAACCATCATATGCTTCCAAATACCTGGGTACTTGACACTATACAGACAAAGCTTATGTGTGAGGAACTGAACTTTTATATTTATATCTTTCACCAGTATATCTCAAAGCAATGCCATCAGAGAACTCTCAGCTCAGATTATTTTCATCAAGATTATAACAACAAAAAAAAAAGGAGTAGTTTAAAACACCTTACCAAGAGGTCCCAGGTTATGACAGAAAATCCCCAGGGAGTTACAGAACAGTTACTTCTCAACACTTCGTCATTCTCCCTTCAAAATCCAATGGAAAAAAAGAAAAAATTACAAAAAGTCATATTTATTTTGGAAGCTTGATTGTCAAACTATTTTACTATCCTCAGAACATGGTACACAATGACCTGATTGCCTTCAAGTTACTCTTTCTATGCATATCAATTTAAACTAAATTCAGAAAAAAAAAAATTCAAGGAATTTACCTTTCAACCTAAAAGTGAATTATATATATATTATTTATATGTAATGTATGCTGGATGAAGCACAAGCTGGAATCAAGAATGCTGGGAGAAATATCAAAAACCTCAGATACGCAGATGACACTACCCTTATGCCAGAAGGAGAAGAAGAAATAAAGAGCCTCTTAATGAAAGTGAAAGAGGAGAGTGAAAAAGTTGGCTTAAAACTCAACATTCAGAAAACTAAGACCATGGCATCTGGTCCCATGACTTCATGGCAAATAGATGGGGAAACAGTGGAAACAGTGACAGACTATTTTGGAGGGCTCCAAAATCACTCCAGATGGTGACTCAGCCATGAAATTAAAAGACACTTGCTGTTGGAAGAAAAGCTATGACCAATCTATACAGCATATTAAAGAGCAGAGACATTACTTTGCCAGCAAAGGTCCATCTAGTCAAAGCTATGGTTTTTCCAGTAGTCATGTATGGATGTGAGAGTTGGAGTATAAAGAAAGCTGAGTGTGGAAGAATTGATGCTTTTGAGCTGTGGTCTTGGAGAATACTCTTGAGAGTCCCCTGGACTGTAAAGAGATTCACCCAGTCAATCCTAAAGGAAATCATTCCTGAATATTATTCATTGGAATGACTGATGCTGAAGCTGAAACTCCAATACTTTGGCCACCTGATGAGAAGAAACTCATTGGAAAAAACCTTGATGTTGAGAAAGATTGAAGGCAGGAGGAGAAGGGGATGACAGAGTGTGAGATGGTTGGATGGCATCACCCACTCAATGGACAAGAGTTTAAGTAAGCTCCAGTACTTGGTGATGGACAGTGAAGCCTGGCGTGCTGTAGTCCATGGGGTTGCAAAGAGTTGGACATGACTGAGCAACTGAACTGAACTGAGTGTATGTATGTATTATTTCAGTTCAGTTCAGTCGCTCCATTGTGTTTGACTCTTTGTTGACCCTATGGTCTGCAGCACGCCAGTTGTCCCTGTCCTTCTCCAACTCCCGGAGCCTGCTCAAACTCATATATATTTGTATACTCATATCAGTTCAGTTCAGTTCAGTCACTCAGTTTTGTCCGACTCGCATGCTCACAAATAATTTATGTAATAAATTTAATCATATAGATGAAATTTGGGTAGAGGTGCAGCAAGTACGAACAGGTAACTATCAGGCATACTGCAAATGACTATCTTTTTTCTTCTTGACATTGTCTTAATTTGGAGGATTTTAATGAAAATATTTCATCTTTTAACAGCTTGTTATGGGTAGTATATATGATTTCATCTAAATCTTACATAAGGCTCAAATGTCAGATAGGATAGTTCTGATGAATAAAACTTAGAGTTGCACTGCCATAAATAATCTATTTCTCTTAGAGCACTTATCTTCAAATTATCTTTTGGAAAGTCCAGCCACAAGGGAAGTCCATTTATATAATATTGTCATCCAGTAAAGTATACATGTCTCTAAGAGGTATTTATACTCCCGTTACCTTAGTTTTTTTAACCTATTTATTTTTGGTTGTGCTGGGTCTTCCTTGCTATGTGTGGGCTTTCTCTAGTTGAGGGGAGCAGAGGTTACTCTCTGCCACAGTGCTCAGGCTTCTCATTGTGGTAGCTTCTCTTATTGCAGAGGATCTAGGTGAAAAGGCTTCAGTAGTTGTAGCACGCTGGCTCGGTAGTTGCAGATTGTGGGCTCTAGGGCCTGTGAGCTTTAGTAGTTGTGGTACATGGGCTCATTAGTTGTGGCTCGCAGGCTGTAGAGCGTGCACTCTCAATAGATGTGATGCACAGGTTTAGTTGCTCTGTGTCATATGGAATCTTCCTGGACCAGGAATTGAACCTGTGTACACTGCATTGGATGGCAGATTCTTAAATATTGTACCACCAGAGTAGTCCATTCCCACTTCCTTTAAATGTACTCAATTGAGGCATGGCATGAGTTAGTCACAGAGTAAAATAGAAGATGCCCCAATCTACTGAAACTCTACTTGGCTCCAACACACATACAGAAGTAGAGGTCATCCCCTTGGTTATTAAAAATGTTGTCATTTGTTCCCTGGGGAAATTTAAACCTGACTAAATGCATCTCATGATTGGTAAAATGCCAATCTGTAGTCTAAATCCTTATTTCCCTATTCCTCACATTTCCACTCTCACTAAATAACATAGGACTGGAAACCTTCCACACACAACCATTAACACATTGAGAAAAAAATTTTCCTTCTTTTTCCCATTCTCTAGACATTATAGTAATAAACTGCTGTGTCAGAAGAGTTCTTGAGTTTGTTCTTTTATGAAAATTTTTAATCTTCTTTATCTTGCAATTTATTCTGTTTATATACCCTTCAATTCAGTTCAGTTCAGTCGCTCAGTTGTGTCCGACTCTTTGTGACCCCATGAATCTCAGCACGCCAGGCCTCCCTGTCCATCACCAACTCCCAGAGTTTACCCAAACCCATGTCCATCAGGTCGGTGATGCCATCCAGCCATCTCATCCTCTGTCGTCCCCTTCTCCTCCGGCCCTCAATCCTTCTCAGCATCAAGGTCTTTTCCAATGAGTCAACTCTTCGCATGAGGTGGCCAAAGTATTGGAGTTTCAGCTTCAACATCAGTCCTTTCAATGAACACCCAGGACTGATCTCCTTTAGGATGGACTGGTTGGATCTCCCTGCAGTCCAAGGGACTCTCAAGAGTCTTCTCCAACACCACAGTTCAAAAGCATCAATTCTTCGGCACTCAGCTTTCTTCACAGTCCAACTCTCATATCCATACACGACTACTGGAAAAACCAAAGCCTTGACTAGATGGACCTTTGTTGGCAAAGTAATGTCTCTGCTTTTTAATATGCTATCTAGGTTGGTCATAACTTTCCTTCCAAGGAGTAAATGTCTTTTAATTTCATGGCTGCAATCACCATCAGCAGTGTTTTTGGAGCCCCCCAAAATAAAGTCTGACACTGCTTCCACTGGTTCCCCATCTATTTGCCATGAAGTGATGTGACCAGATGCCATGATGTTAGTTTTCTGAATGTTGAACTTTAAGCCAACTTTTTCACCCTCCTCTCTCACCTTCATCAAGTGATATATATGCCCTTGGGAGAGTTTAAGAAATATTTCTTTATTATTCCTTAAATTAAATTGATTCTGGAGTTCTGTTTCGGTGATTATATTTATTCTGTACAGTTTTTCACACTGAGTTCCCTAATATAAAGTGTTTATAGGATTTCCACTCTAGCATATCCAATTTTCTGAGCCTTTTGATCACTACATACACTATCTGTCATAGTGGCTAGGGCATTTCTGGTTTCCACTTGTTAGTGCTATTTCCAAGTGTCTTTTCCAGAGTGGAAAATCCTATAAAGTGGAAGAGGGAGCCCCCAAAAACCTTTATCCAATATATCCAATTTCATGTTTAAGCCCCTTGATCTAGAAGTCTTGGAATGCATTTTTATAATACACTCCCAATTGTTGTTTGTACATAATGGCTAATTCTGTAGGTCATTTAGTACACAGTCTTCTTCCTTCTTTCAACGTCCAGCATTTATTTGACACCATAATGTTGTTTTAATAATGTAATGGCCAAAAAGTTGTTGGGAGCAAATTAAGAGATGCTTCTAATCATCTACCAGTATGGGGGTAGCATTGGCCTTCAGATGAGAGGAAAGGACACTATTAAAGGCCATGGGAACTCAAGATTTTTCAATACATCATCCCAGCTCTTCCTAAGTTCAAATTTTAGAGTTTGCTTCAATATGGATCAGTCTTTATTTGGGGTGACATACCTGCTGGGATTAAAAATTCAAGCTTCTCTAGAATTGCACTGTAATTCTGATTATAACCTGGGACTGGTCTTGGGGTTTTTCTGCCTTCCCATCACAGGAGGTGAAAATCTCCTTATACTCTGCCAGGATTCATTTCTGGTTTTCACATGTAACATTTAATTGCCAATTTATTACCATCAATCCTTTATTAGTAGTAATTTTTTCTAGAGTATTCATTGTTCTCATTAACATCCTTCCAGCTACATGGCTTTATAATTTGCTTTATCTGTTAATCATAAATATCTAAAGCATTGCTTCTCAGTGCATTTCCCTTTAAATCGTAGACAACATAGGACAGGAGAAAATTTGATAAGACAGACATAATGTTTTTTATTTGAGAACTGTGTGATTGGTATAGCTATGCTTGGGACTTGCCAGGTGGCTGAGTGGTAAAGAATTTGTCTGCCAATGCAGGAGGCACAAGAGACTTGGGTTCAATCCCTGGGTTGGGAAGATCCCCTGGAGGAGGAATTGGCAACCCACTTCAGTATTCTTGCCTGAAAATTCCCATGGGCAGAGGAGACTGATGGGCTGCAATATATGGGGTTGCAAAGGGTCAGATAAGACTGAGCATACAACATAGCTTTGCTTATGGGCTTCCCTGGTGACTCAGTGGTGAAGAATCTGCCTGCCAATGCAGGAGGCATGGGAGACATGGGTTTGATCCCTGGATTGAGAAGATGCCCTTGAGAAGGAAATGGCAACTTACTCCAGTTTTCTTGCCTGGGAAATCCCATGGACATAGGAGCCTGGTGGGCTACAGTCTATGAGGTCACAAAAGAGTCAGACATAACTCCGAAAACTAACAACATCAACAATAATGGTGGTGGTGGTGCTTTAATCTCTAAGTCATGTCTGACCCTTGCGATCTTATGGACTGTAGCTTGCCAAGATCATCTGTCCATGAGATTTTCCAGGGAAGAATACTAATAACTACGCTTATCTCAATTCTGCAGAACCAAGTTTTTTTTGTTTTTGTTTTGTTTTTTTTTTTGAGGAAGAAACCTGGAACTAAGATTTTTGTTCTTACCTAAAATGCATTAAGCCCTCACATATCCTCAGTAGCCTGGTAATCAATGTGATTAGGTGAATGTGTATTCCCTTACATCACTGTTAAGTTTTACTTCAAAGGAAACCTTTTAAAAACTTTTCAATATGAACATTTTCATACGCAAAAATCTACTGAGGCCAGGTATTCATTTAGCTAAATTATTCTTACTATCATTGAATTAAATGGGATTGAAAAATGGAGGTAACACAACAAACTGGACACTAAACCAGTTAATTATTTGTATTATCCTAGAAAATTATTTTCAAAATTTTCTAATTATTTAAACTCAAGTTAAATTGTAAATGTGGGAGATATTTGTCACTAGCTGTTTTCTGTCTAACTATATGAATTGTCCCTACCCCTTGAATGATTCCACATCCTGAGATTCCTATATTTTGGTGCATGGAATGATACTATTAATTTATTCTTAGTGACAAAAAAGAAGTGGTAACCTTTTGTATTTTTTTGTTTATTTTTTCAAAACAAAAATTTAATAAGGAACAAATTAGGACCCAACAGTAACTAAAAACAAACAAAGATACTCTATTTATTGGTTAGCTATCATTATACAAGGACTTCCCTTGTGGCTCAGCTGGTGAAGAATCTGCCTGCAATGCAGGAGACCTGAGTTCAATCTGTAGGTTGGAAAGATCCCCCAGAGAAGGGAAGGTTACCCAATCTAGTATTCTGGCCTGGAGAATTCCATGGACTGTATAGTCCCTGGGATCGCAAAGAGTAGGACACGACTGAGTGACTTTCACTTTCACTATCATTATACAAAAATGGCTGAGTTATCATTATACAAAAATGATACTTGAACCTCAATGACATATAACAGTATAGAATTACATTTTTTTATTCTAACAGGCCTCAGGTCAATTGGGACAGATCTGCCTTGAACTGTAGCTCTATGAACCAAGGAGAATGTTTCTGTCTCACACATCTCCTCTTCTCTAAGTCTGGTGAACTTTCAGGGAAAAAGGTGGAGAACTAGAAACAATATGTATAGTATATTACCTTATTGATATTTTGAGATATGAGCTGCACACACAAATTACAATTACTTTTAAAGACATTTGAGAAAGTCAAAAGAGTAAAAGCTAATTTTATTTATTTATTAACTTAACAATATTTACTCAATGCTTTTATGTCATGTGTCAGGCATTGTGCTCAATCCCCGAAATGCAAAGTTGAGTAAAGGAGACGCATTTTCTTCCTTTGGGAAGCATATATTATGGTGAGTACAAGAATGAATATTCAAGCTAAAATCCTTGATTCTCATTTGGCAAATCTTTTTTATCTGTGGGTAAATTTAAATTTGTGTAAATTTACATAAGTAAATTTTCATTCTGTCTATGAAAAATATTTAAAAATTTTAATTCTTTATTTTTAATTCAAATTTATTGCTATAAAACCCAGAATTAATCTTATCCTATCCCTCACTTGCTTATTATTTTGAGCAATTCACTTACTGTACCCTAGTCATTTTTTGTATATGTAATGTAAGTGTGATTGATTGGTAATCTTGATTCATCCAGCTAGAAATATTCTCTCATTCCTCTTGGTTTCCACTCATAAATTAACCTTTGAAATTTCTGCCCTTACCTTCTTCTCTGCTTCTTTCATCAGCATCAGATTAAAAGAAAGGCAGAGCAGTAATAAGATTTCCTATTTGTTTTGGTCAATGATCTTTAAACCTCCTCTGTTTATCACCTCCTCTGTTTATCACCAGTTTATTTGTCTGTTTAAGTTTACCTCTACTGAAATTCCATAATGCTCTGTTAATCTCTTCAGTAGAATTTTTCCTGCTCTGCAGAGGTAGATTGAAGATGGCTGCAAATTCTTTCATGCTCCCCACATTAGGCCATGGAGTTTACTTCCCTTTCTCTCACATCTAGACTGGCCTGATGACTGCCTAACCAATAGAATACAGTAGAAGGAATGATATGCCTTTTTTGGTAACTCTTTAGGAAGACTTGCAAAATCTGCTACTTCCTTTTTGGAAAGCTATGTTTTGTGATACTACCTCTCAGAACCTACCTTCCATGCCCTGAGAAACACAAGCCACATGCAGAAGCCATAATGAGAGCCCCAGATAAGATCAAGGCCAACAGGCCTGGCTCTGTACTCAGTTGACTGCTAGCAGGAAATGGCAGTCACATGAATGAGTTATCTTGGTTGTCCAGCTTGTCAAATGTTCAGCTGACAGTAGCTTCAGTTGCTATCTAATTTCAACTACGTGAAGAATACTGTTATCTAATCCAAGCTCCTACTGCTTACCATGTGACAGGCCAATAAATTGAGAGACAAGTTGTTAGGGCAAGGAAGAGTGACTTTATTCAGAAAGCCTGAAGACTGAGAGGATAGTAGATTCGTGTCCCAAAGTTACAATATTGCCTAAGTTACAATTCAGGCATCTTTTATACTAAAATAGGAGGGAGTAAAGTCAATCATTTCCTGGTTCTAGTCGGTTTTTGGAGGAAATGTGTTAATTTTTTCCTTCCTGCAGTCATTCACAAGTGGGCCTGGTCAGGACCTTTTCTGTGAGCTAAACAAAGGTATTTTAGCTTAATGTTCCCTCCCTGGGAGGCAGAGTTCCCAGAGATGGGCCATTATGTATAATTTAAGCCTGTAGCAACGTCCCTTTAATGACTAACTTGTAATAGAATACAAGCTTCTTCCCTTTTACACTCCCAAGTCAATCTTATCAACCCCCAGAAATGTGAGAGATAATAGTAATTTGTTGTTGTAAGCTCTTACATTTTGGAGGTGTTTTATTATGTAATAATGCATAACGGAAACAAGCATATTTGCAACTACTTGTTTTCATGGGTGCCTTCTCTAGGCCCCACATTGAATTTTCCAGTCATAATTTTGTATTATTTCCTCTGAGGAATTTTCTTCCAATTGCATAAGCTTCAATCAGATCCCTGGAATGTGCTGGCTCTCCTTTGGTTTCTGTAAACTTTCTTCTTGGTTCTGTTACCTCTCTTGAATAAAAGTATACATTCAAACACAGTTATTTTACTTTAGCTAGTGACCTCTAAGATACTTACTGTTAGTTCAAGTTAGCTCTCTTTAGAGAAAATATGGCCCCCATATGATTGTGAGCAGCTTAAAAAATGTATGCATGTTATCTAGCACATGGTCTTGTTTGTAGGTTACAGTATATATTCAGTAAACATTTACTTTTCTGCTCTCAGCTTTGTCTTCAATGTTATTCCTATTGATGATGGCCTTGCAGAGTGGCACTGATGACTGCTATTGACCCCTGCCCCATCTGTGCCCCACAGTGGGTACAGGTCACTGAGAACATAAAATCTTCACTTGGTGATAGTTCTCAGAGCTCATTAGGCTGAAGTCTTCTAAGCACCAGAATCTGATTACTGTGTACAAAACTAAATCTCTGGTGGTTGTTTTTAAAAGGTATTGCTTACAACAATTGTGTGTTTAATTAACACAATTTATATCAAGTCACACAGACACTTTTACATACTCTCACACTGTAGCATATTTACCCAAAATAGACAACCTAATTACTTAAGAAAATTGGCTGTTCCTGCAGCACTGGAGTGTTATAAGAAAAATGAACTCCAATTATAAAACACAGAAGGATGGGAAAATGCCAATTTCTTGTTACTTTTGTTTTCTTTTAAAAATATTAATTAAGATACAGAGTTCACAACTATTTTAGAGATTAGCACAAGTGAATGAATAAATATGTTCAATGTAGATCAAAGGGGAGATTCATCTTTTCTAGCTTATCTAGAATTCATAAATCCGGAGAAATTATTGTTGAGTATCCAGTATATGGTAACAAAGAAGGGCAACATTGGCTCCACATCACCCGCATGTAGATGTTGGGTGTTCAGTAAGGGAGGGGAGTTTGTTGGGAAGTCATTTAAAACAAATTTAGAGGGGATGTGATAAATTTAACTATTATTACTGCTGGTCAAAATCTTGGCCTTCTTTGCCCACCGAAGTTGAATGAAAAATATGGAGACAGAGTTTGGAGGAAATAGAAAGGTGGCTTTTATTCTCAGCTGGCATAGAGAGGGGAACACAGTAGACTCATGCCTCAAGAATTGCACCGCACATCCATGAAGAGTCTAGGGGTTGTATTAAGGCAAGGGCTTGCAGTCAGGAGTTGGCAATGAGGAACAAAGGTGAAAACATCTTGATTTCTTCCTCTTGCATTGTTTCAAAGACAGTTGTAAATTGGCATCAGTAACCCAGTAATTGAGTATGGCACTTTCACAGCTCTGCAGCCTTCTTTCTGATATATAACTACAAGGGGAATTGTGTTGCAAGGGTAAACACCAGATAGGAGATGTATTTAGCATAGAGTCAGAGGATAAAATGTGAAGTGTAGCTCCTGCAGAGTTAGGGGACAGAAAAGCAAACTTAGTTACAGACATGCAGAGTTAGGAGCAGTTAAAGTAAGAAAGAAAAACTAGGAATGTTCAGCCCTGCTCACTGTTCTCTTTATCTTCTCTCTTCTCAGGAAAGGGAAAGAGAAAACCTCATTCCTCTTTTCTCCTTTTCATAGCAACATTACCACCAAAACACAAAATTAGAGTTAAATTATCAAACTGTGGAAAATTCTCAAAGATATGGGAATACCAGACCACCTGACCTACCTTCTAAGAAATTTGTATACAGGTCAGGAAGCAACAGTTAGAACTGGATATAGAACAACAGACTGGTTCCAAATGGGGAAAGGAGTGTGTCAAGGCTGTATATGGTCACCCTGCTTTTTTAACTTATATGCAGATTACATCATGAGAAATGCTAGGCTGGATAAATCACGACTGGAATCAAGATTGCCAGGAAATATGTCAATAACCTCAGATATGCAGATGACACCACTCTTATGGCAGAAAGTGAAGAAGAACTAAAGAGCTTCTTGATGAAAGTGAAAGAGGAGAGTGAAAAAGTTGGCTTAAAACTCAACATTCAGAAAATGAAGATCATGGCATCTTGTCCCATCATTTCATGGCAAATAGAAGGGGAAACAATGGAAACAGTAACAAACTTTATTTTGTGGGGGAGGGGTTCCAAAATCACTGCAGATGGTGACTGTAGCCATAAAATTAAAAGACGCTTGTTTCTTGGAAGAAAAGTTATGACCAACCTAGACAACGTATTAAAAAGCAGAGACATTACTTTGCCAACAAAAGTAAAGGCTATGGTTTTTCCAGTAGTCATGTATCGATGCGAGAGTTGGACTACTAAGAAAGTAGTTGGACTACTAAGAAAGCTGACTGCCGAATAATTGATGCTTTTGACCTATGGTGTTGGAGGAGACTCTTCGGAGTCCCTTGGACTACAAAGAGATCCAACCAGTCCATCCTAAAGGAAATCAGTCCTGAATATTCATTGGAAGCACTGATGTTGAAGCTGAAACTCCAATACTTTGGCCCAGCTGATGCGAACAACTGACTCATTAGAAAAAACCCTGATGCTGGGCAAGATTGAAGGAGGGAGGAGAAGGGGACAACAGAAGATGAGATGATTTGATGGCATCACCGACTCAATGGACATGAGTTTGAGTAAGCTCTGGGAATTGGTGATGCACAGGGAGGCCTGGTGTGCTGTAGTCCATGGGGTCGCAACAAGTCGGACATGACTGAGGGACTGAACTGAATAAGAAATTATTACATTTAACTTCGCTTTGCTTTTTATATTTCTAGAGGTGGTAATGCAATATTTAATGTATCACTACAGGTTTTTTTTTTAATTGAGGTATAATTTATATATAACATTATATTATATTTAGGGATATAACATAATTATTCAATATTTGTATATATTGCAAAAGGACAACCACACTAAGTCATGTTGACATCTGTTCCCATACATAGTCATAAATATTTTTTTTGTGGTTATGACATTTAAGATCTATTGTCTTAGCAACTTTCAAATATGCATTATAGTATTTTTGACTATACTCTGGTGGCTTTCTGTGATTCTACTTTTTAAGGCAAATTTCTTAGGGTGGAAAAAAAGGGAATGGAAAGGAAAAAAGGAATAGATTTTTTAAATATTAAGGAAACCATATTTTTTCACAAGGGTAATCTATTTAAATGATGATTCTAATATATCTATTATTTTATTGACATACAATGTGTTTTTATATATCTATATATAATGTGTATATATATATATATGTATGTATATGTATATAGTGAAAGCATTAGTAGCTCAGCTTTGTCCGACTCTTTGTGACCCCAAGGACTGTAGCCCACCAGGCTCTTCTGTTCATGGAATTCTCCAAACAAGAATACTGGAGTGGGTTGCCATTCCCTTCTCCAGGGGATCTTCACGACCCAGGAATCGAACCCAGGTAACCTGCATTGCAGGCAGATTCTTTACTGGCTGAGCCACCGGGATGTGTGTTATTTTATTAGTTTTAACTAGATGTTCAGACCCATGTATAAAACAAAGAAAACTGTTCTTTATTCTTCCACACATAGAATAATATTTATTGAATAGCTATGTGCAGTGCACTGTGCTTGGTATCAAACTGCAGAAGGCTGGTCCCTGGCCACTTTGCCTCATCCTCTGCCTCCAGGACCCTAACCCCCTTTCTCATCTTGGTGAAAGGTACCTCTCTCCTAATGACAAATTGTGTTCTCTTGGCTTGGCAAGGGGGCCCCAGAGTCAAGGTCTGTTGGGCGTAGATACCTTTGGGCTACCTGAAACAGTGGCTCCTGGAGAGGTTTAAGATTGAATCTCCCAGGATACTAAATCCAGCTCAGGTTGCCAATAGGTGTGGACAGAAGGGAGTCCCAGCCTTTCTTCTGCCTGCTCTTTTTGCCTTTGTCCCCATGCTCCTGGATGCACTTTTTTTTGACCTCACCAGCACATCCTACAAAGAAAAGGAAAAGAAAGGTAGGGCTAAGTCACAGGTTACACACAAGGTGTGGAGCAACCACTTTTCTCCTCAAGTCCTTTCTCATCACATTAGAATGTACCCTGGCCCAGATTCGACAACTAAGTGGAAAATCATCACAAAAGGGCTATTTTGGTTATGTGCTGTGCTCAGTGGCTCAGTTGTGTCCAAATCTTTGCAACCTCATGTACTATAGCCTGCCAAGCTCCTCTATCCATGGAATTTTCTAGACAAGAATACTGAAGTGGGTTGCTATTCCTTACTCCAAGGAATCTTCTTGACTCAGGAAACAAACCCACCTCTTTTGAGTCTTCTACTTTGGCAGATGGATTCTTTACCACCAGTGCCGCCTGAAAAGCTCATGTTGCTTAATAAAACATCCTTAATTTATACTCAAACACTTGCATAGCTTATGTCTTATACTTATGCTCTATAAAAGCCATGCATTTTGGTTTCATTTACTGAATTTAATGATCAGGATGTACCTGGTACATTGTGCTAAAAGTATTTCATAGACAAGGACTTGCATGCTAATAAAGTCCATCAGTATTTTTGTATGGACACTTGTTTCTAGTAACTTACATCTTATTCTTCCTTACCCAAATTGGTTAAGAATAAAATAGATTTCAGGTTTCAGCCCACATGCTCCTTTCCAAATGAGAAAATCAGAAAGACAGATTATTTAGATGGCTATATAGATTATTTAGAAATATTAATAGGATAGTTTATTAAGGTTTTTAGTACTTTCTTTCCCATGTTTTATTTTAAGAGTTGTCTTTGGAATCACTGTAATTTGAATACAAATTCTTACTCTATCATCTCGGGTAAGTTATTTAAGCTTTATCAGTAACATTTTTCTCATTTATAAATTGTGAGAAACATTGACCTCACAGTATTGTTGTGAGGATTAAATAAGGTAGCAAACTGTGAGCACAATGCTAAAGCTATCTTAGGTGTTCAATAACTACTTTTTTCCCATTCTCCATTCCACCCAGATCCCCAGTGTTCTCATTCAGTTTCACTGGGTGAACCATCCATGACTTGTCCTTGCATGGCATGTATTTTTCTTCCTCACATCTCAAATACCTCAACATTTTACATACCCACCAGCATGTTACTCATTTTTTATATTCGGTAGTTTTGATTTCCCACCCAGCTTATAAATTTCAAGAATATTGGAGACAAGTCTAAGGTAGTTTTTGTTTCTTCAAATTTCTCTCATAATCCTATGTACACAAATTGGAAATTTATAAATCTGCTTTTTCTTTAATAGTCACTTTCAATGGCATCAGAGAGATATACCTGAAAAAATGTTCATTTTTCAGTGTTTTTAAAGATATCTCAGGGAATAAGAAGATTATCAGGATTACTAGTAGTGCCATGATAATTTTTAAATGATAGTTTTCTCTTTAATTCAGAAGATGGTTGATACAAATTTCAATTATTTTCTTTAGATGCTAGTGGTTATCATAAAAATGCTATTCTATCTCTTTGGAGATAATTAACACTTTATCTCAGTTAGATTGCCTTTTCCTGCAATGATGTTGTCTAATTTATTGTAAATGTTTAAACTTTACAGCATGTCTAATTGCATTAATTTCCAATCTTCTAAAATATTGAGAATAATAGAGAGTATAGTCTTTAAAGTATGCCAATTATTTTCAATAGAAAAGGATTTTAATTTTATTTTTAATTAAATTAATTTAAATAATTGGAATTGATACTGGTCTCCAGGCTATCAGGAGGAACATTTGTAATCTAAATCTTCATCAACAGTCTAGATTTGTCACCATAAAAGTAGCAGTCAAATAGTCAATGTTCTCAAAAGTGTGAGTAAAAATTAAAATTAAAATGCAAACTCTAGCAGTCAGAAAACAGGATATTAAAAAAAAATGTATACTCAGTATACAAAAATAATATGAAATATTTATAAAGGAGAATAAAACTAGCATATGGATAAAATTAGAAAGAATTAATGTCTGAATAGAAATCACTTGATAGGAAAATTAAAATATATCTGTAAATAATCCAACCAATGGCCAGAATGAAGGGCCCTGAGACAAACCTACACATAAGCAGGAATTTGATATATGACAGAAGTGGTATTGCAATTACTCTAAAATGATGGTTTCTACAAAAAATGATGCTGGGGTCATTGGATATTTGCATTTGGAAGAAAAAGTTATATTAGTCTTTCCTTCCCCCTGTCTCTCACTATCATATAAATCAATTTTGTGTTCATCAAAACCTCTAATATGAAAAGCAATACTTTCAAACTCTTTAGAAACAAATATTTATGGATATAGCCATTACTTTGAGTATAGAAAGAGCTTTTAAAATAGATACAGAAAAAAAGATAAGAACTGATTGATGTATTTAATTTTATTAAAATTGAAAGAAAAAATCATACTCAAATTAACAAACAAGAAAAATATTTATTTATCTAAAACTACCATGAAGAAATGAATAGTTATAGTTTTGCAGAAGGGCCTATTGTATCTACAATAATAATCAGTGTTATAAATATAAAGTCTTAAATATTATAAAACTATTTTTTTGTATTTCTATAAAAATAGCTTAAAATTTACATTTGAAAATGCCAAAAATATAATTTAACAATTGAGAGGAAGAGAAACATGTGACTAACAAACATGAAAATATTTAGGAGCCCACTATTAAATAATGAGAGTTTAAATTATAACTAGATCTTATTTTAAATCACTTATATCAACAAGAGTATCTGTTCATATTCAGTCCAGATGAGGTTGTAATACATAGCATTCTCAGACACTGTGATGAGAAAATACATTTATTAGAACTTTCTGAACAATAATTTTAATAGAGTTTACTAGCCACATACACAATATAAAGGTGTATATATGAATACATGGGGCTAATAATCATCAGTTAGGACAGAAGTTTTATCTGGAGAAGAAGAAAGTAAATATATGTGATGGGAGAGAAATGCCCAGAACAGGTTTTAACAAATGGGTAATATATTTTTAATTAGGTGTAGGTCATGAGTCAGCTAGTAAAGAATCCACCTGCAATGGGGGAGACCTGCTTCAATCCCTGGGTTGGGAAGATCCCCTGGAGAAGGGAAAGGCTACTCACTCCAGTATTCTGGCTATTCCAATATAGTACATGCAGGATAAATACTTGATCTTCCCCTTCACTAGTTTCTGGAAATTCCCTTGTAGCTCAGTTGGTAAAAAACTGCCTGCAGTGGAGACCTGGGTTCAATCCCTCGGTAGGGAAGATCCCCTGGAGAAGAAAATGGCACCCACTACAGTACTCTTGCCAGGAAAATCCCATGGACAGAGGAGCCTGACAGGCTACAGGCCATGGGGTCGCAAGAGTTGGACAGGACTTAGCGACTAAACCACCACCACCACCAAGTGTTTCGTTTATCTTCATCATTATTTATATTTCTCTGTAAGTTGCAAATGTTATATGCTATTTTTTTTTCAAAGAGATACTATATGTGGGAAAGGTGTTTTGAGAAAAAGTACTTTTCATGTTAAAAAAATAATGAACATTTTCAAACAAATCATGAAGAACTGGAGGGAAAACAATGATTTCCTTAGTAGTTCAGAACACATAAAATTGTATTTGTATGATACTAAATTAAAACCTTGATATGAGATGTTTAAAATTCTATCTTCTTTTTTACATCACAGTTCCTCTTCCCTCAGTATATAGATATTACAGAAGTGTGTAAAGGAAAACTGAGGAGAAAAAAGAAAAATACAGGACAGATCATATAAAGAATGTGATAAATACAAACTTCCAGTTGCAAAATAAATGAATCACCAGTATAAAATGTACAGTGTGGGGAACATAGTTAATAACTGTATGTGTTGGTTAGTCATGTCTGACTCTTTGCAACCCCATGGATTACAGCCCATCCTCTGCCAATAGAATTCTCCAGGCAAGAATACTGAAGTAGGTAGCCATTTCCTTCTCCAGGGGAACTTCCAGACACAGGGATTGAATTCAGGTCTCCTGCATTGCATGCAGATTTTTTAGCTAAGTAATATATTTTGGGTGACATATCATATCTAGATTTAACACAGTGATCATTTTGAAATGTATGGGAAAAAATGAATGTAATGAACCAACATAATGTTGTAGGTCAATTACACTCCAAAAGCAAACAAATTCATGGAAAACAAGCACTGACTGTGATTACCAAAAGGAGGGGTAGGGGAAAGGAATTGGATGAAAGTAGTCAAAAGGTACTACAAAACAACAACAACAACACACAAATAAAAAAACCACACAAACACACACATAAAACAACATAAAGAAAGCACGGTTAGTTCAGTTCAGTCGTTCAGTCGTGTCCGACTCTCTGCAACCCCATGAATTGCAGCACGCCAGACCTTTCTGTCCATCACCAACTCCTGGAGTCTACCCAAACCCATGTCCATTGAGTCAGTGATGCCATCCAACCATCTCATCCTCTGTCGTCCCCTTCTCCTCCTGCCCCCAATCTTACCCAGCATTAGGGTCTTTTCCAATGAGTCAACTCTTCGCATGAGGTGGCCAAAGTATTGGAATTTCAGCTTCAATAACAGTCCTTCCAATGAACATCCAGGATTGATCTCCTTTAGGATGGATTGATTGGATCTCCCTGCAGTCCAAGGGACTCTCAAGAGTCTTCTCCAACACCACAGTTCAAAAGCATCAATTCTGCAGCGCTCAGCTTTCTTCTCTGTCCAACTCTCACATCCATACATGACCACTGGAAAAACCATAGCCTTGACCAGACAGACTTTTGTTGGCAAAGTAATGTCTCTCTTTTAAATATGCTATCTAGGTTGGCCGTAACCTTCCTTCCAAGGAGTAAGCGTCTTTTAATTTCATGGCTGCAATCACCATCAGCGGTGATTTTGGACCCCCAAAAATAAAGTCTGACACTGTTTCCACTGTTTCCCCATCTATTTCCCATGAAGTGATGGGACCAGATGCCATGATCTTAGTTTTCTGAACGTTGAGCTTTAAGCCAACTTTTTTACTCTCCTCTTTCACTTTCATCAAGAGGCTCTTTAGTTCTTCTTCACTTTCTGCCATAAGGGTGATGAAGAAAGAGACCAGATTCAAATTTCTGCCCTTCTTTCCACCAGTGATGTTAGCAAAAACATATCTTCTCTGTATGCATTTTCTTACCATAGAGGAGGGCATGGCAACCCACTCGAGTATTCTTGCCTGGAGATTACCATGGACAGAGGAGTCTGCTGGACTGTAATCCATGCAATCACAAAGAGTCAAACATGACTGAGTGACTAACACAACACTAATAATTATGCAAAATCAAATCTCTCTGGCTGTGAGAACCCTAAATTCTCCTTGCATATAAATACCTAATAAGCACAACATAAATGAATGAATACAGATACTTTAATTATTATTTGTGGGTCTTTGACATCCTGGGACTGTCACTACTCAATGAAGTGTTGTGTCTTCATTTGAAATGATTGCTCATCATCTGTTCTCTTTGTTAGCTCCCTTTTGTGTTTTTGTGATATAAATTTCTACACTTCAAATTGTTTTTATAGCAATTTCTATTATTAAGTTATATTTTATATAGAGAAGGTAGGTTTTTAAATGTAAATAAAAATAACTGCGTAACCAAAGTATTTTTCTGAGACCATCAATTCCGTATTTTTTTCTCAAGATAATATTCTTTCTGACTTTTGATATAACCCTAAGTAATTCCTGGAAATTATTGTTGCTGCCGATGTGTGACTGTGAGTCAAAATCAAATCTAATTTGAACAGGTGAGATTTTGATTTTACTGAACACTATTTCTTGCACTGCAATATTGTTTGTAATCAATCATTCAATACTTCCTATTGCCAAGTTACCTGAATGATGCTGAAAAACTGAGACCAAAATAGGTAAGACAGAGCTTCAGAGATCCATGAGTTTAGAGGAAAAGAAAAAAAAAAACTAAGATATCATGTACTTTTAAGACTGGGAAGGAAGTTTCATGTTGAAGAGTACAAATGGAAGACCCAGGGAAGAAAACAGAGTAGGCTCTTGCTTTTGAAGCAGTGAATCATATATGTATTTTGTTCACATCAAGATAAAAAGAGGTAAGAAAGAGAAAAAAAAAATAGTAAATGAGGTGTTTTTGAATGACTTATATGACTGAACAAATGGAAAATATATAAATCAAAGAAAGAATAATAGTAATTGAATAGAAATCAACTTTCTGTTGTCCAGTCCAAAATTTAAAGCCAGTTCAGTTCAGTCGCTCAGTCATGTCTGACTCTTTGCGACCCTAGGAACCACAGCACGCCAGGCCTCCCTGTCCATCACCAACTCCCTGAGTCCACCCAAACCCATGTCCATTGAGTTGGTGATGCCATCCAACCATCTCATCCTCTATTGTCTCCTTCTCCTCCTGCCTCAATCTTTCCCAGCATCAGGGTCTTTTCAAATGAGTCAGTTCTTCGCATCAGGTGGCCAAAGTATTGGAGTTTCAGCTTCAACATCAGTCCTACCAATGAACACCCAGGACTGATCTCCTTTAGGATGGACTGGTTGGACATCCTTGCAGTCCGAGGGACTCTCAAGAGTCTTCTCCAACACCACAGTTCAAAAGCATCAATCCTTTGGCCCTCAGCTTTCTTTATAGTTCAACTCTCACATCCATACACTACTACTGGAAAAACCATAGCCTTGACTAGACGGACCTTTGTTGACAAAGTAATGTCTCTGGTTTTTAATATACTGTCTAAGTTGGTCATAACTTTCCTTCCAAGGAGTAAGCGTCTTTTAATTTCATGGCTGCAATCACCATCTGCAGTGATTTTGGAGCCTCAAAAAATAAAGTCAGCCACGATTGCCACTGTTTCTCTATCTATTTGCCATGAAGTCATGGGACCAGATGATATGATCTTTGTTTTCTGAATGTTGAGTTTTAAGCCAACTTTTTCACTCTCCTCTTTCACTTTCATCAAGAAGCTCTTTAGTTCTTCTTCACTTTCTGCCACAAGGGTAGTGTCATCTGTATATATGAAGTTATTGATATTTCTCCCGGCAATCTTGATTCCAGCTTGTGCTTCATCCAGCCCAGCGTTTCTCATGATGTACTCTGCATATAAGTTAAATAAGCAGGGTGACAATAGACAGCCTTGACGTACTCCTTTTCCTATTTGGAACCAGTCTGTTGTTCCATGTCCAGTTCTAACTGTTGCTTCCTGACCTGCATACAGGTTTCTCAAGAGGCAGGTCAGGTGGTCTGGTATTCCCATCTCTTTCAGAATTTTCCACACTTTATTGTGATTCACGCAGTCAAAGGCTTTGGCGTAGTCAATAAAGCAGAAGTAGATGTAGGAAGAGTAGAAAGAGTAGGAAGAGTAAATAAGAAGATCTAAAAAAAAACGTGTTTTTTAATTCTATAAACCTGAAGAGAAAACATAAGTCCTTAGATGCTCATTGTCAACCCAGGACAAGAAAAATAGATTTAAAATGACTCATAATTTGTCACATCACAATAAAATTTTAGAACTCAAAATAGTTTTCTCACTGGAAGTTCCAAGGGATAGCTTGATGCTAGAAACAGTTATTAAATGAATAATCAGCAGATAGAAAAGTGAATTCTCGTTAGTAATCTTAGGTTTAAGATTCTGAAGGTACAGCTTCATATTTCTGAAGTAACTAGAATTTTACATGCAATCAAACTAACGTTCAACTATGAGTGCTATAAGAAAAACTTTTAAAGCATGCCCATTTCTTATCCAACACCCCTATCTGAGAGAATTGCTAGAAGTCACTCTTAAAAAAAAGGAGCAATGGTTCTAAGGGAGAAAGTATATAAGCAATACTGAACAGCAATGTAACATATAATTTATACTTTGACTTAAATGAATAATAGTTTATGAAGAAAAAATGGCAAATTAAATTTTGATGAAAAGTTGATTTATTTATGATTTCAATGTAGAATAACTTTTCAGCTCACTGATGCAGAAGATGGCAGGAGATAGGAGGAAGAGGAAAAGAAATACCAAGATTCTTTATTTATATGATGAAAATATAAAGAAAATTATTAACGTAAGGCATTGCACAGAAAGATCAAAGCTTAAACACACATGTTAAAATTTCAAGTGCAACAATTTGAAAATCATTGAGATGTCAAATTTTCAAGCTATTAGAGAAAAAAATGAAAGTAAGAAAACTACATGAATTTATCAAAAATTTTTCTTAAGCAAAGAAAGTAGAAAAGAAAAAAAATAGTCAGGAAATAGCCTAGACATCTAAGTAAACACAAATGAACTTCTACAAAAATTAACAATTTATGTGCTTAGTCTCAAGAAGGGTTTGAAAACATGATCTTATTTCCTGTTTAAGAGATTTATACTTAAAGATAATAACTTCTAAAAGTTGGTAATGAAGAAACAGAAAAAGTGCCTATCAGATATATGTTAAAAAACAATCAAGTGTTGTATTATTAATATTAAAGCAGAGAGAATATTAGTTAAATATGCTTAAAAGGTGGAGAAGGCAATGGCAACCCACTTCAGTACTCTTGCCTGGAAAATCCCATGGACAGTGGAGCTTGGTAGGCTGCAGTCCATGGGGTTGCTAAGAGTTGGATACGACTGAGCAACTTCACTTTCACTTTTCACTTTCATGCATTGGAGAAGGAAATGGCAACCTACTCCAGTGTTCTTCCCTGGAGAATCCCAGGGAGGGGGAGCCTGGTGGGCTGCCGTCTGTGGGGTCGCACAGAGTTGGACCCGACTCAAGCGACTTAGCAGCAGCAACAGCATGCTTAAGAGGACAACAGTTATCTTTTATAATCGATACAATCCATAACTCTTCAAAAGGTGCGTTCATTCATTCATTCTATAACACTGAAAACCTACATTGTACCAGGCATATTTTAGCCTCTAGAAAGAAAGCAGTTAACAGATCCTAGCTGGAAGACATCCAGCAAATTTCACAGGACT
Organism: Giraffa tippelskirchi; assembly: GCF_054371585.1. Taxonomy (NCBI): domain Eukaryota; kingdom Metazoa; phylum Chordata; class Mammalia; order Artiodactyla; family Giraffidae; genus Giraffa; species Giraffa tippelskirchi. Next base: position 128,335,837 of record NC_137277.1, on the reverse strand, counting down.
AAAATAAAGCAGGTTTTCTTACACTGAGATGGCAAAACATACTGGAAGAACAGATGGTGGTGATAACGTGTTAAAGTCTGAGAGTCTGTTTGGGGTACACGTCTTTTGAGTTGCCTGGTAGAAAAGAAATGTCATAAAAAGTTCTTTCTGCAAGTCTTTGGGTCAGGGTGAAAACCAGTTTGGAGCTATAAATATTAAAATCCATAGTATAGAAATTGGGCCTCCTAGGTGGTGCTAGTGGTAAAGAACCTACCTGCCCATGCAGGAGACCTAAGAGACACGGGTTCAACCCCTGGGTCAGGAAGATCCCCTAGAGGAGGGCATGGTAACCTACTCCAGTGTTCTTGCCTAGAGAATCCCAAGGACTGAGGAACCTGGTGAACTACAGTCCATAGAGTCACAAAGAATCAGACACAACTAAAGTGACTGAGCATGAGCAGTGTAGAAATTGCATTTAAAAACACATGACTATGATATTTGGCAAGTGTATATTTGTAAATGAAAAACAAAATACACAAAACCCAAGGACTGAGCCCTTGGTAACTCTAACATCATTAGAGCATGTGAGGGAAAACTGAAAAACTGAACACAAATGGTTATAGCACATAAGGAAATCTGAGATAATGCTGATAATCGAGAATACAAGTTACAAATGTGTTCTAGAGATGAGAGAGGCAAATGCGATTGACAGATTTAGCAAGATGAAGACTAAGAATTGACTCTGAATTACTTGGTAGTTAAGAACTCATTGCTGACTTTGTATGGGCAATTTTTGTAGAATAATAGGAGCAGTGGTTCTAACTGGAATGAGCTTAAGGAATAAAATGAAAAAAAATAGAATAAATGAATTTAAGTGTCGTTTAGTCCCTACTTCGTGTCTGACTCTTTGCATCCCTATGGATTACAGGATAGAAGGCTTTCCTGTCCTCCACCATCTCCCAGAGTTCACTCAAGTTTGCTCATCTATGATGAGTTTAAATGAGTCTTCTAATAAAGCTTGTTGCAACAAGGAAAAAAAAGTTTTATATATAAAGAAAGGAAACAGGATATAGAAATTGTGGGTTGTTATGGTTGTGTTAAGGCAGATGAAAAAGCAACAGGTTTATATACTTAGATAACTCACATTCCTAAATATAATAAATGAAAGAGCAAAAACTGATTGGTCAATGCACTTCAGGAAATTAGTGAGAATAAGATCTATTTACACAACTGAAATTGTAGCCTCTGACGGAGAAATGTGGACTCTATTTGCAATGAACCAGTAGTATATCTATCACCACAAATACAATGAAGTGGATTGATATGATGATGGCACCTTGTGGACATTCTTTTTTAAGTGCTACAAAAGAAGATGGGAAATAAATACCTCAATCATGTCTTTCCCCTTTTTGAATCACCTGCTAATAGATTTCATACCATTGGCCAGAGCTATCAGAAGACAATGGGTAAAGGAAGTATTGGAGATGGAGAACTCTCCAAGGCAGTCATTTCAGTAGTTTCCTGTGGCACAGAGCACAGTGGATAAGAATGAAGACTGGATCTAGAGAGACATATGGAAGATATCCACCATAAAATTTAATAGATTATGAAACAGCAGATAAAAATTTTGAGCTTATACCTACTGATAAAAATGGCTTCTAAAAAATTTTTTTTTTCAATTCAGTACCTACAACCTGTTCATCTTTATGCACAAAGGGATCATACAGTCCTAAGTTTACATACATACCCATGATGGTCAATTTTATAAATCAATTTGACCAAGCTAAGGGTTGCCCAGAGGGCTGGGAAAACATTATTTCTGGGCGTGTCTGAGGGTGGCTCTTGAGAAATTAGCATTTGAATCATAGGCTGATACAGATCAGCTCTCACCAATGGGTCAGGCATCATCCAATCTGCTGAAAGTTCCAACTGAACTAAAAGCAGTTGAATGCTGAATTCTCTCTCTTCTTGAACTGGAACATCTATCTTCCGCTTTCAGATTTCAGAGCTCAAGGACCTCTGGCCTTCACTCTGGGACTTCCAGCATTGACCTCTTGTATTCTCAGGCCTTCAGACTTGGACTTAACTATACCACTGGATTTTCTGGTTCTCTAGCTTGCATGGGGCATATTGTGGGACTTCTCAGCCTGCATAATTACATGAGCCAATTTCCATAGTATTAAGGTTGATGCAAAAGTAACTGCAGTTTTTCATTGTTAAAATTTGCCATATGATATTGGAATACATTCTTAAATAAATGTGGTTATGTTATACATCATTTTAATGTGCATTTCTCACTTTATTTTTTGCCAATGACTTATTACTTGCTCTTTATTTTATATTTATTGTAATGATGTTAGACAAAAAGCAAATTCAAGCGATTTTCTTAATCAAGTTCAAAATGGGTTGTAAAGCAGTGGAGACAACTTGCAACATCAACAACACATTTGGCCCAGCAACTGCTAAGGAACATACAGTGCTGTGGTGGTTCAAGAAGTTCTGCAAAGGAGACCAGAAACTTGAAGCTGAGGAATGCAGTGGCCAGCCATGGAAAGTTGACAACGACCAGTTGAGAACATTCATCCAAGATGATCCTCTTACAACTACATGAGAAGTTGCAGAAGAATTCAATGGCATCCATTCTACAGTCCTTTGGCATTTGAAGCAAACTGGAAAGGTGAAAGAGCTTGATAAGTGGGTGCCTCAAGAGCTGACCAAAACGCAAAAAGTCATCATTTTTAAGTATCATCTTCTCTTATTCTGTGCAACAACAATGAATCATTTCTTGATCAGATTGTGATGTGCAATAAAAAGTGGATTTTATACAACCGGCAACCAACAGCTCAGTGGTTGGACTACAAGAAGCTCCAAAGCACTTTCCAAAACTAAACTTGCACCAAAAAAAGTGATGATCACTGCTGGTCTGCTGCCAGTCTAATCCATGAACTCTTTCTAAATCCAGCAAAATCATTACATCTGAGAAGCATGTTCAGCAAATCTATGAGGTGCACCAAAAACTGCAATGCCTGCAGCCATCATTGGTCAACAGAAAGGGCCCAATTCTTCTCTGAGATAATGCCTGACTGCATGTTGCACAACCTATACTTCAAAGTTGAACAAATTGGGTTACAAAATTTTGCTTCATCTGCCATATTCAACTGATTTCTTGCCAAATGACTACCACTTCTTCAAGTATCTTGACAACTTTTTGCAGGGAAAACGCTTCCACAACCAGCATGATGCAGAAAATGCTTTCAAAGTGTTCGTTGAATCCTCAAGCATGGATATTTATGCTACAGGAGTAAACAAGCTTATTTTCTCATTGGAAAATATGGGTTGATTGTAATCATTCCTATTTTGATTAATAAAGATGTGCTTGAGCCTAGTTATAATGATTTTAAATTCATGGTCTGAAACCACAATTGCATTTGCACCAACCTAATATTTTTTTTCTATATATTGATATATATCCTATTCATTCTGTTTTTCTGAATAACCCTAATATAATATTTATTTTAGTGCATTAAAAATAGTCTAGAAGTAAATACAGTAAATTTCTAGCAGGGGTTATTATTCATGTGAATACTTGTTAATAAATATGGGCAGAAACACAAGGAGAGAGTTTTTACTCATCTGTACTTTCAATTTTAAAGTGAACATATATTCTTGTGTGAGATTAATTACAATTTTAAATTTTTAAGTAAAAAAATCAGTTCTACAATTTTATAGAGTAATTGGGCAAAGGTGAGTGTGGCAGCCAAGTTTATATTGTGATATACAATAATTTCTCTTCTAATATATAAAATACATAGAATCAGAATGAGAAAAGCACAATGGAAGGTTATTTCCTTAGCTTAAGTGGGTCATTTATCAATTTTTAATTATGCAATTGTTCAGTTTGTAATTATTTTTCATAATATTACTGTAAATAGTATCTTTTATATTAATGTACATTCACATGGATTCATCAGTTAACACTAAGAAATTATTTTTTCTTTTGGAAACCAAAAATAATTTTCTCTGTCTTGCCAATAGAAAATAAAAATTGAGATGCAGAAACAACAGTGACTTTCTCCAAATAGTCACGGTGAATTATTGACAGAATATAAAATAGAACACATTTCTCCAAGTTCTGGCCTGGAGACCTCTACTCTATATCACCTGGTAATCAAGGGTTTTGCCATATGGGAAAATTATGCATAGATGCCATATTTATGGCTTTATTGCTTTAGAATCTACTTCTAACCTCTAGGGAAGTTGAAAAATTTGCTTTGTTTCTACAGGAAATTCTGCAATAATCTAAGCTTATGGTCCCCAAGCTCTGTGACAAGTTTCTCCAGGGAATTATGGTGAACTCACAGGGAAGCTAAAGGATATTTTAAATTTTCATGGAAGGCATAATGATGCTAGACATATGATGACACTGACTGAAGAATTATTGCTAAGTACTGCAGTTTCTACATTAGATCAAGTAGCATATACTTCAATGTCATAGTTTTCAAAGCCACCTTTTGTTAGTTATTATGAGAATAAGCAAGTACTGCATGAAAATTAACCAGGAATAAGAAATCAGGGTGACTTTAACCCATCTGATTCTGAGGTTTGAGAAGCAGTACAGTAACAAACAAGCACATACATTCCTTTAGTAAGCAGTAACATTTAATTACAGTTAATTTCTTCTATTTATTTATACTATTTTTTCAAATGGCTGCAATTTTATGGCATAAATATTCACCATATTTGGACCTTAGTAAAAAGGACTTTCAGTTATTTCCTTTGGCTTTGGAGCACTATAAAAAAATTATTGAGATATTAAGAGCAACTTGAACAGAAAATGTTTAGAAACCTCTGATAAAAAAAATCAAATTTATAATTATTACAAAAGTTCCAGGAACAAATTTTTTAAGTACAAGTCTTATTCATTACCTTCTAACTCTAAATTATTCTTCTTCTACTCTAGATTATCAAGTATCATTCCACTCTTTTACTGTCTTTTGTTGTTTTGGATGGGAAAAGACGTAATTTACATGTTCTCCTTTTTCATGAATGTGTCTCTAAATGGAATATTTCAGGACTTTTCATGGATTGTAAATAGGGAGAAATGATCTTTCAAGGTTATTTCCCTAATTTTTTAATCACTTTTGCCTCATTTGACAAAAAAATAAAAAACAACTAATATTCATAGTCTAGCAGAAAGCAGGTGTAAGGCATTAGACTAGTTAATTACTACTGTGAAGTTGGACTAGTTAATATAATGAACACAAATATAAACAGAGATGTGGAAAGCAAAGGGAAATCACTTCATATTGCAATATAGATTTCTAGACTAGAAATCTCTGTCACCATCTGGTTATATCAACATAAGTAACTTCATCTTCCAGGCCTCAGTTTTGCTTCCACAAGAAGAATGTTGATTCACTTTCAAACTAGCAATAATTTATAAATATACAGAGTATTTTGAAGAAGTTAAGGAAAAATAATGCATACTCTCTATTGCAACATAATTCATTAGATCATGTTAGCACATACAGTTACTTCTTATTTTAGAATCAGTTAAGATTCCAGAAAAAATTAAATCTCATTATCTTAGCACATTTATCTTAGCCTTTATGAATTGGCCATTACTTATTTTTGCAGATTTATTTTCTACTGCAAACCACATCGAATTTTTAACAATTTATATTAATGTTTTATATGGTTCCATTTCCCATGACTTGAATTTAATTTAATAATTGATTTTTAATATGTATTTTAATAAAATCCAACAATGCCTGGAGAAATGTATTAGGAAAGTGGGGAGTGGAAATGTTCTACGAAAATTCCAAAGAATAAGAATAAATTCAATGAGAAAATCTTATAAGAAAAAAATGGTATCTGAATTAAACAAAAGAGCATGAAGAAAAAGGAGAGCAGGAGAGATTACATAAGGGTTTTATAAGTAGTGGGACAGGAAAGTACAATGAACTAATTCCCCAAAGTGGAAGAACACAGGCACTTTCTGCTTTTAAGAGCTTGGTTTTTGTTTCTCCCTGCTTACTCTGCCTTTTCTGATGTAGTTTATAGTCTCTTCTTTCTTCAAAGCTATACAAATTTACTAGACATGGGCAAAGTGGTCTTGAGCACAAAGAGAATCTTCTGTTCTGAGAATTCACCACAGTAGCCAGTTTTCTCCTCCTTATTACCGTTCCCATGATTATCACTTCACCATGGATGATTGCTGGCATTATTACCAAATGGATAAGACTAGTAAAATCAGTGCTGGATACTTTCTATTTGCCAGGCCATCCTTTGCCTTCTCCCGCCTGCTGTCTGACAGTAAGGGGAGCGGGGGGCAGTGGAGAACCACAGAAGTACAGTCAAAAGAAATGAGTGATGGGAGAGTTGCCTTATTGTGTGGTATCAATTGGTTTTGTCATCTATGGAACATCATGGCTTCTGTTGAGAACCTTAACTATTAAACTTGCTCTGTGGGGTTGTCTTCTTGTCATCCCTCCAAGTAGAGGTAGTAACAGCTCCACTCTTATTAGCTCTAAGTTTATACTTTGTTCTGTGGTACTACTTAATTGAGTTTCCCTCATGGCCCAGTGGTAAAAAAACTGCCTGCCAATGCACATCGCCACAACACAGGAGATGTGGATTCCATCCCTGGGTTGGGAAGATTACCTGGAGATGGAAAATGGCAAACCACTCCAGAACTCTTGCTTAGGAAATCCCAGGGACAGAGGAGTCTGGTGAACTACAGTCCATGGGATCTCAAAAGAATCGGACTTAACTTAATGACTAAACAAAAACTACTACTTAATTACTGATGTAAAAAGTAAAGGAAGAATCTTGCAGTTTCAGTTCTGATATGTAAAGAGCTTGGAAATAGTATGGACCTAACAGAAGCAGAAGATATTAAGAAGAGGTGGCAAGAATACATAGAACAACTGTACCAAAAAGATCTTCATGACCCAGATAATCACGATGGTGTGATCACTCACCTAGAGCCAGACATCCTGGAATGCAAAGTCAAGTTGGCCTTAGAAAGCATCACTATGAACAAAGCTAGTGGAGATGATGAAATTCCTATTGAGCTCTTTCAAATCCTAAAAGAGGATGCTGTGAAAGTGCTGCACTCAATATGCCAGCAAATTTGGAAAACTCAGCAGTGGCCATAGGACTGGAAAAGGTCAGTTTTCATTCCAATCCCAAAGAAAAGCAATGCCAAAGAATGCTCAAATACTGCACAATTTCTCTCATCCCACACGCTAGTAAAGTAATGCTCAAAATTCTCCAAGCCAGGCTTCAACAGTGTATGAACAGTGAAATTCCAGATGTTCCAACTGGTTTTAGAAAAGGCAGAGGAACCAGAGATCAAATTGCCAATATCTACTGGATCATCGAAAAAGCAAGAGAGTTCCAGAAAAACATCTATTCCTGTTTTATTACTATGTCAAAGTCTTTGATTGTGTGGATCACAATAAGCTGTGGAAAATTCTGAAAGAGATGGGAATACCAGACCATCTGACCTGTCTCTTGAGAAACCTGTATGCAGGTCAGGAAGCAACAGTTAGAACTGGACATGGAACAACAGACTGGTTCAAAATAGGAAAAGGAGTACGTCAAGGCTGTATATTGTCACCCTGCTTATTTAACCTATATGCAGAGTACATCATGAGAAATGCTGGGCTGGATGAAACACAAGCTGGAATCAAGATTGCCAGGAGAAATATCAATAACCTCAGATTCGCAGATGACACCACCCTTATGGCAGAAAGTGAAGAAGAACTAAAGAGCCTCTTGATGAAAATGAAAAAGGAGAGTGAAAAAGTTGGCTTAAAGCTCAATGTTCAGAAAACTAAGATCATGTCATCTGGTCCCATCACTTCATGGCAAATAAATGGGGAAACATTGGAAACAGTGGCAGACTTTATTTTTTGAGGCTCCAAAATCACTGCTGATGGTGATCACAGCCATGAAATTAAAAGATGCTTACTCCTTGAAAGGAAAGTTATGACGAATCTTGACAGCATATTAAAAAACAGAGACATTACTTTGCCAACAAAGGTCCATCTAGTCAAGGCAATGTTTTTTCCAGTAATCACGTATGGATGTGAGAGTTGGATTATAAAGAAAGCTGAGCACCGAAGGATTGATGCTTTTGAACTGTGACGTTGGAGAAGATTCTTGAGAGTCCCTTCAACTGCGAGGAGATTCAAGCAGTCCATCCTAAAGAAGATCAGTCTTGGGTGTTCATTGGAAGGACTAATTTTGAAGCTGAAACTCCAATACTTTGGCCACCTGACTTGTTTGAAAAGACCCTGATGCTGGGGAAGATTGAAGGCAGGAGAAGAAGAGGACGACAGAGGATGATATAGTTGGATAGCATCACTGACACAATGGACATGAGTTTGGGTAAACTCCGAGAGTTGATGATGGACATGAAGGCCTGGCATGCTGCAGTCCCTGGGGTCACAAAGAGTCAGACATGGCTGAGCGACTAAACTGAACTGAACTGGAAGTTGTCACCACCATTGTAATAACAAGAAAACAGAAATTTCTGAAATTGTTGTTGTTGTTGTTCAGTGGCTAAATCATATTTGACTCTTTGAAACACTATAAACTGCTTCATAGTGCACTATGCTAGGCTTCCCTGTCCTTCACTATCTCCCAGAGTTTGCTCAAACTCATGACCAATGAGTCGGTGATGCCATCCCCACCTGCTTTTTACGGTGAAGGAATGAAAACAAAAGTACCTTCTTGGCTCTGGCTGAGGGAAGAATAATAATTATTTTTAAATGTTCAGAGCATTCCCCATAACAAATAACTACTGTTCAGGGAAAAAACATATCATCAGTGTTTGTTTTTTTTTTTTTTTCTGATGGAGAAAAGCCATTCTCCACACCAAGTCTCTATATCTTTACTTTCTTGTCTAAGTGTCAAGTTCTTCTGCTATAGAGACACTGGTGAAGGTCTCAGTCCTGATATACACACCCACTGAAAGATTCGGATTTAATCATGAGATTGTAGAATGTTTCTGTCCTTCCCTCCCTCTACATATGATGTCCACACCAACAGGACTTCAGTATAATAATAGTATATTATAGCTAAAAGAGCTGCAAGACCCAGAATCTCTGGGGAGGAGTTCTTAGGAAGACCAAAGTCAGTGGCAGGGATACAAAAAAGATATCAGAAGAATCTGAAGCTTGTGGAATGTAGAACTACGTAAAACATTAAGCAGGGATACAAAAAAGATATCAGAAGAATCTGAAGCTTGTGGAATGTAGAACTACGTAAAACATTAAGCACAGCCCAATTTTTTGGTCAGATTAACATAAATCCTCACTTGAAAGTCCTATTTACCACAGTTTCTACTACCCAATACAAGATGTTTGACCTGTAACAACAACAAAAATTTTATAAACATGCCTAGAAGTACATTTGTTAAAAAGGGGAAAACAATAGTATAAATAGATAAGGCCAGCATCCAAACTAGAGTCAGATATTATTATATATTATGTATACATATATGTATACATATATATATTAAAATATTCAAATTGCCAGACAGGAAGTATAAAATAATTATAATCATTATATTAAGGATTCTCATGAAAAAGTAGACACTATTCAAAAACATACAGGGAGAGGTAAGCAGGGAGATGAAATCCTAAAATGAATCAAAATATTATACAAAAAAAAAAAAGTGAAATGTAAACTAAGAATGCCTTCCAGGGCAAGAATCAGAGATCTTGAGAATAGTTCAATAGTAACTTTCCAAAAACTATGAATTTCAAAAGCTGTAATGTGCATGTAATTCAAACACCAGAGGAAAAGAGAGGATTTTTGTGACTCTTTGGGACCCTATGGACTGTACCTAGGGACCAAATGTAGGTCTCCTCAATTGCAGGCAGATTCTTTATCATCTGAGCTACCATACTGTCACAAATGAAAGTGTTAGTCACTCAGTTGTGTCAGACTCTTTGTGACCCCATGACTGTAGCCCTGCCAGGTTCCTCCGTCTGTGGGATTTTCCAGACAAGAATACTAGAGTGGGTTGCCATTTCCTTCTCCAGGGAATCTTCCTGACCCAGAGATGGAACCCAGGTTTCCTGCATTGCAGGCAGACTCTTTACCATCTGAGCCACCAGAGAAACACAAAGAGAGAATACAGGAAAGAAATACCTGAAATAATAAAGGCTAGGAACTTTCCAAAATTAATTATAGACACTAAATCATCCCAGATCCTGTATGCTTAGAGAACAGCTAGAAGTATAGATACAAAACAAATGAACAGATCAGACTTAAGCCTACTATATTTTGCAAAATTATCCTTCACAGATGAAGGGACCATAAAATCACTGCCACATACATGTGCACACATGTTTGCACACACATCCACACACACTAGAAGAATTCATCATCTCTAGAACTTTTTTGCAAAATATATTAAATAAAATGCTTTGGACAGGAAAAAAATGATACAAAGCAGGAACCTGGATCTACATAAAGAAAAGGAAAATGTCAGAAAAAGAATAAGAGCAAAATATCTTATTTTCCTTACACATAATAGATCTGAAAGATACTTGTGTTAAATAATAATAGCATCAATGTATTATTAGTTGATTATAACATAGAAATAAGTAAAATGAATGACAAAAATGTCATAAGGGAGGAGGAACTGGGTCTATTTATTATAAGGTAACTCCACCACATATTTGAAGATAAATTTAGATTAGTTAAAAATACATCTTGGAAATTATAGAGAAATCAATAAAACAAATTTTAAAAGAAATAGTTAATAGAGGAGATAAAAGAATTAAAAAGGAGATAAAATGTAACCATGTTAAATGATCAATTATATCCAGACAGAAAAATATAGAAGTAGATGGAAAATCTAATTTCAAGCCAAAAGCAACAAATGAAAAATAAGTACAAACATACTAGATGTTAATCCAATTAGCATGGATGTTAATCCAACTAACCTAGCAGATGTTAATCAAATTATACAAATAATTAACTACGTAAATTTATTCCAGAAAAAACATAGAATCTGAATAGACCTTTATATGTAATAGTAACCTTTTGAAAAAGAATTCACCAAGTCTAGATGGTTCCTTTGGCAAATGATATCAAACTTTACGGAAAAATAATACCAAATTTCTACAATATGTTTCAGAAAAAAGAGGCAGGGAGATAGTTTTTAACTCATTCTAGGGGAGCATTACTTTATTACACAAATCAGACAGAGATATTATAAGAAGACTACAGACCAATATCTGTTAAGAATAGATGTAATATTTGGTTCTCTACCAAGTATTAGCAAATTGAATCCAGTGATGTATAAAAAGAATTGTACACCATGACTAAGTGGGATTTATTCCAGATGTGCAAAATTGGTTCAAAATTCAAAGTCAATTAATGTAAGTCATCATATCAACAAGCTGAATAAAAAACAGCAACCGTATTAATTTTATACTGTTAGGCTTCCCTGGTGGCTCTGACAGAAAAAAAAATCTACCTGCAATGCGGGAGACCCAGATTCAATCCCTGGGCTGGGAAGATCCCATGGAGAAAAAATGGCTACCCACTCCAGTATTTTTGCCAGGAGAATTCCATGGACACAGGAGTCCATGGGGTCACGAAGAGTTGGACATGACTGAGCAAATAGCACTTTTGCTTTCATATTAATTGATGAAGAAAAAGTACTTGAAAAAAAAAATCCAACATTCGTTCATGACCCCCCCAAAAAAAAATTCAGAAAGCTACAAGGATCACACAACTTTCTCAACTTGGCAAAGAACACCAAAAGAAAACATACAACCAACAGTGTATTTAGAAATTGAAACAACACTTTCTTGCAAGATCTAAATAAGCAAGGCTGTTGTCTCTTTCCACTCCTAGTCAACATTGTACTGGAAATTGTAGAAAATTCAGTAAATCAGAAAAGGCAATGTAAGTTATGCACATTAGAAAGGAAGAAATAAAACTGTCTTTATTTAAAGTTGACATACTTATCTATGTAGAAGAGCCCAGTGAATCAAAAAACAATTCTTTTAAAACAAAATAGTAATTATAGCAAGCTCACACAATAAAAGGTTACTGCCAGAGAAGTAAATTGCTTTTCTACATAACATCAAAAAACAACTGGAATTTGAAATAAAAAAAAAAAAACTTTTACAAAATAACCAAAATGAAATATTTAGATGTAAGTCTAAAAAAAAAAAACTATATAATATTTAAATAGAAAAGTCCAAAACTTTTATGAAAGAAATCATAAAATAATTTTTAATGAGAAGAGAAAACCACAAAACTTTATTTCTACATAAACTGATACACAGGTTAAGCACAATTTGTATTGAAATATCAGATTTTTTTTAAATTACTGATGAAATTTTTAAAAACTGTTTATGGAAAAGCAAAGGAACTTGAATAACTAAAACAATTTAAAAAATAATTTTTAATAAAGCAGGAGGAGTCTGTCTATCCTATTTCAAGATATCGTATAGCTAAAGTAATCAAGATTGCAATATCAGTGTCAAGATAGACACACAAATCATTGGAAGAGGGATCTTCATGGGTTTTGCCCATCCTAAAAGATACATCCACAGACATCCTTTCCACATATCTATGTCACAAGCTTTCTAATTGTTTTCTTTCCAAGCCCTTCACTGTCCATTCAAATCATTGTCCACAGCCCTGGAATCAATATACATGTATACTTCTGGGCATTTCTCCCTCTAAGCAATACGAACGTCCAGATGTATTGCTCAAGCTGTCCACTTTCAAATGGTTCTTGCATATCATGCAGGACTGTTTTATCCTCCTAGAGTCAGCTGACTGTCGACTTTAACTATACTTAAGCATACCTTCACAGAGAGAGCTAGCTTAGTGCTTGATTAAATAACTGGATACTGTCACCTAGCTAAGCTGACACACAAAACTAACCATCAGCAGGGATGGGGATAAGATTGATGGTATTTAAGGGTACAAACTTATAACTGGTAAATAAGCCAGAGAGCTATTAATTATTAGAGTTATATTAATTCATGGTATATTGAATTCATGGTCTATGAATATGAATATATTGAATATTGACAATAATATTGTAATATATTTATGTAACCTGATAAATATCACTACAATAGCAATCAAACAAATGCATCAAAGTAACAGGCTGTACACCTTAAACTTATACCATGTTACATGTCAAATAGATTCAATAAAAGCAAAATGCCTATCACACCATGTGAGAAAATCCTTAGAGTCATGTTAACAATCCTATGGAAAAACCAATTGGCAAGAACAGAGATTTGGAAAAGAAAGAAAGGATAATGAAACTCAACAATTTTATCCTATTTTCACTTTAGGAGTTCATTTTTGGCTAGGGCTAGAGGAAGACCATCAAATCTGATGTTGTTGTTCAGTCACTTAGTCGTGTCCAAGTTTTTGAACCCCATGGACCGCAGCATACCAGCCTTCGCTGTCCTTCACTATCTCCTGGAGTTTGCCCAAATCTGATGTGAATAATTAAATATCATTGATAGTGATCTTTCCATTGTTGGAAGTTCATTCTATTTTCACAATAACATCATAAGGTAATTTTTATTATGTTTAATTCATTTTAGGCATAGGGATGTAATTATTGCAAATTCACACAGATAGTTCTTGGCAGCGGTAGGATGCAAAGCCAGACAAGCCTCCAGAGTCCAATTTCTTAACCACAAGGAAAACTGCCTCTCAAGTGAAGAGAAAATGCTAGGGTTTTCAATACTTAGGCTGAGAGCCTCCAATTTTAATTTTTTTGTTTTATTCACCTCACACTTTCTAGCTCTACTAGCTCCGTTTCAACTCTTGACAAATCTACTGTGCTGGTGATCATAACAGAGGCGGGTGTTGCAGCATCTGCGCTCTATGAAGAACATTTGTATGATCAGTGAACAATGTCTTTCATGAATAAGAAAGGCAAATTAGAGAATTACAGAATGCAAAAAGGTTTAACTCATGTTCTAGATCTTTCTATTTGACAAATGTTCCAACCTCAGTTTTATTTCCAAGGAATATCTTCATTTATTCACTCATTGTCCTGGCATTTCCACACCACAGCTTCTGAGGAAGATTGCTCCAAAACCTTCTTTGTCCTGTGCTTAGCCTCTCTTCTGAAAAACCAACCAACCAACCAATCAACCAGAATAAATAAAACCTTAAAGTTGTGCTCCACTACTACATTTCTGAATTTCTCTTGCCCAGTCTCTAGTCTTAGCTTGTCAAGGCTAGAAGAGCAAAACACCTGGAGAAGCAAATTTAATTTGAGAAATGGAGGACTCTAGCTAGCATTTGGGGAGAAGTGTGCACTTTCTCCTGCAGGGAATGTAGAGTAATTACGTTTCTGTGCAAGTAAATGCTATATTTTCCTTCCGTTTCTTAATTATTATTCAACATATACCAATTAGGAAAAGTTCTGACCATTGGAATACTTAACTAATTTTTAATTATATTTTTATTACATTTTAGTTTAAGTCATTTGAGTATGAGCAGGTCTCCTAGGTAACCCTATCCACTGCTGATGAAAGCCAAGCAGGAGTGCTTTCTGCACTGATTATCAGAGAGAAAAGGAATTATAGCAAAATGCCATATGCATTACAAATGAAGAGAAAGAGCTATTGAGAAATTAAAATTACCCAAATACATCTTTTCAAAGAAAAGCTCTGAAGAATTCCTTTCTTCTTATTGCCTTTGTGTTTGACCCTCTGAAAACTTTATATTTTCATAGTAGTATCATTTCCTGGGAAGAAGGAAGATGTGTGTGTGTGTGTGTGTGTGTGTGTGTATTATACATATATATGCATAATATATTATAATATATATAATATATATATAAATATTTTTATATATTTATATTGTATATATATATAGCTTATGGGCTTCTCAGGTGCCTCTAGCGATAAAGAATCCACCTGCCATTGAATGAGATGCAAGATATGTGGGTTTGATTCTTGGGTTGGGAAGATCTCCTGGAGAAGAAAATGGCAACCCAATCCAGTAAACTCGTCTGAAAAATTCCATGAACAGAGGAGACTGATGGGCTACAGTCCATGGGTTGCAAAGAGTCAGAAGCAACTGGGAGGCTGAGAATGCATGCATATATTCTTATATATCTAATATATATATAGTTAAAATTGAACTTCCTAAATGATAAGAAAATAAAAAATGATTCACCTGAAATTCAAATAGAACTTTAAAGCTGTGTGTATTTCTTAAGCTCAAGAAGTAAGGCATTTTTCTTTTCTTCTGATTTTTTTAAGGCCACTGAGACTGAACTCTTTAGTTTCTCATTTCAGCATTAAATGTACAATTGTGCATACATGTGCTTCTAATTAAAATCAGTAACATTTGTTTTAAAGAACAACTTTCCAGAGAACAATTTTATAGGCTACTGTGATTAACCTTTACTTCAAATGTAAAATTCAATAGTATAGTTTTTCTTTATTGTTTTTTTGCTAGAGGAAAACAGCGACATCCACTCTTTGTAGGCAGCACCTGTGAATTTTTCAACAACCACACTTACTAAAAATGTGAAATTATATACACTTATCTAAGTTATACTTAACAGTTTGTTTCAGCAGTATTAATGCACATCACTTTGTTCCGTACTATTGTACACCACAGCAAGAGAACTGGGAGAGTAAGTCCCATAGAACATCCTTTATGGAGGGCTCCATTTTATTTAGTTCCACGAAATTGAGAAAGATGTTTTGGTTCTTCAAACCTGAGTTACACCTTATGCAATGTTAGAGAATATAGTTTGCCTATAAATGTGTTAAGAGTAAAATGACAACATTTATATGATGTGCTTAACATGGATTCCAGAACATAATAGTGATTCATATTTTCCTTTCTACCAACATAGAATAAAGTTCTCTCAGCTTTGCTTAGCTTTGATCATTAATGGATTCAGGAATACTGTTTGGGCTAATATAACTTTTAAAGAAGTGCATTAAAACTGTATCTTCATTAACAAAGATACTAAAATTTTCCACTGAGTTTTCAGTTCTCCCTGAAGCTCAGGGATAACTTTTCATCTGTTAAAACCCTACCCTTCATCTCATAAATCAATCAATAAATCAATCCAAACTCCTTTCCAAGAAAACATAACAGGATCAGGTTTCCTCTCACAAAAGAATTTCAGAATTAATTCATATACCTTCAAATCCCATTGCTTCAGCTTTATATGACAAGAATTGAAATTGAGCAAGTGTTATCCATGTGGCAGAGCATACAGGTGCCACTTTTGGATAGAAAACATTTGTGGTTCTGCTTAATTTTTACATCATGTTATATAGGGATAGTCATGTATGGATGTGAGAGTTGGACCATAAAGAAGGCTGAACACCAAAGAACTGATACTTTCAAACGATGGTGGTGGAGAACCCTCTTGAGAGTCCCTGGGACAGCAAGGAGATCAAACCAGTCAATCCAAAGGAGATCAGTCCTGAATGTTCATTGGAAGGACTGATGCTGAAGCTGAAGCTCCAATACTATGGTCACCTGATGCGAAGAGCCAACTCATTAGAAAAGACCCTGATGTTAGAAAGATTGAAGGTAGGAGGAAAAGGGGATGACAGAGGATGAGATGGTTGGATGGCATCACTGACTTGATGGACATGAGTTTGAGCAAGCTCCAGGAGATGGTGAAAGACAGGGAAGCTGATGTGTCCATGGAATCACAAAGAGTCATACACAACGGAGCAATTGAACAAAAACAGTATATCTAGACTGTTAACTGACTATTACTCAGATATAAGAAGGACTGACATTTTGAACAATGAACGTTCAGTTTCAGTTCAGTTCAGTTGCTCAGTCGTGTCCGACTCTTTGTGACACCGTGAATCGCAGCACGCCAGGCATCCCTGTCCATCACCAACTCCCTGAGTCCACCCAAATCCATGTCCATCGAGTCGGTGATGCCATCCATCCATCTCATCTTCTGTCGTCCCCTTCTCCTCCTGCCCTCAATCTTTCCCAGCATCAGGGTCTTTTCCAATGAGTCAGCTCTTCGCATCAGGTGGCCAAACTATTGGAGTTTCAGCTTCAACATGAGTCTTTCCAGTGAACACTCAGGACTGATCTCCTTTAGGATGGACTGGTTGGGTCTTCTTGCAGTCCGAGGGACTCTCAAGAGTCTTCTCCAACACCACAGTTCAAAAGCGTCAATTCTTCGGTGCTCAGCTTTCTTTATAGTCCAATTCTCATATCCATATATGACCATTGGAAAAACCATAGTCTTGACTAGACAGACGTTTGTTGGCAAAGTGATGTCTGCTTTTTAATATGCTATCTAGGTTGGACATAACTTTCTTTCCAAGGAGTAAGTGTCTTTTAATTTCATGGCTGCAGTCACCATCTGCAGTGATTTTGGAGCCCAGAAAAATAGTCAGCCACTGTTTCCACTGTTTCCCCATCAATTTCCCATGAAGTGATGAGACCGGATGCTATGATTTTAGTTTTCTGAGTGTTGAGCTTTAAGCCAACTTTATCACTCTCCTTTTCACTTTCATCAAAAGGCTCTTTAGGTTCGATGCATGATACAGGGTGTACGGGGCTGGTGCACCAGGATGACCCAGAGGGATGGGATGGGGAGGGAGGTGGGAGGGGGGTTCTGGAAGGGAAAAACATGTACACCCATGGTGGATTCATGTCAATGTATGGCAAAACAAATACAATATTGTAAAGTTAAGAAAAAGAAAACTAAACTAAGTAAAAAAAAAAAAGAGGCTCTTTAGTTCTTCTTCACTTTCTTCCATAAGGGTGGTGTCATCTGCATGTCTGAGGTTATTGATATTTCTCTCGGCAATCTTGATTCCAGCTTGTGCTTCATCCAGCCCAGTGTTTCTCATGATGTACTCTGCATATAAGTTAAATAAGCAGGGTGACAATATAAAGCCTTGATATACTCCTTTTCCTATTTGGAACAAGTCTGTTGTTCCATGTCCAGTTCTAATTGTTGCTTCCTGACATGCATACAGGTTTCTCAGGAGGCAGGTCAGGTGGTCTGGTATTTCCATCTCTTTCAGGATTTT
This sequence comes from Giraffa tippelskirchi, assembly GCF_054371585.1. Taxonomy (NCBI): domain Eukaryota; kingdom Metazoa; phylum Chordata; class Mammalia; order Artiodactyla; family Giraffidae; genus Giraffa; species Giraffa tippelskirchi. The sequence goes on along the minus strand of NC_137277.1, from coordinate 128,317,796 downwards.
CCACAGTTTATTGTGATCCAATGAACGTTCAAGACATTGTAATTAAAGAACATTATATATGCAGAGTTTTTAAAGAGAGATGTGGAAGAATCCAATGTTTAAAACATCCTGTTGGCTGCTCTATAAGGAATTAATTGGAGGAAGCAAGAGAAGTGGAGAGACTAGTTGTTGAGCTCTTGAGGCTGACCAAGTGAGAAAGGGTGTTTGTTTAGACTTGGAAGCTGACAATGGAGAAAGGTGGAAGCTGACGCATTAGAAAGATGTTTAGAAATAGAATTATCAGGTGTTGTGCTTCATTGTATTTAGGGAGTGAAATGGAGAGAGAAATCAATGCAGACACATAGGTGTGGGATGAAGCTATGTTACCAACTACAACCTGCAAGACTATAAAGAAACAGATTTCAGGAAGAAAAATCAGTAGCTAAAATGTGATTATGTTGAATATCATGTGTCAGTGGGTATGTAGACCAGCTAAAACTTTCTGATAACAGAGACAGAAGATAAAATGTATACATCCACTTTGGAAAACTGTTGAGCAGTATCTTTAAAAAAATGCACATGAAATACACCCCAGTAATTAGAATATACTTGGAATCCTGAGTATATACTCAATAGAAATGAATGCATACATTCACCAAAAATTGTATATATATATAAATGCATTACAATGCTATTCATAGTCTTCCATAACTGGAAGCTACGAAAATGCCTGTTTCTAGATAAATGGATAAATTAATTATGGGAGCAGATTATAATTCCTGACAGACACAGAAGCTGAAACTGTGAAAGGAAGAAACTTCTCTATTTCACAGCAAGTAAATGGTAAAGCTGACTTCAAACCTGTCACTATGTCAAAATATTTTATCCTACTTACTACATTTCAGAGGATGATCACTCCCCTTTTTATGCTTTCTGCTGACTAACAGATAGAAAACTGAAGCCAGAAGGGGAGTCAGAGGCTTGTAGCTAAAACTTGATATGACCAGGACAGAGGTTTTAGGATTACTCAAAAGTCATCATATTAGGAAGCTCCAAATGATACCAGTTCATCACTATGAATTTCCCCATGGCACCTGCACCATAAAATAGCAATGAAATTGTCATTATCAAATGAAAGAATATTTCACACGGCATAATATTCCTGATGCATCAGAGTAGCTGTCAACTGTTAAACCATGCTGAACACTGTGGGAAGAATTAAAAACCCTCTCTCTCACTATTTACCCCTGTCAGCTGAATGGTTGAAATGAACACACATATGCTTAGGAAAACTGAAAGCACTGTGCCTTCTTATGGCCTTTAGCATTCTTCTGAAAACAAGAAACTAATGAAAAATACTAGAACAGTTCTAAATAATTCATTAAGAATTTTGAAAAGGTTCTATTAAGAAACAGAATGTGTAGCACAGGGAACTCCACTCAATATTCTGTAATGACCTAAATGGGAAAAGAATTGGAAAACAAGAACATATATATGTATATGTATGGCTGAATCACATTGCTGTACACCTGAAACTAACACAACATTGTGAGTCAACTATTCTCCAATATAAAATAAACATTCAAGAATTACATGTAATTTGAAAAAAAAAAAAGAAATATAACATGATGGGGTTTACACATTCCCTCAGGTCACCTCAACTCACTTATATAGCTGGATGTTCCCACATCATCCTAGTGGAGAATGGTGGGCTACTAACACTGCATTGGGACTATCTGTTAGCTAGTCTAGGGTTCAGGAGGACTTCCCAAGTGGTGCTAGTGGTAAAGAACACGTCTGCCAATGCAGGAGACATAAGAGAATCCAGTTAGATCCCTGGATGGGAAAGATCCCCTGGAGGAGAACATGGCAACACACTCCAGGATTCTTGCCTGGAGGATCCCATGAACAGAGGAGCCTGGCTGGCTACAGTCCACAGGGTCGTGAAGAGTTGAACATGGCTTAAGGGACTTCACATGCATGCTAGGGTTCCGCCGTGTTGGCTACAAGCAGAACATTGAGATAGCCAAGCAGCAGCCTCTTTTCATTTTCTGTTGTCTTCCCCAGAAAACTGACAGATTTTCTGTCAACAGACTTCTTCTTTTTTAAATTATTTATTTTGGCTGTGCTGGGTCTCTGTTGCTGTGTGCTGGCTTTTCTACTTGCCTTGTGGGCTTAGTTGTCCCACAATGTGGGATCTAAGCTCCCCAACCAGGGAATCAAATCCATGCCCCCTGCATTGGAAAGTGGATTCTTAACCATTGGACCACTAGGGAAGGCCTCCAACAGACTTCTTTCACTTAAGTCTGTTCAACCGACCCAGAAAAGAGCTTTGCTACTAATTGGATAACAAGGGTAAAAAGTGTATAAACACAAAAATTGAGGGAAGACCTGACCTCAAATACATTATGACCTTTGATCTTCAGCTACTTCATTGATTTGTAAATATTTACATGGTTTATTTAACTATTCTTGTTTTCATAGAAAGTTTAGTGACTTGGAAATTTTTTCCTGACCTTTTCTGTGGAAAAAAATGCTGTGATAAGAACTCTCTATATTTTTTTTAATGAATTTATTAATTTTAGTTGGGGGCTAATTACTTTACAATATTGTAGTGGTTTTTGCCATACAATGACATGAATCAGCCCTGGGTGCACATGTGTTCCCCTTCCTGAACCCCCCTCCCACCTCCCGTCCCATCCCATCTCTCTGGGTCATCCCATTGCCCCAGCCCTGAGCATTTGTCTCATGCATTGAACCTGGAATGGTGTTCTGTTTCACACATGATAATATACGTTTCAATGCTATTCTCCCAGAACGTTCCACCCTCACCTTCTCCCTCAGAGTCCATAAGACTATTCTATGCATCTGTGTCTCTTATTCTGAACTCTATAGTTTTATCATTTCAGCCACATTGATAATGGTTCTTAAACTTATCAGAAACAGTAACTTTAATTTTCTTCTGAAAGCAAGTGACTGCTGAGCATGCCTCATACAGGGGATTAATTATGGTAATTGTAGCAATTGGGGCTTGAAAATGGGAGTTTACAAAATTACTGAGAGAACCTCTCTTATGTGTATTTGGGCAGGGTACATTGTTATTTTGTTTGTATTCTTCCCTATTCTACCAGCTGCATAATTTTTCTCCTGGAGATAGAAACTGAGCTAGGATGTGACATCCTCTGAGTCCCATGACAGTCCAACCAAAAACTGTCATAAAAATAGATGAATGGTCCACCATTTTCCCCAGAATGAAATATTTGCACAAGAATAAATGTGTACTTTCTCTCCCTCCACTTTATGCTCTCATTATAGCCCTTATCAAAGGAAATTATTATGTATTATTATTTTTTATAAAAATGTTCTGTTCTCAGTATAAAATCTGCTATTAGAGTGATGAAAAAGTACAGCAATAATATTTTTTTTATAAAATTCTCTGAAAATTGTTCTCATGACAGAATTTAAAAGAACATACAAAAATAGTCCTATTACCTTGGTAAATGGTAAAATAGATTGATTTTTTTAAAAAAAGAGTTCACTGTCACAATTCATTATATTCTGAGTTTTTCTTTAGATTTCTGCTGTATTTTTCTTTAGATTCTTTTGATCTAGACAGGCTGCTGGCCTGTCACACATCATGCTTATTAATTGAGTGGTTTGGGGAAGGGGGATTCAGACTGAAGATGTTGTGCATTTAGATGACTCCAGGAAGCAATTTAAGCAGTTATGCTTCTTTCATGGCAACGTGTAGAAAGAGAGCTTTTGCCATTTATTTTCTTTGTTCCTTGTAGTACCTAACAGGGTATACAGGTGTTCAGACATTTGCTAACATTGAATCTGAGAACAGAACAGAATAAATTTATTTAAGTAAAGATAGTTAGAATAGGGCCTCACTTGAGATTTCTGTTACAGTCATATGATAAAATCTTAGCCATTTTGGCATATGTAACAGTCCTAGATGATGATATTATCTTAAGAAAACAAATTCTTAGTCCCCAAATTAAAATGGGATAAACATGAATATCAGTCTCTTATAAAATAAAAATAACATGGGAAAAATAAAAACAATATGGGGACTATATTTTGTAATGTTTTCTAAATAGATAAGTGTACATCTTTGTTCTTACTATAATAATTTAAATTAAACAATCATGTTATTTAGACTTGTGGTAGCTGAATTTTTTAATTTAAATTTAAAAATTAGGCTATTTAGGCTTGGGGGAGGAATGGACTGGGAGTTTGGGGTTAGTAGATGCAAGCTATTACATATAGTATAGAATGGATAAACAATAAGGCCCTACTGTATAGCACAGGGAACTACGTTCAATATCTTGAGATAAACCATAATGGAAAGAAATATTTTAAAGTATATATATATATATATATATGTATATATATATATATACATACATATATATAATGTTTATAATATATATATATAAAACAGTCACCTCTGTGAAATTAACAGAATATTGTAAAAAAACTATACTTCAATAAAAAAATTAAAAATCATGTTATTTAAATATCATTAAAAGGCCTTTAATTCTCTCCAAGAGAACTGACAGTTCCATCTCTTCACCCTTCCATCACTTCACTTCAACAATCCCAGTTGGGTTAAAATATTGAATATTTATTCTAAGCTTTATTTCAATTTTCAACTAGACTTGAAGTCCTCAGTGGCAGCAGTTCTGCCTTTCCCTTCCTTGTTTCTCTTCAGCACATTTCTGTGAGGAATGTTCTGCCCACACGTTGGCTGCCCCATTAGGCAACATCTGTTGTAGTTGTCCATCTTTGCAGCAGACCTTGGCACTTCTCCATTGCTTTAATAAAACAAAAATTGTTTTTTTCCTCCCCCAAATCATCAGAGTACCATCTAATATTTACTGAAAATTTACAGAATGTGATATCCAGAATGTATTTATATCTACACCACCATCAACTCCAGGAGTCCTTCATATGATTCTCAAAGTCCCTATTCAGTCCTATCAACCAGAGACTTCTCTCTCCACCCCCAGATTCCTTGACACTGCTCAGATTTCTAGCTTTCTCCTTCTTTTCTTTATTGAGCTAGATGACTTTCTCCTTCTGCTGTAAAATGCTTGCACTTCTCTGTGTGTCAACAGTTCTCAAAGTCATTTTCCCTTTGATGAAAAAAAAGAAAAAAACTTTTGGATGAATTGCTTGGGAGATAACATTTTCTCCCAGTGTTACAAATACACAGTGTGTATTTTGAAAAAGAAGGAGAACCATAATGTTCCAACAGATGTCCTAAGAATCAGAACTTTTTAAAAATTCTGACTTTATCACTTATTTGTAAAATGTTTGGTAAATGATTTATCTTGGCTAAATCTTAATATGAGACATACCTTACATTTGCTGTAGGAGTTAACAATAATATTTGAAAAGCACTAGGGATATATTTTATGTTGCATGACATAAAACCACAGACTGAGAGTTTTAAAGGGCTATTGTCCTTCATAAGGGGCTTCCCTGGTAGCTCAGATGGTAAAGTGTCTGCCTGCAATGCGGGAGACCTGGGTTCAATCCCTGGGTTGGGAAGATCCCCTGGAGAAGGAAATGGCAACCCACTCTAGTACTCTTGCCTGGATAATCCTATGATGGAGGATCCTGGTAGGCTACAGTCCATGGGATCGCAAAGAGTCAAACACAACTGTGCAACTTCACTGGTTCACTGGTCCTTCATAAAAATAACAATTCAGGAAGAAAGATGGGGAATGCATACTGGCACAGCAATGGATGACCAAGGCATCCACATTCTTAACACAGCAAATTTTTAATTCATACAGAGACAAAACCTAGGATTCTCTCAAAGAATTGTCTTAGAGTGAACGAGGGAGATGGACTGGAACAGTGGAAGTGTGGGTAGACCATATGATATCTAACAACAGAAAGAAATGTGCATCTTGAAGATAAAAGAAGAAAATGATGACTGTTTAAAAGAGGTACTGATACCATGCATCTGCAAGAAAACATTACTATGAGGGGATCTGTGAGGGAGTCTCAGAATTTATTTATCCAGCAGAGTAAAAGGCTAAAGATATATAGTGGAGTTGCAATATTTGTTCTAGGTAGTAAAATATTAAGTACCATTTTGTTAGTTGAGATATTAGCGTCTCAAGAAGACTAACTTCCATTTTTGGGGGAAGTTGATTTCTTCCTCCTTGGCACAGAGTAAGCTCCCAATAAACAGAATAAATGTGCCTTCTGCATCGAATTTTAATTTGAGTAACAAATAGTTTCTTTGTCCAAGTATTTAATTGATGTGATGCCTTGTTTTCATGTTGTATGAAACCCTTTATACTCTGTTTCAATAAATATCCTTATTAGTAAAATAGGAAAATAAAGAAGGCTAATTTCAATTCAAATAAAAATAGGAAAACAAGAAGCCTCCTATTAAAATGAAAGTATTGACATCAGATAGACATCTTTCTACATATTATTCTCATTCCCACACTGTGTGGAAGAAGAAAAGAGAAACTCAAGAGAGTGTCTCATGACTTCATGGAATGGAATTGAGATCCTAATAATGAGATATTATTTAAAGAAAACTATGTTAAACAAGCATTTAATTAGCCTCAGATGTTGTCAGATTTCTGGCTGTGATGGGATTGAATGTGTGAGACTTTTTCCTCTGAGTCTAATTTTCTTCAAAGGGAAAAAAAAATGTCACTAGCATTGCCACCCACTTTTATCGCTATAAACTACCTATATCTGACTATGTGAGGATACAGGTAGGGGATGTCAGCAGAATCATATGGGGTTCTCCAATCCTCAGTATACTTCAAAAACACCATTTTAAATATTGACCAACACATAGCAACCAAATCTGAAGATATCCATTTAAACAGTAACAGGAAAAGTGAAAGTTTCAGGAGATGGCATTTGAAATTAAACCTAGCCAAAAAGGTAACTTTATTTTTTTTAACCTTGTGACTGAAATTAGCTTTGGCTTCCAATTGGAAGCCAATCCCTATGTTACATATTTTATACAGAGATGACAGGTTATACATGGTATTTTATTAATAATATTGTTAAACCAAGAATACGTATCATAGTATCATTTTATGGGCACTGATAATGACTCTCAAAGAGGTTAAGAAATGTGCCCAACATTATATATTAATGAAGGAACACAGAGCTGACTCACTTCAGCTATAGCTCAGGTATCTCACATTGTTGAAGAAGGAGATGGTCCACAAAAAGGGACTAGACCTCATACTTTGAGGGTTACTGTTTTAAGCTTCATTATTTTTGCAAATCTTTCTTATCTTGATAACTTAGGCTTCTTAGTTGACATGCTTATGTAAAGCCCTAGGTGATAATATGCCATTTTGAACACTGTGTCTTATTTTTGATAACACCTTTAACAATCTGGCTGTCAGTTATTACTTTTTGCTATTTTCAGTGTTTGCCCTCTTCTTCCTAATTGTATTGTTCTAAACTTCCTTGGATTTGAGAATTAAATGGCTAAGGCATAAGAAAGAATCAAGCTACAGTATTCAGGGTCCCAATAAAATCACCAGGAGAGACAGTGCCAGTCATACTTAAGTGATTAATATATGTCAGTTAATTCAGACTCTTAATGGCCATCTAAAGCTACTCATATCTAATTTTGTATACACTTATTTTCCTTTTCATAAATTTATAACCATAGGGTCTTTTGAGCCTTTCCTCATTTTTTCACAATACTGAAAAAACAAAATTAAAGAAAACTCAAGCTTCTCACTACTGATTGGTTTAAATTTAGTTTTTCTTTTCAATCCAGTACTTTTGAAAAGGATCTTTATTGAAGTATAATTGACATAAAAAAAAACTGTACAATTTTAATGTGGAAAATTTGATGGGTTTCAGTTCAGTTCAGTTCAGTCTCTCAGTCGTGTCCTATTCTTTGTGATCCCATGGACTGCACCATGCCAGGCCTCCCTGTCCATCACCAACTCCTGGAGTTTACTCAAACTCATGTCTATTGTGGATCAGCTGGTAAAGAATCTGCCTGCAATGCAGGATACCTGGATTCAATCCCTGGGTTGGGAAGATCCCTGGAGAAGGGAAAGGCTACCCACTTCAGTATTCTGGCCTGGAGAATTCCATGGACTGTATAGTCCTTGGGGTCGCAAAGAGTTGGATACGACTGAGCGACTTTCACTTTCATGTCCATTAAATTGGTGATGCCATCCAACCATCTCATCCTCTGTTGTCTCCTCTCCTCCCACCTTCAATCTTTCCCAATATCAGGTTCTTTTCAGATGAGTCAGTTCTTCGCAGCAGGTGGCCAGAGTAATGGAGTTTCAGCTTCAGCATCAGTCCTTCCAATGAATATTCGGGATTGATTTCCTTTAGGATGGACTGGTTGGATCTCCTTGCAGTCCAAGGGACTCTCAAGAGTCTTCTCCAACACAACAGTTCAAAGTTTGGACCTATGCAAACCCTGGTGATAACATCACCACAATCAAGATAACAGACTGTTCTATTACCTCTCAAGATACCCTTATGGCCCCTTTATGTTTGTTTTGTCTTTTGTTTTGAATTTGTGTGTGTGTGTGTGTTTGTGTGTGTGTGTGTGTGTGTTAAGAACTTAACATTTTACTTTGCCATGTTATTCATTTTTCCGTTGGGTTTTAGTCTCATTTCACTCTTTGAACTCGACAAAGCCTCGTTCCTAAAAGCCTTGGCATATACTTTCATCATAATTCTTATTTATTTTTTTTTCTCTAATCCCTTATATCTAATCAATTATCTTACCAGTTCTGGTGGTCCAGAACCACCATATCTAAGGAGTCACTTATAGTTAAAACCCTGTAGGATTCATCGAATAAATTAGATTGAAATATTGATATTCTCGAGCACATTTTCCACAACAAAGATCTCTGAGATCAGGAAACAATGACTTCCAAGAGTTCTTCAAATATCCATAGTTTTTATATATTTTTTTCATTTACTTGTTGACTTTTTTGCTTCCCAGGAAAAGAAGAGAAAAAAAAAAAGCTTCAATTATTTTTTAATGTTTTGAAAAGTTTCCTTTTTTCTCCTTTACTTTCAAACTTTCTGGAGAGCTATTCATATAATTCAAATTCCCAAGCAGTTTCAAACTTTCTTAATATCTAAAAGTATTTAAAGAACTGAATCTCTAATGTGAGAGCCTTATAGTTCATGGGAATTGAGAATGGAAGAGCTCCTAGGCAAAGCCATTGACTAGGAGCTTTATTTACTAGCATCTATATCTATTAAGAATAACTCAGTTTGGTTTATCTCCACAAGAAAAGAATGCCCCATCCCTTTTCCCAGGCACCTCTGACCTTAGGAAAGTGCCAACTTTGCAACAAAGACCAGTTCTAGCCACAAAAATCTTTATAATATCCCATAATTGTATAAGGAAATAGTGATACTTTTTCTCTCTCCCAAGTCAGGTATTTCACATTTTCTATGAAATGCCTTCATCATTTATTCAGCCATATTCTGAATTTAAATGTCCTTATACATATATATCCTCAGATCAGAAAGAGCCTCTAAAGGAGGAAATGGCAACCCACTCGTATTGTTGCCTGGAGAGTCCCATGGACAGAGGAGCTTGGTGGGCTATAGTCCATGAGGTCACAAAGAGTCAGACACAACTGAGCATATGCACACACATACGTTTATATGTGTGTATATAATATATACGGTATATATAAATTAAATCTTTAATCCTCTACTTAATAGTTGGTCTTTCAGTTTGGGTAACTTACTTAAGTTCACTGAAATTCAGTTTTCTTACCTATAAAATCTGGACAGCAACATCTTTTTCTGTAGGTTAAAAAAATGTATGTGGACAAATGGCTTAAATTTCATCATGAGTACAGTAGAGATACATTTTGTTTTAGAGTCAGTTATAAATTAAGCCCTGAATCAGTAAAACATAGTCTTCTACAGATATTTTCATCTGTTGCTCTACACTTTTAAAATTATTATTTCTTTATTTCTTCATCCAGAATGCCAATAATAGATGACCACCCACTCATCTAGCCAGATTTCCAGTTATTTGTCAATAAAAGATAAGCTTTAGAATATTCTACACATTTGTGCCTCAGGTTTTACCAGCATGAGAATCTATTTCATGTTCTATTCCTTTATTTACCTGTGAACTTCATTTTCAGGAGTGAAATAAATACAACCACATGCACACACTCCTTGATTGTAGCCAAAAGATATATACATATATGTGTTAAAAATTTAGACAAGAGTGTATATAGCAGTACTATTTATAATAAATCCAAACTGAAAACAGCTCAAATGTTCATAATAAGCAATATGGTGAATAAATACATTGTGGAGTTGTCAGACAGTAGGATACTTTGCACAATGATAATGAATAAAGTACTGCCATACACAACATACAGCAGCATGAATGAAATTCACAAAAAAAGACAAAGGAATACATAACATATAATTCCATGCCTATAATTTGCTAGTAGAGAAAGACAAAAAATGTTACATAAGTGTAACGTATACTATACTTTTCAGGAAAAATCAATCCAAGATGGCAGACATCAAGATAGTATTCTTTTGTGAGGAAGATTAAAGGAAGAGAAATCGAGATGGGTCACAAGGAGAGCTCCTGGGATGCTAGTAATTTTCTATCCATTGACAAGTTTGCATTTTGTAGGATGTGAAGATATTTGCAATGTGTGGTTTGTACAGTACTCTGTACATCATACTTCAGTATAAGTGAAATTTTCTTTCTTTTTTTTTCTTTTTATCATATAAAAGGTGAATTCCTGAAAGCTAAAAGCACTAATAAAGTGAAATTAATAAGGGTTTAATAAGGGATAATCTACCTCTTGTGAGAAAAGCAGCATACAGTATACTCTCAGTGGAACTTAGTTTTTCTTCATTGGCAATACGCAGTCATTATACTGTATTGCGGCCATACTGTATCCACGGGGCTGGGACACAGTATGGACAGATCATCATCCTGAAACTGACAGCATATACCCACACATAAGTGATCTCAGGTTACTAAAGAAATTTCATGGCATACACCTAGAAGAGCTAATCTCTTCAAACTATATAAATAAAACAAAAGTACAGTTCTAGCTACAACTACTTGGTAAATAGAGAAACTGATATTTAACTGTCAGTGTGCTTTCTAAGAATAAAACCAAACTTAGCATTAAGCTTAGTTTTACCAGAAATATGCAACTTTTATTATCATTCTTCCTTCTCGCATTTAGCCATTTATATACATTTTCTTTTAACATTCAAAGCTAACTATAAGTCTTATTCATTTATATATCTATTTATTCACCAATACCTTTTTGAGTCTCTATGATTTGCCACATTGTCTATGAGTCGCAAAGAATAGAAACATATGCATAGCTATTGTCTTTAAAGACTTTTTAACTGTAGAATGTTATAGAGAAGTTAAACAATCATATAGTATTAATTTATCTGCTAGGGTAAAGTTATTCATATTGTACTATGGAAGTAAGGAAGAGTGGATCCTAACTCAGAAAGAAGGGGCTGGATCAGAAAAAGGCAAAAGCATTTGCTAAATAGGAGCTGACAAATTGTAGTTGGACAGCGAATGAAGAAGGGCAGATTCAAAGGCACTTTCATCATTGAGTTTATTCTATTAATTTTTGCTTACTAAACATCCATCCTTCAGCAAAAGACTCAATGGGATGGAGTTGGACTAATCTTTAATCACTGAAAGCTGTCATTTTTTGAGAGATAAAATGTGACAGATCATTAAAAATGGGAAGATCAAATTTAATGTAGCCTTTAAAATAGAGCTCTCCTACCAAACAAGGTCTTCAGAAAGCCAGTAAATCATTACTAAAATGGCTTCAGGACAATAATACTATCTAGATATGAGACCAGTGTAACTCCAGTAGAAAATGCTTGACCTTGTATTGATCCCATCTGCCTCTAAATCTTGATTATTAACAGAACCCATGTTCTACTTGGTAGGGTCTTTAAATAATTTACTAGAGATCGAGGAACTCAGAAGCCATAAACTAGTGCACCAGGAGAAAGACATTTAAAATATACAGCACAGGGGCATTGAAAAGAGAAAGTTGTCACTGTTCTAGAGAACATATTTCTGTTTATGGCTTAGTTAGACTACTAGAAATTTTCATGTCCTGAGTATTGTCCTTATTTGAAAATATAAGATTTTTACCTTTGTGATTTCTCTGCCACTAATAAAAAAGCTATGCCCTTACCCTTACAGATTCTGTGTAGTCACAAAAACTGTTTTACACATATTTTAGGCTTAAGAAATGTCTATAAATTAATATAAAGACAAAAAATAAGATATATTACCTTATTTGTGGCAACAATTTTTGAAAGTTCAATTGAACTAGAATTTCTAGAAATAGTAATGTAATATTCTAAATAAAAGAAACCATGTAAAACTGACCCAAATGGGAAGATGTCAGCGTTAGAAAGTGGCTCTCAAAAGTGCAGAGGGAGGGACTTTGGTGGTGCAGGGACACCGGTTCATGTGTACTGAAGCCCATGTGCTCTAGTGCCCATGCTCTGTAACAAGAGAAGCCATCGCAATAAGAAGCCTGTGTACTACAACTAGAAAGTAGCCCTGCTCACCACAACTAGAGAAAGCCCGCACAGCAATTAAGACCCAGTGCAACCAAAAATAAATAAGTAAAAATTTTAAAAAAGAAGGACTATTGGACAGTTAGTAACCAGCAGGAAACAAATTAAGAGGACAAGTACATCAAGTAAAAGGAAACATATGACAATGCCAAAGATACCATGAATAATATTTGCTTCATTTTTTTTTTAATTTAACAATTTATTGCCTACTAGGTATAAGGCAATATTCTAGGCGCTTGAAGCACAATGGTAATGAATGGATAAAGATTCCTGGCCTTATATTCCAATAGGAATAGATAGTTCCCAATAGTACTGAATTTTCAGTCTTAGTGGAGAAGTGATAAAGAGTAATAAGAATAGCAATGTTGCTAACGCACTTTGTATTTCCATTCATTGTGCATCAGAAATTGTTAGACACCTATTCTGCAAAAGCTGTCTGCCAAATATCAAGAGGAATAAAAAGAAATGTGGTTTGCACACAAATGGCTGATTATCCTGGAAGCCAGAGATATTTCAAGGTTTTTGGAGATTGGAACCTCTGCTCTCTTGGACACCTGGTTTTTGAAGATATACTCCTCAGAGTGAAATAAAACAAAGGTTGTTTCTACCCTACAGATTAAAAAAAAAATGGATTTGTAATACAGTATTTCCACATACTGTCTGTCCCCAGTTGGGCAAGCTTATGTATATAATTTCACATATGTAAAAACATGTGTGTGGGATAAAATCTAGCAATTTGAGTTTCTGGGTCAAAAGGCACTTTGAGTTTCATAAATTTAAGAAATGTGTTCAAATTTCCTTTGGGGGGAACTTTATACATTGATATTCCAAGCAACAATAGTTCTTTCCTATGGCTTCAACCCACAGTGTAATCAGATTTATGTGTTTTGATCATGTGAATTAAAAACAAAAGATATTTATTAAGGTCTTTACTTTTGTTTTCTTATTAAATGAAGATTGAACATGCAATGTTTTTAAAGTATTTATATTTCCATCTCTTTGAATTCTCTATTCATACTCCTTGCTTATTTTTGTATTGATTCATTAATCCTTTTGTTACTTATTTCTGGAAGCCCTTAACACTTTATAAAATAAATTGAAAGTATGTTTTTCTTAGTGTGTCATTTCTTTTTGGATTTCGATTATGGTATTTTGCCATATGTATGATATCTTATGCTGTCAAGCTATCCTTTAAAAAGAATTTCATAGCTTCTATATTTTGAATCATAGTTTAAAAGATATGAGCACCTAAGTGAAAGTGAAAACGTTTGTCACTCAGTCATGTCTGACTCTTTGCGACACCATGGACTATACCCCACCAGGCTCCTCTGTCCATGGGATCCTCCAGGCAAGAATACTGGAGTGGGTAGCCATTACCTTCTCCAAGGGATCTACCCAACCCAGGGATTGAGCCCAGGTCTCCCTCATTGAAGGCAGATTCTTTACTGCCTGAGTCTCCAGGGTTATAAAATAAATTTTTCCATTTTCTTGCCTCCTGTATTTTTATGAATTTATTTTTCCCTTGAATATGTGATGCACTTGGAAGTCATTATAATATTCAGTATGAAGTAGAGTAGATCTACCTTCTGATTATTTCAAATGACTCCCAGTGTTCCTGATACCATTGATTGAGTGATTCACCAAATTATCCACTGACTTGAGATGACACATACATATAAAATACAGTTGACCCTTGGACAATGCAGGGGTTAGAGTGCTGACCTTCCACATAATTGAAAATATATGTGTAACTTATAATCTGCTTCCCTATGTGTGGATTGCAACCACAGTTCTGCATCTGGGTATTCAATGAACCTCAGATTGTGTAGTACTATAACATTTACTATTGAAAAAGTCCACATAAAAGTAGGTCCACACTGTCTAGACCCACGTTGTTCAAGGGTCAACTGCATACTAAATTCCCATATACATTGAGGTTTACTTTATATCTTCCGGTTCTACTTATTGATCTGTGTAGGTAAATACAATTTTATTGTATCATATGCCAATAAAGCATTGCTAAATTATTGGACTTTAAGGTTTCCTTATCTATTGAGGATATTTATTGCTTTTCTTTTTCTGAAATTTATTAGACATTCAAATCTGTTTGTGTATTTTTCCAAGTGAACTAAGAAAGCACTTTATCTAACCTGTCCCAACTTCAAAGGATGTGAGAAAAACTTCTGGCATTGCTATTTGGATCACACTAAATTTAAAACAAATTGAAGAGTTGATATCTTTATATTATTCAGCTTTCCACTTCAAGAATGTTTGCACAGTCTTTGTGTTCTTTAAAAGTATTTTAAAGTTTTCTTTATATAGACATTATATATTTCTAGTTAAGTTTATTCACAGATATTTTATCTCTAAAAGTCATGTTATTTTTGCTAGGGTCCCTTCAAAGATCCTTCCTGGATTTGGTCTTTTTCTGATTATGAAGTAAATTTCAGGCATGTCTTCTAACTTCTCTGTCTCTTGCTGTCCTAAGTACATTTTTATTCTAGAGATTAACTTGTCTGCCAATTGTCATAATCTATTCCCTAAGCTTCAGTTAATTTAGCATTTGTTATCACCCCTAGGTTAGACCTGTTCCATCTTGGAATAATAAAGTTTGGGATGAGTGTAGTTTGGTTTTACCAGAGAGAACACTGTTACGTGTGGTGACATTATGTGACAGTTGTCCCCTCACACAAGGTGGAAGCACATAATTGCTGCTCTTTCCTCCTGTAATTCTGTTGTGTTTTGTTTTTACTTGTTTGTGTGTTTACAGAGATTATTCTGATGCTTCATCTTCTTTTCTTTGGTGAAGCATTTGAGACTGCCTTCCCTCAGCCAGCCTGTAGGCTTCTAGAAATTACCACCCTCTCGCTTACCCATACTACCCTCCTAGTCTGCATCCATTCCCCCAACCCCCACCTCGATCATCTTTTTTGACAGAATGTTCTAGAAAGCCCAGGCTGACCCTCTTCCAGTGATAATGCTGACCTTTGTAGTATTCCACTCTTTCCTCACCTCAACCTAAGGGCAGCTTCCTTTAAGTACTAAGGCCTTTCTTGATAGTGTTGTGCAGGGGTAACTACAGACAGATTTTCATATGTAGACAGTCATTGGTGAAAGTCAAACACTCATTATTAGAACTCTAGGAAGTGGTCATGTCTTCAAATGGTTTTCCTAAATGGGAGTGAAAGCTCCACCCCTCTTCCTGTGGAGAGTGTGAGGAGTTGGGGGAGCTTAGAACATGCATAGACTTCCAATAGCACTATCCAAAATGACTTCTCTGTGTGGACTCTGAACCTTCACTAGTTCACAGGTGAGCTGAGTGATCCCTAACATTGGCAGAGGCAGTTTTCATAGCCTCAGCTTCTGCTACATATGCTGTTTGACATATATTTAAGATCTGGGGGTTCTTAGTATTCTATTTCTTTTTCCTTGGAGTCTCAGCTACACTGATAGAGAATGAGTTCCATTTTAACATCAGGAAAAAAAAAACCCTACATTGCCAAAATTTGAAGATGAAAGCATGTTGAGGCCACAATGATGAAATACTTTGATTTTGGAATGTGGTCCTCTTGACTTCTGAAATACACGGACATTTCTGAAAGGAATAAATTCCCAGGAAATCTTCATTCACTTAGGTTCATTCTAACTTGATCTAAGAACTTAAAAATATAGGTGAATCAAACTTAACAGGACAACTTTATATTGCTCTCATTATTTTTATCTACACAATAAAGTATCTACATGATCCACCATCTTTGACCATATTTTTTCACATTTTACCTTTTTTTTTCTCTTCCATTTCTAAAGAATATTTCTCTTATTTGGAAGAAGTGTTCTTCAGCTTTTAAAGGATATTTCAGAGTGGACTTTTCTACATACTTTTTTTGAAAGGAGTACAGATACAATTGTTCAGAATCAAAAGCTGAAAGTACTGTACTAACCATAGAATCACTCCCTACTTCATCATTTTATTAATACAAACTGACTCTAGGTTCCTCTTGCCTTTTCATATTTTACTCAAACTTCTACTATGGCATAGATAGCTTCCTTAGCTCCCACTAACCATCACCCACTCATCTTTCAAGATTCATCTTAGACCTATATTGAAAAATATTCTTATAAACAGAGCTAAGCTGAGAATGTTACTGTAAAAAGATATAAAACAGAGCAAATTTTAAATTTGATGGTTTCTTCCATCATAAAATATAGAACAGCCTACATGAATATTATTTATTCAGATTGAGCATGACATTTATACCATGCCACTGTTATCATTTAGACTGAAAATATCATGGTATACAAATCCCATGCCCTCTTTTAATATTAACTGCTTTGGCAAGTTTTTTCTTTAATCTATTTTTAATCTGTGGAAATGATGAAAAAATGAAACATGTGTCATAGGCACTCATACAGGATAATGCCCATGAGTGTGTACATACAAAGCATGTCATTACCAGAACATGCCTTTATTGGGATGAGCATAGAGATATAAATGACTTCAGTTATGTCCATTTTCAGAGAAGTAAAGAAGGTCACTAGATTGGAGAATGTGCTACTTCTTTCATAGGAGGTCCTGTGTCAATCATCCCAGTATTTTGGTTTTTTGTCTTTTTGCTTAAAATTAAGTGCAATTGGAAAAGATAATGTATTTGATTTTACTAGGGAACTCTCGAGTTAAAACAAACTGTATGCTGTATCCTCAGTACCTTACACACACACATAAACACACACACACACCATTCCATTAATCTCCATAGAAATCCTACACAATTAGATTTACCAATGTACAAACAGTCCACAATGTCCTTGCTCATGAAATAGATTATATATAGATCAAGTTTATTTGAATGAGAAAGGAAAAATTGTGTCTGGAAAAAACTGAATGATAAAGGAAAGGTTATGAGGGGTGTATATATCCTTGTCTAATCTGATTCAAGCAGTTTGAAATTTACCCTCCTGTCACTTTTTTTGACTCTCATGACAATGTTTTTAGGCCCATAAACATGCAATTGAGACAGAGAGTAATTAGGAAGGGATAAATGTTTATGAGACTGTTTCTTGCAAACTACTCATATGTAGTCACGGTTTAATGGTAACACATGTGAGATAAATAAATAATTGAATAACATATTGACATCATTTACAACTAAAGAAATAAGATATTCTAGGGCACTAGGAAGGGGAAATGCATGAAAAAACAGCAAGTTGCAATAGAAAGAATACTAAATTAGAAATCAGGAGACCTAAATCCTCTCCAAGTATTGCTAACATGTGGCCTTGGGACAATAATTTCACATACTACTTTAAGTTATCTGTTGGAATATGTTATGTATAAATTACTGCAATTTTGTAACCTTACCTATAGTATGTGATTTTTATTGATTTATTTCACAGCGTATACAGTGGTGTAAATATATTTCAGCAAATACTATCAACTATATTTATGTAGACATGCTACTAACAGTGAAACTATCATCAGATATTGGATAACACTTCTCCTCAATGTTGTCACACTCATTTCACCTCTGTGTGGACTTAATTTTATCACCTTCTCTTCTCTTTTCTACAACCAGCATGAAAATTGAAGGTGAAAGTCATGTCTGACTCTTTGCACCTCATGGACTATGCAGTCCATGGAATTCTCCAAGCCAGAATACTGGAGTGGGTAGCGTTTCCCTTCTCCAGGGGGTCTTCCCAGCCCAGGGACCGAACCCAGGTCTCCCACACTGCAGGTGGATTCTTTACCAGCTGAGCCACAAGGAAAGCCTAAGACAACTGGAGTGGATAGCCTATCCCTTCTTCAGGGGATCTTCCTGACCCACGAATCCAACTGGGGTCTCCTGCATTGCAGGCGGATTCTTTACCACCTCAGCTATGAGGGAAGCCCTTATGTCTATACAGCCAGCATATGGAAAAAAAAAATCAGTTTAGAGATGACATCCCTTTAGCCAACAGTGATAAATATATTCATATTCATGTATGACAATGAGTTATAATTTATAGCAGTCTTTATTTGTCTGAAAGCTTCAGTTCTAAGAACTAAACATTAAGAAATGAAGCTCTATAGTGTTATCCCATTACTCTTAATAACATCTCATCTAGTAGACAGACTAATGTGATTTTCATTGCTTTTAATTTGAAGTCCATCAGATTACATGCACCAATAAAAAGGCCTGGCATCAGACTCTGCACAAAACTGAAAAACAGAATCTCTGTAATGAAATCCTGTGCCAGGCTTATCGGTTACTAACACCAGGTAAAATAGTAAGTAATTCCCAGTCAGGAAATCAATAGCTATTCATGTAGAATTTTTTTCTCTTGCAATAGGAAGATAACATTAACATTTTAACATATGAAAACATTGTGTTTGTACTCCTTCAGGTATGGAACTGCATAATAAAAACATTTCAGTCTCTAAAGATTTACAGGATCTCTCTGTTCATTGAAGCCACATGAAGTCAGAATACTTATCTGAGTGTACACAGCACATCCCTTTAGAGATTTTTTCCTTTCACTTCTGTTTGTTCTGGTCCCTTATCTTTCTCCCTCTCTTTTGATTCCATGCTGTGATATATATTTTTGGAAACATTAAGAATTCGTATGGCTTCTGCCATTCTTTCTTTTTTTAATGAAGTATAGTTTATTTGCAATGTTGTGTCAATTTCTGCTGTAGAGCAAAGTGACTCAGTTATACACATACATGCATTCTTTTATATATTATTTTCCATTATGATTTATCACAGGATATTGAAGATAGCTCCCTGTGCTTCTGCCATTCTTATATTCAGAGATTTCTCCTACCAAAAGTTATTTTCTTGTCTTAAATCTGAAATTCACATATTTGAATTTATTTGATATATATCACCCTAAGCCGGTCCTTGTTTAAACAAAATATGTTTTCTGAGAAGAGATGACTTATTGAGTTATATCTATGAATATATAATTATGGATTTGGGTTATTAGATTAGTTAGTATTGTGTTAAGACTTTAAGCCAATGGATTAAGACACTACTTGGTTATATTATAACATGGTACAGAACAAGCACCTGTGTTTTAGACATTGCAAGGGTCAGACTGACAAACTAGAAGCCTGAAATTTCTGTTTCTCTCACTAGTCTTTCCTATGACCTGCAGTAGTAACAAAAAGCATCCCTATTAATTTATTTTCTATAGGAAAAATGATTTCCAACCACCCAAATGATTAAACTCAATATTAAGTTATTCATCCAGAAGTTGTTTATCTGGCAGGCTTGTCATCAAGAAGTTGCCTGAAATGTGTGTGTGTGTGTGTGTGTGTGTGTGTGTGTGTGTGTGTGTGTGTGTGTGCACATGTTCATGTATTCACAGGAAGAATTCTCAAGAAAGATAATAGAAAACTAAAATTATTTCATTGAATAATGTTCACAGACACTTCTTTTTTCCCCTTCATTTTTCGCATATCAAGAAGGAGTAAAAACAAATCTATATTAACTGTGTTTACTATCACATTGCTCCAAAAACACTAGAGGACTATAAAAAAGGTATTCTTATTGATTCGTAGCTTCTGATAAATTATTGACTTTATAACTCAAAATAGATGTAGAGTAAGTACTCTCACTGGAGAAGTCTGTCATAGGAGAGTTTCAATGAATTGTTCTCGTTAGAACTGGAAGCTGAAGAGGTATAGAGAACTCAAGTGATTATGTTTGTACAAATCACTTAGGGAATACTTAAAGATGTTAAAAGTGCCAGTGCCTTAGACATATTTCCATATTAGTCTTAAGATATTACCACTGTTAACCTCTATCTCAAAGAACAATAGTACAAGTTATCTGATAATTTGAACAAATATAATATTTAACTATGTTCTCTTCTCTCAGAGTTTTCTCAATCTCTAAATCCATCGTGGTTGTCATTTGTGTTTTCTATGATTTTGCTCCAGCACAACACTTTGCTTCCCAGTCTTACCATACTATAACCAGTATTTTCAAGTAGGTGATATGATCATTCCTGGTGTACATAGGCTCTACTGGCCCACGGACAACCATTTTGTCACTCATACCCTAAGAGACACTTAGATCTTGGTCTATGTCCCTCACAACAGAAGTACCCTTAATTGTGTTCTCACCATCAGTGTATAAACTTTACAACCTTTTTGAGCCTAGGGTGCCAACACATCTTCTTCTATCTTTCACTTAGCCCCATTTCCTTTTCAATAACATGACTTCCAGGAATATAACTCTCAGTGAAAAGAAATTTACGTACAACTATGTATGTAAATTTAGTTCTTGATTTTTTTTTATAATTTATCAATTTCTGAAGATAATCTTCCTTTTATATTTAAATCACTAAAAAGATCATTAAAATATTTGTTTCCAGACTATTGAGACATGTGCTCCAAGCAACACATTCTATTTCTCTTTTCAGAATAATAAAAATCAATATTTGCAGCAGCAAAACAATAAAACTGGTAGCAAGTACTGACAAATATCTACTCTATCTCATTAATAAAGTTTCCTCTCAGAGTGCCCCATTAAAGGCAATCTATTGACTGGAGATTTTTGGTATGTGATTTAAAATGAAGAAAGGCAAATTAGAGGGACGCAGAGTCTGCTGTGCTCTGGCAGGATGATGTCGTGCAAAGCTAAAGTGACATATCTTATGTATTAGTCAGTGCAGGTATGGAAGTTTTTTTCTGACACTGCTGAAGTCATCGCAAACATCCCAATGAAATCACAGCTAAGTGACGGGGTATACCTACTGATCCTGATGATATTATTACATCCTAACAGGTATCTTTTTCTGTCACAGAGTAAATACCAGGACCTCACTGTGGAAATTGAAGCTAATGAAAATTAACTGCTTTACTCAAGATCACACAGCTGCTTCTCAGAGAAGGAACTCATACTCAGGTTCATCTGAACCACAGTGATAAATATAATTTACCATAGATATAAAAGTATAGCACATTTTATTCAACTAGTAGGTAAATAGCACACTTTTATGTGTGCTCAGTCATGTCCTACTCTTTGCAACCCCACTGACTGTAGCCTGTCAGGCTCCTCTGTCCATGGGATTTTTCCAGGGAGAATCCTCCAGTACATTGCCATTTCCTCCTCCAGGGGATCTTCCCAACCCAAGGATTGAGCCTGTGTCTCCTGCACTGCAGGCAGATTCTTTACCACTGAGCCACTGGGGAATCCCTACCTTTATAACTAGGGGTAATGTCAAAAACAACAAAAACAATAATCATAATTATAATGAGGAGAAAGAGTGAAAGGAGGAGTTGAAAGAGTTGTTCATTGTAGGGTCCCAGACACCATTATAATTGCTTTACATACTTTATAAGATTTAATCATCACAAACATTTTAAAGGTGAAATAAACACAACCATTCTTTACCAGCTGAGCTAATAGATAACTGTTTTTATGAGTGAAGAAATTGTAGCTCAGAGGTTCAGTTCCTTATACAAGATCACAAAATTACTTGCTGACCCAGGATTTGAACTCAGCAAGATTTATGAATAACTGTGAAAGACTCATATATTACTTATAGTGAGATTCTTGCAATAAAACATATATAAATTAATGAACTTCTACTCATTAATAATTTCTCAGGTATTATTGAGTTAAAAAGTATTTCCAAATAAAATTGAGATTAATTAAATCCATTTAGCTTCAATTTCTCATTGCCTCCCATCCTCCTTAGTAAATTGTTTCTACCATTATGTTTTATCAATCATACCACCAGTTGCAAGATTTCAGAAGTATAATACTCCGTGTTATGGAAAACTCCAC
Source organism: Giraffa tippelskirchi (assembly GCF_054371585.1). NCBI lineage: Eukaryota > Metazoa > Chordata > Mammalia > Artiodactyla > Giraffidae > Giraffa > Giraffa tippelskirchi. The sequence continues at coordinate 128,295,426 of NC_137277.1, read as the reverse complement.
CAAATGTTTACTAGGTATATCAAATTGCATATGTACTAAACAGAAACCACTGTTTTCACCCTCATCCTACTTCTAGCAGTCCTACCTCAAACTGGTTTCTCTTCTTGAATTTCTTGTCTTGGTTGATGATGCCAAATTCTATCCTGCCTCTCAAGCCAAAAATATGAGGAGAACAGGTGACCCACTCTGTCTACCTCAGCTCTCATATCCTATTCTGCCGTCATGTAAAATTTGGAATATTGCTAAGTCTGGGGCTTGGCTGGCCAGGCCCCCTCCAGCAGCTCAGCAATCTCAAAATTCTTTTACCATCTTCTCTATGGTGCTGCAAGTCTTGCACTCACAAAAGGCCATCACTCCTGGTCACTACCAGTCAGGGCAGTGTCCAGTCAGGTTAGAAGCAAGGTCAGAGGCCTGTTCTGCCCTTTTGCTTCTGAAGCCTGAAGAAGACTACTTCTACTTTATTTCCCAAACAGAATCTTCAGTAATAGAGAACCTTCAATAATAAAGTGGAAATATTCAAAATTAAGAACTTAAAAACAAACAAACAAAAAAAGAACTAAAGAGCCTCTTGATGAAAGTGAAAGAGGAGAATGAAAAAGTTAGCCTAAAACTCAACATTCAGTAAACTAACATCATGGCATCCAGTCCCATCATTGCATGGCAAATAGATGGGGAAACAATAGAAACAGTAAGAGACTTTATTTTGGGGGGCTCCAAAATCACTGCAGATGGTGACTGCAACCATGAAATTAAAGGATGCTTTGTCCTTCAAAGAAAAGCTATAACCAACCTAGACAACATATTAAAAAGCAGAGACATTACTTTGCCAACAAAGTCCATCTAGTCAAAGGTATGGTTTTCCCAGTATCCTGTATGGATGTGAGAGTTGGACTATAAAGAAAGCTGAGCACTGAAGAACTGATGCTTTTGAACTGTGATGCTGGAGAATACTCTTGAGAGTCCCTTGGACTGCAAGGAGATCCAACTAGTCAATCCTAAAGGAAATCAGGCCTTAATATTCATTGGAAGGACTGATGTTGAAGCTGAACTCCAATACTTTGGCCACCTTCTGCAAAGAACTGACTCATTTGAAAAGACCCTGATGTTGGGAAAGATTGAAGGTGGGAGGAGAAGGGGATGACAGAGGATGAGATAGTTGGATGGCATCACCAACTCAATGGACATGAGTTTGAGCAAGCTCCAGGAGTTGATGATGGACAAGGAAGCCTGGTGTGCTGTGTTCCATGGGGTCGCAAAGAGTTGGACACGACTGAGCAACTGAACTGATACCAAATTATCCTGTAGAGACTCATTCTGTTTTGGCATGCCACTCTAAAGACAAAGTCCAAATTTGGCATAGAAGGGAAATGGAAAAATAGTTTTCTACAGTCACATTTCATATAGAGACTTTTGACAATGTCTGGCTAATCGAATGACTTGTAATTAGTTAAGTGAATGCATGGTACTCCCTCCTTTCCCAGTTCCACAGTCTTTTATTCAGAGAGAAACACAGCTGTGTGTATCTGGCTTATTCATTGCTTCAACTTTTGTAAACAAGATAAAACACAAGTACAAATCTACCTTGTAAAGTTGACAAAGGCCTGTAGTAATTTTTCTTGGGTAAAGCTAATGTGCTTTTAGTATGGTTTTGTGTTTAGTAAATACTGACAATCATATTTAGAACTCTTTTTGTGCATGTTAAGAAAGAAGGACATATTCCAAGTTGGTAGCAAACTGTTTGTCAATTTCATAATTGTTTTTATAACTCCGTAATATATTTGACCTCAGACAGATATCATAGTGTAGAGGAAAAGGAAGGAGATTCAGCCTTCTGAGCTTTACATCGCAGATATGTAATTAGCTCTAAGGTCTTGAGTTAGTTATTTAAATTCTTTGCACCTCAGTTCTCTATGCCTAAATGAATATAATGGCATTAATTTTCAAATTTATTACTGATATTACAGATAGTGTATGAAAGTTCATGAAATGTCTATGTAATTTAGATTATAATCTACATAAGACAACAATTTTAAAAATGGGGATCATTTGCCTTATAGATAAATAAAATATGAAATTTATCAAAGTCAATGGGGAGATGGGATATATATACTATTATTTTCAACTAGAGAAGAGAAGAAATTATTAAGAAATCATTAAATAATTACTAAAATTCAATCAACAACTTGAGATATTTTCTACTAATAACTGGAATGTGTCCAGTTCACAAAGTAGGCTAACATTTCCCCATTTCAGTCCACAGTTTCATCATGGCTAAGCTGCAGTCCTTGTAATACTTTCAAATGAACAACATCAAAACTAGCCTACAAAGTGTTACAATACTACAGGAGATGGTCTGTTTATTAACAACAAGACAGTCAAATGTTCAAAATCTCTGATACTATCTGCCTTTTATTTATTGTCATCTCACTGCAGTTACTGGAAATAAAAAGGATGTAAAATTGCTCACAGAAACAATTTTTCCTTAAGGGTATCTCTCTCTACTTCTGCAGTGTTTCAAGAACAGTGTGATATTGATCAGAGTAGATATAGATTTGTCATTACCCTTCTGAACATGAAATGGATGCAAAAGGCCTGAAAGTCAAAGGGTAATGAGCACTTATTTCTACCTGGATAGAAGTTAATCAGATGGCTTCTTCTTGGATATCACTATCATTTCATCAATTCAATTCAAGAAAATGGTTGAGCAATCAGTAAGCGCCCAATAAAGTACAATGTACAGGGGATACAAAAATAAGTTGTATGCAAGCCATGCTCTTATTAAGAGCATTTCAATTTTATAGGAAAAATGAGACTGCAAAAATATTTATTATGATAAATGCTTTGTTAGAGAGACAGATCAGGCAACATAGGGCACAAAGACAGGAGAAAAAATTAACTTGGGTACAATTTTTGGGTTCATAACATAAGTGAAACATTGCTTCACAATGAAATTATTAGATCCATTAGTAATTAAACCTATTGAAAGTGAAAGTGTTAGTCACTCATTTGTGTCTGACACTTTGAAGCCCCATGGACTGTAGCTCATCTGATTCCTTTGTCCTTGGGATTCTCCAGGCAAGAATACTGGAGTGGGTAGACATTCCCTTCTCTAGGTGATCTTCCCAATCCAGAGTTGAACCCAGGTCTCCCACAATGCAAGCAGATTATTTACCATCTGCGCTCCCAGGGAAGCTCCTGTTAGGTAGGGCTAAAGCCTGACTCTCTGTTGACTTTTCCTTAATATAAATCATATTGTATTGGAACTCAATCTATTTTGAGTCAGAGACAATGAAAAGGTGATAAATAAAAATTATGTAGCTTGAAATATTAATAAATAGCTCACAAAGTTGACAAATTCAAGAGATGAGCAAGACATTCTCTATTAATTTTACCATTAAAATGAAATAAAATCATAGAGTTTAATTTAAGCGAAATGGATATCACTGTACATGGACACAATTCAAATTTTACTGACCATATTTGTACTATTAATATTAAAGTGTCAAAATGATGATAAAATTCTAAGCACATCAAGATTTAATTTGGGCAAAGGTTCAGGTTATGGCACATTAATTGCTTTCTGCTCACACGCTGAAGTTGATGGGTATATTTTAATACTGCCAAGAATGGTGGATGAGTTCTTGGGTTGTCTATGTATATAATTTAGAGTCCTATAGATCTATCTTTGCAATTTTTCTGATACTATATCTTCTTTCATTTGAAGTAAAGCCCTGTTGTGTTGGCATGAGTTATAATTGAACACTTTCTACTTTTGAGTTTAGCTTGATAAGGTAATCTCCTGAACCCACAGAAGTGGATCTTATTTCTGGGAGCAGCCTTCCTTCACTTTCTAACACTTATCAAAATGTATTTTTAAAAAATCCTTATAATAAAGGCAGTTTCTTGGGAGCAATACAATCCTGGATGTCATGAATGATAGAATTACACTCATTTGCAAGATTCTGAGATGTTATCCTAGGATCAAGTTTATTTTAACTAAGTGTATTTTTCCTGAAACCCTATTTGAATATGAACATTTCAACTTCACCCTCTCTTGTATCTTGCTTCTGCTTTGGAGGTATGGCTATGATCACTTTTCTCTCTGTTATTGCCTGGATCTCTCTAAATTCTGAGTATCAGATCTTTTTAACACAGGATACATTTGACATATGCTATAGTTGTAAAGTCTCCTAATCTGTTTTTGCTATCTGAGCACCTATCCAAGCAACCTATTCAGATTCCATACTCATTCATCTTTTAAAAATTTAACACGCAGAATTTATTCCCCTAACATTCAGCATGTTTTATTTTCTTGGGTTCAAAATCACTGCAGACAGTGACTGCAGCCACGAAATGAAAAGACACTTGCTCCTTGGAAGAAAAACTATGACAAACCTATCCAGCATATTAAAAAGCAGACACATGACTGCCAGCAAAGGTCCATATAGTCAGAGCAATGGTTTTCCCAGTGGTTATGTACAGATGTGAGAGCTGGACTATAAATAAGACTGAGCACTGAAGAACTGATGCTTTCAAACTGTGGTGCTGGAGAAGACTCTTGAGAGTCCCTTGGACAGCAAGGAGACCAGTCAGTCCTAAAAGAAATCAATCCTGAATATTCACTGGAAGGACTAATGTGAAGCTGAAGCCCCAATACTTTGGCTACCTGATGTGAAGAGCTGACACTGGAAAAGACCTTGTTGCTGGGAAAGATTGAGGGCAGGGGGAGAAGTTTCGACAGAGAATAAGATGGTTAGATGCATCACTGATTCAATGGACATGAGTTTGAGCAAACAGTGAGTTGGTAATGAACAGGGAAGCCTGGTGTGCTGCAGTCCATGAGGCTGCAGAGTCAGACATGACTTAGTGACTGAACAAATTTATGCCAGGGTTTGTATTCACTGTCAAATATGTAATTCTTGGGTTCTGAAAGAAATTGGGAAATTTATTTAAAGATATACACTTGCTAATTATATTTATTGATTCTTATTTTATACAAGTGCACACATGTTTCTCTGTGGTTAAATGTGTCTACTGATGTTTACACAATGTAGTAGAAACAAGTCCTGTTCAACGAATATTCCATGTCTTTCTTCTCTTTCCATGCACTCTGCTGGGGTTCTGTGGTCAATACGAAAAATGGACTATGAGTCAGTGCGTCCTTTAGCTTTGCCTTCCCTGTTCTGCTTACACTGGGGACAAATGTTCCAAAAGTAATTAAAAGATGGAGAATTTCATGTGGACTGTGTTAGACATTACATAATTCCAAGCAAACCTGTATTGTGTTTAGTCACTCAGACATTGAGATTTCACTCTTACAGCAAATATAATTCATTTTCTCAACTCATATTACACTTGTATAATATCTGCATCATATAATATGTGGACTTCTCTAAACAATTGCTCTGTATATGATCAGGAAAGAATACCTTAAGGGTCCTCACCTGTTATATCAAAGCTGAGCAAGTTGACAAATAATGATTGATGGGTTGGATTTCTTTTGATTCCTATTTCTTTATAGTCTTTTGATATAGGGCCAAGTTATAGATCACCTTATAAAAGAAGGACAAGCATCTGCCATCCAAGATGCTAATGCAATTTTTTAAAAAATTCTAATGTCAGTGAAGTATATAGTACAGAGAGATTGGTACATATTTGATATTGCATAAACAGAACATTAGATATTGGGTTAATTACACTTCATATACTCAAAGTTTTCTAAGTGAGAAAAATATCACCATTTTTTCTTATACTTTTACTTCTATTTGGCACATTCATTTAGACTTTCATGAAGGCTTGAAGTATCAGGAAAGCCCTTTGATAGTGTTAGGGATGATGAGAAAGATACTGAAGTAAATTCACACAGTATTTTCAGTGTCACATTGTTAGTGTCACATTGTTAGATCAAAGAGATAGAAATGAGAGACTAATTATCAGTCTAATACATGTAACTAGACCACAGTCAGCTGGGTCACTGTGTCTTGGAATGTGAGATACATTTTTACTATTGTTTCCACTTTTCATTGTCTACCTTTAAAAAGATTAAACTCTTCTGCTTTATTGCAGTCAATAGTCATGGTCTATTGGCCATATTACCTGCTCATAGACTTAAATATCAGTAGAAATGAAATACAATACTTCTGCATAGAAGCTCAAGAGCCAGGTGTGGTTCCCATACTTCCCTTCTCCTTCTGGATAAGAAGAGCTGTGCTCTAGTTAGAAATGTTACTTCAGCCTGTAACAGAGTCATAGATAATCTACAATTTGACCATATCATGAGTGAGAAATAAATCTTTGTTGTAGTAAGTCATTGAGAATTTTGGGGTTGTTATTGTGGCACAATCTAGTAAAAGTTGAATAAATCAATACCCAACTAGGACTTTTAGCTTTATGTCTTTTTCTACTCTGTGAGGGAGAGTTAATAAACCAGCTAACTCACCTCTTTCCTGGTTCTTTTTGGCTTGAATTAATAAGTGTACTCTGGAGAAGGAAATGGCAACCCACTCCAGTACTCTTGCCTGGAAAATCCCATGGTGGGAGGAGCCTGGTAGGCTGCAGTCCATGGGGTCGCTAAGAGTCAGACACGACTGAGCAACTTCACTTTCACTTTTCACTTTCATGCATTGAAGAAGGAAATGGCAACCCACTCCAGTGTTCTTGCCTGGAGAATCCCAGGGATGGAGGAGCCTGGTGGGCTGCTGTCTATGGGGTCGCCCAGAGTCGGACACGACTGAAGCGACTTAGCAGCAGCAGCAGCAGCAGCAGCAATAAGTGTACTCAGAGCTTTTCTTAACATATTTGTCTATAGCCACAATGATACATTATTATTATTTAAATAGTCATTTTTATTTCAAAGTATTTTCAGTAATTTTAAAAATTACATTCATATTTGCCCTTGTAGTTACTATTTCCAGTGCTCTGCTTTCCATTGTATAAATCCATGTTTGTATTCTTTTTCCTTTTCTGTCTTCCTTTAACATCGTTATTTTAGATCTCTTGCAAATTGAGTTCTTTGTCTTGTATGTCTCAAAGCATCTTTACTTTACCTTCATTTTTGGAAAATATTTTTGCTGGGTATAGAATTTTAGATTAGATTTGGCTATATTCTGCCTTGAATTGTCTTCAAAGTGAAAGCAACTATCCTCTTTGTTTTTATTTGCCAATATTTAATTTGCATTTTTTTCCCATTTGTTTTAAAGATTTGTCTCTTTAAGACTGGATTATGATATGCCAAGGTGTAATTTCGTTCATCTTTCTTGAGCTTTGGGTTAATTGAGATTTCACATTTGTGATTTAAGACTTTCATCAAATTGGAAAAAAAAATGGACTTTTATTTTTAAAATATTTTCTTCCCTTTCCTCCACGGGCTTTAATTACATATTTAAAATCTGCTAGAAGTTGTTCTTTGGCTCTCTGAAGTTGTGTTCACTTTTTTCAGTGTTTTAACTTGGATATTTTCTATTTTAGTAGCTTTTTATTGAATGTCAGATATTCAATTTATGTATTTTATTTTATTGAGTTCTGAATATTTTTGATTTCCTGTAAATATTCTTAAGACTTGTTTTTACAATATCCTTAATTATTGGGAAGCATTTTGCTCTTCTTTGCCTTGCTCTTAAATTTTGTAAGGTAGAACCACATCCCTGTGGTTGCCTAAGGCTATTTTTCCCTATTAATGAAGCAAAGTTCTTCTAATTATTCTACCCAACGCCTCATCAGTTATGAGATTTCCTTTTATGACTGATGAGAACAGGAACTATTCACAGTCCTATATCAACTTGAGATAACCCTTTCAGGTGACTCTTTCCCTTCCTCTGGTTAGTTTCTTGACATGTTCACATTGGCAAATATTTTACTTAACACTGGAAGAGGGGCCTTATGTAGATTTCCAGAGTATTATCCTTGTGCAATCTCTCCTCTCTGTTACTCTTCTCTGCTTACTCCTGTCACTTTTACCTACCTGGGGTCTCAGGACCATGTCATCAACTCAAGTTATTGCCAAGCTTAACTTATCTCAACAGTGATAGAGGTCACTGTGTCATGGTCTAAATAATTCTCTCACGTAGGTAAGGTGGAGAATCACAGGTTCATCTCATTTATTTCACACCTCACAGGGATCATTATAGTTCATAAGATGATGTTCAATATCTTAAAAAAAAAATTGGCTTGTATATTTTGTACACTTTTTTACTTCTTTCATACAAGAAGGTTCATTCCATCTTTGTTGGTCCATGGTGTCCTGAAGAAAAAAATTCCCATTACAATAGATTTTATTGAAAAAATGGCCATTCCTCTAAGATATTTCTTCTATACATTACTGTTTTCCTAAGAAATGTTAATGAATTAGTTTTTTTTTTTCCGCTCTAGAATGATGTTTTTGCTGTTTTGTTCATTTTAATTTTGGAAGACTGACATAATTTCTACAACTCCTTATAGTCACTATATACACTAAACTTAAACATAATCTCATCATCTCAATTTCTTTTGCCTTTCTACCTGTCTCCTAATAAACATCACATATGCCATGAGAATTCTTCCAAAGACACCAAACAAATATTCAAGTCATTCTTTGCTACAACATTTTTATTTTCAGTGAAGAAATCATTTCTAAATCAGGGAAGATTCAATAAAGTTAACTCTTGCTATTGTAAATTAAACTTGTTACCCAGTGACATTCAATGGCTTTAGTTTTGCCCTTTAGAGTTACAGAAAATAGCTATTTTTCCTTTTCTAGGTAATAGCCACTCTATAATACAAAGACAGGTACAGGCATTCCTCACACTCTCTCATTTGCTTTAATGAGTCTTTCTGAAAAATTTTTTCTAAATGCCTCCTTATCTTGGTTACTTTTCATTGTTTTCAAGCTTTTCAGTAGTCCTCTATAATATGGTTTTCAGAAGTGAACAAGGTAAAAGGAATGTAATTTGAACAATAGTTGCCTTCTGTGATTGATACTCTAAAAGTCCATTATTAGTATATAAGGATTGTGTTACATTTTGAAACTACTGCATTACTTTACAGAGAGAAACTCATATTTGGCCTCTGTGGAACTGAAATTACCAGATTATTCCCATCTAATTCTTTTTTGAGACTTTTAAAATTTTTAAATTGGAGGATAGTTTATTTACAATGTTGTGTTGGTTTCTACCATACATCAACAAGAACCAGCCATAGGCATGCATATGACCCCTCTTCTTGAATCTCCCTTCTACCCCAACCCTATCCCATTCCTCTAGGTCGTAATAGAGCACCAGGCTTTTGATGTAGATCATGTTTAAAGTCTTTATTAAGTCTGTTATAATATTGTTTCTGTTTTATATTTTGGTTTTTTGGCCATGAAGCATGTGTGATCCTTGCTCCCTGACCAAGGATCAAACCCACATCCTCTGCATTGGAAGGCAAAGTCTTAATCACTGGACCACTAGGAAAGCCCATAGTAATTATTAAAGATAAATCTGATATTTTTATTTTGACATGTCATCAGCAATCAAAGACTTTTAGAAATTTTATTTTAAGATAACAAATTTACATTAAATTTTTTTTAAAGTAGCATTGTCACACTAAAAAAAATAAGTGTTTCAATGAAACTCCCTGAGTAGGAGATAATCGGTAAAAATTATCACCTAATCTGTGTTTAAATTTTTATACTTAAATTTACCTAATGTGAGCATTATTAACTTTAATAATTATTTTCAAACATCTGAGAAGTTGTCACAAGACTGTAACCTTCTTTAAGATATGAACCCGACCTCATTTATTTTTGTTTATCCTTGAGTATCTGGTCCTACACTTGTAACAAAACATGCATCCAATTCCTAAGTGTTAAAAGAGCAGATAAGCTTTAGCTTTCCCAAGGAAAATGTGGGCATATTACAGGATAGCAGTCATTGATTTGTATAACAAAAGGTTTTATAAATTCAAAACTACACCAAAGAACTTTGCTTTGAAAAAGCTACTCTCTTCACCTGAACTACCCAGGCAGACAGGTGGTGACAAGTTGTCAATGCATGTATTGTATAATAATGTACTGAAGTAAATTCTTGGATTCAGCAGAAATTTCATCCTGATAAATGTTAGAATTTCTTCAAATCCTGTGACTCAATAGTACTAATTTTCTGAGCGAAATGTATAGTACAGGGGCCTTAGTTCTTTTATAAATCAATAATTTTAGCTGTATTTCTCTGATGATTATGTACATTCATCGTGACTTTAATGTATAAATTTTCCCTGTAAAGTTGATATTGTAACATCCTGTTGATTTTGGTATTGTTCTTACCTAGAAAATAGGGACACAAAATATATTGTTGAATGTAGTTGACAAGAAGAAAAATTTATCTCTTCACAACCTTTCCCATTAGTAAGTTAGCAGTGTTTATTTTCATCAATAAGTCTAATTAATATTTCACCTCATTATCCACCTTAAGAACTATTATTGAAAAATCAACATTAGTTCACAAATATTGTTCAAAAACTCTAAAATATAGATCATGGTATCCTGAAAAGCAACTAGAGATCAATGTCTCATTAGTACTAAGTCCATAGTAAAGAACATGGAAAAATATGAAGTATATCATTTTGTCAACTACTGGATTCAAATGATAAATGAAGACATAGTATATTTTTATGTTATATATAAGGGAGAAATTTAAATGAAAATCCTTTACAAAAAGAGAGACCACTCACAAATAATTTTCAGTACTTCACCCTCCAAGTTTACACACACACACACTTCCATTCAAATGCCATTGTTGTTGAAAAATGCTTGAATTATTACTCTCACTGCCTCTTTGAAAAAATTATAGTAGTATCAGTTTTCCTAGCTTGCGTCCTATATAATGATATCTGGGCATAGGAAAGACTCCAGTCACTGTGCTAAAGAGAAACACATTGAAGTCATTTGCTGGGGACATCAAGAGGTATAAACTTGACTTACTTTTCAGAATAATGACGAGGTAAAAAAAACACTTGAGCTTTAATTTTCAGTTAATTGTGTAGGGTTATGGCTGCTAAGACAATTTGTCAGGCACTTAATAGAAACCATAGCTGTTTGTGTTGGAAAAAACGGTGTTCATTTAAATGCTGCATAATGGAAAAGGTGGGACGTGTAGAGGGAAGAGATTTACATGAAGCCCTGGCCTCAGTCCCCATTTAATTCGGTGTGTGTGGAGAGGGCATTTAATGGTTAAATCATCAATATAAAGTTATAGTAATCTCAGGTCTGCCTCACTCAGAGAGATGTTTTATAAATCAAAGTAGTTGCTCTTAACAGGTTGATGTAAAACACTGAATGAGATAAGGACCCTAAATCCTATATAGGTTGAAGATAAATATATAATTAGTGTATATATATATATAAATTAGACACATCTTTTGATTCTTAGTCTAGAATGCTTTTTTCATATTCAGCTTTTCATGACACAAGTGCAGAAAAGAAAATATTGAAACAGCCAAATGATACAAGAGTATGGTCCCTGAACCAGCAACATCAGCATTGCCTGGGATCTCGTTAGAAATATAAATTCTTAGGCCCCAGACCACACCTACTGAATCAGAAACTCTGTACTGAGCCCAGACATTTGTATTTCAACAGGTTCTGCAGATGATTCTAATGCAACTTGAAGCTTGTTAACTACTGCCACTGTTTATATGATATGGTTTTTATATCTCATGATCTTTTCCTATGGAAAGAGGTGATAAGTAGTTCACTTACATTACTTTGGCTTTGTCCGTAACAAAAGCTATGTATCCCTGAAGGTTTTGATCATTTCTTACTTCCCAGCCTCATCTTATACTGAGATACCCCAGGCTCTTGGATGTTCTGTCTCAGTCTTTCCTTCAATTCTGTGAATACCACATATACTCAGGACCTTTATGTGTATGTTTCATTTGCCTTAAGCTTTCCCCTCTCTTTCCTAAATATCCTTCTGCCCTAAATTCAAGGATTGTTTCCTCATGAAAATCTTTCCTAATCCCCAGAGTGGATCATATCTCATTGTTATGACTCTCATGCTGCTCTGTACTTGTCATTGATAGCACATATCACAGTTTTTCAAGACATAGTGCTGTGATTATCTGATGAATGTCTTTCTCACCAAAAAGAGTGCATGCTGCATATGTAAAAAGTTCATACCTGTTTCACTTAGCATTATATCCCCAGTAACAATTTCAGTCCCTGCACATGGAAGCTGACCAATAAACATTGTTGAACAAATGAATAAAATGATACTCAGCTATGCTCTTTCAATTTACTGAATTGTGGAAAATATCCAAAAATTGAAAGACCATAATAAGGTAGAACAATTGCATCTGACCTCATGAAGATCAAACCTATAATCTACCTCAATTAGCACTAACCACTCAGTTAATATCAAATTCAATTTCCTAAAATGACATGTCTATTGAAGCATGAATTGCTGAGGTTGGATATCTTATTACTTACTTCCCCGAAGGGAACTAATTCATTTAGGGTAAATTTGGCTACAAGTAAACCAACAACAAACTGCAGCAAATGGCTCATAGAAAAGGAAGCACATTCCCTTAATTAACAAAATCAGAGTCAGGATGGTTCTGTGTTTGGCTAATCAACCAACTTAAGGATATTACTGAGGACAAGTTGTTTTTCTTTTTTTTTTCTTTTAACTTTTAATTTTTTTTTTTCAAAACTATTTCCATTGATATTCCTTGTAGTTATGTCCTTTTTCTTTAAAACTATTTCCTCATTCCTTTATAAATTGTCATGTTTTTTAATTGCAATAACAGTTGGACAGTTTCAACAGAGACCTCATAACTTGCAAAGACTAAAATATTTGCTCTCTGATCCTTTACAGAGGAAGTTTGTCAACCTTGACTTAAATTATGAAAAAAAAAAAAAAATGAAAGGACCTAATTACGGATTACCACATACCCTCCATCTGCCAGCATTGGCACATTTGCAAATGAGTACAGAGCTGATTTGTACACCTGTGCGATTAAATGGGAAGCCCTAAGGCAGTTTTAACTTTTATTTTAAGTGGGCTCCTGAGTGGATGATCTATCCTCATGAGAGGGAGAAAAGAAAAGGAGAAAGAGAAGGAAATAAAACTTTTATCTCAACATACCTTGTAGAAAAAGTCACCTCTTCCCCTCTAGTACAGTGATATAATTATTTGTCCATGAGAACAACATTTTCTTCCATGATTCATGCCTAACTTTGTCTCTTGAATGATTAAATGCAAAGAAGGAAGGAGGAAAGAATAGCACTCAGAGACTTCTTAAAAAGTTACAGGGGATGGCTATATCTGACTATGTGTCTATAATATGAGTTTATACTTCTCCTAAAATTTATTACCACTGGTTCAGACCTTGGAGAAAAGCTGAAGTGCCAACAAATTAAGCAGTGCTTTAATACAGAGATTATGAAAAGTCATATTTTTGTTTTCATGTATCATCACAATATTAAACTGCTATTTTTCCCAACAAATAATAAGAATTCTGTTACCAGAAATATTGGATAAACTAAACATGGATAGAATATATGATTATTTAGTGTAGTTAGGTACTGTATCCTCATTAAACTGAAATTTGCATGATAATTGCAACACAGAGCTAATTATCTGAATGTTTGGTCTACCACATTGTGGGACACATAAATATTTAGATGCCTGGCTATCTAAATATTTCTTTTGAATTTTTAACTTTGATATATATAATCACAACTATTTGTATAAAATACTTACGGATTTCTAACACTACGTCAAAAATTTATTATATTTGCTTTTCTAATTTCGCTGTATATTCAACATACACAGATGAAAAACCTGAAGCTAAATTCACAGAGATAGTGAGATTTGTCGCTCAGTTCAGTTTAGTTTAGTTGATCAGTCATTGTCCGACTCTTTGTGACTCCATGGACTGGAGAACACCAGGCGTCCCTGTCCATCGCCAACTTCGGGAGTCTACCAAAACTCATGTCCATTGAGTTGGTGATGACATCACACCATCTCATCCTCTGCCATCCCCTTCTCCACCTGCCCTCAATCTTTCACAGCATCAGGGTCTTTTCCAATGAGTCAGCTCTTCACATCAGGTGGCCAAAATATTGGAGTTTGGAAATTGGGAAGGTAGGAAAGAAAAGGAGAAGGCAATGGCACCCCACTCCAGTACTCTTGCCTGGAGAATCCCCTGGACGGAGGAGCCTGGTAGGCTGCAGTCCATGGGGTCGCTAAGAGTCGGACATGACTGAGCAACTTCACTTTCACTTTTCCCTTTTATACACTGGAGAAGGAAATGGCAACCCACTCCAGTATTCTTGCCTGGAGAATCCCAGGGACGGGGGAGCCTGGTGGGCTACTGTCTATGGGGTCGCACAGAGTCGGACACGACTGAAGCGACTTAGCAGCAGCAGCAGCAGCAGCAGGAAAGAAAAAATGTGCTATTATTCACTTAGTTCAAACTGGAGTCAGGTATGCAGGTCAGACAGTAGATACAGTGGCTTTCTGATGCCGATGAACTTCTAAGAACCATACTCTTTGCTGCTTCATATAGTGTTGGTGAGAGTTTCTTAGAGATTCCTGAGAACTGTAGCTTTACAGTCAACTTTGGACAATGCCCTGCTTTCCTGCTTTGGGATTGATATTCAGTGAGTTTTATCCAGTCTCCATGCAATAGCTTGATTCTACATCAGCTAGTTGGGAAACCTATTTTGCAGGATTTTCTCCTCTGTTGAATTCTGGGTTGAAGTTGACCTCAAGAGAAATTCAGTGAGATTTGTAAGGTGAAAATGAAAGAACATTCATGGATATTCTTTACAAGTCAGCGTTGGCTTGGGCTCTTTGTCAGCATGTGCTCTGATATGTTTCCCATTTCTCTTTCATGAGCAGGAAGCAGCAGCCCACTCTATAGCTTACAGCTTCTTCAGTATTTCATTTTTCAGCATCTCTGACTCCACAAACAGATGCCCTTTTACCTCTGGGATGAGTATCACTAGTTTCTAGTTCAGGTTGCTGTTGTCACAAAAGTAAAGGTTAGAAGCCATGAGAGGCCCTCATATGTTTCAGCTCACCATCATTGATTATAATCTTCCTCTATGCATTCTAATTTATCCTTATTCCCTAACACCTCCACAGTCATCCTTTCTTCTTGACTGCTTGCCCTGTTGACCTCAGCCCTGAATCTGACAGAGAAGCAATAGCTGGACATAAACCAGTCAGCCAGCTCCCACATAATGTAAAAGTCCAATCTTATGGTAAAGTTCTTATTCTACATCTCTGCTAGTGATTCTGCTTCTCTGATGAAACCCTGACTGATACGTTTCTTGATCTTCAATGACAATTTCTGTCACCCCAATCCCTTCAACTCTTTCAACAATCATATATGTCTATGACTCCTATATTAAATACTTTCTGTCCGGAATTCACAGGTGACTTCTGTTTCTTTTTTTTTTTTGTCCTTAACCTTAATTAACATATTATATTAGTACTTATAGTGTATCCTTAAACACCAATGTGATTAAAATTTTGCTCATATGCAATAATAAGGAATTGACTCATGCAAATATGTTATAGTCATCATTCCATGTTATAAAAATTGGAGATTATGCTTTCTTTTGTATCACATACATAGAATGTAGTCAACAAATGTTTTAAAAATGAAATACTTAATATTAAGTTGATGGCCTATAAAGAATATAAAATAAATCAATCATCAATAGTGACTAAAGAAAATGAGGGAAAGTAAACACTCTTCTTGCTCATAAAAGATGTCAGAATCTATCTGAGAATATGAAGTCCACAGATTAAAAGTGTACATAATTACAACAATGAAATTAAATAATAAATTATACATGGGCACCTATCAGACTTGCTATAGAGGAAATTCCAGCACTGAGTTAGGATTGAAAGTAATAAGATAAATATTATAAAGTATATAAAACTAAAGTTATCTCAACCTAATTTGTCGACATCCTATAAATTACTTTAGTTCTACCTATGCCGTGTCAGATTCAGAGAATTGACCTTCTTACATTTCAAAGATAAATTAAAATCAAGGGACAAAATTTGGTAGATTACAGATAAAAGAAAACCACTCCACATTGCACTAGTAAATAACATAGAAATTCATTGAGGATTTGTTGGGTTGACACAGGAGATAAACAAACCATTATTCCAAATTTGTCTTAAATCTAGATGCTTAATTTATTTGGACCGAAATCCCCCTGTATCAGTCAGCCTCATTTCTTTTCATCATCTTCCCCGCTGCTTTTAATAGTCCCATATTGACCATATTTATTCAGAATCTCTCTCATATCATGCATGTCACTCCAAAAACGAATTATTAGAAACCAACAAAGTGAGTAAAGATGGAGTAATTTTACCCCTCAGGGTTTCTTTTCTCCCCAAAGAGAATATCAAATCAAACCCCCCAAAAAAGTAGATATTATGCCATATCATCACATATATCTCTATTTCTGTCAGATTGCATGAATTAAGGAAAGAGTATGAAGGGGAAAAAAATTTGCTACCCTCAAATATCTCTGAAATGCAGATTATTCCAAGATGAAAATGACCAAGAACCAAAACCTTCAGGAAGAAACTTTGACCTTCCCCTTGAGTGCCTAAAAATGTAGATACAAGACCTTTCCAAGAAAGATTCTATCACCACATAATTATGGTATGGACTAGTTGAGTAGACAGAGAGAAACCTAACAACGTCTGTTAAAATTTCTCTCTGTATCCCATTGTTCCTGCCCAGACCAGCAAACACTTCTTTACCAAACATTAGCTTTTTTTATCTGCCTGTCAATTGCCTTCCTCTCTTTTGAAATTCTGGTAGCTCAGAAGGTAAATAATCTGTCTGCAATGCAGGAGACCCAGGTTCAATCCCTGAATTTGGAAGATCCCCTAGAGAAGAGAATGGCTACCCACTCCAGCATTCTTGCCTGGAGAATTCCATGGACAGAGGAGACTGGCAGGCTACAGTCCACGGGGTTGCAAAGAGTCAAACATGACTGAGCAACTAGTCCTTTCACTTCACCACTACTCCCAACATCCTCTTTTGTCTTTAGCTGAAGATGGTATTTAAGGTGAGGATTTAGCCATTTTGGCAAGTTACTCAATGCTCCTGAGACTCTCCTATGTTATTAAACTTGGGTTTGATTTTCCCCAATTAATCTGTCTCATGTAAATTTAATCCTTAGACCAGCCAGAAGAAACTAGAAGGGTGGAGGAAAATTTCTCCCTCCCTGATAGGTAGAACAAATATGATTAGAATATATTCTTCTTGGGTAAATGACATGTATCACTATTACTCAATTATCAATCTATAATCTTGATTGGATAGGTCAAATGGATGAGGAAGATTAACATTCTTCTGTGGTCTCTAGCTATTTTATTTGTATATGTATTCTCTTGGTTCCCGAATATTGTAGCACATACATAAATGTCACCCACATACAATATTTCTTCTCATATATATTTTAACTAGTATGAAAAGGGGAAATACATCTCACACAAAGTTTATTGGTACACATATAATTATCTGAATGATTCAATGAAAAGTTAATAAAATAATTCACTTAGTTTATGAAATTATTAATTTGTTTCAAAACATACAATACTTGATATTTATTTAATTTAATTAATTTATTTTTTAGCCACTCCATGGCTTACATGATCTTAGTTCCCTGATTAGGGATTGAACCTGTGTCCACAAAAATGAAAGTACAGTGTCCTAAGCACTGAATTGCCAGGGAATTCCCAATAGTTGATATTTAACATATAGTACAATATAGGATTAATAGCTAGAATAAAGAGTGATTTTTTTTAAAGTATTTCCTTAGAAACATTTTTGTTTTAATTATTTCCCTCTTTATAACTATATATCTGTCACCAGAACAGTCTGAAAATAAAGTGGAAATTTTCAAATATATTGTCCATATATCTTGTATCCTGAAGGCAATATACATAAATCTAACTATTTCTTTTCTGATTTCACTAAGATATTTGATTCATAAGGCATAAAATTAATGTATGAGTATCATCTTAGGTGTCTACATAAAGACCCAGGAGGAAAGTGTCATCAATTTATTTGCAGAAAATCTTTATTCCCTAGTCTCTAATAATCATGATTTAAAAATACAACATAACTTAAAAGTTAAACTTTAATCTGGGCTGTATTAACTATAATGCATTCAGTAAACTTCATATTTACTTACATGATTTTTCTTCCCAATGCACACATATTTTGAAATCAATTCTACTGAAAGCATGTGATTATTATAACTTTTGTAATCAACATACTTTGTCATTTTATCTTCCAAATGGTTGTGGTTATTGTTCTTAAGCCATGAGAAGCATATGATTACTTTGTAGTTTTGTTCTGATACTATAAAATCAGTATAAATATAGCTGGATTCTATTATATACCATTTCAACCAAGTACCTTAGATCTCTGTGACTTACATAAGAGACAATACCTCAGTCATTTATAGCTTAACAATTTAAAGTTTTAAGCATGCTTCATTTTAAAGGAAACTTTTTTGGGACTCTTAGCACAAGCTTTGTTAAGTTTTAGCTAATGATCATCAGTGTAATGTTCCATTTATAGATAGTAAGATGGCACCTATCTCCATGAATCTATCCCACTGTCAACTAAAAATCTCTTTAAAACAGCCTTTTTCTGTTTCTCTTCTTCTTTTTCCTAAAGCAAACCTCTTTCTAATTGTATTCTTGGTTGAGTGCCAATATAGTGTATCCCCTTTGTTCTGTTCAACATATTTAATTTCTCCCTACTAAATAGCATTGTATACTACTGCTCATGCCACCATCTCCGATATGTTCCACTCTCCTCTTCTTAAGGTGTGCATCTCTTTCAATGCTTAGTTCAGAACACATTTGCTTTAAGACTTGCAGCACTGACAGAAACTTGCAAGTCATGTTTACCTTAGGAAATAGAGAAAAGCAATTTCCCCATTAGTTAAGTATATGTATGCACACCTGCTTCCATATTTGGCTACAGTGAGGCATTTAAGACTGTAGTTACTAATGCCACGCAGCCTGCAGTGGCTGTTATTTATATGGTTGCTGGCAACTGAGATTTGTCTTTTGACTCAATTATATTGATTTCTTCTTGGATTGTCTTTTTATGTACAACATTGTAGGGGCGGTTCAAACTGGTTTATAAAATATTATTTTCACTGGCTTTTTATTTAAACAATAATATAATCAATTACCTTGTTCTCATCCAAGAAATTGAATGCAATATAATCAAGTCCAGCTGGAACTATAAATATGGAACACGTATGCCTAGCCTGCATATTTTTAAAGAATATCCCATAAAGTTTTTTGGTACCTTCTACTTTTTTAAGCAAACAAAAAGAATAGAGATTCAGCAAATATACATTAAAAAAAAAAAAGGATGACAGTCATGGATGAATATTAAATAGTGTGTAATTTTGCTTAAATTTGAAAATACAGCTAAAATTAACTAAAGAAGGTAATAAAAGACATTAAATATTGTAAATGTGGGTATTCTCTATAGTCACCTTTGTCAAACAGTTCTGTTCTCTTTTTGTTTCCTGAAAATACCAAGATAACACTTAACACAAAGGAGCTTCTCATGTATAATTTTCTTACTTTATTCCATCTGTTTTAACCTATTCCATCCTTAAATTCCAAATGAGTTGTAGCTCTCAGAGAGGGGAAAATTTTTCCTTTCACCCTCCTTGAGTCCTGTGGCTGGACTAGTAACATAGTTAACGCAAGATAGAGCAAAAGGAGAAAAAGAAACAAATTTAATTTATGCATACAGTGGTCTCATAGAAATGGTGATGCTAAAAATTCAGCATTTGTGCACCAGCGATGAATCAAATCTCAGAGACAGAATTTTAGGTGAAGTAGCAAAGTACCAGTAGTCGTGTATGGATATGAGAGTTGGACCATAAAGAAGCCTGAGCACAAAAGAACTGACGTTTTCAAACTGTGTGCTGGAGAAGACTCTTGAGAGTCCCTTGGACAGCAAGGAAATCAAACCAGTCAATTCTAAAGGAAATCAGTCCTGAGTATTCATTGAAAGGACTGATGCTAAAGCTGAAGTTCCAATAGTTTGGCCACCTGACATGAACAGCCAACTCATTGGAAAAGACCTTGAAGCTGGGAAAGACTGAAGGCAGGAGGAGAAGAGGGTGACAGAGGATGAGACAGTTGAAGCTCATCATGAGTTCGAGCAAACTCTGGGATATAGTGAAGGACAGGGAAGCGTGGTGTTCTACAGTCCATGGGGTCACAAAGAGTCGGATATGACTTAAGGACTGAACAACAATGAAGGAAAGAATAGCTTTATTGACTTGCCAGGAAAAGAGGGACACAATGGACTCATGCCCTTAAAACTGAGTAACCTGACCCAAGGGGGATTTGGTGAGAAGTTTTATTTCAATGGTTTAAGGGTGGGATTGCTGATGAGGATCAGGGTGTGTGTAGAGCCTGCATTCCTTTAATCTGGCCTCAGGCGGTCTCCTGATGAACGTTTGTGGTTCTTGAGGTTATCAAACTTTCTCTCTAACTACTTCATCAAATAGTTACCATGTTCTATACTTTGGGGGGTTTCAGTTCTGCAAAAGAACTCAAAGATACTGTTATGTGTATCCTCTGAGGGGGAACCGGGACCTTGTCCCAAGGCTGCACTACTATTTCTTGACTGCTTCTTCCTTGTCTTTGCATCCCTTCCCTTCTGTGATTGAAAGCTGTTTGAACCTTCTCTTTAGAACTCAGGGAAGGTCATGGAGGCTGAAATATATTTCCTATAAAATAGGGAACAGAAAGGCTTCCATGCCCATAAGTCAGAGTCCTGCTCAGTTTCAATAGGCTCTAAGAGGTGGTTGAAGTAGATGGATTTTACACTTTTTAGACAAATGATAAGTTTGAGAAGAATTGATAGTACAAAAAAATTTAGATTTGGGTGCTCAATTAGTAAGGAATTTAAGTGAAGTTTGGGCTTAGGGTAGTATATTAGTGAAGAAGAAACAAACTTTGTTGATACAGCCTTCTTGGCCCTGAATTCATTATCCCTGGTGATAAGGATTCTTTTGTATTGCCTGGAACAGTAAGGGTATCTTTCACGTAAGAGACTTTTTTCCTACTTTCAGGGAGACAGAGAAGAGGGCAAAAATGTCCTCTTGCATTGGGTCTTTCTTGTGTGCTGTGCTTAGTTGCTCATTCGTGTCCGACTCTTTGTGACCCCATGGACTGTGGCCCACGAGGCTCGTCTCTCCTTGGGGATTCTCCAGGAAAGAATCCTGGAGAGGCTTGCCATGCCCTCCTCCAGGGGATCTTCCCAATCCAGGGATCAAACCTAGGTCTCCCACATTGCAGGTGGATTCTTTACAGTCTCAGTCACTAGAATCTTTCTTAAGGAACTTAATTTCAAAAGATTAATATGCCATTGAGGCACACTTAGGGCAGCTTACCCTGGGCCTTAACAATTTTTCTCCTCTGAAAATCCCTTGGAAGTTTCACATATTAAAATTGAGCCAGTAGATTTTTCCATCTCATTGAACCAGATGTCTTGAGTCTAGACAATAGGTCAGTTCAGTTAAACTCATTTCAGGAGATGGTGATGCAGGTGGGCTCCCAAAATCAGGCCTGTGGTGCAAGAAGTCAGGTATTTAATAAGAGGCATTTCTGTGAATTGTCAAAGACAAACAAAAACAATGGTTAATATAATAATTGGAGCAAATTACAAACAAGCCTTTGAGTTCTGAGTATAGCCAATTGAGAAGATTTTTAGATGTCAGGGTTGAAGTATCTTTTGTAGTTTGAATATGTCTGATGATGTCATTAGATGTTCAGGTAAACATACTGAGTGGCGCATATAGCAACAGCGTGAAGAAGATTGCCTAAACATGACCTATTGTGGTGATTTCTCTGAAGTTTACATCAAGTTATCTAGCTTTAGTTTGTAGGACTTCAGGAAAAAGGGCAATTTTCACTTTCAATTATTTCAAATCCAAATGTCACCTGCCAGGCCCTGACTTTGAGTAGCTCATGCAAAGAATAAGATCTAGAGAGGTCATTGTGTTCCTAAGGAACGTCAGAGCAGAAAGTACACAGTGTTGATTTTTTGAATTGTTTCTTATCAGGGTATGGTTAGCTCCAAGAAAATATAATATTAAGTCCCATCAGACTGGTTTGAGCCAGATCACAAGACTAGAGGCTGCACAGAAAAACCAATGGGTGTCCAAAAGTTACCTTAGCTTCATTTTAATGCTGAATTCTCTTTCCCAGGTGGAGCTTAAGCCCCATTAACATAACATGCAGTATATGAAGAAGCATATTCCCCAAACTGCATTTGTGTGAGATTATGCCCAACTTTATCTATAATGACAAATCCTTCCTACTTGAATTTATCTCCTGCCCTAATAAAAATCAAATGTTTCCTGTCACTGGGAGCCATGTCTTTGAGAAATTATTCCCCATGGTCTCCTTATTTGTTGCAAATAAAAACTTCACATTGTGTGACAATTCTTCTTGTTGTTGTCTCTGATTAAAAACTCACCAAGGTGTGAACCCCTTTTGTTAGGTAACAAAAAGTGGAAGAAAATTGGAAATCTTAGTCTGGAGAGCTTTAACCAGATATTGTGGGACACTAAAAAAGGTTCAGGGTCCAGTCCAGTTTTCATGTAAATATCAAAAATCTCAAAGACAATGAATAGAACTAGAATCTGGTGTCTATAATTATAGATATTATTATAGTTTCTTACTGAAGAGCATTTTTCTCTCTATAATTACATTCATTTTTACTAGATTGTCAAATTAAGACTAATTTGTTTGTAAAATAAGTCTGGATTCAATAAACTTGGCCTGGTTATTTATATAAGGACAACAAGAATAGTGACTGGTCATATAGGCACTTTAAATCTGATTTGCTGAAACTTTTTATAAGGAATCTCCAAATAATCTTCATAGGACAGTTAATTATTAGAACAAAAATTATGTTAAATGATAGTGTGTGAGCAGTGATTATGGTAATACAGCCTATGGAGAAATAAAGAGGGAAGTAGTCAACATTTGTTGTGCACTGTTTATTTGTAAAGCATTTGCAAGATATGAAGGATATAGAAAATCACAATATGAAATTTTATTATTCAAAATCTCAGTCCATTTTCATTCTTTCACTAACACTCCATCCATTCAGCCTCACTCTTTAAGGATACATAATCTAAGGTCTAGTTTTTCAATCTCTCACTTTCTCTGTTTGTCTTCATATACATAATTGATTAATGGTATTTGCACTTTATAGTTTAGAAACCAGTGCCAATAATGCTTTCTTTCTTCTTTATATTTAACATTTTTCTCTTAAAAAAATCCTTACCATAAAAATGTGTATAATCTTCCTGATATAAAACAAATATTTTGAAAACGTTTTAAGCTTTCCTTGATTTCTTGACCCCATCCTTCTAGAGTTGTCTCTCATCCACTTCACTGCCAAACTACTTGTAAAATGTATTACACAAACTACCTCTACTTCTTCATTTCTAAGCTGTCTTCACTCTACTCCAGTTTGTCTTCTGCTACATGCTTTATTATAAATAGCTTTCATTCAGAACTTCATTGTCAATGAAGTCAGTGATTATTTTTTATCCCACGAAGGCCTTTTAGCCTAATCTCTTCTTTGTGAACATCGAAAAAGCAAGAGAGTTCCAGAAAAACATCTATTTCTGCTTTATTGACTATGCCAAAGCCTTTGACTGTGTGGATCACAACAAACTGGGAAATCCTGAAAGAGATGGGAATACCAGACCACCTGATCTGCCTCTTGAGAAATCTGTATGCAGGTCAAGAAGCAACAGTTAGAACTGGACATGGAACAACAGATTGGTTCCAAATAGGAAAAGGAGTATGTCAAAGCTGTATATTGTGACCCTGCTTATTTAACCTATATGCAGAGTACATCATGAGAAATGCTGGGCTGGATGAAGCACAAGGTGGAATCAAGATTGCCAGGAGAAATATCAATAACCTCAGATATGCAGATGACACCACTCTTATGGCAGAAAGTGAAGAAGAACTAAAGAGCTTCTTGAGGATAGTGAAAGAGGAGAGTGAAAAAGTTGGCATAAGTTCAATATTGAGAAAACTAAGATCATGGCATCTGGTCCCATCACTTCATGACAAATAGATGGGGAAACAGTAGAGACAGCAGCAGACTTTATTTATTTATTTATTTTTTTGTCTCCAAAATCACTTCAGATGGTGACTGCAGCCATGGAATTAAAAGACACTTACTCCTTAACAGGAAAATTATGACCAACATAGACAGCATATTAAAAAGCAGAGACATTACTTTGCCAACAAATGTCTATTTAGTCAAAGCTATGGTTTTTCCAGTAGTCATCTATGGATGTGAGAGTTGGACTATAAAGAAAGCTGAGTGCCGAAGAATTGATGCATTTGAACTGTGGTGTTGGAGAAGACCCTTGAGAGTTTCTTGGACTGCAAGGAGATCCAACCAGTCCATTCTAAAGGAGATCAGTCCTGAGTGTTCTTTGGAAGGACTGATGTTGAAGCTGAAACTGCAATACTTTGGCCACCTGATGTGAAGAGCTGCCTCATTTGAAAAGACCCTGATGCTGGGAAAGATTGAGGGTGGGAGAAAGGGACAACAGAGGATGAGATGATTGGGTGATATCACCAACTCAACAGACATGAGTTTGGGTAAACTCTGGGAGTTGGTGATGGACAGGGAGGACTGTGGTGCTGTGGTCCATGGGGTCACAAACAGTCGGATACAACTGAGTGACTGAACTGAACTGAACTTAGAGTGGCAATGGGAATCCACCTGTCAATGCAGGAGACACAAGAGATGCCAGTTTGATACCTGGGTCAGGAAGATCCCCTGGAGGAGGGCATGGCAACCCACTCCAGTATTCTTGCCTGGAGAATTCCATGGACAGAGTGGCATGGCAGGCTACGGTCCATGGGGTCACAAAGAGTTGGACATGACTGAGTGACTGAGCACAAGAGTAGCAATGATCCAGAAGCTTGATCATACCAATCACCAAAATATAGTGGGAATACAGAGAAGAGTATTGAAAGCAGGAAATCTAACAAGAGCTATAGAAGTGGGGATTTTTCAAACTCACTGACAAAAGGAGGTAGGCTCTTATCTGAATTGTACTTGATACTCAGATATTCCTGGCATGAGTAATAACAACACTGCAGGTAGGGGAGGTGGGGAGAAAGATCCTTAGCTAAGTTTTAAGGGCACAAAAGGACTAGATGTGAAAGAGTACTTAGGAGGACTAAAAATAGAAGAGGCTGAAGAAAGACCACAAAGAGATATGGAGATGATTTCATGTCAATCTTGCCCAAGAAGTCAAAGGATGTATTTAATATGATTTCCCCATTGCAATATCTATACTCTGAGTTGGAAAAATAACATGAATGATCTCACAACACTTCAGACTTTACTTTCTGTTTAATTCACATATTAGGATTTTCTCCCTTCTTGTGAATACACATAAAATATATATATTTTTAAATCTAAGCCTTAAATATCCAAAGTCAGGGAATGAGAAGAGCAAGGGTAAGAACTACTGAGTTCAAAGAATTCAGTCATTTATTGTAATTTAACTATATTAATATTCTGGCAACTGAAAAGCATAAAATTTAAGATTAATCCCCTCAGAGAAATATGGCAAATTTGTTCTTTGATTCAAATAAGAAAGAACAACTTATTCACTCTGCATATCATAATTTCTTATTTGAATACACTATCTACTTCTTCTTTTCTTTATATTTTTTTTTGGAAGAAAGCTACCTTGCAATGAGTTTTGGGTTATAGGTAAAGTTTAGAGTTAAATAAGCCATACAAGAAACTCTTGCCATGTTGTATGAAGACTTGTGCTTGAAAGGACGGAGCATGATAAAGTCAGTGGTATTTTTAGGTGATAATCCGATTTGCAAGGAATCATCATTTGGACATCTTAGTTCACTAATACTGCTAAAGTGTAATTCCAAAGAAAATAAATTAATGTGCTTTCACAAGTAAAGGGAAAAAAAAAAGGCAATTGCTTGGGTCAGTGAAAAGAATATGGACATAACTGCCTGACATTGTAATTACTGAGCAGCAAGGATTAATGAGGTTTTCAAAAAGAAACTAAAAATGACATCAGAAGAGGAACACATATACATATTACATATACATTTTTATGTGGAATATGCATATTTCTTAATGTTATGCCTTGATTTCTTTCTGTACAATCTGAGGGATATTTGTAAAGATTAAATGAGTTGATGACTCAATCTTAATAATGATCACAACTATGATAATATTTTCTCATCAGAGTTTGTCTATGTGTAGCGTTTTAAGGTATTGGAAAATGCTGTCATTCTTTTCTATTTTATAATTGCAGTAAGTTGGAAGGTAATATCCACAGGATTAAAGGACATTTAAAGAGTTAGAAAATCTTTACTTTAATTTCTCCCTCCTCAGTTTCAGTCTGTATTTTTTTCCCTTCAGATACTCATTCATTCATCCATCTGTCCATTCATCCACTCATTCACTCATTCATTCATTACCACAAATTAAGGATCAAGTCAAATGCCAAGTTTATGAAGTTAAGAATACTAAGAACCCCATGTACTTCATAGATTGTTTCTATGATAAAGAAAGGAAGCATAGTAGATGAGTTAAAAATTCAGTCTTGATGGATGGGTACAGACATGAGAATGGATGTATATATGATAAATGCAAAAGTATATATGATAAAGCAATATAGTAAAAACTGAATTGTAAAATTAGTTGGTGATTATAGGCTGTACACTACACCACTTCTCAATTTTCTTTAGTTTACACAGTTTTATGCTGAATTGTTAAAAATGTTTAAAATGAAAAAGTGTGTTAAAAACAAAATTTTAATGTTATTAATTAATATTGAAACAAAAAAATAAAACTAATTGATCTGTTTTGGGAAAGACTTGGGAATCAGTTCCTTACTTGAAAACTAGTAGATAAAGGCACAAGCAAATATTTATCCTACATTTTATATGCACATTGAACCCCTGGAAAACGAAATAGCACTTGAATGGAAATTTATCATGAAAGAAGTACTTCAATAAAAAATGAAGAATACATAATATAACTTATATATGAACAATTTGCAACCTTTTTTGAATTGATCTAGACAATGCCATTAATGAGAGATTCAACTGAACATCATGGCTTTTAATGGAAAAAATTTAAATCAACTTTAAATTTAAAAAATTTAAATTTATAAAGAAGTTCTAAGAAAAAATATGTGGATATGCATACCAATAATTAGAAAATAAGAGGTGAGAATAACATGACAGGGAAAAAAGAGATGCCAGTTCAGTTCAGTCACTCAGCTGTGTCTGACTCTTTGTGATCCCATGGACTGCAGCACGCCAGGCCTCCCTGTCCATCATCAGCACCCTGAGCTTACTCATATTCATGTCCATTGAGTCATTGATGCCATCCAACAATTTCATCCTC
Organism: Giraffa tippelskirchi; assembly: GCF_054371585.1. NCBI lineage: Eukaryota > Metazoa > Chordata > Mammalia > Artiodactyla > Giraffidae > Giraffa > Giraffa tippelskirchi. The sequence continues at coordinate 128,267,940 of NC_137277.1, read as the reverse complement.
TGTCGTCCCCTTCTCCTCCCACCTTCAATCTTTCCCAGCATCAAGGTCTTTTCAAATGAGTCAGTTCTTCGCATCAGGTGGCCAAAGTATTGAAGTTTCAGCTTCAGCATCAGTCCTTCCAATGAATATTCAGAACTGATTTTCTCTAGGATGGACTGGTTGGATCTCCTTGCAGTCCGAGGGACTCTCAAGAGTCTCCTCCAACACCACAGTTCAAAAGCATCAATTCTTCCATGCTCAGCTTTCTTTACAATCTAACTCAAACATTCATACATGACCATTGGAAAAACCATAGCTTTGACTAGATGGAACTTTGTTGTGATGTCTCTGTTTTTTAATATGCTATCTACGTTGGTCATAACTTTTCTTCCAAGGAGCAAGCCTCTTTTAATTTCATTGCTGCAGTCACCATCTGCAGTGATTATGGAGCTCCCCTACCCCCACCCCACAATAAAGTCTCTTACTGTTTCCATTGTTTCCCCATCTATTTGCCATGAAGTGATGGGACCAGATGCCATTATCTTAGTTTTCTCAATGTTGAGTTTTAAGCCAATATTTTCACTTTCCTCTTCCACTTTCATCAAGAGCCTCTTTAGTTCTTCTTTGCTTTCTATCATAAGGGTGGTGTCATCTGCATATCTGAAGTTATTGATATTTCTCCTGGCAGTCTTGATTCCAGCTTGTGTTTCATCTAGCCTGACATTTCACATGATGTACTCTTCATTAAGTTAAATAAGCAAGGTAACAATATACAGCCTTGACATACTCCTTTCCCGATTTGGAACCAGTCTGTTTTTCCATGTCCAGTTCTAACTGTTGCTTCTTAACCTGCATACAGATTTCATAGGAGACAGGTAAGGTGGTCTGGTGTTCCCATCTCTGGAAGAATTTTCCACAGTTTATTGTGATCCACACAGTCAAAGGCTTTCACATAGTCAATAAAGCAGAAGTAGATGTTTTTCTGGAACTCTCTTGCTTTTTTGATTTTCCAATGGATGTTGGCAATTTGAACTCTGTTTCCTCTGCCTTTTCTAAAATCAGCTTGAACATCTGAAAGTTCAAAGTTCACATACTGTTGAAACCTGGCTGGAAGGATTTTGAGCATTGCTTTGCTTGTGTGTGAAATGAGTATAACTGTGTGGTAGTTTGAACATTCTTTGGGTTGCCTTTCTTTCGGATTGAAATGAAAACTGAGATTTTCCAGTCCTGTGGCCACTGCTGAGTTTTCCAAATGTGCTGGCATATTGAGTGCAGCATTTTACAGCACCCACTTTTAGGATTTGAAATAGCTCAACTGAAATTCCATCACCTCCACTAGCTTTGTTCATAGTGATGCTTCCTAAAGCCCACTTGACTTCGCATTCCAGAATGTCTAGCTCTAGGTGAGTGATCACACTATCATGGTTGTGTGGGTCATGATCTTTTTGTATAGTTCTTCTGTGTATTCTTCCCACCTCTTCTTAATATCTTCTGCTTCTGTTAGGTCTGAACCATTTCCTTTATTGTGCCCAACTTTGCATGAAATGTTCCCTTCATATCTCTAATTTTTTTGAAGAGATCTCTAGTCTTTCCTATTCTATTGTTTTCCTCTATTTCTTTGCATCAATCACTAAGTAAGGCTACCTTGTCTCTTCTTGCTACCCTTTAGAACTCTGCCTTCAAATGGGTATATCTTTCCTTTTCTCCCTTGCCTTTCATTCCTCTTCTTTTTCACCTATTTGTAAGGCCTCCTCAGACAATGATTTTGTACAATGTTGCATATGTTAGGTAGTTAGAATTGTAAAATCGAGTCCAAAATGGCGGTGGCTAAAAGACAAAGAAGGGAATAGCCCGTGAAAATAGAATAAAGGAAGGCTTGAGTACTGGAGTGAGGACCTTAGGTAAAACAGTCTCCTGGCTAGCCCAATTTACATAGGGCCAGCTCAAGGGGAGGAGAAAAGACATATAAAAAGAGGAGACAAAATTGAGCCAGGGGCTTCTCTTCATGTCTTTTGGGTCAGCCTTCCTTCATGCTTTGAGGATGTATTTTCCTTTGCTTGCCAATAAAACTGAGCTATAACATTGGTCTGTCCGTCGCTTCAAGTTTTTGCTGCAGCGAGACAGAACCAAGGAAACTGCACACTTCCCCGACACATAGGAACCTGGAATGTTAGGTCCGTGAATCAAGGCAAATTGGAAGTGGTCAAACAGGAGATGGCAAGAGTGAACATCGACATTTTAGGAATCAGTGAACTAAAATGGACTGGAATGGGTGAATTTAACTCAGATGACTGTCGTATCTACTACTGTGGCAAGAATCCCTTAGAAAATGAGATGTAAGACCCTCTAAATGAAAGATTTTTAAAAGTAATATATCAGTAATTTGAAACAGAGAAAATTAAAATTTTTATTATAACTTTAGTAAGAAACTTAGAAAATTGAACACAGACTGGATAATTAATTTTATTAAACATTATTGCAAATTATTTAGTGTGTTACTTTAATTGTGATTTCGAAAAGAGTTCTCATGCTTAGGAATAAATTGCAAGAATTTGCCTTAAAATATTATAGGACAAGGGGAAGCCATTACAGCAAAAGTGAAAAAATGTCCTTAAACTGAAATGTTGGCGTTAAAAACTCATAGCTGTTGAAGTTGGATGATGCATATATGGGTGTTGATTACATTATAACGTTTTTTATTGTATATGTTTGAAGTTCATAATCCCTAATAAAAATGTTAAAAAGACTAGACTAATATAACTCAGACTATGAAGTCAGAGAACTATTGTTGAATATTAACTTTTATCCCAGTTCTTTCAAAATTTGGATATTTAATTTGTATTTTCCAAGTCTCTAAAGCATTCCTAACATTGAAGTTTCATTTCCAGAAGACTAGTCAGGAATCATCATGACTACTTAACTAGCTCCGCACTGAGTACCATCCTGTTTTGACATCAGCTGCTTTGGATAAGGTATCACAGTCCTGTGTCTGGTCCTCAGACGTGAAGATTCATGAACCTAGTATTGTTTTCTCTGAAACAGCAATTTGTCTCTCAGGAAAAAGTTATAAATTGGAATTTCTAAATTGGAAGTCAAATCAATAATTTTTATCAAGCATTTATAGCATAGCTACTATGTGTCAAAGACTGTTCAAGCACTTTGCAAATAATAGCCACTTATGCCTTTATAACAACTCATTTACAGATGAGAAATAGCAGACACCACAATGCTATATTACTTTCCTATAGACATACGGCTTATCAGTAGCCATAGCTTAGAGTTGAATCCAGCCATTCTGGTTTTAAATCTGTGCCTGCAACCGTGCTACATTTGATAATCATCAAGAAAAAAACTAAAAGAGTCAACCTGATTATGAAGGAGTTCTTGAGCTCTTGTTCAAGATGTGTAGAACCATAGTACTCAAAACTAAATGGTTGCAGATTCTATGCCTCCTGCAAAAACAAGATGAAGGTTGGTAAAACAAGCCTATTGACTTGTATTTTTCCATTTCCCCAAATCTGCCCAATCCTTATTGTGATATGTCTATCATTTTTAAATCCTTTTGTATCTTTAATTCAAACTTTCCTGATAGAAGGGATGTTTTACTGTTTTTTTGAAAGTTTGGATATCTATGAATTTGTCTCAATCTTCATTTTATAGGCTATTTCAAGTTATTATCATTCCAACTTTCAAGTAAAAAATACTGGGGCTCAAGGAAGCTAAATAATTCACTTTTATGGCAAGCCTGGGAGATTCCATGATTCCCAACAGAGAGCTCTGTGTTTTGTTACAACATTCCCAAACAGTGTTTGAATGCCAAATAATGAGGTGAAAGAGAAATTTTTAAAGATACCTCACTTCACCAGCTTTTTTAAACTGTGATTACCAAATATATTGTTCTCTCTTGTCACCAGTATTGACCAAAAGATCATTTCTGACTCGTTTTGTTTACATAAGTCAATGTGATTGAATTTCACTTTAAAAAAAATAGAATCTTTTCAAACGTCAAAAGTTTTCTTTTTTTCTGATGACAAAGTCCTTATCTTTGAACTTTTCAACCCATAATCAATTATTATATTTCTACCCAGGTGGGGTGCCTTCTCTTTTATTTCAATTTCTCTCAAGTCTATATATTTGTTCAAAATTCAGGAGACTTTGACCCCAATATGAATTATGTATGGGGACAAGATAAAAGAATTATTCTGAAGGACATGAAAAGCTTTTCTATGTTACATAGGAATATTTTGCAAACAAATTTCACTGGAGTTTGTTTTTGTCAGTATTTTGTCCTATATTTATAAAAGCCTTGTTTTCTCCAGTACTTTGGCCATCTGATTCAAAGAACTGACTCATTGGAAAAAATCCTCATGCTGGAAAAGATGAATGCAGGAGGAGAGAAGGACGACAGTGGATGAGATGGTTGGATGGCATCACTGATTCAGTGGACATGAGTTTGAGCAAGCTCCCTGAGTTGGTGATGGACAGGGAAGCCTGGCGTACTGCAGTCCATGGGGTCACAAAGAGTTGGACATGACTGAGCAACTGAACTGAACTGAACTAAAAATGTTAAGAAAATTTAACTATTAATTATGTAATTCTCCACTACCATCAATATGATTAAATATACATTATTTGTGCACTCAATATTTTCTTATATGAAAATATTAACTTCAGTCAGAGAATCTTTTGTTAGCCATAAAATTATAATCACTTCAGGAGTCATACTTGTAATCGCAGGTTCTAAGGAGCAATGCATAGCTAAAAAAATGTAAACAGGAAAGGAGAGAGAATGCACTACGACTCTATTGTAAAGAGTTCTGTCATTATATGTAAAAGATTTAACTTTTCTGGCAATCAAATTTTGAGGAAAGACATTCTGTATTTTTTTATTATAAATTGAGATTCTTAATTTTTCTTTTCAAAATAATTATCCATTGTGGTAGATATAAATATACTAAAACTGAGAAATAGGAAAAATAACTCATATTTTAAAATTATTTTGAAATCAAGCTATTGTTATACTCAGAAGACATATTTGAGTTTCATTTCTCTTCATAAAATCAGTATAAAAATTGTTTTCTAAACCACTTTCAGGAAGCATATGCAAAAAATTTCATTTTTGTTTATAAGGTGAAGCTTTTTTATTAATAAATTCATAATGTGATTTAATTTATACAATATTGATAGCTTTCTAAGTATAAATAAGTATAGAAGCAATTTAGGTAAATATAAAACATAATATACAATACAGTAAAAATTTAATTGTTATACTACTAGTCACTAATAAAAATGACATCTGAAATAATATTCTTACAAAACTATCAATGATTGATAGAAAGTAGAGATAATTTAAATGACATAAATAGCATAAAATATTTTTGAATCAATAAGAAAGTGTTTAATTGTCTTTTGTATTTTATTCAGAGGTGTATCTGGTAAAACAATGCAGGAATGAATATCTTGCTAGAATTTTGAGAGGATACTCAGTCACTTGAGTGACCTATTTTTTTATGTTTGCCTTCACTGTCTGTTCTTTTTAGTTACAAACTTAAAGATGAACATATTTCATAGTAATAAGAGAGGATGGAAACATGCAAATTTTTATTGTGAATAAAAATGTTCTTCTGCATCTGGTTTCATGGTATTTCATCCTTAAATATCTTTATCACTCCCAACATGTTCGTATTCACCATACTTTCTGCTTAGATTTACCACATCCCTACCCTTTCAAGTGTTCACACCAAAACATAGTCTTATAGATCATAACAATAAAAATAGATTATTTAAAATATCATAGTCATGTTCTTTGTCAGAAATAAAAACTAAAAAATATCCTTTATTTCAAATCTAAAAGATAAATGTTATATTTCAAGGTGTACATATGTGAAGAGAAAACAAATTTTACTTGAGAACAGTCCTTCCTTTCACTCACCTCTAAACTGTATTAATGGACATAGATTGACAGATGCTTCCAACTCTTATTGAAGAATATAAAGGTAGTTTTTTTAGTTAATTTGCAATGTTTTATTAATTTTTGCTATACAACAAAGAGATTCAGTTCTACCTACACATTCATTTTCATATTCTTTTCCTTATGGTTTGTGACAGAATATTGAATATAGGTTCATGTTCTATACAATAGGACCTGTTGTTTATCCATTCAATGTATAATAAAGGTAGGTTTCTATAGTGAGGATGACTCCCTTGAACAGAGCAAGAAGTCAGTCATTCAGTGGATGAAGAAAAATAAAAATAATGTTAAGTGTAATGAAGGATTCAGATAAAAATAGATGACAGTAAGAATCAGAGTGAAAAGGAGGAAGGTAAGTGAATCAATCAGAAAATGCATAATTTTTAAACTGGAAAATAGAAACACGAATATTTTGTATTTCATCTATACTCTTCCTGTCAGACCATCAGGATTTATTTCTCTACACCCATTTCACAATGTTTGTGTAATATAATCTTTTCAGGTACTATTGTTCATCTGCTGAAGCATCTGTGATATTGATGCCAAAATGCCTCTTGACACACTAGTTCTTCAAAGTAAGTGTCATTTCATAGTGTCATTACTAAAACAATCTAGCATTGTTCTTATGTGTGTGTATGCCCAGATTAGCTATATAAATATATAAAATGTTATCAGCTGTGCTTCAGTTAAAAAATAAAAACATGTATGTATTTATGTAATTATATAAACACACATAAAGTTTTGGTAAACTTGTGTCTTATCCTTTGATTTATAACCCAAATGCTAAGACAGTCTTCCAAGCCTCTTTATGCCAAACATGTTCTCTGCAGCCACTTATCTTCTCCTAACCATGGTCCTGTCAGGTATATGTTGTTCTTATTTTACAAATCAGAGACGCTGTATAATTGAAAGAACACAGTGAATGAGTAAGAAAGATAGGGTGCAAAACTATGTCATTCTGCTCTTAAAATGTTGGGCTTACCACACAAAAATATATCTAATTAGGATTTCAGACTCCATGCATTCATAAGTGTTTATAGTGTGAAGCCCAGAAGGTCTTAAACATGTCATTGTCATTTCATCATGTAGGTAATAATGGGTACTGCCAAGTGATCTCCCTCTGCATTAGACTGGAGACAAATAAGATCACTGCAGAAATGTGCTAGAGACAATAAATAAATATATGTGATGTCCAACATGTTCTCATCAATCACACTATTTTCCTTGTTGTCATACGAAAATAGAACACTATAATATCTTGCTAGACCATTGCAAAGTAGGATAGAAATTGCAGAGATTTTTATATTTGCACTCTCTTTCTACTTATTCTATCAAGAATCAGAGAAAGCTAAGCTGAATTTCAAACTTTCTAGATCCAAGTAAAGTGTATGTTTCTAGAAATTATGTTTCTGAAAAAGAAACTGAATGTAAATACAAATCTGTAAACCTCATTATGCCATGCATGACAATAAAGTCTTCACAAAAATAAAGTCTGTGGTAAATTCTTCTATAAAAAGATTTACCAATTATTTTTAGGCCTGGATTTATGTTTTAAGAGACTTTTGTAAAATAGCACACACCTGTGTTTTGTTGGCTGTAAAATAAATATTCTTTGGAAGGAGTGACAATTATTTGGGGGGCTACAAAGCTGAATGAGAATGGAGGCCTTTCCCCTCTTCCCCAAGATTATACTTCTGGTCTATGAGCTATGCCTATTTCTGCCCCTATTCATAAAACTGAAGTGTAAGTTGTTTTGCAAATAAGGTTTTGTGGTTAATTTTTAACAAAAATCAAATATCCTAGACCATATTTGTTGAATTCCTCTGTGAGAAAACCCTTCCCATGGTTTCCCATTTCCATCGGGATAAAAATCAATACTTACTAAAGGATCTTATCTATCCAGGGAAAATGATATTATCATATATTTATTTTATTTGACATTTTATCTTCAGTATTTCTACAAATTATTAAAATCATCAGATTTCAATATTTAGATCTCAAGTTTTGTGTTGTTGCCTCAGGAATAACAATATTCCTTAATGCTCTTCTGAGTCATGAAGCTATGTCATGTGCTGTCATGATGCTATACATCTTTCCTTTACAACACATTGGGTTGCTTTTAAATTATACAATTTTAGGGGATGGTCCTAAGATGGTGGAGGAATAGGACGGGGAGACCACTTTCTCCCCCACAAATTCATTGAAAGATCATTTGAACAATGAGCAAATTCCACACAACAATTTCTGAACCCTGGCAGAGGACACCAGGCACCCAGAAAGGCAGCCCATTGTCTTTGAAAGATGGTAGGACAAAATATAAAAGATAAAAAGAGAGACAAATGAGTTAGGGACAAAGACCTGTCCCAGGGAGGGAGTCATGAAGGAGGAGACGTTTCTAAACACCAGGAAACCCTCACACCAGTGGGACTGTGGAGAGTTTTTGATTCTCAGAGGGCAACATAACCAGGAGGAAAAATAAATAAATAAAACCCACAGATTACGTGCCTAACCACAACTCCCTGCAGAGAAGTAGCCCAGACGCTCACGTCCGCCACTGGCGAGCGGGGACTGAACAGAGAGGCATCAGCTGCATTGCTTAGGGTAAGAATGGGCCTGTGGACAATCTGAGGGAGCTAACATGAGATAGCAACCCAAATTATGGGATAGCCAGAGAGAGAGAGAAAAAAAAAAAGAGAAAGAGAGAGAGAACTTTCCTGTGAAAAGCTTTAACCTAAGACACTGCTGGGCCTACTCACAGAGCAAAGGACTGAGCGAATACCAGAGAACAGCTAGCTGGCTGTGGACCGGCCCATTCCCCTCCAGAGGCAGAGAGGCAGGTGGGCAACAGCCAGAGCAGGAAGGCAAGGGACAATCTTTACCCCGAGATGGCATTCTATACCAAACTGCGAGCAGGCTCCCAGTTGCTAACCAAGTCTTCCTGGGATCCTGGACAGTTGACATCCACCAGGAGGGTCACAGCCAGAGATAGGTTCCCCATGGGAGACATACGACACACCCGAGACGCCGCTCCCATTGTGCACCCAGAAAACCGAGCATCTGGGACCAGGGAGGTGACAAGACACACCGCCCACCTGGGGAGAGTGCGCTTGCCAAGCACCTGGTTGTCTGAGCTGCTCGGACCTGGGAAGGACACAAAACGCAGGCCCAACCGAGTCTGTGCCTTTCTGGAGTACCTGAGAACCTGAACCTGAGTAGCTTAGAACTGAGAAGTGCATGCCACCCAGGGCCCGCTTTAGACAGTTCTCCTGCAGAGCAACCTGGATCCTGAGCAGTGTAGACCGGGAAAGCACACACGCCATGAGCAGGGGCAAAACCAATGTGGCTCAGACACTGCGAGCACTCCCCACACATGCCAGTGATATTTGTTTGCAGTGTTCTGCCCTCCCCATAGCACAACTGAACAAGTGAGTCTAAATAAGTGACAACCTTTGCCCCCTTGTATCACAGCAGAAATTAGACACTGAAGAGACTTGCAAACAGAGGAAGCCAAAATAAACAAAGAAGAGGGAACCGCTTTGGAAGTGACAGGTGCAACAGATTAAAACCCTGTAGTTAGCACAGACTACATTGGAAGGGGCCTATAGACCTTGAGAAGAAGTATAAGCTGGAACAAGGAACTATTGGAAACTGAACTGACCCCACACTGTCCTCAACAGCTCCAGAGAAATTCCTAGGTATACTTTACTATTATTTTTTAATTAAAATTTTTTTTCATTCTTAAGTTCTGTATTACTTCTTTAATTTTCATTTTTATAACCTACTATTACCTTGCCAAAAAAAGACCCTATTTTTAAAGCAAATTTCATATAAAGTTTTTATAATTTTTTGTGATTTTTTTTAATATTGTATTTTTTAGAGTCTAACATCCACTCTAAATGTTTAATCTTTGCTTTTTGGTATTTGTTATCAATTTTATACCTTTAAGAATCCAATCTTCAGTACTCATTTTTACTTAGGAGTTTGATTACTGGCTTGATTTCTCTCTCCTCTTTTGACTCTCCTTTTTCTCCCCAGGACATTCTATCTCCACCCTCCCCCTTCTCTTCTCTACTTAACTCTGTGAATCTCTTTGGGTGTTCCGGGCTGTGGAGAAACCTTAGGGAACTGATTACTGGCTAGATTGGTCTCTCTCTTTTTGACTCACCCTCCTCTCCTCCTGGTCACCTCTATCTCCCTCCTCCCTCTTCTCTCCTCCATGTAACTCTGTGAACCTCTCTGGGTGTCCTCCACTGTGGAGAATCATTTCAACATTAACCTAGAGGTTTTATCATCAGTGCAGTATGGATGGAGAAATCTTGAGGCTACTGTAAGAATAAGACTGAAAGCCAGAGGCAGGAGGCTTAAATCCAAAACTTGAGAACACCAGAAAACTTCTGACTCCAGGGAACATTAATTGACAAGAGCTCATCCAAAAGCCTCCATACTACACTGAAAGCAAGCTCCACCAAAGAGCCAACAAGTTTCAGAACAAGACACACCAAGCTGATTCTCCAACAATGCAGGAACATAACCCTGAGCATTAAAATATAGGCAGGCAAAAGTCACACCAAACCCAGAGACACCTCAAAACTCACTATGGGACATTTCATTGCACTCCAGAGAGAACAGATCCAGTTCCACACACCAGAACACCGACGCAAGCTTCTCTAACCAGGAAATCTTGACAAGCCACTCGTCCAACCCCACCCACAGGGAGGAACCTCCACAATAAAGAGGAACCACAAACTTCCAGCATACAGAAAAGCCACCCCAAACACAGCAATCTAAATAAGATGAAAAGGCAGAGAAATATTCAGCAGGTAAAGGAACATGATAAATGTCCACCAAACCAAACAAAGGAGGAGATAGGAAGTCTACCTGTAAAAGAATTCAGAATAATGATAGTAAAAATGATGCAAAATCTTGAAAACAAAACGGAGTTAGATCAAAATAGTCTGGAGATAAGGATTGAGAAGATGCAACAAATGTTTAAAAAGGACCTAGAAGAAATAAAAAAGAACCAATCAATAATGAATAATGCAATAACTGAGATCAAAAGCACTCTGGAGGGAACCAACAGTAGAATAACTGAGGCAGAAGTTAGGATAGTGAGGTGGAAGATAGAATGGTGGAAATAATTGAAGCAGAGAGGAAAAAAGAAAAAAGATTCAAAAGAAATGAGGACAACCTCAGAGGCCTCGGGGGCAATGTTAAGGGCCCCAACATTTGAATCATAGGAGTCCCAGAAGAAGAAGACTAAAAGAAAGGCCATGAGAAAATACTTGAGGAGATAATAGTTGAAAATGTCCCTAAAATGGGGAAGGAAATAGCCATCCAACTCCAAGAAACTAGGATAAACCCAAGGTGAAACACCCCAAGACACATATTAATCAAATTAACAAAGATCAAACACAAAGAACAAATATTAAAAGCAGCAAGGGAAAAACAACAAATAACACACAAGGGGATTCCTATAAGGGTAACAGCTGATCTTTTAATAGAAACTCTTCAAGCCAGAAGGGAATGGCAGGACATACTTCAAGTGACGAAAGAGAAAAATTTACAACCCAGATACTGTACCCAGCAAGGATCTCATTCAAATATGAAGGAGAAATCAAAAGCTTTACAGACAAGAAAAAACTGAGAGAATTCAGCACCAAACCACCAAACCAGCTCTTCAACAAATGCTAAAGTATCTTCTCTAGACAGGAAACACAGAAAAGGTGTATAAACTCGAACCCAACACAACAAAGTAAATGTAACGGGATCATAGTTATCAATAATTACCTAAATATAAATGAGTTGAATGCTCCAACCAAAAGACAAAGACTGGATGAATGGATATGAATGGATACAAAAACAAGACCCCTATATATGCTGTCTACAAGAGACTTACCTCAATCTAAGGGACATATACAGACTGAAAGGGAAGGGCTGGAAAAAGATATTTCATGCAAACAGAGACCAAAAGAAACCAGGAGTAGCAATAGTCATATCAGATAAACTAGACTTTGACATAAAGATTTTGAAGAGACAAAGAAGGACACTATCTAATGATCAAATGATCAATCCAAGAAGAAGATATAACAATTATAAATATATATGCACCCAACATAGGAGCACCACAATATGTAAGGCAAATGCTAACAAGTATGAAAGGGGAAAATTAACAGTAACACAATAATAGTGAGAGACTTTAATACCCAACTCACACCAATGGATAGATCAACTAAACAGAAAATTAGCAAGGAAAAACAAACATTAAATGATACAATGGACCAGTTACACCTAATTGAAATCTATAGGACGTTTCACCCCAAAACAATGAATTTCACCTTTTTCTCAAAGTGAAAGATAAAAACCATATGATTATCTCAATAGATACAGAGAAAGCCTTTGACAAAATTCAACATCCATTTATGATAAAAAAAAAAAAGCCTCCAGAAAGCAGGCATAAAAGGAACATACTTCAACATATAAAAGCCATATATGTTAAACCCACAGCAAACATACCCTCAATGGTGAAAAATTGAAAGCATTTCCCCTAAAGTCAGGAACAAGACAAGGGTGCCCACTCTCATTACTACTATTCAACACAGTTTTGGAAGTTTTAGCCACAGCAATCAGAGAAGAAAACGAAATAAAAGGAATCCAGATTGGAAAATAAGAAATAAAACTCTCACTGTTTGCAGATGACATGATCCTCTACATAGAAAACCCTAAAGACTCCACCAGAAAATTACTAGAGCTAATCAATCAATATAGGAAAGTTGCAGGATACCAAATTAACACACAGAGATCCCTTGCATTCCTATACATTAACAATGAGAAAACAGAGAGAGAAATTAAGGAAACAATTCCATTCACCATTGCAACAAAAAGAATAAAATACTTAGGAATATATCTACCTAATGAAACAAAAGACCTATATATACAAAACTATAAAACACTGATGAAAGAAATCAAAGAGGACACAAATAGATGGAGAAATATTCCATGTTCATGGATCGGAAGAATCAATATAGTGAAAATGAGTATACTACCCAAAGCAATCTGTAGATTCAATGCAATCCCTATCAATCTGCCAACGGTATTTTTCAGAGAACTAGAACAACTAGTTTCACAATTTGTATGGAAATACAAAAAACCTGAATAGACAAAGCAATCTTGAGAAAGAAGAATGGAACTGGAGGAATCAACTTGCCTGACTTCAGGCTATACTACGAAGCTACAGTCATCACGAGAGTATGGTACTGGCACAAAGACAGAAATTTAGATCAATGGAACAAAATAGAAATCCCAAAGATAAATCCATGCACCTATGGACACCTTATCTTTGACAAAGGAGGCAAGAATATACAATGGAGAAAAGACAATCTCTTTAACAAGTGATGCTGGAAAAACTGGTCAACTACTTGTAAAAGAATGAAACTAGAACACTTTCTAACACCATACACAAAAATAAACTCAAAATGGATCAACGATCTAAATGTAAGACCAGAAACTATAAAACTCCTAGAGGAAAACATAAGCAAAACACTCTTTGACATAAATCAGAATAGGATCCTCTATGACCCACCTCCCAGAGTAATGGAAATAAAAGCAAAAATAAACAAATGGAACCTAATTAAACTTAAAAGGTTTTGTGCAACGAAAGAATCTATAAGCAAGGTGAAAAGACAGCCTTCAGAAGGGGAGAAAATATTAGCAATTGAAGCAAATAACAGAGAATTAATCTCAAAAATACACAAGCAGCTCCTGCAGCTCCATTCCAGAAAATTAAATGACCCAATCAAAAAATGGGCCAAAGAACTAAATAGACATTTCTCCAAAGAAGACATACAGATGGCTAACACATGAAAAGATGCTCAACATCACTCATTATCAGAGAAATGCAAATCAAAACCACAATTAGGTACCATCTCATGCCAGTCAGAATGGATGCTATCAAAAAGTCTGCAAACAATAAATACTAGAGAGGGTGCTGAGAAAAGGAAACCCCTTTAAACTGTTGGTGGGAATGCAAACTAGTACAGCCATTATGGAGAACAGTGTGGAGATTCCTTAAAAAACTGGAAATAGAACTTCCATACGACCCAGCAATCCCACTGCTGGGCATACACAGCAAGGAAACCAGAATTGAAAGAGACACGTGTACCCCAATGTTCATCACAGCACCTTTATAATAGCCAGGACTTGGATACAATCTAGATGTCCATCACCAGACGAATGGATAAGAAAGCTGTGGTACATATACACAATGGAATATTACTCAGCTATTAAAAAGAATGCATTTGTATCAGTTCTAATGAGGTGGATGAAACTGGAGCCTATTACACAGAGTGAAGTAAGCCAGAAAGAAAAACACCAATACAGTATATTAATGCATATATATGGAATTTAGAAAGATGGTAATAATGACCCTATATGTGAGAGAGTAAAAGAGACACAGATGTAAAGAACAGTCTTTTGGACTCTGTGGGAGAAGGTGAGGGAGGGATGATTTGAGAGAATAGCATTGAAATATGTACATTATCATATGTGAAACAGATTGCCAGTCCAGGTTCAATGCATGGGACAGGGTGCTCATGGCTGGTTCACTGGGATGACCGTGGGGATAGGATAGGGAGGGAGGTGGGTGGGGAGTTCAGGATGGGAAACACATGGACACCCATGGCTGATTCATGTCAATGTATGGCAAAAACCACTACAATATTGTAAAGTAATTAACCCTCAATTAAATAAATTAATTTAAAAAATAAAAAAATTATACAGTTTTAAATTAATTGATTAATATCTTGATTAGTTTAATAAAGACAAAGATTCTAATGTGGCTCACCACTGAATCATTCAAGACCTAGCATGGACAATACTAAACTGTGCGTGCGTGCATGCTAAGTTGCTTCAGTCATGTCCAACTCTGCAACCCTATGGACTGTAGTCCACCAGGCTCCTCTGTCACTGAGATTCTCCAGGCAAGAATATTGCAGTGGGTTGCCATGCCTTCCTCCAGGGGTTCTGACAAATTTAGGGATCGCACCCATGTCTCTTAATCACCTGCATTGGCAGGCAGATTCTTTACCACTAGTGCCACTCGGGAAGACCCATACTAAGCCATACTAAATGTTAATTTATTTTTTAAAATGACATTCTAACATGTCTGTGAATGTGAAATTTACATAAAAATTAACATTAGACATTCTATAAAGTATGATTATAAATTATGTGATATAGTGATAATAATTATCTGTATTTTGTGTGTTTTCTAAATATACATTATGTCACATTATACTGATACTAACAATTTTAAAAGCAATTCATCAAATATCAATGTCCATATCAATTGTTTAGCACCATACAGACAAGATGCACGTTAAAATTCATTGTTTTGCATATTGGCTTAGGCTTGTATTATTTTTAAGATGCTATTCCATTCCCTGGCAAGTGTCCCATGTATGAATTGTTATTTTAGAATCAAATTTTGTTTCTTCTCTTGAAAACAAATTGTAATCTGTCTCAGGTATTGATGACTTGATTATAGTTATTTTGTACAAACCACATCAATTCAGTCATATTGACTCATTTAGGACCTATTATATAATGATTCATCTGGGTGTTAGAGACATAAAGGTATTTATTGTTATTGCTTAGTCGCTAAGTCCTGTTCGACTCCTTTGTAACTCCATGGAGTATAGACTATCAGGCTCCTCTGTACATGGGATTTCCCAGGCAAGAATACTGGAATGAGTTGCCACTTCCTTCTTCAGGGGATCTTCTTGATCCAGGATCAAACCCCTGTCTCCTGCATTGACAGGCAGATTCTTTACCACTGAGCCACCAGGGAAGCCCAGACATAAAGGTGAGGAAGATATTGTGTGTGTGTGTGTGCCATAGAGAAGTGCTTAGAATAGAAGCCATGGATTTAAAAGTTACATGGGAATAACTGCTCATAGAACATAACATGTCATATGATTTGAAACCTGAGGCAAAACTGTAAGCAATTCTAGTGAATACACAAGTGGGATGTGTCTAATCACCTTTCAGAAGAGTTTAAAATTGAAGAGAGGCTTGAAAGAAGAGGAAAGATTCATCATGAGTAAAGCGAGAAGAGTATAGCTTCCTGGCAGAGGGAACAGCACACACCATAAAGTGGGAACATAAATCGCCTGCTGTCTTTGGGGAATAATAACTAGAAAGGCAGGGCCAGTCCATATGGCACCTCGGGGAAATGTTAGGAGACAGTCCTGGGGAAGTGAGTTGGGAGCCAGATAATGAAGCAAACCTTATGCCATGCTAAGACACTGGCTGGCTTGGTACATAGGAAATTTTACTACAGGAGGAAGCAGGATGCATTCTGAATATTGAAATTGTGCATTTCTCTAGATTGTTGCCTCAAGAACATAATGGGATCATAAAGCTGTAAGATGCATGGTCTTGCATTCTAGTTCCTTATTCACTCTGTGTAAGAGTCAATGATTTCAATGTACAAGTAAAAATGCTTTGGTAGTATTGATAGTATGAACTGATATTTTCCACATCATTCCTTGTGGAATTTTAAAATTATTCTTCCTATAATAACGTTCCAACTTCACGTTAATGCGTGTTAAGCTATCTTGCTTCTCGAAGAGGAAATTCTTGTGTTTAGCAAATAAAAGTCTCTAGTAAGAAACTTCACTTATGATAGGATAATATTTTACTATTTCTTTTCGAGTTTCGAGTATGTATTATTAAAGATACTCTGGAATCAGACAAACAATGGTTTAAAATCATAATGGTTTAAATCATCCACCTGCTTATTGTCTGTGAAATGCCTATGATAGTGAATCTCTCTCAGCTTCTATTTTGGTGAGTAAAGTGGTAAAAATATCTGCCTTCAAATATTGTTAACCGTTTCAAGAGGCATATGTATGATGAGTCACCAACTTCACCCTCTCAATCAGCCCTCACGCATGTCTTACCTAGAAAGGGCTGAAGTATTTATTGTCTGTGTTTTAGACGGTGAGAAGCCTATGAGTTCATCAGAAATGTTCCACCCCCTTGGTAGCACCATACACTCCATCCATGTTACTCAGATTTCTGTATATTTGGAACATTTTTAAGGTAGAAGGAAAAAAATATTGCCTTAAATCATTTTTATTTTCATACTGCATGTGTGCTTATGTTTATCATGTCCAACTCTTTGTGACTCCATGGATTATAGCTTGCCAGGCTCCTCTGTCCATGGCATTTTTCAGGCATGGATACTGAAGTGGATTGCCATTTCCTACTCCAGGGGATCTTCCCAATCCAGGGATCAAACCTGTGTTTCCTGTGTTTCTTGCAATGGCAGGAAGATTCTTTATCACTGTGCCACCTGGGAAACTATCTTCATATTACTGACTATATAAATATAAACTTCACATTATCATTTCTAGAACTGTTATACAACCAGAAAAACCTGCAAATATAAATATAAATCCTTAAATTTAAATTGCAAAGAATAATTCACTATAGCACATGCTATTATTTTGCTGAGATGAAATTGCTGCCATTAGGGACACTTCAATATTTTATGAATATATGCAAGGACACCACAGAGTCCTGATTGATGATATTCAGGTTCTACTGTGTTCGATACTTTAGTACAATTGTTAGCCATCAGGTTATGGCTTAATGATCCACCATTTTTTTTTTCTGTTTGACCTATAGTTTCTTCATTCATAATGTTTCCAGATATTATTTGTGCTGCAATTAGCTAAGGTGAATTGCTTTATAGTAAGTCTGCTTCTGTGTGTTTTCATTAGTCTATAATGAAGTAACAGCTTTATGCATCAACAAATCTGAAATATAAGTATAAATATTGATACTAAAATTTCCAGACAGTAATTGTCAATATATTTGATAACCATACCATTGATAACCTAATGATTACACTGCTATTGTTGATATTCTATTTTAAACAGTATAACATAACAGTATATAA
This sequence comes from Giraffa tippelskirchi, assembly GCF_054371585.1. Classification (NCBI taxonomy): domain Eukaryota; kingdom Metazoa; phylum Chordata; class Mammalia; order Artiodactyla; family Giraffidae; genus Giraffa; species Giraffa tippelskirchi. Next base: position 128,250,028 of record NC_137277.1, on the reverse strand, counting down.
TTAAAATTATGAACATTTTATGGGTGCTAGAGAACACTTCTGTTAGCCATAAAGAGTCTGCTGAAATCTAACATAAAAATAGAATTCTTTAAATAACTAAAGTAATATGACTCTTAGTAATAAAAGTGTTTTTTAATACTTGATCACTTCAAATAATATGCTCTATTTGAAGTAGCATCTTCATAAATTAAAAAAATGTTGTGAGAAAATTCTGAGATACTTTTTAAACAATATTCATAAGAGGTTTGGAATTATTTTTCTAATAAGACTCAACTTGAGGATGGATGCATGTATATGTATGGCTAAGACCTTTTGCTGTTCCTCTGAAACTTTTACAGTGTTGTTAATTGGCTATACCCCAATACAAAATAAAAAGTTTTTAAAAAGGAATCAATTTCATTTAATGTACTGCATTGAATCCTTATCATTATTTTGTGCCTTATCCCATAACTTCTGAAAAACAGTCCATGAAAAGAAATAGCTTTGAACCACAAGTTCAAAAAAATATGTTTTGTCATAATTTTAAGATTTATTGACTGCAGACTGAAGGCATTTTATCTGATTTCAATTCTCATAACAATCTGAAATAAACATATCTGATTTTGAATCAAATAATAATATGAAGCAAACATCAATATTCTTATTTTGCACATGTAGAAACTGAGGTTAAAAGAGTGAAGCACAAACATAACAAGAATTCAAAAACAAGTAATATGACTTGCAAATCCCTGTTCCTCTCATTGTAGCAACGGGTGTCTAATTTTTCATGACCGTTTTAGTACATATTTTAATTAAAATGGTAAAAAATATGAAACTAAAATTTCAGCTGAATAGCCATGCTCACAAACCTAAAAAGGCAATTTTAACACTTAACCTGGATTCCCAGATCTCTTGGTATTATAAAAGCATGCCAGGGAATCTCACAAAACTTTATCATCATTTCTTAAGGGCAAAAACAAAATTTGTATCTTTTGGTTAATTGCACATTCACATTTCTAAACACAGAAACAGATACACAGGAACCTGTAGGAAGAATAAACTCCACTGATAATTACTCTGCTTTGCTAAGCTAAAATATACCTTTGACATCCTGGCAGACCCAAGTTTATAGATTAGAAGTGTTCAAATTCAGGATTAAGAATCCTCTTTTCATATATATAAATATTTTTCCTAAATTGAACACAAAACATTAAATCATTTATCTGTCAGTATAAAGTTGCTAAGGAAGTATATACTACTCAGAATAAGAAGTCTCAAGTATCATTACCTCACAGAGACAACCTAGAAAAACACAGGAACCAAAATGTCTTTATGAGAATTATAGAAATCATGTAAGAAGTTGCAGTACCCATGAATGTACAAGGCCAAGAAGAGACACACTGAAACAGGTCAGAATAATCATTTCACTATATGCTCCATCACCGCCACCCACAAGCTGACACAGCTCAGTTCCACTGGGAGAGAAGCCTGCTCCTGGCCTTTTCCTTGGGAGGGAAGAGTGGAACCTGTGGGCAATGTGCCAGCTCTTTGAAGAGCTGCCTGCCTGAGGGACCAATTTTTGTCTGCCTGACTTGGAGCACTTTCATCAGTGGATGAAATCAGCATAGTTTGGATGCCTTAGGGTCATTGAAAACAAGGGAGAGTAGAGGAAGCTCAGTATGGTACCAGAGGGCCTGCAGTGCCGCAGAGGATGAGTTGGCTTAGCATGATTGGGAGAGGAATCCCAACTCATGACTTCTCCTTCAGGAGGAAGGGAAAAGAATAGAGCATGCACCTGGCATTCTGGCTTTTCAGAGGGCTACCCAAGGGATTTACTTTTGTCTCACCTGACTCGGGGTGCTAATAGGGAGCTGGCATACTTTGTGTGCTTAGGCCACTGAGAAAAAAAGGAGAGTAGAGAGACTTGAGGCTGTAGCACAACAGGACCTGCTGTATCACAAACAGACACCAGAGGGAGCAAGAGATTATGAATGACTGGAAAAGAAACCAGGAAACCTCTCCAATCGGGAAATGACGCTTAAAAACCCAGAAAATTGTCAATCCCCAAAAGATGTTTCAGAAGCTCCCTGAATTTCTAGCTCGACTGAGCGGAATATTGCCCTATGCAAAAGCAGCTTACGAAGACTGAGAATGGTGGTTATTTTTTCAAATACATTCTACTCAGCAAAAAAAAAAAAAAAAAAAAATCAAAAGACATATAAAGAAACAGGGACACATGGCCAAATCAAATGGATAGAATAGGTCTTTAGAAATCAGCTGCCAGAAAGAGAGAACTGTGAATCATCTAGAAAAAAAAATCAAAATAAATGTCTTAAAGAAGCTCAATGTTCTACCAAAATTGCAGATAGAAAAATGAACAAAATGAAAAATGACACACAAACAGAATTACAATTTTAAGGAATGGAAACTAAAAAAAAAAAAAGAGACAAACAGAAATTATGGAGCTGAAGAAAACAATGACCGAATTGAAAGCTTCACTAGACAAGTTCAACAGAACATATAATCAAACAGAAGAAAAAGATAAGAACTCAGAGACAGTTAATTTGAAATGATGGAAAAAAGTGAAAAAGCATTAGGGACTAACACAGTACCTTGAAGCAGACCAAAACATGCATTTTGAGAGTTCTATTTGGAGAAGACAGAGGATGCAGGAGACGAAGGAGATGCAGATTTGATCCCTGAGTTGGGCAGATCCCCTGGAGAAGGAAATGGCAATCCACTCTAGTATTCTTGCCAGGGAAATCCCTTGGACAGAGGAGCCTGGGGACAGTGAAACCTGGCAGGCTACAATTCATGGGGTCGCAAAAGAGTTAGACACAACTTAGCAACTAAAACAACAACAGCTGGTGCTTAGGTTTGAAATGAATGGGAGATGGGTAGAGCTGCTTGAGGTTCACATCCCTAGAGAAAACCTAAGCAGCAGTCTGGCTGTGTGAAAATACACTGTCTTTCAAGCTGCTTTTCTTTGTCCAGATGATCGTCCTTTTGATTGTTTTAGTCAGCCACTGATCAAAATTCTGCAATGCAACATGAATCCAAAAAGCATTTGTTCATGTGATTCTTACGGTATGTGCATTGTATACACAGTATCAGAAGACTGTCCTAGGTCCCATTCAGGTGGCCAGGAACTGTGTGAGGCAGTTGATTCAGGGAACAGGCATTTCCAGGTCTTGTGTGGAGGATCGTGAAGACCTCGGGGATGCTGGTGAGGACTTGGACTCTGAGAAGGAAGTAGAGGTTGGAGTGGTGAGTCAGAGAACGACTCCAAAAGGCCGAAGCCCAGGTTGTCTCCTGATGAGGTGAGGGTCTCTCTAGACAAGTGTTCTGAGCTCAAGGGGAGGGCTCTGAGACTAGGTTCTGCAGGTCCAAGCCCAACACACTTCCAGCCAAAGGGAGGAGCCCAGTCACTGAGATGGAGGCAGCATCCATCCCAGCCCTCAGGAAGTTGGAGCCCAGGTCCAGTCCTCCTCCTTGGCCTCTTTTGGCAGGTGACCTCTGGGACAGCCGTGCAGAAGAATCCAGGCTCCAGGGTCATGCACTTCCAGGGAACACTTGGGAAAGCACCCCGTTTCAGGCCTTGTCCCCACAGGCTTTCCACACCCAAGCCCAGGAGGGCTTTGGGGCCAGCATGAGGATGCCTTCTCCAAGACACTTGCCTCATGGGTGTGGGCTCTGGCTCCAGCAGCAGGTCGACGTCGTCTATGAGCACAGGCAGAGCACAGCTGGTGCGCAGGACCACCACGCGGTCAGGGGCCAGGTCTAGGCCCGGAAACTGCCTCGGACTTGGATTCGGGGCTCGCTGGCTCCTCTGTTTGGCCACGCTTGGCAAGGCTGGATACTCCGACTTGCAGTACTCACCAGTCCGAGGGGAGGCGTTGGCGGTGCAGGGCCGACTGCCCATCATCTCAGTGGCACCGCAGGCCTGGCAGAAGGCGAGGAAGAACTCAGTCCTGCAGAAGTGACAGATCGGCTTGACAGGTGAGGCTGCCAGGAGGCAGTGGGACGCAGTTCCTCCGGAAGAGGGCCGAGTCTTTGGAGCTCTGGTGGTGCTTCTCTGGAGTTCTTAATTCCTGGCTTCTAGGAGAGCTGCTGGGCTCGGCCTTATGTGTTTCAGTCTTCACTTCCTCATATGGATGGTTTGCGCAGGAGTGGATCAAGGATGTTGTGAATGACTCCAGCAGAATCTGAGCCTCAAAGCATCCTCTCGCTAAGCTCCGCCCTTTCCCACGCTCTGCCCCTAGATATGGAGGTGTCTGTGATACCCTGGCTATGGTGAGCAGTTCTGTGTAGAGAAATACTTTTATAGGGCTCAAGGGAGCAGAGACTAGGCTTCTTGAGTCAAGTTCTTGGTTTTCCTCACGTTGATCTCATACACAGAAAGCCTTATTGGAGAGCAGATTAAATTTCAACTCTACCGGGAGAAACGCTGCATTAGGACAAGGAGACATAGCTCCCTCTTCCCACGATACCTCATTCGGAAGTGACCTTTTATCTTCTTTTGGTCCAGTAGTGGGGTGAGTTTTTAGATGACATCCTTAAGCATCTGTTTTCCTGTCAGATCCTTGCAGCAGTATTGAAAGGAAATGAAGATCAACTTAAATATCTATCAGTTTAGCACAATGACCATTGTTACACTTCCATCAACTAAACCAAGGGTTTACTTTCTCTAATATGACTTACACTACACTTGGGAGGTGTATCTGTTGTAGCCCGATTGACAGATGATGAGACCATCATGCAAAAGGACTAACCAATTCACCCAGGAGCCTGGAACTAGCAGAGCTGGGTCTCACAGGTCTCTTCAGGCTCCTCTGCAGATGATGCAGCCGCAGTGCCTTTGATGTGTCAGTTTAAAGGCGGGTCTATGGGGTTGTCAAGAGGTGTGGCTCAACTACCTGTTCATTGTTAATAGGAGAAAACATCCAATAATTACTCTGGAATAGGTAATACTTTCATATGGTTCCCAACCAAGATGAAACCCTTTTTTCCCTGTCTTTTAAACGTGTGATTGCTCACTTTGTCCTTTTTTACAAAATAGCTTGTATGCCCTCATGTTTAGAGTCACATAGATTCTTTTCTACAGAATTATGTGTTTTTTAAATTTTTATTGAAATTATAGTTGCTTTTATAGTTGCTTTACAATATTGTATTAGTTTCTACTGTATAGCAAAGTGAATTATATGTGTATATATATATATTCATATATATATATGTATATGTGTCCTCTCTTTCTTAGATTTTCTTAGATATAGGTCACCACAGAGCATTGGGTAGAGTTCCCTGTGTTATACAGTAGCTTCTCATTAGTTATTATTTTATACATATTATCAGTTGTGTATATGTGTCAATCCCAATCTCCCAATTCATCCCACTCACCTCTTTCTCCTTTGGTATCCATACATTTCTTTTTGGTGACAAATATTTTTTTTTTAATTGAGCAAATTATATTTCCCTTTGCTTTTTCCATTTAGATTAAATGTTTTCTCTTAGTCAAAGCTAAAAGTGCTATGAGTATCAAGAATATTAAACTTTTAGAATTTTTAAATTTTAAAAACTTAGGCAGTATTACTTCTTTATCTTTTACTATTTTTTGAAGATCAAGAAGGGAATAAAGGTATGTAACCACTATTAATTCAAATTCTTAATATTAATAAGAAAGAAAATTCAGATATCAAAATGTTCTTATGGCCTTGGCCTTTTGATGATTACGAAGTATTCCTAGTTTGTGAAACATATTGAATACTTACAATTTCAGTCTCAGACTTTGGTTATAACTCCTACAGGAGGAAAACCATATGCTCCAAAAAATCTTTACACCTGAGTTCAAACCAGCTTTGCATTTTTATCACAACAGAAAGTTGACAAAAATGACAAAGAGGGCGTTTGCAAATAGCCTTCTTGGAAACCACCTGGGCTCATGGCTGTTTTTGGAGAGAATATGAAATCAATGTCCACATATTTTCAAAAAACTCTCTCCAAAAACAGCTTCTTCATTTGGCTTGGTAGTACATGTCATCCCAGAAGCATTCAAGGGAATTTTATTTCATATGTATTAAAGATTTGCACCTAACGTTGTCTTCTATTATATAATTTATTTTTTTTATGTTTTGACTTTGTGTCCTTTCAAATTCCAAATAACATCTTTTATATGTTTGTTTTTTTGGTAGGTTTGTTTATCCATATTACACATATACGTATACTCTCCCATTTATTTCGATTAGATGTTTCTAATGAACATGCTACCTCAAATTATGGTACCTTGGTATATAAACTGAAGAAGTTTGAGAAAAGATCAGAAATAAGCAGATCACTCTGACCTCACTCCCTTCACCCTTTTTCCCTGAAACAAGTCATAAAAATCCCATGCGAAAGGCATCCTCACTTTGCCAAGAGGGAGGATCTTATCACCAGAGATGGGAAATTTGGATGTGAAATATGTACAGAAAAACCTTATTAAACTAACCTTCATCTTCTTAGTTGTGACCACCATTTCTGACTCCTAGCCCCAATCGTTTTGTTAATTTTTCACAAGTTTGTTGTTTCTTTGTCTGAAACACATGAAAGTATCCTATTTTGGTCTCTTCTTTGGGTCCTCATGCTCTTACAAAGAGCTCCATGGATATATAAAAATTCCGTAACACTTTTATGTCTTTCTCCTCTTCATCTGTCTTTGTCAGTTTAATTTTCAGACCCAGATAGGGACCCTAAGAGGATTGAAGAAAACTTCTTCTTTCCCTGTTTCCTTAAAACTTTTGCACTTTAAAACAAATTTTCTTTTATTTATTGTTACTTTCTAATTAGCTCTCCTGTTTTCCTTAATTTTTAAACAGTGAGTTGAATACCAAATTCTTTCTTATTGAATATGTTACAGCCTTGATTTTTAATTGAAGTACAGTTTTAGGGACCACCCTATGGTTTGCTATGTAACACTGAAGTTTCTTCATGTGTTCTGAGACAGATGAATCAGATTTTTGGTCCATTTCAGCTAGAATAAGTTTTTGTAGTTATCTTACTTTGACATTAATATTTGTTACAATTTGTATAGTTTTATTCGTATTGTATAATTTCTGTCTTTCCAAGTTTATTAAGAATTTTTTTTTATCTTATTTATGCCAACAAGCAGAGAAGAAGATCACATAAACATTTTTACTTGCACACATTTCAATAATTTCATCTACATTTCTTTCCCAGGTTTTTTTTTACAATGTTGTACAAATTAGTCTTACTTTCTTTTTTTATATTTATTTATTTATTTTTGGCTGTGTCAGGTCTCAGTTACAGTGTGCAGGATCTTTTGTTGCAGTGAGTGGTCTTCTCTCTCGTTGTGGTATGCAGATTCCTGAACATGAGAACTCGGTAGTTGTGGCTCAAGCTTAGTTGTCTAGTGGCTTGTGGGATCTTAGTTCCTGGGCCAGGGGTCGACCTAGGTCCCTTGCATTGGAAGGCAGATTCTTAAGCAATGGACCACCAGGGAAGGCTCCTCCCAAACTTCTTATCAAGAGTAATTGCCCTCTGACACTGATTTATTTGTTTGTTGTTGTTGTTGTTGTGTTGGTCTCTCAGTAATGTCTGACTCTTTGCGACTCCATGGACTGTAGACCGCCAGGCATCTCTATCCATGGAATTGTCCAGGCAAGAATACTGGAGTGTATAGCCATTTTCTTATCTAAGGGGTCTTCCCAACCCAGGGATTGAACCTGGGTCTCCTGCATTGCAGGCAGATTCTTTACCTTCTGAGCCATCAGGGAAGCCCATTTTTTTTTATTAGTTTATCTTAACAAGTGAATTTGAGATGCAGATGATCCAGTGGTTGGGAAGAATTAGAGATACAAGAGCAAAGAATAATTAGGGAAACAAGATCACTGAAGGGTTAGGAAGGAATGTAAATCAAGCCCAGAAAGAAGACTTGGCAGGGGCTTCTCACTGTGAAAAATAAAGCAGCACACAATGGCATTGGAAACAGTTATTTGTTGTTTATTTCTGGCAGGAAATTGTCAGTATTCCTGAGTAATGGCTCCTGGTTTACAGAGAATAGGAGTTAAACTCCACAATTAAAGTGTACATCAAAAAAATGATACAAATAAACTTATATACAAAACAGAAATAGACTCACAGATGTAGGAAATGAACTCATCGATACCAAAGGGGAGGGATAAATTAGGACTTTGGGATTAACAGATGTACACTACCACTGTTACTGGGTCCAATCTTACTCTCCTCACCACAGGATAGGCCAATGAATCCAAGAGACTAGGTGTTAAGGCACCAAATATGACTTTATTCAGAAAGCCCACTGACTGAGAAGATGGCAGCATAATGTCTCAACCATCTTGTGTGTGTGGTGGGGGGCGCCTGGATGCCAGGTTCTTTTATGGATTAGATATGGGTGGAGGTGAAGAAACAAAGTAAAAAGACCATTTAATTCTTGTAATGCCTCTTAGAATGGCAAGCCTCAGGCAGTGGGATGTATTGGTTTCCTTTTCTTACAGTCATTTCACAGGTGGTGTGAAATGGAATATTTCCTGCCATATAAATAAGCAAGGATGTCACAGCTATCCGTGATTCTGGCCCTTTAGACATGAATTTCTGAGCCATGCTGACAAGTAACTTCAATCCCCACACAAAGAATTCAAGGATATCACAGTCATTCACAGGTGGGCAGGGTCAGGTTATCTCCCTGTGAGCTAAACAAAGGCACTTCAGTTTAAGGGTCAGGCAGAAGAAGGCAGGGTTACCTGAGGCAGGCCATTATGTATGCTTATAATAACAAAAGGGTCAAAGCAGGGGTTAAAGCTAGAGAAACAGATTTAGCATGGAGTCAAAATTAACCCTTCCTGGTTACACTATATATATATAAAATAGATAACCAACAAGGACCAAATGTGTAGCACAGGGAACTATACTCTGTATTTCGTAAAACTTATAAGGGAAAAGAATTGGAAAATATATATATATATACCTATAACTAAATCACTTTGCTGTACTCCTGAAGCTAGCACATTTTAAATAAACTACACTTCAAGTTTTGCTAAAAAAGGTATACCTGTGAGGAAGGTATATTTACAGAATCTGTTAAGTCAAGATTACTTGTGATAGTTTGACAAGTCTATAATTTTTCACTCATCTGTCCTATTCAGCCTCTCAGTTACGATAAAGATTTTATATTGGGTGAACCATGTGGGCACATTTTCTTGAACGTGTTCTTCCTTCTGCATGAAACACTTCCTGATACCTTCATATGGTAAACTTATTCACTCTTCAAAGCTCAACTAAATTATTGCCTGTTAAAGAAAACTTTTTCTAGTACTCTTGGGAAGGGTTTCATTTTGTTATATCTCCACATTTTCATAACATACTGGATTTTCATGTATTGTGGCATTTTTAGGTCTCATTTGATCTTTTATTTTTCTGGCTATTCCATTAGGCACATACTCTTCAAAAATGTGATTTATAAATTTGAATACCTAGGACCAAGTAGTATTGTTACTTGAAAAATACCATGGACAGAGGAGCCTGACAGTCTATAGTCCATGGGGTCACAAAGAGTAAGACATGACTGAGCAACTAAGCATAGGGCCAAGCACATAGTTAATATTTGATTAATATTTGTTGAATAAATAAATGGGTTAATTAATTATTCTGCATTTGGGACTGAATTAGCATTAGTTAACACATCTGAAAGTAACATACATGAGCAAAATAATAGAGTAGAATTTATATGCATAGAGACTAAAGATGTTATCTTCCCTAGACTGTTATAAACATTACCATATGTAAAATAGATAGCCAACAGGAGTTTGCTGTATGGCTCAGGAAACTCAAACAGGAGCTCTGTATCAACCTAGAGGGGTCGGATGGGGAGGGAGATGGAAGAGAGGTTCAAAAGAGAGAGGATAAATGTATACCTACGGCTGATTAATGTTGAGGTTTGACAGAAAACAACAAAATTCTCTAAAGCAATTATCCTTCAATAAAATAAAAAAAAAATAAATAAACAACTTAAATAGGATCAGCATGACAGCTGTAGTTTCTGTGAAATAAAGTGAATGCAAACCTAATCTTGTTATTCAAATCTCAGGACACTGAAATAGCAATCTAGTCTCTGCTTCCAACATTCCCCATCAACACCTTATACACATTTCAGAAGCATACTTGCTCAGTCACTTCAGTCATGTTTAACTCTTTGCGACCCTATGGACTGTAGCCCACCAGGCTCCCCTGTCCATAGGATTCACCAGGCAAATAATGGAGTGTATTGCCATGCCTCCTCCAGGAGATTGTCCAGAACCATAGATCAAACTTGCATTTCCTGTGTCTTCTGCATTGCAGGTGAATTCTTTACTACTGAGCCAAAAGGAATAACTACGGGGAAGCCCTCAGAAGCATGAAGAAGACACTTTTAGGACAGATAAAATTTTCAGAGAGTTTACAGAACTAACTATCCCAAGAGTTTCACAGGGATGACATGCAAGTAGTTTTAATAAAAAGGTTGTAAAAAGTAATGACTCTTCCATAGTGCCATAAACAATATTGTAACAGTGATTGTTAACAGTAATTTATAAGTGATCATAAAAATAGTGATGACAAGACTAATTGTGATGTTAACTATTTTGATAATTAAGTACAATAGCAAAAGGAAGTTTGCAAAATGAAAGTTTATAAAGTGTTCAGAAACCTGAATTGCTCAGGTATGAAGATATAACTGAGAAAACAAAAGGGTGAAGGGTGGAATTCCAAAGATCTCATCATTTTCTCCAGGTCCCAGTAATTATAAAATTGTTCAGTGCCTTCTTTCAAAATGAAATGCTGCTTGCTTTGAGGACTATTAATAATATAAAAATTCCATAAATTATTTCTCTAAGTAGATCACACTGAGTAAAAGTTTTATATATCAGCTAAGATCTTTAGTATAAGAAATTCTCAAAGGAATTCCTCCAAAATATCTGTGAAAATAAAATAAACCTACCTCTTCATTATCACCAAGCTTGCTGTTCTGAATGATAGACACTAATTATAACCAAGCCTATGGACAAGGGAATTTGAACAGTTGTGTTCACTGCTGTGTCTCCATCCTGTTGATCACATCTGGCTCATCTTGGCACTCAATATGTACAGAATTGTGGTGTAAATGAGGAAATGTTCAATGATTGAGTTTTATGTGACAGTAAATTATGCTGAAGATAAGAACTTTGGTTAAGTAAGAGTTGAAAGTGAAAGTTGTTCAGTCTTGTCTGACTCTTTGCTACTCTGGACTACACAGTCCATGAAATTCTTCAGGCCAGAATACTGGAGTGGGTAGACTTTTCCTTCTCCAGGGGATCTTCCCAACCCAGGGAACAAATGCAGATCTCCCACATTGCAGGCGGATTCTTTACCAGCTGAGCCACAAGGGAAGCTCAAGAATACGGGAGTGGGTAGCCTATCCCTTCTCCAGGGGATCTTCCTGACCCAGGAATCCAATCAAGGGTCTCCTGCATTACAGGCAGATTCTTTACCAACTGAGCTATGAGGAAAGCCCAAGTAAGAGCCACATGTAAAGAATATTCTGATCAGAAAAACTATGTGTATGAAGATTTTGAGGCAAGTGCTTAGAAAGTTCATATAATTAAAGGAAAATGTTTATAGCTGGACAAGAGAGACCAAGAACATCAGGCCAGATAGATAATACAGGCTATATTTTAGAGGTTCTTTTGAATCATAATAAGAATTTCAAGTTTTACTCTATTTGGAAATCTTTCAAAGCAGAAACAAGAAATTACATTATATTACATTATAAGCAGGAAATGCTCAAGACATAATTTTGAAATTTCACAATTATATGCCAGAGTTAAAAATACTTTTTGGTGCCAAATGTTATGATAGTTAATGCATTAATTTCACTTGATGTGTAATTTTATTTGACATAAAATAAATTGAAGACATCAGGCCATGTGCATAGGCTTCTGGAATGTGAATCGCTGATATTTGTGGGTCACAGTTGGAATTCAAATTTAGATTCTCTCCTCTACAATTTTAATAATTGTCAAGGTTGCCATAAAGTTAATGATGGTTTATATTAGTGTCAACTGAATGAATATGAAACAGGAAATCATACATTAATTAAGTAGTAGCTACTTCAACTCTTTCTAGAGTGAGCACTAGAAAGTGAAGAGTTTTGTATTTTCCCCTATATTGTGAGTCCAGTCTTATGATTATTGTCTTTTATTTGAGAGTAAGTTAAAAGGGTGTTTTTGTTCACTTATGAGAGACAATAAAAATACCTAATTTTAAACAGAATCACACCAAAATTAAACAAAGGAGGTTTAATGCTATAATTATAGCTTTTAGCAAATGATTATACATATTTAATCAATTCTTGCTATAAAAAGACGTCACATTTTCTAAGAATGTATTGAGCAGTGTATCTAATTTTGGTCTAACATTGAAGGGTCTCAGTGACTGCCAATCTCCTTTCATCCAAATCTCATCATTTCATTACAGACTACTTGATGAAGCAAAGTTGACAAGGGCACAAGTTTTCAAAATCAAGCTGGCCTGAATTTATATGTTGGCACAATCATGTATGGGCTTCCCTGGTGGCTCAGACAGTAAAGAACCTGCCTACAATGCAGGAGACCTGAGTTCTAGCCCTGAGTCGGGAAGATCCCCTGGAGAAGGGAATGGCAACCCACTCCAGTATTCTTGCCTGGAGAATTCCATGTACAGAGGAGCCTGGTGGGCTACAGGCCATGGGGTCTCAAAGAGTCAAACACAACTGAGTGACTAACACACACTCACAGACAACCATTCATAATACCCATGTAACTTCAAAGATCTTACTTAATTTTACTGAGTCCCAGGTTTCTCTGGAAAATAAAATCAGAAATATTTTAATCATGGGCTTATTGTGAGTCTTAATATGGAGACTTTTATATATCACTTAATATGTATTTCACCTATCATATATAGCACCTAATAAATAGTCACTATTATGAGAAATAATGGACTTTGTAATCTTCTCTTCTTACTTCTGGAAAATTCAGCTTCTGTTCATAGATGCTAACTGTTTTTATCGCATTTTCTTTCAGTTTATATTTCTATTTTCTGTGGGTACAATTTCCATTTATAAATGCTTTGCTTTCCTACTGAGATTATAAACTGGAAAAAAAAAGATTTTTTATCCCTTAACAATAGGAATGAAGTAAACAAACAAACAAAAAAGCCTCTGAATGATAGGAATCACAGTATACAGCATGCAGCATGACTATAAATATATGGTATATAAGGAAAAACAAAAAAGAGAAAGTATAAAAATAAGTTATAAAATACATCTTTGTTCTCATTTTTATCTTAAATATAAATCAAACCATAGTTGAAATTAAAATTAGTTTCCAGAAATTATTTTAAACAGTTTAATCATAATTCTAAAGGATGCATGTTAAGTTGCTTCAGTCATGTGTGATTCTTTGTGACCCCATGGACTGCAGCCTGCCAGGCTCCTCTGGCCCTGGGATTCTCTAGGCAAGAATACTGGGATGGTTTGCCATCCCTTTCTCTAGGGGATCTTTCTGACTCAGGGATCGAATCCTCATCTCTTAGGTCTCCTGGATTGGCAAGCGGGTTTTTTTACCACTAGCGCCACCTGGAAAGCCTTGCAGTTTTATTTTATACTCTTTTCTGTTCTTCAAAATCAACTTTTAAAGTAACGTATCAGATATTTTCAACTCTATTTTATAATAAAGAATAAGTCAGTTTAAATAAATAGCCCATGCTCAGATAGCTGGTAACGAGTCTTGATCATCATTTTTTAATGCACTAATCAATGGACTTTCCAAATACCATAACACCTTACATGTTAGATTAATATACTAATAAGGGAAGTAAGTCTAAACTAGATACCAAAGCTAAAAAGATTCCATAGAAATATTTAGAGGAAGTTTAAATCACTAACTGTAGGAGGTGATGTATTTCAGCCCTGATCCAGATTCAAATTGAAGAAGTATCTATAACTTTTTATTTTTGGTCTCCAACACATCTTGAAGGGTGAAAACCTATCATCTTACAGGTTACTGAAAGCACAATTATGCTTCCTCTGGCTGAATGAGGCAGGATTGAGGGCCACACATCTGGGAATAAAATTTTTTAATAATTCTTAGAGGAAGAAAATAGAATACAACAAGAAACTACTGATAAATGGAGGCAAATTTTAGAGATAGGGATGTGTTTAAGGTTGTTGGAATTGAAGAAACAAGGATAGACATGAGATTGAATGAGATTTGGCTAAAATGTAGGGGGTGAATTTCAGTGAAATAGGAGAAGAAAGTAAATTCATATCTCAAAGTATAGCTTTCATTCCTAATTTACTGCAAAAAATGTGTTATGCTCATAGTAAGCAGAATAAAAGTTCCCCGAAATAACTCATGCCATAATCCTCACAACACATGAGTTAGCATGCTAGCTTTCCTGGTAAAAGAGTCTTTGGAGATGAGACTAAGAATCTAGACCTTGAGAAGAGGGTATTATATTGGATTATCCAGTTGGCCCATACTTTACCTTAAAAGCACTGACCTTTTCAGACTAGTCTGAGTGGGTGATATTACTATGGAAGAGTAAGAGAAATGCAACTCTGCTGGCTTTAAAGATGAAGGAAGGGGCCACAAGTCAAGGAGTGTGGATGACTTCTAAAGACTGGAAAGGACAGGGGAAGAGATTCTCACCTAGAGCCTCCAGAAACAAACAAAGCCCTATCACCACCTAGATATTAGCCCAGTGTGAGCCATGTTAGATTTCTAACATTCAGAATTGTAAGACAAGATTTTTGTGTTTGTAATCCCCAAGCTTGTAGTAATTTGTTATGGCAGCAGTAGGAAATGAATACAAATTTGTTTATCTTCATCTATACTGCACTGTAGTATTTTATCACCTATAGCAGTGGTCCTTAATGATCACTTTGGAATACTCACCTATGATAACATAAGGAGAGTGCAAGACTAAAAACAGAATGCATTATTTTAAGGAGAATATGGATGATGGCACGAAAATCCTATCCTAGAGCCAAGGAAGAATGGGAAAGAATTGCTGGAAGATACTCAAACAAAGGTCAGAGAGATATAGATACCAGCTCCCCATAATACATATATCAATACATATGTGAATGGGTATGAAATGTTAAAAATCTTTGATAGGATAAAACCACAAAGGAGCTTAAATCAGCATTACATGTGTTTTGTTTCTCACAAAGTCCAGAATACCTGAACAGCAATTGTTACTAAGTCTTATAATATTGAACAGCAATAACAAAAAAATGTATCCATCAATGGGAAAGTAAACTTTACTGATGTTTCAAATGTCATTATTACTTTGTTTGTTTATCACAGTCTCTCTACATTTCTAACAACCCTTTGCGAATTTGTACATTTTTACATTTATAGTGTTCTCATTTATCATATAGGCTTATTTAAATAAGAAACATACAAATGTGGAAACATTTTTTAAGTTTTTAAATATAAATAGAAAATTTTCATAAACTTTCTAGTATCTCTCACTTCCATACATGACTACTAGAAAAATCATAACTTTGACTAGATGGACCTTTGTTGGCAAAGTTATGTCTCTGCTTTTTAATTGTTGGCAAAGTTATGTCTCTGCTTTTTAATACGTTTTCTAGATTGGTCATAGCTTTTCTTCCAAGGAGCACGTGTCTTTTAATTTCATGGTTGCAGTCACCATCAGCAGTGATTATGGAGCCCAGGAAAATAAAGTCTGTTTCATTGTTTCCATTTATTCCCCATTTATTTGGCATGAAGTGATGGGACTGTATGCCGTGATTTTAGTTTTCTGAATGTTGAGTTTTAAGCCAGCTTTTTCACTCTCCTTTTTCACTTTCATCAAGAGACTCTCCATAAAGAAAGCTGGATGCCGAAGAATTGATGCTTTTGAACTGTGATGCTGGAGAAGACTCTTGAGAGTCCCTTGGACTGCAAGGAGATCAAACCAGTCAATCCTAAAGGAAATCAGTCCTGAATATTCACTGGAAGGACTGATGCTGAAGCTGAAGCTCCAATACTTTGGCCTCCTAATGTGAAGAACTGACTCATTGGAAAAGACCCTGATTCTGGGAAAGATTGAAGCCAGGAGAAGGGGATAAAGAGAGGATGAAATGGTTGGATGGCATCACTGATCCGATGGACATAGTTTGAGCAAGCTCTGGGAGTTGGTGATGGACAGGGAAGCCTGGTGTGCTGCAGTCCATGGAGTTGCAAAGAGTCAGACACTACTGAGTGACTGAACTGATCTGGTATCTACTATAACATACATCTTCTATAAATTAGCACTTACAATATTGTATTTTGAAATCATTTCCCACTGCCTCACTTTCTGCAATAAAAGGATAGTCCTTGCTGAATCATTCATTTTTATTTCCTAACTTCAATATAAATCTTTCTAAGATGAAACATGCTGAAGTAGCAAGTGTTTTCTCAGGAGATTTCTGGAATCAGGGAAGGGCTAATATATATTAAACATTTTATTAATGAATCTTGTAATTAATATGTTTGAATATTACTTCAGGAAACGATACTTAATAATTTATTTTATTTTATAAAACAGATCTCAAGCATACTTTGAAAGTGAAAGTGAAGTCACTCAGTTGTGTCCGACTCTTTGCGACCCCATGGACTGTAGCCTACCAGGCTCCTCCATCCATGGTATTTTCCAGGTAAGAGTACTGGAGTGGTGTGGGGTGCCATTTCCTTCTCCAGGGGATCTTCCCATTCCAGTGATCGAACCCAGGTTTCCCACATTGCAGGCAGATGCTTTACTTTAGGAACACTATAGAGTAAAAATTTCTCATACAAGTAACATTTTGCTTAAGTTTAATATAAAAGTCACTGAACTTAGAATAGCAGGAAAACTGACAATAAGACATCTTTGATGAGATAATACAATATTGGGAAAAAACACTTTTCTGGTTAGATTTTCAAAGATTAGAAGGTAAAGGAAGATTTAAGTTGCCCACACTAATTTGTTTTAGAAAGCCTGAAGGAAACAATGTCCTTCATGCTTAAATCCTAATTTTAAATTAACAAAATGCTTCCTGTGAAGATAAAAGTAATTGGAGACTTTTGGTCTGTGCAGTTGAAACTCAGACAGCATTTCTGCTCTTAATTTGATGATGGATTCTTTTTAAGGTTTTACTTGGTACAGGATTTGTGATTTTTGTTGTAATTATCCACTAGATGCGATGTTGAAAGTGAAAAGATGTAAGCACTGATCTACAGAAGTAACAAAGAATATCTGGCAATTATTCATACAATTTTGTTAAAGAAATGCATTACCTTAAATGTAGAGCACTAATCTCATTTCCTTGACTATTTTCTTGCTAACCTCACTCAAGAAGAATGTATCTGGCATAAGTTTTGAGGACCGATACTTTTCTATTTTTAAGTACTTTTTTTACTTCCCCAAATATTGCATGTTGTCTTTAATATAGTAAATCCTAAATATTAATAAATAATGACTAATATTTATAAACAAAATAATATAATGTCATTTATGTTTTTCCTTGAAAATTCAATCAGCCAATTCAATCCAACGATAGCACAGAAATTTTTGTTGTTAGCAAAGCTCATGGATTTTCTTTTTTATAATTTTATTTATTTATTTATTTTTGGCTGTGCTGAGTCTTCCTTGCAGTGCAGGATTTTCTCTAGTTTCAAGAAGTGGGGGTTAGTCTCTAGTTGGGTGGACTTCTCACTGCAATGGCTTCTCTTGTTGCAAAACACAGGCTCTAGGGTACATGGGCTCAGTAGTTGTGGCTCCTGGACCCTAGAGCACAAGCTTAATAGCTGTGGCACATGCAATTAGTTGCTCCACAGAATGTGGGATTCACCATTCTGCTGTATGTGGAATCTTCCCCAATCAGGAATTGAACCCGTTTCTCCAGAATTGGCAGACAGATTCTTTACCACTGAGCCACCAGAGAAGCCCTGGAAGCCTTTTCTTTAAATGAGAAGGTAGCTTTGACATTTATATCACTAGTTTGCTTGTGAAATGACTATTACATAAATAAGCCATGGTAGAAAGATTGTTCTACTTCAATAACTATTTATCTGCAGGTACACTTATGTATCTATTTATGCAAGAAATAACTGCACTAAAAACAATGGAAGAAATAATCAATAGGGAATGTATTCACTTGACTCATGGTCATTTATTCATTCAACGAACAATTCTAGCCAGCTAACACTGGCAACCTCCAGAACTGTGAAAGGAGATAATATATTGTTGAGCTAAGTCATTCAGTTTTCAGGCTCAAAAACTAGATTGTTATGCAGTAACAAGCAGTGGTAGCATACATTTCAACGTTATTTTCATGATACTTCTAGTATAAAATAGTCAAACATATAATGAAATAATTCTGCTTTGTGAATATTCTGGTTACTATGTAGCCCCTACTTAAATAAATAGATATTTAGCTTTCATATCTGGAAAAACTATGAACTTTGAACTCTGAGCAAATGAACAATGATACCTTTGTACCTGCCTTCATATGGGTTGGAAATAGTGGAATGAATTAGCTTCTGTGTTCAGACTCCCAGCTGCCTTCTGAGGCAAGATATTCTGTTTTGTGAATAAGAATAAATAAGGAGTATTCTGCTTCAAGTCAATCATGTTGGACCTTGCCTCGTCATCTTAACAACAAGTAAAGAGCTGAACAGACTGAAAAATCAACACTTCATAAAGCCTTAAGATGGGGCTGGTGGTGGTGCTTTAGTTGCTAAGCTGTGTCCGACTCTTGCCACCTCATAGACGAGGCTCCTCTGTCCATGGGATTTCCCTGGCTAGAGTACTGGCATGGGTTGCCATTTCCCTGTGTCTCCTGCATTGCAGAAGGATTCTTTGCAGCTGAGCCACCTGGGAAGCCTCCATAAGAGAGGTGAGGACAAGACAAACCAATGCCCCCAATATTGGAGAGACAGGTGAATACAGGGAGTGCTGACTTACTAGAGCAGCGGCAAGCAGAAACCACACAGGAACCAGAGCTGGGGTAGGAAAACCAGAACAGTGATTAATGAATTACTGGAGGCTCAGAGTGAACAACTCTAACAGTTAAAGACTCCAGGGGGACCCAGTAATAAGAAATCTCACAATATTGTGAAATTTACCTCTAGGATATCAACCAGGATCTCACGGTAAATACTGGAGAAAAATCCCCTCATGCTTCCAGCAGCAGGAAGGGAAAGGAATCATTTTGACATATACCATAGTACCCTGTTCTTCATAACAAGGTCTGCCATCAGGGGAATGTAGTTGACTAACTGTTCTGCCTAACCTACTGGGGTATTGTCAAAGTCTAACAGATCTGGAGAAAGGGAAATACCAAACTAGAGCTTAACCTAGCCATCCTGTCTCTCCTAAGGGGGAAAATGCTCATTAAAATACAGACACCTAATCATAGGCTATAGAATGCTTCCCATAACATCACGCTTGCACACATTACTATCACATTACTAAAGGCCTATTTACAGCAGTTCCTTTTACCCAGTACAGAACAGAGTACTCAAGAACTGTGGAACAATTAAAGAATGTGTAACATACACATATTGAGAATACCAGAAAAAGAGAGAAAGAAACAGAAAAAATATTTAAACAATAATGACTGAGAATTCCCCCAAATTAATGTCAGGTAACAACAGTGTCAGGAACCCAGAAAACAACTCATATTTCTCTTATTCTTAATTTAACTTTCCTTACTTTGAAGTCTGCTCTGTTTGAAATTAATATACCTTTTTTTGATTAATGTTAACATTATTTTTCTCTATCCATTTACTTATATTTGTGTGTGTGTGTGTGTGTGTGTGCTTAGTCATGTATGACTCTACAGACTCATGAACTGTAGCCCACTAGGCTCCTCTGTCCATGGAATTTTCCAGGCAAAAATACTGAAGTGGGTTGTCATTTCATTCTCCAGGGTATTATACACAAATACACATACACACACACATATGTGTATGAGTCTTTATATTTAGGATGTGTGGGTTTTTTTCAGAAAACAGTAATTGAATAGTATGCTTTGATTAAATCTGAAATCTCTGTCCATTAATTGAAGAATTTAGACTATTGACTTTCAAAAGGATTATTGATGCAGTTGGATTGATATGTACTATATCTGTTACTGTATTCTGTTTGTTGAACTTCTTCTTTGTTCCTGTTTTTGTTGTCTGTTGTTTTTCTGTCTTTTGTGGTTTAATTGAGCATTTTTAATGATTATATATTTTTTTCCTTTCATATCATGCCAGTTATAGCTCTTTTTTTTAGGATTCCTCTTGACTTTGCAATATATATTTATCACTAATCCAAGTCCACTTTTAAATACCACTGTAGCACCTCACAGATAGTGTGAGTACAACATAAGAACTAAATAATTCTAATTTTTTCCCTTTTTTCTGTATTTTTTATATCATTCATTTCACTTATAGACAAGCATACATATAATCAGTATATATGTATATATATATATACACATACACACACATAAGATACATGTAATAACCATATATAATCAAATGCATTGTTGTTATTATTATTTTACACAAACTTGCATTTATTAAATCAATTAAGAATAAGAAACTTTTAATTTTCCCTGCTTATTCCTTCACTGATGCTCTTCTGTTTTTCCTATAGATTCAAGTTTCTGTACTATTCAATATATTATTTTTCTCTCTCTAAAGAATTTCTTTTAATAATTGCTACCATAGCATGTGTGTTCCAGTTTCTCTGTATCATCACCAGAATTTGTCATTACTGTTTTTGTGTTAGCAACTCTGATAGGTGATGTGGCAATGTGGTTTTAACTAGCATTTCTCTAATGGCTAATAATGTTGAACACATTTTCATGGACTTTTTCTATCTGTATGTCTTCTCTGAAATGTCCCTTCATGTGTTTTGGTCATGTTCTAATTGGATTGTTTCATTACATTAGAGACTTAGCATTTGTTATAAATTCTAAGCACCAGCTCTTGTCAGACAGCTGAATTACAACTGTTTAATCTGTAGCTTGTCTTTTCATCATCTTAACAGTGTCCCAGAAAGAGAAATGTATTTAATTTAATGCAGTCAGTTTAACAAGTTTTCCTTTTAAGAATCTTGCTTTTGATGGCGAATCTCTTTGCCTAATCCTAGTCTTGAAGACTTTTCCCCATTTTTTTTTTTTTTTTTTGCTCAAAACATTTAGTTGTTCTTTATTTTCTTCATTTGTGGAAAAAGTAATCTTTCCTATCTTGAATTTTTTGCATTTTGTCAAAATCCCTTAGGTATATTTCTGTGGATCTATTTCTGTTTCAATTTTATTGATCTTATTTTGCACAAATAACCATATTTTATTCATTTCATCTATTATTTTCCTGTTTTCAATTTTGTTTCTGCTCTTTATTTCTTTCTTTCTGATTGTTTTAAGAGTTTCTTGTTATTGTTTGTTGGTTGGTTATTTATTGCATTTCTTTTTCTAGGCTCTTGATGTGGCTACTTAGATTAGTGATTTGAGTCTTTTCTTCCAATCTAATGCATGAATTTACATTAATGTCCCTTTAAGTAGCATTATTTTAAATGCTTTCCACGAATTTTGATATTTTAATGTTCTCAGTTTACTATATGTTTTAATTTATATTGTGCTTCCCTCTTTGACCCATGGACTATTTTGTAGTGTTTTGTTTAGTTTTCAAACTTTTGGAAATATTCCTATCTTTCTGTTATTAACTTCTAGTTTGATTTATTTGTAGTCAGAGACTGTACTATGTAGAATTTAAATTCCTTTAAATTTGTTGAAATGTGTTTTGCAGCTCAGGGTATGTTACTATATGTTTGGGGGGGATTTTTAAAATAAAGTATATATAGCCACCAGAGATGGTGGACATTCTGTAGGTGTTTATTAGATCCCTCCATTTGGTGGTGATGTTAACTTTTTTATATAACTTGATTGGTTTTCTGCCAATTAGATGTATCAGTTGTTGAGAGATGGTGTGGAAGTCTCCAGTACCATGGTGGATTTACCTAGTTTCCTTTCAGTTTCATCAAGTTCTGCTACACATATTTTGCAACTCTGGTTTTTGTTGCATACTTTTATGATTGCTATGTGCTCTTGGTGTGTGCTGTGCTGTGTTGTGCTTAGTCACTCAGTCCTATCCAACTCTTTGCAACCTCATGGACTGTAGCCCACCAGGCACCTCTGTCCATGGGGATTCTACAGGCAAGAATACTGAAGTAGGTTGCCATGCCTTCCTCCAGGAGATCTTTCCAACCCAGGGACTGAATCCAGGTCTCCCGCATTGCAGGTGGATTCCTTACCATCGGAGTCACCAGAGAAGCCCATGAACACTGGAGGGGGTAGCCTATCCCTTCTCCAAGGGATCTTCCTTACCCAGGAATTTAACCAGTGTCTCCTGCATTGCAGGCTGATTCTTTATCAGCTGAGCTGCCAGGGAAGCCCTGTGTTCTTGGTAGACTGTGCTCTTGGTAGATATTTTCTCATTATGAAATGGTCCACCTTCTCTCTGATAATATTTTTTTGTTCTCTGTTCTTTATCTGTTATAAATATAGTCACCCCTGTTTTCTTTTGATTGATATTAACATGATGAACCTTTTCTATTCTTTTGTCTGTCTACTTGTTATGTTTGAAGTGAGATTCAGCCAGCATAAATTTGGGTCATATATTTTAGGTCACTTCCCCAATTTATGGCTTACGTCTGACTTTTTATTTTGAAATTTGTCTCTCTTGTCCTTTCTCTTTCTATTTCTCCCTCTTTGACTCCCTGCTGTTACCTGAAATTTTTAAATAATTTCATTTTTATGTATGTATTAGCTATTCACAAAACTTTATATTTTATTCTCTTCATTTTAACCCTAAGTATTTGAAGGCAGGAAATGATAAAAAGAGTAAAACTAAAAACTACTGAGTTTGAAAAATTGAACTCTTTAATATAAGGCACCTCCGCTAATATCCTAGTAAGTGAAAGCCACAAAATTTAAGATTAATTTCCTCAGGGAAATATGATAAACTTATTTTTTGATTCAGGTAGAAAGAGAACAATTTTATTACAGTTGCTCAGTACAGTATAATTTCTTATTTCCAACAGGACCTTTACTTTTTTACTTTTCCTTTTTTCTGAAGAAAGCTATTCTGCAATAAGTTTTGGGCTATCAGTAAAGTTTAGGGCTAAATAAGCCATATAAGGAGCTATTGTCATGCTGTATGAAGATCCATGCTTGAAAGTATACCCCATGCAAAATCAGCAGTATTTTTTGGTGATGATACAATCTGTAAGGAATCATTATTTAGATATCTTCATTTACTATTGCTACTAATATTTAGGGCTTCCTTGATGATTCAGTGGTAAATAATCCACCTGCTAATGCAGGAGAAACAGTTTTAATCCTTGAGTTGAGAAGATCTCCTGGAGAAGGAAATGGCAACTCTTGCCTGGGAAATCCCATGGACAGAGGAGCATGCCAGGCTACAGTCTATGGAGTCGCAAAAGAGTTGGACGTGACTTAGTGAATAAACAACAACAGTAACAACTAAATTTTACAAGGAAAATAAAACACTGTGTTTTTCATAATAATAATAATAAAAGACGCATGGCTACATTTGAGTTGGTGAAGAGGATTACAGACATAATCACTGGCGTCTTTAATCTTCCAAAGATCCACTGTAGAGCTTACCGCCATATAGCCATATAGCCACCAACTGTACAATAGGGCTTCCTAGATGGCCCTAGTGG
This sequence comes from Giraffa tippelskirchi, assembly GCF_054371585.1. Lineage (NCBI taxonomy): Eukaryota > Metazoa > Chordata > Mammalia > Artiodactyla > Giraffidae > Giraffa > Giraffa tippelskirchi. Next base: position 128,226,271 of record NC_137277.1, on the reverse strand, counting down.
TAAAGAATTTGCCTGCTAATGCAAGAGACATAGGAGAGATCCTTTGGAGTAGGAATTGGCACCCCACTCCAGTATTCTTGCCTAGAAAATTCCATGGACAGAGGAGCCTGAAGGGCTGCAGTCTATGAGGCTGTAAAGAGTCAGATACAACTGAGCACTGAACAAAATTTTACAATAGAATTTTTATTATTTTTATTTTTTATTATTTTTATCTGCTTTATCACATATGTTATCCATCTATCTGTGTCTCTGTCCAACCATCAAAGCCTGAGTTTTAAAATACTCCATTTTGTTACCTTTCATGTATGTTTAAAAACATTCTGTGAATTACACAGCATCTTTAAAATCCTCTCATCATCAATGTGGCATTCAGAATGTGTCCCTAGATAGCTATGTAAGGATGAATGGATGCATAAATGGGTTAAAGTGAAAGTTTTAGTTGCCCAGTTGTGTCCAGATCTCTGCACCCCATAGACTGTAGCCCACTAGGCTCCTCTGTCCATGGAATTCTCCAGGCAGGAATATTGGAGTGGCTAGCCTTACCTGTCTCCATCTGGTCTTCAGAACCCAGGATGGAACCTTGGTCTCCTGCATTACAGGAGGATTCTTTACCACGTGAGCCACCAGGTAAGGGGTATAAATGGGTAGGTACATATAAGGATAAAAGGACAGAATAAAACCAAAGATGGTAGAATTAAAAACAAAGCTCTTCTATCTCTTCTTATTCATTTCCTTTCATCCTGTGAATTTTCTACTTGCTAATTTGTTGCAATTTTAAAATGGAAAGAAGAAAAAAAGACTGTGTTGTCTAACACTATAAAATGCTCTGCACAGGCAAATTATGATAATAAAACATCATCATCATCATCATGGACAAGATGGAGTGATTTTTTTAATCCTCACAAATATTCCCCAAATTTTAGAAATTTAGTAAAGAAAATCAAGGCACAAAGACATTAATCTAGTTACATATGTCACATAACATATAATCATGTCACATAATTCATATATCCTCTGTCTTCCTCTTTTGATAATCTACCTTTAGTCTCTTTGTGAAAAACTGAGACATCCTTGCTGTTCAGGAATTTTAGTCCTCAGATAATTATGTCCATCATCCTCTTCACTGAACTGACCCAGACGCAGCCATGTTTTCTTTCTCCTGTACACAAATACTGCTTTATTTTCCTTGGAAATTAAACTTTAGTAGTGTTAGCCAATTAAGATGTCCAAATAATGATGCCTGGAAATTGCATTATCATCTAAAATACTGCTGATTTCTGTATGCTCTTTATTTCCTCCTGTAGGTTACCTGAACATTTCTTTTATAATTCTATTTCGATTTATCTATAGCATTTTTGAGTTTGTTTTTTTTTTTAATTATGGTGGATACAATAAATTCTCTGTCAGATAATTCTAATATTTCTATCTTCTCAATGTTGGCATGTTTTAATTACCTTTCCAGGTTCATTTTGAGGTCTTTCTGGTTCTTAACATGATAAATAATTTTTGTTTAAAACCTGGACATTGTGTGTAGTATGCAACTCTAGATCTTCTGTAACAGAGAGGTAATATTCTGTTTTAGATAGAAGATCATTTTGAAAGAGGAAGGTAATATGCCATCTCATTACTGCTGAAGAAGAGTCAAAGTCCATGTTCCCTACTTGATACCTATTATAACCAAGGTTGTGGTTCCTCTTTAATGGTGGATGGATATAGGAATTTTCTCTTCCACCAGGTCTCTTTTAATTTTTCTTTTGATAATCTGCCTTTAATCTCTTTGTGAAAACTAAGAAATCCTTGCTGAGAAGGAATTTTAGTCCCTAGGTAATTAAGCTCATAATCCTCTTCATGGACTTCAGGGGTAGAAGGGAGCTGTGTTACTGTTCCCATGTTGCTTTCACTAATACCATGGGAAAGTAGGAAATGATTTCATCACTAGCTGGAAGATGCTGAATGTCCTGATTCTCACATCACTCCAGTGGAAAGAAAGAGGGGTACTTTTTTATTGTCTGGTGGGGTGGAAATACAAGCTCCTCATGTGGTCTCCAATGACACAAGATGGGTGCCTTGCTCCAGCCTTATGAGAGTGGAAATTTATGCTCTCATTGGCTTTTTCTGGTGAGCCTGCGGTGGAACAACTGTTTTTTGATGGTGTTCTTTGGTTCAGAATTGTATTGTATGTGTGTGTATGATGTTTGGATGGATTAGTACAATTATTTTGTAAATGTTTTCTGCCCTTGTAGGCTTCCCCTTTCCTGGTCCTTTGACCAGAGAGAGAAGGTTTTCGTTAGTACGTTTTTGGTCCGTGTCTATTAGTGTTTCCAGGTTATTATCTTCTTTAGCACCGAATCTGAATTATGTAAGGACAAGAGAAAACAGAAAAAACTCACCACGGTTGTTTTTTCCATTCCAGGACCCCTAACTAGTTCGCTTTGTGTTTTTTCCCTCTTCATCTATTGTAGGTTTCAAGTAGTGCTTTTCTAGAGGTATGAAGAAATATATGTCTGTTCCATTCTTCTGGAAGCAGAAGTCAATATCATTTATAATTAACTGTTTTAACATAGACAGTGTAATAGTCTGTACTTATTAGCAAGATTAAACAAGATGCTCTAACAAAAAGTTGTTCTAATCAGTAACTGATACTCCAAAGGTTGTGTTTTAATAAAAAGACCTCTCTAGGGAGCTCATACAAGGGCTTGAGGCATCATTAACTGGCAAAGAAAATTTCTAGGAAATTTATTTATAATCATGTGTTAAATTTTTATTGCAATATTACACAGAAGGATCAAAGGCCCTTTGTAGGCTATCTAAAAGATTCATTCTTGTTAAGACATTTTTATAGAAGAATTAATCATTATTAGACAGAAAGGAAAAGAAAACCTGGTTAAAGTCAGTATACACTTGATTGACAGTATACACTTGATTGATAAAATCAGTATACACGTGATTGGGAATATAACTTCTCTACAATTTTCAGAACAAATCTATTCTCAATGAAGTTCTGCAAAACTCTTATTTTATCAGAAGCAATAAATTCTTTTTTGAAGAAAGTTGTGAGTCATGGCCCTCTATTCTCAGTGAAGTTCTTCAAAACGTGCTTATTTTATCAGAAGTCGTAATTTCTTTTTAGAAGAAAGCTGTGAGTCATGGTTCCAAGAAGTTTCCAAACCATGTTTGGGAGAACATTTCTTTTATAATCATATCAATACCAAAGACTTTCTTTTTTTTTGATTTATTTATTTTAATTTGGGGCTAAATACTTTACAATATTGTGGTGGTTTTTGCCATACATTCACATGAATAAGCCATGTGTGTACATGTGTTCCTGATCTTGAACCCCCCTCTCACCTCCCCATCCATCCCTTCCCTCAGGGTAATCTCAGTGCAACAGCCCTGAGCACCCTGTCTCATGCATTGAACCTGGACTGGTGATCTATTTCACATATGATAATATACATGCTTCAATGCTATTCTCTCAAATCATCCCACCCTCACCTTCTCCCACAGACTTCAAAAGTCTGTTCTTTACATCTGTGTCTCTTTTACTCTCTCACATATAGGGTCATGCTTACCATCTTTCTAAATTCCATATATATGCATTAATATACTGTATTGGTGTTTTTATTTCTGGCTTACTTCGCTCTGTATAATAGACTCCAGTTTCATCCACCTCATTAGAACTGATACAAATGCATTCATTTTAATAGCTGAGTAATATTCCAATGTGTATATATACCACAGCTTTCTTATCCATTCGTCTGCCGATGGACATCTACATTGTTTCTGTGTCCTGGCTATTATAAAAGTGTTGTGATGAATATTGGGGTACACGTGTCTCTTTCAATTCTGGTTTCCTCGGTGTGTATGCCCAACAGTGGGAATGCTGGGCGTATGGCAGTTCTATTTCCAGATTTTTAAGGAATCTCCACACTGTTCTCCATAGTGGCTGTACTAGTTTGCATTCCCACCAGCAGTGTAAAGGGGTTCCCTTTTCTCCACACCCTCTCCAGCATTTATTGTTTGTAGACTTTTTGATAGCATCCATTCTCACTGACATGAGCTGGTACCTCATTGTGGTTTTGATCTGCATTTCTCTGATAATGAGTGATGTTGAGCATCTTTTCATGTGTTTGTTAGCCATTTGTGTGTCTTCTTTGGAGAAACGTCTGTTTAGTTGTTTGGCTCATTTTTTGATTGGTTTGCTTACTTTTCTGGAGTTGAGCTGCAGGAGTTGCTGCTTGTGTATTTTTGAGATTAATTCTCTGTCATTTGCTATCATTTTTCTCCCATTCTGAAGGCTGCCTTTTCACCCTGCTTGTAGTTTCCTTCATTGTGCAAAAGCTTTTAAGTTTAATTAGGAACCATTTGTTTATTTCTGCTTTTATTTCCATTACTCTGGGAGGTGGGTCATGGAGGATCCTGCTATTATTTACGTCAGAGAGTTTTTCCTATATTCTCCTCTAGGAGTTTTATAGTTTCTGGCCTTACGTTTAGATCTTTAATCAATTTTGAGTTTATTTCTGTGCATGGTGTTAGAAAGTCTTCTAGTTTCATTCTTTTACAAGTGGTTGACCAATTTTCCCAGCATCACTCGTTAAAGAGATTGTCTTTTCTTCACTGTAAATTCTTGCCTCCTTTGTCAAAGATAAGGTGTCCATAGGTGCATGGGTTTATCTCTGGGCTTTCTACCGTGTTCCATTGATCTAAATTTCTGTCTTTGTGCCAGTACCATACTGTCTTGATGATTGTAGCTTTGTAGTATAGCCTGAAGTCAGGCAAGTTGATTCCTCCAGTTCCATTCTTCTTTCTCAAGATTGCTTTGTCTATTCGAGGTTTTTTGTAGTTCCATACAAATTGTAAAATTATTTGTTCTAGTTCTCTGAAAAATACCGTTGATAGCTTGATAGGAGTTGCACTGAATCTACCAATTACTTTGGGCATACTCATTTTCACTATATTGATTCTTCCAATCTATGAACATGATATATTTCTCCATCTATTTGTGTCATCTTTGATTTCTTTCATCAGTGTTTTATAGTTTTCTATACATAAGTCTTTTGTTTCTTTAGGTAGATTTATTCCTAAGTATTTTATTCTTTTTGTTGCAATGGTGAATGGAATTGTTTCCTTAATTTCTCTTTCTGTTTTCTCATTGTTAGTGTATAGGAATGCAAGAGATTTCTGTGTGTTAATTTTATATCCTGCAACTTTACTATATTCATTGATTAGCTCTAGTAATTTTCTGGTGGAGTCTTTAGGGTTTTCTATGTAGAGGATCATGTCATCTGCAAACAGTGAGAGTTTTACTTCTCTTTTCCAAACTGGATTCCTTTTATTTCTTTTTCTTCTCTGATTTCTGTGGCTAAAACTTCCAAAACTATGTTGAATAGTAGTGGTGAGAGTGGACATCCTTGCCTTCTTCCTGACTTTAGGGGAAATGCTTTCAATTTTTCACCACTGAGGATAATGTTTGCTGTGGATTTAAAATATATGGCTTTTATTATGTTTAGGTATGTTCCTTCTACGCCTGCTTTCTGGAGGGTTTTTATCATAAATGGATGTTGAATTTTGTCAAAGGCTTTCTCTGCATATATTGAGATAATCATATGGTTTATATCTTTCAATTTGTTAATGTGGTATATCACTTTGATTGATTTGCAAATATTGAAGAATCCCTGCATCCCTGGGATAAAGCCCACTTGGTCATGATGTATGCTGTTGGATTCTGTTTGCTAGAATTTTGTTAAGGATTTTCGCATCTATGTTCATCAGTGATTTTGGCCTGTAGTTTTCTTTTGTTGTGGCATCTTTGTCTGGTTTTGGTATTAGGGTAATGGTAGCCTCATAGAATGCGTTTGGAAGTTGACCTTCCTCTGCAATTTTCTGGAAGAGTTTGAGTAGGATAGGTGTTAGCTCTTCTCTAAAATTTTGGTAGAATTCAGCTCTGAAGCCATCTGTTCCTGGAATTTTGTTTGTTGGAAGATTTCTGATTGCAGTTTTGATTTCTGTGCTTGGGATGGGTCTGTTAAGATTTTCTATTTCTTCCTGGTTCAGTTTTCAAAAGTTATACTCTTCTAAGAATTTGTCCATTTCTTCTAAGTTGTCCATTTTATTGGCATATAGTTGCTAATAGTAGTCTCTTACAATCCTTTGTATTTTTGTGTTGTTTGTTGTGATTTATCCATTTTCATTTCTAATTTTGTTGATTTGATTCTTCTCCCTTTTTTTCTTGATGAGTCTGGCTAATGGCTGTTCTATTTTATTTATCTTCTCAAAGAACCAACTTTTAGCTTTGTTGATTTTGGCTATGGTCTCCTTTGTTTCTTTTGCATTTATTTCTACCCTAATATTTTTATGATTTCTTTCCTTCTACTAACCCTGGGGTTAGAAGAACCCTGAGGTTCTTCATTTCTTCTTTTTCTAGTTGCTTTAGGTGTAAAGTTAGGTTATTTATTTGATTTTTCTCCTGTTTCTTGGGGTAGGCTTTTATTGCTATGAACCTTCCCTTAGCACTGCTTTTACTGAATCTCATATGTTTTGGGTTGCTGTGTTTTAATATTCATTCGTTTCTGTGCATATTTTGATTTCTTTTGTGGTTTGTTGGTTATTCAGAAGTGTGTTATTTAGCCTCCATATGCTTGCATTTTTAATAGTAATTTGTTTTCCTGTAGTTAACATCTAATCTTACCACATTGTGATCAGAAAAGATGCTTGAGATTATTTCAATGCTTTTGAATTTACCAAGGCTAGATTTATGGCCCAAGATGTGTTCTATCTTGGAGAAGCTTCTGTGTGCACTTGAGAAAAAGGTGAAATTCATTGTTTTGGGGTGAAATATCCTACAGATATTAATTAGGTCTAACTGGTCCACTGTGTCATTTACAGTTTGTGTTTCCTTGCTAATTTTCTGTTTAGTTGATCTATCCATAGGTGTGAGTGGGGTATTAAAGTCTCCTACTATTATTGTGTTACTGTTTATTTCCCCTTTCATACTTGTTAGCATTTGTCTTACATATTGTGGTGCTCCTATGTTGGGTGCCTATGTATTTATAATTGTTATATCTTCTTCTGGGAGTCATCCTTTGATCATTATGTAGTGTACTTTTTTGTCTCTTTTCACAGCCTTTATTTCAAAGTCTATTTTATCTGATATGAGTATTGCTATTCCTGCTTTCTTTTGGTCTCCTTTTGCCTGAAATATCTTTTACCAGCCCTTCCCTTTCAGTCTGTGTGTGTCCCTTGTTTTGAGGTCAGTCTCTTGTAGACACCATATATGGGGGTCTTGTTTTTGTATCCATTCATCCAGTCTTTGTCTTTTGATTGGGACATTCAACTCATTTACATTTAAGGTAATTATTGATAACTATGATCCCGTTGCCATTTACTTTGTTGTTTTGAGTTTGAGTTTATAAACCTTTTCTGTATTTCCTGTCTAAAGAAGATCCTTTAGCATTTGTTGAAGAGCTGGTTTGGTGGTTTGGTGCTGAATTCTCTCAGTTTTTTCTTGTCTGTAAAGCTTTTGATTTCTCCTTCATATTTGAGTGAGATCCTTGCTGGGTACAGTATCTGGGTTGTAAATTTTTCTGTTTCATCATTTGAAGTATGTCCTGCCATTCCCTTCTGGCTTGAAGAGTTTCTATTAAAAGATCAGCTGTTACCCTTATAGGAATCCCCTTGTGTGTTATTTGTTGTTTTTCCCTTGCTGCTTTTAATATTTGTTCTTTGTGTTTGATCTTTGTTAATTTGATTAATATGTGTCTTGGGGTGTTTCACCTTGGGTTTATCCTAGTTTCTTGGAGTTGGATGGCTATTTCCTTCCCCATTTTAGGGACATTTTGAACTATTATCTCCTCAAGTATTTTCTCATGGCCTTTCTTTTAGTCTTCTTCTGGGACTCCTATGATTCAAATGCTGGGGCCCTTAACATTGCCCCCGAGGTCTCTGAGGTTGTCCTCATTTCTTTTAAATCTTTTTTCTTTTTTCCTCTCTGCTTCAACTATTTCCACCATTCTATCTTCCACCTCACTATCCTAACTTCTGCCTCAGTTATTCTACTGTTGGTTCCCTCCAGAGTGCTTTTGATCTCAGTTATTGCATTATTCATTATTGATTGATTCTTTTATTACTTCTTCTATGTCCTTTTTAAACTTTTCATGCATCTTCTCAATCCTTGTCTCCAGACTATTTATCTCTAACTCTGTTTTGTTTTCAAATTTTTAGATCATTTTTACTATCATTATTCAGAATTTTTTTCAGATAGACTCCCTATCTCCTCCTCTTTTGTTTGGTTTGGTGGGAATTTATCATGTTCCTTTACCTGCTGAGTATTTCTCTGCCTTTTCATCTTATTTAGATTGCTGTGTTTGGGGTGGCCATTCTGTTATGTTGGAAGTTTGTGGTTCCTCTTTATTGTGGAGGTTCCTCCCTGTGGGTGGGGTTAGACGAGTGGCTTGTCAAGATTTCCTGGTTAGGGAGGCTTGTGTCGGTGTTCTGGTGTGTGGAACTGGATCTCTTCTCTCTGGAGTGCAATGAAGTGTCCCATAGTGAGTTTTGAGGTGTATATGGGTTTGGTGCTACTTTTGGCTGCCTGTATTTTAATGCTCAGGGTTATGTTCCTGCATTGTTGGAGAATCAGCTTGGTATGTCTTGCTCTGAAACTTGTTGGCTCTTGGGTGGAGCTTGCTTTCAGTTTAGGTATGCAGGCTTTTGAATGAGCTCTTGTCGATTAATGTTCCCTGGAGTCAGGAGTTTTCTGGTGTTCTCAAGTTTTGGATTTAAGCCTCCTGCCTCTGGCTTTCAGTCTTATTCTTACAGTAGCCTCAAGACTTCTCCATGCATACTGCACCAATGATAAAACCTCTAGGTTAATGTTGAAATGATTCTCCACAGTGGAGGACACTCAGAGAGGTTCACAGAGTTACATGGAGAAGAGAAGAGGGAGGAGGGAGATAGAGGTGACCAGGAGGAGAGGAGGGGAGTCAAAAGGCGAGAGACCAATCTAGCCAGTAATCAGTTCCCTAAGTGTTCTCCACAGCCTGGAACACCCAAAGAGATTCACAGAGTTAAGTAGAGAAGAGAAGTGGGATGGAGGAGATAAGGTGACCTGGGGGAGGAAAAGAAGAGTCAAAAAGGGAGAGAGCAATCAAGCCAGTAATCACACTTGTAAGTAAAAATGAGTACTGAAGATTGGATTCTTAAAGGTACAAAATTGATAACAAATAACAAAAAGCAAAAATTAAAAATCTAGAGTAGAGGTTAGATCTCAAAAATACAATATTAAAAATACAAAACAAAAATGCAAAAATTATAAATATATATATATGAAATTTGCTTTAAAAACAGGGTCTACTTTTTGCAAGGTAATAGTAGGTTTTAAATATGAAAATTAAAGGAGTAATAAAGAACTTCAAAATTTTTAAAAATTAAAAATGATAGTAGTAAAATATATCTAGGAATTTCTCTGGAGCTGTTGAGGACAGTGTGTGGTCAGTTCAGTTTCAGATAGTTCCTTGTTTCATCTTATCCTTCTTCTCAAGGTCTATAAGCCCCTTCCAATGTAGTCAATGCTAACTACAGGATTTTAATCTGTTGCACCTGTCACTTCCAAAGCGGTTCCCTCTTCTTTGTTTATTTTGGCTTCCTGTGTTTTCAGGTCTCTTCAGTGTCTAGTTTCTGCCCTCACACAAGGGGGGGAAGGTCATTTATTTAGGCTCACTTGTTCTATTTTGCTATGGAGAGGGCAGAACACTGCAAACAAATATCACTGGTGTGTGTAGGGGGTTCTCACAGTGTCTGGGCCACGCTGGGTTTGCCCTCGCTCATGGCGTGTGTGATTTCCCAGTCTACACTGCTCAGGTTCCAGACTGCTGTGCAGGGGAACCGTCTAAAGTGGGCCCTGGGTTGCGTGCACTTCCCAGGTCTAAGCCACCTAGGTTCAGGTTCTCGAGTACTCCGCAAAGGCACAGACTCGGTTTGGCCTGTGTTTTGTGCCCTTCCCAGGTCCGAGCAGCTCAGGCGACCAGGTGCTTGGCGAGCGCATTCTCCCCGGGTGGGTGGTGCGTCTTATCACCTCCCCTGTCCCAGCTGCTCAATTTCCTGGGTGAGCAGCGGGAGCACGATCTCAGGTGTGCCGTGTGTCTCCTCTGGGGAGCTGATCTCTGGCTCTGACCCTCCTGGTGGATGAAAACCGTCCAGGATCTCAGGAATACTTGGTTAACAACTGGGAGCCTGCTCACAATTTGGTAGAGGATGCTGTCTCTGGGGCCAAGTTTACCCCTCACCTTCTGGCTCTGGCTGTCGACCATGTGCTTCCCTGCATCCAGCGAGGGATGGGCCGTTCTGTTGCTGGCTAGCTCTCTTCTGGTATTCGCTCAGTCCTTTCTTCTCTGAGTGGGCTGGGCAGTGTCTTAGGTTAAAGTTTTTCATGGGAAAGTTCTCTCTCTCTCTCTCTTTTTTTCCTCTCTCTCTGGCTATCCAACAGTTTGAGTTGCTATCTCACGGTAGCTCCCTCAGATTGTCCTTAGGGCATTCAGGCTGGGTCCTTACCCTAAGGAATGCAGCCCGCACCTCCTTGTTCAGCTCCTGCTTATGGTGGCAGACACGAGGGTCTGGGCTACTTCTCCACTAGGAGTTGCAGTTAGGCATGCAATCTGTGGGTTTTATTTATTTATTTATTTTCCTCCTGGTTATGTTGCCCTCTGAGATTCCCAAACTCCCCACAGACCCGCTGGTGAGAGAGTTTCCTGGCATTTGGAAACTTCTCCTCTTTTATGGCTCCCTCCCCAGGATGGGTCTCCTTCCCTAACTCTTTGGTCTCTCTTTTTATCTTTTATCTTTTGTCCTACCTCCTTTTGAAGACAATGGGCTGCCTTTCTGGTTGTCTGGTGTCCTCCGCCTGTGTTCAGAAGTTGTTTTGTGGTATTTGCTCAGTGTTAAAATGATCTTTTGATGAATTTGTGGGGGAGAAAGTGGTCTCCCCATCCTCACCATCTTAGGACTGCCTCCCCAAGACTTTCTAATTAAGAATACTAGAAAAAAAAGTTTCGTTTGGAGAAATATATGGCTCATTAAATAGTTTGAATTGTTAGAATTTGACTCTCATTTGGTGAAATCAGTAACAATCATGATGTGGTGAGTGCTTAAGAGTTTATACACATTCTGAATGAATAGTCTCTGCAATATTGACTAGTTGTCTTGATCTACAAATGAGCCGTCACTGAACCACTCATCTGGAGAATCTGTTCTATGCCTCAGTCTGGCTAATAGACACCCTAGTACTTCTGCTAGAGCACTATCATTTTGTCAATCAAACTGACATGCAGGGTGTTATGGACCTCCAAAAAGATTGAGACCAGAGGTCATTGAGCTTACACAAGAGATTTTAAGATTGACTTTTTCCTGCTTTGTTCAAAAGTGTATGTGAAAAAAACAAAAATATTTATATGCAGTAGAGTTTGAATGAAACTTGCTTTCATTGTAACCCATAAAAGAGGTTATTGAAGAGAAAGTGATGTTCACACAGCCAAATATTGCTTAGCTCTTATATTTATAAAAAGTATACAATAATCATGCATCCCAAATTTTCTTTTCCAGTTTGAAACTGTATGTGTATCAGAGCATATTTCTCATTAGTTAAACACTATGATATAATTTTGCTTAAGGAGCTTACCTGGAATATCATATTTTTATAAGAGTTTTGAGACCAGGGAAACTATAGCCCCTGACAATATTCTGTGATTCTAATTACCTAGGAGGAATCTTATTAAAACTTTTATTTCACACCACATCTAATGTTTTTAGTATTTCATATTTTAAAAAACATTATGTTCTTTTCAAGAAATAAAATACATTGTCAACCTTCTTACCTACCCTGATGGTTTATACTTTGTAGGTACCTGCAAACTTCCTAATCAGTGATCTGAAATATCTGTAAAAACACTACTTGCAACAAATTTTCCTTCTGATACCACTCAAGATAAGACACCTATCTTTTATATATGTATCTAAAGAAAGAGAACAATATGAAAATCACTAAACTTTTTACTGCAAGGAGATATAACCAGTCAATCATAAAGGAAATCACTCCTGATTATGCATTGGAAGGACTGATGCTGAAGCTGAAGCTCCAGTACTTTGGCCACCTGCTGCAAAGAACTGACTCACTGGAAAAAACTCTGATGCTGGGAAAGATTGAAGGCAAGAGAAGGGTACAAAAGAGGATGAGATGTTTGGATAGCATCACGAACTCAATGGACATGAGTTTGAGCAAGCTCTGGGAGTTGGTGATGGACAGGGAAGTCTGGAGTGCTATAGTCCATGGGGTCACAAAGAGTTGGACATGACTGAGTGACTGAACAGAACTGAAACTTTTCTTTTTAACTTATCTTTCCAAGCATGTTTTGTAGATTTAGAATTCTCAAGTCATTCCTCAATTCATGGAATGTATTATGCCTTTTGCAATGTTACATTTGATTAATGTTAACTGTACATTGGCCTTTCCTGGTGGCTCAGTTGGTAAAGAATCTGCCTGCAATGCAAGAAGGTCGGGTTCTATCCATTCTATTTATATTCTTTATTTACTTGTTTTTCATTGAGATATAATTGACATATAAAGTTACATTAGTTTCAGGTGAAAACATAATGATTCAATATTTATATACATCTTTATTTTAATTTATGTGCTTACAGGGTTTTATAACTTTCAAAATGAAGCTTAGCCCTAGCATTACTAGGCATTTCCAAAGCATTTTTCAGCAGTAAGTTAGAATTTGTTTACTTATGGGTCTTTCCAACTCCATTAAGATCCTAAGAGAGTTGTATACAGATGCAAACTATTATTATTTCACATAGCCTGCGTTCATCAGATATAAGAGCTGAAAACTGTTATTGGTTTCCTCTCTTTGGGTAACAAACTGCTTGATGAAATGGTAAAGGAAGACACTGCAGTCCATAAAGTCCACAAAGATTTGGACCAAACTGCAGACCAGTGGAAGAGGAAAACATCAAAATTATAGTTTGAAAATATAAATGCTTTTCATATAACCTACTTTACTATTAATATATAGCTCTTAATCTGTAATTTAGGATTAAAGATAAAGAAGTATGGGTCCTATCTAATTTTGAAGGTGCTGAGAAACGGTATAAGAATGCAACTTGCAAAAGAGCCAGGTCATATCTAGTTTCAATATTTATCATTAGCAACTATATAGTATAAAAGATTTTAGTTACGATCTAACTAAAAATGATGAAACTATATGGCAAATCATGTATGGAAGTGAGAGTTGGACCATAAAGAAGAATGAGTGCTGAAGAATTGATGCTTTTGAACTGTGGTGTTGGAGAAGACTCTTTAGATTTCCTTGGACTGCAAGGAGATAAAACCAGTCAATCCTAAAGGAAATCAATCATAAATATTCTTTGGAAGGACTGATGCTGAAGCTGAAGCTCCAATACTTTGACCACCTAATGTGAAGGGCCAACTCATTAGAAAAGACCCTGATGCTGGGAAAGACTGAAGGCAGGAGGAGAAGGGGAAAATATAGGGTGCGATGGTTGGATAGCATCACTGACTCAAAGGACATGAGTTTGAGTAAGCTACAGGAAATGGTGAAGGACAGGGAAGTCTGGTGTGCTGCAGTCTGTGGGGTTACAATGAGTCAGACGCTAGGTCATGTGAGCTCTCTTAAAATACGTTTTTCAGAGAATTTCCATGATTGGTTTCCACCTCTCTGAGTAGTAAATATCTCAACACAGTTGAGGTTTAGATAACAAAAGGCTGGAGAATTTGCCATGGGTATCTGCTACAGAATTTCGTATTTGTTCTCTTACACAAATGTTCAGTCAATCCTCCAGGCCCCAGGAACCCATAGTAAACTAGAATCTATGTAAGTGTTTATATGAGATTTTAAAATAAAAAGGAGAAGAAAAAAAGTACATATCCCAAGAAGATCACAGTTTAAGCCAGCTATTTTTGCATAGGTAATTTTTACAGCTCTCGTGGAGCAAGGTTAATGCTCCATAATGCTCCAGCATCCTACATTCTCTATTTACCTCTGGAGTGTCTTTGTTGCACAAGTGTCTTACTGAGAGACTCAGTTTCTATTAAGGAAAAATGTAATTATAAAAACTTGACATAAAAGCTGGCAAGAAGATCCAACCAGTCCATCCTAAAGGAGATCATCCGGGGTGTTCATTGGAAGGACTGATGTTGAAGCTGCAACTCCAATACTTTGACCACCTCATGCGAACAGGTGACTCATTCGAAAAGACCCTAATGCTGGGCAGGATTGGGGGCAGGAGGAGAAGGAGACGACAGAGGATGAGATGGTTGGATGGCATCACCGACTCGATGGACATGGGTTTGGGTAAACTCCGGGAGTTGGTGATGGACAGGGAGGCCTGGCGTGCTGCGATTCATGGGATCACAAAGAGTCGGACACGACTGAGTGATTGAACTGAACTGAACTGAACTGAACAGCTTTAACATCCATTCATGATTCTTTGTTGCCATAATTGTTACAAAATGTTGACTTTCCAATTCCATCATTTCTTCTACATTTATTTTTTCCCTGTCACACTGTAATTAAAAAAAAAATTAGCCATGTTTAATAAATAAAAATAACTGTAACAAGTGTTATAACATATGTTGGAGGCTTTTGAGGGTTAACCATTCTTAAAACCAGGTGAGTATAAGTGGTCAAAAAACCCAACCCTTGAATCAACCCTTGAGTGTAACAGGTTGACCCTAGTACACCTCTTCCTCTTTGTGTACCTTCCATTCCTGTCAAAGGTAAGGTAAATTACTGCTAAGATGCTATTCAGTTCAGTTCAGTCGCTCAGTCGTGTCCGACTCTTTGAGACCCCATGAATTGCAGCACGCCAGGCCTCCCTGTCCATCACCAACTCCCGGAGTCTACCCAAACCCATGTCCATCGAGTCGGTGATGCCATCCAACCATCTCATCCTCTGTCGTCCCCTTCTTCTCCTGCCCCCAATCCTATCCAGTATTAGGGTCTTTTCCAATGAGTCGACTCTTCGCATGAGGTGGCCAAAGTATTGGAGTTGCAGCTTCAACATCAGTCCTTCCAATGAACACCCAGGATTGATCTCCTTTAGGATGGACTGGTTGGATCTCCTTGCAGTCCAAGGGACTCTCAAGAGTCTTCTCCAACACCACAATTCAAAAGCATCAATTCTGCGGCACTCAGCTTTCTTCACCGTCCAACTCTCACATCCATACATGACCACTGGAAAAACCAAGTAACATCTAAATATCTGCTATATTGTCTGACACCATTTTTTCTCCAATATCAATATTAGAACTTTATTTTTTTTGAAAATTCTTTCTTTTCATTTCTACTGCTCTCTTTTACATGTCTTACATTTTCCCATTACATTTTCACTTCATTGAGAATTGCTATTTACAGAATGTTGTGTATTTCCTGAAGATTT
This sequence comes from Giraffa tippelskirchi, assembly GCF_054371585.1. NCBI lineage: Eukaryota > Metazoa > Chordata > Mammalia > Artiodactyla > Giraffidae > Giraffa > Giraffa tippelskirchi. Next base: position 128,210,821 of record NC_137277.1, on the reverse strand, counting down.
TTGAAAGTCTTCTTTATATTTCCTCTATCATTTTAATATTCTTTATTAATGTGTTGAATTTTTCCTGATAATCCTACACATGCTAATCCATTATTTTGGTATTTTCAAAACAATATCTTTTAGGGGTGTTTATTAAATCTATGGTTCTTCTGTGCTTTAACTATTTTTAAAGATTTTGTATGTCAATATTTCCTATCTTTCCTCAGGCTTAGAGTTCTTTTTCTAAATTGTATTGAATGTCTACTCCATTATTTTTCATACATTTTTGAATGACAGTATTCTGCCCACAAATTATGATGAAAGTATGAATGCAGCTTTAGCCAAATTGCATACATTTAGAGAGATAGTAATCAAATTGTTGTATAGTTTCCAATATTCATCAATATTACAAATTTGGTGTCAGACAAACCGAGATTGAATTCCAGCTCATCCCTTACTTTCAGTTTGTTCTTTAGAGTGTTACTTTATTTTTGCCTTGATTATGTAATTTGCAATGTTGTAATATTGATAGTTTTTCCAGTGGCCATGTATGGATGTGAGAGTTGGACTATAAAGAAAGCTGAGCACCAAAGAATTGATGCTTTTGAACTGTGGTTTTGGAGAAGACTCTTGAGAGTCCCTTGGACTGCAAGGCGATCCAACCAGTCCATCCTAAAGGAGATGAGTCCTGGGTGTTCACTGGATGTTGAAGCTGAAACTCCAATACTTTGGCCATCTGATGCAAAGAGCTGACTCATTGGAAAAGATCCTGATGCTGGGAAGGATTGAGGGCAGGAGGAGAAGGGGACGACAGAGGATGAGATGGCTGGATGACATCACCAACTCGATGGACATGGGTTTGTGTGGACTCCAGAAGTTGGTGATGGACAGCAAGGCCTAGCATGCTGCGGTTCATGGGGTTGCAGCTGATACTGATACTGAATATTGATGATAGAAATGGAGAAACAGGCATGAGTTCTCTATTGCTTATTGATATCTTGGCCAAGATCATGTGTAAAGGTGTGAGCTCTAGAACCACAGTTAGGGTTTGAATTTGAGACCTTTCAAATATTAGTTCTGTGAAGTTTACATAACAGCTCTGCTCTACTGTTTGCTTATCTGTGAAAAAGAGGTGATAGTAGTATACACCTCATAGGTATGCTCTAAGTTTTAAATGTGTCACTGCTGGTAAAACATTATGGCATGTTATAATGAGTACACAAGTAAATTTTGATAATTAAATTTGATAGTCCAGAAAATTTTAATTCAGATTGTCTGACATAGCAGATGTTCAATAAATGTGTTACAATGTTTGCCACTGACAATAATTTTTAATACTTAGTAATTGGAATTTTTCTTTTTCCTTTCCTTCTTTCTTCCTGCTTCTCTTACACCCTCCTCTTTTTGTCCTTTCTTTCTTCTATCCAGTGTTTGATCAAGGAAGAAAAACTGGAATAAGTGTCATGGGCAAGGGATTTATTACAGGAATTAGACACAACATAATTGTGGAAGCTGATGGAGACATTCATGGAAAGTTAGTGATGGTGAACTTGAAGTCAGTATAGGTTAACATGACAGACAGCCAGGAAGAAATGATGGAAATAAAGAAGGCAGTAAAGACAAAACAAATTGGAATATGAGTACTAATCAGAACTGGTATCCATTTCTCATCAGCTACAACCTCAGAAAGAACTAGAAGGTTTCCCAGGGGATGTTTTGCATTCCAGAGTGGCTGCCCTCTGCTCCCATTTGGTACTGGCAATAGTATATCTCTGTCATTGTCTGGATGGTGACCCAAACCAGTGCAATATTCAAATTTTGAGATTTGGTTACAGAAGGCTTCCATCTTGCTAACAAACCCTTTTGTTGACTTTGATGAAGCTGTCACTTTGCAGAAGACGATATGTCAAGATACTAAGGATAGCCTCTGGCCAACAGCTAATAAGGACCTAACTGATGCCCTCAATTCAGTATTCCATTAAATACTGACTTCTACCAACAACCACTGAATGAACCTGAAATGGATACTTCTTTAGTTGAACCTTGAGATGTCAGTGACCCTAGTCAACATCTTGAGTACAGCTTTATGAGAAACTCTCAAGCAGAGGACCCAGCTAAGCCATAACAGGACTTCTGACCAAGAGAAAAATCGAGATAATAAATGCATGTTGTTTTAAACTGGAAAGTTTGGGAGTAATTTATCACACAGCAGTATAGAACAAATGTATTCCCCTTAGCACTAAACAAGCCATCAAGAATGCAGTGAGCGGAGTTTAAAGGGAAAGTAAATTTTTCTCCAATGAGACTGTTTTCAGTTTATAAGAGGCATCTTAAAATATACGTGGAAATGTAAGACACAAGTGTCAAAGGAAAAATGAGGAAAACTATAGATAATGAAATGGCAGTTAAGACAATTGAAGAATGCACATTCTGCTACATTCAACTTTCCACTGCTTTCAAATAGCAAAGGCAAATATAAAACATATCTCTCTTTCCTTCTCTGTATCCACTCCTCAAATTACAGTCATATGTCTTTAAAAAGGATGTAAAGGATTATGTGCATTTGGGGGAGGTGATTTCTTAGAAGGAGTTTTTAAAATAATTCATAATCTTCAAAGGGGAGTGGATCTGTAGACCTCTTTCTGCTGTTCTGCAGGACATGGAACTCCTTGTTATGCTTGTAACTTGCATCTGGTGATTGACAGTGGTAACCATCTATTTACATGCTTACTAAACATTTTATTTATGAAATATTTAATAAGTTATATTCTTTAAAGCATGGCTATTAATAATTGTCTTTGACTTGTTGAGTCTTTTTTCATTTTGGTGGAGCAAGTATTTTGCAGATATTTGCATTGTCTTCTCATTTGTAGCTCACTTTTTAATCATCTTAATAAAATAATTTTAATGGAACATTTTAGTGAGTAGAGGTTTTTAGTATTAATAAAATAAGCATTTTCTGTAGGACTATTGGTTTATATCTTATCTCTACTACAAGGTCATGGAGATATTTTTCTAATTTTTGTGTTTTGCTTTAATTTCTTAGGTCTAATAAAGTAATTTTGCAGTATGATACTCTAGCACCATATATTAAAGGATAGTTCATTCTCCACAGAATTTCAGAGAACATGTAATATCAATCTAGTTGCTTCATGTGTGTAGATATTTTTCTGACCTCCCTAGTCTGTGCCATGGATCTATTAGCCTTTCCCTGCACCAATAATCTTTTTTATTACTATAAATTTATAATAAGTTCTGAAATATGTTGTTATTACTCTTATAAATTTTTATTCCTCTTTAGGATTATTTTGGCTCTTTCAGCTTCTTTGCATTTTCATATAAAACTTTGAATTCAACTGTTCAATTTTCTGCCCTCAGAATTGAAAAGTTTGCAGAAAATTTCCATCCTAACAGTATTGTCTTCCAAATGTTACATTTGTTCATTTAGTTGTCTTCTTCAATATCCTTCAGCAACCTTCTCAGTAAGTTTATAGCAAGGTATCTGACTTTCTAAGAATTTTATTATAAATGGTATAGTCTAAATTTCATTTCCAATGGTTCCTTGTGAATTTATTGTAATATAACTTTTGAAGTATTGATTAGCCACAAACTTGCTAAATTTTATTTGTGTGAATATTCCTTTGTATATTATTTTGGATTTTATACTTACCCAATCATATTATCTTTGGTTAACACATTTCTGTTTCTTTATTCCATAACAGTCCTCCTTATTGCACTTACCTTTAGTAAAATGTTACATGGAAGTAACAGACAGAAATGCCCGTATTCCTGACTTATGTTTTTCATTTCACAATATGTGAAATATGCCTTTTTTACAATCATTTTTTATAAGAATAAGATCTTTTTATATTTCTAATTTGCTGAGATTTTTGTCATAAATAGATCATGAGTTTTTGTCACATGTTTCTCTCTCCATCTACAATGATGATCATATTTTTCTTCTTTATTCTGTTAATGTGATGATTCTATTGATTAATTTAATGTGAATGACCACCTTTTCATGCTGTATAATACTTTAAAAATATTTTAATATATTTGATTTAATAATACATTGTTAAGTTTATTTGCATCTTAATTATTTGAGAAAGAATAATTTTCGATTTTTTTCTAATAACATATTTCTTTTCTTATAGCATGTTTTAGGGTTGGTTATGCTGGCCCCATAAAACAATTCTAAAAGAGTAGCATCTTTTGCTATTCTTTGACAACACGGTATTCTATTCCCTCTAATACAGTGATCCTCAAACTTTTTGGCACCAGGGACCAGTTTTGTGGGAGACAATTTTTCCCTGGAATGAGGAGTGGAGGATGGTTTCAAGATGATTCAAGTGCAGTACATTTATTGTGCACTTTATTACGAACAAAACTAGCAGAGATGATAGAATTCCAGTTGAGCTATTTCAAATCCTAAAAGATGATGCTGTGAAAGTGCTACACTCAAAATGTCAGCAAATATGGAAAACTCAGCAGTGGCCACAGGACAGGAAAGGGTCAGTTTTCATTCCAATCCCTAAGAAAGGCAATGCCAAAGAATGCTCAAACTATGGCACAATTGCACTCATCTCACATGCTAGTAAAGAAATGCTCAAAACTCTCCAAGCCAGGTTTCAGCAATGTGTGAACTGTGAACTTCCAGATGTTCAAGCTGGTTTTAGAAAAGGCAGAGGAACCAGAGATCAAATTGCCAACATCTGTTGGATCATCCTAAAAGCAAGAGAGTTCCAGAAAAACATCTATTTCTGCTTTATTGACTATGCCAAAGCCTTTGACTGTGTGGATCACAATAAACTGTGGAAAATTCTGAAAGAGATGGAAATACCAGACCACCTGACCTGCCTCTTGAGAAACCTGTATGCAGGTCAGGAAGCAACAGTTAGAACCGGACATGGAACAACATACTGGTTCCAAATAGGAAAAGGAGTTCGTCAAGGCCGTATATTGTCACCTTGCTTATTTAACTTATATGCAGAGTACATCATGAGAAACTCTGGGCTGGATGAAACACAAGCTGCATTCAAGATTGCCGGGAGAAATATCAGTCACCTCAGATATGCAGATGACACCACCCTTATGGCAGAAAGAGAAGGAGAACTAAAGAGCCTCTTGATGAAAGTGAAAGAGGAGAGTGAAAAAGTTGGCTTAAGCTCAACATTGAGAAAACTAAGATCATGGCATCCAGTCCCATCACTTCATGGCAAATAGATGGGGAAACAGTGGAAACAGTGGCTGACTTTATTTTTGGGGGCTCCAAAATCACTGCAGATGTTGATTGCAGCCATGACATTAAATGATGCTTATTCCTTGGAAGGAAAGTTATGACCAACCTAGGCAACATATTAAAAAGCAGAGACATTACTTTGTCAATAAAGGTCCCTCTAGTCAAGGCTATGGTGTTTTCCATTATTCATATGTGAATGTGAGAGTTGGACTATAAAGAAAGCTGAGTGCCGAGGAATTGATGCTTTTGAACTATGGTGCTGGAGAAGACTCTTGAGAGTCCCTTGGACTGCAAAGAGATACAACCAGTCCATCCTAAAGGAGATCAGTCCTGGGTGTTTATTGGAATGACTGATGTTGAAGCTGAAACTCCAATACTTTGGCCACCTGATGCAAAGAGCTGATTCATTTGAAAAAACCCTGATGCTGGGAGAGATTGAGGGCAGGAGGAGAAGGGAATGACAGAGGATGAGATGGTTGGATGGCATCATCGACTCAATGGACATAGGTTTGGGTAAACTCCGGCAGTTGGTGATGGACAGGGAGGCCGTGCGTGCTGCAATTCATGGGGTCACAAAGGGTTGGACACGACTGAGCGGCTGAACTGAACTGAGCTGATTGTTATTGTTATTATATCAGCCCCACCTCAGATCATCACTCATTATTAGATCCTAGAGGTTGGGAACCCCTGATATAATATGATCCATTTTCCACTTCTTCCTCTTTCCTAAACTTCCCCCCATACCTCTGGAATACATGGTCCCAGTACAGAAAAAGTTTTATTTTTACCACAGTGGAAAATTCCTTAACTTCTTTGAACTTTCTCTCTTCTTTCTTGCTTTGTCTGAAATCTGTTCCAACCATGAGGTACTCTTTCATGGCAGTCCTCTCGAGTGATGATTATTTTTATATTCACATCCTTCATATCAATGGTGTGGAAGTACCGTAATTGTTTCTAATTGACTGCTTCAGAGTGTTGTTCTTCCATACTCCACTCCCAAGCAAAAACCAAAAATAGCAACATAATTATGTTAAAAATATTATAGCTCAGGTTTTCATATTGTAACACATGCTGTATCTCCTTGTTGCAATATTTATTATTAAAAGCAGAAATATGACAACATTTTTTGTGTGTCACAACTTTGCTCATATACTACTTACCTGGCTCCCGATTGCTTGTTGACCCTCCCAATTATACAAAACCTCTAATCTGACATTTTATATTTTCCAAAATTTTACCCCAGTGTAACTCTATAGTGATTGACTCTCAGTAGTATTCTTGGATCACATTTCTATTATTTCTCTAAACATATAATTATAATATACTCTCTTCATATCATTTTCTGGAATATATTCTCTGCTCTGCCTATCCAGATTCTGATCATCATTCTATACATAGTTTTAACTTGATCTCTTCCATGAAGCTTTCTTTAAAATCAGAACAAATACCCTAGCTGTACATTTGATCTCCTGTGGCAGTGATACCACTCAGGTATTGATCGTTATTAACTTTTCTTACATATCAAAATTTTCAACCACATCATATATTTAGGAAGAAGTTCTGTTTGGGGCTTCCCAGGTGGCTCAGTGGCAAAGAATCTGCCTGCCAGTGTAGAAGATGCAAAAGATGCAAGTTTGATCCCTGGGTCAGGAAGATCCCCTGGAGGAGGAAATGGCAACCCATTCCAGTATTCTTGCCTGGAAAATTCCACTGACAGAGGAGCCTGACAGACTATAGTCCATACAGCCACAAAGAGTCGTACACGACTGAGTGACTGAGCACCCTCACTCTCTTTTATTTCTCTGGCCTAAAAGAATGTTCAGAATATATCAAATGTTTAAAAGATATTTGCTATAGAAATGGAAGTGAAAAAGTGATTATGTTTGTTTTCAAGTTTTAAATCTAAATAAAATAAAGCTTGGTGTTCAGATCTTCTGAGCATTAATTGCCACACTCCTTGTTTGGTGCCTATAATAAATGCTCTACCTATCTTCACCACAAACATATATAAATAAGTAAATAAATAAATGAGAACACTCATAGAACATTCCAAATCTGGATTTGTCCTTGGTATGCTACCAATTATCTGCATAATGTTGGATAAATATTTCCAGATAAATATCTCCTCTGTGAAGTGAATCTGCATACTCTACAACCTAACCTAATACATCCTTAGAAATTTTTAAAATTCCTGTTGAAAGAAGCAGTCTGTTTTGTAAGAAAGTTATTATTATTCAGCTTAAAATTTGATCATGGGGTAGTCAATGAGAACATCCATATATAAATATAACCTTTAAAAATCGTGAGGAATCCTAAAGTAATTATGAGAGGGAACACAATGTACTTTGCTACCAAGTATCAAAAAAAAACCACATGTCCTTTTTTCCCAATTGTGGAATTGCTCAGTATTTCATTACATTCCTATAGTTTTCCCTCTGTTTACAAGTATTCTTTACTAAAAAATCTCAGAGGCAAATTAATAACATTGGGGAAAATATGTATTTCTATGACTCAGTACCTAGGAAAGACAGTATATTTGGAATAAATAAAAAGCAAATAAATATTTTATGTAAAAATTTCCTAACAATATTTTTCAATATTTTACTCCAAAAACAAAGATGAATTCCAAAATATATCAAAGACAATTTGCTAAGAATAATAAGATATTCTTAAGGAAAATTTTATCCAAGTGCAAATTTTAAAAGTAAATACTTTCCAACTCTTGGTGGTTTAAAGGAAAATGGCCAGTGACATTTGAGTTCTAGATGCTATAGAGGCCCTGTTGGTTGGTTTTATATATATATATATATGTATATATATATATATATAAACATATGTAAAACATATTATATATATATATTATATACACACACACACATGGGAGTTAGGTGGGTAAATGTGATTTGCACAGCTATACTAGATTGAGGTTTAGGTGGAAAGGAGACATACACAAATACTGAATATTAGACAGTCAAAAAATCAAAGTGAAATGAAGCTTTCTTTCTTAGTATTGTTATTATGGAGTGTTTATTCCAAAGACTGAAAATTGCATAAAATATGCTCATATAATTAAGTAAACGAAGGCAAAGGAAGCTCAGTACCAATATCCTACAACAACTAACCATTGTTTTGTGTGGAATTAAGAAAAAGAAGATAGCCAAGTGGATGTATCATGTTTTAACTTGACAAATGTTTACGGTTATTTTATTTTGGCCCCAACAAAGAGTGTTTGACTTAGGTATGTGGGTATATGACTAGTACCCATAAAGTTCACAGAAGGAACTTAAAATTGAAATGCTAAGTTGGTCAAACATATATTACGTTTCTACAATCTTCAAGAAAATATGTTGACCTCTTATTGAAACTAAAATTGAGAAAGTACAATTTAGAAAATGTTTCAAAGTTTAAACATTTAAATACTTGCAACTGACTATGTATGATTTATTATAATTTCTATAAAAACCCCAAAAAGATTATTTTCTTGAGGTTTATAGAAAGTATTCAAAACCTCATGTGAAAAAGTAAACAAAGCTAAAAAAAGTAAACAAAGCTTATACATGAAAAATAAAAGTAGATGGCTGACTTTACCACATCATAAAGTATATTTTAAAGCAAAAACAAATAAATTCACATATATTCAGGCAGATCATTGAACTGAAAGTGTTATCTATGGATTTACTTCATGTTAGCTGGTCATAGATTTGAATATTTACTTTCTTGGCTTGATGTCAGGAGATAGCATTGATTAATAATACCTTGAGGTTGGAGGTTTCAAACAAAGGACTAATAGCTTATGGAGATCTACGTTCATAGGAAACAGCTTCCCTGTTTTTGTTATTGTTGTTGTTTAGTGTTAAGTTATGTCTGACTCTTTGCTATCCCCTAGACTGTAGCCCACCAGGCTCCTTTGTCTATGGTATTTTGGAGGCAAGAATACTGGAATGAGTTGCCATTTCCTTCTCCAGGATATCTTCCTGACTCAGGAATTGAACCCATGTGTCCTGCAATAGCAGGCAAATTCTTTACCACTGAGCCAGCAGGGAAGCACATCCTGGTTATATAAAGCATTAAAAACATATTTGCCAGTGAAGATATTATGACTTACCAAAAAAATGCGTTAATGGGGGAAGCTAAACCAGATATCTCAATACAATGAATATGCAAAAGCATGGAGATACAGACTAATCATAACTGAAATTTATGGATTGAAGACTTGGTGGTATTGGCAATTCTAGTGAAAAATGAATAATCAGAATTGGTCCTCAATGAAGCCAATTACGGGAAAGTCAATGTGAGAAAGGAAGTATTTGGAAATCTTTGCTACTCAAGCCTTCTTAAAAGGCTTCCATTAAGCATTCATGGTTTTGAATATTAAACAGAAACTGATTCAATTCTGAAAAAGGCAACCTTTATGTAGAACTCAACTACTCATTCAATAGATTCCGAAAGGGCTTGAATTGTTGTATGCATTGCAATCTGTCTGTGTTCAGTTGTTTTGTTTATGCTTTTCTAAATGAGAATATTTCCAAATGTGTCAATTCTTCAGTTCTTTTTATTGTCTTACAATTGGTTTGATTGTGCATTTTTTTGGTTGTAATTCAGCAGACACCAAAATATTAAATTTTCTCGTTTTGTACTTCCCATCATTGCTAGAATATTTTATCTTCTAGGCAGAGTTAGAAGAACCTGCTAGTGACCCAATTGTCTGCCTGCAATTGTTTAACAATTGGCTTCCAGTTTTCTGACATCCTTCTGGTTATACTGAATACCTGCGTGTCAGAAAGAACTCATGACAAGAAAATTGTTTAAAATAGAACTCAGAGTAAAATGTTCTCTTTCCAAGATTTTGGGCCAACCTCAGTATTTTCTGCTCATTAGTGTCACTAACCTCCTCTGCTCCAGTTTCTACCTGTCTAGACTTTTAATACTTTTAATACTTGCTTACTCCTTCTTGCTCGAAGCTAACTTTGTTTAACCCAGTCTTTTCCCCTTTAAACCAGGGGAAATAGAGGTTGATGTAATCTTCAGCCCTGACCCCCAAAACCAGTGGTTTGACTTTTGCATCTGCCTTGGTCTAATTCCATGGCAAACTGTTATTTGAGTTAACTACAACTACTACTTTTATTAAAATCTCAGGAACAGCATTTTGTACCTAGCACCATGCTTTATAAACAATAGTTCATTTAGTCTATATGTTGGGCTTTCCTGGTGGCTCACACTGTAAAGAATCCACATGCAATGCAGGAGACCTGGGTTCAATCCCTGGGTAGGTCAGATCCCTTGGAGGAGGACATGGCAACCCACTCCAGTATTCCTGCCTGGAGAATCCCCATGGACAGAGAAGCCTGTCCGGCTACAATCCATGAGGTCACAAGGAGTAGGACACGACTGAGCGACTAAACACACACACACACACACACACACACACACACACAGTCTATACGTTAACCTTGAAATACAGGTTCTATATCTACACAGAAGAGGAGAAAACTGTGTCATAAAGATTGAATAACAAACTTTAAGACATATGTAAATAATGAAACTGGTGTCCTATCCATATATCCCAATTTTAATACTATTCTCAGTTTACTACACTGGTGAACTAGAGCAACAGGAAATCTAATCAGTTAATTCCATGGGCCCAAAAGGGATTACACATCTCTCATTTTGGGGAGCCCTCAAATTACCAGGGTTCCAGGCAAAGAAAGCAAACAAATTATAGGTGTGAACAAATTTGAAAGAGAAATTAAGGCTTTATTTTAAGCACTAAGTGTTTTAACTAAGTGAACAAGAAGTTTAGAATTAAATATGTTTACATGTACTTATACATATTTGTATGCATGCGTGCATACATGCTAAGTCGCTTCAGTCATGTCTGACTCTTTGCGACCCCATGGACTGTAGCCCTCTGTCCTTGGGATTCTCCAGGCAAGAATACTGGAATGGGTTGCCAAGCCCTCCCCTAGGCAATCGTCCAAGATCCAGGGATCAAACCTGCATCTCCTGCATTGCAAGTAGGTTCTTTACCACTGAGCCACCAGGAAAGTCCTGCATATTATATATATATATATATGTGTGTGTGTGTGTGTGTGTGTATGTATATATATATGTATAAATATGTGTGTATAAAATTTTTCAACTTAGACCCGATATAGAAACATCTGATCATTCATAAGCTTATAATTTATTGACTTATCTCAATAGATAAGTGAAGAACACCCACACTATCTTAAGAAGCAAAGCCAGATAATTAACCAATGGCAAAAAAAGCCTGGAAGAAACCTCTTTAGTTTTCTAGTCATGGAATTACCATTAATCATTCCAATATGAAATTGATCTTTATAAAAACTTAGAATTAAGTATGCATCTAATTAAAGAGGTTCTTTGGAAACTGCAAATAATATCATAAATATAAATGAAATTACTTTTACCTTATAAGTTTGTATATATATATATATATAAAATTTTGGCAAAGTATGCTAGTTTTATTGAATAAACTGAAAATATAATATGCTCCAAAGAAGCAGTTATTTATTTTAATTGAAGATATCAGAATTTGATCCTATTTTATGATAAGCTTTTTATTTAACTCTGCTAACCACTTACTAGCAAACATATTTTTAAACATTAATAAGCCAGCTAATTTACCACACTAGCTAAACTTCTCTCCTTTAAAAGTTGTTCATATTTATACTTAAAAAAAGAACTAAGCATTATATTGGTACCAAATCTCAAAGTTCTTAAATTATCTGGAAAAATGACAATTGTATATTAAAATTTACCTATGCCACTGACATATTTTTCATTTTTAAAAAATTCTTCTGTGATGCTTTTCTACATTTTGAAATTATTACTTTGCAATTAATATTTTGATAATAGTATATACAGCCTTTAAGAGGTTAGAAATTGAGTCTAAATTTGAAGTTGTGAAAGGGAAATTCGCTCTGTCATGTTCGACTCTTTGCAATACCATGGACTATTTGAAGTTAGCTACCACAACTATGTTCATCTTAACAATTAAGTATGTGTGTTCTTTGGACAGTACATATTGAGTAATGGGGAAAAATCTTCAGTTTAATTTCTGTATAAGGCTTTCCCAAGCTATTCAGTTTGGAACATGATTTTTATACTCAGTAGGCCTCTGTCTTTTCATCTGCAAAATGAAGATAGCATACACAACAGACATGGCTACTATAAAAATTAAATGAGATAATATACATGCACACTAAAATGTTGCTTAGTACAAGGAAGGCTGTAAATAATAGCCATTATTATCTTTATCATAATTAATTTTATTATTTTACGTACAATTTATCATTACAATTGAATTATTCTATTTCATTGTTGCCAATCATTAGGCATTGTTTTGCTTGTTGCATCAAATCCAACATGGAATAAGTTAAGACATAAACTAAGTTAACTGTTTTAAATGTTTGACATACATTTGAAATATATTTTTCTCTATCACTGCAATACCCCGTAAAATCAAAAAATTTCAAATAGCATGCTAGTTTTTAACACAGTATCAATATGTTTTTGGTTAACTTATTCAAACACAGACTAAGTAAATGGCATTGTATAGCATTTCAAATTATGCTGGCCATTTTCCCTTTTATGTACCTTCACAATGAATCATAGGTAGCAAAATATGAAATAAACACTTTCAAAGCTCTTAAAAAATTGTTTATTTCAGTTACTTATTCCACTATTGCCTCCACTGACAGAAAGTAGAAGTTGATCATTTTAATGACATTTATCTGAATCTATTGTCACCTAGTAATTGTTGGCAGCAGTAATATCTGATAGGGTATACTTCTCTATTGATCTTGTGTCTCTTTTAATTTTTCATATTTTCTATCTTGGCAAAGCTGAGTTGTATAATTGTTCTTGCCTTCCAATAACCTGAAAATTATTATTAATGATCTTGACATTCACAATATTTTTACCTACTACATCATACCAGACAGAGATGGATATGTTAACATTGTCATCAATTCCTTAAGGAGGCTCCATCTGACTGTGGAAATTCAGATAATATTAGAAAACAGTTTGTACTTTTTTAAATTTCATAGAATTCAAGCCCTTTCTTTCCCAATGGAAAACTACATGTGTGGCATTTGAGAAGTTTTCACTTGCCACTATATTAAAATATATCTTGCTTCTTCAAACAATATTTGCTTGCTAAAAATCTATCCTCCGTGCTAAAATTACAGTTTTCATCCACGTGAACTTTCCCTATTTCATGTTCAGCTCTGTATTTGAAACTTTGACCCCATGTATTCTTGAGTGTCAAAGGGTGCATGATCATAAAATTTGCTCTGAAATTATAAACTGACAATGCTACATGTTTATTTTCTATTTCAGAATTATGTACTGATGGAAATGCTAGTTGGTGATTCTCTTTCCCTCACCCAGGTTTTCAATGTAATGACCAATATCAATCCCTCTCCCATTTGAAAACTCTGCTTAAGTTCCTCTCTGTCTTATTCTCAAACATGTCTGCAAGAACTTTGAGACTTAAGTCAGAACTTGTCTTTCACAGCATGGATATATTCATCTGACATTTCCCTAACCTCTTTTCCAGGTATGTTAGAGGGCTCTTCAATTTGATGCTCTGCAACTGGTATAAATGTAGTTTATTTGTCATATGTGCATGACTGCTAAGTTGCTTAAGTCATGTCTGACACTGTGCGACTCTATGGACTATACCCTGCCAGGCTCCTCTGTCCTCGGGACTCTCCAGGAAAGAATACTGGAGTGAATTACTGTGCCCAACTCCAGGGAATCTTCCCAACCCAGGGATCAAACCCGAGTCTCCTGCCGCTCCTACATTGCAGGCAGATTCTTTACCACTGAGCCACCGAGAAAGACCCTTATTTGTCATATAAACAATACTTAATAAATCCTTGCTAAGTGAATAAATAAGTAAATGGATTGTTATTGTCTTATACTATGTATTTCTCAACTATAATAATTTATATACTGTGTCAGAAAAAAATATGAAATGTATTTTTGTATTCCATGCACCTGATACACTGCTTGGAGCTTACTATGGGTTCCAAAAATGTTATTAAATAAACTGCATTTGCCTTTTCAGATCATGAATGTGGTATAAAGTAAACCTCTTTCTCTTTACCACTCCACCTCTACTGCTGCTGCTGCTAAGTCGCTTCAGTCGTGGCGGACTCTCTGCAACCCATAGACGGAAGCCCACCAGGCTCCTCCGTCCCTGGGATTCTCCAGGCAAGAACACTGGAGTGGGTTGCCATTTCCTTCTCCAATGTGTGAAAGTGAAAAGTGAAAGTGAAGTCGCTCAGTCATGTCCGACTCTCAGCGACCCCATGGACTGCAGCCTACCAGGCTCTGCCATCCATGGGATTTTCCAGGCAAGAGTACTGGAGTGGGGTGCCATTGCCATCCACCTCTACAGACTATCGATATTTAGGTGCAGGCTTTTTGGGTGATAAAAATGATATCCACTTAGAGCTAGGTGAGCTTCCCTTTTGGCTCAGCTGGTAAAGAATCCACCTGCAATGTGGGAGGCCTGGGTTCAATCCCTGGGTTGGGAAGATCTCCTGAAGAAGGGAAAGGCTACCCAGTCCAGTATTCTAGCCCAGAGAATTCCATGGACTGTATAGTCCGCGGGATTACAAAGAATTGGACACGACTGAGGGAATTTCACTTTCACTTAAAGCTAGATGAAGAGGAAACAGAACCAAGAAGGATTTGGAAGACTTAAGTAAGGTCATCCAACCAGTGAGATGACAGCCTCAGGAAGAGTCTTTGAAATCTTGTAGACATATGAAAGTTTCAGACACTAAATCTTACATACTTATTCTACACATGAACACATGAATGTACATACAAAATCACCTGAAGGTTTTTCTTCTTTTGTTAACAAATCACTTTTTGTTTTTGTCTTTGGCTCTAAAAATAGCAAACTACAGATTATAACACAGAGGAATGAAAAAAATATCTCGTATCACATCACCATAGTGTTGTTCAGTCTCTCTGTCATGTCCAACTATTCAAGAACCCATGAACTGCAGCACCTTAGGCTTCCTGTTCTTTGCCAACTCCCGGAGCTTGCACAAACTCACGTCCATTGAGTTGGTGGTGCCTTCCAACCATCCCATCCTCTGTCATCCTCTTTTCCTCTAGCTTTCAATCTTTCTCAGCATCAGGATCTTTTCCAGTGAGTCAGTTCTTTGCATCAGGTGGCCAAAATATTGGAACTTCAGCATCAGTCCTTCCAATGAATAATCAGGACTGATTTTCTTTAGGATTGACTGGCTTGATCTCCTTGCTGTCCAAGGGACTCTCAAGAGTCTTCTCCAACACCACAGTTCAAAAGCATCAATTCTTCAGCACTCAGCTTTCTTTACAGTCCAACTCTCACATCCATACATGACTACTGGAAAAACCATAGCTTCGACTAGATGGACTTCTGTTGGCAAAGTAATATCCCTGCTTTTTAATATGCTGTCTATGTTGATCATAGCTTTTCTTTCAAGGAGCAAGCGCCTTTTAATTTCTTGTCTGCAGTCACCATCTGCAGTGATTTTGGAGCCCAAGGAAATAAAGTCTGTCACTGTTTCCATTGTTTACCCATCTATTTGCCTTGAAGTGATGGGACTGGATACCATGATCTTAGTTTTCTGAATGTTGAGTGTTAAGCCAACTTTTTTACTCTCCTCTTTCACCTTCATCAAAAGGTTCTTTAGTTCCTCTTCACTTATCTGCCATAAGGGTGGTGTCGTCTGCACATCTGAAGTTACTGATTTCACTATAACCAGCTATAAATTCCAGATATTATTTTTCTACACTTAGAAAAAATATAATATTAAATTAAAACTTACTTGAATTTCACCCAAGTACACAAGTAAAGTAAACAGAAATTAGGTAAATTGCTGAATTCTTAAACATAACCTCATAAAATATACTACTTCCCTAAAGCTTTCTCAAATGTGAAATTATGAAAGACATTGAGACTGAAACACTTTTCATCAGTAACTTTAATTCTAAAGAACAATTATTGACTCTCTGCTATGAAAGGTGAGGGTATTAGCATTCTGATTCTTTTTCCCACTTTAACTCCATTGTTGTTGTTTTTCAGTCACTCAGTTATGTCCAACTCTGTGCCATCCCATGGACTGCAGCATGCCAGGCTTCCCTGTCCATCACCAACTCCTGGAGCTTACTCAAGCTCATGTCCATTGAGTAGGTGATGCCATTCAACCATCCCTTCCTCTGTCATCCCCTTATCCTCCTGCCTTCAATCTTTCCTAGCATCAGGGTCTTTTCTAAAGAGTCAGTTCTTCACATCAGGTGGCCAAAATTTGGAGCTTCAGCATCAGACTTTCCAATGAATATTCAGGATTGACTTCCTTTAGGATTGACTGGTTTGATCTCCTTTGCAGTCCAAGGGACTCTCAAGAGTCTTCTCCAACACCACAGTTCAAAAGCATCAATTCTTTGGTGCTCAGCCTTCTTTATGGTCCAACTCTCACATCCATACACGACTACTGTATGTAGTCTTCAGATTTGTGCACTGTCTCCTTGGGTCTTATTCATTTTATAAACCCTGTTTACAGCACTGTCACTAACTGTAGTAGATATTCAGTAAGAATGTGTTGAATGAATAAAGACTTGAATTCTTAAATTAATAACTTAGGTATTATTTGAAAATGTTACTGTTCTAGAGACCACATGCATACTTTCTGAATAGAAATTTCTTGAACATGAGTCTGAGTATCTGTATTTTTACAAGTCTCCTTGGTTTGATCTCTGGGTGTGGAACATCCCCTGAGGAAAGAAATGGTAACTCACTCCAGTATTCTTGCCTGAAAAATCCCTTGGACATAGGAGCCTGATGGGCTTCAGTCCAAAATGTCAGGCTTGACTGAGTACACACATTGAATATTTGCCACATTGATACTAAATTAGAAAACTCGCTTTATTTCTGATCTCCATTCTTGTTGCCATTGTCATCCATAGTCATGAGAGTTATCTATAGCTTTTCTCTGTATCAGTAATCTGACACACCAATTGATCTGATTGTTTTAGACACATCAGTTCTTTTCATACATGCCATAATCTTTAATTCTGTTTGGTTTTTGTTGTCATTCTTATTGTGATTGTTCTTACTGGTGTTTCTCAATTTGTTGTTTTATGTCTAGTTTCTTTTCATTTTTATCTCATTTATTTTTAAAAATTGATTTATTTATTTCAATTGGAGGCTAATTATTTTACAATATTGTAGTGGTTTTTGCCATACATTGATAGGAATCAGTCATGGGTGTATATGTGTTCCTCATCCTGACCCCCCCTCCCACCACTTTCCCCATTCCATCTGTCAGGGTCATCTCAGTGGACCAGTCCTGAGCACCTTGTCTCATGCATCAAACCTGGACTGGTGATCTATTTCACATATGGTAATATACATGTTTCATTGCCATACTCTCAAATCATCCCACCCTTGCCTTCTCCCACAGAGTCCAAAAGACTGTTCTATACCTCTATGTCTCTTTTGCTGTCTCGCATATAGAGTCATCGTTACCATCTTTCTAAATTTCATATAAATGTGTTAATATACTATATTGGTGTTTTTCTTTCTGACTTACTTCACTCTCATCTTACCCTTGTAAACATTTTTTATTAAATTGAAATTATTAGTTTGTTATTCTACACTTTAAAACTATAAAGAATTGTTCCTCTGTTTACCTGAGTTTTGTTTATTTCTTGGCCAGCAATAATCTAGCATAAAGGCTATGCATTTAGACTTGAAACTAAACTGCCTTTACCCAAATTGTAACTCTATGTTTTACTTTCTAATTGACTTTAGCTAAGTCATTTGATTTCTCAATTACCCATTTGAAAGTGAAAGTCACTAAGTCATGTCCAACCCTTTGGGACCACATGGACTACACAGTCCATGGAATTCTCCAGGCCAGAATACTGGAGCGGTTAGTCATTTCCTTCTCCAGTGGATCTTCTCAATCCAGGGATCGAACCCAGGTCTCCCACATTGCAGGCAGATTATTTACCAGCTGAGCCACCAGGGAAGCCCAAGAATACTGGAGTGGCTAACTATCCCTTCTCCAGTGGATCTTCCAGAATCAAACTGAGGTCTCCTGCATTTCAGGAAGATTCTTTACCAGCTGAGCTATGAGAAATTATCCATTTGCTCCTCTGTAAAATGAGAATGATAGCAATTGTACATACTTCACCACAGTGATGGTGAAGATGAAATGGGTACATTAGAAAATATGTAGGCTAGTACCTGGAAAAAGTAAAACTGTCTTTCAGAATCTCATTCCTTCAATAACCATTGAAGCATATAAATAATTTACCCCTTTAAAAAGTTACTGCTAGATGATAAGTGGGGAAAATGCAGAATTCAATACTATAAAATATTATAAATAAAAAAACATGATTAAAGAACAAAATAGAGGTTTCTAGTTAGAAAATTACAACATGGCAAGATTTTTGCATCAATTTCTTCCCCTCAGGAGGCTAATTATATTCTAAAATTCCAAATCCTGAGAACTTTCATTAATTGGCCTAAATCTGCCCAGCAGGAAATTTCCATTCTTTCCTATCACAGTAAAGAAGTGAAATGTGTTGAAAAATGAAAAACAGGTGAAACTTATCCCTGTTAATAGCTTCTCAACATTTCCTAGCATACCCTGCAGTTAGGCAATGGCATGTGACGAAGTTCCATTCGAAGGAATATGAGTGATATTGATCTGGACCACTTTAGTCAGGGCTTTTAGAAATCTCCACTATTCTTCCTTCAGGCTAGATGGAGAAGGAGACACTCTCAAAGAAAACCTTGAGAGACAAAAAGTCCAAGACAGCAGATTCTCTTCCAACACACATGCCAAAAGATTACATAGAATAGGATCCTTTTCTATGACACTTTTATTCAGTTCCAAAAAAAATGAAAAAAAACGCACATTTCATTGCGTTTGAGTGATTTACTATTTGAACAGTTTCAGACTGTCATGTAGACTACATTAACTTCAGATCATATGAAATGAAAAAAAAAAATGATGTCAGTCTTAATTCAGTGAAGTTTCCAGGGTCCTCTGCTGAGGCCTGGGAAGAATGTCATGTAGCAGAGAATCACAAGAAAGCAGGAAAAGTTGTGTCAAAGGCAGCAATGACATTGGAAACACTGGGGTGTGCTAATCATACATAATCTTGTATGTTTCATTTTAGATATTATTGTTGACTTTTTGTTGCTGTTGTTCATAGCTTTGCCCATATGGATCTTTGTCGGCAAAGTATGTCTCTGCTTTTTAATATTCTGTCTAGGATTGTCATAGCTTTTCTTCCAAGGAGCAAGTGTCTTGTAACTTCATGGTTGTAGTCACCAACTGCAGTGATTTTGGAGCCCAAGGAAATAAAGTCTGTCACTGTTTCCATTGTTTACCCAGCTATTAGTCATGAAGTGATGGGACCAGATGCCATGATCTTAGTTTTTTTAATGTTGAGATTTAAGCCAACTTTTTCACTCTCCTCTTTCACCTTCATTAAGAGCCTCTTTAGTTCCACTTTCAGTTCAGTTCAGTTGCTCAGTTGTGTCTGACTCTGTGACCCCATGGACTGCAGCACGCCAGGCTTCCCTGTCCATCACCAACTCCTGGAGCCTACTCAAACTCATGTCCATTGAGTAGGTGATGCCATCAAACCATCTCTTTCTCTGTCATCTCCTTTTCCTCCTGCCTTCAATCTTTCCCAGCATCAGGGTCTTTTCTAATGGGTCAGTTCTTCATATCAGGTGGCCAAAGTATTGGAGCTTCAGCTTTAGCCTCAGTACTCCAATGAATATTCAGGACTGATTTCCTTTAGGATGGACTGGTTGGATCTTCTTGCTGTCCAAGGGACTCTCAAGAGTCTTCTCCAACACCACAGTTCAAAAGCATCAATTCTTCAGCACTCAGCTTTCTTTATAGTCCAACTCTCACATCCATGCAAGACTACTGGAAAAACCGTAGCTTTGACTAGACGTACCTTTGTTGACAAAGTAATATCCCTGCTTTTTAATATGCTGTCTAAGTTGGTCATAACTTTCCTTCCGAGGAGCAAGTGTCTTTTTATTTCATGGCTACAGTCACCATCTGCAGTGATTTTGGAACCTCAAAAATAAAGTCTCTCACTGTTTCCACTGTTTCCCCATCTATTTGTCATGAAGTTATAGGACCAGATGCTATGATCTTAGTTTTCTGAATGTCGAGCTTTAAGCCAACTATTTCATTCTCCTCTTTCACCTTCATCAAGAGGCTCTTTAGTTCTTCTTCACTTTCTGCCATAAGAATGGTGTCATCTGCATATCTGAGGTTATTGATATTTCTCCCAGCAATCTTGATTCCAGCTTGTGTTTCTTCCAGCCCAGCGTTTCTCATGATGTACTCTGCATAGAAGTTAAATAAGCAGGGTGACAACATACAGCCTTGACGTACTCCTTTTCCTATTTGGAACCAGTCTGTTGTTCCATGTCCAGTTCTAACTGTTGCTTCCTGACCTACATACAGGTTTCTCAAGAGACAGGTCAGATGGTCTGGTATTCCCATCTCTTTCAGAATTTTCCACAGCTTATTGTGATCCACACAGTCAAAGGCTTTGGCATAGTCAATAAAGCAGAAATAGATGTTTCTTTGGAACTCTATTGCTTTTTCGATGATCCAACGGATATTGGCAAGTTGATCTCTGGTTCCTCTGCCTTTTCTAAAACCAGCTTGAACATCTGGAAGTTCACGGTTCACGTATTCCTGAAGCCTGGCTTGGAGAATTTTGAGCATTACTTAACTAGTATGTGAGATGAGAGCAATTGTGCGGTAGTTTGAGCATTCTTTGGCATTGCCTTTCTTTGGAACATTATGCAATGGAACATTATGCCATCTTAAAAAGAAGGATAACATGTCATGTGGTACAGTATTGAGAAACCTCAAGAAGATTATGCTGTATGAAATGAAATGGCCACAAAAGGCCAGGCATGCTCTGATGCCACTCATAAGGAGGATCTAAAGTAGTCAGAATCTTAGAAAGTAGAAAGGTGGTTGCCAACAGCTTGTGGGAATGGAAGGAGCAATTTATGCTTAATGAGTATAGGGTTTCAGTTCTGAAAGGTCAAAAACTTCTGGAGATCTGCCATACATCAATGTGAATATACTTAACACTGCTGTATTGTATACTTTAAAGTTAAGATAGTAAATTTGATGTTATTTGTTTTTCACTATAAATAAAAATAAACTTATTTGAGGTTTAGTTAATATAACAGAATTAACCAAACAGGTCAAAACACACAATGACAATACTTTTAAAGATAAGATCTTATCAGCACTCAGCACAAGTGAAATGCAAAGAATTGGGGGCTACAATCTCCATGACTGCCATCCCTGCTGTGCTGGTTGAGGGGAGGTAGGGGATGATAACTGCCATGTGCTCAGCTGCTTTTGACTCATATTGACTCCATGGACTGTAGCCTGCCAGGCTCCTCCTCTGTCCATGAATTTCCCTGGCAAGAATACTGGAGTGGGTTGCCATTTCCTCCTTAGCGGGTGGGGGAGTGGTGATAATTAGATGAATGAAAATGATCCAAGGGTCTCATTATTTTTCAGCTGCCCCTTTCTTAAAGAAGCCCCTTGGTTGGATTAGATTAGGTTCCAGAGGTCCACAAAAGTTGATTCTGTCAGTCCTTACCAGCTTATGGCTGTTTCAGTGGAGGGACCTATTATTTAAACACCTTACTCTTCCATCACCTAAGGCATCATTTTCTGTCTGATTATTCTTGGTCTGAGGACGGAACTTTATCTCTCTTTCTCTGATGAACAAGGTCTAGCTTCCGGAAAAAAAGAGACTGTACTTAGCTTAGTTCAATTCATCATTACAACTAGATAAAGCAATTTGAGATAATGGCCAATTCATAGATCAGCAGTAGCATCTCCATATACCAAGATAAATTAAGTTATCACCTAGGAATATTATTCACATTTCTGCCCAGAGCTATTTCTTTGTTTTATACTATTCACTCTCATTTGTCAATTGCAGAGTGGCTTGGAAATATATTTTGATAACTAACATAGTTATACCTTTATTATTATGCTTTATTCCCATTTAATAGAAATCTTTAACTCATTATGCTTTGCATATTTAGAGCCACAAAATGAATTAAAATGAGCTTTATGTTTCCAAATACTGTACATTTACTAAGATATAACATATCTAGATATATTCTGTTTTTCAAAAATCAGTTTTCTTTCTCTCCACGTTTTGATTATTCTAGTGTCACATATTGCTTTCCAAAGCAGAGCTAAGCAAACCGTATTAAACTCAAATAAGCTAACTGGAAAGAAGGTATAAACAGAGGAGTGAAGGATCTCTTAAAAGACAAATGAAAAAATGCAGACAGTTTCATCTTTTCTCTATACTTCTACATATGACTTACTTTAAATACCCATATGAGGTCACATATTTACTTCAACGTGACTGTAGAAAAAACAGGCTCCAGGAAAGGATGTTGCTATCCTAATTCATCCTGAAAATTATAACTCAATTTATATCCAAGGTAAGGGAGTACTAGAAATTCTCATGTCTCCATTGGAAACAGCTGACATTTATCCAACTGAGAAAAGCTAATCAATCAATACTGTAATAATAAAATAACCCAAAATATAATTGCTGTATTTTATTGGTACATATTGCATATTAAAAAACTCCTCATACAACAGGTATGTACATTTTAATAAAGAATACAAATGCCTGCCACATATTTTGAAATATACAGTGAAACATTTAAAGATATAAAGTAGATTTTAAAGATACAAGCAACTTTAAAGCAGGTATGTTTAATGAAAGGTGTCTATGAATAGATTTCTAAAGTTATCACACTAGAATATAGGAAATTACATCTTTATTCTTTACTACTTAATACTCAAATTTTAGCAGTTCTTTCAATTATGTGCGTGTGCTCAGTTGCTTAATCTTGTCTGACTCTTTGTGACCCCATGGACTGTAGCCCACCAGGCTCCTCTGTCCATGGGGATTCTCCAGGCAAGAATACTGGAGTGGATTGCCATTTCCTCCTCCAGGTGATCTTCCCTACCCAGGGATTGAACCCACATCTCCTGCATCTCCTGCGTTTGCATCTCTGGCATTGTAGGCAGATTCTTTACTACTGAGCCACCTGGGAAGTCTGAAAGTTTTGTCGACAACCATAAAAGTCATAGACTTTTTCATTTAAAAGAAATTTTGTCAGTAAGTATGAGCAGAATACAAAAGTGCTTCTCTATTGCACAGAAGCTTGCTGGCTTTCAAGAAAACTCTTATTTGAACCAAAGTTCAAGTTCAAATCTTACCTGAACTACAGTCAAGTGACTCTTTTCTTTTTTGAAGAAAAAGACTACCCCTGAAACTCTTTTCAAGAAAGAATTATATCTATAGGTTAGCTTACCCATCAGATATTTCTCTAAAAGCAAATTAGGTGTACATTTCAATACAAAGTCCAGAAATCACCATTGCTGATGAACTAAAGCATGTGTAGAACTTCTTATATATCTGACCAGTATGAAAGAAGATATTTGCTCCTGAAGTTCTTGTAAACATTTAAATGCTGAAGTAATAGCTTTACCAGTATGGAATTGAGATACAAAATCATCTATCATTTTTTGAAGAAGAAATCTAGAAACACTTGTGTACCCTTAAGAACTATTTTTTTTTTAAGTTATATCTATCTTTATGGTATTTCAGTTGGAGAATGGTTTCACAATAATTTTCACACTGATAACAAACTATATCAAAGATGTTGACTTAGCCAAAGGACTAATGGATCTTATGGCAAAAGGTTACTATTAACTGAAGCTTAACACAAAACTTAGTACTAAAGCTAGCATTTATTATTAAACTGAAGGTTCATGAAGAATGTTACTATTCCTTGAGAGCTTTTGCCTTATATAACACACAATGAAAGATTTGAATCACTTGCAATATCTTTGTGAATTTGGACTCCATTTTGTTTTATAAAGAAACTCTCATATGTTTTCTTCATTTGAAGAAGAGGTTGAACATTTATTTGGAGACTTTCTTGCAAGTAGTATGAATATTTGTGGATTAATAATTAAATGATATTCTGGTTACTACTGTTTATGTATAGAAACACATTTGACTTTTATATCTTATGTCCAGAAAACTTGACAAATTTTAGCAATTATGAAATTCTTTCTGTAGAGTCATTTTTTAAAATCTATCAAGAAAGTAATATGGGAGAATTATATTGAGTTGGCTAAAAATTTCATTTGGGTTATTCTGTAACATTGTACAGAATAGCCTGAACAAAACTTTTGGACAACCCAATAGTTCTCCTTACATCCTTTGCTATCTTTATTACACTTTCTATACACTCTATGCAATGGGCAATATCAACCATCCTGATTTTTAATTTCATTTTTTATTTCAACATTTAATTTGATATTAATTTTAGACATATGCCCTTTTTGAGGGTAAGAGCATATCAATTTCTATGTCTACATGAAATTTATATTTGTACATGAATTTTGTCTTAGATCAATACGTGTCATGTGTTGTGTGTTTAGTCACTCAGTCTTGTTTGACTCTTTAGTGACTGCATGGACTGTAGCCCGCCAAGCTCCTCGGTCCATGGGATTTCCCAGGCAAGAATACTGGAGTGGGTTGCCATTTCCTCTAGGATCTTCTTGACCCAGAGATGGAAGCCATGTCTCCCGCATTACAGGCAAATTGTTTACCCATTGAGCCATCAGGGAAGACCTATAAATCAATGTATATTTTACTAATTGTCATTTCTGCAGCTACGTTTGATGAGATGGGAGATTTCCTCTTGAATCTCATAATGTGGTATATGAGTAGAGTTTTCTAATATTGAAACAAACCTTTCTCTCTGAAATAAACTCAGTTTGTTCAAAATAGATTACCATTTCTACCACCCGCTCAATTTTGTTTGTTTGTTAATATATTTTTTTTTGAATTTTCACATTTGTGCCACTAATGAGATTGCACATAATTTCTCACTCTCATACTAGTAGAAGTTTGAAGTTAATATTATAAGTGGCTAAAATAAATCCATACAGCAGATGTGTTTAAGTCTGGTTCATTCAAATAATAAAATTGACCAACCATTGGTAACACTATTAAAAAAGAAAGAAAGAAAACAAAGACACCCAGAATTAGGAATTAAAAGAGGCACATCATTACAGATGCTTCTGATAAGAAAACAGTATATTCAAAAATTATACTAATATACTTAAAAAATTAGACAATGTGTTTACTTCTTAGAAAAATTTCTTACGGATATCGGAAGTAGAAAATATGAATTGTGTAATATCCTTAAAGAAAATCAATCAGTAGTCAAAACTCTTCTCACAAAGTAAACATCAGGTGCAGATGGCTTCATTAATGAGTTCAACTGAAGATTTAAGAAATACAATATTTTCTAGAACAAAAGCTTTCCTAGACAGTAGAAAAAAAGAAACCATGCCCCAACTCATTTGTTGAGGCTAACAGAACCTCGAGATCAAAACATGATAAAGATAGTGAAAAAAAGATAATTATAGGCTAATGTTAGTATTAAAAAGAGATGTAAATGCTAGCAAAAGTTTTTAGCAATACATGAAAATATAGTACATTATGAACAAGGTAGATTTTCCCAGAGATCTAAAGCTGTTTTAACAGTTACAGATTAATCAATGTTATTCACCATATTAGCACATTTAAAAGGTAATTCATATAGTGATCTTGGAGATGCAAAATCATCATCATGATAGAAACTCTTAGAAAACTAGGCATGAAGGACTATTTACTTAATCTGATTAATGTGTCTATGTGTGTACATACATGTGTATAATGCATAGATACATTTTATATGAATGATATCATATATATGCATATTTGTCAGTATTTTAACCATGTATATATAATATAAAATTATAAGCATACACACACATATGTGTGTGAAAATATTTATCTATATATATGTATATTTAATAAATATAAGCTTATATTTAGAAGTTTTTCTTTTTAATTGTAAAGAAATCAGTAGCATCCACCTTTGTCCTTTCCATTCAGTTTACTGGCTGTGCTATCTTGTGGATTAAGGAAAGAACAAGAAAACTGTTCAGGGAGTCTATAGTGAAGGAGAATTGATGTTATATGCATGAATTATATCACGGTGCATGTAAAAGTCCTAAAAGAAATTACAAATACATAATCAACATTAATATGAGGATTTAATAAGGTTGCTGGATAAAACAATCAATAAATCTAAGCATAGGTATCTACAAGTTTAGGCAACTGTATATATCTCTATAACCTCTAAATGTTTCTTTGTGCTCCTTTGAACTCAAAGGATTTCTTTCTCCATGCTCAGGAAATCATAAATGAGTTTTCTTTTGCTATATATTAAATTTGTCTTTTTTAGAATTTCACCTAAACGAAGTCACAGAGCATGGACTCATTTCAGTCTCCTTTCATTCAGTATAGTGTCTCTGAGTTTCCTCCATGTTATTTAATTTGTCATTAGCTCATTAATTTTTATTACAGATTAGTAGTCTTTTGGATTAATATGTCAAGACTTGCTTATCCAGTCAAGATAGACTGGATAGACATTTGGACTTCATATAGTTTGATGCTATTATAAATAAAGCTGCTATAAGTAGTTTTTATTATGTCATATGTTTTTAATTTCCCTTAGGTAAGTATCTTGCAGTCATATAGCTTGGTTTCACAATAAATATTCATTTAATCTTATAAGAAATTTCCAGTTTTTCAAAGTGATATGTAATTTTACATTTCTGCCGGTACTATTTGGATATTCCAGTTTTTACACATACTTGCCAATGGTAGTAGGGTTCTCCAGAGGAAAAGGACCATAGGTATTGAAAAGAGATTTATTACGAAGGATTGACTCACATGATTGTGGAGGATGAGAAGCCTCTGAAATGCTACCTGCAAGCTGAGGTCCAGGAAAGACTGTGGGATAGTTCCAGTCCAAACTCAAAGACCTGAGAACCAATGAGACTAGAGTTCTGGTCTGAATCTGAGGGTCCAAGAATCTGGGGCATTGATGGCATGAGTTCCTGTCCAAGACTGAAGGCCTGAGAACTAGAATCTAAGGGCAGGAGAAGACAGATGTTCCAGCAAAAGCTGGGAAGAAATTTATTCTTCCTCTATCTTTTTGTTCTATTAGGCCTTCAATGGATTAGATGATGAAAATCCATGCTGTTGAGGGTGACCCTCTTTACAATCTAATTATTTAAATGTTAATCTCTCCCAGAAATAGCCTTAGAGACACATCCAGAAAAAAATGTTTTACCTGCTACTTAGGCATTTCTTAGCCCAGTCAAGTTGACACATAAAATTAGCCATCATACCAACACTTGGCTCAGTATTTTTGATGTCATCCATTCTAATGGATTTGTAGTAATAATTCACCATGATTTTAATCTAAACATAGATTAATGACTAATGATGTTTATCACTTGTTATTTAAGTGGTTGGGGTAGAAAACAAAAAAGTGGCAGGAAATTTTAGAAATAAATTCTAGAGTCTCAACAGTGGTGGTCAAGGCTGGGACTCTGGTAGGCTGAGTGAAGCTCTTAAATTAATAAATGTAACAGGGTTTCACAATAGGCCCTGTGCAGCAAATTTTAGTTGCATCACAGTCACATGGAGGATTTGTTAAAACACATATTTCCAGGCCCCTCTTCAGCAGTTCTGGGTTGGTAGACGTGGAGTGCGGTAAGAGAATTTTATTGCTTTCAAGTTGCTAGATGAAAATGCTGCTGGTGAGAACCTCAATTGAGAAACACTTCTCTAGTGTTTTATTCCACTTTGTGCTCTGACATCTCTTTCTACAATGATTCAAACAAGCTTCTTTACAACCTACTTTTTCTTATTCCACTCTGGTGGTCCTAAATAACAGCATCATTAAAGCAACAAACAAATCGTCCTCTCACTCCTGTTTCATTACTAGACAAAGTTTCATTTTAGTCTTTCATCTACCAACATCAGTCTCACTCTTCAGGCTTTCTTCATGTAGCTATTTCTTTAACTCTTTATTTCTACAATTTTTTACTTTGGCATGATGAAATTTCCCTCATTTTTAAAAATGTAAATATCGTGCATTCCACAGTCATAATTTATTGAATCATAGCACATAAGATTGCTTTCATAAAGCATGTTTTCAAATCGTTACCCATTCAGATTGAGTTCATTTTATAATGAATTGGTCAGCATTTTGAACATTGATGTTAAGTGGACCAAAATACAACCAGAAAGTGGTAGAGTTTTATTCACACTGTAAATTTTTAAGTATTTCTTTGTGTATCACATTAAAATGAAATGAACTATTTGTAATTATTTTATTTCCCTGGATATTTATATATTTGTTAAAATTTTCACTTAATGTATTGATATGATTGTACAGAATATATGCAAACAAATAATTAGAACCAATAAGATATAAGAGTTTGGGCTTCCCTGATGGCTCAGTGGTAAAGAATCTGTCTTCAAAGCAGGATACACATGAAACATGGGTTCAGTCCCTGGGTTAGGAAGATCCCCTGGAGAAGGGAATGGCCACCCACTCTAGTATTCTTGCCTGGAAAATCCCATGGACAGTGGATTCTGGCAGGCTGCAGCCCATGGGTCACAAAAAGTCAGACATGACTGAACAACTAAGCATGCAATAAATATTAAATTGCTTAAATTAAAATTAACATGAATAAATCAACAATTCTATCCTTCAATATTAATCACCCTTTAAAAAGAAAAGAGAGAAAGTTATTCTATTCACAGTACCCCATAATTCACCACACATGTAAACCAATTCCAAATTAGATCAAAAATGTAAAACTGAAAAGCATATCTTGAAATCTTTAAAATGAACATTCAGGGTAGGGAATGACTTTTTGAACACTCAAAAAGGGTAAAATATAAAATTAAATATTGAGGATATTTACCTACATTGAAATTAATATTTTCACATGAAGTAAAAAGATAAAACAAATATTCAAAATATTTTCAGTATACATAGCTGAGAAAGAATCAGTGTTCAGGTGACCTGAACAAAGCTATAAATCAAAAGGAAAATGCTAAAAATATATTAGAAAAATGAGATAAGCAAATATTGAAGGTCTCTTAATTTGCTTTCACCGGGATTAGCAACAAAAACTACTAGAAAGGACATGAAAAATATTTTTCACTGAAGTTGAGATCACTAATTTACCTTTTTCAGAACACCCAGATACTTGGAGTCACCTAAAAATTGGATTATTCAGAGTATTTGTACTAAAATTTAAAAGTCTCTGAATTCAAAATGTTGCCAAGAATGTAAAACATATGAATAACTACAAACTATTGGTGAGTATGCAATTTGTTAAATCTTATTTGGAGAAAAATTTGGCAACATATCAGAAATTCCACTCTTATTTTAAAAACTAGCCTATATTCACAAGTACATAATTACAGGAATGTTCATTGTTGCACAGTTCTAAAAATTGGAAACCACATAAATGAGTTTCAAAAATAAAATGGAAATTTAATTTATGGAACACTAATTCAGTGAATGAATCATTCTTTCCCACATCCCCTCTATAGATGTGTATTATATATGCATATGTATATGTACATGTATATACACATATATAAATGTTTCAAAAATAATGCAAAAAACAAATCAGCATAAATATATAGTTATGAAATGTGTATGCATATACACAAATAATGGAAAATAGAAAATATGCATGTGATGTAAAGCATAAATTACTTGTAGTGATTTTCTCTGAAAAAAAACAGAAGGCGTCAAAACTACATATGATATGAAAAAATTACAGTCATGTTAGAATGTACTCCAATGTGTTGGTGTTGTTAAAACTCATTATTTCATTATAATATTTTTTCTCCTTTCTGATGTATTTTTTAAAATAATTTTAAAATAAAAAGATAAAAGAAAATTTAAATGTACTATTATTATGCTTATAGATTTATAAATTTCATGAAAGGAAGATATCATTTATCAAATATTAAGATTTTCCTTTTACAGGTTACTTATAAAGTGAAGTCGCTCAGTCTTGTCTGACTATTTGAGACCCAATGGACTGCAGCCTACCAGGCTCCTCAGCTCATGGAATTTTCCAGGCAAGAGTAGTGGAGTGGGTTGCCATTTCCTTTTCCAGGGGGTCTTCCAAACCCAGGGATTGAACCCAGGTCTCCCGCATTGCAGGCAGACTCTTTGCTATCTGAGCCACTGGGGAAGCCCTATTTATAAAAACACAGTCTAAACAAATCTAGAAATTAGATTTAATATATATGATATATGTATGTGTGTTTATATTGATATATACAGATTATATAGATAATTTATTTCCAATGTATATATGTATGTGTTTATATTAGTTCTTATTAGTTTTAATTTTTATCTCATGGAGCTATGTCCTAACAACATGTCTTACAACATTCTATAACTCAGATGACCATTATATCTACTTCTGTGGGCAAAAATCCCTTAGAAGAAATGGAGTAGCCATTATAGTCAACAAAAGAGTCTGAAGTGCAGTACTTGGATACAATCTCAAAAACGACAGAATGATCTCTGTTCATTTCCAAGGCAAACCATTCAATATCACGGTAATCCAAGTCTATGCCCTGACTAGTAATGCCGAAGGAGTTGAAGTTGAACGGTTCTATGAAGATCTACAAGACCTTCTAGAACTAACACCCCAAAAACTTGTCCTTTTCATTATAAGGGACTGGAGTGCATAAGTAGGAAGTCAAGAAATACCTGGAGTAACAGGCAAATTTGGCCTTGGAGTACAGAATGAAGCAGGGCAAAGGCTAATAGAGTTTTGCCAAGAGAACACACTGGTCATAGCAAACACCCTCTTCCAACAACACAAGAGAGAACTCTACACATGGACATCACCAGATGGTCAACACCAAAATCAGATTGATTATATTCTTTGCAGCTAAAGATGGAGAAGCTCTATACAGTCAGCAAAAACAAGACCGGGAGCTGACTGTGGCTCAGACCATGAACTCCTTATTGCCAAATTCAGACTTAAATTGAAGAAAGTTAGGAAAACCACTAGACCTTTCAGGTATGACCTAAATCAAATCCTTTATGATTATACAGTAGAAGTGAGAAATAGATTCAAGGGGTTAGATCTGATAGAGTGCCTGAAAAACTATGGACAGAGGTATGTGACACTGTACAGGAAGCAGGGATCAAGATTACCCCCAAGAAAAAGAAATGTAAAAAGGCAAGATGGCTATCTGAAGAGGCCTTACAAATAGTTGAGGAAAGAAGAGAAGTGAAAGGCAAAGAAGAAAAGGAAAGATATATCTATTTGAATTCAGAGTTCCAAAGAGTAGCAGGGAGAGATAAGAAAGCCTTCCTCAGCGATCAGTGCAAAGAAATAGAGGAAAACAATAGAATGGGAAAGACTAGAGATCTCTTCAACAAAATTAGCGTTACCAAGGGAATATTTCATGTAAAGATGGGCACAATAAAGGACAGAAATAATATGAACGTGCCAGAAGCATGAGATATTAAGAAGAGGTGGCAAGAATACACAAAAGAACTGTACAAAAAAGATCTTCACGACCCAGATAATCATGATGGTGTGATCACTCACCTAGAGCCAGACATCCTGGAGTGCGAAGTTGAGTGGGCCTTAGGAAGCATCACTAGGAACAAAACTAGTGGAGGTGATGGAATCCCAGTTGAGCGATTTCAAATCCCAAAAGATGATGCTCTGAAAGTACTGCACTCAATATGCCAGCAAATTTGGAAAACTCAGCAGTGGCCACGGGATGGGAAAAGGTCAGTTTTCATTCCAATCCCAAAGAAAGGCAATGCCAAAGAATACTCAAACTACTGCACAATTGTACTCATTTCACACTAGTAAAGTAATGCTCAAAATTCTCCACGCCAACCTTCAACAGTACATGAACCATGAACTTCCAGATGTTCAAGCTAGATTTAGAAAAGGCAGAGGGGCCAGAGATCAAATTGCCAACATCCACTGGATCATCGAAAAAGAAAGACAGTTCCAGAAAAACATCTATTTCTACTTTATTGACTATGCCAAAGCCTTTGACTGTGTGGATCACAGCATACTGTGGAAAATTCTTAAAGAAACGGGAATACCAGACCACCTGACCTGCCTTTTGAGAAATATGTATGCAGGTCAGGAAGCAACAATTAGAACTGGACATGGAACAACAGACTGGTTCCAAATTGGGAAAGGACTATGTCAAGGTTGTGTATTGTCACCCTCCTTATTTAACTTATATGCAGGGTACATCTTGATAAATGCTGTGCTGGATGAAGCACAGGCTGGAATCAAGAATGCTGAGAGAAATATCAATAACCTCAGATATGCAGATGACACCAACAGCCTCTTGATGAAAATGAAAGAGGAGAGTGAAAAAGTTGGCTTAAAACTCAACATTCAGAAAACTAAGATCATAGTATCTGGTCTCATCACTTCACGGCAAATAGATGAGGAAACAGTGGAAACAGTGACAGACTTTATTTTTGGGGGCTCCAAAATCACTGCAGTGGTGACTGCAGCCATGAAAGAAAAAGAAACTTGCTTCTTGGAAGAAAAGTTATGACCAACCTAGACAGCATATTAAAAAGCAGAGACATTACTTTGCCAGGAAAGGTCCGTCTATTCAAAGCTATTGTTTTTACAGACTCATGTATAGATGTGAGAGTTGGACCATAAAGAAAGCTGAGTGCCAAAGTATTGATGCTTTTGAACTGTGGTGTTGAAGAAGACTCTTGAGAGTCCCTTGGAGTGCAAGGAGATACAACAAATCCTTTCTAAAGGAAATCAGTCCTGAATATTCATTGGAAGGACTGATGCTAAAGCTGAAACTTCAATACTTTGACCACCTAATGCAAAGAACTGACTCATTGGAAAAGACCCTGATGCTGGGCAAGATTGAAGGCGAGAGGAGAAGGGGATGACAGAGGATGAGGTGGTTGGATGGCATCATTGACTCAACAGGCATGAGACTGAGTAAACTCTGGGAGTTGGTGATGGAAAGGGAGGCCTGGCGTGCTACAGTCCATGGGTTTGCAAAGAGACGGACACAACTGAGTGACTGAACTAAACAGTATGAATTCTACCTGAGAAGGTTGCGTGAATCCTTCTGTTGTGGCTGGCTGACTCTGGTCTAGTAGGCTTGGTTGGCACCTAGTCTGACTGGTTACTAGGCCCTGCCCTGTGTGTATGGTGCTTGCTTCTGTTTAATGGAGCCTGGTCTCAAGGCAGCTGGTTGTTAAAATCTTCAGAGCCCCACTGGGTTAGCATTGGCTCACTTGGTGGCAGAGTCAGAGTCGCAAAGACTCTGGGACCTTTGCCCACTGACTGGCAGATGAAGCCAGATATCTTGCAGTTAGTTGTAGACTACTGGAAGGCAGAACTTGTTCTCAGAGTTGGGCTACAGAGCCAGGGATCTCAGAGTTCATTTCAGATCATTGTTGGGGCCAGGGCAAGGAGGAGGAGGATGTAGAGAGGTGGAGTTGGTTCCTGACATAATTGGATATGGGTCCAGGGTGTCCTGCAGACTGAACTGACCTTTTAGTGGGCAGGACCAGGGTCCAGCTAATCCCATGATAGGATCTGGCCATCCATTGCTGGACTCAGTCTGCAGGATGTGGGATCATAGTTTTCTTGCTTGTGGTGTCTGCCCCCAGGTGGGTGTAGGCTTTCTGGAGAAGGGACTGACAATCCACTCCAGTAGTCTTACCTGGAGAATTTCATGGACAGAGGAGCCTGAAGGGTCTATGGGGTCACAAAAATCAGACACAGCTGAGTGACACACACACACACACACGCACTCATAGGCTTCCTGAATGGACCTGGGTCTTGGTTCTCTGGTAGGCAAGGCCGGGGTTAGTGGTGTGTCTAGAGAGCATGTTCAGAGGTGGCTGTGGGCTCTTTTGTCTTTAGGCAGTTTGTCTACTGATTGGTGGGGCTGTGTCCCTGCCCAGTTAGTTGTTTTATCTGCGGTGTCCCACCCCTGGCACCTGCAGCCTGCTGGGTGGGGCCGGGTCTTGGAACCATGGAGTCAAGGTGTCAGCCACCACCAGCAACTGTGCTCACCTGGGTGAACACTCCCAAATACATCTGTCACCACCAGGGCCCATGTCCCCAGGATGAGGTGAAGTTGCTTCCCTCTACCTCATCTGGAGACTCTCCAAGGCCAACAGGTAGGTCTGGCCCAGGAGTCTATCAAGTTGCTGCTTTTATTGTGGATCCCAGGGCATATGAGATTTTGTGTGTGCGCTTTAAGAGTGAAGTCTCTTTTTCACCCAGTCTTGTGAGGCTCCTGCCATTAAGAACTGCTAGCCTTCAAAGCCAAATGTTTTGGGGGTTTGTCTTCCTGGTCCTGGACCCCCAGACTGGGGAGTCTGTCTTGGGGCTAATAACTCTTGATTCTGTGGGAGGATGTCCTTAATAGTATTATTTTCCATTTTGTGGGTCACCCACCCAGGGCTGTATGGGATTTTATTTTATCATGAGTCTGTCCCTCCTACCCATCTCATTGTGGTTTCTTTTTTAGGTCTTTAGTTGTGGAAAATATTTTCTGGTAGTTTTCACTTATTTCCATCAATGGTTGTCCTGCAGATGGTTGTGATTTTGCTATGCTCATGAGAGGAAGAGAACTCAGGGTCTTTCTACTCCTTCATCTTGGCTGCTGTCCCCTTACCCTACAAGTGATAGAAAGTATCTATCATAATTCTTAAGAAAAAATGACTTATCAGAATCTTCCAATGACTTTCAGAAAGTGCTTATGTATATTAATTTAACATTACAAGGCTGTGCAAATACATCTCATCTAATTAGATATTGAATGTGAAATATTAATACCTATTCCCATTTCTGGCAACAAGTCATTCATTTGATTTTCTTTTCAACACCACATCTTTTTCATTACCTTCTGTTAGCAATGTGGTTTTATTCCATTGAGTTTCCTTCTCAAAATGGGGTCTCTAAAGTCATCTGTCTATGGGTTTAATTTGCACTGGAGTGAAACGTAGCATGGAATAAGTGATATTTGCTGGAAGGTGAGAAAAATGAAGGCATCCATCCAGGTGGTATCAGAAAAGTGCAAGACAAGCCTTACTCCTATTCACAGTGTGACACTCCCTTCAATTATGGGGTTTCAATAATGAATAACCTCTGATTTGTGGGAGGAAGATTGAGATCTCCAATACAGTCCATAAATCTTTACATATGGGGATGAAAATTTTAACTTGCTAACAGAAATTCAAAGGAAACATAAGTTTTGGAGAATTTTCAGAAGTTATTGAAAGAAAAATTACTATCCTGTGCAGTGCACAGGAGAAGGCAGTGGCACCCCACTCCAGTACTCTTGCCTGGAAAATCCCATGGACGGAGGAGCCTGGTAGGCTGTAGTCCGTGGGGTCGCTGAGAGTCGGACACGACTGAGCGACTTCACTTTCACTTTTCCCTTTCATGCACTGGAGAAGGAAATGGCAACCCACTCCAGTATTCTTGCCTGGAGAATCCTAGGGACGGCAGAGTCTGGTGGGCTGCCGTCTATTGGGGTCGCACAGAGTCGGACACGACTGAAGCGACTTAGCAGCAGCAGCAGTGCATTTGGCAAGACATGTATTTTCTGAATGTGTCTGTGTGTGTGTGTGTGTGTGTGTGTTTTTCAAAAATATTTTGGTATTGAGCATTTGTGTTGTTATGGAATGTCTTATGTTTTGCTTCTGGTTTTGGTTTTCTTGGCATCACAGCAGTTTTTATCATGACATCATTTCACACCAATCACTTTGAAACTGAGGACTCTTAATTCCAACTTGTCAGGAATGAAGAGATGAAATGTAAGGAAAATTGACAAGAGGCAGATATTTGTTCACCAAGAAATAATATTCACTACCCCCACTATGAAGCAGACTATAAAATTACTGCTGTCTTGTCAGTGATTGGTGGTTGAGGCATTTTTCCCCTACAAAGAGATCACAGATAAACATCTTTTATAACACTCATGTCTCCTTGTTGGCCTGTAATTATTATACTATGACTCTAGGGTTTAATTTTATATAAATATAAACATATGATGATATCTAAATTTTAGTTTTTATAACTGTTTCCTCTTCTATTTCTATGTACTATAATGCTATCATGTATCTTGCCTTGCAAATATAATTTACATACCAAGGCAGTATGTCTACAATAGACTACTTCATTTAACTGCCCAGAGTTACAGACTTGAAGGGCCCCCAAGTAGAACATGACCAACTTGAGTTGCTATATAAACACTTTCTCGAGAAGAAGTGTTTTCATTTGTGAGGGATATTCAAATAGTGTCCTTTAAATGTAAGACATCCTTAAGTAAAAAAAGAAAAAAAAACATCGTTCTTTGATCAGTCACATCCCTGTATTGTTTATGATAGTTAATTCTATATGTCAACTTGACTGGCCCATGGGGTGCCCAGATAATTGGTCAAACATTATTCTAATGTTTCTATTAAGGTGTCTTTAGATGAGTTTAATCTATAAATCAATAGATGGAGGGCTCTCCTGGTTGGTCAGTGGTAAAGAATCTGCCTGCCAACGCAGGAGGCGTGGGTTCATTCCCTGGTCTGGGAAGATACCTCATCACGTGGAGCAATTAAGCCTGTGCACCTAGACTAAGCAACTAAGCACCATGCACTAAGATTACCGAGTCTGTTCTTTAGAGCCCAGGAACTGCCACTACTGAGCCCACATGCTCCCCAAGAGAAGCTACTGCAATGAGAGGCCTGCACAGTGCACTTGGAGAGTAGCCCACACTCACTGCCGCTAGAGAAAAGCCCATGCAGCAATGACACAGCACAGCTCCTCTCCACTTGCAAAAAAATGGATGCAGTAAGGAGGATTGTCTTCCATAATGTGGGTGAGGCTTGTCCAATCAGTTTCAGTCCTAAATAAGATAAAAGGACTGATCTTCTTCTGAATATGAGAGAATTTTTCAACTCTGGTGGTCTTCAATCTGGGACATGGACTCCCTCCCTTCAGATTCAAGCTGAAATATCAGCTCAGTTCTTCCTGGGTCTCAAGCCTGCTATTAAACTGGAACTCTGGAAAGCTAGAACTCTTCTCTCAATTAGGTCTGCAGCTTGTTGACTTATCCCATAGATTTCAAGACTTCTCAGCTTCCACAGGCACATGGAAAAACTCTTCATTATAAATTTCTTTGTTTCTCTTTATATGTACATCCAATTGGTTCTGTTTTTCTGAAGGGTTTTCACTAACACTATTATAATATATTAAATATGGTCTTTCCTAGTAGTTCAGACAGCAAACCATCTGCCTGCAATGCAGGAGACCAGGGTTTGATCCCTGGGCTTGGAAGATCCCCTGGAGAAGAAAATGACAACACACTCCAGTATCCTCACCTGGAAAATCCCATGGACAGAGGAGCCTGGTGGGCTACAGTCCATGGGGTTGCAAAGAGTCAGACACAACTGAGCAACTAACATACACACACACATAGTATAAATGAGTTTACCAATTTGTTTTTCAAGGAAAGACAATCTCAAGTTTTTGAGTAATAAGTTAAGACTACCATATCATACTGGATGTCAAGATAGAGAAATTCAGAAGAAATATCTAAAACAGATCAGATGATATATATCAAATTATTTTCTTTTTCTAACTATACTGGGTAATGATGAATAAGAAATTTGAGGTGAAATTAATTGTTTTGTCATATCTCTCTATTTTAATTTTTAAACAATCAATTACTTGCTTTCCAAGGAAATTTTTAATAAATAAAATAAGCAAGTAATACAATTAAAAAAAATAAAATAAAGTCTATAACTTTTAAACCCCAAACTATGTCTTGCCTCTCCCTCCTTACCTTTCTGCAGTGATAACTACTAGGATTTTTTCCTACATCTGTGAGTCTATTTCTGTTTTGTTGTATACATTTGTTAGTTTTATTTTTTAGATTGCACATGTAAGTGAAAGCTTAGAGTATTTGTCTTTCTCTGTCTGACTTATTTCATGAAATTGTATACCTGAAACTATTATAAATTAATTGGACTTAAAAAGGAGTCAGATCTGCCAATTTTTAACATTTATCTGTCATGATTGTTAATTATAATCACTAAAAAATTATCTTATAATCTTAATTCTCATTACTCTATCACTGTGGAAATAGACTTTCTATTCATCTTTAAAAGTTTATTTACAAAAAATATCTGACTATAACTTGAAAAGTATTTCCTCTCACTTAATATTTTTTTCCTCAAACATAGTGCTTTATTCAAAGAAATCTCAATTTCAGGGGAAAAGTATGACATTGCTACTTTTTCAACAGTTGTTGACAACACACTAAACACAAATACAGGAGTACAATAAGCATTTCATTTCATTTGAATACCAGATTACATGCAAATCTAAGACCTGAATGTAGAGTACAGTCAGATCTTAAACTATTTGATGAGAAGTGCATCTGTGAAAGTTCATAATTAAAAATAATTCAAAAATCTTCAATAAACTAAAAAAATACTTTTAATATTTACAAGACACCCAAACAACAGAAGAGACACTCCTCAAGTACAAACTGAATGTGTAATAAGAAAGACTATACTCTGGGCCATTGAACAAATCTCAACATTTTCAGTGAATTTAAATCATACAGTAAGTATTATCTTATACATGGGTATTAAATAAGGAATTAATAATAAGCTATATGAAAAAAATCTCCTAATATAGTCAAAAGATATACTCTAATTTATGCGTCAATGAAAAAAATCAACAGGTCAACTTCTATGCTAAATCTAAGGAGAGTTCAGAGGAAAAAGAATAGAATTGGACATATGCATTTAAAATAGAAAGCAATGGGAAAGAAAAGAAAGATATCTAAAGTTCAGTTCAGTCTCTCAGTCACGTCCGACTCTTTGCAACTCCATGAACCATAGCACAACAGGCCTCCCTGTCCATCACCCACACCCGGAGTCCACCCAAACCATGTCCATCGAGTAGGTGACGCCATCCAACCATCTCATCCTCTGCCGTTCCCTTCTCCTCCTGCTCTCAATCTTTCCCAGCATCAAGGTCTTTTAAAATGAGCCAACTCTTTGCATGAGGTGGCCAAAGTATTGGAGTTTCAGCTTTAATATCAGTCCTTCCAATGAACACCCAGGACTGATCTCCTTTAGGATGGATTGATTGGATCTCCTTGCAGTTCAAGGGACTCTCAAGAGTCTTCTCCAACACCACAGTTCAAAAGCATCAATTCTGCGGTGCTCAGCTTTCTTCACCGTCCAATCTCACATCCATACATGAGCACTGGAAAAACCATAGCCTTGACTAGACGAACCTTTGTCGGCAAAGTAATATCTCTGCTTTTTAATATGCCATCTAGGTTGGTCATAACTTTCAATATCTAAAGGTAACTACCTAAATATCTACCTTAAGTAATTAGAAAAAAATATTAAATTACAACTAAACAGAAGAATGAATAGTAAATATAAAGGCAAAAAACAGTGAACTAGAAAATAGAAAAATAGCAGAGAATACCCAGGCAACAAGAAGATTTTTCTTTGAAAAGATAAAAAAAATTGATAAACCTCCAATCAGCTTGATCATAAAACATAAGAAATCAAAAATATGAATTATCAATTTTGGGAAAAAGAAAGATGACATCACTGCAGCTTTGACAAGTTAACAAGGGAATGGTACAAAGATTTATATGTTAGATATGTTCAAAAACTTAGAGAAAATGGACAAGCACCTAGAATGATACAAACTACTGACTTCATTCAAGGAGTAATAATAACATCAGTTCAGTTCAGTTCAGTCGCTCAGTCGTGTCCGACTCTTTTTGACCCCATGGACTGCTGCATGTCAGGCTTCTGTGTCCATCACCAGCTCGCGGGGTTTACCCAAACTCATGTCCGTTGAGTCGGTGATGCCATCCAACCTTCTTATCCTCTGTCATCCCCTTCTCCTCCTGCCTTCAATCTTTCCCAGCATCAGAGTCTTTTCAAATGAGTCAGTTCTTCCCATCAGGTGGCCAAAGTATTGGAGTTTCAGCTTCAACATCAATTCTTCCAATGAACACTCAGACTGATCTCCTTTAGGATGGACTTGTTGAGATCTCCTTGCTATTCAAGGGACTCTCAAGAGTTGAAGCCTGGCTTGGAGAATTTTGAGCATTACTTTACTAGTGTGTGAGATGAGTGCAATTGTGCGGTAGTTTGAGCATTCTTTGGCATTGCCTTTCTTTGGGATTGGAATGAAAACTGACCTTTTCCCATCCCGTGGCCACTGCTGAGTTTTCCAAATTTGCTGGCATATTGATTGCAGCACTTTCACAGCATCATTTTTCAGGATTTGAAATAGCTCAACTGGAATTCCATCACCTCCACTAGCTTTGTTTGTAGTGATGCTTTCTAAGGCCCGCTTGACTTCACATTCCAGGACGTCTGGCTCTTGGTGAGTGTTTACACCATCGTGATTATCTGGGTCGCGAAGATCTTTTTTGTATAGTCTTCTGTGTATTCGTGCAAACTCTTCTTAATATCTTCTACTTCTGTTAGGTCCATACCATTTCTGTCGTTTATTGAGCCCATCTTTGCATGAAATGTTCCCTTGGTATTGCTAATTTTGTTGAAGAGATCTCTAGTCTTTCCCATTCTATTGTTTTCCTCTATTTCTTTGCACTGATCACTGAGGAAGGCTTTCTTGTTTATCCTTGCTATTCTTTGGAACTCTGCATTCAGATGGGAATATCTTTCCTTTTCTCCTTTGCTTTTCACTTATCTTCTTTACTCAGCCATTTGTAAGGCCTCCTCAGACAGCCATTTTGCTTTTTTGCATTTCTTTTTCTTGGAGATGGTCTTGATCCCTGTCTCCTGTACAATGTCACAAACTTCCATCCATAGTTCATCAGGCACTCTGTCTATCAGATCTAGTCGCTTAAATCTATTTCTCACTTTCACTGTAGTTGTTTTTCATAAAATAAATTTATATTATAGACAAAACCTTCACACAAAACTCTTGTTTCAGATTACTTCACTGGAATATTCCACCTACTATTTAAGGGAAAAAATTCCAATTCTATAACTTTTTCCATAAAAAAAAAATACCAGGAAACATTTCCCAATATGAGACCAACATTACCCTGATATACAAACCATACAAAGATATGACAAGAAGAGGAAATTATAGAGAAACATCCATCACCAACATAAGTATAAAAATCTGTAACAAAGTTTTAGCAAATCAAATTCAGTGATATATAAAAAGATAATTCATTATGGTCAAGAGGGATTTATCTCAGCAATGTAAAGCTAATTTAATATTTTTTTAGAAAAGCTTTCTTTGCTATGCAAAAGCTTTTAAGTTTAATTAGGTCCCATTTGCTTATTTTTGTTTTTATTTTCATTATTTTAGGAGGTGGGTCGAAAAAGATCTTGCTGTGATTTATGTCAAAGTTTGTTCTTCCTAGAGAGTTTGTTTGGAGGTTCTAGCAGGGGAGCATAGCTTCTCCTATACCCTTAAGAGAAGACCAGTCCTCCTCTATCTGGGATGGTCGTCCTCTTCGAAGGCATATGCAGCTTGCACATGGAGGTTGAGGGAGGAAGGGGACACCCACCAAGCCAGCCAGATCAGCTGAATTAACACTGACGCTCAGTGGGGTGAGATATTGCAAACAGATGGCCCTCACACGTGAACTTACTTACAAAACAGAAACAGACTCACAGACTTCAAGAAGGAATTTATGGTTGTCAGGGGAAACATGGGGGGAAGGGATAGTTAGGGAGTTTGGGATGGGCATGTGCATGCGTGCATGCTCAATCACTTCAGTCGTGTCAGACTTTTTGCAACCCTATGGACTGTAGCCCACCAGGTCCTCTGTCTATGGGATGAGACTGTACACACTCCTATATTTAAAATGGATAACCAACACTGACCTACTTATAGCACAGGGAACTCTCCTCAATGTTATATGGCAGCCTGAATGAAAGGAGGCTTTGGGAGAGAATGGATGCATGTATATGTATGGCTGAGTCCCTGCACTGTTCATCTGAAACTATCACAACATCGTTTGTTGATAAGCTATACCCCAATACAACATAAACAGTAAAAAAAAAAAAAATGTGTTCTTCCTATGTTTTCCTCTAGGAGTTTTATGGTGTCAAGTCTTACATTTAGGTCTTTTATCCATTTTTGTGTATGGTGTTCTGATTTCATTCTTTTACATGTAGCCATCTAGTTTTCCCAGCACCACTTACTGAAGAGATGGTCTTCATTTTATGTTCTTGAGTTCTTTGTCATAGATTTGGTGACCTTTTGCAAAGCAAAGAAAACCATAAAGAGAAAAAAACAACCCCCAGAATAGGATAAAATATCTGCAAATGAAGCAACTGACATGGGATTAACCTCCAAAATATGCAAACAGTACATACAGCTCAATACAAAAACACAAACAACCCAATAAATAAATAGGCAGAAGACTGAAATAGACCCTTTTCCAAAGAAGACATATAGATGGCCAAGAGGCGCATGGAAAGATGCTCAACATCACAAATTGTTAGACAAATGCAGATCTAAACTACAATGAAGTATCACTTCACACTAATCAAAACGGTCATTATCAAAAAATCTACAAACAATAAATGGGGCTTTCCAGATGGTGCTAGTGGTAAAGAATTTGTCTGCCAATGGAGGAGACATAAGAGACACAGGTTTGATCCCTGGGTTGGGAATATCCCCTGGAAGAGGAAATGGTTACCCATTCCAGTATACTTGCCTGGAGAATCCCATGGACAGAGGAACCTGGTGGGCTGTGGTTCATTTGGTCACAAAGAGATGGACACCACTGAAGTGACTTAGTAGGCAAGCAAAAAAAAAAAAAAAATCCTGGATAGGGCATGGAGAAAGGGGAACTCTCTTGCACTGTTGGTGGCAATGTAAGTTGATATAGGCACTTTGGGGAACAGTATGAAGATTCCATAAAAATAAAAGAAAAATAGAACCACTATATGACCCAGCAATCCCACTACTGGACATATACCCTAAGAAAACCATAATTCAAAAAAATGCATATACCCTATGCTCATTGAAACCCTATTTGCAATAGTTGGGACATGGAAGCAACCTAGATGTTCATCAACAGATGAATGGATAAAGAAGAGGTAGAGAATATATACAACAGAATATTATTCAGCCATAAAGAGCAACAAAGTTGGGTCATTTCTAGAGATGTGTTTGGACCCAGATTCTGTCATACAGAGTGAAGCAAGTCAGAAAGACAAAATCAAATATCATATATGAACACATATATGTGACATCTAGATAAATGGTACAGATGAACCTATTTGCAAGGCAGGAATAGAGACACAGATGGTGAGAACAAACATGTTGACATGGGGAGGGGGGGCTGGGAGTGGGATGGATTGGGAGATTGTGTTTGATATATATATATATACACTTCCAGTTGTAAAATACATAGCTATGGGAACCTGCTATAAAGCACAAAGAGCTCAGCTGGGTACTCTGTGATGACCTAGGGGATGGGATGGGAAGCTGTTGGAGGAAGATTCTAGAGGGAGAGGATATATGTGTACATATAGCTGATTCATTTCATTGTACAGCATAAACTAACATTGTAAAGTAACTATTCCCCAAATAAATAAAAACTACATATTTAAAAAAAAAATGTTCCTTTCACCAGATTAACAACAAAAAAAGTATAATCATCTCAAGGTTTTGAAAATACTAAAATAAAAGAAAAATTTCTAAACTGATGAAGGGCATATATAAGGAAAACCCAGCTAATAATATACACAATATTTTTAGTTAAAAATTTAATTTTTTTCTATGAGATCAAAAAATGAGGAAAAGTATAACTATTCTTACCTCTTCTATTAAAACTTGTATTGGAGGTTTTTCTTATGGAGTAAAGTTGTAAAAA
Organism: Giraffa tippelskirchi; assembly: GCF_054371585.1. Classification (NCBI taxonomy): domain Eukaryota; kingdom Metazoa; phylum Chordata; class Mammalia; order Artiodactyla; family Giraffidae; genus Giraffa; species Giraffa tippelskirchi. The sequence goes on along the minus strand of NC_137277.1, from coordinate 128,166,609 downwards.
CAAATAAAATCATAGATTTGAAAGGAAGAATTAAATTTGTCTTTATTCACAGGTAATACTATTGACTATTTAGGAAATTCTAAGAATTATGGAAAATCTATTATAATTAATAATGTGTCTAGTAAGGTGGGAAGATATGAAGTCAAAGTACAAATACAAACTGCATTTCTATTTACTAGTAACAAATAACTGGAAATTCAAATAACATAAAAAAGAACACTTAGGAATAAATTGAATAAAGTATGTATTAGGCCTCTAAATTAATAAAGATGAGATTTAGTGATATCTAAATAAATATATAGATGTACCAAGCTGATGCATTTGCCATTTGCAAACTGGACAACCAATAGAGCTCATTTTGTAATTTAGTTTGATCCTATGGACTGAGAGCCAGAGAACAACTGGTGTCCCAGTCCAAGTTCAAAGGCTAAAGAGTCAGGAGCAGAGATGTCCAAGGGAGAAAAAAGGTAAATGTCCCAATTCAAGGAAAAATAGCAAATTCATCCTTCCTCCACTTTTTTTTTCTTTTTCTATTCAGACCTCAACAGATTGGATGATGCACACCTGAATTGGTGAGGATGGTCTTCTTTATTCAGACTGCCAATTCAAATGCTAATCTTATCCAGAAGAAACACCTTTACAGACATAACCAGAAATAATGTTTTACCAGCTATCTGGGCATCCTTTAGCCTAATAATGTTAACAGATAAATTTAATAATAATAATTATTAAGATATCAATTGTCCCCAAGTATATCTATAGATTCAATTCATTTTCAATTGAAATTTTAACAGATTCTCATATAGAAATTGTCAAGCTGATTCTAAATTGTATTTGGAATTTCAAAATCCTAAGAAAGAAAAACAACTTTGGAAAAAATTATGCTTTTAATATATGCTCAATTTATTTCATTACTCTATTGATACATACAACAATCTGGATGAATCTCAAACTCTACTACATAAAGGAAGCCAAATTAGCCCCCAACTAAAATAAATAAATTTATTAAAAAAATAAATAAATAAATAAAGGAAGCCAGACCCTAAAGTTAGATACCGGTTATATAGAATTCTAGAAAATGCAACCTAAACTATCTAAGATAAAGCAGATCAGGGTTACCTAAGGAAGGGTTAAAAAAAACAGAGAGAGAGAGAGATGGACTAACTACAAAATGTCATAAACACTTTGAGGGATGGTGAGATGTTCTTTATCTTGATTGTAGAGATGGTTTCATGAACATAGGCAGCCCTCACATTCTCAGCGTAAGGAGTTAATCCCACGCCTCGGACTCTGTGGATCCGTGGTAACTTGTGTCACAAAACTGTGCTAAGCAAATATGTCATTCTAAGTAAGTTCACTTGTACAAAATTGACTTTCTCCACTAATAGCAAATTGCTAACACTATCTGTAGAAGTGATAGAAAACACAGAATGTTGATTGCAATTACAATATGTTATGAGAAGAAAAACTAGCATCACATAGGAAATGGTTATACAGGACCAAGATAATCCAGAAATCATGTGAATCCATAAGAATTTCCACTTGAACCTTTTCAGTGAATGTTTTAACATTTCTCAATCATTGTATTTCAAAATTTTAATTTGATCTTATTTGATATTTTCTTGTTGTATTTAATAGCTTCCCTGGTGACTGAGATGGTAAAGAATCCACCTGCAATGTGGGAGACCTGAGTTCGATCCCTGGGTTGGGAAGAGCTCCTGGAAAAAGGAATGGCTACCCACTCCAGTATTCTGGCCTGGAGTATTCCATGGACAGAGGAGCCTGGCAGGCTATACAGTCCATGGGGCTGTAGAGAGTCTGACACTGTACTTAATAACATTCTTAATTGGATTGAATGATTTTTAAATCCATGGATTATAAGGCAATATATGTTTGTATTTAGTCAATGGCTTCTGAGAAACTCAATTTTTACATCAAGTGTGTGTGTGTATGTGTGTGTGCGTGCACACGTGCATGTGTGTGAGTGTATTAGTCACTCATTTGTGTCTAGTTTGCAACCCCATGGATTGTAGCCCCACCAGGCTCATCTGTCCATAGAATTCTCCAGGCAAGAGTATTGGAGTGGGTTGCCATTCCCTTCTTCAGGGATCTTCCCAACTCAGGGATCAAATCCAGGTCTCCAGCATTGTAGGCAGGTTCTTTACCATCTCAGCCACTTGAGAAGCCCTTTTACAGCATGCTTGCCCATAATTTATATGACAATACTGACAATATGGATGGAAAGACTGAATTTGAAACATGAAGGATAAAAAAATTCAGGCAAATTTAAAACAGTTACATTAATATGTCCTTTATTTTTCATTTGTGATGCAAAGATATTGAATATCAGTTTGATTCCCTGAAGAGAGAAGTAAAGGTTTTCTGGTACTGGTCAAGATAATGTTAATTGGAATATTATTTTGATTTACCACATTATCACTTTTTTATAACAATAGATAGCAGAATATATTAAACTGGTAAGGGAATGTTCTGTATATGAAATGAAAAAGTATCTTTAGCTTATAAAATAGGATGCTGTTTAGTCACTAAGTCCTGTCCAAGTCTTTGTGACCACAGAGACTATAGCCTGCCAGTCTCCTCTGTCCTTGGGATGTCCCAGGCAAGAATACTGGAGTGGGTTGCCATTTTCTTCTTCAGGGGATCTTCTTGACCTAAGAATCAAACCTGGGTCTCCTGCATTGGCAGGTGGATTCTTTACCCCTGAGCCACCAGAGAAGCCCATAAAGAGGATGATATACATTATAAAGCTTAAGATAAGATTTGTTAGAGGTAAGTTTAACTGATGATAAAAATATTTGATTTTTAATATTACTAAAATCTGAGATGTTTGGATGCATCACCGACTCAATGGACATGAGTTTGAGTAAGGTCTGGGAGTCGGTGATGGACAGGGAAGCCTGGTGTGCTGCAGTCCATGGGGTCACAAAGAGTACAACACGACTGAGCTACTGAACTGACTGAACTGATTGAAAAATTAAATAATAAGAGGTAGAATCAGTTAATCCATCCAGATGTCACACACATACTACACAAATGTGTCTTTTTGAAAGCTTTCACTCTCATCATCACAGACTCTTGTAGGGATTAGAATTCTTGAGGTTATAAAGGACTGGTGCTGAAGCTGAAGCTCCAATACTTTGGCCACCTGTTGCGAAGAACTGACTCATTAGAAATGACTCTGATTCTGGGAAAGATTGAAGGCAGGGGGAAAAGGGGACCATAGAGGACAAGATGGTTGGATGGCATCACTGACTCCATGGACATGAATTTGAGCAATCTCCAGGAGTTGGTAATTGACAGGGAAGCCTGGTGGCCTGCAGTCCATGGGATCACAAAGAGTTGGACACGACTGAACGACTGAACTGAACTGAGAGTTAGAAAAACTAGAATTTTTGCTAGACAACTGTAAACTTGTATGAAAAGATAAAAACTTTTATGAGAGTTGAAGTCACTGTGACCTTCATAATTTTTCTATATGTCATTTGACCATCACCCATTACCTTCCAATGTGGTCTTTTTGAATTATGATTGAATTCTGCTAGGTTCAAAAATTCAACCACAAAATGTTTAGTTTTTGTGTGCAGACTTTCTAGGCTACAAAGGGCTAAGTAAGAAAGAGAAGAGTAGATCTTGGAGTTACTGGATTACGAAAATTTATTTCCTGCTGGAGTTGGAATTTGAGGGTGATTTTGATGGATAGGTAGGATTTGACTGAATTGAGAGGACTAGAGGACACTTCAGAACATAAAAGTAGGATGAGTAAAAACTCAACTTGTACAAACATAGCAAATCTGTGAGATGGGGAAGAGATCAGCTAAGAGGTTATATGGCATATGGAAATAAAGTTCACAAAAACTAGAACAAATAGAGGCTAGTAATTCAAAACTTGCTATAGCAAGGGAGGCAGCCTTCATTACTTGTGTTTGGCAGAAATTCAAATGCTATAAGGGAAATAGGAAATAAATTTTATAGTACAAAAATGTGGGGAGACTTCAGGTATGTTCCAATTAGAGAATTTTTTCTTTTCTTTTTTTTGAGATATAGTTGATTTACAGTATTATATAAGTTTCAGGTGTACAACACAGTGCTGCACAAATTGTAGAGGTTATAATCCATCAGAGTTATTGTAAGATATTGGCTATATTCTCTGTATTGTACAATATATATCTGAGTGATTGGTGATTGTTGATATATGGAAGTTGGAACTAGACTAATGATAAATGGAATATCTTACATAATTAATGGTGAGAGACCATATTCTGCTTCCTCATGTTGGTCCTGACTTGGAAACAGGGATAAAAATTGGAAAATTTGCAGTCACTTACCAAACCCTAATGATTCTGATTGCTATATATGCTGCGGTTTGGCTTTCTAGATTCTTATGTGGTTTGAATTCAAATGTCCCATAAGATCTGGCCACTGTGCACGTGAGTACCCAGTCACTTTATTGTGAATTATTGAAAAGTAAGTTTGGATAGAAATAAAGACCTTTGAGGATCAAGGGAAGTTTATTTAAAATTAATTTCTTACCCTCATTTTTACTACCCAACTAATCACAATATTATTACATAAGCAAAGAAACTTTGGTTTCTAAATGGCAAAAGAATTGGATAACTTGGATTGTGAGGAAAAGATGAATAAAGACTAATATGATTCATTTTTTGTTTTTACTATTAAATGATGTAATTCTTTATTTGATACATTGCCCCAAGGGATAATACAGAAAATAAAGTTTGGGAAGAGGTTTAAACTAATAGATATTTAAGTTAAAAAGGGATTTTTATTTTAATTTTTGTTTTGTATTGGAGTATATATAGTTGATTAATCATGTATATCTTTCAGATGTACAGAAAAGTGAATTAGTTATACATATACATATATTCATCCACTCATTTCTTCTAGATTCTTTTTTTCCATATAGGTTTTTACACAGTATTGAGTAGAGTTCCTTGTTATATATGGTAGGTCCTTGTTGATTATCCAATTTATATATGCATGAGTACTCAATCACTCAGTCATGTTTGACTCTCTGTGACCCCATGTACTGTAGCCCATCAGGCTCCTCTATCCATAGGATTTCTCACGCAAGAGTACTGGAGTGGATTGACATTTCCTTCTCCAGGGAATCTTCCCAACCCAGGGATTAAGTCACATCTTCTGCATTGGCAGGCGGATCTTTATCAGTGAACCCCCTGGGGAGCCTATTTTATATATAGTAGTGTGTATATATTAATGCCAATAATTTAAGTAATTCAAAAAAATTTTCTCATGACATTTGTTTAATCTAAAATATAGGGATTTTTAAATCTGTTTCTCTCTGTTCTAACTATACTGCCAAATGTAGAATTTAAAATGAATATTTACTGTCTGTTTAAGTTTCTCCTCTCTATTGATCAGTAATTTTATTGTCATCCACACACTACAAGACCATCTGTTCTCAATTGTCTCTTCTAAAATGCTTGAATCTTACTGAATGAGGTACAGATGATCAGAGTTACAACAGAATGATGATTCAAAGCTGTACTTTTGCTCCTTCTCTTTGCCTGTAGTTGTCAGGCTTTTGAAAATTTATATTTCTATGTCTCCACAAGAGATAAGCAAAATCCAAAAGCTTAAATGAAATATTTGATAGAGGCTAAAATTTAAAGTACTGGAGAAAATCCAATTTGAGGATGATCTGAAAATTTCATTTTTCTGAGAAAACTGTGTTCCTCACCAATACACACAGTCATTTCCTTCCTATACTCAAAAATAAGATTTCAAGACATCAAATGTAAAGTAAGTAATACATAATATCAATATATATTCTTTCTGGCACATTAGAAATGATCATGATAATAAAATCCTTAAAATTTTTCATTATCTTGATTTGTTCCTTCAAAAGGAAAAAGAAAAATGCCTTTAGATAATTTACAATGTATAGTTTCCAAATACAGATTGGAAATTACTTCGTTATTTCTTATTTTTCTTCATAATATTATATTTGGCAAGAAAAGAATGTTTATCATTCTGTTTCTTTTTTGATTAGAAATTAATGTATTTTATCCAATACTGAGAAGAGTTAGATGTGAAGTTGACTAGAAGAAGATTCTGGAGAAACTGATTTAACTACAGAAAGTTGAAACAAGGGGAAAACCATGTGTACAGGTCTCATGCTTAAAAATAAGTCACATTTTGTGTGGTTCAGTTCAGCAGAAGGTCCTGGTGGTGGAAGAAAGAACAGTAGTCTTGTAGACATATCACTGCTGTTCATGAGGCTCAAGAGCTGAGCATATGCGTGCACATGCTCAGTTACTTCAGTCCTCTCTGACTCTTTGTGACCCCATGGACTGTATCCTGCCAGGCTTCTCTGTCCTTGGATTTCTCCAGGTAAGAATACTGGAGTGGCTTACCATGCCCTCCTCCAGGTTATCTTCACAACCCAGTGATGGATCCCACATCTCCTGCATTGCAGGTAGATTCTTTACCCACTGCACCGCCTGGGAAAAGCTGAGCAATTCTAATTTAAATCAGAAAATCATTAAGGTGCCAAGAAATCTAGTCAACCAAAGCAGAATTCTAGGTATTGTTTTGAATGTGGATAAATGCAGAGGTCAAAAGCAGAAAGGTTGATATAACCTACAGATTTGGGTGTTTCAGTTTTGGTTTTGTTTTGCTTTTAAAAACCTTTTGTTAAATACCTACTGGAAATCAAATTGGAATGCAAAATGGCATAAAATATTCAGGTACTTCAGCCCCAGGCCAGAAAACCAGGGTTAAGGGTGAATTTCAAGCATAGTAGCAAACTTGAGTACTGAGTAGACAGCCTGAATCCGAATCCAATCCTTCAAATGAAGGTTTAATTGTTAGAAAAGAAAAACATTTGGTTTAGAAGGTCTCCAGTGGCATTTAAAGAACAGAATAAGGAAAATGTCTGTTCTGAGTACAGGCCCAAAATAAGCTTATTGTCTGTAGAGAATCAAATGATTAACAAAACTAACTAAAAGTCAGTCTGATTTCATTATCACCATGCACTGGCAATATCAGTGATACAGTACTCCTTCTTGTTGGGGCTAACAACTCCAATTGCCAATTCTCCCCACCCACCACCTTTGTACATTTCTTGGTCTATGAATGCCTAGAATTAATCTCTCAGTTCAGTTCAGTCATATCCGACTCTTTGTGACCCCATGGACTGCAGCACGCCAAGCATCCCTGTCCATCACCAACACTCAGAGCTTGCTCAAACTCAAGTCCATTGAGTCCGTGACGCCATCCAACCATGTCATCCTCTATCACCCCTTCTTTTCCTGCCTTCAATCTTTCCCAGCATTAGGGTCTTTACCAATGAGTCAGTTCTTTGCATCAGGTGGCCAAAGTATTGGAGTTTCATCTTCAGCATCAGTCCTTCCAATGAATATTCAGGGCTGATTTCCTTTAGGATGGACTTGTTGGATCTCCTCGCAGCCCAAGGGACTCTCAAGAGTCTTCTCCAACACCACAGTTCAAAAGCATCAATTCTTTGGCGCTCAGCTTTCTTTATAGTCCAACTCTCACATCCATATATGACTACAGGAAAAACCATAGATTTGATTAGCAAAGTTAACCTTTGTTGGCAAAGTAATGTCTGCTTTTTAATAATCTGTCTAGGTTGGTCATAGCTTTTGGTCAAGCAGCAAGTGTCTTTTAATTTTATGGCTGTGGTCACCATCTGCAGTGATTTTGGATCCCCCAAAAATAAAGTTTCTCACTGTTTCAATTATTTACCCATCTCTGCAATGAAGTGCCGAGAAGGCAATGGCACCCCTCTCCAGTACTCTTGCCTGGAAAATCCCATGGACAGAGGAGCCTGGTAGGCTACAGTCCATGGGGTCGCTAAGAGTCAGACATGACTGAGCAACTTCACTTTCACTTTTCCCATTCATGCACTGGAGAAGGCAATGGCAACCCACTCCAGTATTCTTGCCTGGAGAATTCCAGGGATGGCAGAGCCTGGTGGGCTGCCATCTATGGGGTTGCACAGAGTCGGACACGACTGAAGCGACTTAGCAGCAGCAGCCATGAAGTGATGGGACCAGATGCCATGATCTTCGTTTTCTGAATGCTGAGCTTTAAGCCAACTTTTTCACTCTTCTCTTTCACTTTCATCAAGAGGCTCTTTTGTTCTTCTTCACTTTCTGTAATAAGGGTGGTGTCATCTGCATATCTGAGGTTATTAATATTTGTCCCGGCAATCTTGAGTCCAGCTTGTAGTTCATCCAGCTCAGCATTTTGCATGATGTACATTGCATATAAGTTAAATAAGGAGGGTGACAATATACAGCCTTGACGTACTCCTTTCCTAATTTGGAACCAGTCTGTTGTTCCATGTCCAGTTCTAACTGTTGCTTCTTCACCTGCATACAGATTTATCAGGAGGCAGGTCAGGTGGTCTGGTATTCTCATCTCTTAAAAATTTTCCACAGTTTATTGTGATCCACACAGTCAAAGGCTTTGGCATAGTCAATAAAGCAGAAGTAGATGTTTTTCTGGAACTCTCTTGCTTTCTCAATGATCCAACGGATGTTGGCAATTTGAGCTCTGGTTCCTCTGCTATCTAATGTTGATCAGAATTAATCTTTGATCAACATTAAATCTTAGATCTATATCTAAAAATTTTTATTCTAACCTTCTTTGGGAGGACTAAAGTGCCTTATATACTTGACATGCTTTTCTTTGGATGTAGAAGGAATACAGCTATCAATGCTTTGAGCAATGGAATGTTAAAGGTAAAATAACATGATATTCTTTTAAAGGCTGAAAGAAAATCAAGAAAAAATATCCAATTTGTTTGAAATAAGGGAGCAATGAACATATATTTTGCCAAGCAGCTGAGGTTTGGGGATTGTTGTAGAAGCTAATGATTCATTCTAGACTAACATATTCTTGAGTACTGTAAATAGAAGTCCTTTTGCCAAAAATGAGTAACCTTTTCTTTAAAATTTATTTTATCAAAGTATAGTTGATTTACAGTGTTGTGTTAATTGTTATTGTTATACACACACATATATATATGCATTATTTTTCATAATCTTTTTCATTATGATTATTGAAAATAGTTCCCTGCACTATACAGTAGGACTTGGTTGTTTATCCATCCTATATATAATAATTTGCATTTGCCTATCCCAAACTCCCAATCCATTCCTCCCACAAACCACCTTCCTTAGCAACCACAAGACTGTTTTCTATGTCTGTAAATCTGTTTCTGTTTTATAGATAGGTTCATTTGTGTCCTATTTTAGATTTCATGTATAAGTGATATCATATGATATTTTTCCTTCTCTGTGTGACACATTTCACTTAGTATGATTATCTCTAGGTCCCCTTTACTGCTGCATGTGTAACCTTTTTTGTTTACTTTGTGTGTGTGTTTGCATGGGTGTGTGTGTGAATAAATAGGTAATAAATGTTACCATGTACCCTCTGACATTTTTAACTAAATAGAGAAAACTAGACATATTACCAAATTCCATTCACAATTCAAAATGCATCCAGAACCTCCTCCCCTACTTAAACTCAATACTCATCCTCTTTCCTTCTCCTTTCAAATATAAAATTCTAGTAAGTAGAATTGCAGGAGTCCTTAAATGCTAAGTAAATACATATTTTTCAGCAGAGGGACAATGAGATAAAACAATTGTGAATAGCAATGTCTTCTGAAAGAAATGAACATTGTTATATAGCTCAGGTTCAGTGAGTATTATGAATGAAATCAGTTGAAATATAATGATACATAGCTGTAGGACTTCTATAGACACTTTAGACTTCACAATTTACTGTTAAAATTCATCTCAGTTTCATCTCAAAGCTTTTGCAAATGCTTGCTGACTGAATCAGTCAGATGCTAAGTCTCACTGTGGAATTCAATAGTACATTTGCAATTATATCAATGTAAATTTCCTGAAAATGATTTTTTTTCTTAAGGAAAGTGCAGTCTATTCTGTGGCTTCTTAATATTTATATAAACAGGCTCTTGTATATATATATATGCCTGATATCTCCACTGGAAATTTCAATCAAGCTCTTGTTTACATTTTTAAAATTTATCATTTTATGGGGTTAACACATGTACACTACTATATCTAAATTAGATAACTAATAAAGACCTACTGTATAGCACAGGGAACTTTACTCAATACTCGGTAATGACCTGTATGACATGAACAAAAAGTATCTGAATAAGAGTGAATATATATATTTGTATAACTGGTTCACTTGGCTGTACAACAGAAACTAACATAACATTGTAAATCAACTACATCCCAATAAAAATTAGTTAAAAATTAAAAAATAGAAATTTTTGTTTTATATAATCAACAAATGATGAATTGACAATCATTTTATTGTTCAGTTGTAAACTACCTGACAGGAAGCATCTGAAATAGAGGGAGATCAATACATTTTATATTTCTCTGATGCATTTTATATTTTTCTGTGCTATACAAAGTTTACCAACGCAGCAAATAAATTAGAAAAGAACTAAGAGGCCATTAAGTTTCATAGTCTGCGCCAATGAGTCTAAAAGAGCATAGCTTCTTTAATCCCTTCCATCAGAATTTCAACAATACATCATTGTGATTATTCTTATCATCATCATAATGCCAAATCGATTAGTAGACTTCCATGCGTTTGTTACAGATTTTGATTATAGAGAATAAGTCAGAGCATTTTTAAATAAAATATAACTCACCCCTTCACAAAGGAAGTTTCTGTTGGTTTTTCAACCAAAATCTTAACTGAGAGGTATGTTTTGCTGTGTCATTTTCCTATCACTTGAATTCTGAACACAGAATTAGTATTGGTTTCTCTCCGTCCTCACTAACCTAATGACCTAACAAATTTTTATAGATTATCACTTAAAAGGAGTAAGTCACCAATAAACCAAGATGAATTGTTTCTACTTGTTATTCAAAAGTTAATGTTCAATCAACAATCTGAGCAGGAGGGTGAAGAATGCAGACAACAAAATTCAAAACAAGAATTGTTAGCTTGACTCACTGGCTTATTCATTAAGGACTGAAGGCACAGAGTCCATGACATTTTTAGGGACCCAAGAAATGACTCAATTTTAATTTCTTTTAAACCAGAAGAAAAAATAAATAGTATACTAATTCTAAAGGAGATATAATGGCAATTTGAGCCTAGGTTATATTTATTGTTATACCAATGCAATTGCAAAATATAATTGTTAATATTTTTTATACAGAAAGGGGCTCATGAAGGCAAAAATGCTTAGCTTCGTGATAGTTATAACTTAGCCCTTCTACTAGTTATAAATGTTAAGCAAATTTTTGAATGACAGAATAATTAATTGAAGTTAAATAAATTTGAGCTGTCTTTATAAAGTATTGAGCTGCCAAAACTGGGCTGTAAAAATTTAACAATCTCAATATTCAATTTATACTAGTCAGCTTTATGTAATTTAGTCTTTATAATTATACTAAAGAAACCTGAGTTCACTTAAATTGGTACTAAAATGTCAGAACTTTTCTTTGATAGTCCTGAAATCAAATTCCTAGACAGTATATTGTATTGCTGGAAAATGCAAAAGCAAATAAACTAAAATAATGCTAAACAAAACAAAGTTTTCTAATTTATGCCTCATAAACACTGATGTTTGTGTGAAGGCATTTATTAGAACATAATGTTGAAATGTTGCAGTCTATCTTAAGGAAACTTTTTAGTGCATTATCAACAAATAAATATTAAATTGCAGGCATGAATTAATGACAAGGAATGATCATAGATAAAGTGTGGTAGTAGTAAGCAGGAAATAACTCAGGCAGATTTAAACAGCCATCTTGAAAACAACTTCTTCTATGCAGCCTACAGAAAATATTTTGAAGCTAGACATTCATATAGCTCTCATTTATTAAACAGTATATATTGGTTAGCTAGAATTTAAACTAAAGAGTAAAAATGCTGCTCCAACCAGAGATGCATGATTCATTACATATTGGCTAGCCCACCTTTTTCAGTTAACTTATAAAATGTATAATCAAATTGCCAATTTTGGTGTATTGACTCTAAAATCACAATAATAGTTTTAATTAATAAATATTAAAAATAATAAGAAATTTGCTATGCTAAATATAATCTCCCTTTGCATGTTATAAACTCATCAGTTTTACATTTTCAAAATGACAACATATCTGTTAGTACAAATTTGTGTTTAATAAATGAAATTATTTAGTTTTTGATTCTGGGATTACCTGCCATTGTAAGTCAACTCAAGTTCAAAAAGGTCATAATTTGGGGGAGAGATGGTGGTTTCCTGACAATTCAATTACTTTGCATGTGAGGCTATTTCATTTTCACCAACAAACCTGAAGATTTAAAAAGGAAACAGGAAAAGTTAGTATAAGTAAATGTAATTCAAGGAAATTGCTCACTACTTACTAGTACCTCAAGCAGAGACCTGACACAAGTGTATGCTGCTGTCATGATTGTATTTCAAAGCAATCATTGCAGAGTTAGCGTGGAGAATGATTGGGGTGTGGAGAATGGTTTGGACCAAATAAAACCTGGGTCTCAGAATGTATATTGGTAGCAGTAGCAGAGAATAAAATAAATTTAATAGAGATTTTGGTAGTATAATTTTAAAAATCATTAAGCGGATTTATTCAATTTGGAGATTCAGATTCAATATGGACTGGCAAATTTCTTATTTTTTTAATTAATAGTTGCATGCTACTAACTACCATAGTGATTACAGAAAGTAGATACATTTTGGGTCGGACAATAAGACATGATGATTTCTAGATTCATATTCTGAGTTTGCTACATATGCAGTAAGTAGTTGGTTCTATCAGTCTAAAACTAATTTAGGGAAATAAACAGTGATTAAAAATGAAACACAGTTCTCACAGCTCTGGATATGAATGAAATCACACATATGGAGATGAGAATTGGGGGGAACATCAACATTTGGAGCAAAGAAATAAGAGGGAACAAAAAGTGAGATCGTGAATGTACTACTGGAGAGTTGGACTTAATAACAGCTACCCCAAAAAAGTTTTCAGAAGAACGAATTGCACAATTTTAAAAATGAAAGGTATTTATAGGAATTTGTAAGAAACTAAGTAAGAATACCCTTTGCTGTGGCGGTTTTGTAAAGTGTTAGAGCAAAAACTAGATTGTTGTGGGTTGAGAAATATATGGTGAAAGAGAAGGTAGAAATGCACAAGGCCAAAAAAGCTTTAATAAAGCTCTTTTTCTATAACTATTTTTTCTTCCCTTTTTGTAGCCCTTGAAAGGTAAGAAAAGATATCATAGGATCAAAGGCTTATGTTTGGACAGGGAATTTTCCAGGCCAGAATACTGGAGTGAGTAGCCTTTCCCTCCTCCAGGGGATCTTCCCAACCCAGTGATTGAACCCAGGTCTCTGACATTGCAGGTGGATTCCTTACTAGCTGAGCCACAAGGGAAGCCCAAGAATACTGGAGTGGGTAGCCTATCTCTTCTCCAGTAGATCTTCCTGACCAAGGAATCAAACCGGGGTATCCTGCATTGCAGGTGGATTCTTTACCGACTGAGCTATCAGGGAAGCTGTAGAGGGGGTCCAAATATGTTGAAATGATGGGAAAGGCCATTAAAGAAGGAAAATTGAAGACAGAGTGAAAAATTGAGCACTGGAAATGTACATGGGTCCATAATACAAGAAAAGATCATCTTGGACAGGAATCTGTTGTCTATTTTCCTTTTTGACAGTAGGGAGAGACAAAGAAGATTGTGTAGGTGGAAGTAGAAAGACTTTCACCCACTGATGAATACAGTGATAATAAAAACATTAAATATTTATATGGCATTGATTGTGTACCTTCCATGGATCTGAGTATTAAATAATACATATATATATACATATACACATACATATGTATATGTAAATATTTTCAGTAGGAGTAAATTAGATTCTCTCTTCAGAATTATGTTGTTTATATACAGGAATGTAATGGGTTAGAAGAACATGGGATAAGTACTAGAAAAGAGCTGATATGAAATCATCACTATAGAAAAGTACTAGACAGTACTGAGTGCCCAGTGGGACTCAGCAGCAGGAATATATAAGGGCACAAAACTGAGTGGTCAGAAGATTTTCCTCAGTCTTGCTTAGGAGTTTCTGAAAGAATAAAGGAGAAAAGGTAGAGTGTGAGAAACATCTTTATTTTGGAGTGTCCCAGGTGAATGACCGAAGTGCCATGGGACAAAATGAAGAAAAGTCAGAAGTGGCAGAATAGAAGATAGAACAGGCCTCAGGGAAGAAGTGAGTTGGTAAAGGCAGAGGAAGATCGGGAGAATGGGGTTACAGTAAGAAACAAAGATATCTTCATTTAAGATTTCAGTTTTAGAAGAGTCCATGATGACAAAGAAAGATGTTGGAGTGGATGATAAAATAGAGTTGAGATGTGCGTCATCGGTGCTAAGGAGGTCAGGAACATAAGATAAGTTATACTCCAATATGGATTCACCCCAGATTATGAAATACCTTGGAGTCAAGAGAAGGACAACCACCCAGATGCTCTGAATCGATTTATAGAGTATGGGAGCAGGTAGGGTAGAAGTCAGAGTGTGAAAGAGAATTAAAAAAAAAAAAAATTAGTGGCAACTCAGTTTGGTAATGTATTCACCAATTTTTGAGTTCAGGAAAATTTTACAAAGCTTCTTTTACACAGAGAAAAATAATTCACTTATTACTTCTTATCTATTTTCATCGTGAAGTGACCTGAAGTGAAGTCGCTCAGTCGTGTCCAACTCTTTGAGAACCCATCGACTGTAGCCATCCAGGCTTCTCCGTCCATCGGATTTTCCATGCAAGAGTACTGGAGTGGGTTGCTATTCCCTTTGTCCAAGTTGCCATTTTCATTGTACAAGTTGTCAAATGAAAAGTCCTTGCCTTACTATTCTTCTTCTTGCAAAAATCAGTTCCACATAGAATAATAATGCAATAAAAATAGCAACTACAACTGATTTACTATCTTCCAGACGTCATTTTAAAGGTTTTACAATAAAACCCAATTTACTTTTGCAATAAACTTATGGTATAAATACTCCTATTATTCCAAGTTTGCATAAAAAAAAAAGAAATGGAGGTACAGAGAAGTTAAACTTGTCCATAATTACACAACTAAAAGTAATAATCTCTCATTTAAATAAGCACACAAAGATCATCCGTGGATCCCAGTTAGGTGTGCCTAATAAGAAAAAGTTTCCTAGACTTTTGCCTCACTAATTAGTAGATTTATCCATGCTATCTGGGGTACCACCCCAAACTCTTTGCTTCTGTGAGATTCCAGTTTCCCAACATATTGTGTCTACTTTTTTGGCAAGATAAAGTCTTCGCCCTAAATGGCAGTGAATATTATCTTCCTAGTCCACATCAGTTTTCCAATTTTCCATCCCCAGGGTATGTGTATTATTCCAAATCCAGCTGAAATTCTGAGTGTGGTTATGCCTTGGTCACATTCATTTATTTCTAGGAACCCTAACAACTTCCATTGCATGAAATCTTAACAGCTTTGATCTGATCAAAGGATTGGAAACCCTATAACACACTCTGCCTAACTAGCTACTTGTCATACCCTTCATAGTGTATTGCAGACAAAGTAAAATTCTCAAATAATATTATGTTCGTTTCAAATATATTAATCAAGTGGTACATTGTCAGCAAGTATTCCCCTTTGTTTTGCTTTTTTTTTTCCAGTATTAAAAAAAAAAAAACTCTTGGCATTTGTACATTGAAGTCAACATTCAAACTAGTTAAATACCTTGAATTCACCCTGTTTGTTCACCACAAATTACGAAGCAAGCAAGAAGCCAAGTTACATGAAGAGTGGCAGTCCTATTGTTTAGATAAGTAATAGAATATATTTTACATAAGAAAGAATAATATCAAAGGGGGCAGTAAATAGCAGATTTTAAAATGGATTAAAGTCATAAGTCTTTCCTTCCCTTCTGTGAGGCACTAGTCTTTTCATATTAAATGCCAAAGTTTACGTAAACAATGAAACGGAAAGCAAGAGCAAGATATTATTAGTTAGGTGCTTCTGAACAGAAGTCAATGAACTGAGTTCCTTTAACACTTTTTTTTTCCCCAATAAAAACTCATCTCATCTGTGGGAAACTAGAGGAGTCATCACAGACTTTTTATGCCTTGTGATAGTTGCAGTGATACAAAAAGTTAAGCCAACAATTTAGAATGGAAAAGATAATCTGGATAAACTAGATCATAAAGATAAACTGTCTAGGTCAAATAAGGCATCACTTAACAGATCTCTCTATTTAGTGATTTTCTCAAAGATAAGCAAGAAAGTGTTCATCAGACTATAATTTTTACCAGATTAGTATATTCAGCTCTGAGTCAACAGCCTCCAGAAATAAAGACTTGATACTTCCCTTGTGACCTTGTCTCCCTAAGTTTATAGAGTAGTGTAAACTCTCTGAGACGTTCAGATGATTCACAAAATGATAAAGGGCCACAAATCAAATACAGCTTGCCATAGGAAACCAACTAGGTCACAAAGGGCAAGTGTCTTTTGCTGAAAAAGATTCTGCTTTTGTGACCATAAATTTATATTAACATTTATCAAAACAAATATTCCAAGACACACCATTATTTGGAGGATAAGTATAGCCTTGTACTATCTATATTGGAGAAAGACTGTAGCATTTATAAGGAGGAAATTCATATCACCTGGTTATTGATAAAGCAATAAAAGATTTTTTTTTTCTGCAGTACAAAGTTTTAGGGGAAATGCTTAGGATGAGTTAATATCCTAAACATCAATAATATTATGTTTTCAATAATATATTTTACAATTTGACATCTTTTAATTCTAATACAAATAAGGAGACAAAAAAAATGAAAAGATTCAATAATTAATTCTTTTACTGTGCTCACCCAACAGTCAAAGTGCTATGTTCAAGAAATAACAATTCAAATATGTGGTATTCTTAAGGAATTAATGACAAATAGGGAGGAGTTGATGGCCTAAGGCAGAGTTGCGGACAGTTTACTTTAGATGGTCATTAATCCTCAGGAAATGTTTTGTGCCTGTTGTTGCCTCTAAATATCAAAATGGCAAATAATGCCATGATGTGAGTTATTTTTATTACAAAATTGATACTTATAAGGCAGTTGCAAAATTACTGTGGAGATTTGTCCATGTTAACTCACTTAAGAGGGTTAATTACCTAATCCTTTATACAAAACATCAACAACCACTAAAGTTCTGCCTGACTGTTTATGAGATACAAGTAATAATAACAGGAATAAAGTAAGTGGAAGTACTGAACATTTTATGAATTGTGATTATATTCAAATATTGACAACTATATCAAATATTGTACAACTCTCAGTTGTACAACCTTGGGCAAATTACTCCTTGAATTGAGTTTCTCTAACCAAGTAATGGCAAAAATACTAAAGATCATGCAGGAAAACCGCACAGATTTACTAGCTCTATATGTATAAATTCTTTAACTGAGAACGTTGTACATATATGTAATCTCATTTCCCTCAGGGAACTTCCTGAGTGAAAATGTTAGTTGCTCAGTCCTGTCTGATTGTTTGTGATACCATAGACTGTAACCCACCAGGCTCCTCTGTCCATGGAATTCTCCAGGCAAGAATACTGAAGTGGATTGCCATTCCCTTCTCCAGGGGATATTTCCGACCCACAAATCAAACCTAGGTCTCCTGCATTTCAGGCAGATTCTTTACTACCTGAGCCACCAGGGAAGCCTAAGTTCCCTAGTTACTTGAAACTTAATTGGGAACCTAGCTGTAATGAATGAAATGATAGCGCATGTGCTCACTGTCGGGAAAAAGACTCCAACATATATCAAAATGTGCCCCAGAGAGAAAAAAAAAGGGTCACTCCAAATTTTCCAAAAAAATGGAATTTTGTAGCCATGAAATTTATGAATTGGACTATTAGATATTATTTATAAATCTATTGACTATCAGTCTATTTCCCATCTCTTATAGTTAAATGCATAGTAGCATATTAAAGACTGAGATAACCTATAATATTTTAAAAAGTCCATTTAATTTTTAATGTTGCTCCCTATGAAACACTTATGAACATCCTATGAGGAAAATTTCAAGGAATGGACCTTGAGAAGTACAGGATTACAGTTTGCTGAAGAATTAGCTGATTGTATATATTGTATTAATAAAAATGATCTTGAATTGTATAGTACCTGAAGCCTGTTTGTGTATAGTCTCACATTTAATCAAAATTAACACATGAAAGGATCATTTGGGATTGAATTGTAACAGCAACTGAAAGTCTGAACAGCTGAAGACCTCATGAGGGAGACCACAGGGGATCTCAGAGTCCACACAGAATTGGAAAAAGTTGTCAAGCATCATTGCTTGAGACTATAGAAAGGTGAAGGTGCAAGTCATGGTAATGTGGCCAAATCTCTAAAAGAGTTACATCAGAACTGGAATCTTGTAAACCTCACTTAACTCTGATTTCCATGGTGGAGTTGCAACTTACTAAATTGTTGTGTACTGTCTAGCCCATATCAGAATGATTTGATCCCCAGCCCTTTTGGGCAGAATAAAATTTATTTTAACATATAGATATATACTGTACCTTCTCCTGTCCAAACTTTATTCAAGAGAGATACACAGTTTGGAGGGAATTACTACACCCTTTTGACTGAGAACATTATCTTTTATTGAGAATGCTGCTAACTTACTAAAATTCATCCTTGAAACCACATGCTGACATTTCACAGTAGAAATTTACAGCTTTGAACATGAAAAACTTGCACAGTTGCTCTTTCCTTCTTATATTTCTCATCACTTCCTGATCCCTCTGCCCGCCACCCCCCCACACACACATTAATCCTTGGGTGACTGCCCTAAGTTATCAAGAGTAAGTTGATAGGTTAGTGTAGGGTTCAATTTCAGATGTATTTCAAGAAAGACAAAAGAAATTTGTCAAAATTCACAAGGTGATCCTTTTTACTATTTATCCTATGAGAAATAGATGGTGGGATTATTGTCTTGGCAAAGGAAAGGAATCAGTGGAAGGTCTTCATAAAGAGTCCCTGCAGGAATTTCCATGAGCTATTTGGAAGTCTATGAAAGAAGAGTTGTCCAAGCAACAGAGACATCTGCCTCACATGGGCTATGATCCAGTTTATAATTATGAGATCATCTTTTTTCCTTTGGCATCTAGGATCTAGGTTCATGCATGACAACCCTCAGAGGTAGTCCAGCCAGAATAGATAACCCCGAATTAAATATGGAGAAATGGCAGACAATCCATTTATTTTACTCAACCAGGCTAATCACTTAAAAAGATGTTTTAATACCAGTCCAGTGTTGTTCTAGCACAACTTTATTCACTATACTTTAGATAATTTAGTGCTTTTCTAGAAACTTTTAAATCAAATTCCTAAATTTCAGGACCAGAAATAATAAAAAAAAAGGAAAATAATAAATTGCTTTCACTGCAATGAAAATATTGACTGTCTTGACCAAGATGTCATTTTTTTTTAATTCCACTATAATATCAAAAATGAATCTTTGAGTAACTATTGAAAAAATAGTTATCCAGGCTGTTTAATGAATTTTGGTATTCTGATATCTTCAGAAATTATAAATATCATCCCTGATCCAAAGATGGGCTTCCCATGTGGCTCAGCTGGTAAAGAAACTGCCTGCAATTCAGGAGACCTGGGTTTGATCCTTGGGTTGGGAAGATCCCCTGGAGAAGGAAAAGGCTACCCACTCCAGTATTCTGGCCTGGAGAATTCCATGGACTGTATAGTTCATGGGGTTGCAAAGAGTTGGACACAACAGAGCAACTTTCACTTTCACTCAAACTATGGTAGAGGTATCTATGAGTCTGAGTCTGATCCAAAGGTAAGAAGCAAATTTACTCTAATGCGAGTTCAGTGACTCTAGGTACAATACATGGATAATCTGTCACAATGCATCCATCTCCTTTGTCCTCTATACTTCTACAATCATTACTCTCATCTCATGGGCATCCTCCATAGCACCAGATACATATTCCCAAGAGTCTATAAATTAGTAGTAGTAAACTAAATTTCTCTCTTTCCAAAGGCTGAATTTCATAAAACATCCAGCCAGATAAAAACAATGATTCCTACTATGGATGAGAACCTTAACTCTGCATTTGGAGAAAACAAAACTTCAGGTCTAATGTCTTACATGTGTGGTCCTCTGTTCCCACACCCAGAAGTATCTTTAATTCAGATATTCAGTATAGCCTACTCACATAAACATTTGTTTTTAATGCCCAGGTTTGAAATAAAGCTCTATGAGAGAGATCCTAGGGTCCCTCCAAAACACTTTGCCTTGGCCCTGGAAGGAAAATTGCAAGAATTCTTGGCACTTAAAGACTGTATCTAAATCCCTGTATTAAGAGTAAGAGACCTGACCAAACTATAGCATGACTTCCGGTAAAATAAAGCCATGTCCCTGAGATGACCAACACCAAATTTGAGTTTCTGTCTGGAAAGTCCTGGGACTATCAAAAGTATTTACTGTTTGTTTCAATAAACGTGTGACAGTAGTCCTCCTATATTATTTTCTTAGACTATTTACTAAAATGGGCTCACAATCATGGATCTTTCCTCTGTCCTTTTGAGATGTACATGAATAGCCTACAAATCAGGAATCTTTCTCTCAAGGACCTGAAAGTTATTGCTTTAAAATGTAATCATCATCACTTTAAAAAGTAATCATCATCCATTTTAGAGTATAGGGTTTCTGTCTCAGTCTCTGTGAAGCATAGGGTTTCTATCTCATCTCAGTCTCTGTGAACTGGTAAAACCCTTAATTCAATATTGCCATCTAAGTTTCCCTGGGGCCTCAGACAGTAAAGAATCTGCCTGCAATATGGGAGACCTGGGTTTGATCCTTGGGTTGGGAAGATCCCCTGGAGAAGGGAACAGCTACCCACTCCAGTATTCTGGCTTGGAGAATTCCATGGACAGAGAAGACTGGCAGACTGCAGTCCATGGGCTTGCAAAGGGTCAGACACGACTGAGCAACTTTAACTTTCACTTTTTAAGTTTTCCTGGTGGCTCAGATGGTAAAGAATATGCCTGCAATGCAGGAGATCTAGATTCGATCTCTGGGTTGGGAAGATCCCCTAGAGAAGGAACTGGCAACCCACTCCAGTATCCTTGTCCGAAGAATCCCATGGACAGAGGAACCTGGTGGGCTACAGTCCATAGGGTCACAAAGAGCTGGACACGACTGAGCAACTAATACTTCACTTCACTTCAAGCAGACCCAACTGTCTTTACTTTACACTGAGCAACCCTTTTACTTTTTCACTTTCCTGACTTGACTTGAGCCCCTACTGGCTCCACTTCCCTATTCCCTTGTTATTCTTTTAAAGTGTACAGTCATCTCTGTGAAATAAGAACAGAGCTCAGTTCTCTTCCTACTTCAGTAGTTATTGAGTAAAATCTGTTCACTGCTTTAATTAATATCTACCTTTAAAAAAAAGATCTTGGACAGCCTTACCACAGTATGTGTGTGTGTGTGTTAGTAGCTCAGGAGTGCCTGACTCCTTGTGACCCCATGGACTGTAGCCTACCAGACTTCTCTGTCCAGGGGTTCTCCAGGCAAGATTACTGCAGTGGATTGTCGTTCCCTTCTCCAGAGATCTTCCCAACCCAGGGATCAAACCCTGGTCTCCTGCATTGCAGGTATATTCTTTACCATTTGAGCTGCAGGGGAATCCTTACCACAGTATGGAACAGTTTATTAACTAGACATAGGAAGTCTACTCTTGTACCAAGAACATCTGTGGAAATCAGAAGCCCTACAGAAAACACTGACAGCCCTAGTATTTGCTTGAATACTCAGTCATATGGACTGTAGCCTGCCAGGCACCTCTCTCCATGGGATTCTCCAGGCAAGAATACTGGAGTGGATTACCATTTCTTCCTCCCGAGGATCTTCCTGACCAGGGATCAAACCAGCACCTCGTTGACTTCCTGCATTGGCAGGCAGATTCTTTATCACTGAATCAAATGGGAAGCCCACCCAAGTATTTACTTATGAGATATTTCCTTAATTTTCAAAGACTTCTCTAGGTGTAAGATGATATATTATCTTGATAGCAGCAAATACCCTCATCAAAGCTAGGCTTTCTTTTTTTTTTTTTTAAGTAAAATAGACTTCCCCATGGTACTAAAACAAAACAAAACTATTGCTTAACTATTCAGACTTACCAAAATTCCCTAGGCTTTCTACTAGGTTTCAAAGTGACGCAGGTATATATTTTCAAAAGCAATCCCCTTTTGTTCTGGGTACATAATCTAGTCAATGAGAGAGAATGAACCACCAATTTCTATGCACTCAATGAACCACTCAATTTCTAGAGCATAATGTGTGATTCAATGGAAAAATGGGAAAACCCTTTCACCTGCCATTTAATTGAACTTAACTCCGCCTGCACATTCACCCAAAGCATGCCTTTTTCACCTATGGTTTTTACCTCTCATGTCAATAACAACCTTTTTTCTTATCATTTATAATTAACTTTCCAAATTATATACAATCAGGCTGGACTTAGAGCACTCACCAACCGGAAAAGCTCAAGGATCAATAATTGGTGCTATTCCAGAGGAGTGCTCCAGACTTTCTTTAACTTTATCTGCCATTTCAATCAGTCACTTCAAGAAATTATTCAGCATTTACATTTGATCTATTCACAGTTATCTATAAAGGTGACCTTGTAAGTGGGAGGAACGCTCATTTATGAAATGGACCTAGAAAAAGAAAAAGAAATATTGGCTGTCTCAAAACTCTGTCCTTGATGATCTTTCATTTTGTATATAACTTGAAATTATTATCTAATATAATAGAAGAGCAGGAAAAATAAGAGAAGAATTAACCAAAAGAACACTGCTTCACAAACCAACTATCCAGTTCACTCACCTGATGCTAAAAGGAATTAATCAAAGGAAGGATTTAATGAGTAAATTGTCATCTGCAAAAATTAGATCCTAGACCCAATTCCAGAAAATTTCTACAGTACGATTTCCATTTTACTCCTTGATTACTATGCTTATTTAACTACAGATGCTGTAACCCAAGTATATTCTAATCACCAGATTTTATATTTGGCCCTAAACTTTTGCCTAGTTTCAGCATAATGTCTGGCACCTTTCCAAGTCCTTTATACACCTCTCTTATTTTTCTAAAACAATGATTTGAGGACATCTACAATATGAGAAAAAAATGATATCAGCTAAATTATTTCTGGTTAGTTATATTTAGTAGATATATGTGATTGAAGCAGTTGCTTCAAAATTAAAAATTGTTTCACTTATTTTCATTGTATAGCTTATAGCAGTAGCCTCATAACTTGTGGAAGGAAAGAGAAATTTTTAAAATATCCAGAGATGACCTTTTGAAACAACTGTATCCATTCTTAGCTTCGATTCCACCATTTTACAGGCTTCTTTGTGTTGCTAGGGCTGAGACTCTGAAAATTACATTTATTCTTTGCCATCTGATCCCCTTTTAGAGTCTTCAAAGAGGCTGTACAAGAGGTTGACTGGAAATGTCTTTTCCATTTTCTTCCTCTTTCATGTTGTTGCCTCCTTGTTCCTTTCGAGTGTCACCCAAACACCAAGCACTTTGCTCAAGTAGCCACAACTGATTCCAGTGAGCAGCCTTTCCAACACTTGCAGATCCAACATCGTGGTGCCCTCTTGAGGCACCAGTACCACCTGCTGGTGTTCCTTCTCTGAGTCTCGGGGTAGCCCCATGGGATGTTTCCTTCTAGCTCAGCAATAGGAGATCCAGCTGAGCAATATGTTCTTGTTTTTGCTTTTTCACTTCCTAAATGTCCACTAAACAATTAAAAATTCTGCCTTATAAAGTAACTGGTATGGTTTCTGTTTCTTGACTGGGTACAGATAGATAAAATGATCCCTAAGAAGAAATATACTATATATTGCTGTTCAGTATATGCACACATACACACACACACACACTCAAATGTCTTGAAACAATATTCTGGATCTATGCACCCTTATTATGTGTGAAACACTTTGTTTTCTATTACTTTTGTCCTATATTGTTTTTGAAACTTCTATTCGAAAACTACTAAATTTATTTTACAAACTATTATTAATTCTTAGAGCTTCTCAGGTGACGCTAGTGGTAAAAAGCTTGCCTGCCAATGCAGGAGACATAATTTAAGTGAGGTAGGTCCACCAGGACTTCCCTGGTGGCTCAGATGGTAAAGCATCTGCTTACAATGCAGGAGATCCGGGTTTGATCCCTGGGTCGGAAAGATCATCTGGAGAAGGAAATGGCAACCCCTCCAGTACTCTTGCCTGGAGAATCCCAGGGACGGCAGAGCCTGGTGGGCTGCCGTCTATGGGGTTGCACAGAGTCGGACACGACTGAAGCGACTTAGCAGCAGCAGCAGCCAGTACTCTTTCCTGGAAAATCTCATGAACGGAGGAGCCTGGGTAGGCTACAGTCCATGGGGTCGCAAAGAGTTATACATGACTGAGCAACTTCACTTCACTTCACTTCAGGTCCAATATGGGGCTTTCCAGGTGGCTCAGTGGTGAAGAATCTGACTGTCAGTGCAGGAGACACAGGAGACCTGGGTTTCATCCCTGGACTGGGAAGATCTGGAGGAGAGCATAGCAACTCACTTCAATATCCTTGCCTGGATGATACTATGGGCAGAGGAGCCTAGCAGGCTACAGTCCATAGCTTCTCAAAGAGTCAGACACAAATGAAGCAACTTAGCACACATACATTAATTCATAATATGAAAATACTGTTATAAATGAAACAAAAATGTGCAGCCTAACACTAATATCTTTGCTTAAGTGATGGCTTAAGCCAGATATTTGATTTGCACACATGAAATTTTATGGAATTTTCTAATATTAAATACATTCAGAAATTGGAAATAAAGCTCAACAAGAAGTACAGAAGAAAAAAAGAAGAAAAGCTTTAAAATAAAATTAAAAATAAAAACTCAGATTATATAAATAAATTCTATAGAGGTAATCTGGATTAACTGCCTAAACTTTGCAAAGGCCATGCTGAAAGGTGACAAGAACCAAAACATGATTCATACATATATTCACACACAAGAATGGAAGAGGGGCAAATTTGATTTCTCTGCTCCAACTGATACACCCATTTTCTCCTTTCCTCAAATAGCAGCACTCCTGGTTCCAGGGATTTCAGATTCAGGTCTCCTAGATTCTTAGGCCATTACCAGGTTTCTTGATTCTCTAGCTTGCAGATAGCAGATGATATGATCTCTAGGCCTCCACAATGGTGTTCTTATAATAAATTAAATTAAAATAATAAATACATTTTAATAATAAATATACTCTTATGTCTTTGTTGTTTTTGTTCAGTCCCACAGTCATGTCTTACTCTTTGAAATCCCATGGACTGTAGCATGCCAGGCTTCCCTGTCCTTCACTATCCCCTAGAGCTTGCTCAAATTCATGTCCACTGAGTCGATGATCAGAGAAGGCAATGGCACCCCACTCCAGTACTCTTGCCTGGAAAATCCCATGGACGGAGGAGCCTGGTAGGCTACAGTCCACGGGGTCCCTAAGAGTCGGACACGACTGAGCGACTTCACTTTCACTTTTCCCTTTCATTCACTGAAGAAGGAAATGGCAACCCACTCCAGTATTCTTGCCAGGAGAATCCTGGGGACGGCGGAGCCTGGTGGGATGCTGTCTATGGGGTTGCACAGAGTCGGACATGACTGAAACGACTTAGCAGCAGCAGCAGAGTCAATGATACCATCCAACCACCTCATCCTTTGTAGCCCTCCTTCTCCTTCTGCCTTCAATCTTTCCCAGCCTCAGTGTCTTTTCCAATGAGTTGGCTCTTCCCATCAGATGGGCAAGGTATTGCAGCATCAGCTTTAGCATCAGTCCTTCCAATGAATAATCAGGGTTGATTCTTATATGTCTATATATAACCTATTGATTGTTTTTCTCCAGAAAATTCTGACTAAAGCATTTCTAATCATGTTTGCCCTTCATATTCAGTTCAGGTATTATCTCTTCTAGAAAACATCCCCCAAAGTTCCTGGTCACAAGACTCCCACAAGACATATGATTCTTTGAGTGTTATCATTTAGTAGCTCAGTCATGTCCAGCTCTTTGCAACCCACCAGGCTCCTCTGTCCATGGGATTCCCCAGGCAAGAATACTGGAGTGGGTTGCCATTTCCTTCTCCAGGGGGTCTTCCCGACCCAGGGATCAAACCCGTGTCTCCTGAATTGCAGGCAGATTCTTTACCACTGAGCCCCCAGAGAAGTGAATAATCTTCATAAATTCCCTTGGCATTGCCTGTTTGGGTTGCCTGGCTCCCTCATGATGCTATGAGTACCTCAAGGATACAGAGCATATCATACTCATCTGAATATCACCATTACCTAATCCACTGCCTTGCTAATTATTTATATTCAATATTTTTGCTGCTGAACTGAGGTCCCTAAGGACAAGTAATCAACAATTTGTACCTCTCCATGTTGTTAGTATTGTGAGTTCAGAAGAGAATTCAAAAAGTAAGATAAATATAAACTAATTTATCCATCACTCAATTTCTTTTCCCTATGTTTATTTATTTATTTTTTCTAAAATATCCCTAAAATTTGTCCTTAAGAAAGTTTATTCAAACTCTAGTCCTGGCCTTTGCCTTCTGGCCTAGTTTCCCTGTCTCGTGGGGTCAGTGTTCCCTCTTACTCTGGTGGGCTGTGAACAGCTGGCATCATGATGACATAACATTTACTGTCTCCACCTGCCTCCTGACAGCAATCTTCAAAACAAAATTTAAATTGAAGCTATTCCAGAAAAACATCCATGACCTCACAGAGATCATCAGTTCTCCTGGTGTATGTAGTAAATGAAAAATTATTATTCTCTTCCCATGCAAATTCTGTATGACAGATGGTATTTTGCTATTTTAGGAAAGCAGTCGTCCACTGAGTCTTTAAGGGTTTTTTTTAATAGTCTCACTGTGAATTTTCCTTAAATCTTTTGCTTCTGTCTAAGAGAACACATACAGTAAATTTGTCCATAGTGTAACCACAGAGAAACTAGCATCTCTTAGGGATATGAAGATGAGATTAAAAAATTGATGTGAAAGACCTCTGTAAGCCATCAATTCTTTATAAATATGTGTGCAAACAAGGAAATGAAATCAATTTTGCGGGATATTTCTTCATAGTATCTCCATGGAACTAGTAATTTAAAATTGTTTGTATCATTCATGCATCTCTGTTTTCTCAAAGTGATGTGCTGCTTGTAATTTTCAAATGCTAGGTGATACAACTGAGTTTTGTAGTTGTCACAACCCTTAATTGCACATGAAAGCCAATTGAGATCATCAGAGATAGTCTCACTTAGGAAACCAAAAGTCTGTCTGAAAATTTGCCCCAAGGAGGTGATATTGCTTTATAAATAAATCCCAGAAAAGAGCAATCGTGTATTGTTATTGATACATTAAGCAAGGAGCAGGCAATATGATCTGAAGTTAGAGATGATTTCCAATAGGGAATACAAATCAGATCATTAGAGAATGACAGTGCTCAAAGGAAAAGACTTGAGTTTAGAAACTAAAGAATATGCAGGCAGTAGAAATTTATACTCCCAAGAAAGGAGATTTTGAGCATAATTTTTATTTGTTGAACATAAGATACCCAATTTTTAATTTAAGTAGAATTAAAATAAAAACATATAATGTTGAATTAAAACATAAATTCAAGTAAGTAGCTATGTGTTCAATATACTTCCATGTTTTAAATAATAAGTAAAATAAATGTCAACAAGCTATACTGGCTTGATCTATTTCATACACATTTAGGTCTAAGTTAACATTAGTGGTCTTAAAACTAGGAGTAGAAAAAAAGAAAGAAAAAGAAGAAAAAAAAAAAACTAGAAGTAGAAGTCAATACAACACTTTTGGTGGGAAGATTTTTAATATCTAACAGTAAGGTTTTTAAGTGCCCCCATATTTATTTTTGATCCTGTATTTCCACTGCTAAAAGTTGACTTCAATATGTAGCTACAAAATAATACTTATAACATGATTATTGAAGTATGGCTTAAACATGGCAAAAATAATTCAATAATAACAGACTAAAGACACAGTTGCTCTGCATTCACAATAGTCATCAAAATGATTAGTCACTTAACCCTCTTTTTTTTCCCCCTCCAAAGGAATTCTAAACGTACTAATCTCCCTGACAATTTCTACTGAAATGATTACATCTTTGAGCTCTATTGATGTCACATAAATATCAATTCCCATAGTTATATGTTTTATTCTTTTACAGTGTATTTTGGAAAATATTTTTCATGATATTCATGTATGGGTCTGGAGGACTTTTCTTCCTTCCTTGCTTTATTTTTTCCTCTTTTCTTTTTTTTTCTTTTAGCTAGTTAGTTTGTGGCATTGGCTGTTACGATGTCAGGTGTAAGCCATATTTATTTTTTAAAATAAACTCTTGTTTTGGAATAATTTTAGGTTTACAGAACAATTACAAAAATAGAATAGCAAGCTCCCATATATTCCACACAAATTCTAGTTTCTTCTGTTATCATCTTACATTGCTATTGTACATGTGTCAAAACTAAGAAATTGACATTGATTCATTACTATTTATCAAAATGTAGGTTTAATTTAGATTTCACCAGTTTTTCCTGTAATTTGTTTTTTCCTGTTCCAGGATCCAATCCAAGGTTCCATGTTCCATTAGTCATCATACGGCCTTTATTCTCCTCCAATCTGTGTCAGTTTTTCCATGGTCTTCAAGACCTTAACAGTTTTGAGGAGTGCTGTTAGTATTTTGTAGCCTCTTACTCAACTGAAATTTGTCTGATTTTTTTAATAATCAGGCTAGGGTTGTAGGATTTGGGAAAGAAGATCATAGAGGATTTGTGCCTTTCTTCTCACATCCTGTCATTGGTCTCATTCCTCCTTGGCAATCAGAAAGAATAAGGAAACTTCATAGAAAAAAATACTTTGTAAATTGTGAGACTCATGGTGGCTGTTTTGGAAATACAACGGGTCAGTTTTAATTGTCATCAAACTAGGGCCATCCAATGGGCAAAGGTCAGACAGTCTAGATTCTCTGCAGTGTGCAGGATTTCTTTGTATAAAGACTGCCTGCTGTAGTCCATACATACATGTGACTGTCCTCCCAGGCATTCCTGTAGAAGAATATCTATTTATAAATAACAGAGCCCAAATCCTGACTCTATTGTGCAATTAAACAGGAAATATTTTTCATGGATTTAATATACATGAAAATTTTCAGGACTACAACATCAGGAATATTAAGGTAAGATTTTTACTTATGTTTAAGAATATTATCAAAGTTTTGTTCATTAATCTGGAAAATCATGTCATTAATTATAGCACTTCTAATGATATTGCTTCCCTGGTGGCTCAGATGGTAAAGCGTCTC
Source organism: Giraffa tippelskirchi (assembly GCF_054371585.1). Taxonomy (NCBI): domain Eukaryota; kingdom Metazoa; phylum Chordata; class Mammalia; order Artiodactyla; family Giraffidae; genus Giraffa; species Giraffa tippelskirchi. The sequence continues at coordinate 128,137,087 of NC_137277.1, read as the reverse complement.
TCTGCAACGCAGGAGACCCAGGTTCAATCCCTGGGTTGGGAAGATCCCCTGGAGAAGGAAATGGCAGCCCACTCCAGTACTCTTGCCTGGAAAATCCCATGGATGGAGGAGCCTGGTAGGCTATAGTCCATGGGATAACAAAGAGTAGGACACAACGGAGCGACTTCACTTTCACTTTCACTAATGATATTTGATTTGCCAAGCAATGAATCTATGATAGTATGCATTTATAGTTATCCTATTATATGATTCTATGTGTAGAAAAAAATGCATTTATTTGGCCATAATTTTAAAATGTCAGTCAAAAATGTAATGGTATCCAGTTGAATATTTTTTTACATTTCTTAAATTTAAATTTTTTTCTTCAAATATCTTACTCCTTCACTTTACTTTGTAGTGAAGATATTCCAAACATTTACTTATGGCATAATTCTTATTTTATTATGAATTACTTTCTTTTATTTTTCTCTCATAATTCAGCAAGAACATTACATTTATTTTCAAAACAACTTGCATAGGCTGGTTATAGTTTTCAATACATATTCAGATTATAAAGTAGTATTAAAATATTTATTGTAAAGGCCATGTTATATCTGATGAGGTCAAAAATTATGAAATTACAGTAGCATGCTCTCATATTTCATCCATCCCAGTTAAATTCATTATGACTGACAAGGAAGTAAACCTGAGGCCTTCAAGCTCAAGTCTCATAATCATCCACTGCAGTGGTGCCTAGGAAAGTAGGGTAGCTCTACAGAATATGCCTCAAACAGTCCAGGTTTGGGAGCATTTTCATGGTGTAATTACTAACAGCACTCCCTCTGTTCTCACAAGTTTCCCAGGTTGGATGATAAAAGGTTTATTCTTACCAGTAAGCACTAGTGAAGCATAACTGGCTGGCCTTCAGGTCACTGGAAAGAACAGGGATTTACTTTACAACTTGTCTTTTGTCACAACATCACACAAAATAAAAAGTGTGTCTTTTCTTTCATCACCTTTTAACACTGCTCAGGTTCTCCTCCAGGGCCTCCCTGGAAGCTGACATCATGCGTGCATCCATATCAAATTAAGCTCATGTTAGTTTGAATTATATCGTATTTGTAGATCAATTGTGTAGGTCACAAATTTAAATAATTGCAATTTCATATTCTTGTCTGGGGAGTTTTAAATTTCCTTGGTTCTGTCTCATCACAACAAAAATTTGAAGCAACTGACAAGTGTTACAACCCTCAGACAGACCAGTGTTACAGATCCACGTTACAGCTCAGTTTTATTTAGAAAGTAAGGAAAATACATCCTCGAGACATGAGAGCATGCCGACCCAAAAGATGTGAAGAGAAGAGAAGCCCCCTGGCCCAGTTTTGGCTCCTCTTTTTATATGTTTTTTTCTCCTCCCCCTGAGCCTGCCCTATGTAAACTGGGCTAGCCAGGAGTGCTGTTTGTTTTACCTGAGGTCCGCAGACCTTCCTTTGTTCTATTTTCACGGGCTTTTCCCTTCCTTGTCTTTTAGTCACTATCATTCTGGACTCCTTTTTCCTATTCTAACTACCTAACATTCTTAAGTACATATTTCCACTTCTCAATCTTTCGCTGCCATCATCTATATCAGGAGTGATTTGATATCCTAGGGGTTTTCTTTTTTTTTTCCCCTTGGTGTATATACAAAGCACATCATGCTCCTGAGTTCCAATTATGCTTCCAAAAATGAAAGCAAAGCAAATAAAAATAACAAAAGACAGAGCTAAGTTAATAGTTAAATGGGCAACATACTTATACTTTAAGATATTTTTTTCCTCTTCTTTTAAGCTTTATATATATATATATATATATATATATATATATATAAATTAGATTTTCTTTTCAGAAACAGTAATTAAGCTTAACTATCTCCTTTATTTGCTGATTGTACATCTCAATTCTACATTCAACTCAATGGACATGAGTTTGAGCAAGCTCTAGGAGATGGTGAAGGACAGGGAAGCCTGGCCTGCTACAGTCCATGGGGTCACAAAGAGTCAGTCACGACTGAGCACTGAACAATAAAAGCATAATTCTAGTCCTATTAAGAGGGGTTAATTCACTAAGGGCCTTTATAGTCCTGATAAGATATTGGTAATAGGGAGCCACTGAGAACATCATATATGCTTGAAATAAATACTTTTCTCAGCTAGTGTTAACAAACCAAACTTAGATCCACTTGCTCCCTTGCTATGAAGCCAATCTACTAACACCAGATTGTGGTGAAGGAAAGTATAACAATTATTATAAGGCATCAGACAAGGAGGCCAGGGTCATTCATGCTCTAAAAGTCTAAACTCCTTGATAAGTTTCAGGGAAGACATTTTCTACAGGCAAAATCTGAGGTGGGGGTGGGTGGGTTGGAAGGCTGCAGGGTATGTGATACTCCTCTGATTGGTTGGTGGTAAGATAATGAGGTGGTGTTCCTGGAATCCCAATCATCAACTTTCTAGTTCTAACCAGCCTGAGGTCCTAGCACTGTGCTCTGCTTGAAGTCACCATCCTCCACTTGGGTAGGGACCTTTGTTCCTGTAGAAGAGCTCAGATATATGCATCAAATTGTTATGCACATCCTCCTAGAAGAATCTGGCCTAGGCCCCAGGCTACACTATTGTGTTTTATTTTTTTCATTTCCTCACTCCTCTAATTACTAACTGTTTGAATCTACCCTTTGGAACTCAGGGAAGGTCTAAAAGGCTGAAACCCTTTTCTTACAAACAAAAATGGGGGACACAGAAAGGCCTTCATACATGGGAGACATGGGAGGTCCTCACAGAGTCCTGCTTGACTTCAAGCCCCCCTTTCATTTGACTCTCCTCAGTCTTGAGGGGGACATGTGTTAGATAGAGAGGTCAATTATAAACGTGGCCAAAAACTTGGTTTTAGGGGAATTCAGTTTCACTAGGAATTCCCAAGAATTCCTCTCTAAAGGACATAGACACCCTCTTCCCTAAATGGTAGGAAATCAAGTGCTTGCTCTACTTATATTTTCAAGGTTTTTCATTATTGTTAGGTAGTTAGAATAGGAAAAAGGAGTCCAAAATGGTGGTGGCTCAAAGACAAAGAAGGGAAAAGCCTGCGAAAATAGAACAAAGGAAGGTCTGAGGACTGGTGTGAGGACTTCAGGTAAAATAAACAGCCCTCCTGGCTAGCCCAATTTACATAAGGCAGGCTCAGGGGGAGGAGAAAAAACATATGAAAAGAGGAGCCAAAATTGAGCCGGGGGCTTCTCTTCGTGTCTTTTGGGTTGGCCTGCCCTCATGCTTCGAAGATGTATTTTCCTTTACTTTCTAAATAAAACTGAGCTGTAACACAGAGCTGTAACACTGGTCCATTTGAGGAAATTACACAGGGCTGTAGCACTTGTCTGTCCGCGGTTTCAATTTTTTTTTTTTTTTTTTTGTGACAAGACAGAACCAAGGAAATTGAGAACTCCCCCAACTAATATTGTGAAGAAGGGGTATCACCTGAGTGAGGAAGCTGGTAAGAAAGGGCATCTTTGCCTGACCAGCCATAAAGGCAAAAACTGAGGTTATTAAAGCAACACTTAAAAGATACCATGCCCTGAAAACTCACAGAGCCCAAAGGACTCTCTTGGATACTGACCAACTAAACACAAAATAAAATAGCCTTCAAAGTTTGTAACTTAGAAAGCACTGTGATAATTGAAAATAGCCATTGCAGTTCTGGATTCTCAGTGCTCAGTTGAGGGAGTCAACACTGACAATGGCAGAGGGTGCATCTTCCACAGAAGGATCCCAGTGGAAAGAAGGGTAACAAAGGCAGCAAGAGAGTCAAGGTGATTGCGTACATTCCACATGTGTTTTGTGGCTAAGTAAATCTAGACATTTGTGATGGAAAAGATACACCTCTGAATACACAAAGAGTATTGTTGTCATTCATTCTTTTCTTACTTCACTCTGAGGAAATGGAGTATTTCCTAATATATCAGTAAACAATGATGTCACAATCATCAATGATTGCAGCCTTCCAAATGGGAATTCCTGAACCCTAAGTGTACTCAGGAAAGGGAAAAATACCTGCATGATCTGACAGCCATCAGGTTATAGCCATGCCCTACGGTGATCACTGAGGAACTCAGGATGTGAAAAATGCAGGATACTGGTCCCAGATAGCTGAGATGCATATAAAAGGAATGATTTCAGTGAGCCCAGACTTTTGCATCTTCTCATACATAAAAAAGTGCTAAATCCCCTAACTTGAGATATATGATTTTCTTTAATTCACAAAAAGACTTTTGATGTTGAGACTATCTGCCCTTTGTTGCAAAACTTCTATATAACCTGATTTCTCCCCCACTACCTCCTCAGAGTGTTCTCTCAGGGCTATTTGAGATGCTGCCTCCCAGAATTAAGTCTTAAAAATTTCCACTGAGTAAATTATAACTCTCAACTTTTAGTTTGTGGCTATTTTTAAGTCAATAATTCATTATTTTCAAGCCCATAACCAAAGATCTATAGGAACACACAAGTAACTGAATGATGGGGAATTATGGGCATATCATAAAAGGATGTTAGGGAAGACTTAGAATAGGAATTAGGTTTATATTAGGTGATTTTGAGAAAGAGATGAAGAGCCAGGGCTTTCTCTCTGTGGAATGCTGTCAAGAAATGGGTCATTTCTATGTTATTATATAATATTTTAATAATTTTTATCTAGAAAGCAAGAACAAAGAAAGACTAAAACTGTGACTGAAAAAGAAAGACCAGTGACTTATGTTAGCAGGGACAAAGGGATAATGAGACATTTTTGTAGTTTGGGAAATGTCCTGTTTTTGTCTTGATTCATCAGAGTTGCTGAGTGGCCTTGACTAATGCTGGTGTTCCATGGAATTACATCCTGTAGAGGAACAGCAATCCTTAGTTGTGAATGTGAGGCTACCCTAAGGCTTCAGGAATTGCTTTTCTCTTTTCCACGTCATTTTTTCAACAAATATCTATTAAGCATCATACACACACACACACACACACTTATATATACACACACACACATATATATATATGATTAAAGTTATAAGTATACATTTGATAGCCTCCGTCCTCAAAAGAGAATTGAGGTTTAACATTTCAGTCTATAAATTAGAATTGTACATAGAGGAGGTGGCCCAAATGAAGACATTTTTAGGGTAGTGGGGAATTATCCGTAAAGGCTGCATAGAATAGGTGGTATTTCACTAAGTGTTGAAAAATATATAACTTTTGAGAGTTTCAGGTAAGGAAAATGACTGTGGGCAGAAGTAGCAACTGGGAAAGTTCTAGTATATGAGAAGTACTCTAAGCACTTATAAATCTGCAGAAGAACCTTCTATGTCAGGCTGATGCATTAACACATTTTTATTTTCTTTTGACCACAAGGAAGTATGGAAGCATTTCATACTGATTTCTCTGAATCAGCAGTGAGCAATGGCTTGAAGTGATCATTTATACAGGGCAGTTCTTCCAGGTCATTGTTTACCTTTGGCCAATTATATGGTTTCTTTTTCTACACTTGACCTGCCGTAGGATCCTCCTCAACATGGGTGCCCAACTTTTTCCAAAATGGATTCCAAGCCAGAGGCTTAAGGGATTCCTTGGCATCATCTCTTTGGGGGCAACGCCCTCTCCTTTTTGACCCCTAGGAGACATGCCCATGTGCAGCATCTCCCTTGCCCCAAGGGCAGAAAATATGTGACCTCTTGATCTTTTACCTACACAGGGTTTACCCCTATCTGTCCTTGCCATAGCTTTTGTCTTCAAGAGACAAAGCCTGACTATTTACCCTGTTTCTGTTGCTATTTCTATTTTGAAGTGCAAACAGGAGTCTGGTGGTAAATACCTAGCCTTGAGTGCACCTGCCTCCTTCCTTAGGAAATGTAAACAGGAGGCTAGTTGTGAATACCTAGCCTGGAGTGCATCTATCAAGACAAAAGAAATTTATGATCATACTGATATTTTTCTGAGTCATTTGTAGAGTGGGATTACAAATATTTACCTCAAGGTGTTGCAGAAACTAGTAATCGCGAAACCAATCACAACACATGGAGAGTTGGAAAACTCAGATTTATTAGGCCGACGGGCCCAGAGGAATTAACACTCCAAGCTCTCAGCCCCAAACAAAGGGGTTACAGAGTTTTCATAGACCTACTATAATTGGCAACGCAACTGTTAATAGGCTGGTTTAAACTAAAGGGCTTCACATGCTCTGGGAACAGCAGTCAAGATGGGGAGGCGGATGCCTGACCTTTGCCTGGACAGCATGATTAAGCAGGTTTGCAGGGGCTGGGCGGTTGCAAATAGCGGGACAAGGGTGAGTGAGATAAGCTCCAGTTCCTAGTATTGTAAGTCTCCCCTTTCTGAGACCACGTGACCTATGTGATGCAGACTTTGCAAGGAGCAAGCTGAGTTACAGAGGCAGAAGAAGAAGGTTATGTATGTAGAATTTTAACTTTTCCTCTTCAAAGGAACTAATTTCAGATCAGACCAAATGACCCTAATACTGAGCCTGGTATGTGTTTGGCACAATGTAGGTCCTCTGACCACATGGGTCCGCACTGTCTCCTGAAGGAGGATGTTAATTCCATGGAAACAAGGGCCTCTCCATGAGAGGGAAATTCAGTCATGGAAGAAAGATCGTTTTCAAGGAGCTAGAAATAATTTAGTGTTTTTAGTAATTTCAATTGGTTTTATAAAAGGATGAAAACAAATGTGAAATGGATATCAGTGCTGAGAGTCTTCTCTAATTTTACAAAATAGTCATCCTTTCATAACTTTTCATTTTCCGCCGTTAAATACAGAATTTAAACTATTCGGTCAGCAAAATATTACTAAGTGTTCAAAAGCACTAGCAGCAGAAGACATGGCAACTTCTCAAAAGGTTTAAAATAAGATGGATTCTAATTGTTCTTGGATAATTTAAGAGGAATCTTGTGTGATGATAAGAAATGAAGTAGATGACCTCTCAAAGTCCTTTCTAGACTGGAGATTATATGATAATGTATTTTAACAAGTCCTTGTAGTTAACAAAATAGGAACGGATCTTTTTCTTAAGTCCATGTGATTTAAATTATATTTTTTTCTGTAGAATTAAGAATAGTTTTATTTGAAAGTGAAATTGGATGTGAAATTAGTTCTAAGTTTTTTTTAAACAAAAAAAAAGTAGTTATGATTTTTAGTTTTTTCTGATTTCACAAATAAAGTCATACATATTTTAGAAAAATTTAAAAATATAAAGACTCCCAAGAAAGAAAAACATCTTCCAAAATTTTATCACCTAAATTTGTTTCTGTGTAGTAATTTGGCATCTATTCTATTATATTTAATACACAAAATCACAACAGGCATCATTCAATTCATGCCCTCCCCAAATTATTCTCATCCTCCAAAAGTCCTACCTGGATTTCTACTCCTTCAAATATTTCCTTCTCATCACGTCTGTTCTCACCTATCAACACAAATCATAATGTCTTTCAGGTCATTTTACAATTATCTGCATCACATCTACATTGAAGGAGAGTAAACGGCTGGGTTGAAAGAAGGAGAACATTCATTTCTTTTCATTTATCAAACTATTTTCTCCTCCTCCTTTCTCCTCATCCAGAGTTTTATGTACCATTAATATCATCCATTGAAAATTGACCACAAAACGGCTTAAGAATAAGGACAACTCAGGGAACCTACTTAGCTGTTTGGTATATAGACCTCAAGTTTGTAGACAGCATTCTAGAGATAATGTACATCAAAGTAAAGAGAGTTAAGTCTTTCACATACAATTCAGTGCTAATGACACATTCTATTGTATTACATTAGTGGCAGCAAAATTTCACTCAAGGACTTAATTCTGAAGCAAACATTTAAAAATCTCTATTACTTGCAATTCTTTCAATAAGCAAATTAGAGACAGTGTTGAGAACAGTACAGGTTTTAATTTTAGGAGTGTGTACTTGCTAAGTCGCTTCAGTTATGTCCTACTCTGTGACCCTATGACTGTAGCCCACCGGAATCCTCTGTCCATGGGATTCTCCAAGCAAAAATACTAGAGTGGGTTGTCATGCCCTCCTCGAGGGTATCTTCCTAACCAGGAAAGGAATCTGGGGCTTCCCAGGTGGCTCAGTGGTAAAGAATCTGCTTGCCAGTGCAGGAGACACAGGAGACACGAGTTTTATCCCTGGGTTGGGAAAATCCTTTGGAGGAGGAAATGACAACCTACTAGAGTATGGAGAGAGGAGCCTGGTGGGCTATAGTCCATGGGGCCTCAAAAAGTTGGACAAGACTTAGCGACTGAGCACAAAACACACATAAGCTTCAATATGCACCAGCAGTGATCACAATAAAATATAAGAAAGTGTAGTAATGTCATCATTAAGATCTTATCTTTTGGTTAATAAAAAGAAACTCAGTTAAAAATGATCCAGTTTACCAGAACACCTGAATGGGATCAGATAGGATTTTAGGGAGAAGCTATTTGTTTCAGAGTGATCTTTGCTCTCTGTCAAATGATCCACTTTATTTTTTAATTTTTTTTCTATCTTTCAGCATATTGGGGGGGGAATCACTAAGTGCCTTGCATAGTGTTAAGTGCTTTCCATTATGGTTAGGACTTTACATGAAATATCTTACTTAATCCTCATTATAAACTCTAGATAAGTACTATTATTATATCAATTTTACATTTGAGGAAACAAATTTCCAGAGATTAAGCCATTTGCTTATGTCACACTGCTAGTGAGGGTCCCTAGGCAGTCTGTCATCAGAGCTGCTTTAGTTAAAGACTGAAAAGAGGGCCTAACCTGATCCTCCTTAATAATATTTTATTATGGAAATAATATCCATCACTAGGATATTCCATATATATATTGGGTTGGCCAAGATATTCGTTCAGGTTTTTCCATATGATATTACAATATATATATTTTCTTTAATTGTCAGGGGAAATAGATATGTTCACTTTCTTGATTGTGCTCATGATTTCACATAAATACACAAAAACTTGTAAAACTATAAACTTTAAATAGGTGCAATTTATTGTGTTTCGGTTATACCTTAAACATGCTGCTGAAAAGTAAAGTATATTTTCTTATGGAAGACATGAGACACCACACTCTGAAGGTGAAATACCAAGTGTCTCAACTACCTTGCTGTGAATAAGATAAAGGAAATGTTTTCTTGGAGCCAGAAGGTGCCAGTGCACGGCAAGGATCAACTCTAATAAGTAGAAAGACTCAATTAACAGGCTAGTAGTGGTAGTTAGAATGCTAGTAGTGTTACCAGTAGTAGTCATAATAGCACTGGTAGTAGTAAAAGCAGCAGCAGCTATAGTATGGGAAATTGGAAATGGAGAATAAAAGAGGAACACAAAAAGTGTTTATCTTTTATTGGGTACTTGATTATTTTGAACATTGTTTCATCCTCTTTTTTTAATGAAGGATCTTCTTTTTAATTTTATTTATTTGTTTTCTTGACGTCTCTGGGTCTTCATTGCTTCCTGTGGGCCTTCTCTGGATGCGGCGAGCAGCTCTACGCTTCATCGTGGTGCATGGACTTCTCATAGTGGTGGCTTCTCTCACTGCAGAGCACAGGCTCTAGGCACATGGCCTGCAGTAGTGCAGCAGGGCGGCTTGGTCATCGCAGCTTTCAGGCTCCAGAGTGTGGGGTTAGTAGTTGTGGTGCACAGACTTAGTTGCTTCACAAAATGTGGAGTATTCCTGAAACAGGGATTGAACCTATGTCCTCTGCATTGGCAGATGGATTTTCATCCACTGTACCACCAGGGAAGAACCTGTTTCATACTCTTTGAGAAAGATGGAGGCAGAGTAGGGAAGTAGCTAGAAATCTCAACTTTCATCCCTGCAACAAACATATTAATAATCCAATATAGGCCAGGCTTTGTAATATATACTGGGAACCCAAGATAGACAGGTAAAATTCATGCTCTTATGGGGCTCTTTATAGATTTAGTGCAGTATACTAAGAAACACAAAGGAAAGATGTCTGTCCAGCTAATGGTCGAGTTTACTTGGAAACAGAAGAATTTCCTAAAGGAAATGTGTGGAAAATTAGCAAGGAATGGTCTGATTATGAAAGTGGGAAAATTCATCCCTAACAGTGAACTGTATTTGAGTGGGGCAAGTCTAGAGAATTTCATTTTAAGTGTGGCTTCATCGTGAACAGAATAAGATGATCAGACAGGAAATCAATAGATTTCAATTTCTGTAAGTAATCAGAAAGAATTCTGTACCTAATGTTAAGACATTGGAGATTTATTATGAAGCAGAGTACAAAAAGACTAGATAACTTGTGTGATCCACTCTAGAGACTTTTGCATATTTTCTTTTACTTCTACACAGTCTTTGGAACTTATATAACAGAATGTGCAAAGGACATCTATTTTAAAAGAGTTACGACAGAAAAAAAAAAAACTAGCTTGAAGACAGAGCATGTTAACACTTTCCTTCTGTGAGAGCACTAGGATTTTGTGTTAACGTTAAAAATCAGTTGAAAATGTAAGAAAGTGTGGGTGTATTGGAATCTCTTCTTATGAGAATTTACAAGTATCTTAGACCCATGAAACCATAAAACATCAGATCTGATACAAAGTCTGAAATCTAGTCCAATTTCATTTATAGATAAGAAAACTTAGCATCAGAAAGAAGTGAATTTCCCAAAGGTCAAATAGTAATTGAGAGAGCAAACACTATAACACATACGACTGTGACTTTGAAGCCCTCATCTCCTTAAGTTCACCAGGCTGCCTAGCATTCTCCATTTTCAACACCCATTGATAGTTGTTGGAAAAATATTATTAATGATGATTTCTAAATTACCATCTGAAATGTTCAGCATACAAACACCATTCAAAGCTGTTTTAGAAATTTAAAACAAGACTGCTTGATAAAAATATGTCATTGGTTTCCCAAAGTACCTTGTCAAGTGGTTGCAAAAAAATTTTCACATGAAAATTTTCCAAGCTAGTGACAAGTTGAGGCATTCATAAAATATACACAGGCTGCTAGTTCAAGATGGCAAAACATCTTAATTTTACACACAAAAAAGTATTGTATATTAAAGTTCAGGTAGTGCAATGGTAAAGAATCTGCCTGCCAATGCAGGAGACATGGGTTCAATCCCTGATCTGAAATAACTCTCAGAGTAGGAAATGGCAACTCACTCCAATATTAATGCCTGGGAAATTCCATGGACAGAGGAGCCTGGTGGGCTACAGTTTATGGGGTCGCAAAGAGTCAGACATGATTGAACGACTGAGCACAGCAGCACAGTATATAGAAACTACAACAATAATAATAGCAATAGTATTTAGAACAGGAGCTTGGGGACATCAGAAAGCAGGAGCAGACTAATAATATTAACAAACTTCTAGAAATAGAAATCATATGCAATCATATTGAGATTCTCAGGAGAGAAAACGACACCTAAAAATATATACTGAAAGTGCTACAGATGCAGAAATAGGTCCATTCTTACTACCCAACTGAGCCTCAGAGTTTCTGTGCTCCAAGCTGACCAGTGATAATGAGAGTAATACCTTGTTTAGTGAAACCTTTGACAGTTAATCCCTCCAAACTTCCCCACACTCTGTTGTTGTTTTAGTCAGTCCTATCCGACTCTTTGGTGACCCAATGGACTGTAGCCCACCAAGCTCCTCTGTCCATGGGATTTCCAGGCAAGTATCCTGGAGTACGTTACCATTTCCTTCTCCAGGGTATCTTCCCCACTCAGGGATTGAACCGAAATCTTCTGCATTGGCAACCTGATTCTTTATTACTGAGTCACCGGGGAAGTGCTCCCCATCCTATAATACTGTATAAGTATGGAGAGACAAGCAACAGTGGTATTCTGATGTAGAACAGTTATGGAAAACTACTATCTAAAGTAATGCTCAAAATTCTCCAAGTCAGGCTTCAGCAATACGTGAACCATGAACTTCCAGATGTTCAAGCTGGTTTTAGAAAAGGCAGAGGAACCAGAGATCAAATTGCCAACATCCTCTGGATCATCAAAAAAGAAAGACAGTTCCAGAAAAACATCTATTTCCGCTTTATTAACTATGCCAAAAGCCTTTGACTGTGTGGATCACAATAAACTGTGGAAAATTCTGAAAGAGATGGGAGTACCAGACCACCTGATCTGCCTCTTGAGAAACCTGTATGCAGGTCAGGAAGCAACAGTTAGAACTGAACATGGAACAACAGACTGGTTCTAAATAGGAAAAGGAGTACATCAAGGCTGTATATTGTCACCCTGCTTATTTAACCTAGATGCAGAGTACATCATGAGAAATGCTGGGCTGGAAGAAGCACAAGCTGGAATCAAGATTTCCGGGAGAAATATCAATAACCTCAGATATGCAGATGACACCACCCTTATGGCAGAAAGTGAAGAAGAACTAAAAAGCCTTTTGATGAAAATGCGAGAGGAGAGTGAAAAAGTTGGCTTAAAGCTCAACATTCAGAAAACTAAGATCATGGCATCTGGTCCCATCACTTCATGGGAAATAGATGGGGAAACAGTGGAAAAAGTGAGAGACTTTATTTTTCTGGGCTCCAAAATCACTGCAGATGGTGATTGCAGCCACGAAATTAAAAGACGCTTACTCTTTGGAAGGAAAGTTATGACCAACCTAGACAGTATATTAAAAAGCAGAGACATTACTTTGTCAACAAAGGTCTGTCTAGTCAAGGCTATGGTTTTTCCAGTAGTCATGTATGGATGTGAGAGTTGGACGGTGAAGACAGCTGAGCGCCGAAGAATTGATGCTTTTGAACTGTGGTGTTGGAGAAGACTCTTGAGAGTCCCTTGGACTGCAAGGAGATCCAACCAGTCCATCCTAAAGGAGATGAGTCCTGGGTGTTTATTGGAAGGACTGATGTTGAAGCTGAATCTCCAATACTTTGGCCACCTCTTGCGAAGAGTTGATTCATTTGAAAAAACCCTGATGCTGGGAAGGATTGCGGGCAGGAGGAGAAGGGGATGAGATGATTCGATGGCATCACTGACTCGATGGACATGGGTTTGGGTAAACTCCGGGAGTTGGTGATGGACAGGGAGGCCTGGCATGCTGCGATTCATGGGGTTGCAAAGAGTCGGAGACTACTGAGCGACTGAACTAAACTGAAATGAACTGAATATCTACATAAATTGACTTTTCTACTCTGAGATATCAGAAGACATTGAATGAGCTTTGGAAACTTCAATATTTAGGTATTGGGAGGTTAGACTTTCATGCCTAATTGTTCATCATTAACCAAAACAAGAATGAAGTGACATGAAACCAAAACAAGTGACATGTCCTGTCCACTTAGACAGAGCTCACAATTTCCACTCTAATTCTGGAAAAAGGTAGCCACAGGTGGAGACAAAAACTGAATTTATGCTGCCAAAAGCCAAGGAATATCAGCATCTACTTGACGCTAGAAGAAATGCTCAGAACAAAATCTCCCTCTGAGGCCCTAAGAGGAAATAAGCCTTGCCAAACCCTTAATTCTAAACTGCTCACCTAATTTTGAATGATAGCCTGAAGTGTGAGAATTAATTTCTGTTATTTTTATTTTTTAATTGGAGTATAATTGCTTTATAATGTGTTAATTTCTGCTGTACAACAACATGAATCAGCTATATGTATATATACATATATCCCCTCCCTCTTGCAACCTCCCTCCCATCCCCCACCCACCCCTCAAGTTCATCACAGAGCTCAGAGCTGAGCTCCCTGTGCTGTACAGATACTTCACACTGGCTATCTTTTTTACACATGGCAGTGTATGTGTGTCAATGCTACTTTCTCAGTTCATCCCACCTTGTCCTTCCCCTACCCCCATGTCCACAAGTCCTTTCCCTACATCTGTGTCTCTACTCCTGCCCTGCAAATAGATTCATCAGTACCATTTTTCTAGATTCCATACATATGCATTAATGTATATTTGTTTTTCTCTTTGTTACAGCAGCCCTTGGAAACATATAACATCTTTCTAGATTCAGCTCAAATGCTTTCTCACACTTAAATTTTCCTTGATTCCAACTAAAACTAAACATGTGTGGAGGAAAAGTTGTGCCTTGCTTTTATTGTACCCTTACTGTCTAGCATACCATAGATTTCAACTTTCTATTGAAAAGACAGTTGCTTCCCTGATGGCTCAGAAGATAAAGAATCCACTTGCAATGCAAGATACTTGGGTTTGATCCCTGGAGAAGGGAATGGCAACCCACTTCAGTATTCTTGCCTGGAGAATTCCATGGACAGAAGAGCCTGGTGGGCTGTAGTCCACAGGGTCACAAAGAGTCGTACATGACTAAGTGACTAAACACACTCACAGTGAAAAGACAACTCTTTTTCTTCTGGAAGCAAACTTTTCCTCTTCATGAATGCTTACAACACTTAATAAAGGAAAATGGAGAGAGAAGCTGGTTCAAGTTAGTGTCAGAACAAAACAGTGACTCCAGCAAAAAGAGGTGGAACAAAAATTGCAGTGCTAACAGATAACCAATAGCAATCGACTGAATTGATATAAACGCCCTAAGGCAACAATTGGTCAACACAGTGTTTGTCGTGATTCCTAGAAGGAGGAGAGACTCCTCAGTATTTTTCCAGGAAGCACTTTTGCTTCTCTCCAGGAAATCTTGATACCCACAGGGAAATGAGGAAAACAACTTGCTTATAGAGGATCCTCCTTCCCTCCTACTCAAGGTTATGGGTGTTGACAGAAAACTGAGTTGCACCGTTCTCTTGTATGTCACTTACAAAAGTTTGGATTCTTTATGATAGCTAATGTCCTACATTTCGAAGACAAGGATTAGTCAGAGGGAAGGCAGTAGCTTTAGAAACTGCACTTTTTTCTTTTTAATGTATTTAAATGCTTCTATAAGACGAACTGGGAGATGTAGGTTTGAACCCTGGGTCGGAAAGATCCCCTGGAGGAGGAAATGACAACCCACTCCAATATTCTTGCCTAGGAAATCCTATGGACAGAGGTGCCTAGCAGGCTACAGTCCATTGGGTTGCAAAGAGTTGGACACGACTGAAGCAACTGAGCATGAGCACGAATATCCTACATACATGAGAAAACAATGGGAACGAGCTTTGTGCCTGGTGGCAAGGATCCATTTCTTCCAGCGGTGGAGAACTGTTGTATAAAATACAAGGTATGAGCAGATAGTTTGACGTTTTATTTGCATTTTCAGAAAACATCCTAGGGAGTAAAATAAATAAATAAACAGCCTCTCGTTTCCAGTGTTCAATTTATAACAAAATACAATTGTAGGAAATCTTATTTCTTTCCCTGGATTTTCTGTTTCAGTTTGTAGCTCCCTGACAAGCTTATTATGACAATATAGACCTTAAGATTTGCTGACATTCTCATGAAAAATACAAGCCTTTAATGATACATTTTATGGTGTGTGATTTGAGATGCTCATTCTTGAGGGTGGATAATGCTCTGAGTCGTCATTGTTTTGGCATCAAGATATGATTTATATTAGATGTTATACCTACTATTTTGTCACCTCTAAGACACAACTTTTAAAATAGGATTCTTTCGAACATTTACCAACTGTATGTTATTATCTCTGGAGGAATGAATATTTAGATAATTGGGAACTCTGAAACGTTGATGTAGGGATTTATGATTCAGATAAAATTGCCTTCTGCAACATGAATTTTTGAGAGACTGGAAAATTTCTTACATCCCAAAAAGATTCAGAACTTATGAAGTGCATCAAGATATATTCATATTTATACTGAGGCTTTATTGCATTTTTCATTTAACAGATTTGTGCCTCCTTTGATCTCCGTTCCCCAAAGACTCAACCCAGCACACTACCATTTCAAACTGAAACATGTGTATTTTCATGCTCGATGAAATGCAGCTTTTAAACACTGAACACTATTTTACAAAATGTCTCATGTGAACTTAAAAGAAGATTTTCATACCAGAGACCTTAAAAATAATTTCTATATTTCAAACAACTTCATTGCTTCATATTTCTTTATATCATGCTTTTAATTCCACCATTTGTCTTAAACTATTGGGTAAACTCCAGGAGTTGGTGATGGACGGGGAGGCCTGGCGTGTTGCGATTCACGGGGTCGCAAAGAGTCGGACATGACTGAGTGGCTGAACTGAACTGATAATCATAGTTCAGGATACACTACTAGAAAAATAGATGAGTTTAACTTTTAATTGCTATAATTTATTCATCACTGTACTTTCTGCCATTCATTCACCTGATTTTTTTCACGACCCAGATCATATTGCTGAGTTCAAAATAAATCTAAGTATAAACCAGAAATTCCATACAGAAGCAATTCTGTCAATCATGATACCCTCTCATTTTTTCTTCCAACAAAGACAGATATTGATTGAGCTCATTTCATGTGTGAGGTATTACTTTAAATAGTTTATAGAATTCAGAAGGAAAGAAATATAATACTTGATATCAAAAAAGTTTTAAGAAGAAAATTGCCTTAAAAGAAAAGTGTATTTAACTTTCCCCTGAGTGCATGTGTGCTAAATTGCTTCACTCATATCCGACTCTTTGTGACCCTATGGACTGTAGCCTGACAGCCTCCTCTGTCCATGGGCTTCTCCAGGCAAGAACCAGGGAATCATTCCTGACCCAGGGATCATCCCCATGCCTCTTAGTTCTCCTGCATTGGCAGGTGGGTTCCTTATCGCTGGTGCCACCTGGGAAGCCCTGAGTGACTCAGTTAAAACTGCAAAATGAAATCAGAGGTGAGAGGATTTCTGTGGAATGGAAGTCTATTGCTAAATAAGTCTGGTGTAGAATTTCATCTTGTCTGTGATTTCAGAACCAAAAACATAGACTTCTTGGGGGACCAAGAACTCTATTTTTGAGCTTCTGATCTTTGACCTGCAATGGCTTATAAAACTATAAAGATTGTTATTTATGTCATTATGAAAAGTGAAAGTCGCTCAGTCCTGTCTGATTCTTTGTGACCCCACTAACTATACAGTTCATGGAATTCTCCAGGCCAGAATACTGGCATGGGTAACTATTCCCTTCTCCAGGGGATCTTCCCAACTCAGGAATCAAACCAGGATCCCCTGCATTGAAGGTGGATTCTTTATCAGCTGAGCCACCAGGAAAGTGCAAAAATACTGGAGTGGTTAGCCTATCCCTTCTTCAGCAGATCTTCCCAAATCAGGAATCTGAACCGAGATCTCCTGCATTGCAGACAGATTCTTGACCAGCTGAGCCACCAGGGAAGCTCCGTCATTATGAGAAAATACATAAATTCTTTGGTCCTAGAACATCTTATACAAAAGCTATATACGGTAATGATAAATATAGGTAGATTTAGTTATCAAAAACTCCAAAAATGGTGAAAATGAAGCATGAGCAATCACTTTCATACTTTTCTATTTCCACTCATGATAAGTCCTCTCTTTCCCGCCAAACTCATCACTCTGTAAATGTTTTCTAAATGTTGAGACTGAAGCATCCTTAGATGCTATGTATGCATACAGTTTTCCAGAGTTTGCAATTGTTTAGGAGAGGTGCCTTGAAGCTGCCATTTGAAGTGAAGTGAAGACTGAAGAACTGTACTCCAGTCTTCTCTTGGTTCTACCTCTTAGGGCTTCTACCACAGATACTCGGTTTTTATCTGATTTTTCAAATATACTGGGATTTTGTATAATATCAGGGCCTTTAAAGTTTATTATTTATTTATTATATTGGAGTATATTTGATTTACAATGATGTGTTAGTTTCAGGTGTACAGCAAAGTGATTTAGTTTTATATAGACACATGTTTGGGCTTCGCAGGTGGCACTAGTGGTAAAGAACCCAAATGCCAATGCAGGAGACATGAGACATGAGTTCGATACTTAGGTCAGGTAGAACCCCTGGAAAAGGGCATGGCAACCCACTCCAGGATTCTTGCCTGGGGAATCCCATGGACAGAGGAGTCTGTAGTGTCACACAGAGTTGGACACAACTGAAGCTACTTAGCATGCACACATACAAACATATGCCTATTCTTTTTCAGATTCTTTTCCCATATGAGTTATTACAGAGTATTGAGTAGAGCTCTATGTGCTAAACAGTAGGTCTTTGTTGATTATCTATATATATTTTGTATTATAATACTGTTTTTAACAAAACATTTTTGAAAAAAAAGTTTGTAACTATTAATCTATTCCAATTCTCTCTTAAAAATGAGAAGTGTGAAAATGCCAGAGATTAAAGAGTTCACAGATCATAGCTAAGGATTTGAAAAATAATATTAGAAAGAACATTTAAGTTTCACAGTAGAAAATGAATATAATAATTCAAAAATTAAATTAATAATTACAATTATTTTGCTTAGTCCCTCGGGCTTTTTTTATTTTAATTTTTCCTTCTCCTGAGTCTAGACCATCAAAAGAAGGATAGAAAGTGTCTTCTTGCTTGGAAGCTCCACATTTATTCTTAAAAACAACTACACATTTATTACCAGACTCCAAGATGGGCCAGTGTTAGAAGACCCAAAGAAAGCAAGTAAATTGCAAGAATCAGCTATTTAGATATTATGTAAGCCAATGTTTTTAGAAAACACATCCATAAAAACTCTCAAACCAGATATTGCTTAATTACTTATTATTGAATGTTTTGATAAGATTTACAGCCTAAGAGAAAAAACATAAAGTTGCTTGAAAACTTTGTATCTGACACCTATAGAGTTCTGTTTATTAGTAATTGGAATGTTCAGAATAGTTAAATATAGTTCCACCTTGCATTTTATCTTACATTTCATATGTGAAAGATTCCCACAGAGAATATATTTCCAGTTTGTTGGTATTTGATATAAATATAGCCCCAGTAAAACATTAAAAGACAATGTCACTATAGAGAAAACTATAACAACATCTGGAAAAACTGCATCAACAGATGTCCTTCATTTTTTGTAAATGATGTCAGTTAGTATTCCACAAATTGCAAACAAACAAAGAAGCAAATCTATAAACACCACCTGCTGGAAGTCAGACAGTAGCTGTAGTCTAACATAAAAGAATAACTATGACCTTTGTGGTCAGATAGACAGAACTTCAAATTCAAGCTCTGAAAGATATTTTTCTAAACCTCCATATCCTTGCATGTGCAATGGAGACAGCAAAATCTGTAAAGGTAAGGTGATAATTAAGTGAAATAATGAGATACACAAAACTCATAATAAAGTGCCTATTACAAGGTACTGTGAACAAATATTTGATCCAATTACTGTTAACAGTAGTACCAAAGCTAGAATCAATAGTAGGAATAACAGAAATGGGAGTCGCTATACATTTCTAGAAGTTAAAGATGGCAGAGAAAAACACATCACGTAACCTCTCTCCTTCTCTTTCTCTCTCTCTCATATTCCATGAAACAATAATAAAGAAACTGATGATATGGCATAAAACTACAGCAAAGAGAATGGGAAGAGTGATCCATGGACAGGAAATCCCAACAATTATTGGAGGATAGAAAGAACATGAAGGAATATTGAAAGCTGCAGCCTCAAACTTGACCATGAGAACAGGGGCTACAGTCAAAGAGGGAACTTGCCTATAGGCAAAGCTTTACATTTAGAAATCAAGCTATAGTGTGGACCAGAATGAGCATTCAGGCTTAAATCATGCGTCTAATAGAACACATGTTCCATCTGAGCTAAGATCCCATGCACGGGGAACAAATCCTGAAGTCTGATATCTATTCAGAAATGTTCTTCTGCATAGTCTGCACAGACATGCACTTAATATCTGAGGAGAACAACTATCCCACGAGGAGAACTCCCCTTAACCTGATATTAAGAACTATCTCAGCTCAAAGGCCAGCTGCACCCAAGTCTGACTGTTAACATGCTATTAATAAACAGTGAGTAACCTGGCCTTTCCATTGCTCCAAATGTACACAGAAATCTAAAATGAGGGATCTGTAGAAATTTTGAGAAATCCTTCAAGGTGAAAGAAGCTTATACTTAAACAAAGTGAAAGAAAAATAACCAAAGAAAAATAGCCTCAGGGAAATGCACATGTTTTATCTATAGACAAGAACAGGATCTTAGAGCAGCAGTCTCCAAACTTTTTGGTACCAGAAAACAGTTTTATGAAAGAGTTTTTCCACGGACCAGTTTTGGGGTGATTCAAGTGCATTACAGCATTGGACGTTACTTCCATCACCAGTCACACCCACAACTGGGGCAGCAGCTGCACAGCACTGGAGCGGCGGCTGTGCGGCAGTGGAGAAACTTTCAGAAGATACCCCATGTGCAAGGGCAAAGGAAAAGCCCAGAAAAATAGCAGGAGGGGTGGAAAGCATTTAGAATCAAACCTCATACCAGAATACCTGGAGTAACAAGCAAATTTGGCCTTGGAGTAAAGAATGAAGCAGGGAAAATTCTAATACAGTTTTGCCAAGAGAGTGCACTGGTCACAGCAAACACCCTCTTCCAACAGCACAAGAGAAGACTCTACACATGGACATCACCAGATGGTCAATACTGAAATCAGATTGATTATATTCTTTGCAGCCAAACATGGAGAAGCTCTATACAGTCAGTGAAAATAAGACTGGGAGCTGACTGTGGCTCAGATCCTGAACTCCTTATTGCCAAATTCGGGCTTAAATTGAAGAAATTAGGGAAAACCGCTAGACCATTCATGTATGACCTAAATCAAATCCCTTACGATTATACAGTGGAAGTGAATGATAGATTCAAGGGATTAGGTCTGATAACAGAGTACCTGATGTAATACGGACAGAGGTTTGTGACACTGTACAGGAGACAGGGATCAAGACCATCCCCAAGAAAAAGAAATGAAAAAAGGCAAAATGGTTGTCTGAAGAGGCCTTACAAATAGCTGTGAAAAGAAGAGAAGCGAAAGGCATAGGAGAAAAGGAAAGATATACCCATTTGAATGCAGAGTTCCAAAGAATAGCAAGGAGAGACAAGAAAGCCTTTTTCAGTGATCAATGCAAAGAAATAGAGGAAAATAATAGAATAGGAAGCACTAGAGATCAGTTCAAGAAAATTAGAGATACCAAGGGAACATTTCATGCAAAGATGGGCTCAATAAAGGACAGAAATGGTATGGACCTAACAGAAGCAGAAGATATTAAGAAGAGATGGCAAGAATAGACAGAAGAACTATACAAAAAATTACTTCATGACGCAGATAACCACAATGGTGTGATCACTCACCTAGAACCAGACATCCTGGAATGCAAAGTCAAGTGGGCCTTAGGAAGCATCACTTTGTAGTGGAGGTGATGGAATTCTAGTTGAACTATTCCAAATCCTAAAAGATGATGCTGTGAAAACGTTGCACTCAATATGCCAGCAAATTTGGAAAACTTAGCAGTGGCCACAGGACTAGAAAAGGTCAGTTTTCATTCCAATCCCAAAGAAAGGCAATGCCAAACAATATTCCAACTACTGCACAACTCATCTCACATACTAGCAAAGTAATGCTCAAAGTTCTCCAAGCCAGGCTTCAACAGTATATGAACTGTGAAGTTGCAGATGTTCAAGCTGGATTTAGAAAAGGCAGAGGAATCAGATCAAATTGCCAACATCCACTGGACCATAGAAAAAGCCAGAGAATTCTAGAAAAAACACCTACTTCTGCTTCACTGATTATGCCAAAGCCTTTGACTGTGTGGATCACAGCAAATTGTGGAAAATTCTGAAACAGATGGGAATACCAGACCACCTAACCTGCCTCCTGAGAAATTTGTATGCAGGTCAAGAAGCAAAGTTAGAACTGGGCATGGAACAACAGACTGGCTCCAAATCGGGAAAGGAGTATATCTAGGCTGTATATTGTCACCCTGCTTATTTAGCTTATATGCAGAGTACATCATGAGAAATGCTGGACTGCATGAAGCACAAGCTGGAATCAAGATTGCCAGGAGAAATATCAATAACCTCAGCTATGGAGATGACACCACCCTTATGAAGATATTAAGAAGAAAGCAGCAGATATTAAGGCAGATATTGAAGATATTAAGGCAGAATGCAAAGAACTAAAGTGCCTCTTGATGAAAGTGTAAGACGAGAATGAAAAAGTTGGCTTGAAACTCAGCATTCAAAAAACTAAGATCATGACATCCAGTCCGATCATTTCATGGCAAATAGATGGGGAAACAATGGAAACAGTGACAGACTTTATTTTCCTGGGTTCCGCAATCACTGGTGAAACTCCAATACTTTGGCCACCTCATGCGAAGAGTTGACTCATTGGAAAAGACCCTAATGCTGTGTAGAATTGGGGGCAGGAGGAGAAGGGGACGACAGAGGATGAGATGGTTGGATGATCACTGACTCGATAGACATGGGTTTGGGTAGACTCTGGAAGTTGGTGATGGACAGAGAGGCCTGGTGTGCTGCAATTCATGGGGTCTCAAAGAGTCGGACACGACTGAGCAACTGAACTGAACTGAACTGAACTGAACAATCACTGCAGATGCTGACTGCAGCCTTGAAATTAAAAGACGCTTGCTCCTTGGAAGAAAAGTTATGACCAACCTAGATAGCATATTAAAAAGCAGAGACATTGCTTTGCCAACAAAGGTCCATCTAGTCAAAGCTACGGTTTTTCCAGTAGTCACATATGGATGTGAGAGTTGGAGTATAAAGAAAGCTGAGCACCGAAGAATTGATGCTTTTGAACTGTGGTGTTGGAGAAGACTCTTGAGAGTCCCTTGGACAACAAGGAGTTCCAACTAGTCCATCCTAAAGGTAATCAATCCTGAATATTCATTGGAAGGACTGATGCTGAAGCTGAAACTCCAATACTTTGGTCATCTGATGCAAAGATCTAACTCAATTGTAAAGACTCTGATGCTGGGAAAGATTGAAGGCGGGAGGAGAAGGGGATGACAGAGGATGAGATAGCTGGATGGCATCACCGACTCAATGGACATGAGTTTGGGTAAACTCCAGGAGTTGATGATGGACATGGAAGCCTAGTGTGCTGCATTCCATGAAGTCGCAAAGAATCGGACATGACTGAGAGACTGAACTAAATTGAACTTAAATGCATTACCTCTATAGTGCATTTTATTTCTATTATTATTACGTCAGCTCCACCTCAGATCACCAGGCATTAAATCCCAGTTGTTGGGGGCCCCTGGCTTTGGATATAGAGAAATTACAGAACTAGGTATTAAAATTATCTTTGTCAAAATAAAGCAATCAGTAGAGTAGACAGAAGACTAACATGAAGAAATGTCCCAGAAAATAGAACAAAAGTTGTATATATCATGAAGGAAGAGATGAAAGGCAAAGAGGACCCTAACATGGATTTTCCAGAAAGAGAGAATAGAAAAAAGTAACGTGAGAAAATTACTAAAGACACTGTTGAAGAAAATCTTTCATATCAGAAAGAATGCATGGTCATTCAAATGAAAAGTATATAATGAGTGCTGAGCAAGATATATAAAAAAAATAAAAGCAGAAATCTAGATGTATTGATTTTAAAATGCAGGATAAGGTAAAGGCTTTAAAAGTGACAAAACAGAAGAAAAAAAGAAAGATGTTACAAAGCTCTGAAATATACAATGGACTAGCCCTTTTTCTAATAACAAACAGTGTAGGAAGACAATGAAAACAATATTTTGAGAATTATGAAAGAAAAAGATTTTCAACCTAGACTAGAACATTTTGGCAAGCTACAATTAAGTGGCCTTACTGGAGACTAAATAAAGGCATTTTCATCATGAAAAGACTCAAAGAATTAGCTTTATTCAACTAGGAACTTACTCAAGGATATATTCTGGCAAGGTAAGAGACTGATCTAATTAAAAGGAGGAGATAGACTCAAGAAGCAAGGAAAGTGAAGCCTTTGATGACAGCTGTGTAGCAGACCTGAAAGTCTAAATTGGAACGTAAGAAAGAGTCTGGGAAGTCTTTCTTTTGAAGAAAAGAGGATTGTATAAATGAAGATCTTGAAAATTTTTAAGAGATAGAGAGATGACAGCTTAAATTCCTTGCTTGAAGTTGTAAACATGACCAAAATATAAGCATGAATTAAAAACAAAATGAACAGGGTTGTGCCTGGTGCTCCAGTGGTTAAGAGTTTTCCTTCCATTGTAGAGGTTCCAGTTCAATCCTTGATCAGGGAGTTAAGATACCATATGCCTTGCAGCCAAAAAAAATAAAACATAAAACAGAAGCAATGTTGTAACACATTCAATAAAGACTTTAAACAGGGTCCACATCAAAAACAAAATTAAAAAACAAAAACAATTGAAAGATTCTCTTGGGAGGATGGCGATGGGGAAGTTACATATGAGCATGTGAGTTACTTCCTAATCTTTTCAACTTCCAGGAAGTGAATCATAGCTAAAATCTGATGTGCAAAATAAGAGCAGTAGTTATTTAGTGATATGAAAGAAAATACAGAGCAATAGCCATTGTGTCCAGGAAGAGGGAATAGGGGAAGAAGGGTATCACCATGCCAATTTTCAGTATGAGTCAATTCTGTTGTGTTGAATATTTACGTGAAAATTGTTTTGATAAAATAAACAATAAATTGAAATTGCCATTTAATGTCTTCAGGATGGGTTTCCCATAAGCAGACTTTTGAGATATATTTCACATGTAAATGCTTTATAACTGAAGAGTTCCTGGAAGAAACCAGTAACAGAATCATTTGAGCTAGACAAGGAAGGAAAAGAGCCAAACGGTGATTTAAGAGGAAAGTCTTAGCCTCAGGCTGGTCCTCTAAGGTCTTGTCCTGGGTAAACGCAAGGGAATTGGGCTTTCCCATTCCAGTGGTTCCAATCTGTCTCTGCTAAGGGCTATGATGGAGGAAGATGAGAGATTCACAACCTCCCCGTGTGTTTGTGTTTTGGGTGATACAGGCAGAGGAGTCTTGAACAGTCATCTGAAGAGGGGCAGGTGCAGGACTTTAGAAACACAAAATAGTAAACTAAGAGAAGAACACACAGAAATGGAAAACATATCTGCCCTGATCTGAGTGAAACACTGACAGTGTCCACTACAGAACTTAGCTCAAGATCATTGCATTTGATAGCTCAGCCAGTCTTAGCTAATTTCACTGGTAATGGGTCATTCTCCCATCCTCCCCAATACATTTTATTTATTTATTTAAAAAAAATTTTTTTTCTAGCCACTCTGTGTGGCATGTGGGGTCTTAGTTTCCTGAGCAGGGATCAGACCAATGCCCCCTGCATTGGAATTGAGGAGTCTTAACTGTTGGACCATCAGGGGAGTGCCCTCAATACATTTTAGTAAGCATCTACTTACTCTGACTTCCCCTGTCTTCCAACAGCACAATTCATCAAATTAGACATAATGTATTAAACCCCATTGTAAAAACATGCCGCAAGAAAGGCACTAGCCCAATTAGTGTGTTTGAGTGGGCTCCTCTGGTGGCTCAGATAGTAAAGAATCTGCCTGCAATGCAGGCCACCTTAGTTCAGTCCCTGGGTAGGGAAGAATCCCTACCCAGAGGGAATGACTAACTGTTCCGGTATTCTTGCCTGGAGAATTCCATGGACAGAGAAGCCTGGTGGGCTACAGTCCATGGAGTCACAAAGAGCCAGACACAACTGAGCAACTAACACTGTCACTTCACTTGAGAAGTAGAGGCAAGGTATTATTTCAGGGAATGTTTCTAAGAGGTGTGGATGTGGTGTTGAAGTAGGAATGAATCTTGTCTGAACAAATAAGTGAGAAAAGGTCTTTCCAAGGAGAAATCACAGATGTGAGCCATGTGCAGAGGGAAAGATCTGACTGAGCTTGGCACTTTCCAGGAACTGGGACTACATTGCTGTGGAAGGAAGCATCATCTCATCAGCCACTATTAGCAGGCTATTTGCTAAAAGCAAAAAGTTGCATCTGATCATGAAAGTAGACCCAGTAAGATCTCCAACCTATTCATCTTTTCAAGTTATTTTATATTTTGTAGATATTTAAAAGCAATAAAATTTTGTAATAAATCACTCACTCCCTTACCTTCAAACCCACAAGCAAGTTGCCTCTTAAAAAACTCAGTCTACTTTTCATAGAAAACACACTGTGAAAGCGTTGGTTCATCGTAACAGCAGGGTAGAGAAGAGACAAGACAGCATATCTCAGTCTAGCACTAGTGTTATCATTTATTTTGAGCAGCTGATTCTTTTTAATGGCTCTATTGGTAATTCTATAACATCCCCACCCTTGCTACTTATGAACCATATCATATGGGGCTAGTTGTTTTACCTTTCAGAATCCAATGCTTTTGCAACTACAAAATAAGGTGGTTGTTTAATCACTAAGTTGTGTCTGACTCTTTGTGACCCCATGGACTGCAGCCTGCCATGCTCTTCTATCCATGGAATTCTCCAAGCAAGAATACTGGAGTGGATAGCCATTCCCTTATCCAGGGGATCGTCCTGACCCAGGAATAGAACTCAGATCTCCTGCATTGCAGACAGATTCTTTACCAGCTGAGCCACCAGGAAACACCATAAAATAAGAATATATATGGTCAACTTACAAAGTTAGTATGTGGATTAAAGAAATGAAATTATAAACATAATACAAATAACCAAGGGCATTATCCATATTAGGTGTTAAACAAATTACAGTTTCTTTCCTCTTCCAGATTCTGCACCTTACTTACCTACTATAACTTCTGGAAAAGACTTTCTTGATTGAGATTCAGATAACCTGATTACATTATATACATTATGAATCCTTTAAGGAAAAACTTAAGGTAGTTATTATAATTGTTCTATTTTACAAAGGAGAAAGTTAAGAAAAAAGAGCTTAACTTTCCCAGTTATAAAATAAGAATGGTGGTGGTTTAGTCACTAAGTCATGTTCGACTCTGTGACTCCATGGATTGTAGCCCTCTGTCCATGGAATTCTCCAGGCAAGAATACTGGAATGGGCAGCCTGGATAGTAGACAAATCCAAGTTTCAACTGAGGTGAATTTACTAAAATCTTGAGTTCTTTCTACTACAACAGAGGCTATTGTAGAATGTGAGATAACTCAGAATCAGCCATAAGTAATGCTTGGATGTAAAATTTTATTTTGTGTTCTCAAAAAGTACTTTCAAAAGATCAGAGACAAGGAAAACATGGGCATATATTTGAGCTTTGGCAATACTGCAGTATCAGCTGATAAACATGATCCTTTTATATTGTTATTGGGTGGCTACAGTTTGTAAACATTACATTGGACACTTAGAATGAATATAATGCTTCTATGCTGATTCAGGGTGAGTCACCCTAAGTTGTATGGAGTATTTTGAAAAATATGAAATTGTTTGCCAGCTAAACCAAGGTGCAAGATCAGAATGTGTGGCACTCTAACAGGAACTGTAGTTTCTTGGGAGATAAAATTATCTTATTCTGACTTGTACTTTGCTTGTGGAAATTTTTTTTAAAAAGAAGCAGGGAAGGATTTTAGTGGTATGTCAGCTGGATCCTACAGAGGCTTATCTTTAGATGCATTTAGAACAAAAACAGGTTTATAGAGAAGTAACATCTACAAAAGCATAAAAGAGGAAGAGGATGGAGCAGGAGCTTCAAGAGGCTGTGTGTGTGTGTGTGTGTGTGTGTGTGTGTGTGTGTGTATGCATACAGTTGTGTCCAACTCTTTCTGATCCCATGGACTGTAGCCTGTCAGGCATGTACATTTTGTGTCCATCCAGATCCTCATTCTTCAGGGATCTGAGTTCCTGGCAAGCACGTTCATTTCAGCTTAATGTCTCACACTTATTCATTCACAGTTGCAGTTGGGAAAGAAAGTACCCAGAGTCACCCAACTAGATAACTTGTATTACATTAATATTCTTTACTGCCTATTGCCATAACAGCTGTCCTACCTTCTCCTGCTGATCAGATTCAGTGGTATGCTAACATAGTGACTCCTCTTCTGGTGGCTTGCCCCTAGACATCAGAGTTCACAGTGCAAGGTGGTATTCATAGATTTAGCTTGCTGTGACTGTGGCAAGAGTGTATCTATCTCTTTGTGAACCAGGGTCTCCAATATTGTAGAGCCAAGAGTTGAGAGAATGAGAAGCACAAAGTCTTCTATTAAGAATTGAGGAAGATACTCACTGGAGCCACTTCTGCTTCCATCCCTTGATTCCTACCCCTGTCTATTCTTCCTACTGGAGACTCAATGCCAAACAGAGGCTTGTGATTCCTGGAAGACAGAATGCCACCCTTCCAGAGTATGCCTTCTAGTTGGGACTTCAGTTGTATCTTCATCTATGATGTTTCTTCTGATTGGTGTATATGAAACAATCAATGGATCCCAAGCTCAGGAACCACTCCAGCTCCTCCTTTGCTGTGAGGTATGACCAATCAGATGTGACCAGGGATGTGCTAAGTTGTTTCAGTCGTGTCCAACTCTTTGTGACCCTATGGACTCTAGCCCTCCAGGCTCAGTCCATGGGATTCTCCAGGCAAGAATATTGGAGTGGGTTGTCATGCCCTCTTCCAGGAGATCTTCCCAACCCAGGGACCAAACCCACATCTCTTATATCTCCTGCATTGGCAGGTGAGTTCTTTACCCCTAGCATCACCTGGGAAGCCTGACCATGGATGGCCCATGAAAATAATAAATTATGTTGTGTACTTAGTTTATAGTGTCTCTCTGGCTAATGCTCCATCTTGGGTATTGAGAGGTAAAATAAAAATCTTCACAATTTGTGCTCCCGTAGGACCATCCATATGTCTCTTATCCAGACTTTTTTATCTCCGATCTTCCAATCATTTTATTCTAGATCCTTGTCCAGAAAAACTCCACATTCATAACTTTCCATGAATATATTCTAGTCTTCGGCCATTTCTTCCACAGAAGATGGATGCCCACTTGAAGGAGAAATAATCTGCACATGTTCATTCTAAAACAGTTCAGTTTAGTCCAGTTGATCGATCATCTTTGACTCTTTGAGACCCCATGGACTGCAGCCCGCCAGGCTTCCCCATCCATCACCAACTCCCAGAGTTTGACCAAACTCATGTCCATCAAGTCGGTGTTGCCATCCAACCATCTCATCCTCTATTGATCCCTTCTCCTCCCTTCTTCAATCTTTCCCAGAAATAGGGTCGTTTCCAATGAGTCAGTTCTTTCCATCAGATGGCCAAAGTATTGGAGTTTCAGCTTCAGCATCAGCCCTTCCAATGAATATTCAGGACTGATTTCCTTGAGGATTGACTGGTTTGATCTCCTTGTTGTCCAAGGGACTCTCAAGAGTCTTCTCCAACACCACAGTTCAAAAGCATCAATTCTTCGGTGCTCAGCTTTCTTTATAGTTCGACTCTCACATTCACACATGACTACTGGAAAAACTATAGCTTTGTCTAGAAGGACCTTTGTCACTGACATAATGCCTCTGTTTTCTAATATGCTGTCTAGGTTGGTCATAGCTTTTCTTCCAAGGAGCAAGCGTCTTTTGATTTCAAGACTGCAGTCACCATCTGTGGTGATTTTGGAGCCCAAGAAAATAAAGTCACTGTTGCCACTGTTTCCCCATCTATTTGCCATGAAGTGATTGGGCCAGATGCCATGGTCTTAGTTTTAAGAATGTTGAGTTTTAAGCCAGCTTTTTAACTCTCCTGTTTCACTTTCATCAAGAAGCTCATCAGTTCTTTGCTTTCTACTGTAAAGATGGTATCATCTGTATGTCTGACATTATTGATATTTCTCCTGGCAATCTTGATTCCAGCTTGTGCTTCATCCAGCCTGGCATTTTGCATGATGCAATCTGTATATAAGTTAGATAAGCAAGGTGACAATATACAGCCTTGATGTACTCCTTTCTCAATTTGGAACCAATCCATTGTTCCATGTCTGGTTTTAACTGTTGCTTCTTGACTTGCATACAGATTTCTCAGGATGCAGGTCATGTGGTCTGGTATTCCCATCTCTTGAAGAATTTTCCACAGTTTGTTGTGATCCACATAGCCAAAGTCTTCAATATAGTCAATAAAATAGAAATAGATTTTTTCTGGAACACTCTTGCTTTTCTATGATCCAATGGATGTTGGCAATTTGATCTCTGGTTCCTCTGCTTTTTCTAAATCCAGCTTGAACATCTGGAAGTTCTCGGTTCATGTACTGGTGTGACCTGGTTTGGAGATTCTTGGAGCATAACTTTGCTAGTGTGTGAGTTGAGTGCAATTGTGCAGTAGTTTGAACATTCTTTGGCATTGCCTTTCTTTGGGATTGGAATGAAAACTGATCTTTTCAAGTCGAGTGGCCACTGCTGAGTTTTCCAAATTTGCTGACGTATTGAATGCAACACTTTCACAGCATCATCTTTTAAGATTTGAAATAGACCAGCTTGAATTCCATCACCTCCACTAGTTTTGTTCATAGTGATACTTCCTAAGGCTCACTAGACTTTACAGTTCAGCATGTCTGGCTTTAGGTGAGTGATGACACCATCATGGTTATCCGGGTCATGAATATCTTTTTATATATATTTCTTCTGTGTATTCTTGCCACCTCTTTTAATATTTTCTGCTTCTGTTAGGTCCATACCGTTCCTGTCCTTTCTTGTGCCCATCTTTGCATGAAATATTCCCTTTGTATCTCTAATTTTCTTGAAGATATCTCTAGTCTTTCCCATTCTATTGTTTTCCTCTATTTCTTTGCATTGATCACTGAGGAAGACTTTCTTATCTCTCCTTGCTATTCTTTGGAAATCTACATTCAGATGGGTGCATCTTTCCTTTTCTCCTTTGCCATTAGCATCTCTTCTTTTTTCAGCTATTTGTAAGCCCTTCTCAGGCAGCCATTTTGCCTATTTGTATTTCTTTCTCTTGGGGATGGTCTTGATCACTGCCTCCTGTACAATGTCATGAACTTCCATCCATAGTTCTTCAGGCAATCTATCCGATCTAATCCCTTTAATCTATTTGTCACTTCCACTGTATAATCATAAGGGATTTGATTTAGGTCATACCTGAATAATCTAGTGGTTTTCCCTACTTTCTTCAATTTAAGTCTGAATTTTGTAATAAGGAGTTCATGATCTGAGCCTTATTATTCCAATTTATTCACCATGTCTTCCTAATTCTTTTGGTAACAAGGTCAACCGTAATCTCCCCAGAGAATATGAAACTAGAGCTATGAAGAAAGAAGGGAAACATTAGCTCTTAGCTGATTGTGCTGTCCTCTTTTTTTTTCCTGCTGCTCACACTGCAGTGGTGCACAGGTGTCTGTCTTTCTGAAAGTCTTAGTATTCCATAATCCTGTAAGCTATTGCAGTATCTTTTCAAACATGTTCCATTACTGTTTCATAAGTTAGCCAGAGTAAATTTCTATTTGCTTCCTGTAAAGATCCCTAACTACATGGAACTACAGTAAATTGCACAACTAGACCTGAAACTATAGGAAAAGGGCTATTTCTGCAAACTGAAAAAGGCTTTTCATTCTGGACAGATGCAAATCTACTGGTGCACAGCTTGGTGAGCAGATGGTCCCTTTGTGCTAATGAGGAAGACAATCCCCTTTAAGTGGCCTTCTTGGTGGCTCCCTTGTGCAGGATTCAACCTTGAATACCTTTGCTTGAGTCAAGATTTCAGATCATTCTCATCAGGTGGCAGAGATAGAAAGAAAATAACATAAGACAGAAATATTTTTGAAATGGAGAAATAGCATGTTTTTTATGTTATATAACAAAGAGGGACCCAGCTGATTGTGACTTTGAAGTAAGATGTGTGTGTGTGTGTGTGTGTGTGTGTGTGTGTGTGTGTGTGTGTTATTTGCTCTTGTCTGACTCTTTGCAACTCCATGAACTGTAGCTCACAAGGCTCCTTTGTCCATGGAATTCCCCAGGCAAGAATACTGGCATGGTTGCCATTCCCTTCTCCAAGTGATCTTCCTGACTCAAGGGTCAAACTTGAGTCTCCTTCATTGCAGGCAGATTCTTTACCATCTGAGCCAACAGGGAAGATCAAGTAGCAAAAATGAAGACACTAATTTTCTCAGATATGGTAGAAAAGAAATTGCTTCAACATGAAAAAAGTGACATAAGAATAAACTTTGCCTTAGAAAAAATAAAATATATATTTTTATCCAGTTGACTTAAACATAGAAGTATGAAAGTTAACCAAAGCAATTATTCTAATTGCAGCACTGAGAGAACCATTAAAAAGAAGAAAGACCCTATTTCAGAAGGACACAACTTTAAGCATGTACTTTCATAGGGGTCCATTCCTATTTTACTTGAAAAGCTTTTTAAAAAATACGGTCTTATAAAATTGAAACCTTTGTACAATTCCTTAGAAGAATCTGTTTGATAAAAGGAAAGCAACTTGAGTTAAATGACTCCACATGAAAAGTTGTCATGGGAAAGACAGAAGACAATTTTTTTATATATGGATGGTAATACTTGTGTCCCTAAATAGACCGTAAAGTTCTTTAGGTCATCCACTCAATTTCCTAGTACAGTCCTGTGTATCTTCAGGCAGACAGAATGTTTTGACCAACAAGCATAAAGGAAAATCCTAGGGGGTGCTAGAAGCCACTTCAGGACACACCACAGTGGTGGTCAGACTTAACACAGGTTGATCTTTGTGTTAATTAAACACTAGGGAAAAAGTGAGAGATGAGTAATGTCCCATGACACTTAATATGCTAATCAATCAAATGTTTAAATTCTGGAAATGCAATCTCTGTTTATTGAACAAATATTTTTATCAAGTACCTGCTACAGTAGATAGGAATTAGTCACCTCCATATTTTCCTCCACCCCATGAGTGTGAGAAATTGATGATGATTTTTTTAGACTAACGAAAATGCTATTAAGTTGTAGTCTGTCTAAATTTTAGACATAGATCCTTTGCTTAGCAAGGCTGCAGCATTAGAGGCATGGCTAAAATATCACAATAGTGTTACTTGATTACTATTTATTGTAGCTTCAGTAAGTTCATTCATCATAGGAACAAGCTACTTTGAACCTGTCTTGTCCTCTGAAAAAGGAGGAAGATTTACAGTTTCGCTTAAAGGTCTTTTCTGCTCAAGGAGTTCAATCCATGCTGATAAGACTTCAATAGCAACTAAAGAGCCTCTTGATGAAAGAGAAAGAGGAACGTGAAAAAGCTGGCTTAAAACTCAACATTCAAAAAACTAAGATCATGGCATCCAGTCCCATCACTTCATGGCAAATAGATAGGGAAACAATGGAAACAGTGACTTTATTTTCTTGGGCTCCAAAATCACTGCAGATGGCGACTGCAGCCTTGAAATTAAAAGACACTTGCTCCTTGAATGAAAAGCTATGACCAACCTAGACAGCATATTAAAAAGCAGAGACATTACTTTACTGACAAAAGTCATCTATTCAAAGCTATGGTTTTTCCTGTAGTCATGTATGGGTGTGGGAGTTGGACCATAAAGAAAGCTGAGTGCAGAAGTATTGATGATTTTGAACTGTGATGTTGCAGAAGACTCTTGAGAGTACCTTGGACTGCAAGGAGATCAAACCAGTCAATCCTCAAGGAAATCAGTCCTGAATATTCATTGGAAGAACTTATGCTGAAGCTGAAACTCCAGTACTTTGGCCACCTGATGTGAATAACTGACTCCTTGGAAAAGACCCTGATGCTGAGAAAGATTGAAGGCAGGAAGAAAAGGAGACAACAGAGGATGAGATAGTTGGATGGCATCACCAACTCTATGGACATGAGTTTGAGCAAACTCTGGGAGTTAGTGATGGACAGGCAAGCCTGGTGTGCTGCAGTCCCTGGGGTCACAAAGTCGGACACAACTGAGTGACTGAACTGACTGACTGGACTGTAGGAACTCTCCAGGCTCCTCTGTCCACGGAATTCTCCAGACAAGAACACTGGAGTGGGTTACCACACCCTCCTCCAGGGAAATCTTTCTGACTCAGGGATTGAACCTGATGCTCTTATGTCTCCTGCATTGGCAGACAGGTTCTTTATTACTAGTGCCATCTGGGAAGCCCAAACTTATGGTTACCATGGGGGAAAGTAGAGGACAGGTGAGTTGGGAGATTGGGATTGACATATATACCTTATTATATATAAAATAGATAATTAATAAGAACTTATTGTATAGCACAGGGAAGTCTGTTCCATACTCTGAGATCTACTGTATGTAGTTAATATATATACACCTCATGATAATTTCTAGTGAAAGATACTTTATAATTTTTCTTTACTAATAAGGACATAGCTGTTCAGTTCAATATGAAGTTTATGATGGAAATGGGCTTACAGGATATCTTGACAACGATGCTTACCATCTTACAACTATTACAAAAATTAATCCTATTTTTAGCTCTTGGTTCATATACCACAGAATCTTCAAGGACGAATGACATAGGTGCAGCTGTATGCTATGTCCCATAGAAATGAATGTGGCATATCAACACTCTTCTAAGCTAAACATTGTACATTGTATTGTGTCCCTTATTTGTATGATAAGACATGTATACACAATGCACTAGAAGTATACAGAAGAAAGCCCCTATTTTTTTTTTTTTTTTGTCATTTATTGTCTTAGTATTTGTTCAGAGCCACACCATAGGTCTGGGATTATACATGTAGGGTGCTCATTTAGCAAGTTCTTTCAATGCCTTTTTTAATCAACGGGGTAATAGTTTGACAGGCAGTGCAACTTGGCCCTACACACATTAAGAGTTCTACAAACAATTATTGAATTTGATTGTTATCGAGATTTAATTATGTTATATGTTGAAAATTATTTTTATCTATATGAACACACAAGTTAAAACATTCTGGACAGGTTTAGCTTAAGGTACAGGGCAAATAAAGTCTAATAAAATGATAATCAGTTTAAACTGAGTATTAATACATGCAATAATCAAAGCTGCAAATGTTTTAATGTCTTAAGGAGGTGACCTAAGGGGAAAACTTCAAATTATCAATGTTTAAACCACTGGAGAGGTACTAAACGAACCTTGAAAATGTTAAGTTGGCTCTACTAGTTATAAATAAATAACTAAATTTTATAATAAATAAAATTCATCATGAGTAATCACTGGTTTCTTAAAAGATATTTCATTATATCAATTTTTTAAATAAACAGCAAGAGTGAGAATGAGAGAGAATGAGAGAAAGAAATTAGAAGGTAGGAGAGTACAGTGAATTGAGTTGTAGCCTCCAAAAGATATATAAAACTTGTCGCCTGTGTATGTGATCTTATTTGAAAAAATGTCTTTGGGCATGTAATTACGCTAAATATCTTGAGATTTTCCATGATTTAGGATGGGATGGACATTCCTACAGAACAAGAGAAACACAAAAATATTAAGGAGGAGCCCCTGTGAAAATGGAAGCAAAGATGGAAGATGTACAACTACAAGCCCAGGAATCTGAAGAGGGGTTGTGGGAATCTCCAAGTTTGCAACCAACTCATACGTAAGCGCAAGTAGCTTGAGGATCCCTTCTGTGGCTGACATCTGAAGAAAGGGCAGTCTTATTGAGAACTTTGCCCTTTAACTTCTGAGATTCAACCTTAATTCAGAGGCATTAGAATTGAAAGAATTTACCCTTAACTTGTGGCATCTACAAAAATTGTGGATTATTAGTGTCCAAATTGAACTGAATCATAAGACACCTAGCTGATGTCAGAGAATTAGCTTCAGAACCTACTGGGAGAGTGTCAGTTCAGAACGAATGCTCTGAAAAGAAAGAAAGAGGTGTGGCTAGACAACATTTTGCTGAAGGGATCAGGAAGGTGACTCATGGATCCAGTTAAGTATTTCAGCAGAAGCCAGGAGTAGAGACGAGATCATGCAGGAAAGATCTGTGGAGAACTTTGTCTAATGGCATGGACCTGAAATACACACAGGATACCAACATGTTTTTTTATAATATTATATCAGTAGGAACACTACCATCTTGGGCTGAAAGGTGCAAAAACAGGACACAGTTATGATAGACTGCTCAGTTCAGTCACTCAGTCATGTCCGACTCTATGCGATCCCATGGACTGCAGTATGCCAGTCTTCCCTGTTCATCACGAGCTCCCAGAGCTTACTCAAACTCATGTGCATTGAGTTGGTGATAGATCTCTATAATTTTACAGGCAAGAATGGAATCATAGAGCTCAGTTCAGTTCAGTAGCTCAGTTGTGCCCGACTCTACTGTGGACTGCTACTTGGCTGCAAATACATATTACCATAGAAGAAAAAGGAAGAATAACTGAAGGCAGCACAAACCCTGGAGGGATGAGGCATACCCACGACTCAGAGGACAAAGCTTCAAGCCATGAGGATTATTCTCAGGCTTTGAACCTTAATGAAATTTTCTCTGATGGATTTTGAACTTGTTAGGATTTGAATGACCCCTTTGTTCATTTATTTTTCTCTCTCTGGAGTAGGAATGTCTGTTCTACGCCTGTTCCACCATTGTATTGTGGAAGAAGTACATAACTTCTAGATTCACAGGTCCATAGATGGAGAAAAATGTTGTCCCAGGATAGCTCATACTGTTGAAGCTGTGCCCAAACCAACAGTTACACTTCCAACGTCTTGCCATTGCTTACAGAAATACTTGGTGTTCATCTCATGCCTCAGAAAAGTTAAAATTTTATATTTATCTCTTTATTTTACACTGCACAATCAACTTAGA
Organism: Giraffa tippelskirchi; assembly: GCF_054371585.1. Taxonomy (NCBI): domain Eukaryota; kingdom Metazoa; phylum Chordata; class Mammalia; order Artiodactyla; family Giraffidae; genus Giraffa; species Giraffa tippelskirchi. The sequence continues at coordinate 128,100,480 of NC_137277.1, read as the reverse complement.
TGCCTTAACAGAGCATCAAGACAAAAGCTGTGTTATTACTGACACTGTAAGGAATAAACGCTGACAAAAAGGATAGAAAAGGCAGATAACAATAACAAAAGAAGGTTTGAAAAATACATAAGTAAGGTTTGAAAATCAAAAAGGATGGTATGGGAAAGTTAAGAAATAAATAGTAATAAATTTAGGGTAAAGAAATTATTCTTCTTCCAAAATTTATAATGTACATAAGTCCAGAAGAGTGATGTATAAGATTCCTATTCAGACAAAATCATATTCTAGAATCAAATGTAGTAACTTAATTCCCGATTATGTATACATTTTTCTCTATAGCACAACATTAAGCACAGAGAAGAAAAAAATATATGATGCATGAAATGTAAGTAATTTTTCAAGAGCATAAGGCATACCTCAAAACCAGAGGTCATTTGTTGTGAATATAACTAGCACATGTATATCCAGCAGGGGTAATAAATGTTGCAGATTAAATTGAATAATGACTTCACTGTCTAGTTGGTTTCTACATCGGAGTATATATGAAGTTTGAATCAGATCAGTATTTATAATGCAATATAGAGTATAAGTTGTACTCTAAGATGGGATTTCTGAAATGTCACCAACACACTAATTTACTATTGCCAGAAGGAAAATAAAAGCATTGAACACAACCAATACAGACTGAAGGTTAACAGAAAATCTCAATTACAAGTCATATTTTTTCCTTTAAGCTTTATTTTGCTCTGAGGACAGCTTCAGAAGTTTCAGAGGAAGAAAGGGGGATAAGAGAGAAATAATATTTACTATTTACTTAGAAGAACGCCGTTCGACATATTTATAACTGGACAAGAAATTGATGACTTCAGATACGCTTCAATCTTAAAGTTATTGTTTCATCAGAAATCCTGTAAAGGAAGGCTGTTTTGTCAAACCTCCAACTATATATTCTTTACTATAAAGAGGATTGTAGAAGAAAGATGCCAGTCACTTTTATAAGAATGAAGCTATAAATCTAAGACTCAAAGGAGTTTCTAAGCCATTGAGAATTAAATCAACTAAAGGGTTAGGTCAAGAGAAACTCAGTTTCAGAAATGTGTGCCTATCTTAAAGGATCCCATAACAAAGTGATTTGTTCCCCACTGGTTCCCTATATTAAAATATAATGTGTTTGTTTCCTTAGTGCAACTGGATGGTGATGTTTAGAACACAAGACAGAGATAAAGAGATGTAAAAGGAAGCAATGTTTGACAATGCCAGATAGCAATTCCTAAGTAGCATTAATCTTTCCTTAAGCAATGGAATGTGGCAACTTGTTATTTGAGTGGATGGCATAAATACAATTTTTAAAAAATTTTGTGCTATGTTAAAGAGGATTAAAAATAGATTATAATAACTGTAAGTTACTAATTAAATTTAAATAAGTAGAAAATTTATGAATACGCCTTATACCATCTATGGCAGAATATAGTGCATATGTGTATACTAAGTCACTTCAGTTGTGTCTGACTCTTTGTGTCCCTATGTACTGTACCCTGCCAGGCTCCTCTGTCCATGGGATTCTCCAGGCAAGAATACTGAAGTGGGTTGCCATGCCCTCCTCCGGGAGATCTTCCCAACCCTGGGATTAAACGTCTCTGATGTCTCCTGCATTGGCAGGAAGATTCTTTACAACAAGCACTACCTGGGAAGCCTAGCATCTAGTATCATACTGAATTAATAAAATACTAAAACAAACAAGTTGAAACACTATATGTCATCTCTCCACACATAGTTTTAAAAAGCTGAATGTAACAAGGCAGAATATACTCTGCACTATAGAAAAGAGATGGTATAATATATCATTATATGGAACTGTTATTTTGCAAGTGGATTATTTGCATGTGTGTGTCAACAGAGAAGAGAAAATACAGTGAAACTATAAAAACTAATTACTGTAATTGACTATCATGGAGGTTTTTTAAAAATAAGTGGTATTAAATGGCTTTTTACTTTTAATGGTAAGTATGTTTTATTTTTTTTTACTGTATCATTAGGTAGATTGGGGAAGAGGTGTGTAGGTATGGTGATGGAGCAAGAGGAAAATAGTTTTTATAAAAAGCAATTAGACTTTCATGACTCCTGACATGCAAATTGGCTTCAAAACCTCAGCCTATACTGTGTTGGTTTTACATGTCAACTTGATTGGACCATGGTGTGCCCAGATATTAAATATTATTATGAGTGTTTCTGTTAGAATATTTTTAGATGAGTTTATTATTTAAATTGATAGACTGAGTAAAGCAAAGTGAAAGTGAAAGTGTTAGTCACTCAGTTGTGTCCAGCTCTTTGCCACCCTGTGGACTGTAGCCTACCAGGACACTGTCCATGAAATTCTCCAGGCAAGAATACTGGAGTGGATAGCCATTCTTTTCTGCAAAGGATCTTCCTGACCCAGAGATCAAACCCAGGTTTCCTTCATTGCAGTCAGGTTCTTTAGTGTCTGAACTAAATTGCCATCTCAAATTTGGGTGGGCCATGTCCAAGCAGTTGAAGGCCTAAATAGAACAACAACAAAAATACTGACAACTGACCCTCCCTAAAATAAGAAAGAATTTCTCCTGCCTGATTTTCTTTGAACTGGGAAATTGGTTTTTGGGTTTCCTGGTCTCAAATTCAAAGTAAAACATCAGTTTTTTCTGGGGATCAAGTTCACTGACCTTTGGTTTAAATCACATCACTATTTCTCTTTGTTTTCTGGTCTTGGAACTCAGACTAGAACTAGACTGTTGGCTCACCTGGGTCTCCAGCTTGCAATTTTTTAGGGCTACATCCAGCTTGACATCTATTTTTGTAAATGAAATTTTATGAAGCACAGCTCTGCCTATTCACACATCTGTGGCTGCTTTTGTGCTTCAAAGATAGAGTTGAGCAGTTGAATCAAAGCCTGCATGGCCCACAAAGTGCCAAATATTTACTGTCTAGTCCTTTATGGAAAAGTTTACTGATCCTGAATTAAATCAAACTCTAGTTGTTTCACTTAAGCCTTTTCATAATACACTGCATACTTTTTGCGAGAAACCACCCCCATCTTCTCTGTATTCTGTATGTCTATTAGCCCCTAGCAGGGTTCATGCCATGATAGATGCTTAAAAAGTGATGGTGATCTGATTTATTAAGTTGGAAATGAATAAAAAGCAAGTAGAGAACAAATAAGAGTCAAAATATTGAAGAAGTATAATAATTTTCTTGGATGTTAAGAACCTACTCTGTTGTATTATAGTGGAGGGTTTTATTTATTTATTTATTTTTTTGGTTGTTGTTCTTTGAAAAGATTTTCCATTCCTAAATGATGAGTTCTTTTTAGAGTAGAAGCAATATTTTCCTTTTTAAATTTCCAAACACCAAGCACAGTGTCTTTCTCAAGTAAGTGTTCAATAAATGTCTTTAATGAATGAATGAAAATGAATAACCTAAACAAATAACCAAAGGCCAGAAACATCCTGGCTAAGAGCTAAGTTCTATTGGAGCATAAAAGGCAAGGAAGTGGATGGTGAGAAATCAGATTAGAAAACTAATAACCATCATATTATGAAAGACCTGGTGAGATAAATTAAGGACTTTGATTTTATCATTTAGGTGATGGAGCTACCACTAAAGAATAATAATTACAGAAACTATAAATACTACAGGTCAAGTTGTGTTAGATAGATCACCTTCAAAGGTTAATATTAGAACAAATATTATTGAATAAGAGTGGAGACTTAGAGGAATATTATGTGGCTCCTGAGCAAATAAAAATATATTACATATTCCACAAAACAAATATATTCAACATTTTTAAAGTAAATTTAAAGCCATTTATAAATTTATTTATACAACTAAATAAATAACTCACACATATAAATACAACATATATGGGAAACTGAATCACTTTCTTGGAAGTTTTGGAAATGGTTATGTGATTCACAGCATATTTCTATAGCCTCTACTCAGAGAACATATTTTATTCAGATAAGTTACAACTTTCTGAAAGGGTGTCACCATAGGAAACTTCATTAATGGCCATTTTGTACAGCAGACAGAACTATCAATCACCAAATTAGCAGAGCATACTGATCCAATTTTGTTTTATGTTTGAATCCTAAAGTTCAGCTTGATTCCATAACAATGGCAATGCAACAGATAAGCAAGATGCCAAATAATCGAAGGCTGACATAAACTTTCCTTAATTTACCAAAGTTTTACATAATGCAGTTTTTCCAATTTATGGCCATTTTGCTTACATGAAAATATACTTCTTACACAAAAGTTACATTCATGTGTGAGATAAGAATAACACAACATAAATACAAAGGACTTTGGAATCAGAGAGTTGGAGGCAATTTTCAACCCTATCAGAGTCAATCTGTGTGATTTTTAGTAAATCATTTGCTTTACTGTGTCTCAGTTTTCTCTTTGGTAAATTGATAGTATTATACTTATTCAACCATATTCTTGTATAAATTACAGATAATGTATGCAAAGCCAGTGTAAATAAAGTTTCATACAGATTATTTGAAAGCATATTTTGACATCTGCTCTGCTAAGTTTAATGGTACATCAAGAAATAGTTATATTAGCAATAAAAATATACATGTATGTGATACATAGATAAATCAATTTTCATACAATTTATCTCATGTTTAAATAGGAATAAATTCCTTGTTCAGTCAGATAGCATTTGCCTCTTTAGTGTGAAAGACTCCAAGTTCTTTATTAATTTTATCTGAGATTAGATTTTGTAAAAAGAAGAGTATGTTGAAAATAGTGTTTCATATACTAGTTATGCTTTGTTTTCTTTGTGTTCTCAAAGGAATAAACAATGTGGATTCTATGGAAGTCACTGTCATATTTTTTTTTCCATTTTGCTACACACATACAGAACTACTGTTTCTCATGACACATGCTCTGTAGAACTTTTGTAATAGGTTTATTAAAATTCATTAGAATTAGTTGATTTCATTTCTAGCCTTTTGGGCCTTTCCTTATGTTTCATATCTTATGTCACTGTTTTCATGTGTACTGAAACTGTGACATATTTTAAATATAAAAATGGCTGAAACTTTTTATCATTCATGAAGTTCAAACATCCACATAGAAATGAAACTCCCCAGGATGTTTTCTCACTCTCACTACCTTAAAAATCACCCACTAATTATTTCCATTTTGTTTGAGGCCAGTTAGCTAAGGAACTTGAATCACTGGACTGACAATGAAATCTGATTCCCATTCAATCTGTTCATAGACCTTCAAAATCTAGTTCAATACTGTAATAGGCAACATCAGTACCCCTCACTAAATGCTTTCCAAACAAATGTCAGATTACATTTTTTATCACTGAGGAAAACATTCTTTTAAAAATTAAAGGAAGATGGCATTATGGTGATTTGCTGTAAATAAGAGAAAAGTTGTTAAACCCGAATCACCTTCCATGACATATTCTACTAATAATGTAAACATGAGTTTAAAAAAATGACTAAAATGATATACTTCATTTCTCTTCAAATTTCTTCAGGAGAAAAAGGCAGCTGCAAGATACTATTTTCTCTCTACTATTAAAAATGTTGACATGATATGATATTACACTTAAATTTTTGATTTGAAAAGTAGATTATCTTATTTTGTAGAGAAGAGAAATTATAAAGAAATAGGGAACCATACTAATATGCCCAGAAATAGCTAGTTTTTAAAATATTGGTTTTGATTGATTTTATTTTTAATTGCAACTTAAGTTCTTATTTGTTAACATTGGAGAGTTTTTCGGGCATACATGTAAGTATGTGTTGAAGAGAGAAGTTGGTGCTTTGTAAAAGCAATGAAGTTCAGTTCAGTCTTTCAGTTGTGCCCAACTCTTTGCGACTCCATGAACTGCTGCATGCCAGGCTTCTAGTCCATCACCAACTCCTGGAGCCTACTCAAACTCATGTCCATCACATCAGTGATGCCATCCAACCATCTCACCTTCTGCTGTACCCTTCTCCTCCTGCCTTCAATCTTTCCCAGCATAAGGATCTTTGCTAATGAGTCAGTTCTTCGCAACAGGTGGTCAAAGTATTGGAGTTTCAGCTTCAGCATCCATCCTTCCAATGAACATTCAGGACTGATTTCCTTTAGGATTGACTGATTTGATCTCTTTGCTGTCCAAGGGACTCTTAAGAGTCTTCTCCAACACCATAGTTCAAAAGCATCAATTCTTCGGCGCTCAGCTTTCTTTATAGTCCAACTCTCACATCCATACATGACTACTGGAAAAACCATAGCTTTGACAAGGAGGACATTTGTTGGTAAAGTAATGTCTCTGCTTTATAATATGCTGTCTAGGTTGGTCATAACTTTTCTTACAAGGAGCAAGTGCCTTTTAATTTCATGGCTGCAGTCACCATCTGCAGTGACTTTTGAGATCAAAAAAATAAAGTCTCTCACTGTTTCCATTGTTTCCCCATCCATTAGCCATGAAGTGATGGGATCAAATGCCATGATCTTAGCTTTCTGAATGTTGAGTTTTAAGCCAACTTTTTCACTCTCCTCTTTCACTTTCTTCAAGAGGCTCTTTAGTTTTTCTTCACTTTCTGCCATAAGGGTGGTGTCAACTCCATATCTGATGTTATTGATATTTCTTCTGACAATCTTGATTCTAGCTTGTGCTTCATCCAGCCCGGCATTTTGTATGATGTTCTCTACATATAAGTTAAATAAGCAGTGTGACAATATACAGCCTTGATGTTCTCTTTTCCCTATTTGGAAATGTTGTTTGTTGTTCAAATGTTTGTTGTTTGTTGTATGTTGTAGTCTGTTGTTCCATGTCCAGTTCTAATTGTTGCTTCTTGACCTGCATACAGATTTCTCAGGAGGCGGGCCAGGTGGTCTGGTATTCCCATCTCTTGAAGAATTTTCCACAATTTGCTGTGATCCACACAGTTAAAGGCTTTGGCATAATCAGTGAAGCAGAAGCAGGTGTTTTTCCAGAATTCTCTGGCTTTTTCTATGATCCAGTGGATGTTGGCAATTTGATCTCTGGTTCCTCTGCATTTTCTAAGTCCAGCTTTAACATTTGGAAGTTCTCAGTTCACGTACTATTGAAGCCTAGCTTGGAGAATTTTGAGTATTAATTTGTTAGTGTGTGAGATGAGTGCAATTGCGTGCTAGTTTGAACATTCTTTGGCATTGCCTTTCTTTGGGATTGGAACAAAAACTGACCTTTTCCAGTCCTGTGGCCACTGCTGAGTTTTCCAAATTTGCTGGCATATTGAGTGCACACTTTCACAGCATCATCTTACAGGATTTGAAATAGTTTAGCTTGAATTTCATCACCTCCACTAGCTTTGTTTGTAGTGAATTCCAAGTAATTAAATGGTGATTTTTCTCTATTTTGTAACTTTCACTTAGTAGCTTTTTTCAATTTATGCATATTTTTAGTTTTAATGCAAAGTCATTTGTGAAATTATGTTATTGAATAAATATTGTATTGAAATAATAGAGTAGAAAAGAAATCAGAACGACTTAGGTTTAAATTTCATCACTAACATCATTCACTTTGGTGCATTAGGGCATAGTATTTAACTTTCCTATGCCTCAGTTTTTCTATCTGCAGAATGATGGTACACTACTTATTATGCAGAATTCTTATGTGAACTAAATCAAATGCATACAAAACATCTAACATGTGCAATGGTTTAACAAATGTAAAAATATATAACATACAAAAAAGGTCTCAAAATATTGTAATAGTTATTCACATGAATAATGATTTCTGATTCGGTGTAATTTTTGTACATGAAATATATAAAATTAACACCAAAAGAAAAACTTGATGAGCATTCTCATAGATAATTTGAGCAGTTTTCATCTTTTCATCTAAATTCAAAAGTACATCAGCGTTATTGTTTTCATTATTACTACAAAAATACCAGTCTCTAAATCACATAGAAGAATCAATTTTTATACATCACTACTGAATAATTTCAGTTGAAAGGAAAAACATTTCAAGGCAATCAGATAAAATCTATATCATTTTTCTAAAGAACCAAAGTTCTTTACCAACTTTATTGGCAAAGCCATTATGCAAATTGAGAAAAAATTGAAGGTGCTCTTTTAAATTCCATTCATTTTCTCTTTGTTCTTTAGGTTGCCAAAGAAAAAGAATCAAGGTTCTTCATACTTTAACTCCATAGACTGAATGCTGTATGGTTTGTTTTTTCATTTTTGTTTGTTTTATCATTCCTCCCTGAGAAACAAACCCTACAACTCTTTCTTGTTTTAGTTTTTAAATTTTTATTGCAGTATAGTTGATTTACAGTCTTGTGTTAGCTTCGGCTGTGAGTGAATCAGTTATACATATATTTATATCCACTCTTTTGTAGATTCTTTTCCCATATAAGTCATTACAGCATATTGAGTAGAGTTCCCTGTGCTATACAGTAGGTATATTAGGTATATTAGGTATATTATTAGGTATCTATTTTATATATAGTAGTGTGTATTTGTTAATCCTGACCTCCTAATTTATCTCTCCCCTCCCCATACAACTCTCTCTATTCAGATAACCTCCACTTTTCAAAAGTTCACTTCACACTCCCTCCCTTTTATGAAATATCTACATTAGTACTTGTTTTGCCCTCAGAAAGAAATCCAGAGGATTTTCGCTTTTATGAAAAAAAGCAAAAGGCAAAAACGATTGGGTTCAGTGTTTATTTTATAACAGTGAGCTGTTAGGCAGCAGCGAGTGTCTGTGCAGGGGAGTGGCATCACCAGCCTTCTTCCCCAGGAACTTCATTCAGCATCTCAGCATCAACAAGCGCCATAACTCTGAACTGCATCTGTGAGCACTTGCACTTTATCTCTATGTATTTTGTGCATCTGTTAACAAGATGTGTCCTAAAAGTAATTGTTTCTTCACTTTACACCGCTTTGGCTGACTAAAGGTTTCATAGAAATACTCTACTTTCAGATAGTGGGGAAACCTGTTTTGAGTTCTGAATCCATTACAGTTTTTCTGTGGGGCCTAAACCAAAGTATTTATAATAAACTTGTGATCAACTTACTGGGCTTCCCAGGTTACTGAGCAGTAAAGAATTCTTCTGCCAATGCAGGAGCCACATGAGATGCGGGTTCAGTCCCTGAGTGAGGAAGATCCCCTGGAGGCGGAAATGGCTATCAACTCCTGTATTCTTACCTGCTGGGATAATCCCATGGACAGAGGAGCCTGGTGGAGTACTGTCCAGGGCGTGACGAAGAGTCAGAGACAACAGAGCAACTGAGAACGAATGCAATTAACTTACTAAAAATCCTCTAGATCAGCATTTTAAAACTATCTTTGACAAAACAATTGTTTTAAAGATCTCAATACATCACAGTCTAACACTTAAAAGAATTTAAATGAATTGCTAAATAAATAAATAAAGGTGTATAATATACAAGCCCAAGGTTTTTCATTCATTAAAGCTAACAGGCATATGAAATTTTAATACAATCAGAACAAGCATAACATAAGGAAATAATTAAATATATGAATTATTCATTGCAAATGTGAGTAATCAATTAATATAAAAATACTACATCACTTTTTTGTCATTCTACACTTATACCTAAATGGAAATATATGAGGGATATAATGATTCTCCATATTAAAGATCTGCAAGTACATTTTAAATAAATATCACCTATATTAACAATGAAATATTAATGTGATAAATGAGCTTGCCTCTTACTTACTAACTTATCTAATGTAGGCTGCATTAACAATAGTGTTACTAACAGAAAATAATATGTACTGGGTTGGACAAAAGGTTTGCTCAGTGTTTTTTCATAACATGGACCTAGTAGTACTTAGTTGCCTTTAACTTCATCCAGAACAGTTTTGTTAGGCTGTACTGTGACAGCTGTCCTATCAGTGTGCACTATTTTAAAAACTTATCAAAACTGGTAAATTTTTGTGTAGTCATTTTAATATTGAAGATGGAAGGGAAACAACATTTTCAGTATACTATATTTTATTATTTCAAGAAATGTAAAAACACACTGAAATGCAAAAAAATGTTCTGTGCAGTGTATGGAGAAAGTGCTGTGACAATTGAATGTGTGAAGAGTGGTTTGCAAAGTTTCATGCTTGAGATTTCTCACTGTGTGATACTCCACATTTGAGTAGACAGTTAAGGTTGATAGTGATCAAGACGTTAACTGAGAACGATTAAGGTTATACCACAATTCAAAATATCCAAATCAAAAGTTGAAGATCATTTGCGCCAACTTGGTTATGTTAATCACTCTGATTTTTGGGTTCCACATAAGTTAAGTGAAAAAAAGCCATATTTCTACACGCAATTTTCTCATTAAATATAGCTAAAATGTTTCATTTTTAAAACAAATTGTGATGGAAGATGAAAAGCAGATACTGTACAATAATGTGGAATGGACGAGATTATGGGGCCTGCTAAATGAACCATCACTGACCACACCACACCTGGAGGAGGGTATGGTAACCCACTCCAGTATTCTTGCCTGGAGAATCCCCATGGACAGAGGAGCCTGGCGACCTACAATTCATTGGGTTACAAAGAGTCTGACACGACTGAGTGACTAAACACAACCACACCAAAGACTGGGCTTCATCCAAAGAAGGTGATATTGTGTATACAGTACTATTGGAAGGGAATTCTCTCTTATGAGCTCCTTCTGGAGGACCAGATGATTAATTCCAACAAGTACTGCTCCCAATTAGACCTACAGAAAGCAGTACTCAATGAAAAGTATCCGACATTGATCAACAGAAAACACATAATCTTTCATCAGGGTAATACATGACCACATATTTCTTTGATGACCTGGCAAAAACTGTTACAGCTTGGCTAGGAAGTTCTGATTCATCCACTGTATTCATCAGACATGGTGAACATGCCTTTGGGTGGACATTTATTTTGGTCCTTAAAAAAATTCTCTTAATGGAAAAAATTTCAATTCCCTGTAAGACTGTAAAACCTAGAACAGCTCTTTGCTCAAAAAGATAAAATTTGGGGGAAGATGGAATTAAGAAGTTGCCTTCAATAGCTTGTTTTGATAACATTCATAGTAGCAAATCAGTGTCACAGTGGCGTGTTAATGGAAATAAAAGTGATTTTAAAGAAACTTCAGTGAGCTCAGATTATTCTTTTAAACTTTTAGCCAAAGTGTAACAAGCTCCAATAAGTTATAAATTTAGATTTGTCTTTTGACAAAAGAAATAGATTTTGATCATATACCTCCTATGTATGGATCTTTTCTTGACAGAAAAGTAATTCATGATATTCATATAAACATTATATTCATATGAATGTTATATAATTCATAGTGTAAGCTATAATTTTCAAGGTGTTTGGTGATAAGTTTTCATAGATGTACAGTATCAAAATCCAACTAATTGATAATTATCCTTAAATTGCAGAATATCATGACAATTTTTAAGCCTCTGTTCTTGCAGTTTCCCAAACTATGTTTGGCCCTTTTTTTCTAACAAGCTATTGAAAACACATCCATTTCTTCTTCGCATGCAACTATTAAATTAATTAAAAATAATAATAATAAACAAGTAATCAGTGGCTGTCCAAATTATATGTTTATATCAGGACTAAACTGATCTCCTACTTCACAGTAACACAAAAAGTGTCCATAATTCAAGTATCACTGAAATAATTATTCTTTTGTCAGCATGCAATACATTTATGAAGCTTTAATATTATCATGTAGAAAAGAGAATAATCTTAAATAAAATATACATTCTTTAATTCACATTTCTTTTTTTCATAATCGAGATTTTATTGGTTGTTTTGAGGATCAAAACAGACATATCAATATGTATACAACTCTTGCGTGTGTGTGTGCTCAGTCGTTTCAGTCATGTCCTACTCTTTGAGATCCTGTAGACTGTAGACCACCAGGCCCCTCTATCCATGGGATTCTCCTGGTAAGAATACTGGAGTGGGTTGCCACGCCCTCATCCACGGGATCTTCCTTAACAAGCTATCAAGAACCCATATCTTCAAATGTTGATATGCTGTCACAGCAGAAGTCCCACTAATTCACAATTTAATATCATATTCTCTACATCCTCAAACTGTCAATTGTTCACAGCACATTAACACAGTTGGTAGGAAAACTGGACTACCATGACCAAAGATGTTATAGAGTGCACAAAATTCTGAGCAGGAGTGCCAAGCTCAAGGAGTGAGTAGTTTGCATTAGGAAACAATTCTACCAAAAACAACATAAGAAGAGAAGTAATTTAAGTGTTCAAGACATTAAAAGCACAATTGACTCCAAACTGCCATTTAGTATGCTTTGTATTACAGGACATAAAAGCTTCCCCATCTGTGGAATGTTAAGCTGACACCCAAGACAATCAAAGCATCTCACATTTAATATCCCACTATTGTACCAAAAAAAAACAAAAAACAAAAAACAGTAAATTATACGATTTCACCTCAAAAAAAAAGTGGGATTGGGGTTCCCTCCTTTTTCAAAATGTTTCTAGAGCTACTAAAAATCTTGCATTTACAAAATAGTTGATAAAAATATTCCTCTGGATTGTACAAGAAGGGAGGCAGGGTCCACTGATAAGATTGGGTGTGTGATATTAATCAGACTTGGCTTCTTTTTCCCTTGCTTCATCGGAGGCTGGGCATTCCTCATTTTTAATCTCTCCTGTTTTCTGCAGGTAAGTCTTTAGTCTCTTGGTTGGCCCTTCCACCTATTTTCACTTTGCTCCTCTTTTTCCCTTTTGTTTGCACTTTTTTGTCTGAAGATTTATCCTTTTCTGCCACCTTTCTTAGCTTCATTTCCACTTTTGCAGGAGCCTGTTTAGCTGACAACCTCGGGATCTTCTCTTGGGCTCCTCCTTCACTGGGGCCTCGGAGCATCTGACCTTGCTCTTGGGCATCATCCCTTGGGGCTTCAGTGGCCGAGAGCCTTTCTGAAGCTGGATTGCCTGGCCACTGCGACTCCTCCCCGACATTTCTTACTAAAACACAAACAATACTATTTAGTGAAGCTGAAGGTTCTGTTTTTTATTTATTGTTTTGTTTTGGGTTTTGAGGCAATTCTTACTCGATTGAAGGAAGCAGTGTATGATTTACATTTATGTAAATTTTTAATCTGGGTGTGATAGCCAGCCTCTAGGAGGGTGGGCGTGAACCACACCTCCTGGTATTGTTTTCTTGTGTAGTTCCATTTGTGCCAGAGTGGGTCTGTGTGTCCAACAGCATATGATGATATGATGGCATGCAATTACATTCAAGTAAAACTATTTAGGACTGCAACTTCTGTCTGGAGGGTGCTCACCTTCTCTCATTCTTTTTTGGATCACTCACCCTGTGAGCCTCTATGAAGATACCACCAAGGCAATCATATGGCCAAAACTAGTGACGACCGAGGCCTTCCAACAGCCATGGGAGTTATTGGAAGCTGATCTTTCAGCTTCATCTGAGTCTTCACATGGTTGCAGCTCTGGTCAACACCTTGACTAGAACCTCATGAACCAACTTCAACCAGACAACCCATTCAGATGTCCCACATTCCTGACCAATGGAAATGGTGTGAAAATAAATGTTTGACTTTTTAAGCCATCAAGTTATGGGTGATTTGTTAAGAGCATCAGATAACTGATAAACTGAGCAACTATCCTATAATATTTTACTGTCTTTGTAGCTGGGTCACTGGAATAAGGTCTCACACAATGTACTACTACAGTGTTATGCCCTTCAGATGCATATGTTATGTTAGGGCTCTATTTTATAACAATGAAGTTAAACAAAGGAATCATTCTTTGTATCTTCATCACATTAAAAAAAAAACCTGCTGTTTTAAAAATATCTAGGCATTTTTTGTGAAATGCAAAATACTTTGAGAGCTTTATGTTGTTCTAAGATTTGGTGTTCCATACCATTAACTATTTCCTTAAAATGTCAGGATTATAACACTTAACTGATTCTTGACCTGCCTTCATCACCATCAATTTACCCAACATTCATAGTTACATATCTTTGAGACAGTTTTCACTAACACCTCAGCAATTGTATAGGGTCCTTTAGTCTTCAATGTGATGTGTTAATTCACATTTAAGAAGCCCTCTTATATGAATCAATATTTATATTTGAATCATTGAACATCAATATATATGTGATTGAATGTGTTTCTCTTTATTTTGTATATAATTGTTACTTAAATTGTAATAGAATCTTTGCTTCATTACCCAGTACCTCCCTCACAAATAGCACACTGTTATTCTAGCACCTCATTATGAATCATGCCTATAAAAGTAAAGTCAGTATTTGTATGATCATTGTTGTTGTTGTTCAGTCGCTGTCATGTTAGTATTAGCTGTTTGGTTTTGTTTAAAATCATTTGTGTCATTGTCATTAGGCTTACAACTACTGCTTCAAACAAGAGAATTCATAATAATTCTTCTCAAACAGTAACAAATTTGTTTCACTATATTAAAATTAGAGTGAAAAATAAACAGCATAAATTATACTTTCCTAATTCAGCTAATACTATAAAACTATATTGGCTTCCCTGGTGGCTTAGCAGTAAAGAATCTACCTGCCAATGCAGGAGGCATAGGGTTTGATACCTGGGTCAGGAAGATACCCTGGAGAAGAAAATGGCAACTCACTCCAGTATTCTTGCCTGGGAAATCCCATGGACAGAGGAGCCTGGTGGGCTACTGTCAATGGGGTCACAAATGAGTCAGACATGAATCAACAACAACAATAAAACTATGTTTTTGAAAGCTTGATAGAAAAAAAGATGTTTATAAAAGAACAAGTAATGTAGATAACTAAATGCTTAAGCTTATTCATATTTTCCACACCTTTGAGTTTCATTTAATAAGTTAATCTTAAAATATCACACAAGTACTGCTTAATTCATACGTAATATAATTTATCGCAAAACTATTCAGGTACTGAGGTCCCTGATCATGTTTTGAATGGTGCAGCAATGTTAAATTGTTATAAACATTTTCAGAACATCTCTAACATTTGTTATTATATGGTCATGATTCTAACAAATAATTTGTTGACTAGAGGCAATAAACAGACCATACTGTAAGTGCTACCTGAGATTTCAGAGCTCTTCTAAATTTGACTTCACTTTCATGAGTGAGAGACAACTGCACATGAGATTTTCTGTAAAATAATAAAGGCAACTCACATTTATAACGTATGATATTTTTAGATTTATATGAACTCTGATGTCACAGTAGAATGAAGGGGTATGGAAAATTGTCACTTGCCTGTCTACTCTTTTCAAAATTTCTTTTGGCATGTGACTGCTTATCTCAGTTGGTGGAGTCTATCTGTATTCCAAAGACTTTTTATTATATATATATTTCCTTGTGAAATATGTGATATTTTATTGAAAGATTTACTTAACTCTAGTTCAGTTCAGTTCAGTCACTCAGTCATGCCTGACTCTTTGCAACCCCATGGACTGCACGCCAGGCTTCCATGTCCATCACCAACTCCCAGAGCTTACTTAAACTCGTGTCCATCACATTGGTGATTCCATCCAACCATCTTACCTTCTGCCATACCCTTCTCCTTCTGCCTTCAATCTTTCTCAGTATCAGGGTCTTTTCCAATGAGTAGTTCTTCACATCAGGTGGTCAAAGTATTGGAGTTTCACTTCAGCATCAGTCCTTCCAATGAATATTCAGGACTGATTTCCTTTAGGATTGACTGATTTGATCTCCTTGCTGTCCAAGGGACACTCAAGAATCTTCTCCAACACCATAGTTCAAAAGCATAAATTCTTCAGCACTCGGCTTTCTTTATGGTCCAACTCTCACACCCATAACTAACTACTGGAAAACCATAACTTTGACAAGGAGGACATTTGTTGGTAAAGTAATGCCTCTGCTTTTTAATATGCTGTTTAGGTTGGTCACAGCATTTCTTCCAAGGAGCAAGTGTCTTTTAATTTCATGGCTGCAGTCACCATCTGCAGTGATTTTGGAGCCCAAAAAATAAAGTCTCTCATTGTTTCCACTGCTTCCCCATCTATTTGCATAAAGTGATGGGACTGGATGCCATGATCTTAGTTTTCTAAATGTTGAGTTTTAAGCCAACTTTTTCACTCTCCTCTTTCACTTTCATCAAGAGGCTCTTTAGTTTTTCACTTTCTGCCATAAGGGTGGTGTCATCTGCATATCTGAGGTTATTGATATTTCTCCTGGCAATCTTGATTCCAGCTTGTGCTTCCTCCAGCCCAGTGTTTTTCATGATGTACTCTGCATATAAGTTAAATAAGCAGGGTGACAATATACAGCCTTGCTGTACTCCTTTTCCTATTTGGAACTAGCCTGTTGTTCTATGTCCAGTTCTAATTGTTGCTTCTTGACCTGCATACAGATTTCTCAGGAGGTGGGCCAGGTGATCTGGTATTCCCATCTCTTTCAGAATTTTCCACAGTTTGTTGTGATCCACACAGTCAAAGGCTTGATGTAGTCAATAAAGCAAAAGTAGATGTTTTTCTGGAACTTTCTTGCTTTTTCAGTGATCCAGTGGATGTTGGCAGTTTGATCTCTGGTTCCTCTGCCTTTTCTAAATCCTTGAACATCTGGAAGTTCACAGTTCATGTATTGCTGAAGCCTGGCTTGGAGAATTTTGAGCATTACTTTGCTAGCATGTGAGATGAGTGCAATTGTGCGGTAGTTTGAGCATTCTTTGGCATTGCCTTTCTTTGGGATTGGGATGAAAACTGACTTTTTCCAGTCCTGTGGCCACTGCTGAGTTTTCCAAATTTGTTGGCATGTTGAGTTTAGCACTTTCACAACATCATCTTTGAGGATTTGAAATAGCCCAACTGGAATTCCATCACCTCCACTAGCTTTGTTTGTAGTGGTGCTTCCTAAGGCCCACTCCCACTTGACTTAACTCTCTTAGCTAATTATATAATTCCAGATTTCAATTATTCTTACAGTCCTGAAAGCATATTCTACTGTGTCTGGCTTCTATCACTGTGACTGAATAGTTAGCTACCAACCTTGTTATGTAGTCTCATTACAGATTGAGCTATTTCAAATCCAAAAGCTGATGCTGTGAAAGTGCTGCAAGTATCTGCAGTCCTAATAATGCATTTTGTTCCCTCTGTTGTTTGTTCTTTCTGTGGACTCTCCCACATGCTGTATTGTTTCAATCAATTTATAATTTGTTTGTGGGCTCTTATTCAGCAGATTCTATTCAGTGAAAATCCCACAGTAGCTAGGTTGAGCTTAAGTTTCTTTAGAGAGCATTTGCATTTGCTTCTTTTAGGCTTTCTAAGCCAGTACCTCTCAATTTTTACTGTGTGCGGTAGACAGAATAAAAGTCCTTCAAAAATCCTCATGTCTTAATTCCCAGAACTTGAGTATGGGTTACCTTTTATGCCAAAGGGGCTCTGAAAATGGAGTTTAGTTAATAACATTGGATTATGCATGTAGGTACAACATAATTACAAAGATTCTTATAAGAGGGAGGCAACAGGGTCAGAGTAAGGGAAGGAGACGCTGTGCTAGAAATAGAGTGGAAAAACAGAGAGGGAAAAGGAGAGAGATTTTAAATGTCACACTGTAACTCTGAAGAGGAGGAGAGGCTACAAGAAAAGAAATGTAGGCAGCCTCTAGGAAACTGGAAAGGCAGGAGGAAGGATTCTCACCTAGAGTTTCCAGAAGGAATGTGGACTTCCAATTCCTTAATATTAGAACTTCTGGTCTCCAATAAGATAATACATTTGGGTTTATTTCCAGTAAATTGTGGTTGCATCAGTTTGTTTGTTCTGAACAGCAGTAGAGAGAAACCAAGGCAATGTGAATGCAAATCATCTTAGGATCTTGTTAATAACACGAAAGAATCTGATGGTAGGCCTGGGAAAGAGTGAGAGTTTCTATATTTCTAGGCAATTTCCAGGTGATCCAGATATTTCTGGATATTTGTGGATCATAATTTGAGTATTAGGGAATCTAGGGTAATATTAGCATAAAAACACATTAAAAATAATACTCTATTTGAGTTTTCCCAGACTTTGAAACAGAGAAGGCACTGGTGACCCACTCCAGTACTCTTGCCTGGAAAATCCCATGGACAGAGGAGCCTGGTAGGCTGCAGTGCCTGGTGTCGCTAAGAGTCTTACACGACTGAGCGACTTCACTTTCACTTTTCACTTTCATGCATTGGAGAAGGAAATGGCAACTCATTCCAGTGTTCTTGCCTGGAAAATCCCAGGGACAGGGGAGCCTGGTAGGCTGCTGTCTATGGGGTCGCACAGATTCGGACATGACTGAAGTGACTTAGCAGCAGCAGCAGCAGACTTTGAAAGTCATTGAAAATCAAACTTCAAACACTGAGAAGGCTTTTTTTTTTTTAAATCACAATTTTTTTCTTGGAGATGAAGTCCTTAACTTTTTGAAGAGGTATTAATTGAGGTTTCTCCTGGTGTAAAATCAATGTTGTTTTTTTTTCTCTCCTGAAGACTTAAAAACCAAGACACTGAATTTTTGGTATAAGCACATAAATGTAAGAAAGGCTTTATCTCACATTTTGTTTGCTGATTTCAGCCTCTCTGTTATTTTCGGTCTTTATATCTTTCTTCTGTCTCAGCTATGTACTCTTGAGGATATTTGTTGCATTTTATCTGTGAGTTCGTTATTTTGGTACCAAGAAGAATATTTAATTTGCTATAGTCCTAGAAATAGCAGTCTTCCTCTATATTTGCAAATTATCTACTCATTTCTCTGTGAATGTCTCAATGATTTGTTTTTATGTGATTCTTGCCATTTTGACCAATTAATTGCTAATTGAAAGTGTATGTTCTTTTATTTTTTATTTTTATTTTTTATTTAACAAAAAAATAAAATAAAATAAAAGTATATGTTCTAAAAATATTTGATAGTGGCTTTGAAAAGTAAAAGTCAATATCAGATGGATCAAGTGGTTAATACAATAAATGCATATGTGAATTTTCCTAGACATTTGGATTAAAGAAAGGAAAGCAGTATGGATGAATAGGAAAATTTACATTTTCTATTACATTTCAATCACTAACTTAAATCTCTGTGGATGCCATGAGCCATGGACTTTATATATATTAATTAGTTCATTTGACCTTTGAAACAACTTTATAAAAATTACCCTGACTTTAGTTAAACATGAGAAACTCAGACTCAGAAAGAAATTAAACTGCTAGAGAACCTTCCTAGAAATGTAAGAACTTATACACTTAAGTATTGCACTAATCTTTGTTATGGATCTGATTGTACCAAGATCAGAAGGAAATAATATCCTACAGCTTGAAAAGTGGGGAGTTTGTACTGAAATGCTGGACTTTCTCAGACCAAGTCTATGCTCTTTCCACAGTTCCATATTAGGTCTAAAATTGTCCAAAATAGGAATTTGCAATTGATCTTCAGTACTGTATAGAATTCTACCTAATGTTCACTCACACAGTGAAATAGTCTCTTTTATATCCTGCTGGTTGAAAAACCAACTGGTGTAAATATTTGTGGAAATTTGACAAGAGCAAAAGTATATTACTTATGTGCATAAGCAAACAGTTGCTTTTTGGATACATGTATTCTAATATATATATACACGCATCTTAAACTAACATGTGGTTTCCCAGGTGGCTCAGTGGTAAAGAATCCACCTGAAATGCAGGAGCCACAGGTGATATGGGTTTGATCCTGGGGTCAGAAAGATCCCCTGGAGAAGGAAATGGCAACCCACTCCAGTATTCTTGCCTGGGAAATTCCATAGACAGAGGAGCCTGGCGGGCTATAGTCCGTGGGGTCGCGAAAGAGTCAGATGTGACTGAGCATGCATGCACACACATGCATACACACAAACACAAATACTCTACTGATTATTGTTATTAGTCCTACCATACATTCATGGATCACAAATTCCTGACCTAACCTTCTCAACATATTCTACATCTGATTTCTCCAAAGAGCCTTACATTTTTTCCCATTTCATCAATCTCTTTAGATCAATTCACTGAGAAGATTGAAGTCATTAAGCATGAATTTTTTTGATTACCCTTGCCCCATTATATACTTTCCACAACCAAAAACATTCTCCAGCCACAAATACCACCTTCATTTCAAAGCCAATCCCTCCACAGGTATTCTTAATGCCAACATGCTCTGTGTCTCAGAAATTGAATTCTACTGATTATCATTCTATTTTACCTTTTAATTTCGCCATCTATTTTTTTTTCCTTTCTTAGTCATTCTTAAAACTCTGTTACTCCAAAAACTAAATTTCCCTTTGCCTCCTATGCTTTGAGTCCTGCAAGACAGTGTTTAATCATTTTCCCTTTTCACTTAAACTTCACAAAGAGAAAACTAAACTCTGTCATCTCACCAAAAATTTATTTCTCAGGTCATGATGATTTAGTTCCTATTCTCGCAAAAGAACTGAAACTTTTCTTAATAGAATTGAATTGTCAAATTTAATGAAAACTTCCCTGACCTTATATTAATAATACTTCCTGTTATATTTAGCATCACTAATCACTCCTTACTTGAGAAATGTCTACTTTGTGCTCATGGCTACTTCTACGCTATTCTTAAGAATTATTACATATTAATTTTCCATAGACTTCTGTCCCTAGGTCTCTGCTTTTTATCATTCATCGGACTTTGTAGTTTAGGTAATCACTTCCACTCTCATAATTTCAACTTCCTCTTGAGTGCTGATAATTCATGAATCCATTTCTTCTATCTATCCTCTCTTTCTACCAAACTTCAGTTATTCTGTCTCACTGTCTGAGGGTCAACTACCTCTGAATGCCTTACAAGTATTTCACACTGTCCAGATTCAGAAAGGAATTGATTTTGTTCCCCACTTGTGGCTACTTCATATATTAGTCAAAAGTCCCACCATCAATCTGTTCATATCTTGGAATCACCCTTCCTGCTCCCTTCTTCATGCTCACAATTAATTCAACTGAGTTCTTTGTAAATTAAAATCAAATCAGGAGACAGAACCCACACAGTAATTTGAAATGAGAAAACTTAATATAAAGACTATATCAGGGGAATAAAAGATAAGGACAACTCTAAAAAATACCTTACTGCTGGAGAAGAGTGTCCAAGGTAAGAAACAAATTTGGAAGCAGAGGAGTTTCTTTTTATTATTTGGATTAATTTTTTAATTGAAATACAGTTGATTTACAGCATTCTGTTAGCTTCAGTTATACAGCAAAGTGATTCAGTTATATATACATATATCTATTTTTTTCAGATTATTTTCCATTATAGGTTATTACAGAATATTGAGTATAGTTCTCTGTGCTCTACAGTAGATCCTTGTTGGTTATCTGTTTTATATATAGAGGTATGTATATGCTAATGCCAAACTCCTAAGTTATCCTCATCCTCCTTTCAATTTTGGTAACCATAAGTTTGTGGAAGTTTCTATTTCTGTTATGCATATATGTTCTCTTGTATCATTTTTTTCCTGATTTTCAAGCAGGAAAACACTCTCTGGGCTGCAGGAGACCATGCCTGATGGGAAGGTCCTCAAAAATCGGTCAGGACTTTAGGATCTGCTTTGTGGCTAGTGGGGTGAGGCCTAAGGTAGGTGGTGTCTGTGTTAGGTGCTTCTTGACATACATATGAGATTCACCTTGACCAGACTTCAGAGATGTGTGCACAACAGGCATCAAAGCCTCAGGATTCTGCTTACTGAGTGGATAGAATGGGGCCTGGGGAGCAAGTGACCCTACTGAGAAAATTGTAGTGAGGTGGTAACCAGGGTGAGGGCTGCAAATATACCAAGGGACAGTGTGGTCTAGGTGTGCAGCCATAAGGCAGGAAGAAAGGGCCAAAAGAAACACACCTGTATCAGGAAGATAAATATTTCCTTCTTCAGTCTCCTTTATGTGACGTCTACTGAAAATGCTTAATGCTGTGCCAGCAGTAAAGGAGAATTGTTTACAGAGTCCTTCTC
Source organism: Giraffa tippelskirchi (assembly GCF_054371585.1). Classification (NCBI taxonomy): domain Eukaryota; kingdom Metazoa; phylum Chordata; class Mammalia; order Artiodactyla; family Giraffidae; genus Giraffa; species Giraffa tippelskirchi. The sequence continues at coordinate 128,078,509 of NC_137277.1, read as the reverse complement.
TATAATCACAGAGCAAGTAATAAAGGGTGGATTTGAAGCTGTGAAACAATACATTTATTAGTGCAAATAACTGTCAATAACCTGGTACCTCAGACAGTAAAGAATCTGCCTGCAATGCAGGAGACCCTGGATTGATTCCTGGGTCAAGAAGATCCCCTGGTGAAGGGAATGACAACCCATTCCAGTTCCATGGACAGAGGAGCCTGGCAGGCTATAGTTCACGGGGTCACAAAGAGTTGGACACAACTGAGCAAATAAGCATGCATGCATATATTAAATATATCTGACATTTGTATATTAACAGCCTTTCCTTTTCATTGTCATTTTTTAAACTTTAGCACCTCGTTTTAAAATCTGTTCTCCACTGATCCGACTAAATAAACTAACCAAATGGGAATTCTAAGTCACTCTTTTTGAGTCTTCAAAAAATTCTCATTTTTCATAAATAAACTCTGAAGTGATTTATGCAATAAATAAGCTCCTCTCCCAATTTTTATGGCAAGATCTCTTAGTATTCATTGGATTTAACTTTCATTTATTAAATAAGAAAAAACACAAAATCTCAGTGCCATACAGCAGTAAGACTTGCTTTTCCTTCTAGTGTTTGTGAGTTGACTGGTGTTGCATGATCTAAGGCAGGCATGGTTAGATGGCTTTCAGCAGCTACTTAGGGACAGTCCTACTCCAAATATTTCTTTTTCTAGCAGCATGCTAGTGAGAGTACCATAGCACCATAAATTCATGATGAGGGCAAAGGTGCAAGAGAAAATATCAAAATATTCAAAGTATTTTTTAAGCTTCTATTGTCCATCTTCTGATGTTCTCATCCCAAGAAGATCATAAGATAAATATAAATAAAAATTATGGGAAGTTTAAACTTCCCATGAATGTAGCAGAGGAAAGAAGAAAATAATTTAAAAAAATCTATATAACATTCAAAAAACTAAGATCATGGCATCCATTCCCATCACTTCATGGCAAATAGATGGGGGAAAAGTGGAAACACTGACAAATTTTATTTTCTTGGCCTCCAAAATCATTGTGGATGGTGACCGCAGCCACAAAAGTAAAAGAGGCTTGCTCCTTGGAAGAAAAGTTATGACAAGCCTAGACAGTGTATTAAAAAGCAGAGATACCACTTTGCCGACAATGGTCCATATACTCAAAGCTATGTTTTTTTCCAGTAGTCATGTATGGATGTGAGAATTGGACCATAAAGAAGGGTGAGGACCAAAGAACTGATGCTTTCAAATTGTGATGCTGGAGAAAGCTCTTGAGATTCCCTTGGACAGTCAGGAGATCAAACCAGTCAATCCTAAAGGAAATCTGTCCTGAATACACATTGGAAGGACTGATGCTGAAGTTGAAGCTCCAATATTTTGGCCACCTGATGTGAAGAGCTGACTCACTGGAAAAGACTCTGATGCTGGGAAAGATTGAGGGCAAGAATAGAAGGGGGTGACAGAAGATGAAATGGTTGGATGGCATCTTTGACGCAATGGACATGAATTTCAGCAAACTGCAGAAGATGGTGAAGGACAGGGAAGCCTGGCATGCTGCAGTCCATAGGGTTGCAGAGTCAGACACAAACTTAGCAACTGAAAAACACCAATCTATATAATACCTCTTACATTATTTTCCACCATCACCAGTCTGCTAAAATGGTTTTTTTAGTTATATGTGGGAGTAATTACTATGCCACACAGATGTAATTCCAAAGAAAATAAAAACACCTGGGATTTTAGTTAATGTGCACACACTTGTCATCAGGTTTGATTTGTCAGGGTGTTTGAAGTGTTGCAGATAGCTTACAGAGCTTTTAATGATTTCATGTTGCCTATTGATCTTAGTTCAAGAACTTCTGTTATAGAAAGTATCAATCAAATCTATTTTTTCATGCTATCTTTTCCTTTGGAAAAAGTATTTATCTTTTAAGAGTCTAGTGATTTTTTGCACATTTATCACATTCATCACACCAATCACAGTAGCCATTCACCTTTTTCATTTTACTCCATATGTCTCCATTTGAAGCTTCTGAGTAAAGCCCAGAATCAGGTGTTTACTTTGCAATATTTGATTTCTTCTCTATTTGCTTTCTGGTAGTGGTGAGTCCATGTGCTTCATATACCTATTCATACATTCCTGAATGCTTACATGTTCATGTTTTAAGGGGATCGGGGATTTAATTACCTGCACTGAATATAAAATATTTATACTAAGAGTATTAATTTCTTGCTAACTACTGATTACTAATAGCTATAAAAAGAATCATTCTTACATAAGAAACCTAGAAGAAAAGACTCAAAAAATTAAACAGAACTTGAAATGTTGGATTAAACATTCATTGCCCATTTTATACAAAATATAATTTAGCCAGAAAAAGATAAAGAAATGCAAATGTAAATAAAGATGGAAAGCCTTAATACTGACACTAACTGCAATATCCTGACAAAAGGGTTTGGAAATTTGCTTTCTGAACAAGGAGTAGAAAGATAAAAGATGAACACTTTTTTTTTTTTAATCTGCCTGATTCACATTTTATTCAAAAAAGCAGTAAGTCAAAACCAGGTTTGTAGCATTTGTCAATTTCCATAATATTTTTACTCCCACCTTGGCTGATTTCAAGCTGCTAGTCTATTCTTACAGAATGTAGAAGAGACAGGCAGCAGCTACCATTATTAGAATTTCCATCCCTCAGTTGCAATAGCAAAAACAGCCTTAAGAGCATAGATAATAGCAAAATATAGTATACGAATGAAAAATTATGATTTTTAGGTGTCCAGCACATTTGTTTTGTGATCATAAATTTATGAAATTTAGTTTTGGATAATGGCTTTAACAATCAGCTCACAAATTTCCTGAATATTTAATAGTTATTGCTTGTGAGCCAGTTTAAGATGAGCACTTTTTACTGGACAAGTGTCTACCTGTTAAGACTAGTCTTTGATGACGGAAAACTGTTAGTCGCTCAGTCGTGTCCGACTCTTTCAAACCCATGGACTGTAGCCCACCAGACTCCTCTGTCCATGGAATTCTCCAGTCTAGAATACTGGAGTGGGTAGCCATTCCCTTCTCCAGGGGATCTTCCTGATCTACTCTGGATCATTTTGTTTTTCAGCAGGCTACAGTCTGTCCTGAGGAGCTCTCACTCTGTGTATTCATCCACCCCTTCTCTGAAAGAATCAATTTTTCTATTTTGGTTTTGCTCCAAGAAAGCTACAGTAGTGTTAAATGGAGGCTCCTGAAAAATCGTCATGAGACTGATTCAGATTGCAGTTCCTGGGGCCAGAACAGACACTAGATAAATAGAAACAATGAGGAAGACTTATAATCATTGTCAGTCAGTTGTAAGTGTTTGCACCTACTGTGTAAAGAACAATTAATTAAAGTCACTCAGTTGTGTCCAACTGTTTTGGACCCTATAGGTTGTATAGTCTGTCAGGCTCCGCCATCCATGGGATTTCCCAGGCAAGAACACTGGAGTGGGCTGCCATTTCCTTCTCCAGTAAAGAGCAATAAGAAGATATAAGGTTGACATCCTCCCTTAATATGTTCAGATTCTTTTTAAAATATATAACAGAGGAGTTTTCACTGGGTCCAAATAATTTCATGAAACTTGCTCTTTTTCTACTATACTCAGGGACAGAAATACTCCAAAGGTTTTGAACTAATTGGCTCCCCTTCAGCAGACATAGAGGCACCACTTATTTACCAATGCTGGCTCTTGGAAGGCAAAGATTTTTATATTCTTATTCCCATTTACTGTATTCTCAGGTTGGTTGTTTTTCTTTCACTAAGTCATGTCCGACTCTTTGTGACTTCATGAACTACAGCACTCTAGGCTTCCCTATCCTTCACTATCTCCCACAGTTTGCTTCCCTGGTGGCTCAGTTGGTAAAGAATCTGCGTGCAGTACAAAAGACCTGGGTTCGATCCCTAGATTGGGAAGATTCTCTGGAGAAGGGAATGGCTAGTCACTTCAGTATTCTTGCCTGGAGAATTCCATGAACAGAGGAGCCTGGCAGGCTACACAGTCCATGAGGTCGCAAAAGAATCAGACACGACTGAACGACTAACACTATGCATTCTCACTTAGGTTCTGCTAAAAATAATGTTTCCTGAGTCTGCTATTTTCCTAAATGGAAACAAATAGAAAAGTTTGTCAAAATATGTAGTTATTTCATGTGCAACCAACCTCTTTGTATCATTCATCATCAAATTATATATTACATGGGAATTGATAATATAAATCTCATGTTTATTTGATTTATGATGGATTTCAGAAGACATATATGTCTTTTTAGACATAAATTTTATGTAAAAGGATACAGTCATTACAGCCAGCACTCATTTATAAAAAGTTTCTTTGTGGTAACTATTTTCAATTACTAAATTAAACATTACAGGAAGAAGATATTGAACAGTTTTATGATAAGATCCAAATAATGTTTTATTTAATCAAAGCCCTTTAGCATTTATAATAAAAGATTGTCATAATGAGTGCTGAGTACTGTCAAAAAAAATAATAAGATTATTGACACATTGAGTCCATTGTGTAAAATAAATACATCCTTCTTCAGACAAAAGGAATGGATATATTATAAGCCAAAAGATACTGGGAAACTTTAATCTTTGCTCTATGTAGCTAAGGATATCCTTTAATAAATTATTTTCAATATACTTTATATATCTTTATTGAATATTTATTAAGAATTGTATTAAATACATAAAATTGTGTATAACATAAATCCCAGCCCCATTTAAGTAAGACAGAAATTTGGTATTTTTATTTGCAATTTTTGTCTCTGTTTTTACCAGTTTGTCTCTCTAATATAAACCCTCTTTAAACTGTGAGTTTCTGTGTATGAAAACCACGATGTGACATAGAAAAGCCTCTAGGTAAATTTCCTATGACTTGTGCATACCCTTAAGAAATAAGCAGAAATCTTTGTCTTTCTAAGATAAATACACATTGCTGCTAACTAATTCAGATGATACACAGAATATTTCTAACAAATACTGTCTCTCATCTCATCTGCCAGACATCATCATTATTTCGACATTTATCTTCTTTATTTAAGACATTTGAAGTCGCCAAGTTTATTTGCTGAAAGTATAGAAGAATTTGAGATAAGAAAAAAAATATCTAATAAGTTCAAAACTTGTCATAGTAACTTGAAAAGGTTAAATTAAAATGCATACATCTTGCATAACTGAAATTGGATGTCCACTAAATGGCATTTCTTCATTTCCCTCTCCCTTGAGGGCTGGCTACACACACTCACACACACACAAAATGGTTAGCCAAATAGCCAATTCTAATTGTACTGCTTTTTTTCCAACACTAAGATATGAAAAGATACCAAATAAACTGAAGCTTAAAATCTGGCAGGTGAAGCCTCCAATAATAAACAAAAGGACACCTGTAACAAGAAGACTACAGCTTTTTAAAAGTATATTAATGAGGTTCTGCTTTCGGTTAGAGGAGAAATTTACAATGCAAATACCACAATGCGAAAAAATTAATATATCATGAGTATGTGGGCTTTATATAAAATTTCATAGTTACTTCAACATTCCAAAATTAAGTGTAATTCACCATTTGAACAGAACGTAAGGTAAAATACAATCACATCAATAGATGCAGATAGAGGGAGGATTTTTTTAATCTGATAGAGGAGATTTAATAAACCCTACAGTTAATACTATACTTCAGAGTATTGTATTAAACTTCCCCTAGTGGCTGCTCCTTTAGTAAATCAATTTCACAAGAATTACCTTCTCAGTTTTAGCATTTAGGTACTTGAAACTTTCACAAACATAAATCAATTTATTTTTTAAGATATTAAGAAATGAACAATATAATCACAAGGACACAGATATTAGAGCTAAAGATAAAATAAATACTGAAATCAATGAGTTAAAAATAAATATTTGAAGATAAATCCAAACTTGTCTTTAGAAAAGATTAATAGAATATCCTTTATGAACTCGATTAACTTAAAAAGAATGAAAAAGCAAGATTAGAAATAAAAAAAAGAAGCATTTTATATTTCTTAGACTTGCGGTTATACATACGCATAAGAGAAATAAAAATAAGATACCATGAATAAATCTGTGACAAAAACATCAAAACCTATAGTAAATTAATTATTTCTAAGCAAAATAAAATAATTTCTAATAACCTGAGAATAATTTGACTATTTTGACATAAAAGGAGCAGCAAAGGTGATTCAAACATCAGAATCAGCTAGCTTTACAACTGATATCTGTTAAAGAATCACTGAGCTCATTATAAGTGTTCTAGAATATTTATATTTTATAAATAATATCCTAGTATTAGAAATAGGTTCTAGAAAATATTCTAAAATTCTCTCTGATTTATTGTATAAGGCTTACATACATTTATTACAAATTTCTACTGAAGAACTGCAAAAAAATAAATCTTATTTGTTGTGTTGGAAAACGTGAAATTTCAAGTGCTTCTTGAATCTTTAAGCCTCCACAGGGCCCCATAAAAGCCTAATTGTGAGTTTCCTTGTTTTAGCCGGATATGTACTCCCCCACCCCTCTGCAGTGGGAAATGCTCCCCTCCCCAGCCCTGTTTCCTGATCAGCCATTTCCTGTCCTCAATTTATTACATTTCACTGCTTTGCCAACTCATGAAACTTCTCCAAGAAGCCAGTCGCAGGGTTCTGATGAAACCAGGTGTTTTCTCATCCTCTGGATACTGTCAGCCTGCTTCCCTTGGGCTCTATTGGGTCACTTTGCTTCCAAGTGCAATCCCTGGTATGGTCCTGCATGTGTAGCAAATAAACTAAACCATCTCATCTTCCTAGTGCTGAGTGTCCTATAATTATGTATTATTTATTGCATACTCTTCACCGGCCGGGGGGTAAAGAGCAAGTGTTCAGAATGCTTAAGAATATAGATACAAAATAATTTAAGTAAATATTAGAAAATACAACCCAATGAAGCATCAAAATAACAGTACACTACAAAACTAATGTAACGATAACCCTATATGTGAGACAGAATAAGAGACACAGATGCATAGAACAATTTTATGGACTCTGAGGGAGAAGGTGAGGGTGGGACGTTCTGGGAGAATAGCATTGAAACATGTATATTATCATATGTGAAAGAGAACACCATTCCATGTTCGATGCATGAGACAAGGGCTCAGGGCCGGGGCAATGGGATGACCCAGAGAGATGGGATGGGACGGGAGGTGGGTGGGGGGTCCAGGAAGGGGAACACATGTAAACCCATGGCTGATTCATGTCAATGTATGGCAAAAACTATTACAATATTGTAAAGTAATTAGCCCCCAACTAAAATAAATAAATTTATAAAAAAGGAAAAAATAAAAAATAAATAAAAAAAATAATAATAAAAAATAAAGTCTATGGTGGAGAGAGCAGGCACGAAGGATCGGAAGAGTTGCAATAAAAGAGGTCGAATGCCTTAAAAAAAAAAAAAAAAAAAAAAAAAAAAAAAACTAATGTAGATTTATTCCAGGAAAGCAAAGGAGATTGCAAGTGAAGAAATTCATTCATCTGTTATCTAAATATAAATAGAGTGAGAAATCTCTCATTGAATACTGATACTTTATCTATAAAGAACAGTAAAATTTAAAATGTTATAAGAATTAAAAGTAGCTAAATAAATATAGTAAAAATAATAGTCCAAAATCAAACATATTTTAAATAGAAGAGCAACAATGTAATTAAAATTAAAATCTGTAACTTTGGAAAGTGGTCTCTGTTACCATTTTTATAGTTCATTGTATTTCAAGAGTTCCAGTATATGCATTTGCTGATGATATGTTGGATATTTATAAAACCCAGAAGGCGTTAGTAAAATATGAAAAGTATCTGTAAACTTGCTATTATGATAAAGGTATACTTATTCCATATATTCAAATACACTTATTTTTCAGAGTACTAAAATCAATCTCAAAATCCAAGAAGAAAAGTTTTTAAACTCTCACATGGTCTCAGAATATATTAACACATCATACTGCAAACAATTTGCTTATGTGTCATGTTTTTTGTGATTATTAAAGTGAAGATTGATTTATGTTGCTAAATTAAAACCAATTAAATTGTTAGGATTTAGCTTCTCAATTAGTAAAACTTACATCCTATCGTGTGCAAGCCAAAGAAAACTTGTATTGAAAATTGGTTTCCTAACACAAATCATTGGAGACTCCTATGCTTCATCTTATTACCCTTCATTCCTGATAAAGAAAAATATCTGGGTCCAATCTACATACAGAGCTACATAGACATGATCATTTATACAGCACATATTTACTGAGGGTTTGTGTGCCAGTCCCTTGGTCCAGACCCTGGGAACTCATCAGAAAACAATAACATTAACAGAGTACGTATACTATGTTTGTGTATATATATACACATATGATCTCATATATATATGACCTCATATACATATGATCTCTAAAGGAGCCATATTTGAGTAGGAGGAGACAGAAAGAAGAAAATGAATTAAATGGCACATTAAAAAATAGATAAGTGGGTAAAGTAATGTGAAATGTCTGTGTGTGTGCTACAGTTTAAATAGGGTTATTAAGCAGTTTCTCACTGTATAAATGTCATATAAGCAAAGACTTAAAGGATGAGAGGAAATTAACCCATGTAGATATGCAGGGCAAAATGTTCCAGACATAACGAAGAGTGAGTGCAAACAGCCCAGAAAAGACCTTTAGGGAGCAACAAGTTGGCCAATGTTGATAACAGAAAAGCTTTATCAAAAATTATTTGGTTTCTCCAGAAGAATTTGGTTGAGGAACACAAAATACAAAGGAAAACTAAAAAAGCAAGCAAAAAAACCAGACAAACAAACAAAAATAAAACCCTGAGGCAGAGGAGTAAAGAGTAAGAAGCAGTTTATTTAGGGCAGAAATGAAAGCTACACACTCTGAGACAAGAACTGGTGTCCTCAAGAGTGAGGGGCAGGCCACAGGGTTTTTGATCTCCCTTTTTAATCTTAATTTTAGCCCTTTGAATGGGAGGGTTTTTTTTTTTTATTATTATTATGAGTAGAACATTCAGGGAGAGGAGGGTTGAGGTGTGCCATCATGAAATATAAACTGTTTCATTTGACGCCTTCACCTTATGCCAGGTTTCTCATGATACCCAAAATATGACACTGTGATAACCTCTTTCCTGTACCTATTGCCTCCACTAAACCACTAATTCTTGATACTGCATGCTTAGTATAATTATTGGTGAGATTCATTACCATTTCAGATACAAAGATTCTGCCTAGATTTAATGAATAACCATCTCTCAGGATTGGCCTGCATACTAGGTTGCTTCAGCCCTGTCTGATTCTTTGCGATTTCACGGACTGTAACTCCTCTGTTCCTGGGATTCTCCAGGCAAGGATTCTGGAGTGGGTTGCCATGCTCTCTTCCAGGGAATCTTCCCACAGGGAAAGATCTAGTTGTTTTTAATTCTGGCAAAGTGAGTTTTATATATTGTAAAGTTGGAGATCTATTATATTAGATATAGTTCCTGAAAAGCCGGAATAATTTCTTGATTTTACAGCTTGATGTCTGGCATGAAGTAAGCATCATAAGTATTTTATAAATTAATGAACAAATGAATTCTTCTCAAATCCAGTAGTAGTAAGATGCTCCAAGAAAAATTCAGACATCTGAAATACAATGAAAAAAATCATTACAAAAAATGAAAAAAAAATGAACAATTATGAATAATGAAAATAATTATATAAGATAAAAATGTATAAAGCTGGAGAAAATGTCAAAGATCACTTAATTCATACCCAGGGCTTCCCTGGTAGCTCAGTGGTAAAAGAATCCTCCTGCAATGCAGGAGATGTGGTTTCAATACCTGTTCTGGAAGATCCCCTGGAGAAGGAAATGGCAACCCACTCCAGTAGTCTTGCCTGGGAAATCCCATGGACACAGGAGCCTGGTGGGCTACAGTCCATCAGGTTGTAAAAGAGTTGGACATGGCTTAGCCATTAAACAACAATTCATACCCACATTTTGTATATGGAGAGAATGAGATCTAGGGAGCTCAGCATCTTTCCCATGGCCACATAGGTGGTTAGGGAACTGTTACTAGGAATTTGGTGTGCTGACTCTTGGCCCTTGAGAGAAGATTGCAGCTGCAATAATCTAGGGTATCTTGGAGAAGGAAATGGCACCCCACTCCAGTACTCTTGCCTGGAAAATTCCATGGATGGAGGAGCCTGGTAGGCTACAGTCCCTGGGGTCGCAAAGAGTCCGACACGACTAAGGGACTTCACGTCCTTTCTTTCTACAGTTTCTTTTGGAGAAGGAAATGGCAACCCACTCCAATGTTCTTGCCTAGAGAATCCTATGGACGGAGGGGCCTGGTGGGCTGGAGTCTGTGGGGTTGCAAAGGGTCAGACACGACTAAGCAACTAACACACACACAGCAGTTGTCAAGGTTAACACTAGGACCAGCAACATAACACCATCTGGAAGCTTGTTAGAAACACACAGTTTTAGGTCCCATCACAGACCTACTGAATTAGAAACTCTGGGACTGGGGCCCAGAGAGCTGTTTTAACAAACCTTCAAGGAATTCTGAAGCACTATTGAATTTGAGGACCACTGATCTGGGCAAACAAATTTATCCTTGCCAATCAATTTGAGGAAGTCATTCTGATCTCAGGAGACAACAGTGAGTGGTGGTGTGACACAAGATCTTAGTTCCCTACCCAGGAATTGAACCTGGGTAGCCTGGGTGAAAATCAAGAATTCTAAACACCAGTCCACCAGGGGATAGAGGCTGGCTAGAAGCAAAGTTGCCTTGGCTCTTGTCCTTGTTGAAGAATGAATTTCTCTAGGAGGCAAAAAATGTAAAAACAGGTACAAAGTTGATCGTTAAAGACACAACACAATTAGTGGGAGAGTACACAGAGATAACAATTTGTTTATTCAAGACAGAAGCAAGGCAGAGATACACACTTGGAGAGAAAGGGTGTGGGGAGGAACATCCCAGAGAGGTGATCATGTTACTTTATAGGGTTTTTCCTCCAGGTCTTTGTTTATTTTTGGCCAGTTACTTCATTTCTTTTCCACATATGACCTGTCCTAGGGTCCTCCCTGACATGCATATGTGTCTTTTATTGCCAAGATGGATCTATGAGGAGGTTGATACCACCTATTATGAGGTGGTCCCATCCATTTTTGACTCCTGAGGAGATTTTCTGCACTTTTGTAGTTGGGGAAGTCTCCTTGATCTCAAGAATGAGAAATATGTGGTCTCTTTGTCTTCTATCTAAGCAGGACTCAATTCCTCCTTGCTCCTGCCATTATCTTTACCTTGGAGTATCTGTCTATGGGGAACAGGTTCTTGCTGCTGCATCTGGAACACATCTATCTATCTCCAGCCTAAATTCTTTTATTATTTTTTCCATCCAATTTCCCTTCTCCCTTTCTCCCCACCCCTGGTAACCACCAGTCTGATTTCTTTTCCTATGAGTTTGTGTGTTTTTAAATTACAAGTTACCTACAATACCAGGTTAGTTCCTGGAACACAACATAGTGATTAAATATTTCTATATTTTACAAAATGATCACTTTGTTCTTTGTATAATGTTCATGTAAATCTACTATAATGTAAAGACGTTTCTGATTTTATTTTAGGAAGAACGATTTGATTTTATTTTAGAGTAATATAGTACATCTTTGACAGTGAGTGAATAGAAATTAACTTGGGACAAAATATGCTAATATAATGCCTCATTTGAATTTCTTCAACCTTTTGGAACCTTTTGGAACATTTCTTTTACTTGAGTTTCTATGACATTCCCATAAACCCCACAGTTTTTTTTGTTTGTTTGTTTTGTTTTTCTCTCTCTCTCTCATTGTTTCATACATTATGATCATCAAACTCAAACCCTTATAAATAGTTAGGCACTGCTTAGTGTTTTCCAATATAATCTCAACCAATCTGCCCTAACTTATATCTTGGTGTTCAGACTAGCAGAGTCATTAGTATCATAGACTGTAAAGGCAGAAAATATTGAGCTTGAATTCTAGCCATAAGACTTGCTAGCTGTGTGATCCAGAATATTTCTTAACCTTTAAATATCTTAATACAAACAGATATAAAAGAAAATTAAATATCAACTCAAATATTTGACATATAATAAAATTTAGTATATTTTAGCCGTCTTCAGTATACTATATAGTATATTAAATTTAGTATATTATAGCTATATTTTGAACTAGCTAAAAATATACTAAATAATTTACTAAATAATATACTAAAATATTTTGTTACTATTATATTTTCTATTGTCAAAAAATCCAACTTCACTTCTCCACTATATAAATACACCATCTCCTGGGCTTTTTCAGTCATGTAGATTCTAGTGTTCAATCATATTGATCAGTGATATCATTTTATCTTCAAACTCTAATGTGTTGCAAAAAAAACTGGCTTCTGATCATCGATGCCAAATAGAAATACAGAGACAGAGCTTTGGAAGAGTAGAAAGGAGTAATTTCATTACTTTGCCAGGCAAAGGGGGACCACAGCAAGCTAGCACTTCCAAGATTCTTCCCTCTTCCTGGGAAATTGGAGGAGGTCTTATAACTTTAGGATGGAAAATGGGACTGAAAATAAGGATCAGGGCTGATGTAGTTTTGCATTCTTCTCCTGGGGGCATTGAGATCATTTGGGCTGGCATCCGGTGATTTCCGGTGTTTCAGGGTCATCATCCTGTGACATTTTTTCTGAAATGAAGAATGCTCCCAGAGGAAAGGAGTGTTAGGGAGTGTTGTCTTGGAGCAGGTAAACATCAGGTGTAGCTAGAGAGAAATAGCTTTCAGAATGCAGTTAAGCAAGAAAGAAAGAGAAAGACATCTGTAGGTTAAATGGATGGAGAGAACAAGGGCTGGATAAAGGCTAATATAATGTGGTGCCTCAACTAGTTTTTGCTGCAGAAAATACAATTACATTGCTGCCATTGTTACCATTGCACTTAATGCATAAGTCTAACTTTTTGACTATTTATTGATCTGTATTATTTCAAATTTCCTGTAATGACTACAATAAAGATATTCTTAAGTCTTAGTTGAAAGCCAAAAGTAGCACTTGTCAATTAGTGAATTTAACATCAGTTGAATAAGTGAAAATTATGCTACTTAAAATACTGCTTCTAAAATAGAGCTGATTAGATATGGTTTTCACAGTCCAGCAGTTCTGTAAGTTGTTTTTTTTTTTTTTTAATCTTTTCAGGATAGCAATAATAATACAGAACTTGTCCCAGGAATATAAAATTGAGTCAACAGTAGAAAACCAGTCATTACATTTTGTGATCTAACAAGATAAAAAACTTTGTGATCAACTCTGAAAATTAAGGACAAGGCTGTTTACAAAATTCAGCATTTATTCATGATAAAAACTTTAAAAAATCGTAGGAAAGAACTTCCTCAACCTGGTAAAAGACATTTAAAAGCGAACAAGCTACAGCTAATATTGTATTTAAATATAAAATACTGAATGATTTTACCCATTGATGGGTAACAGGGAGAGAGTGTTTTCTTTCATTATTCCTATGCAATATTTTGCTAAAAGATCTAGCCACTTTTCTTAGGCAAGAAAAGGAAATAAAAGCTTTTCAGTTTGAAAAATAAGAATAAAATTCTTTTTATTTGCAAACAACATGGCCATCAACCTAGAAAATTTCAAATAATCTATCAAAATAACAGGAATTAACAAGTGATTTTAGCAAGGTCACAGGATACAAGGTCAATATACACAAATCAATTGTATTTCTATCCCAGACCAACTTACATGCCTCCTGAGAAACCTGTATGCAGTTCAAGAAGCAACAGTTAGACCTGGACATGGAACAACAGACGGGTTCCAAATTGGGAAAGAAGTACGTCAAGGTTGTATATTGCCACCCTGCTTATTTAACTTATATGCAGAGTACATCATGCGAAATGCTGGATGAAGCTCAACCTGGAATCCAGATTGTTGGGAGAAAAATCAATTACCTCAGATATACAGATGACACCACTTTTATGGCAGAAAGTGAAGAGGAACTAAAAAGCCTCTTAATGAAGGTGAAAGAGGAGTGAAAAAGCTGACTTAAAACTCAACATTCAGAAAACTAAGATCATGGGATCTGGTCCCATCACTTCATGGCAAATAGATGGGGAAACAATGGAAACAGTGATAGACTTTATTTTATCAGAGTTCAAAATAACTGTAGATGGTGACTGTAGACATGAAATTAAAAGACGCTTGCTCCTTGGAAGAAAAGCTATGCTCAATCTAGACAGCATATTAAACAGCAAAGATGTTACTTTGTCAACAAAGGTCTGTTTCGTCAGAGCTATGGTTTTTCCAGTAGTCATGTATGGACGTGAGAGTTGGACAATAAAAGAAGGCTGAGTGCCGAAGAATTGTTGCTTTCACACTGTGGTGTTGGAGAAGACTCTTGAGAGTCCCTTGGACTGCAGGGCAATCCAACCAGTCAATCCTAATGGAAATCAACACTGAATATTCAGCAGAAGGACTGATACTGAATATTCAGCAGAAGGACTGATGCTGAATCTGAAACTCCAATACATTGGCCACTTGATGCAAAGATCTAACTCATTGGAAAAGACACTAATGCTGGAAAAGATTGAAAGAAAGAGAAGAAGGGGGTGGCAGAAGATGATATGGTTGTATGGCATCAGGAACTCAATGAACAAGAGCAAACTCAATTTGAGAAAACTCTGGGAGATGGTGTAGAACAGGGAAGCTTGGGTTGCTACAGTCCATATGGTCGCGAAGAGTTAGACATGACTGAGCAAGTGAACAAGCAATGAAAAACTAAAACTTCTAATTTTAAAATATCCATTTACTGTTGCATTGAAACCATGAAACACTGAGGTATAAATCTTAGAAAACTTGTTCAAGAATTTTACAGTGAAGCTTCAAAATACAGACGAAAATGTTTTTAAATACCTACATAAACAGTTTACCTTCAAATTCACTAATTGTCTCTTCTACTTGGACAAATCTAGTGTCAATTCTATAGAGTGTCCTTTTCATCTCAGATATTGATGTTTTTCAATCCCAAAGTTTGAATTTATTCTTAAAAACAACTGTCATGTATTCATCATCTTCTATTTTTGAGATATAAAAAGTGCACTTATAAAAAATGTTAGTGTATTTATCCAGTAACTCCATAATTTCTCATTATATAATTTGATTTTCCTCTTTATTCTGGGCTTAATTTTCTTGCTTCTTTGAAAGTTAGACAACAAAATTTGCTTTGCTGGACTTTCAATATTTTTGATTTCTGAAAAATATGCTGGAAACAGTTCAATTCTTTCAAAATTTCAAAATCTTTACATAATTTTGAACAAACTCCAGGAGATAGTAAAGGACAGAGAAGCCTGGTGTGCTGCAGTCCATGGGATCCCAAAGAATCAGACTTGACTGAGTGATTGAACAACAAAAGCATGAGCAACAACAACAAAAAAAAAACATTACATTAATTGCACTTCATCAAAATTAAAAACTTTTGTATATCATAGGGTATTACCAAGCAAGTGCAAAGATAATTTATAGAATGGTAGAAAATTTTGGAAATCATAAACCTGACAAGGGTGTAAAAGCCAGAATGTATAGTGGTCCCTTGTTTTCCAAGATAGAATTGTTCCAGGATCCCCTGTGGATACCAAATCCATGGATGCTTAATTCCCTTATATCAGTTCAGTTCAGTTAGTCACTCAGTTGTGTCCGACTTTGTGACCCCAGGAATTGCAGCACCCCAGGCCTCCCTGTCCATCACCAACTGCCAGAGTTTACCCAAATTTATGTCCATCTAGTCAGTGATGCCATCCAGCCATCTCATCCTCTGTCATCCCCTTCTCCTCCTGCCCCCAATCCTTCCCAGCATCAGGGTCTTTTCCAATGAGTCAACTCTTCACATGAGGTGGCCCAAGTATTGGACTTTCAGCTTCAACATCAGTGCTTCCAATGAACACCCAGGACTGATCTCCTTTAGGATGGACTGGTTGGATCTTCTTGCAGTCCAAAGGACTCTCAAGAGTCTTCTCCAACACCACAGTTCAAAAGCATCAATTCTTTGGCGCTCAGCTTTCTTCACTGTCCAACTCTGACATCCATACATGACCACTGGAAAAACCATAGCCTTGACTAGACAGACCTTTGTTGGCAATGTCATGTCTCTGCTTTTTAATATGCTATCTAGGTTAGTCATAACTTTCCTTTCAAGAAGTAAGTGTCTTTTCATTTCATGGCTGCAATCACCATCTTCAGTGATTTTGGAGCCCAGAAAAATAAAGTCTAACACTGTTTCCACTGTTTCCCCATCTATTTCCCATGAAGTGATGGGACCAGATGCCATGATCTTAGTTTTCTGAATGTTGAGCTTTAAGCCAACTTTTTCACTCTCCTCTTTCACTTTCATCAAGAGGCTTTTTAGTTCCTCTTCACTTTCTGCCATAAGGGTGGTGTCATCTGCATATCTGAGGTTATTGATATTTCTCCCCGCAATCTTGATTCCAGCTTGTGCTTCTTCCTGTCCAGCGTTTCTCATGATGTACTCTGTATATAAGTTAAATAAGCAGGGTGACAATATTTGCATAAAACCTATGCACATCCTCTCATATACTTTAAATCATTTCTATACTACATAAAATACCTGATATAATATAAATGCTACATAAATAATTACCAGTATGGCACACTAAAGCTTTGTTTTTTGAAATTTTTGGAATTTTTTTCTGAATATTATTCACAATCAATTGAATCCAAGAATGTGAAACCTACAGAAATGGAGGACCAACTGTATAAAGTCTTAAAGCTCAAAAACAAAAAAACAGTTAAAATGGGCAAAGGGCTTACATAAACATTTTTCAAGAGAAGATATCCAAGCAACTAATAATCATCTGAAAGTATATCATAGAGCAATGCAAATCAAAATCACAAATGGTACTGTTTCACACCAGGGGCTTCCCATGTGGTGCTAGTGGTAAAGAACCCACCTGCCAAAGCAGGAGACATAAGAGACTCGGGTTTGATCCCTAGATTGACAAGATCCCCTGGAGGAGAACATGGCAACCCACTCCAGTATTCTTGCCTGGAGAATTCCATGGACAGAGGAGCCTGGCTGCCTACATTTCATAGGATCACAAAAGTCAGACATGACTGAAGCGACTTAGCACACACAAGCACTATTTCACAACAGCTATGATGGCTATTTTTGTTGATGGAAAAGAACAAGTACTGGAAAGGGTATAGAGGAATTGAAACTTTGGTACATTGTTATTAGGAAAATTAAGTAGTTAAGCAAATATAGGTAACAGTTTGGCAGACCTTCAAAAAGTTACACAGAATTACCATATGACCCATAAATACCACTCCTAAATAATAAACCCCAAATAATTGAAAATAGATACTTAAATGATTAACATACTGTTGGTTGCTAGGGGAGATGACAGAGGAACTGCTTAATGGGTACAGAGTTTCCTTTTGTAATAATGAAAATATTTTGGAAATAGACAGAAGTATTGATTAGGCAACATTTTCAATATACCATATGGCCCTGAATTGTTCATACTAAAATTGTTAATTTAATGTGATGTAAAATTCAGTTCAATAGTAATAATAATAACAATAACAAAGAATCATTTCTTTAAAAAAAGTTTGGAGTGGTTCTCCCCTCAACTTTAGCAATTTTCTTACATTCATGCACTGATTATTACTAGTTCAAGGCTTAATGGTAATCCTCTTCTCTTCTCTTGTACTATAGTGAACTCCCCCTGCCTTGTCTGTCCTGGTCTCTCAACTCTGTCTTTTTAAATCTGAAATATTTCTGGCCTCCACTTAGTTTCCTAGTACCTACGTTTTAGCTTGTAAACTCCCTAGATAGCAAATTGGAACAATCTTCCTCTCACCTCATTTATCTCCTATGTCTCAGGTATCGTTGTCCTGCACTGACCAATGTTCAATATCTGAAAACCATCATTTTATGTATGTTGTCTAGTTTTTAGTTGGTCTGGGATGGCAAATCCAGTGTCTGTTATATATGGAGGCTAGAAATCAACATTTACCTTTCACTGAAGTGTTTCTCAAGCTAGTCAGACATCTTTACTCCCAGGTGTTCATTTTATAAACATAAATACATGCACTTATACAGCACATACACACAGAGATATTTTCTCTTTACAAGATGTAATTAAAGTGTACTATTTAACTGTAAGAAACACAGATCTAAATATTCTTGAAGAAGCATACATGCATATGCTCACTAAAGACATTTCAAATTATATTTAATTGACTGTAGCAACAAGAATGTTTAGCCCATAGGCTCTTATGTCAATGAGTACCATCGTGGATCTCTTCTTAGAGCTCAAAGGATGCTGTCTAATTAGATTCTCCTGCCAGGAGTAGAACAAAATAGGAACCTACACCTGTGCATGCAAACCATTCGTGATGTTTAACCTTCAAACCTAATTGGTTGATGACGTCCATGGGTTCTCCAGTATTCTAAGGGGATCAGACTGACAAGGACAAATATTGACCGGGAACAGTGACTCACAGTAACTGAAAAACACATTAAGAGAAGTAATACCAATTAAAAAGGAGAAAGAATGATCACTAGGACGACATACATTTGATTAACTAATTATGTCCAGTGGGTAGATTGGGCACAAAGCCATTTTTCCTCAAAGAGCCACATGAAAATATATTCTAACTAATTTTAAAAGATCCTTTTTAACATGAAGAATGGCATGTCTCTCCTGGAAGTATGTTTTCTGGTTGTGTCATTCTTGTTCTCAAAATTACTTGTTCGATAATCTGATATACTTTTTGTGTACTCAGTGCAATTTGTAGGAAAACTTTTTTCAAACAACCAGTTTCAGAGCACAATTGCAGGGGTAACATTTTATTAATGTGTCTCATGTAAGAACCTCTTCTGGGTCATCCCTCCATCATTCTCCCACTGTGATAAGGGAGCAAGGGCATCACAACTACAGATGTATCCATAGAGAGACTTACTCCTCCTAAACACCCTGTGTTCTTTCATTTCTCTTTGGTTTTATAATTATTGTGTCCCTACCTAGAAGACATTCCATACTTTCTCCATTCTAAGTAAATGTATTCATATTTCAAGATCTGTTATATGAGTGTCATATTTTAAGTAGAATCCTCTTCACTTTCCCTAATGAATCAACTGGTTTAGTCTTCACTAAACCAGTACGCAAGAGAGAAAATTTCATTGCATTGCAGTTTTGATTTGGGGGTGATTTCACCCCCTCACCTCTCACCTTCTGAGCTTCTGGCAAGTCTGAGATTTCTTTATGTTAGAACACTCTTGGATGTTCTACCTCCAAGTGCATAATAAATCTTTGAGAAATGATTGCTCAGAAGGAAGACAAGGAAGTGAAGAGCAAAATAGATACAAAAAGGATAAATGAATAAATACCTCACCATAGTTACTAGGCAATACATAGGTAAGAGAATATCCTAATTTTGACATTTACACAATTGAACAACCTAGATCACAAACATCTGGCCAAAATATCTGAATTAAGATGCTCTTGATAAGGCCATGGATTGCCAAAAGTTCAGAACTTCAAATAGGAAGAGAAACTCTAATATGAGATAATCTGACAGTGATTTTAAATCAATGCTATAAAACCTGAATACATGCAATAAATATACAGAAATTTTTTTTTTTACTATGAAAGAAACAGCTAAAGAGTCAGAAAGACTAATAATACTTTATGATCTTGCCATTAATTATTCTTAAGTTGGCAGATTGTAACGTGAACTAAAAATACATAATTCTCCCACTGGGTACCAAGGAGAAATGTGGAGATAATAGAAGACACAAAAACTAGTTTACAGTCTAGTTGAGGTGATAATACATACTGTCTTTTAAAAAGATTTTGAATAAATGTTCAACTTGGTATAAAAAATAAATAAATAAATAAGTAATAATAAGACTTTATTTCCAGACTTGAACCACTCATGTCTACCTTGGTGAACAGTGAGGGAATAATCCCCCTGCATGGGACTCATTGACGGTATAGAGGCCTAAGTAGCCTACAGCTAGAATATTCATACACAAAAATATATCATCATGATTGAAATCAAATGCAAGAAATATTGAGAGAATGTTAATAAAGAAGAAATTGAGCTATGGGGGGTAAATTAATAAGGAAACCACGAAGGGCTAGATTGAATGTAGAAACATAAGCACATAGGCCATGGTTGTGACTATGCTATGCTATGCTACGCTAAGTCGCTTCAGTCGTGTCCGACTCTGTGCGACCCCATAGACGGCAGCCCACCAGGCTCCGCCATCCCTAGGATTCTCCAGGCAAGAATACTGGAGTGGGTTGCCATTTCTTTCTCCAGTGCATGAAAGGGAAAAGTGAAAGTGAAGTCGCTCAGTCGTGTCTGACTCTTAACGACCCCATGGACTGTAGCCTACAAGGCTCCTCCGTCCATGGGATTTTCCAGGCAAGAGTACTGGAGTGGGGTGCCATTGCCTTCTCCTGGTTGTGACTATACTGTAATAATCATTGATAGGCATGGAAATTTTTCATAATAAAGCAAAAAAAAATTGTTCCCTCAAGATAGCAGCCATCAGACTATATGCAAAATATGGAGAAAACTTGCCATGTACCCAAAAATAACCATTCATCAGATGGTAGCTATCTATGTGTTATTAACCTGAGCTGTATCTGAAGTTGGACTTCCCTAGTGGCTCAGATGGTAAAGAATCTGCCTGCAATGAAGAGACCAGGGTACTATCCGCAGGTTGGGAAGATCCTCTGGAGAAGGGAATGGCAACCCAGGCCAGTAATCTTGCCTGGAGAATCCTATGGACAGAGGAGTCTGGTGGGCTATCCATGGGGTTGCAAAGAGTCAGACACGACTGAAAGACTAACACATACACACACACACACACACACATCTGAAATTAGTACCAAATTAACTTCTGCTGCAGCTTTGCTCTCAAATGTTTAAAGAAACACTTTCTACACTTTAAGAAATACTTGCTTGAAAACATGTCAATATTTCTCAAATCCCAAACAATAAACAGATTATTGCCTTGATTGATGCTATCATTTTCTTGTCAAAAATGTGAACATCCAGGAGCAATGGTGACCTGTCAGAATACAGAATTAGATGGACTGGTTCTAAAGGCAGTGATGGTAGTTGTTCATTCTCTCAGTTGTATCCAACTCTTTGCAGCACCATGGACAGCAGCATGCCAGGTTTCCCTGTTCTTTGTCATCTTCCAGAGTTTGCTCAAACTTCTGTCCATTGAGTCGGTGATGCTATCCAACTATCTTGTCCTCTGTTGCCCCCTTCTTCTCCTGCCTTCAAACTTTTACCAATATCAGGGTCTTTTCCAATGAGTCAGTTCTTCACATCAGGGGCCAAAGGATTGGAGCTTCAGCTTCAGTATCAGTCTTTCCAGTGAATATTCAGAACTGATTTCCTTTAGGACTGGCTGGTTTGATCTCCTTGCTGTCCAAGGGACTCTCAAGAGTCTTCTCCAACACAAAGCATAAATTCTTCAGCACTCAGCCTTCCTTATAGTCCAACTCTCACATCCGTACATGACTAATGGAGAAACCATAGCTTTGGCAATATGATAACTTTGGCAGCGATAACTAATATTTATCTCACTAAAAACTGAATTATTTCCTGTTATATGTATGAATATGTTATACATATGAAATAAATATGAATTATTTCTTTCTGATCAACTTTCGTCATTGAATATGGCAACCAAGATCATGTAATTTGACATATGTTCACAGATTTTTCAAGTAGCAGCATTTATCTTGGCCTAAAAACAACAGGAAATTTGAAGTTTTACATCTCAACAATTATGTAGTGATTTAAAGCAGTTGACATTGAAACACAAGTTCCCTTGAGCATCTGTTGCTCACAGGTAAATATATTTTCTCACTTCCAAGTGAGCAATTGCTAGTAAAAAACTTAACTATAATACAATTGACTCTCTCCCCTTCCCCCACTCACTCTCTTTTCTCAAGTTGTTCCATTTCTGAACAAAATGCATTTAATTAAATTCTGATCATTTCTGAATTCTTAAGCAAAATAAGAAGGCTCATTTCAGGAAACTACCAATGCTTTTTATTTTTTTTTTTAACCTTTTATTCTGTGATGGAATAATAGCATACTACAAGTGATAACACCTAAGGAAAGAAATCATAGCAATTATCTGAATCATTCTTTTTTGGAAAATTAGCAAACCTATGAAATGGCAACCTTTGAACACTCATACATTTAGAGGAAAGGGTTTAATAGTTCTTTTTTTTGTTTCTTAGCCTACTGTGGTAAAAGTTCCTCCTAGTATAATTTAATCTATTTTCCATACTAAGATTCAGAAAGAAAGCTTTTATTA
The DNA here is from genome assembly GCF_054371585.1 of Giraffa tippelskirchi. Lineage (NCBI taxonomy): Eukaryota > Metazoa > Chordata > Mammalia > Artiodactyla > Giraffidae > Giraffa > Giraffa tippelskirchi. The sequence continues at coordinate 128,056,054 of NC_137277.1, read as the reverse complement.
AAAGAGAGAGCTCAATTTTTACCAAATTCTATGTAGCTTGTAATTAAGTTCAATAAAAGTTAGAAGTTACTATGATGATTCAAAAATTGATGACTCAAATCTCTAAAATACAGTGATATCCCTAAATAAATCAGTTATTAGAAAATGAAGACCATTATAGTTTAATTATACGGTGAAGGATTATGCTGTCCATAAATGCCTGTTTCTATGATTAGTGATGGTCAACACTATGGATTTGTAATAAACATTTTATTGTATTTATTTTGTACAATTGTTTTTTACCCAGTCTCTGCAATCTATAGATGAAATCTATTATGATTTCCTTAGTGGAATGTTCCAATTGTATATTGAGAAATGCAGAAATTTTAGAACTGTCTTAGAAATTATTGTGCTATTCTGATGATAATTTCTTGAAATGACAATGAAAAGTCATTTGAGAGAACACTTCTTCTGAACAAAGAGTTTTATACCTAATGATGGCTTATCCATCAGAGAAGGAGTAATTGCATTTGTCAATAGTATTTATTTCCTAAGGTAGGTGTCACAAAATTCATATCCACTGGGTAGTCTTTTCGTTAAACTTTGTCTCACATTTACTGCTTTGGGATTTCTGTGATGAAGTGTACCATAAGGAGAGAGATTCCAACTCTCATATTTTGAGTTTTGTAAAAATTTAAAATTTCAATTGTTGAGGGAATCAAACAGCTCATCAATATTTTACATGGAAAAAGATTTGTGAATAGCTCTAGAACATTTTTAAAACTAATCATGTCTGGAAAAACAGTGACAACTATTAGGAGGGAAATTGCTAGAAATCTTATTGTTAGAACATGGAAGGGAATCGTGGAAGAACCTGAGTCTAAACCTAATACCACTAACTCAGGGGTTATCATTCATGCTGAGATCAATGGAAATTGTGTCCCTGATGCTCAAATAAAATTCCCATTGAGAACTCTCTAAATTCCTGAATCAAGAAAGATATGCACAGAGGGTTGGAGTTCCTATGAGAGCATATGAAAATTAAAAGAGAGAAAGATTCCAGTTACACTTTAAACAGCAGGTGCTTCCAGTAATATTTTCATCCTAAGCTTCTTAAATCTTTTTTCCAGGAGTTCATTCATTTTCAATACCTGGAGATGGATCCAGAGATGCAGGGTGAATTAAAGTTCTTGGTATGTAACCATAAGACATTGGGGTTTTCCTGAGTTTCATTTCTGATTTTGTCACAAATTCCTCATTGCCCTGGTAAATTCCTGTGACCATAACTGTGCATTCTTTATATTTTCCTTCTCTATAACAAGGAACTACCTTATAACATCACTGTAAAATATTTATGAGATAGTAAATGCAAATCACTATAAGCATTTTAAGATGTCATAAAATAAATGTCATTTTCCATTGAAAAGTCCACTTGTCAGCCACTGGCTTAGATATTATGAATACATTCTAATATATCAACATATTTGATATATGACTTATGGTCAAGGTTAACGGTGCTAAAATTCATGTTAAGAGAAGTTAGGAGTCATTTTATTTCTACAGTATTCTATATGCTATATTCTAATTGTGGACTTCACGAGTAGCTGCTAATTCAAGAAAACTTCTTCCTATCCCTTTAATGTAATATTCAATTAAGTCAGCCTTCATGAGAATACTGACCACCAGAATAACAAGACTGTGTTTCATTGCAAGATGAGATCATTGGCTTGTTAATGTTCCTCTTCAATATAATCTGACAAAAATTGAACTATGGAATTTCAGTGTATATGAAATCTGAAGGGTGTGAAACAAAAAGCTTAACTCACAAGTTTCTGAGACTAATTAGAATTCTTGGTCCCAAAAAGCCTTTCTGTGTGATCATAGGAAATGTTTACTCAGTCTTCACTTCCTATATTTCAACTATGATAATGGGTCATGTAACAAATTCATCCTACCACTGAGAGAAACTATAAAGGATAGGTAAAGCTTGTAAACAACCATTTGATGTCATAGGAAAGCAACCAGGGCAAGCAGGAGCAAGAAAGCACACCAAAGAAGTCCCCATTCACTTCTGGGTTTGCCTCAGAAAGTTAACCAATCACATTTTAGGGAAATGAAAGCCAAGATAGCCTAAAAATATGGACAGTCAAACTGGGGAACAGAGATAGAGTCTGGAGTTTGGGGTTCCTATAATGGCAAAAACTTGAGGCCAAAAGCACCAGAACCAGGAAACCAAAAGTAAATGAGCCTAGAACTATAGGTAATTTCCTACTTTGGGCATTGTGCCATTCTTACACTGTGTATGTATGAGCTGAGACTCCTAAAAAGCAAGTGAAGAGCAGTATCTGAAAAGCTAAAAACCTTAGAAAACAATTTGGCTGCCTAGTCTCAAAGAGGTTATTAATAAAATTCAGGACTGGCTATGGAAGTAAAAAGAAAGAGAGAAATAAAGGAAGGGAGGGAGGGAGGAAGGAAGGAAGATTTTCAGGTAATACATAAAAAGGCTATACTTTATGAGTGGGAGCTATGCCCTAGGACTAAGAGCAAACTAAAATCAGGCATCTGTATTAAAACTGGAAACAAAGACTCCACTGCAATAAAGTGATTTATCTATACTTTATCGACCTGCCAGAGTAAAATTAAACCCTCTCTGGAAAAAGATAGCATCATTCAAAGCATAGAGGATTCAATATTTAGTGAAAAATTAATGGGCATGCCAAGAAACAGAATCAAATAGCCAAAAAATTCAAAAGTAAAAATAAATAATAAAAAAATACCCAAGCAATCCAGATATTGGAGTTATCAGAAAAAAAAATAAAATAAGAATTCCACTAGGAAACTGAAAACAATTCTGGAAATTTTAGAACTGAAAATAAATTAACAAAATTTTAGAATTCAACATATAAATTTGATAGAATGAGACTATTAAAAGATGTTCACATAACTAACATTAGAGAAATTAAAATTAAGAACAAAGTGTGCCGTCACTTTATACCTATTCAAATTGAAACTATTAATTTAAAAACATTAATAACATGATAATAAAATTAGCATTGGCACTAGTGATGAGCATGTAAGTTAGTACTGCAACCACTGCTCAGGAATAATTTTGGTAGTTACTAATAAAGCTAAATAAATATAATTTTACTCTGAAATTTTCCAAAATATATTTACATGAGTTCTGATTGCAGTGTTAGTTATAGTAGCTCCAAACTGGTAATGATCCAATTTCTTATCAATCTTAGAATAAATAAAATGTGGTATGTTTTTAATGAAATATAACAGCAATAAAAATAATGAAACTTTGATACATACAATAATATAGCTACATCTGATGGAAATTTTGTTAATAAACCCAGATGGAATAGTATTGGATATTGTATAATTATTTATGTGAAATTCAAAAACAGATAATACCAATTTATGTAGTTAAAAATCACAGAAAAAATTACTTCTACAGGATGAGAATTAACTGAGAAAAGACACAAGGGAAATTTCTGATATGCTAATTGTGTTCTTTAGCTTGATGATCATTATAGATGTATATACATTTGAAAAAATTCACACACAGGGTTTATGTGGTTAACTTGAAATTCTATCTTACTTTAAAAGCTTACCAAAATTATGGCAACTAAATTCAGTCACATGGAAGCACTTTTAACAAGTTAAAAAATTAAGCATAATATTATTTTTGTCAACTTGTTATTTCTGATGCCCAATTTCACATTCAAAGTTTGCAAAAGAAATAAATGAATATTCTTCTGGCAGTCCATGTAGCGCTAGTGGTAAAGAACCCATCTGCCAATGCAGGAAACATAAGAGACTCAAGTTCCATCCCTCGATTGGGAAGATCCCCTGGAGGAGGGCATGGCAACCCACTCCAGTATTCTTGCCTGGAGAATACCATGGACAGAGGAGCCTGGTGAGCTACAGTCCATAGGGTTGCAGAGACTTGGACATGACTGAAACAACTTAGCATACAGACATGCTTGAGGCAAAAGAGCAGGATTTCTCTGAGGAGAGACATCTCTCATCTTTCAAGTGTCAGCTATCCCCAAGTAGTACACTGTCAATATTAGATTTACTAAAACTAATCTTAAGTTTTAAAATGTTATTTTGATTTACCTTCTCTCAACTCAAAATTATGTGCAGAAAAAGACATTTCATTTGCTTAAGAAAAAGGTCACTGAAACCTTACTAAGTCCCTTTGAAAGGTGAAAAATCTTTTTATATCTGGGGAATCCAATATTTATTTGAGTTGACAGAGTAGTCTGGGGCATAACAATGAAATATTTGGTTCAAATGGTGTTAAATAAAGGAGAGAAATAGCATACACACATGGGAATCTGGTTGTATGATTTATTGAAGAATGTGGTTTTCATAGCTATTTCTTCATTTATTATAGATGTTTCTCCTCGTCCATCAAGTCAGTAAGTAATCAATGCTCTAAATGAAGAATGGCCTTTTTGTACAATATTAAGTCACATGAACCTATGCTCCTCAATGCACAAATATTTTTGTTGACATTTCCCCCTAAATCTTTGATGCCAAAACACATTTTTTGATGTATTGGGATTGAAATCACGAATATAATAGACTTGTTGTTGTTGCTTAGTCACTCAGTCATGTCAGACTCTTTGTGACCCCATGGACTATAACCTGCCAGGCTCCTCTGCCCATGGGATTTCTCAGTCAAGAATACTGGAATGGGTTGTCATATTCCCCTCCAGAGGACCTTGCCAACCTAGGGATCAAACCCAAGTCTCCTGTGGCTCTTGCATTGCAAGCTGATTCTTTACCTGCTGAGCCATCAGGAAGCCCCATGTAATAGATTATTTCCCTCTAAGTAATTTTATGACTGAAAAGGACCTTCAAAATGTCCTTCTTCCATCCCCTTGTTTTTTATATTAAATGATGTGAGATAAGTGAGCTGAGTTGATGAAGCTCATACAGTTTTGTGATGCTAAAATTAGAACCTTATTTTCTGACCATTTTCCTTCTTTTTTTCTTTCCCCAATGGGCTATTGCAGAACTAGTATAAAAACAGCATCAAAATAGGACTCAAACCTGCTCCCTCTCAGCTCATTCCCCCAGAGCTCTTCTGCCACACTGAAGTTCCATGCTGAATTTTGCATTAAGAACTACAACACCAACTAATAGCTCTTTTTCAAAGGAAAGTCTAAATGTCACTGATTGAAGTGATTTAGGATTTTAGAAGGGAGAGTCTGTATATGGCTCATAACAATGAGGAGCTTGATGGAAGAGAATTTAGAGGAATGGTGAAATTTGAGATGGAAAATGTTGTGAAGACTTGATTTAAAGGGTCTTTGGTTAAAGTCAAATCATATGGATAGTCTTGTCTCGATGTAGGATCTCACCTCTGATAAGTGAAAGGGAATGTCTATTGGAATATCTCCAGGATTTTGACTAGACTCTGAGTTAGTGGCTGGGAAAATATGTTACCCATCCAGCAGGCCAAATAGTTCTGACAGTAACTGCCTGACTGAATGCTGTTTCAGCAGATAGGAAAACCACTGCTTTTCTTAATGCCAGGCTCATACTGGTAATTACTCCACTCATCTTTTTTTTTTTTTTTTTTCATTTTTATCCCCACAAAAATTACCTGAGAAGTCAGTGTAGATGGCTGGGAGTGAATATCACCTATTTTGGAGAGCACAGCTTGAGTTTCCAGTTTCAAAATAACAATCTCCTTTCTTGTATTCATCCTCTCTCTCCCTTACTCCCTCCTTCTTTCTCTCTCTCCTTCCATCTAAGGATGGAAGGCTAAAAGCTTATTAGCTCACTGATTTGATTTGTGTTACTGATTTGAAAATCTATGTTAATAAATCTCACTTTATTTCATTATTGCCTTTCCACATCCCCAATACCTCACTTCGCTCCTCATGCACAGATTGACTTCTCCCTGTGGACTTTGTCTCGTACATGTGTGACCCTAATTATAGAGTTGAGCCGGCCTCTGAGTAGGAATGAGTCAATACTAAACCACATTGTTTTCTTTTTTTTATTCTTTCCTTCTTGCTTTCTTTCTTATATTCTGAATTAAAGACACTCTTGAGAGCCAATACTGTTCTATGTGTGGCTATGATAAATTCTGGAGATATACAGAAGGAAGATCTAGCCCTTGCTCTCATGGAGCTCCGAGTCTCCTTGGGAACACTTTGGGAAGACAAAACTGTGAGCACAGAGGCAGTAGTCACAGGTGGGCCTTCTGCATGCAAGCGGACAGTGAAGTACAAATGCAACACAGAATCTGAAGTAGTAGATGAAGAGGTCGAGCTGATTTTAATGGTTGTTCCCAGATGGGACTTCTTAGTACAAAGGGATGAAATAATTTGCCAAAAGTGACTCGATATATACATGACTGAGTCATCTCCTAAACTCTAAATTCTACCCTCTTTATAAATACCACATAACTCTATACATCTACTTTTATCATCCCCTTGACTTTGCTTTCAGTCTTATTTCTTTACACCCTCATGAAGAGCCTTTTAGTTTCACTGAGATTTCCACTATCCAAACTCATAGGCTTACCTTTTACTATTATGACCTCATGATACTAAATTTTCTTAAGCTGAAGCCCCAAAACAAGAAATATTATTCTGCACTCCATATTTTACATTCATATATCCCTGGTTTTCATTTTCTTAGTCATTATCTCTTCAAATTAAAACTCACTGGTACATCTTAACCATAAAGTCAAAAAATCCAAAGGCCCTTTACTTGAAGGTGGAAGAGGCAACTTTCATCCTCATGTTACTTACTTGCTTCCTGTAGCATAGTGGTCCCCAACTTTTTTGGCACCAAGGACCAGTTTTGTGGAAGACAATTTTTCTACAGACTGAGGCAGGGGAAGATTTCAGGATGATTCAAGCACATTACATTTATCGTGCATTTTATTTCCGTTATTATTACATCAGTTCCACCTCATATCATCAGGCATTAGATCCCAGAGGTTGGGGATCGTGCTGTAAAGTACCTTGATTTCATGATGACTAATGGAAAGCTACAGTGTGACATTTATACACTTGTAAATATTTTACAGATGAGGGCACTGAGCTTAACTTGCCCAAGTTTCCAAAAGTGTAAGTGCTAGGGAACAAACTTGAATTTCGGAGTTCAGTTTTTGGATTCTGATCACTAGATCACAAAATGTAAGGTATAACATTACATCTTTTCAGTCTTTGCTCCTAGCCAGCTCTCATGTTGCAAAACAGAAAAAAAAAAAAAAAAAAACATGTCTGGAGGGACAGTGGGAGTCTTAAGACTGTGGGTTTCCATTGGGAGATACAGAGAGAGAGAAAGATTGCTGCTTTCAAGCTTATAGAAATAGTCCAGCAAACAGAAAGTTCATCACTTTTCTTGAATCTCTGAGTGTACTGAGGTTGCAGAGCAACCAATAAATCCAACAGAGGAAGACAGGTAAATCTGGGGGCACTGGAGACAGAAACACTGAGGTACCTGGGCAAGATGCATCTGCACATAGGTGAAAAGAGTCCATCTAGGGCACTGGTGACCTGGGGAGGATGGCTGATGCGTACTGGCAAGATGGTGAGGTCCCCAAGAACTGTGAAAGGGGGTGGAGTCCAGACTCTCTGCAAGCCTCTTTTTTTTTTTTTAACTTTTTTCTTTTTTTTCACAAACCCCATATAAGGTATTTCCTGAAAAGGGTAAGAAAATCATCAGCAAGTCTCTTATAGTTCAGAACTAGAGCTGGGAACAGCAGTTGCTTCAGGAAAGCCAGGAAACTAAGATGAGACTTTGAACCTGAATATCTGTCTCCTGTATGAAGTGAAAGCCTTCATCTACGGAAGAAAAGCAATACAAGCTGTAGAGCTGGAGGTACCAGGGAAAACCGACTGCTGCTGAAAAATCCTTCCAAATTTGAGACAGGATCAAGAAGAGCTTCTGGAATCAGAATTATGGGACTTGAGGGAACACTGAAAAAATGACATCCTCGAGGCTCAGGGACATGACAGGGGGTATGTCAGAGGTTGGGATTTTGGTCAGAAAAATAGAAAATGCTCCCACATTGAACACCCCACAGACACACTAACAAACGTCTCATAATATGCAACTTGCAAAAGTTAGAAACTTGCTGAGATGGAGTAGAAAGAGAAGCTCTAAATCTGAGAACAAAAAATACCTGGCAAACCAGCCCCCACACAAAACACAAAGTATCTCATAGATAATTTAATATCTGTGATACACAGGGTAACCACAAAGACAGCAAAGGTCAAACTCAGTCTCATTTCTAATTAGATTAGCTCAAACGGGTGCCCTAAAGACCCAGTAAAAGGAAGAGTGTTCCAATCTCTAGGTTTAAAAATCTGTTTACCTCAGTCTCAACTGTGTTTAAGTCGCTTCAGTCGTATCCGACTCTGTGCGACCCCATAGACGGCAGCCCATCAGGCTCCGCTGTCCCTGGGATTCTCCAGGCAAGAGTACCGGAGTGGGTTGCCATTTCCTTCTCCAGTGCAGGAAAGGGAAAAGTGAAAGTGAAGTCGCTCAGTCATGGCCGACTCTTAGCGACCCCATGGACTGTAGCCTATCCGGCTCCTCCATCCGTGGGATTTTCCAGGCAAGAGTACTGGAGTGGGGTGCCATTGCCTTCTCCTAACACAGTTGAGACTGAGGTAAACAGCAGCAGCAGCAGCAACTGTGTTACACAATGTAACAGGCTCTCCTGGGAGAGTTCAGTTCAGTTCAGTTCAGTTCAGTTGCTCAGTCGTGTCCAACTCCTTGTGACCCCATGAATTGCACCACACTAGGCCTCCCTGTCCAACACCAATTCCCACAGTTTACCCAAACTCATGTCCATCGAGTCAGTGATGCCATCCAACCATCTCATCCTCTGTCGTCCCCTTCACCTTCTGCCCCCAATCCTTCCCAGCATCAGGGTCTTTTCCAATGAGTCAACTCTTTGCATGAGGTGGCCAAAGTATTGGAGTTTCAGCTTCAACATCAGTGCTTCCAATGAACACCCAGGACTGATCTCCTTTAGGATGGACTGGTTGGATCTCCTTGCAGTCCAAGGGACTCTCAAGAGTCTTCTCCAACACCACATTTCAAAAGCATCAATTCTTCTGCACTCAGCTTTCTTCACCGTCCAACACTCACATCCATACATGACTACTGGAAAAACCATAGCCTTGACTAGACCGACCATTGTTGGCAAAGTAATGTCTCTGCTTTTTAATATGCTCTCTAAGTTGGTCATAACTTTCCTTCCAGGGAGTAAGCATCTTTTCATTTCATGGCTGCAATCACCATCAGCAGTGATTTTGGAGCCCAGAAAAATAAAGTCTGACACTGTTTCCACTGTTTCCCCATCCATTTCCCATGAAGCGATGGGACCAGATGCCATGATCTTAGTTTTCTGAATGTTGAGCTTTAAGCCAAATTTTTCACTCTCCTCTTTCACTTTCATCAAGAGGTTTTTTAGTTCCCCTTCACTTTCTGCCATAAGGGTGGTGTCATCTGCATATCTGAGGTTATTGATATTTCTCCCAGCAATCTTGATTCCAGCTTGTGCTTCCTCTAGCCCAGCATTTCTCATGATGTATTCTGCATATAAGTTAAATAAGCAGGGTGACAACATACAGCCTTGATGTACTCCTTTTCCTATTTGGAACCAGTCTGTTGTTCCATGTCCAGTTCTAACTGTTGCTTCTTGACCTGCATACAGGTTTCTCAAGAGGCAGGTCAGGTGGTCTGTTATTCCCATCTCTTTCAGAATTTTCCACAGTTTATTGTGATCCACACAGTCAAAGGCTTTGGCATAGTCAATAAAGCAGAAATAGATGTTTTTCTGGAACTCTCTTGCTTTTTCAATGATCCATCGGATGTTGGCAATTTGATCTCTGGTTTCTCTGCCTTTTCTAAAACCAGCTTGAACTTCTGGAAGTTCACAGTTCACGTATTGCTGAAGCCTGGCTTGAAGTATTTTGAGCATTACTTTACAAAGAAAGGCATACAAAAAGGCAAGAGAAAATGATACACAACTGAGAGACAAAGAATCATCAGAACTAGATTCACAAATGAAATAGACAACATAGAAACTAGCTAATAAGTGATTTAAAGTAAATATGATTATTATGTTAAAGAATTATAAGTAGTAATAATACTTTGACACTCTGTATCATCTGATATGATATATAAGAAATGACCCATAACCAAAAACGTACAACCTTAATCCAATAAGACGAAAGTATCAGGCACACACAAATCAAAGAATAGCCTACAAAATACCTGAAAAATATTCTTCAAAGTTTCAAGATTATTAAAGACAAGGGAATACTCAGAAATTGTCACCGTTCCTTAGAAGACTAAGAAGACACAACAGTTAATACAATTTGGCTTCCTGGATTGGATCATGAAGTGGATAAAGAACATTACTGGAAATCTGGCAAAATATGAATCAAGTCTGTAATTTAGTTAATAGTATATGTTAACATTAAGGGAAGCTGGATGAAGGTTATTTGGGAACTCCTTAAGATTTCTTCAAATCTTAAGTCTAAAATCTTCCAAATTTTTTTAAAGTTCATCATTGCCTGCTAATAGTCATCTATGTGGGCTTCCCTGGTGGCTCAATGTAAAGAATCTGCCTGCAATGCAGGAGACGTGAGTTCAGTCCCTGGGTGGAGAAGATCCTGTGGAGAAGGAAATGGCAACTCACTCCAGTATTCTTGCCTGGAGAATTCCCACGGACAGAGCAGCCTGGCAGGGTACAGTCCATGGGGCTGCAAAAAAGTAGAACACGACTTAGTGACTAAACAATAACAATTTATCTATGTAGTCAACAAATATTTATTGAATGCCTGATATATCCTGTGCATTCTTGAAGGAACTGAAAAAATATTTCTTGGCTTCATGGTATTTAAAATATAAGAAATAAACAGCTATTTTGTTACAAACCTTGAATGAAAGCTAGACTTATAACATGAGAAGCCATCACATGGAATATTACCTTGGGGCCATGATCTACAAGTATATAACTATGCAAGCAATAGCCAAAGAACAGGTATGCTCCCAAACCAAATAAAAGTGCTTGAATCATGTGATATAATAAATGAATTTAGAGCACATAGGACTGAGCAGAGGAAGGAGATGAAATAAATTAATATACAGGATACAGGTGAGTTGGAAGGGCCACACTATCCAAATTACCCTTGTTCTGTCAGAGACACAGGGACATATATATATATATATGGCTGGCCACATGAGCTATAGCTTGTCTATCAACTTGATAGACAGCCATGGGCTTTATTTTTGTCATTAGACAGAGGATATATGTGCTCAGCTGCTCAATTGTGCCTAACTCTTTGGGACCTGGTAGACTGTAACCCACCAGGCTCCTCGATCCATGAAATTTTCCACGCAAGAATACTCCACCCAAAAGTGGGTTACCATTTCCTCCTTCAGTGGATCTTTCCAGCCCAGGGGTCAAACTTGCATCTCTTGCATATCCTGCATTTGAAAGTGGATTCTTTACCACTGCGCCACCTGGCAGAAGATATATGGGACCAAAATGGAGTGACCAACAGGCGGTCATATTAAGACCTCATTTCAAGTATTCTGAATGAAGATCTCTTTGTAATATATGTAGTGTCTACTAAGTATCATGCATAGTTAGAGTATAATAATATTTAACATCTCAGTGCCACATGAATATTAGATACATTTCAGTCCTTCCATCACTTCTTATCTATGTGCCTTCTTCATAAGTGTCTCTTTATTACATTTTGCTTCTGCAGAATTGAATAAGAGGTAGGAAGTGATGGGAAGATCAGAAATAATTTCATTGCTAGAGCTGCAATGTGTCATCAGTCCATTTAGAATACCAAGTTCCTCAAATATTTTCTCCCAAGGAAATTTTTGTGCATTCTTCAAAGACCCTTCCCTCCCATATTACTGGCCATTACTAACTATGGTTGCGTGTCATAAATGATAAATAAATTGGGTGGTTGCTTCTCACAATCCATAAACCATGGCCTCAGTGAATTGCAATGGAGGACACCTCACACCCACACATAATCCTCTCCAGCATGGACCCTTCCAAGGATCCTTTCCAAAGGATCAATGCCTAAACCTAAGGAACAAGATGTTAGCTCATTTCTTAGTAGAAGAACAATGTTGTTTCACTTTGACCCATTCCTTCTGTTCTGCAATCAGAGGCTATTTCAAGTGTGAATCAAGTATAAGTTTATTCATTCATATATTTAAGCCTGAATTCAACAGGCTGGAAGTGGAACCAGTTCAATCTTATCCTCTCTGAAAACATACTGCATATGGACTGTACTCTTCAGAGAATTTCTCATTGTTGAAATCTACCCAGGAGCAGAATAAAATAAAGGTTGGAAAACTCGCTTAATGATCTCTTGCCCTCCCCTTTATTAATGGTTAGACCATTGTTAAGACTCCTAACTTAAGAAAAAAGTTGAACTTAATATTCTGTTCTTTTTTTCAACATCAACATATTATTACTAATTTTAATCACCATTAATCTATGCACTGATTCATTCACCACCTACGTTGTTCACCAATAGTTATTTTTCCACATTGCCAGTTAAAAAGAAAAGTATACCTCATCAGGGCTTCCCTGGTGGTTCAGGGAAGCCAATGCAGGAGATGTGGGTCAATGCGGGTTCAATCCCTGGGTCTGGAAGATCCCCTGGAGAAAGAAATGGCAACCTAACCTAATATTCTTGCCTGGGAAATTCCATGGACATAGGAACCTGGAGGGCTATAATCCATAGGATTGCAAAAAAGTCAGACACGACTTAGAGACTAAACAACAATAACAATGCCCTAATGAAAAGCATATTATAATTATTTATATTTTCTTTAACTATTCTATCTATATTGATATAAACTATATTGCCATGATTTCTAAATGTTTCCAGATCATTTTTAAAAAGGAAAAATCTCTAAATCAACTCACATTTCCCACTCTTACAAAAATAAATGTGGAAGCTCAGTAGTAATGCTGAGAATGAACCTCTTACATTTTTAATTCAATTTTCATGTTACAGTCATCTTGGAATATTATTCAGGATAAGTCCCCAGTGATGAGGAGGTCTGTGTCTCCACTGAGACAAAACCAGAAAGTAATATGACAGCATAGTTTTATCCAATTATGATCCAAGGGTTTAAATAACTCATTCATTGAAAAGGTGATAAAAAAAACTCTACTCAGGCTTGTTAACCAATCATTTTTCAAGTATTTTATAACAGAGTGCTGAACAAGTAAGTTTTACAAGCAGGGCATAGGGCAGGGAAATATGTCCATAGGAAAAGTCTACAAATTGACATCTTTCCTGTCACTTTTTTTCTGCCTTCCTTATAATAGAGGATAGAACAATCCATCAAACTGCAAAAGGTTGATCTGATTAAGTCACAGCAAGCTGGGGAGAAATTCAACTGAAAAATGGCCAATTTAAAGGCACTGTTAAGACCAAACAAGCTCGCTTCCCCAGGGGCCAACAGAGGAGAAAAAGCAATGAACTGGCAAACAGTAGAATAAGAAAGATTGGCTCTGCTTCCACATAGCTGAAGCTGGGCAGGCACCACTTCAGTCCCTGCAGAGCAAATATGCAAAAATTACTGTAATCTCAGTGACAGATTTTATCTTCTTGGGCACCAAAATCACTGCAAACTGTGACTGCAGCCAAGAAATTAAAAGATATTTGCTCCTTGGAAGAAAAGCTATGACAAACCTAGACAGCATATTAAAAAGCAGACATCACTTTGCCAACAAAGGTCCACATAGTCAAAGCTATGGTTTTTACAGTAGCCATGCACAGATGTGAGAGTTGAACCATAAAGAAAGCTGAGCGCCGAAGAATTGATGCTTCTGAATTGTGGTTCTGGAGAAGACTCTTGAAAGTCCCTTGGACAGCAAGGAGATCAAGCCAGTCAATCCTTAGGGAAATCAACACTGAATATTCATTGGAAGGACTGATGCTGAAGCTGAAGCTCCAATACTTTGGCTACCTGATGTGAAAGTGAAGTCGTTCAGTCGTTCAGTCGTGTCCGACTCTTTGCGACCCCATGGACTGTAGCCTACCACGCTCCTCCATCCATGGGATTTTCCAGGCAATAGTACTGGAGTGGGTTGCCATTTCCTTCTCCAGACCTAATGTGAAGAGCTGACTAATTGGAAAAGACCCTTATGCTGGGAAAGATTGAGGGCAGGATGAGAAGAGGGCAACAGAGGATGAGACTGTTGTATGGCATCACCGACTCAATGGACATGAGTTTGAGCCAACTCGGAGAGATAATGAAGGACAGGGAAGCCTGGCATGCTGCAGTCCATGGGGTCACAAAGAGTAGGATGTGACTTTGTGACACAACAACAACAATCTCATTTGCCTCCTTGATTCTATCACATCCTTTTTTTGTGATGCTTTCGTCACTTTTTTTATTCTAATGTCTCTAACATTCAGAACATCAAATTAACATCATACTTCTGGTTAAGCTGACAATCAGTGTTAGACTCTAAGGCTCTTCCTCGTTTTGAAAGATATAGTAATAATAATAGAAAAAAGACAAATTTTAAAAGATGTAACCATGCTGTAAAATTTAATAAATAAATGCCTTTGGGAATTCCCTGCTGATCTAGTGGATAGGATTCCACACTCTCACTGCTGACAGCCCAATTTCAATCCTTGGTAGGTCAGGAAATTAAGATCCCACAAGCCATATGATGTGACCAAAAAAAAAAAAAAAAAATCCCTTTGAGAACCAGAAAACAATGCACAGATCCGAGTGGAAGCCAGGGGCACTCCAGGCTTCAGATTAAGAAGCAGCTGAGATTTTGCCTCAAGAAATAAACATTTTCCATGATGTTAAAAGCAGAGCATGATAAAGAACTTTTGCTTATAAAAGCAAAAATGCTAAAGAAAGGTTTCTGCCAACCACGCTGTCAACACGGCTCACATATCTCTGCTTTCTTCAGAAGCAGCAACATAGACATACCTGCTGTCTTGGCTATTGGATCAGCAATATTTGCAGTCACCATGGAGTAAGAATTGAGCCACATCCAGGAGATCCAGTTCTCAGCTGGGAGCCGTGGGGAGCTGCATGGAAGCAATTGGAAAACCACAAGGGAGTAAGCATCTTAAGGAGAGAGAGAAAGAGAGAGAGAGAGACCTTCCCCCAAAGACCAGAAGAACAAAATTCTGAATATTTAAAATACAATTGAACCATAGAAGTTACCAGTAACATCACCACTAGTAATGAATTCCCTTCAGACAAAAGGAAATGACCTAGCAATCAGGCAAAAAATATTTCAACATGATTATATTCAGAGATCTAGTAACGATTAGCCAAAAGATGCTATACATTAAAACTTATGAAATTAAAATGTGAGGAAATGAAGGTTAATGTGTCTACTTTACAACTCAGTACTGCCTCTACATCAGAAAAATTGAAGTAAATTTAGCAAAATAATAAAATTACTGTCTTTATCATAAGACTTTTTACACACTATCTTTGCATAACAATCACTTACTTAACAAATTTAACTCCGCTGTTAAAAATCCTCAAACTTATTATAACAACTTCATATGTTTTTTGAATTTATGGATACTAAGTACTTGGTAAGGCAGATATTATCTCCATTTTACAGAGATGTAATGAAGCAGAGAATTTTAATCAATTGTCACCTAGCTACTGATAGAGTATTACTCAAATTGAGGTCTCCTAATACGAAAGTCTGTTAATTAGCCCCAAAGGCAATTTATTAAATTTATTTGCAATGCCAATTTCCTCACTTGTAATTTATTAGGAATTTGGAAAAATGAAATGTCATATTTATAGCACCAAATGGGTCTTCAGTAGATGTTATAATCCTTTTCTTTGTTTCTTCCAGCAACTTCTTACTTCTCTTTGCTTCTCTTGTTGACTTCTGCTTCCAAATTGATTGGAAGTCTATGCAATTGCAACCAAATTTAAATTTTATTCTTTATCTACCCTACCTATCATTACCAAGTATATATTTCTACTACCTACAATAATAACTTGGTTCCTGATAGCAAATATGTAAAGCAGATAAGGAAGGTGTTTGTATTAATTTTAGCACTTTTTTCAGTTAAGAAATTTGAAACTAAAGGTTACATGATTCACAAGCTCACATCAAATCAATGTTTGATTTTCTGATTTCAAATCTAGAATTTTTCCAGAAATGTGAGATTTTCCGATCTACCTAAATACCAATTGTTATTCATTGTTGATTTCAGAACTCCTAAGCAAAATTATGAGTAGTGTATTCTCAGTGTGTAGAATAAATGACAGTGAATCTGCTCTTACTGTAAGTATGTGGTGGGGCATTGTAAAGGCAAAGTGTTGACCCCAAGGTTTCTGATTGTGTAGGTCTAGAGTGAGGCCAAGAATTTTCATGTTTACAGATTTACAGGTGAAGTTGATGTCACTGGCCTGGGAATCAGTACACTGCTATTCTAATTTCTTGTCACTCATTGTGTGATCTGCTGAGCAGCGGGTACAAGCTACTTTGGGGACTTCTTAGAAATGTAGCACTTCATTGAAATGTAGCACTTCAAGAAATGCAGCTTGCTTGCTTGCTAAGTCGCTTCAGTAGTGTCCGACTCTTTGCGACCCTACAGACTGTAGCCGGCCAGGCTCCTCTGTCCATGAGGATTCTCCAGCAAAGAATACTGGAGTGGGTTGCAATGCCCTCCTTTAGAGGAGCTTTCTGATCCACGGATCGAATGTGTGTCTCCTGTGGCTCCTGCAATGCCGGAGGATTCTTTACTGCTGAGCCATTGACAAAGCCTGTAGCACTTCATAGTGAAAATGAAAGTGAAAGTCTCAGACCTGTCCCACTCTTTGCGACCCTAGGCTGGAATCCATCTTGGCAAAACGATTCACATGCATCACGGAGAGGGCCCTAGGACAGGTTAGGTGTGAAAAAGAAATGATATAATTGGCCAAAGGTAAAAAAAACCCTTGAAAAACTGCTCCTATATTGTTATAGCCACGCGTTCCGGGAAACAAGCTCACTCAGAAGGACGATGCAGATAGTGAAGTGCAGTTTATTACACCGGTGGGCCCAAGGCAGAGTCTCCTCTTAGCCAAGGCCCCCGACCAGCATTTGTGAAAACCTTTTATACCCCATGTGTACGTGTCTGAACCCACCACCCCAATTTCCTTGTGACTTACATAAACAAAGGAAAGGTAAATACAATCACAATAACCCCATCATTCATGTGTTAGGTGTTCAGACAGTCAATAATCAATAAGCCCGAGGTTACATTCCAAACAGTTAATAATCAATAAGCCCGAGGTTACAGAAAAAAATTATGACCTGTCCGGAGATAGGGGGATAAGTGTATGTTTTCTCTTAGGTGATGAGTAACCTGGATACAATCTTCAAGATTCCCCTGTCCGGAGGGGGTCTTATCCTTCTATTGTCGTTTCCACAGGCACTAAGCACAGAGTTCAGAGTCCATTAGAGAGGTGGCCGAGCATGATCAGCATGAACAGGCCTAAGATGGAGTCCAGGCCCTATGAATTCCTTCTTCAATATAAATGATTGAATCAATCATTTAGCCATTCCTTTATAGCAGCCCTTATCACTAGAGAGAACACCCACACCCATTCTTTCTGGATGTGTATTACTGCCTTGCTTCTGTCTTAAATAGTTTCTCTGTGTGCTCTTCCACATGTTGTGCTGTGTCTCCGATAATAAAACTTTGTCCTCTTATTGCAGTTTTTGCCTCCCTGAGAAATTCATTTTTCAAACAGGGCAAGAGCCAAGGCAACTTTGCCTTTAGTTTCTAGCTCCTAGCTGACTAGCAGCTAGGATTCCTGGTTTTCATTCAGGCTACCAAGGTTCAGTTCCTCGGGAGTGAACTAAGATTTCACCTCAAGCTACCACTCACTGCTACCTCTCTGAGATCAAGGCAACATAAAAACACACATACTTGGGTATCTTCCTAAACAGTTTTAATTTAATTGATCTAGGGTATAGGCTTGTGTGCATGCTAAGTCGCTTCAGTTGTGTCTGACTCTGCAACCCTAAGAACTGTAGCCCACCAGGCTTCTCTGTCCATGGGATTTGCCAGGCAAAAATATTGGAGTGGGTTGCCATTTCCTTCTCCAGGGGATCATTCCAATCCAGAGATTGAACTCACATATCTTATGTTTCCTGCATTGTCAGGCAGCTTCTTTACCACTGGCAGGCATGAGTAGTTTAAAAGATGTTTCCTAGGTGACTCAGAATTGCAAACAGGTCTGTGAGCCACTGGCCTAAAATACACCATTTTCCACACTTACCTTAGGTCAAGAAAGGTATGAAAACCTGACAAGAAAGCAAATTCTCAGGTCCCTCCCTCCCATAAAAACGTTCAGTACACCAAGGAGGAGCCCAGACTATGTAATATTAAAAATTCTAAGCAATTTTTATGGCCAGATAAGTTTAAGAAACTCTACTCCAAAATTCTACAACAATCCCTAAAACAAATGAACTGTGTGTTGGTAATATTCTTACCTATAGTAGGGGCTTCCCTTGTAGCTTAGTTGGTAAAGAATCTGCCTGCAGTGCAGGAAACCTGGGTTCAATCCCTGGGTTGGGAAGATCCCCTGGAGAAGGAAATGGCAACCCACTCCAGTATTCTTGCCTGGAAAATCTCTTGGACTGAGGAGCATGGTGGGCTGTAGTCCATGGGATCACAAAGAGTCAGGCACAACTGAGAGACTAACACTTATAGTACCATTTTAAAAGTGTTTCAGTCAATATTTCAAATTTCATAGAACGTTTTAAATTTCATAGAATAATTTTAAAGGCTGTGCTTTTATAAAATGTATAGATATAGATATCTTCAGAAATAAGCATTATTTTAATGAAATGGAATAATTCATTTTGAAAGCTGGGAAATTATGTCTCTAGCCCTCACTGTATTTTAAATTCCATGTATCAATGTCAACTATTTATTTAGAATCGTTAGGTATCCGTTTCTTCATTTCTATGTAGAAAAGAGCACACTGAATGACTGTGGCTCTAAAAAATATTATCATTTAGTTAATGGTGATAAGATATGTAGCAGCCATCAGAAGGTTAACTGCCAGCCTAAGAATACTGTATTTTAACATCTGGTGCCTTCTAACCTACCTCCCCAAATGTCTTTATTGATGTACTCAAATCTCAACTCCCCAAAAGACCGCCAGTAAAATGTTATTCAAGCAAACTGAGCAGTAAGTGAGAACATTATCTTGACCAATTCTTAACAGTGTCTCTAAATGGGAAAATGTGGATCTAGAATTCAGGTTTGTAGCTTGGTCTGGGTCATTTAAAGATGTGTTGAAAGTAGGGACCTGGTTGAGATGAGTCAGGGAAAGTACACGACCTAATAATTTTGGATTAATGGGCACAGTAAAATGAAGTGACAGTCTTGAAAGTGAGTCTTGATGAAAAATTGTTTTGATAAATTTTTTAGTTGGTTCACAGGATCATATATTTCCTGGAGCAAGCAGCTAAATTATTTTTGCCTTATCCAGTGTCATTTAGCACAAAAGCACTACAGTACTTTCCTTCCTAGAATGGTTTAGCTTAATTATAAAAAATACATTGGTTTCAAGTCTCAACATATAGTTAAAATAGAGTTTACTTGTTCTGTTGAAGTAACCATCCATGTATTGTTAAGTACCGTGTGGCGAACACGGGCTCCTCTCCCCATTGCTTGTGTGTGCGTGTGCTCAGTTGCTCAGTCATATCTAACTCTTGACAACCCCATGGACTGGAGCCTGCCAGGCTCCCCTGTCCATGGAATTTTCCAGGCAAGAATACTGGAGTGGGTTGCCATTCCCGACTCCAGGGGATCTTCTTGACCCAGAGATCGAACCCACATCTCTTGAGTCGCCTGCATTGGCAGGTGGGTTCTTTACCACTGTGCCACCTGTGAAGCCCCTCCTTTCTCCATTATTGCACCCTTATTTAAGCAGTTCCTCTCCACTCTGACTCTGGGAGTTCTCTAGCTTGATAATGAAGCCAAATCCAGCATCTATACCCTAACACTGAGTTAAATCTCAGAGTTTTGGGTGAGTAGGAAAGAATAATTTTATTGCACTGACAGGCAATAGGGGCAAATGCCTTCAAAACCATGTGCCTTACCTGGAGGGGGGAAGGGGAAATTTTATAGTACTGGGTCAAAAGGAGGGTGTGATCAGCTCATGGACATTGGTTGGTTGGTGGCGAGGTAAGTGGGAGTCAGCATCATCAACCTTCTGGTTCAAAGCAGTCTGGTGTCTCCATGCTTATGCTCAGCATACAGTTAACTTCTCCTACATGGTGGAATATCAGTATCTACAAAACAGCTCTTATATCCTTGATGGGGAACCAGGACCCTGCCTCAAGTCTGTACTATCATCATTTCCTTTGACTATTCCTCCCTGTTTGTGCATCCCCTCCCTTCCCTGGGAGAAGGAAATGGCAACCCACTCCAGTGTTCTTTCCTTCCCTGATTAGCAACTATTTGAACCTACTCATTGGAACTCAGGGAAGATCATGGAGGCTGAATGAAGCCTATTTCCTGTAATCAAGAAATGGGGTACACAGAAAGGCTTTTGTGCCCAGGAGCCCCACAGGGTCCTGCTTGGTTTCCAGGGATCCCTGAAGCAAAGATCTTTTGCCTCCTCCCACGAGTAGGACTTTCACTAGGGTCATCCCATGGCGTTCAGGATCATGGTTATCATAGGTCATTCGCGAAGTATAATATTAAATTCCAAAGACTGTTGATGCGTTCAACATGGCTGACAGTCAGTTCTGAGCCAACACTCCTGCTATTGGCAGCAGGAGCTCCCTCCCTTAGGCTTGACCTCCAGGATTCTTTGTTAATGATCCTTTGTACAGAGTGCTGAGGCCACCCACAGTGAAGCTGCCTGGTGTGGCATGAACTTTCATTCTGGAAAGTAGGAATTTAGAAATATTTCAAATAAGGACAACTGCTGCGTTAGAAAATGGAAACTGAGCTTGTCAGCAACCACTCAAGCTGAGAAAAAGGTCAGACTGGCAGGGGCAGTAAAGAGCACAGGATGAGGCATCTGCAAGGGGAGGGAGAAAGGGAATTAACATAGACCTTAAACCTGTGATTCCAGGGAGATAATGAGTCCTTTATAGTTAAACCTCATTCCCCTCTCAAAATGCCCTTGAGATACACATCCTTATCTTTATTTTATACATAGGGAAAGAACTCAACTCAAAAGAAAGATCAGACTTGTCCTGAGTTACAGAGTAATCCTGGACAGAGCCAGGCTGCAAATACAGCAGTAGTCTTTTCTCCCTGCTGTGTTGCTTCTCTGTGCCTTAGCATTGGAATGTTTGTCCCAGAATTGATGCTTTGGTGAATTCAGGGTACTAGTCTCCTGTGCAGTAAAACAAAAAGACTCAACAAACTTTAACATTTATTTCAGAGAAGCCTAAAGTATCATTGGAATAATAACCTTGGAATTGTTGATTTCTATCTTGTGGAAAGTTCATCTGAAAATATGACAAAAAAAGAAAAGCAGAGTTAAATGAAGGGCACTTTTATCTGAAGTACATCGTTTGTGCCTTGAGTTTAGTTAGTCTAGTTCTAGGACATTTTCAGAACATGAGCTAAATAGATCTCTCTTTTCGCTTAATTGTGTTTAAGTTAAATGTCTCAAAAAAGTCCTGGCTGATTACAATCATGTAGAAATTATGTTATTTGGAATTATATAAAGATGAAATTTTTTTCTTTAATTTTTTTTTTGAAAATTATCTCAATTGGTCTGAATAGATAATAAAAACAAAACACCTTATGCCAGTTCCAGATTGAATAATTCATTTTAGTGGCATAAGTTTGATGTCATGTCCATCTTCTCATCCAAGCTCAAAACTTCTATTTATCCCTTATGCCAGAGCTCAAGTGGTGTATTTTATTAAAAACATCTCTTGTTTCCCTATAAGGACATTTTTCTATCTGACCCCTCTCATATTAAACTATGAAGAATTTGTGAGCAGGATCAGTGTACTTCAGTAATTAAAAAATATTCTATGTTTTTAAAAGAATATATACTCAAAGTAAAATATTTCAAATGCAGAAGACCCTACAATTAGTTATAAACTACCACACAACAAAAACCATACCTATAACTCTTAAGAAATTGTACTCTTAGGAGCTATTTTGCCTATGTGCGTGTGTGTGTGTGTGTGTGTGTATATATATATATATTTAGTATTTATTTTTAGGTATGTATTTATTTGGCTGTGCAGGGTCTTAGTTGTGGCGTAAGGGATTTTTTAGTTGCAGTATGTGACACGTGGTGCAGTGGTAAAGAATCTGCCTGCCAATGCAGAAGACACAGAAGATGTGGGTTCCATCCTTGGTCCGGGAAGATCCCCTGGAGAAGGAAATGGCAATCCACCCCAGTATTCTTTCCTGGGAAATCTTATGGACAGAGGAGACTGGCAGGCTACAGTCCATAGAATCACAAACAGTTGAACGAGACTGAGCACACAGGCACATGCGACCTCTTAGTTGAGGCATGTGGGATCTAGTTCCTTGACCAGGAATTGAACCTGGACCCCTTGCATTGGAAGCATGGAGTCTTAGTCATCGGACGATCAGGGAAGTCCCGCTCCCCCCACCCCTAGATTTCTTTGTATATCGATTGACTCTTCCTTGGTGGCTCAGACGGTAAAAAGCCTCTGCCTACAGTGCGGGATACCAGGGTTCAATCCCTGGGTCGGGAAGATCCCCTAGAGAAGGAAATGGCAACCCACTCTAGTACTCTTGCCTGGAAAATCCCATGGGCGGAGGAGTCTGACAGGCTACAGTCCATGGGATCGCAGAGTCGGACATGACTGACCGACTTCACTTTCACTTTTCAAAAAAAGCAATAACAAATAGAAGCCAATTGTAGACATAGTACTAAAAACTTTTTTTTTTCAAATAACCACTTGGATGAAACTATCCATTTTGGCAGAGTGCATCAACCTAATTTCTTTTCTTTACCTTGTAAAATTATTCTATGGTATGCATTTACCATATCTTATTTATCCTAGCTTTTATTAATGGGGACACATACACTCATACACACACAGGTCTAGATTTTGTTATTGTAACACAATGCTACAATGAACATCTTCTTGTGGCAAATCTGAGGGATCAAAAAAGAAAAGCAGAGCTAATTGTATGGCTCAAGCTCTGAATCACACTACATAGTCTATCTCCAAGACAGTTTCAGAACCAGAGCTGATAGTCTTTCTTTTTGCTAAGTTCTATTTAAGTCAGAGGTCAAAAGCTTTGAAAGAAACTGGATCAAAGACTACGGTTTATATATTATTTTAGATATTGTGAAATTGTTCTCCAAAGTCCTTTCACTAATATGTCCTCCTGCTAACAGTTAATAAACACTTTTTTTTTTCCTTTTTAACCTCATCAATATTACATATCATTATCTTTGGTTTATGTTTGCTAATATAATGTGATATGAGTTTTAATTTGCTTTATTCTGTTTATGTCAGTTTATCTTAATCATGAGTAGATAATTTTATATATTTATGCCACATTTGATCTTTAGTTTTAATAATTCCCTGTATTACTTTTTTTTCCAGAAAAACAGAGCCAGTACAGTATATCTATATCTATCTCTCTCTCTCTCTCTCTCTATATATATATATATAGAGAGAGAGAGAGAGGAGATATTTATTATTGGAATTGGCTCAAGTGATCATGGAAACTAAGTCCCACAGTCTACTGTCTACAGTAGAGAACCAGGAAAACCAGTGTTATGATTGAATCTTATTCCAAAGGACTGAGAACCAGAGGAATCTGGTGTGACTCCGAGTGTGAGGTCAAAGGTTTGAGAACCAGGGGTCCGGTCCACTAGGTAAGTCCCTGAGTGAAAAGACTGGAGAATCAGAAGCTCCGATGTTCATGGGCAGAAGAAGACAAATCTCCCAGCTCAAGAAGAAAGAAAATTCACCCTTCTTTTGTCTTTTTGCTCCATTTCACTGCCAGTACATCGGATGATTCTCACACTGGTGAAGATACATCTCTCTATTCAACTTAATCAAATACTAATCTCTTCCAGAAACATCCACAAAAACAAACCCAGACATGATGTTTTACTAGCTAGCTGGGTATTTCTTAAACTGATCCAGTTGATAGATTAAATTAATCATTATGGTCCCTCTTCATATCCTTTGTCTATTCTGTTTGCTATCAGGTTTATGATATCTTTCTTACTGATTCTTAATTGCTTATTGTGCATTTCTCAGTTTGTCTTTAGTATTTTGATTTCTGATATTCCTTTCTCATGCATATATTTTTAATTTTACATAGTCAAATTTATAATATGTATTTTGTGAATTCTGGATTCTGTTTTATTTAGCAAAAATATTTCTTTTGCAAGATTATTAAAAGAAAAACCCTCTATATTATCCTCTAATTTTATTGAGGGGGTATGGTATAAAAAATGTTGTAACAATCTAGACTTGTTTATTTTTACTTGGATTATCCATTTTGCAATTACTCTTTCTAGACTAATTCATGGATTTCTTATTGTTTTTAAATGATAGCTTTATTATACATTTAATATATTTTATGAAGTCTTCAACCCATTTCATTTATCTATCTGCTGACTTCTGTGCCAACATCAAAAGTTTCGAGCTCTGTGTTTTTGCAGTATGTTTTAATATCTGTAGAAATTTTGTTATTAATTAAGGTTAGTATTGATTTTATCATGAATTATCATTATTATTTTTATCATTACTATTCATGCCTACTGTTACATACTTTTATATATAAATGTTGGCATCAACTTAAGTTGTCAAAAATTAAATAATCTGCCAGGAGTTTTTTTTAGATTCCATTAAATTCCAGATTAATTTTGAAGGAATTGGAATGTTTATAACACTTATCCTTATTGACTGACAACAGATTATTTAGGTATCTTATTTTATCTCCCTTTGTAAATATGGTAAATTAACAATGGTCACAAAATCTTTATAGCTTCTCCCATCAAGAGACAGAATCTATTTTCCAGAACATTGACTTTAGACTGGCCTTACAACTTGAGATTATCAGAGAGGAAAAAGTATTTTCCACTATTCTATTTGGCACCTTGAACCTACAAGTTAAACTGACAGACAAATTAACAAGAGAAATGTCTATCTGTATGTACACATGAGTCGACAAAGAGGTAGCTAGCTTGTTAAACCATATATCAATATATATATAAAACAATATAATATATATATAACTCTATATATGTATATATATATAACACTTAAGCTATATATCTAAGAGATATATAAGTCAAAGGTTTATATATCTACCTTAGTGGGGGAAAAGAAGGGAGAAGAAATGGCTTGTATGGGAAAAGCAAATAGGTTTCTTTAGGAAGAAAAATTTTTAGTAGAATGTAAGGCAAGAAAGTTTGTGATAATATTAGTCTACACAGATATGAGTGGCCATCTTCAGTACTATACAACTCCTCCAGAGAGGGCATTTTCAGTAGGTTTACTTCTAGCCTGTCTTCTGGGAGTAGAAATCACCCCAAAGAGGGAATTAATGGCCATTGTCAGAAATTTCTGCTGTTAGTCAGATAGGAAAATCCCTGAGAAGACTTCTTCCTGCATCTGTTGAATCTCAAATGTCTTCAGCGTAACATAATTTTTATTCCAGTTTTCTCAGGTTATGAGTGATTTAGGACAAAAATAACCTTGTGGTTTATGGCTTTACAGTCCTGAAACTCACCTGCCATGACATGAATAAACCTGGGCTTGCTTCTGAAAGGATGAAAAACCAGGTAGAGATAAAATCGAGGAAAACACTGGGACATGGGACAAAGCATTGTTCCAGCAGAACATGGCCCAGACTGCCAACCCACAGAAACAAGGGTGGCTATGTTCTCATCGATTTAAGCCACTAAGTTTTTAGGTGGTTAATTACATGTAATGAGCAACTGATGAATGCTTGAAGTTTCTTCCTATGGGTCCCGGACCTTTCTTTTTACATTTATTTCAATAATTTATTTGCATATGTTTACTATTGTAAATAAAATCTCTATTTCCAAGAGGTTGTTTATAAACTTGAAAGTTGAAGACATTAATTTTGTACCTATACTGATGAATTTATTAAGAGTTTTAATAGATTTTCAATTTAAATACATGGTATAACTAGCTATATAATTTCATCATCATTAAACAGGATAATTTTGCTTCTTCCTTAACAAATACATTTTATACACATATATGTTTCTCTTGTGTATTTACTTTGACTAGTATTTCTGAATACTAGAATAGTATTCAGAATAGTGATGATAGTAATACACATCCTTTACGTTTTCTGAATGTAAGAATAAATTTTTCCATGTTCCACTATCAAACATTACTCTGAAAGTATCCATCAATTACATTTTTATTTAAAGTTAGGTGATTTGAATCAAAACTGTATTTTAAATTTTATCATGCATCTTCTGGCCATCAATTTAGCTTTCACATGTTTTTATACTAGTTATATGTTTATGTTTTTCACATTAATTATACACTATGTGGTATATGTTTTAATATTAGTATATGTTTCATACTAAGCTATAAGCAAATATTTTTTAGTATTAAATCAGTCTTTATTCTGAAAAAAAACCTCCAGTTTTCTATGGTATTTCCTAGTTTAGTTTTTTGCTCAAGTTCTGTTTTATTTGAGACTTTTAAATCAATATTTTTAAATGAGTTTTCTTTCTTTGTACTGACATTTCTGGTTTTGATATCAAGGATAGGTTTGATTTTTAAAAATAGTTTTGAACTTTTCCTTTGCTCTCAGTGCTCTAGACAAGTTTAAATAGCATCGCCATGATCAATTTCTTGAAATATTGATAAAACTCACCACTAATAACCTCTGGTTCTTGGCCTTTTGCAGCAGATTAAAGATGCAATGGTGGGGAGGCTGTTTTCTTCTTGAACTTGTTTAGTTTTTCTCATGCAATTGGTTTGCTTATGTTTCCTGTCAGTTCATGTGTTGATTTTAGCAATTTGCATTTTCAAAAACCTCATTTATTACATTCAGCTTTCAAACTGACTTGAAGAAAGTCATGAATTGTTTAATTTATTTAATTTCCTCCGTATCTTTGGATCTTT
Organism: Giraffa tippelskirchi; assembly: GCF_054371585.1. Taxonomy (NCBI): domain Eukaryota; kingdom Metazoa; phylum Chordata; class Mammalia; order Artiodactyla; family Giraffidae; genus Giraffa; species Giraffa tippelskirchi. The sequence goes on along the minus strand of NC_137277.1, from coordinate 128,028,936 downwards.
CTCATTTCCTCTCTAATCTTTTGGGTCTAAGGCTTTCCTCCTTATCTTTTCCTGATCAGGCTAGATTTTATTGTTTTTGAAATGAATCCTATTTGGATGTACATATTATTACTACATTTGTTGCCAATGTGTTTTCTAATTTGTCATTTATTAATTCTATCCTTCCCCTCATCCTACACCTTTACTATTATTTACTTTCCAAAATCCTCAACTTCAATGCTGAATTTGTTTACCTTTTTCCTTTGTCTCTCTGCTTATCTCTGTCTAGGTCTCTCTCTTTTTCTCTCTCCCTGTCTCTGTCACTCCCTACCCCTCATTTTTTCCAGGCAAAATTGTTCTGAGATGTTTTCAGCCTTTATATTATAACAATTTCATACATCCCCCCAGCCAAAAAAAAAATCACAAAGTTATGGAATAGCATCCTTAAAAAAGACTTTTCACATACTAAGCTGCCATAATTTACACACACCCATATGTATTATATAGAGAGATATACAATAGTTTTTGCCCTCCAATATCAAGGCAATCTCACACAGCCTCACAGATAAATTGTTAGAAAGATGGTTTGTGCTATACAGTAGGTATTTATTGGTTATGCATTTTAAATATAGCAGTGTATACATGTTGATCCCGAACTCCCTAACGATCCCTTCTCCCTGCATCTTTCCCTCCTGACAACCATACATGGAATTCTACTCAGTGTTATGTGGCAGCTCGTATGGGGGAGAATGGATACAAGTGTATGTATGGCTGGGTCTCTTTCCTATCCATCTGAAACTATTGCAACATTGTTAACTGGCTATACTCCAATATAAAATAAAAAGCTTTAAAAAAAAAGAAAAATGGCTTGTATTTAGTTTATTAAAGTTAAAACTGAATATTCAAAACATTAAGAAAACTATGAATCTGGCCATTTTTTTTCTATTTTATTTTATGTGCAGAAAAATCTGCCTTGGTGGAGAAATCTCAATTTTAACTCAGAAGATAACAATCTCTTAAATAACTGAATACTAGAAAGAGAAACAGAGAAATAATCATCTTTTCCACTATACATGCTTTTCTGTTGTCAAACTAATTTGTTTTAGTTTTATCTCACTTCTGGCTAAAGAGTTCTTCACAGTGAACCCAAGCAATGCATACGGATATTTCACCATCAGAGATCTACAGAACTCAAATTACCATTCATTTTGGAGTGATGACAACCATAGCAAAACTGAAAATAACAATGGAAGTTTCCTGGCACAGATTTGAGGAAGCAGCTCTTTCATTCTGAACTTGAGCTCAGAAAGGGAAGCTGTAGCTGACTGGCCTTGACTTAACCCCTCCTTGTATTTGTGTGGGAGCACCACAGAAAATACTTCCTTTGCTTGGTTTAGCACTGTGGATCTTCATCATAGAAATAATTTTATGTGCATATAGATGAAAGAAAATTTCTTTAGATCAGGATTTTGATCGCTGGAGATGCCATTTGTAAATCTTTTCTTATTCATTCAGTTTTCTGGGGGCATTTTCAGGCTTCGTGTGATTCCCTGCATTAAATTTTCTTAGTTTGTAACAGATTTAAACCTTTCTCTGATCACACATTTTATCACTTATACTGTAAGAGGTGTACTTGGGTCTAAATTTCTCCTCAGGGAGTCTCAGGTAAAATTTCTACTTCAGTTCATAAGTGTTTCTCTCCTCTATTTCTCCCCACAGGGAAAAACAGAAGGAAAAGTGAGCAGATTCCTGAGGATCACATCTGATTTAAAAAATCAGTTACGCACACACACAGTTAGATATGACTGATTTCACTGCTGTTACCTGCACTCCCTACCCATGTATAAATCTTTCATCTTGTAAAATTTGCTCAGTTAATGAACAGTTCAATAGCAAGATGTCTCATTAAGAGGTTGATAATATAATTTAACTTTCAAACTAGGATACTTTTGAGAATTAAAAACATTATATTATAAAGTCAATATACTGGGATTAGCATTGAAGTCACCAAAGTGATGACTTCCTAGACATGCATTTTCTTCCTTTTATAACCTTCTGGAATATTTTAAGTTCCTGTTATTCCCAAGTCTATTTTTTTCTGTCTACTATCCATTCTGCAAAGTTCTTCCTAAGATCACATAAAGTGCATAAGAAAATGTACTGGACAAATTGTTCAATAAATCAGTGCCTTCTCTGAAAGGTAGAAAAGCATATGAAAGAAAAGAGTAATCTCTGGAATCTTATGATCTGGTTCAAATACTGATTCGAACTCCTACCAGCTTTGAGATCATGAGCAAGTACTCAATCTCTTTATGCTTCAGATCCCTTGTCATTAAAGAGAAGATAGCATTACATAAAAAATATATCATATAAAATTGATAAATTTTGTATGTATATATAATTTTATGTTATTTATATCATAATGTATATGATCATATACATGATATGATATGATTCATATACATGATATGTTATGGTTCATATATATAAATCATCATATATATGATATATATGATATGATATATAATATAAATGATAAATATATTTGATGATATACTTATATACCATCATATATGTATTATTTGATATCTATATTATAAGTTAAAAAGTTATTGTTATTTAATAAAAGTTAGCAACATTATCCAAGATAATCATACATACATAAGTTCTTCGGTGTTTTAAATACTGTGTTGAAATTACATTGGCTAGCAAGAAATGAGTTTATATAGTTGACTAACAGATGTGAGATAAATAAGATGTGAGATAAATAAGTTATATTCCAATGGGTCTCAAACTTAACCAGATTAGGAAAGGATGCTCTAAGTATGTATTTTTATAACTGCCTCTACATGCCAAATATATTGTTAGAAGAAATGCCACATGCAACTGAGATAGCCAGTATATCAGGGTTGAGTTACGCATATACATTCAAGGGAGGTCTAGAAAATTCTGAAAGTTTTTTTTTTTTGAGGAATAGATAAGCAAGAAATGACAGGAGAACAAATTTTGTATTATAACTCAAAGAAAGTATGCTGAGTCTCTTAACTAAGAATGGTTATTTTGAGACTTCCCTGGAGGTCCCGTGGTTAAGACTGCACTTTCATTGTAGGCAGGACAGGTCGGATCCCGGGTCAGGGAGCTAAGATCCTGCATGCTGCATGAAGTGTCCCCCCCGAAAAAAAGAATGGTTGTTGAATTCTGATAACTTAAATAGGATAGTGTCAACACCCTATGATTTTGTGCTATACCTGATGACCACTGCAGCACAGGAAGGAATGCTAGAAATAGGAGAATATGAAATGGAGCCACTCCTCTAGGGCAGTGTCTAATTACCTGGGGGTTTCTTCCTGCTCCTTGTTGTCACCAAGAAAGTTTATACCTTCCAAAGGAGTTAAGATGAGTCATCAGTAGATTCAGTTTCACTAATAAGTTTCCAGAAAATCATTCCTTACTTAAAGCAACAATAGCAAAATTTGCTTTTTCCTACCAAGACCATTAAGTGGTGTTTCTTTCTTTCTTCCTTCCTTTCCTTTTTTTTTTTTTTTTTGACTGTTTGATACAATGAATTTTGTATTTCCCGGGATGAGATTGTAATTGGTGCTCCCTTTCAAAGACTCCTTTATAATGACATCCATTAATTGTTTTGGGAAACCATGACACAAACTGGAGTTATGAATGAGTAGGAATGTGTACTCAAGAGATACTGATTACATTGGATACCAAAGGAGAGTTAGATATGTGTATTTATGACTAGGTCCTGAACTGGGAGGGCCAGAGAGAGAGAGGCTTTACTTTTCTTGTCTGGTTTCTCCCAAGCCCATAAGACTTTTATATATAAACAACCAAGAAGGCTAGACATTTAAGTCCTCCTTGGCATGAAAGCAATATAAAGTTTTTCCCAAACTCATGTATTCTGGATTTGATTCAACAAACATTTACCTAGTACTTAACTCCACAATTAACAATGAACAAAACAGTGCCCAGTGATATAAGTAACAATAAATATCTAAAAAATAAATAAGGAGGCAACAATTGAAGGAGATCTGATTGAATGATATGAGCCGAGCACAGAAAGTAGCATGTAAGCAGGCATAGAAAACACTACATATAAAGGCACTGAGAGGAAAATATATTCAGCATTTTAAGAATCAGCCCGAAGTCAGGAAGCTTAAATAGAGTGGACAGGACTGTTAGAGACACAGCCCAGGGTCTATGTCTCCATACATACTAGGCCACACTGAAGACTTTGACTCAAATAAACCATTAGAAAGTACAGCAGGCTGAACTGTGTCCTCCTACCCTCTAAATTTGTATTCTGAAGCTCTAATACCCAAGATAACTGCATTTGGAGATAAGTCTTTTAAGATGTAGTTAAGGTTAAAAAAAAACATAAGGATGGGATCTTAATCCAATAGGTGTGTATGTGCTCAGTCCTGTCAGTCCCGTCCAACTCTCTGTGACCCTATGGACTGTAGCCCTCCAGGCTCCCCTGTCCATGGGAGTCTCCAAGCAAGAATACTGCAGTGAGTTGCCATTTCCTTTTCCAGGATATATTCCAGACCTAGGGATCAAACCTGTGTCTCCTGCATTCCAGGCAGATTCTTTACCTCTGAGCCACCGGGGAAGCCCTAAATCAATTGGATTGATGGCCTTATAAGAAATTTCTCTCTCTTACATGTGAGGAGACCATCTGCAAGCCAGAAAGAGAGCCCCCACCAGCAGCCAAATTGGCCAGCACCTTGTTTTTGAACTTTTGACCTCCAGAACTGTGAGAAATAAATATCTGTTGTCTAAGCCACCTAGTCAGTGGTATTTTGTTATGGCAGCCTGAGCTGATACACACAGCATCCTAAGAAATCTAAATATGACTTACTTTCTCCAAATGCTCTGAATTTTTAGGCAACAAACAGCCAGGTCTTTTAAATATATCAAAATATTAAAGTAAGATAACTTTACCACACCTCAAGTGACACCCAGATTTTCAATATAACTTTGTTTTTATTATACTCAGGATGACTTTTTCCTCAGAGTTCTTTGTCCCCACAAAGTGTCCCATTTTTAAAGAGAACAGATACAGCATGTTGAGTTTAATCTTAATGTTCTGTTTTTAAATGCTAATAATTTTGGCTATATTATTACAGTGGTTTCCTTGTTAGAGTTTTCTCCCTTGAGTTGCTTTAAATTGTATGTAGTCTAGAATCACAGAGCTTGCCTGATTATCTACCCGGTCCATTGCCAATGCTATGTATCTTTTTCAGGACTTGTCTTTCGGAATACTCCCCAGATATAAGCACATGGTTTTCTAGCTAAAGCCACCTGTACATCATTTGCTTTTATTTTTAACAATGACTATATCCTCATTGTGACTATAGAATCTAGTATCCCAGTTTTCAAGAATGCTGTTGTAAGATGGTGCTTGGAAATGGTCTCTGCATTAGCGTGATGCTCTTATTGGGATCTTTGGAGTTACATTTGCCAAAGCTGTATAAGTAAACTTTCCAAAAGATTGATAAAATAAATACCTTATTTTGATATCACTTGCTTATGGTTAGCGTTTAAAATCAGCTAAATTAAAGGGTGTATAAATTGGTGTCTGAAACCACTTTTTAAACAAAACTTTATGGAGTTCTCTTAATTATCAATCATTGGAATTTGTCATTCTTTTTAATTTTCTGAATATATGCACACATTTTACTACACTGAGCAAAAATTCACTCAGATTCTTATAAGTAGCCCCACTACTCTGTTATTCTCTCCTTGCCCTCACTTCTCACTTCTAGATAAACTGGTAATGATCTGATGCCTGTACTTCTTTGCAACCTGTTTGTGTGTAAGAGCATGCTCAGTAGCGTCTGACTCTTTGCGACCCTCATGGACTGTAACCCACCAGGCTCTTCTGTCCACGGGATTTTCCAGGCAAGAATACTGAAGTGGGTTGCCATTTCCTTCTCCAGCAGATCTTTGACCTAGGGACTGAACCCACATCTCTTGTGTCTCCTGCATTAACAGGCAGATTCTTTACTATTAGCGCTACTTGGTATATCCACCTGGACCTCTACCAATCTGGTTCCTATCAGAGCTACTCCAGTGAACCACACCCAAAGTCACATTTGATATGATAAACACATTAACTGTTCTCTTTCTTTTTCTCCTCTTTTTCTTCCTATCTTTCTTTTTTGTTTTTTGTTTGATTGTTTGTTAATAGAATCACCCATTTCTTACCCATCTGGACAAATACTATCAAATTCTTAACGTCACTCTCATTAGCACCCTTGAATTCTTCTATCATTTAACAGAGGCTCAGTCCCTGTTGCCATTCTCTGCTCCAAGATACTATGTAGTTTATCTGCTTGTGCTGTAAGGTTGCAAAACATTTGTGGGAGAAAATGAGGACACAAGAGCATTGTGCTAATCCTGGGAACATTTCCAAGCACAGTCCTACAATAGCAGTCTTGAGAACAAGACATATTTTCAATAAGACTGACAATATAAAAGGAGAAGAGACAAAAATTGCCATTATCAGAAATGAAATGAAGGATATCACTAGAGATCTTGCAGCCATTAAAAAGATAGCCAGGGAATACTTGAGACAACTTCACACTCATAAATTTGACAACTTAGAAGAAATAGATCAATTCCTTAAAAACCACAAGCTACCAAAGCTCAAACAAAAGTAAGTGGACAATCTGAAGGGCTCTATAAGCATAAAAAAAAAAACAAAACTTTATTAATAGTTTAAAATCTCTCAAAACATAAATTTCCAAGTGCATATGATTTCACTTGAGAATTATACCAAACATTTAAAGAATATTTACCAAATTTTATGCAATCTTTCATAGAAAACAGAAGAGAAAGGAACACTGTCCAATTCAATTTACAAAACTAGTGTTACCCTAATACCAAATGCAAACAAAGTCAGTCCTCCAATAAATTGACTACAGAACAATAAATAACATGAATCTAGGCGTAAAATATATCAACAATGTATTAGCAGGCAGAATCCAATATATTCAAAAAAATTAAATAGTATCACCAAGTGAGATTATTTGTGTTTTTCAAGGCCAGTTGAACATTTGAAAAACAAACAATATCATTCACCATATCAAATAGCTAAAGAAGAAAAATCTTATGATTATGTCAATTGACAGAGGAAAACATTAAAAACCCAACACCAATTTATGATAAAAATCCTCAGAAAAATAAATCAAAGAGAAAAAAAATCTCAAAATGAAAATAAATACCCAGAAGAAGCTTACAATTACATGCTAATCAGTAACATATAATATATCAATATATGAAAGCATAATATTCACTGGTAAAGGTACATACACAGCAAAATTCAGAACTATCTAATGTATGTAATGGTGCTGTGTTAATCACTTTTAACTCTAGTATAAAAACTGAAAGACAAAAAGATTAAAAATAACTATAAATATAATATTTTATTAAAGTTTGCACAATATAAAAATACTAGCTATGATATCAAAAATATCAAAATGTTAGGTGAGGAAGAATAAAGTTTTTATAATTTGGTTATGCAATTGAAGCTAAGCTGTTATCAGTTTAAAACATACTGTTATGACTGTAAGCCTCATAACCACAAAGCAAATCTATAGTAGATACACATAAGATAAAGGTATCAAAGCATAACACTCCAAAAGTCATCAATCCACAAAGAAAACAGTAAGAGAGGAAGAAGGGAGCAAAAGAATTACAAAACAGTCAAAAAACAATTAATGAATGACAATAGTAAGTTCATACTTATCAATAATTACTTCAAATCAAATGTAAATGAATTCTGCCAGTTGCTAAGTACATCTATGTCAAATATAAATACTGTGACTTTGAAAATAGAGAATGAGTTCAGGGACCCAGTGGACCCATCATAAAAAAGCCATAAGTCTGATTTTGCTGTTGTTCAGTCGTTAAGTCATGTCCAACTCTGCAACCACATGGACTGCAGCACGCCAGGCTCCTCTGTCCTCCACTATCCCAAAGTTTACTCAAATTCATGCCCATTGAGTCAGTGATGCTATTTAACCATCTCATCCTCTGCCACTCTCTTCTTTTGTTTTTCATCTTCCCCAGCACCAAGGTCTTTTCAATGAGTCAACTCTTCAGATCAGGTGGCCAAAGTATTAGAACTTCAGCATCAGTTATTCTAATGAATATTCAGGGTTGATTTCCTTTAGGGTTGACTTGTTTGATCTTCTTGCTGTCCAAGGGACTCTCAAGAGTTTTCTCCAGCACCACAATTTGAAAGGAACAATTCTTTGGTCCTCAGCATTCCTTATGATCCAACTCTCACATTTGTATGTGACTACTGGAAAAATCACAGATTTGACCTGATTGGTAGATCAGACTTACGGATGTTTTGGGTCTCCTGGAATAAGCAATAGTTCAAAGACAGAGTCTAGAAATCCCAACTCTAATCATTTATTTTTCCCATGAATAGTAATCTATTAAAGGGATGTAGGTCCCTTTGAAAAATGTCAAGGAAGATTATTAGTACAATCACTATAATCAATTATCAATATCAGTTTTAATGAAATAAGATCCTTCTGTAAGCAGGTCTAGACTTTCCTCTACTGAAAGAGTCTAGATTTGTAAACTGGATAGAATCCAGGAATTTATTGAGAGTTCATGACTCTGTTTTGGTAATTCAAGTTAAACTTCTATTTACTTGACCTAGAAGTCTTCTGCTTATAAAGATCAAGTAAGAATTTAGTAGACTGCAAATTTAATTCTCTTTTAGAAACACCATGATCAACTGGCCAGTGTGTTAGGTCTCTGAGGCAGACTGTTTTAATTACTGTCTTGACCTTCTGTCTATTAAGACAATGATGTCTACCTGTCTTTGGGAATTAAATGTTGCCATTGGCTCCTGCCATCCTGGCATCCATCTATTCCCCACTGCATTTAAGAACCAGAGTTCAGTGGTTACAGTTTTAACTTTAATTTCTGACCTGAAGAAAAGAACAATCACAAAGATGGTGAAGAAAGCTGAGACATACTTTGCAATTTTTTTTTTTTAGAGTGCTAGTGAAATGTATCTTTTGGACCCTACCAAGGTTAGTGACCAGGTCTTGCATAATAAATCCATTCTACCATTTTAATTTCCCTGAACTTTGGATGTCTTCTTCTGTGGTCTACCAAGACTGTCATGGCATTCCGATTTCTTTTGATGTAGGCCACTTATTGGTGCAAGTTTCACTCAACTAGGCAATCAAACTGTTAGAGCTATTTCTAGTCCTTTGAGTTCAACGCTGAATCCAGATTCCCTGCTCAGTGGTCCAATATGAATAATTTAGCCTCATCCAACTTTTTCTTCCTCCACCATTATTTATCACCCTTAAAATTAATTACTATACATATTTCTTTGATTTCTATTCATATAAACTGGAAAAATCATATGGCTCTTTTGATATACAGCCCATCTCTGTGTAGTTCACACATTGTCCTTACCCTTCTGGGCTTGTTGGGACTTGAGTTCAGTCATAGGTCTTGAAGAAAATACGGGTAGAGGGGAAGTATCTTGCAAGGCAACTACTTCAGAGGATGTTATTATGGTTTCTTCAGGCAAAGCTGGTTTAAACTCTTCAGACTAGGACTGAACTCCTTAGAAAGGTGTGCCAGGCTACAGATAAAAAGGAAGAATTTAGGTTTTGATGCCAGCTTCAATGGGATCTTACAACATGTTTCTATTCTAATTCTCAAGATCCATTTTTTTCCTCAACCAATGCTTTCGCTTGAACTGAAATCTTCTTGAGGCATTAGGAGTTCAATTTGTGTTGTGATTCAGCTAATAATACAATAAGAGTTTGGCTTTGATTTTCAGAAACATCAGCCCTATGACTGCAGGACGCGACGGTTTCTTTCAGGGTAAATTTCAGAAAATTTCAGGTCATTTATGCAAAGTTTAAGCTGGAAATGTGAAGTCCTGAGCACCTTTAGATCTACTTTCTCCAGAAGTTATGAGCAAAAAGAACATTATATTCATTAATTTTACAGAACTGCTCTAAGATATAAAATACATGGTCACCCAGAAACTTATCTTTTATAAGCATTTGATTACAAGTAGGAAATGATGTTATTTTGCACATCTCCACTGCCATGTGGACTATTAGTGCTCTCTCTTCCAATGTAAATAGTCATCAGAGCCTTGAAACATAATAAGATTAGAGAACCAATTCCCCCCTCAACAAACCCCCAAACAATCCCAGAACCAAAGCAGAAAACTGTTCTTACCATTCCATTCCTCAAAACAGACTCAGACAGAAAACAAACTTGTAGTTGCCAAAGGGGTTGGGGAGGGTAAAGGATTAGGAGTTTGGGATTAGCAGGTGTAAACTATTATATGTAGGCTGGATAAATAACAAGATTCTATGATACAGCACAGGAAACTATATTCAATAAACTGTGATAAACTGTAATGGAAAAGAATATTAAAAAAGATATATATATATATGTGTGTGTGTATATATATATATATATATATATATGTATATATATATATATATATATATATAGCTAGTCACTCTGTGGTATAGCAGAAATTAGCACAACATAATAAATCCACTATACTTCAATTAAAAAGATTCTCTTCTTCAAAAAAACTCTCAGTACCAAAGTCTGAATAAGTCAGACTGAATAACTCCAGAAAAACACAACCATTTGGATATATGGGTTTGTTTACTTTAAGAAGTTAGTTTCATGATTGTGGGGGTGGCCAAATCCAAAATTAATGGGCCAATCTGGCAGGTTGTAAACTCTCATCAAAAGGCTGATATTTCTGTCTTGAAGCAGAATTTCTTCTTCTTATAGAAACCTCAATTTTTCTTCTAGGGATTGACTGAATGAGACCTACACATATTACGATGGATAAGCTCCTTTACCTTAAGTCATTTGTTTATAGATACTAATGAGATCTACCAAATACCTCCACAGTCATACCTGCATTAATATTTGGTTGAATAACTGGATATCACAGTCTAGTCAAGTAGACACATAAAATTAACCATCATTACAATTGACCCAGCAATTTCTCTCCCATGTATGCACTCAACATAAGTGGAATGTATATTCATACAAACTTGTACATAAATGTTCATAGCAGCCTCATTCATAACAGCAACAAAAAAAGGTAGAAACATATTCAATGTACAACAACTGGTGAGTGGATAAATAAATGTGGTATAGCTCCATAATGACCATATAAAACAATAAAGCACTGACACACATAGCAACATGGATGAACCCTGAAAATATGATGGCATCACAGACTGTTTGAGCAAACTCCAGGAGATCGTGAATGACAGAGAAGCCTGGCATGCTGTAGTTCATGGGGTCCCAAAGAACTGGACACAACTTACTGACTGAAAGATAATGTACATTGAGTCTGTGATGCCATCTAACCATATCCAAAAACTTAGGATGCAGCAAAATCAGTTCTAAGAGGGAAGTTTATAGCAATTTAGTCTTACCTCAGAAAACAAGAAAAATCTCAAACAACCTAATCTTACACCTGAAATAACTAGAGAAACAAGAGCAAACAAAACTTAAAGTAATCAGAAGGAAAGAAATAAAAAAGATCAGAGCAGAAATAAATGAAGTAAAGACAAAGAAAACAATAACAAAGATCAGTGAAACTAAAAACTGGTTCTTTAAAAAAATAAACAAAATTGATAAACCTTTAGATGCAACCAAAAAAAAAGCAGGGGGGGGGAGTCAAATCAATAAAATTAGAAATGGAAAAGTTACAACTAACACCGCAGAAATACAAAGGATCATAAGAGACTATTATTAGAAACTCACAGGCAAATTCTATCAAATATTTGGAGAAGAACTAACATCTGTCTTGTCTCTAATTTTCAATGCTAATATAGATATAGCCTGTGATTCTCATTCCCTGCACTTGATTCACTGTGGTGAATATATATTGGTACAGGGCAATTACAGAGGACAACTGCCAATTTGTTTTTATTGGAAATACAGTTCTTTGTGGTAAGCAGTTGCCGTACTTGAATCTACCAAAAGAAATGTTCAAAATATGTTTCCAGACTTGACTAGGATCATCCCTGCCAAATGTAGAATCTTTCATGACCAAGGCCATCCTATCATTACACAGGTTGAGGTAGAAAACCGATCCATTTGGGCTAATTGGTTTCTTTCTTCCAAGCATTTGAAACAGGGATTGAAAGATGACATGTAGTTTCTTTTGATATTCAAACTGACAAGTTGTAATGCAACAACATTTTACTACGTATATGGAAAAGCATGAAGAAAGCATTTGGCTGAGAAAAAAATTAATGAGATGCTCATACAGAAGCAGAAAGGCATGATGGTACAGTCTTAAAAGATGAAGAGAAATAGCTCTGTTTCCTGTTTTCCAGGTACCAAGTCAAGTCTTTTGAGAGTCTGACTACATTTATTGCCCTTACTCTGTTTCTTATAAATGATTTCTCCTTTTTGGCTAGGGTTAATTTGAATGACTTCTTATTCTCAACCAACAGATCATGGACCATGAAGGAAACAGGGCCATAAGCACCAGAGGCCAGGTTTCCTCAATCAAACAAAATGGAGGAGAAATAATTGTGTGGGAAATTCCAGCTAAAAGCAGCTGAGTTATTTTCACCAGTAGTAAAGAGAAAAGAAACAAACTATTTTTTTCTAAGTTAATTAATCAAGCTATTGCCTACATATTACATTTAATTTCCCAAGAGTATGCCAGTTCATAAAAACATCTGGAATCAGAAGTCCTTAGATATGTTATGAAGTAAATTCTCTGTTTTAAAAAGATTTCATTTGGGGTTAAGTTAAAAACTCCCTGACAATAAAAGAGTATGAAATAAGTAAGAATTTATAAAGCCAAATGCTCAGAGTACTGGAGTAAAAATTAATTGGTAGTGATAGACACACACCTCTCCCCGTAGAGCCCTCTCTATTCCCCAGAAACAAAGATGCATTTACTTTAACTGCAATTTTTAACCAGATATTTCTGCAAGCAAAAATTTCCAAAACTACAAGAGCCTTCTCAGGAGGGAAGGGTTATCTTGTCAAATTCCTTGAGCACTTTAAATGGCTTTTTAAATACATAATCTGATTTTGCTTACTCTTACATTTTACTTTTTTCAAAGCACTGATTCATTCATTCTGCAAACACTTATGAGTAACTTCTATGTTACCAGTTTAGTGTTAGGTTTCCAACTAAGCGGCAGGTGTGAAAGACTGTCTTTTCTCTTGAAGAATTCAAGTCAAGGAAAGAGAAAAGTAGAGAGGCAACTGTAATAGAATGCCAAGATATATGTGCTCATAAATGCTTTGAATTGAAGAAGAGAACTTACCTCATTTTGTGTAGAGATGAGAGAGTGAAAGTTCCTTGCAAGAAATAAATCATGAATAAGTCTTTCTTTTGGGACCAGAGGACTTTCTGATCAGAAGAAACAGTATGTGAGCAAAGTCATGGAGAAATTGTAAGCAGCTTTTGGTGGGAAAGAACTCTCTGCAGGGGATCCCCTTTGTCTCGTCCTTTAACTTTAAAGCAGGCACCGCCACACTCTGCACATCTTTGGCCTGATCACACCTTTAAAATCTTTTTGATCACAGGATACATTGCCTAACATGTTGGTTCTTTCCATAGGTCAAAGAAGTGGAAAGGAAGAATAAGTAATTAACAGGTAATGAGATCTCTTCCTTAGCTTCCCCTTCAGTAATGTCACAAACTGTGAACAAGAGAACATTGAAAGATCACAAAGAAGTTCTCAAGCTTGCACACAGTGGAGGAGGCGAAAACTTTGACCCCCATCTCAATGATTAATTGTAATTATTTCCCCTTTGTGGCAGCTGCGCAACGCTGGAGCGCCCATGAAGAGATAACCCACGTCCAAGGTCAGAGAAGTCCCAGCAAGACGGTAGGCCCTAGAGCAGCAGCTGCATCATGCTGGAGCAACTTTGTGGAGATACCCTATGTCCAAGGGCAAAGGAGAAGCCCCAGCAAGATGATAGGAAAGGCAAATTGGCATTTAGAATCAAACCCTATTCCCACCAGAGATGCTCAGAGGGCTTAAACAAACCTTGGATGCACCAGGATCCAGAGACTCCACAGAGACTGAGACAGAACTGTGTTTGAGCATTTCTTGTGGGTCAGCAGTGGACTGCCATGGGGGCAGCAGCTCTGAGTGCAGCAGACTTGGGTATGGCATAAGCCCTCTTGGAGGAAGTTGTCATTGACCCCACCATAGAGCTGTCAGAACTTACACAGGACTGGGAAATAGACTCTTAGAGGGCACAAACAGAATCTTGTATACCAGGACCCAGGAGAAAAGAACAGTGACCCCACAAGACACTGACCCAGACTTTCCCATAAGTGTCCATCAGTCTCCAGGGGAGGTGTGGGTAGGTGGTGGCCTGCTGCAGGGTTGGGAGCACTGAGTATAGCAGTACATGCATGGTACCTTTGAAAGAGGCCTCCATTATCTTCATTACCTCCACATACTTTGCCCTCAGATAAATAACAGGGAGGGAACACACATCCACCCATCAAGAGAAAATTGGATTAAAATTTATTGAGCATAGCCCCGCCCATCAGAACAAGAGCCACTTTCCACCTCAATCAGTCTCTCCCATCAGGAAGCCTCCATAAGTCTCTTATTCTTCTCCATCAGAGGGCAGAAAGACTGAAACCACAATCCCAGAAAACTAACCAATTTGATCACATGGACCACAGCCTTGTCTGACTCAATGAAACTATGAGCCATGCCATGTAGAACCACCCAAGGTTGACAGGTCATGGTGGAGAGTTCTGACAAAATGTGGTTCACTGGAGAAGAGAATGGCAAACCACTTCAGTATTCTTGCCTTGAGAACCCCATGAACAGTATGAAAAGGCAAAAAGATAGGACACTGAAAGATGAACTCCCCACATCAATAGGTGCCCAATATGCTACTGGAGATCAGTGGAGAAATAACTCCAGAAAGAATGAAGCAATAGAGCCAAAGCAAAAGCAACACCCAGTTGTGGATGTGACTGGTGATAGAAGCAAAGTCTGATGTTGTAAAGAGCAATATTGCACAGGAACCTGGAATGTTAGGTCCATGAATCAAGGCAGATTGGAAGTGGTCAAACTGGAGATGGCAAGTATGAACATCAGCATTTTAGGAATCAGCGAACTAAGATGGACTGGAATGGGTGAATTTAACTCAGATGACCATTATATCTACTACTGTGGGCAAGGATCCCTTAGAAGAAATGGAGTAGCCCTCATAGTCAACAAAAGAGGCCAAAATGCAGTACTTGGATGCAATCTCAAAAACGAAGAATGATCTCTGTTCATTTGCAAGGCAAATCGTTCAATATCACAGTAATCAATTACTGAACTGACCAGTAATGCTGAAGAAGCTGAAGTTGAACAGTTCTATGAAGACCTACAAGACCTCTTGATCTCTGAGAAAGGCTTTCTTATCTCTCCTTGCTATTCTTTGGAACTCTGCATTCAGATGGGAATATCTTCCCTTTTCTCCTTTGCTTTTCACTCCTCTTCTTTTCAAAGCTATTTGTAAGGCCTCCTCAGACAACCATTTTATTTTCTGTATTTCTTTTTCTTGGGGATGGCCTTGATCCCTGTCTCCTGTACAATGTCACAAACCTCCGTCCATCATTCATCAGGCACTCTGTCTATCCAATCTAGTCCCTTAAATCTATTTCTCACTTCCAATGTATAATTGTAAGGGATTTGATTTAGGTCATACCTGAACGGTCTAGTGGTTTTCCCAACTTTCTTCAATTGAATTCTGAATTTGGCAATATGGAGTTCATGATCTGAGCCACAGTCAGCTCCCAGTCTTGTTTTTGCTGACTGTATAGAGCTTCTCCATATTTGGCTGCAAAGAATATAATCAGTCTGATTTCGGTGTTGACCATCTGGTGATGTCCACGTGTAGAGTCTTCTCTTGTGTTGTTGGAAGAGGGTGTTTGCTATGACCAGTGCGTTCTCGTGGCAAAACTCTATTAGCCTTTGCCCTGCTTCATTCTGTACTCCAAGGCCAAATTTTCCTGTTACTCCAGGTATTTCCTGACTTCCTACTTTTGCATTCCAGTCCCCTATAATGAAAAGGACAACTTTTTTGGGTGTTAGTTCTAAAAGGTCTTGTAGGTCTTCATAGAACTTCAGCTTCTTCAGTGTTACTGTTCGGGGTATAGCCTTGGATTACTGTGATATTGAATGGTTTGCCTTGGAAATGAAGAGAGATCATTCTGTCGTTTTTGAGATTGCATCCAAGTACTGCATTTTGGCCTCTTTTGTTGACTATGAGGGCTACTCCATTTCTTCTAAGGGATTTCTGCCCACAGTAGTAGATATAAACGTCATCTGAGTTAAATTCACCCATTCCAGTCCATCTTAGTTTGCTGATTCCTAAAATGCTGATGTTCATTCTTGCCATCTCCAGTTTGACCACTTCCAATCTGCCTTGATTCATGGACCTAACATTCCAGGTTCCTATGCAATATTGCTCTTTACAACATCGAACCTTACTTCTATCACCAAGCGTGTCCACAACTGGGTGTTCTTTTTGCTTTGGCTCCATCTCTTCAATCTTTCTGGAATTATTTCTCCACTGTTCTCCAGTAACATATTGGGCACCTACCGACCTGGGGAGATCATTTTTCAGATTCCTATCTGTTCATACTGTTCATGGGGTTCTCAAGGCAAGAATACTGAAGTGGTTTGCCATTCCCTTTTCCAGTGGACTACATTCTGTCAGATTTCTCCACCATGACTCGTCTGTCTTACAAATAGCTGTGAAAAGAAAAGAAGCGAAAAACAAAGGAGAAGAGGAAAGATATACCCATTTGAATGCAGAGTTCCAAAGAATAGCCAGGAGACATAAGAAAGCCTTCCTCAGTGATAAATGCAAAGAAATAGAGGAAAACAACAGAATGGGAAAGACTAGAGATCTCTTCAAGAAGATTAGAGATACCAAGGGAACATTTCGTGGAAAGATTGGCTCGATAAAGGACAGAAATGGTATAGACCTAACAGAAGCAGAAGATATTAAGAAGAGGTGGCAAGAATACATAGAAGAACTGTACAAAAAAGATCTTCACGACCCAGATAATCACGATGGTGTGATCACTCACCTAGAGCCAGACATCCTGGAATGTGAAGTCAAGTGGGCCTTAGGAAGCATCATTACGAACAAAGCTAGTGGAGGTGATGGAGTTCCAGTTGAGCTATTTCAAATCCTCAAAGATGATGCTGTGAAAGTGTTGTACTCAACATGCCAGCAAATTTGGAAAACTCAGCAGTGGCCACAGGACTGGAAAAAGTCAGTTTTCATTCCAATCCCGAAGAAAGGCAATGCCAAAGAATGCTCACACTACTGCACAATTGCACTGACCTCACATGCTAGTAAAGTAATGCTCAAAATTCTCCAAGCCAGACTGCAGCAATGTGTGAACCGTGAACTTCCAGATGTTTAAGCTCGTTTTAGAAAAGGCAGAGGAACCAGAGATCAAATTGCCAACATTCGCTGGATCATCAAAAAAGTGAGAGTGTTCCAGAAAAAAAACCTCTATTCCTGCTTTATTGACTATGCCAAAACCTTTGACTGTGTGGATCACAATAAACTGTGGAAAATTCTGAAAGATATGCGAATACCAGACCACCTAACCTGCCTCTTGAGAAACTTGTATGCAGGTCAGGAAGCAACAGTAAGAACTGGACATGGAACAACAGACTGATTCCAAATAAGAAAAGGAGTATGTCAAGGCTATATATTGTCACCCTGCTTATTTAACTTATATGCAGAGTACTTCATGATAAATGCTGGGCTGGAAGAAGCAAAAGCTGGAATCAAGATTGCTGGGAGAAATATCAATAACCTCAGATATGCAGATGACACCAGCCTTATGGCAGAAAGTGAAGAAGAACTAAAGAGCCTCTTGATGAAAGTGAAAGAGGAGAGTGAAAAAGTTGGCTTAAAGCTCAACATTCAGAAAACTAAGATCATGTTATCCAGTCCCATCACTTCATGGCAAATAGATGGTCAAACAGTGGAAACAGTGTCAGACTTTATTTTGGGGGGCTCCCAAATCACTGCAGATGGATATTGCAGCCATGAAATTAAAAGATGCTTACTCTTTGGAAGGAAAGTTATGACCAAACTTGACAGCATATTAAAAAGCAGAGACATTACTTTGCCAACAAAGGTCCATCTAGTCAAGGCTATGGTTTTTCCAGTAGTCATATATGGATGTGAGAGTTGGACTATAAAGAAAGCTGAGTGCCGAAGAATTGATGCTTTTGAACTGTGGTGTTGGAGAAGACTCTTGAGAGTCCCTTGGGCTTCACAGAGATCCAACCAGTCCATCCTAAAGGAGATCAGTCCTGGGTGTTCCTTGGAAGGACTGATGTTGAAGCTGAAACTCCAATACTTTGGCCCCCTGATGCAAAGAGCTGACTCATTTGAAAAGACCCTGATGCTGGGAAAGATTGAGGGCAGGAGGAGAAGTGGACGACAGAGGATGAGATGGTTGGATGGCATCACCAACTCAATGGACATGAGTTTGGGTAAACTCTGGCAGTTGGTGATGGACAGGGAGGCCTGATGTGCTGCAGTCCATGGGGTCGCAAAGAGTCAGACACGACTGAGTGACTGAACTGAACTGAATTGATTTCCCCTTTCCCTTTTATACATTTCACAGACATGTCCAAGCAGAAATTTCAGAGATGGTTTTGGGGAACCCTGAATCTAGCATTCTGATGAAAAGCAACTTGCCTTTCTACCAACATTTGCTTGTGAAACTAGTATTCATCTTAGAGTTCAACAGTAAAATGGTAGAATGTGATGTAGGTGCTCTGGGTGGGGAGGCAGTGGTAATAGTTGGCAGGAGATGAAGGAGGTGTAAGGTCTAGAAGGGGTTTATGGACTATGCTTAGGAACTGAGATTTTATCTTAAAGGATTTGAAGACATATTGAAGCCTCTAAGCAAAGAAATGACATGTTTAAATTTCATATTTGTCATTTTTTTTAATTAAATAATGAAGAGTTACAGCAGCTACCATTTTCCAACATCTCTAATAAGTTAATGAATCCTGTGCAAAATAACTAATATTCAGCAAAAGCTGAGCAAGAAGTTACAGAAAATTTTCTCAAAATTTTCTGAGTTTACCATGCAATAGTTTTAAAACCAGAACTGAAAATTATATCTGAGTTTATGTCCTTTTTGCTTCCTAAATCAGAATCCAGTTTTCAGAAGTTAAACTCCACAGCCTCTTTAATGTGTTGTTCTTGATGCTTTCCCTGGCATAGGTCTTTGGGCTCATACAGAAGCCAAGGCCATTGCCTCTCATCACAGTGACTGACTTGAGAGATAGAATGATTTCTTAGTATTCACACTAATTTGAACCAGCTAGTATGTCATACGTCACTGGTTATGAACGTCATACCCCTCAACATTTTTTGTGTCTCTATTATGTAACTTTTTTTGCTTCACATTAAACTGCATTTTCTTTGACGTCAAGAAATAAAGTTTATTTTCTTTCCTAATAATAATGATACAAAAATTACTTAAACTGTGCCAAGACACTGTTCTACAATTTTTTTTTTAACAAATTAATTCTCAATTCAACCCTGTAAAACTAGTATTGCTCCTGTCTTAAAGATAAGAAAACTAAGATACCAAGTGGTTCAGAATGGTCTGAATCACTCATCAAGTAAGTGCTGGATTCAGGATTTGATTACAGGCTACGTGAATCTTCACTAGACTATCATGTGTTTTTTACCAGGCTTGGCATCACAGAATTCAGAAATAAATACTGATGAATGAAGGAACACATTAATTAATCATCATATGTTGAAAATGAACTTCTCTTAAGTAGTCATTCTCCAAAATAAGGTTGCTCACAAGATGTTTGTAATATCTAAACATGGAAAGATTTAAATTAAGTGCTGGTAATATATGCAAACAATAGTGCACTGCACACAGAGACTGAGTGTATATTTTGTCAAATAGTTAGACCAAATGAACATTCTAATTGCCAAATTTGACTTTCTTAAGCGCATCCTGGTTATGAGGTATTCTAAACATCAATCGTGAAAACACTAGCCTGGTCTCTACTCTTTCTGAGGATTCTTCTTACACCATCTGGTTGCAGACATATGTTAGGAGCATGTAAACTCTTCTGCAAACTTAGAAGCACTAGTTCATGAGCCTTCTCATCCATCATTCACTTACTGGGAAACTTCTTTGTCTTACTTTTTGCTTTACTTCTAACCTACCTTTATCCACTTCCCTATCTCTACTATTTTCCTGGACCTCTAAGCTCACTGGTTCACATTCAACACCTCCATTTTAAGCCAGCGTAGCCTCTGTATCACACCGTCCAATGCTGACCTCCAACTGCCTCCATGTTCTCCACAAATATCAGGAATTCCACAAACTGACTGTAAATCTCAGGGCCCCCTGGGTGAAGCATAGCTTTCTTCTTGCTTCCACACTCATAGCAGAGGGACCATATTTATAAAGTTTCATTTTTAATTGTATCTTCCTATTTAGCTCACTCACTTTACCCATATACTGTGAAGAATTGTTTCATAAAAGTTTAGTGCACAGAATCAAGTCATGTGGATTAGGTAGGAAACTTTGCAACTGATTTGCCCATTGAGCCAGATAAACATGGACTTCTTTGTCTGTCTCTCATCCCTATCTGTCTACAGGTACTGTTTAGTACCAGTGACAGAACATATGGAAGGTAACACTCAAAGCATCTTTTCAGCGTCAGAATAAAAAAAAAAAAATCAGAATATTTAAGTATACTATTCACGGATCAGAATTTAAGCTGGCTCATTTTTTTATATATGGAAAATGTTTCTTTGTTAATAACATAATAAATGTTGACGTCTAGGTGGGTCAAATATAGAATTAAGTAAGATAATAAAATAAGTATTTTTTAACGAAACGAGTGAGATTCTCCCATATTGAATTTCAACTATAAAGGGCTCATTTTTCCTTGTACAGCCTTTGAAATCAAACATATTTTTGGTACCTTTCACTACTGATCAGGGTTAGGCTTAACGTTGTAGCACTGAGAACTGAAAACACATCATTTTTCTCTTTTAATTGATAGAAATAATGAATGTAACTTTATATTACTATGTTCATACTTACATCTTTCTATTTAGTACAATACAATTTACCTTTTCTTTTTTAGTAAAATGTAGGACATTATTTCACTGCTGATGGTGATTGCAGCCATGAAATTAAAAGACGCTTACTCCTTGGAAGGAAGGTTATGGCCAACCTAGATAGCATATTTAAAAGCAGAGGCATTACTTTGCCAACAAAAGTCCGTCTAGTCAAGGCTATGGTGTTTCCAGTGGTCATGTATGGATATGAGAGTTGGACGGTGAAGAAAGCTGAGCACCGCAGAATTGATGCTTTTGAACTGTGGTGTTGGAGAAGACTCTTGAGAGTCCCTTGGACTGCAAGGAGATCGAATCAATCCATCCTAAAGGAGATCAATCCTGGATGTTCATTGGAAGGACTGATGTTGAAGCTGAAACTCCAATACTTTGGCCACCTCATGCGAAGAGTTGACTCATTGGAAAAGACTCTAGTGCTGGGTAGGATTGGGGGCAGGAGGAAAAGGGGACGACAGAGGATGAGATGGTTGGATGGCATCACCGACTCGATGGACATGGGTTTGGGTAGACTCTGGGAGTTGGTGATGGATAGAGAGGCCTGGCGTGCTGTAATTCATGGGGTCGCAAAGAGTCGGACACGACTGAGCGACTGAACTGAGGACATTATTTAGAAAGGTGTTATTATCAATACAGAATTCTAATAGCTGGAGTTCAAGTTTTATGGTTTAGAGCTTAGTGGCTCACAACTTGGTAAATAAGCACCTCTCTGAGCCTTTTAAATAGTATTTGTGCAGAGTAAACTTTATGAGTTAGCTATAAAATTATAATTTGGTTATGAAGAGGAAACCTCATTTAGTGGCACTCAACAAACTAATATAGTGACCCTAAATCCCAACTTGACAGTTTAGTTATTACAACATACCACTATGAAGCCTATTAACAGGCTTAATTAAGACATCAATCACCTATCAGAACATCAATAATTCTACAATAACTCTTTTTATGGCATTTTTAGCAATTTGCTCTAATGCACAGGGGGCCATGTACAAATGAATTGGATATTAGGGGCCCTGATAAGAATAGGCCTTTTGGCAAGCTTTCCCAGCCCCGGCACTTTCACAAGCTCACTGGAAAACAGACAGAATATCCTCTAAGAAGGACAGAGTGAAATCTGAGCTCTCATCCACTTAGCAATCCACTATGTTGCCAGGTTTTTAGATCTACTTATGCATTCAGACAGAATAATACAGGCCACTGGACATTTCTAAGGTTGTAGATTCTGTTTTGTTCAGGCTGCACTATCCAGAAAGCCATCTACACAGAACAAATCACTTACATGGTAGCCACTTTGTACAAAGCTGTGTAGGCAAACTTTTAGAAGAGCACATGAACACTTTTGACCTACTGTGTTAATGGACTTGATTTTCTCAACTGAATATCTCTATAATAAATCAAGTACCCTTTAGCAAGACAAGTTTAAGGGGAGGGCATTATTTGTAAATCTTCATGAAGTCTCAGGTGCTTAGTCTCTCAGTAGTGTCTGACTTTTTGCAAGCCTATGGACTGTAGCCCACCAGATTTCTCTGTCCATGGGGACTCTCCAGGCAGCAATACTAGAGTGGGTTTCCAAGCCCTCCTCCAGGGCATCTTCCCGACCCAGAGATTGAACCCAGGTGTCCCGCACTGCAGGTGGCTTCTCTACTGTCTGAGTCACCAGAGAAGCCCTCATGAAGTCACATACTTTATTTTATTCTAATGTAGACTTTACTATTTCCTAACCGATCTATAAGTTGGGAAATTGACAGAACAATTAATATCCCCCAGTGAAATCACTCTGGCTTCAGCCTTCATGGATCATCACAGTGTCTGAGGGAAGAGGATGGGTCAACAGGATATGTGAGGGAGGAGAAAACAAGTTGGCAGTGAATGAATTCACTGGAAGAATAGCAATTTCAAAATTTCCAGAAAATAGAAACTTCATGGTTGGGCAGGGGGTGGGTTAAGTCGATGGGAAGATGGTAATGGTGAGGATATGGCTGATCTAGTGAGAATATAATCCTTAACATGGTGTTACCAACTGATTGTCAGGCTGACAACACACACTGAATAAGAAACACATGAGATATAGTTTTGAAGGACCAAAAATCTTCCTAGGCTTGCACCTTGCACATCACTGAATAAGAAACACATTATGAGATATAGTTTTGAAGGACCAAAAAATCTTCCTAGGCTGGGGTGTCTTCTGAAAGTTGGTCACTTGATTATGTTCCTAATATTAGTCATTAATTTAAATTAGTGGGTTGAAGTTTTAAAAAATAAAAGTGTTAGCACTTGAAGGGCAATGCTTTCAATCACAGCTAGGTATTTACACATTTGAGTGAATTAGTTAACTATTTTTCCAAAAAAAAAAAGTCCATGAAGGTAAGAGTAGGTCAGTTTTGAGAGAGGAAATAGGTTGGGATTGTTGGAAGAGGTGTGTAAATTTTGACTATAGGCAAACAAGGGTGGGGGCAGATTTCATATAAATACTTAAGAAAGGAAGAGACAGATTACCTACCTTGAGAGGCCCACAAAATGAGGAGGATATCACTGAGTTAAAGGAATACTAATGATTCTTTTACTGCTTACTTAGTTAAATAACTTTAACCACTGTCAATCAAATCCCAGGCTTCCCTGGTAGCTCAACTGATAAAGAATCAGCCTGCAATGTAGGAGACCCCAATTCGATTCCTGTGTCAGGAAGATCCTCTGGAGAAGGAATAGGCTACCCACTCCAGTATTCTTGGGCTTCCCTGGTGGCTCAGATGTTAAAGAATTGGGCTGCAATGCTGGAGACCTGAGTTCGATCCCTGGGTTGGGAAGATCCCCTGGAGGAGGGCATGGCAACCCCCTCCAGTATTCCTGCCTGGAGAATCTCCAAGGACAAAGGCACCTGGCAGGCTGCAGTCCATGGGGTCTCAAAGAGTCTGACACAGCTGAGCAACTAAGCATAGCACAGCACAATCAAACCCCCAAAGATCAAATCCCCCAAAATATCAAGGCTTTTCTTCTATTTCAGATCTTTGGAAACCATACCTCCAAGGTTCCTACACCCATCTGCATCAAGTTAGTAAAAAGGGAAAGATGTATATGATACATCAATTGCAAAGGAGTTTAGGAAATGGGCTTAGTGAAAGCTGACTGATCTCTGACACACCGGCATTTTCTTGATCCCCAGAGGAGGCTCTGCATCTCACAGTCTCCGTCTACAGTTGGTCATAATAAGACAGAAAGAGATGTATATAAAGTGAGTGGCAAATGGAGAAAGATTCTTCATTGTATTCAGTTTTGGTAATATTTTTTTTTTTTGAAATGTGCCTATTGGTGGAGGAGAAATTGATATTTGAGTAAATAGGACTCACAGAACCAGACTGGAATTTTCTGCTTGGTTGATACTTACAACAGTTATGATGCTTGAAACTAAAGCCACATAATCCTGTTAAATGAGTTGAATAGGGAAAAATAGTCTTGGGACTCCTACTCTTCCTCCTGCCCCCAGCTATGCTGAGTTTATTAAGACTAAAACTTATCCAGTGGTTTTCCCAGTTAAAATACCAAAAATATTAAGTCTATGTCTATTCTAATCCAAAATATCATGGAGGTGGTTGTAAGTCTATTATTTACTTCTCAGCTAGGGGCCTTAGTAAGGATATGGGTTCAGTAGTATATCTTAAATACCATGGATTTTAAAGACTGAATAATAATCTGTAAAATGTGATCCCGTAAGTATGGAGAGAGATGATCAACCTGACTTTCCACTAAATTAAAAAAAAAAAAAATTCTGAAAGTTCCCTGGTGGTCCAGTGGTTAAGAATTGCTTGTCAGTGCAGGAGACACAGATTTGATACTCAGTCTGAGAAAATTACACATGCCATGGGGCAACTATTGAGCCCCAGAGCCACAGTTACTGAGCCCATGGGTCACAATTACTGAAGCCTGCATGCCCTAAAAGCCCATGCTCCACAACAAGAAAAGCCACCTCAGTAAGAAGCTTGTGCACCACAAAGAGAGAGTAGCTCCCACTCACTGCAACAAGAAACCCCGGGCATAGTAGCAAAGACCCTTCACAGCCAAAAAGTAAGTAAATAATGTATATATTTTTAACTCACTTTTGGTTGCTGCCCCAAGTTTGCACATCTGACTCTCGCAAAAGCGTTTTTGAAAGTTGTCAAGTCTCAAGTCTGACATTGTGATCTCACAGCAGGACTACAAACCCACTCCATGCAGCCAGGATTTTGATTTAAGAACCCTAAACCCTTGTGTCCACAAGCTCCAGTATTCCTGGAACTGACAGTTATACAAGTACACTGGAAGCATTATAAAATGTAATTATTAAAAGAAACAATGAGAAAGACAACACTTCTTCTACGGTTCATTTCTTTTCCATGTTAATGAAAATGACTTTCTCTCGATATTTTCCTTGAGTGTTCAATCTCTATAGTGGAATATGGCTATAGTTGAGTAACGTTAGATCAGTGCCTCGGAGAAGGCAATGGCACCCCACTCCAGTACTCTTGCCTGGAAAATCCCATGGACGAAGGAGCCTGGTAGGCTACAGTCCATGGGGTCGCTAAGAGTCGGACACGACTGAGAGACTTCACTTTCACTTTTCCCTTTCATGAACTGGAGAAGGAAATGGCAACCCACTCCAGTATTCTTGCCTGGAGAATCCCAGGGACGGCAGAGCCTGGTGGGCTGCCGTCTATGGGGTCGCACAGAGTCGAACACGACTGAAGTGACTTAGCAGCAGCAGCAGCAGCAGCAGCAGTTCAGTGCCTAATGTTGCATCCCTAAGTCATTTTGCAAAACATTCTTGTACAATTGATCATTAGAACTTGAGGATCATCATTCATTTTAAACCAAAACCATACAAAGCATAAATGTCCACAATGATGAACAGCTCCTTAAAAACTTGTGAGAATAATTGCAGGTTTCTCACAATTGCAGAGTCAGTTTTAAAAGAGAAATAGTGTTGGTATTTTTCTCATTCTTTCTGATAAGGGATGTATCTATGCTCATAGCATAAGGTGACTCATCACGACCTTGTCACAGTACATGGACAGAAGGTAAAAGCCAGAACTCCAACATTATCCAGCAGCTGTCACTTCCATTTAAGAGACCAACATACTTCCTGAGGCAACCTTTCCCAAGTTGTTCACCTAATAACTGAGAAAACCTGGAAGAAGTTTTCTCCAAAATAAATTTAGGAATTGACAACTTGAAATGCTAAGCTAGTCTTAATAGCATTGTTCAAAAATGATATTTTTTCTCTTATATTGGGAATTAATTCAGATTTTTGAGGATCTTATGAGGTCATGTCTTTCTTTTGGTTATAAGGAGTGCGTTTTTTCCAGGGATTTCCCAGAGAGTTGAAGGGTTAAGACTCTGTGCTTCCACTTCAGGGGCATGGGTTCTATCCCCAGTTGGGGAGATCCTGCAGGACAAGGCAAAAAAAAAAAAAAAGAGAGAGAGAAAGAGTGCTTTTTCCAGTTATCGTTTAGTCTGGAATTTTATGTAGCATACATATTTATAAGGCAATATATTTTACTTGCTATCATTAAGTAGAAAGAAAAGCATTTGTACCTTCATACCAAACTTGTCAATTTGCCTTATGGAGAAGGGGACTTACTTTTGCCATTTCTTTTCCTATGGAAGAAAGTATCAGTTAGGAATTATAATTCTCCTAAGAGTAACAGAATTGTGACAAGTTCCTCCAAAAAAAAAGCAGTTTAAGCAAATTAGGGAATTTATATGTCCCTCTAGGAAGGGTCTTTTAATTTCATGGCTGCAGTCACCACCTGCAGTGATTTTGGAGCCCCCAAAAATAAAGTCTCTCACTGTTTCCCCATCTATTTGCCATGATGTAATGGGACCGGATGCCATGATCTTAGTTTTCTGAATGTTGAGTTTTAAGCCAACTTTTTCACTTTCCTCTTTCACTTTCATCAAGTGGCTCTTTAGCTCTTCACTTTCTGCCATAAGGGTGATGTCATCTTCATATCTGAGATTATTGATATTTCTCTCAGCATTCTTGATTCCAGCTTGTGCTCCATCTAGCCCAGCACTTCTCATGGTGTGCCCTGCATGTAAGTTAAATAAGCAGGGTGACAATATACAGCCTTGACATACTCCTTTCCCTATTTGGAACCAGTCTGTTGTTCCATGTCCAGTTCTAACTGTTGCTTCCTGACCTGCATACAGATTTCTCAAGAGGCAGGTCAGGTGGTCTGGTATTCCCATCTCTTTCAGAATTTTCCACAGTTTGTTGTGATTCACACAGTCAAAGGTTTTGGCATAGTCAATAAAGCCGAAGTAGATGTTTTTTGGAAATCCTTTGCTTTTTTGAAGATCCAATGGATGTTGGCAATTTGATCTCTGGCTCCTCTACCTTTTCTAAATCCATCTTGAACATCTGGAATTTCACAGTTCATGCACTGATGAAGCCTGGCTTGGAGAATTTTGAGCATTACTTTGCTAGCGGGTGTGGTGAGTGCAATCGTGCAGTAGTTTGAGCATTCTTTGGCATTGCCTTTCTTTGGGATTGGAATGAAAACTGACCTTTTCCAGTCCTGTGGCCACTGCTGAGTTTTCCAAATTTGTTGGCATGTTGAGTACAGCACTTTCACACATCATCTTTGAGGATTTGAAATAGCTCAACTGGAATTCCATCACCTCCACTAGCTTTGTTCATAGTGATGCTTCCTAAGGCCCACTTGACTTCACATTCCAGGATGTCTGGTTCTAGGTGAGTGATCACACCATCCTGGTTATCTGTGTCATGAGGACCTTTACTATATAGTTCTTCTGTGTATTCTTGCCACCTTTTCTTAATATCTTCTGCTTCTGTTAGGTCTATAACATTTTTGTCCTTTATTGTGCTCATCTTTGCATGAAATGTTCCCTTGGTATCTCTAATTTTCTTGAACAGATTTCTAGTCTTTCCATTCTATTTTTTCCCTCTATTTCTTTGCATTGATCACTGAGGAAGGCTTTCTTATGTCTCCTTGCTATTCTTTGGAACTCTGCATTCAAATGAGTGTATCTTTCCTTTTCTCCTTTGCCTTTCGCTTCTCTTCTTTTCACAGCTATTTGTAAGGCCTTATCAGACAACCATTTTGCCTTTTTGCATTTCTTTTTCTTGAGGATGATCTTGATCGCTGCCTCCTGTACAATGCCATGAACCTCCATCCATTTTTCTTCAGGCACTCTGTCTATCAGATCTAATCCCTTGAATCTATTTGTCACTTAGTTACTTGTAAGCCATGAAATTAAAACATGCTTGTTCCTTAGAAGAAAAGTTATGACCAACCTAGACAGTATATTTAAAAGCAGAAACATTACTTTGCCAACAAAGGTCTGTCTAGTCAAAGCTATGATTTTTCCAGTAGTCATGTATGGATGTGAGAGTTGGACTATGAAGAAAGCTGAGTGCTGAAGAATTGATGCTTTTGAACTGTGGTGTTGGAGAAGACTCTTGAGAGTCCCTTGGACTGCAAGGAGATCCAATCAGTCCATCCTAATGGAAATCAGTCCTGAATATTCATTAGAAGGACTGATGCTGAAGCTGAAACTCCAATACTTTGGCCACCTGATGCAAAGAACTGACTCCTTGGAAAAGACCCTGATGCTGGATAAGATTGAGGGCGGGAGAAGGGCACGACAGAGGATGAGATGGTTGGATGGCATCACCGACTCAATGGACATGAATTTGAGTAAGCTATGGGAGTTGGTGATGGACAGGGAAGCCCGACATGCTGCAGTCCATGGGGTTGCAAAGAGTTGGACACGACTGAACGACTGAACTGAACTGACTAGTAAGGGTAACTCTCAAGATAAGCTATTCAATACTAGCATCACACTTCATGTTGTCATGCGTTACTCAGGCTACTAACCCTCATATTAGTTCTCATAAGATGGTTGCTGTGCCTGCAGCCATTGCATCTGAGTTCCAGGTTAGTGGACAAAACAAGGCCAAGTATGAAAGCTAGTACATCCTTAGAGTATGCCACACTCTGAAGCTCTACTCAACAACCTCCATTAACACCACACAGGACAGACACAGACATCAGTACCTCAAATGGGAGTGATAAATATTGCTTCTAACTGGACACACATGAGTCTGAACAAAATATAAGTTATGTTATTAAGGAAGAAAAAGAGAATGAGTATAAATAAGTAGCTCATGGTCTTTGTCATAGGATGACTAGAAGAGAAAGCTCTGCTCTGCCTCCTCTCCTGGGCCCCATCACCCACTTTCAATCTATTTCCCAAAGAGGTAGATTAGCCATCATAATTGATCAGAGATTAAAATTAATTAATTAGTCCTCTACTAGGAAGCAGAATGCATGTCCTAAAAGACACAGACATGCTTCTTGAATCTTTTTACGTGTCCTATACCAAACTATAGACCTCTGTGCATAAATTTCACTAGACAGAACTCCAAAGGGGAGGAGGAAGCTGAGAGGCATCATGAATCCCCCAGACAAATCAGCCTATGTCTTGTTTAAATCTTGAAATTTGCATGATTTTAAAGTGTTTTGTATTTCCTGGCTTTTGGCTTCTTTTCCTTTTTGTCTATCACACTCCTTTTCTGTCTCTGGTCACTCAAAGATTCCTCTGATGTGCCCCATCAAGGAAGCTTTCCTACCTGGAATCCTTGGGCAGCATTGGTGAGCTTCTCCTTGCCTGTGCTCATCCTCACGCTCCTCCCAGGGTTTTTAGGGCACTTACTCATCAGTCCCCTCAAGAAGGAAATGGCAACCCACTCCATCATTTTGGCCAGGAGAATTCCATGGACAGAGGAGCCTGGCAGGCTACAGTCCATGAGGTCACAGTCGGACATGACTGAGCAACTAACACACACACATGCACCATATCACAAATATCACAAATATTTACTTGTTTCTCCTCCACTAGGTGGTAGATCCTTAAAGGACAGGGATGAAGGCTTGACTCTTTTTGTACCTTCAGGGACTAGCAATATCTTGTCACATAATTCTTAACTGATAGTAATTAGGGTTATTATTTAATATAGAACTGGAAACAGCCCTGAATCTTCAGAACTAAGTTGGTGAAAGTATTCTTTCAGAAGAAGTTTGGAAACTTAGTCAAGATCTTTATTTGTAGGAGTGGTTTAAAAAGTATGTTTTAAAACAGAAATAGGCTCACAGACATAGAAAACAAATTTATGGTTACCAAAGGAAAAGGAGGGGGTGTAAATTAGGAGCTTGGGTTTTACAGATACACACTACTGTGTATGAAATAGATAAACAGCAAGGACCAACTGAATAGTACAGGGATATATTCAAGATATATTTAATATCTTGAAATAATCTATAATGGAAAAGAATCTAAAAAAAGACAAGTGCTACTAGTGGTAAAGAACCCACCTGCCAGTGCAGGTAGATAGAAGAGATGAGGGTTCGATGCCTGGGTTGGGAAGACTCCCTGGAGCAGGAAATGGCAACCCACTTCAGTATTCTTGCCTGGAGAATTCCATGGATAGAGGAGCCTGGCAGGTTACAATCCCTAGGATTGTTAAGAGTCAGACACCACTGAATTGACTTAGCACGCATGCTCATATATGCACACACACACACACATCACTGAATCACTTTCTGTACACCTGAAATTAACACAATATTGTGAATCAAGTACACTTCAATTTACAAAAAAACAAAAACACCCCCTCTGCACCCCCCCACCCCCCCAAAAAAAAACTCAAAAAATGAGCTCGGAGCTTAGATTTTATACAGGAAAGAGTTTCTAGCATAATTAAATAATATTATTTTATTTATGTTATGGTTTTTTTTAATACATAGCAAGTCATTTGATTCCCACTTATGGACATGATATAAAGTGTACTGTTAAATAAATGTTTTAAATAGATGTTTTCTATTGATTAAAAGTATTTTAAAATGGGGCTATGGCAGAGGATTTTAAACAGGATTTGTATATCAGAGTTATTCATGCTCTGTCCTACCTTCAACACTCAGATTCATAATCAATAGATTTGAAGCGGAATCAGGCTTCTGTATTGTTAAGTATCCCCAGGGACTCTGTTTCACAAGCTAGACTGGATTTGGGAGGAGAGAAACAGTGGCCACAGGTTCTTCTACTCCCCTCCCCTGTAAACAGCTGGGCTGTGGTCAGCTGTACAAATGTGGGAGCTCTCCATCAGGCTAGTGGAATCTCCTGGGGAACTTCCAAACCTCCAGATGCCCAGACTATACCCAGGAGAATTCAACTGGAATCTCAGGGGAGGGGCTTAGTCATCAGAGCATTTTAAAGCTCCTGGGAACATTCAAATAAGAGCCTAAGTTAAGAATCAGTGGCCCACGGAGATTCTGTAAGAATTTTCATCTGCTGCTACAAAACAATAAGAAAATGAAACATGAACAAATAAATTCAACCCTGCAGTGACATTTCAATATTACTGTATACATGCGTAATTCATACCAGCTAGACATTGCCTGGGTATTAAGTTACTGCTTTGTTTCAGATGCTCTTGCTGGTCTGCTCTGCCCATTAGTGCATACCTATTTCCCTGGCCTGTGAACACCTCATCTTTCCTCTTCACTCCGGAATCTTTGAACCTCGGAATTTTGTTCTCAAATGAATTCTGGACCACTGCTTTCTCTGATCCTTGCGCATCATTCTCTTTCTGATAATGGCTTGCCTGCTTGAGTCTTTTCCGTGACTTACTTTCCCTCTGAAACTTATCTGATCCCCTGAGTATTTCATCTTTACCATGTTCAGCTTTCTCTGCATTCTCAATCTTGCTTACACATGCATGCTTAGTCCCTCAGTCATGTCCAACTCTTTGGGACCTCATGGACTATAGCCCTCCAGGATCCTCTGTCCATAGAATTGTCCAGGCAAGAATACTGGAGTGGGTACAATTTCCTGCTCCATGGGATCTTCCCAACCCAGTGATAAAAGCCATGTTTCTTGAGTCTCCTGCACTGGCAGGGAGATTCCTTACCACTAAGCAGCCTGGGAATTCAATACACATCACTTAAAATGTATGACTCTGGTCAGTTTCTCTTCTTCACGCATATATTCTTCTCGTCACTGCTGATATCAAGTGGATATTTTTTCTTTATATAGTAAAAAATATATTTCTTTTTTATATTTATATATATATATTTTAAAATTTCTTTATATAATAAGTACTTTCAGTGGCTATTGTGGGGGGCAACCTGACAAGCAGGACGTGCTTTGGGAAATTGCCTTGTTAACTCAAGGGTTAAGTCCAGGGCAACCTGCAAGCAGGATTGCTTTGGGAGCTGCCTTGTTAACTCAAGGGTCAAGTCCAGACATAGCTCTCTGTCCCGCCACCTCTTATTGTTTACTAGGGAAACTCCTTGCAGCTTTCTGGAGCGCATCTGACGCAGGACAAATGGCTTTTATGACCTGAGTCCTGAGAAACAGAATCATGGGAAAATCATGGGAGCTTGATTAATAGATTTATGTTCTTTAGGTGATTTCTGATGCATGTTATTTAGGTGATTTTTTGATGATAGTATTGTATAAGAATTTCCTGGTATAAGGGTATAAAATTCTGTGTGTAAAAATAAACAGGCATCACTGGCATTACAGGTTGCAGTGATCCTCTCAACCCCCGCTGTGTCTGTGTCTGTGTCTCTCTGTGTCTGTGTCTGTTTCTTTTCTCAGCCGAGGACTCCCGCGTCCGTGCCTACGTTGACTCATCGGCTGGTTCCGACAGCTATGTCTCCAGGATTAGGTCTTCATCCACATATGAAATTCCATTTTTATTTTTAGGAAAATATTTTCCTAATACCTGTTGTGATTTAGAGCATTCCCAAAGCACATATTTTTAAAAACTCTTTCGACTAACTGAAGTTTGATGTTAGGTTTGGTTAAACTATTCTTTGGCTTTAAAATTTTAATTAAAGGAAAATATTTTTAAAAATCTCCTCCTTACCAACTTTCAATATTCCTTCCCATTTCTTTTTTTTACCATATCACGTTCTTAACAATTCCTAGGTCATGTGATTTCATTTATTCTGAATTTGAAATTTTTACAATATTGTCACATATTCTAGAACTATGAAGACGGAAATTCCATGGTTGGGAAAGGATTTCTGAGTCTGGTTTATACCTAACTTAAAATCTAACATTTACTGGTAAAATTAGGCAAAATTCCAGAATTAACTTCATTATATATGTTTCGCGATCCAATTAAAAAGAGAACTTGCTATTTTCCTAGAGTTCTTATAAAGATCTTTTTCCTTTTTTTATTTTTTAGTTTTCACGAGTTATTACAAGTCATCTTGGTATTTGACTTCAGGCTTAGCAAGGGATATTATATATACTTTGTGAAAAACTGAGATATCTTAATATAGAATATTTGTCACCATAACCTGGTATTTTGTAGTTGAGATTTTATCGATTGATTCTTACAGGTGCTGCTGAGCTGAGAAGCAAATATTGACAAATTGAAAGGCCCAATTATAGTTTCTATTGAAACGAAAGTAGTGGGAACTTTCCTGAACAGGATACTGTACTTTATTCTGTTGAGCAAAAACCTGAAGGAGTATGAAGGAGGAAGTCAAGGGGTCAGACAGAAACACTAGATTACTGCAATATGAAAAATGAAAGGAAATAGTAATTTATGTTAGCTTCACCTCTTTGCTGCCAATAGTCAGAACTATATAAATGGTGTTAATATCCTTACAAAAGATTTTATGTTTCTATAAGCATTAATGGAAATAGCATTCTAGTTTCATGTTTGTTGATGCTTCGTGGCTATAGAGGAGTAACTAGAAATGATCTCTTTCCAGGATACCAATCAGGACATTTTCACACCCAGGGCATCCAAACTGAAGCTAATCCACTTCATTCTTTGCAGCAGGTAGTAGCAGACAAACAATGACAAAGAAGATGCCATTCGAATAGCCTCTATTTTCACTTTCAACTGAGAATAAAGGCAATTTATTAGAGCAGAGGATGTCTTACTAAATAATTTTGTAGCATTCTTTGTAGTCATGGTGCTACCTTAATAAATTAACTCTAGTATGGAGAGAACAAAAAACAACAACAACAACAACAATTTGCTCTGTTCTTATTCTAAAAACTCCCAAAGTGTACAATGAAAACACCCCTCAATATTTATACCTTCCATACTTTTTGTCATTGTTTATCTTTGAAATACCAAACAAATCATGTCCTAGAAGCAATAAGTCACTGAATCCTTCTGCAGTTTCAAGGAATAAGTTGAGATGATTCCAAGATATATAGTGCTGAGCAGTGGACCTATTTCTTTGTTATTCAATTGCTCAGTCATGTCCAACTTTTTGTGACCCCATGGACTGCAGCACACCAGGCTTTGCTGTCCTTAACTATCTCCCAGAGTTTGTTTCAACTCATGTCCATTGAGTCAATAATACCATTAAACCATTTCATCCTCTGTCATCCCTTCTCCTGCCCTCAATCTTTCCAAGCATCAGAGTCTTTTCCAATCAGTCATCTCCTCACATCTGGTGGCCAAAGGATTGGAGCTTCAGCTTCAGTGTCAATGAATGCTGAAGTCCTTCCAATGAATATTCAGGGTTGATTTCCTTTAGGATTGACTAGTTTGATCTCTTTGCTGTACAAGGGACTCTCAAGAGTCTTCTCTAGCATCACAGTTCAAAAGCATCAATTCTTCAGCACTCAGCCTTCTTCATGATCCAACTCTCATGTTCATGAGCAGTAGACCTAATTCTTAAATGTAAGTAACTCATTAATATTTTGGAAAAAGGCATTATGTGTTGTTGAGTTTATATCACTGTATTATATGTTTCCTTCTTTCCTCCGAATGTCATTAGAGCAAAGGAGAGTTTTACAGAGGTTGCAAGTAGCAGTACTTTTCATTCTCAGATTTTTTTTATCTAGATACCACATAGATCTGCTGTCTGCCATGATAGCCACTAGCCATATGTGGCTACTGAGCTCTTGTAATGTGGCTGGTCCAAGCTGGGATGTGCTGTAATTGTAAGTTACATACAAGGTTTCAAAGGTTTAATACAAAGATAATGTAAAATATCTCATTAATAGATTTATATTGGTTAAATTATAAGATAAAAATTGTGGATTTGTTGGTAAAAATATCATTAAAATTAATTTTACCTTTTAAGAAACTTTTTAATGTGGCAACTAGAGAATCTGAAATCGCATATTAGATCTCTTGCATTAGATCTCTACTGAATGTTGCTGAGGCAAGTTGAGCTATGCTATGAGTTTCTCTTTCTCAAAATGATGCACACAGATATTTATAAGCAACTCCTGACTGACAATATCATCAAAGGAGCTATAGTAAAGTACTGAAAACACTTCTCACTTGGTCTGAAGTTAGCATATTGCTCTTCACTTTTCAATATGAAGGGAAGAAAACATCGTCATGTAATGACTTCTTGAAGACTAACACGGGGTCTTAGAGAAAAATTAAGAAAGTCTTAGAGAAAAATTTATGAAAGCCTCTCTCCTTCTTGTATTTGGTTTTCCAAAATGTGTAAATGGCAGTCACTTCTGTCCAAATGTGGCCTCATTGTAAATCAGGCTCCTGAGTCAATGATAATCAGAACACCTGGGAAACAACAAGAAATAGCTAGAGAAAATAGAAATAATTCATGTTTAACGCTTCTGTAAATCCCAATCCTGCCAAGCACATATCAGAGTGATCATGCAAAAGTTTTGCTGTCTCTACTAAGGTAGGGGCAATGAGCTAAACTTTGCAAAGAAGCTCCAGCAGAGAAATTGAAATAGGGGGAGGGTCTCTCTAGCCCAGAGCTATTTAAAGGATGTGGTCTCTATCCACCCTCCTAAATTTCAGATTGTTTCTGGCTTATAAGAGACAGTAACTCTCAGTAACAGCTTCTTAGACACCTTGAAACAATGAATCTATTAGAAATGCTTATATCAGGCAAGAATTACATATTTATTCAAGAACCATCTAACATTCTTGAGTGGGAATTTCTGATCCTTAGAGTCTATAAACAGAAAATGCACATGAAAAACAAATCTGGGAGAATTTAAATAACAGAGTACTGTTGGCTGGATTATTTTAGATTTTCATAGGTAAAAATACTGCTTAAATATACTCTGAATCTTAAGGAGGCTGGTGATCAACTTATACAGCAATTCGATTTTTCAGTATGTCTCCCTAACATTTTCACTTTAAGGATCTCAATATTAAGCCATGCCACTGGCAGTTGACCACTGGAACCAAAGGCAAATCTGTGGTCCTTTGAGAACTGAGCTTATTTTTCCTCCTGAAATTCTTTTAACGGTTGTGATGTCTGTAACACTAGTGGGTATGAGACTCGTATAAATTGGCAGATACAACCCTCTTTTTACCTAGAATAATGTCCTATCAGTTTCCCTCTGCAGATCTCGGCATTTTTTTTCAGTCCTGGCACCCACTACCTGCTGGATGCCCATCATTGAGCCCAGGGTCTATTGAGAAAGAGATGATCTCATTTAGCATAGAAAGTCCCAGAAGGAAGCAATGAGGAGCAGGTGTGTTTTATCTCAAGCCCAGCAGGCTGTCTCACTGCAGAAGGCTCCTCCAGCAGTCTGGCCAGCTGTGCAGTGCATATGGAGAGGAGGTCAGAGTGATGGCTCAGTCCACATGCCCATATCACTAACTTCAACTATGAGCTGCTGCTCACAGCACCCCTCACTTCTTGAAAATGCCTCCACCAGAATGAGTCTTATCCAAACACATACACACATACACATACACACACACACACACACACACACACACACACACACACACACACACTCCTTTTCTCTTTATCTCTCTCTAGATCCGACCAGTGACTTCAGAGAGCCAATCAATTACCAGACAGGTTGTTTTTGTCTTAACGTCCTTATAACCTGAGGATTTAATGGAGATATATTTACATTATATAAAATAACTTGCTCTGCTGATTTTTGCCTTAGCTTGAGTTGCTCAGTGGTAGATCTTGGGGTCAGGATCTTTTGTAACTAATTTATGTGACAGGGGAAGGAAATGGTTAGTAAGGGATGGGTAGTAAGAAAAGGACAGGAAGGCTCATTACACAGCCAGCTACCACTGTGGATCCCTGAAGCTTAATTCTGCTGGGGAAATCCCAGAAGCCAATGCGAAGGTCATGCCTCCCAATTATCCCACCTGAAGGTCAAGGAGATGGGTGTATTTTTTCATCATCTCCCTTTAAACACTGGTTAAGCACTGCTCCCAAGTTGTCCTAATTCCTCAGCAGAGATGGTCACCTGCTTAGGATATGAATCTTGCTTGTTAGCCAGACAAGGAGCTTAGTAAAGGAATATAGATTCTAGCAGCAGAATATAGATTCTAGGAAGTCAGATGAGTTTACATAAAGTTGTTGAAGATAAGGGAATTTAGGTGGGGCACATAACAACATCTGTGACAGCTTTGTTATTCAAATAACAAATAACATTTGAACAAATTTAATGTTTGCGGTAAAAATACAAAAAATAAAAACTAAAAACAAACAAACAAAAAATAAAAACAAAACCTGAAAACCTTGGTAGAATATGCTAGGTCAGTCTAGCTGCTATGCGTTTATTGTAGAGGCAAAATGAATAAATGGAAGATTTGGAGCAGGTTAACCTGCAATTCCAGTTATTTCACCTCTGCTTTCCCTTTCTTGTCTATACAGGAAACAAACGGCTTAAGTTTGTTTACCTTCTTAAGCTGGACTTTGCTCCTAGGTGGTTGATATGGTAAAAAATCTTCCTGTAATACAGGAGACCCAGGTTCAATCCTTGGACTGGGAAGATCCTCTGGAAAGGGAATGGCAATGCACTCCAGTGTTCTTACCTGGAGAATTCTTTGGACAGAGGAGCCTGACAGGCTATAGTACATGGGGTTCAAAGAGTCAGACACAGATAGGACTAAGTGACTAACACTTTCACACTTCGCTCCCAAAGTTCTTAACTTTCTCATAATCTGATTAATTACACATGGTTTCTTTTAGAATCTGATTAAAAACCAATAGCAAAATTATCTTAATACAATCAAAGCTATATTTTGTGAAACTTACCTGGTATCTCTCATTTACCCATTCTGCTACTTTCCCCCCTCTTTGAGCTAATCCTAAATATGCCTGTAGTTGGGTAATTGGGCCTTAGCTGTTCGTTACAATGCTTTTCTTCCTCTATTTCTCAGTATATGGATCCCTACTAATCTAAAACAAGCAAGCAAAAACTCTTCAAATTCAAATATTAATTATTCACAGTTGCTTATCTAGTTATTTTTCCCATTGATACTTGAGGATTCAAATATATACATGGCATACTTTAAAATGTAACAGGTGTAGTTGCTTATCTTGGGGAGACTGGGAGCTTCTTCAGCATCTTTTGAATTAGATTATGTAAGTGGTTTCACTCACATTAGGACCACCACAATATACTACTTTGGTCCACTCCTTTCATGTTGGTGTTCACATGACCTCGTGTTTTTCACTAGATTTTATGCTATGCATCTCATATTTCTAAATGAGATTCTTGCAAAATTAAATTTTATAATGCTGCTTCCTATATAAAAAATATTTGTTTCCTTTTTTTGGATTCCCTTTTTTTTTTTTTTTTTAATGATTGATGGCTCAATTTTGAAAGCCCCACATGCATTAAGATTGAAATGAGTTGATATGTGTATACAGTTCTGATAAAGGCTAATCAGTGAGACAGTGACAATGGGAATGCCAATTCTAATTAATTTCACTTCTAGGTGAACAAAGAGATGTCCACACAAACAAGGAAAACACTCTGTTTAAAATAGCCCTTTCACAAGTCCAGAGGTTCTTCTATTGAGTTATTATGGTTATCTAGAGGGGAGTGATAATGAACAATCCTATGAATGAAGCTTTTCCGCATTTCTTTTCAGCTCTGAATCATAATGCAATTTTGTATATCCTAAAGCAGAGTGAAGTTGAACAGTTCTATGAAGACCTACAAGACCTTTTAGAACTAACACCCAAGAAAGATGTCCTTTTCATTATACGGGACTGGAATGCAAAGTAGGAAGTCAAGAAATACTTGGACTAACAGGCAAATTTGGCTTTGGAGCACAGAATGAAGCAGGGCAAAGGATAATAGAGTTTTGCCAAGAGACTGCACTGGTCATAGCAAACACCCTCTTCCAACAACACAAGAGAAGACTCTACACATGGACATCACCAGATGGTCAACACCAAAATCAGATTGATCATATTCTTTGCAGTCAAAGATGGAGAAACTCTATACAGTCAGCAAAAACAAGACCTGGAGCTGACTGTGGCTCAGATCATAAACTCCTTATTGCCAAATTCAGACTTAAATTGAAGAAAGTGGGGGAAACCACTAAACCATTTGGGTATGACCTAAATCAAATCCCTTATGATTATACAGGGGAAGTGAGAAATAGATTTAAGGGACTAGATCAGATAGACAGAGTGCCTGATGAACTATGGACAGAGGTTCATGCCATTGTACAGGAGACAGGGATCAAGACCATCCCGAAGAAAAAGAAATGTAAAAAAGAAAAATTGCTGTCTGAGGAGGCCTTACAAAGAGCTGTGAAAAGAAGAGAAATGAAAAGCAAAAGAGAAAAGGAAACATATCCCCATTTGAATGCAGAGTCCCAAAGAATAGTAAGGAGAGATAAGAAAGCCTTCTTCAGCAATCAATGCAAAGAAATAGATGAAAACAATGGAATAGGAAAGACTAGCAATCTCATCAAGAAAATTAGAGATACCAAGGGAATATTTCATGCAAAGATGGGCTCAATAAAGGAGAGAAATGGTATGGGCCTAACAGAAGCAGAAGATATTAAGAAGAGGTGGCAAGAATATACAAAAGCACTATACAAAAAAGATCTTCACAACCGAGATAATCACGATGGTGTGATCACTCACATAGAGCCAGACATCCTGGAATGTGAAGTCAAGTGGGCCTTAGGAAGTATCCCTATGAACAAGGCTAGTGGAGGTGATGGAATTCCAGTTGAGCTATTTCAAATCCTCAAAGATCATGCTGTGAAAGTGCTGCATTCAATACGTCAGCAAATATGGAAAACTCAACAGTGGCCACAGGACCGGAAAAGATCAGTTTTCATTCCAATCCCAAAGAAAGGCAATGCCAAAGAATGCTCAAACTACTGCACAATTGCACTCATCTCACATGTTAGTAAAGTAATGCTCAAAATTGTCCAAGCTAGGCTTCAGAAATATGTGAACCGTGGACTTCCAGATGTTCAAGCTCGATTTAGAAAAGGCAGAGGAACCAGAGATCAAATTGCCAACATCTGATGAATTATCAAAAAAGAGAGTTCCAGAAAAACATCTATTTCTGCTTTATTGACTATGCCAAAGCCTTTGACTGTGTGGATCACAATAAACTGTGGAAAATTCTGAAAGAGATGGGAATACCAGACCACCTGACCTGCTTCTTGAGAAACCTGTATCCAGGTCAGGAAGCAGCAGTTAGAACTGGACATGGAACAACAGATTGGTTCCAAATAGGAAAAGGAGTACATCAAGGCTGTATATTGTCACCCTGCTTGTTTAACTTTTATGCAGAGTACATCATGATAAATGCTGGGCTGGATGAAGCACAAGCTGGAATCAAGATTGCCTGGAGGAATATCAATAACCTCAGATATGCAAATGACACCACCCTTATGGCAGAAAATGAAGAACTAAAGAGCCTCTTGATGAAAGTGAAAGAGGAAAGTGGAAAAGTTAGCCTGAAGCTCAACATTCAGAAACCTAAGATGATGGCATCAGGTCCCATCACTTTATGGCAAATAGATGGGGAAACAGTGGAAACAGTGGAAACAGTGGAAACAGTGGCCGACTTTAATTTTGGGGGCTCCAACATCACTGCAGATGGATATTGCAGCCATGAAATTAAAAGACACTTACTCCTTGGAAGGAAAGTTATGACCAATCTAGATAGCATATTTAAAAGCAGAGACATGATTTTGCCAACAAAGGTCTGTCTAGTCAAGGCTATGGTTTTTCCAGTAGTCATATATGGATGTGAGAATTGGACAGTGAAGAAAGCTGAGCGCCGAAGAATTGATGCTTTTGAACTGTGGTATTGGAGAAGACTCTTGATAGTCCCTTGGACTGCAAGGAGATCCAACCAGTCCATCCTGAAGGAAATCAGTCCTGGGTGTTCATTGGAAGGACTGATATTGAAGCTGAAACTCCAATATTTTGACCACTTGATGTGAAGGGCTGACTCATTTGAAAAGAACCTGATGCTGGGCAAGATTGAAGCTAGTAGGAGGAAGGGACAACAGAGGATGAGATGGTCGGATGGCATCACTGACTCAATGGACATGAGTTTGGATGAACTCTGGGAGTTGGTGATGGACAGGGAGGCCTTGATGCTGCAGTTCATGGGGTCACAAAGAGTCTGACACGACTGAGCGACGGAACTGAACTGAACCAAGTCTGGATTTGTTTTTGTTTTTTTTTAACAGAGTATGCATGAGAAAGTTGGTGATCTATGTGTATTTATTACTTGTATTTAAACATTTATTCTTATGTGAATATAAGAAAATTTCTGTACAGCATGCAGCAGGATGCTGCAGACACCCAAAAACATCTATTGTAGGGGCAAAGAATGTGGCTTGCAAATCTGCTGATGCCTATACTCGGAAGAATAAGGAAAATACAAGGATTACAAAGGCAATGTACACCTGAATGTGACTGAGCCTATGTTGCTTTGTTTTACGGGCTGGTAACCATGGTAATACACTATCAACATATATGAAAAAGCAAATTACTTTTCCAAATTGATATTAAGATTGATGTGAGAAGGGCTTCCACATCTAATTCTTACCATTAAATTTATCTACTTATCTAGCAAAAAGAAATTCTCAAGATTCAGGGAGAAAAACTTTCCTTAGATGTAGTTAGCTGAATTCTTAACACTTGTCTTCAGTTGCGTTAAAAAAGGAATCGTGTATTTTTATTGAACCTCCAAGGCGGCTGCGACGGCTCGGCGCAGAAGCGAGGCGGCTGCGACGGCTCAGCGCAGAAGCGTGGCCGAGAGGAGCTAGGCCGGGCCGGGGGCCGGGGGCCGGGGGCGGCAACCGAGAGGGGCTAGGCCGGGCCGGGGGGCGGGGGCCGGGGGCGGCGGCCGACAGGGCCTAGGCCGGGCCGGGGGCCGGGGGCCGGGGGCAGCGGCCGACAGGGCTAGGCCGGGCCTGGGGCCGGGAGCTGGGGGCGGCGGCCGACAGGGGCTAGGCCGGGCCGGGGGCCGGGGGCCGGGGGCGGCGGCCGACAGGGGCTAGGCCGGGCCGGGGGCCGGGGGCAGCGGCTGACAGGGCCTAGGCCGGGCCGGGGGCCGGGGGCGGCAGCCGAGAGGGGCTAGGCCAGGCCGGGGGCTGGGGCCGGCGGCGGCAAGAGGAATTACCCAAGGCCCAAGGTAAGAGAAACCCAAGTAAGACGGTAAGTGTTGCGAGAGGGCATCAGAGGGCAGACACACTAAAACTAAAACTACAGAAAACTAGATAATCTGATCACACGGACCACAGCCTTGTCTATCTCAATGAAACTAAGCCATGCCGTGTGGGGCCACCCAAGACGGATGGGTCATGGTGGAGAGGTCTGACAGATTGTGGTCCACTGGAGAAGGACATGGCAAACCACTTCAGTATTCTTGCCTTGAGAACCCCATGAACAGTATGAAAAGGCAAAAGGATAGGACACTGAAAGATGAACTCCCCAGGTCAGTAGGTGCCCAATATGCTAATGGAGATCAGTGGAGAAATAACTCCAGAAAGAATGATGGGATGGAGCCAAAGCAAAAACGACACCCAGCTGTGGATGTGACTGGTGATAGACGCAAAGTCTGATGC
The DNA here is from genome assembly GCF_054371585.1 of Giraffa tippelskirchi. NCBI lineage: Eukaryota > Metazoa > Chordata > Mammalia > Artiodactyla > Giraffidae > Giraffa > Giraffa tippelskirchi. The sequence goes on along the minus strand of NC_137277.1, from coordinate 127,985,909 downwards.
TGTAAAGAGCAATATTGCATAGGAACCTGGAATGTTAGATCCATGAATCAAGGCAAACTGGAAGTGGTCAAACAGGAGATGGCAAGAGTGAACGTTGACATTCTAGGAAGCAGCAAACTAAGATGGACTGGAATGGGTGAATTTAACTCAGATGACCATTATATCTACTACTGTGGGCAAGAATCCCTTAGAAGAAATGGAGTAGCCATCATGGTCAACAAAAGAGTCCAAAATGCAGTACTTGGATGCAATCTCAAAAACGACAGAATGATCTCTGTTCGTTTCCAAGGCAAACCATTCAATATCATGGTAATCCAAGTCTATGCCCCGACCAGTAACGCTGAAGAAGCTGAAGTTGAACGGTTCTATGAAGACCTACAAGACCTTCTAGAACTAACACCCAAAAAAGATGTCCTTTTCATCATAGGGGACTGGAATGCAAAAGTAGGAAGTCAAACAACACCTGGTGTAACAGGCAAGTTTGGCCTTGGAGTACAGAATGAAGCAGGGCAAAGGCTAATAGAGTTTTGCCACGAGAACGCACTGGTAATAGCAAACACCCTATTCCAACAACACAAGAGAAGACTCTACACGTGGACATCACCAGATGGTCAACACCGAAATCAGATTGATTATATTCTTTGCAGCCAAAGATGGAGAAACTCTATACAGTCAGCAAAAACAAGACCAGGAGCAGACTGTGGCTCAGATCATGAACTGCTTATGGCCAAATTCAGACTTAAATTGAAGAAAGTAGGGATAACCACTAGACCATTCAGGTATGACCTAGATCAAATCCCTTATGAGTATACAGTGGAAGTGACAACTAGATTTAAGGGACTAGACCTGATAGACAGAGTGCCTGATGAACTATGGACAGAGGTTCGTGACATTGTACAGGAGACAGGGATCAAGAAAATCCCCATGGAAAAGAAATGCAAAAAAGCAAAATGGCTGTCTGAGGAGGCCTTACAGATAGCTGGGAAGAGAAGAGAAGCGAAAAGCAAAGGAGAAAAGGAAAGATATTCTCATCTGAATGCAGAGTTCCAAAGAATAGCAAGGAGAGATAAGAAAGCCTTCCTCAGCGATCAGTGCAAACAAATAGAGGAAAACAACAGATTGGGAAAGACTAGAGACCTCTTCAAGAAAATTAGAGATACCAAAGGAACATTTCATGCAAAGATAGGCTCGATAAAGGACAGAAATGGTATGGACCTAACAGAAGCAGAAGATATTAAGAAGAGGTGGCAAGAATACACAGAAGAACTGTACAAAAAAGATCTTCACGACCCAGATAATCACGATGGTGTGATCACTCACCTAGAGCCAGACATCCTGGAATGTGAAGTCAAGTGGGCCTTAGAAAGCATCACTACGAACAAAGCTAGTGGAGGGGATGGAATTCCAGTTGAGCTATTTCAAATCCTCAAAGGTGATGCTGTGAAAGTGCTGCACTCGATATGCCAGCAAATTTGGAAAACTCAGCAGTGGCCACAGGATTGGAAAAGATCAGTTTTCATTCCAATCCCAAAGAAAGGCAATGCCAAAGAATGCTCAAACTACCACACAATTGCACTCATCTCACATGCTAGTAAAGTAATGCTCAAAATTCTCCAAGCCAGGCTTCAGCAATACGTGAACCGTGAACTTCCAGATGTTCAAGCTGGTTTTAGAAAAGGCAGAGGAACCAGAGATCAAATTGCCAATATCCTCTGGATCATCGAAAAAGCAAGAGAGTTCCAGAAAAACATCTATTTCTGCTTTATTGACTATGCCAAAGCCTTTGACTGTGTGGATCACAATAAACTGTGGAAAATTTTGAAAGAGATGGGAATACCAGACCATCTGATCTGTCTCTTGAGAAACCTGTATGCAGGTCAGGAAGCAACAGTTAGAACTGGACATGGAACAGCAGACTGGTTCCAAATAGGAAAAGGAGTACATCAAGGCTGTATATTGTCACCCTGCTTATTTAACTTATATGCAGAGTACATCATGAGAAACGCTGGGCTGGAAGAAACACAAGCTGGAATCAAGATTGCTGGGAGAAATATCAATAACCTCAGATATGCGGATGACACCACCCTTATGGCAGAAAGTGAAGAAGAACTAAAAAGCCTCTTGATGAAGGTGAAGGAGGAGAGTGAAAAAGTTGGCTTAAAGCTCAACGTTCAGAAAACTAAGATCATGGCATCTGGTCCCATCACTTCATGGGAAATAGATGGGGAAACAGTGGAAACAGTGTCAGACTTTACTTTTTTGGGCTCCAGAATCACTGCTGATGGTGACTGCAGCCATGAAATTAAAAGACACTTACTCCTTGGAAGGAAGGTTATGGCCAACCTAGATAGCATGTTTAAAAGCAGAGACATTACTTTGCCAACAAAAGTCCGTCTAGTCAAGGCTATGGGTTTTCCAGTGGTCATGTATGGATGTGAGAGTTGGACGGTGAAGAAAGCTGAGCGCCGCAGAATAGATGCTTTTGAACTGTGGTGTTGGAGAAGACTCTTGAGAGTCCCTTAGTCTGCAAGGAGATCCAATCAATCCATCCTAAAAGAGATCAATCCTGGGTGTTCATTGGAGGGTCTGATGTTGAAGCTGAAGCTCCAATACTTTGGCCACTTCATGCGAAGGGTTGACTCATTGGAAAAGACCCTGATGCTGGGTAGGATTGGGGGCGGGAGGAGAAGGGGACGACAGAGGATGAGATGGTTGGATGGCATCACCGACTCGATGAACATGGGTTTGGGTAGACTCCGGGAGTTGGTGATGGACAGGGAGGCCTGGCGTGCTGCAATTCATGGGGTCGCAGAGAGTCAGACACGACTGGGCGACTGAACTGAACTGAACATTAGAAACACAGGAAAAAATTTTGACCTCTCAGACAGAGGTGGTAGTTTCTATTTTCTTGATGTTCTAACCCCTGGGCCATGCATGAACTGGTCCTGGTCCTGATCTATGATCTGTTAAGAACGCTACTCCTTACCAGGAGGTGAGCAGCAGACAAGGGAGCAAACCTTCATCTGTATTTACAGCCGCTCCTCATAAGAATGGGGTTAGGGTTTTGAGCAGATTTGTCCTATTGGTGAATTCAAAACATAAGAACAGGAATAGGTGTGCAGGAAAGGAGAAGACAAGGTGTTAGTGAGGGGCTAGCCCATAAAGAGGGAGGGAACAAACCTAGGCCACATTCAGGAAGATTGTTCCCCGCATAGTACTCAGCCAGTGAGGAACTGGGGAGGGACTTGGGTGCTAGGATAACCTGCTCGGTGTAAAAACCCTGGGTGTGCCTGCCCACCAGGGACTTCATCTTGCAAGACTGTCATTAAAGCCTTGCTTCCCACTGCACCATATGTCTCCCAGCCCATTCTCTGGTTTTAGGCTGGTGAGCATGTGTGTTTCTCACACTAGGCAGAGTAACTTTGTTTTCTAGTTTCCTTTTTCATTTTTAAGTAATACTCACTCATTGTGAAAATCTCGAAGAGTAGACATTCTCCCCAAAATCAAAGCTTGTTAACTTTTCCTTTTGTTTCCTTCCAATGGAATGAAAACATGTGTGTGTTTATTGGTGTGGCATTGTTACCAAGTCCAAGCTCATTCTCTTCATGGCACAGTAGGCCAGTAAATGGAAAGATGAGCTGTTGGGGCCAGGAGTAGTGACTTTATTCAGAAAGTTAATAGCCCCAAAAGATGATGGATTAGTGACCCTAAAAGCCATCTTGTCTGGGTTTGGATATTAGTTTCTTTTATAGAAAAAGATGCAGAGATAATGAAATAAAGTAAATAAAAGGGTGATAGGTTGTTGCAATTATTTCCTTCTTCCTGTCAGACTGGGAGTGGGGGAGTGAGGATGTGTTAATTTCTACTTTCCTGCAGCCATTCCCAGGTAGTCCTTCTCAGGATGGGCTACAAAGGGCCCATTGTGAATACTTTAAGCTATAGGCAACTTCTAGACTCTGACTGATATACAAATGGGCCATTATGGATACTTTGAGCTATAGGCAGCATCGCTTTATTGATTAACTTTTAGAAAAAGCAATAGAGTACAAATGCTAAAGTAAAACAAACAGATCCAATGTAGAGTCAGATTTTTTGCTTCCCTATTATAGCGTGTGTATTTGTCAACAAATCAGTACTTGAACTTTTTTAATACATAAAAAAATTACTCACTATACCTTATCCTTTACTTTTTTCTTTCCCTTTAAGAATATACCTTAGACTTAGTCTCATGTCTGTAATTTTGATCCTCTTAATCCCTTTCAATAATTGTGGATGTTTCTGTTGTAGGTAACATTCTATATTTAAAGAATGATATATTTTAAAGTCTTGTCATTGCAAATACGCTGCAATAAACACTTCACATAAATAACTTGATATTTTTTGTCAGTGTATCCAGTAGATAAATTTCCAGTAAATATTCAAATGATCCATACTTTTTACTATAGATACTGGCAAGCTGCTCTCTTAAAGATTTAGTAATTTATACTCTCAACATCTTACAATTGTGTGAATGAGTGGCAGCTTCCCTGCAAATTCTGCACCAGATACAAACTGTTTTTGACAAATGGATAGGTGAAAGTGTTGTCACATTTCTTATGCTTTTTTTGCATTTTCTTGGTGATTTATAAGAAAGTAAATATTTTCACAGGCTATTGCAGTGCATACACACATACAAACACACAATTTGTTTTGTAGTAGTGTTATACACTAGCTGCTGTCAAGGAAAGTCTTTTGCAAGATTGGATGTAGAAGACAGCAACATGAAGTAATTTATAAGTAATGTATAATTACTAACATTATACATTATACATAAAGTGAGATAATGTATAATGTATGCACATATACCTATCACACATATACGTAAATGCACACTATATATAACATTATTCATAGCATGAGGTAATATATAAGTAGAAGACCACATTATGTAACAAGTATGCTCTCATAGGCCAGAGCAAAGAGTCATTGGGAACAGTGGAGTGGGACCTATTCACAAGAAACAAAATAGAGGCTTACTCAAGAAATACTAGTGGAGGTAACATAAATAAAGCTCTTAAATATGTTTATTTAAATTTTGGTTTAGTGTGGTCTCTTAGGTTTTAGCAGGGCTTCCCCAGTAGTTCATCAGTAAAGAATCTGCCTGCAATGCAGGAGACACAGGAGATGAGAGTTTGATCTCTGGGCTGGGAATATCACCTGGAGGAGGGTATGGCAACCCATCCCAGTATTCTTGCTGGGAAAATCCCATAGACAGAGGAGCCTATTGGGCTATCGTCTTTGGGGTTGCAAAGAATCAGATATGACTGAAGTGACTGAGAACACACACACACACACACACACACACACACAGGCCTGCCCTGGGTTTTAGCATCTATATAATAGGATTATGCCGGGGTAGTTGAATCTGGACCATATCCTAAGTAGAACTATCCCAGAAAACCTCAGAGATTTGGCCAATAAGTAAATGCTTGTTGAAATTATGGAACTCTTTGTTACACAGCATTATCTTTCAGAACCCTGACTCATATAATTACATAATTAAATATCACATAGACCGTATTATTACTATTATCTAAAGAAAGGCTCAGAGCATTTAAGAAACATGATCAAGATGATATGTTAAAGGAAAGACAGTCATGATATAAATCTTAAAGGAAAGGCAGTCATGATATAAACCTATATCAGAACACAAATACAGATGAGTGAGTTGTTTCTACTATTTTTATGGTCCTCTTAAAATTTTTAAAATCATTGAACAGAGTGGGGTGAGGGCAGTAACAAGGACATTAATTAAAGAAGTAGATAATGTGTAATTTAAAGTAGAGTAAAATGAGAGAAAGGGTTAGAATTGAAGAAAGTCAAAGTCAAAAGAACGGAGTAATATGTAACAGTGAATAAGGGCAAATTCAGGATATTTGAATTTTGAAGTATTGCTATCCTTTTACAGTTCTAAGAGGGATCAACCATTCAGCAAGCAGGTACTCGATGCTCTTCATTGTGGTAGATAAAGCAGAATTGCAAAAATTCTCTTCCTTCAGGAAACTTATACCCATACATTAAAATTCACCTAACAAATAATCCGTGATTTTACCTTAGAAAATACATACATAGAAGCAGCAGCAGCAAAACTATTGATAATTCTACAATTTATTCTGTCCACTAGACAAGATATGCATTTCTTTCCTAAAACTGCTTAACTTCTATGTGTGAGGTACATTGCAATACTCATACAGGTAAAAGTAAGACGATTAAATGAACAATTAAACAATGCATGCAGATGGTAGTGGCTGGATAATCTCCTTTTATACATTTTACTAATAAGGGAAGATCCCCTGGAGAAGGAAATTGCAACCCACTCTAGTATTCTTGCCTGGGAAATCCCATGGACAGAGGAGCCTGGTGGACTAGAGTCCATGAGGTCGCAAAGAGTCAGATATAACATAGCGACTAAACAGCAGCAGTAATAAGAGAAGTAGAATTATTATACAGCAGAATATATTATTGTTTCAAGAAACTAGAAGAGAGTGTAGATTAAATAAATAAATCTACCAACACATGTGGGTTTCCCAGGTGGTGCTACTGGTAAAGAACCTGCCTGCCAGTGCAGAATACATAAGAGATACAGGTTTTACTTCTGGGTCTGGAAGATCCCCTGGAGGAGGGCATGACAACTCATTCCAGTATTCTTGCCTGGAGAATCCCATGGACAAAGGAGCCTGGCAGTCTCCAGTCCATAGTGTCACACAGTCAGACACTACTGAAGTGACTCATGCACATACAACACATGGAACACTACAAAAAATAAATTGAAATCTAAAAAAGTTAGTGGGTTTGTCTTCTGAGATCCTGTATTAAAAATGCACACACACACACACACATATCCTTCATTAACAGTTGTAATATATCTCTTCAGTTCAGTTGCTCAGTCATGTCCAACTCTTTGTGACCCCCATGGACTGCAGCACGCCAGGCTTCCCTGTCCATCAGGAACTCCTGGAGCTTAATCAAACTCATGTCCATTGAGTCAGTGATGCCATTCAACCATCTTATCCTCTGTCATCCCCTTCTCCTCCCACCTTCAATCATTCCCAGCATCAGGTTCTTTTCTAATGAGTCAGTTCTTCACACTACATGGCCAAAGTATTGGAGTTTCAGCATCAGTCCTTCCAATGAATATTCAGGACCAATTTCCTTTAGGATGAAATGGTTGAATCTCCTTGCAGCCCAAGGGACTCTCAAGAGTCTTCTCCAGCACCACATTTCAAAAGCATCAATTCTTCATTGCTCAGCTTTCTTTATTGGAGAAGGCAATGGCAACCCACTCCAGTACTCTTGCCTGGAAAATCCCATGGATGGAGGAGCCTGGTAGGCTCTAGTCCATGGGGTCGCTGGGAGTCAGACACTACTGAGTGACTTCCCTTTCACTTTTCACTTTCATGCATTGGAGAAGGAAATGGCAACCCACTCCAGTGTTCTTGCCTGGAGAATCCCAGGGACGGGGGAGCCTGGTGGACTGCTGTCTATGGGGTCGCACAGAGTCAGACACAACTGAAGTGACTTAGCAGCAGCAGCTTTCTTTATAGTCCAACTCTCACATCCATACATGACTACTGGAAAAACCATAGCCTTGACTAGATGGAACTTTGTTGGCAAAGTAATGTCTCTGCTTTTTAATATACTGTCTAGGTTGGTCATAACTTTTCTTCTAAGGAGCAAGAATCTTTTAATTTCATGGCTACAGTAACCATCTACAGTGATTTTGGAGCTCAAAAAAATAAAGTCTGTCACTGTTTCCATTGTTTCTCCATCTTAGTAGATTCTAATTTTTCATTAGTTCTCATTGATGAAATGAGTGCTCCATTTAAATAGTTGCATTGTTACAAAGCAATGTTATGAGAGAATAAGCTTTTTGCCCTAGCCACTGCTCTTCAAATAATTTGTTTCATATCACTCTGTTTGGACTTCCTATTACTAAGCATTTAGGCAATGCTGACTGAAAAAAATGCACAACTTGAAAACTGGCAATTCTGTTTTATTTGGTGAACAAAACTGAGGACTTAAGCCTTGGACACAGCCTCTCAGTTCTGTGAAACTATTCCAAAGAGGAAAGGATACATAGGAGATTTTGCAACAAATACCAGGTAGTTGGAACATCAAAATATTACAAAATGTAAAGAAAACCAGGCATTTCAAGTCAATGAATTTAGCACTTTCCTATGCATGGGAAGATGCAAGAGTGCGGGCTCATTGAAATCATTCCTTTGATATGCATATCAGCTCTCTAGGGTGAGTGTCTTGTGTTTCTCATCTTGAGTCTCCTCAGGGTGCAACTTTGGAGGGTGGCTGCAGGGGCTGATGGCTTAATGGCAGGCATTCTGTTCCTATTCTAGGTTCCCTCCAGGCTTACTGTGAGAGCGGCTTTAATGTGATGGCTTGCTGACTGTAACATCCTTTGTTCACATATATAGCACGCAACATTTTTTTTTCATTGACAGTAGTTATATTTAATACATGTGTATCAATCAGCGTCTAGTTAGAAGATATATGCCCTGCCAGGAATTTGAAGAAGAAAATTGTTAACTAGGTGGTTAAAGGTCAAAAGAAAATTATAAGGTATATAGAAGTTGTAAATGCATATCTCAGCTACTACTCTCCTGAGAACCCAGGAAATGAGAATAAGAAGTGGACAGACTTAATGTATCTTTCTACCCCCCAACTTAAATTCAGATCTCTCTGTAGAAGGTATGGCTACACTAGAACACCAGCTTCCCAGGGCTGAAGAAACCTACCAGAGAGGACAACCCAGAGCTCATATGCAAGAGTGGCCTGTCCAGTGGTGAAAACCTGATGGATGGTGAGAACCATAGCTAGTCTACAAAGGTCTCTAAAATCAATGCTATTAGACCTCCAATAAACTGACTTACTGGGTCTCCTGCTATCAAAAATAACACATCAGAAGAAGGAAAGCCCTATAGTGATCCCTTTAGCTCTTTTTATTAACAAAGTCTAATCTGGAGACAGCGGCAAAGGAAAAATGTTTACCAGCCACAGCTTCAGTACAGTTAACCTCTTTATCTATGGGTTCTGCATCCCCAGATTCAACCAACATCTTGACAAAAATATTTGGAAAAAAAATCCAGAAAGCTACAAAAAGCAAAACTTGAACTTGGGGATTTCTCTGATGATCCAGTGGTTAAGACTCTACAATATCACAGCAGGAGGAGCAGGTTTGATCCCTGGTCTAAGAACTAAGATCTTACATGCTGCATGATCCAGTTAGGAAAACAAACAAAAATGAATGAAAGGAAAAAAAAAAAAACACACACACATACACACAGTTGTACTTGCTACTCATTGGCAACAGTTTTCAACATTTGCATTGTATTTACAACTATTTACATAGTAATTACATTATATTAAGTATTATAAGTAATCTAGAGATAAAAGGTGGTGCTAGTGGTAAAGAACTGGCCTGCCAGTTCTTTATGCAGGAGATATAGGTGACTCAGGTTGGATCCCTGGGTTGAGTAGATCCCCTGGAGGAAGGCAAGGCAACTCACTCCAGTATTCTTGCCTGGAGAATCCCATGGACAGAGGAATTTGGTGGGCTTTAGTCCATAGGGTCATGTAGTCAGACACGACTGAAGTGAATTAGCACACATGCACAGAGAAAAAATACATGAGATGATGGGCATGCTGCTGCTGCTGCTAAGTCACTTCAGTCGTGTCCGACTCTGTGCAACCCCATAGACAGCAGCCCACCAGGCTCCCCCGTCCCTGGGATTCTCCAGGCAAGAACACTGGAGTGGGTTGCCATTTCCTTCTCCAATGCATGAAAGTGAAAAGTGAAAGGGAAGTCACTCAGTAGTGTCCGACTCCCAGCGACCCCATGGACTGGAGCCTACCAGGCTCCTCCATCCATGGGATTTTCCAGGCAAGAGTACTGGAGTGGGGTGCCATTGCCTTCTCCATGATGGGCATAGATTATATACAAATACTCTGCTATTTTATATAAGAGACTTGAGCATCTGCAGATTATCTGCAAGGATCCTAGAATAAATCCCCTGAGAATACTGTGGGATGATTATATTGTTAAACAGGACAAAGAAAGGGAGGTCTGGCAAGGAATTCTACCTGGCACAGCATGTATCAAGTAGATCATACATGCACCATTGTCTATTTTCCTACTTCCAGATGTTCTCCTTTTTTGGAACAGAAACAACTGCAGCCTCTTCTGTTTCACTGTCACATTTTGAAAAGCCAAAACTCCATGGGGGGATAAAAAAAGAGAAGTTAAAAATCCTGTCAAAACTTGGCTCAGAGGCAACACTAGCAGCCTGATTTAGTCACTCTTGCCTTGTAGCAACTTACATAGAGATGTCTCCCATTATAACAGCGTGTTAGCCTATTTAATTGAATAACTTTCCAGGAAGTTATCAGAAAGACAAAGTGACATGAATGTCTTATTTAGCTACATATTTCTGGAAATACCGACAACTTGAATTTAATTATGCACATCTTTCTCTAAAGAAGCAAGATGAATGAAGAGAGATGAAGTATATGTCAGTGTTCCTTGGCCTGCTTTTATGGAACAGGGAATGTTTCAAATAATTTAATGTAAGATTAACTTTCTGTTTGCTTCATTTCCCTGTGATTAATTGTATGATTCTTCACTGGAGCAGTTTATCCTATATATCTTGCCATGAGAATCAATAAAGACATCCAACTAATCAAAGTAGCAAATACTTTTGTAACTTAACTTTTTAATATTTTTTTCAATTTCAGTTCTTTTTTTAAATTAATCAATATTCTTTTTTAGAGTAATTTTAGGTTCAGAGCAAAACTGAACAGAAAGTATAGAGAACTCCCATGTAGCCTTATTTCAACAAAACCTCACTTGCTATGAACTTGCCACCTCCTGACAGTACGCATTGGTTAAAATCATAAGCCTACATTGATACATCATTAACTTTTCAATTTCTTTGATTTGTATTATAGTTGTATATAGCTTGTTGCTTTACGTTCAATTGTTGCTATTGTTCTTTTGCTGTCATGTTTGACTCTTTGAGACCCCATTGACTGCAGCACCCCAAGCTTCCCTGTCCTCCACTATCTTCTGGAGTTTGTTCAAGTTCATGTCCGTTTTACATTCAGTGGATTTAGACAAATGTATAATGACATTTATCTACCATTGTAGTATCATATGGAATATTTTTTGTTCTCAAAATCCTCTGTGCTCTGTTTATCCGTTCTTTCCTTCACTCCCACCTCCTCCAACTTCTGGAGACCACGGATCCTTTTACCATCTCTGTAGTTTTTTCTATCCCAGAATTTCATAAACTTGGAATCATACAGTATGGAGCCTTTACTTAATATTATGTATTTAAGGTTTCTCCATGTCTTTTCATGGCTGAATAGCTCATTTATTTTTACCCCTGAATAATATTCCATATCTGGATGTACCATACTTTGCTCATAATTTACCAATTGAAGGGCATTTTTAAAAAAATTTTTATTTATTTTTGGTTATGCTGGGTCTTCATTGCTGTGCAAGGGCTTTTCTCTAGTTGCAGAAAGCGAGAGCTGCTCTCTTATTGTGGTGCTCGGGGTTCTCGCTATGGTGGCTTCTTTCGTTTTGGAGTAAGGGCTCTAGGACGCTTGGGTTTCAATTGTTGTGGCACATGGTCTCAAGAGTTGTGGCTAACAGGTTTTAGAATAGTTATGGCACACAAGCTTAGTTGCTTCGTGGCACATGGGATCCTCCTGGATCAAGGATCAAACCCATGTCTCCTGCATTGGCAAGCAGATTTTTTACCACTGAACCACCAGGGAAGCCCTGAAGGGCATCTTTTTGATCTCAGTTCAGTTCAGTTCAGTTGCTCAGTCGTCTCCGACTCTTTGCGACCCCATGAATTGCAGCATGCCAGGCCTCTCTGTCCAGCACCAACTCCCTGAGTCTACCCAAACCCATGTCCATCGAGTCGGTGATGCCATCCAACCATCTCATCCTCTGTCGTCCCCTTCTCCTCCTGCCCCCAATCCTACCCAGCATTAGGATCTTTTCCAATGAGTCAACTCTTCGCATGAGGTGGCCAAAGTATTGGAGTCTCGGCTTCAACATCAGTCCTCCTTTTTGATCTCAAGTTTTGATAATTATGAATAAAGCTGCTATAAACATCTGTAAGAAAATTTTTGTGTGGACAGAAGTTTTCAACCCATTTGGGTAAATACCAGGAAGTGTGATGGCTGGGTGTATGGCCAAGAGTCATTTTGTTTTGTAAGAAGCTGCCAAACTGTCATCTAAAATGCCTCTACCATTTGTACTCCCACTAGCAATGAATGACTGATGCACAACCTTGCCAGCGTTTGATGCTGTCAGTGTTCTGGACTGTGGCTGTTCTAAACAAGTATGTAGTGGTATTTTCATTGTCTTTTTATTGTTGAGTCTTATAAATCAAAGTACTTTTCTATAATTAAACACTTGTTTCTGGTGTGTTCTACACATCTGTAATTTTTTTTTATTTCTCTGCTTTAACGACTGTATAAAAAATAGAAAAATAATATGGAATAGATAATAAAGTGCATAATATACCACATTAAATAGGAAACACAAAGTATTTACTGACTTCTAAAGAGGACACATAAGTAAACATCAGGTACTATGACTATAAATAAAAAATGATACTACCAATGATCATAATAGCAGCTGCTGACATTTATTGAATAGCAATCTTGTGCCATGCATTATCTCAGATGCTTCTGCAGTAATGACTCACAGTGCCCTAGTAATTGAAGATTTGTATCACAGCTTTCTACAGATAAAATGCTTAGATATTGTTAAATTAATTTTCCAACTTCACATATAAACATCTGAACTGATATTGCAGTACTGATTTGCCTAATCTCAAAGCAATTCATATTTAGCTATGTTATCCTGTCTCACTGTGTCAAATTCTATTATATACATTAAGCATGTCACACAAGTAAAGATAAGAGATTGTAGCAGCCACATCTGTCCCCTGCCCATGGTTGGTTCAGGGAATCATTTGAAAGAGGCACAGAATGCCTTTCTTCAACTCAACTCCTAAGGTCCCTATTATCAGCAACTCCTGGCACCTCGGCTTATTACTCTCCATTTCCAAACTTTTGTATTATTATTCTTTTCTGGTTGAGTATTCGGCTCAGGCCTCGAGAGCCCTGTCAGCATCTGTGGCAGAAGCAGCAATATTCCAGCAACAGGATTCAGCTGAACATACAAACTTATAGGTGACAGAACATGCCAACACCCCCACCCCCGCCCAATATGTGCATGTCTTCAGGCCCTATGTGTATTCTGAAAGGGATAGGTCACTGGATTTTCTGATTCTAACCTCCTTTCTCTCATCCTCCTTCATTATGAACTGAATAGCCATGTTACCACTTAGCAGATGAAGACACACAACTCCCTGTAACTTTTCAAGCCCCCCTACCATATACTGTTCCTACATCGTGTGCTTTTTCTTCCCCATTCTTCATAAACATTTCAACTGCTATGATAATTATTTTCTATTGTGCATTTCTAATTTTCTACTTACATTAATATATTATTATTATGTAATATATTAATCCCTGCAATGAAATGATTTTTGCAATGAAATGAGTCACACAAAATTTTTACTTTCCCAGAGCACATAAAAAATATGATTACACTATTTACCATCTAAATGGGACTTCAGATGCAAGTTGGATCTCTGGGTCAGGCAGATCCCCTGGAGAAGGAAATGGTAACCCGCTTCAGTATTCTTGCCTGGAAAATCCCATGAACAGAGGAACCAAGCAGGCTAGAGTCCATGGGGTCGCAAAAGAGTTGGACACAATTTAGCGACTAAACAACATCAACAATCATCTAAACATAGGCACCAATTATACTTGCTGACATTTTGAGGTTGAGTGAGGTACGCTAGTTAAGATTATGAATTGTAAGAAAATAGCTGTGTCTCCCCTGGGTTCGAACATATAATTGTCAGTGCAAGACACTGTTTCCCTACTACTTTTTTCTTTCTCTGGCTCAGTGTCCCACAACATTCAAAAAAGAAGCTGGTTTATCTGTTTAGTTTGCTATGAGACTATTAGAAGCAACAAATCCCTTCCTACACTCAAAAGACATATGTGATGTGTAGGAAAGTAATCTCTCTTTAAACAACTGAGACTTTGAGGATTTCTTGCTATAGAAAGTTACAGAATGTGTTATAGAAACTGGTACTTAGAATTAAGGTACTATCATAATTTTTAAAAAGCTTAAAATATATGCCTGGCTGTAAGAAAAAAGCAAGCTACTCTTGAGAGTTGGAAACATGACAGTCCGTGGAAGGAAGAGGCATGATACTAGTTCATATTTTCACCCATGATTTGAAAGGCAGACAATGGCTCTAATACATGTTATGGTTGTAGGAACAGAATTTGGGAAAAAGAATGTTTATAATGCTTGTCTATTGGCTTCTATTTGGTTGCATTTGATATGGTTACTTTAAGGGAAAAAAAAATCTTCCCTTTGCAAGAAAGCATAAAAGGGAATAAAGTTCAGAAATTTAGGGACTGGAGAATTGGGTGTGGCAACGTATTAATTTTAAACAGTAAAAAAGAAAATTGAGACATGCTATGAGCCACCAAGGCCAATGACAGCTCAGCATAATGGCAACTAGGAAATCTAGGTTAAACCCAGACACCAATGTTTAAAATACCTGAACGGGTTGAAAGAACCAGGTAGTCTTAACAGTAATTTTTTTTTTTCAGGGTAAGGATGTTGGCTCTCTTATCAAACCATTGGGCTCAGAATATCCACAATAAAACCAAATAAAGAGAAATGTCTAGTCTAAGCCCATTCATATGGTTAATGACACATGGAGTTGTATACAAGCAAATAGGTAATAAGCAACATTTTTTTAAACTAAATTAGAAGATTTTTGTCTGCCAAAGACATAATAATACTGAACTAATAAATGATTCTGACTGCTCAAACCTTTTACAATCAGGAAACAATCTAAAAAAGTCTTTTAAACCCCTGTCCTAGTTTCCCTGGAGGACTTATTCTGCAATGCCTACTTCAACGGTGACCCAGGAGAAAGATAAAAAGGCAATTGTTAAGAGACTATATAGTTCTGAACTGTATTTGCAATGATGTTTACATAGTGAACAGATTTGGAAAATAGAAAGAATGTCTCTTTAGGCAAAAATTCGGAATGTTTACTGTCCAGAACAAGAAAGACAACGTCTCTTTCTGAGTCAGGTAGTCTTACTGCCTATTATAAAAGACATGTGTTCCTTAAATTCATATTTTTTTGAATAATGCAACCCACTGTATTATTCAAGGATCATCTGGTCTTAGTGTCACACTGTGGGAATTGGGGGAGGAGACAGGCACCAAAAAATGTTGACTTTCTTGCTAGTGCTATTGTTGTGAATAATAAAATTATTTGCCTATATTCCAGGAGTCACGTTTTCTATCAACATCTATGAAACTATAGGAGATATCACGTTTAACCACAAGTATGGTAGAATCTCAGACCCTTCACAGTGTCTGACAGACAAGACCACAGAGAACATGTCAAGGCAATCCACAGAAACACACATTATAAACTTATGGAGAATAAATGGAGTGGGATTCATACCTTAATAGTTTATTTCTACGCACTAATCTCACAATATATGTCCTTTGGAATGTCTGCTCAATGAAATTTTAGAGTTTCTACAGACTAATGAATCATACATGGTCTTTATTTTTCTCTTTCCTAAATAGCAGTGTTTGTTGTGACTAGATTTTTTCTAAACCCCAATTATTAGTATATATTAGATTTATGGAGTGTACATAACTTGTGTTTTTAGTTAAATAGCATCCATAACTGAAATTCAAGTTAGCACTCACTATAACTCATTAGGGAAAATTGTGCTTGAGTTTGTTGATATGAGTAAATGTTTGGGAAGGATATATTTTATCATTTGGAGAGACAGTATGTTAAATATTCATTGACTAGAACAAAGACTGTGATAGGCTTATCAGGTGCCATATTTATGTCAATCAACTCCTAGGTCCAGTTTTGTTACACTATCAATTTACATTTCTTTACAATTCAATTTTCTCTTAATTACTACTGCTTTATTATATATTTATTATACATATAATACATATATTTTATATATATATATGTGAAGTCAAGAAACACCTGTAGTAACAGGCAAATTTGGCCTTGGAGTACAGAACGAAGCAGGATAAAGGCTAATAGAGTTTTGCCAAGAGAACGCACTGGTCATAGCAAACACCCTCTTCCAACAACACAAGAGAAGACTCTACACATGGACATCACCAGATGGTCAACACCAAAATCAGATTGATTATATATTGAATATATTCTTTGCAGCCAAAGATGGAGAAACTCTATACAGTCAGCAAAAACAAGACCAAGAGCTGACTGTGGCTCAGAGTTCTGACTCTGCTCAGAGTTCAGATCGTGAACTCCTTATTGCAAAATTCAGACTTAAATTGAAGAAAGTAGGGAAAACCACTAGACCATTCAGGTATGACCTAAATCAAATCCCTTATGATTATACAGAGGAAGTGAGAAATAGATTTAAGGGACTAGATCGGATAGACAGAGTGCCTGATGAACTATGGATGGAGGTTCATGCCATTGTACAGGAGACAGGGATCAAGATCATCCCCAAGAAAAAGAAATGCAAAAAAGAAAAATGGCTCTCTGAGGAGGCCTTACAAATAGCTGTGAAAAGAAGAGAAGTGAAAAGCAAAGGAGAAAAGGAAAGATATTCCCATTTGAAGGCAGAGTTCCAAAGAATAGCAAGGAGACATAAGAAAGCCTTCCTCAGCTATCAATGCAATGAAATAGAGGAAAACAACAGAATGGGAAAGACTAGAGATCTCTTCAAGAAAATTAGAGATACCAAGGGAACATCACATGCAAAGATGGGCTCGATAAAGGACAGAAATGGTATGGACCTAACAGAAGCAGAAGATATTGAGAAGAGGTGGCAAGAATACACAGAAGAATTGTAAAAAGATCATCATGACCCAGATAATCACGATGGTGTGATCACTCACGTAGAGCCAGACATCCTGGAATGTGAAGTCAAGTGGGCCTTAGAAAGCATTACTACGAACAAAGCTAGTGGAGGTGATGAAATTCCAGTTGAGCTATTTCAAATCCTCAAAGATGATGCTGTGAAAGTGCTGCACTCGATATGCCAGCAAATTTGGAAAACTCAGCAGTGGCCACAGGACTGGAAAAGGTCAGTTTTCATTCCAATCCCAAAGAAAGGCAATGCCAAAGAATGCTCAAACTACCACACAATTGCACTCATCTCACATACTAGTAAAGTAATGCTCAAAATTCTCCAAGCCAGGCTTCAGCAATACGTGAACCATGAACTTTCAGATGTTCAAGTTGGTTTTAGAAAAGACAGAGGAACCACAGATCAAATTGCCAACATCCACTGGATCATCGAAAAAACAAGAGAGTTCCAGAAAAACATCTATTTCTGCTTTATTGACTATGCCAAAGCCTTTGACTGTGTGGATCACAATAAACTGTGGAAAATTCTGGAAGAGATGGGAATACCAGACCATCTGACTTGTATCTTCAGAAATCTGTATGCAGATAAGGAAGTAACAGTTAGAACTGGACATGGAACAACAGACTGGTTCCAAGTAGGAAAAGGAGTACGTCAAGGCTGTATGTTGTCACCCTGCTTATTTAACTTCTATGCAGAGTATATCATGAGAAATGTTGGGCTGGAAAAAGCCCAAGCTGGAATCAAGATTGCCGGGAGAAATATCAATAACCTCAGACATGCAGATGACACCACCCTTATGACAGCAAGTGAAGAGGAATGGAAGACCCTCTGGATAAAAGTGAAAGAGGAGAGTGAAAAAGTTGGCTTAAAGCTCAGCATTCAGAAAACTAAGACCATGGCATCTGGTCCCATCACTTCATGGAAAATAGATGGGGAAACAGTGGAAACAGTGGCAGACTTTATTTTGAGGGGCTCCAAAATCGCTGCAGATGGTGATTGCAGCCATGATATTAAAAGATGCTTACTCCATGGAAGGAAAGTTATGACCACCTAGATAGCATATTAAAAAGCAAAGACGTTACTTTGTCCACAAAGGTCTGTTTAGTCAAGGCTATGGTTTTTCCAGTAGTCATGTATGGATGTGAGGGTTGGACTGTGAAGAAAGCTGAGCGCTGAAGAATTGATGCTTTTGAACTGTGGTGTTGGAGAAGACTCTTGAGAGTCCCTTGGACTGCAAGGAGATCCAACCAGTCCATCCTAAAGAGATCAGTCCTGGGTGCTCATTGGAAGGACTAATGTTGAGACTGAAGCTCCAATACTTTGGCTACCTCATGCGAAGTGTTGACTCATCGGAAAAGACCCTGATGCTGGGAAGGATTGGGGGCTGGAGGAGAAGTGGACGAGAGAGGATGAGATGGTTGAATGGCATCACCAACTCACTGGACATGAGTTTGGGTAAACTCCGGGAGTTGGCGAAGGGCAGGGAGGCCTGGCATGCTGGGATTCATGGGGTCCCAAAGAGTCAGACACAACTGAGTGACTGAACTGAACTGATTATATATTTTCCAAGTATTAAATTCTCCCACTATTTTCTCCTTCAAATATATTTTAGTAGTAGCTATCCTTTCCAAACCTGTAGAAATGTTTGAATTTCAACTGTCAATTTAAATATGTACATACATCTGCATATGTGTGTGAACACAAACACTAATTATTGGAGATTTTGTTGGAATTGCATTATATTTGGAGATCAATGTGATGAGAAATGCCATCTTTATATTACTGTTTCTTCTGGCCCAGAAACATTGTATATGCCTCCATTAATTTAGATCTTCTTAAATGGAACTCAATATTTTTATATTTTTCCATAAAATTCTTTATATCTTTGTTTAGACTTAATCCTATGTATTTTTATTTTGATGCTATTGGAAATCAGATATTTAAATTTCTATTTTTCCTTTATATATCAACACAATGCTTTTTTTTTAATATATTGATTAAAAATTCTTCACAAATTTTCTTACTAAAAATAATATTTAGCTGTGGATTCTTTAGATATTCTTTCATACTTACCATATTATATGTGAATAATGACTCATTTTTTTCTTCCTTTAATCTCTTTACCTTTATTTGTTTTTCTTGCCTTATTCTACCTGCTAGTGAATCAAAAATATGAAATAGAAAATGTTCACAGTTATCACTGTAAGTCACTTTATATTGATCCTTTTCTCAAAGGGAGTACTTTGAACATTTTATTAAAGGAAGAAAGTTCTTACAGATTTTTATACTGCTAAATTATTGCATCCAAATCACAATAACTACATTCCTATTTATACAAATAGGGCATAATATTACTAACTTAATTTTGTTAAAACAAATTAAAAATACAGACATTTCTCAGCTGTAACCAAATGTTTAAAACAACCTTTAGCAGAGTTCTCTGATAAAACTTTCTATGATGATGTTCAAGTTCTATTGTGTATTATATACTGTGGCTATCGAATTCTTAAAATGTGGCAAGTGCAACTCAGGAAACAAATTTTTAATTTTACATCAGTTTAATTAATTTAAGTAGCTCCATGTGAATATTGCTTTTTGTCCACTGGACATCAAAACTTTAGAGAAATTTTTGTTTGTTAAATAGAAGCCATAAAGTGAGTGCTAGTCACTCAGTCATGTCCAACTCTTTGCAACCCCATGGATTGTAGCCTCCAGCCTCCTCTGTCCATGGAATTCTCCAGGCAAAAATACTGGAGTGGGTTGCCATTCCCTTCTTCAGGGGATCTTCCCAATCCAGGGATAAAACCTGAGTCTCCTGCATTGCAGGCAGATTCCTTACTGTCTAAGCCACCAGGGAAGCCCCAAATAGAGGCCTTATGTAGTACCAACTTATAGCTGGTACCAAGATTTAAGAGAATGAAAGTAAAAGGACGTACATTGTCATAAAATTTCTTCACTCTTCTCAGATAAATTTTTGATCACTTACTGCAAAAGCAGGAGGGAAAGTCTATTATTATCATCAACAGTCTGAGACATTGTTCATCTCCTTAGAATGCTAAGGAGCCCAACATGCCTTCCTTAAAGTATTAATGATTTTTTGTGGTATAAGAGGAAGTGACGCCACATTTATTTGCATTGCTTGGAACTCCCAGAATTATTATCTTTTTACAAATAAGGAATAATTATGGATTTTAAAAAGCCTTCAGATAAGAAAAATTCATTTCTGAAAGACCAATCATTTAAAATGCTATAAGCCCCAAGTGCAAGGGGCTGTTGTGAACCTTGACCTTGAGGATCAGAAAAGTCATATTAGACCTTGTCTTAGTTCATGCTGATGCACTTCCCTGGTGGCTCAGACGGTAAAGCGTCTGCTTACAATGCAGGAGACCTGAGTTCAATCCCTGGGTCGGGAAGATCCCCTGGAGAAGGATTCGGCACCCCACTCCAGTACTCTTGCCTGGAAAATCCCATGGACAGAGGAGCCTGGTAGCTGCAGTCCATGGGGTCGCAAAGAGTCAGACACGACTGGGTGACTTCACTTTCACTTTAGTTCATGCTGCTCTAATGAAATACCAGAGACTGGTATTTCTCATGATTCTGGAGACTAGAAGACCAAGGTCAGGGTGCCACCATGATAAGGTTCTAGATGAGGTTTCTGTTTCTGTGATTTTGTCCTCACAGGCGCAGTTCTCAGTTTAGGCATGAAGATAGATCTTATATGTCTTTCTTGTTTTGTAAGAGCATTAATATCCCATCATGGGGGTTCAGCCCTAATGACCTTATCTAAACATTTATCTCCCAAAGGCCCTACCTCCAAACATCATCACATTGGTTACAAGGGCTTCAGTGTAGAAATGTGAGGTGGACTATCATTTAATCTATAGCAGGCATAAGTGATACATTAAGAAAGACCTCAGGAATGGAAAAACAAAGAAAACTGGGGGCAAAATCATATGCATATTCCAAAATCCAAAATTTCATGCAGCTTGTTATATACTGAATTCTGTTCAAAAGGAGAATATGGTAAAATAATACCAAGATTAAATTCAGTGTGAGTAGGAAAACTGAATCTTTACTACCTTTACTCTCACGTGTGAGTTCTAATGGGCTTCCTTGGTGGCTCAGTGGTAAAGAATCCACCTGCAAATGAAGGAGACTGGGATAGATCCCTGGGTTGGAAAGATCCCCTGAAAAAGGATATGGCAACCCACTCCAGAATTCTTACATCTGTCCTTGAGAAATCCCATGGACAGAGGAGCCTGGCAGGCTATAGTCCATGCTGTCGCAGAAGAGTTAGACACAACTTAGTTACTAAATAACAACAACAATAATGGATTTTAATATGTCTTTGGATTCTCCATAATATTCAGTTCAGTTCAGTCGCTCAGTCATGTCCAACTCTTTGCGACCCCATGAATCGCAGCAAGCCAGGCCTCCCTGTCCATCAGCAACTCCTGGAGTCTACCCAAACCCATGTCCATTGAGTCAGTGATGCCATCCAACCATCTCATCCTCTGTCATCCCCTTCTTCTCCTGCCCTCAATCTTTCCCAGCATCAGGGTCTTTTCCAATGAGTCAGCTCTTCCCATCAGGTAGCCAAAGTATTGGACTTTCAGCTTCAACATCAGTCTTTCCAATGAACACCCAGGACTGATCTCCTTTAGGATGGACTGGTTGGATCTCCTTGCAGGCTAAGAGACTCTCAAGAGTCTTCTTCAACACCACATTTCAAAAGCATCAATTCTTCGGCACTCAGCTTTCTTTATAGTCCAACTCTCACATCCATACATGACTACTGGAAAAACCGTAATCTTCACATCCCTTTAATTTCCCGTTTTGGCCTTCTACTTTTAACAAAGTCCAATTAATGGCTCATAAATTATCCTGGTTAAAATTATTTTTATTAAAATTTGATTTACTCTTTTGCTTTCTTTACCACTTCTATGGGGGGTATGGAGATTTACACTAAGTATGAAATAAATTATTTAAAGAAATTTTGTGGTTTCTTGGCGTTTTGGGCAGGAACATGTGCAAATCACTCAATGCAGTCACATTCTACTTGAAAGGCTGTGTGGTATAAGTAATATAATAATTTGACTTGATTGCTCAATCTCCTTTTGTTTTCCTCATCACAGACATTTGTTTATAAGACATTAAATGTTTATATGAGACAAGAAGAGATATATGGTAATGTCAAGAATAGCCTGACTTCAGAAAATAAAGTCTATTAAGGCAATTATTCATTTTTATAAACTAAATAAAAGATATCAATGAAAATTCATAATACTGTGCATAATTTAATCTATTTTCACCAATGTCTTTATTTCTACACTTAAAGTGGTCCAGTATTACTGCCCAAAAGACTGAAGGATGCATACAGCACACTGTATTGTCCTTGAAATATTCTGACTACATCTTGAATTTCAGATCCCTTTTATGACTTCAGTGGGTGATTCTTGAAAAGCAATGCTTTTATTCCCTTCATAAGCTAGATAAAAATCATACTGAGTAGATATTGGGTTGTAATGGGGGTGGACGGAGAGGTAGGAAGGGAGAAAGGAAGCTGTTTGAATTTTTAAAAGAATTTTGGCAAGTATAAGCAAAATAGGTATTTGCAGACAACAAAGTAACAGACAGGCCTTCATCCAATGGTTTTTATTATATTTCCTCTGCATGGATCAGACAAGTCCAGATGATCTAATGGAAGAGAGACAGTAATGCTGGTTTGTCCCCAGGCATGGGATATCATAATGACACGGGCAGCATCTCAAAACTCCATGTACTTTGATGCTACTTTATTTCAAAATTACTTTTTTTCTTTTTTATTGAAGTATAGTTGATTTATAATATTGTCTTAATTTCTGTTGTACAGCAAAGTGATTCTGTTATATATACATTCTTTTTTAGATATCCTTTTACATTATGGTTTATCATAGGGTACTGTGTGTAGTTCTCTCAGCTATACAGTAAGGCACTGTTGGAATACTATTTGGCTATAAGAAAGAATGACATAAAGTCATTTGCAGCAACATGGATGCAGCTAGAGATTATCATACTAAATGAAGTAAGTCAGAAAGAGAAAGACAAATACCATATAATATCACTAATATTTGGAATCTAAAGTATGACACAATTGAATCTATCTGCAAAAATGCATTTAATAATAAAAATAAATTAAGCTGGATAACTACAAGAAAAAATCAAATGAACATATATTCTTAAATGGGGCTTAAAACCTTGACAACAATATCAGGAATTTCAGAATAAGAAAACAATGACTGAGAGACATCAAATCTCTTCTTAGCTCTACTTGGTACTTTTTTTTTTTCCTGTGGCAGAGGGGTGGTAGGAGACAGTTTCTCAATGCTTTCAAATGAAGAAAGAATAAGGAAAACTATCTTACATAAATTAATGAGACTAAATAGAAAATCACCTTGATCATTATTGAAATAAAAACTACTATCTAAATCTAAGCTATAATTATAGTATATGCCATGAAACTGCTACCTACAGACTTTCTGTATCCATGGGACCTGCATCTGTGAATCCAACCAAACTAGGATTGAAATTTTATATTAAAAAAAAATTCCAGAAAGTCCATAAAAGCAAAATTTGAAGTTTTTGCATGCCAGCAACTATTTACATAGCATTTGCATTGTATTGGGTATTATAAGTAATCCAGAGATGATTTTAAAAGTGTAAGGATCTGCAGAAGTTATATGCAAATATTACACCATTTTATAAAAGGAGTTTGAGTTTCCATGGATTTTGGCATTAGTGGGATCCTGAAACCAATCCCCTGCTGATACCAAGGGATTGTATTTATACCTGCCAGCAGGTGACCCTACTACATGTGTGGTTGTAATAGTTAGCGCACATCTGACTGCAAATATCACGACAACTGATAAAAGAAATTTAACTAAGACAATAATAAAATAATAGCTGGCATTTTTTTTAGCACTTTGTATATTATAAGCATCATCTCTGTTTAGTTTTACTGCCCTCATGATACCTTAAAAAGGTATCACTTTTATTATCCAGATTTAAGATGGGAAAACTGAGGCCAAGAAGTCTATAAGAACTTGGGCCAGAAAAATCTCCAGATAATAAGTCCATGGGTAGATAGTCAGGAGTTGGCTAACTCAGCAATTAAATGATTTCTTGGCAGTTGATCAGTTTCTCTGCCATTTTCTTGGATTTTCCTCATATGGAAACAATATGGCTCCTACAGCTCTAAGAATTAGGTTGTTACTCAATTACAAAAAGGTCATGAAGTTAGCTGAGGGTATTTGAGGGAATGGGTTTATCAAAGGTCTATTTAATTGATTCAAGGAGAAAAGCTTTCCTGGAATTTAACAAGTAAATTTCCATTTTCATCTCATTTGGAAAACTGGATTATATAACAGTCCTTAAACCTCACTGGCAAAGGAGAAAGAGATTACCCCAATTGATTTAGATCACTAATAATGCATCCCCTGGAATAGCCACCTTACTTCCTGATTCCTGACCATATCTTTATTATTTAGTAAGGAAGAAAGATGGGATATTGTTGGTTGGCAGCAAATGTGTCTACCAGGTTTATCTACATAAACATTTTTAACTGAATAAATTAAATAAAGTGAACAATGTGATTAACTTGTTATTAATACAGGTGTATCTTGTTTTATTGCTTTTTACTTTATTATACTGTAAAAATATTGCATTTCTTTTAAATTTTAAAAATTAAAGGCTGTGGCAACCCTGTGTCAAGCATGCCTATTGGTACCATTTTTCTGACAACATTTACTCAATTTGTGTCTCTGTCATATTTTGGTAGTTCTCATAAAATTTCATACCTTCCCCAACAAGAAGATTAGGACTCTTTGAAGATTCACAGAGTGGTTAGTGTATTTTAGAAATAAAGTATTTTTAATTAAGATACGTACATTGTTTTTTAGACCAAATGCTATTTAAAACTTAATGGGCTACACTATAATGTAAACAAACATTTTATATGCACTAGGAAACCAAGAAAATTACACGAGTTGCTTTGGTGGTCTAGAACAGAACCTGTACCATGTGAGATATGCCTGTAATGTTGAAAACAGTGGCCATGCAGAGACATTTCAACTAAACACAATAAAAGAAAGCAGAATGAGAGCAAAATCAAATTAAATGGAAACAATCAGCCAGGATTAAACAGATTTCTGTCCTCTGATGTTTACTTTATGAACCTTCACAAAAAAATTCCGAAAACTTATAAGTAAAATTATTATAATGCAGTGTTTTGCAGATTTTCAGTTCAGTTCAGTTCAGTCGCTCAGTCATTTCCAACTCTTTGAGACCCCATGGACTGCCGCACACCAGGCCTCCTTGTCCATCACCAACTCCCGGAGTTTACTCAAACTCATGTCCGTTGAGTCGGTGATGCCATCCAACCATCTCATTCTCTGTCTTCCCCTTCTCCTCCCAACTTCAGTCTTTTCCAGTGAGTCAGTCCTTCACATCAGGTGGCCAAAGTATGGAGTTTCAGCTTCAACATCAGTCCTTCCAATGAATATTCAGGACTGATCTCCTTTAGGATGGACTGGTTGGATCTCCTTGCAGTCCAAGGGACTCTCAAGAGTCTTCTCCAACACCACAGTTCAAAAGCATCAATTCTTCCGCTCTCAGCTTTCTTTATAGTCCAACTCTCACATCCATACATGATTATTGGAAAAATCACAGCCTTGACTAGATGGAACTTTTTTGGCAAAGTAATATCTCTGCTTCTTAACATGCTTTCTAGTTTGGTCATAATTTTTCTTCCAAGTAGCAAGCATCTTTTGATTTTATGGCTGCAATCACCATCTGCAGTGATTTTGGAACCCCCCAAAATAAAGCCAGCCACTGTTTCCACTGTTTCCCCATCTATTTGCCATGAAGTGATGGGACCAGATAATCTGGAATAATAGAGGCTGAAAAAGCACAAAACAATCACACTTCATAAAGTTCATAAAATCAGTAAACTTAAGGCTATAAAAAGTCGACAGAGGATGAAATGGTTGGATGGCATCAACGACTCTGTGGACATGAGTTTGAGCAAGTCCTGGAGTTGGTGATGGACAGGGAAGCCTAGCATGCTGCAGTCCATGGGGTTGCAAAGAATCAGACACGACTGAGCAACAGAACTGAACTGAAATAAATGATATAAAAATTTACCAAGACTGAAACAGGAGATGTATTACAATCAAATTTGCTTTAAAGCACACAATTTTGGGGACTTCCCTGGTTGTCTAGTGGCTAAGACTCTGCACTCCCAATGGAGGGGCCTGGGTTTGATCCTTGGTCAGGGAACTAGAACCTACATGCTGCAACTAAGACCTAGCACAGCAAAATGAGTATATATATATATATATATGTATATATATATATATATATATTTTTTTTTTTTTAAACAGCACACTATTTTTGATGCATAAATAAAAATTTATTGCTTATGTAAGGAACTAAATGTTCAGTCATTCTATAAGTTAGTGTGTGTGTAATATATTAATAGAATCAGGAAGTACTGGAATAAATAATTGGTAAGAGAATGATAATTAATAAGAGTTTCAAAAAAGTTATTGCATCTAATCAGAATCTCCAATCTTTCCTTTGACATTTTACTTGCATTTTATTTTACATTATTCAACCTCCCTTTGTGATATCATCTTGTGTGGCAGATGTAACTATCATCTATTTACTGACAACTCTCAAAATGTTTATGTCCCATCCTCTCAACCCTGGAATTAGATATCTAACTACATACTTAACATCTAAACATGCATGCATGCTAATTATCCTAATTGTCTCTAACATATGTGTTGTCTCACACCTACTTCTTCTCAGTAAATGGCAAGTCCTCTTTACATTTGTTGTCAGACACATAAGCAAACAAAACCCTTGGAGTTACTCTTAACTCTTCTCTTCCTGCCATCCGTTACATCTAGTAGGTTAACATCCTCATAACTCTATATTCAAAATATATTCAGAATCAGACAGCTTCTCAATATGGACTCCATCCCCATGTTTCTGATCCAAGTCACCATGATTTATCCCCATGTTTTCCAAGGTAGCATCCTCAATGGTCTAATGTCTATTTCCTTGCTTTCTTCCTGTCTTTCTATTTTCAATACAGCATCCAGAGTAAATTTGTTAAATCATGAGTCAGGCAATGTTGCTGCTTTGCTCAACTCTTTCAGTTCAGTTCAGTTCAGTCTCTGAGCCGTGTCTGACTCTTTGCGACCCCATGAATTGCAGCACGTCAGGCCTCCCTGTCCATCACCAACTCCCAGAGTTTACCCAAACCCATGTCCATCAAGTCGGTGATGCCATCCAACCATCTCATCCTCTGTCGTCCCCTTCTCCTCCTGCCCCCAATCCTTCCCAGCATCAAGGTCTCTTCCAATAAGTCAACTCTTTGCATGAGGTGGCCAAAGTATTGGAGTTTCAGCTTCAACATCAGTCCTTCCAATGAACACCCAGGACTGATCTCCTTTAGGATGGACTGGTTGGATCACCTTGCAGTCCAAGGGACTCTCAAGAGTCTTCTCCAATACCACAGTTCAAAACCATAAATTCTTCGGCACTCAACTTTCTTCACCGTCCAACTCTCACATCCATACACGACCACTGGAAAAACCATAGCCTTGACTAGATGGATCTTTGTTGGCAAAGTAATGTCTCTGCTTTTAAATATGCTATCTAGGTTGGTCATAACCTTCCTTCCAAGGAGTAAGTGTCTTTTAATTTCATGGCTGCAATCACCATCAGCAGTGATTTTGGAGCCCAAAAAAATAAAGTCTGACACTGTTTTCACTGTTTCCCTATCTATTTCCCATGAAGTGATGGGACCAGATGCCATGGTCTTAGTTTTCTGAACGCTGAGCTTTAAGCCAACTTTTTCACTCTCCTCTTTCACTTTCATCAAGAAGCTCTTTAGTTCTTCTTCACTTTCTGTCATAAGGGTGGTGTCATCTGCATATCTGAGGTTATTGATATTTCTCCCAGCAATCTTGATTCCAGCTTGTGCTTCCTCTAGCCCAGCGTTTCTCATGATGTATTCTGCATATAAGTTAAATAAGCAGGGTGACAACATACAGCCTTGATGTACTCCTTTTCCTATTTGGAACCAGTCTGTTGTTCCATGTCCACTTCTAACTGTTGCTTCCTGACCTGCATACAGGTTTCTCAAGAGACAGGTCAGATGGTCTGGTATTCCCATCTCTTTAAGAATTTTCCACAGTTTATTGTGATCCACACAGTCAAAGGCTTTGGCATAGTCAATAAAGCAGAAATAGATGTTTTTCTGGAACTCTCTTGCTTTTTCGATGATCCAGCAGATGTTGGCAATTTGACCCCTGGTTCCTCTGCCTTTTCTAAAACTAGCTTGAACATCTGGAAGTTCACGGTTCACGTATTGCTGAAGCCTGGCTTGGAGAATTTTGAGCATTACTTTACTAGCATGTGAGATGAGTTGCTTGCATCTCTCTGAAGGCAAAAGGCAAGTCCTTCAATAGACAAGAACCCACATAACTGCCTTTCTAATCTCTTCTTCTACTCATTTCCCCTCATCATACTCCTCCAGCCACTATAACATCCTTGCTCCTTGACAAACATGGTCTCAGTTCAGATCTTTGCGTGTGTTTTTCCATTGCCTGAAATGAACTTCCTCTCAGATAACTGTCTTATATCTCCTTCAGGTTTTCTACTCAACTGTCATGCTTGATTAAACTGGAATTCTTCCCACTTAAATCTCCTTTCCAACATGACTGTATGTATCACCATACTAGATATTTAACACATGTATAATATTTATTGCCTGCCTCTTCTTACCAAACTCCTTGAGGGCATGGATTTGTGTATATTTTGTTGAATGCTGACTCCTCAGTGCCTAGGACTATGTGTGACCCATGGTAATTATTCAAAATTTGTTGTACAAATTTAGTAACTATTATTAAAATAGGAAAATGGTTTATTATTTTTTAAAAAACAAAGTTCAATTCAGATAAAAGCTTTCCAAAAAAAGGAGTATACAAAAAGGTATATATATTGTAAATATCAGGGGCCACTGGTCCATGTAATTATCTCAAGTTTCCACATCAACATTCATGAGAATTATTAAAATACTAATAATTTTCACACTTGCTTAGTGTTTTACTTTGTAAAGCTCATGAACTTTCTTTTAACCATTATATCCCCTTAAGCTGTGAAGTCAAAGTAAAAAGAAATAAAGTGGTGATTCTTTTGTGAAACAAAACAACAACAAAAAATTGGAGGGAAGAGGTTCTTAAGAAAACAGGGGAAAAAAAGTACGCATAGTGGGACTGATACCAGGACACACTAGTTATTAAGACGGGTGTCTTTATAAGAAGAGAGAGATTATCAGATTTCTCTTCTTGCATGCATGTGTGCACATGCATACACACACACACTTCACACTCTGCCCCCCCAAGGACACATATACACTCACAAAGAAGGCCACATGAAATGCAGTAAGAAGTCAAGTCACTTATCTGTAGGCCAGGAAAAGAGGCCTCAGACAAAATCAGTCCTGCTTGCAAGTCGAGAATTGTGAGAAAGTAAGTTTCTTTTGTTTAACACATCTAGTCTGTGGTATTCTTTTATGACAGTCTAAGCAGACGTGCATGTGTGTGCTAAGTCGCTTGAGTCCTGTCTGACTCTATGTGACCGCATGGACTATAGCCCATCAAGCTCCTTTGTCCATGGAATTCCCCAGAGAGAATACTAGAGAGGGTAGCCATTCCCTTCTCCAGGGGATCTTCCTGACCCAGGGATGGAACTTGAGTCTCCTGCATTGCAGATAGACTCTTTACTGTCTGAGCCAGCAGAGAAGCCCTATAAAATGTATATTATCATATGTGAAACAGAACACCATTCCATGTTCGATGCATGAGACAAATGCTCAGGGCTGGGGCAATGGGATGACCCAGAGGGATGAGATGGGGAGGGAGGTGGGAGGGGGGTTCAGGATGGGGAACACATGTAAACCTATGGCTGATTCATGTCAATGTATGGCAAAAACTACTACAATAGTGTAAAGTAATTAGCCCCCAACTAAAATAAATAAATTTATTTAAAAAAAAAATAAATGAAAAATAAATAAATAAATACCTTAAACCAATAGTTATCCTCTTTCTTAATGAAAAAACACTTATTCTTCACCATTAAAATTAAGAACAAATCAGGGAAAAATCCTATCTTCGGTCAACATAGACTAGCAAAAACAATTGGTATAAGAATTAAAGAGGAAGAGTTAGAAGTACCTGTATTTGTATATGATATATATATATATATATATATATATATATATGATAATTTGTTGAAGGAATCAAGGAAAGTCTATCTTGAAAACTAATTGAATTTTAATTATTAGCTTTCATGTATACAAATAAAAAATAGTTATAAGAGAATAACCTAATTATTATAATAACAAAAGGACAAAAATAGAAATATCTAGGTTAAAATGAGAAGTGTAAATCCATATGACATTAACTTTGAAACATTTTTGAATATAACATGAATCAAAATATATTCTGTGTTCTTATTTAGGAAGGATCAGCATGATAAATATATTACTCATCTTGAAGTTAATTAATAAATTCAATACAGTGCCCCAAATAGTGGGCATTATTGTTATTACATCATTGTAATATGCAGTAATAATAAAGCACAAGGATTATATCCTGATACACCTAAAGAGTTAAGTTAAGAATTTAAGTGAAAAATGTAGGTAAAGAAATGTGTCTCAATATGGCACTGTTTATTTGTGAAGCTAGAGTTAAATACTAATATATGCATATTTTGTCAAGTCATAGTTTCAAATGAATATATAAACCATATTTTAGGTACTATATGTATTGGGAGAGAATGAGTGGAGAGAAGAGGAACTGAATCTAGTTTTTATTTCCTTTTGTAGATTTAATTTTGGAATCATGCAAATATTTTAGATTATTGTACATCAAAATAGAGTGTAATAAACAGATCTTAAACATGTAAGGGAAAATAAAACCAATAACTTTAACTTTATATTGAGTATACAGTATAATCATACTGAAAAAAAAAAATTCTCAAAGTAGTTTCTAAATACAATTTATCTCCATAATCTAAGTTTGGGAAAAAAAAGAGTTAACCTAAATAAAATGTATAGTAATCATTTAATTGTCAGTAAGGTTGGCATATTTTCCATGCCACTGTAAAATTGAATTATGGTTTAAAATAGATAAATAAATGTTTAGTTTCACTAAGAGATAAAATGAGGGCCTCCCCTGGTGGTCCAGTGGTTAAGACTCTGTGCTCCCAATGCTGGGGGCATGGGTTCAGTCCCTGGTAGGGCTGCAAGACACACTGCATGGCCAAAGAATAAAAACATATAAAAAAAGTACTTGATAAAAGAGATAAAAAGTGTTGAACTCAAGATATATTATTTTTAAAATGTATTTTCTAGCTCTGTCCTCTAAAACATTCCTAGAGCCTTCCACAAACTACACAGATAATGCCAAAAGGACTCAAGAATCAATTTAAATATGCTGAGATTTTATAATGCAGACTAACTATCAGTACTAACTATGTAATAACTATGTACTAACTACTAATGTACTTACTATCAGTTAGGGTAATAACTGTGATTAACAGGTTTAAGGGCTTCCCTGGTGGCTCAGATAGTAAAGAAACCGCCTGCGATGCGGGACACCTGGGTTCAATCCTTGAGTCGGGAAGATCCCCCAGAGGAGGGCATGGCAACCCACTCCAATATTCTTGCCTAGAGAATTACCATGGGCAAAGGCGCCTGGCGGGCTGTAGTCCATGGGGTCGCAAAGAGTCAAATACAACTGAGTGACTAAGCACAATATGTATAAAATATGTTCAAATTCATGAAGTGAAAGTGTTAGTCGCTTGCTCAGTCGTGTCTGACTCTTTGCTAAATGGACTGTAGCCCACCAGGGCTCCTCTATTCATGAGATTCTCCAGGCAGGAATACTGGAGTGAGGTGCCATTCCCTCCTCCAGGGGCATGACCCAGGGATGCCACATTACAGGTAGATTCTTTACCCATAAGTTCATAAAAATTTTGAAACAATAAAAATCTTCCTCAGTAAATTTGGAAAATAATAAGGAATCATTTCATTTTTTGAAATTTTTTAAATAAAGGGAAAAACCGTGGCATTTGTCTCGCTTTTCTTACATATACGAAATATTTGATGATAATAGGAAAGTTGCATTACCCCCTAATGCAGATTTATTCTTTCCCATTTCAAAGGGGACCATTTATTTTGGTTATCCCATCCCTGTGCCACTATTGTGTATTAGGAGCCTGCGGGGAAAAAAAAAGATTGTTTTAAAGTTTAAATATCTTCAGACCGAAAGGAGTCTTACATGGACTAATGTACAATACTCAGCAATTCTGGACCTTGAGCTGGAGAGGGCTGAGGTTGTCTCCTTTGTGGTGGGATTGATTGTACCCTGTATAGAGGAATCAAAGGAGTAAGTGAAATATTTGATGTCCAGAATGGTGGACTGTGTCAGTGACTGTTGCTGCTGCTAAGTCGCTTCAGTCGTATCCGACTCTGTGCGACCCCATAGACGGCAGCCCACCAGGCTCCACCGTCCCTAGGATTCTCCAGGCAAGAATACTGGAGTGGGTTGCCATTTTCTTCTCCAGTGCATGAAAGAGAAAAGTGAAAGTGAAGTTGCTCAGTCGTGTCCGACTCTTAGCGACCCCATGGACTGTAGCCTACCAGGCTCCTCCGTCCGTGGGATTTTCCAGGCAAGAGTACTGGAGTGGGTTGCCATTGCCTTCTCCGTCAGTGACTGTAGTGCTCCCTAAATTCTCCATTCATTCTCCTGCATTTTCCAGTCTCTTTGCTGTTAGGGTGAGATGCTGAGAGCTGTCCTGAGAAATGAACTCCAGCAGATGTAATGGTGTCACTTCAGAAAGGTGGCAATTGTAAGCAAGTATCATGTGTCTTCTTCAATCTTCTCTTCCTTTGACATAACACATGGAGGTCCATGTTCCAGATGCCAGGGGAATGTAAAATAACTCTCCTGCCCATGTGTGCCATCATGTGAGAAGTAAAGATTTATTTACTTAACCTACTCAGACTTTCCTGATGATCCCAGTGGCTAAGACTCTGTGCACCCAATGCAGGGTGTCTGAGTTGGACTCCTAGTCAGGGAGCTAGATCCCACACACCACAATGAAAATCAAAGATCCCACGTGCTGCAACTAAGACCTAACACAACAAATGAATAAATAAATAAAAATAAATATTAAAAAGTACTTAACATACCAAAATTAACTTTTTAAAATTTCATGGCACAAATTCATATATTTTACTGTGACTAATCCAGGGACTTTCAGTAACTCAATTAATTGTTAAAATTACTGTCTCCTCATGTAAAAGTTGGGATAGTGATTGTACTTAATTCATGCAACTGTCTTAAAGATTACATAAATTTGTGTGTTAATGAGCTTATCCTAGGATCTGGAACAAATTAAGGAACAAGTTAATGTTACCTATTTTTATTTTTATGAATACTATTACTATTATGATGATGATGATGATTATCTTTTTATTTCCCTAGCAAATTACAGGTAAGGGTATAATCTAAATTACACATGTTAAAGAGTGTATGTGAGTGAGCATTATATTCAGTGAAATAAGATAATGAGTGAGAATTTGGGGTTTGGGGTGAATTGAAAATAATTGAGAGAGATAAATTAGTATTTGATAGAAAGGTGAATAAGGATCAACTAAAGAAAGTCTCTAGTATCATACAGAGTCCAAATGAATTTTAAAAATTAATTTTGTATGCCAAAACTTTGAACTCTTTTCACTAGTACTAATCTACATGGAGACAAAGAAAAGCATGAAAATAATATGATCTCCTGGACTGTGAAAATGAGTGAAGCATACTGGAAGGTTAGTGACATTCAGAGAAAAAGACTGGTTTTGGATCCAAGGTAAACAGAGACTCAGCTGAGATCCAAAGCAAGCAGTGTGCCAGGGGCAGCAGGTTATTTTGTTTACTATTTTTATACTCCAGAAATATTTATCTTTCCATAGGATGTGAATTATTTCATTCAGGTAAGAAAAGCTAATACAATACAAATGAAAACAAAACTAAACTATTATTTTTCTTTTTAAAATCTATATCCTTCTGCCATGAGTGTTTTGGATTGAGAAATAATTGCCAGAAAATGGAAAGGCTTTACTATAAATTTCCTTCAAATTGTGAGTGAGACAGAAACCTGCATGCAGAGCAACTTCTCTTCAGTATGGCAGTAGACATGCGAAGGTTTTTTAACTTGAATGAAACAAGTTGATTCAATATGGAATATTTATTCAAAGGGAATGGGTCCAAGGGAGTACCATTTGTAATATGAGGAGCATTATAAAAGAGTGAAAATCAAAACATGAACTGAATATGCTAATATTTTTAGTAAATAATGACTCAGCTATAAAACGTTTGAACTAAGATACCCATGTATACATTAGATATGTTCATTAGATTAAATGGTAAAATAGGATGCTAATGCTGTATCAGACAGCACAGTATCTGACTTTGGCACAAAATCTTTGAGCTTTATTTTGATTTGAAGTCAATGTTGAAGTTGGAATTTCCCACGTATCTGGGCAAAACAATTTTGTTCTCCCTAAAGGCTACTCAAAATTCATTTACAACATATGAATTTTTAAAATTCACACTTGCTATCCTAAAGGGATGAAGAGGTGTCAGGTAATAAGAATGACAACCGCTAAAAGTGCGTAAGTCAGACAGAGAAAGAGAAATACTATGTGATATCCCTTATATGGAGAATCTAAAAAATATAACAAAAAAGAAGTAGATTCACAGATATAGAGAACAAACTAGTGGTTACCAGTGGGGGTGGGAGCAACATAGGGGTTGGGGAGTAGGAGGCGTAAGCTAATGGGTGTAAGATAGGCTCAAGGACATATCGTATAATGTAGCCAATATTTTGTGATAACTATAAATAGAAAGTAACTTTTAAAATTGTGCAAAAAACTAAAAATTTAATCTAAAAAATGCATATGAATGGGGAGACTGTGTTACTTGTGTTTCTTTGACAGGACTTTTATTTTCCCTGTTGGAATATGCCTTATGTAATCAATCAATCAGGAGAAGCAATGGTCTGACTAGCAATTCAGGCTATATGGAGATAATCAAGCCTTCGTAAATCGTGTTAGAGCAAATAAAGCTGGAAAAATGGGAATGCTAGTACAGCAATCATATTTCAAAACTGCCTTCCTGCAGGCAACAATGTGTCACTGATGAGGAACAGAAGAGAAAGGAGAAAATGTTGGTTAGGGAAGGTGTACTAACTCTTGGAAACAAAGCCTGGAGTTCAGGGTCTTGTGAGACACCTTCAAATGAAGGGTCTGTGTTTACCCACTCTCACTGTTCAGTGCCTTAGCTATGCCTCTGGCTGAAATGCCAGGACTAAGGATCATCATTAGTAGGGTGCTCTTACTTCTTCTGGGCAATACATATATTGGGCACCTATTTTACATCAGTTCTCCTACCAGTCTTACTGCTTCCCAGGTGGCAATATTGGTAAAAACCTGCCTACAAATGCAGGAGACGTAAGAGACGTGGGTTCAGTCCTTGGTGGGGAGGATCCCCTAGAGGAGGGCACGGCAGCCCACTCTAGTATTCTTGCTGGAGAATTTCATGGACACAGGAGCCTGGATGGCTATAGTCCATAGTGTCACAAAGAACTGGACAAGACTGAGGCGACTTAGCATGCATGCACCATTCTTACTTGTTGCACCCTCATGAAGGATATTGCAATTTCATATATAGAACTTACCAGGTTCTCGTATATCTAGGATGGAGACTTGCAACCAAACCGTGGACAGTGGGACTTGAAGGAATTATCTTTCCTCATTAAAAGCAATTGTCACTCTTTGCCTGACTGTCCTTGGACATTGCCATGAAAGAATGTACTCCCAGTGGCAGCTGCAGCCAATGAAGCAGATGAGCAGCCCACTGAGCTGGAGAAGGGAAAGAGTAGGGGAGGCTGGAATTTGATTTCCAACTTGGTCTGTTAAACTGCTCCTAGAAGCACCAACAAGCATCTCTTGTGATGTGAGTCAACATATACAATGGCATATTAGTCATATAAAGGAAAACTGGGTCATTTGTAGAGATATGGATGAACCTAGAGTCTGTCATTCACAATGAAGTAGAAAGAAAAAAACAAATATTGTGTATTAATGCGTATATATGGAATCTAGAAAAATGGTACTGATGAACCTATTTGCAGGGCAGGAATAGAGACACAGACATAGAGAGAAGACTTGTGGACACAGCAAGGGAAGGAGAGGGTGGGACAAACTGACAGAGTAGCATTGACAAATATACACTACCATGTATAAAAGAGATAGCTAGTCTAAGGTTGTTGCATACCATAGAGAACTCAGCTAGGTACTCTGTGATAACCTAGAGGAGTGTGATGGAGTGGGTGGGAGGCTCAAGAGAGGAGAGGATATATGTATACATATAGCAGGTTCACATTGTTGTATAACAGAAATTAATACAACATTGTATAACAATTATGTTCCAATTAAACATAAATTTAAAAATAATTGATAAACAAAAGATATTTCTTGTCATTTAAGCCAGTGCTTCTCAAACTGTACTGAGTGTGCAAATCACTTGGGGACCTTGTGAACGTTTAGATTCTGATTTAGAAAGCTGAAGTGATGCCTGAGAGTCTGCATTTCTAAGCAACAAGAGTGATGTCCAAGCTTCTTACACAAGTATTTAGGCAACTTTTAAGTTTTTATTCAGTTACTAGAAGCCACAAGTATACTAAATGGCAACAATGAATAGAGAGAGACTTGAAAGTTGAATCCAATCTAAAGATATACATGACAAATCTTAGCAATTCACTAGTTAAAAAACTCACAGATATGATTATGGCATGTGAGGACTTTGAGGTCATCAGGGTCTGTGTTCACACCCTGGTTCTGTCACTTATACACTGTGTGACCCTTGCATGCTAAGTTGCTTCAGTTGTGTCCGACTCATTGAGACCCCATGGACTGTAGCCAGCCAGGGTCCTCTGTCCATGGGATTCTCCAGGCATGAATATTGGATTGGGTTGTCATTTTCTTCTCCAGGAGATCTTTCTGACCCAGAGATGGAACCAGCATCTCTTGCATCTCCTGCATTGGCAGGCACATTCTTTAACGCTAGAGCCATCCTGTTGAAACATTATTTAACCTCTCTGAATCTTGATTTCTTCAGAGAACTATGTCATCTATCTCATACAGTTGGCTTGAAGATTAGTTGAAATTATGTGATTAAAAAGTCTAGGTCTTAAACAAATGCGAGTTCTTTTTCTATGATGCTATTGGCAGCATGGAATTCTGTATTGTCAAGGTTTGTTCATGCCTAAGATTGCTTAGTTAAATGGTGCTAAGTCTGATAGAAAAAAATGTAGATTATGGCAATCAATCCAGAGACTTTTCTTTAACCAAATGGCTCTATCAAAATCTTGTGATTTCTGTATCTGGCTATGTTAAACTTAATTGGAAATTTTTTTAAAATGTAAGCAAAGTTACACTTTTATATGACTGGTTTTTTCTTTAAAACCTGTCTGCATTGATGAAATTTTTATTTATTTATTTACTACCATTCTGGGTCTTTGTTGCTGTACAGGCTTTCTCTAGTTGTGGCAAGAGGGGGCTACTCTCTAGCTGTAGGCTTCCAGTCACTGTAGGTTCTCTTATTGCAGAGCACAGGTTCTTGGCACACAGGCTTCAATAGTTGCTGGAAGAGGGCTCAGTATTTTGGGTGCATGGGGTTAATTGCCCCACAGCATGTGGAATATTCCAAGACCAGGGATTGATCCTTGTCCCTGCATTGCAAGGCAGATTATTAACTACTGAACCACCAGGGTAGTCCAAGAGTAAATTTTTAAATTCACAGGCTCTCTCTGCCAGAATTGCTGGAATATTGCTAAATGAAATGAAAATAATGTTAGCAGATCTGATCAGTATAAGCAAAATCTATTGCCTCTAATGACAGAAAGGTGGAAGACAATGTGTTTTTAAGTCAGATTGCAAATTAGATGGTGGACGCCAGCTATGACATCTAAATTTGCAGTGTTTGATGATGAGACAAGGTCTTCTTTTCTTCGTGTTTATAAGCCTGGGTGCTTTGATTAACATAATGCTTTGAATACCTCTTGGAGTATTTAGAATGCCCTAGGTTAATGCTAGAGCAAGAGAATTTACTTACAACTTTCCAGGCATAAAGTTATGATTTTTCTGAGCAAAGGTTTGAAAGGATAGAAATAGCTGTTACATATTTCCAACAGAAAAATAAAAATGTTACATATCTCCAACAGAAAAATAAAGCATGTTTTAATATTACATATGTAGTCTTGACATTAGGGAAAGCATATAATTTCAAACATGGCAATACTGTACAATGGACTATCATTTACCTTTCAGTATTATTGCTATCAAATTTTCTCAGCAATATCTCTAACTAAATGTTTAAATATTTAAAATCTAGTCTCAGTTGAGGTGAATGTGAGTTAAAACTTTCCTCATTTCAGGAATAGTTTAGAACAGAATGGGTTTCTAAGTTGGCTTGAGCTGGGTTTTATGGCATTTACTCATTAATAATGATGCTATTAAAATGCTGCACTCAGCAAATCTGGAAAACGCAGCAGTGACCACAGTTCTGAAAATGTCAGTTTTCATTCCAGTCTCAAAGAAGGGCAATGCCAAAGAATGTCCAAACTATGGCACAATTACACTCATTTCATATGTTAGCAAGATCATGCTCAAAATTCTTCAAGCCAGACTTCAACAGTACATGAACAGAGAACTTCCAGATGTACAAGCTGGATTTAGAAAAGGCTGGATTTAGAGGAACCAGAGACCAAATTGTCTTTGACTGTGTGGATCATAACAAACTGGAAAGTTCTTGAAGAAATAGGAATACCAGGCCACCTTACCTGTCTCCTGAGAAACCTGTTTGCAGATCAAGAAGCAACAGTAACAACAGGACATGGAACAGACAGGTTCAAAATTGGGAAAGGAGTACGCCAAGGCTGTATATTGTCACTCTGCTTATTTAACTTTTATGAAGAGTACATCATGCGAATTGCCTGGCTGGATGAAGCTCAAGCTGATGGCAGAAAACAAAGAGGAGCTAAGGAGCCTCTTGATGAGAGTGAAAGAGGAGAGTGAGAAAGCTTGCTTAAAGCTCAACATTAAAAAAATCAAGATCATGGCATCTAGTCTCATCACTTCATGGAAAATAGGAGTGGAAAAAGTGGAAAACAGTGACAGATTTTATTTTCTTAGGCTCCAAATTCACTGTGGATAGTGACTGCAGCCATAAAATTAAAAGACACTTGCTTCTGGGGAGGAAAGCTATGGCAAAACCTAGAAAGCATATTAAAAAGCAGAGACATCATTTTGCTGAAAAAGGTACATATAGTGAGATTTGGACCATAAAGAAGGCTGAGCACTGAAAATTTGTTGCTTTTGAACCGTAATGCTGGGCAAGACTCTTGAGAGTCCTTTGGACTGCAAGAGCAAACCAGTCAATCCTAAGGGAAATCAATCCTGAATATTCATTGGAAGGACTGACACTAAAGCTGAAGCTCCAATAGTTTGGCTACCTAGTATGAAGAGCTGACTCATTGGAAAAGACCCTGATGCTGGGAAAGATTGAGGGCAGGAGGAGAAGGGGGTGACAGAAGATGAGATGGTTGAATGGCATCACCAACTCAATGGATATGAGTTAGAGCAAAGTCCAGGAGATGGTGAAGGACAGGGAAGCCTGACATGCTGCAGTCCTTGGGGCAGCACAGAATGAGATAGGACTTAGCAACTGAATGAAAACCATTAATTATGCAAATTTGACAAGTTACATACTTATCTGAGACTCAATTTCTTTATCCATAAAACAGGAATCATAATACCTATTTCAGAGCATGTTGAAAAGATTCAATTTGTTAAACAATATAAAGTCCTTACTGCATGCTTAGTATTCAGTAAAAGTACAATAACTTTTGGGTAGTAACAGCTTCCAACCTGAAAAGAAACCACTTCTTTATTCTCATACTATTTCTTCGTCCTGTAATATTCACAATGATATGCTCTGGTGGGAAGAAAGTATTTCCACAGAAAGTAAAACCTAATTCAATACTGGTGCACAGGTAGTTTATTTTGGGAAGTGATTCTAGCAAATAGGACTGAGAAGCTAGAAATAGGGAAAAGGGACATAGAAGTATGTATAGATGTGGACAGCTGAGTTTCATGGGGCCTTTGAGAACCATGTAGAATGTCTAAGGGAAGGAAAAGGGGAACATATAATCAGCTGCTTCTGTCTTCCATTAATTGGGTTTCTGTGGAGCCATTAAATTGTCATATAGGTTTATAGTACGTAAGTGATGGGACTGTTGGTTCTAGCAGATAGACAACATTAGCAGCAGAGAAGAGAAAGTGAGAAAGAGACCAGTTGAGGTGTCAGGGTTTATTTACTACAATGTTGGTTGCTGCAGGATGTGTAGGTGATTAAACCATGTGAGGAAGGACAGAAGTGTGTGAAATGAAAATATCTCCTGTCATACCAATATACAAGAAACGTCACAGCCATCAGAAATTTCTGGCCTCCAAATGTGAATGAGGGCTTCCAAAACTGCAATCCAGCAGATGCTGCCTTTCCCCATAGTGACTGCTGAGGAGCTGGGGGAATCCAAGAAGCAACCATCTGCCACTCCTTAAGGTGAACAAGAAAAGAGGATTGGCCCTAGATAGCTGAGTTGCACTA
Source organism: Giraffa tippelskirchi (assembly GCF_054371585.1). Lineage (NCBI taxonomy): Eukaryota > Metazoa > Chordata > Mammalia > Artiodactyla > Giraffidae > Giraffa > Giraffa tippelskirchi. The sequence continues at coordinate 127,945,005 of NC_137277.1, read as the reverse complement.
TGAAAGGAATTCATTCAGTGAGCCTAGAGGCCTGCATCTTCCCATATATAGAATGCAACATTCCTTAACCTGATATTTGATTTTTCTTACCTCACAATAATCTTTGCTGTTCAGACTGCCTGCTCCCTTTGTTACGAACTTGTAGATAGCCTGACTCTCCCTCCTGCCTCCTTGGAGCAGTTTTCTCAGAGCTACTGAGATGCTATCTTCCAGGCTCAGAGTCCTTAACATTCTCACCAAATAAAAGAACTCTCTACTTTAAGGCTGTGACTATATGTTTAGTTGACAAGTGGCATTTCATACATGAGTCTTCATAGTAGTCATGTGTCCTCTATGACTCTTGAGATTTGAAAGCAATTCAGTCCCAGATACTTCTGTTTCAAAGCCTACCATTTGAGCTCCATGGCTTAAGTAATTTTCTTTGTGGCAAAGACCAAAGTTTGTCGTCTCGTTCTAGTAGATCTACAACTATGAGACCCTCAATGGTGATTTCTTTGCTAAACATCCAATCAAGAAGACACATTCTCCAGCTGAACTGAGATTCATGGTTTTTTGTATGTTTGTTTTATAAATTTATTTATTTATTTATTTATTACCATGCTGAGTCTTCATTGCTGCCGGGGCTTTTCTCTAGTTGTGATGTGTGGGCTTCTCATTTTGGTGGCGTCTCTGGTTGTGAAGCACAGGCTCTAGGGTGCATGGACTTCAGTAGTTTCAGTTCCCTAGCTTTATAGCGTAGGTTCAGTAGTTGTTGCGCATGAACTTAGCTGTTCTGTGGCATGAGGGATCTTCTGGGACCAGGGATCGAACCAGTCTCCTGCATTGGCAGACAGATTCTTTACCCCTGAGCCACCAGGGAGGCCTGAGATTCATGTTTTGAAGTGAGTCTTCTGCCCTAAATTCCGTCAAGAAACTGAAGCAATCTACAAAGTCTATTTAGTCCCAAATGTTGACTTAGAAACCTCAATGGAGACGATTAAGATGAGAAATTGCTTTCTTTTTTTAAAATAGTTTCAAAACATTGTATGTTCATCTCTGTGGATGACTGAATACTGCTTACCTTTCTTATCATGAAACTTACAGTTTATTTTGAGTCATTTTTTTTTTTTTTTGACTTTAGGGGGAAAACAACCCTTAGAAAGCTTGCTCCTGGAAATAATACTTGGAAAGTTCTAGGAAACTATCAGAATTTTTGAACATATATGAAACAGTGAGACTGTGACCAAGGGCAAATGCATAAAGGACAAAATCCAGTTAGATGATTCCTTTAATAGTTGGTACCTGTGTGTTTTAGTGAGCATCTCCCTTATCCAAAATAGCCCAATTATGAAAAGCCAGATAATCACAGAAACAAAAGTTTTCCACCTTCTTACTAATCAGTAGTTTTCATTGGATATCTATTTAATCTTAAAGGTGAAAGCGGGTTCCAGACTAATGTCTTTCATGTTAGAAGCTGTATTAAATTAATTGAAAAATAAACACTGATAATAATAATAAAACAAGAGAAATGATGAACAGTAAAAGGTAAATACTTTTTACATGTTACTCAAATAGACAATAACACCACATCTTTCAAACAACATAATTATTTGCATCATAAAAACTCTAGTTGTTGAAATTTAAAATATTGATTAAAAAGCTTCAATTGGACTTCAAATCAGCCTAAAAAAGAAATTTCCATCTTAATAAAATAGGCAAAACTTTCCTTTTACACTTATTTTTTAAAACATTATACTTATTTTTTTTTAAAAAAATGTGTTTTACTATTCTTGAAAAAGACCTGAAATGGGTCTTTCAAAAGTTTTTCCCATTTTAAATGGAATCCAACACAGCAGTGAAGATGCAACTCCAAAGAATCTGGGAGAAAAGCAGAATACCCAAAAAACGACTTGTGTGTTTCCAAACACCCAGCTTTGGGGGTTGATGCCTTCATAAAACAAGAGGGTTACTGAGCAATTCCATGAAATTTTTAAGTTTCCTCCTGGTATTCTGATGTCATCATAATCTAGCCTGTCCTAAGTAATTTTTAAAACCGTAAAAGCTCAGTCTTCTGCCTAGATTTATCTGAACTTCTATCTGAACTTTTGGACATCTCTTCTGGAAGATCCCTCCAATGAAATGAGAAGATATTCTTTGACTTTTGTCAGAAAAGTTAATATTCTCATGACTTAAATTGACTTCATTACAGTCAAGTTTATTTTACACTCTAAATTACTCACTACTGCAAGTCAACACAGCACAGAAATTAATGCATTTTGTGCCTTAAATAGTAAACACTGCTGTTTGTGAACTTTTTTTGGCCAATGAATAGAAAGTATTTCATGTCTAAATCTCACCAGAAGGATTTAAATTAAACAGTAACAGATGCATTGGGCAGGCACGGGACACTAAATAAGAACTCGCAAATGAAATAATCCAGCTCTTTGCTTTTACAATGAAAATGAGAATTGATTTTTCATTGAGAGAAGAAAAAGGATTAAGTGTTTTAAAAAAGTGTTTTCCACCAAAAGAGCAAAATAGCACTCAGTGGTATAGTATTGTTAACAAAATTTCTTTATCAGAAACTATAATTTAATATTTAAGTACCTAATTTACATGTGACAAGGTATCATATTCAAAAAATTAAATTGCAACTAGAAAACTACTAACCACTAAAAACGATACCAAACACAACCCAAACATTTATAGGAAAGCAACAGCTAGAATTTGAATTGGAAAAAGAAATTTCATCATATTTGGCTCATTGAACAAAGCATCCATTACAGCCTGTAAGCATCTCTTCTAAGTCATCAAGTTTATCCTTTGTAGCATGAATAACACGTAAAGATAGATTTATTGACTGCATATGCACACATGTGTATACATATTGTGAGACGTACAACCATGTGTTGAATTAAAGATATTGTATCTACTGATAACTGGCTGAACTTTGGAAGGTGCTGAAACCCATATTTCTACATGACCTGTGACCCATTTAAAAATGCCTTTTTATAAACAGAAGTTACATAAAATACTCTGGTTTTATTAACTGACTCTTTTCTTAAGCATCATAATAGACAATGAAGGAATTGCACTTATTTTAAAGGTACAGTAAAGTGTTAGATTGCAGCTTGGCCATCAAAGATCAGGGACTGTAGTACTGAGAAGTTGTGCATTATATGCAAAGATGATGGTGGCCACTGAAATTAAAATGAGAGCAATTAATTACAGAACAAATAGGGGGATAACAGAAGAAAACATGCACTACTCCTACTTTAATGCAAAACTAATTTCTCCCCGGAAACCAACCCTTTGACTTTTCTTACACAAAGAAACACGTTCTGCACCCTTGGCAACACAGTAGACATGGACTTCTGTATTCAAATTCTAGTTCATTGTCTGAGTGTGCTGTTTCAGTGTCATCTCCTTAAGCTGCCCTTGAAATTCTGGAGCATCTACAATATTACAGTCTCTTGGTTAGGTTCCATCGAGCCTTAATATCCCTTTCAGCTCTATATAAATAGGGTCCTTATTCATCTTCTTCTGGTTCCTGTGGTAACACTGGTATTTCTTCCTTTAAACAATCACTGAAGAATCTGAGAATTGTGCTGTAGAGATGATACTTGCTCTTCTCAGATACATTATGGCCTTCATCTGGGTAGACCTAATATATTGAATGGAAAGGAGATTTAAAGTTGTCAAAGAAAGCCTTCTCTCTCAGAATTCATTACTTCAGCTCCATGGCAAGGGAACTTCGGAAAACAATATTTAACCAAAATCTCATGGTATTCACTTCTGAGTCTTTCATGTTAAGTGTTTCATTTTTATTTTAATTAGATCAAAATAAGGCACTTGAGACAAAATACAATTTTATGCATGCAAATTAGGATTTGTTGGGAATTCCCTGGTGTCCCAGTGGTTAGGATTCTGCCCTTTCACTGCCTGGGGCCTAGAGTTCGATCCCTGGTTGGGGAACTGAGATCCTGCAAGTCAAAAAATAAATAAATAAAGTAAAAAAATTAGGATTTGTTGTCCAAAAAGTTAGAATCTTCTATGTTCACACTGAACAAGATGGCATTAATACCAACTTAGCCACATTTTAGACAGCTTCGTCCTGACTATAGGCCCCTGACCTCCCTTTAGAGTATTTAATGTAGAAAACTGGCAACTGTAAGTTCATTCTCTGCCCCTTTGAAATTTATATAAATCTTCTTTCAGATTTTTGCCAGTTTTACAATCCAGGAGCTATCTTTCTCAAGGACTTGGGAACCATCTCTCTCTCTCTCTCTCTTTTTTTTTTTTTTTTTTACTTTTAATTATTTTGGGGGGCAGGGGGACTGCACCATACAGCATGTGGTAACTTAGTTCCCAGACCAGGAATGGAACCTGCATTGGAAGCACTGAGTCTTAACCACTGGACCACCAGGGAAGTCTGGAAACCATCTCTTTGAAACGTAAACACTGAAGGACAGAGCATCCCCATTTCCCAGTTTCCAAGTTGTAAAACTATCTCTTACCATAAAGGTACAAGAATGTTTACTTTTCCTTCCCTTTCCTTACTTTTACTTACTTTACTTTTCCTTGGCCTGTTACCAAACAGCAGGACCAATGAAACCCTCCATGGGGACTCTTAAAAACTCCCCAGCCCTTTGCTTCAAAAAAGTTGAGTTCAGTCTTCCTCCCTTATTGCAGGAGTCCCAAGTAAAATTGTCCTTGTTTGTTTAATTTTGCACAATGAAATTTTTACTTTGACAGTGTCCTTTCCAATATAAACAGCATGAATGAGTTTTTTAAAACATAAGTGAAAATATTGTCACATCAATTCCTGGGTATAAAGTTTTTAGCTAGTGCCACATTTCCCTCTGAGTAAAGCCTCACAGTCTATGGTCAGTGCCATGACCCTCCATCTGTTTATTGCTACATCTTCATTTTTCATCATTCTAACGTGGTGCCTATATTTTTGATATGCTGAACCACTTTTAGTTCTTCCAAATGCTTAGGAATGAAAGTAACTTTATTTCCCTTTCATATCCATCAAATTGAAAGTTCCTTGATGTGTAAATATGTCTTCTTGACCAATTTAGTATAGAGACCCATGTAAACTAAGTCCTTGATAAATATTTACTAAATATGGTTAAATGCAGAAATGTAAATGATGTTTTCTCTTTTCCTTTTTTTCTTGTGATATTTACTCAAAACACTTCGCCCCCTACCTTTCATGAAAACAGTGATGGAGACTGACAAACAGACAAAGGGACCAGAAGAGAAATAAACTTTATCATTTTAAAAGAATTTCTTATCAGTGATATGAATAAATGTCTGAGAAACAAGCATTTTTGAAAGAGTTTATGCTATTACACGTAAAACAAGATGATCTACATTCTCACTGTAATAAGGAAGTAAAGACAATTTGGTAAGAAAAAAAAACAGAACAAATAAAAGGGTGGGAGATAGAATCATACAAAAACTGTGTTCTGTATCTCACGACAAGAAACTAAGGTAGAAAAACACATTCTTCTGAAAAAGTGGCTTACCTGCATAGTATAGTTCACTCCAGCTTTTATTAGGTGTTTGATTAATTCTGCTGAATGCTGGAAATGAACTTTGGCTGCAAGAAATTAAATTATGATATTGAAGGAAATACATTTTTCAGGATTAGAATGTTTTTATAACATTTTTTCAAAGAAATTAAGTATTTTACTTTACTTCCAGTGCACATTTAAAAGACTGATACTTAGCTTTACCTGGAAAGTCGATACAATGGTAATAAAACTTCGAGCTTCACATTACAAAAAAAATACATTAAAGCAGGAGTTACTACTAAGTCTCTACTTACTCTACAGAATGGTGGTTAGATTTACTTTACTGAATGTCATTTATTATTTCTAATTATTCACATATTTTATACCATGATAATAATTTTAGCAGAGTGAATGCCTGTCTGGATAGTAATACGGCAAACCAGCCTTCTTCGTTTCTGAGGATTCCTAGGGTCAATCTCAAACACTGGCTTTCTGCTTTATATCAAATTAGGAAGAAAAGCACATCTTGAGAAAATAGCATGCACATCTCATTACTCAGGGCTAAATATTTAATGTGGACCATATTGGTTTCTCCTCTTTCCTTCTAACTTGCTACTCCCTGAACCTCAGTTACAAAACTGAAATAAGCAGCACAGCAGCCTAAGTGTGGGCAGCAACATTGACCTGAACTAGCGGTGAAGACATGGACAAATCACTTCAATAATTTTGTGTAGCATTTTGCTCATAGGCTGCCTTGGCTGTACATTCTTAAACTGTGCATCTTCAAATTTCTGTAAATAACTTTTAAGCTAACATTTTTCAACTGTCTTTGTAAAAGTAGGGCAGCCTTACCAATAGTTTAAACTTCTTCATTTCTCTAATGCTATGGTGCTGATTGATCCTGCTACAGAGCAGACAATAAAAGACTCCAAATAATCATTTTTATCTTTTAAAAGTCTTGTAATCTTTTCCAACATTCTCTTATTGTACTTAATGGGAAAATTACCATGTCATTTCTAAATAACTGTGCAAATTGCTCCATAAATGTAAGCCAACAGAAATGCTAATAAATAGGGTAATGACTGAGGTAAAATGATACTTTATATACCTAATTTGTTTACTGTAGAAAACAAATTGAAAAAGACTCCATCATTCAGCTTTATGGATAAAGCTAAAAATAAATGTGCAAAAGGATTTTCCAGTTTTTTTTTTTTTCTGTTTAGTTTCTAGTGCAAAGCATGTTGATAATTGCTGTGTATCCCTTCTTAAAACTAAACAGAGGCATTAAAAGTCTAATTGGTTGAGTTTCCTGATTTGATGATAATTTTGAAAGATAATACTAACAATGGTAGTATTATATACTATTGACTGACTACCTATAATCTATCAGTCCCATATGGAATATGTGTATGTGTGTGTGAGTACATTTGTGTGTGTGTGTGTGCAAACACACAGGTGCATTTCCTTTGAAGTGATTGGTGTTGAAGATCTGCTTACATTTTATCAGGTAGGTGAAGCATACCACAGAGCACTGACAGTTCCCTGGGCTATTCCACAGGCTCTCATCAGTTAGTAGTCTTTTGAGGCAAATCACTAAGTAGGGGGAAGGGAGGAGGATTAAGCTTTGCCTCATTGAGGTGGGGGACCTGCGAAAACGGTTTGGAAGTCTCCCTAAGGGAGATTTGTCTCTTCTCCCTCATTTACCTATTTATCCACATATATACTATATACATAATACATACATATTGTATATCAGTATTGATATGAGCTCTAATTTAACTATTTTAACTATGACCTGACATACTTAAAAATTAAGTTTGAGGGCTAGTGTTATCTTCACTGTAAGACCTTGTTAGTAATATTCTGTGTAAAATGTGATAAAAATACTGAGGCAAGGCAGGGTGGACTGACAAAAACAAGTTTAAGATTTAGGAAATATTGCTTCAAGGCTTTGCTTCTCTTTGTTCACGTCCCAGGTAGCCTTGGATAAATCAGTTTCCTCCTTGAAATTGATTTTTCTCATCTGTGAGTGGAGCTATAAATACTCAGCCTTCTGTTGTAAAATTTCACATAAAATAATGAGAAAAAAGACATAATTTCTTTGAGTCACAAACACTTCAGGTGAATATAAAATGATATTTATTACTACTAATATCAATCACATTCATCTCCAATGTATAAAATAATAACAAAGGAGATGATATAAAAGTGCTTTTTTTGGTGTTTGTTTTAACTTAAGTGAGAATCTCATCAGAATTTCATCTCAGTGCTGGCACCTTTTGCTATGTTGTTGTTTTTCAGGTTAGAGTCCATTTGCGGTATGCTGAACAACATGGTCCTAGTAGTGACTAATCACACATGGTTATTTATATTTAAGTTAATTACAATTAAATAAAATTTAAAAATTCAGTTCCTCAGCCATACTAAACATGTCAAGCACACATGGCCAGTGGTTTCTGTGTTCAGCTGCACAGATATTTCCATCATCACAGAGTTTTACTGGACAGGGCTGCCATCAAGTCCCATTGCCTCCTCCACCCTTAGTCCTGATGTCCTTCTGCCCACTTCCTACCAAGTATCCGATTGTTTGTGCCATTCTCTTCTGCTCTCCTCTCTAGAAGGTTATAGCACCTCCTGTAAGCAAATCCTTAGAGGTACCCCTTTGTTCAAGGTCAGACTCCATCAATCAGTAGCAGCAAATGATACTAAGTAGCTACTTACTGTCAGCAGTCCCATGGATTATTAATATATTTTCTTCTTTTAAGCCATGAATATTATGTAGCACACTAGATGCCTATAAATAAAAACACAAAAATCTGTATATAGAGATTAACCTGTATTTGCATTCAGAGTTTTTAGAATGAAAATACTGTTCTTTATTCATTGTTTTTAAGTTAGTTACCTGGTATGTGCTTTCGTCTTTTGATGGCATACCAAGATATCTTTCAGAGAAAGCTGAGGCTGTGATCCAAGAAAACAGAAATTTAAGGATACACTAAAAACCATTTGACTAGCACATTTCATTATTTAGTTTCTACCTTTCACATTTAATTGTCATGCACCAGTAAAACTGATTGAATCAGAGAGGTGATAAACTGCTGAAAACATCTCTGATAGCACATGGTCAATGACCTCGATTGAGCATCTCTACATGAGGACTTTTGATTCTATAAATCAATACATTATTTTAGGTCAGTCTGTAAGAAGTACTCACCATACAACTTCAAGTCTATAATGGGTGCAATCACTGATCCACATTTAAAAAGTTTTTCATCTGATTTTAAGATCATGGATGCAATATAGCCACCATAGCCCTGGCCAAAAAAAAAAAAAAAAATGTTTATATATATGTAAAATTATTGATTATTCCTGGAAACCTTTTAATGTTTTATCTTTTGGTCACTGTTACTTAACATACATATCAGAATGTCTCATAATGCTCCAGATTTGAGCAAAGAATACACAAAACATTGTTATGTACAGATGAAAATTTTGAAAAGTTATTTAAATTTTTATATAATGTTATTTCGATAACTTTAGGTAAAATATAAAATTTATTTATCAACAAGTATCAAATATTTGCTCTTTGATCTGATATCTGGGAATAGCTCCAAATAATTTGAAATCAGGGTAATATGTGCATGCATGCTAAGTTGCTTCAGTCATGTCTGACTCTTTGTGACTATGGACTATAGCCCGCGAGGCTCCTCTGTCCATGGGATTCTCCAGGCAAGAATACTGGAATGGATTTCCATGCCATCCTCCAGAAATCTTTAAGACCCAGGGGTTAAACCCCCATCTCTTATGTCTCCTGCATTGGCAGGCAGGTTCTTTACCATTAGTGCCAACTGAGAAGCCCAGTGACTAAATCATATATCATTTTAGACATATATATTTAATAAAACAGCATATTCATTTAATAAAACATTTAAAATTATGATTATTAAGAATTAAGAAAGAAGAAGTAAATATTTAATATGTATCATCGCAAGTATAGATTCTGTTTTCAATCCACAAAACTAAACATTTGAAAGAACTCATATATGATAAATACTTTTGCTAGTTAGATGTGTTGGATTATTTTTAAATTCAATTTTTAAATATCCACCTTGAAATGCTTTTGAACAAATCTAATTATACATTTAAAATATATATAAATGAAGGTGTCTAGTTTTCTTTTGAAGACCATTTTTCTGACTAGAAAAATTCAAGAGGAGATTTTAACAACTATAGTAATGCTGGGTTAGGGGATGACCTACTAATTTGTCAGTGCATTAATTTTTGCTGTGCTCTTGGTGTTGTGTTTCATTTTGCCAGACATTGGAATATCCTGATAGGTATTATTAATAAAATATTAATATTCAAGTCTTATTCCAGACATTCTAATGCAACTTGTTCATGATAAGCTCTACTTGTGAAAGATTTGCAGATGATTCTAGTGTGTTTTGGTGCTATAGGAAACTGTTATTTTCTCTATAACTCTTGAGATGAGAAATAAATAATGTCATTTATGCTTATCTAAAGCATCATTTAAAAATGGGTACTGGAAAGTCCAAAATGCAATCAGACATAACTATAGTGTTTGAGAGAATATATGTGAAAAGTAGCAGAATATACCACCCAAAAGTATGCCACTTGGCATATTGATTATTTTGAGCTGTAAGCACTTGCAAAAACAGCAAATGCAGAGAGAGGTTTTCTCTTTCTCTGAATGCCTTTATCTGCCTAAAGGCAGATCGTCCAAAAGTAAATCAATTATTCAAGGGCCCCTCCCTGGAAGTTTCATCAATGAGGGAAGCTTGATTCTTGTCACAGGAAAGGAGACTAGAAATTGACACCACGTCCAGAATGTCACAAGCCTTGCCTCCCATCTATTCTTCTAAGGCCCCATCTGTTTCCTAACAGTAACTTGAAAAGAAAGTGAAATCATTAGTCACTCAATTGTGTCCAACTCTTTGCAACCCCAGGGACTGTAGCCTGCCAGGCTCCTCTGTCCAGAGGATTTCCTAGGCAAGAATACTAGAGTGGGTTGCCATTTCCTTCTCCAGGGGATTTGCCCCACCCAGGGATTAAACCTGGGTCTCCTGCAATGCAGGCAGAGTCTTTACCATCTGAGCCATCAGGGAAGCCCAAAAATAATTCACTCTCTCTTAACATACCTATATCCCCTCTACCCTTTTCCTGTTGAAACTGAGCAGGTCTGAGGGGCTCTTGGGCACAGAAGACTATCTGTCCCCTTTTTCTTGTTTGTAGGGAGTAGATAAGATTCCACCATCCATGGCCTTCCCTGAGTTCCAAACTGTAGGTTCAAACAATTACTAATCAGGGAAGGGAGGGGATGCAGAGAAAAGGGAGGAGTAGTCAAAAACAATACTACGGCATATTAAAAAGCGGAGATATTACTTAGCTGACAAAGGTCTGTATAGTCAAAGCTATATTTTTTCATGTAGTCATGAATGGATGTGAGAGCTGGAGAGTAAAAAAGGCTGAGCACCAAAGAACTGATGCTTTCAAACTGTGGTGCTGGAGAAGACTCTTGAGAGTCCCTTGGACAGCAAGGAGATCAAACCTGTCAATCCTAAAGAAAATCAACCCTGAATATTTACTGGAAGGACTGATGCTGAAACTGCAGTACTTTGGCTACCTGATGCTAAGAGCCAACTCATTGGAAAAGACCCTGTTGCTGGGAAAGATTGAAGGTAGAAGGAAAAAGGGACAACAGAGAATGAGATGGTTGGATGGCATCACTGATTCAATGGATATGAGCTTGAGCAAACTTTGGGAAATAGTGAAGGACAGGGGAGTACGGCGTGCTGCAATGTATGGGGTGGCATAAAGTCAGACATGTCTTAGGGCCTGAAAAACAACGACAAAATTCCCTTCCTGGTAAAGAGAGGGAGACATAAACAGAGATTTTCTTTATAAATGTAAATGTCCCTTGCAAAAGGATAACTTCTACTCTGTTTTTAAAGCTTCTCCTGTTTATGTTGTTTCTTAAAATAATCAGCTCAAAAAAATGTTTATACCAAAGAGACATATTCTGGGACGGCATATTCTGCTCCTCTTCAGAAGTATGAAGAAGTGCATGAGTCATGCAAAGCATATAAATAAATAGCAATTATAGAGCAAAAGTGTTGAGAGGCTGAAAATTCTCTCCCTATAAGGAACTTTTCAAGCATATTATCTAGTTTCTAGTTCACTATCATGAAGATTGAGACCATGGTGTTGCAGACAAGAGGTTTCAAATATTTCCTAAGCAGCAACAGTATTCTCATAGTGAAAAATGCATCTTAGCTGGTAACTTTTCTGGTTCTAATTCCACAACTACCATGATTTCTGATTCTGATTCTGATTTCTGATTCTGATTCTGTTATTTATATAACTTGACTAGTTTGAGAGAATAACTGAATATAACTATTCTGAGAATAATTGTATATCATATTTAAATAATATAAATTAATAGATTGTATTATGTTTTTTATCTCAGTTTCACATGATTCTCGGAGTCTGATTAACTCCAGGAAGTAAGAAAGGTATCTTTCACAGGAGGGGCAGATCTCAGAAAAACACCTGAAAGTTCTTTTTGAGTTCTATTTGAGAGTCTTTTAAAATTCATATTCTAAACCAGTAGATTTGGGATAAGGCCCAAGATTTTGCATTTTTAACAAGCTCCCAGAAGATCTTTATGTTGCTGGTCTATGTTTTGAATAGAAAGTTCTTATTGTGTAATAATGTAATAAGGATTCCCACCAGAATATCTAACTTCAGCCAGAATTTCCTAGACTAGTGGAACTTAAAAAAAAAAAAAGAATATATATATATATATATATATATATATACCAATGCCTTCAAAATCAATTGAATCAGTATGTGTAGAATGGGCTGTGGAGTTCTCCATGTGATTCTAAGTGAAAGTACTGTTGTAAATCACTGCTGCTGCATAAAACATTGTGTTTGACTTCTTTTAAAAAAAATACCTGGCATTTGGGATCAATGAAAGTAAATTGAAAACTTAACAATAGTGAAAGTTTTTGAATAAAATTCTCGCTATAGCATTTAAAAATCTAATTCAAAATACTGCTTTAATCTGATTTATTTCAATTAATAAATTCCATTTTTAAAAGAAAATCAATACTGGTAGGATTAAAATAAATTTTAATTGCTTACCTTCTTCTCTACCGTTTCATATTTATTTACTGAATATAAGAACAGATCATAGTAGCTTTATCTTAGTTTATTTACGGAATCTCCATACTGTTCTCCGTAGGGGCTATATCAATTTGCATTCCTACCACATCACCATATGTAAAACAGATAGCCAGTGGGAGCCCATGTATGATGCAGGGAACCCAAGGCCAGTGCGCTGTGACAACCTGGAAGGGTGGGATGGGGAGGAGGTGGGAGGAAGTTCAAGAGGGAGGGCACATATGTACACCTAATACTGATTCGATGTGTGGAAAGTCACCATATTGTAAAGTAATTATCCTCTAATTAAAATAATAAAATATATAATAATAATAATAAAGAATAGATCATGAAAAAGTTCTTGGAAAAATAATATTCCACACGATGCTAGGAATCTAAGTTCTAGTTAGATATGGAATGGTGCTTTAATTTTCAAAGCAACTCATATCTATCAGGAACTTAGATACCTTACCCTTACAAACATTCCTTACAAACTCTTACCCCAATTGAGACTATTATTAATAAGACTATAAATAATAAGCAATTACGTCCATAGGTTGCTTAGAAAAACTTCCACACTCATTGCATTTTTAAACTTCTTTTACCTTCCCCAGATATTTATGTCTCTTGTCTCCTCAAATTTCCCTATTTTAGACCAATCAATATCTCCTAGTGAAATAGTTCTTGTCTCATGATTGAAAATTGCTAACTCATCTTTAATCTTGATCTCCTGTCTCTCTGCTTCACTTTTCTGAACTGCAATATCATTATCTGACATTTTATATACTTTTCCTAATTATTTTTCATTTATTTGTTTTTCATTTATCTCTCCTTATTGCATTAACAATTTTTAAAATGATAGACTTTATTTTTGTTTTTGGCTTGTGTTGGTGACTGCTATATGTCCAGTAACTGAAAAGTGCTAGGCACATAGCATATACTCGGTAAATGTTTGTTGAATGAATTAATTTTAATCCTATTAATGCTGGCCTGGTAACCACAGCAATACAAGTTCTCAGTATGATGCTTATAGGGTATTAAATTTTGCCACTTATTTTTAATTTGTGTCATCAATCTTAAAAAAATGTCAGAAAAATTTCTTTCAGCAGTTTTTTTTTTTACTTTTAATACTTAAATATAATTACTTGGTACAAAGAACATTAATATTATTATATTGTATTTTATGAACTTGATTAGGTCATAAGGATAATTATTCAAACTAAAATGGTTCAATGTCTTTAATCATGTCATTTGAATAATTATTGAGTAACAGATGGTCAGTTAATGGCTAAATATGCTAATAGTATAAGCTTTCCATTTATCTAACAAACAAGTTAGAAAATAACACTGATAAAAACATACTATTCATGATAAAAATTAAAATGTACTACTAATAAACAATACATAGAAATAAACAAAGCAGGAAAGATATTGACACCCATAAAGAAAACTAAAAATTCTATTGAAAAATACAAAAAGGATTCAATAAAAGAGATGTACTATGTGATTCAGTCAAAGCAGCATCCTTTGAAAATGTTAATTATTCTCAAATTAAATATTGTTTAAATAAAATTTTAGTTAAAAGAATATAGCCAAATGTTTTGGGAGAATTGGAGAAAGTGGAGAAAATAGGAGCAGTAGGTCAAAGGTATCCTGAAAGAAAAGAACAAAGAGTGGGAAATATTTTAAAATATTAAAAATGAATTATTATTAAGCATACTATACCCACCAAGGCTTCCCTGGTGGCTCAGATGGTAAAGAATCCACCTACAATGCAGGAGACCCAGGTTCGATCCCTGGTTGGGAAGATTTCTTGGAGAAAGACATGGCAACCCATTCTAGAATTCTTGCCTGGAGAATTCCAAGGACAGAGGAGTCTGGGGGTCTGCAGTCCATGGCATCACAAAGAATTGGAGGCAACTGAGCAACTGCCTGGAAAATCCTATGGATGGAGGAGCCTGATAGGCAGCAGTCCATGGGGTCGCGAAGAGTCTGACATGACTGAGTGACTTCACTTTCACTTTTCACTTTCATGCATTGGAGAAGGAAATGGCAACCCACTCCAGTGTTCTTGCCTGGAGAATCCCAAGGACGGCGGAGCCTGGTGGGCTGCCCTCTATGGGGTCACACAGAGTTGGACACGACTGAAGCGACAGCAGCAGCAGCAGCAGCAGAGCAACTTCCCTGGTGGCTCAGCTGGTAAAGAATCCGCCTACAATGCGGGCGACCTGGCTTTGATCCCTGGATTTGAAAGATCCCCTGGAGAAGGGAATGGCTACCCTCTCCAATATTCTGGCCTGGAGAATTCCATGGACTGTCTAGTCCATGGGTTCACAAAGAGTCAGACATTACTGAGCGACTTTCACTTTTCATAATTAAAAATCTATAAGATAAGCCTAAGAACAGATAGGCAGATTATAGCAGAAACAAATCTAACCATATCTGAGAACTTAATGTTTAGTTGGCATCATAATCAAGGTGTTAAGAATGATTTAGTCAATCAGTAGAGCTAGTGAAACTAGTAAAGTAATGCTCAAAATTCTCCAAGCCAGGCTTCAGCAATACGTGAACCATGAACTTCCAGATGTTCAAGCTGGTTTTAGAAAAGGCAGAGGAACCAGAGATCAAATTGCCAACATCCGATGGATCATCGAAAAAGCAAAAGAGTACCAGAAAAACATCTATTTCTGCTTTATTGACTATGCCAAAGCCTTTGACTCTGTGGATCACAATAAAATGTGGAAAATTCTGAAAGAGATGGGAATACCAGACCACCTGACCTGCCTCTTGAGAAACCTGTATGCAGGTCAGGAAGCAACAGTTAGAAGTGGACATGGAACAACAGACTGGTTCCAAATAGGAAAAGAAGTACGGCAAGGCTGTATATTGCCACCCTGCTTATTTAACTTATATGCAGAGTACATCATGAGAAACGCTGGGCTGGAGGAAGCACAAGCTGAAATCAAGATTGCCGGGAGAAATATCAATAACCTCAGATATGCAGATGACACCAGCCTTATGGCAGAAAGTAAAGAAGAACTAAAGAGCCTCTTGATGAAAGTGAAAGAGGAGAGTGAAAAAATTGGCTTAAAGCTCAACATTCAGAAAACTAAGATCATGGCATCTGGTCCCATCACTCCATGGCAGATAGATGGGGAAACAGTGGAAATAGTGGCTGACTTTATTTTTCTGGGCTCCAAAATCACCGCAGATGGTGACTGCAGCCGTGAAATTAAAAGATGCTTACTCCTTGGAAGAAAAGTTATGACCAACCTAGACAGCGTATTAAAAAGCAGAGACATTACTTTGCCAACAAAGGTCCGTCTCGTCAAGGCTATGGTTTTTCCAGTGGTCATGTATGGATGTGAGTGTTGGACTATAAAGAAAGCTGAGCGCCGAAGAATTTATGGTTTTGAACTGTGGTGTTGGAGAAGACTCTTGAGGGTCCCTTGGAATGCAAAGAGATCCAACCAGTTCATCCTAAAGGAGATCAGTCCGGGTGTTTATTGGAAGGACTGATGTTGAAGCTGAAATTCCAATACTTTGGCCACCTGTTGTGAGGAGCTGACTCACTGGAAAAGACCCTGATGCTGGGAAAATTGAGGGCAGGAGGAGAAAGGGACGACAGAGGATGAGATGGCTGGATGGCATCACCGACTCGATGACAATGGGTTTGGGTGGACTCCGGGAGTTGTTGATGGACATGGAGGCCTGGCGTGCTGCGGTTCATGGGGTCACAAAGAGTTGGACACAACTGAGCAACTGAACTGAACTGAACTGAACTGAAAATTAATCCGCAGCACATAAGTGTTATGTACCTCTCTCTGGCCTACTCAAACAGATACATAAAGAGATAAATCTAATAAATGCTTATTTTGATAGGAATGAGACATCTAAGGAGGAAAATCATTGGAAGAAATCACCAGAGAAAGGACTTCAAAGGTTTTTCCAAAAGATAAAAAGTTTTAGCACTTCAGGTTTTTGAACGATCATAAACAACACAGTCAATCAACAAGTTAAGGGGATATTTCAAAAGGATGTGAAAGATTGATATCTTTAATACACCAAAATCTCAAAATTGCAATAAGAAAACAAATATATTTATATATATATATATGTTCACATATAAGAGAGATCAATATAAACTAAGCACATATATGCATATAAATTGACAATTCAAAAATAACATTGTAAAATGATTCATGAACATACAAGTTAATTTTACGTAGGAATTTCAAATTCCACAAAAATGGAATAACAGAAATGATATTTACCCTTCCATGTGAAACTACTAAAAATATAAGCAAAATATACGAAATAGAATTAACTGAGACATTGGACACGGGGTAAGAAAGGACAGTGATGCATGAGACAAATGCTCAGGGCTGGGGCAATGGGATGGCCCAGAGGGATGGGATGGGGAGGGAGGTGGGAGGGGGGTCCAGGAAGGGGAACACATGTAAACCCATGGCTGATTCATGTCAACATATGGCAAAAACTACTACAATATTGTAAAGTAATTAGCCCCCAACTAAAATAAATAAATTTATTTGAAAAAAAAAAAAAAGAAAGGACAGTGATCACTGAAAGATAGAAAATGAGTCAGTCCTGGGATTGCTACAGCTTCCTGCCTGCAAGAGTATAGCTGATGGACAGCAGCATAACATATCGAAAAATTAAGCACACAGAGACAAATATTTTTTTTAAATATTAAAATATCAAAAATTAATATTTTGGTAAGCTTAGGGAAATATTCAACTGGCCTGATTACCTACCTATTTGAAAACTTTGGAGAAATGGAACAGCAAAAAAAAAATAAAAATTGAAGTAATGATAACTAGACATTCTCCAAATTTGATGAAAACACTAAAGCCAAGAAGCACAGTGCATTCCCCTAAAGGATAAGGGTTGGCTATCTAGCAGGAAAGAGAAAACCCCAGAGGAGAGAAAGAACATGAAATGAGTTCAATTCAAATGTTTTTGCAACTGAAAATCAAATAAAACATAAATACCTTGACAAGGCTTACAGTCTCACATAAATGAAATAAGAATACAAATAAATATAATGTGCTACACAATGGTATAATGAATATGAGAAACCACTGACAAAGTGTTCTTTCAATACACGGGAGGGAATGATGATTTCCAGTGGGAGAGATTTAGTAAATAATTAATGGAGGAAAGAACTTCTGAATGAGACTTAATAAGAAGTAGAATTATAAAACCCATGTACAGACTTGAGGCTGTTATTAGAAATAAATTAAAAGGTATGAACAAAAGCAGTGAAGTAAAAATGTGGAAGAAATACTTATAACCAGTAAGAATTTTGGCGTAACTATATTGAAGAAAATTAATTTGGAACAATAAATAACTCTTGGAATAAGCTTAAAATCTATGTTAGGTAATAGTTAAAACTTTTTAGTTAATTTTGTTTATCTATAGAATATGTGTGCAATATTAAAATGAAATTGGATATAAAAAGTCAAGCATTATCTTCTATGTTGGCTGAAGTTTTTCTCTAGTATCCATGTGATAGTTTTAGAAGAGAATGCATTTATTTAATCAGTGCTTTTCTGGCATTTACAGGCTTATTATTTCCATTAATAGAATACAGGTAGGGATATTGTCTAAAAATATATATTATTTGACACAAAACACATTTTTAGAAATATTAAAAATTCTATATTCCTTAATCAGCTTACAAGGTTAGAAAGAATAGTATTGCTTTCCAAATTCTGAAAGACTAAACTGAACAAATTACACATAAAATAAAAAATATTGACCAATTTCTTAGAGTTCACTATTTCAGCTTTATGGAGACCAACAGTGAAATGTACCTGAAAACTTCTAAGCAAATTTCAGTCAATTATAATGAATGAAATCATTTAGCAAGGTGATGTAGATGTAGATATAGATATATACATACATAGACCATAAAAAACAGAATGAACTTTAGACCAAAGGGAAGAAAAACCTGGAAACTCAATCAAATAGTGATACAGCTAAAGGAAATAAGTTGCTTAAAGATTGTTTATTGAAATTAAAATTCCTGGCCCTCTGGAACATCTCACTTGAATCATAACACTTTTCACAATAAATTCTAACTCAGCCTATAATCTTAGAAGGAAACAATGCTTTACCCTCATTGATGGTAAAAACATTAAGTGTGGCAATACCATTTCTAGCATTTGGTAAAACTGACATCTTAATAGACTCAACTGAAAACAAAACCAAAACTAAACAAAAAATAAATAAATAAAAAGTGGTAATTAAAAAAAAAATAAAGAACTAAAACAACTAAAAGTAATTTTGAATATAACATTGAGCTGGCACAAAGGTTATGAATTCACAAAGGCCAGATATTGCTGAAAACTGTAAACTTGAGAGGTAAATAAGCAGAAAGTCAATTTTGTTTACTTGTTTCTTTATTTGTTTTGCAAATGCAAGTGATTTTGGCCTTCTGCTATGATGACTCAATGCATGATGTAGACAAAATGCATAGATTCCAAACTACAGGGAGACTGTACAAAGCTTTACCCTTAAAGATGACAAGAGATAATTATGCTGCATAAAATGATTGGTGAAAATAATTTTGTTTTTATTCTTGTCATGAACTTGTACTGAATCAATGAAAAAAATTAATTTTGACTGAAAATTTGAGCCATAAGTCCACATTAGTGTTTGCTGACCCAACGTATCATGTAAGTATAATTAAAACAAAACAAACACAAAAATACAAATGCAATATAAGCCTTAAAGAATTCCAAGTATAAAATCCCAGTTTTGATGGACTTGATGGAAGACAATGAAACATATTCAAAGAACCCATCAAATCCCAAACATGAAGAATAAAATGATACTCATAACTATACACATACTGTAGAAACTATAAAACTCCAAAGAAAACATATCTTAAAAAAAAAAGTGAAACTGGCAATATTTCTTAGATATCAGTTCTTCCTAAGTGATCCAAAGATTCAGTAGAATTCCCAAGAAAATCCCCGTGGTCTATTTTTGATGGTCCATTGTTTAAGACTCAGTGCTTCCAATGCAGGGAGCATGAGATCAATCCCTGGTCCTTGAATTAAGATCCCACATGCTGTGTGATGTAGTAAAAAAAAAAAAAAAAGATTACAAAAGGTGATTCTAAAATTTATAAAGAAATATAATGTCTAGATGAGATAAAAGAACCCTGAAAAAGAACAAGATGGAAGAACTTCTACTATCTCATTTCTAGATACAATATTATTATAAACAGTGATTTTTAGTATGTCAATTATATTTCAATTTAAAAGATGAAAAAAACGGAAAGAACAGGTTTGTAATTATAATATGCTTCCTCTGATTTAGTAGGGTTTCCCGGGTGGCTCAGAGGTAAAGAACCTGCCTGCCAAGCAACAGATGCAGGTTTGATCCCTGAGTCAGGAAGATCCCCTAGAAAAGGAAATGACAACCCACTCCAGTATTTCTTGCCTGGGAAATCCCTTTATCAAAGGAGCCTAGCAGGCTACAGTCCATGGGGTCACAAAGAGTCGGACATGACTTAGTCTGGCTCAGCAACACCAAGAAATATCAAATCACTATGTTGTGTAACAGACACTAAATGGGAAGTAAGGTAGTATTGTAAAGGTAGGTAGGGGAATTGGACTAAGGCAGTCAAAAGGTACAAACTTCTAGTTATAGGATAAATAAGTACCAGGTATATATAATATACCACATGATAAATGTAGTTAATACTGCTGTATGTTACATATGCTCCTTTGTGGATCACTGTCTTGTCATGGTGAAGGGGTTTGCATATCTCAGTGAAGCTATGAGCCATGCCATGTAGGGCTACCCAAGACACACAGGTCATAGTGGAGAGTTCTGACAAAACATGATCCATTGGAGGAGGGAATGGAAAACTACTCCAGTACAATTATCTGTGAGAGCCCTGTGAACTGTATAAAAAGACAAAAAAATATGACACCAAAAGAAGAGACCCACCCCAGGTTGGAAGGTGTCCAATATGCTACAGGGGAAGAAGGAGGACATCTTCTAATAGCTCCAGAAAAAATGAAGTGACTGGGCCAAAGCAGAAATACTTGTGGATTTTTCTGGTGATGAAAGTAAAATCTGATGCTCTCAAGAACAGGATTGCATTAGAACCTAGAAAGTTAGGTCCATGAATCAAGGTATATTGGATGTGGTCAAGCAGAAGACGGTAAGAGTAAACATCAACATCTTAGAAATCAGTGAACTAAAATAGACAAAAATGGGTTAATTTAATTCAGATGACCATTATATCTGCTACTGTGGGCAAGAATCCCAAAGAAGAAATGCTGTAGCCCTCATAATCAACAAAAGAGCCTGAAATGCGGTACTTGGTTGCAACCTAATAATGACAGAATGATCTCAGTTCTTTTCCAAGACAAACCATTCAACAACACTGGAATCCATGTCTATACTCCAACCACTAACGCCGAAGAAGCTGAAGTTGATCAGTTCTGTGAAGACCTAGAAGACCTCCTAGAACTAACACCAAAAAAGACATCCTTTTTGTCATAGAGGATTAAAATGCAAAAGTAGAAAGTCAAGAGATAATTAGAGTAAAAGGTAATATGGGCCTTGGAGTACAAAATGAAGCAAGGCAAAGGCTAATATTATTCTGCCAAGAGAATGCACCAGTCAATAGCAAACACCGTTTTTCAAAAACATAAGAGATTATTTTAGACATGGACATCACCGGATGGTCAATACCAAAATCAGATTCTTTGTAGCCAAAGATGGAGAAGCTGGATACAGTCAGCAAAACAAGACCTGGAACTGATTCAGATCATCAGCTCCTCATAGCAAAACTCAGGCTTAAACTAAAGAAAATGGGGACAACCACTAGGCCAGCCAGGTACAACTTAAATCAAATCCCCTATGCATATACAATGGAGGTGATTGATAGATTCAAGGGATGAGATCAAGGAAACAGTGTTCCTGAAGAACTATGGACATAGGTCTACAACATTGTACAGGAGGCAGCAAACAAAACATCCTGAAGAAAAAGAAATGCAAGAAGTCAAAGTGGTTGTCTAAGGAGGCTTTACAAATAGCTGAGGAAAGATAAGAAGAAAAGCAAGGGAGAAAGGGAAAGGTACTTCCAACTAAATGCAGAGTTCCAGAGAAAAGCATGGAGAGACAAGAAGGCCTTTCTCAATGAACAATGCAAAGAAAAGAGGAAAACAACAAACAGAAAGCATAAGACTAGAGATCGCTTCAAGAAAATTGGAAACATCAAAGGAATATTTCATCCAAAGATGGGCATAATAAAGGACAGAAATGGCAAAGATCTAATAAAAGTAGATCAGATCAAGAAGAGATGGAAAGAATACACAGAATAACAGTACAAAAAAAGATTTTAATGACCCAGATAACCACTATGGTGTAGTCTCTCACTCAGAGCCGGACATTCTGGCTTGTGAAGTGGGCCTTAGGAAGCACTGCTGCTAATAAAGCTAGTGGAGGGGATGGAATTCCAGTTGAGCTATTTCAAATCCTAAAAGATGATGCTATTAAAGTGCTGCACTCAATATGTCAGCAAATTTGGAAAATCCAGCAGTGGCCATAGGACTGGAAAAAGTCAATTCTCATTTCAGTTCCCAAGAAGGACAGTACTAAATAATGTTCAAACCACCAAACAACTGCACTCATCTCCCATGCTAGTAAGGTTATGCTCATTATCCTTCAAGCTAGGTTTCAGTATTACATGAACCAAGAACTTCCAGATGTTCAAGCTGGTTTTAGAAAAGGCAGAGGAACCAGAGATCAAATTGCCAATGTTTGCTGGATCATAGACAAAGCAAGGGAATTCCAGAAAAACATCTACCTCTGTTTCATTGAATACACTAAAGCCTTTGACTGTGGATCATAACATATAGTGGAAAACCCTTAAAGAGATGGAAATATGTACCATCTTACCTGCCTTCCAAGAAACCTGTATGCAGATTCAGTTCAGTTCAGTTCAGTTGCTCAGTCGTGTCCGACTCTTTGTGACTCCATTGACCACAGCACGCCAGGCCTCCCTGTCCATTACCAACTCCCGGAGTTTACCCAAACTCATGTCCATCGAGTCAGTGATGCCATCCAAACATCTTATCCTCTGTTGTCCCCTTTTCCTTCTGCCCTCAATCTTTCTCAGCATTAGGGTCTTTTCAAATGAGTTAGCTCTTCGCATCAGGTGGCTAAAGTATTGGAGTTTCAGCTTCAACATCAATCCTTCCAAAGAACACTCAGGACTGACTTCCTTTAGGATAGACTAGTTGGATCTCCTTGCAGTCTGAGGGCCTCTCAAGAGTCTTCTCCAACACTACAGTTGAAAAGCATCAATACTTCGGCGCTCAACTTTCTTTATAATCCAACTCTCACACCTAAACATGACTAGTGGAAAAACCATAGCCTTGACTAGATGGACCTTTGTTGACAAAGTAATGTCTCTTCTTTTTAATATGCTATCTAGGTTGGTCATAACTTTCCTTCCAAGGGGTAAGTGTCTTTTAATTTCATGGCTGCAGTCACCATGTGCAGTGATTTTGGAGCCCCAAAAAATAAAGTCTGACACTGTTTCCACTGTTTCCCCATCTATTTGCCATGAAGTGATGGGACCGGATGCCACAATCTTACTTTTCTGAATGTTGAGCTTTAAGCCAACTTTTTACTCTCTTCCCTCACTTTCATCAAGAGGCTCTTTAGTTCTTCTTCATCTTCTGCCATAAGGGTGCTCTCATCTGCATATTTGAGGTTATTGATATTTCTCCCAGCAATCCTGATTTCAGCTTGTGCTTCTTCCAGCCCAGTGTTTCTCATGATGTACTCTGCATATACATTGAATAAGCAGGGTGACAATATACAGCCTTGATGTACTCCTTTTCCTATTTAGAACCAGGCTGTTGTTCCATGTCCAGTTCTAACTGTTGATACCTGACCTGCATACAGATTTCTCAAGAGGCAGGTCAGGTGGTCTGGTATTCCCAGCTCTTTCAGAATTTTCCTCAGTTTATTGTGATCCACACAGTCAAAGGCTTTGGCATAGTCATTAAAGCAGAAATAGATGTTTTTCTGGAACTCTCTTGCTTTTTTTGATGATCCAGCAAATGTTGGCAATTTGATCTCTGGTTCCTCTGCCTTTTCTAAAACCAGCTTGAACTGGAAGTTCATGGTTCACATATTGCTGAAGCCTGGCTTGGAGAATTCTGAGCATTATTTTACTAGTGTCAGTTGAGTATAATTGTGTGGTAGTTTGAGCATTCTTTGGCATTGCCTTTCTTTGGGATTGGAATGAAAACTGACCTTTTTCCAGTCCTGTGGCCACTGCTGAGTTTTCCATATTATAAAGCAGAGATATTACTTTGCTGGCAAAGGTCCATATAGTCAAAGTTATGGTTTTTCCAGTAGTCATGTATGGATGTGAGAGTTGGACCATAAAGAAGGCTGAACCCTAAAGAACTGATGCTTTTTAACTGTAGTGTTGGAGAAGAAAGACTTTTGAGGCCCCTTGGACTGCAAACCAATTCAGTCCCAAGTCAAACCAGTCAATCCTAAAGGAAATCAGTCATGAATATTCATTGGAAGAACTGATGCTGAACCTGAAGCTCCAATAATTTGTCCACCTCATGCGAAGATCTGACTCATTGGAAAAACCCTGATGTTGGGAAAGACTGAAGGCTGAAGGAGAAGGGGATGACAGAGGATGAGATGATTGGATGGTGTCACTGACTCCATGGACATTAGTTTGAGCAAGTTCTGCAAGATGGTGAAGGACAGGGAAGCCTAGCATGCTGTAGCCCATGGGGTTGCAAAGAGTTAGACACAACAGAGACTGAACAACAGAACAACAACAAGGGAGTAAATCCTAAGAGTGCCCATTTCAAGGAAAAATATTCCTTTTTCTTATTTAGTTTTGTATCTATATGGGATAATTGTGCTTGTGTAATCTCTCATGTCTGACTCTTTACAACCCTATGGCCTGTAGTCCACCAGGCTCCTCTGTCCATGGGATTCTCCAGGCCAGAATACTGGAGTGGGTTGCCATACCCTCCTCCAGGGGATCTTCCGGACCCAGGGATCTAACCCATGTCTCTTTTTCCTCCTGCACTGGCAGGTGGGTTCTTTACAACTAGTCCCACCTATACTTTAATAGAAAATTATTTTAAAAGGAAGTAAATATCATGCAAGAGCACAGCAACATAATTATGAATACTGGTCATCTTTTAGTCTCTAAGCCCTGTAGTCTTTTCCAAGTCTGTGGTGCTTGTTCCTTCTTTGGATAACAGGCTCTTTCAAGAAATTTACATGACTGATTATTTCTTGTTATTTAAGTATCCACCTAAATATCACTTAAATCAGAGGGGCCTTACTTGACCACTCAATCTAATAACATTGGTCCTTTCATCCATCAATTTTCTTGTTTTGTTTTCCTTAAAAGACATAGTACCAGATGAAACTATGTTTTTAATTTACTTTCTCTTTCTTCAATTTACTTTAATTTACTTTCTCTTTCTTCTCTCTAGAAGATAATCTTCATGAAAAGATTCCTTTTTTTTTTTTTTTGTTCTATTGTTGCTCTAACACCAGGTTCCAATTAGAGATACACAGTACATAGTTGCTGAATTAATAAATAACTGAATTTAGATAATATTAACTACAATGTTTCATTTTAAAGGATAACAGAACTTATAGTAATATGAAGAGAGTAATTATACAAGTACACATAGAAACAGGTAATGTACGCACACATATTTCTACTGTTTACCTTTCCAAAAATGCTTAATCTTTTGGAGTCAATGTATGGCTGTTTCAGTAAAAATCTGAAATGAAAAAAATTACAGTTATAGCTTCTTGAGTTAAATGAACCATGGAAATTCATTGTTAGCCATCAGGAAAACAAAAACAAAACAGAAGTCAAACAAGAACTGCTTTAGTGGTTAGAACTCTGTTCATATGGAAGGGTACTGTATACCAAAATCTTGCTTCTGAAAGAAGTGGTGCAGTTTGGGTGTCACCCCTGTTAGCTTGTTACAAATGCAGAATCTTGGGTCCACTACAGGCCTACTGAATTAGCATCTACTTTTTAACAATATCATAGCTAATATCTATATGCTGTGTTAAAGAACCTATTAGCTTTCTCAGTTCACTTTTTCTCGCCCATGTAGGAAAGGTACTTGTGAAAGCTCAAGAACTGTAATTAACTGGGAAAATAATAGACATTGTGATTATTATAAATAAATAATATTGTAGTTTAATGAAGGTTTCTCCCATTTCACAAACCCAAACTGAATTCTAATTCTAGAGGGGGACGTATGATAATTCTTTTATTATGTCAATGAGTGTGAAAGATATTTGAAAAAATAGTCTATATCGGGGTCCCTTTCCCCAGGCCACAAACTGGTACTGGTCCATAACCTCTTAGGAAGTGGGTCACACAGAAGGAGGTGAGAGACAGGTGAGTTAGTGGAGTTTTATCTATATCTACAGTCACCCTCTCATCACTCTCATTACTGCCTGAGCTCCACCTTCTGTCAGACCAGTGGTGGCATTAGATTCTTTCTGGTCCATGGAAAAATTGTCTTTCATGAAACCAGTCCCTGGGATCAAAAAGGTTGGGGACTACTGTTCTATATAATTAACCTAGAAAGTTGTCTAATCATTAAAACACAAACCTCTTAGCATTAATAGTATTATATATCACATACCTAGCATTCACTATAGGACAAACAATAAGAAGATGTACACCTACTTACTTCACAGCTGCTATTTGGTCCTTTACTTCCACTGAGCCTAACCTCCGATGAATCTCCTGCAAAATTTTCAGGCCCTGAAATCCACTTCCTCTGCCATCAAACCGTGCAATGATGATGTCATCCGTGTCGACAAGTACTGAATCCCAGTCAATATGGAACTTATCTGTTACCAGCTGGCCTCCTGGTTCTTCATCCCTGAAAATACCGATACACTGACTCAAAACAAGAGCAATTAATAATGCAGTAGAAATCTAAGTTTTCTTACTTATTAGTTAAAAATTATGGGAAAGACCCATGTTGACTATTAAATTTTCAGTTAATTCTTGATATTAAACCTGAAAATATAAATGTCATGTCCCTTTGTAAACTTTTGAATGGAAAACTCTTGAATGAAATGAAAATATAAAACGGAACTTAAAAATATTCATGAGAAAGTATTTTAATTCATTTGAAAAGAGAACAAAGAAAAATGCACACACCTTTCATAGACATTTCTAAAGGATGATCATGAAGCAGACATATAGGCCCTACTTTATTGGATTTCTCACAATGTTTTAGAAATGTCTTACAGAGGGCATACAAGGGGTAAGAGATCTGATAGAAAGCAGGATCAGTCATGGAAGCTTAAAAATAATTTAACAAGAGATGTACAATCCTAAAGCATATCAGATTTAAAAAGGAACAACGCATTAATATTTCCTGAATTGTTTCTTGTGACAGAATTCTCACTGAGAAGAATTTAAGCAAAGAGTGAGAAAAAAATATTTCTCATCTCTAAAGCTGACCGCAAGAACAGGAAGCAGAGACACATATGTTTGAAAACATTTGAAAGCCAGAAGTAAAGAAGGACACACAGATTATAAAGCATGAACATGCTCTCCAGAGGGAAAAGGTGATACAATTTTAAAATGTCACATTGCAGTGGTATTTATAACTTATTCTCTTTGGAATACAGAAAAGGTGAAAAAAAAAAAAAAAGCAGACTATCATAAAGATCACACAGATTATCTAGGTCCAGTGGCTTTTCCAGTGGTCCAATGGCTCAGAAGTAAAGAATCTGCCTGCAGTGCAGGAGGTGTGGATTCATAGGCTACATACCAGAAAATTTCACCCTACTCACTCCCTTGTAAAGACACCAAACTTGCCTTCAAGTCTATGCAAATATATTGCTTAGAAGCAATAAAATGTACCAATGCACAAACTAATCCTCATTAACAAGCTTTGAGGTTATCAGGTTTGCTAAAGAAAAAACTTCTGAGCAGCAAGTGGAACTGAGTAGATGCAGAGGCTGAGTGGGACATAAAGAGGAAATAGGGAATAGGGCAAAATGTCAGACAACTAAAATGTATTGAATGCTATTACGGGATGAACTGTGTCTCAAAAACTGTATGTTGAATCTGTAATGTGTACTATCTCAGAGTCTGACTGTATTTGGAGATAGTGCTTTTACAGTAGTGATTAAATTGAAATGAGGCTATTAGGCTGAACCCTAATCTAATCTGACCTGTGTCCTTGCAGCAGGAAATTAGGACACATAGAGACCCTAGGGGCGGGCATGCCCAAGGCAAAAACATGAGAAGAGGATGCGAGAAGGCAGCCATCTGCAAGCCAAGGAGCGGTCTCAGAAGAAACAGAACCTGCTGAACCCTAGCTTTTGAATGTATAGCCTCTAGAACTACGATTAGTAGTAAATAAATTTCTGTTGTTTAAGATACCCAGTCAGGTATTTTGTATGTCAGCCCTAGTAAATTAATGCAAAGACCTTTGAGATATAAGCACTTAGGATCCTTTATCTAACTTACTATAAACCACCAAAAGTTACTTAACCTTTCTGGGGAGGCAGCTGTCTGTTGAATGACTACTTATGGCATGTGTTCTAATTCCTACATTGTAAATAACGTGTGCCATGGATGGTTTTAATTATGACCTACTCCATTCCTTTGTAAATCACACATTTCAGAGTGATTATATGATCCAAACCTAGATCTGTTTTGTCTTTCTGCAATGTTTACAATCTTTATCTCTTTTATAAAATTTAATTTTAAAAATTTTAATTCTTTTTATTTTTTGTACAGTTAGCTCTTGGTCAGATTATTAGGAATTATGACTAAACATCTCCACATTCTTTTCCCTAGAAATTCAATTGCCTAATTCAGAATGAAGTCTAAAATTGGTATTTTTCCCACATTTCCAGATGATACTGATATAACTTATCTACCAGTTGAGAAATGGCATGAATCATCATGCGTAGCACACTTTGTGGTGCATGGAGAACATAGAAAATGCTTGCTGAACTAGATGCTTTCAGGAAAGTAGACTCGTGTAAAGTTTAAAATGAAAGAACCTTGAAAAGCTTAATAAATCCTGCATTTTGAAGCCTGGAGATTTATTCAGAATATTAGAAAGCAAAATATGATTCACAGAGAACAAGATACAAGGATTAACTTCAACATTTAAGGTCAGTAAATACATGACAGTTTAAGTCCCAGCTTCACTCTGAACATAGATAGGGAAGATACTAAAACACTAAGACTTAGTTTCCTTATCTTTAATAATGGTAAAATACTGCTGTGCTTTCCTCAAAGAATTTTTAAGCATTAAGTGGCATAATGTACTTGAAAAATACTTTGTGAAATACAGCAAGCGATGCAAAACTATTATGTGATTTATTGAACATTTTTCAAACTTATGATTAACAAATGATTGAAGATTTCTCAAGGCAAAAACTCAATCCCTTACTCATGCTTACAATATCAAGAGAATACAGTTTCACTCCTCTGCTCTGTTTTCTAAATTGCCATTTTTAACTTCAACCTTGCTTCACCTGCTTTTAATGTTTGGACACAAAATGTTGTCAATCCATTATCAGTCAATAATTTTAACATATTGTTCTAACTGAGTGTGTTGTTCTTTCTCTTTCAGTGCAGAATACAGGGATATCTATTTCAAAATTAATTATAAAAGGACATGGATTATGATGGTAAGCATTGTCAGTATAAAGAACAAGTCAGAGGCTTGCAGGAGCAAAGGGAAAATTTTTTACAAAGTGTTGACCAGAAAATACTAGATTTTTTTTTATACAAATTAAGGCAAGAAAATATTACTTACTTGAGGAGGCAGGAATAGCAAGATACGTGGTGGTAAAGGATGGCCACAGGAATGTACCATAGACCAAATCACCTATCATATAATAAATGGGTACTACAACTTCCAGGTGTGTTGGCACACAGAATTGGTAAGTTTCATTTGCTTCCTCTTTGCTCTTTTTCTGTCTGCCACATCTTTTTTCTCGACACTTTTGTTTTACTCTCTGTCTTGGAAATCCCCAGGGACTCATATAAAGAACAAGCGTTTCAAGGTTGAGAATAGAGACACACATTTTTGTTGAAAGTTTAATGAAAAGAAAAATTCAATCTGTTTTAACTAGTGAGAAGTCCACAGCAATACTAAATGTGTCCACTTCCTAACACAGGAAGCAAAATCAAATTAAGATTAAAGTTTTCTTACAAGTTTAGGTCTTCAAAGGCAGACTTTGGCATCTGTTTTAATATTAATACATTGAACAATCAATCAGTGGTGTCTGTTTAGATGAAAAATACACAATATGAGTAAATAATAAAAAAGCTGGGCAAAACACGTAAAATTCAATAGACCTTTAAAATGGCAAAACAAGCCACTTCGTTATAACATAACAAAACATCATCTATATCAAAAACTGAATTAAAGCAAAGAGATTTGTTCAGAGTACAAGTTTGTTAGGTTCACATGGTGCTATTTGAATTCATGAAAAGAGGTGGATTTATATTCATAACAGATAGATTTTGGTCCTGACTTTGTTACCAGTTACCCTGGCAATTACATATTCTTTTCATTTATTTTTTTTCATTATAAAATAGAAAGAAAGAAAATGAAGTCACTCAGTCATGTCCGACTCTTTGCAACCCCATGGACTATAGCTTGCCAGACTCCTACATCCATGGGATTTTTCCAGGAAAGAATACTGGAATGGGCTGCCATTTCCTTCTCCAGGGGATCTTCCCGACCCAGGGATCGAACCCAGGTCTCCCACACTGCAGGCAGACTCTTTACTGTCTGAGCCACCAGGGTTGCAAATAGTTAAAATCATGCAGAGTACCTTTTAAAAAGCCTTTTCCTTACCACTAACCCTTTGACTAGAATAAATAGAGGGTAAATATTTACCAGTGAGAGCACTTTCCACAAGAGATCTATTGAATGGCACAATTTTTTTTTTTTTTTCCCTACACCACAGAATTTCAAAACTGCTACACGGACATCTGGGTATCTGTATCTATTGGGTTGTGGAAGAAGGGAACACAGGGAAAATTGCTTGTAGTCTTCTTAGTTCTTTTCTCTTTCTAGGCATAGAATAGATCCACTTGAGCTGCATAAGTGCTAGATCAGAGTGGGTTCACGGTGAGCTGGGTTGCAGTTTTATTTTAGATATAGTAAAATAAAAAATAGTGTGAGAAGAAGGATAAAGAACAGAATGGAACACATGATAAGAGAGAGGAAACTGATGCTGTGATGTGTCACAGTAAATTCTTAGAGAAGATGAATTGTCAAGACTTTTGATTTTGTTCTTTGGGAGAGAACTCATGGCACAATAGGACATGAGTTTAACATAGGAGTAAACTAGAGTGAAACAATTTTGTCTTGTCTTAATCTGAAATTTATGTTATAGAAATTTATAGTCTGTGATGATACAGTTGCAATGTAAGTATATCTAAAAGCTAATGAAACTTGTTCTTTTTCAAGCAATATATACATGCAAATACACCCATTGGTCAAGGGCTTCTTGGTCAGTTAATTCTATTTCTCATTTTGTCATCCATAGATTTCCTCTCATGGAAGGACTATCCTATACGCAGTTTGGCAGAATGAGTTTTCTCCTATAGTCATTACATCATATAAGAAAAAACATTATTTTTCCCTGTCAGAGGACTGTTTCTTGTCCACATTCCCATCTTCATGCATTAGGAAAATTATAATATAACCTTCATATTTCTGATTCCTGGTTTGTTTACAAATAATTTTGCCTTGAATTACTTGTCCATAGAGTTACAACTAGGGAAGCGTTTGATATTCAGTTCAGTTCAGTTCAGTTACTCCTTGTGTCCGACTCTTTGCGACCGCATGGACTGCAGCACGGCAGGCCTCCCTGTCCATCACCAACTGCCAGAGTTTAACCAAACTCATGTCCATTGAGTCGGTGATGCCATCCAAACATCTCATTCTCTGTCATCCCCTTCTCCTCCCGCCTTCAATCTACTCTACATCAGGGTCTTTTCAAATGAGTCAGCTCTTCACATCAGGTGGCCAAAGTATTGGAGTTTCAGCTTCAGCAACAGTCCTTACAATGGATATTCAGGACTGATTTCCTTTAGGATGGACTGGCTGGATCTCCTTACAGTCCAAGGGACTCTCAAGAGTCTTCTCCAACACCACACTTCAAAAGCATCAATTCTTCAGCACTCAGCTTTCTTTATACTCCAACACTCACATCCATACATGACTACTGGGAAAAACATAGCCTTGACTAGACAGACATTCGTTGGCAAAATAATGTCTCTGCTTTTTAATATACTGTCCAGGATGGTCATAACTTTTCTTCCAAGGAGTAAGTGTCTTTTAATTTCATGGCTGCAATCACCATCTGCAGTGATTTTGGAGTCCAAGAAAATAAAGTATGCCACTGTTTCTCTTTCTATTTGCCTTGAAGTGATGGGACCAGATGCCATATTAGTTTTCTGAATGTTGAGCTTTAAGCCAAATTTTTCCTCTCCTTTCTCACTTTCATCAAGAGGCTCTTTAGTTCTTCATCTTCTGCCATAAGGTGGTGTCATCTGCATATCTGAGGTTATTGATATTTCTCCTGGTAATCTTGATTCCAGCTTTTGCTTCATCCAACCCAGCATTTCTCATGATGTACTCTGCATAAAGTTAAATAAGCCAGGTGACGATATACAGCCTTGACATACTCCTTTTCTATTTGGAACCAGTCTGTTGTTTCATATCCAGTTCTAACTGTTGCTTCTTGACCTGCATACAGATTTCTCAAGAGGCAGGTCAGGTGGTCTGGTATTCCCAGCTCTTTCAAATTCTCCAGAGTTTATTGTAATCCACATAGTCAAAGGCTTTGACATAGTCAATAGAGCAGAAATAGATGTTTTTTCTGGAACTCTCTTACTTTTTCAATGATCCAGCGGATGTTGGCAATTTGATCTCTGGTTCCTCTGCCTTTTCTAAAACCAGCTCAAACATCTGGAATTTCACAGTTCATGTATTGTTGAAGCCTAGTTTGGAGAATTTTGAGCATTACTCTACTAGCATGTGAGATGAGTACAATTGTGTGGTAGTGTGAGCATTCTTTGGCATTGCCTTTCTTTGGGATTGGAATGAAAACTGACCTTTTTCAGTCCTGTGGCCACTGCTGAGTTTTCCAAATTTGCTGGAATATTGAGTGCAGCACGTTCACAGCATCATCTTTTAGGGTTTGAAATAGCTCAACTGGTATTCTATCACCTCCACTAGCTTTGTTCACAGTGATGCTTCCTAAGGCCCATTTGACTTCACATTCCAGGATGTCTGGCTCTAGGTGAGTGATCACACCATCCTGACTAACTGGGTCATGAATATCTTTTTTGTACAGTTCTTCTGTATATTCTTGCGACCTCTTCTTAATATCTTCTGCTTCTGTTAGGTTCATAACATTTCTGTCCTTTATTGAGCCCATCTTTGCATGAAATGTTCCCTTGGTATCTCTAATTTTCTTGAAGAGATCTCTAGTCTTTCCCATTCTATTGCGTTCCTCTATTTCTTTGCACTGATCACTGAGGAAGGCTTTCTTATCTCTCCTTGCTATTCTTTGAAACTCTGCATTCAAATGGGGATATCTTTCCTTTTCTCCTTTGCTTTTCCCTTCCCTTCTTTTGTAAGGCCTCCTCAGATAGCCATTTTTCTTTTTTGCATTTCTTTTTCTTGTGATGGTCTTGATCCCTGTCTCCTGTACAACATCACGAACCTCCGTCCATAGTTCATCAGGCACTCTGTCTATCAGATCTAGTCCCTTAAATTTATCTCTCACTTCTACTGTATAATCATTAAGAATTCGATTTAGGTCATACCTGAATGGTCTAGTGGTTTTCCCTACTTTCTTCAATTTAAGTCTGATTTTGGCAATAACGAGTTCATGATCTGAGCCACAGTCTGCTCCCAGTCCTGTTTTTGCTGACCATGTAGAGCTTTTCCATCTTTGGCTGCAAAAAAATATAATCTGATTTCGGTATTGACCATCTGGTGATATCCAGGTGTAGAGTCTTCTCTTGTGTTGTTGGAAGAGGGTGTTTGCTATGACCAGTGTATTCTCTTGGCAAAACTCTATTAGCCTTTTGCCTGCTTCATTCTCTACTCCAAGGCCAAATTTGCCTGTTACTCTAGGTGTTTGATGTGGACAAGTTTATTTATGCATCTAACAAGACTCTATCTTATAGTTTCTAAGCCTGTGTTTCTGTTGGTTAGTATACTGCTGGGAGAAATATCAATAACTTCAGATATGTAGATGACATCACCCTTATGGCAGAAAATGAAGACGAACTAAAGAGCCTCTTGATGAAAGTGAAAGAGGAGAGTGAAAAAGTTGGCTTAAAGCTCAGCATTCAGAAAACTAAGATCATGGCATCTGGTCCCATCAGTTCAGTTCAGTTCAGTCGCTCAGTCGTGTCCGACTCTCTGCGACCCCATGAATTGCAGCACGCCAGGCCCCCCTGTCCATCACCAACTCCCGGAGTCTACCCAAACCCATGTTCATCGAGTCGGTGATGCCATCCAACCATCTCATCCTCTGTCGTCCCCTTCTCCTCCCGCCCCCAATCCTACCCAGCATTAGGGTCTTTTCCAATGAGTCAGATGGCTCGGCGCAGAAGCGAGGCGGCTGCGACGGCTCGGCGCAGAAGCGAGGCGGCTGCGACGGCTCGGCGCAGAAGCGAGGCGGCTGCGACGGCTCGGCGCAGAAGCGAGGCGGCTGCGACGGCTCGGCGCAGAAGCGAGGCGGCTGCGACGGCTCGGCGCAGAAGCGAGGCGGCTGCGACGGCTCGGCGCAGAAGCGAGGCGGCTGCGACGGCTCGGCGCAGAAGCGTGGCCGAGAGGAGCTAGGCCGGGCCGGGGGCCGGGGGCCGGGGGCGGCGGCTGACAGGGCCTAGGCCGGGCCGGGGGCCGGGGGCCGGGGGCGGCGGCCGACAGGGCCTAGGCCGGGCCGGGGCCCGGGGCCGGGGGCGGCGGCCGAGAAGGCCTAGGCCGGGCCGGGGGCCGGGGGCGGCGGCCGACAGGGGCTAGGCCGGGCCGGGGGCCGGGGGCCGGGGGCGGCAGCCGAGAGGGGCTAGGCCGGGCCGGGGGCCGGGGGCGGCGGCCAACAGGGCCTAGGCCGGGCCGGGGGCGGGGGGCCGGGGGCGGCAGGCGAGAGGGGCTAGGCCAGGCCGGGCGCTGGGCCCGGCGGTGGCGGTAAGAGGAATTACCCAAGGCCCAAGGTAAGAGAAACCCAAGTAAGACAGTAAGTGTTGCGAGAGGGCATCAGAGGGCAGACACACTAAAACTAAAACTACAGAAAACTAGATAATCTGATCACACGGACCACAGCCTTGTCTATCTCAATGAAACTAAGCCATGCCGTGTGGGGCCACCCAAGACGGATGGGTCATGGTGGAGAGGTCTGACAGATTGTGGTCCACTGGAGAAGGGCATGGCAAACCACTTCAGTATTGTTGCCTTGAGAACCCCATGAACAGTATGAAAAGGCAAAAGGATAGGACACTGAAAGATGAACTCCCCAGGTCAGTAGGTGCCCAATATGCTAATGGAGATCAGTGGAGAAATAACTCCAGAAAGAATGATGGGATGGAGCCAAAGCAAAAACGATACCCAACTGTGGATGTGACTGGTGATAGACGCAAAGTCCAATGCTGGTCCCATCACTTCCTAGCAAATAGATGGGGAACCAGTGGAGACAGTGGTAGACTTAATTTTGGGGGGCCTCCAAGTCACTGCAGATGGTGATTGCAGCCATGAAATTAAAAGACGTTTACTCCTTGGAAGAAAAGTTATGACCAACCTAGACAGCATATCAGAAAGCAGAGACATTACTTTGCCAACAAAGGTCCATCTAGTCAAAGCTTTTGTTTTTCAAGTAGTCACATGTATAGATGTGAGAATTGGACTATAAAGTAAGCTGAGTGCCAAAGAATTGATGCTTTTGAACAGTGGTGTTGGAGAAGACTCTTGAGAGTCCCCTACTGCAAGGAGATCCAATCAGTCCATCCTAAAAGAAATCAGTCCTGAATATTCATTGGAAGGACTAATGTTGAAGCTGAA
The DNA here is from genome assembly GCF_054371585.1 of Giraffa tippelskirchi. Classification (NCBI taxonomy): domain Eukaryota; kingdom Metazoa; phylum Chordata; class Mammalia; order Artiodactyla; family Giraffidae; genus Giraffa; species Giraffa tippelskirchi. Next base: position 127,909,169 of record NC_137277.1, on the reverse strand, counting down.
ACTCCAATGCTTTGGCTACCTGATGTGAAGAGCTGACTCATTTAAAAGACCCTGATGCTGGGAAAGATTGAAGGCAGGAGAAGGGGACAACAGAGGATTTGATGGCTGGATGGCATCACCGACTCAATGGACATGAGTTTGAGTAAACTCTGGGAGTTGGTGATGGACAGGAAGCCCTGGCATGCTGCGGTGCATGGGGTCGCAATGAGTCAGATGCAACTGAGCAACAGAACTGACTGACTGACTCTAGAATTTCATATTGACATTAAGACATATTATCTATATATTGTGAAGAACAAGGTCTAATCTGTTCAAAAATAATATAAAAAGCAATGATCACCTTCTCCATTTCCATTATCAAGATTAAATGCCACTGACTTCTCTTAATTATTTCATGGGTATTACAATGTGATTACATTTTACATCCACTTAAATGAGGAACATGAACAAGAGTGAGGAAAAGCAGAAACTTAAAATTTGATTCTCCTTTCACAGCAAAGCAGTAATAATGACTTTTTGAGACAAGTACTAGCTACCTCTCTTGTCCAAATACTTCTAGTTAATGCACTGTCTTTAAGTGAAATAGGTATGTATTTGGCATGAATAAGAGCATATTCAAATAATGTTATAGAAATTTTGAAATATATGTCTTTACTATTGGGAAGTGAAACAAGCTTACTTCTAACAATCTCATCTGCTCAAAAGTCTATGAAGCCACATAATAAGTAAAGAGATGAAAGAAGTCCCATAAGGTGAATCCTTTGATCAGAATTTGGAATTATATGAAACAATGTGGACTGAGTATTTGATCTTTCATGTGGGCCCTCTAGGAACTTACTCAAGATTTTGGAATTTTTACTTTACACCAAACCATTAACATGGTACAGATGGAAAATATTACATTCCAGAGGTTATTATAAATTGCTAAGTGGAAGGAACAAAAAGTCATATGATTTTGGTTTTAGAGAAGTCTCTATTGATTTTGGACAGCATTATTGATAATCTTCCAGTGATAATTATCATATAATAGGATATATAGGTAGACTATTATGTAATAGAAAGAGCAGAGCTTTCTAGTCTGAAAAGTAAATTAAAAACACCTTGAGTTCAAACCCTAATTTTGCCCTGCTCATGATCTTGAATTTATATATTATATAAATTTGTGGTTTCCTTGTGTTAAACTGAGGACAATTATATTTATCTCACTTGGTTTCTATAAGGATTAAAGATGGTATTTATACATCCTTTTGGAGAAGGCAATGGCAACCCACTCCAGTACTCTTGCCTGGAAAATCCCATGGACAGAGGAGCCTGGTAGGCTGCAGTCCATGGGGTCTCTGGGAGTTGGACACGGCTAAGAGACTTCACTTTCCCGTTTCACTTTCATGCATTGGAGAAGGAAATGGCAACCCACTCCAGTGTTCTTGCCTGGAGAATCCCAGGGATGGGGGAGCCTGATGGGCTGCCGTCTATGGGGTCGCACAGAGTCGGACACGACTGAAGCGACGCAGCAGCAGCAGCAGCATACATCTTTTGCATGATGTCCCTTGTACAATAAGCAATAAATAGTAGATATTATTAAATCCTATTACTTTAAGAAGATAATCTCAATAATCAAAAGGGAAACAGTGAAATGATAGTACAGAAACCAATTATTTAGCTTTATGCAGAAAGATTGTAAGGGAAATGAGTTCACCTCATGTTTTTCTGAGAGGTAAACTAAAACTGCAGAGAAATTTACTGAACTAAAGCCTAATTGTAACACATTATAAACTCTCAGATCATTTATTTCTCTCTTTTTCTCTACTATGACATCAGTCATTCCTGATGACTAACTTAGGGTTGATTGATTTCTTTATTCTAATTCATGTGTTCCTTCATTCATATACTCATTCATTCATTCTATCAATATTTTATGAACATAAATGCTCCAAACACTGTACTAAGGCAAAACAATACAAAAAGAGCTATGATCATGAATGAGTTTATAGTTTAAAAGAAAAGACAGCAAAGCAAATATTGTAACCGAGTGTGGTTTCATGTTACAACAGAGGTGTGCATAGAGTTATTTAAAAGTATTGCTTGTAATATTAATAGAACTTTTCCAGTTGGAAAAGAAAACTAAAGGTACTGGAAGATTGTGGGAAAAGATACAGAGAAATTATTGAGAAGCTAGTATTTCCCATAATAAAACAGTTTTCAAAAACATCTAGAGCAGCGAATCTCTCTTTAGAGGGTGGATGGAGTCAGAATGAGATGGAAATCAGATGAAGATTTTTTGTATGCTATGTTAGGAAATGCGAACTTTAAACCAACTGGAGAATAATAGTGAGAGGATTTTACCCAGGAGAGCCACATTTTCAGATGTGGATCTCAGAAAATTCATACCAGCATCAGAGTAGAATAAAAACTAGGAGATGATATAGCACTTAATCACAGAAAAGGAAGTATAGGTAGAGAGCAGGGTGGCAGATTAGAATTGACTCATCCAGATATACCGTCTTCCTCATGTGGGACTTGAAGAAGAGTATGGGCTCTTGGATGACCCTATAGGTTCGAAGCTCAAAACAAGGCACCTCTGATATTCAACATTTTAAACAATATCTGTATTGTTTACTGAAAGGAAAATGTGTGAATGAAGAAAGTAGTGATGTTATCTTGACTGTTGGAGATGAGTAGCTGGATTAACCAATGTATCAATTAATTACATCCTGCTTTTTAACAGAATAACTATACAAAAGAGCTGACAAACAGTTCAGTTCCATTAAGATGACAAAGTTGTAGGACTCTGATATGAATAACATTGATTAAATAATAAAAATACTAGATAAAAATGAGTAGTACTCTCAAATTAAAATGACACAGTGGGCACTGTGGTAATAACCATGTTCATCTGGTTTCTGGACTTTATCCATCTACTCACTCAACGCATGCTTGAGTAGTGACTGCAAAAACTAGTTGCTAGAAGGAATACACAAACAAGCAAGGTATCATTTAATATATAGAATATGTAAAATAAAAATTTTAACATCTCTCTCTTCTTAAGATGCTAAAATATTTCATGATATAATAATATCATTCTATAAATTACTTATCTGAATATTCACTTCTAGATTGTGGATTTTCCTTCAGAAACATTGGTGCAAAATCTAATGGGAGTCAGAAATTCCCTAAATAGTATGTTAAAAATATCCTCATATAATTAGGGTGAGTTGGAAAAGTAACTGCTGGATCAACATTGTTCAAGATATATGTGAAGACTTTGAACAGAAGGCTGTCGCTGTAGGAGGAGGCATAGATTTGAGATTGTTAGATGGGCTGATGAGCATGGTGAAAGAAAGCTTCAGGAAGATAAGATGATAGATGAACAAGAATTCATTATAATTTCAAGGAAGATGAATTCAGTGAGATGGAACTAAGTCATAAGAGCATGAGAGAGTATGTTGCATTCTGGAAATTAATGTAATTTGTTGAACAGTCACTGTCTCCCTGCATTAGACCTTTATCAAGGGTAGTATGGATAAACTGAACATGAAAGAGTAGAAAATGGGAAGACATAAATAAAAATAATCACAATAAACCCATTGCAAGTTAACATAAATAAAACAATTATGTATTTGAAAAAAAAAGAAAATAGGAAGACAGGATGATTTCTTGGTACTGAATGAAACTCCTTAGCTTGCTATACTTGTCTTCAGGAGTACAGCAAACAAAGAAAAAAAAATGTTCTCTAATAAACAGTACATCTGTTTACACTGCTTCTTCCCAGGCTCTGGGCCTTTTCATTCATATTCATTTATTTATCAAATAAACACCTTTAACACCTTTAGGTGTAATAGTCAGTCTTGGACTATTAAAGGAATTACAGTTTAGTCAGTAAGTTTTCATAAGGTTCCTCTATGTGTGCTAGCTATTGTGGAGATAAGATCTTAAGAAATGATTACAGATTTCAAGATGCTTGTAACCTTTTTATCTCCTCTCAGCCATTAGCACAGCTTCTTGCACATAAAAGCAACATGGTAAATGTGTATTGTACTAAATTACATATACAGGATTAGAAAATAAGAATAACATCAGGTGGTTCAGACAGTAAAGAATCTGCCTGCAAGGCAGAGGCCTTGGTTTGACCCCTGGGTTCTGAAGACCGCTGGAGCAGGGAATGGCTGCTCACTCCAGTATCCTTGCCTAGAGAATTCCATGGATAGAGGAGTCTTGTGGCTACACCCCTATGGGGTTGCAAAGAGTCGGACATGACTGAGTAACTAACACTTTCACACACTAAGAAACAATCATTCAAAGCAATATATGCTGAAATGGATATGGATGAATACAGCATATATACTATAGACTAGATGGAAATAAAATAGGTATAAATATGAATACAGACTACTGGGTTCTTAAGTACTCACTATAACACCACAGAGAAAGACTAGAGAAAGACATTTAGGCATCTGGAAGGACAATAGGGGAGTAGGAGATGAAGAGAGGGTCATGACCACACAGAGGCTACTGAGAAACATCTGTCAAGGCTATGCTTCTCAGATTTTCTATTACAGTAAAATATTCAGTTGCCATTGATTCACCTGTACTTTCAATATTATGAAATTAGGTTTGAGTTTCAGAAAATATGGCTACAGAGAGGTCATCAGAGGATCATTTCTTCTGAGGTTCCATAATGAAGACTTAGCAGAAAGAGGATTGAAAATGGCTAGAGGTTACTTCCTTCAGGGCCAATTTTCCTTCACCTCTTCAGATTGCTGCAGCTGGTCTCCAATTATGCATTCATTATAGAATTTCCTGGATGTAAATGCATCACTATGGATGAGGAAGTGATTCAGGGTCTGTCAGGTAATAGATGCACTGCACAGAAGAGCAATAAAGTAGTGATACCAAAATCACTAAATCATTTCCTAGCCTCATTTAAGTAATAGTTACTTGTTTTACTATTCTTGACTGTCAAATTTCCCACTTAAGGAAAAAAAAACTTATTATTTTCTTTTTTAGAGTGGGGAGTTTACTTATCACTGAACACAGACTTAATCTTAAGGGGAACAAATGCCCTTATATTATAAACAATCTAATTTTAGATTATATTTTATATAATTTATATATTATATTTATATAAACATATAATATAGTCATATATATTTATATAAATTTATATAATTTATATATTACATTATAAACAATCTAACACTTAAAAGACACTTTATCTGCTGCTGCTGCTGCTAAGTCACTTCAGTCGTGTCCGACTCTGTGCAACCCAACAGATGGCAGCCCACCAAGCTCTTCTGTCCACAGGATTCTCTAGGCAAGAATACTGGAGTAGGTTGCCATTTCCTTCTCCAACACTTTATCTAATAACATTTATAAAAACACTTAAAGCCATTCTGACCTATATGGATTTCCAAACTTAAATATTTTAGGAATGATCATTTAGCTCAAAGCAATAGATCATTTTTTAAATATAAAATAAAAAACTCCTCAGTTGGGCTTTGTAAATTATATTCTGTGAAACTACTGAGAATTTACCTCTGAAAATCAAGGAGTTTGGATAAAGTAAATTAATATTTAGTATAGTCAGCATATGAAAACAAATGAAAAATAATGAATTAATACTCATTTTTATTTTCTTCATTAACCAAAATAGTAGCAAAGTAAACTCTATAGGCCTAACTATATTATTTTATCTGTTTTAATAATGTCTATTAAATAATTTTATGGATGCTAAAATATAGTATTAAATATCTATATTGATACTTTTAAATATTAAAATGACTATTACTACTAATAATATTTATGGTGAAAATTTATTAAACAGAAAGTGCAAGTGTTTATCTTCCAGACACTATGGTGACATGTTTATGTAAATTATTCCGTGTTATTGTCTTCAATTTATTTGTAAGGAAACTGAAGCTTAAAGAATTAAACAATATACGGTAAATCTTTGAACTCAGATTAGAATCTAAGGTTGCCTTTTTCCTAAACCAGTATCTTTACTCTCCTGCCTCTAAAAAAGACTTGACTCTTTCTAATAAGAGAGCTGAGTCTTGGGTTATTCTTCATATTCCTCTCATGAACTAAAAATCACTCAGACCAAAGCACAAATCTGATGGTAGGACAAGCTAGCTGGATTCTTTGACTCAAAGCTACAAAGAGAATTAGAACTCTTGTCTACATTTTCCCCCAAAGCATTGTTACACTTTGGAGCCAGAGGATATACCAATGGGAAGAACTGTCAATACGTCCCCCTGCATATGTTGTCATGCTTCAAGGAAAGATGCCTACTAGGGTTCTTTTCCCTGAGAAGCCTTATTTCTCAGTAAATAAAAAGAACAATCTCTTTTCCCAAAAGGAGGTATAATGAGACAGAAGATGAAGGTGAGAATTTTTTTTCCATTTTGTTCTCATTTTTGTGCCTGAGATGTTTTCCCCAATAAATCACACATATACTTCAAATAAGAATTGAATATTCAGCTACAGAAAGGAATGAAATAATGCCATTTGTAGCAGCATGAATGCAAATAGAGATTATCATACTAAATGAAGTAAGCCAGAGAAAGACAAAAATGTCATATGATATCATTTATAGGTGGAATCTTAAAAAAATGATACAAATGAATTTATTTACGAAAGAGAAATAGACTCACAGAAAACAAATTTATAGTTACCAAAGAGGAAAGGTGGGAAGAAGCATAGATTAAGAGTTTAGGATTAACATAAACACACTACTATATACAAAATAGATAAGCAACAAGGAACATAGGGAACTATAGTAAATATCTTTTAATAATCACTAATGGAAAAGAATCTGAAAAAGAACATATATAAAGCTTTGCTGTATACATGAAATGTAAATCAACTATACTTCAATAAAAAAAGAGAATTAAAAAGAACTAAATGAAAAAGAAGTTACAGAAGAAGGAGTTAACATAAGAGCAAATAACAACTTCTTCAGGAAGACACCAAGAACTTTCAGGGCCTCTGGCCATAAGTGACAAAGGAGAAAGTTAGGTCACCGTATTAGAGTTAGGAATAAATAATAGAGGAAGTAAAACCATTAACTATTGCATTTTCTGTATAATCTGGCTTATTAAAATAAAATGATAAATTGTTTTTATTTATTAAAATATCAAAATTAATGCAATCTGCATAAATATAATGAATTATAATCACAATAGTTATAAAAGTCATTTGTACTAGACACTTTATATGTTATTTCATTTAATCTAAAAAGCAGCCTTAAAACATAAGCTAAACTATAATTCTTATTTTATATTTGGATAAACTAACTGAGCCTTACAAAAGGTTAAGCAACTTTTTCAAGGATACACTGTTAATGAATGACAAAACTGGAATTTGAAGTCAGACAGTTTGATTACACAGACTGAATGCTTATTGTCCACATTCAGTAATCATAACAAGTAATGCTATTTTCATTTCTACTCTTCTTACTAAGGCTCTGAAAAATTGTAAACAATTTTAAGTGCTGTCAAAGCAATGTTAGCTGGGTTCTCAATAAGGAAAATAACTATTAATAATAACTCTCTGGAAAACAATTCTACATCAATATCAAGTTGGTTAACCAACAGGTGTTAGAGGTCTCTGTGCCCAATACTATGTAGTCACAATGTAGTCTCACAAAAAGTATGGATGACTTCAATTCCAAAGTCAATTCCAAGTTGGAAAAACCTAAGAGTCAGGTTTTTCTAAGCATGAGAATGGCCTCCTGCTGGTCTTAAATCCAGGAAGGAAAACTGTTAAGAATGATTCAAATTTAACTGACTGTTTTGGCAGTGGAAATAAATGCTTCCTCAATGTTGCATAAAGAGCTGATAAAAAGTATAAGGCTTAGATGTGAAAACATGGATGTACCTTTATGCTAACTAAAATAACTGGTCACAGAAGGGGGCAAATATTGCATGATTCCACTTAAGTGAGGCATCTAAAATAGATTCATAGAAGCAGAGAGCAGGATGGGGATAGAGGGGAGGGAGGAATGGGGAGTAGCTGTTTAATGAGCACAGAGTTTCAATCATGCAAGAGGAATAGTTCTAGAGATCTGCTGTACAACACTGTGCCTATAGTTAACAACACTGCATTATATAGCTAACGTTTTGTTCAGGGGGTAGATCTCACTTAAAGTGCTCTCACCACAATTTTTTTTTTAAATGGCTTTTAAAAATTTAGCATAACTTTGATATGGTAAATATATCACAAAGAAAAAAAAGTGTAGACCAGTATCATTTATTAAGAAAAAAACAAAGGGAAGGTAGAGCTTGAGTAATTGCTAATCAAATATCCATAAACTAAATGTATGAGTCATTATTCCCAGGAGTAACATTGAGTTCAGTTTGGGATGCAAGAAGCAAAACAGTTATACACACTTCCATATTATTTAGTGGTGGTGTCCTTGAGGAGCTCACATAACTGACAGCTGTCCTGCTTAACTACACACATGGGATTTCTTCTGTTGTTTTTTAATCAGAATATTGGCATGAGGGACATGAAAAAAAAAAACTAAACTCTTTAGATTCCTTTATTTCAAAAACAAATAAAATACTTACATTATTAACAGAAGAGCATACTGGTTTCGGTCCGTAAAATCTTTGGGAAAGCACAACTGTAAAGGAAGTTCTTTTAAAGAAAGAGCAAAATATTAAAGATGGAGAGTCATTTACATGTAAAACTATAAGATACAGAGAAAGTTGTTCTTGAATGATTAAGCATGCACAAAACTTTACCATAGTCGTCAATATGAAGCATTTTAATTTCTGACTTTACTATCTTCTTTTTCAGGATAGCTTCCTTCAGCATAGAATTGCTTTCCAAAATAAAATATTCTATAAATCAGAAAGGGTAGTACAAATAATTAGATTAAGAATCAGTGCAACACAAATAATTACCCAGCATTACCATTTGGTAGGCACCGTGCTAGGCACTAATTGTGAAAGTATTAGTCACTCATTTGTGTTTGACTCTTTGGGAACCCATGGACTATAGCCCACCAGACTCCTCTGTCCATGGAATTATGTAGGCAAGAATACTGAAGTGGGTTGCCATTCCCTTCTCAAGGGGATCATCCCAAACCAGGGATTGAACCCGGGTCTCCTGCATTGGAGGCAGATTTCTTACCATTTGAGCTGCTAGGGAAGCCCTAGGCACCCACTAACCTCTCATAATTTCTCTCTTGGATTACTGCCATAGTTTCTAACTGGGCCTCCTTATTTTAGTGAAACTGTCTCCAGTTGCCCTATACTTGGAACGTGTTTACATTTTCAAAATGTAAATCTGATTATTCTATTGTTCTGCTTAAAAATATATTGAAAATAATACAAAACTATCTAGCATCCAGTGACTTAAATTCACTGTGGTTGAATTTGAATACAAAGTTTCTAAGCATGCAAAAAGTTAGGAAAACATCTACCTTTATAAGTACAGATTTTATTTAATAGAAAGAACCCAGAAATGCCACAGATGAATATAATGGATAGACAATGATATTAAAACATATTTTAATTAGATTCTGTTTGTTCAGTAAGTTAAAAAAAAAACCTGAGGATATTAGGGAGAAGTATGAAAAAAAAAACAGTTTAAAAAGAAAGAAGTTAAAATTCTAAAACTAAAAAACTGAAAAATTTGAGGCACATAAAAATTATAAAATCTAAGACGAAAAAATCCTGGATGGGATTAATAGCATATTAGATATGGCTGAAGAAAAGATTTATTAACTATATTTGACAATATAGTGATAGAAAACATAAAAAATAAAACACCCAAAAAAGAAAAAGAGAGAGACAAAGAATGAACAGAACATGAAGTGAAAGAAGCATCAGTAACTTGCTGGAATTTTGACTGATATGTTAAATATATTGATTTATTGGGGATATTTTATATATAAAAATGGTGAACTCTTTAATCCATAAATAAGTATATGTGTGTGTATGGATATATATATATGTATATATATATATTTGAGTCTTTAATTTCTTTTGGAAATGTTTGCTTTCATTTTAGGAGACTGAAACATATTTATTACATGTATTATAGGATAGTGTATAGTTCTTGACAATATTTTAAATGGTTATTTTGATCTATTTTTACATTTTTCATTGCCTTAGAGTATATAAAATAGGTGATATTTGTATATTAACCTATACTCATAATAATCATGGTAAATTCCTGCATTATTTCTAAAATTATTATGAGTGTATGTGGATTTCATATTTTTCATTTGATTTCTGTTTTGTTTACAAGTACATCTCCTGCAAATAAAGGTAAGTTTTTTACCTATATTTCTTTTTCTTGCCTTGTTTCATTAAGTCTTCTAATACAATGTTACAATGAGGTAGTGATAGCAAACACTCTTCACTTTTACCCAGTCTTGGGAGAAATGCATTGTCTTCAACATCAAGTATCAATATGATATCAGCTGTAGTATTTTTGTAGATAACAATCATTAAGTTAAATCATTTATTTCTTCTTTTTCAGTTATTATTATTCCTTCATTATTATTATTGTTTTCATTTTTAATCAAATAATTTTTTTCTAAATCCTTTGAGTTGTTGACAGAATAATATAGTAAGTTGCATTGATTAATTGTTAAATGTTATAACAATCACAGATTTCTCAGGTAAACCCCCCATAGTCATAATATATTACCCTTTTATAAATTATTAGATTTTTGTTGCTTGTATTTAGTTGTGGAATTTTGCATCAGTATTCTGAGAAAAATTTATTTTTTTGTCCTTGTTATATCTATGTTGACTTGGGAACCTGGTCGATGCTGGTTTTACATTTACTGAGAGTTTATGTGAGCTTGGTATTAGTATATTAAATATTGCTCAGAATGTACCAGTGAAGATACTGGAGCTGGACTTTTCTTTTTGGGAAGAGTGGTGGTGGTGGTTTAGTTGCTCAATCGTGTCCGACTCTTGCGACCCCATGGCCTGTAGCCTGTTAGTCTTCTTCTCTGTCCATGGGATTCTTCAGGTAAGAATACTGGAGTGGGTTGCCATTTCCTTCTCCATGGGAAGAGTACTAACTGTGAATTAAAAATTTTAGTAGATAATGGGATATTTATATATAGTACATATTCTTCTTTGAGTGGTTAGCAATTTTTCTTTTAAGAAATTTACCCATTTTATCTAAGATGTCAAATTTACTACCATTAAAACTACTTATAACATTTCATTACTATCATTCAAATGTCTGTGGAAGTTATTAACATCATCTATTTCATTAATGAAAATGATAGTGTGCTTTTCCTTTTATGACTCTATCTATAATTTTATCAACTTTACTTATTCTTTCTAAGAAATGTTTTGGTTTATATATGTTGTTGTCTACTGCCAATCCATTTTCTATATCATTTATTTCCACTCTGACTTTATAATTTCCTTCCTTCAACTTACTTTCTATTCATTTGCTCTTCTTTTTCTAGTTTCTTAAGGCAGACTCTTAGATGATTGATTTTAAAGATTTCCCTTTTTTATAAAGTAAGAATTTACAGATATAAACCTGTTTATAATCACGATGTTTTTGTTGTTTAGTCACTAAGTTGTGTCCAACTCTGTGACTTGCATGGACTCTTGCCTGCCAGGCTCCTCTGTCCATGGCATTTTCCAGGCAAGAAAACTGGAGTGGGTGGCCATTTCCTTATCCAGGGGATTTTAAATATCCCTAAATTTAGATTAGTTGTGTTTTCATTTTCATTTGGCTCAAATATTTTCCAATTATTTTTCTAATAAGTAAATTCCTCTTTGATCTTTGTGTTATTTAAAGATGCAAGTCTGATGACAAAAGATTCTTGGTTTCTATTCTTCTTGATTCTTTATTTTGGCTTTAATTTTGAAGGATATTTTCAAAGTTTGTTATTCTAGGTTGGTTTTGTTTTGTTTTGCTTTCCATTGGTATTAAAAAGATTTTTCTCCATTCCTTTTTTCTGATAAGAAGTCTGCAGTCATTCTTGGCTTTCTTACTATGTATATAATGTGTGGATATCTTTTTAATTTTGTTTCCTGCTTGAGGTTTGCTGAGCAATTTTATATTTTTCATCAGATTTGGATTTGGATGTTATTTCATCAAATATATTTTTCTATTCTGAGTTTAAAATATTATAGATATGGATATCAATCTAAGTTAACTAGACTCTGTTCACTTCTTTCATCATTTTTCTCTGTGTCTCGAAGTTTCTATAGATAATGTTTCAAACTCACTAATATTTTCTTCTGCATTGCTTAATTTGCTTGTAATATTTTTCTGTAAATTTTAATTTCATATATTTAAACTTAAAATATATTCTATTTATTTTATCACTACATTCATTTTTTCTTAATATCGTTCAGTATTTTTATAATTGCCAATTTATTGTACTCGTCAGGGGATTCCATAATTTTCATCATATCTGAATCTGTCTCAATTCACTGGCCTTCTTTTTCTAGCTAGTTATATTTGCTAGCTTCTTTACATAACCAGTAATGTTTTATTGGATTCTAACCATTGTGATATTTATATTGTTGAGTTCTAAACATTGTTCTGTTCTTTTATAAATTGTTAGTCTTTGTTATAGCAGATGTTTAAGCTATTTGGAGGTCAGCTTAATTATTTGAAAGCTTTTAAAAATATTTTATTTATTGTGAGTTTGAATGATCCTTGTTCTATGACTTGAGCTGTACTACAAAAGGCATGACTCTTCTGGGATTTCTTCTAAACATTCCAGTGTTCTGATTAGTTGGAACTTTAATATACCCCAGCACTGTGTGAGTTCTGGCTTTCCCCAAGCTCAGAGTATCTTCCTATGCATACTCAGCTAGATATTTTCAGCAACAGATGGACAATGATCCCCCACAGCTTTATGCAGATTCCTGGTGTTCTTTCTCTGTCTCCAGGGATTCTGTTCCAGTGTTATCTACCCTCCCAACATTCCAAAAGCTTCAACCCTTCAGAGTTCCAATTTCTGTCTCCATTGTGTTTCTGAGGTACTCTTATACACTTATTTCATTCTTCCTCATTACACTAGACTTCAGAAAATAATTCTGGCCAGAAAGCCAGGGCAATTGCAACATTAATCTCATTTGTTTCCTTTCATTCAGGAATCAGGACCCTATCATGATTATTGTCCCACGTTTGAAAAGTGTTATTTCATGTATTTTGCACAGTTTTTAAAAATAATTATTTTATTTTATTTTCCTTTCTTTCTTTTGTCTAAGAGGCCATGTTTACTTCCATTTACTCTGTGGCCAAATAAGAATATTTATTTTTGACTGTCAATGGCTTATCATTGATACTTTATTGTTAAATACAATTTCCTTAGGATGAAACATAAGGCTTTCATGATCCGGCTCCAGCCTGCCCTGTAGCCTATATCTTTTGTTTTTATCTTAAATGTTTTGTTCCAGGCACTTTGAACAACTTTTATCTTGCAAGTGTAAATATTTCATGTGTCATGATTGTGCATTCACATTCTTTCTTCCAGAAATGCTTTCCACTGATTTCCCCTTTTAACTGAAAGGTGGCCACTTCTACCAGAGAAATTATCATATTCTATTACAAGCACTACATTTTCTGATCCTTACTTTGGACTGAGAATTCTGTGTGAATTTCAGACACATCAAACCACCTCTCCTGTAAATAACTATCATTTTCTATATACAAATTTGGGAAATTAGCTGATTCCAGAGATTTCTTCTATCCCCTTAATATAAGAAATTTCTGATTATTAAATAATAGTATATTTTCAAGGAATCTATCCCAAACACTCAATTATACAATTTAAAATGTGAACACTTCAACTTTATACACTTTCATTAAGGTTTAAGTACTTATAATGTTTAAGACCTGTCATAAAAATGCACTTAATAAACCTAATCATAAATAAAAGCATTCATTTTGGATTCAAAAGAAATCATCTGATATTTGTTAACTACATAAGCAGCAATTTTTAGAGACTGTTAAAAATTTTTCCTTTATACCTTTAACTAGAGATCATATTATTGGATAAAGATTTTTATAGTGAAAAATAGTTTACTGTATTAAAATGACTAGTCGATTAAATGAGTTAGAGGTATTGATATGAGTGTAACATTTGAATAATTTATCATGGTTCCTTTTTATTACCAAAAATGAACGGGAAAAATTAAATTACATTAGATAAGAGGTAGCTGAAAATTTTACTTCTACATCAAAGGATATTTATCTGCTCATGGGAAAAAATCAATCCATGGTCACAGAGAAATAAAATTCTATTTAAGGAAACAAATACAAAAGATAATAAAGTCATTTTCAAAAGCAAACAATTTTTTCATGATATATTCAGAAAACATATTTCATACAGTTTTGTGAAACTTTATAAAGAGAAGACAGTATTAAGACATGATATAATTGTGGGATTGAGGAATAAAAGAGGATAAAGTGAGAACAGAAAATTGGGAAGAAGGAAAAAAGGGAGAGATAAGAAAGTAGAAAGAAAGTATAAGAAGGGATGAGAAGAAAGATATACAATGCAGAGAAAAGAAGAAAGGAAAGAGACTGAAAGTAAATTAAAGTAAAAGAAATAAAACACAAATGCACAATTAAGGGGAAAAATGAAAATATAAAAGAGGAAAAGAATCATAGAAATATAAGACAAAGGGCTTTTGAAATAGTAAGTAAAATTGTGCATCGTTATACATTTTCCAATTCACTGAACATTTTAATGAAGGGTTTGTTTTTCATTTTAAAGGTAATATATGTTCATTGCAGAAAATTAGGAAAATACTCAAGAAAAGAGAACAAAAAAATCACCTGAAAGGCTGCCACATAAATACAAGACTTTTTACTGCTTGCAAATGTTGTCTTCCAGAATTTTTATATACATTTTTAAATACTTTTTTTTAAGTGGCATAAATATTTGAACTGCACAATCATTTAGAAATATAACTTAAACAGTTTTGAATAATTCACTTTTAAAAACATATTTTTATTTTTAATCCTAGTGGGGAACTAGTGGCAACTTTATTAGAACAATTTGATGAAATTTTAATGAAGGACCATTTACAAATATAGGAAAATGGCACAGGGATCATAAGGGATAGTACCACAACCCAGGGCTCATGACAGTGGTTTGGTGTGTAGGTCACAGAGAGAGAACAGTTACTTGGAGATGGTTGCATGAAAGACCCACAGTGACTTTCATCCAAGAGTCATAGCAGCCTGGGTGACTCCACAGGGATAATGCCGGAGAAATACAGACTCCAAAGTCACTTTTCTGCCTCTCTTCAGTCACCTATAAGATTTGTGTTAGCTGAATCCAATTGGCAGTAAATAGCAGCAGAATTTAAGTCATCAAAACAAAATCCTTCTCGGGTAGAGACCATGGGAGAGAAAAAACAGGTAAGAGTGGCTCTGAAAAGACTAATGAAAGATATTCAGAGCACAAATTAATATTCAATTAAAGTTTATTTACAAATTCCACCTTTCATTATTTGTGTATTTTTTTCACTATTATCAGTAGTATATCTATAATTTTCTCTATTTAGAATTATCTCCTAAGTATAAACCAATAAAAAAGAAAAATATAGGGTAAAAAGATACAAAAGATTTAATGCTTATGGCTGTTTTTTTTCCAAAAGATTTACTGTAATTTATATTGCTACCAGCAAGTTATAAGAGCCTCATTAGCAATGTAATTTTTTTGATATTATTAATTTGTTAGGAAAAAATATTTGGTAGTGTTTTTCTTGGCATTTTTGGATAACTGGTGGGTTTAAAGGTTTTTCACATTTGTTATGTATTTTCATTTTTTCAATATACTTTTCATGCTTTATTCTACATCATGTGGTCTCCAAATGAGTTATGACTAATTCATTAGTTCAGCAAGGGCTTCCCTGGTGACTCAGATGGTAAAGAATCTTCCTGCAATGCAGGAGACCTAGGTTCCATCCCTGGGTTGGGAAAATCCCTGGAGAAGGCAATGGCTACTTGCTTCAGTATTCTTGCCTGGAGAATGACAGAGGAACCTGGTGAGTTACAGTCCATGGGGTTGCAAAGAGTCAGACTTAACTAAGCAACTAACACTTTTCACTTAGTTTAATAAAGATTAACCTGAAGATCCATTAACCCAAAGACTTAATTACAATCAGATTTCAATTTTATATCAATAAATAGTTGTCTTTTGAAAATAAAATTAAGCACCTGATCACTGTTTACAGTCCCTTTTTTTTCTTGATCTTGAGACTAACAGAATTTACTTATAAATGAGAAAATATGAAAGATTTGCCTTAGACAAAAGTGTGCCACGATTTGTAACAAAAGTTAGCAGACAACAACATCGACTTTTAACAATAGAATACAATTAATTAATTATAGGTTGGAAATTTTTAAAGTTATCATTTTCGCAGAATATGCAATGTAACACAAACAGTTTTTATCAAGTAATTCCTATGTTGCAAATATATCTCATCCTCACAGAAAATTCATTTGTTAATTTTTTTACAAGGAAATAGATTTTATGAGATTATACCCACAAAAGATATGTGACAGACCTCACTTTATACACTAATTTTTATAACTGTGAAATTCAATGTTCTTTCCATTTTATCAGATATACTGCCCTTATTATCATTATTGTTGCTCTCAGTGTTAATATCCAACAGATTTAATATGCTTACCATACTCTCTTTAGGATTTACACTGATAAGTAGAAACTAAAAGATGCGCTAAATGATTTCCACAATCACACAAAACTCCATTAGCTATTTAGAAGTTTTGTCTTTTTCTATGAGGCTGGATGTCTCCATATGGTGGTATTTGAAAAGTGTAAATGGTCTTCCTCTGTCCTCTAAAAATTGTGTTTGTCCTTCAACATTACATTTTTATACCATCTCTCCTTCAAGTCAAAGCATTTAAGTAAGACTCTTACTTAAAACTACGTATGCCATGAGAGAGACAAAAACAATATAATAAGTTTTACAGTGGTGATCATAAACCCTATTCTGGAGTCAGACTGCCTTATTTGATTCCCACCTGTGCTATCTATTATATTAGAGTGACTCTCTCCAAGTTTTTTAACCTCTTTGGGACTCAGTTTCCTCATCTGTAAAAGCAGGTGATACAATTAACAATATCAGGGGTGTTCTGAGGATGTGTTAATAAATATAAGCCTCAATTACAATAGATTATGGGCTTTGCTATAATCAATAGCTCAGTTGGTAAAGAATCCACCTGCAACGCAGGAGACTCAGGTTTGATTCCTGGGTTGTGAAGATCTGCTAGAGAAGGGATAGGCTACCTATTCCAGTATTCTTGGGCTTCCCTTGTGGCTCAGCTGGTAAAGAATCCGCCTGCAATGTGGAAGACCTGGGTTCAATCCCTGAGTTGGGAAGATCCCCTGGAGAAGGGAAAGGCTACCCACTCCAGTATTCTGGCCTGGAGAATTCCATAGACTGTATAGTCCATGGGGTCGCAGAGAATTGGACATGACTGAGCGACTTTAACTTTCACAATAGATTATAGTAGTCTATGATAAATCTTCACAGCATGAGGGTATTGATTAAATAAAAATTTTAAATGAAAGAAGGAAAGGAAGGATAGATGAAAATAAGGAAAAAGAGAGTCAGGAAGTAATTTGGCTATTCATATTTAAGATCAGCTCAACCATGTTTGTGCCTATACTCTTTACTGTTAAAGTTCTTAAACACATTGACCACATCTTACTAGCAATGAACACCCAGTTTCTGCCATATATTCTAATAAAGTCTTCACTTAATAGACGATGGACAATTTAATAAATATATAAAAACATAAATGAATATGTAAAACTAGCCATGGATAACTAAAATATATAGGATATAAAATATATGAAATAATATATTTTTCATATTTTTTTCTAAAATAAGTGTGTTGATCTGGAGAAATAATCTACATGAGGTTCAAGAAAGAATGAACCAGAGCCCTAATGGGCCAATAGGCTGAAACGTACCTAAATGAACTTCATCAATCACTCCTCAATTTAGATACAGGAGACACCCCATTTCAGGCATACATTGATAAGATCCAACTCCAATAGTAAGGCAGCCCTACCCATTTGCTTTACTATTTCTCTTACACACACAAGGTCATATTGATGGTACCTATGCCTCTTTCCCCAGTCTGAGGGCTCCTTTGAAGAAGGTTCTATAGAGTACAAAACTCAGAATGAATAAGATTATATCAAAGACTGATGCCAACCATGACTATTATTCTGCATTGTTGTGCTCATGTACTTACTTGCTGGGTTGTCTGTGCTATGTAGGCTGACTGCTGGAACCCCTGGACCTGGATTTCAGAAATATATGTAGAAACATTTTAAAGACATCTAAATAATAACTATTGGAAGGTTAGATGACAGAAGTCTTTTTTGCCACATGTAAGCATTTCATAGTTAAAACATAATGAAATAGAATTCAGATTATTAGATTTCATTCCTTTCTATGCATATTTTATTCAGAAAAGTAAGACCATATGGGGAAAGAAACTATTTACAAGATGATTGCTAAGATCCTTCCTTCTCTGAAATGCCATATACTTCAATATTTCTATGGTTTTAGCCAATCTAATGCACCCTACTGTCTTTTTCTCTAGTCTTTAATAGAATAGTCACTGATCTGACAGTTGATTACCAAACCTGTGACCTTTTACCCTCCCATCCAAGATTAAATTTTATTTACCACTCAACTAAGAAAGAAAGAATGCATGCTTATTAGAAATATTTCATCCACAAGACAAATTAAATTCTGGAGCTAATCTTATATTAATTTAAAAATATATTAACTGGAATAGCTATTTGAAATACAATGGACAATTCAGGTGTAACTATAAGATGTTATCTTGAAACTTCACTTCTCTAATGAACTCTATTTGGAGGGATAATGGTTTTTCTCTGGCGTCATCAAACAAGTACATATCTTTTCTGATTACTTTATTTAAGATGTCAAGAGAAGAAAAAAATGAAAAAGAGCAAGTATTGGTCTATTCCTCATGGTATTTTAAAACAGGACTGCACAAGATACCAGCTAAAGCTGTAACACTCAATCCATCACATTACAACAGGATATCTCCCATTTCACCAGAGTATCCTATTAAAGGTACAATGATTCCTACTAGTATAACCTAGACATACTATACCACTAGGTAAGACTTAGCATACTATTACCATATAGAAGAAATAATTGGGGTGAACACACTTTCTCAAAATTTAAGGAGGCTAGACCCAGAAAATTAAATTTTTGTAGATCCTAAATTTCTTAGCAACAAAGCCATTATTTCAACAAGGAAAGTATTGCTTTTCCTAAAGTCTAGGTAAATTAGTTTATTATCCTAGCATGACTTTGCTAATGTAAACATTTATTCACTTTTAAAAAATATTCGTATAAAGTAGCACTTATTGATCATGTACCTGTATATGTACTGATTTACTTCCAATTTCTGTCTTTTAAATAAAGTAATGGATAAAAATTTATATCAAAAAACCCTTATTTATTACTTTTTAACAAAAACTTGTGTAAACTAGGAATATAAAATCATAGATTGAGGGTAATCATTATTACTGATAGTAATAGATACTGAACAAACAAAATTGATAAAATAAATTTTAACAGAAATCAACTATTACCTTTACAGAGTAATAAGAAATGTTGATTCATGGGACTAAAACTGGCATCAAAATATGTGCATTGTTCTTTCATAAAATTACATGAAATGCATTGCCGATTCAATAAGCCTTCAGTAGAAGCACTGGGGAAAGAAAAAGAAAGTGAGAAATGCTACTATTCCAGGTACTTGAGTGTGTGGTATCATTATTTAAATATTAACATAAAGAAGTTACAGTATTACTTACATTGAAGTTCCTTATAAATTATCACTCATCATAAAAATGCAAAGTCAATTTCCATTACTAATGTTAAGACATACACATTTTTCTTCTCAGGAAGAAAATTAAAATTATGAACACCTATATATATGTATCATGTATATATTTATATATGCTTTAAAGAAACTGACTTTCCCAGGACTCAATATAACTTATTCTTATTTATATTTTTATAGCTATTTCTTTGTAAAGTCTAAAAAGAAATTACCCACACAGATAAGCATAAATAGTCACTAGCAATAATATTAGTTGAAAGAACTAATAAATTATGATTAATCATAAAATATCTGTGCTGCTAGACAAAAACACTGCTAATGATACATTTCTTAAAACTTGGCTGGACAAAATATTCTGTTTCATTTTGGAATAAAACACAAAATATAGTATACTTCACAAAGTCACAACTTCACACTTGAAACATTTTGGGTTCATTATAAACCGAAGTGATCAATATAATAGGCACTTAAACAGATTAGCTAGTTTCATCCATATGATAAATCATAGCCTTTTTTTTTTCTTTTAAACTGTGATAAAACAACATTCACCATTTTATCTAGTTTTCAAGTATATCGTTAATTACAGTCACAATATTGCAGAACTATCGCCACAGAAAGACTATGAATGTGTGGCAGTCACATACAGAATTTAACTTTTCTCTTTCTATTCTGTCATATAATTTTTCAGATCCAAGTTCCCAACAAATTTATGTTGATATTTTGTCATTATTTAGATTATGAAATTACGAAAAATAAAGAAAAGCATACTTTGAGACACAATTATGACACTGAATATGGTAGCAATTCTGATTCTGTTAATCCCATAAATTAAATAAACCAATTTTTATTCTTATGGACCTGGACAAGACAATGATTGAGTTTTTTGGGTTAAACACTAACATTATCTTATAGTCAAGTCAACTGGCACTTGATGAGACATTTAAAGGAAAATTTATTGATTGTATATTTTGGTTATAACCCAGTCTTCTACACTAATACAGGTCATAGATATATTGACTGTTGTACTGCTTTGCCTCAGTCACTAGAGACTTGTGTGTGTGTGCTCATTTGCTTCAGTCGTGTACAGCTTTTTGTGACCCCATAGACTGTAGACCGCCAGGCTCTCTGTCCATGGGGATTCTCCAGCAAGAATACTGGAGTAGGTTGCCATGCCCTCCTCCGGGGGATCTTCCCGATGCAGGGATCAAGTTCATGTCTCTTACATGTCCTACGTTGGCAGGCAGGTTCTGTACCACCAGTGCCACCTCGGAAACCCATAAGTTGTTACTCATTCAGTCATGTTCGACTCTTTGTGACCCCATGGAGTGTAGCCTGTTAGGCTCCTCTGTCCATGGAATTCTCCAGGCAGGAATACTGGAGGAGTCTTGCCATTTCCTTCAAAGGGGATCTTCTTGACCCAGGAATTGAACCCAAATCTCCTGCATTGAAGGCAGATTCTTTACTCTCTGAGAAGCCCATAGGACAAGCACACAAATCTAAGAACTCACTGTCACTCAAATCACATTTTAGGCTAATAAAAGGAGGAGAGGATGAGGCAGCTCCATTAGCTGAACTTAGCCAAATGTAATTTTCTGACACTCATTTTTCTTTAAGAGTTTTACAAAATGACAGAAATAAAACATCAGTCAAGTATTTCTCTCTCTCTAAAGGATTGTTCTTGACTGCCAATATTAACCACAATGTAAGTTTCAAGAAAGATAAGTTTTAGGTAACCAAAACTAGAAAGTGACCAATACTTTAATCAAGATGTCTAAGCTAAAATTAGAATCAGTCTCTTTAAATAAATAGCTGTTCTTCCTTTGGAAGTCATTAGAATTGAGAACATGTGTTCCAGACTCTAAGAGAAAAAAACAAAGAATGTGAAAATGACATATTGCAATATGTGATTAAAACGAGGAGAGTCTCACTTCAGATGACAGTGATTTATGCATAAATAAGAGTGTGTGGGTGAATTAGAGTGAGTAAGGGTACTTGAAACATGCATTTTTGCTCTCAAAGGAAAGTCTAGGCTACTTGGTAAGAATCACTGGTGACACTGCTTCAAACATGACGAATTTCCACTGAGAATATGCCATGGCAGTTTTGACACTTTAAAAATGGATCTGTGAAACGGAAATTAGAAAGGATATATGAAGTCTAGAATTAATAAGTTGCTTGCCAGACAAAAATGAAAGTCATTCTGGGGGAGCCCTGGTAAAAGCTTTCTGAGTGAGGAGACATTTTTAATACTAAATAAGTATGACCTTAAACCCTTTTATGAATATAGCTTTCCATCTGGGAAAATTGGAGAGATGAAAATAGTTCCCGTCCACAGCTCTATTTTAGTAAGCAAGGGCCATACCTGGCTTAAATAACAGTCTATGGATTTTACACATTCTGAGAGTGGGGAGAGAGACACTGTCACTTGATCTACTCCAGTAAACGTCAACAATGCTTTCATTTGTTCAGGAATAAATCACATGTGCACAGTATTGCATGTGTGCTCAGTCCTTCAGTCTTTCCGACTCTTTGCGACCCCGTGGACTATAGCCCACCAGGCTCCTCTGTCCACGGGATTCTCCAGGCAAGAATACAGAATGGGTAGTCATTCCCTTCTTTAGGGGATCTTCCTGACCCAGGGATCCAACCTGGGTCTCCTGCATTGCAGGTGGATTCTTTACCATCTGAGACATCAATGCAGTTTGCTTCAGCCGCTGAGCCCTGTCCGACTCTTTTTGATCCCACAGACTGCAGCATGCCAAGCTTCCTTGTCCATCATCACTCCCAGAGCTTGTTCAAACTTATGTCCATCAAGTTGGTGATGCCATCCAACCATCCGATCCTCTGTCGTCCCCTTCTCCTCCTGACTTCAATCTTTCCCAGCATCAGGGTCTTTTCTAATGAGTCAGTTTTTCACATCAGGTGGCCAGAGTATTGGAGCTTCAGCTTCAGAATCAATGAGTATTTAGGATTGATTTCCTTTAGGATTGACTGGTTTGAACAGGGAAGGCCTCATATATTGAAAACTTTAAATGAGGCATAGCAGAACAAAAAGCTATTGGGGAAATAAGGAAATGCTAGTGATATGTGTCATTGAGAGATACAAACCTCAAAAAAAAAAAAAAAAGATATTTTGAGAGGATAAAAACAAATGAGGGAAAAAATAAAGGAGGAATAAGATGGTCTCCACTTCAGTTCCAAACCTTTAGGCTCACAGTGGTCCAGCGATGAGGTTTTGTCATACTGAGTTGGCTCTCTCCTAGTCATACCAAAAATGCAACTTCAGATCTCTCCATCCTATGATTATGCTGTGTGGATGGCCCCTGAGGAACCAACCTGTGCAGGAAGTGCCTCTCACACTGCTTACCTGTACAGCTGCCTCCCTCTGGGAGATGACTCGGTGCTCAGAAAGTAACTGCCCATGAAAAAAAACAACACAAACATCAGGCACAAATCAATTTTTGCAACACTGAGTTTTCACTTGAATTTTCCAACTGCCAAAGAATAGGCAAGAGCTTTTCTATTATTCAACAGCATGGCTTTGATCCATTTGGGAAACATATCTTTTTTTAAAATGTTGTCATACTTTTTTTCCATGGTCTCTCACAATCTCTCTGAGTGTGACTCTGTGTGTGTGTGTGTGTGTGCACGTGTCTGTGCAAATGTGTCTGTGTAAGCATCTCTCTGAGTGAAGCTGAGAGAGAGTCTTAAAGGTTGTTTTTTACATGGCCAGGCTGCTTGGATTAGGACCATGGTAAGCAAAAATAAATCTGGTAGATAAGATTGTATTTAACAACTCGACTTCCAACTTGACTAGAGCATCAAAAAGACTCACATTTTTTGTGTAGTTTCATCATACGCCAGGATCTTTATCACTTCCCAGTTTCCTGATGTCAGATGCCGCACGGTAATTTGCTCACTTTTACTCTGCAAAGAAATATAAAATATTGATTTCCCTTTTATTTAAATAGCATCTCTCTGGTCAACACCAAAGTGCTAACTGCCTGTCACTTTTACTTCTTTAGTTCTCAGTTAACATTGAGTTTCTTGTTTTTAATCTCAAGAATGAATACACATTCACATAACCGTAGTTACAGGTAAGACAGTACCTTTATTCCTATGCTGTAGGAAAATCATTCAGAAAACATCTCCACACAGGACAACATGGGTAGCATCATCTTGATATAGGAAGTCATCTTGGCATTTGGTATAGACACAGGACTTTGTTAGTGTTAATCTAAATGATCGACAGCTAAACAGTTTGAATAGCTTTGAATAAAACTTTTAGAACAAACTTCATTTCAAATAGATTTTAAGTGTTATATGCTTTTAACCTTTGCAGCATGTGTATTGAGAATAACATTGATAGATTTGCTATTTTCACTCAATTTATTTCTGAGATTGATTCATGTTGACACTTGTAGACATAGTTTATTTTCACTGCTATATGGTATTTTATTGTATGCATGAATACAGACAAATTTATTTTTTGATATTTGAGTTTTTCCAAATTTTTGCTCTTTAAAACAAGTTGTCTGTGAACTACTTTATTTATGTCTCCTTGTGCGTGTGGCAGGGTTTTCTTTAGACAAACGCTGGTAATTGGGAAAACTATTGGAGGGAGCATGGAGAAGGTGGTGGAGGAGTAAGACGGGGAGATCACCAGCCTCCCCCCAAATGCATAAGAAACTCATCAAGATGTGGAACAACTCCGACAAAGCAACATCTAGGCGACAGCAGAAGGCTCCCAGGCCTCCAACGGGCAGGCTAAGCTCCCTGAAATGAGGTAGGAGAGAGGAGGGAGACATAGAAAGGGAAAAGAACTTCTGGGCAGGAACTTGTGCCCCAAGGGAGGCAGGGAGCCATGAAACAGAAGTTCCCATGCACAGGGAAACACCCTCACAGGTGGGCCCAAAGGGGAGCTATGGAAGTCTTGGAAAATCGGGGACTTGGAGGGCAGTAAACAGAGAAAGCTGTACAGAAGGCAGGCTTGGGAACCGAGAGTGGTGTGGCATACAAACCCGGCCAGCGCACACAACCCTCGCAGCACAGAGGGCAGGCCCAGGTACCAAGCAGACAAACACAGCCTGCGCAAAGGCGGCACTAGGGTGCCCATAGAGGGGAGGCATATAAACTTGGGCAGCACACACAACCCACCTGGCACAGCTAGAAGAAGAACAAATAACCACCGCAACTAAGAGTGCAGGCAGTGAGACGAAACCAGTGTACCCAAACCTCGCGACGCAGAGGGTGAGCTTAGGGGGCTGAGGGAATCCCACAAGAGTCGTGGCGACGCAGAAGGATCCACACAAGCACCTACCTAGGAAGTTTCGGCCAGCAGCGCAGGGTGGGACAGGGGAACTGAATCACCAGCAATGATCCCAGGAACAAGTAGGGGACTGGCTGCACTGCATATATGCTGAGAGAGACACTGAAGCAGATGCGAAAATAGACACGCCTAACACTGTGAAAGCTAGGAATGCCCAAAGGCATACTTAACCCGCAGACACTCCAAAACCTACTACTGGAAACTGCACTGCCCTTGAAAGAAGCAAGATCCAGCTCCATCAACCAGAACACAGGCACGAGCTCCACCAACCAGGAAAACATCACAGGACACTAACCCAACCTCATCCACAGAGGCAGGTTCCACAACCAAGACCTACGACCTTGAAAACCCTTTAAAATTTTTTTTCCTGTTTCATTTTTTTCTTTTTCTTTTTTTTCTCTTATAAATCACACCGTTTGTTCCCTCAACATGTCTCCACCTTCACACTAGCATTTAGCCGTGTTGTGGAGTTTTTGTTTATCTTGTTATTAAAAAAAAAAAAAAGATGATTTTGAGATTCTTTCTTCTTATAAATCACACTGCTTATTCCCCAACATATTTCCACTATCACATTAGCTTTTTGCGATGCAGTGGAGTTTTCCTTGTTAAAAATCATTTTAAGATTTTATTTACTTTTTTTTAAATTATAAATCACATGGTTTATTGCCCCTACATATTTCCACCTCCATATTAGCCTTTTGCAGTCCTGTGGAGTTTTCTTCTTTGTGTTTTTTTGTCAAATAAAAAGCAAGAAAAAAATTCATTTTAGGTTTTATTTTCTTTTTTCCTCCTCACTTTTTTTTTCTTTTCTTTTTTCTTGATGAGTTTGGATTTTATTTTGGATATATTCAACTGCTTTTCCTACTGTTCTTTACTGGCTGTAGCTATTCCTGAATATATATATAAATCTTTTCCACTCACATCTATTCATCTTTGCTTTTCTATTTTTTCTTTTCTCTCTCTCTTTTTTAAATTTTTTTAATCCTCTTCTCCATCCCTTCCTTTTCTCTTTTCCCTCCCTTCTCCTATTTCTTTTTTCCTCTCTTTTTTTATTCTTCCTTTTTTCCCCTCATTCTTTCTGCTTTCACCAAGTAAGTTAAATTGTTGAGCTCTCTATGCTATATTCCCTGATTGGCCTTCTGCTCATGCTCAGATTATCAGACTGAGCATTAGCTAACTCTTCTTTCAATTGGTTGATATCACCTCTGGTTTCCCTGGCTCACCAAGTCAATCTCCTGTACTTTTTTCTTTAGAACGCTTTGGTTATAACTGTATGTATGGAAGTGTGTGTGTATATGTCCCAGTATTTCTGTAATTACCTACTTTATCTCCTCCCACTAGAACACAGGCACAAGTCACCCCAACAAGAAATCAACACAAACCACCCAACTAACATTTCCCTCCAAGGGCAAAAGTCAAAAGGAAGAAGTAATACAACCCTAAAGCCTGGGAAAAGGAGACCTCAAATGGACCAAGTTAGGAAAAAAAAAAAAAAAAAAGATGATGATGAAAAGACAAAGAAATACAACACAAATGAAAGCAAGGTAGAAACTCAAAAGACTAAATAAATAAAGAGGAAATAAGTAATCTTCTTGAAAGAGAACTCAGAATAATGATAGTAAAGTTGCTCCAAAAACTTGAAAATAGAATGGAGAAAATGCGAGAAGCATTTAACAGTTAATACAATCACCAAGGACATAGAAGAAATAAAGAATAAGCAAACAGAGATGAATAACACAATTACTGAAATTAAAAATACACTAGAAGGATCCAATAGCAGAATAACCGGCAGAGGAATGGATAAGTGAGCTGGATGATAGAGTGGTGGAAATAACTGCTGAAGAGCAGCATAAAGGGAAAGGAATGAAAAGAATTCAGGAAAGCCTCAGAGACCTTTGGGACAATATTCAACACACCAATATTTGAGTTATAGGGGTCCCAGAAGAAGAAGAAAATAGAAAGGCACTGAGAAAATTTTTGAAGAAATTATAGTTGAAAACTTCCCCCAAATGGGAAATAGTCAATCAAGTCCAAGAAGTGCAAAGAGTCTCCTACAGGATGAACCCAAGGAGAAACACATCAAGACACATACTAATCAAGCTAACAGAGATTAAGCACAAAGAAAGAATATTAAAAGCAGCAAGGGAAAAGCAACAAGTGATATACAAGAGAAAACCCATATGATTAACAGCAGATCTTTCAGCAGAAACTCTACAGACCAGAAGGGAATGGCAGGATATATTTAAATTACTGAAAGAGAAAATCCTACAACCACAATTACTCTGCCTGGCAAAGCTCTCATTCAAAATTGACAGAGAAATCAAAAGTTTTACTGACAAGGAGAAATTAAGAGAATTCAACACCAACAAACCAGCCTTGCAACAAATACTAAAGGGACTTACATAGCCAGTAAACACAAGAGAAAGGAAAGACCTACAAAAACAAACCCAAAATAATCAAGAAAATGCCAATAGGAACATATGTATCAATAATTACCTTAAATGTAAATGGATTAAATGCACCAACCAAAAGATAAAGACTGACCGAATGGATACAAAAACAAGACCCATATATATATACCACCTACAGGAGACCCACTTCAGACCTAGAGACACATACAGACTGAAAGTAAAAGGATGGAATAAGATATTGCATGTGAATGGAAACCAAAAGAAAGCTGGAGTGGCAATCGTTATTTCAGACAAAATAGAGTTTAAAATAAAGAACATCATAAGAGATAAAGAAGGACACTACATAATGATCTAGGAATCAATCCAAGAAGAAGACAAAGCAATTGTAAATATCTGTGCACCCAACATAGGAGCACCTCAATACATAAGGCAAACTAACAGACATAGGAGGAGAAATCAACAGCAACACAATAATAGTAGGGGACTTTAACACCCCACTGTCATCAATGCACAGGTCATCAAAACCGAGAATCAATAAGGAAACACAAACCTTAAATGAAACATTAGACCAAATGGACCTAATTGATATCTTCGGGAATTTCCATCCAAATACAGAAGAATACACTTTCTTCTCAAGTGCACATGGAACATTCTCAAGGATAGACCACATCTTGGACCACAAATCAAGCCTCAGTAAATTTAAGACAATTGAAATTGTATCAAGTATCTTCTGAATACAATGCTATGAGACTAGATATCAACTACAGGAAAAAACTGCAAAAAACACAAAAACAAAGAGGTTACTGAAGAAATAAAAAAAGAAATCAAAAGATTCCTAGAAACAAATGACAATGAAAACACAACGACCCAAAACCTATGGGACTTCTCAAAAGCAGTTCTAAGAGGGAGATTTATAGCAATACAACCATAAGTCAAGAAGAAAGAAAAGCATCGAATAGACAGCCTAACTCTACATCTAAAGCAGCTGGAAAAAGAAGAACAAAAAACACCCAAAGTCAGCAGAAGGAAGCAGATCATAAAAATCAGAGCAGAAACAAATGAAAAAGAAATGAAAGAAACAATAGCAAAGGTTAATAAAACTAAAAGCTGGTTCTCTGAGAAAATTAACAAAATTGACAAACCACTAGCTAGACTCATTAAGAAAAAAAGGAGAAAAATCAAACCAATAAAATTATAAATTAATAAGGAGAGGTTACAACAGACAACAGAAATACAAATGATCATAAGAGAATATTATGAGCAACTATATGCTAATAAAATGGACAACCTAGAGGAAATGGACAGATAATTAGAAAAGATCAGCCTCCCAAGACTGAACTAGGAAGAAATAGAAATTATGAACAGCCCTATTACAAACACTGAAATTGAAACAGTGATCAAAAGTCTCCCCCAAAACAAGCCTAGGGCCAGATGGCTTCACAGGGGAATTCTATCAAACATTCAGAGAAGAGCTAATGCCTATTTTTCTGAAACTCTTCGAAAAAGTTGCAGAGGAAGGAACATTTCCAAATTCATTCTACAAGGCTACAATCATCCTGATACCAAAGCCAAGAAAAGACAACACAAAAAAAGAAAATTACAGGCCAATATCGCTGATGAACATAGATGCAAAAATCCTCAACAAAATTCTAGCAAACAGAATCCAACAACACATTAAAAATCTCATATACCATGATCAGTTCAGTTCAGTCGCTCAGTCGTGTCCGACTCTTTGAGACCCCATGAATTGCAGCACGCCAGGCCTCCCTGTCCATCACCAACTCCTGGAGTCTACCCAAACCCATGTCCATCGAGTCAGTGATGCCATCCAGCCATCTCATGCTCTGTCGTCCCCTTCTCCTCCTGCCCCCAATCCTTCCCAGCATTAGGGTCTTTTCCAGTGAGTCAACTCTTCGCATGTGGTGGCCAAAGTATTGGAGTTTCAGCTTCAACATCAGTCCTTCCAATGAACACCTAGGACTAATCTTTTGGATGGACTGGTTGGATCTTCTTGCAGTCCAAGGGACTCTCAAGAGTCTTCTCCAACACCACAGTTCAAAAGCATCAATTCTGTGGTGCTCAGCTTTCTTCACCGTCCAACTCTCACATCCATACATGACCACTGGAAAAACCATAGCCTTGACTAGACGGACCTTTGTTGACAAAGTAATGTCTCTGCTTTTAAATATGCTCAAGTTGGGTTTATTCCAGGGATGCAAGGATTCTTCAATATATGCAAATCAATCAATGTGATACGCCATATCAGCAAATTGAAAGATAAAAACCATATGATCATCTCAATAGATGCAGAAAAAGCCTTCAATAAAATCCAGCATCCATTTATGAAAATAACGCTTCAAAAAATGGGCATAGAAGAAACCTACCTCAACATAGTAAAGGCCATATATGAAAAGCCCACAGCAAATATTATTCTCAATGGTGAAACATTAAAAACTTTCCCTCTAAGATCAGGAAAAGGACAAGGGTGTCCACTCTCATCACTGTTATTCAACATAGTTTTGGAAGTCCTAACTACAGCAATTAGAGAAGAAAAAGAAATAAAACGAATCCAGATCAGAAAAGAAGAAGTAAAACTCTCACTGTTTGCAGATAACATGATACAATACATAGAAAACCCAAAAGATACTATCAGAAAATTACTAGAGCCAATCAGTGAATTCAGCAAAGTCACAGAATACAAGGTCAATACTCAGAAATCACTTCCACTCCTATACACTAACAATGAAAAATCAGAAACACAAATTAAGGAATCAATACCATTCACCATTGCAACACAAATGGTAAAATATCTAGGAATAAAACTACCTAAGGAAACAAAAGATCTATATACGGAAAACTATAAGACACTGATGAAAGAAATCAAAGATGACATAAACAGATGGACTGATATTCCATGTTTCTGGGTGGGAAGAATCAATATTGTGAAAATGACTATACTACCAAATGCAATCTACAGATTCAATGCAATCCCTATCAAATTACCAATGGCTTTTTTCACCAAACTGAAATGAAAAATTTCACAATTCATATGGAAGCACAAAAGACCCCAAATAGCAAAAAACAGTTTTGAGAAAGAAGAATGGAGCTGGAGGAATCAACGTTCCTGACTTCAGACTATACTACAGAGCTACAGTCATCAAGACAGTATGGTACTGGCACAAAAACAGAAATGTAGATGAATGGAACAAGATAATCCAGAGATAAACCCACACACTCATAGGTACCTGGTACCTTATTTTTTTGACAAAGGAGGCAAGAATATATAATGGGGCAAAGACAGTCTCTTCAATAAGTGGTGCGGTGCTGGGAAAATTGGACAGCTGCATGCAAAATAATGAAATTAAATCACTACCTAATGCCACACACAAAGATAAACTCAGAATGGATTAAAGACCTAAATGCAAGGCCACAAACTATTAAACTCTTAGAGGAGAACATAGGCAGAACACTCAATGACATAGATCAAAGCAAGATCTTCTATGACTCACCTACAGTAATGGAAATAAAAACAAAAATAAAAAAGTGGGACCTAATTAAACTTAAAAGCTTTTGCACAACAAAGGAAACTACAAACAAGGTGAAAAGACAACCCTCAGAATGGGGGAAAATAATAGCAAGGGAAACAACTGATAAAGAATTAATTTCCAAAATATACAAGCAGCTTATACAACTCAATACCAAAAAAGCAAACAACACAATCAAAAAGTGGGAAAGGGACCTGAAGAGACATGTATCCAAAGAAGACAGACAGATGGCTAACGAGCACATGAAAAGATGCTCAACATCACTCATTATCAGAGAAATGCAAATCAAAACTACAATGAGATACCACCTCACACCAATCAGAATGGCCATCATCAAAAAGTCTACAAACAATAAATGCTGGAGAGGGTGTGGAGAAAAGGGAATACTCTTGCACTGCTGGTGGGAATGTAAACTGATACAGCCACTATGGAAGATGGTATGTAGACTCCTTAAAAAGCTAGGAATAAAACCACCATATGACCCAGCAATCCCACTTCTAGGTATATGCCCTGAGGAAATCAAAACTGAAAAAGACACATGTACCCCAGTGTTCACTGCAGCTCTATTTACAATAGCTAGAACATGGAAACTACCTAGATGTCCATCAACAGATGAATGGATAAAGAAGCTGTGGTACATATATACAATGGAATACCAATCAGCCATAAAAAGGGACACATTTGAATATCTTCTAATGAGGTGGACAAAACTAGAGCCCATTATACAGAGTGAAGTAGGTCAGAAAGAGAAATATAAATATTGTATACTGACACATATATATGGAATCTGAAGAAATGGCACTGATGAATTTATTTTCAGGGCAGCAATGGAGAAACAGACATAGAGTACAGATCTAAGGACACGGTGGGAGGAGAGGAGGGAGAAGGGGAGATGTATGGAAAGAGTAACGTAGAAATTTACAATGCCATGTGTAAAACAGAGAGCCAATGAAAATTTGCTGTAAGGCTCAGGGAACTCAAACAGGGGCTCTGCAACAGGCTGAAGGGCGGGATGGGAAGGGAGATGGGAGGGAGGACTGGGAGGGAGGGAACATGGGTATACCTATGGCTGATTCTTGTTGATGTATGACAGAAAACCACAAAATTCTGTAAAGCAATTATCCTTCAATTAAAAAATTAAAAGAAAAAAAAAACCACTGGTATGTAGGATTGTTTTGTTGAAAGATATATATCTTCTACCTAACTCAATGCTGTTTAGTTGCTAAGTTGTGTCAGACTCTTGAGACCCCATGGACTTGAGTCCACCAGGCTGTTCTGTTTGTGGGATTTCTCAGGCAGGAATAATGGAGTGGGTTGCCATTTTCTTCTCCAGGAGATCTTCCCCACCCAGGGAACAAACCTGAGTCTCCTGCTTGGCAGACGTAGTCTTTACCACTGAGTCACTTGGGAAGCCCACCAATAGTGACAGATTATTTTCAAAAGTTGTGCCAATTTAGAATCTACTAGCAATATCAGTTTCTGTTGCTCCACATTTTCTTCACTTCCTCACCAACGGTTAATTTCATGACTAATTTTTTTGTCAAATTAGTAAGTATGAAATTATTTTCCATTATGTCTCACTTATGTCCCACTACCTTTTTATTAAGAAAATTTTCAAAATTGCAGAAAGGTTAATGAACAGGACATCAATATCCATTTGAGTGTTACTGAGATTCACCAAACATCATTTCAAATATTCACCCTCCCCCTTTATTCGTATGCTGAGTCATTTGAAACTAAGTTGAAAACATCAGACTATTTTGGCTCTAAATATTTCAGTATGCATTTCTCAAAAGTAAGAATATTTTCTCATATAAGCAAATGGCATATCACACCTATGAAAATAACATTGTGTGTGCTATGTGCTCAGTTGCTCAGTCATGTCCAGCTCTTTGCAGCCCAGTAGAGTGTAGCCTGTCAGGCTCTTCTGTCCATGGAATTTCCCAGCCAAAAATATTGGAGTAGGTTGCCATTTCCTACTCCAGGGATTGAATCCACATCTCCTGCATCTCCTGCATTAGCAGGCAGATTCTTTACCCCTAGCACCACCTGGGAAGCCCCAAATAATAACATTCAGTTCAGTGCTCAGTCATGTCTAACTGTGACCCCATGGACTGCAACACACCAGGCTTCCCTCTCTACTACCCACTTCAGGAGCTTGCTCAAACTCATGTCCATTGAGTCAATGATGCCATCCAACCATCTCATCCTCTGTTGTCCCTTTCTCCTCCTCCCCTCAATCCTTCCCAGCATCAGGGTCTTTTCCAATGAGTCAGTTCTTCACATTAGGTAGCCAAAATATTGAAGCTTCAGCTTCAGCCTCAGTCCTTCCATTGAATATTCAGGACTGATTTCCTTTAGGATTGACTGGTTAATATCATTTAAATGCATAGTCTATATTCTAATATCCACATTTCCCTAAGTAACCCAAATATCTCCATATCTATCTATATATATATATCTATCTTTCTATCATCTATCTGATAATTGCATTGGGTTGTTGCCGCTTTAGTCTCTTTTAAAATTAATGTTATCCTATCATTTTTTGATTTCTAAAACACTGAACATTTTTAAGACTCTTGGTCCAGCAGTCTTATAGAATGCCCAGAATTCTGGATTATCTGATTGTTTTTTATAATACAATTTAGACTAACATTTTTGGCAAGGATATTATAGAGCTGATAATGGATGCCTCTTTTACTTCACCAAGCACCGAAGAATTGATGCTTTTGAACTGTGGTGTTGGAGAACACTCTTGAGAGTCCCTTGGACTGCAAGGAGATCAAACCAGCCCATCCTAAAGAAAATTACCCCTGAATATTCACTGGAAGGACTGATGTTGAAGCTGAAACTTCAATACCTTGGCTACAGATGCAAAGAGCTGACTCATTTGAAAAGACCCTGATGCTGGGAAAGATTGAAGGCGGGGGTAGAAAGGGACGACAGAGGATGAGATGGTTGGATGGCATCACCGACTCAATGGACATGAATTTGAATAAACTCTGGGAGTTGCTGATGGACAGGGAAGCCTGGTGTGCTGCAGTCCATGGGGTTGCAAAGAGTTGGACACGACTAAGCGACTGAACTGAACTGACCTTATACTTCACATCAGGAAACACACTGGTACTCATCTTCTCAGTCTTAACAATGCTGCTTACAGGGTAACTGGGAGATGCATTTTTTGCAAAAATACATTTCACCTTGAAATTAAAAGTGTGATGATAATGCACTTTATGTGACTAGGCTTTCTTCAATGAACTATCTACTCAGTAGTTTCGTCAATGATTCATGACCTTTCCTTGATTAAATTATCATTTCAAAGTGATTTTCTCACTGTAACATCCCTTCTATATT
The DNA here is from genome assembly GCF_054371585.1 of Giraffa tippelskirchi. Taxonomy (NCBI): domain Eukaryota; kingdom Metazoa; phylum Chordata; class Mammalia; order Artiodactyla; family Giraffidae; genus Giraffa; species Giraffa tippelskirchi. The sequence continues at coordinate 127,874,646 of NC_137277.1, read as the reverse complement.
TAATACATAGTATTCTTCTGAAGCAAAGAGGAACTAAAGAGCCTCTTGATGAAGGTGAAAGAGGAGAGTGAAAAAGCTGACTTAAAACTCAACATTCAGAAAACTAAGATCATGGCATCCGGTCCCAGCACTTCATGGCAAATAGATGGGGAAACAATGGAAACAATGACAGACTTTCTTTTCTTCGGCTTCAAAATCACTGCAGATGGTGACTGCAGGCATGGAATTTAAAGACGCTTGCTCCTTGGAATAAAAGCTATGACCAACCTAGACAACATGTTAAAAGACAGAGACATTACTTTGCCAACAAAGTTTCATTTAATCAAAGCTATGGTTTTTCCATTAGTCATGTACGGATGTGAGTTGAACCATAAAGAAGTTTGAGCACCAAAGAATCAATGTTTTTGAACTGTGGTGTTGGAGACAACTCTTGAGAGTCTCTTGGACAGCAAAGAGATCAAATCAGTCAAACCTAAAGGAAATCAGTCCTGACTATACATTGGAAAGACTGATGTTGAAACTGAAGCTCCAATACTTTGGCCACCTGATGTGAAGAACGGACTCATTAGAAAAGACCTTGGTGCTGGGAAAGACTGAAGGCAGGAAAAGAAGACGACGACAGAGGAAGAGATGGTTGGATGGCATCACCGACTCAATGGATATGAGTTTGAGCAAGCTCCAGGAGATGATGTAGGACAGGGAAGCCTGCATGCTGCAGTCCACGGGGTCACCAAGAAACAGACACGACTGAGCAACTGAACAATATTATTCTGTTAAGAAATCTTCCCTTACTTTTCCACCCTCACATGTGTTCATTGTCTTTCTCTTGTTCTCATACTACTATAAACATTTTACATCTAATATGTTATGTTCCATTATTGTTGTCATTCTTTTTATTGTTACTCTTTATGATACTGAAATTAACGAAATTGGGTTAGTGGGAACCCCTTCAAGCTAAACCTTCATAATCAATAATTTCTCAAGAAATATTTTCCACTGGATTATGTTTATATATCAAGGTCTGGGTTTAGGTACACTCACTGCTACTCTAATGTTGTTAGTTCTGGATGTTTTCAGAAGAAATAGGTAAACTGAGAGAGATGTCCACATATCCTGTGTGCATGCAGGTGTGTGTGTGTGTTCTTAGTCATATCTCAAAATTCATATTCTCATTCTTTTTATTTTAAATATGTTAAAAATGTATACATATACATATACACTGGCAGAAGTCTTGATCTCCCCCTGTTTCAACACAGAGAAAAAAAAAACTTCTCTTCACTAGGCTCTTATTTATCTTCCTTTTCTGGTGGAGATTTTTATAATTAAAATTAATATTTTATTGCTATAAGTATAAATGCAAACCTAATTACATATATATATATAAATATAAATTAGTGTGTGGGATGTGCTCTATATCATTTGTTATATATCTTCTTCTTAATTCTTACATAGCTCTCCCTTGTGTGGATTTATCTTTAATTCATTCAACTATCCTCCAATGATGAACGTCTCAAAAAGTGCTGTAGTGATTAATCCTGTGTATATGTTTGTGGTTTAACATATAGGGAAATATCTTCGGGATACATTCATCCACAAGGAAAGTACCATTCTCCCCATCTACCAGTAATGTATTATAAGGTGCTTGTTTTCCCATGGACATACAGTGATCTGCAGAAATGATCCCTGAAAGTACAGTCTTTCCATGAACATGTTACAGAACACATTGTTCATTGTTTGAATTTTTGCTAATCTGACAGGTGAGAAATGTTGCTATAGTAGACATGACAGATGCCAACCAGAACTTCCTTCTAGAAGGACCCACCTCTGCAGTGGCTAGAGGTGCTGCTGGGAGAAGGCCCTCAGCTGTCAGTCTTCTCTGGGGATGGCCTGGACTGAAGAAATGGCCTCTGCCAAGATCATATCTCTTCTCAACAGTCCTTCAAAGGACAACCTGATCAAGATTTGGATATAGAAGTCCATTCTTCTTGCCTTAACTTGGGACTTGTCTGAAAGGCTATTCCTGTCCAGAAATCTCTGTGGGGTTGGCTGAAGCCTTCATTCAGATGGCACTACTGCTTAAAATCTTCTGCCCAATCTTGCTTTCTTCTACTTTTCAAAGATACTGATCTCTGTAAAAATTGGCCTGCAGGCTAATCTTTATTTCATAAGAAGCTTCTTGTGAAACTCAACTTATGACAGGGATATTGGTATAATTTCACTTTTCATTTCTCTTAGAAAAAAGTTGAACATCTTTGTGTACTTTTATGTTTATATATGGTAATGCCTAGGGGCTTCTCAGGTGGCACTCGTGGTAAAGAACCCATCTGTCAATGCAGGAGACATAGAGAGGCAGGTTGCATCCCTGGGTTGGGAAGATCTCCTGGAGAAGGAAATGGCAACCCACTCCAGTATTATGGCCTGAAGAATCCCATGGACAGAGGACCCTGGCGGTATATGGTCCATAGGGTCACAAAGAGTCGGCCATGAGTGGAGTGACTTAGCACACATGTATATTTATGTGTGTGTGTGTGTGCATGTGTGTTCATATATATATATATATATATACATATATATATATATATTCAGTTCAGTTCAGTCACTCAATCATGTCCTACTCTTTGCGACCGCATGAACTGCAGCATGTCAGGCCTCCCTGTCCATCACTAACTCCCTAAGTCCACCCAAACCTATGTCCATCAAGTCAGTGATGCCATCCAGCCACGTCATCCTCTGTCGTCCCCTTCTCCTCCTGCCCCCAATCCTTCCCAGCATCAGGGCCTTTTCCAATGAGTCAGCTCTTTGCATGAGGTGGCCAAAGTATTGGAGTTTCAGCTTCAACATCAGTCCTTCCAATGAACACCCAGGACTGATCTCCTTTAGGATAAACTGGTTGGATCTCCTTGCAGTTCAAGGGACTCTCAAGAGTCTTCTCCAACACCACAGTTCAAAAGTATCAATTCTTCTGCACTCAGCTTTCTTTATAGTCCAACTCTCATATCCATACATGACCACTGGAAAAACCACACCCTTGACTAGACGGACCTTTGTTGGCAAAGTAATGTCTCTGCTTTTTAATATGCTATCTAGGTTGGTCATAACTTTCCTACCAAGGAGTAGGCGTCTTTTAATTGCATGGCTGCAGTCATCATCTGCAGTGATTTTGGAGCCCAGAAAAATAAAGTCAGCCACTGTTTCCCCTTCTATCTGCCATGAAGTGATGGGACCAGATGCCATGATCTTAGTTTTCTGAATGTTGAGCTTTAAGCCAACTTTTTCACTCTCCTCTCTCACTTTCATCAAGAGGCTCTTTAGTTCTTCATTTTCTGCCATAAGGGTGGTGTCATCTGCATATCTGAGGTTATTGATATTTCTCCCAGCAATCTTGATTCCAGCTTGTGCTTCCTCCAGCCCAGCGTTTCTCATGATGTACTCTGCATATAAGTTAAATAAGCAGGGTGACAATATACAGCCTTGCCGTACTTCTTTTCCTATTTGGAACCAGTCTGTTCCATGTCCAGTTCTAACCGTTGCTTCTTGACCTGCATACAGCTTTCTCAAGAGGCAGGTCAGGTGGTCTGGTACTCCCGTCTCTTGAAGAATTTTCCACAGTTTCTTGTGATCCACCCAGTCAAAGGCTTTGGAATAGTCAATGAAACAGAAATAGATGTTTTTCTGGAACTCTCTTGCTTTTTCGATGATCCAGCGGATATTGGCGATTTGATCTCTGGTTCCTCTGCCTTTTCTAAAACCAGTTTGAACATCTGGAAGTTCATGGTTCATGTTTTGCTGAAGCCTGGCTTGGAGAATTTTGAGCATTTCTTTACTAGCGTGTGAGATGAGTGCAATTGTGCGGTAGTTTGAGCATTCTTTGGCATTGCCTTTCTTTGGGATTGGAACGAAAACTGACCTTTTCCAGTCCTGTGGCCACTGCTGAGTTTTCTAGATTTGCTGGCATATCGAGTGCAGCACTTTCACAGCGTCACCTTTGAGGATTTGAAATAGCTCAACTGGAATTCCATCACCTCCACTAGCTTTGTTCGTAGTGATGCTTTCTAAAGCCCACTTGACTTCACATTCCAGGATGTCTGGCTCTAGGTGAGTAATCACACCATCGTGATTGTCTGGATCATGAAGCACTTTTTTTGTACAATTCTTCTGTGTATTCTTGCCACCTCTTCTTAATATCTTCTGCTTCTGTTAGGTCCCTACCATTTCTGTTCTTTATTGAGCCCATCTTTGCATGAAATGTTCCCTTGGTATCTCTAATTTTCTTTTAGAGATCTCTAGTCTTTCCCATTCTATTGTTTTCCTCTATTTTTTTGCATTGATCGCTGAGGAAGGCTTTCTTATCTCTCCTTGCTATTCTTTGGAACTCTGCATTCAAATGGGTATATCTTTGCTTTTCTCGTTTGCTTTTCGCTTCCTGTCTTTTCACAGATATTTGTACAGCTTCGTCAGACGGCCATTTTGCTTTTTTGCATTTCTTTTTCTTGGGGATGGTCTGGATTCCTGTCTCCTGTACAATATCACGAACCTCCATCAGGTATAGTTTATCAGGTATTCTGTCTATCAGACCTACTCCCTTAAATCTATTTCTCACTTCTACCGTATAGTCATAAGGGATTTGATTTAGGCCATACCTGAATATATGCAAATATATATAATGCTATTTGCATTATTCTTTTATCTGATTCTAATATTTATGTTATCTAATAGATCAGACTTCTTTGATTTCTGATCTTATGTGTATTTTAGAATTCTTTATATCCATTTTTGTGAGATATATACTGCAAATATATTTTCCTGGTTTCACTTTTTTGTTGACATTGATTATGGTAGTATTTTCCACCCATTTTTTTCCTGTTCCTTATAAAATCAAGTTTACCAGCATATTCCTATACTACTCCTAGGAGGTGATGTGTAGTTTAAACGATTACAAAGAATTTACTGATGTTTTCTCCTAGTACAGGTAAGGTTTAATTTTTAAAATTAGAGCTTTGTCATTTTAGAGTTATGGTGGTAGTCTGGAACTGCTTCTATACCAGTTTTCCTAAAGTAATTTTACAAAAAGTTCATTTTTTCAGTGATTTAAAATGCTGCCTTCATTATATATTACATTTCTATATGTACCTGAGTCTATTTCTGTACTATATCTATACTGTTATATAGCTATATCTAATCTCTGTTAAGTCATGTCCAAATACACACAATTTTAGTTATAGATTTTTAAAATCCATATTATTTAGGACTCATTCTTACTCACTGTTCTTTTTTATAGGATTCCCCTAGATATAATTACATGTGTATTTTCCCACAGGAATGTAAAAATAAGCATATATAGTTCAAACAAATAAAAACTTATTGGAATATCTTATTGGGATACTATTAGTTTTATAATCAATGATAATCTTATTATCTTCAGTTATTCTACAGGAAAATATAGGTATTTTCCCATTTGTTCAAGTCAACGTTATGTATTTCCAGAAAGTTTTAATGTTGTCCTCATATGTGTTTTGTACATATCATATATTTTCACTTTAATTTTTATTACTAAGTAGTTCATATAGGCCTCTCTCTTTTATCAGACCCTTTTAATTGGTTATATTTTGCATATATGAAAGCTATTGATTTCTATATGCTAAATATCTATGTTGTTGTCTCACTAAATGCTTTTCCAAATTTTATATCTGGTTGTTTATTCTTGTCTCAGTAACTTCCAAAATCACTTTACATAATAGTGGATACTATGCATTCTCTCTTGCTCCTGATGTTGATGATGGGAATGACACTAGAATGATTTAGGGGCTGAGATATACATGTTTCATCACTTTAAGAAATTATTATTTATATATATATTTATATTTATATAAATTATTATATATATATATATATGTATGTATTTGGGGGCTTCCCCAGTGGCTAGTGGTAAAGGATCTGCCTGCAATGCAGGAGCCTCAGGAGATACAGATTCAGTCCCTGAGTCAGGAAGATCCCCTTGAGGAGGGCATGTCAACCCACTCCAGTATTCTTCCCTGGAGAATCCCATGAACAGAAGAGCCTGGTGGGCTATATAGTCCATGGGGTCACAAAGAGTCAGATACAAATGAAGTGATCGAGTATGCAGCACATATATATTTTAACCAGAAATTGGTATTAAATTTTTAAAAAGGCTTTTTATAGCAACTACAAAGAAAATCTATGCTATAGACAATTTAAATTGCATTGGCATTGCCTTTGACAGCCTAACAAAATTCTTTTACTGGAATCATGTGAGCATGGTGCTCATTTGTGGTGTCGTTCGTTGGTAACATTCTGCATCTTCTATGTCATTAATCAGTTTAAGTTCTGCAGCTCTCCTGGGGACAGTACTAAGTTTATTTCTTCATGAAATTTTTCATCTCATCTGAGTTTTCAAATGAATTGACATAGAGGTCTGCAACATATTCTCTTATGATTTATTAAAAAGTCATTTATTTCCCACTAGCCATTTCTAATTTTGTATTACTTTGCTTTCTCCCTCTTTTTCTTTGACTGAATGAGTATGTATTTTGTCTTCTGTGTGTGTTTGTGTATTTTCAAAGGGTAAAAATTATTTTTTCACTTATTAGTTCTACCTTTTTCTATTTATAAACTACTCATTTCCACTTCAAATTTGAGCTATTTCCACCTTTCTAATGTATGTTGCATTTTTCTGATAATTTTGTTTGAGTTGAGGATTCAATTCATTTCATTCTTCCATTTTCATTTTTATAAGCTTGCTAACTTATTATTTTTATTCTGACAACTTATTTGTATATCAAGTGTGCCATTCTTTTTCTTATTATTATTTCATTTATTTGGGAATTGTGACTTGAATTCTCAAATAAATTGTTTAATTAGATTTACTTAAAATATTAGTTACTGGAAACCTGTTAAAATATATTATTGATTACTAAGCTTATTTTGTGTGTGTGTGTGTGTGTGTGTGTGTGTTTGGTCATTACCAACTCTTTGTGATCTCATAGACTGTAGCCTGCCAGGTTCTTCTGTCCATGGAACTTTTCAGGCAAGAATATTGGAAAAGGTTGCCATTTCCTACTCCAGGGGCTCTTCCTGACCCAGGTATCAAATCCACATCTCTTGCGTTTCCTGCATTGGCAGGCAGATTCTTTACTACTGCACCACCTGGGAAGTCCACATGTAACTAGAATCCTTTCTATTTTATTTATTTCTACTGGCTGTTTTTATTTCTCTTCTTGCCATCCGTTAGTATATTTTAAGGAAGATCTGTTTACCCATGGGCATCTTTCAATTAATTTAATTCTGTTATTATTTTGTATTGCTCTTTCCATTTCCTTCCCGAAATCTGTCACTTTTTGGTTTATAATTTTTCTTTCTACTTTAGGAGGTTTTTTCCAAGTTTTGAATTTCTTACTTGATAATTTTATGTCTACAAATGCTTATTTAATGATACATCATTCTTTCTGGAGTATTGTTTTATAGAATTCGTATGGCTCATCATTGCTTTTTCCAGGAAAAGTATATTTATGCATTGGAAAAAATTTTTGAATTTCTGTTTCCCTTATATAGTAATTTTGTAAACCTATTGCCAATCATATTTTGTTCTTTATGAGTATCTCAGATCTTCCAGAATAGAGATGCTTAAGAATGGTGAGAGATTAGATGTTTCTCTTAAATTGTAAAAGAAGCAGTTTTTCAGAGGAGCACTATTACTAGTTGGGAACTGGTACACCAAGAAGTACCCTGATACAACACCATTAGGAGCGGATAATATTTTTTCAAACTGGTCAATCCTAAAGGAAAGCAACCCTGAATATTCATTAGAAGGACTGATGCTGAATAGCTAAAGCTCCAACACTTTGGCCACCTGATGTGAAGAGTCAACTCATTGGAAAAGACCTTGATGATAGGAAAGGTTAATAGCAAAATGAGAAGAGGGTGGCAGAGGGTGAGATGGTTGGATGGCATCACCAACTCAATGGATTTGAATTTGAGCAAATTCTGGGAAATAGTGCAGGTCAGGAAAGCCTGGTGTGCTACCATCCATGAGGTTGCAGAGTCAGACACAACTTAATGACGAAACAACAATGATATATTTTTCTGTAGAGTTCTTAATTTCTATCACTAGTTTTCACTTTTCCTGTTGCCAACAATATTCTAAGAGATGCCTGTCTCTATCAAGTGTTTTTCTATTTCTTTTCCTGTTTCTTAGGTGGTAAATTTTAAAACCTGTCATCTTCAGTTTTGTGCATATTCAAGTAACTTCATTCTGATTCATTTTCTTCATCCTGATTTTTAGAAGAAACATTACCAATTTTTCCACTATAGAATATTTTAAGCTTTTGATGAATGCCTTTGTCAACTTAAAGAATTTCCTTTTATTTTTAAATTTCTAAGGCTTTTGAATATTTGGTAGAATTCACCTTTAAAAATTAACTGTGCCTGATTTACTTGCATTTTAGGGGCTTGCCCACTTTTAAAATTAATTTTGTTATACATTCTAGAGCGAATTATTTTTTTCAAAGAACCAACTGTTTATTTGGCAAAACCCTTTAATTTTGCCTTTACTTTCTACTTCATCAAATCCTACTGTTGCATTTCTCATGTCCTTCTACATGTGAATATATATTATATAATTATATTATGATAAATAACATTACATATATACTTTAACCTAGAATAAATTTAGAAAGTATACTTCATTTTAAAATATTTTTAAATATAAAGTTACAATTGTTGCTACTTCTAATTCAATTGTGTTGCTTTCAAGGAATGTATTAGCTGAGTAACATGTTTGGTATAAATATATAAAGAACCTAAGATTTTGAGTGGGAAAATTTTATTAAATATATGCTCTTTTAGACTACTTGAGGCAGAAATTAAATGGTTACTTCACTGTGTATAGGTAGTATTAGAATCTTCTTTCAAAAAAAAATACTCGTGACTTTTTGGTACACATTCGTATTTCAAACATCTCCCTAAATCAACTACTCCATATTCTTAAAGGGAGTTCTATAGACTTCTATCTGGTCAAAGTCAACAACAAGCATGTAATTTATTTTAACTTTTTCATATGCTGTCTAATAAATTATAGCACTTTACAAGCATTTGCTGAAAGAAAGTATAAATGTAAAGATAAAACCAAATTTCTGAGATTTGAGACAGCCTAAAATTTTCTGTGGAGTTCTGAAGTCACATATTTAATTGTCAAATTTCCACAAGACAACCACCCAGTGAATGGCCTTACTTACTCATTTTGATCCTGTTTTGAGTGGACCAAGGACAGAAAGAATACTAATAGCTCAAGGTTTTAATGCATTTTTGGTGCTCAATTTCTAGATGAACAAAATCTCAAAACATTAAAAAGTAAAGAAATTTTGATCAATATTTGTTTGGAGATAGGCTTTTTTCACATATTTCTAGATTGATTATACTTTGTTTTTTGGAGAATTTTGGTGTGTGTTTATGTGTCTTTAAGGAAATAAGAGTGACCACATTAAAAGTGATCATGAGTAAAAGTCCAATGATATGAAAATTGTTTGAACACGATGTACAGAAAATAAAAATTACACATTCAATGATGCATCTAGGATCAAAATACACTTCTAAGTGTAGAAGCAAAATATCTCTTCTTGATAGCCATAATAACAACCTCACAAACCTTTTCACTTTATTCAAACATCTATAATTTCTTTGCTTATTTTGTCTTCCACAGCCACTGTGGGCTTGGGGAATAAGTGGCAGTTCATTCACATGTAATATCATAGACTATCTTGCACAGTTATAGTTATAAGACTCATAAGCTATTTTTCCAATAATAGTATCTAGTTATATCATAACAGTGAGCATATTAAGTTTGATCTGTACTCTAGGTAAATAATCCCAGTACCAGTCACAATATGGTAGATGCCCATAGAGTAAATTTAAAACAAATAACAAGAGATTTGGCTAGGCTTTATGAGGGGGTGTCTTTACCTTAATTTTCCATCCACCTTCAGTAGAAATATAATCACAGGAAAGAAAGGTAACTTAACAAAGCAGGAAAGAATAATTATTTTACTTCACAGAAATAATTCTTTCTTTCTGTGAAACCACAGTCTCTATTATATTAACTTAGTAGAATAGAAAGAGTGATTATGAATATGAAACCATGGTGGAATTTTGACAAGGGCAACGTGGCAATATACTTCAAACTGAACTCATTTTTCACTTTTAATTTCAAAGAGCAGCAATAAAACTAGTTACTTCATTTATTTTTAAAAGAACTGAAAATCCAGGAAATAAAATGTTTTTATTTGGGACATCAGAAACCAGGCACCTTTCCTTGAATTGGCAGAGAGTTTATCTTACTCAGATAGTTCAATACTGATATTTATATTTGCAAGAAGAAAACATATTGGTATCAGTAAAAGTTTAATGACACACATGCTTTTCACCTGATTATACACTGTTCATTCATTTCTTATAATAAATTCTGTTTAATTTTTACAGCTTTTAAGTATGAGAAATACTGCAGTGCTTAAAAATAGCATGCTTTAATTTACTGTCTATTCAACATGTGAGGTGAGAGAATTGTTTTCAGACAACGTCCTAATCAGATACAACAGTGAAATGGAATAAAAAAATTGTATTGGGTTGATTAGGTGATAGAATTGAGGATTGGGGGCATGCTATTTTCCACAGTATTTGTAATGAATAATGGCATTTAAAATTATTCCAAGTGAAATCATCAGCTCTCATGAGCAAAACTCTGTACTGCTGAAGAGAGACAGTGAATGAATTCACCAACATATAAAATTTTTCATTTAACACAGTTTTGGAAGATAACTGGGCAATTGCTTATGCTTATAAATCTGAACCACTTAACATGACTGGAACTCTGTTTATCCCCTATTAGAGAGGAAAAAGGCAGCCATGTCCTTGACAAAATCCGTTTCTTAACTGCAACTTACATTGTAAGATAGAGGATATTATACTGCCAAATATGGGACCTCAGAAATTAGAGTCTGCATAGGAGTGCCACAGGGAGAAGGGGGAAGGAGACTATCTCACGAGGTCTATTGTAAAAAGAAAGAAAAGTTTGCGTAATTGCTTGAATCAGGAACAATGCAAACTGTTTCCAATACTGCATATTGCACACTCTACTCAGAAGGAAATTTATTTTAGCTTATATAGATTTTTGGAAGACTCAGTTTTTATTTTTATTATTATCTTTAACAGAATATATAAAAGCAGAGAAACCTCACTCATAAATTGTGTTTTCTCATATTTATATAGAAGTATCTGGAAATACATAGGGCTTAACAATATTTTACTTTTGATATGGGAATTCCAGTTCTGTTAACTAAAATTAAAGAAAAATTTATAATAAAGTTAAGTTTTATACATAGTGAAATCTATAACTACAGAAAATTGTCACTAATTTAAACATTGAACAATCATGGTTAAGTAGGTGTGTGAGTGCTAAGTCACTTCAATCATGTCTGACTCATTACAACTCTATGGACTGTGTCCCGCCAGACTCCTCTGTCCATGGCATTCTCCAGGCATGGGTTGCCACACCCATCTCCAGAGGAACTTCCCTACCCAGGGATCGAACACAGGTCTCCTGCATTGCAGGCAGATCTGTTACCACTAGTGCCACCTAGGAAGGTACACCCAGTCAACTAAATATGAATATTCAAAAGAATTGCACTCAAAACTGTTTACCACTATGGGAAGATTTTGCTTCTAAATTAAAATATCAGGATAAAATACTGTGGTTTACATAAAATTACAATCATATTTAAAAGAATACTGGAGGAAAATAAATCATAATTTTTTTCTACTTTTATATTTTGGAATTATTTTAACAAGCATTAGTTTTATAAATGAGGGGAAAAAAACACTAAAACATTTATAAGGAAAATCGTCCATTTCTGCAGTGAATATGTCCTGAAACACTAATTTGTAGCCTGGTCTCTAACCAATGTATTTTTATTTACATACTAATTGTGTAAGAAGAAAAATGTTTGCAAAAATTTACTACCTTCATTTGGTAAGACAGTTCAAACAGATAAATATATTTTCAGTCAATGGGGAACCTCTCAAATGTAGCTTAGCATCTAGTACTACAAAAGTAGCCTTTCTGACTATTGGTGGCCAAGCTCTCTGTCCCTATCATTTCTCTCTCTCTGGGCGCATCAATTTAGGTGGCATCCTCAGGCATATAAAGGGAAGCAAGAAGGGGTAAAAAGGCATCTCTGGTGACATGCATTACTGTTTAGACAGTAAATTATTAAACTATTTTTGGAGGGCCAATTTTACATTCTATATCAAAGCCTAAGCAAAGACATATGTACACATACACTTTGCCTAAGTATCTTTTGATATCTAGAAATATATATTTATAGGAATAATGTTTAACTTTGAATACTTTTTAGTATGAAAAATAGAAATAAATTTGATGATTAAAATTAATTCATTTAAATATGGTATGATATGTTAACTGGACATAATGTTGAGTAGCTATTAAAATCACATTTTAAAATAATATTAAAAATTAGGAATGCAATTAAATGATGTGATAAAATGCTCATAAATTACTCTTTAAATGTTACAAGTAAATATATAGCTTTGCATGTTTTTAGAGAAAAATGACATATTTTTCATGTAAAAAGGAATTCAAAATATATACAAAAACTGATTTGCAATGTGCCATTGTGGGGTGATGAGACCATATTTGATTATATATACTTTTATTTAGTTTATTCAGTTATTATTTTACAAATTTTTATAGTGTGTATATATGCAGATGTCAATATGGTAATCATAAACAATTCATTAGAGAGCTTTTTTTAGCTATTTTAAAATTGAGGCAAAGAGATTCAAAATATTTACTAAAATTCTCTGTGTGTATATATGTATTAACTTAAGAATAAATTGTACAATATTGTAAAGTAATTAGCCCCAAATTAAAATAAATAAATTTATTAAAAAAATAAAAATAAAAAAAAGAATAAATTGTATATACCTAGGCACTGACCTCTGATTCATTAACAAAGTAAGTTAACTTTAGCCACATTGCAAAAATATCCCCAAATAATCATGCAGCCGTGTTTATTTCTCAGTGAGGCAAACCACAAGTTCTATGAACTGCAACCAGAATATATCAAACTGTTTTTCTAGTTCAATGAAATTTTGTTATAATCTCCATATGGAAGAGGAGCAAAGTAAACACATGTGCTCTATGAAGTTGTTCTTCTGAATATTTCAGAAATAATGAATTAGACTGCATTTCAGACTAGTTTGATTGGGAGACAGAAGATATTTCTTCCCAAGGCTTGTAAAGAAAATTTTGTTAGGTATATAAATACCTCAGTTCTTACATGCCAACATGTTCATCCCTGATCCCCGCTCTGCCAATCCCACACTTTCAAAAAGACATTTCTCTTCCTACTTTGTTGGATAGACTATTTTCTAAGATATATATATATGAAAGTCACTTAGTCATGTCTGACTCTCTGTGACCCCATGGACTATAGCTCACAAGGCTCCTCTGTCCATGGGATTCTCCAGGCAAGAATACTGGAGTGGATTGCCATTCCCTTCTCCATATATATATGCTTAGTTGACTTCCCTGGTGGCTCAGAAGGTAAAGAATGTGCCTGCTAATACAGGAGACACCAGTTTGACCTCTGGGTAGGGAAGATCTCCTGGAGAAAGTAATGGCAACCCCGTCTAGTATTCTTGCCTGGCCCTGACAGTGGAGCCTGATGGGCTACAGTCCATGGGTTCTCAAAGAGTTGACACAATTGGGCGACTAACACTTAAGATATGCTTAGTTGCTCACGTGTCCAACTCCTTGGGACCCTTAGGACTTCAGCCTGCCAGGCTCCTCTGTCCTTTGGATTTTTCAGGCAAGAATAGTGGAGTGGGTTTCCATTTTCTCCTCCGTGGGATCTTCCCCACCCAAGGATCAAACCCGCATCGCTTGTGTCTCCTGCATTGCAGGTAGATTCTTTACCTGCTGAGCCAACAAAAGTCCATATATGTTACATTTACTCATCTATATATGTATTACACATCTTTCTCTACCTTTCTCTGTATCTTATGAATATACTCACAATTTGTATATAATTTTGACTACTTGGATTTGTATTCAGATTATGAGTAAAAATGCAGATAATTAAAATTTTAATAAGATGTCACCACAGGCAATTGTAGGATTTGGAAGATTATTTATTATTTTGGCACAAGTATATCCCCAGTATTTATGATAACAAAATTTATGATTAACAAGCAAAAGTGAATCAGGTCAGCAATTTGCTGGTAAAGCTTCCTCCAGTTCACATAAACATCAAAATTATTCCATTAATATCACCTGACTGTTATAATCATTTAATAGTTCAGTATAGAATCACCCCCAATTTTTTTCATATATAAATTCATTCATTTATTTAAAAACATAAATGAGATCACATCATACATTACTCCACAACTTATTTTTCTAATTTAATAATATACCTTGAAAAGTGACCTACCTCTCCACTGTGGAAATTATGTATGGTCAAATTATTTATTTCATCTTTGTTTAAAATTAAAGTTAAAATCATGACAATTACTTTAATAGTACAGACTTTGGAAAAGTGCTGCCTTTTAAGTTATTGACACTGATTTTAAGAATTCAAGTTTCTGAGCTGCCCAATGTAAATATGTATATGGATAATGGTAAAATTTTGTGAATATGCACAAGACTTGAAGATACTAAGAACATAAATGCAGTTAGGTTGCTTAGGGATCTTTTGCCACATTTATTTTTATTCTATTCTTAGTAAGTATGAAAGTTGCTCAATCATGTCCAACTCTTTTGAACCCATGGACAGTCACTTGCCAGGCTTCTCTTTCCATGGAATTCTCCAGGCAAGAATACTGGAAATGGGTAGCCATTCCCTTCTCCAGGGAATCTTCCGGATTCAGGAATTGAACCTGGGTCTCTTTCTTGCATTTCAGGCAGATTCCTTACCATCTAAGCCACCAGATAATCACCCATTCAAATAGTGGTGCTGAAGAAGACTCTTGAGAGTCCCTTGGAATGCAAGGAGATCAAACCAGTCAATCGTAAAGGAAATCAAACCTGAACAGTCATTGGAAGGATTGATACTGAGGCTGAAGCTCGAATACTTTGGCCACCTGATGCAAAGAGCTGACTCATTGGAAAAGATCCTGATGCTGTGAAAGATTGAAAGCAGAAGAAGGAAGCAACAGGGTTGGATGACATCACTGACTCAATGGACATGAGTTTGAGCAAACTCCGGGAGACAGTGAAAGACAGGGAAGCCTGCTGTGCCGCAGTTCATAGAGTCACAAAGAGTCAGACATGACTGAGCAACTGAACAACAACAAAGTAAGTATGAAATTGATTCCTGGCTAGTATGTTTATAACATTCTTAAAGATTCCAATTTATCCACAATGCCTTATCTTGATAAATTTTCATTTACCTGTGACTAGACTGTTTACTTGATTTTGAAGGAAACTTTAATTCTCATGAATATTTTATTGGTAATTAGTTTCAAATTGACTCTTAATCTTACCACATTTTAATTGTTTATTGTGAATTCCCTGATTCTTTTTATAATTAGTAAAACTGCATAAACTGGTTAACATTCACTTGAAATATAGAGGAAAAATAACACTTCATTCTCTTTTTTATCAAAAAGTCTTTGACTTTGTGACTTTGACAACACTTAAGAAATCTATTTTATCCTGGTTTTTAGAATCCGCATTGCATTTTCTTCTGAGGGTGTTCCATAACTTACTAACTATTCAGTTTTTGATGGACATTGAGATTGCTTCAGGTATTTAAAATTTTATAACGCTTTGAAAACATTACTTGTACCAAATAGGTGATATATATTTGTTAAATGAGAAATTGTCTCTCGAGTTTCCTCAGGTCTTTGAAAGTAGGAGTTTGGTTCTTTCTATTTATTAAATTCTATATCCCAAAGGCCCTCAACTCATAGCACATATGTGTAGCTCACTAAATTTTGTTGAGTGCTGAAAATGTTTTGTGGGTGGCTTGAATTAGGGCTATGGATGGGGACCCTCTTCCTAAAACATCCCTGAGTTGGATATATGACTGGATGCCACAGACATTAACCATAGATGCAGAATGCCACGTGGATGGCAATGAAGACAAACCACATGAGAAACACAGCACTTACCTGGACAAGGAACATAGCTATGTGGTGAAACTCTCCACGGCCCCCTTGCTTCACAGGAACTGTCATGAAGAATTTGCTACCATCTCTAGAAAACACGGGCTCCTCATTCTAAAAAACAGAAGCACATATAACAATCTCAAAAGGGCATCTGAAAATTGTGCTGCCAGCTACTACCAATACATGCATGGATGAGACAAATAACTGATTTAAGTTTAGTTTGGCAAAATGTTGAATTATTATTTAAAATATAAAAGTATGATAATATTTTTAAAGTGAACTCAGTGATGCTTTAGGCACATGGGCATATGTGTGTTTTTGAAAGGTGAGATGGATGGAAAAGTATCTTGCATATTGAATAGAAATGATTCACAATTAGACTAAAGACAGTTTTGAAACTGGTTCAGAAAACAACTTTCATATATTCACATATGATTGTGCTTAGAGATATACCCTTCAAAAATAAGAAAATATGAACAGCTGTAACAATTTATCAAAATCATTTTTTAATTTGGAAAATTGTATAACACACAATATTTAATACATCTTCCTGAAATCTTTTACTCAGCAAGTGAAGTTATTGAAGATACATTTCTGCTGCTGCTGCTGCTGCTGCTGCTAAGTCGCTTCAGTCGTGTCTGACTCTGTGCAACCCTGTAGATGGCAGCCCACCAGGCTCCCCTGTCCCTGGGATTCTCCAGGCAGGAATACTGGAGTGGGTTGCCATTTCCTTCTCCTACATTTCTGATGATGTATATATAAATTTACTGTAAACACAAAAATGAAAATACTGCAAAATTGGAACCGATCAATTGAAAATGATTTAATTCAAATTTCCCATCCTCACTGCTCACTTTTTCACAAACACACAAACATAGATGCCCATTTGATGATTTTTTAATTAAAATCCAGTGGCATGTTAAATCAATACAATTGTTTTTGAAAATTAAATGATGGAGGCCATAATTATAGATTGCTTTCTCTTGCTCAAGGGGAAATATTAAGAAATTGGATTTACATAACAAAAAATTGAGTTCTTTCTTTTGGATTAGTGAGAGTGACTATGTTGTTGTTGTTCAGTCCCTAAGTCTTGTCCAATTCTTTGCGACCCCATGGACTGCAGCATGCCAGGCTCCTCTGTCCTCCGCAATTCCTTGGAGTTTGCTCAAATTAATGCCCATTGAGTTGGTGATGCTATCCAACCATCTCATCCTCTACTGCCTCCTTCTTGTTTTGCCTTCATTCTCTCCCAGCATCAGGGTCCTTTCCAATGAGTTGGCTCTTCGCATCATGTGACCAAAGTATTGGAGCTTCAGCGTCAGCAACAGTCCATCCCCTGAATCAAGCAGGGTTGATTTTCTTTAGGATTGACTAGTTGGATTTCTGTGCCGTCAAAGGGACTTTAAAGAGTCTTCTCCAGCACCATAACTCAAAAGCAATAATTTCTCGGAACTCCACCTTCTTTATCTCACATCTCTACGTGACTACTGGAAAAAAACATAGCTTTGACTATACAGACTTTTGTGAGCAAAGCAATGTTTCTGCTTTTTAACACACTGCCTAAGTTTGTTATAGCTTTCCTTCCAAGGAGCTACAGTCTTTTAATTTTATGGCTGCAGTCACTGTCTGTAGTGATTTTGGAGCCAAAGAAAATAAAATCTGACATTGCTTCCACTTTTTCCCCTTCTATTTGCCATGCAGTGATGGCACCACATGCCATGATCTTAGTTTTTTAAATGTTGAGTTTCAAGCCATCTTTTTTACTCTCCTCATTCACCCTCATCTAAAGAGACTCTTTAGTTCCTCTTTGCTTTCCATCATTAGAATGATATCGTCTACATATCTGAGGTTATTGATATCTCTCCTGGCAATCTTGATTCCAGTGTGTGAGTCATCCAGCCTGTCATTTCATATGATGTACTCTGCATATAAGATAAATAAGCAAGGTGACAATTATTTGGCCTTGTTCTATTCCTTTCCCAATTTGGAACCAGTCAGTTGTTCCATGTTCATTTCTTTCTTTCTTTCTTTTAATATATTTATTTATTTTAGTTGGGGGCTAATTACTTTACAATATTGTAGTGGTTTTTGCCATACATTGACATGAATCAGCCATGGGTTTACATGTGTTCCCTGTCCTGAAACCCCCCCCCCCCCACCTCCCTCCCCATCCCATTCCTCTGGGTCATCCCATTGCCCCAGCCCTGAGCATTTGTCTCATGCATTGAACCTGGAATGGTGTTCTGTTTCACATATGATAATATACATGTTTCAATGCTATTCTCCCAGAACGTCCCACCCTCACCTTCTCCCTCAGAGTCCATAAGACTGTTCTGTGCATCTGTGTCTCTTATTCTGTCTCGCATATAGGGTTATCGTTACCATCTCCATGTCGATTTCTAACTGTTGTTTCTTGATCCACATACAGGTTTCTCAGGAGACAGGAAAGGTAAGGTGGTCTGGTATTTTCATTCCTTTAAGAATTTTCCATAGTTTATTGTGATCCACCCAGTCAAAGGCTTTAGCATAGTCCAAGAAGCAGAGGTAGATATTTTTCTGGAGTTCCATTGCTTTTTCCATGATCCAATGGATGCTGGCAGTTTGATCTCTTGTCCCTCTGCCTCTTTAAAACCCAGTTTGTACATCTGGAATTTCACAGGTCACATACTGTTGAAATTGAACTTAAAGGATTTGGAGCATAAACTTGCTAGCATGTGAAATGAGTGCAATTGTACTGTAGTTTGAACATTCTTTGGCATTGCTCTTCTTTGGGATTGGAATAAAAACTGACCTTTTCCAGTCCTGCAGTCACTCCTGAGTTTTCCAAATTCCTGACAAAATGAGTGCAGCAGTTTAACAGCACCATCTTTTTAGGATTTGAAATAGCTTAGCTGGAATTCATCCACCTCCCCTAGCTTCATGCATAGTAATGCTTTCTAGGGCCCACTTGACTTCACACTCCAGGATGTCTGGCTCTAGGTGAGTGATCACACCATCGTGGTTATCCGTGGTTAACATTAAGACCTTTTTGTATACTTCTCTCTTGCCACCTCTTCTTAATCTCTACTGCTTCTTTTAGGTCATTACTGCCTGTCCTTTATCATGTCCATCTTTGCAAGCAATATTCTCTTGTAATCTCCAATTTTCTTGAAGAGATCTCTATTCTTTCCGATTCTATTGTTTTCCTCTATTTCTTTTCATTGTTCATTTAAGAGGACATTTTTATCTCTCCTTGCTCTTCTCTGGAACTCTGCATTCAGTATACCTTGCAATTTCTCATTTGACTTGTGCTTCTCTTCTTTCTTCCACAATTTTTAAGCCTCCTCAGACAACCCCTTTGCCTTCATGAATATCTTCTTGTTTGGGATGGTTTTGGTCACTGTCTCCTATACATTGTTTTGAACCTCAGTCTATAGTTCTTCAGGCACTCTGTCTACCAGATATAATCCCTTTAATCTGTTCATCACTGCCACTGTTTAATTATAAGGAATTTGATTTAGATCATACCTTAATGGCCTAGTGGTTTTCCCTACTCTCTTCAATTTAAGCCTGAATTTTGTAGCAAGGTGCTTATGATCTGAGCCACAGACAGCTCCAGGTTTTGTTTTTGCTGACTTTATAGAGCTTCCTCATCTTTGGCTGCAAAGAACATAATCAATCTGATTTTTATATTGACCATCTGGTGATGTCCATTTGTCAAGCTATCTCTTTGGCTTTTGGAAAAGGGTGTTTATTGTGACCAGCCTGTTCTCTTGACAAGCTCTTTTAGACTTTGCTCTGCCTATTTTGTACTCCAAGGCCAAACTTGCCTGTTATTCTGGATATTTTCTGACTTTCTACTTTTGCATTCCAATCCCCTATGATGAAAAAAGACTTTTCTTTTTAGTGTTAGTTCTAGAAGATGTTGTAGGTCTTCATAGGACTGGTCAGCTTCAGCTTGTTTTCCATCAGTGTATGGGGAATAGACTTAGATTACTGTGATGTTAAATGGCTTGCCTTGGAAAGGAACCAAGATCATTCTGCCATTTTTGAGATTGCACCCAAGTATTGCATTTCAGCCTCTTTTGTTGACTATGGACTCCAACTCTTCTAAGGGATTCTTGCCCACAGTAGTAGGCATAATGGTCATCTGAATTAAATTCACCCATTCCTGTCCAGTTTAGTTCACTGTTTCCTAAGATGTTGATATTCAATCTTGCCCTCTCCTGCTTAACCATGTCCAAGTTACCTTGATTCATGAACCTAACATTGCAGGTTCCTATGCAATATTGCTCTTAACAGCATCCAACTTGACTTTCACCACCAGACACATCCACAGCTGAGTGTCATTTCTGCTTTGGCCCAGCCATTTCACTCTTTTTGGAACTAATAATGATTGCCCTCTGCTCTTCCCTAGTGGCTTACTGGACACCTTCCAACCTGGGGGTGCTTATGTTCTGGTGTCATATCGTTTTGCCTTTTATACCATTCATGGAGTTCTTGAAGCAAGAATACTGAAGTGATTTGTCATTTCTTCCTCCAGTGGACCATGTTTTGTCAGAACTCTTCATTATGACCCATCTGTCCTGGATTACCCTGCATGGCATGGGTCATAACTTCAATGAGTTACACAAGCCCCTTCACCAAGACAAGGCTGTGAACCATTAAGGGGAAGAGTGACTATACAAATGGTATAAAGTAAGGCTTGGATATGGTTTCCTTAACAGGTCTTCAGAATGGCTCAAACACTTTTAAATGACCTGATCCTCCACTCTCTCTCATCTCTTCTTTCTTCCTTCTGCATCCTGCATTTTTCTGCTCCAGAGTCTGCACATTTTAACTTTTTCCCTCGCTTTGTCTGGCTCTTTCTCAGCCCTCACTCTCTCTTTCTCTCTCTTTTTTGGTGGAACTTATTTATTTTTGTTATTGGAATAATATTGATATACAATGTTGTGTTAGGTATACAGCAAACTGAATCAGTAATACATATATCCACTTTTTTTAGATTCTTTTCCCATATAGGCCATTATAGAGCACTGAGTAGATTTCTGTGTGCTATACAATAGGTTCTTCTTATTTATCTATTTTATTTATACTCATGTATGCTCAGTCACTCAGTTGTGTCCAACTCTTTGCAACCTCTTGGCTGTAGCCCACCAGGCTCCTCTGTCCATGGGATTCTCCAGGCAAGAATACTGGAGTGGGTTGCCAGTTCCTTCTCCAAGGGATCTTCCTAACCCTGGTATCAAACCCAAGTCTCCTGTGTCTTCTGCATTGCAGGTGGATTTTTTTACCACTGAGGATAGTAGCGTGCACCTACTTGTCTTCACCTGGGATAGTAGTGTGTATATGTCAATCCCAATCTCCCAATTTATCCCTCCCTTTCCTTCCCCCTCAGTAACCAAAGTTGGTTTTCTACATCTGTGACTATTTCTGTTTTGTAAATAAGCTCATTTGCACCATTTTTTTTAAAAGTTCCACAGTTAAGCAAAAGCATATGATATTTGTCTTTCTCTGACTTACTTCACTTAGTATGACAATTTCTAGGCCCATCCATGCTGCTGCAAAAAGCTCTTCATTGATCTCATCCTTTTCTTATCTCTGCTCTAAATCCACCTTATCAGGCAGGTGTTTGCTGGTAATCTCATGTAAATTGTGATTGGGGAAACTAGATCATCCAACTGTATTTGATTCCCCCATCATCCTTTTAGCTACTTTCTATTTTTTCCATACCACCTAATACCATCCAACATATTATATTTTATGTATGTATACATTTGTTTATATATGAATGGATGTGTGTATGTGTGCATATAGGTAGGTAAGTAGATAGGAAGTGGAAGGCATTCCTCTAGAATGTAAGCTCCATGAGGCAGTAACCTTTTATTCTTCACTGCTCTGCCTCTGGCACCCAGGACAGTGACTACTGCAAAAGTTGTATTTAATAATCATTTATTGAATGAAGTAAATTAATAACTATTTAATAATCTCAAGAGTCTGATTCTAGTTTCATTAGTAAGACAGAAATATCTTACTAACATTTCTATCTTACTAACAGAAAATATAATCCATATTTTTTATTCTTTTTTATTTATTCTATTTATTTATTTTACTCTATCATTACTAATAGAAAATATAATAAATATAAAAATAAAAAAATATTATTTTTATTGTATACTTTATGGACACTCATGAAAATGTAAATGGTATGTGTAATAAATTTGAAAGTCTGAACTAATACAAGAGTGGGAAAAATGCTTTGCAAGGCAGATAACTAATACTGACAAGATATTTGATTGAGTGAATCACATTCTGCAACTGTGATTTGTTGTTCAGTCACTCAGTTGTGTCTGACTCTTTGTGACCCAATGGAATGCAGCACGCCAGGCTTCCCCTGTCCTGCACCATCTCCTGGAGCTTGCTCAAACTCATGTCTATTGAGTTAGTGATGCCATTCAACCATCTCATCCTCTGTCATCCCCTTCTCCTCCTGCCTTCAATCTTTCCCAGCATCAGGATCTTTTCTAGTGAGTCGGCTCTTTGCATCAGTTGGCCAAAGTATTGGAGCTTCAGCTTCAACATCAGTCCTTCCAATGAATATTCAGGACTGATTTCCTTTAGGATTGACTCGTTTGATCTCCTTGCAGTCCAAGGGACTCTTAAGAGTCTTCTCCAACACCACTGTTCAAAAGCATCAATTCTTCACTTCTCGGGCTTCTTTACAGTCTGACTCTCACATCCATACATGACTACTGGAAAAACCATAGCTTTGACTACATGGACCTTTGTTGGCAATGTAATGTCTCTGTTTTTTAATAGGCTGTCTAGGTTTGTCATAGCTTTTACTCCAAGGAGCAAGTGTCTTTTAATTTCATGGCTGCAGTCACCATCTGGAGTGATTTTGAAGCCCAAGAAAAGAAAGTCCGTCATAGTTTCCATTGTTTCCCCATCTATTGGCCATGAAGTGATGGGACTGGATGCCATGATCTTCGTTTTTTGAATGTTGAGTATTATTGCAGCTTTTCTACTCTCCTCTTTCACTTTCATCAAGAGGCTCTTTAGTTCCTCTTCATTTTCTGCCATAAGGGTGGTGTTATCTGCATATCCAAGGTTCTTGATATTTCTCCCAGCAATCCTGATTCCAGCTTGTGCTTTAGCCAGCCCAGCATTTCCCATGATGTACTGTGCATATAACGTAAATAAGCAGGGAGACAATATGCAGCCTTGATGTATTCCTCCCCAATTTGGAAGCAGTCCATTGTTCTATGTCTCGTTCTAACTGTTGATTCTTGCCCTGTATACAAGTTTCTCAGGAGGCAGGTAAGGTGATCTGGTATTCCCATCTCTTGAAGAATTTTCCATAGTTTGTTGTGATCCACACAGTCAAAGGCTTTATAACACAGTCAATGAAGCAAAAAAATGAAAGAAAGTGAAGTCGCTCAGTCGTGTCCGACTCTTCGCGACCCCATGGACCGTAGCTTACCAGGCTCCTATGTCCATGGGATTTTCCAGGCAAGGGTACCGGAGTGGGTTGCTATTTCCTTCTCCAGGGGAATCTTCCTAACCCAGAGATCGAACCTGGGTCTCTTGCATTGCAGGCAGATGCTTTATCGTCTGAGCCACCAGGGATTCTCTTGATTTTTCTATGAACCAATGAATGTTGGTAACTGTGATAGAGTCAAGAATTCTGTATTTTCTGTCTCTTGCCCATATGTAATATCTCTCTCTGCCTTTGTAATGGGATTTCTTCTGTCTGGAGTAATCTTTTGCTCATCTTTTCTGTGC
Organism: Giraffa tippelskirchi; assembly: GCF_054371585.1. Lineage (NCBI taxonomy): Eukaryota > Metazoa > Chordata > Mammalia > Artiodactyla > Giraffidae > Giraffa > Giraffa tippelskirchi. The sequence continues at coordinate 127,850,682 of NC_137277.1, read as the reverse complement.
TATATCTTCCTCAATTTTTTACTTAAAACAGAAACGATTTTTAAATTCTCCTAGCTAGAAAGCCCCTCTTATTTAGGAAATCTCTCCCTGGAGACTCTGAGTAGTACTCTGTATTCATCTCTCATGACTTTCAGTGCACTCTATTTTATGGTTGACTTCCTTCACTAGGCAAGTAATAATTAAACTAGGTTTGTAATTTTATCTTTTTTTTTTTCTAGGACACAGTAGGTGACCTACTTATAACTGCACAGATGAATGCATGTGTACAATGGGCAAAAGTATTTGTTACATATATCATTTTATCCACTACATTTACTCCAAACTATTGGCTCCTCCCTATTCAAGATTCTGCTCCTGTGCTTTATTCCAAAATTAAATCTGAGCATTGTCCTTTTTATGTTAGTCCCTCTTCCTCCAATTCTTGTACCTTGGAAATAGTTCATTTTAAGGAATAGATGGGGGTTATAATTACTAATACATTGCTGGGTTTAAAAACTTTCACCACTGGACAGAAACTAGTTATACAGCTCTATATAGAGCCTTTCCTACAATCAAATAAAGAATGAAGCCAATCTCACTGTCCATGTTTATGACCTTAAGCAAGGCAGTGTTTATGACACACAGGCCAATGAACTGAGGATAACACACTCTACCTCTTGAACAAACATTTTTTACACCAGTTATTCCAATTATAAGTCTCTTGAAAGCAAGGAGAAACATGCCCACTTCTCTCTGCTCTTCTCACCAAACAGAAAACAAGCATGAGTATTACATTGAATTTCTAATTTTCTTGGAAAGTTGCTTCACCTCATTACATATTCTCATCCTTTTAATTTCACTGAATTCTAAGTATTTCATGAAATTCCCTTAGAACTTTTGGAGAAAAAATCAACTGCAACAAACTACTCCCCACATTTTCTTATTGAATACTTGATAACTGGTTTTTTTTTTAATTTCTATTAAATATTCATAAATTTGGGTCTTAAAATGTAGGTAACATAATCCTAAAATTTCATGCATTGTGGTGTTGTATGTTAGACTATTGTGAATGTCACTGACAATTAAAGTAGGTTTAATAATGCAGGTAATTTAGAATAAATCTATATCTATTACGTTATTATTTTCAATATTTAACTGAATTTTGATTTTTTTTTTTTTGCTAAATAAAATCAGCTTTTCCCTCAATTTAATTTTGCACATTGACTATGATTAAATAGCTTATATAGTTATGTATGGAGAGAGAGATGACAGATGGATGATTGACAGAGAGGCAGATAGGGAGATAGATATATCTACAGCCTATTCACAATCTTTGTTACTCTTTTTTTTTTTTTTTATTCAACAGGTACATATGGAACTCTTCTTATAACCAGACTGTATTTTAAGCATTTGTTATATAATGAATAATAAAAAATGAACAACATACTTGCCCTTGTGAAGTTTGTAAAAGAGTCACAGAACTAACTGTGTAAGTTTACATAAATATTGGGCTGGACTTTAAGTTTTATTGGGGGATGTTATTAGATTAGGGTGGTTTTAAGAGGTGACTTCTTAAGCAGGTGATATAGGCTGAAGTTTAACAAATAAGCAACTTTTAGGTAAGAAACCAATTGAGAAAATTCTGTTCAGAAGGAAGAGTTCACACAAAGGTATGGTGAGTATGAGGCTAATGGAGAAAATGAGAGGAAAGATGATATGACACAGCGCTGGAATAGCTTTCAAATTAATCTCTTATAGACCCTTTAAGGATGTTGGTCTTTATCTGTAGAACAAAGGGGAGATAAAAATTTTCAGTTGTGAGAGAATGTCAGAGTGTTTGGGGCAGTAGAATCAGATATGTGTTTTGAAAAGATCACTCAGCCAGGCTGAAATGTGGAGAACAGATTGGCACCTTCCTAAGGGATTGAGAGTTCACCAGTCAAGGAGGAAATGCAGCGCCGATAGTTTGATCCTCTATAGTGTTTGTGAATTGGACAAAAGTAAATGACTTGAAGTCTTTGGCAGTAAAATTAAAATAACTTGGTGATGAGTAACATAGCAGATAAGGATAAGAAAAGTTCAATAATCCTCAGTAGGTTTATGATTTCGATAGCTGAGTGGATAAATAACATCTGTGACTTCTCTGATAAGAATACAGACTTACTGGAAGAGAATGGAGTTTAGTTTGAACCTGAGGAGTATGCTGTTACTTTTATAGATTTAGGAGAAGATACCAAGCATGAGTTTGTATATATATATATCAGAACTCAGAGAAGTGAGTTGCCTGGGGCTATACAGTCAGAGGTAGCAATTGAAATCACAGACATATATGACACCCAGGGAGAGAATATGAAATAAAAGAGCACTGTAAAGAACAAAACAAATCAAAACCAAATAAGCCAAGCAAAACACTTCCTTTGCAAACAGCAGTGATGAAGTTAGTAATAAAATGGGTTTATCTACATTTGAATAATCTTGTGTTTCCTTCTGAAATATCCAGTTAGACAGTACGTTGTGGAGACATTTGTGATCATCTGGATTCTAGCTCCATTTATATCACAAGCTAGCATTGTGTAAACTAGAAATTATCTAAGGAAATGTTCATCTGAATAGCAATTTATGTGGAGACTTGGTCAGCTTTCTGGGCAACTTGAGCAATGCTGATGGTTCCTAGTTTATATGGGCTGCACCTTTGTCTTAAACACAAATATTTACTTTTACAAATGGTCCTGAAAAATGGATCCTGGTAATAATTCTACAACTTGCGTTCTATCAAAAAAACAAGGTAATCTTTCCACAAATGATGTCATAAAACCCAAGTCATACATATTTTAATGAAAAAGACTCACTTATTCAAACATAACAGAGCCTTAAATTCATATAAATGAAATAACTTTTGAGAAAAATTTATATATAAAACAAAAGAGTGAATAGGGTAGATATGATGACAAAATATGACATAAAGAGACCACCTATACCATACCTGTTTAGACAGCCACGTATCTGCCGTCATCTCATATTTCTGAAACAGAACAATTAAATCCGTGAAGTATCTAAAGACTAGAATGAGCATGCATTGATTTAACTTTTTTTCAACAGTGTTATCCTTCAGGCACTTTTCCCCTCCTTGCAGCTAGTGAAATACCATGAGAGGTCCCATTGTCATTATTGATTTAAGCTGAATGAATAAGTAGAGAACTGAAATGAAATGATATTTTAATTACAACGTCTTTTCTTTGGTGAACTGCTTCAGGATTCTCAGTTGTACTTCACCAGAGATAGAAGATAACTTTCCAGTTCTGTTTGATTACATCATTTAAACTATTTTGAGTCACTAGACACTGTCTCTTTTCACCTCTGGCCATCATCAGGACACAAAATGATTAAGACCTTCCAAAAAAACTGGGCAAACAGCCAGGAATAAAATTTAAGAGTGGACATACTGTCATTTGATCCAGTCTTACCAGAGTCACTCTTTCCCCTTAGGTAAAATAATTAAACATTTGAAATGTCAAAGTTTTATGTATCTTTAGAATAATTTCACACATGATCAGAACAAAATTACATATCAAAAAGCAAAATTAGACTAATCTCAATTTGATATGTGTATACAAGGAAGGCAAATTTCAGTCATGCTGTTTACCTGTAGTAACTTATATCTTATAGTTCTCTGAAAAAATGATTCTATAATAAAAGTATTCAAATGGAGAAAACTAAATCAGAATATATTAGAGATTTTACCTCTCTGCAAAATTATATCATTTCAAATTATAGATAATAATAATTATTTATTTATAGTTTGTTTTTACCAATTTGCCCTTTTAAATCCATATTAATCCAGTAATTATTACATAACTACTAATCATTTCCCCTTTTCAGGGCATTTCTCTTCAAATAGATTTTTTCTTAATTTATATACATATATCAGAAAAAATCTAACTGAATCATTCCTTGATTTCCTGTTCATATTTTGACAGTAATCATCCTTAATATCTATAAAACACAGATACGACATGGGGAGAGGGGAGGAGAGGGTGAGATGTATAGAAAGAGTAACATGGAAACTTACATTACCATATGTAAAATAGATAGCCAACAGGAATTTGCTGTATGGCTCAGGAAACTCAAACAGGGGCTCTGTATCAACCTAGAGGGGTGGGATGGGGAGGAAGATGGGAGGGAGGTTCAAAAGGGAGGGGATATATGTATACCTATGGCTGATTCAGGTTGAGGTTTGACAGAAAACAGCAAAATTCTGTAAAGCAATTATCCTTCAATAAAAATAATGTATCAATGCCACTGCTTATTAGTGTCACAAAGTTTTGTTACAATCCACAAAGGTCCAAAATTTTACATGCAATTATTTGTCTTACTATTTCAACTACAGTAGAAGGTAAAATCTTTTTAACTCCATAATTAAATAGAAATATAATAGAATATCAATAAGGTATCAATTCTAGAACATGATTGGGTTCCTATAGCTTTTCTATTGAAGCATTTTGCCTATATAGATTATCCCTACCTATACAGACAATTGACAGGTTTTCTCTAACTAGAAAATATGCATGAACAATTTGTAAATGTCTTTATAATCAACTGACTAAGAAACCATCCAGAACACTTAAACAAATAAGTAATGAAATTTTGATCAGCCTATAAGCCAGTCATATGGAAGAAGATAATTAAAACAAATTTTCTAATAAACACAAGCTAATGTAAAGAAAATCAGTGAAAGCCAGTAAGTAAATGGCTGATGCTCATCTGTTGTACTGTGTTGCCACATCTATGCTAATCTTTGCAATCACAGATAACTTTTTTCCTCTTTAGTTCTACCTTTACAGTCCATTTAAAAATTATGTTTAAAAATACTTGTATAATTTGCATACAGTAAAATGTATAGATCTTAAGTGTATGTGATGAGTTTTGATAAATGTATTTACCTCCCATCAAGAAATGAGAATTTTACATTTCCAAACACATTCCCTCAAGTCCCTTCACAGAGGTTCCAAAAGACAACTACTCCTACAAACTCTTTTTCCACAGATAGTTTTGCCTGTTTTAGAAACTCAGATAACTGGAATCATGTATTATATATTCTTTTGTGTGGGGTTTCTTTCACATCACACGTGTTTGCGATTCATTCATATTGTTGAGTATATCAGCATTCTGCTTCAAGTTGCAGATTGTAATGTCATTGTATTGATATGCTTTGTTTTGTTCATCAGAAGTTTCTAATTTTGATGATGTAAATGATTACTTTGTCTATTCAACATAGTGAAGTTATATTCCATCTTTTCATCTAGAAGATTGATGGTACTAGCTCTTAGATTTAAGACTTCAATGTGTCTCAAATTAGTTTTAGAATATAGTGTAAGAAATGTCAACCATCCTTGTATTTTCCATCTGATTATTGATAGTTCCAGCAGCATCATTCCCCCCAATTGAATTGTTTTGGCACCTATGTTGAAAATTGATTGATCATATAAACATGGATCTACTTCTGGAAAGACTATTCAGTACAATTGATCTATTTGTGTGTGTGTTCTCTTCCTCCAATACAATCTCAGTTTCTGGCTTTCTGGTTATTCCTGAAACCATGTAGTACAACTCCTCCAATATTTTCTTTCTTTCTTTTTTTACTGGATTGATTTAGCTGGTCAGGTATTTTGCATTTCCAAATGCATTTTAAAACCATCTTTTCTATTTCTACCATAAAAGTCTGCTGAGATTTTAATTGGTATTGTATTGAAACTACAGTTCAGTTTGAGTAGAATTGACATCTACAACATTAAGTCTTTCAATACAGGTATGTGGCTTAGCTTCTATTTATGTAGGTCTTTTCTAATGCCTTGCAGGAATGAGTTAGTTTTCAATATTAGGATTTTGCCTCTCTTTGTTAAATATATTAGTATGCATTCAACGTTTTAAAGATCTTAATAATATTTTTATTTTCCATCATAATATTCAATCAGTTCAGTTCAGTCCTTCAGTCATGTTTGACCCTTTGTGACCCCATGGACTGCAGCACCCTAGGCTTCCCTGTCCAACACCAACTCCAGGAGCTTGCTCAAATTCATGTCTATTGAATCGGTGATGCAATCCAACCATCTCATCCTCTGTCATCCCCTTCTCTTCCTGCCTTCAATCTTTCCCAGCATCAGGGTCTTTTCCAATGAGTCAGTTCTTTGCATCAGGTGTCCAACATATTAGAGTTTCAGCTTCAGCATCAATCCTTCCAATGAATATTCAGGACTGATTTCCTTTAGGATTGACTGGTTTGATTTCCTTGCTGTCCAAGGGACTCTCAAGAGTTTTCTCCAATACCACAATTCAAAAGCATCAATTCTTTGGCGTTCAGCCTTCTTTATGGTCCATCACTCACATCATACCATGTCTACTAGAAAAACCATAGCTTTGACTATAAAGACCTTTGTCAGCAAAGTAATGTCTCTGCTTTTTGACATGATGTCTTGGTTGGTCATAGCTTTTCTTCCAAGGAGTAAGTGTCTTTTAATTTCATGGCTGCAGTCATCATCTGCAGTGATTTTGGAGCCTAAGAAAATAAAGTCTGTCACTGTTTCTATTGTTTCCCCATCTATTTGTCATCTATCTCCATTGTTTCCCCATCATCATATTACCAGTCTTAAAAATATATCTTGTTGCTTCTTAAATCTTTCTTTGAAATGTGTAAACTTACAGACAAGTTTAAAGACCTGTTCAAGAAGCATCTTCCTATCCCTTAGACATATTCTTCATGTATTTATATTTTGCTATATTTGTTTTATTATTATATCTCTCTACTGTTTCTAAACTATTTGAGAGTCTAGTAGAAATCTAATTTTTTTCCAAAATCAATTAGAAATTTAATTTTTTTCTAAACAATTTGACAGCAGTTTTGAAGTATCATATCCATTTACCCTAGAATAATTCAGTGAGCATTTCTTAAGAAAACTGTGGTATCCTATATTATTAATAAAATGTTTTTTACAGTAAAAGAATAATAGTAAGGAAACAGAACAAACAATTGAAGTTGATGCTTTGACTTATAAAAATAAGCTGAGAAATTCTCTTATGAATTGTGACCTATTCTAGTATTTTTGGTAAATTTATTACATTTTGTTTATACAATAATATTATCTACAAATAAAGATAATTTTACTTCTTCCTTACTAATCATCATGATAGATATTCCATGAAAGTTACTCTGACTAGAGTCCCTAATATTTATTTAATGTGTAGAGTTAGACTGTCTATCCTTACTTTATTGATGATCTTAAGGTGAACATGGATAATGTTTCACCACTGAGTATAATATTTGTTGATTATTTTGTGGGTATCCTTCATCAGAATGAGGGTATTACTTTCTATTCCATTTATGTTGAAAGTTATCACGAATGGATGTTTGTTTTGTCAGTTGCTTTTTCTTCATCTAAGATAATTGCTTACTTGTTTTTCTATTTTTTTCTGTTAAAATAGTGAATTACATTGATTTTCAATATAAACTAATCTTAAATTCCAGGCTAAAAACATATTTAGTCAAGATGCATTATTCTTTATATTCCCCAGAATGATATATTAATATGCTAAAAATGTTTTATATACATATCCACAACAGATATCAGTCTGAAATGTTATCTCTTTAAGATCTTTGTCTAGTTTTGGTAACAGGACAATGTTCTCTTATAAAGTTGAGAAATTCTCTTTCTTTCCCACTTTCTAGAAAATGTAGAAAAGGTAAAAAAAAAAATCCATTTTCCCCCAGTTTTAACGAGATATAATTAACATAAAACATTGCGTAAGTTTAAGGTATACAACACAATGATGTGAAATATGTATATATTATGAAATGACCAATAAAAGAAGTTTTGTTAATATCTGTCAACTTACATAGCTAACAGATTTTCTCCTTGTCATGAGAATTTTAAAGATTCTCTCAGAAAATTTCAAATATACAATACAGTATTTAACTATATTCATTAAGATGTACATTACTTCCCCAGAACTAACTGCAGTTTGTACCTTTTAAGCCCTTTCTCCCAATTTCCTTACCCCCATCAGCCGGTAAAGAATCTGTCTACAATGCAGGAGTCCCAGGTTCAATCCTTGGATCAGAAAGATCCCCCTGGAGAAGGGAATGGCAACCCACTCAAGTATTCTTGCCTGGAAAATTCCATGACAGAGGAGCCTGACGATATACGGACCATGGGGTTGCAAAGAGTGGGACATGACTGAGCAAATAAGCACATCCAACTCTAAAAAGCACAAATCTTTCTTTCCATACTTTGTTTGTTTGTTTTAGATTCTATTAATATGTACAATATAAATGAGATTATATAGTATTTGTCTTATTTTATGTAGCATACATGCCCTCAGGGTCCATCTATGTTGTCACAAATATCTTTGTAATGGCTGGATATTATTACTTATATATAAACATTTTATTTATCCAGTCATCCACTGATGAATGGGCTTCCCTGATGACTCAAGTGGTAAAGAACCTGCCTGCAATGCAGGAGACTTGGGTTCGATCTCTGGGTCAGGAAGATCCCCTGGAGGAGGGCACAGCAATCCATTCCAGTATTCCTGCCTGGAAAATCTATGGACAGAGAAACCTGGTGGGCCACAGTTCATGAGGTCACACAGTCGAAAATGACTGAAGCAACTGAGCACACACAGACACTGATGCATACTTGCATTTTTTCCCCCATGTTTTGGTTATTATAAATACTGCTTCAATGAACACGGGGGTGCAAATATCTCTTCAAAATAATTATTTTCTTTCCTTCAGATATATATTTATAAGTTGAATTGTTGGATCACAATTGTTTTCAATTTTTTGAGTATCTGCCTATTGTTTCCCATTATGGCTATACCAACATACATTCCCACCACAAAACACAAGGATTCATTTTTCTCCACCTCCTCACCAACACTTGTTATCTGTTTCCTTTTTGATGACAACTATTCTAACAGGTAAGAGGTGATATCTCATTATGGTTTGCATTTCCCTAATGATTAGAGATACTGGGCACTTGGCTATTTGAATATATCCTTTGGAATCTTTAGGTTGGCTTTTCATTTTGTTGCCTTTTTCTTTGCTGTGCAGATGCTTTCTAATTTGACATTTGTACATTTATTTTGTTGCTGAGCTTTAGATGTCATATCCAAGAATCCAATCCCAAGATCAAAGTCAAGAAAGTTTTCCCCTTTGTTTTCTTCAAGGATTTCTATGGCTTCAGGTCTGTTACTTAAGTCTTTAGGCTTCCCAGGTGGTGCAGTGGTAAAGAATCTGCCTGTCTATTCAGGAGACCCAAGAGAGCCAGGTTCGATCCCTGGGTTGGGAAGAGCCCCCATAATAGGAAATGGCAACCCACTCCAGTATTCTTGCCTGAAAAATTCTATGGACAGAGGAGTCTGGCGGGCTACAGTCCATGGGGTCACAAAGAGTCTGACATGGCTGAGCACACACACACACATATAAGTCTTTAATCCATTTGAATTCAATTCCTGTGAGTGGTGTAATAGGGTCCAATTTCATCTTTCTGCAGTGGTTATACAGTTTTCTCAGCACCATTTCTTGAAGAGACTGTCCTTTTCCCATTGCATGTTTGTGGTTCCTTTATCAAACAGCAGTTGAGTCCATATGTGCCAGTTTATTTCTGGGCTCTCTATTCTGATCCGTGGGTCTATGTGTCTTTTTATGCCACTGTCATACTGTTTTAATTAACATAACTTTTAAGCATAGTTTGAAACCTGGGAGCATGATGACTCCAGTTTTGATTTTCTTTCATGTGATTGCTCTGCTATTCAGGGTCTTTTGTGAGTCCATAGGGATTTTATAATCCCTTTCTTTATTTCTGTTAAAAATGCCATTGGAATCTGATTGAGAGAGCATTTAATCTATAGGTGAACATTTTGACAATATTAATTTTTTTCCAATCTATGAACACAAGATATCTTTCCATTTTTTTTCTCCATTTTTTTCATCAATGCCCTATAGATTTTGGTGCAAATATCTTTCACCTCCTAAGATAAATTCATTCCTAAATATTTTATTTTATGTATTCTATTGTAAATGGAATCATTTTTTAAATTATTTTGATAGTTTGTTATTGTGTAGAAACAGTACTGAATTACATATATTGATTTTGTGTCCTGCAACTTTACTGAATTTATTGATTACATCTAATGATTTTTAATTAAGTTTTCAGTATTTTCTATGTATAAAATCAAATCTGCAAATAGAGGCAAATTTGCTTTTTTCTGTCCAGTTCTGATGCCTTTTATTTCTTTTTCTTATCTGAAAAGCTTCTTGTACTGTGTTAAACAGGAGTGGTGAGAGTGGGCACCCTCATCTTCCTGAGCTTAGAGGAAAAGCTTTTATTTTAGCTTTTCACCACCGAGTCTAAAGTTATCTACGCATTTGTTATATGGACTTCATTATGTTGAGGTATGTTGCCTCTATATCCACTTTGCTGAGAATTTTTTTTCATGAATGGCTGTTGAATTTTATTAAACACATTTCATCTATTGAGATGATTTTTATCTTTCATTCTATTAATGTTGTGTATCACACTTATTAACTTGTATGTGTTGAATCATCTTGCATCTGAGGGAAGAATTTCACTTGATCATGGTGTATAATCCTTTTAATATGCTCCTGAAATGAATTTGCTTGTATTTTTTTGAGAACTTTTACATTTATTTGTTATTTCTTGCAGCATCTTTGTCTAGCTTCAGTATCAGAGAAATGCATGCCACATAAAATGAGTTTGAATGTGTCCCCTCCTTTTTGACATTTGAAAAGTGTTTGAAAGGATTAGTGTTTATTCTTCTTTAAGTACATGGTAATTTTCACTAGTGAAGTCATCAGGTTCTGGGCTTTTCTTTGTTGGGAGGATTTTGATTTCTGATCAATCTCTTTAGCAGTAATTGGTCTTTTCAGCTTTTCTATTTTTTCATGATTCAGTCTTCATAGGTTTAATGTTCTTAGAAATTTATCCATTTCCTCTTGGTTTTCCAATAAATTGGCATGTAATTTTTCATAGCTGTCTTCTATGAACTTCTGTATTTCTGCAATATCTATGTCAATTGTTATGTTCTCTCTTTCATATATGTGTATATATATATATATGTTTTTTTTTTAATTAGTCTTGTCTCTTTTTTTTGTCCAATCTGGCTAAAGGTTTGCAAAAATTGTTTATATTTCAAAGAACCAGGTCTTAGTTTTATTAATTGATTGTATTGTTTTCCATCTCTCCATTTCATTTTTTTTGTGCTATAATCTTAATTTTTCCTTCCTGCTGCTAATTTGGGGCTAAATTTATTCTATTTCTAGTTATTTGAAATAAAAAGTTATGTTGTTTTCTGGACATCTTTCTATTTCCTTGATGTGTGTGTTAATAGCTATATACTTTCTTCTTAGAACACCTTTAAATAATTTCCATAAGTTTTTGTATATTGTGTTTCCATTACTGTTTGAGTCAAGATATTTTTCTATTTCCCCCCTTATTTTTCATTTGATTCACTGGTTGTTCAAGAGTATTTTGTTTACTTTTCACGTATTTATGTTTTCTCCAATTTTCCTCCTGTATTGATTTCTAGCTTCATATCACTGTGATAAGAAAACAAAAAGCATGACTTTAATCTTTAATTTGCTGAGACTTATTTTGTAGCATAACATATAATCTAGCCTATAAAAAGTTCCATGTGTGCCTGAGAAGAATGTGTATTCTGATGCTGTTGCATGGGAGTGTTCCATATGTATCTATTAACTCCACTTGATCTATAGCATTGTTAAAATAAACTATTACCTTTATTCCCTCGATGATACATCCATTGTTGAGATAGGATGGGAATCTAGACAGGTCAGCTGTTATCATCTTGTCCAGGAAGATGAAGCTTGCTATTGGGGTCTATTTGGGGACAAAACCACTTCTGAATCTCTGAGGTGTATGTGTTGTTAGACAGGACTTACTTGATTTTCTGTACAAGCTTCACTGTAGGATGAGCTCTACTATTGCTCCCATCAGACTTCCTAGTGAGCAGGATTGGGAAATATAGTAGACAGGGCTATAAATTAGCTTTCTTATCCATGGAGGACTGGAGAATGGGCTCCAGTGCCTACAGAGCACATTGTAAGGGACTCTAAATCAGGAAAATCTGAACAATGAGTTTCCTGAGAAGACAGAAACAGTGGTTTTGCTGTGTAGGTGGGTATAGAACTGGGTGGATGTACTGTTCAAATGCCACTGTAAGTGAGGATGTAGGATGGGTTATGCAGCATCCTGGGTGCTCTGGTTAGGTTTACTGGTTACCGAACGGTGGGGCTAGCGGTTGTATTTAGCATTGAGTGAGAGTATGAATTAGCTTCCCTACCTGGGTGAGTCCACAAAACAGGACCCAAGATTGGCAAGGCTACTGTTTAAAGACTGAATCAGGCTAAACTGTGCACCAAGCTCCCTGGCAAGACAAGCATTGGCTTTGGATCTACAGAAGGGCAAACCACTGTCTGTGTTTGCTGCTTACTCAGGTGCCACTGGGCAATGTAGGTTTCCTGATCAGACAGTCCTAAGCTGCACTCAGTAGTAGACAGAGCTATGAACTAGCTTCTTTCTACAGGGCTGCAGAGCAGGCTCCAATGTTGACTGTGCTTGCTATTTGGGATCTTGAATCGGATAATACTGCACACCTAGTTCCCTGGCTGGATAGGATCACTGTCTTGGCTGTACAGATGGCAAAGGTGCTACTTTGAATTTCTACTTGAGCACCACTAGGAAAATGAAATGTCTGCCAAGATCTGAGAGATGACTGCTATAAGTTCTACCCTACCGTTTTCTATCACAATATCCAGTGGTCTTAATCCTCCAAATTCCCCTTCCTGATCCTGCTGAGGCAAGACCCAAGTGGGCCTTCCATGAAGAAATCACAATTCTGGGGGAGCTAGATGTCCACCTTGGACTCTCTTTTTTCCACTGGAGAAACTGTAGGCCTAGAGACAGCTGGCAGTGTGGCACACAATACTGGCCTGAGGGGAGGGGGCAGTTATGTGGTCAGAGTGTAGCCACTATTATCTTTTTAATGGGTTTCTTTCAGTCTCTGTGGCCCAGAGGGTGCTTCAGTCTCATCTCCATGTCATAGGATTTTCACACTGGTGTCCTATATATGGATATTGCTTCTGGTCTTCTGAGAGAGACTAAAGTCTGGAATGATCTATGTTGCCACCTTGATGACATATGTGATGTCTTTTATTTCTTAAATCATTAAAGAAATCCATCACTGAAGCCATTGGTTCCTGGAGTTTTTGTTGTGGGAAGATTTCTGATCATGGAATTCAACTTCTCTAATTGACATGAAACTGTTTCAATGTTTTTCCTCTTCATATATGTCATTTTTGATAATTTTTACCTTTTGAATGATATTTTTTCATATCATATCCTCAAGAATTTATGGCATACAACTCATTTATTACATTGAAATATTTATTTGTACTATATGATATCCACTTTCTTTTTTTATTGAGGTTACAGTTGATTTACAAAATTAGTTTTCAAGTACACAATAGTATTATGAAATTTTTATACTCCATTTAAACTTATTATAAATTATTGACTATATTCCTGTACTGTACAATATATCTTTGTGGCTTATTTATTTTATATATAGTAGTTTGCACCTCTCAGTTCTCTGTCTCCACTGGTAACCACCAGTTTGTTCTCTATATCTATGAGTCTATTTCTGTTTTGTTATATTCACTCATTTGTTTTATGTTTTAGAATCCCCATATAAGACATAATACACAGCATTTTTCTCTCTGTGTCTGATTTATTTCCCCAAGTATAATACCCTTCTGGTCCATCCACATTATTGCAAATGGTATCATTTCGTTTTTTTATGACTGAGCAGAATTCCATTGTGTGTATATACACTGATTAAGCAACTTAGGTTTTTTTCCTATCTTGTCTATTGTAAATAATGTTATTATGAAGAATGGAATGCATGTATATTTTCAAATTAGCATTTTGGGTTTTGATTTTACATATACATATAGATACATATACACACAAGAGTATATTGTTGGGTCATATCATAGTTTTGTTTTTAGTTTTCTGAGGAACCTCATACTGTTTTCCAAGTGACTACACCAATTTACACTCTCACCAACAGTGTACAAGTGTTTGCTTTTCACCACATCCTCCTGAACATTTTTTTTTCTAATAGCTATTCTGATAGGTGTGAGATGATATCTCATTTTGGTTTTGATTGGCATATCTCTGATAATTAGCAATGTTGAACACATTTTCATGTGTCTGTTGGCCATCTGGAGGTCTTCTTTTGGAAATTGTCTATTGGGGCCTTCTCCCTAATTTTTAATCAGGCTTTTTTTTTTTAATATATTAACTTTTATGAGCTGTTTGTATATTTTGGATATTAACCCCTTGTGAGTCATAGCATTTGCAAATACTTTCTCCCATGTACCAGATGATCTTTTTATTTTGTCAATGGTTTCTTTTGCTGTGCAAAAGATTTTAGGTTGAATTAGATCTCATTTTTAAAATTTTGTTTTTATTTCTTTCTCCTTAGGAGACATTAAAAAAAAATATTGGTACAATTTATGCCAAAGAGTGTTCTGCCTATGTTTTCTTCTAGGAGTTTTAGGGTTTCAGGCCTTATATTTAGGTCTTTAATCCATTTTGAGTTTATTTTTGTATACTGTGTGATGAAATGTTCTAATCTCACTCTTTTATATGTTGCTTTCCCCACCACCACTTGCTGAAGAGATTGTCTTTTCTCCATTATATATTCTTGCCTCTTTTGCTGTGGATTAATTGACCTTAAGTGTGTGGGTTTCTTTCCAGCCTATCTATTCTATTCCACTGATCATGTCTGGTGTGTGCTAATACCATTCTGGTTTGATTGCTGTAGCTTTGTAGTATCATCTGAAGTCAAGGAAGTGTGATGCCACCAGCTCTGTTCTTCTTTCTCAAGATTATTTTGGCTGTCTGGAGGCCTTAATGTCTTTTCATACAAATTTGAAAGTTATTAGTTCTAATTCTGTGAAAAATGCCCTCAATATATCCACAGGGACTCTTTCACCTTGAAACTGGCATTTTGTGAGGTGTTTCTTTTTTCATCACTACACATAAGGATTCATCAGGTTTTTCATCTTTTAAAAAGAATTTTTGCTTTCACCAATTTTCTCTATAGATTGTTTTGTGTTTAATTAATTTGTGATTTTATTTTTATATTTTATTCTTTCTAATTGCTTTGAACTAAATTTATACTTCTTTCTCTAGCTTCATAACTTAGAGCTGTATCATTGATTGAATACCTTCTTCCTTTTCTAATATAAGCATTTAAAGATACAAACTCCATTTTAATATATATCATTTTCTTCATCCACATAACAAGAGTTTGACAAGTTACGTTTTCATTGTGCTTGAATTCTAAATTTTTTTTGTGATTTGTCCTTTAACTTAAGAGTTATTAGGAGCATTTTTTAAATTTTCAAATATTTTCCAAATATTCTTTAGTTGCAGGCATGCTAAGTTGCTTCAGTCATATCTGACTCTGCTTGATCCTGTGGACTGTAGCCTTCCAGGCTCCTTCGTTCATGGGATTCTTCAGGCAAGAATACTGGAGTGGGTTGCCATACTCTTCTCCAGTGTTACCAATTTCTAATTTAATTCTCTTGTAGTCCAACAATATACTCTGCTTGATTTCAGCTTCTGCATTTTGAGACTTGTGAATATTTCCTTTGTACTCAAAAGGACTATTGATTATATAGTCATTGAATGAAATTTTCCTAAATATCAATTTAACTTGTTAGTATTATCTGAATCCTTTATTATATTTATGGACTTTTTGATTACTCATTTCTTCAAATACACTGAAAATGATATTTAAGTCCCTAAGTATATTTCTTTCTAGTTCTTCTTTAGCTTTGTCAGCTTTGTATTATAAATTTTGCTTATGTATTTAGAATTCTTATTATTAGATATACAGGTACTTAGAATTGTTATATCTTCCTAATCAATTGACACTGTATCATTATTAAATTATTCTATTAATATTAAAACTTTCATTTCTCTAATACTTTTTTGAAAAGCTCAAAACTAGAATGTATTTTATTTTACTCCCACATTTATCATATTTGGCACTTCTACTTCCCTAATTTTGATCTGAGTTTTCATCTGATATCATGTGTTTTAGCCTAAATAACTCTATTTCCTGCAGATCTACTTTTGATGAACCATCTCAGTTCCTATTTGTCTGAATCTATCATCTTTTGTCTTCATTTTTGCAGGGTATTTTCATAGGATGTAGACTTTTAGTTTGATACATTTTTTCCTTCAGTCCTTTAACAATGTCTTTCCATTGCTTTCTGGTTTGCATTGTTTCTGGTGAGACAGAAGTATTACTCATCATTATATTTCACAATATGTAACGTGCTTTTTCTCTCAGGATACTTATTTTTTTTTCTTAATCTTTTGTTTGAAATAATTTAGATAGTATGTGATGACATATTTTATCTTTATTTTGAGATTTGCTAATTTCTTGGATATATGGATTAATGGTTTTTCATCAAATTTGAGATATTTAAGTCAGTGTTTCTTATATATTTTCTGCCCCAATATCTCAAAATTTGCCTTCTATATATATATAATTTAACATATATACCAGTTTATATTGCTTTATGGGTAATTAAGGTTTTGTTCATTTGTTTCCCAGCCTTTTTCTCTTAGGAATTTTTTTTGAATTATTTCTATTTCCCTTACTATAACAGAATCTAATTTGTTGATAATTTCATCCAAGCAATTTTTAATTTCAGACACTGTATTTTTCAGTCCCTGAAATTCCATTGTTCTATTTTCATAGTTTTTATTTAGCTATTGAGATTTTTCATCTGTTTACTAATTATAGCCACTCTTTAATTTTTTAAATAAAAAAACAGGTAAAACCTTTTTTTTTTTTTAAGTATGTTTGTTAATTCCAATATCTACATCCTTTGTAAGTTTGCTACTTATTTTTGTGGAGGTGGGTGAGTTATCTTTTCTGTTTCTATGTATACAGCATATTTTAATTATATGATTGATACATGAATGCTAAGTTTTTAGAATTCATTTTTATTTTTTTTGAAGAGTAGACTTTGTTCTGTCAGGCAGCTAGTTCACAAGCAAATGAACTCGATTCCTTCAAGGTTTAATTTGAAGGTTTATTAGAAGTTTACAATAGCTTTATTCCTAATACATTTTCTTTCTGGGCTCTGAGTTGAACTCAGGGCTTTTACTGAAAGATCTTTATTTTTGCTGTTCATTGCTCCAAAGTCTCCAAGCATTCTGCAACTTGCATATTCTCTATTTGCTTCTCTTTCTGAGATAGGCCCTGTACTTACATGGCTAAGTACTGAGATAAAGACTTAAGAGATCCTTTACATATTTTGCTGAAGTTCTTTCCTATATAGCTCCCATCCTGTGGTACTTGTCCTGCAAATTTCAGCCACCACAATAGCCTCAAACTAATTTTCCCTGTCTTAATGGATCAGTTGTGCTTTTCTTGGATGCCATTACCTTACACTGTGGCCTCAAATGTGTCACCAGTAGGAAACTACAGGTTTATTTCACCTTTCATGTCTCAATTGTCTTATTGTCCATCATCTGACTATAGTTGTTTAATGTATTTTGTAAAGTTTTATAATTGATTGCTGTAGAGATACTAGGCTGGCAACATTTACTTCATCATATCCAGAAGCATAAGTCTGAAAATTCTGTTGTTAAATAATTGAGAATTCTTTACTAAGTACCAAATATGTATTATAACAATTTAAACTTACTAAAGTATCTCCTTTATTAAGGATCTTAAAAACTATATAGAATCTATTGAATATTTTATAAAATATGATTATAGAATTGAAATACAGTATACTTTCAAAAGATATTCAAGAATCTTTTTTTTTTTTTACCATTTTCAATTAATTTAAAGGCAGAGACACTTTTTTAGAAGACTAATCTGAACTAGAGAAAAACACTGAATATTTTGGAGTGTGTTTAAAAAAGACAGAAAAGAAACATCCCATCTTCTCAAGTTAATCACTGTCAAAATGTAGAGAGAAAGCTCATATTTGAGAGTGAAACTAACGAAGCTTGGAATATCTTTTATATTATATAAGAATTCATCGTTTTAAAGCCTAGTTTATTCTCTTTGGTTTATCATCTGTATTTCTTACTTCAAAGTATGGAAGACATATGAATTAAAGTATACACTGTTACTAGAATGACTATTCTTCTATCTTTGGAGTTAAATATTGAAGTCTTTGCACAAATGACTGTTTAATTTTCCTTTGAGGGGTAGCATAAATGATTTTATTTTAAGCATAAAGGAAAGCAAATTATACTCACTCTGCTACAAGCACCAGTAGTGGTCTCACAGACTGTGAGGATGGAGATGTTCTGAGGTCGATTTAACCATCTGACCACCGTCTTGGTGTTGCTTACCCACTTAACCATAGTGATATAGTATTCTCTAGTTTGGAAACAAAATTAGAATTTGCATTTAGAGCCAGAGAACCTGCATAGTTACAAAAATTACACTTGTTTTTTTATATGCAGAATAAAGGAAACACTATAAGGATGTAATATCACATTAACCTATCTATCTATCTATCTATATGTATATATATATATATACATATATATATATATACATACATATACATGTGCTTCTTCAAGTATTGACATATATAAACACAAATTATGTGTATACATATATATGTAAACATATGCACATTTACAAATATACAGAAAATCTGAGAATAATGTTAAAAGTGAATGATTTCACAGAAGGAGCATTTTTAGAAAAATAAAAATAATCAAAATGCTACACCTTTATAAATAATTTGTTATTTTCTGTTGAATAGTACAGTACTAACATATGTGCAAAATAAGTAAAAACTTTCTAAGCTATATTCTATTTTACTTTTTCAAAAATATTCAATAATAAATTAAAAGGCAAATCTTATTATTGATTTAATAATTATTTCTTAGGTATGACTTCCATGTCATCTCACTTTATCCATGGGGACTTGAGATACAGAGTCATGAATAGTTTGTTTTGGTCTTTTTGCTTGTGGGACAAGGGCCACTCTCAATCTTATTCATAATACTTCTTACAATATTGCTCTTCTAGCTTATTTATTTTAAAAAGTTTGAAGCATACAAAGAATCAAATGGAGAGAGATGAAAGGCTACTGAAATTTTGGTACATTGCGGATGCTAATTATGATGACTATGATGTCCTCAGACTGGTTGTAGATTGGGGAAAGTTATATTTTTTCCCTTACAGTTTATATTTTTTTCATTGTAGAGCCTATGTTTGGAAATTTACATAATATATCACAAAATCGCCCAATCCACATGCAACAAATGCATTCATCCATAATTCAATTTATGATAAGAAAAATATAACAAAATTGCCCAGTTTAAGAATATATGGGATGATTTAGAAACGGTTTGAAAAATGCCATCCATGTATATTGTCTTAAAATTAATCCATCAGATTTTTATATGACTTAGAAGAAAAACACTTAAGAAAGAAAATCCTTCTGTCCTTAGACACATGTGGGTTAGGCACTCAGCTACCTGAATCTCACATTTCTAACATTATTAAGTAGTTAGTGCTATCTCTAGAAAATGTGTTAGCCCATCAAAAAGAAAATATCAGAGGAAGGACAAGCATAACTTGTTATACAGTGAATCCTGCCATATCTTCTTCAATAATCACTTCAAGACATCCAGTAGCTTTCACTACCACCTGAGTCCCCCATGAAAATTGCCTAGAAACTCAGTGAAGTCATAGAATAAAGTTCCCTAAATAAAGTTAACAAAGCAACTTTGAATAAAATATGCAACTGGTTTAGGATTAATCTTTGGCCAAATCAATGGAACTTGTAATTCTTAAAAAAAAAAAAAATATATATATATATATATATATATATAATCTTGTTCATTTTCACTGTGCTTTGTTTAAACTGATTTATTTTACATGTATTATCATGTTTGGCAGTGTGAATACTAAAAAGGAAATATATAAGCATCAGCTTTTAAGAAACACTTAGACATTTTAGCATGGAGAAAAATGATAATGGATACTATAATCAATCAGGAAAAAATGCTGAATTGAGATAATATATATTTATCATTAATTGGCATAAACATTCAAGAATGAAGGAAAACAAATTTGATTGTTACAAACAACTGATCATAGATTGCAAAATCAAAGTGCCCATATTTATTAAAAAATAATGCCACATAGAAGAATTTTATAAATGATCAGAAATTTGTCTCAATTAACTAAAGTGAGTGGTAGTATATTTAGTGCCAAATGAGAACTAATATGAGTGATTTTTAAAATAGATAACAACAGGAACAACAAATAAAATTTAAATAGTCATTTTTAGTGTTTTTCCTTTCAAAATAGTCCTCAAGTGAAATGTTTTAAGAACATATTTGCAATGTTTTCCTAGATATTGATAAATTATATTTGTTACCTATGATAGGAAATCTTGACTTAAAAGAAAATTTTTATTTATACAAACAATTAAAATTCAATTAAAAACAAAATTCAACTGGTGCAAATCTGGTGAATAAATTATTTTTAAAAGGAAACTAACTTAGGTGTAAAATAAAGTTAAAAATTATTACTTATAGTCATACCACTTACATTTCTCTTTAATCAAATAATATGATTATTTTGTGCATTTGTGCATAATGTATCTTATGTTCATAAGCAAAATTTAGTCTTATGTGAGATATTTTAGTACATATATTCATAAGGATTAGAGTTCTCCACAAAATAAAACTTGTAAAGTCCATTGGGGTAATTTCAAACCACTGAAATCTCCATGATAAAGTGTTGGAAATATCCAAAATGAAAGATAAAGTGGAACTTGACACCTAAAAAGGGAGGGAAGATCACATCCCATATTTTTTCTTTCTTTGTTTCAAGATCATAGGTGCACATCTCCTTATGATTCATAAGGACTTCTTCAATTTGTATATAAATATTTAGGGTTCCTCTGAATGAGGAAGTAAGGACGTGCCCTTACCTGAAAATGCCACACTATCTGGCCTGCCTGCTGCAAATGTGGCTGTCTTCCTGGAACTTCATCTCATGAATACATTAGATCTGGTGTCCCACAACCAGTGGCCAGCAAAACGGTCCTTTCCTTCTAACTGGCTTTCCTACTTGTTCCTAGTCTCCATGGCTCTGGATTACCCAGGAAGTCCTCAAGGATCTCTCTGGTCCTCTTGAGCCACAGAGACAGAGTCAAGCAGGTTAGAGGGATTGCATGCAAGTCAAGAAAGACTTTCTACTAGCGAAGTGGTCTGGTACACGAGATCTAAATGTTCACAAGGGTGTGTGTGCCAGAATCACCAGCAGACAGGGGTGTTAGCAGTCACACCTGTATTTTCACTGGCTTCCTGTCCAATCACTCCCTTTTGTCACAACAATCTTTGTGCACATATGCTCACGTGCTTCCAGATAATCCAAGATCTCTGCCTGTAAGTGTATTGTGATGGCATTCATAACTAACTCACAGCTAGGTCCTCTGTAGACCTCTGTTATTAAAAGTAAATATGCATTACTTGTAAGAAGGGTCATTTCCCTAACAAAGATACATTTATTAATTATATTTTTTGGAAGGCATAGACATTCATTGGAAAAATAAGAGATGCAGACTAGACATGCTTCAGTTAAATAGGAAGAAAAAGCATGGCAGTTTTAAGCCCAGAGTGACAGTGGCAGTTTTACAGCATCACATGAATGAAACAGTCTGAAAACCATGGGTCACAAAGGGTGAATGACAAAAGAAAGATTTCAGGTAAACAAAATAATGTCAAAGATGGAGAGTAAGGAGAACCTAAAGATAAACCATTATCTTTATTCTTCAGCCTAGAGATGAATGAACCCAGGAGACGATCACTTCTCCAAAACAGTGTGACAATTCGCTACCCTGTAGAAAAATCTACATGATTCATTATTATAAAAATATTTACTCTAAAAGTTAATTATATATTTTTAAGTTCATACCTAAATTCGCCAACATCTATGGGAATACTGCACCTAATAAATATGGAAATATTGCCACTAATGTTGGTACCAATAAACTAATTTGTATATTTATATATCTAATGGGGCTAATAACTGGGCTTCCCTGGTGGCTCAGATGGTAAAGAATCCACCTGCAGTGCGGGAGACCTGGGTTCAATCCCTGCATTGGGAAGATCCCCTGGAGGTGGGCATGGCAACCCACTTCAGTATTCTTGCCTGGCGAAAACCCATAGACAAAGGAGCCTGGCAAGCTACAGTCCATGGGGTCGCAGAGTTGGACAAAACTGAGCAACTAAGCACACACTCATATATCTAACAGTTACAAAAATAAAGAGTTTTTGTTAGTTTTGAATGATTTAAGAATACCATGGCAAATAAGATTGGGAAGACAGATAAAGGAAAATAAGTTATAAAGGATACCTAAAGCACTACAAAGGGCTTCACTGGTGACTCAGATGGTAAAGAATGCACCTGCAATGCGGGAGATTGGGTTAGATCCCTGGGTTGGGAAGATCCCCTGGAGGCAACCCACTCCAGTATTCTTGCCTGGAGAATCCCCATGGACAGAAGAGACTGGTGGGCTACAGTCCATGGGGTTGCAAAGTGTTGGATATGACTTAAGCGACTCAGCACACAGCACAAAGTATCACCTAGGGTAAACTCCATTGGTAGGACTGATGTTGAAAC
The DNA here is from genome assembly GCF_054371585.1 of Giraffa tippelskirchi. Lineage (NCBI taxonomy): Eukaryota > Metazoa > Chordata > Mammalia > Artiodactyla > Giraffidae > Giraffa > Giraffa tippelskirchi. The sequence goes on along the minus strand of NC_137277.1, from coordinate 127,827,906 downwards.
TGAAACTCCAATACATCGGCCACCTGAAGCGAAGAGCTGACTCATTTGAAAGGACCCTGATGCTGGGAAAGATTAATGGCAGGAGGAGAAGGGGACGACAGAGGATGAGATGATTGGATGGCATCACCAACTCAATGGACATGGGTTTCGGTGGACTCCGGGAGTTGGTGATGGACAGGGAGGCCTGGCGTGCTGTGGTTCATGGGGTTGCAAAGAGTCGGACATGATTGAGCGACTGAACTGAAACTGAAACTCCACGTCCAAAAGACACTGATGCAGTTGAAACAGTTACATAATCTACAATGCATTTGAGAAAAATATGGCAAGTTTTCAGGAAAAGCACAAATAATATTAAGATAAATCATCATGTATGCATATGCTTGTGTGTGTGTCTGTGTGTGTTCATGTGTGTGGAGAGAGAGAAAGAGAGTGAGAGACTGAAACACACACACACACACATACACACACTCACACACACACACACACCCCATACATACACAAAGACAGAGAAAAAGAGACAGGGACAGAAACAGAACCAGAAACAGACAGAATAACTGTTCACTTGGCTTCAGATAAATTATTGAGTATCCTGGTGGAAATCTCCAACTCACCCCTAAAGTAATAACCATGATACATTTCTTAAGGTCAACACTATCCTTAAATCATTTGCATTGAATATTCTCCATTTGCCAGATCTAGTCTGGAATTTGTCCCTTGCTCTAACCCCCACCGTTTCCAGAGCCTGAACTCTACCACCAGGTTCCCTAGCCCAAGAGAGACCTCTGGAGGAACTCAAAGCTTTAGAGGAGAGGATTCAGAGTTTCATTCTCTGGACACTCACCCCCCATTAGGGTCTGGTTTGGCAATGACTGAATTGTTCTACCTGTAGGCTGGTTCTGCTGGTCCATCCTGTTCTTTTGCTACAGGCCTTTTCAGGCTTCTTAAGTAAGCCTGCCCCTTGTTCCTTCAGTCCTGGGGCAGTAAAAGCTTTCTGCTATTGCAGACTCTTTTGTTGCATTCCCATCCCTTGTGAGTTTTCTTTTAATCTTTCCCGTATCTTTGCTAAAGGTCCCTTAATTAATGCATTTCAATTGCTCTTCTTGAGTGTGTCATCTTTTTAATTTTCAGAACCCTGACCAATAAATTATGAAAAATGATAACTCTTAGATCTCAAATGTGTATCTAACCAGGGAGGGCACAATAGTTTTCTAGAAAATTTCCATATGGCTAAAGCGCCGAAGAATTGATGCTTTTGAACTGTGGTGTTGGAGAAGACTCTTGAGAGTCCCTTGGACTGCAAGGAGATCCAATCAACCCATCCTAAAAGAGATCAATCCTGGGTGTTCATTGGAAGGTCTGATGTTGAAGCTGAAACTCCAATCCTTTGGCCACATCATGCGAAAGGTTGACTCATTGGAAAAGACCCTAATGCTGGGTAGGAATGGGGGCGGGAGGAGAAGGGGACGACAGAGGATGAGATGGTTGGATGGCATCACCGACTCGATGGACATGGGTTTGGGCAGACTCTGGGAGTTGGTGATGGACAGAGAGGCCTGGAGTGCTGCAATTCATGGGGTCGCAAAGAGTCGGACATGACTGAGCGACTGAACTGAACTGAAAGTACTGAGTATTAACTATTATAGATACTGAAAATCCTAAAACAAAATCAAGAGAAAGTATGAGATTAATTTCCCTTTGATGTGCAGATAAATGTAGCATTCTTTGATTTGCACCATAGATATATTTCTATGTTGTTCATGCTTGTGTGTTTTTAGACCCATTTAAGTAACACCTGTGCTCAAAGAGGCTAAATATAGGTGATAGGAACTTGGACTAAAGTGTTCATCAGGAATAAATGAATAAGGAAATGCATAAGGAAACATGAAAACTGAAGCACAGGGAATATTTGAAAACACCATTTTGAAGTAAACTTTTATCTTGAGTTTTCCAACAAAAAGAGTAAATCATACACTTTGGTGCAATTCACATGTAACAAATGGCAGCTATATAATTGTTGTGTTGTTGTTTAGTCATTAAGTCGTGTCCAACTCTTTGCAAACCCATGGACTATAGCCTCCTAGGGTCCTCTGTCCATAGGATTTTCCAGGCAAGAATACTGGAGTAGGTTGCCATTTCCTACTCCAAGTTATATATTTATGAAAAAAAAACAAAACATGCTAACATGCTACATACATTGTGTAGATAAGGTATTACCTGACTCTTACAAATGTAGATCAAATTTATTGTTAAAACAACATACCTGAATTACATTTAAGAACTTTTTCTTCATAGGATGCGTCTTCATTCTTAGAGGGATCTAGTATACAATTCTATATTTCTATATATTGGATTTCTAACATTTAAAGATATGCAATATCTTTTTGCAGTGGGTACCTAACTTGATCACATTTTACCTCAAATATTAAAAGATATGTGCTTAACTAATACTCTAATAATGACAATTGATTCCACCTTTAGAAATTTTTGCATTTGATGACACTGCTATGTCCTATCTGGTGAATTCATTAGAGAGACTCTTAGGTAATAGCATCAAGAAAGAAATCTGGACATTATAAAATTGACTTCCATTTTAAAGATTTTAAAAATTAATGAAAATTAGAAATTATTATTTTAAGATGAGGGCATTCAGGCCCAGAGATAAAGTGACTTATCCAAGGTCATATAATAAAGTGGTAGTAGAGATATGACTCAAACACTCCAGTCTAGTGCCCTTTCTGTTAGTTCAGAGTGCTAAACAAATCAGAGAAAGTACAGATCACAAAAAATATTAATAATTTTCATAATTGCTTCATTTATGTGTAAAACTTTCACCGCTGGTAAACTGAGTTCAGAAGTGGAAGTTTCATCTGATTTGGTCAACTATACTGTATTCTATATGTCAATTTTGTGATAAAAGTCTTTTATCACAATCTAGATGAAACGCTCTATAACTTGAAAGATGTTTTACTTCACTTTCTATCCCTCCTGCCAACTAATCTTAAGATTCTACCTCAAGCATACTTTTTCTCTGGACTTCATCTTTTCCATCAATAATAGGAAAAGTCGATATTAGATAGTTAATGAGGGCCTTTCCAGTGTAAGCATTACATATATTTTTAACAACTCTTCAAGTAGGAAAAGCTTCCACAGACTGAAGGCTGCAGTATCTGTGAAAATCCCAAATATGATGAAAATGTCCCAAATACGTCAATGAAACACCAAGTGGGATTTCAACTTCAATCAGTCACACTGTAATTGTTTTTGATATTAAAAAAAAACAAACTATAAGCTTGGTTATATAATTCAATATAGTGTAAAATATATGGTCAGGAAGATCCCCTGGAGAAGAAAATGGCAACCCACTCCATTACTCTTGCCTGGAAAATCCCATGGAGGGAGGAGCCTGGTAGGCTACAGTCCATGGGGTCACAAAGAGTAGGACATGACTGAGCGACTTCACTCACTCATAGTGTAAAATCTCCAGGGATGTTGTAAATTTTCACTAGGTTAAAAAATTTGAAAAGTCAATTTAGAAGTTTGAGATCACTGTGGATTTCACAATCCACATGATTATTTTATTAGCTGTTCCGTTATTGGAGATTTCACTAATATTAAAAGGATGCTTTTGATCCATATGATGGATTTCTTTTGTCCTTATTAAAGCTTAAATAAACAGGATTCTTAGGTAGGATATTTAAAGCAAAATCTCATTAAATTTTTCTGCCTGGAGAACAAAGCTAGGGAATCATTGGCAAGTTAACAGGGAAAAAGTTGGAAAATTACACAGATTTTAGGAAGATGGTACTCTTTTAAAGAGAGCCATTTAAAAATACGGAGCAGTCATTTTCAGGAAGAAAATTCAATATAAAGTTATCCTTTGCCCGCATCTCTCTCACACATGTCTCCTGCTGAACATCTAATTCTTGCTATCAGTATATTTAGTCATTTTGTGGTGCTGGTAACCACACTAAAACTCTAAATTCTTCCTGGGAACAAGAAGAGATCCAGAATGAGTTCATTCGTACACTAATGGAGGCAACCTCAGTTTTATTTTCAAGTGAATTTGTTGAGCTGATCACATCTCTCTCCAAATGGCAACAAAATGATCATTGGAGTTAATAGATCTATTTTCTGGTAAAAGTGAAATTGAAATTACATACCTTGATTTAAAGCTATCTGGTGGCATGAGTTCCAAAGTATGAGTTGGTCCATATAGGTTTACAACATATAATTTGATTGTTGGGTTCACTTGACCTGCCTTTGAGAAAATGAAAGTTGCAATGCAAATACATTAAGCATTAGAATATATTGAGAAAGAAAGAAAGAAAATGCATTTTGATTCTTTTTCAATTTTGTGTTAGAATGGGGAAAACGTTTAATTTCTCTGAAGTAGAAATGATTTTAAATTCAACAACTTGATTGCTTTCAATTGTTTTTGTAGATTGCTGCTTCTCAAGCATTTTAGTCAGACAATTAAAGGTGATAGAAAATCATGATGACTTTATTTATTAGGCAGTACTACTGTGTTCTTCCCCTAGAATGACACTAGAGTGGCTGGCTTTACAAAAAACTCACACTATAGGACGTGAAATGCAAAGGGAAGAGAGCTTCGTTAATTTAAAAGTAAGAAGAGGAAGAAGAAAGAAAAAAGAAAACATTAAATCCTGGTGCTTAAAATTCCACAATACCTAATTTATTCCATGCATTAGTCATCACATGTTTTCTTTTAAATTATAACGAATACTAAAATGAGGTGTAAATTCCCTTAGGATGTAGGATGGAGCAGATTGCCCTCACTATGCACCTAGCTTGAAGACTAGAAAAATAGTGGTAAGAAACTATAATTTGAGTCTATTAAATCAAAATTTGTGAAATAGTTACTAGGCTGTATAGCAGTTAGTATGTTTCTGGCTCCTCTTGTGTGTTAAAGCACCACATGAATTATCTTATTGTATGTTCCTACTACAGTCCTAAGACCTACTTAAAACCATTTCCCAGATGGAGAAGCTAACCAAATTGTTCAAGGTGAAGCATCCAATAACTAAGGGAACCAGTATTTAACCCCAGGATGCTCTTGACTGCTCTAGTTTTGCTTCAGTTCATTCCTAGGCAATCATCATCTAAGTGAACTTTTAGGGAGCAGACCTGGGAACTTACATCAATGTATCACAAGTATGTTGGATGAATGAATGAAAGAATGTTTGTATGAATAAATAATTAATAGAATCAACTGACTACTTGTAGATCAATGTGTTTCTAAAAAACACACAATACCATCATTGTGGTCTAGCTGCTTTGTGAAGAGAAGACCACATGAGATATACAAAGAAGGACGAGGAAATTAAAAGTGAGCTGAATTAAAAGACCTGACCTTATTATACTCTAAGGAGAATAATAGAGCTGATTTAAAGATAATGAAGATTCACATTCAAGGAATTGGTACTAACAAAACCCAGAGTTAAATTAGGACCAGAAGCAACATGATGTGTTCCACCAACAATCAGTAATAGCTCCTCAAGAATATCTTGTTAACTTATTAAAAATAAGGAGCATGGAGGGGAGGGAGGAGGGATGAATAGATGAAGAAACAGAGGATTTGTAGAGCAGAGAAAAATACTCTGTATCTTTCATTACACATCCGTCCAAATCCACAGAATACATGAGCCAAGGTTGAACCATAATGCAAACTCTGAACTTCGTGTGAGTATAATGTGTCAATGGAGCTTCATCAGTTGTATCAAACGTACAACCCTAGTGGGGGATGCTGAGTGGCAGAAGGGGATATATACGGCACAAATATCTTCCTTCCCCTCAAGTTTGTTGTGAATCTTATACTGCTCTGAAAAAAGGAAGTCTTCATTTAAAAAAAGTGACTAGTACATCTGTGGACGTGTATCGCACAGAAGTCAGGAGTTTGATCCAAAGAAAGGAGTCTGGTAAAGCTTTCATTTTAGAAATGTGGTGACCATAAACAGAGATTATGAAAATGGTTCATATGATAAAGGGCTTCCTGGAAAATAAGCTATGAACTTGCCTCACAGAGAAGCCTCTGGTGTCAAATTTTGTAAAGCTCTTTATTCTAAAACTCTCCAGTGCCTAGGTTCCTCTGTCTTGAGCAATATACCCTTCTTCCTCCCTTAGGAACTCTTTTTCACATCACTTTTGTTTTAATTAAATTGCCATGTTCTGCCCTGAAAGTCTTGGTCTTTCTCTGTATTTTTTGAGTCTAATCATTTCTTTAGCTTGATCAAATAAGCTAAAATTTAGAGAAGGGACACAGTATTTAGCAATGTCATTCAAAACGCTATTCATTAGCCAGCAGAATAAATGAGAATTTTGTAAATACAAATTCATGGGCCCCAACTGGATTTATATTCATACCCAGAATCAGAATCTTGGGGTGTGGATCTAAGAACCTGGGATTTAACAAGATTCCTGGATAATCATAATTAATATGCAAATGTTAACAAAACACTGATATATTAATATGTGCATATATCTGCATATAGATAAATATTACTGCTCAGCAGTTATTAAAGGTGAACTTTCATGAAAATCATCCAGAGGTCCTGGAAAGCTTATTAAACCTATGATTGCTGAGCTCCACCTGCAGCATTTCTAATGTCTGGATGGGATGTGAGAATTTGCACTTCAAATAATTTCCCAGATGCGGCTGATACTACTAGTAAAAGGGCTACATTTCGAGAACTGGTTCAGTTTACAAATCAGAGAAACCTGGGTTCAAATTTTGACTGTTATTTACTGGATATGGACCTTGGATAGGACATGAAAGATTCTAAAGTATTATTTCATTTTATCAAAAATGAGACAATGTTTCTCTGAGAATATGTCACAGAAGTTTTGAGTCAAAATAGATTTTGTTTCTGTGGGAAACAACCATATCATACTTTTGTTATATGGACTAACAAAAACGATGATTTACAAAGGTGTCCAAAATAGTATACATTTACTTAAATAATTAACTCATGAATTAAATATAATGGTTAGACACTGATTTTTCTAGTTTTTTCTTTACTGTGTTTATATTTTTTAATCTTTCAGTAAACAGATTAAAGAAAATGACAAATTACATTAAATCTGATCAGTTTTTATGAACTCTTATCAATGATGCATAATTTTATGACATACTTTGTTGAAAATATACGTAGTTATTACCATATATTAAGGCAGTTTTGGAGAAGGCAATGGCAACCCACTCAAGTACTCTTGCCTGGAAAATCCCATGGACGGAGGAGCCTGGTAGGCTGCAGTCCATGGGGTCGCTAAGAGTTCGACACAACTGAGCGACTTCACTTTCACTTTTCACTTGTATGCATCAGAGACGGAAATGGCAACCCACTCCAGTGTTCTTGCCTGGAGAATCCCAGGGACGGGGGAGCCTGGTGGGCTGCCATCCATGGGGTCTCACAGAGTCGGACACGACTGAAGCGACTTAGCAGCAGCAGCAAGGCAGTTTTTTTTTTTTTTTTTCTGATCTATAAGACTGTAAGGATAACTGATATTCCAGTTAGCTTCCATGTGGCCAAAACCAAACATTAAGCTGTTTCTAAAATTCAGCTGTTTAGAATTCTATAATCTCAATTTGATTTCTTTCCATGGAGTTTTGAAATTAAGTGCACATTGCAAATGCACTTGTACCTTTTAATATTTGAATTGCTTCAATAGTTTGCAAATTAGAGGAGTTCATCTATTGGGCTTTTATAGTTAATTTGCTACAAAGACTGAAAATCCACAGAATCCTCCCTCTATGATTCTGAAACACAAACCTCAATAATAATTAACCTTATTTTACTGGCAACCAAATTGTCATTAAATGAGATAATGTTTTATTAAGAAGATTAACCTGAGGTTATTGAGATATAACTGTGTATCTTTTTTGTGCTGAATTGCTAATGATAGGGTATTTTATGAGTTCTGAATCATGCTGAATTAAGTAAAATACAAATATATTTGTTTAGTGTAAGTATTTCATTAGAAATCTGACCACATTGGGTATTTGCTGCACTCATTTTAATGTAGTTTAATTTGAAGCACAATTTAGTTGAATTCTATGCATTACTGAAAAGTCTAAATGACAACTTTTTGAAAGTTTATTGCATAAGTAAGAGCAAATCAAAATAACACATTTGTTAGTGGAAAAATTAACAAACACTTCTTTTTTAAACCAGAGTAGAAAATAAGGAGATTTTGAAAATTCAAGTAATAGACCCAAAATGATACTGAAGTTTATTCTGAGAACAGGATGAAAATACAAAACTAGTTTCTTTGAGCTCTGTTGCATTATGTATCTGCAGATATTTCTACTGACAACCACCTGAGGACTTGGAATTCTTTCTCTTTGACCACTATACTATATGTCTTGTCTTTATTTTTAATACTCCTTAATGGTAGTTATGAATACACTCAGGACCTTTATTATGTAACACACATCATGCATTAGATATGAGGCTTTCCAGGTGGTGCTAGTGGTCAAGAATCTGCCTGCCAATGCAGGAGATGCAAGAAGCACAAGTTGGATCCCCTGGACATATATAATTTATTGCATATATAGCACGTGTGGGGCTTCTCTGGTGGCTCAGTGGTAAAGAAGCCACTGTAAGACAGGAGATGTAGATTTGACCCCTGGGTAGGGAAAATCCCCTGGAGGAGGCCATGGCAACCCACTGCAATATTCTTGCCTGTAGAATCCCAAGGGCAGAGGAGCCTGTTGGGCTACAGTCTGCCGGGTCACTCAGAGTTGGACAGAACCAAAGCGACTGAGCATGCACACATAACATGTTTGATGCTGTCTATGAAAGTTACTCATACAGAGCTGAGTCATTTGTACTTAATGGAGCCACCAGAGCTCCACATCTATTTGTTAACTTGACAAGGAGATATTTTGATTGCAGCTACATCTTCTGAGATATAAGTTAACCTCTCATAGTTTTACAGAGAGAGAGACAGAATCAATAAATTTGAGTTATTTCTCTGTTCTCAAAATAACTATGACTTTTATAAAAGGACATAGCCTTTTAGAGCCTTATTTTGCCCATTTGTAAACCAGACGCAATTGTGAAGAGGGCCAAATAAAAAAAGTGAAAGGTCTTTATGAAAATATATAGCATATTATTAGCATACATGATTTACCCAATTAACACATAAACATTATTTTTATTTTATGCCTACTTACTATTAAGAAATAGTAATTAAATAATAACATAAATAACAACAAATTGTCTAGGTTTGTCAACCCAGAATCTTCTGATTTATTGCTAACGTATTTATATTATCTCAGATGTTTTTATATGTCCATTTGTTTTCCACAGACAATAAATTTTTTTTTTTTTTTTTTTTTTTAGACAATAAAATTTTAAGGCCTAGGAGTGTCCAAGTTCAAGCACCAAGTCTGTAACAGAGAAGGCAACTTGAAGATGCGGCTATGACATATGGCTTTTCTGTGAATCCTAAAATCCCCACTTCTCTTGGGAAATTAATTACAGAAAGTGGTCCCTTCCCTGGAGTTGATTTTATGCCCTTTTACATTGTCAGGTGAACTTTCATTATAATAAATCCAATGGGGTGAGAATATATTTCAGAAGTCTTTTCAGTTTTTTTTCTGATAAAAATAAAGGTGCAGGTATGTTGTACTGGCATAAGCTGTCATCCATAAAACGTGGGTAAATCTACAACTGGAGAAGACATAAGGATTTTACATGAAGTACCATACAAACGTCTTGGTAGATGTAATTATTTTGTTGCTACGTCAAACTGCCATATTTTCCTGAGGAGCGTTGAGTATATGTGTTTTCAGATCTATGCCCAGAAAATGGCCTAAAAATGATATTTCAAAACGGTGCAATCAGATTCTTCTCAATCCTGCTGCCTTCCATTGCAGCCAGTCAGTACACTGATATTACAGCCTACCGGAAGGAAGATGGGATGGGGAGAGAGAAAGCACAGAATCCCCATGAGCAGTCTTCTCATCCCTTTCAATATTCACTCCTTTCCTTCCACCTGTCCCCAGCAGTATTGTGGATGACAGGAATATCAGCAAAGTCACCTCTCCCTCTCACTGACCATGCCTTCATTGCAGGAGTAGAAAATGCATGTGATGCATAATTTTTCCAGTACTCTGCATAGCAGTTAAGGTAATGTATACATTTAAAGGTATACAGTCTATTGTACTTTGCAAATATAATGTACAACTCACTAAAGAAATGGCTTCTAAATAAAATCAACAGCCACCTCTTACCTCCTTAAGAGTTAAAATGTGTAAGCTGGAATTTAAAAGTTTTCTATAAGACATCTTTACATGACTAATGTCTAGGGCTACTTCACTTTTTCTTTTTTTTGTAAACAAGGAGAAAATGAACTTAAAAGCAAGAATGACATTAATTAAAAATGACATATAAGAGAAAAACCAATACACTCCAGATGTTTCTGCAGCCTCCTTTCAGAGGCCTTACCCAACACTTAAAAGTAGCTTTGCTGAATAAAAATATACCAAGAGACTCAAAAGGCAAATTGATTTATTCCCTTGTTACTGAGCATATACTCTGTGGCTGACCAAGGCTGACTTCAGGATATCAGAAGAGGGGTTTTTTTTCTAAACCTCCATGCTGAATATGACTTCTTTCTAGTTTCATGTGAGATGCAAAGGTTGGAGAAGGAAATGGCAACCCACTTCAGTACTCTTGCCTGGAAAATCCCATGGACGGAGGAGCCTGGTAGGCTACAGTCCATGAGGTCGCAAGGAGTCAGACACGACTGAGCGACTTCACCTCACATTAAAATATTTAAATACTTTTGAGGAAAAATGCTTATAATAAATTTTCATCAGGAGAACTCACTGTCACTCATTAAAAAGATTTCCATTATTTGTTCTTCAGTATCAGTTTGTTTTCCTAGAGGATATGGAAAGAATGGATGGGTGGAGTTGGGGCCAGTGGACTTAGCGTTAGGAATAAGAGAAATTGTGTTACTCATAAAAAAATAGTTTTGCTATCTGGGCAAGAGTTCCATATTCACTTCACACAATAAAACAATTCCAGCTATTCTAGCTATGCCTGGCTATGGCTCTGCCCAGCATTTTATAAAGTATGTTCCAGAGTATGCTCTGCCAAAAGAATACTGATGTTAATATTAACACTGATAAATTCTCTAGGCTCGGTCTATTCTTTATTGGTGATTCTTTATGTTTAGTCTATTTTTTAGTGAGATTCTTTATGTTTAGTCTATTCCTGACTGGAGATTCTTTATGCTTAGTCTACTTTTTATAGGAAATTTATAATACACATTAGCATACAGTATATTAACTGCTCTGAGAAATCATCTGAAAAAAACTAGATTTTTTTTAACCGAGAATTCCCATCTTATTTGACTGTGATACTCTTTGCTCCTTTATAATACCTATTAACAACTCACAGAATATACCTCGGAGAAACCTTTGCCCTGGCATCAGTGCTGACTCATGTTTTCTCACTCTCTTTTCAACTGTGAAAGTGAGAGATAAAGACTAGAGCATCAAAGGGAAAGAAATGAAGCAGAAGTTCCTGCAATCCAGAATCATCTTCACCTGTGCCTATACAAGCACAGTGGATAGACTATCGCATGAGCTTACAATTTTGAGTCTGTCGACAAGTAACGGGGTTTCTTTAATTCTCTGAAGACAACTTGTTTCTGAACCAAGAATACTATCAATCAACTCACTGGTACTGAGAGAAGGGGAACAAACTACCATTTCCACATGACTTACCTTAGGATATGGATACTGCTTTCCTTTGGGATACAAAGCTCCAGTAAACCGAGGGATAACCATGTTAGGCACCAAGGAATCATTTATCATTAGGAAGGCGAGCCTTTCTCCATCTGGTGACCACCAGTGGGCGATGTGAGACTGCAGAAGTTCCTCTAGAATAAATGAGTGTTAGTTTGAAACCAACTGTAGATGTGGGCTCATTGACCCACAAATGTCTGTCCTTGAAATCTCCAGTGTACATAAATATTTTCTACACAGTGTGGTGGATTTGATTCAATTTCATGGAGAATTCTCTATTTCCAGGTTACCCTTTCAGTCCCAGGAAAAACAGTTGCAAAGGAAGGAAAGAATAAAGCAGTGAAGTTAGGATTTCATGGATTGCCAGCAATTTGAACAGAGGTGAAAGCACAATGGAAGTAAAAAGAGTGAGAAGAGGAGAAGAGTAGTTGAAGACTGAAATATGACACTAACCATATCCGCGTCACCATTCATATTCGCATTCAGTCACATTTCCATCCTCTCATCATCAAACTAGTCGAATACCTGCAGATTCGTTAAACTATTTTAAACTCTAAGAAATAAAATTAAAAATATACTACATACCTTTGTGTGACCCCAGATCCACTATCCACTTTTATATATCTGATTTCTGGCCCAGGAAGTTAACTCATATGAACTCTATCAAAAGGGCTCCCATGTACTCTAGAGCATGGCCATTCAGGTGCTTTGGCAAGAGATTATAAGGAGACGAATAAAATGGCAGTATGTATTCCCTTGACTCTGTCCTGTAATGTCACCCAAGACTTGCTGTGCGTGTTAAATGATGCTACTCTCCCATCGATGCAGCCTCATCTACACAATTTTCTCCTTTTGTATTTGATAATGGCTCACTTCTGTTACCATAGAGGTCATCATTGCCTGGCTGCTATTAGTCTAGATTATAGTTCTGCTATTTATCTTTTTGTAAATAAATCCTTTTCAAATTATTGAATATGCTAACTCTTTTCCTTTTAAGACCCAGAAAAGAGATCTTCAAAATTAGATTATGAGACTAGATTGGAGATATATCTGTATCTATCTACATCTATATATTGATGTTTAATCTATATCTGTCTCTCTTTCTCTCTCTCTCTCTCTCTCTCTCTCTATATATATATATATATATATATATATATATATATATTATGTGATAATAACATTCCTTGAGGGAACTGGAGTATAGATAATCCATAGCAAGGGATGGAATCACAAATAATCAATTGTCACTGGTAACGACATAGGATGAAATGCAGCTAGAAAGGAAAAATGTTGGAAGGACAAGTGGTTGTGACCCTCAGTTGTTGCAACAAGGGCAACTGTAAAGACTGTGAGTTTTTACATGACCTCAGAGAGATTACATAGAAATAAACAGAAATTGAAATCATGACCACTAAATCAGGAAAATACAAAAGGTAGACATGACAACTTTGGTGTTCCTATCTTCCGTGGTGAGAGGTGCCACATCTGGTGGAAGGGCAGATGTGGCTGAGGTCCAAGTTGTGTTGCAGAGCTGAATCACAAACTATAGGTTGAACTCCACTTGTTTTTTAAAGCTGAGAGCAGTATTGGGGAAGTATTTGGAGTTGACACAGTATAAGAATGCTTAGGTAGATTTGGGCCAGTCTCATGAATAACCAGTTTTACAATGGAATGTTGGCTGAAGATTTTGAACCTCAAAATTTCCACAAATCTTCTTGCTGACTGAGGCAACCTCTACCCAAGGGAGCTAGACCTGCTCTGCATAAAAGCAGAGTATAAAATGAATTCCTGTAAAGCTTATGAGTTGGCATCCCTAGGGAAGAGTAGGATATCTCTTATCAAGTGAGAGAAAATTTGTTGGGGTTGTATTTATTTAAAAGTTGAGAGGGCCTACACTTAATTTCTAACATAATCCCACAGTGATAAGAGAACAGACTCTGTATGATTTCAGTATCTTTAGACCATGAAATTTTTACACCTTGTTTTATGCTCCTGGATATGTTCCACTGCCCCTTGGTTTAGTCTATGGGAACTTGAATAGATTTTGTATGCTGCTATTGTGTGAAAATTATATAAACCTTAAGTATGTTGAATTAGTTCATAGTGCTTTTTCAGGTCTATTATATCCTTCTACTTTTCTGTTTTTCATTCTATTAATTTTTGAGAGTTTGATATTGAAACTCCAACTAAAAATCTTAATTTATCGACTTAAAATTAATTGTAATATATAGTGGAACTATATGTAACCTTATTCTGTATTTTCCAAGTCTTCTGTAAATGTGTCATCATATTCGCATAATTTTAAAAATTAAAAAAAATGTGTAGATGTCCTCGACTCTGGATTTTGAAGAACATCATAAACCACATTCACACATGTTGGCCAGTTTTGCTCCCAGGTTCCCTGGTGACTCAGATGGTAAAGAATCTGCCTGCAATGCAGGAGACCCAGGTTCAATCCCTGGGTCAGGAAGGTCCCTAGAGAAGGAAATGGCAATACATTCCAGTATTTTTCCCTGGAGAACTTCATGGACAGAGGAGCCTGGCAACTACAATCCATGGGGTCACAGAGTCAGACATGACTGACCAACTTTCACTTCACTTAAACCTGTAAAGCTGCCAGTTATGAGTAGAATCTGAGCAGGAGAAGGTTGTGTAGCATATCAGGGCCATGGTATAACCTTCTACCATCTTCACCTTGTGACCCAGCAGATATGATGGTGATATAAGCATCCATGGCAAACTGATTTTGTGTGCAGCTCCTGACAATTACTATACGACAATTGAACCACAGACATTATAAGGTTTACAGAAAGGCCATTTTCTCCTGTGCTGATAAATATTCCCCAACTCAAACGCAGCTCTCTATTGAACAATGGTTAAAAATAATTAGCCTGACCATGGGGTGTCAAGTGACGATGCAACCAAACGGCCAGTTGTAAACTGATTTTTATCTGATCCAGTGACCATAAAACTAAACATATACAGCTATATTCCACTATAAGATAGAAGGGGTTTATATGGAACTAGACCAGAACATATAGGTGAACTCTACATATAGGCATTCTCTACTTTATCCTCTTTCATTTCACATCTATGCTTCAGGGTGTGTTTTTTAACATAAGCTGGCAGAGGAGAAATAAATGCAAGTAGGGTTTATGAGCAGGTTGGCATGATGTACTTCAACACATTAGAATTGGACGGGCTCTGGTTCCCTTGTGGCTCAGCTGGTAAAGAATTTGCCTGCAATGCAGGAGACCTGGGTTTGATCCCTGGGTTGGGAAGATCCCCTGGAGAAGGGAAAGGCTACCCACTCCAATATTCTGGCCTAGAGAATTCCATGGACTGTATAGTCCATGGGGTGGCAAAAAGTCGGACACGACTGAGCGACTTTCACTTCACTGTACTATAATCTGATTCAGGAGTGATGTTAAAAGAGTATAATAAACATAAACTATCCCAGTAGGAAAGCTTTTGAACAAGATATATATTTTCCAGTTCTTGTGTAAGGGGACTTGGATTGAAGCATGGGGCCATCCAGACTTCTGCACAGGAACTAATAAGAGTCCACCTGATCAGGGATATAGAAAAGTAAAATTACAGAATTAGTGACAGGAAGCCTAGGGAAAGGTAAGTGTATGGACTTGTCAGGAGGTGTAAAAATGTAAACATTTGAAGATATTAGTGTCCAGCTTAGTGTCAATCAGAGCATATCCATAGCAGAGGAGGCTCTTAATGATCCAATCACAGTATGGCCACGAAGTGCTGTCAGTTTGCCACCATGACATGCCAATAATAGTGATCATTAATAAACTCTTCACATGGCATTATTCACCAGAAGGCCCAGTTGACTACCTGATGACAGGTGGACTACATGGAAACTCTTCCATCAAGAAAGGGTAGCATTGCTATTACAGAGATAGACACACAGTCTAGGTATAGTTGTGCCTTTAGTCCTATCAGTACTGCTATTCATGGATTTACAGAATAATTTATCCATTACCACAATAACTCACACTATGTCACATCCAAACAGCATCTATTTATAGCAAAAAGAGGAGCAATGGGCTCAAATGGGATTCACTGATTTCATCATGTCCCTCATTAGCTGTACATACCTGGCTTGACAGAATAGTAAAACAGCCTTCTCTATCTCAATTTTGGCACTATTTGTTTGACAATATTCTTGAAGTTGGGATGTTATCCTACAGATATTAGTGTCCTACTTAATGTCCACCTGAGTATATCCACAGCAGAGGAGGCTCTGTGTCCCTCCTGAATTACTAGGAAGCATGGATCTAGGTTAAGGAGTAAAAGTGTAATGTTCTCTTTCACTATCACACCAGTAATCCATTGGGCACATTCTGTTTCTTATTCTCATGATAATAGGCTTGGTGGGTTTCGAAATCCTCATGCCCAAGGGAGGATTGCCTCCAACAAGGAACAAAGCCATAATTCTGTTCCTCTGAATTGAAAACTGAAATTTCTCTCTGACCATTTTGGGCTCAGTATGACTGGGGGCAAAAAAACTGACAGAAAACATAGTCACTGTGCTGGGTCCAATGATTAATCTCATTGCCAGGAAGATAATGCGCCTTTACTAGACAAAGGAGGACAAGGAAGAATCTATTTGGAATTTAGCAGATTCACAAGTATTCTCTGATATAATTCCATCTAATTTTCCAATTCTACATTTCTATACTCCAATATCCATTTTAATGGAAAACTAAAATGGTTGCAACCTAATTAAGAAGAGGAAGCAAAGGAATAAGATTTGGCAGGAATAAAGTCTTGGTTTGATGCACCAGATAAATAACCTGTCTATTCCAAATGCTGGCAGAAGATAAAGGGGAAAAGGAATGAGTAGTTGAAGGTCCTATGATTACCAATTAAAGCCTTATGATAATTTTTTTTTTTCTTAATAGGGGCTGTTGCTGCTGCTAAGTCACTTCAGTCGTGTCCGACTCTGTGTGACCCCATAGATGGCAGCCCACCAGGCTCCCCCGTCCCTGGGATTCTCCAGGCAAGAACACTGGAGTGGGTTGCCATTTCCTTCTCCAATGCATGAAAGCGAAAAGTGAAAGTAAAGTCGCTCAGTCGTGTCCAACTCTTACAGACCCCATGGACTGCAGCCCACCAGGCTCCTCTGTCCATGGGATTTTCCAGGCAAGAGTACTGGAGTGGGGTACCATTGCCTTCTCCCTTAATAGGGGCATTTTCCCCAAAATCTTATATGAATAACACAAGTATTTGGCTGTAGCTTTCAATTTCATACGGGAATATTACAGGACTGTTATTGCTCTACAATGAAACGGTACCAGACGGGACTTGGTATGTGCTTATTTTGACACCACAAACTTTTCACTGGAAAAGAATATTCCCATGGTGCCTAGTTTAAGTATGGCCAATATGAAACCAGGCAAATCAAATAAAGAGAAAAGAAGTTAGTACATGGCATTTATTTCATTGGTTCCCACCCATGAAGTCATGTGGGTCTGGCTCTGTTCCTCAACCAAAGCTTATTGCTTCTAGAACTGTGAAAATTATACATTTCCCTCCTTCTAGGTCTTAGTAACAGCTGCCACATCTCTTCAGATTTTAATGGCTGAATTATTACTAGCCACAGCTTGTATATTCCTTGTCTTTTTTAAGTGGCTCCTTCATAGATAAAGCTGAATACTATTTTGATAGTATTTTTTTTCCCCAGTAGTGATTCTGACACTGATTTACTCAGGTAACTTAAAATTCAGATGAGGAGACATGAGTCATCCACATAACATACTGAAGAAAAAACATGCTAAATGACAATTGAGTGTTAACCTTAAGTCTTATGAGACTTGTAGGTACAGAGAGATGACAGTGTGTTGCCCCAAACCAACACTTAGGGTTTCTAAGAAACAGGTACTGTCCTGGGTGCTGAAGTATGTATACACAAGTACTTTTCAATGATAAGAAGGTCTTCAATTTGAGGGCACTATTCAACAGAAACTAGACACTGTCTGCTCTTATTTATTTTAGAGTGACTTATGCCAAAGTTTTTCCTCACAAAAATGCCAAAATAGCCAAGTAGTACAAAGAGTTATGTGACTTCCTTCAGGTATAAAAATAAAGCTAACCAAATAGAAAGAAGATAAATAAAAAAAATATTTAATATGAATTTGCTTAAAAGTCCTCTTGGACAAGGCAGTTCTTTAATTGCAACTCAGAGGGACTTTTACTCACGGATTTAAACTTCCTGTAATTATATCATACTATTTACAAACAATGCATTTTTACAAATCACATCCCATTCCATTTCATTGTCTCTATTATACTGATTTAGAAAATCTCACTGCTGAGCAGATGGAGTTTTCAACACATGTTGTTTTATATCATAAACACTTAAAAATATAGCCTAAACACAAAGCATTCACTGAAAACTAACTCATATATGATCATAGTGTCCAGATTAACATTTCTGAAAAGTAACCTGATTTATCCATTTGAGTTTATCAATTTACACAGGATTTCCAGAGGATGTTACTGACCTGTGGTTTGTGGGTTGACTTTTCCCCTTACTGTTTGTATCTTACTCTCAACTTTTTTGAAAATATTGTCTATGTTCAAAACCTCTTGCTTCCCATTTACACTTCCATCTGCTGAAAACCACCAATTGACTGATTTTGCTCTTATCAAATTCTGATAGCAAATCCAACAGCAACTTTGGAATCCTTAGCTGTTTTGACCTTGGTCTTAGCATCACTGTTTATCCTATGTTCCTCTGGCTTCCATAGCTGCATCTCTAATTTATTTTCCTTTTCTCTGTCACAGTTCAGTTTTACTGGGATTTAGTAAGAACTCAGTAACTATTTGTTGAATCAATGAATGGGCAAATGTGACTTCCTGTGTTTATGAAAAGGCACAAGTGAAGTGAAGATAGGCATTTCACATTGTTCTTACCAAATAACAAAAAATTAACAATCCCAGTTTGTTGACAAGAATATCGTTTACCTTGAATTTTTTTAATCTCATTTATTTATTCTTGCCATTCTTAGAGTCAATGCAAAAACTCTTTCTTCTATAAAACCCCTCTATATTTCCCCAGCCCATCAGACTTAACTTTACTTATGCATATATTTAATATATAGTTCTATTAGAAGACACTTGCTTCTTGGGAGGAAAGCTATGATATACCTAGACAACATATTAAAAAGCAAAGACATCACTTTGCCAACAAAGGTCTGTATAGTCAAAGTCTTTCCAGCAGTCATGTATATATGTGTGAGTTGGGCCATAAAGAAGGCTGAGGGCCAAAGAATTGATGCTTTCAAATTGTGGTGCTGGAGAAGACTCTTGAGAGTGCCTTGCACAGCAAGGAGATAAAACCAGCCAATCCTTAAGGAAATCAACCTTGACTATTCATTGAAAGGACTGATGCTGAAGCTGAAGCTCCAATACTTTGGTCACCTAATACAAAGAGCTGACTCATTGATGCTGGGAAAGACTGAAGGCAAAAGAAGAGGGAGGGAGAGGATGAGGTGGTTGGATAGCATCACTATTTAGTGATTTAGTAGACACGAACTTGGGCAAACTCTGGGATACAGTGAAGGACAGGGAGATCCACTGTGCTGCAGTCCATGGGGTCACAAAGAGTTGGACATGACTTAGTGACCGAACAACAATAGTTCTATTTCTATTTCTATTTTACCATGCTCCAGATGGTTCATTATATAATAGCTGTTTACAGTCTTTCACTTCACTAAGTTGGAAATATTCAAAACATAGAAACTCATATGCCTCATGATATTGCTCTCAGATAATGTCTGACAGATATATGTGTTCAATAACTGTTGAATTTCAAAGAAGGATTACTTTAAAATATGAGATTCTAAAATGTATTTGTAAATCATGTAGGCATAGTGAAAGTGAAGTTGCTCAGTCGTGTCCAACTCTTTGTGACCCCATGGACTGTAGCCTACCAGGCTCCTCTGTCCATGGGATTTTCCAGGCAAGAATACTGGAGTGGGTTGCCATTTCCTTCTCCAGGAGATCTTCCAAACCCAGGGATTGAACCTGGGTCTCCCACATTGTAGGCAGACACTTTACCATCTGAGCCACCAGGGAAGTCATGTAGACATATTAGTTCCATTATTCTATATGTTCAAATAATAGAACTTAAGAGTCATTTTTTTTTCTATTTAATAGATTGAATACTTCAGAGAAACTTTCAAGTTTGTAAATGTGGCAACTGTGAACTCTACCTTTTTTAACAAAACATTGATCTGATATTTTATTAGTTAATTGTGTCAATTTATATGAATAAGATTTGAGGTGCTTTGTGTAAATTATATTTAAAATGCTTCATTTTAGCACAAAGGTCTATTTTTATTCTGAATTTCACCAACTCTTTAAAACACATTATATTTTATTTGCTTTTACTTTCCCTAGGAATTGAATAATACTAGACATGAAAACAATTGCACTTTTTTTTTTTTTTTTTTTATAAATTTATTTATTTTAGTTGGGGGCCAATCACTTCACAACATTGCAATAGTTTTTGCCATACATTGACATGAATCAGCCATGGGTTTACATGTGTTCCCCCTCCTGGACCCCCCACCCACCTCCCTCCCCATCCCATCCTTCTGGATCATCCCATTGCCCCGGCCCTGAGCCCTTGCACTTTTAAAGACTCCACTTTAGTGACGGTGTTTGGAAGCAACAGCCACACTCACACATTGGCCTGGCCCTAAAAAATTAAGCCCTAAAAAATTAATGCACTTAAAATTTGTCTTAAAACATTTTATGATCTTTAATGTGACTCTTCTAAACTGTTTTTTCCTGTAATTATAGAAGGTACATTTCAATTTAAAAAAAAGTAAGTGGAAATGGTACATGTTACTTCCTGGGTTTCCCACACACACTAATTCATATTGTAGTTGATTTCTACAAAGTAATAAAAAAGAAATTTCCACACTAGAGTATCACACACATACTGTTAAAAATCATGCATGCTCAGTTGCCAGTTGTGTCTGACTATTTGCAACCCCATGGACTGTAGCCCACCATCCTCCTCTGTCCATGGGATTCTCCAGGCAAGAATACTAGAGTGGGTTGCCATTTCCTCCTCCAGGAAATCTTCTCGACCCAGGGATCAAACCAGTGTCTTCTGCACTGCAGGCAGATTCTTTACCACTGAGCCACCTGGGAAGCCCCCATTAAAGATCATATGCATTCCTAACAGAAAGTACTGTCTTTTCATGAGTATATTGAAGGGAAAAGAGAAGGTCTGGATTCTTGGAGCTGATGGCACACTGGACAAGTAAAATGATAGTCAGTTCAGTTCAATCACTCGGTCATTTCCAACTGAGTGATAGTAAGTTATATTATATTATTATTATGCTATTATTAAGGTCCATGTGGGACTCTTGAAGCATAGATTGGGAGTGGCAGGCAAAATGTTGAGGGAAATCTCAATGACATCTGAATTGCCTAACTCCCTCTGCCAGACCTTAATACAGATTCCCTTGGTAGGGTCCCTTCTCTTGGAAATGAAGCAAGAGTTGGGTAAGCCCATGGACAGTAGGGTTCAGAGTCTGGTTGATGAAACAGACCAGGGAAATCTAACACCTTATGTCCATACTATATATAATCCTTTAGAGCAGTGAAAGGCTTTCTACTGTAACAGATAGAGTAGCCTAGGATGAAGCACTGGCTTTGAAGACACGCATTCAAGCGCCAGCTCTGCCTTCATGAAGCTGAGGTCATGCCCAAGTTACCTATCCTCCCTGAGTCTTGGTTTCTTCAGTAAGTAATACACTAGGATTGTAAGAATTAACTCACACAGCATATCTGAAATTTCCTAGTATATGTAGAATATATGACCAAAGGTGTAACTTTAATTTGAATGGCAAAAACCATAATTTCCCCATTTCCCTGTTGTTGAAAAGTGTCAGACCTACTGTGTAGTCTTGAAGGTTTTTGTTACCCATTGGTCCTGCCTTTATCCAACACATTGTTCAGTTTCAGCCCCAAATATATAGGTTTCTATTCTCTAATTAAGAAAGTAACTCTATTTCTCAAGCAATGGTCTTTGATTTATCACCTTACAATTTCCTCAAATATGTAATTCCATAAACTACATGAAGCTTTCCCTAAAAGACAGAGGCCTGAATCATCTTGATCAATGGTCAATTCAGTACATTGTACATTAAGTTTACTCCCAGTTGATTCAAAATTTCTTCTGTGTAAAGGATCCTATTTTGTCACCCAGTGAGCATACCAGCCCACTGTGAAGCACCAGTGTTTCCACTAAATTATTCCTCTCCTGCTGAGTCAAGTGTTCCTTCAAATGTCTGTTCACTGTGTCTGCTACCACTATTTATTTACTAGTGATCCAACCAGAAGTCGAAGAATCATTCCTCACTTCAATTCATTTCATCCATTTAAACATTAAGATCTACCTATTTTACTGCCTCATCAATTTTAGAATCTTCTTTCTTTTTTACTGCTTTAACCCTAGTCCTATGGCTCATTCTCTCTTGATAGAACATAGGAAAAGACTTCTGGCTGTTCAACGGTTCTTTTCGCTATTCAATTCCAGCTTTATACTGTAGCTAAAATGATCTATTTATGAGGAAGATCTAATCTTGGCACTTCATTGCTTGAAAAGCTGTATAAGTTTCCCCATTTAATAGTGGAAAAATAATTGAAATCCCATTTTATTTTTAGGGTTACTGCCTCTTGGTTCTTGGTGACTTCCTTTTTCTCAAAATTTTTGCCTCAATAATACCATGCATAAGATCTATTTAACCTGAACAATATGTGTGTGAATTAATATACATATATATATATACATATGTCTTAAACATGGAATCATGTAAATCATAACCAGTCAAAATATGAGCAAATACAAAGATATGAAAGCATAAAGGCAATTTTGAGAGGAAATGAGGAGAAGAAATAGTGTTCTAAGTATTGCTCCAGAATGAACAGATTTTTCTTATAGATTATATAAAAATATGTCATTTATATGCTTTTGAAACTAAGTCTATTCAACTCACCTTCATATAACCAGTCAGCAATTCCATTAAAAATAATTCCTTCTTTTCCAGAAGATGTCAGTCGCAATGAACTACTCTTTATATCAGGTTGATAGTAGATATTATTTTCAAAAATGTAAATCTGGATCAGGAAACATGCAAACAAACCAAAACTATTAGGAAACATTTTTTTTACACTTTCATATTGCAGAATATTAGCTGAAGAACTAAGTATTTCATTACTTATTTGCTTTTAATTTGCTTTTATTTAATGCATATTTTTTCATTGCTTTCACTTATTAATGGCTCTTTCTCTCCCTATCATATCAATATCCAGTTATGATTTAGAAATTACATGCTACTAGGTATTGAAGTTTCTAAATCCACATTTTCAACAACAATGTTTGATCTACTTAATAATCTTTTTTCTCATAGCACAAAATTGATTTAGGTTTGAGGTAATATTTTGCATATTAAGCGACTAATCACACAGTCATGTCCAATTCTGTGCGATCCCATGGACTGTAGCCCACCAGGCTCCTCTGCCCATGGAATTCTCTAGGAAAGAGTACTTGAGTGGGTTGCCATTTCCTTCTCCAGGGGATCTTCCCTACCCAGGGATGGAAGCTGGGTCTCCTGCATTGCAGGCAGATTCTTTACTAACTGAGCTACTAGGGAAGCTACTATTTTGCATACTTAAGAGATTGATCCTGAAGAAGGAAATGGCAACCCACTCCAGTACTCTTGCCTGGAGAATTCCATGAACAGAGGAGCCTGGCAGGCTACAGTCCATGGGATCGCAAAGAGTCAGATATGACTAAGTGACTTTCACTTTTTCAAGAGATGGATAACTGTACTAGATACCATTTTGGTAACATCAAACTGCAAGAAAAACTTCAGGTTGGGGTCTTTTATCAAAAAAATACATTGGTAATCAATGAAATAATATTTAGAAAATCTCTCTTTCTATCCAGTTCAACTCACAGATCCATTGATGAAAGGAAATAATGACAAGATTCCTTCAAATTGTAATGTGGAACATACCTCCTTATGCCCCAAACTTTCCTGGTAATTCCTTCTTAAATAGGGCAGTAGTAATAATAACCTTGTGCTTGAGGATTCAGGAAAGAGTTTTAATATGAATACATTACAGATTCTTCCAAAATACTGGAAGTCTTTCAATAATATCAACATCATCATTAACGACAACAGCAGTCCCAACAATGGAACATCAGTAGAAATTAAACAGTATTTGTCCACACTTAAATATATGTCTTTACTAGAGAAAATTCAGGATAAACTTTTCTATAATTAAGTTTAAAATATTTTTAATGCCAAACATTTCAAACTGTTGGTCTATGTGATGATATAACTGTCACAAAACTATGTTTTATCCACATGTTTGGGTGAGTAGAATATTGTTCAGTGAAAAATAAATTGCTATTTAGATTGATATTCTTCTAAGAAGGTGAAAGATGGCCTAGTCCCTATCTGTTCCACCACGCTGTAGGATCATTACACGATTGTAGATAGGGCAAACAAAAGAATATCTGAAATAATTGTCTTGAGATCCTAGATTTTAATGATTGATGTGCACAATGATGAAGGCAATCTTAATAACCAGAATATTTTATTGATATTCTACTTTGATTCTGGTGAGCAAGCATTTAACAGTAAGTGTATTTAGTTAGGGCTTCTCTGGTGGCTCAGACTAAATCCACCAATATCTGTTGTTTATATTACAGGTGAGTATGCCAAGATAAGAATAAGAATTGTTGGGGGGGATGGAAATAATGGATGTTTAAACATGTGTTTTATAATCAGGCAGGCTAAATTTAAGATCCAGGTAACTTTGATAATTTGACTAAGCTTTCCAAATTTCAATCCTCTCATTTATAAGATGTGGATGTCTCACACCTACTTTAGGGAGCTGATGTGAAGAAGAAACGAGATGAATATAGAACATATAACACATGTAGCCATTACTAGAAGCAAGGCTGACTTCATCCAAGATAAATTGGTTCAACATCTTACACTTTCACAGGCACTGCATATTCTAAATCAAATTAAAACCTTTAGGGCTACACTTCAGCTGATGAATAAATTAACCCAAATTTTGACTGTTAGGATAATTATATTATGTTGACTATGTATTACGAATAGTTATAGCAGTAGTGGTAGTATTATTAGGAGGAGAGCAAGAGGTATTAGCAAATGATATTCACTGCTTTCACTTCATTTAGAAAGTTTTAAGTGATAAGACTATAAGAAATAAGCTTATTATTAAGGTATATGGGTCACACTTAGGCAAACGTTTGAGAACTATATCTCAGGTAACTTAAAACTGGATGGAAGTTGTTCTTTATGACTTTAACAACATCTCATAACTGAGAAATAACATTAACTTTATTATAGTCATCTAAAGGTTAACCTTTACATAAACACATACTACCCCCCTTTGCCTTTCCACAAACAGTATATGACATAGACACACAAAATCATTTTTAGGTGGAGGGAATCCTCTTTTTGTACCAGAATCTTCTATCAGTACTTGAAGTAAATAGAAATTCAGATTATCCACACCCAGACCATATAAGCACATGTGACTATTACCAAAAGTAAGGGTGATTTAACCCAATGTAATATTGCTCCAAATTCTCAGCTTTTTGAAGGGAACAAACTCTAAGTCAAAATAATTAATAAAACCTCCATGATTTCAGCAGATGTATAAATTATCCAAAACCATTGACCAGTAATTACACTTATATGTGAAGAAAAGATTGGATGATATTCAAAATCCGTATGAAATTGACATCTGCTTCAATGTAGAAGAACAAGCAATATGGAATTAGAATTTTAATAACCATTTGCTAGAAGCTGCAATACCAGGGGATATCTCTAATATCTTTCATCTGTGGACAAAAATTAGTGGCTGGCTTTATGAAAATGTACTTTTATAATATTCTAAACCTTTTAAAATTATCAAAGTTTTTTCCTTGAATTATATTAGTTTCAAATAATATCACAAATTCTCATCACTATCTTAGCAATATAGGAGCTGCAAATACTCCCACGTACTACTTGGGCCCATTAATGAAACTAAACTATATCCAAAAGACAATCATCAAGGGCTGTGACTAAATTTAAACCACATTGAAAATATGACAAATACTAATGTCATTTATCCTAATACTATTGATTAAATTATCATAATATTTTGATGCCTTTGATCAATTCTTTCAATAAGCCCCCTAAATAGTTGTTGTTCAGTCACTCAGACGTGTCTGACTCCATGACTCCATGGACTGCAGCATGCCAGGTTTCCCTGCCCTTCACCATCTCCAAGAGTTTGCTCAAACTCATGCCCATTGAGTTGGTCATGCCTATTTGACCAGTTAACTTTTCAGTTAACAGAGCAAGCCAGCTGTCCAGTTCTTCAAAATCTATGGTCTTAATACACTTACAAAATAATTCAAAATTGGTAAAGTCACCACAAAAGCAACAGGAATACAGTTGAAATGCTATGTGTAGAATCATGACAAAATGAGATGTATGCAATAAATGACCCAAGAAATTATTCTAATCAATACATTAATTGATATTACTCATCACCAAGTGATTAAACAAATATGTGTCTTTGTAGTGCAGGAGTCTTTAAGAGCTGATTTTCAATTTTCTGCCTTCTCTTCCCCGCTGCCACAACCCCAGTAACGCTTCAGTGATGGCTGTCCCAGACACCAGGATTTCTGGGTGAAGAGGTATGGAATAAATTCCTTCCCCATCCCAGCCAAATTGTGATGGACGTATGGCAAGAAATGAACATCTAAAGTTCACATGAAGTTAAAAATCATTAAGATTTTGAGTTTGAGAACAACCGCAATGTAAATTACCCTACTGTGGCTGATTTAATCCAAGACAATGCTTACTACAAACTTGTAAGAGCAGAGTGTTACAAACTTTCAGTCAATTTAATTGAAAAAGAATATCAGAATAAAACAGAAATATAATTGTTACATCTATTTTAGCTGAAATATTACTGAAAAGCCGATTAATTATTTATGATAATTTTAAATGAGAAAACTAGATCATTCAAAAAATCTCCATGTGTTGTAATAGTTTAAGAGAATCTATAGTTATAGCTGAGTTGGGATAGGATGGGGGTTGCCTTCTACTGTGGCTTGCTTTCTGGGAAAAATGTTGGAATTAATAAAATATCCTAGATAACACATATATATGTTCTGTATAAGTAAAATAAATTACTCAAACTCGTAAAAGTCAATTTGCAGTTTGTTGTTAGAAAGAACTCTAGCTAAGTATGCCTGGGTTATAAAAAAATTTTAATGTGTAGTCCTTGTCTCCAAGGAGATTACAATTTTATGTGAGAGACAGGTAGGTAAACTTCTAAAACCCAAAGGAGGAAAAACACATATTACAGGGCTTAGCCATGAGCACCAGGAGTCAGTGTGGGGGAAGTGGTTCATACAGACTTTTAAAGATCACTGAGTTTAAATTGTGTTATTAAAGGACAAAGAGTGATTCCATAGGACTGGGGAGGTGGAGAGGAAGAAACTCCAGGCTGAGGGGACAGAATGAGCTAAAGCCAAAACTGGACAACTATGGAAATGTTAAGGAGAACAGTTCTTTAAGATTCAAATATATTTCTATACACCTGTGGTTGCTCTAAAAGTTAAGATGGTGCCAAATCATAGAAGAACTTGAATACTAGACCAAAGTTTGAATTCTGCTTTTTTGGTAATTTACAGCATTAAGTTGTTTATAAACAGGTGAGTGATTAGGAGGTTACTTAGGAAAATGCTGTGCTGTGTTTAGTTGCTCAGTCGTCTTGACTCTTTGAGACCCCACGGACTGTACCCTTCCAGGATCCTCTGTCCATGAGGATTCTCTAGGCAAGAATACTGGAGTGGGTTGCCATGCCCTCCTCCAGGAGATCTTCCCAACACAGGAATCAAACCAGGGTTTCCTGCATGGCAGGCAGATTCTTTACTAGTTGTTACCTGGGAAGCCCACTTAGGAAAATAACTGTTGGCAATGAAAGAATGTAACGGGGAAATGAGAGACTGTAAAGGGGAAATGGTAGACGATAATTCAAATATTCTGCTTAATAGGGATGATAATTGTCAAATGGATGACAAATTGACATCATATGACAAATTGTCAAGAGACAACTTTCTGCTTATGTCTAAGATGTTGGCAAATTCTAGTGCCAATATTTAGTATGTTTTACTTGTATCCTGTTATGTTTCACTTTCCAGAGTCAATTCTAGAAGCTTTTAACACTAGGTCATAGGCAATTATAGGCAATTCTTATATTTTGCCCTGCCCTAAGAGAATGTGAACATTCACCAAACCATATCCTTGGCTCCTTTTGGCTCCTGGCCTATTAACCATACTCCAAATTGATTATATTTCCTGGTCCAATAGTAGCTCCAAAATTTGTGTGGAATCTTTGCCTTTCGTTTTGTCAAGAATAGATTTAATTTTTAAACATGCAAGTTTATAAATTTCTTAAATAATTTATATTAAGTTAAATATGTGTTATCAAAATGAGTTTAATGCAATGTTATTTTGGAATTAAATGGCACAAAAAAGATTTTGCAGTGATATGAAGTCATTAATAGAGAGAGATATTATCATTTTTCAATAAATAAAAATGTTTTGTCATAGGGACACTATTAAATCACATCATTATGCACATATCACTTTTTATCAGTTAGCCACCTTGAACACATACATATCTTTGTGCTGTACCAAATAAGTTAGATTTACAAAAGGCAGAGGTACCATAGATCAAATTGCCAACATCTGCTGAATCATCAAAAAAGAAAGAGAGTTCCAGAAAAAAACTACTCTGCTTTATTGACTACATCAAAGCCTTTGACTATGTAGATCACAACAAACTGGAAAATTCTTTAAGAGATGGGAATACCAGACCACCTGACCTGTCTCCTGAGAAATCTGTGTGCAAGTCAAGAAGCAACAGTTAGACCTGGACATGGAACAACAGACTGGTTCCAAAATGGGAAAGGAGTATGTCAAGGCTGTATATTGTCACCATCCTTATTTAACTTGTATGCAGAGTACATCATGAGAAATGCCAGGCTGGAGGAAGCACAAGCTGGAATCAAGATTGCTGGGAGAAATATCAATAAATTCAGATACACAGATTACACCACCCTTATGGCCAAAAATGAGGAGGAACTAAAGAACCTCTTGATGAAAGTGAAAGAGGAGAGTGAAAAAGTTGGCTTAAAACTCAACATTCAGAAAACTAAGACCATGGCATCTGGTCCCATCACTTCACGGCAAATAGATGGGGAAACAGTGGAAACAGTGACAGACTTTATTTTTAGGGGCTCCAAAATCACTGCAGATGGTGACTGCAGCCATGAAATTAAAAGATGCTTATTCCTTGGAAGAAAAACTATGACCAACGTAGACAGCATATTTAAAAGTAAAGACATTGCCAACAAAGGTCCATCTAGTCAAAGCTATGGTTTTTCCAGTAGTCATGTACTGATGTGAGAGTTGGACTATATATAAAGAAAGTTGAGCACCAAAGAATTGATGCTTTTGAACTGTGGTGCTGGAGAAGACTCTTAGGAGTCCCTTGGACTGCAAGGAGATCAAACCAGTCCGTCCTAAAGGAAATCAGTCCTCAATATTCATTGGAAGGACTGATGTTGAAGCTGAAACTCCAATACTTTGGCCACCTGATGCGAATAGCTGACTCATTGGAAGAGAACCTGATGCTGGGAAAGACTGAAGGCAGGAGGAAAAGGGGATGCCAGAGAATAATATGGATGATTGGATGGCATCACCGACTTGAAGGACGTGAATTTGAGCAAGCTCCAGGAGTTGGTGATGGACAGGGAACCCTGGTGTGCTGCAGTCCATGGGGTCACAAATAGTGGGACACGACTGAACAACTGAACTGTACTGAACAGAAGTTAAGAACCCTATCCAAGTAGGAGGTGGTGACTATATGTTGACCACAAGCACATAGAACCCAGAATGCTTGGAATCAGAAAGTTGATGGTTATGATTCCTGAAAGATCACCCTGTTGCCTTTATACAACCAGTCAGAAGAAAGTCCACAAGCTGCAACCCTCACACCAAATGTTGCCTTCAAAAACTGTTCCCTGAAAGCTATCAGGGAGTTCTGGTCTTTTGAGTATTAGCAGCCAATTCTATTTGCTTGGCATCCTATAAATAAATGCTATATTTTCCTTCCCAACAATTCAGTGTCAGTAGATTGGCTTTGCTGTGTGTTGGGTCAGCAAACACATTTGGTTTGGTAACACTAGTAAAGAGCAAAACTGGGTTTCTGATAAACAGATGTCTGTTTTTACTCTGGGCACTGTGAAAATGGTATTGTTCACAAGAATCAAGTCTGCATATTTATTGCATGTATGTTAAACAACGAAAATGAAAAAAATATGCAGAATTTTTATTAGTAATCATTATTCATTGAAAATGCTACCATAAAGATTATCAATATTTTACTGAAAGCCACAGTGTATCATTCAACTTTATAAAAATTCTGTTTCTTTAATTTGCCAGTATGTAATAAATTCTGAGTGCCCATTTATGTAATGCAAAGTAAAGCTATGAGCACAAGTTAAAGTTTGATTACCTCTGACATTTTGGCTTTGAATAAATCTGTCTGTCGCTTATAGAATACTGCTTTCATTTCTCTGCAGGAGTATCTCTGGGATAGAATAACTCACTCAAATCATTCATGTCACTTTTGCACCAGTACCTGACATTCTAGAGATAGAATCACTATCAGAGAACTCTCATCCCTTGACATTTGCAATTATTCATATGAGGAAGCCCTTTCAAAGAGTTCTTATTTCTTAAAACCTTTACAGAACATTACAGATTCTCAAAGAAGTGAAATATATCCCTTTGTCTTAGATTCATAATTAGGTAAGTCACTCCTCAGTTGCAAAGCACTTTTATTCATGGATTTTTTTTTTTTTTTTTTTAGGGGAAAAATGGATACCTGATAAAAGTTAGTAAACTATTGCTGAAAACCAACTCCATCAATGATTTGTAACAAAAGACTATCTTTTGGCTACATCAGTCCCTAAAACTCATTTAAGGTAAGAGAACACTGTATGATAAATTGATCATTTTGGAAATTGCTGAAAAATCAATTAAAAATACTTAATAAACTGGGATCCATTAAAGACAGTCAACATTATTACAATATTTTAAAACTTAAAATATTAATGTGCTGATTTATATGCATCAGAATGCTAGAGAATTGTATTGTCTAGCCATTGTGGATTCATTTCTTCTTCTACTCCAGTTTCTTTTTTATTGTTCTTTCACCATTCCATCATTCTTGTCATATTACCTTTTTTCTAGTCCTTCATTATATATCAAATATATAGCTGGAACTGTTTATATGCTAGACACTGTGCTAAGTTTTGAGGACAAAAAGCAAGATCTTATGATCTAACGTTCCACTCCAATACAAGCATACACAAAGTAATGTAGATGTGGCCAGTAAAGAAAAATAAAACCAAATGTATGAAGATATTAATTTAGTGACAAATGCTACGTCTAATATGTGTCATGGCAGTAGAACTTGAAAGTGAAAGTGAAGTCGCTCAGTTGTGTCTGACTCTTTGCAACCCCATGGACTGTAGCCTATCAGGCTCCTCCGTCAATGGAAAATAAAAATAAAAGCAAAAGTGTTGCAACCCCATGGACTGTAGCCTATCAGGCTCCTCCATCAATGGAAAATAAAAATAAAAGCAAAAGTGTAGAAAATGGGATTTCTATCAGAGAGACACGGGATCAAATCCTGGTAGGTTCTTTGTAAGACTGATGTAGCTGCCAGTTGCAGGATGGTAATCATATTTTTCTGTGGCATTGCAAACAAATGTTCCTAAAAAAAATCCTATGTTCAACAATGACTGACCCCTCATAGCTCCTGTTCATATCCCCTTCCTGGAATTCCACTTTTTTCATTGATTCTGAGAGCTTTCAGAAAGCTATTTAATGAATTCATTCTAGGTTGAAATGAATGTAAGTCCACATTGCTTGCTTACTTCTAGGAATCCTAATTTCTAGGTAACACATGACAGCTTAACAGTTAAGCCCTCATGGGTAAGAAAGCCCTTCGCTGTCGGTTATGCTGAAAGCATGCTGAATTAACCCCTCTTTCTTTCCAGTTCTCATCCATCCCAGGATTCACAAAAAGCATGCTGTATATACACTTTATTCACTGATATTAAAACAATTTGATTTTATATTTCTATTGTAACTCCTTGTATTTCAAATGAGACTCCAAAATTTTAAAAAGAGATTCCATGACAGAGGTTTGAGGGAGAGTGGGAGTAATTCTCATATGCTTATCAATGTGTCTGTACCTAATGCTTTCCAGTTTATGGGCATGTTGATAAGAAAACAAATTGAAAAATGCAGAAGGTGGAACAAGCCTTGGCTATCTCCCATGCACATTTTACCCACAGCTCTAGACTCTTTATTCCACTTCATGCAATTTCAAGGCATCCTTGATCACAAATGAAAAATATAGGCTTTTTTTCCAATACAAGAATATCCAAACATTTTTTATGCTCTCCTTCCAAAATACTAAATATCAATAAAATAACCATTAAAATCCAACCTAGTACTGAATGTCTGTGCCCAGAATTAATTTTATTTTAGATAATGTTTCTAAAAATTTAAATTTAATTGAGCTAATGATCAATGGACGATGAGGTTCATTTAAACTCAAGCATAACTTGGAATGCAGAGCAAAAATCATCTGAAATACTTCTTTGCTGTTTCTTTCTTCTTTTTCCCCTTGTGAAATTCTACAGAAATGATTATTTCTTGTGTTTCAGTTAGCTGTCTGCTACAATGGAGTATAACTAAACCTTATCTCTGATGTATGTGTAACTATAACATAATATACACTAATATCTTTTTATTTTGTGGAAGAAGTAATGTAAGAGGATGTTTAATAGAGTCATTTCTGATTCTTAGTAATGCATGTTTAGTGTTTGCGGTAGGTTATTCTCTGCTTCCCTCCCTTCAGTTCTCCTACTTGCATCCATCCAATAAAATGACAAAACAAACACTTTGTGTCACTCCTTTGTGGCTTTGTCCAATTAAAGTTTTCTCTTTATTTAGCATTTAATAAAGAATAAAAGTCAAATTATTACATTAAAATTCTAAGCAAATTGTACTGTTTAGGGTTTATGCACTAATCCACCTATAAGTCAATCTCTGCCCTAGTAAATTTCATTCACTTGCCTTCACATAGTACAATTTTGGTCTATATTTGTTTTATTTTCTTCTTTCTTGAAAAGACACTGACACACAATACAGAAAAATCTACCTTGAAATGAACATCAAGGTCCTTGTGAAGCAACACTTTTAAAAAATGCTGTCAGATGATGTTATACATTTCATATTTATTAAAGACACATATAATTATATATGGGGCTTCCCAAGTGCCAATGCAGGAGACGTGAGAGATACAGGTTTGATGCCCTGGAGGAGGGCATGGCAACCCACTCTAGTATTCTTGTTTGAAGAATCCCATGGACAGAGGAGCCTGGCAGGCTACAGTCCACAGGGTTGCATAGTCAGACACGACTGAAGCAACTTAATGCACACACACACACACACGTAAGTATATTTATTTGCTACTTGATGAAATATTTGTAAGTTTCTTAATGAAGAAAGTTTAAAGATGAAAGAAGATGGCAAGCTATGTGTATGGAGGTATACATGGAGGCATGAATTTTTACAGGTAACTCATTTACTCGCAATTTCACTACACTCCTACTGTGTACCATGTCTATGAGACAATGTTGACTGAGTCTTAGTCCTGTTGCTGATATATTCACAGTTTAAAATGAGAAAGATAAGAAAAACACTAATTAACAAAATACATGTCATTTCTATGATATATTGTTACATAAATTATTATTAGGGTGTGATGAAAGACACAAGACAGTTTGAATGTGATTGAGGAATAGGGAGGTCAGAAAAGGCTTCAGATGATGCATGACATTTGGCTGAACTTACAAGCTCAGGTGGATTTTGCTAGGCAGAGAAAGGGAAAACAAAATTCAAGTAGAGGAAATGGCGTGGAAAAAGGTGGGTTTAAATGATAAGATGTTGAAAACACAGTGTACAGAAAAAAGGTAGAAAGATAAGGAGGAAAATGACAAGACAATGAGACGTGTGTTAGAGGGTGAATGAAGCCAGACTATAGATAATGAATTACTGGAGAGCTGGAGAGAAGTTAGAGAAACATAAGGAGATAAGAATGCAATCTTTCTTAGCAATTACCATTTACTAGTTTGAATGACCATTCTGAAAAGAAGTTTCATCTAAAAACTGACTAGAATAATATTGGTTCATATGTAGAGATACAATGACAGGTAAAGTTTTTTGGGAAAATTTTTAATCATGATCATAGAATCTTTCGAGTCAATTTAAATAATTACCCTCTATTCTTGGAGAAGCAGGAAGTGGAATGAGATCTCAATGATCTCAATGATACTATACTATTAACTAAGGTCGGAGAAGGCAATGGCACCCACTCCAGTACTCTTGCCTGGAGAATCCTAGGGACGGCAGAGCCTGGTGAGCTGCCGTCTATGGGGTCGCACAGAGTCGGACACGACTGAAGCGACTTAGCATAGCATAGCATTAACTAAGGTATAGGCTATCTCAAACGGAACCTCCAAATAGCTTTCCTATATGGATCTCCTGATTCTACAAGTATTGATACAGTCGACAAACAGTATGATCCCTCTTAAAATCGACTCTTTTTCACATTAGCCTTTGGTGGGAGGTGGGTGTGTTTACAAGATCAATGCATATACTTCTTTAAAGTTAGAATAGTCAAAACAGAGACTACTAGTGATTGAAAATCAGATGCCCAGACAGATAGCAAGATGTTTTAACAGAAAACTCTAAATTCAGCCTCCAGAGATAACTTGATATCATAAGTCTTAAAGAGATATAGTATGATTCAGAAGCAATCGAAGAGTGTAATTCTAGGTGGGGAGGGGAGGGTCATGTTCTCTAGTGCATATACATTCTTGGGTTTAAATGGAGGATGGAATAAGACAAGGTAAAAAGACATGATGGCTTGACTTAAACTTTCAAAGCATATCCCTGAGTAAAAGAACTTTAAATAATAAGAAGGAGAAGGATGATCAAAAAGAGGAGGGCAAAAAAAAAAAGATGAAGACAAGAATGATAATTGATGAAATACACAAAGAATATACTTCCTCAATTCATTTAGGCTGCATAGGCTGCAAATCTGTTGTCCAGAATCCTTCATCACATAGTTCAAGCAAACAGATGTCTTGTAATATCCTTTATTCTACCAAAGAAGACCATCAAGCTTTGCACGGAACCCATCACTGCAGCAATTAAATCTCCTTGCTCCAAGGTTAG
Source organism: Giraffa tippelskirchi (assembly GCF_054371585.1). Lineage (NCBI taxonomy): Eukaryota > Metazoa > Chordata > Mammalia > Artiodactyla > Giraffidae > Giraffa > Giraffa tippelskirchi. Next base: position 127,792,650 of record NC_137277.1, on the reverse strand, counting down.
TGATCCTCACACAGACTTTATCAATGAAATCTCTCCAGTCATTTATTCCTGTTTGCATCAGACCACTCCAGATTTGATCTTTGGCCACTAACAATTGATCTTCCACCATGTCATCACCCCTATAAGAGCACTCAATACTCCTAGCCCTTTACCCTCTCAACCATCTATGCTCTTTTACTCTATATTTGAAAACTAGTAGAGCACTCCAAAACCAACCGATTTCTCTCTACTTTTTCCCTTATCTACGAGTCCCTTCTCCTTCTTTGCTATATCTGAACCTTGGTCTCCTTTGAGGATATTATTACCCAGAAGCCCTCTTTAATGACCCCTGTTTATCATCTCATACCTCAAGATGCTCTTTGCTCCTTTTTGTTCCTTTAGAACATAATTCTTCCACTCCATTATAAAAAATCCTTTTCATAGGAGGCTCATGCCATCCAGCTTTACCATTCATTGGCTCTTTAGTGTAGAAAAGTAATATTCTAAAACGCTAGTCATAAAAATACTACTTCTGATAGGCATTGTATGAAGAACAACAACAACAAAAAAAGACCATGACGTCTATGGAGGGATTCAGTAAATTATGGTGCATGAGCAAAATCTAGTCTGCCCCTGTTTTTGTATGACTCATGAGCCAAAAATGATTTCTGTAGACCAACATGTGTAATTAATTCGATGGCAGGAAACACTTGGAATCCTAAGTAAAAAGTTATCCCACAAAAAAAATTTCATTCATCTTATTGGTAGATGAGCATTATGAAACATTGTATTTAATTGTTTTTTTTTAATTACTTCAGGAGAATTTTCTGTCAACTTCTTTTCTGTCTTGTTATATAAAAACTTACATAATGCTCTTGATTTTGCCTCTTGTCCTTAAAACCAAAAATACTTATTATCTGGCCCTTTCATAGAAAAAAGTTTGCTGACCCTTCATTTGGGGTAAACAACTAAGAAATATTGAATTGAGCTGTATTAACAGTTTCTTCCTTCCTCCCTTCCTTTGTCTATCCCACCTTTTTTCCTTCTTTTACTTCCTCCTTCCTCCATCCTTTCTTCTTTTCTTTCTTTCTTTCCCTCTTTCTCTCTTTCTTTCTTTCTTTCTTCCTTTCTATTCAAGATTCTTCAGAGCTTTTGCTAATTTCATTGTGAAACACTGAGACCCACTGAGGTCCATATAAAGTTTCCTAAGTACATTTGACCATGATTAAAAAAAAAAAAAAATCAGACCATTTAGGAGGCAAAATATTCTGGGAAAAAACTTTTTTAAAATACAATTTAAAATGGGTCTTATATCTTAAATAAAAATTAACTGATGTGTGATCATTATTTGTATCCTTAAAGACCTATTATTTTCAGTTTTCAAACTGCAGTAACACTTCCGCAAGTTACAGGTCAAATTTTTGTCAGCAAAATTCAGTAGCAGTAACAAAACTCATCTTGAGAAATTAAACATCTAGAATTGATTAGAAAGAATTGACTGATTTAGAACAACACTTTCATATTATTCTTAAAAACAGGGTTTACAATCCACCAAATATTTAACCACCATAGCTTTCCAGGCAAGCTAAGTCAAGCCTTTTCTGTCCCAGCAGATCCTTTATTTTGTTTTTCTTCATCTTTTAGATTCTCTGATGCAATGATCCAAACATCCAGAGCAAATATATAAAATTTTTCCCCAAAGTCTTTTCAAATAACTTTCTTCTTTTGTAAAATCTCTTTTTATTTTGAGAATAAATGCACATTATTTTCAAACCCCTACTCCTCCAAAAAAAGAAAAACAACCATGATTCCAAAGAAATAAACCCACTATTTCTCTCATTAAAAAAATGCATGCATTCAACTAGCCTTATCTGCATGTTATTGTACTATAATTATTGCATATTTGTCCATAGTTTTCTTGATTTATCATCTTCTACTTTTAGACTTTAAATGTCTCAGCAGTTCTGTAATTTCACTCTAACCAGATTCTCTAGTGACTACCATAGCAGATTCTAAAGACAAACTACTTATTCTCTAAAAACTCTAGTGACTTTTTTTTTTCACAAGAAATGTTTTCTACATATTACTAACTTAATTCTTGAAGGTCTTCACCTTTTGGAGTAATATATGCTATCAGAACTGAATTCATGCTAACTGAATTACTTAATACATATTTTATTAACCATATAATTAAAACTGGATCAACCACCAAAAGAATATACCTTGGTTTTAGAAATAAAATCCATAAGAACTAGAGTCACAAAAACTTACAATGATTTAGAAAGAAGTTGAAACAATTATATATTGTTAATCACTTATAAGGCACCTTCAGAAAAACTGGTTTCAACTTTTAAAATGTAATAGGAACAAATATGTTTTATAAAATTAACATTTTCTTATGAATGCATGATTCTACTAATTCTCTGATTGAAGACAGTAAATAGACTAGCACATACCTCTACATTTTAAAATTACTTAACCAATAAGTTGATTTTTATTAGTCAACTAACAACTTGAAGTGCCTTGCATAAGTTACCATTGAGGAAATTAATAAGCTCATGTAAAATATAGAAATGCTATAAATGTACAGTTTTCTAAGCCCTCAGCCACTTTTATTGTTAACTGTTGTAAACAGCCTCACAGGTACATACATTATAACATCTCAAAACATATCATCATTTTTGCTTTTAACAGTAGTATGTTTTACACAGAAATTAAGAGATAATTTAGTGCTTGGTGTTTACTCATATGTGTAACATTTCCAATGTTCTGCTTTTCATTCCTGAAGATCTAAGTTTCCCTCTGGTATCATTCTTCTTCAAACTGAAGAAATTTCTTAAGCATCGATCTGGTGATCAGTTATTTTTCTTTTACCTGAAATTGCTTTCCTTTCACCTTGATTTTCCATGGTTTCTTATAGGAAGTCTGTAGGCATTCTAATTGTTGTCCCTCTATATGTTTTATATTGCAGTGTTTCTCTGGCACCTTCAACATTTTCTCTTTTTCTTCCGTTTTCAGTAGTTTGATTAATTTGTTCCCAAGATGGTCCTTTTGGGCTCCCGAGGTGGCTCAGTGGTAAAGAAGTCACTTGTCAATTCAAGAGATGAGGGTTCAATCCCTGGGCCAGGAAGATGCCCTGGAGAAGGGCATGGCAACTCACTCCAGTATTTTGCCTGGAAAATCCCATGGACAGGGGAGCCTGGTGGGCCACAGTCCATGCAGTTGCAGAGTTGGACACGACTTAGTGACTAAACAAAAACAACATGGTTCTTTTGGAATTTACTTTTTTTTCTTGAGGGATAGGAGGGGTATTACTGAACATCTTGAATATGTGAATTTATAATTTTTATTAAATTTTAGAATTTCTGGTTATCACTTCCTCAAATATTTTTCCTGCCTCATTCTCTTCTCCTTTTAAAATATCGGTTACCATAAAATTTGACTTTTTGCAGTTTTATTGCTAGTTTGTGAGGCTCTATTTTTTACTTTTTTTTAAACCTTCTCACTAACTTTTTCAGATTAAATGATTTCTACTGATCTGTATGTCACTGCTCTCTCATTTTATTCAGCTTTAAGTCTCATTCAGTTAAATTTTTTTAGGTGTTGTTTAGCAAATCTAAAATGTCCATTTAAATTTTTTAAAGATTTTTGTGTATATGTGTATAAAATATTTTATATATGATAGGTAGCTAAACAAATAAATAGAGAAGGAGATACACAGGTTTTGCATATTATATACATATCTATATATATACATTTATATATTTCTTTGCTGATATAGTCTATGTTTTCATTTCTTTATGCATTTATTTTTGAGACTCTCATGGAACACAGAAGGCAACTTTAAGGACCTTGCTTGAAAGTTCTATTCCTTCTTAGTCTCTGACAGTCATGGTCACCAACTGGCTCTTCCTCTTGCTCCTGTCTGAAAGAGAGAGGTTTACTTTCAAAGATTCAGCTCCCTACATGTCCACCTCTGCCTCAAATATCACTACTCTTAGGATAGAACCCTAAGGAAAACATACCAAATGAAGAGTTTGCACCTTGAGTGTCGCTTTACTATTATTTTTTGCTCCCTTCCAAAACTTGCTCACTTTTGCTCAGGCTCCAGAATGGTTCTCTTTTTTGTTTTTAATGTTTTGTCCAGAGTTTATAGTTGAATTTGCATGAGGACTATAAAAGTTCAATCTTACATATCAGGTTTGAGAAACCACTTATTCAACTTTAAATGGAGAATGCTCTGGACATGGAGGCTGAAAGAAATTTTCCAGTATAAAATTTATCATATTCGTGGTGTAATATATATAGTTTCTTTTTCAGAATGAATTCATTGGTATTGGGTAAGTAACATAATTTTTAAAGTTATAGTGGTTTAAATTTGATGAAAATTCTAGTTCTAAGAATGAAAAATCTGATATACTAATAGATATACATCTTATGCTTCCAGGGACAAGATAGGACTTGTTTTTTTTTTTTTAACCAGATTTAAAACTAGTTAGAATACAGTGTAAATTTTCCAAAGAAAAGTTACTTTGGAAAATATTCAATTTGGATAACATAAAAAGAAGTCTAAAATGAACTCGTTTACTTACTATCACTATTTACTATTAGTGAACAAGTTTATTTACTCTTAAAAACCAAACTTGGCTATGTTCACCCCATGTTCTTGCTTAGTTCTGGGTACATAAAGTATGATTATTAGAATAATTTTGAATGGATAGAGATTTGAGGATCAATTTTTAATATAATTACCTTCTATTCTTCCCCTTGTGGCTCACTTGGTAAAGAATCCGCCGGCAGAGCCGGAGACCTGGGTTTGATCCGTGGGTTGGGAAGATCTTTGGAAAAGGGAAAGGCTACCCACTCCAGTATTCTGGCCTGGAAAATTCCATGGACTATAGTAGTCCATGGAGTCGCAAAGAGTGGGACACGACTGAACGACTTGCATTTTCACGTTCACCTTCTAGTCTACTTTTCATATTAGCATACCTTAGAAACAAGACAGAAATATCCACGTTCTGAAAAAGTTATAACATTTCGCTTTTAGAAAGATCTATTACATTAGTTCCTCTTTTCACTAACGGAAAGAAACCCAGAGAAGTTCTGTTTCAACAAAACACAGAGAAAAGCTCAAAGAGCGTTCTGCCTTTGTTTTGCAGAGAGGGCATCACAGAGGCAGTGCAGACCGCTATCAGTGAGAGTGGCGCCACCTAGCCCCTCCCTCAGGAACTACACCCATGTGAGACAAGCCATCAGAGCTCTGAACAGTCTATGAGCAACTGTGCTTTATCTTGATTAACCTTGTGAATCCATTAGCACCTGGTAATTGCTTCTTCACTTGTGCCAATTCATCTTCTAAATAGGGGTTTCACAGTAACACTCTACTTTCCCACAGTACGTTAGCCGGTTAGTGACCAAAATCATTTAATATTCATATTCAGTATCAGCAACTTTTTTCTAACAAGTAGAATTGAAGATGCATGCCATGGTTGCTTTTCATTTGGCTTTATATATGTAATTCTTTTATGTCCTTCATTGTTTCTCAAATTTTAATTTCTCTTCTAACCATTAAAACAATATAATAACATCAAATATTTTTAAAGACTAAATCACTTATTATACTGCTACTCTAAACCAGGAGTTATTTTTTTACTAACATATATCTCCTTGATACATTTGTCCCTGATGAGGTTTCATACTGTAGCACAGGTGAAATCTCATTTTATATAACCATTCCTAACATACAGTACATTTATACATGTAATTTTGTTTTATTATGCATATCAATAAAAATGTATTTTATTTAAAAATAAGACAAGTTCACGAAAATACAATAAATTAAATAATATTAAAAGTCTCTCTCAAAACCCAGTTAGCTCTCAGGGCAAAACTACTCTTAAGAATGTCTTGTGAATTCTAGAAATATTTAAATTATATATATATATATATATAATTTAAATTGTATATATATAATTTATATATATAGTTAGTGTTGTTTTACTTACTACAATAATGAGCATATTCATTAATTTAATTAACTTTTATTAGTGGATGGTGGAGAAGGCAATGGCACCCACTCCAGCACTCTTGTCTGGAAAATCCCATGGACAGAGGAGCCTGGTGGGCTGCAGTCCATGGGGTCGCTAAGAGTCAGACACGACTGAGCGACTTCACTTTCACTTTTCACTTTCATGCATTGGAGAAGGAAATGGCAACCCACTCCAGGATTCTTGCCTGGAGAATCCCAAGGACGGCGGAGCCTGGTGGGCTGCCGTCTGTGGGGTCGCACAGAGTCGGACACGACTGAAGAGACTTAGCAGCAGCAGCAGCAGTGGATGGCACTGAATATCTGCATATGTGGAATGATCATACCAATTTTAATGGCTTCTTAATATTTTATATTTCATGCATCCTAATTTATTTTACTAGTCTCATAATGATGACTTATTTGTTTCTAGTCTTTTATTATTTTTTAATTATAAATAATATTACAGTAAATTTTCTGATGTCTTTAGACATAGGTACAATATATCCAAAGGTTAAATTCTATATTTAGAATGGATAGATACTATATATCTTATTGGATATAATCATGGCCCATTAAAAATGTGTGTTTGTGTATGTGTGTGTGTGGCTTATGTTTATTTTTGATTTCTAATTTAATTCCTTTATGTTCCAATTCCTTTGCTTGAATCCCATATTCTGTACTTATTGAGACTTTTTCTATGACCACTTTAAGTGCACTTAAAAATGCGTTGTATTCTGTAATTGTTGGGTACTGTGTCATGATTGATTGTGTTGATCAAATCTTTTATATCCTTACTGCTTTTCTATATTATTATATGGATTTTCCATAAGACTATATCTTTTATAAGACAAGCATTGAAATCACCAGGCAAAATTGTCAATTTGTCTCTTTCTCTGAGTTTCTGAAATCTGCTAAAGAGTATATTTGCTTTCAATTTTTTCCTGGCCCTGGAGAATTATTACTTCATGTTTCTTAGAGACAATAGTTTAGGTTGTGGTCAATTCATAGTATCATAAAATATAGAGTTTCTTTTCACATGTTCAGTATCTTTGTTGTTCTTAAGAAGGAGAGCAAGGGGAGAGTTCCTCTACCACATCACAGAAGGATACCTGGAATTATCTCTGACATGAGGAATCTTGACATCAATGTAGACCAGTTTGCTCAGAGAGTTCTCTTCATGCCATTTTATGAAAAAACAGCAAATCACTAGAATACTGAACTTTTCCTAATTGGAATCTTCATACCTCAGGGCTCGTATAGGATGGTTTCATATCTTATGATAAACACTACTATAATTATTAAAATTTTTATTTAGACTGTTAAGGGAGTTTGACTAGATAGTACTGTAGAATAACCGTGTATGGTTAAAAGTAATAATAATAGATACACAAGAGTTTAGCTGCAATGAAACAGAAAGAGTCTAATATTTAGAAACCTTCACTGATCATCATCTATGTTGCTATTCTATTCAAATGGTCTGCTTAGCAGGATCTGTTCAAAGTAGTCAGAACATTGGATTATGTATGGTCTAGATTTTTAGTTTAAAAATCTGCAATCCTAGAATGTCTCTAGCTCTAACACCATAATATATTATTTAATCCAACATTAGGAGCAGCATGAGACAAGAAGTGCCACAGAAATTGTTCTTTATGTTGGGAAACAAACAAATAGGGAAAAATGATACGGCTGTTGCATTTATCTTCTTATTACTAAATAACTCAAAATTGTATACATGTAAGTTAAGGGAAACATAGTGAGTTTTTATTACAGTGAATTTTTATGGTTATTCATCCTAGTTCAAATCTGCTGACAGATTTTATATTTATAGTTTATTTTTTTCAAAAGATGAGATATTTAGAAATAATGTATACATTATAAGTTTCTGTTATTAAAAGTATAAACAAAATAATTCAAGCATGTGATTCCATACAAGTCTACTTTATTTCCTTTCAAATTGAGAACTTCTGTATAGTCCAGAAGATGCTTTTAAATAATGGTCTAAATCTTGGTATATAACTCCAAAACTCAGCTGGTTGGTTACTGCTTCCAAGAAATTGCTCCATCATCTCAGAGAGGACTCACCCTTCAAGGTGAGATCCATGTTAGAATTTTCCTGTTGTAGGTGTTTCCAAAGGTGAGTATTCTCACCTTTAAGTCTATTTCCTTTGAGTTCCTAGAATAGATATTATGCCTTTTATACACCTAATAAGTAGCAAGTTCATAAGACCTAGTGAAAAGCTCTATAAAATTTTATAATTCATACTGGTTAAACCAAATGAAGCACTTTAAATCAGAGTAAAGACTACCACCTCCCCCCAGAAGAGATAAGTAAAATTTAGACGTTCTGTCATTAAAATTGGCACTTTATATATACAGTATTGATTTCCATTTGATTTTTCCAAATGTTGAAATAAAAACAGCATACATAAATGGTGTTCTCAAATAGCATACAGTCAACTGATGGTGTTCTTTTCTTGTTTTTAGTTATTGATATTATTATTAGGTATAAGTTTGGTAGTATTTCTAGTCACTCTCTAAGTCAAGGCTGGCCTCAATTATAACTGTCAGTATCTAACAATCTTCCATTTTCACATGCTAGCACAGGTTACAACATCTTCTCTAAGCAGTTTCTTTTTTATTATTTTCAATGGAAAATTCATGCTGCTAACTCCATAGCTCAATATACAGTTATACATTGCTATGAGAATTATAGAATTTGAACTCTTGCTTTCAGAGAGTTTGTTTACAGGCCAAGGCAGTCAAAGAGTTTGTTTACAGACCAAGGGAGTCATCAAAGTCAAGTCACCTCTTACTTAAAAAGTGACTTCTAATACTGCCAGTGCAAATCCTTTAAAAGCAATACAAGTATAGCTGACAGTATGTGAGGTGCTAAGTTTTCTCCTTACATTGAAATAAGCAACACTTAACTGGAAGAAAATAATCTGAAATATGTGCTCATAAAGGATAGGAATTTCATTTTCCATTTCTTTTGGAAATCTGCGAATTTGGTAGAAAAGTCATAAATATGCTGCTTAAATAATTAGAAGGCACTAAGAGATTTATACTGGATAGTAGTAGAAATTACTTTTCCTTTAAATTATATATTGTAATTACATAGTTCTCCACGTATACATTTACACTATTATCTTATTTTACTTATGTGAGAGGAGAAGGCAATGGCACCCCACTCCAGTACTCTTGCCTGGAAAATCCCATGGATGGAGGAGCCTGGTAGGCTACGGTCCATGGGGTCGCGAAGAGTCGGACACGATTGAGGGACTTCACTTTCCCTTTTCCCTTTCATGCATTGGAGAAGGAAATGGCAACCCACTCCAGTGTTCTTACCTGGAGAATCCCAGGGATGGCGGAGCCTGGTGGCCTGCCGTCTATGGGGTCGCACAGAGTCGGACACGACTGAAGCGACTTAGACTTAGACTTATGTGAGAATGTACTTCCTGTCACATTTGCCTACATGATATGCGTGGGTATGTGGGAGCGTGCGTTCAGTCACTCCAACCTGTCCAACTCTTTACGGCCCCGTGGACTGTAGCCAGCAAGTTTCCTCTGTCCATGGGATTTTCCAGGAAATACTGGAGTGGGTTGCCATTTCCCCCTCCAGGTTATCTTCCTGACCCAGGGATCGAACCTACATCTCCTGTGTTTCCTGGATTGCAGGCAGATTCTTTCCTTGCTGAGCCATCAGGGAACCCCTGCCAACATGATACATTAATGTAAACACGTACTTGAATACAATGCAAAAGTATCAGTCAAAATTCTTGAGATATTTTAAGGGTATTTTTGTTGTGATTTTTTTTAAACTCAATTATCCTATTTTGGTTCATCAGTTACCAATAGACAAAATATTGATTATAGAAAAATAGTAGCTTCTTGATACTGATTTTCCTTATCCCAAACTTGAAGTGAGACCCATTAGACCTTAGGTATATCTAGTACTAGAATGTAGTAAGCATCACTGCTTTTATTATCTCATGGAAGTAAAAACACAAACTAATTTTGTTTCAGATAAAATGAAAAAGTCATCTTGCCTTCACTTATTGCCACTAATGAAAATAAATTCCGTTTTTAAAAAGGTCCAACTTCATTTATATGAGAAAAGGTTATCACTCTAAACACTTGAAGATGTTATGGTGTAAATTTCCTGGAAGTTTTCCTGTACCAATGTACTCACTAGGAAAAAGCACCATATCACACACATCATAGCAAAAATTAACTTGAAATAGATGTTGTTTCACCTTCCCAGATGGCTCAGTGGGTAAAGAATTCACCTGCAATGCAGGAGACACAAGAGATGCAGGTTTGATCCCTGGATCGGGAAGATCCCCTGACGAAAGCATCACAACCCACTCTAGTATTCTTGCCTCGAGAATCCCATGGACGGAGAAGCCTGGCAGGCTATAATCCATGGGGTCACAAAGCTTCGGACACCACTGAAACGACACCACTGAAGTGACTGAGCGCACACACACACACACACACACACACACACAGACCTTGACTCTCAGTGGTTGCTTTTCTTTATTTATTTCTATGTTCCCTCTGGTATGCTGGTATGCTGGGACTCTAAACCACGACATTTTCCCGAATGTACATGACACCAGCAGCAGGGAGTGAATGTACGTAGGAGTATACACATGTATATCTTACATTTGTAAATGCTTATCGTATATCTTTTGAATATATCCTAATGATATTTAAAATGATCACTTTTATACTGGAGAAAAATAGATACTAGCATATGAAGCAAAATCGTGTTGATTTATAGTGGTGACCATGAGATCTCAACAACAAGTTTGAGAAATGCTACCTTACACCCTGCTTTTAAACCAAGAAGGATTGAGGTCATCCTGGAAAGTCAATAAAATAGTTCAAAATGTTTATTAATTAAAATGTAAGCAAGTTACACCAAAGAAATTGAAACTGTTCTAGAGGCAAAGAACCCTTGCTAATCACTTAAGATTTTAATACAATTTTAAGGTAAATATTTAGTAGGTAAAAATGCAGGTGATAGAAAATTTGATAGTTTTGTATTCGTATTTGGAAGGGCTTCTTTGGTGGCTCAGTGGTAAAGTATCTACCTGCCCAGTCTGAAAGATGAAAAGGAAAATGGAAATGGAAATGGTAATGGCAACCCACTCTAGGATTCTTGTCTGGGAAATCCCATGGACATAGGAGCCTGGCAGGCTACAGTCCAATGGGTTGCAAAGAATCAGACACCACTCAGCGACTAACCAACAGCAACAGTTTGTATTTGGAAAATTACCTAAACATGATGTTTTTTGGAAATATAAATAATAAAGTGCAGAAATGTGATTTCTCTAAATACCTAAGTTGTGATAAATTAAGTAACACACTGGATATATTTAAAGCTTTATGCCTTTGAAAGAACAGGTATGATGATTTTATTTTACCCTAAATAGACTGAAAGAAATACTAGCAGTATCTAATAAGGAGTCTATCTTATGTTGTGTTCTTATCACATGAAAAAGTAGAGAGCAGTAAAAATCTTTTGGAGGTGACAGATATGTTTATGTTGTTCACGGTGGTGATGCTTTCATGGTGTTTACTTATTTTCATCTCATCAAGTTTTATACATTAAATATGTAGTCTTTTGTATGTATTAAATGTAAAGTACAGCCTTTAGTATGCATAAATTTTTATTTGTATTCAGTAAAGTGGCTTAAATAAATTAGGGAGTCTAAATGATATTATTTGTAAAATGTATAGAAATACACATATAATTTATGTGCAATAAGTACTTTAATAAGTACTTTATAGTTTTTATTGCTCAACTGCAAGCAAAGTTTAAAACTTGATTTATTCATCTCTTAAATATATTGTTTTTTTATCAAATCAGTGCTAGATTATACTAATGGCCTCTAAGCCAAGCTCTCTGCCTTTAGTTACATACACTCTGTTACAAACTTTCCTGCCAAATGTGTCTTCTCATGTATGATATCTTTTCATATCATGCCATTCTCAAAACCTTCTTTGGCATTCCATTATCCATGGAGACAACAGTTAGTCTTTCATTAGTTTCTTATTAAATAAACCTTTTGCCTTGTGCTAAATGAATTTTTATGAAGAAGGAAGAGGGAATGGAAGATGAGGGAAAGACAGAAGAGAGAGAGAGAGAACAGAGACATTTAGCATATTCTTTATTCCATCTGCCCTGGAAATGACTATAGGTCAGTGGTGGAAGATAGCAATGTTTATAAATAATATAAAATATTTAAAATTTGAAGTAAAAAAGAAGAATTTTTGACTATTGAGGAGTAAGCAATTCACTTAGATGTAGACATATTGGGGAAAAAATTGTCAAAGAGGATGGAAAGTCTTGAACAAAGAGTTCTGATGAAAAGAAAACAATGGCTGGGTATAGAAAGGGAAATGTCTTAGAACATAAAGCAGCCCCATGTCACCCTCTGGAAATTACAGAGTTTAGTTCAGGTAGAGCAAAATCTGTGCTGTGTGCTGTGATGAAGTGTCAGGGATCAGATGATGTGACACCTTAGTCACCTCTTGTGAGTCACATCAGTGGCACTCTGTGTCACTTCAGTGACATTTCATAAGCTTGTGGCAGCTGTTAAGGATCTGCGTTATTCACCATACCTCTGCAGATGTGAATTAGAGTGGCTAGCCACTGAAGAAGAGATATTAGAAAATAAGCTGCAAAATGTTTTAGGGGAAAGATGATGAAATTCTGCACTAACTATGTTAATACATGAAAGGACAAGTGAGAATCAAATGAATAGGTATCATTTATTGAGTGCTTACTATGCTGTGATGGCTAATTTTATGTGTAGATTTGGCTAAGTTTTGGTGTCTCTTTGGTCAAACACTACTCCTGTTGTGAATGTAATTAAAAGGTATGATTAGCATTTATAATCAGTTCACTTTAACTAAGGAATAATATGGTTTGTCCTTTCTAATCAGTAGAAAACCTTAACAGCAAAAACAGGCTTCCCGAAGGAGGACTTCTGCCTCCGTTGTGCAGCTCAATATTGCGATACTAAATCTTATCAGAGTTTTCAGCTGACCAGACTGCAGCCATAATTGCATGGGTCAAGTTTCCTATCTCTCTCTCTGAATACACATACACATACATATGATACATACACATATACATGATTAATACTGTTTTCTGGAAATCAACTTGTGCATATGACCTATCTCATTTAAACTGAGAATAGCTATAATTTTCTTTCATTTTTAAAACAAGCAAGCTTAAAGCTTTAAACCTTCCATAAGTCACAAAATAAAAAACAGAGAATCTGAGGTTGAAGTGAGATTTTTTTTTCTAATTCTAAATAGCGTGTTTTAGTCAGTGAAATGTTTTTTCCTTCTTAGTCTCAAATTTAATTTGATTTTCAAAATCTTTCAATTCTTATGCTAGAATTATAGGTAAGTATAATTAACTTTTATATATGAATTTGTGTGTGTGTCAGTCACTCAGTCATGTCCGACTCTGTGACCCCATGGACTGTAGCCCACCAGGCTCCTCTGTCCAAGGGATTCTCCAGGCAAGAGTACTGGAGTGGGTTGCCATTTCCTTCTCTAATATGTGAATTTAGATGAATTCATATAATTATAGGAACTATATGAATTTTCAAAATGTTTTACAATGAGTGATTTTAACTTTTATATGACGAAGCTATTTTGAAAAGAAAAAGGTTATACCTTCTTAAGCCAGAATTCTTTTCAAAAGAATGACTAATATACCTTTTCCTGTTTCAGGATCCATTATTTCTTTCTATGATACATTTGTTCAACTAAAGTAATCTACTCACCACCTTTTGTAAATAATACATATTGTATTGGGTCAGATTCTTTCCCCATGTAGTTGGATCCATTAAAGTTGCTTTCCCCTACACCTAGTGCTACTAAAAAATTCTACATCCTTTAAATTCTAATTAAGACTTTCTTTATCTATGAATTATGCCTAACCTCTACCTCTCTTCTTTATGGCCAGGGGTTTATTTTACAGCAAATAAAATTAGAAACTGAGAATTAAAGATGAAAAATGAATTGTCCTTAATTTATACACTATAAGAATCATTTAAATTAATGGCAATGGCTCATATCTGATAAATCATATTGAAGAGTTTGTTGATGGCTTCAAATATTGACAAAGCCTGTCATTCACATGAAATGGACCATTAGCCATTTGTAGAGATAACTCTTTAATTATAATACATTGAATTTATGTTTACTTGCACAAAACATAACTTTATCACAAACTTTCCCAAATGACTTTGGAAAATGCCATTACACAGAACTTAACCTCATTTCTTCACAAATTTAGTGACATCAAAAGTCCTAAAGAAGTTAAAATTCAAGTGACAAAGTTTTTTATCTTTTAAAAACAATAAAATTAACACCTCTAAAATCCTATATGCCTGATACTTTTCAAAATACTTTGTATTAATACATTAAATATGATAGCATTATTAGTAAAGCACTGCTATTGTCAGCACTTTACAGATAAGGAGACTAAGGCATATGGAGATTAAGTAATATTCTCAAAGATAGTAATGTATGAGGATTCAATCACCTGCAAAATGACTCCCTTGAGAAGGTCTATGCTTTTTATAAACTTTTAGTACTTTTATGATTGTTTCAAATATGTTAAAGAATAATGAATCAATAACAAATATGAACCATTAAAGAAAATGCATGCAACTAATACTACTTCATTAAGAGTATGAAACTGTTCTTTTGTCATAAACTTTGGCGCAGAATTTTTCTCCTCTCAGACTTGGAGAACAAGAGTCATTTATAGATTTTTCTTAAGGACTCTCTAGTGCCACAAACATGAGGTTATCTTGAGTTTCTGTGTTCTGACATTTTGTGTGTTTAGAATCTGCCTCTGCCCTACGAACCAGCTCTCTTGTCAGCCGCAGAGGAAGGTGAGTAGGACTACAGAGACTGCCCACTTCACTGCTGCCCATGAACACATTGATTCTTGCCCTCTCTGAATCAGACCTGCATCGTTATCTCTAGCATATTCTGTGTACCTTCTGCTGCCACCTTCCAGGAATGTCATAATGGAATGGATCTAGAGATAGTCCTACATAGGAATATAAATATATTGTTTTAAATGTCTCTAAAATAGACACATGATAAAGACAAACATACTGCTTATAATCTATGGTATTAGAATTGTCAGGTAGTTAGAATAGAAAAAAATAAAAAGAGTCCAAGATGGCAGAACAATGCAGGTTGGGGGTGCCCACAAAAGTGGAAGTTGAGGACCTGAGTGAGAACCTCTGGTCCCGGGCATAAACAATCTGGTGAATACTTGAACCACCACCTATTTTTCACAAGATGTAACCCACAGGGAGGAGACTGAAACGATAAAAAGGGAAGCCAAGAGGAATCAGGACTGCTTCAGGGGTTGACCTGCACTTGTATCTTGGAAGCCACTGCCCTTTGCCCCTGCCTGCTTCCCAGTTGAGCTGTAATCGAGCTGTAACTATAACTAGTTTGTTGTTATGAATATGGTCTTCTGCCTTCTGTTTCATTGTTAAAAAGATTTGGAATGACAGACCTCTTGTAGCTCAAACAGGCAGGATTTTATTAAACATTACTTGGTATCTGAGGATGCTTTGATCAGACATCCATAAATGACCTCTCCCATTCAGGAGTTATTTCACTTGGTGTCTAATAAAACTTGTTTGCCCCCAAGTTTTAAGGCATCTTTTATCAGGTTTGCAATGGCTGCAAGGTTTTGAAGGCAGGGAGGCCAGCCTCAGGTGGTTGGGTGGAGCCTCTTGGACAACTATACCACTGACTGGGGTTCAGGTCCCACCCTTTAAGTTAACATTCCCAAGTCTATGTCTTCCTTCTTGTGGACATATAGATGGAATGCTTTCTCTAGGTTTGGCAACCTCAAAGCAGGTGCCTGGATTAAGGCCTGTTTTAGTGTAGCCTCTGCCTGAGTTTGAGGAGGTCCCCATGTCAATGGGATTACCTGACAGAATCACAGCAGTATTTTTTTCATTTTTAAATTACTACTTGTTGTCTTTAAAATAACTTAATCAACCATTTAGAGTGGATATGACAGTGAGTACACTGTTACATCGGATTTCTTTATAAAAATACAACCATAAAGATGCTTAAGCAGCTTCAAGTCTAATGTCTGGCAAATTTGCACATATTTTTCTCATTGTTATTGACAAACTTTTGTTTTAAAAAGTCTTAAAAACTTAATTATGTATTAAGATAGACCTAATAGGCACATCTAAGACATTGTCCTTCCCACATGGAAAACATCTGTAAAAGTTTATGTTAAGCCATTAGTCAACTCTTCTTATTTTCAAAGTCAGTATTACAGAGATTTGCTTTTGAATTTTAGAAATCAATTTCAAATCCAAGTTCATAGTTTTGTAAATTCGAAAAAAAAATCAAAATAACACATCAGAAGTAAGAACATATGATCCATTTTCTACATATTCAAACCAAACTAGTATAAAAATATCACTATCAAACTTGAATGAATATTAAGCAAAATTTAGAGAAAATTCTAGTTTTCAGTTACTTATTACAAAAGAAAAAGGAAACACTAACATTATACTAGGAAGGATAAAATCAATTCAACGTTTGGCTTTGTGTCAAGACAAAGGTGAAATTTATAAATATCAACCAAAGCTGACCATGAAAAAAGAGGATAGAACCTACAAATAATATTAGAAAACACGAAAAAATAAATACAGAAACAAATGTAAAGGTTAAAAAAACACTGAGAAGTTAAATGTATTATGATAAAAATTTGAAAATTTAGGTGAAATGGAATTTTATAAATGCATAGATTACCAAAACCTTAATCTTCCTGTCATAATAGAATAATTTTTTAAAAATCTTTCCACAAAAAAAGAAACTATCACACCATAACTAGACACATCTGTAGGTTAGCTAGTGCAAAAAGATTTTAATAAAATAAAAAGTATAGAAATTGGAATGAAGAAGCAATAATGTCATTATTAACAAAAATATGACAGCCTGGAAAAACTAGGTATTGGTGAGGATATGGAACAAAGGGAATTCTCACATTGTTGCTAGTAGGCATATAAACACACAAAAAATTTTATAAATCAGTTTGGCCATGTGTAGTACTTTTGAGCATGCTCAAGCCATGCAAAAAAGCAATACTAGTTCCTGAGCAGTCTGCCCTTAAAGTCTATATCCAGGCCTGCAAGAGACACGTACAAGAATATCATGAAGCTCAAACTGCTTTTACATCAATCATTCTCTTTTTGAGCTTGTGATAATTTCAAAATTATTTCAAATTATGATGATGAAAAAAATCTTCCCTTAAGAAAACACTGTCAACTGTAGACTTCTATCTTAAATAAATAAAATAAATAATATTTATTTAGAATAAATAAAACATTATGTAACTGGAATTTTGCAGAACTGGTCTTCATATTCTTGGGTACCTTCTGGGTTTCATTATCAACTAGCATTTCGATCACACATTACTCTATAAATTTTTACTTTTTAATTAATTGACAACATAATATTGGTACTGTTGGATATATTCTTAAGTTGGAGTATTAGATAAAAGATATTAAAGTAAATGGAAAACATCCATATAATAGGACAACTTTTACGAGACAGTGGCTTATGTAAGCATTTTCCATAGGGCCCTGGCTGACAGTGTTTGGTGCATATTAATGTCTGTACTTACCAGCTGCTGCCCTTGGACACCCCAGGCTGCGTACTGCAGGACAGAGTCCTCTACTTCTGGAGGATTTAACTCCCAAACTTCCCTTGAAAAAAGGTAAATATTTTTATATGAACCAATTGACACCTACACCTACAGTTCAGTTGGACAGTTGCTCATGGAAACCAGATGATCAAAGAACTTACCTAGTGTGTATATTGTAGATCACATACGAAGCAGTATACGAATAATGAAAAATCTGAAACAAAAAGAAGAGTTACACTTTGGAGTAAAGGCTCTATTTTAATGAGTATATATATGTTTTTGACTAAATTCTGGAAATGCAAAATTTGTTTTAGAGAGAATTCAAAATGTGATTCTTCATTACCTATAAAATAAAGTTCAAACTTTATTCAAGTTAGAATATCGAAACATCGATACCCAAGTGCTTTGGTATTTGGGTTCTACCCGGTTTTCCACTCTTATCATCCACTACTTCTCCTCACCTAGTCTATACTTCAGCTATATTAGATAAATTCTTTCTGTATATCCCAAATATCTTTTTTTAATTTATTTTTCTTAGGATATCCTAACTTCACTCAGATGAAAAATTTTCCTCCTTCCATTACAGCCTATCTATCTAGAGAATTTCTCTCTCTCAAAGTTTACTTTTGACTCTTAGGACATTTCACACCCTGTAGCACAAATTAGATAATATTTTAAGTGCTTGTTTCCTTTTCCCCCTGGAATCAGGTCCAGGTGTGTATTACCTTGGCATCCTCCATATTACCTTATATGGTATCATGTTTGCCTGCAACATGCAATCAATATTTGTTGAATAATGATTCTGGTGGGGAAAAAGCTCTTGCAAATGGAAGGGCTTGTGGAGACAAAATGGGATAACACCCCAAGGACTTCATAGAAATATCTGAAAAGTATATGTTAAATAATTGGTTGCAAGTATGTATCTTCAAGAGACATCTTATATCATCTTATAAAGAGTCCTGTTTGTTTCTAAAGGGCATCCTCCAAAGGATCACAGCTTCCGTGTTGAGGTGACATTAAGGACCATAGTGGATGATGCAAAGATATCCCTAAATTTTGGTTCTTACTAATTAAAGATGATGAAATAATGGAATATAGAGAAAATGAGGAAAATTGTAAAAGATAGGTCAGGGAGAGAGATGATAAGTATGTGACATTTTAATGAAATTATATTTTTCTAAGCTATATGGATCTAGTGAAGAAACTCTTTTCCACTTCTTAACTATATTGTTATATTATTATTTACAGGATTCATAGAGCTTATATTGATACTTTCATTTTTCAGCATATAATTATAAAAACTTCTCTTATCCTATAGTCGATGTACATTGCACAAATATAATACTGTCAATTCAAACTCCTTAGAAGTCAAATTATTATTTCTTCTCACTGCAATAATAATTTCAATTAAACATGATTGGCCACATATTTGGTAAATAAACACTAGTGTTCATTCTGTGCATTGAAATTACAATCCTCCAACAATTTGTTATATTATTGTGTTTCATAATGAAGTGTTTCCTCCATTTCTTTTGGAATAACTATTAACTCTGAGATCACCTTTACTATAGAGTCATAGAAGTGAAAAATATTTTTCCTGATGTCTATTTTGGCATTCATATTGTGTTCTATAAAAGTCCATATTTGACTACAAATTTTAAATCTTGAATTTACTACTATAGCTGACAAAGAGGTGAGAACTGTGACCACTTCAACATTTTGTTTTCCCATCTCAGAAAGTTCTGCTGCCAAAGTAAACTGCCAAGTCATTAAGTAGTCTTCAAATCAGACAAATGTTTCAATGATGTTATGGGTAGAAACAAACTATTCATTTCATCTGTTAATCTACCTAACACACTCTGCTTGAATTCTAGGTTCATATCCCTCTTGACAAAGAGTTCTTGTTCACTACTGTTTTAGTCAACGCAAGCCAAAATAATCACTGACACAAAACTGGATGGATATAACCATTGAATGTTGGTCTCTTTCTATCATATTTATATGATGTAGAGCTATAGAGGTTACGGACTCTTCTCAGTGTATGAATCCTAAGAACTTAGATGTCTTTCCAATGATGGGATTTAGAGAGAGAAATATATAAATTCACATTCTGCTTTGTAGTTCTTAGCCTGATACAGCATTTGTTTCTCTCAGCTGCTATGTTGAAATGGAAGATCACAATAAAGAATTTAACCCTCGCAGATGCAGAGAACAAACTAGCATTTGCCAGAGGAAGGAGGATCAGAGGATGAAGAAAACAGGGGAAAGGGATTAAGAGGTACAAACAACAAGTTATAAAATAAATAAGTCACGAGGATGTAATGTATACCACAGAGAATATAGTTAATAAGATTGTATATGCATAAACTATAAAAATATTGAATCACTATGTTGTACACCTGAAAGTGAAAGTCACTCAGTCGTGTCTGACTCTTTAAAACCACATGGATTATAGAGTCCCTGGAATTCTCCAGGCCAAAATACTGGAGTGGGTAGCCTTTTCCCTCTCCAGGGTATCTTCCCAACCCAGGGATTGACCCCAGGTCTCCCACATTGCAGGTGGATTCTTCATCAGCTGAGCCACAAGGGAAGCCCTGTACACCTGATGCTAATATAATATTGCAAGTGAACTATACTTTAATTTTAAAAAAAAGTTAATCCTACCTAACCTGCAAACACATAGCAAACACATCATAGAGATTGAGCCTCAACTATAGGTTCCCTACAAAGCCAACAGTTTGCAGTTTATAGGTAATTAGATCCTAACCCTTTTCTCCTGGCTTAGAACTCTTTCCACTAAATCCACTATCCTTGATGTGTATGTGTATGTGTGTGTGTGTGTGTGCACATACTCACAGAAGATCTCAAATACTTCTTGTTTTGTAATTTTCCATGACTAAATTGCATTATATGTCCACCACAGAATATAAATAGTACAAGGTAGGAGATGAACAGCGTTAGAGATAGACATTTCTTTATGTTTGTTTGCATAGTGTTACAGAGATTTTGAAAGGGGGAATTTTCAAGAAGGAATGAACTTAGTTTTATTGAATATCTACATTAAAGCACAGTGGAATTAATTCAGTCTGTGTTAATCTGCATCTCTCTCCTTGAATGGCATTTCCATTCCCTTTTTAAAAATGTATTTATTTTAATTGGAGGCTAATTACTTTACAATATTGGAATCAGCCATGGGTGTCCATGTGTTCCCCATCCTGAATCCCCATCCCGCATCCCTCCCCATCCCATCCCTCAGGGTTGTCCCAGTGCACCGGCCCTGAGCACCCTGTCTTACACATTGAACCTGGACTGGTGATCCATTTCACATATGGTAATATATAAGTTTCAATGCTATTCTCTCAAATCATCCCACCTTCACCTTCCCCACAGAGTCCAAAAGACTGTTCTTTACATCTGTGTCTCTTTTGCTGTCTTGCATATAGGGTCATCGTTACCATCTTTCTAAATTCTGTATGTATGCGTTAGTATACTGTATTGGTGTTTTTCTTTCTGACTTACTTCACTCTGTATAATAGGCTCCAGTTTCATACACCTCATTAGAACTGATTCAAATTCATTCTTTTTAATAGCTGAGTAATATTCCATTGCACATATGTACCACAGGTTTCTTATCCATTCGTCTTCTGATGGACATCTATGTTGCTTCCATGTCCTGGCTATTATAAACAGTGCTGCGATGAACATTGGGGTACACGTGTCTCTTTCAGTTCTGGTTTCCTTGGTGTGTATGGCCAGCAGTGGGATTGCTGGGTCATATGGCAGTTCTATTTCCAGTTTTTTCTATTCTTTTTTTTAACATTCTTCACTTCCTTTTATCATACATATCTATTCTATATTGGCTAGGAAGGTCTTGTTTTATGATGAGAAGATAAAATTGTAGTCTGTAAGGTTAGAAACGGTCTTTTTACTGTAATTATTGGCTGCTGTAAAATGAGGGCCAAGTTGAACATCTGATAAGATCCATGGGGACAAAGAAATTTTATGGTCAAAAATTACATATTCATCTCATCTCTGCAAATGATGTTCCACTGCTTGTTACAGAGTATGAATAGTTATGGCAAATGTAGTAGACGTGGGGCAAAATTGAGACATACTATGCAAAAATTTGATCAAATTTATACTCCTGGAAGCTGGACCTGACATGATATTCCATCTCCTGATATCAAAAGGTATTGGAAGGTACAGAAAATATAGGATCCCACAGACCAATCCTATCCCTATCATCTCTACATTGCTCTAGGAACTTATACAAGATTACTAAATGAGAATCATCATGAATGGTAAAAATGATTATTATTATGTGCTGTTATGGTCTATAGTCACCATGTACATTGAATTAGCAAATACTGAATGATTTCTCCTAGGAGAAATACAGGATTAAGTTCCTATGAGCCTCTGGTTAACATTTTCTTCAACCAATAAGTACCTAAGAATTTTTTTTTTCATGTGTTTCTTTTTAACTTGAAAAAGCTGCATCTAACACTGAATATTGTTCATTCATTAGCATTGAGCTCATAGCCAACGGTATTATAACTCATGTTTGAATGAAGCTTACCTAACTCATGTTCAGTTCAGTCACTCAGTCGTGTTCGACTCTTTACGACCCCATGGACTGCAGCATGCCAGGCCTCCCTGTCCACCACCAACTCCTGGAGTTTACTCAAACTCATCTCCATTGAGCAGGTGATGCCATCCAACCATTTCATCCTCTGTCATTCCCTTCTCCTCCCACCTGCAATCTTTCCTAGCATCAGGGTCTTTTCAAATGAGTCAGCTCTTCACATCAGGTGGCCAAAGTATTAGAGTTTCAGCTTCAACATTAGTCCTTCCAATGAATATTCAGGACTGATTTCCATTAGAATTTGGATCTCCTTGCTGCCCAAGGGACTCTCAAGAGTCTTCTCCAACACCACAGTTCAAAAGCATCAATTCTTCAGTGCTCAGCTTTCTTTATAGTCCAACTATCATCCATACATGACTACTGGAAAAACCATAGCCTTGACTAGACAGACCTTTGTTGACAAAGTAATGCCTCTGCTTTTTAATATGCTGTCTAGCTTGGTCATAGCTTTTCTTGCAAGGAGTAAGTGTCTTTTAATTTCACGGTTGCAGTCACCATCTGCAGTGATTTTGGAGCCTCCAAAAATAAACAGTGACACTGTTTCCACTGTTTTGCCATCTATTTGCCATGAAGTGATGGGACTGGATGCCACGATCATTTAGTTTTCTGAATGTTGAGTTTAAAGCTAAATTTTTCACTCTCCTCTTTCACTTATCAAGAGGTTCTTTAGTTCTTTACTTTCTGCATAAGGGTGGTATCATCTGCGTATCTGAGGTTATTGATATTTCTCCCGGCAATCTTGAGTTAAACGTGTGCTTCATCCAGCCTAGCGTTTCTCATGATGTACTCTGCATATAAGTTAAATGAGCAGGCTGACAGTATACAGCCTTGACATACTCCTTTCCCTATTTGGAACCAGTCTGTTGTTCCATGTCCAGTTATAACTGTTGCTTCCTGACCTGCATACAGGTTTGTCAAGAGGCAGGTCAAGTGGTCTGGTATTCCCATCTCTTTAAGAATTTTCCAGTTTGTTGTGATCCACACCGTCAAAGGCTTTGGCATAGTCAATAAAGCAGAAATAGATGTTTTTCTGGAACTCTCTTGCTTTTTTGATGATCCAGAGGATGTTGGCAATTTGATCTTTGGTTCCTCTGCCTTTTCTAAAATCAGCTTGAACACCTGGAAGTTCACAGTTCACGTATTGCTGAAGCCTGGCTTGCAGAATTTTGGGCATTACTTTACTAGCGTGTGAGATGAGTCCAATTGTGGGGTAGTTTGAGCATTCTTTGGCATTGCCTTTCTTTGGGATTGGAATGAAAACTGACCTTTTCCAGTCCTGTGGCCACTGCTAAGTTTTCCAAATTTGTTGTCATATTGAGTGCAGCACTTTCACAGCATCATCTTTCAGGATTTGAAATAGTTCAACTGGAATTCCATCACTAGCTTTGTTCGTAGTGATGCTTCCTAAGGCCCACTTGACTTCACATACCAGGATGTCTAGCTCTAGGTCAGTGATCACACCATTGCGATTATCTGGGTCATGAAGATCTTTTTTGTACAGTCCTAACTCATGTAATTTCTCTTTAAAACACATCATAGCCTTCTGGCACCTGGTAACACTGGACTGCACTTCAGCTCTATGCTTGGGAGCTGTTTAAACAGCAAAATCATGAAAAAAACCCCCACAAACACATGAAAATATAGCCCTAAAAGACCCTCAAAAGCACATTAATTTACAGTATGAAAGCTGGAAAATGAAGGCACTGCATCATCTTCTTTGATCTCACCTGGGAAAGTGCACATCAGGCATCACAAATATTTTGCTGTTTGGCACTTTCTTGAATGACTGTCAATGTGCAGCAAGTATGGATCCTGAAGTTACAAACTGAATTTAGAAAATAGGCATATTTGCAATTCCAGAATCCTTAAATATAGAAGACCAACTATATACATAACATAGACATAGCATGAGATATTACTGGAAGAAATAAGGAAAAAAGCAGGCATATTTAAGGCCTGCCAGAACACAAGAGGGCTTCCCAGGTGGCTCAATGGGTGAAGAATCTGCCTGCAATGCAGGAGACATGGATTTGATCCCTGAATTGGGAAGACACCCCGGAGAAGGAAACGGCAACCAACTTCAATATTATGGCCTGGAAAATACTATGGACAAAGAAGCCTGGAGGGCTATAGTTCATAGGGGTGCAAAGAGTCAGATATGACTGAAGCGATTGAGCACTCATGCATGCAGAAGCCAAAAAATGTATAAAAGTTATCCAGGGTAGTATTCATGCTCTACATGAAGGAAATGAAAACTAGCTACATCCATTCAGTTATCAAATGTCTAGTACACAATCTCTTTGACACAGTTTTGCACTTGGTAGCATTTTAAAAAATGATGATGATGATAACAGCCATTTTTAAAAAGAATGAAATA
Organism: Giraffa tippelskirchi; assembly: GCF_054371585.1. NCBI lineage: Eukaryota > Metazoa > Chordata > Mammalia > Artiodactyla > Giraffidae > Giraffa > Giraffa tippelskirchi. Next base: position 127,767,896 of record NC_137277.1, on the reverse strand, counting down.
CAAAAGAGTATTAGTTGACAACCTTTATTTATTCCTATATGTTGTCTGTCAGTTTATAAACATGTGTTGAATACTAATTATATGCAAGCACATAAGTCAAGTACCTTGCCAAATGCAAAAACTGTAATAAAAATGATCCCTGCCCACAACTCATTCATTTGGGGTGACAAAGTTAAGAAACATATTAGCATAAAGGGATCCAGTTGCAGGTCTTGGTTAAATTAGGACTTACAAATTATAAACCATAAGCTTTCCAAAATGAAATTAGTAATCTGTTTCAAGATGTGATCATAGAGAAGATAACGGCTGAGTTAGGCATAGAATGGACTAATATAATTATTGAATTGAGCACTTACTATATATTGGACACTGCCGAGCACTATACATATATTATTTATGTTTAAATCAATCTCAGAAAGTAGAAAGTGTAATTTATAATTCATAAGACAGGCTCTGGAAGCACTGAAAGTTTAAGTAAGAGACAGAGCCACAGTTTGCACCTACATCTGTCCGATTACAACTCATAATATGACTTAATCTCTCTGTACACTCTCTCAGGGACCTGAGACAGGAAGCATGATTCCAGTTTTGCAAAAGATTTATTTCTGAAAGACTTTTTAAGGCACCACCCAAAGATTTATGGACAAGAGTAGGCACGAATTAATTGTGATTATCACAGTTAAGAGGGATTTCATTGAAAGATGATCTAATATATCAGATTAAAATTATAAATCCCCTTCTGTTTTAGCTGTTTTTCAGATTTTTTTCTTGGAATACCAGTTATTACTTAAGACATCTATGGGGATTCATGTTAAAGAGAGTTACACTTACAAGAAAAAAGAACAGGGTGCTTTAGTAATTTATGCTTAGCAAAGGCTTAAATCTCTAGGTACCAAACCTCTGCACCGCAGTTAAACTGCCGAATTGGAATAAATAGCATGCATTTTCATGGCCTTGAGAATATTTAAAATAGGACTATGGATTTGCCATTAAATCAGACAGTTAGGAAAACTAAAGTGTGAGGAAGTAGGTCTCTGAATAAATAATATTAATTCTTGTAAAAAATGGCAGTGAAAGAAAAGACAATGTAGGCAACAAAGTGTTTGTTTCTCTTGGAAATAAGTGGTATGATGATGCCAAGTTTGTTCCAGGATAATGGACTAGTACCTTTTGTGATGAGTAAGGAGTGGTTCTGTTGTTGGAAATTTTATCTTTATTATTCAGTGAAGAACCAGACCATCAGGTAGGAAACTCTAGTGCAGTAAACAGGGTTCACAAAATTGCAAGATGCAGTTCTACAAAAATTCTTTTAAGACGCTGTATTAAAAAAAATCTTTGTGAACATTGTGAACAGCAAGTGCTGGTAGAAAGAGAAAATAAATATGGGAGGGTATTAAAGGTATAAGTAATATTTGTCATATTTTAGTCTCCTTTCCTTGGAGAAGGCAATGGCAACCCACTCCAGTACTCTTGCCTGGAAAATCCCATGGACAGAGGAGCCTGATAGGCTGCAGTCCATGGGGTCGCTAGGAGTTGGACAGGACTGAGCAACTTCCCTTTCACTTTTCACTTTCCTGCATTGGAGAAGGAAATGGCAACCCACTCCAGTGTTCTTGCCTGGAGAATCCCAGGGATGGGGGAGCCTGGTGGGCTGCCGTCTATGGGGTCGCACACAATCGGACACGACTGACGCGACTTAGCAGCAGAAGCAGCAGTCTCCTTTCCTTAGGCTTTAAGATTGACGTGAACACCCTGTGAAAGTGAAAGTTGCTCAATTGTGTCCCACTCTTTGTGACCCCATGGACTGTAGCCTGCAGGACTCCTCTGTTCATGGAATTCTCCAGGCCATAATACTGGAATGAGTAGCCAGTTCTCTTCTCCAGGGGATGCTCCAAAGCCAGGGATTGAGCCCAGGTCTCCCACATCGCTGCCAGACTCTTTACCATCTGAGCAACCAGGGAAGCCCATATACTACAAGGAACTCTACTCAATAATCTGTAATGACCTATATTGGAAAAAGACTCTAAAAAAGAGTGGATACGTGTATATGCATAACTGATTCACTTTGCTGTGTAGCAGAAACTAACAACACTGCAAATCAACTACATGCCAATAAAAATTAATTTTAAAAAACTTATATGTGTTGATAAGATCATTACTGACAGGTTTTACCACCTATGTCAGTGCTTCTTGGGATGGGCACACCCTAGATTTCCCTACTTTGAGATTTTCACTGATGTCATTACCCTTGATCCTCAATCTGAAAGTGGATAAAAATGTTTTCTGGGATTCACAGGTGGCTCAGTGGTTAAATAATCCACTGGTGAATGCAGAAGATTCAAGTTCAATCCCTGTGTCAGGAAGATTCCCTGGAAGAGGAAATGGCAACCCTCTCCAGTATTCTTGCCTGGAGAATTCAATGGACAGAGGAGCCTGGTGGGCTACATTCCATGGGTTCACAAAGAGATGGACATGACTGAGCATGCACATGCAAAAAAAACAAAAAAACAAAAAAAACTTTTTTTTCTATGTTTTATCCTTCAAGAAATTAAATAAAGAATCCTGTATACAAGAAAAAAGAAAACGAAAAAACAAACAAAAAAACTCCTTCTCCTCCAAGATAAACAACAAGTAAAACCGGGATTGGAACCAAAATCTTACACATTCCACACATGCAAGCATGTTTTAAAGTGTTACCACACAAAAGAACCATGTAAGATTCTTTCATTGTGTCATCTTTATGGTAAGTGGCAGACAGTAAAATACTCAAGAGGATGCTGCTAGAGGATGAGACTAAGTATAAATGATGCTAGAGAAGATGAAGTTTAGATGCTGTTTAAATTCAGCATTAATTTTGGCAAAACCTATATAAAATAAATAAAAATAAATTTACTAATTAAAAAAAGACAGACTATTTCTCAAAACCTAATTTAGTCATTCTGTTAGCCTAAAGGCATCATGATGTCATCATCACGTAGAATATATAGCAATATTTTTACTTTTTATTGTTTTATTTGAGTCTAGTAGGCTTCCCATTTGGAGAAAATAGGATACTGGGTTTTTTTTTTTTAGTATTCATAGTGCGTTCACTGAGTTGAAATACAGTACTGTCAGTGTAATATGAAAATAGACAACCTAATAAAAATATGTAGATAATTAATTTGATTAATAAGAGTAAATTAAATTTTCCTTGGTGGCTCAGATGGAGAAAGAATCTGCCTGCAATGCAGGAGACCAAGGTTGGATCCCTTGGTTGGGGTGATCCCCTGGAGAAGGGAATGGCAACCCACTTCAATATTCTTGTCTGGAGAATATCATGGACAAAGAAGCCTGGAGGGTTATAGTTCATAGGGTTGAAAAGAACTGAATATCACTGAAGTGACTGAGCACTCATGCATGCAGAACACAATAAATGTGTAAAAGTTATCCAGGGTAGAGTTCATGTTCTACATGAAGCAAATGAAAACTAGCTACAAAATTAGCTAATACTCCAGTATTCTTGCCTGGAGTATCCCATGGACAGAGTAGCCTGGCAGGCTATAGTCCAAGGGGTTGCAAAGAGTCAGACATATAAGTGACTGACACTTTCACTTTCAAACATGATTTCATCTAAAATATTTATTTTATATAAGAAATTTGGAAGGATTGATGTTGAAGCTGAAACTCCAATACTTTGGCCACCTGACGTGAAGAGCTGACTCATTTGAAAAGACCCTGATGCTGGGAAAGATTGAGGGCAGGAGGAGAAGGGGATGACAGAGGATGAGTTGGTTAGATGGCATCACCGACTCGATGGACATGGGTTTGGGTGGATTCCGGGAGTTGGTGATGGACAGGGAGGCCTGGCATGCTGTGGTTCATGGGGTTGCAAAGAGTCGGACACGACTGAGCGATTGAACTGAACTGAATGACTCAAGTCTTGAAAGCAGACAACAAAAATGACCCGGGCATCATTTTTCAATTTCATATAGGTCTGTTGTGCCCAGGATATAAACCTATGGCTTGCAAAGTAACAGCAACCAGCATGAAGAATATATTTCATTATACAACAAGATTGCTGAGTGAGAGAAAGAAACCATTTTCTGATATATTTCCTGTTAAAAACATTAACTGTTCATTATAACAATAAGTCCTAGAATTACTCTTATAATTTTATTCATGAGAAGTTGTCTATAATACAAAATTTCATTTCAAAGAAGCTCCCTGGCATCAGTTTTTAAATTATTCATATTTAGCAGGTAATTTTCACCATAATATACTGCTGACTAAAGTACCAACCTCATTGACAGTGCCACCTTTTGTAATAAAATATTTTCATATACCAGACCTTTCTATATTAATTCATGTGAATAAACTACTTTCAAACCACCTGACATTATACTATTTCCTATGTCCTAATATTAAACACAACTGGTTTGATAACCTGAATAGCACTTAAGGGTCAATTGCTGACAAGTAGTGCAAGCAGGTTTCAAATTGTATTATAAAGTACAAAATTTAAATATCATCTAAATACTCATACAATAGATTTCTCTCAAGCCTGTCAGTGAAGAAATAAATATATTGCAACAGGACTCAGGGAGGCCTGGTGTGCTGCAGTCCACGGGGTCGCAGAGAGTCAGACACAACTTGGCAACTGAACAACAACAACAACAATGTGAGAGACAAAAATCTCAAGCTGTTTCTACTTAGTACTGGAACTTGAAAAACAAGGATTAAAATAACTGGTTCAACAATATTTGAGGTATTTGCATGCCCTTGTTGACTGAACCAAGTATGCAGCATTGGAAATTAGTAATTTAATTCCCCAGCAACTTGATGAAAAGGTCCTTTTTTTATTTCAATGGAATCAAGTCCTAGCTTGTGTTTACTTGAGCAAGTTACTTAAATCTTTTGCTTTATTCATTAGGAAAATGGAGAAAGCAAAACATATCCAACTGTTTCCTTACAAAGATTATAAGACAAATTACAAGGAAACTATTTAGTTATCACATGAGGCTAAATCAAAACTCAAATCAAAATCAGGAAAATTCAAAATTATTGAAATTGAAATTTTAAAATTTAAGAAACCTCTCACTATCAAACAACCATAAAATTAATTGTATGTAATTCATACTACTTATTTTTTGTAACACCATAACCCCATAAATAATTGACTTGTTTGTTTTGAATAATTGCTAAAAATATAAGATAAAAAATTAAAAACATAATTTTAAAGAATATATTGTAATTTATGTAAGTATTTATATGTTAACAGCTATTTAGATGATCAAATTTTCACATAAACAAAATATTGAGATTATTTTCATTGGATATTTACATATATTCTTAGGATACATGCCGCAAAGTAATATTTGTAGGTCAGAAGATTTGCACATTTTACATTTTGCTTATTACCAAGTCATTTTCTAGAAAGATTAGAAATAATTTATAATGCTATGTGCTTTACAAGTATCTTATCTTTAATACCACAATAAAATAATATTACCCATTGTGCTGATTTAGATCGTTTGAATGGCAAAAACAAAAACAAATGTCATTATTTAGACTTGCAGCTAGATTATGATTAAGCCTGACTAGCTTGCCATATTGCTTTGTATTTTTCTTAAAGATTTGTATTTATTGGTGACTCACTTATTGTCTTTTCAAAGAGATTGCTGGTCTTTTCCTTGTTGATATCTAAAAGTTCTTTTTATATTACAAATTGAAAATATATTTTCATGCATGCAATAAATATTTTACCCAACTAAAGTTTGCCTTTTCTCTTTGTCTATGTATATTTTCTAAGTGAAGTGAAGTGAAGTCGCTCAGTCGTGTCTGACTCTTTGCAACCCCAGGGACTGTAGCCTACCAGGGTCCTCTGTCTATGGGATTTTCCAGGTAAGAGTACTGGAGTGGGTTGCCATTTTCTTCTCCACGGGATCTTCCCAACCCAGGGATTGAATCCAGATCTCCCGCATTGTGGGCATACGCTTTACCATCTGAACCACCAGGGAAGCCCTGGTATTTTCTAAAGAGAAATGTTAAATCTCTGTGTGATTATTTCTAAAAGCTATTTACTATTTCAGATCCTAGTCATGTGCCAAGAGAAGCTTCATTACCTCAACACTATAAACTTTAAACAGTTATTTCTCTAGTACTTCTAAAATCCATGATATCTTCTGTCCACCTAAAATTATTTTTGGTTTAAAGGGTAAAGTATAAATTCAGTTGTTTTCCTTTCCCCAATAAACAGGCAGTTCTCCAGTATAACTGATTTGTAATTTATCTTTTTACTTAATGTACATCTGAAATCCCTTCTATAACTTTGATCTTTTTTTCTGACTAGAATCATTACAATACAACTTTAAAATACATTTTAACATCCGAGGAAGTTAGTTCATTTCATCTTTTTTGTGACGTACATACACTCTAAATCTTGCCTATTTAAGTGCAGGTGTTAATCTGATTAAATTCCAGTTAAACTCCTGATTAAATTCTAGTTAAACCAAGAATAGGATTAACTGTTGTCAAATGGAAGGTTATTGTTTATTACTTTCAAAAAACTTGAGTCCATTTCTTAAAATATACTTTTATTGGTCATGAGCATAATTTACTTGCTCCTGTTTTAATTTAATATCTTCTATCATCATAAGCTTGCAGAGTAGTGTAATATGAAGACTGTCGGTTGGGTGTAAAAGTTTGTAGATTGTTTGGTTCAATACTTACTGTGAAACTTGAACAAGTGACATAACTTTGTCTTTTCATAGTGATAAATACATCTTCAAGAAGAATCAATGATTTTCTTAAGGATGGGATATAGGATAGAAAGACCAGAAATAATCCCTCATGCCAATAATCAATTATTCTATGACAAAGGAGGCAAGAATATACAATGGGGAAAAGACAGTCTCTGATAAGTGGTGCTAGGAAAACGAGAGCTACGTGCAAGAGAATGAAATTAGAACATTCTTTAACACCATGCACAAAGATAAAGTCAAAATGAAACAAAGACCTAAATGAAAGGCCACACACTATAAACTCTTAGAGGAACACATAAGTAGAACATTCTTTGACATAAATCACAGCAATATCTTTTTGGATCCTTCTCCTAGAGAAATGAGAATAAAAACCAAAATAAACAAATGGGACCTAATTAAACTAAAAAGCTTTTGCACAGCCAAAGAAACCATAAACAACACAAAAAGACAATCCTCATAATGGGAGAAAATATTTGTAAATATATTCACTGCAAGGGTTTAATCTCCAAAATATCTAAACAATTTATGCAGATCACTGTCAAAGAAACAAACAACTCAATCAAAAAATGGGTTGAAGATAAAAATAAATAGAAATTTCTACAAAGAAAACATACAGATGACAAAAAAAAACCACACATGAAAAGATGCTTGACATCAGTAATTATCATAAAAACGCAAATCAAAACTACAATGAGGTATCACCTCATATCAGTCAAAATGGCCATCATCAAGAAGCCTACAAACAATAAATGCTGGACAGGGTGTGGAGAAAAGGGAACCCTCCCACACTGTTGGGGGGAATTTAAATTGATACAACTATTATGAAGAATGATATGGAGGTTCCTTAAAAACCTAAAAATAGAACTAACATATGATCCTGCAATGCCACTCCTGGGCATCTGCGTCCATGCTAAATAGTTTCAGTCGTTTCTGTTTGTGATCCCATGGACTGTAGATCACCAGGCTCCTCTGTCCATGTGATCGTCCAGGCAAAAATAGTGGAGTGTGTTGCCATTTCCTTCTCCAGGGGATCTTCCCTACCCAGGAATCAAACCCACTTCTCTTATGTCTCCTGCATTGGTGAGCAGGTTCTTTACCACTAGCATCCCCTGGAAAGCCCCTCCTGGGCACATATCCATAGAAAACCATCATCAGAAAAGATACATGCAACCCAATGTTCACTGCAGCACTATTTAAAATAGCCAAGACATGGAAGCAACCTAAATGTTCATCAACAGAGGAATAGATAAAGAAGATGTGTATGTATCTACAATGGAATACTACTCAGCCATAAAAAAGAATGAAATGATGCTATTTGCAACAATATGAATGGCTCTAGAGATTATCATACTAGATGAATGATAATCAGTATCATTCAATGATAATGAATGATAATCATGAATGATAATCATGAATGATAATCATGAAGTAAGTGAGATAAAGACAAATATCATGTGATATCACATATGTGGAATCTAATGTTTAAAAATGATACAGTTGAACTTATTTACAAACTAGAATTAGACTCACAGATTTTGAAAATAAACTTACGGTTACAAAAGGGAAAAAATAGCAGGGAGGGACAAATAAGGATCTTGGGATTAATGTATACACACTACTATATATAAAGTAGATAACCAACAAGGACCTACTGTATAACACAGGAAACCCTACTTAATGTTCTGTAATAACCTATATGATTAAAATATCTGAAAAATAATGCATATGTATAGCTGAATCACTTTGCTGTACAGCTAAGACTAACACAATGTTGTTAAGCAACTATACTCCAATAACACTTTTTAAAAATTAAGGATAAGAAGTTACTGAAAGAGTTAACAGAGAACTCTTTTCAGAGTAAATGTTGTAGGCTGAAAATATTTGAGAATAGCCCTGGAATAAAAATATAGGCAGACATCCATAAAAATGAATGTGCTTTTATATGCTGCTTATAAAATTGACTTGAATTCTAAGCTATAAGGAAATATTTATTTTTCAACAGGAAACAACTTGAGACAAAATTGTGACATTAATATCTAAAGAAAGTTGTCACCCCACATAGCAAAGATAATGCTCCACTGATTTTCAATATAAAATCCCTTTGATCCCTCTATTTGTAACATTTCTGATGGCATTAAAATCAAATATATAAAGAATTGACTTTCATCTCAATCACTTCATGTATATCCATCTGGAAAAGTGGCCTATGCCAATTCGATTATTACTAAAAGCGGGACTTTCTCAATTGAACCAACTGAGCCTTCAAAATGACAAACAGATCATTTAGAAACCATCAGGTAGAGCAGGTACCAGAGCTGAAGGATCAACAATAGGCCTTTTCTCCCTCTTAGAAAGCTATATATGTATGAAATATAATACTTACAAAGGGGAGATAGTACATATGATTTATGCCCAAAATCAGATGATCAGGGCAAATTGCAAAAATCTAAAGTACGTGGATCTGTTTCCTTCACTTCTGTGCCCAATTTGGTTGACCCCAGAGTCTCAGTGCTGCACTTGGACTCATTAGTATCTTAATACAGTAAGTCTCCTACAGTATCTCCCCTACAAGCTCCATTCTAAGAGCATGTTCTTAAGTCCAATTAGTTTGTAAGTCCAAAAAAGTTAGCCTGCTACCCAACCAACACAATTGGCTATATAGTCCTGAACTGTAATATGTTTATAATACTTTTCACACAAAATAATACATTAAAAAATAAAACACAATAATAAAGAAAACATTTTAAATCTTACAGTACAGGACCTTGAAAAGTGCAGTACAACAGCCAACATACAGGGGCTGTCATTGAGTGAACAGGTAAGAAGGGTTAGTGACTGTGGGAGGAAGAGGAAGTGGGAGATGGTACACCTGAAAGATTGTCAGCAATAGGAGATGGAAAGCAAGCTGCAATTTCACTCACACCCAATGTTTATGGCACAGGTTCTGGTTCCTTGATGGATTTAATTCTATCTACCCTCTTGAACAAATGATGCAGGGAAGTCTGGGTAGTAGCATGTTCACATCTTTGAAGGCTTGTACATATGTAGGAGACTTACTATAATCCAAAGTATCCTTCCCCTCCCCTCTTTAAAAAAAGATGTCTTTGATGTTCAGATTTTTTTAAATTGGGGTATAGGTGGCTCAGTGGTAAAAATCCACATGCCAATGCAGGAGACTCAGGAGACACGGGTTCAACCCTTGGATCTGGAAGATCCCCTTTAGGAGGCGGAAAGACAACCTACTCCAGTATTCTTGCTTGAGAAATCCCATGAACAGAGTAGCCTGGTGGACTACAGTCCATGGGGTTGCCAAGTTGGACACCACTGAGCGACTGAGCACATACACACACATAGCTGCTTTACAAAGGTTAGTTGGGTTCTGTTGTACAATCAAGTGAGTCAGCTATATGTACACATATATCCCCTCCTTCTGGGATCTCGCTCTGACCCCCATCCCATCAATCTAGGTCACAAGAGAGCACTGAGTTCAAATCTTCTGAATCATAAAATCATTAGAAGAACTTTATAAAATTATGAATTCCAGGAAATCACCTAGGAGAGACCTTGAAATCTGTATTTTACTGTGTGACTCCAGTCATTCTTTTTGTCAGGCAGGTTTGGGAAATGCTATCCTACTCTATGAGAACTTCCATTTTTCAGAGGCAAGGTGAGTGAACAGAAAAACCAGGGGCTGCAGAAATTTCATTATAAAACATGAGAAAAGGGCTTCAGAGTCAGTGTTCTTCCCTAATATGAAGTCCATCATCCTGTTCAGTTCAGAGTACAATAGAGAAGTCATTCTTACAAGCAAATATACAAAGTTTTAAACTCATTTCCCAATGCAGTATCATGGGCAGAATCTAGGAGTACATAGGTATCAAATATCTTTCCTGGTTCAAAGAAAGCAGCAGCCAGGCTGAGGGTAATAAATACTTGGCAGCAGGTATTACACACTGAGTTGTAAAGAAAAATTACCCTTTTAGTTAACATTGAAGAAGATGATGCATTTTCTTTAACTTAAGTGTTATTCTTAATTGAGGCTTTGAACTTCTGAATTAGTTATAAGAACCCATATATAAGAAAACAACCACAGTTCTGACTGTGGAGGAAAATACCATGCGGAATTCCAGAAAGTATCAGAAGATATTGAACAACAAGTAGATGACAAAAAACTGGACAAAAGAAATATAATTTTCTCAATGACTTGGCTAAGGGACCTGATGTGCTATTAGAATTTATGCTTAGCAGCATACTACATTTAAATTCCAGGGAACTACATTTTGGACAGAGTGAGTTTAAGGCCCCATATGTGGAAAATAAGAATGATAATATGACCTACCTCATAGGCTTACTGTATAGATTAACTGTGATAATGGTTGTGAAGTTCTTAGTATATCTTAAGTATTCAATAAACATTATTATTACTGTTGATGTTGTTGTTGCCACAGTCGCTGCTGTTACTATGACGATATCATGTTTGAAATATTTATATGATTAATTATTAGGGTTTTTATTATTAACTTAATCTTTGCAAACTACATTTTTAATTATATAATTTTCAAATAAGTCAATTATCTAGATATTCTTAGACACATTTTGACTCCTAACAACTGCAATCAATATTACAGTGGCTGGAAGTGATCAGGATGATGAAGTGGGAGGAAGTGGTACTCACCTCCCGCCACTAACACATCAAAAATATATCTACATGTGGAACAATTTTCACTGAATACTAACACACTGGAAATATTCTGAATCCTGACTGAGTGGTGGTTATAATTCATTAAGAGGAGCATTTTAGATCTGGGCAATCTACTATTTATAAGATATACATCAATTAAAAAAAATAAGTTTAAAGCATCAGTGTCCATCAATGTCTCCCCATTGTTTACAGGAGGAAATCTAGATTTTTTTCAGAGCACTGACCTCAACAGCAATAAGTTCATTGTTTGTCTTCTACTCAATAATCCCCAGACTATAATCTCCCGGAGGTCAAGACCATGACTGTACCTTTCATTGCTGTAATCCCAACTCCTGGCACAGCCCCTGGCAAAGAGCAGATGCTCAATCTATACATATTTTAAATAAATTAATGATGACTAGTGGCTTTATCTTGTTCCAGTAGCAACACTTCTGAGTTCCACCCCTCAGCTACCTCCCAGAGGTTTCTGGCAGTTCCCTAGCACTGTCCAGTACTGGAGAGTAGCTTACCTCTGCCCCTCCTAGTTAAACCACAAGAGGCTCTCACCTGGACCCTTCTACAGCTTCCCAAATGCTCTCGCTGCCCACCTCTCTCCCTTCCCCTTCTCGACCCAGAAGCCTTGGAAGTGTTAATAGATAATTGTGAGATCAGTTCAGTTCAGTTGCTCAGTCGTGTCTGACTCTTTGCGACCCCATGGACTGCAACACACCAGGACTCCCTGTCCATCACCAGCTCCTGGAGTTTACTCAAACTTATGTCCACTGAGTCAGTGATACCATCCAACCATCTTATCCTCTGTTGTCCCCTTCTCCTCCCACCTGCAATCTTTCCCAGCATCAGGGTGTTTTTCAATGAGTCAGTTGTTGGCATTAGGTGGCCAAAGTATTGGAGTTTCAGCTTCAATATCAGTCCTTCCAATGTATATTCAGGACTGATTTCCTTTAGGATGGACTGGTTGGATCTCCTTGGAGTCCAAGGGACTCTTCAAGAGTCTTCTCCAATACCAGTTTAAAAGCATCAATTCTTCAGTGCTCAGCTTTCTTTATAGTCCAGCTCTCACATCCATACATGACTACCGGAAAAACCATAGCTTTGACTAGATAGACCTTTGTTGGCAAAGTAATGTCTCTGCTTTTTAATATGCTGTCTAGGTTGGTTATAGCTTTTCTTTCAAGGAGCAAGCATCTTTTAATCTCGTGGCTGCAGTCACCATCTGCAGTGATTTTGGAGCCCAAAAAATAAAGTTTGTCACTATTTCCATTGTTTCCCCATCTATTTGCCATGAAGTGATGGGACCAGATGCCATGATCTTAGTTTTCTGAATGTTGAGCTTTAAGCCAACTTTTTCACTCTCTTCTTTCACTTTCATCAGGAGGCTCTTTAATTCTTCACTTTCTGCCATAAGGGTGTTGTCATCTGCATATCTGAGGTTATTGATATCTCTCCCGGCAATCTTGATTCCAGCTTGTGCTTCATCCAGCCCAGCACTTCTCATGATGTACTCTGCATATAACTTAAATAAGCAGGTTGACAATATACAGCCTTGATGTACTCCTTTCCTTATTTGGAACCAGTCTGTTGTTCCCATGTCCAGTTCTAATTGTTGCTTCCTGACCTGCATACAGATTTCTCAAGAGAAATTGTCAGATCACTCTCTTTTTAAAGCCCTCCCGGGATGACCCTTTACACATAGAAAAAAAGTCCCAGGGTTCGCAAGGCCCTTCTGGACTGGTCTTTGCCTGCCTCTGACTGCTGCCCTATGACTCCCCTTTCCCCTTGGGCATACTCTGACCATGCTGGGTTTCTCTCTGTGCCTCAGTCAGGCTAAACTCGCTCATTGGCCATTTAAATTTAAATTAACATTATGGAAAGTTATTTGTTTAGTTTCTCAATTGCAGTAGTCACATTTCAAGTACTCTATAGTCACAAGTGGCTTGTGGTCAGTGCAGACTGAACATGTCCATTATTTCTGAAGGCTCTATTGACCATGCTGGCTTAAGCACTTAGAAATTAATTTTCCTTTTTAACTTACAGTTCCCTGGAATCTTGCTTTAAATACTCCAGTGACACACTAAATGTCTCAATATCATATTGATTGTGTTCTTCCATTTAGCAGTTGCTGTGAAGTAATTAGTAGTGTCTTGTGGAATGAAGGTCAGCAAAGTGCAGCAGTCACAGTGTTGCAGCCTTTAACCCTTTTGACAAAGATATACTTCCCAAAACTTGCTAGCTAAAGGAGAATAATTACTGAATTTCATCAACTCTCAGATATCATCAATTGAAGGTTATAGCACTATTTTGTGTTCCAGTAAGCGATTCAGTTATGATGTTCCGTTTGTTTTAGAGTCATCTTAATTTAAGGGATGATAAAATGTGAAAAAATGTACATCTTAGCTTTATCAAAATATGGTAAAATAAAGAGCCAATTCTTCCTCACTTACAGAATCATATCTTGCAACATAGAAAAAATAAGACAATTGACTTATAGAAAATTGTACTTGATAGTATGCTTCCCAACATCCACTGGATCATCAAAAAAGCAAGAGAGTGGCAGAAAAACATCTACTTTTGCTTTATTGACTACGCCAAAGCCTTTGACTGTGTGGATCACAACAAACTGTGGAAAATTCTGAAAGAGATGGGAGTAACAGACCACCTGACCTGCTTCTTGAGAAATCTGTATGCAGGTCAGGAAGCAACAGTTAGAACTGGACATGGAACAACAGACTCGTTCCAAATCAGGAAAGGAGTATGTCAAGGCTGCATATTGTCACCCTGCTTATTTAACTTAAATGCAGAGTACATCACGCAAAATGCCAGGCTGGATGAAGCACAAGTTTGAATCAAGATTGCCGGGAGAAATATCAATAACCTCAGATACTCAGATAACACCATCCTTATGGCAGAAAGTGAAGAAGAGCTAAAGAGCCTTTTGATGAAAGTGAAAGAGGAGAGTGAAACAGTTGGCTTAAAACTCAACATTCAGAAAATGAAGATCATGGCATCTGGTCCCATCACTTCATGGCAAATAGATGGGGAAACAGTGGAAACAATGACAGACTTTATTTTTTGGGCTCCAACATCACTGCAGATGGTGATTGCAGCCATGAAATTAAAAGATGCTTGCTCCTTGGAAGAAAAGCTATGACCAACCTAAGCAGCATATTAAAAAGCAGAGACATTACTTTGCTGACAAAGGATGAGATGGCTGGATGGCATCACCAACAGGATGGATATTAGTTAACTCCAGGAGTTGGTGATGGACAGGGAAGCCTGATGTGCTGCAGTCCATGGGGTCACAAAGATTAGGACACAACTGAGTGACTGAACTGAACTGATACTTGATAGTGTCTTAATGGATTGAGAGCTTTTTTAAAATACCCTCTTTATTTATTCATCTTGTGTATCTCGCCTTATGTCTAATGACAAATAGCTCACTATCCATTTAAATACTAAAAATTCAATCTTTTTACTGTTCAGGTCTGCAAGTTTTAACAACTATCTATAGTCTGGAACCACCACTACAATCAAGGTATAGAATAGAGGCATTATACCAAAAAATTACCTCACATCACTCTGTATTCAATCTTTCTCTTCAATTCTAATGCATTACAACTATGGATTTGTTTTCTGTCTCCATAGTTTTACAATTTTAGAATGTCATATAAGTGGAATAATACACTATGTAGCCCTTTAAACCTATTTTCTTTTCATTTGCATTATGCATTTGAGGTTCATGCATGTTGTGTCTGTCAGGAGCTTTTTCCTTTTTATTGCTGAATAGTATTTGACTATATTGATACACCAAAATTATTCATTCTGTAATCAAGGGACATTTGGTTGGGTTCAAGTTGTTGATAATTATCTGAAGAATAGTATAAACATCAAGATTCAGGTTTTTGTGTGAACATAGACTTACATTTTATGTATTTGCCATTAAGTGATAGTACCAGATGCCATGATCTTAGTTTTTTGAATGCTGAGTTTTAAGCCAGTTTTTTACTCACTTTTTTCACTTTCATTGGTACTATTATTATATTCCCATTCTAGTTAAGTGTGTAGTGGTATTGAACTTTCCTAGTGACATCATCTTGAATTTTTTCTCATGTCCATATTAATTGCTATCTGTATATTTTCCTTGAATATATATCTTGAAATATTGTCTTATTGGTAGTAGGTAAGGAGATTGTTATGTTATTGTTATTGTTAATGTTTAATTATGAATTCTTTGTTTCTTTTGTATACAGGTCCTTTATCATTAGTGATTTGTAAAAAAAACATAGAGTCTTTAGCAAATGAATCATTAACTAATTGCACACATTTCTTATCATTATTCTTGACTTTCATATGATGACACAGAACACTCATGTTTTTAAATAATTGTCTCAGAACTCATGTTGGCCAAATAATTAGCCAAGAAATTGGTCTATAAATGTGGTACAAAATAATGTTGTCATTTATGGGGAATATTTTATTAATTCCAAATAAAGACTCTTATAATTAAAGCAAAGCAAAGAAGAACAAAATAAAACATACATCTCCATGCAATGCAACTATAAAAATAAAATCTTAAAACAAGATACAAAGAAGCAGACAGAACAAATGAAGAAAATGAAGGAAAACATAAGAACAAGAAGTACAATAGGATCCGGTATAAGATGGTAGCTAGGCTATTGGACTTTAAACATATTGAAGAATTGTTTTCCAAGGAAATTGCATTATGTAAACACTGAATTATTAGGCTTCAAGTCATCTGTTTTCATTAAAGAAATGTCCGTTTTCCAGAGGTATGTATATAATAAACTTTTGAACCCAAAAATGACTCAATAATCTTTAGCCTAAGCCTCTCATTTTTATCCAAACATTTGAATTGTTATTTATAATGACCATAGAAATAGTCACAGAAATGTGAAAAATAAGGTAAGCACCTGAAAAACAATTAACCTTTATTGTGCCATATACTGAGAAAATAAAAGAAAAAAAATGAATTATCATAGTTGGTTTTTAATGACCAAGAAATCTGTAAAATAGTAATGAACATGAGAAACACACATTTGGAGTGGGGAATGATTTAAGAGGTACATAATAAAGTGATATAGTGTTGATTCAGAGAAAAACAAGATTAATATAGGGTATAGAAATCAGAGAGGGCCTTATGGAACTCTTTCTCCAGGATCATCCTTCAAACAGAACTCTAAAATCAACTCGTCATTTCTCCTCAAACAATTTTCTCTTTCTGGGATAGCCTTCTTTTTGGGTCTGATTCTTTTCCTGCAGTGTTGAACAACTCATCATAATATTTCAGTTTTGTTTTTCTTTTGTCACTTACTGTTTTTATCTTTGGTGATACTTTCAAAGCTTCCAAGGTATACTGCCCTATTTTGATTTATCTTCCAAAATTATTTTTGACCCTTAGAGCGTATTAATACGATTTTTCCTCAAGTGTCATAGGATGTTTCCAGTTTTAAAAAGATATTTATTATCTATAAAATATCTATTATCTCAGATTCCATATTCATCTTGGAACTTTTATTAGAACCCCATGTGTATATCAGAGTTGCGTTTGTACAAAACTCCAAGAGATGAGCATGATCATTTCCATTTTACAGATCAAGTTATATAACTTATTTATATTTTATCTATCTAGTAAGTATACGTTTTCTGATTCTAAATACCTTGTTCGTTTTTTTTCCCCCCAACAATAATACAGCCCAAATTCCATCCAGCTTAGAAGCATTGGGGCCACCCAACAAAATGAAGTTAAAATTTGCACAATGTCTTGTTTCCCATGTATTCTCTTAATAGTTTCCTGAATTTTTAAATTTTCTCCAATTTCAAAGGGGCATTCTTGTAGGGAAGAAAGCAAACAAATAAACAAACAAATAATTTCTGTCTGACTGCTGTGGCTAAGACTTCCAATACTATGTTTAAAAAGTAAAATATTTCTGAAGGAAATGTCTTTCTTTAATTCTTCTTTATATAACAAATATTCTTTAGACACAGTAAGCTTTCACCTTTTCAGGTTAAGTCTGTGACCTGGGCCCCAGACACAGAAAGAGTTTGTGCTTGGTTTTCAACATGTTGACATTTTAACAGCTTGATCTTAGAACTTGTGTTTTATAACAAAAGTCTTTTGGGATAGCAGAGCATACATGTGACCAAATAAGATATGCACAATAGACAAGTCTGCCATTGCTTGCTATTCCATTCATAGATACTATCTATGATGATCATATTCACCAAATTCTGATAAACTCACAATGTGTGGTAGTTCAGCAATACTCAAACTGAGTGTAGTTGTGCCGAGTCTACAACCGAGTAGGCAAGGAGGCTTAACAGCCACATGAGGCAATCCTCTCTGTTTGAACTTATCTGAATTAAAAAGAAAGAAATGATCAAGAAACCACATCATATTGTCTTTATGCATCTACTTCCTTGTGTTAGTCAATTGCTTAAGCTGAAAATGATGTCACTGAAGGAAGCAGAAAGAGAACCCATAACTCCTTTCCATGATGTTCTGTCTTACATATCTTAGAGCCAAATGTAGACCAGGTGGCGCTAATGGTAAAGAACCTGCCTGCCAGTGCAGAAGATGTAAGAAACTTGGTTTGATCCCTGGGTTGGGAAGATCACCTGGAGGAAGGCATGGCAACCCACTCCAGTATTTTTACCTGGAGAATCCCATGGACAGAGGAATCTGGTGGGCTACAATCCATAGGGTCTCAATGAGTTGGACAGGACTAAAGTGACTTAGCACAAGTACACAGAGATTGTTAGCAGAATATATCCAAATCAAAAAGTGAAATAAAAACAGCTGAATTCAATGTGTTTCCACTGTAAAGTAAGAAAGAAAGACTTTTTCATATACAAGCTAAAAAGGAATATAAATTGTGTATCTTCAGTCCCACATCTGAGATAAGAACTAATATTTTCACCTACAATTGGCATCATACAATATAAGTATCAATGTTAAAATTCATGCTAATAATTATTTTTTCTTGATTTAAAATGACATTAAATTGCAATAATAATAATAATAATAATAAAATCCTCAACACCATGACAAGCTGAAAGAGATAGAAACCATGGAGGACATAAAAAAACATTTTAGTATTAACATCTTTAATGGCATTTTATTCCTGCTTCTTAAATGAGGGATCTCACATTTTCATTTTGCCCTGGGCACCACAGTTTGTGTAGCTGGTCTAACTAGTACACTGCAAGTTAGGTTTTATTGGTATTATTTACTCTGGTGTATTTCTCTCATATTTCCTTCAGGCACTGATTTACATAAGTTCCGTTTCAAACCACGTGAAGACAAAATCAGCATTGGTGTCAAAACACTTGCACAATAAAGAAACCTGATGTTCAGGAACGACCAGAGTATCTCCTGAGATGGTTTTTCATCCATCCAATTGTTTCTGTCAAGGAGTGATTTGAAAAGCCAAAAGGACTCTCTCTAAATTCTCAGATCTACAAAATCAGAATGATGAAGGGTGAAAACATAAGATTTGGGA
This sequence comes from Giraffa tippelskirchi, assembly GCF_054371585.1. NCBI lineage: Eukaryota > Metazoa > Chordata > Mammalia > Artiodactyla > Giraffidae > Giraffa > Giraffa tippelskirchi. The sequence goes on along the minus strand of NC_137277.1, from coordinate 127,748,937 downwards.
TCCAGAGGCCAAGAATTAATGATAGCTATTTCATTCACCAACCTTTAGCAATATGCCCAAATTTGTTGAGCTTCAATTTCTAATTGTGTAAATGGAAGGATTTCAACTAGATAATCCTTAAGTAGTTGCCAATTACAAGTTGGCAATGATAAATGGAAACCGCCTAGCACACTGAATGGCACATAGTAGGGCTTCAATAAAAGAAGTTACTATAAACCTCTAGGACAACCTATTTCTTAATTAACCTCCATGCCATGGATTTAAACCCTCAGATGATACAATGACTAATCCATTTGTGGCTTGTTTGTGAGTACAAAATGGCAAAACTAGAAATGATGACATACAAAACATAAATTCTTGAGATGATACATTGCTTTTAGCATTTAGGATACAGTTGGTTAATAGAAAGTCAAAACAGAAAGAAATTTGCCTGGGACTGGTACAACTGACAAATGACTGAGAACTAATGAATTCTTCTTTGCAAGAGTTACCAGCTGAATTTCTTACAACAAGCAGACAAACACTTAAAATCCTTGGATATTTCTCTGTATAGTAGACATATAAACAATTACCTTATAATTATTATATTATTATTAAGGCCATCATCTAAAGCTTATGTGCATGTTCTGGAAATACTGTCTCAAATTCAGTCATTTTTTGGGAAAAAAAACAAGTGGCTAAAACAAATCACCAATTTGTGGCTAAATCAACACAATTCATGTTAATTTTATTTCTTCTCATATTTGAATGTAGCCTCAGGGCCTTATCTGAATTGCAGCTTTTTAGAGATGTACATTAAAGTGGACTCTATTTGCATTTTTGAAGCTAACTGGAAATAGATTTAATCCTAAATTATGTTTTGTAAATCACTTTCAGTGTAGGAAAAAATCACTTTGCAGGAGATGGAATGTAGAGTCAATTCTGGTCTCAAGTTTGCTAAAGATCACTGAATGAACTGGAACAATTCCTCCTATCTTGTTCTCACACTTATATGTGTTTAGTCGCTTAGTCGTGTCTGACTCTTTGTGACCCCATGGATTGTACCCCACCAGGCTTCTCTGTCCGTGGGGATTCTCCAGACAGGAATACTGGAGTAGGTTGCCATGTCTTCCTCCAGAGGAACTTCGCGACCCAGGGATCAAACCCAGATCTCCTGCACTGAAGGCAGATTCTTTGCCAGCATAGCCACCAGTGAAGCCCTTCTCACTTACATAGTGTAGTTAGAAAATGGGAAGTTGAGCAAGCTTTCTTTCATGTTTAATTTTCCCGGCAATTTCCCTTTACTCTGTGACTCCACATGAGGGAGATTCGCAATGGGTGTCTTTTTTTTTTTGCAGAGCTTTTAGATTATCCCGTGTTATAAATAAAAACGTATTCAAAGACAAAAGCCATTATTTTCATTAATGGACGTTTGTCTTCTTCAGTTATCTTTTCCATTCCATTCCTATAGATCTAAAAGATTTGCGGCACCCAAGTTAACTGACAAGGTCATAACTTGGCAAACATCACATTTATTTGATTCAATCAGCATCAATTGCTCCCTGATGATTGATAAAAACCAGGGCCTACCACGGGTCATAATTTATGGAAGATATTAACATTCTGAGGAGTGAAATACAGCAAGTCATAACTATGTTTGCTGACAAACAAAAATATATATAAAAAAGAGAGAGAGGTGTTAAGATGCTTAAATCATCCTCAAGGAAAAGATTGTCAACTAGACCTAAGCATGACAGGGAAAGAATCTGCGCACAGAAAGGACAAGTAAATGGGTCAAATCTGAGGACATTACACAGTATTACCAAAAAGATATGGATGGGATGGTAGAAAGAAACCCCGGTAGAGTGCCTATCAATTATATTATTTTTAAGCAGCTTAAGTTGCTTTTTACATACCCCTGCTGCATTTACTGGAGAAGGCAATGGCAACCCACTCCAGTACTCTTGCCTGGAAAATCCCATGGACGGAGGAGCCTGGTAGGCTGCAGTCCATGGGGTCGCAAAGAGTCGGACACGACTGAGCGACTTCTTTTTCACTTTTCACTTTCATGAATTGGAGAAGGAAATGGCAACCCACTCCACTGTTCTTGCCTGGGGAATCCCAGGGACAGAGGAGCCTGGTGGGCTGCAGTCTATGGTGTCGCACAGAGTTGGACACGACTGAAGTGACTTAGCAGCAGCAGCAGCTTTATTTACTAAGCTTAAAGGACAGAGTTATGTTGGATCTGGATATGTATCCATATCCACACTGACATTTTAGGGATCAGTGAACTAAAATGGACGGGAATGGGTGAATTTAACTCAGATGACCATTACATCTACTACTCTGGGCAAGAATCCCTTACAAGAAATGGGAGTAGCCTCGTAGTCAAAAAAGAGTCTGAAATGCAGGGACTTAGGTACTATCTCAAAAATGACAATGATCTCTATTCGTTTTCCAAGGAACCATTCAATATCACAGTAATCTAAGTCTATGCCCCAATGAGTAACGCTGAAGAAGCTGACATTGAATGGTTCTATGAAGATGTACAAGACGTTTCAGAAATAACAACCAAAAAAGATATCCTTTTCATTATAGGAGACTGGAATGAAAAAGTAGGAAGTCAAGAGATACCTGGAGTAACAGGCAAATTTGGCATTGGAGTACAAAGATGAACAGAGTATTGCCAAGAGAACACACTGGTCATAGCAAACACCCTCTTCCAACAACACAAGAGAAGACTCTACACATGGACATCACCAGAGTACTGAAATCAGATTGATTATATTCTTTGCAGCCAAAGATGGAGAAGCTCTATACAGTCAGTGAAAAACAAGATTAGGAGCTGACTGTGGCTCAGATCAGAAACTCCTTATTGGCAAATTTGGACTTAAATTGAAGTAAGTAGGGGAAACCACCAGACCATTCAGGTATGACCTAAATCAAATCCCTTATGATTATACAGTGGAAGTGACAAATAGAATCAAGGGATTAGATATGATACATAGAGTGCCTGTGTATGGACAGAGGTTCTTGACATTGTATAGGAGGCAGTGATCAAGACCATTCCCAAGAGAGAGAAATGCAAAAAGGCAAAATGGTTGTCTGAGGAGACCTTATAGCTGAGAAAAGAAGACAAGTAAAAGGCAAAGGACAAAAGGAAAGATATAGCCATTTGAAAGCAGAATTCCAAAGAATAGGAAGAAGAGGTAAGAAAGCATTCCTAAGTGAACATTGCAAAGAAATAGAGGGAAATAATAGAATGGGAAAGACTAAAGATCTCTTCAAGAAAATTAAAGATACCAAGAGAACATTTCATGCAAAGATAGGCACAATCAATTCAGTTCAGTTCAGTTCAGTTGCTCAGTCGTATTTGACTCTTTGGACCCCATGGACTGCAACATGCTAGGCCTCACTGTCCATCACCAACTCCGGAGTTTACTCAAACTCATGTCCATTGAGTCGGTGATGCCATCCAACCATCTCGTCCTCTGTCGTCACCTTCTCCTCCTGCCTTCAATCTTTCCCAGTGTCAGGATCTTTTCAAATGCTTCAGCTCTTCGCAGCAGGTGGCCAAAGTATTGGAGTTTAAGCTTCAACATCACTCCTTCCAATGAACACTCAGGACTGATTTCATTTAGGATAGACTGGTTGGATCTCCTTGCAGTCCAAGGGACTCTCAAGAGTCTTCTGCAACACCACAGTTCAAAAACATCAATTCTTCTGCTCTCAGCTTTCTTTATAGTCCAACTCTCACATCCATACATGACCACTGGAAAAACCATAGCCTTGACTAGATGGATCTTTGTTGGCAAAGTAATGTCTCTGCTTTTAAATATGCTATCTAGGTTGGTCATAAATTTCCTTCCAAGGAATAAGCATCTTTTAATTTCATGGCTGCAGTCACCATCTGTAGTGATTTTGTAGCCCAGAAAAATAAAATCAGCCACTGTTTCCACTGTTTCCCCATTTATCTGCCATGAAGTGATGGGACCGGATACCACCATCTTAGTTTTCTGAATGTTGAGCTTTAAGCCAACTTTTTCACTCTCCTCTTTCACTTTCATCAAGAGGCTGTTTAGTTCTTCTTCACTTTCTGCCATAAGGGTGGTGTCATCTGCATATCTGAGGTTATTGATATTTCTCCCGGCAATCTTGATTCCAGCTTGTGCTTCATCCAGCCCAGCGTTTCTCACGATGTACTCTGCATATAAGTTAAATAAGCACGGTGACAATATACAGCCTTGACATACTCCTTTCCCTATATGGAACAAGTCTGTTGTTCCATGTCCAGTTCTAACTGACACTACTGAGCGACTAAAGTAAACTGAACTGGATATGTACTTCTCCAAAAGCACAATCCAGAATAGGAAAATTCCTCCCAAATAGAACAGTCTTTGCAATTTGTCTTGAAAAATTAACAAATCATAGCCTCATGAAATGTCATAAGTTTTGTTACCTTTCAAAAATACAATTTACATATTATACATAACGTATTACCTATTAAATGAGAGAAAGAAAATAAGCATTTGCTGTATTATGTAAACACATATATTTACATATTCATAGATAGATATATATACAATGAATGAGATGTTTTCATATGTAACAACATGGATGGACTTGAAGGATATCATGCTAAGTGAAATGGATGAGACAAACAAGAATGCTCTACATTGCCACTTATATGTGGAATCTAAAAAATAAAACAAAATAGTAAATATAACAAACAAAAAAGGAGCAGATTCACAGATATAGAGAATAAATTAGTGGGGAGAAGGAAAGGTAGCAGTATAGGGGTAGAGGATTAAGAGGTACAAAGTATGATGTACAAAATAAGATATAAGGAAATATCATACAACACAGAGAATATAGCCAATATCTTGCAATAACTATATATGAATTGTAAGTTTTAAGAATTTTGAATCACTATGTTGTACACATATAATATAAACCTTTGAACATCAATTTTAAAAAGACAATAACAAATAAATGTGTAACTTTTATAAAAATTGACGTTGAAAAGTTAGTTTGATTTTTTAGCATAATTAGATTTTAAAAGCATGTACATACTCTTTTTGAGACTATGTATTAATAGACAAGATGGTTGGATGAGAAGACCAAGGTTTTAATTTAATATTATATGATAATTGGTAGCCAACTAAGAGGAAATAAACAGCCCCTTGAAAACATAATAGCCCTATGTGTAACTGCTATACTCAAAAAGCCATCACTTTCTTAAAACATAAAATTATGTCAGGAAGAACTCTGATATAACTCCTTAGTAAATAAACCCTGCAGAATCCTTTCCCCTTGAGTATGATCAAGACCTGTAAATATAATGGGACTTTTTTCACATGAGTATGTGCATGTGCTCTGTAGGTGGCAGAAGTGAAGGGATTTTGTAGATGTTCTAAAATCTCTGTTCAGTCAGTTCAGTTCAGTTCAGTCACTCAGTTGAGTATGACTCTTTGAGACCCCATGGACTGCAGCACACCAGGGCTCCCTGTCCACTGCCAACCCCCAGAGTTTACTCAAACTCATGTCCATTGAGTCAGTGATGCCATCCAACCATCTCATCCTCTGTCGTCACCTTCTCCTCCTGCCTTTAATCTTTCCCATCACCAGGGTCTTTCCCAATGAGTCAGTTCTCCAATCAGGTGGACAAAGTATAGGAGTTTCAGCTTCAGCATCAGTCCTTCCAATGAATATTCAAGACTGATTTCCTTTAGGATGGACTGGTTGGATCTCCTTGCAGTCCAAGGGACTCTCAAGAGTCTTCTTCAACACCACAGTTCAAATGCATCAATACTTTGGTGCTCAGCTTTCTTTATAATCCAACTATCACATCCATTATGACTCCTGGAAAAACCATAGGTTTGACTAGATGGACCTTTGTTGGCAAAGTAATGTCTCTGCTTTTTAACATGCTGTCTAGTTTGTGTCGGGAGCCGCGTTAGGCATTACTGACAAAATGGAGCCACAGCCCCAACCCCCTCTCCCCATCCCGCAGGCACGGTCCCGGGATGAAGGAGTTAGGTCTTGTGATTCTGTCTTGTTCTTTCCTTCCTTCGGTTGAGTTGGCTGGAAAGAATGTTAAGGTGCTTATTGTTCTTGCGAGGAGCATGAGAAAGCACAAAGCCTTCTTCAGTTATGCCCAGGAAACAATCCATAAAGTTAACTATTGACATTTGTTCAAGGATCTTTACAAAGAATGTTCCAGGATGAGCACATAGGCCGCAGCTTGAGACCATGGGAAACATTGTTATCTGAGACCTGCTTGTGAGGGAAATGTTTATGGCAAAAGAAGTTTGCTGAGTTTAGGGTTTAGGATTAATTAAGAATAGTTAGAAGCTAAAAGTTTAAGGAATGTTGTAGTGTTGGCATATTTTACTATAGCTTATAGAGACTAGGAATTTTAGAGATACAAATAGCTAGAAGCCTTTTTAGGAGAAATGAGCTTAAGATACTAGAGGCTAGCAGGATTTAGAAAGATAAGAAATAAACTGAGGAATGTGGTATGCAGCCCAGAGACAAACATGAGTTACAATGTAATCACAAGGACACTTAAGAGGGAACTCTGAAAGACAACAATGATTTATGGAGACAGTAAATCTGGGTGAGGGGAAACTGAAGATGTCAAACCTCTGACCAAATGCTTTTGTAAAAGTACAAAAGAAAACCTGATGCTTAAAATAAACATGCAGTCCCGCACTTTGAGTCAGAGGCTGCATGATTCTCCTCCGACACCACTCATCCCTTCAGGCTGATTCCCTGGGGGCTGGGGCTGGACTCCAGCAAGGTTGGTCATAACTTTTCTTCCAAGGAGCAAGCGTCTTTTAATTTCATGGCTGCAATCACCATCTGCAGTGATTTTGGAGTCCCCAAAAATAAGTGTGTCATTGTTTCCACTGTTTCCCCATTATTGGCCTTGAAGTGATGGGACCAGATGCCATGATCTTAGTTTTTTGGATGTTGGGTTTTAAGCCAACTTTTTGACTCTCCTCTTTCACTTTCATCAGGAGGCTCTTTAATTCTTCACTTTCTGCCATAAGGGTGCTGTCATCTACATATCTGAGGTTATTGATATTTCTCTCAGCAATCTTGATTCCAGTTTCTGCCTCACCCAGCCCGGCATTTCTGATAATGTACTCTGCATATAAGTCAAATAAGCAGGGTGACAATATACAGCCTTGACGTACTCCTTTCTCTATTTGGAACCAGTCTGTTGTTCCATGTCCAGGTCTAACTGTTGCTTCCTGACCTGCATACAGATTTCTCAAGGGGCAGGCCAGGTAGTCTGGTATTCCCATCTCTTTAAGAATTTTCCAGAGTTTGTTGTGGTCCACACAGTCAAAGGCTTTGGCATAGTCAGTAAAGCAGAAGTAAATGTTTTTCTGGAATTCTCTTTCTTTTTCAATGATCCACTGGATGTTGGCAATTCCATCTTGGTTCCTCTGTGTTTTCTAAATCCAGCTTGAACATCTGGAAGTTTATGGTTCATGTATTGTTGAAGCCTGGCTTGCAGAATTTTGAGCATTACTTTATAGCGTGTGAGATGAGTACAATTTTGCAGTAGTTTGAGCATTCTTTGGCATTGCCTTTCTTTGGAATTGGAACAAAAACTGATCTTTTCCAGTCCTGTGGCCACTGCTTAGTTTTCCAAATGCGCTGGCATATTGAGTGCAGCACTTTCAAAGCATCATCTTTTAGGATTTGAAATTGCTCAATTGGAATTTCATCTCTTCCACTAGCTTTGTTCTTAGTGATTCTCCCTAAGGCCCACTTGACTTTGCATTCCAGGATGTCTGGCTCTAGGTGAGTGATCACACCATCGTGATTATCTGGGTCATGAAGATCTTTTTTGTACAGTTCTTCTATGTATTCTTGCTATCTCTTCTTAATATCTTCAGCTTCTGTTAGATCCATACCATTTCTTTCCTTTATGGTGCCCATCTTTGTATGAAATGTTCCCTTGGTATCTCTAATTTTCTTGAAGAGATCTCTAGACTTTCTCATTCTATTGTTTTCCTCTATTTGTTTGCATTGAGGAAGGCTTTGTATAAGGAAGGTTTGCATAAGGAAGGCTTTCTTATCTTTCCCTGCTATTCTTTGGAACTCTGCATTCAAATGGGTATATCTTTCCTTATCTCCTTTGCTTTTCACTTCTATTCACAGCTATTTGTAAGGCCTCATCAGGCAGCCATTTTGCCATTTTGCATTTATTTTCCTTGGGGATGGTCTTGATCCCTGCCTCTTATACAATGTTGTGTCCATAGTTCTTCAGGCACTCTGCGTATCATATCTAATTCCTTGAATCGATTTGTCACTTCCACTGTATAATCATAAGGGATTTGATTTAGGTCATATCTGAATGGTCTAGTGGATTTCCCTACTTTCTTCAATTTAAGTCTGAATTTGGCAATAAGGAGTTCATGGACTATACCACAGTCAGCTCCCTGTCTTGTTTTTGCTGACTTTATAGAGCTTCTCCATTTTTGGCTGCAAATAATATAATCAATCTGATTTCGATATTGACCATCTGGTAATGTCCATGTGTAGAGTCTTCTCTTGTGTTGTGGATGAGGGTGATTGCTATGACCAGTGTGTTCTCTTGGCAAACCTCTGTTCACATTTATCCTTCTTCATTCTGTACTCCAAGGCCAAATCTCCCTGTTTCTCCAGGTATCTCTTGACTTCCTGCTTTACATTCTAATCCCCTATAATGAAAAAGACATCTTTTGGGTGTTAGTTCTAGAAGTTCTTGTAGGTCTTCACAGAACTGTTAAACTTCAGCTTCTTCAGCATTACTGGTCAGGGCATAGAGTTGGATTACTGTGATACTGAATGGTTTGCCTTGGAAATGAACAGAGATCATTCTGTCGTTTTTTAGATTGTATCCAAGTACTACATTTTGGACTGTTTCATTTACTATGATGGGTACTCCATTTCTTGTAAGGGATTCTTGCCCACAGTAGTAGATATAATGGTCATCTGAGTTAAGTTCACCCATTGCAGTCCATTTTAGTTCATTGATTCCTAAAATGTTGATGTTCACTCTTGCCATCTCCTGTTTGACCACTTCCAGTTTGCTTTGATTCATGGACCTAACATTCTAGGTTCCTACGCATTATTGCTCTTTACAGCATCAGACTTTACTTCCATCACCAGTCACATCCACAGCGGGGTGTTTTGGCTTTGGCTCTGTCTCTTCATTCTTTCTGGAGTTATTTATCCACTGATCTCCAGTAGCATATTGGGCAGTTACCGACCTGGGGAGTTCATCTTTCAGTGTTCTATCTTTTTGCCTTTTCATATTGTTCATGGGGTTCTCAAGGCAAGAATACTGAAGTGGTTTTCCATTCCCTTCTCCAGTGGACCACATTTTGTCAGAACTCTCCACCATGACCCATCCATCTTGGGTGGCCCTACATGGCATGGCGCATAGTTTACTTGAGTCAGACAAAGCTGTGGTCCATGTGATCAGATTGGTTAGTTTCCTGTGCTTGTGGTTTTCAGTCTGTCTGCCCTCCAATGGAGTAGGATAAGAGGCTTATGGAAGCTTCCTAATGGGAGAGACTGACTGAGGGGGAAATTGGGTCTTGTTCTGATGGGTGGGGCCATTCTCAGTAAATCTTTAATCCAATTTTCTGTTGATGGGTGGGGATGTGTTCCCTCCCTGTTGGGGCCAAACTAAGGTGGAGGTAATAAAGATAATGGTTACTTCCTTCAAAAGGTCCCATGCAGTGCAGCTGGCCACCACTGACCGACGCCTCCACTGGAGACTCCTGGACACTTACAGGTAAGTCGGAGTCAGTCTCTTGTGGGGTCACTGCTCCTTTCTCCTGGGTCCTGGTGCACACAAGGTTCTGTTTGTGCCTGCCAAGAGTCTGTTTCCCAGTCCTGTGTAAGTTCAGGCAGCTCTATGGTGGGGTTAATGGTGATCTCCTCCAAGAGGACTTAATGCCATACCCAGGTCTGCTGTATCCAGAGTCCCTGCAGCAGTCCACTGCTGACTCATACCTCCACAGGAGACACTCAAACACAGTTCTGTCTCAGTCTCTGTGGGGTCTCTTTAATCTCTTAAGTCTCTTAAAATCTCAATTAAGTTGCTTTTAAATTAATCCAAAGGGAGATTTCCCTGAGTGGCTTGACCTAGTCAAGTGAGCCCTTTAAAACTGGGACTAGAATTCAGAGACAGGATTAGCAGGAGCAGATACTGCATTCTCCCATTGACCTTGTAGAAGCAAAATGCCATGTTGTGTAGAAAATCACATGACAAGATATAGTCTGCAGAGGCTAAAAATCAGGCAGACTAGGGCTAAAAGCTGCAGTTTATAGCCTTAAGAAAATCAACTCTGCCAATAACCAGTAAGCTTGGAATAGGACCCACAAATGGCAAATGAGACTACACCTCAGTTCTGACTGATGCCTCGATTGCACCCTGGTGAGACCCTGAGCAGATGACCCAGGATACATACCTGGATTCTTGATGCATGTAAACTGTGAGATAACAAATGTGTGCTACTTTACATTGCTGGAAAAAAAACAGTCATTAGTGTTATTATTTTGGATACAATTTAGATATCACAGATAATGCCTTAAATATTGAAAGAAAAAAGAGGAACATGAACATATGCTCTACTGAGATTCACTAAACAAGAATTCTTTTCAAAAAAAAACACACATTAGACATAAATGTTTAAATTCTCTGAGAGAATTTCTAATGCTATTTATTGCTAGTAGCCATTAATGTGGAAAAGACATTTCATTTTCATTATGTAAATGTAAATATAAGTATCATTTTTTAAGTCTTGTGGTTATATAACTTCCAAGCATTCAGATTGCTCAAAAACAGCTTTAGACACACAAGAATTTCTAAAAGTAATCATTAATGGGAATCCACGTCATGGTGGCTTAGAATTCAAGGCAGAATGGAGAAAAACAGAGCAAATGGACCAGGTTGAGAGAAAGGAGAGGGTAATAAAGACTAAAATGAGAAAAAAGAAATAGTAAAATCAAAAATACAGATTAAATAATGCCTTAAAAATTAGAGAAAACACTATTTAATATTTTATAAATGAAAAAAATGTACTCTTATTTAAGCCATATATTACAATAAGCACTGAACTTGACACATGATTGCACAACTGTGAAATGGCTGGTTTTAAAGTCATGAGACGTTTCTTTAATCTTTATTTTCATCATCGATTAATTAGGTTTGCATGTAACCTTTTTGAGGAAATTTATTGCTACCATCATGCTATATCTACTCTTAGGTTTATACATTTTTTTTTTTAACAAATGAAAGAGGTTTACCTTAAATTTACTTCTGATATCTAATTATGTTTCAATGCTGATAGGAGCAAAAGTGTTAATTTAATTTTATAATTTAAGATAATTCTGCCATTTTTATCATATTCATAATAAATTATATGAAAATATATTTTATAAATTTTATATAGAATGCTTATATTTCTATATGATAAATAATAAGTATGTCAAGATATTAGTTGTGTTTTTACACATTTTATACATGTTCTTGAGGAATATAGGCCAAGTATACTGTGATTTTCTTCAACTCATGGCATTTCAGTTAATTTATAATTTCTTCTTTATAATATTCTGTATTATCTGAATTTTAAATATGAGCAGTTCTAACCATAAATAGGCATTTTTTTGTGATATTGAGAGGAAACTAAATGAAGACTAATTCCTAACTAGAATTTATAATTTTTCTTTCTTAGACAGTCTTTCTCCTTTTCTATGCTAAGATATAAAAGTTCTTTCATATATTCACATCTTTATGTCAAATATTAGTAATATTCCAAAGCTGCTTCATCCTCCAGTTTTTTATCCCCCCAGAATTTAGGGAAAATAAAAAAAGAGTAAGCTCCAAATTTTAAACTTGAGACTTAAGAAAAAGTAATTCAAATATAAATGGCATCTGGAAATGCATTATAATCTTACTGAATCTCCCAAAGTAACTAAGACCTGTCACCAACTCTTTATCTTTCAGTCTTCTCTCCCAGTCTTCCCCTAAAAACTTATTTGTCTTGAAGAAAGCACTAACTATCTGAAAACTAGAATCAACTCAGTAGGAAGATGTTGAACAATTATATGACCAACCTCTTAATGGTTTGTAAATTCATTTATTTTGTTATTGATTTAAGTAAAGATTAGAATTTGAAAGAACCAAAGTTATAGAAAAAGGACAAGGATCCATATGACTTGATAGGTATCCCAACCACTCACCCAGTAGAGTCATCTAGAAGGAAACAGGATAGAGTAGATAAGATGTAAATAAACATCATGGATGAGTAAACACAAATTGTGACCTTCACAGATTCAAAATTTATATAGTATGATTTAACTTTTGCATCATTTGTTACAAAAAATTTTCTAAAGGACCTGCTATTCCCTGATTAACACCAAAAACTTTGTTTTATTCTGATACATGTACACTATTTAGAAGTACTTTTTAGCAAGTAGCACACAAAGAGTACACATTATGGGTGTACTCAGTCATTTCAAATTTGAGTCACAGAATCTCAATGATAACTGTGCTTATTTAGCCAAATGCTTATAATTAAAAATGGTACAGAAGTTATGTATGTGGGACGCTGCAAATATTACACAATGGCAACGTATATTTTAGTAAAAAGGATAAGGAGATTTAAATTTCAAGTTCAACTTGAAATTTATAAATAGCATTTATCTATCTCCAATTGAATGTATTTACAAATTGACCATAGGGTGAAGCTGCAAAAAAAAAAGGAAAAAAAGCATTAATTGCTCTCCAAATATTTACTCATAGAGAATATTTACAAAGAAATTCTGTAAAAGACAAGGAAAACTAGAGAATAAATGCACAATTTTTAAAATGAGAAAAGTCAGGCTGAATTCCATGAAGAAATCCAGTCAAAAGGTTAAAGTTGTAGGAATTAGTTTTGGGAGATGGAATTCTCTATCCCTGATAATTACTCTAATGAGTCTATCTGCTACTTCATCTTGTCTGTGCTAGCATTTATTGCACCTCTTTTGCCCTCTGCTGTCTTGATGGTGACAGAGAGGTTGCACATTGGGACTGAAAGCTATCAATCAGTCTATAAGCGACAAAGACCATTATCCTTTCTCATAATGGGAAGCCACACAAGAAATTCATTTTGTTTAGGAAGAAGCATATTGAGTTCCCCTGTGACAGGATTATTTTAAAACAAATTATAATTTTCATGCTTTTTTGTGGCTGAAACAAGCACAACTCCCACCCCGAAACAATGATTTTTTATAGATTATTCTGTTTGCTTAGGAAATTAGTGCCAATTTGGCACATTTCTTGATCTTCCTTTTTTTTGTATCCTTTGATACTTTTCTGTCCAAAGAACTTCAGCAAATAATAATTAAGAGAAATAATTAAGCTTTGTGCTTATTTTCATCCAGTGTGTTTATCTGTTGACATCCCAGTAGAGGGGAATTTTAATAAGACTTTATCTCTCCTAACATTTAAAATAGCAAAGGCAATTTCCTTTGATTTCTTATTTTTACTATTGGGGTTGTAGGCCTTCATTTGGGTATATTTAGAATTTTTATATTTGTTTTTATTAATAAAAGATTATAAATTACTTATAATGAACCTAACACTGTGCAAGGTAAGGGGCAACCAGATTGATGGAACTCCTTTCTCAACTTAAGGTAATCAAATCAACTGAGCAGTCTGATGTGTAAATAATTCTTATAAAACTAGATACAATATAAAAAAAAACATACTAGAGAACTTTACAAATTTTAAAATTTTATTATTAACAAAAGGGTTTTTAGAAAAACCATTTTGATATTTTGCTGTGTGGGCTTGGTATTCAGACTAAATTAAAGCTATTTTTACTAAGTGGTTGACCTTGAGCAAGGCCCTCAACCTCTCTAAGCTATAAGTCCCACGACAATAATCTATGAATAACTGAACCAAGATTTGTTGTAAGAATTAAATGAAATGACACAGTTAAGATGTTCTTTAAAAGACTTGATTCATGTCAATGTATGGCAAAAACTATTACAATATTGTAAAGTAATTAGCCCCCAACTAAAATAAATAAATTTATAAAAAAAAAAAAAAAAAGACTTGGCCAGAAATAATCAATAAAAGAGAGCTATAATCTCCATCACCTTCTTTTTCTTTCCCATTATATTGTCATTCCCATTATTGTTTCACCATCATAAACTCGCTTTTCAAAAAGCAGGGCTCATCAGTTGCAAAAGGGGATATGGAGTCATTTAAACAAGAGAAGGAATATAAGTAGCTAACTGTGGATAGAATTTAGTGTATCCAGAGGAAGCAGTGGGAAGAAATGAGTCTGCAAATGAAAAGTCAGGCAAAACGTTAGGAGACTCTACGGTATACAAAGGAGTTTGAATTCTATTTATACAGTGGGAATTCCCTAAAATATTTTTAAGTATGTGAATTACAGTTATAGTTTTAAAAGTAAACTACTGAAACTAATGAGGATAGATTGAGATAGGGCCTAACAGAAGAAGGCTATGGTTTTATATTTTTTCTATGTAGTCATCATTACTCCAATAATGATTTTTAAAATATTTTTTCAACTTAAATTAGACAAATTCTACTTCATGTTTTGTCCAGTTGTCTAATTCCTAAAACCAATATCTATGTAGATACCTCAGTTACTTGAGATATGTGGATATATCCTTTGCCATCATTTCATTTGCTTTGCTTTTCCTAAATTATCTTCTATTTGGACCTTTCTTTGTACTTTGTTCTTTCAATTATTTGCAACAATGTTCTAAATTTAGCATATCCACCTCTAACGGAAGATTTATTCACTGAATAAAATGTTTATTGTGTGTGAAGTGTGGACCAGACTCCATCTTCATTTATGCTTCCATTTGGAAAATGAAATTATAACCTTCACTTTAAGAATTCGCTTTTAAGTGATTCCACAAACATTTGCCTCCTTTGAAATTTACTGTGATGATTAATCTTTTGTGTCAATTCGACTGGGCCATAGGTGCTCAGATCTTTGGTTAAACATTTGTCTGAGTATGTCTGTGAGGGTGTTTCTGGAAGAGATCAAAATTTGAATCAATAGAATGAGTAAAGCAGATTGCCTGCCTCACTGTGGGTGAACCTCATCCAATCCACTGAAGGCCTGAATAGAACAAAAAGCAGAATAAGAAAGAATTTTATATCTCTGCCTGACTATTTTCAAACTGGGACATTGCTCTTCTCCTGCCTTTTGATTCAGGCTAGGACTAGAACCACTGACTTTCCCAGCGCTCAGACCTTCGGACTCAGATTAGAACTATACCATAGTCTCCCTTGGGTCTTGAGCTTGGGGACTGCAGTTGTTGGACTCCTCAGTGTCAATATAATTTCCTTACAATGAATCTCTCTGTCTCTCTCAATCTCTTCTCTCTCTCATATCTATCTACTTACCTGTCTTCACATGTATGAATATAAATGACATATGAATAATAGAAATAAGCATCATCCATTTCCAGTTATTTGTTGCTTACTATATATGAGGCCCTATGCAATATACTTAATTTACCAAATAATTTATCGTTTACTTGGTTCTCAGTTTCTTCTTCTGTAAAACGGGTATAATAATTGTATATAAATAATAAATTATCAGTATTGTTTAAATGAATTAATTTGTATAAAGCACCTAGAAAAATGACTGGCATGTACTAAGTACTCAGTTAATATTAGCTATTTTTACTATTCATTATATCCTCAAAAGACTCCAATTTTATATTATAACTGAGAAAAATCAGGCCTCAAAGATGAAAATTAAATTATCTAACATCACCAAACAAGCCAATTATGGGGTCCAGATTTTGAATTTAAGTATTTCTGAGTATTACGGCATGCTCCTAAGCTACAGATGTCATTGATGTGCTCCTTAGAGGCTTTAAGAAATGATCATTACTTGTTATAGCTAGTGAAATGGTGAAATCCAATTCAGTTTAACTCTGTTAGCTTGAAGAGTAGAGTATGCAACTATTTGTTTGTAGAAAGATTGAAAATCTGCAAAATTTAAAAAAGCTGCTCAAGACTTGTGGACATAGTGGGGGAAGAAGAGGGTGGGATGAGTTGAGAGAGTAGCATGAAACGTATACATTATCATATGTAAACCAGATAAGCAGTGGGGATTTGCTGTATGACTCAGGGAGCTCAAACCCAGTGCTGTGTGACAACCTAGAGGGGTGGGATGGGGTAGGTGGTGGGAGGGAGGTTCATGAGGGAGGGGACATCCGTATACTTATGGCTGATTCATGTGGCTGTATGGTAGAAACCATCACAATATTGTAAAGCAATTATCCTCTAATTAAAATAAATAAAAGAAACAAACAAAAAAAGCTGTTCAACCATGGAAGTTATTTACTCATTCTCTTTACAGCAAAATGGAGGCTAGAGAATATAATTAAAGGAATAGGCCATTTCTCTCTACTAATCCCTTGGGCTTCCCCAGTGGCCCAGAGGTAAAGAATCTTTCTGCAGTGCAGGACATGAGGCAGGATCTGTGGGTTCAATTCCTGGGTCAGGAATATCCTCTGACCCAGGAATTGGCAATCCACTCCAATATTTTTGCCTGGGAAATCTCATGGACAGCGGAGCCTGATGGGCTACAATCTATGTGGTCATAAGAGTCAGATACAACTTAGTGACTAAACAACAACAAAAATTCCCTCCATCATGTGATCAAAGTTGATGTGGAGATATATCTCTCCACATTGACAGACATGTTGCATTACCCATGTAATAGTCCCATCATATTCATCCTTTTGACCCTGCTATATGTAGGCAAATATTTGGCCTCTAAGACAGTCATTTCTAAGAAATCAGTTTCTCTCTTTCCAATTCTTTGACTAGGAAATGAAAATTACTTTTCTCCCTCTAACTGCTTAATAAAAATTAATTAACTTTCTACTTGGATGAACCATTTTAGAAGATAATTCAGAACAGAAAAGGAAAACAGGACAACAGAAGGAGTGAAAGTTCCTAGTTATATTCTAAGAATGCTGATAATGTGACACCCTACCTTTCATTTTCAGGATCATTAATTTTGTTCCAATTTACCAACTAAAAAGACTAATTCAGATGTCAACTTCTATTATGCAAATAGGATTGAGCAAATCAGTATTGTTTTGTTGGCTTGTTTGTTTTGTTCTCTTGTTTATATAAACTTGTGCTGTCCCTTCATGCCTTATTTCAAAAAAAAAAAAAGTTTTATCCCTATTTACTACTAAGTGATGGAGGATACAGAGATAGGCAAGACTCAGAACCTACCCTCAAGTTTCAAATCATCTGTAAGATAAATGAAAACCATGAAAATCCTTTACAAAACTGGATGAATTTTCTGGGTGTTGACACAGTACAATGGACGGTGGAATAGGACTCTCTATCGGGGGACTTTGGGAAGGATAAGGCAGAGGGGATACTTGAGGTGAGCCTCAAAAATGTGTAGGAGTTCTTTCTTTCCTTCTCCTTCTTTTTCTTTTCTTGTTAAGGTGTCACTAGAATGGAAGTCCATGACCCAAAGCAGGGAGTTTGTGAGGATGACTCTGTACCACCATTGCTAGAGAAGGAGTCACCATGGTGAGAGGAGAGCAGATGAGGCTGGGAGCCAAGTGGGGGCAAATGATGCAAAGGACCAGTGTACTCTTCTAAGAAGAAAAAAAAAGAATTCTGAAAATAGTACAAAGATACTTTATATATTTTTTTCAGCCAGAATATATGAGGCAGAACAATTGCTTTGGCAGCAATATGTGTAATGAATTAAAAAGAGAAACTATAGTCATAATCTTGACAAACCAACAGTTTAATTATTTAAAAAACAGTAAAAATACAATTATCCTTACAAGATGCCAAGTGCCTTACCCCTCACCACCCCACACCAGCACGCACCTTTGTTCTGACATATATTTTTCAGGATTGAGGAGATAAAAGTTGTCATGTCATAAAAAGTTACTCACTTAAGGTGTTCCCTGAAATAATTACATTAATTGGAAATCCAGTACATAGATTCTAGCTGAAGTGAATAAAAGGTACTTTGTAGTACCAAGTACCTTTGAAAAAAACACCCCAGGGACTGGAATTCTATATGGTTAAGATCTTTTGGTTCAAAATCTTAAAGTGAGGCCAACAAAGAAGTTGAGTATCATTTATAACATAGAAACTATTTGTGCCAACAAGTTAGTAGAGACCACAGGAAAATATCACACGCTGCTTTTTAGTCTCGCTTTCTGCCAACAAATCAGAAGTTCACTGAATTTATACATTTGACATACAGTGAACAAAAATATGTTTTAGTTCTTCCATACTGGAGAAAATGTATTATTTGCCAGCTGACATTAATAGCGATCAGCTTTTTTGTAAGTATTAAGGCTGGAAACAAAATCTGTGGCTGGTTAGAAGCCAATGTGCAGGAAGAAAAATGGAGGTATATTTATTTTCTCACTATTTGAACTAATATGAATAACTAAAGAATATATACTCTGAAAATATGAGGCACAGTTTCATTCAAATTAAATAGTATAGAGCATAAAACATAGTAAGTACATAAAGTAAGTACATAGTACTTAAAAATCCATGTGGTTAAGGGAATGTAAAATTTAATTGAATTCTCTCCTTTTTTACCATTGAAAGCAGAACACTGTTAACCCCAAAGATTATTTTAAAGTAGTCTAAAAGAATCATAATCTTATTTTAAAAGGTAACATAAAAGGATGAAAAAATTAATAGGACATTGATCAATGACTCCCTGCCCATCTTGTTTCGATATATAGAACATTTTGAAGGAGGAATAAAGATTTAAAAACAAAAACATACGAACATAGGAAATTTTAAGCTGTAGTTTCAAAAATGTCTTTTGCAAAGTTAATATTACCATAAAATATAGTATTCTCCATGATGAACTCCTATTTTATTTTGTTAGTTGTCACTTAATTCTGTCAAAGTCCATTAAAATCCCTTTGGTTGTTAATGAAATCAGAATAAGGAACATAAGAATAATTCCTCTCATTTATATTAAACATTTGACCAAATCATTATGGTCATTTTAAACTTTAATTCACTAATGCTTCCAAGGGAAGATACATTATTTCCTGCCATTAATATTCTATTCTTGCTGTTGTATCATTCCCTCTCTTCTCTCCCCATGCCATTGAATTCTCTCTAGGTTTTACTCTTTTCTTCCCATCAATGCTGGAAAGATACATTTTTAGGAGAATAATCATAACAATATGAACTCTTCTGTGCTAGTCCCTCTGTCTGGTCTTAATTTCTGCTTTGCTTTCCAACTGGGTTGGTGTCTCTAAGCCATTAATCTTTTAAACTTGGCTCATTCTACACTTGGTAGGTGCTAAAAACAAAGATGAATGGTGAGGATCCTCCATATGATTTCAATTATTGTTTGCTTTCCAACTGGGTTGAAATCTCTACTCCACTAATCTGTGAACTCTCACCTCTCTGGTTAATAAGTTCTCATACAGGTTCTCCCCTCTTATGGTAAAACTAATGTAAATTAATTAGGACAGTCTAGATCTCACAAAGTTCTAATTGCTGCTGTTGTTCAGTCACTAAGTCATGTCCGACCCTTTTGTGACCCCGTGGATTGCAGCCTGCCAGGCTCCTCTGTCCATGGAATTTCCCAGAAAAGAATATTGGAGTGGGTTGCCGTTTCCTTCTCCAGAGGATCTTTCTGACCCAGGGATCAAACCTATGTCTCCTGGTTGGCATGTGGATTTTTTACCCCTGAGCCCCTTGGGAAGACCAAAATTCTAATGGATTATTTTTAAATAAAGGAATCATAAGGCTCACCATTCTGCCTTCTCTGATGGATCCTTCTCATGATCCCTTAAGTGAGAAACTGCTTTTATTTCTCTTGGTAAATAAGCTAGACTGGAGGGAGAGGGCTCCCTGGTTAAGTCTCTGCTTATACAAAGTAACAGCATAAAACTTCTTACCATAGGATAAAGATGATAAGAGTTTTCACTGGGTGTATTTAGTCACATCCTTACCCAAGTTATCATAGTCCTTTGTCTACTAAATTGTTATCATTTATCATTTTTAATAGAACTTATCCTGTTATTGTTTAATTACTTGTACTTATAGCAAAGATCTTACTTTGTATAACACTGTATTTGAAGTCCCTATCACAGTACCTGGCAAATACTAGCCATTAAATTAGTATCTACTGAAAAAACTAATGAATGTGTGTAATAATTGCATAGCCTCCCAGAGAGGTTTAGAAAGCTTCCCGTGTGCCAGGATTTCATCCTCAATCACCTACTTCCATGCCTTAAACTTTAGAATTAGGAGTGTGTTTTTATTAGTCATGTGTTAAATCAGTTCCCCCCATGAGACAGGGTAGTCTTCGTCCTCTGACTGCCCCACATCAAGGAAAGCAAAGGTCCTGAAGTGCCTTCAAATTCTTGCCTTCGTCTTTCTGTCCTTTCTTCTGAAGCCCATAGGGATTGTACATAAATAAATCTCTAGTCTCCAGAGATTTATTGGAGGTGAATGATTTTCCTTCATCTCAATTTGATGGGCATAATTTTTTAGGCTTCTATAAAAAGAATGTATCTTACTTCTTATTCATGACCTACCACATTTGATTAGTTTATGCACAATGATCTCCTCAACTGATCCAGGAGCAATCAGTGTGCACATAGTGGCAGAAAAATTCTGCATGAAGAAGAGGTTTTATAGAATTCTTAAAGTGTTAGATCTCAAGGAATTTAAGTGGAAGTGTTAGTCGCTCAGTCATGTCTCTTCACGACCCCATGAAGTGTAGCCTGCCAGGCTCCTTGTCCATTGAATTGTCCAGGCAAGAATACTGGAGTGGGTAGCCATTCCCTTCTGCAGGGGGTATGCCTGACCCAGGGATCGAACTTGAATCTCCTACATTGCAGGCAGATTTTTTTTACCATTTGAGACACCAGGGAAGCCAGAAAGGATCTTAGTAATGGTACAATTCAACATTTATAATTTGGAGAGCAGATTATTGAAGATGAAGATTTTCAGCTTTCTCAAAACTCACTTGAAAACAATTTTTAAATGGCCAAAGTAAAATATTTTGATAATAAGGATTATTCAGAAGACATAAAAATATTTTAAACTGGGGTCAAACAAAACTTCATTATAGCCACTGACGTGATATTCTTTTAACAGCTGAGGTAGGCAAAGGAAATATTTAAATGAATATTAAATACATGGACACATAACAATCACACACAGACACATTCTCACCCTGTGTCTTATGAAGACTGTTTACCAGATCTACTAAATTTCCAAATAAATTGAAAATTATCATCTTTCTTTTAGAACTTACCATTTTCAATTTAGTTGGTAACTAATTAGTTGCAAAATACATCTGAAAGGTGGGCTTTCATAAAAGAGTTTAGTACTTCAAAGCAGTACCAATCCTCAGGACACTTCTAGATCAAATCAGATGGCTTCCCATCTGACTCTGTTACAGGATACTTTTCACAGCAACAACAAGGTGAACATTTTAAGTAAGAGGGACAAAGCTGTAAGCCCCAAAGTTCTGAAAGTCCTGTGCAGTTTGCCTTTGAAATATGACTTGATCACTATCATAAAGAAATATTGAACCCAACTGTGTTGTTGGACACATTTGTGTTTAAACATACATAATTACATAAATTGCATTAAATTATGAGGACTTATATTGGCTGTCAAACTCAACCCCACATAACCACTCCTATTCAATAAATAACCAACCAAGAATATGGTTTTCCTGTAGGTTAGACTTGGTAACCTAGAGCTGGCATAAAACTAAATATTAAAACAACTAAGATCATGGCATCCAGCCCCATTACTTCATGGCAAATAGAAGGGGGAAATGTGGAAGTAGTGACAGGTTTCCTCTCCTTGGGCTCTAAAATCAGTGTAGATGGTGACTGCAGCCATGAAATCAGAAGACGATTGCCTCTTGGCAGGAAAGTAATGACAAACCTAGACAGTGTGTTGAAAATCAGAGACATTACTCTGCTGACAAAGGTCCATATCGTCAAAGCTAATGTCTTCACAGCGGTCATGTACGGCTGTGAGAGCTGGATTGTAAAAAAGGCAGAATGTCAAAGAATTGATGCCTTTGAACTGTGGTGCTAGAGAAGACTCCAGAAAGTTCCCTTGGGCAGTAAGGAGATCAAATCAATCAATCTTAAGAGAAATCAACCCTGGATATTCACTGGAAGGACTGATACTGAAGCTGAAGCTCCAGTATTTTGATCATCTGATACAAACAGCCTACTCATTGAAAAAAGTGTCTGATGCTGGGAAAAATTGAGGGCAGAAGGAGAAGAGGGCATCAGAAGATGAGACGGCTGGATGGCATCACCAGTGCAATGGACATGCATTGGGCAAACATGAAGGTGAGGGACAGGGAGGGTGAGGGACAGGGAGGCCTGGCGTGCTGCAATCCGCGGGGTTGCAAAGAGTTGGACACAACTGGGTGACTGAACAACAACAACAAAAGACATGGAAAGTTTTGTGATTTACGGGATGGTTAACCACAGTTGGTTTACAGGGTGGAACTGGATTTAGAAATGTTAAATACATTGCAGAGAATCAAAATCAACTGACCTGTTTGGCCAGTTAGGTGCTGATTATATCAGTGATTATGATAAGAACAGAAGAATTTTGACAAAGATGAGCATAAGAACTATGTGAAGAAGCTTTAAGTAGATTTCCAAAATATTTTTTCACCAAATATTCCAAGCTGGAGTGTTCAGAAGATGACTTGCCTTGCCCAAAGTTAACTGTGAACATGTACAAAATAACTGACTAGATCCATCAGTGTCTGGCACATAGTAAGAACTCATATGTACCAAGTATTTATACTTTCATAAAAACTCAAGTATTTATGAAGTCAAGGCCTCCCTTAACAAATACAAAGACCTGGGGACACGACTTAAGATATTTTATGGGGACAAAAAAAAAAAAAAGAAACCTTGTGATCAGCTTTCTAGAAGCATGCTGAATACAGATACACTTGCAAGCAAAATTAATAATTACAAGTAATTCTTGCAACTTATAAGGGTTTTGGGGAATAATTCTATTGATATAATTTCGTATGTGCCATATGCCCCCAACATTGTCCAATATTCTAAGTCAGATACGTTACCTTTTGTATTAAGTCACCATATCACTGGTTTATCTTTATTCTCCTTTTCAACTCTTTGTGCAGAATATGTATTTTACAATCTGCACACATGGACGCCTTGAGCTTTCCATTTTACTGTCTCTCTGCAAATTTTCATGCTATTACTGTTCTTTATTAGCAATCATGTTAACCATAAAATACAATGAGTTGATTCTTTAAATTCTCTATGCAGCCATAGTAGCCAATGTCACAGTGGAGTGTCTTGAACAATTAAGAAGAAAAAATTATGCTGAGTGTTAACTTTGAACTACAGTGATGAGTTCTACGTATTTAACAGCTTATATAAGTCGAGCCTACTATGGCCATCAATTACACTGAATACTAATGCCATACTTGCTCTTTCTACCTTTTCTTCAGATAATTTTATTGCTAGGGCCAAGACCGACTTTAATTGCTAAATCAGAGGAAATGAACCAAGTTGAGTTAATTCTTTCATTTTCTCTTAATGTATGTTAAATAATTTGAATGATTCATATTTCATGGGATATTATATATCATCTTTTGATTCTTAACAGCAATGTACTAATAAGCTTTCTGAAGTGACAGATACAGCCTATATATTTAGCTGAATGAATAAGCAAATAAATATCTGGACAAGTTATATAAACTTTCCTCAAAAGTATATTTTAAGCCCATAACAGTAATATGTCTATATTAGTGTTCTCCAGAAAAACAGAACCAGCAGGATGGTGATAAAATGTGTTTATTTTATCAACATTCTATTGATGACATATTTATTTTAAGGAATTGGCTCATATGATTGTAGAGGCCTGGCAAGTTCAAAATCTAATGACCTGGCTGTCTGGGGACTCAGAGAAGAGATGCATTTGAAGTCCAAAGGCAGTTGGCATGCAAAATTCTTTCCTGCTCAGAGGAGGTCAGTTTTTGTTCCATCAGGGCTTTAACAGATTGGCTGAGGCCTACCTACATCATGGTGAACACTCTACCTTCTTAAAGTCCACTAATTAATCTCTTCCAAAAAAACCCACAAAAAAACAAAAATAAATCTTCACAGAAATATCCACAATAATGTAAATGTTTGACCAAGTTTCTGGGCACAGTGTCCCAGTCAAGTTAACCTGTACAACTAAACACCACAGTGTCTTATGTACTAAATAAACATCATTGAATTGTACTTATGAGGCACTGCCTCATTTCTGTTTAAATTTGTGTTTATCTTGAAAACAGAAACTATATTTTTATTCGAGTTTTAATAAATGTAACTTGCAAATAACATATTTATAATCATTTTATCTAACAATTGCAAAGCCAACGACTTAGAAACTGATGCCCTTTTCATCCTTTGTCTGTGTGCTGGATAGGATTATTTTTAAGTGATCAGCTTAAGTTGTGCATGAACTTTATGCTCATTACTCCATGACCCTAAGGGAGAAGCGGTTTCACAGCCAACTAGTATGCTCTGTTTCATTTTTTCAGACCCTGTGGCTGAAAAGCATGATGCTTTGTGAAACTATGATATGGAATGACATAAACAAGGGTTTCCACTGGAGCCACCCACATCCCATAGTTTCCCTGAATCTGACCAGTCACTGAGCTTAACACATGTAAGTCTCTCCCATCGGTTTATTGACTTATTCAGCTTGTGCACTTACCCAGGATATGATAGACACTCTTCTTGGAACTAGGGATACAGATAAAAGGTGTTACTCTTATTGAGTTTACAATTTAGTAGCAGGAAATTAATAATGAATATATAAACTGGTGAGTGAATAAATTTAGATAGTGTTAAGTACTATGAATTTAAGTTCATAAGTTCATAAATTAAGTACTATTTAATTTATATGTAGAGCACATCATGGGAAATGCCAGGCTGGATGAAGCACAATCTGGAATCAAGATTGCTGGGAGAAATATCAATAACCTCAGATATGCAGATGATACCACCCTTATGGCAGAAAGTGAAGAAGAACGAAAGAGCCTCTTGATAAAAGTGAAAGAGGAGAGTGAAAAAGCTGGCTTAAAACTCAACATTCAGAAAATGAAGATCATGGCATCTGGTCCCACCACTTCAGGGCAAATAGACGGAAAACAGTGGAAACACTGACAGACATTATTTTTGGGGGGCTCCAGCATCACAGCAAGTGGTGACTGCAGCGATGAAATTAAAAGATGCTTGCTCCTTGGAAGAAAAGCTATGACAAACGTAGACAACATATTAAAAAGCAGAGACATTACTTTGCTGACAAAGATCCATCTTGTCAAAGTTATGGGTTTTCCAGTACTCATGTATGGATGTAAGAGTTGGATTAAAAAGAAAGCTGAGTGCCGAAGAATTGATGATTTTGAACTGTGGTGTTGGAGAAGACTCTTGAGAGTCCCGTGGACTGCAAGGAGATCAAATCAGTCAATCCTAAAGGAAATCAGTCCTGAATATTCATTGGAAGGACTGATGCTGAAGCTGAAACTCCAATACTTTGGCCACCTGATGTAAAGAACTGACTCACCTGAAAAGACTCTGATGCTGGGAAAGATTGAGGGCAGGAGGAGAAGGGGAGGACAGAGGATGAGACGGTTGGTTGATATCACTGACTCTATGCACATGAGTTTGAGCAAGCTCTGGGAGTTGGTGATGTATAGGGAAGCCTGGCGTGCTGCAGTCCATGGGTTTGCAAGGAGTCAGACACAACTGAGAGACTGAACTGAACTGAAGTACTATGAAGACAATAAAGGAAAACAATGGGAGTGGGAAGGAGTTTAGGCTAATCGATTTAGGGTGGTTTAAGGTTTCTCTGAAGAGGTAATATTTGAACAAAATGAGAGGAGCAAAGATGAAAGTAGGCATGAGCTGGACACATTTGAAGATAAAAAAGCAAGTTTGTGATGCTGTAACATAGAAAACTAAAGGGACACTGGTAGACGTGACCTGAAAAAACAGGTGAGGATATACCACATAAGGCCTTGAAGCCATGGTGAGACTTGTACTGATACATTCTCATGCAAGGGAAAGATAGCATCTCAATTACTCTGAATAGGTAATGGGCTCTTGAAGCAGGCAGGACAAAAGGAGACCATTTAGAATCCTATTAGTGAGCCAATGAGCCATGATGGCTTGGGCTAGCAGAGATAGTAAAAAGCATCCAGATTTGAGATATTGGAACCAACGAAATTGTTGCTGATGGAAGAATGCTTTCCTATGTGCACACCATAAAATATACATAATTCCACATATCTTCAAAGCTATTTCACAAATTTTTGACTTTTCAGTCTTAGCAGGAATTCAGCAAGACATGGGAAGAAAGATAGCTTTACCATCATTTAGTGAATGATAGTGATAGAAAAAAAAAAAAAAGTTGAGGGACTGAAACTTACATCTCCATGCAAAGACAAGCCCCTGCAAAAATATCTTTCATGGAGAAGAATTATCTAATGCCCAAGACAACTCAAAACAACTTGACCACCTCTGATTGTTAGAAAAGGTACTCAGCAAATTAGTTATCTTGTTAATGCTTCATAGCAGAGTCTGAATGAGAATACAGGTATTGCAGATGACATTTCAACAGCAACAGCTAGGTTCACCTCTAAGGCTACAATCTGATTCCACAGCTTTCTCACTCACACTCACCTATTCCTTCAAAAATACAAATAATTCAGCCATAGGGAGTCCACAGTACAGCTCTTAAAAAGATAGGTAAAGAGACTCAGTTTTTGTTTATTAACTATAAAATTAATATCATTTAAACAATGTAGTTTTTTTCTGAGAAGAAATGAGAATGCTCCTCAATGCTAAGGACACACAAAGATGACATAAGTCATATTCAGGACGTTTTCATCATGTGTGGTAAGTTTGTAGAAAGGGAGGAGGAGGTAAAACAGGAAACAGGGCAAGTGGGACATTCTCCTTTTCTTGGGTGTCAGGATACATTTAACAGGAGGCTTCCTGTGTGCTGTTTTCAGTCTTGCATGAATTCTATGTTCCTTAACAGCACCTGAATACAGGTGCCAGAGGGCTGGCAAGCCAGCTTTCGGGGATAATAGAAATTCACGTATCTCATTCGTATGGAAAATAGCTTTTCCATATGGTGAACAGCAGCCATTTACAACTCTCTTCCCTTCTGATATGTAAAGTAACATTTACAACCCCCTCGAATGAGAATGATTCTAGCCTCTGGCTTTCTCGATGACTTGTTAGATTTTTGATCCCTGTCTCTGCTAAAAAGGGCTATCTTGTAAGAGAGTATATATATGCCCACAATATGTTAAATAAACGCCTTAGTTCCACCAGAACTCTGGTCCCCGTGTCTTTCCTTATTTTGTTCTCTCTCTCTCTATCTTGTGCTCTCTCTCTGTCCCCTTCAGGCTGCGCAACCTCTTTTCTTCCTTCTTTCACTTTCTTATCAGCCGACTCTGTACCCCCAAGTTCCAGTCCATTTAAAGGACCCCCAACACTCGGGAGGTCTTTTCTCAAACCCTTCCTTTGTCTATTACTTACTTGCTTTTTGGGGAATGGATGAGGCATCTCAACCTCTAGGACTTTTTTTTTAGAAATCCACACAGACATAACTTAATGCCAGAACCATGTCATTCATCCTTCCTGGAGGAATCTTGCTCATGCTTATTTATCAAGATGGTATGTGATTCAGTGAGCCTGGCCTTTTTATCATATTCAACATCCCAAGGGCATACTTTGTAGCCAAAAATAACTAAATTAGGATATGGACTCAATCACTTAATAGATATGTGACAAATAATTTATTTGCTACCTCTAGCTTCATTATTTCTTTTCCTAAAAAATAGCAATATCTCTTCTATTTGTTAGTTTCTTAAAAATTTAATTTATTTTTCTATGCCTTTATTTCAGTCATTGGTCACAGTAAGGAAATACAACAGTGCCTCTAAAGGACTTGGCATATGGTTGGCATAAATTAGCCATTCCACATGTGTAAGTTTCCAAACTACATTGTGCAGAAGAAACATCTAAGCATATTGCTAAAAACATAGATTTCTAAATCCAAACCTCGGAGAATTTGGATTCCTCAGTCTATAAAGGAAGCTCTAGAAATCTACATCTTTTAACAAGTACCACAAATTTTCTGAAATTAATTTCCTGTTAATTATATTTGAAGGAAAAAATAAAATTGCAGCAAATTTTGACGCTCATTCATCTATGAGCCCTTCTCAGCTCAGAGATAAGTCTCACTTCACTTTGGCTCCTAGCACAAATCAGTTCAGTCCAGTCACTCTGTCATGTCCAACACTTTATGACCCAATGGACTGAAGTACAGCAGGCTTCCCTGCCCATCACCAACTCCTGGAGGTTACTCAAACTCATGCCCATCAAGTCGCTAATGCCATCCAACCATCTCATTCTTTGTCATCCCGATCTCTTCCCACCTTCAATCCTTCCCAGCATCAGGGTCTTTTCTAATGAGTCAGTTCTGTGCATCAGGTGGCCAAAATATTAGAGTTTCAGTTTCAGCATCAGTCCTTCCAATGAATATTAAGGACTGATTTCCTTTAGGATTGACTGGCTAGATCTCCTTGCAGTCCAAGAGACTCTCAAGAGTCTTCTCCAACACCACAGTTCAAAATCATCAATTCTTTGGCATTCAGCTTTCTTTATAGTCCAACTCTCACATCCATACATGACTACTGGAAAAAACATAGCCTTGACTAGACAGACCTTTATTGGCAAAGTAATGTCTCTGCTTTTTATTATGCTGTCTAGGTCTGTCATAGCTTTTCTTCCAAGGAGCAAGCATCTTTTAATTTCATGGCTGCAGTAACCATCTGCAGTGATTTTGGAGTCCAATAAAATAAAGTCTGTCACTATTTCTATCGTTTCCCCATATATTTGCCATGAAGTGATGGGATTGGATGCCATGATCTTAGTTTTCTGAATGTTGAGTTTTAAGACAATTTTTTCACTCTCCTCTTTCACTTTCATCCAGAGGCTCTTTAGTTCTTCTCCGCTTTCTGCCATAAAGGTGGTGTCATCTGCATATCTGAGGTTACTGATATTTCTCCCAGCAATCTAGATTCCAGCTTGTGCTTCATCCAGACTGGCATTTCACATGATGTACTCTGCATATAAGTTAAATAAGCAGGGTGACAATATACAGCCTTGATGAACTCCTTTCCTGATTTGGTTCCAATCTTTGGCTTGATCCTTTACTATTGTAAAAGATCACACTGCTGCATGTGTGTGTGTGTGTGTGCTCAGTCATGTCCGACTCTTTATGACCCCATGGACTATATAGCCCACCAAGCTCTACTGTCCATGGAATTTTCCAGGCAAGAATACTGGAATAGATAGCCATTTCCTTCTCCAGAGGATCTTCGAGACCCAAGGATCTAACCCATATCTCTTGCATCTTTGGCACTGACAGGTGGATTCTTTACCATTGCACCACCTGTACATAATTGCATGACATAAAAGCATCAGGACAGAAGGAGTCTGCCTGGACACTTTTCTTTCCTGTCTGCTCTCCTTGCATATAACAACTGACTTATTTCCCTGTAACTATTATTGATCTCTTTATTCCTATTTTGTCTACTGTTTTACACTCCCAATCATTGTGTTGTTTATTTAGGCTAATACTGGGAACTTTCATTTGCAAAGTACCCTTTTCCTTATGGTTCCAGTTAGAGATGATCAGAAGAGAACACTTAGATATGAAAGGTAGAATAGAAACAGAAAACACCACTTTCGGGTTACCTTAGGATAGTGGTAAGTTATCACTTACCATAGGGTAGGTAGCTATTCCCTTTTACAGGGGATTTACCTGGCCCAGGGATTGAATCCACATCTCCTGCATTACAGGCATATTTTTAAAGTCTAAACCACCAGAGAAGGCTGGTGGTAAACTTGTTCAGTTTCTTCTATTCAACTGCAAGCTCTTACCTGTGTACCTGGGCAGTGCTTTACACAAATCTGTTAGTGATTCTCTTTCTAATCTTCCATTTCTCCATTAAAGACTTTCACCTCATATGATACTCCCATATTAATGTAAAGTATAATTCTTAGAATGAATCCCTATGCCCACAGTGATTTAAGTAGCTCTGTTTTGTTGATGGAAATCAAATGAACACACACAATAAACCAGCTAAACTCGCAGTCCAGGCCCTTTGTATTTTATAGTCCAGAAAGAGAAAGTGAAAGTTGCTCAGGTGTGTCAGACTCCTTGTGACCCCATGGACTATACAGTTCATGGAATTCTCCAGGCCAGAATACTGGAGTGGGTAGACTTTCCCTTCTCCAGGGGATCTTCCCAACCCAGGGATCGAACTCAGATCTCCCACATTGCAGGTGGATTCTTTACCAGCTGAGCCACAAGGGAGGCCCAAGAATACTGGAGTGAGTAGCCTATCCCTTCTCCAGCGGATCTTCCCAGCCCAGGAATGGAACAGGGGTCTCCTGCATTGCCAGCAGATTCTTTACCAACTGGGCTATCAGGGAAGCCCTTACAGTCCAGAGGGGGACATCAAAGGGAAATGCTGTAGGACAATGGAAACCTAACATATTTTTAAAAAATAGAATACCCAGTTATTTTGTGTGAACTATAGGGAAAAATACATAGAATCCTTCAGGCATTCCTATTTTATTCCTAGAAGTCAACATTGATATATTCACATTACCTTTATTCCTAGAAACTATTCTATTCCTAGAAATCAGTACTGATATAGTCACAGAATTTTACTTGGCATTTTGGCCTGCTGCTGTGGCTGTTTAGTCGCTAAGTCATGTTCGACACTTTTTCATCTCTATGGAGCGTAGACCACCAGGTTCCTCTGTCCATAGGATTTCCCAGGCAAGAATACTGGAGTGGGTTGCCATTTCCTTCTTCAGGGGATTTTCCCCAAGGGATTGAACCCACGTCTCCTGGTTGGCACGCAGATTCTTTACCACTGAGCCACCTGGGAAACCCACATTTTGCCCTAAAATTCAAGACTTAAAAGAGGAAAAGCCAGATTCTCTCTTCTGCACTTCTGTTTACAGGCACTTCTATTTGCCCTTAGAGATAAAGGCCAAGGTTGATTGATATGTACAGATGAGGGAGAAATTACCAGTGCAAATTGTGTTAACCTTCTTACTGCATGGTTGACCATCACCAAAAGGGTTCAACTTTCCAGACTGTAATCACATATAACATTCACAGAATTAAATCACTCATTACCAACCCTTCAAGCACAGTCTTAGTATGCTTAGCATTCTGAGTCAGTTTTGACTGAACAAGAAATGTGCAATCAACTGATAAGATTTCAAAGTCTCATGATTCTTTTTCTTTCCAAAGAATCACAAAGCATCACCCATTAAAATTAGGAGAAAATGCAGATGCATATGAAACTGCATATATCAGAGATTTTCACACGGCTTATTCAGTGGAAAAATGATCTCAGAATTCCAAAGATTTTATTAACTTTCATATTCTCTTCTACATCCTACACTTAATGTAACACAGAATCAGAGTTCTTGATATTATTCTATGTGCCACTGTCTTTACACAATTTGATGCCTTCACTCTTATATTTGAATTATACCAACTGAATGCCATATATGCAGTGGTCACAAGACTTTTAATATTCAGGCTTAACTGAACTTCACACAAGTTTGATTTGACTGGTATCATCACCTTTGCTGTCAGTTGGTGAGAGCTTTGTCTATCCCTGGCTTAGGTAAGTAACCCCCTTCCCTCAAGAAAACAGAAATTTAATCAGTTGTATGCCTATGAAACATGCTATTTTTCTGATCTCACTAGTAAATCCAATAATGTTTTCAGTCTTAGTTCTCATTAAATAATATTTATCCATAATTTGGAGTTGCTATTTTTCTTCACTTGCTAGATATCCTTTCCCAATATTACACTGTATTGGTTTTCTAAAATCTCCAATGTTTATAATCTCGTTGTTGCCCAAACTTTGTCTGTCACTGGCACTGCATTTTTTTCATGTTTCTCAAGGTTTTGTTGTTTTGTTTTTCTCTTTTTCCCCTCTGGTTTTGAGTGTTTGTGTTTTATGCCTATCCTTTCAGTAGTTATCCTAATTTAACTTAACAAGGATAATTAAGTTATCCACTTTCACGCCATACAAAGATGATTTTATACTACACTTTACTCATGTAGCTGTAGGCAATTTTGTCATCGGGGGTTATTATTTTTTTAATTTCTAAGATGATTTCTTTTCTCTTCACAAAATTAAAATTATTATTGTCTTATATAATCATCGTTTATTTAGCTTAAATGACATGTTTACCAATATCATTGCTCATAATTTCTTCTTGCATCTCTGCCTTTCCATTTTCCTTCTGCCTAAATTATATATTTAGAATTTCTTTATTAAAGAGTCATTTCTTTTGGCTTAACTCAGCTTGTATGCTTAAAAATATCTCTTTTCACCCATGCTCATGAAAGACATATTGCTGGGTATAGAACTGTAAGCTATCTCAGCTCACTGAAGATACCGTTCCACTCTTTCGGGGTTTCTATTGGTTGTTGGTGAGAGATCTGTTTAAGTAAATTACCCAGCTTCTGGAGTTTGTCATTCCTTCAGAACCTTTTAAGATCCCCTTTTCTTTCGAATTCTGCAGTTTTATTATGTTATATATGACATGTGAATAGAAATCTTTCTCCCTCTTTGTGTTATTTCTTGATAATAATTGATCTGTTTTCACATTTCAGTATACTGTAGGTTAATTATGATTTTTTATTTTCAGATTTTCACATGAAGGAAAATTAAGAGTATAACAAAGACCTAAATGCTCCTTAGATTCACAAACTATCAAGATTTTGCCATATCTGCTTCATCTGTTTCTCAATACACACCCACACCCACCCACACACTTGCACAAATCTGTTTTGTCAAGCAATGTAAATTAAATTGCACATAGTATGATATTTCAACATGTCTGTCCAGAATATATGACCGTAACACATAACACAATTACCATGCCCGAGGAAAATTAAGCTTAACATTATCCAACACAGAACCTATATTCAAATTTCACCAGGAGTCATATAAATGTTTTATATATATGCACTAAGTTGCTTCAGCTGTGTCCAACTGTGTGAACTTATGAACTATATCCCACCAGGCTCCTCTGTCCATGGGATACTCAAGGCAAGAATATTGGAGTGGGTTGCCATGCCTTCCTCCAGGGGATCTTTCAACCCAGGGATCAAACCTGTGTCTCACGTCTCCTGTGTTGGCAGGCAGGTTCTTTGCCACTAGCACTACCTGGGAAGCCATATATATATATATATATATATATATATATATATAATTTTATATGTATACAAAATTTAATATATATACATATAATTTGATACATGATACAAAGTTAATATATTGTATTAGACTGTTATGCCATTTCAGTCTTCTCTAATTTAAAATGAATGACTTCTCCCAGTCTTCTCCTACTGAATCTTTTGAAAGGTCCAGACAAACTGTCCTGTAAAACACGTCATTCTGTTAAAAAAAAGAGACTCCCATGGACAGAGGAACCTGGCGGGCTACAGTCCATCAGGGTCGCAAAGAGTAGGACACAACTTAGCAACTGAACGACGACCCCTACTTGTATGCTTTCTTCTCTATCTATTGCGTCACTGTGGACACATGCATGCCTTTTTTTTCAGTTTAATATGCCATTCTATATTTTTCTTACAGATACTATATATATTACAAATTAGATCAATAAATCCCCTATATGGTACCCATGCTCAGTCACTCAGCCATGTCTAAATCTTTGCATTGCATGGATTGTAGCCCACCAGGCTCTTCTGTCCATGGGATTTCCCAGGCAAGAATATTGGAGTGGGTTTCCATTTCCTCCTCCAGGGAATATATGATCTTCCTGACCCAGGGATCGAACCTACATCTTCTGCATTGACAGGCAGATTCTTTATCAATGAGCCACCTAGGAGGTCTGAATTCCCTATACACCATATCTGTACCCTCTCTTACCCTATTAATATTTGAGTACCAGACTTACTTTGTTCTTTCCTGTTCAGACCTGAAACCAACCATTTCTTTAAGTTTCCTAGTTTTTAATATGCGTGTGGTGAACAGATTTTAGAAATCACGATCTCAGCATTAGGTGCACAAAATGATATCATGATGTCCTTTAACCAAGAAGAAAGTATATTATTAGAATGTAGAAGAGTTAGATAGATTCCAGATGGATAAATAAGGGCTTGTGCTTGAAGGACATATCAAGTATATGTATATGGGGTGTGTGTGTGTGTGTGTGTGTGTGTGTGTGTGTGTGTGTGTGTGTGTGTGTGTGTGTGTGTGTGTGTGTGTGCTGTGTACATGTGATGTGGTTATAACCAAGACTTCTTAATAAAATCCAATACTACAGTGTTCTTCTACATTATCCTGTTCCATGTTTATATCTTCTGTTTCCCAACAAAATCTATATATGTACTCATTCATTTTTTCCTGCATTACAGACACAGTATTGTTTCAGAATTATCTCATCAATGTAACTACCAACAACAAACCTACAAAAAAGGTCCTATTTGTGCAGCAGTTTTGGACTTCACAATACATCTAGTCTTAATCATGTGTTTTATGACTAACATTGCAACAAATAAATATTTTAATTAGTATGTTTATTAGTAAATTAATTAAATTTTAAGTGTGAGTTAATTAAGTTATTTTCTTAGTGTGGTTTTATTAACTGGCTATTCAGTTAGGCTTATTTATTTGTATTTGGTTAAATTATGTTTTTATTCTTTTTATTTTATTTTTTAGATATACAAAATATTTTTATATTTCAAACATCAAACTATATAATGAAGGAACTTCAGAGAAGGCACACCCTTATTCCTATTTCCTCTCTTTCATTTTCATTTTCTCCTTATAGGTAACTATTTTCATTAGCTTCTATTTAGCGGCCCTTTGCTTCTTTTTGCCAAAATAGTACAGACAGATATTTAGATACACAGATATCTCAAGAAAGAAAAAATCAATTATTCTTAATTCTCCTTATCTGTGACATAATAGTTATATAATATATTATCACATAATATATTATGTATTATATTATTATGTACTACAATAATATATGTATTATATATTATAATATATGTTATATATTATGTAATATATTTATACAAATATATATTACACAAATATATTATATAATATTCTGTATCCTAGAAATCACATCAGTTCATGGAAAACTACTTCATCTTTTTTCATGAAAAATACTATTTCACTGAGTTGGCTCTAGATAAATTATTCAACCATAACCTTAAGATGCTTCTAGTCTTTTAAAGTTACAACTAATGCTCAAATTAAAAACCTTGAGTACACATCACTATCACAAGTGAAGGATTCTCTTTAAGGCAAATTCACAGACCTGGAGTTGTGGGAGCAAAGTGGTTTTATTATTTTCAGTTATATAATTTTGTATTTGATTTTCAAATCTACATGACTGCCCCTAATATCTTAATCTTTTTATTAACAGCTGCCACCAACAACTACTTAATTTTCTTGAATATATTAGAATTTATCTTTATCCCTCAGAGTGGAGTGACTACATCTGAATCCAACACTCGAAGAATCAAGTCCAAATTTGAAGAGGGAAAAAATCTCTATTGCTGCAGATACTTTATCTATTTGAGGAAATTATAATTACATTGGACTGTTTTGGGCACATGTGTCTCCTTATCATATCATTAACGCATTCTGCTCTTACAGTAATTTTAAACCCATGAGTATTTTCTACACTCACTCCTTTCATTTCATAGACTTTTTGTAAGACTATGTTTGATCCAAATAAGGGTCTTTTCCCAATTAATTAATTTTCTAATATTATCTCATAAATTAGATGAATCATACCTCTGTCAATATGATATGGTCATTCTTTGGTTATCCAACATATTATCAATCCCCTCCGGTTTCAAGTCAGTGACAAAGTGATATAACTTTTACACAAACTCTGATACAATATAGCAGATGAATTTTGCCTCAAAGCACTAATAATGTTTTCACCAAATTAAAAAAAAGTTGTTCTAACAGATGCTTCATCATTTTTATACCAGTTTTTGTATTGGCAGTTATATGTACTGCATTGCCAACTCTCTACTTGTAACTCACAATAAGCTGGGATATGTATCCTTAGCTCTCTTGATGACACAAAAGAGGAAACTGAGGGGAAGGTAGCTAATCATATCAAGTACACAAGTGCTAAATGGCAGTGTAATTGAGCTTGAGTTTCACAAGGTTCAGAATTGTTACTGGCTGCACATAGCAGAAGTTTAGGTGTTCTCATAGGTTGCTTGCTATCTGCACTTCTAATCTGGATAAACTGAACATTTTTGATGCTGCTTGCTCTTGCTTTTTGGAAATTTGCTTCTGAAGGTTTTGACAAAAAAAAAAAAAAATGGCAAGGGGATTATGACAGTATTTTGGAGACTTATCCAGCCATGAATTGGTCAAAGAAGGAAAATATTGGAAAGAAAAAAAAAAAGGATGAAAAGATATTGCTAGCTTTTGAGAACCAAACATTTCACTTTGAAAAATTTATCTAAGTCAACTTAACACAAAGGTAAGAAATAATTCTTTCAAAAGTGTTAGAGCCCAAGGAAGAATAATCTATTCTGTTATCTTCCTTGAACTTTCTTCTCTGTAATCTTAAAGTGCTTTAGAAAATTCAAATGAAAGACAGGTATTTAATAAAGGAAAAAAACTAAACTTCAAAGACCCTTTGAAGGAGGCATTATCATAACTAATTTACAGGCCTAATATCTACACAAGGGAAAGTTGCAAGATCTGAAAGGTCACCTCATACTAGGAAACCAAAGGTTTGAGTGTGTGATCTCATTTTGTTTCCAGAAGCTTTTATGAATCTTTTCCATCTTCAACTCAATTCTTGATTAGCAAAGTTCTTTTTTTTTCCCCCCAGAAAATGTTTCATGGAGCTCTAACTCCTATAAAATTCTCTGTCAAACTAAAAGGTGATCTTGGGAAACTGGGAAATACAGCTAGAGATCTGCAATGCATATTATACATATGAAAGTTTCTGAGATACTACATAGAAAAAGAAATTGGTTCTTCAGACACAAAGATAACATATCAATTTTTTTTTTTTTCCTCTCGCGACATTGATAAATATTTTCACACTTTGGGAAATACTGTTCTAACGGTCCCTTCCACTGATCTTTATCCACTCTCATGTCCTATCTTTCCTCATGCCCTTGTCACCACTGTTCTTCATCACTTTCACTCTGTAAAAGGCAGTCTTTACATAAATTGTGAGCTCAGTTAGAGCAGAGCTATTGGCCATCCTTCCTGCAATATCTCCAGAGTCTAATGCATCTATAGGAATATGCTGCTGCTGCTGCTGCTAAGTCGCTTCAGTCGTGTCCGACTCTGTGCGACCCCATAGACGGCAGCCCACCAGGCTCCCCCGTCCCTGGGATTCTCCAGGCAAGAACACTGGAGTGGGTTGCCATTTCCTTCTCCAATGCAAGAAAGTGAAAAGTGAAAGTGAAGTTGCTCAGTCGTGTCCAACTCTTAGCGACCCCATGGACTGCAGCCTACCAGGGTACTCTGTCCATGGGATTTTCAAGCAAGAGTACTAGAGTGGGGTGCCATTGCCTTCTACCTATAGGAATATTGTAAGACTTTAATAAATATATGAAATAAATGAATATTTGATAAGCATACTGAATGACTATGAGTGAAGGAATAAATAGAAACTTAACACTAACCACAAGTTCATAAGTGTATCCAGTCATTTCAATCTTCCTCTCCATATACAATTAGATACACTTTTTTCTCTATCATTAAGCACACTGATATATAGAAATTCACATGTAAATGAAACATAGTTATGGATGTGATTTTTTTACTTGATAAAGCAGGGGTTGGCAAACTTCTTCTGTAAAGGTCTGGAAATAAATATTTTAACCTTGCCGATTATACATTCTCTTGCAACTACTCAACTTTGCCATCATACTGCAAAAACAGCCATAGGAAATAAAACTAAGTGAATGAGTGTGGTTGTGTTCCAAGACATTTTTATTTATTCAAACAACCAGAGTTACTCAATATCATTAGTGATCCATAAAAATGTCTTTTGGGGGTTATTTCTATGAGATTTGATAAAATCTCACAAGGAGATTATGAAAGTATTTTTGAGACTGATACAGCCATGAACTGCTCAAAAAAGGAAAACATTAGAAAGAAAAAAAAAGGCATAAGAGATAAACATAACTTTTGAGAACACTGAAATACATTTAAAATACATTTTAAAGAGCTGGAAAAGTGTTGGCAACAATATGGAGATTTGGAACCCTAATATGTTGCTGATGGATTGTAAAATGGTTGCAGCCACTTTGGAAAACAATCTGGCAGTTTCTCAGAAGTTTAAAAAGGGAGTTACCATACGCTTCAGCAATAGAATTTTAAAAAGGGGGATGGAAGTGTAAATACAAAATAAGGAAATAAATTGAAAAACATTTTCAAAACAGTAGCATTGATGGTCAAAAGCGGGAACAACTCAAATTTACATGAACTAATGAATGAGTAAATAAAATGTAGTATATCCATGCAATGGAATATTATTAGACAATAAAAAGGAATAAAGTATTTACACATCTTATAACACATATAGACCTCAGAAGCATTATATCAAGTGAAAGAAGTAGACACAAAAGTTCACATAGTATAAAATGCCATTTATATGAAATATGTAGAATAATCAAATATATACAGACATAAAATAGATGAGCAGTTGTCTATGGATGAGGCCTGGTCAAGGGGTAAATAGTGGAATGAATGGGTAATGATTCCCAATGTATTAAGGACTACTTTGGAGGATGATGAAAATGTTCTAAAATTAGTTTATAGTGATGGATACCCAGGTCTGAAGATAGACTAATTGTATATTTTATTTGATTAATTAATTTTTTATTGAAGGATAATTGCTTTACAGAATTTTGTTGTTTTCTGTCAAACTTCAACATGAATCAGCCATAGGTATACATATATCCCCTCCCTTTTGAACCTCCCTCCCAGATGAGTCAACTTTACGGCATGTAAATTGTATCTAAATAAAACTGTTAAAAACACATTTTTTAAAATGTGGGAGCATTTTTCCAACCCCTATACTAAGTGATTCATATGGCTTCCTTTTACTAGCGAAATCATTCAATTTATCAAAATCTGAATTATGAATGCTCTTTCACAATCCATGTATTTTGTGAGAATGCATACTTGCATGAACATGAAAGTCAGTGAAAAGCTTTTGATCTACTTTTCAGGCAATCCACAGGCATGAATTCAGGAAAATGTGCTAAGTCATTTTAGTAATCCTATGGACAGTAGCCCGCCAGGCTCCTCTGTCTATGGGATTCTCCAGGCAAAAATACTGGAGTGGGTTGTCATTTCCTGCTCCAGGGGATCTTCCCAACCCAGGGATCAAACCTGTGTCTCTTAAGTCTCCTGCACTGGCAGGCAGGTTGTTTACCACTAGCCCCACCTGGTGGATTAGACAGTAAAGAATCAGGAAAATACCTGGATGCAAATAAATACCTTCTTCTCACCCTTGACAATGAAGTAATCTAATTAGTCATTGCCTCTGATTCTCACTGTACACTTCCTCCTTTGGGTCCTTGTGATTTTCTGGATTAACCTCTAGAGTCTAAGCATGATGTACTTTGACTACTTTCAAAATTCACCACTCTTAAAAAATATACATTGAAACCAGGAAAGTAAAAGGTGCAGAGCTTTTTAGAATTAGAATGATTCTTATGCTGATTAAAACATCTAAACTTTGGCATGGGGCTATTGCCATCTGAATCTCAGTCAGCAAAAATGAAATGAAATGATAAGAAAATTCTACCCAGCTCACAAAATACATGTGGAAGTTCTGTGTGAACTCTAAAAAGTGCCATATTAATATCCAATATAATGAAAGCTATGACAATTTTGTAAGATGTGCTTTGGTTCATTTGTCTTTGCATCTTTTACGTTTATTTTTCTGTGAACCTTGAAGCAAAATATATGAGTTTTTGTTGTTTTAGTCACTAAGCATGTCTTACTCTTTGCAATCTCATGGACTGTAGCCCACCAGGCTCCTGTCAATGGATTTCCCAGGCAAAAATACTGGAGTGGGTTGCCATTTCATTCTCCTTGTGGATCTTCTTGACCCAGAGAGTGAACCCACATCTCCTGCACTGGCAGGAGGGTTCCTTACCACTGAGCCACCAGAGAAACCATATGAGTTTACTCATATATAAATAAAATAAATATATTTAAGAGTAATTATAGACATACCTGAATGTGGCTAGGAAATTCAATTATATGGAAACATTTAGTCATACTTAGATTATAATTACATTTAGATTGTGAGGTGCTAAAGACAGGTTTTCTGTCATAGTAATCTTTGTAATCACATTGCTAAAATGATGCTTGGCATTTGTTTGGTGTTTCATAAACATTTCCTGAACAACCTACCCTCTTAAAAATAAATGTACTAAAAATCATAATCCAAGTAAGAATTCTTAAAAGAAGAGACTCAAGCCTCATAGTAGCAAGGGTCTTAATCTGGAGACCATTGACCCAAGGATAAACTAAAGGGGTTGTTAGCCCTAAACTTATATGCAAATATCTGTGTTTACATGCTTATTTGCATTTTGTTGGGTCTGGGGGCTTCCCAGGTGGTGCTAGCGGTGAAGAACCCGCCTGCCAATGTAGGAGACGTAAAAGGCGCTAGATCGATCCCTGGGTCAGGAAGATCCCCTGGAGGAGGGCATGGCAACTCACTTAAGTATTCTTGTCTGGAGAATCCCATGGACAGAGAAACCTATCAGGCTATGGTCCCTATGGTCACAAAGAGTCTGACACAAGTAAAGTGACTTAGCACGAATCAGATTCCCAAAGTGGCCTATGTCTACTTACAGTATTAAGAATCAATTTACCAAACTATTATAACCTCTTTAACAACAAGAAAAAATACAATGTGCATGCAGTTTAGGGAATTCATCTTATCCTTTTCAGATGCCAATTACAACACAAGGATTAACGCCAAGGAAAGTAATCACTATACACTGACTGGATAATAATAGATCACACTACATTCTCCACACCTTTATATTCATACTAGAATGGGAAATATTTTCCTGTAGTGGAAATGGATTTTCCTTCAGCTGACTTGATGATCAACAGGATATGTTTGCTGGAAGTTAGTCTGGACTGATTAGATAAAGGATTCAGGAAAAGAATGAATCCATTTTCCTATAGCACATTACATTTGACTAGAACCAGCTTTTTAAAAGCCCCATGCATCCAGTTAATGATAGAAGAAAATGTTTGGTTCCTTTATCGGGCTCCCCTTTGTGAGACATTTTTGAAAATGATCCCAGTCCCTTTAAGTCAGTATTTCTCAAAAAAAAGTGTTCTGTGTTACACAAGTTCCAGGGAATGCTAAAAGGTATTATAAAAATACACTTAACATTTCCTAAACTTGATTGTCCTTGAAATCCCTGAGAGTCAGTTATTTTTGTATTATACTTTGAAAAGTACTGTTTTAACTCACAGATGAGGAATGCAAAATCATGAAAGATCATCCAAGAAATTTAAAATTAATTTGCCCTTAATAGAGATATGAAAGAAATGTAATGAAAGTCTCCTTAATGCCAAAAGAAAAAAAAAACCAAAATATTCTAACATTTAAAGAAATAACTCATTCTCAGGGGTATTCATTATCTTTGGCAATGATTATCTTTCTTTAGAATAAACTTTATAAAGGAGAATATCTCAAAACAAATAAACTATATTCTCTTTTATTCCAAAGAAGGCCAAGGCTATGCATATAAGAGGTATAAAAGAATATGAGGAAAATGTTTGTTAAAGAGTCAATTCAGGGAAAAAAGTAAGAGTCAATGGATCTCTAGTGTTTACCAGGCCACTCTAAATATATGGCATTCCATATGGTGCTAAGTTCACTTAAGGAACCATATTGAGATTAGGAATATTCCCATTATCTTTTCCATGCTGAAATTTGCATTGTAGGTTTTGCATTATAGAATTCCACTGTAGAAATGTTCCTTGCATGTTTAAAATCTCTGTTTTACCATCCATGAAT
This sequence comes from Giraffa tippelskirchi, assembly GCF_054371585.1. Lineage (NCBI taxonomy): Eukaryota > Metazoa > Chordata > Mammalia > Artiodactyla > Giraffidae > Giraffa > Giraffa tippelskirchi. Next base: position 127,706,700 of record NC_137277.1, on the reverse strand, counting down.
CCTACAACCTTCAGAAATAGACAAGTCAATGAAAAAATGTGTTTCTTAAATTAATAGGGCTCATCTTCCATTTTTTCCTTTTTAAAAATGCTCCATGTCAAGGACTATCATACCTCTTTAAAACATTCTTATTATGCTAAGAATTAAACTTAACATATAAGCTACCTACTCCAGTATTCTTGGGCTTCCCTGGTGGCTCAGCTGGTAAAGAACCTGCCTGCAATGTTCAAGACCAGGGTTCGATTCCTGGGTTTGGGAAGATCTCCTGGAGAAGGGAACAGCTATCCACTCTATGGAAACAGTAAGAGACTTTATTTTGGGGAGCTCCAAAATCACTACAGATGGCAATTGCAGCCATGAAATTAAAAGACACCTGTCCTTGGAAGAAAATCTATGACTAACCTAGACAGCATATTCAAAAGCAGAGACATTACTTTGCCAGCAAAGGTCCATCTAGTCAAAGCTGTGGTTTTTCCAGTGGTCATGTGTGGATGTGAGAGTTGGACTATAAAGAAAGCTGAGTGCTGAAGAATTGATGCTTTTGAACTGTGGTCTTGGAGAAGCCTCTTGAGAGTCCCTTGGACAACAAGGAGATCCAACCAGTCCATCCTAAAGGAAATCAGTCTGGAATATTCATTGGAAGGACTGATGCTGAAGCTGAAACTCCAATACTTTGGCCATCTGATGCGAAGAACAGACTCATTGAAAAAGACCCTGATGCTGGGAAACATTGAATGCAGGAGGAGGAGGGGACAACAGAGGATGAGATGGTTGGATGGCATCACCGACTTGATAGACATGAGTTTGAGCAAGCTCCGGCAGTTGGTGGTGGATGGGGAAGTGTGCTGCAGTCCATGGTTTGCAAAGAGTTGGACACGACTGAGTGACTGGACTGAACTGAATCCTAACATTATTCTTTGGGATATAAAATATGTGTGAGTGTGTGCAGAAAGGAAAGAGATAAAGCAGGAAGGAGACTAGTTTAGCACATAATTGGTGGCTGCATCCCAATTTGAACCTGGCCCTGTGCTCTGTTTGGTAATCAAGGACTTGATTTTCAGGTAGTACTGCTGTCATCCTGGAGAAGAGCTGATATAAATCAATGGTAGTGAGCAAAGATTTCAGGAGATGAGAACATCCTTCTGTAAAGCAGCAGTGGCAGAACATTCCAATATGCCATATATGAATGTGAAGCTATTTCACTTGGAGGGAAAAACTGAACACATGGAATAAGTCTTCCTTAATTTAGGTTTATTAAGAATATAGTTTCAACTCTGGAGCCCATTTCAGTATCTTTTCCACATTTTACAATTAACTCATTTATCTATTCAATTAAATAGTAACCATTTCTCAGGTATCCACTCTACCTGTTGTTGCAAAGCAAAGAACAAAGCCCTATCTTCAGTAGTTTTGCTGGAAAAAACAGAATAGGAAATGACTATTCATTAAATGATAAAAGGTGCTTTGATAGACATTGACACAGAATAAAGCCGGTGTCACTGACATAGCCCATTAAGAATTCCAGGGGAGTAAAAATAGAATCTGGATTATAAAATAAAGTCTAACTTTTATTTTTTCCCCCTTGTGCTTAGTTTTGTTTCACTTGCTCATAGGAGGTCACGTGCAGAGGCCTCACTCCCAGAACTTCAGATTGGAGTTCCTAGTATGAAATGACACCTTGGCTCCTGGGGTCATGTGACGAAGTGATTCAAGATGGCAGAAGTGGGCCCTCACAGAGATGCCGTGATCTGAAGCATGAACAGCACTCATGCACCCACCTCACGGGAACTCTCTCCCCTCCCCTCTCCGCTGACAGAACCCTATAAGCAGACCTGCCCACAGTCTCTCAGGGAGAATATGTGTACTCTAGAGAGCAAGCTCACAACTCTCCATTTTTTGATCAAAGAATTTGCTTCTGAATCGAATCTGGTCTCCTTCTATTGGGGTGTGCCTCATGGAGCAGAAGAACTCTTTCCGGGGACTAACTTGGGAGGGTCAGTAACACAGGCACACTGAGAAAGTCAGTTCTATGCCTGGGTGGGCAAAAAGCTCACAGTGTGATGGTTGACAGCCTTGAGAGGAGAGCGGGTGACTAGAATAGCAGACGATCACACAGGGGAATCAGCAGGGGTAATGGCAGAAAGGTTAGAAACTGCTGCATCTATTCAGAAAACTGTCAGTGAATCTGTAAATGAGTATTGATCTTTTACGAAAAGAATGAAAGCACTGTGAGAAGATATGAAGTACAAGCAATGCCGTGCTAAGAATATTAGAGTTTTTATTATAGATACTGGGGACAAATGAAATATTTTAAGTGGGGAACTAATATGTCCATACCGGAATTTTAGAACTATAAATGGTATGCAAGATTGAAAGACAAGTGAACAGTGTTGCCATACAGGTATAGATTAAATACCTAGATTTTAAAAAGTAAATTAAAAAGTAAAGTCTAGATTAAATACCTAAACTTTGGAAGGCTGTTTAATGTAGGTGATATCTGAGTTAAAGTCCAAAGAATGAATGGAGCTAATCAGAAAAAGTCATTACAGAGAGAAGAAAGAATATTAGAGGAAGAGAAACTTGAAATTTTACGGTATAGCATAAAGTTAGCAGTAGAAAATTGTGAGTAATAGAAATGTAGGAAAAACTACACCCTAGAACAGGAAGATTGATTCCCTGAATCTCTCACTTCTATTTAATTAACATGTGCTACTTTTTTCTAATTGTACAGTCAAACTCAATTCTCTAGTATAATCATTTTGATTCTCTCTGGAAAGAGAAAGGAAAGAAATTCGGGATAACATTTCTCATTCCAGATTAAATGATTGACTATTTTTCCAAATCATTAGGTTTGGCATTAATTTTTTTAATATCCCTAAATAATTGCAATAACCTTAAGTAGATATGCTTTGCCAACAAGAAGCAGTGGTTTCCAGATTTTTGTTTAATATTATATGTTGCTCTACCCTTTCCTTTAACAATTACCCTTTTGCTTGAGCTTATATTTTCATACACAACTACAGCAATTACTTTGTAATTCTGTGATCTTGTAAGTAGAATTTGTATTCATCTACTCTATGGAGTCATTTGTGATGCAACTTGTAACTCCGTGCCATTCTAGAATTTATAATAAGTCAATGAGACACAATAAATAATGTTTATTTTTCAAAACATATATTTGTATTTTAGAAGTAAAATAGCCTGAGATAAAAAAAAATGTGCATGTGTAAGTATGTGTGCATGTAATTGCACATGTTTTAACTGGACTGAATTAATACAGTAATTGGCTAGCAAATTTTCAGATGTAATAAAAATATAAAGTTTTATAACTATAACTTACTATTAAATATTTATTTACTTCTTCATTGCTTTCTTGACAGTTTTTATAAATTTCAGTACTTGCTAATTTCTTTTCAAACTTGATTTTCTTTCTTTTCACAGATGAAAGGAAAACTGAAATTTTTACTCTCATTTTTCCTCATTTGCTTAACATCAGAGTTATTTAATTTTATTTTTAAATTCTCTTATCCTGATATGTTCTTAATTACTCCTTTAAAATTATAGTTATTCTTAGTTTTCTCCAGCCACTTTTAAAAATGGGAAGAAGGTAGAAGAGAAATAAATTAGGAGTTTGGGATTAGCAGATACAAACTACTATATATAAAATAGATAAATAACAAGGTCCCACTGTATAGCACAGGGAACTAAATCCAATATCCTGTAATAAGCCATAATGGAAAAGACAATGAAAAAGAATATGTATAAATATGTATATCTGAATCACTGTGATATACACCAGAAATTTACATAACATTGTAAATCAACTTTACTTAAAAAAAAAAAAAGAAAGAAAAAAATACATACCCAATAGCTTATCACTTCTCAGAGCCAGTGATGAGTCAGGAAGCACTTGTCTAATAGCGATGGATAATACAGGCCCCAGGAGTAGGGACATATAATCTACACTAAAAGAAGAGAGCTGTGTTGTTTTAAAATACCCTCATTCTCATTATCTCACCTTTTTTTCTAACTAGATTCCACTTGCTTAAGAATCCATGGCAAAAGAGATTACCCACTCACTGAGCTGGACAACACTGAGCTCTTGGAGAGTGCTCTGCTAGAGATGAAGCTACTCAGGTAAACAAGTATCTTGTTTGTGTTAACATCCTGGGATTACAGCAGGCATCATGTAAACTTCACCAGTCACAATAGCAAGGTCGTTCCAACAAAACATATGCTCTTTAATGTGCATATATTTGTTCTGAATTGCAATAATTTTAAATAGATTATCTCTTTTCTCTGTCTTTTTGTGCATATATAATAATTATTTATACTTATGAAAGGAGGTAGAAAATTTTAGACAGGGAAATGTAAGGCCACTTGACTAGTACACGTAATAATTTAATATGTTTTCCACTCACATATTATTTTATACTTTTATGTGTTCACTGTTACCCACGTATCAAAATAATCTCTGATATGGTCTCGCTCTAAGAGATGATCTCTGTCCTCACTGCAGGAGACCTGCACTCAGGTTGCCTCGTTAAGGAAGTCACTTAACCTCTCCAAGAGAGATTTCCTTCCCCTGTAGAATTGTGCAAGTCAGAGAAATTTCTAATCAACAGTCACGCTATTGTCCATGCTTCCCAGTGGCTCAGTGGTAAAGATTCCACTTGCAATGCAGGAGACCCAGGAGACATTGGCTTGATTCCTGGATCAGAAAGATCCCCGGGAGGAGGAAATGGCAACCCACTTCAGTATTCTTGCCTGGAAAACTCCATGGACAGAAGAGCCTGGCGGGCTACAGTCCATAGAGTTGCAAGAGTCCAACTCCACTGAGCAACTAAGCATGCACACATGCTACTGTCAGAAGGCACCTGGAAATCTGCAAGGTTGATTCGTACAGTCTGAGTAACTACGTGTCTGAATGGCACTAGATGGGCAGGTCCAGCCATGTGCACACACGGCTCCATGCATTGAAGAACTGTCACATCTAAAGCACATTTCATTATACAGAGTGAAGTAAGCCAGAAAGAAAAACACCAATACAGTATACTAATGCATATATATGGAATTTGAAAGATGGTAACGATAACCCTATATGCAAGACAGAATAAGAGACACAGATGCATAGAACAGTCTTATGGACTCTGAGGGAGAAGGTGAGGGTGGGATGTTCTGGGAGAATAGCATTGAAACATGTATATTATCATATGTGAAACAGAACACCATTCCAGGTTCAATGCATGAGACAAATGCTCAGGGCTGGGGCAATGGGATGACCCAGAGGGATGGGATGGGGAGGGAAGTGGGTGGGGGGTTCAGGATGGGGAACACATGTAAACCCATGGCTGATTCATGTCAATGTATGGCAAAACCCACTACAATATTGTAAAGTAATTAGCCCCTAACTAAAATAAATAAATTTATTAAAAAAAAAAAGCATACTCCACAACTTTTTTGACAGACATAACCTGAGAACTGATCTTTAAAGTTCTATCCAATTCTAAAATTGAATAAGGAAAAAGTTTTCGAGGTGATGATGGTAGACCTTTCAGTTTTCTGTCCATATCCTTTGGCCCTTACCATTTCAGTGTGTACCCTGAATTCCATATGGTAATACTTTTGTTGCTCTGCTCCAAGGATCTCTTGGGCCTCCCCTTCAGCCATCCATGGAAGTGGTTGGTAACAGTGTTCCTAAGGTCATTTTTAAGTCGAGAATTGAGTCTACCCTTATCCCTCCTGTGGGCAGGCATGGCAATATCTCTGATGAATGAATTATAATACCATTTTCCAAAGCATAGATCCTCAGAGGGTTTAAAATCCAGGTGCCCACAATCTAAGATACTTGATAATGTGCCCTTTGTTGTATCTTTACTGTCCTGCTTTCTCATGGGATTTCCTAAGATCATCTTCCCAATAATCCACTTCTACACAAATCCATGCCTGAGTCTGTCTTTGCAGGAATACAAGTTGAGACGATTATATATTGGCTCTAAGTATTAAAGAGGTTCAGAGAAGGGGTGTATCTTAGCAGTATTTGTTCAAGCTGTCAGGAAAGGATTCGCTGAAGATAGGGGCTTATGTTAGTAGAGACAAGAACAATGGAATACTGAGCCTGCTCTATGCAGAGGATGACTCTGAATCACAGTGCAGATTCCACACCATGGAGAGGCGGTAGCTATATTAGATAAGCAAGTTGGAAACACTTTGGACATTCAGACACATAACTAATCTGATGATAAAATAACACAAGGGTTTCTACACCCTGAAGACCAAAAGATATTCTATCAGCACATATAAATCCAAAACCACAGACACATTATTCCAATGTTAGCATTCACATATTTTCTGAGTGCTTATTGAACACTGACTAAGCATTCGGATTTCTTGAACTTCACTTATGACTGAGACTCTTAGCTGGCCAGCTAACAAAAGATAGAATACCAATGCCAAGAACTTCCAACAAATGGAGATTCAACTTCTTATCTATATAAAAATAGCATCCAAATATGTGGCTCTTCTAGAGATTTCTTCAGCATCAAGTCACAGAAACAAGCCACTCACTAACCAGAGTATTTAGTATACTCTGAGAATGCATTTCTTTTAGGTCTTGGATAAATAGGCATCCTCTCAGCAATAAAATATGAAAGTTGGGTAGCAGTCATGGTTATAATCATTAAACAAAGAAACACATTCTCTGCTTTATATCACATTTTACACAGCTGATTTATCAACTTTGTCTAGTGGTAAAATTACTCCTAATATTACCAGTCACAATACTGTTATTGTGATTAAACAGAAAGTTATGAAAGGGATAAAAAATTCATGTGTTCAGCATTTTTAATGCATCTAACAGTGTCAGGGATACCACTGTATCTATTTTATAATTTTATATAATTTCATATATATATACTTGGAATATATATTAATATGTAGTCTTATGAGAGATGGTATATTAATCTCATTTTACAAAAGAGGAAACTGAGGATCAGAGACATTAAATAACTTTCCCAGGATCGCTATAACTGTGTTTTGCAGATACGAGATTACAACCCAGGTTTTTCTGCCTGCAAAGCACTTTCTTCCAAGTTGCTACATTTGGGCAGAGGATATCATAGAAGCTTATTGGTTGGAACTAAAGAGATACATTCTACTTCACTATACATGTGGTAGAAATGAGTAGCTGAAATTACAGTTATGAAATTATGATGCTGTTCTAGTAGGTTTCACAGAGGTATGTAATGAGGAGTTATTTAGTCAAACTATATTTGTAAAATAATCCTGCAAATACTCCCAACTAGAAACTCATAAGAATAATCATCACAGAAAGTGAAAGCACTGCTATATTCTAGTCAAATGCTCTTGGTTTCCAGAATTGCTTCCATCTTTGGTCCAGGGGAAAATATCATGGCAGATATCACCAAATGTTTATAATACTGGGTCTTACTGGTTATAAATGAGATTGTTTGGAATATTTTATGCTTCATTAAGAGGTTAATTTGGTCATATTAAAAAGAAATCAAGTCAAGAAAATAGTGAGAAGATGATGAAGATATAAAAATATGAATTTTGGACAGACACTTTTCACTATTTTCATATAGTTCTCTGATCCAGGGCCATTGGAAAGTGTCATAAAATGGGCATGATTGCCTTTCCATATTGTAATATATCTCATATACCTAGAAATGTATTCTGAATAATTATATTTTCTTTACCATATGATCCACTTCTGAATATTTACCCAAAATAACAACAGTCAGGATCTCAAAGAACTATCTACACTCCCATAGTTCACAATAGCCAAGATACGGAAAAACCTAAATTTCCACTGATAGACAAATGAAAAAAAAACAAAATGTAGTATGTATGCTGACTTCAAGATTAGCACTTGTTAAACATTTATGAGCTGATCCCTGCCCCCTGCACCCCTTATGATATGGCTTCAGCAACATGATCCCAAAGTTCAGCTGTAAAATTCAATAATTCTTAAATATGATGATATTCTCATATCTGTAAGCTGCTGCTGCTGCTGCTGCTGCTGCTGCTGCTGTGTCACTTCAGTCGTGCCCAACTCTGTGCGACCCCATGGACAGCAGCCAACCAGGCTCCTCCGTCCCTGGGATTCTCCAGGCAAGAATACTGGAGTGGGTTACCGTTTCCTTCTCCAATGCATGAATGCATGCTAAGTTGCTTCAGTCGTGTCTGACTCTGTGCGACACTATGGACAGCAGCCCACCAGGCTCCTCTGTCCACAGGGTTCTCTAGGCAAGAATACTGGAGTGGGTTGCCATTTCCTTCTCCAATCTGTAAGCTACAATAGATCAAATGAGAGAAATCTGGAATCATACATATTTCTCTGGGAGAAATTAGAAACCCATATTGCTATAAATGAGTTTCACTTGAAGGAAAAAAAAAAACAGGTCAGCTTTGTATTCAGAGCCTGGGATCAACACTAGATTCTGTCATCAACAAGGCTGGGAGAGTAGGGAAAATACAGTTTCAGAATCAGGCTTTTTGCAGAAATGTTGGCAAAGCCATAATTACTGTGGTGCTGGAGTTGGCTCCCTAACATGCTGTATTTCATTCCCTTGAAGATATTAATTTACTTTTTGAAATGTTCATTGCTTAGATTAAGATTGGGTTTTTGAAAAGTGTTGCCACATAATTTGTGCAGGAGAAAAATATGTTCTTCCTCTGAAGTGCAGAATACTAATTTGAAAATGATCTATTTTCCATTATCATTTTACATTTGGTTCCCCTACTGAAAAGTTAGGAACTTGGTTAGTTTTTCCTCTTTCATTTCCTACATGAAGGTTTTTTATGCACTAAAATTCAAGAGTATTAGTCACACAATCCAGTTTTTATTAAAATTCTCTTTGCTTTGTGCTGTGAAAATGCAAGTTACATTGATCTGATACAATATAGATATGTAGGGGAAAAAGACATGTTTTAAGATACCAATTTGCAACCATTATCAAGTGGGCAGATTAATTTTCTGACATGCCCAGGAATATCAATGTTCTATTCAAAGGTATGTTTTCTAACGTTAATTCATTCTGGCCATATTGTTTATTGTTTCTTTTTTTCCTATTTTTTTCCTTCTCTCTCTTTCTCTGTTTAAGCTCGTTTCTACCGTACTTAGTACTTGCAGTTTGGTAGTTCTCTTAAAGACAATACTAATCAGCCAATCCCAAGTACTCATATCTGCTTGCACCATGTTAGTGGTGCTGGTGAGTAGACAGGCAAAATTGAAAGGACGGGCTTCCTTCATAGCTCCGTGGTAACGAATCTGCCTGCTAATGCAGGAGATGCAGAAGAAGCGGGTTCGATCCCTGAGTCAGGACGATCCTTTGGGGAAGGAAATGGCAACGCACTCCAGTATGCTTGACTGGAAAACCCCATGGGCAGAGGAGCCTGTTGGGCTACAGTCCATGGGGTCACAAAAAGTTGGACCTGACTTAGTGATTTAACAACAACAACAACAACAACAACAACAAAGGATGATGTGTATAGCTTGTCCTCAGGTAACTCAAGAGTTCCTTCAATAATTACTAAATATTTACATGCTTTTTAGGAAGAGAAGATCTAACACATGTAGTTTTATTTACATGAGTAATTGCAACCTGTTATATTTCAAACACTGGGGTCTTTGCCCATGTAGCTCTTTGTTAGCTATGTTGGGGTTGGTTCTAGAATTTCCTTCATATGGCGTGCACACACACACACACAGTCACTTACACACACACGCTGCTTCTGGTAGCTAATCTACAAGATGGCCAACTTCTCCTGGTATTCTTACTCATGTCAAGTCCTCTCCAACCATGAATTTAGAGTTGATCTTGGTAACTAACAGCATATTGTCGAAATAATTTGTGATAAAAGACATTTCTTTTACTGCAGGCTCTAACTTGAAGCACTCACTCTTGGCAAGGGAAGCTGCCCCTCCTAAGTTTTAAAAAAATCCTGTGAGAAAAGGCCCATGTGGGAGAAACTGAGGCCTTCCTCCAATGGTCTACCTCTCATCCTTCTGAGTTAATCATTTTGGAAGCAGTCCCTTGAGCACCAGTCAAGCCTTGATGACTCGCAGCCCAGGCTAACCTCTTAACTCTAACCTCATGAGAGACTCACATAGTTAAGCTACTCCTATATCCTGAACCACAGAAACTGAGACAGCAACTCTTTTATGTTGTTTAAACTACTAATCAGTGGATAATTAGCTTTACAGCAACTGACAGCTAATACACAGCATCTTCTTGATTAAGAAAATTAAATATTCTCTATTGACTTCCCACTAAAGATGAAGATGTAGCCTCATATATTCATTCTCATCCTTCCTATGAACCATTGATTATTCCCCATCCATCTCTCCATCCAGTATAGGTATATTATTATTTTACTAAGTAAATATTCAGTAGTTTTACTATCAATGATCATAGCAATACTATCCAGAGCTGAGCCATTACCTGCATGTTTGACTTGAAACAATTTTGGTTTCATTAAAGCAAATAATTCACTCTTTAAAATAATTTTTAAAGTATTCTATATAATGAAAGCTAATTTAATCCTGAACTCTTCAAACAGATTGTAAATGTTACAGTAGGTTCTAGTGTTCTACCAGAGTGTTTGCTTTTATACGTTTATCTACTTACTTTTATTTAATTTTAATTTTGACACATTGTGTGAGAGCTTACCATTTTCTTGATGTTAAAATGGCATCCTGGGGTACCTTTCCATTACCATCCTGATAATTCACTTTTCATGCCTCCTGTGAGTGATCTTATGACTTATATATACCAATATCATGTCTTCATTTTTGTGATTTATATTTTTTTTTCCTGAAACATATTGTCTAGTAGTTTCCTGAGAAAGACATTGTTTTGAGATTCTGTAGATCTGAAAATTTCCTCATTCTAACATCACACTCTATTGACTATATATAAAGCTTCATAATTTTCCCTGTGTTTTGAAAGTATTTCCCAGTGTTTTCTAATCTATAACTTTGCCATTGAGAAGAATCTTTCTGCTATGTCTTCCTCTGTATTTCCAAATCTATTTTTTTTTCCTCTGTAAAACTTTACGGACTTTTCTTTTTCTTCTATATTCTGGAATTTCATGTTAATATGCCTTTGAATGAATCTTTTTTCCCCTCATCCATTGTTATTGGTACTCAGTCTAGCAATACGTATCTTTAAAAAATAATATTTTGAAAACAGTTGTTTTTTTAATTATTTTCTTTTTGGTCTTTATGGACTGCCATCTAACTGTTTTAATTTTCTCTTTATATTATATATGATAATATATTACATGTTAACATCTTCAACTAATGAAATTTGCATTAAGTTTTAGAACATGGTACATATATATTTTTTAATTTTCAAACTTGTTTTTCCTTTTCCAAATACTCCTTAATACAGCATCTTCTTAGTAACAAAAAAATAAACAAATAAAAACAAATTCTCTGTGGATATTAATGGTAGTTTTTTGTTCTTATACTTCCCCCAATGTCTCTGTTGCTTTTGTTTTATATCTCTAGTTTCTTTCAAGTTAGAAGCTTATACCCATTACCTGATCATCAGTGAATCATTCACATTTAAGAAAAAGGACACTAAGGGATCGTTGGAAATTATTATCACAGACAGAGCTTTAGGATTGGTGATTCTTCCTGTAGAGTAACCAGACAATCATCTTATTTGTGATAACTATTCAGCAATATCTCTGCATCTTTTCTCTTAGAATTCTCCATTTTCAGAGGAAAGTTTTCCAAATTATTTCAGGAGACAATAGAGTTAGTGGGCAGGGTTTTTGGATCTCAGCAGGGGAGAAGAGTGGGAGCTGTGCCATCATTCAAGACATAGACTATGTATCTCTTTCTCCCTGTTTGATAAGTACTTGTTCCCTTACCTGACTTGGCATCTCCAATGCCAGAGAAACAAATATTTCTATTCTACCATGTTGACTTAGAAGTTGAGGCTATTCCATTTTGGACTATCTCTAAGAATATTTTTTTTTAATTGAAGGAGAATTGCTTTAAAGAATTTTGCTGTTTTCTGTCAAACCTCAACATTAAGTTTTAGAATATTTAAAATACAATATGTTGAATTTAAATAAATCTCTCCATGGTTTCTACACTTTGAGTCTGAGCCTGTTTCCTGGGTTGCAATATAAAATATATATACCTGGGGCCCCAACTTTTCTGTATTGAAGAAAATATAGAAAGTGTCTTCATTCACCTCACTTAAGTGTCCTCATTTACCAAATATCAGACATTTGGAAAATATATGTTGGGCCAAGTGCTATACTAGGCATAGTTTAAACATGTATTAGTGAATAAAACATGTGCTATGGGGTGCTAACAACCTAGTAAAAAGATATATATTAAACATGTAAAGAAATGAATTTTAATAATATTAGGTTATAACAAATGATAAAGGGTGAGACATATATACAATGAAATACTATGCAGCCATAAAAAAGAATGAATTTGAGTCAGTTCTAGCGAGGTGGATGAACCTAGAGCCTGTTATACACAGTTAAGTAAGTCAGAAAGAGAAAAACTACATATATGTGGAATCTATAAAAATGGTACTGATGAACCTATTTGCAGGCAGGAATAGAGACACAGACTTGTGGACACAGTGGGAGAGGGGAAGGAGAGGGTGGGAGGAATTGAGAGAATAGCATTGAAACATACATTACTATATATAAAGCTGATAGTTAATGTAAAGTTTCTATATAACACAGGGAGCTCAACCTACTGCTCTGTGACAACCTAGAGGGGTGGGGTGGGATGGGTGGTGGGAGGAAGGTTTAAGAAGGAGGGGACATATTTAAACTTATGACTGATTCATGTTGTTGTATGGCAGAAAGCAGCACTATAAACCAATTGTTCAATTCCTAAGTCATGTCTGACTCTTTGGGACCCCATGGGCTGCAGCAAGCCAGGCTTCCCTGTCCCTCACTATCTCCCACAGTTTGCTCAAACTCATGTCCATTGAGTTGGTAAAGCAATTATTCTCCAATTAAAAATAAATTTAAAAAAATGCTAAAGGACATAAAAAAGGGGCAATGTAGTGGAAGGATTGAAAGGGAAAGTCGCTGAGTTGTGTCCGACTCTTTGCAACTCCATGGACTGTATAGAATTCTCCAGGCAAGAATACTGGAGTAGGTAGCCTTTCCCTTCTCCACAGGATCTTCCCAATCCAGGGATCAAACCCAAGTCTTCCTCATTGCAGGCAGATTCTTTACTAGCTGAGCCACAAGAGAAGCCCAAGAATACTGGAGTGGGTAGAATACTGGAGAAGGGGATCCTTCTCCAGGGGACCCTGGAGAAGGATCCCCTTGTCCAGGGGATCTTGCCAACCCAGGAATCGAACCAGGGTCTCTTGCATTGCAGGTGGATTCTTTACCAACTGGGCTTTGAGGGAAGCTCATAGAAGGATTATCTGCTTTTATTTTTACAAATGGCTTAGAAACATGCTACAGAAAGTGACGGGACAATATTTTTAACAGCCACTTCATGCTATTGGCTCATGTTGTGCTAAAGATAATAAATTAAAATCCTTATGTATACTTTTTCACATAAACAGTTGTTAAAAACCATCTCTGCCTGTATATTTGTGTAAATATGTTTGCTTTCATTTGTTTGTTTTTACTAAATGTGACTTTCCATATATATCTATTTGCATTTAATTTCCTCTTGTGAGGAAATATAATTTTTTACACTATTGAAATATATTTGAGTGAATTTATGTTATTTTTTAAGTACATTAACCATGTCTACCATATCTACAAATATGATAAGCATACCTTCTCTGACATTAGTATTCAAGTCATTGCCAAGATGGTAGAAGAGCTCATGCAAAAGCCATGAGTACCCATCTGGGCTAATATAATTTCATGAATCAAATTTAGACCTTAGTTTGCTAACTTTTCTGTGAATTCTCAGTTTTCTTTCCTAGAGTTTCTTCCTAGAACTCCTTTCTTCTATACTTTTAGGGAAATCACAGACTAATCAAGAGTCACGCCAATGTTAGATGGCCAAGGACTGGACAGTATTTGACCACTTCTAATTGAGATAGCACTTTAATGGCAGAAAGTAAAGTGGAACTAAAGAGCCGCTAGATGAAATTGAAAGAGGAGAGTGGGAAAGCTGACTGAAAACTCAACATTCAAAAAATGTAGATCATGACATCCAGTCCTATCAATTCATGGCAAATAAATAGGACAAATGTGGAAACAGTGTCAGATTTCATATTTTTGGGCTCCAAAATCAATGCAGACCATGATTGCAGCCACAAAATTAAAAGATGCTTGCTCCTTGAAAGAATAACTATGACTACTCGATATGCCAGCAAATCTGGAAAACTCAGCAGCGGCCACAGGATTGGAAAAGGTCAGTTTTCATTTCAATCCCAAAGAAAGGCAATGCCAAAGAATGCTCAAACTACCGCACAATTGCACTCATCTCACACGCTAGTAAAGTAATGCTCAAAATTCTCCAAGCCAGGCTTCAGCAATACGTGAACCGTGAACTTCCAGATGTTCAAGCTGGTTTTAGAAAAGGAAGCGGAACTAGAGATCAAATTGCCAACATCCGCTGGATGATCGAAAAAGCAAGAGAGCTCCAGAAAAACATCTACTTCTGCTTTATTGACTATGCCAAAGCCTTTGACTGTGTGGATCACAATAAACTGTGGAAAATTCTGAAAGAGATGGCAATACCAGACCATCTGATCTGTCTTTTGAGAAACTTGTATGCAGGTCAGGAAGCAACAGTTAGAACTGGACATGGAACAATAGACTGGTTCCAAATAAGAAAAGGAGTACATCAAGGCTGTATATTGTCACCCTGCTTATATAACTTATATGCAGAGTACATCATGAGAAACGCTGGGCTGGAAGAAACACAAACTGGAATCAGGATTGCTGGGAGAAATATCAATAACCTCAGATATGCAGATGACACCACCCTTATGGCAGAAAGTGAAGAAGAACTAAAGAGCCTCTTGATGAAAGTGAAAGAAGAGAGTGAAAAAGTTGGCTTAAAGCTCAACGTTCCAAAGACTAAGATCATGGCAACTGGTCCCATCACTTCATGGGAAATAGATGGGGAAACAGTAGAAACAGTGGCTGACTTCATTTTTTTGGACTCCAAAATCACTGCTGATGGTGATTGCAGCCATGAAATTAAAAGACGCTTACTCCTTGGAAGGAAGGTTATGACCAAACTAGATAGCATATTTAAAAGCAGAGATATTATTTTGCCAACAAAGGTCCGTCTAGTCAAGGCTATGGTTTTTCCAGTGGTCATGTATGGATGTGAGAGTTGGATGGTGAAGAAAGCTGAGTGCCAAAGAATTGATGCTTTTGAACTGTGGTGTTGAAGAAGACTCTTGAAAGTCCCTTGGACTGCAAAGAGATCCAACCAGTCCATCCTGAAGGAGATCAGTCCTGGGTGTTCACTGGAAGTACTGATGTTGAAGCTGAAACTCCAATACTTTGGCCACCTCATGCGAAGAGCTGACCCATTGGAAAAGACCCTACTGCTGGGAAGGATTGGGGGCAGGAGGAGAAGGGGACGACAGAGGATGAGATGGTTGGATGGCATCACCGACTCAATGGACATGGGTTTGGGTAGACTCTGGGAGTTGGTGATGGACAGGAAGGCCTGGCGTACTGCAATTCATGGGGTCACAAAGAGTCGGACACGACTGAGTGACTGAACTGAACTGAACTGAACTGAAACTATACAGTGTATTAAAAAGCAGATACATCACTTTGTTCACAAAAGTTCATATGGTCAAAGCTATGGTTTTTCCAGTTGTCATGTATGGATGTGAGAAGTGGACTATAAAAAAAACTGAGTGCCAAAGAATTGATGCTCTCAAACTGTGGTGCTGGAGAAGACTCTTGAGAGTCCCTTGGACAGCAAGGATATCAAACCAGTCAATCCTAAAGGAAATCAACTCTGAATATTCATGGGAAGGACTGATGCTGAAGTGGAAACTCCAATACTTTGGCCACCTGATGTGAAGAGCCGACTCATTGGGAAAAACCCTCATGCTGGGAAAGATTGAGCGCAAGAGGAGAAGGGGGTGACAGAGGATGAGATGGTTGGATAGTGAAGGACAGGGAAACCTGCATGCTGCAGTTCATGGGGTCACAAAGAATCGGACAAGACTGAGCAACTGAACAGTAACAATTGAGTCAGAAGAAGGAAATTATAAGCTTTCATTCTTTCCCTTATTTTTGCTTGATATGCTATTCATCACATATCTCCCATAGTGGTAAAGAACATGGGTTTTTATGAACTTAAAAAAAAAAAAAGGTGCACAGTTACTATCTTTATAATAGGAACAATTATATCAACCTCTTACTGTGCAAACAGAAAACCTCCATAAGGATCAGCCCAGGAAAACAACACTGGCATTCACATCCTTTCCTTTTAACTTTGACTTTTGTGATATCTTTACAGCAGGACTAAGTCTAATGAACAGAGATGAATCCTTGTCCCTTGCTGCTTCAGGATATTCCTTTGGAAATCCTAAGCTCATTTGAACTCAAAATTCTCCACTATCAAATTGAGAATCCTTCCGCCAACTATTTATGAGTATCTGATCTGCTGTCAGATCTAGAAACCAAGCTCTCATGAAGAAAGTGAGAGAAACAATTCAAAGGAAATTAATCAGTAACCGGTGACAAGATAGGCAGGATGAAGTAGACAAGAAAAGATAAGACTACATTTGACTATATTTTGAAGCAGTATTATTTATTTTAGCTTGGTTTTATCTTCTAGAGTTACAGTTTCAATTTGAATCTATTCTTTTAGCTAAAATAATGCTTGGGATGTTAATAAAAACTTCCTTTAAATATATTATTTTCTTTGCAGTTATCAAAAAGAAAACAAACTGTGAACATGCATATTGAGAAATTAATCTCTAATGTTTGAAATTCCCCTGTAGAATCTTTAAAAGTATTTTTTTCTTTCAGGAATTAAGATTGTTACTGGCGTCTCAGGGGCTTCTCTGATAGCTCAGTTGGTGTGGAGAAGGGATAGTTTACCCACTCCAATATTCTTGGGCTTCCCTTGTGGCTCAGCTGGTAAAGAATTCATGCAGAGACCTGGGTTTGATCCCTGAGTTGGGAAGATCCCCTGAAAAAGGGAGAGGTTACCCACTCTAGTATTCTGGCTTAGAGAATTCCAAGGGCTGTATAGTCCATGGGGGTCACAAAGAGTCAGACACAATTGAGTGACTTCAACTTTCACTTACTGGCATCTCAGATTGTTACCAGTGCTTAAAAATACACCTATTAAACCATTATTTCTTAGTCAATGAAAATTTAATTTTGTGAGCTAATATCAACGTGTGCGTGCATTCTCAGTTGCTCAGTCAAGTCCGACTTTTTGAGACTACATGGACTGTAGCCCATTAGTCCTCTTTCCGTGGATTTTTCCAGGCAAGAATACTGGAGTGGGTTGCCATTTCCTACTCCAGGAGATCTTCCCAACCCAGGGATCTAACCCATGTCTCCTGTGCTTCCTTCATTGGCAGGCAGATTCTTTACTACTGAGACACAATGGAAGCCCACTAATAACAATAAAAATATGTCAACTAAAATGCTTAACAAAATTTTTCATTAAGAATCATTTGTATTAACTTGTATGTCAATTTTAAAATTTTAGCTAGACATCTTTGTATTACCTACTCTACACCATGAATCTGATAGATGCAATATCATCTAAAGATATATAAAAAATCAAAGACATTGAATTTTTAGATCATGAAATCTGGATTTGAATCTGCATGACTTTAAATCGGACACTTAACTTCAGAGCTTATTTCCTGGTCTATACAGTATGCATAGTAAACTGCCATTCAGAGTATTGTTGGGAAGATGAAAGAGAAGATGGATCTATCACATAGTAGATACTCCACAAATGTTGATTTAATCTGAGTTTAAAAGACACACAAGGCAGACATTTCTGTTTTTGAAATAATTTATTTGGGTAAATTTTAGTTGTTTTGATCATAAGATGGGAATATTCATGGCTAGACTATAACATGATTTGAAAATAGGTAGAAACTGCTCTTCTGTTGGCTTTCTCTCCCTCCTCATTATTTCATTTCTCTCATCTGCAAATAATTCTATAAATGAAAACTGAGGACAAGTGCCAAGTTAAGTCACTCAAATTTGAGAGGAAAATACATTTCTGCTGAGCATGAACAGAATCAGGATATAAGAAAAACAGAAATCATGTAAAATTGAGAAAATACTTACCTAAAAAAAAAAAAAAAAAAACTAAGAAAACTGGAATTTGAGGCTTTTGGTTAAAACAAAAAGTTTAACTCACAGTTTGGAAGGTTATTCAATTACTATGTGGTACATTAAGCCACTGGATTTTGTAGGACTTCATAGTCACACTAAATGACTAAAATGGGTAGAAAGTCTTTTAAAAACCATGGGTTCAATAAATGGCAAGTCAAGTAATATACAACCTATGAAATTAAAATACGCTTACTCCTTGGAAGGAAGGTTATGGCCAACCTAGATAGCATATTTAAAAGCAGAGACATTACTTTGCCAACAAAAGTCCGTCTAGTCAAGGCTATGGTTTTTCCAGTGGTCATGTATGGATGTGAGAGTTGGACAGTGAAGAAAGCTGAGCACCGCAGAATTGATGCTTTTGAACTGTGGTGTTGGAGAAGACTCTTGAGAGTCCCTTGGACTGCAAGGAGATCCAATCAAGCCATCCTAAAAGAGATCAATCCTAGGTGTTCATTGGAAGGTCTGATGTTGAAGCTGAAACTCCAATACTTTGGCCACTTTATGCGAAGGGTTGACTCATTGGAAAAGACCCTAATGCTGAGTAGGATTGGGGGCGGGAGGAGAAGGGGACGACAGAGGATGAGATGGTTGGATGGCATCACCGACTCGAGGAACATGGGTTTGGGTAGACTCCGGGAGTTGGTGATGGACAGAGAGGCCTGGCGTGCTGCAATTCATGGGGTCGCAAAGAGTCGGACACGACTGAGCAACTGAACTGAACTGAACTGATTTCCTACAAGCAAAAGGATTAAGAGACAGACTCAGATACAAGGTGTGAGTCACAGATCCATTATAAATTCTCTAATATTTATAAAGATTCTTGGTAAGAAAAATGTTCAGAAAATGATATTCCAAATTAGGTATTTTTCCATAATTTTCAATTACATGCATGCCAACTTCAATTTCTGTGAAGATATTTAGAAAATAAATAAAATGTGAGACTTTATTCTGGGAGTATGGAACACATGACAGTGAATGCTATGTGCAGTTTTTGTTGTTGTTTATTCTACTGTTCTACTGTTTTGCTTTGTTTTGTTTTTCCTGGCCATGCTGCATGGCTTGTGGGATCTTACCTCCCTGACCGGTGATTGAACCCAGTTCCATGACAGTGAAAGTGCTGAATCCTAACTACTGGACAGCCAGGGAATTCCCTGTTGTTATTATCTACTTTCACAGATACCCTGTGTGCTTGCTTACTTCTGGCTATTTGAGAGTGGAATAGTGTTAATGCTCGAGATTTCAAAATTTTACTTATGTGCTGACATTAAAACATGCTTCCTTCTTCTTTTCTTCTCTGCCTTTTCTTTCCTCCTTTCTTTCTCTCATTTTTCCCCTTCTGCCTCTTCCTCCATCTTTGTATTTTCTCTCAGATTACAAAATTTAAATGCAAGAAATAACTGACTCTTTGGTTTGGAAACATCACCAGAACATTAGCAGAAAATTATTCAGGTGCTACTACATACTATTTCCCATGCTTTAAAGAGTTTTTAAATACTGAAATATATACTATACAGTTAGATGCTATCATGAGACAAATGTAGAAATGTCTTAGATTCTAAGAGTTGGAAATTAATGAGAATTTGGGCAGATTAGGAAGTAGAAATTGAATTTATTAGACAGGCAATGGCATTATTGAAAATGTTTACCATCACCATTTAGGGAGATAGTATAGGGTAATAGAAAAGTTTAAATTTAAATTTTTTACCTGTTAGCTCACAAATTGTGTCATCTTAGAAAAATTATGATACCTACTGAGGAATAAAATATTGTCTGTCATATTAATAAGCCAACAATAATTACAGCCACCACCTACAGTGAGCTGGTGAGCTCTGAGGGAACTCAGGAAAAAAACAAAGAATACCCGTCATCTAGCAGCTATCAAACTCCAGCCATTCCTCTTAGTGAGCTCTGAGGAAACTCAGGATGTAAAAACACTGGAAACTGGCCCCAGATAGATGATTTCAGTAAGCCCAAAGTCTTGTATCCTCTCATACATAGAAAAGTGCTAAATTCCTTAACTTGAGACATCTAATTTTCTTTTATTAACAGTAATCTTTTGTTCCTACTAACTGTTCTTTGTTGCAAAACTCCTATATACCATGGCTCCTCCCTAGAATCTTCAGAGCAGTTTTCTCAGTGTTATTTGAGATGATGTCTCCTAGCCTTGAAGTCCTCAGTATGTCTGCCAAATAAAACACAGTTCTCAACTTCTAGGTTATGAATATATTTTAGTTGACATTACAAAGTCTCTCTAACTCACAGTCTTCTCAACCTCAAAATTGGAGAAATAATGTAACAAGTATTTTTCTTATCAGCATTAAATGATATAACATGTGTGGTATCTCAGACACAGACTATATCCAATAAATGCGTGTTAATTATCATCTGCCCAAGAACACACTTTCAAAATGTCTTTATTTTCCAAAATTCTAGCCATGACCTAGTCCTTTAAAGAAGGTGGATATTGGTTATTAATTTTCTCTGTCACATTATCATCTATTCATTCACATACACTGTTGTAAAATCATGGAAAGCTTTATAGAACTCATCTTTAAGCAGCACGCTATAAAAAAATTAGCAGTGGGTCATGAAGTCATTTCAGGCTTCCCCAGGGGTTCAGCAGTAGAGAATACGCCTGCAACGCAGTAGCTGCAGGAGACACGGGTTTGATCCCTGGGTCGGGGAAGATCTCCTGGTAGAGGGCATGGCAACCCACTCCACTATTCTTGCCTGGAGACTCTCATGGACAGAGGAGCCTGGTGGGCTACAGTCTATAGGGTTGCAAAAAGTCGGACACGACTGAAGCAATTTAGCATGCCTGTATACATGAAGTCATTTATTAAATTACAACAAACATTTAAAAATTAGAATAAAATGCAATAAAAGAGCATAATTTGTTGGAAATTAATGTTTCCCAAAACTTTCGTGATGAGAATGAGATAAAATTGGAGATTTTCAACTATAAATGACTTTAACAGTCTCATAAAGGCGTTTTGATAATGTGGTAAGAAAGAGGTGCTTATTTAATGTTTTCAAAAAATAAATGAACAGATGAAAAAGTACAATGGATGATAATATTGCTATTGGCACACTGGAAGAAAGTGAGATAATAGTTATGAGATCCTTGCAGGTTTAGGGTCATAAAATGAAAAAGCCTTGGATTTAGGTGGTGATATTCAAGTGAAGGAAGTAGGATAAATATGACTGGCATTTCCTTGAGTGAAAGAGACAGTGGTTGTGAAACATGATGGCAATTACCTTGATAGAACAGAAAAACTGTGGGTGACCAGTTCAGGTTCAGAGCATTGTTATGTTTCAATGAGTGTGTGAGCAGTCTAGGTTGAGATAGTTCCTCTGGGGTCAGAGAAGAAATGACAGGTATGAGGATTACACTTAGGCAGCTTGATTTTAAATCAGATGTTGGACAGGTCCTTATATAAGATACATTATTTTAAGATCGATGCTAAGAGACTGGAGTTTCTGAGGGATATACAGGGAAGACTAGAAAACTGATAAATTCTGAAAACAGGGTCCCAGGCTACCTTTGCGGAAGGACAACCTTGAGAATCAGCTGTCATCACCCCATTTAACAAAAGCAAGCAGGCTTATCATTCAATATCAATTTATTTCAAAGGTCATCTGTATATCTTGAAAGATTGCACTGTTTCTAAGCTGCTATTGTCAAATAAAATAGCTTGAAGGAAGGTTTATTCAAATCGTGGCTTGCCCTTATCTTGGTTGTTTCCTCTATCAACCTAAGATACATTTTCCTCTTTGCTTTATAAACTAAGTCTTCATAAATGCCTGTTCTTATTCAGCATTCATTTGCTAATGAATAAGAATCCTTATGTCTCAAGAAGCAAATTCCTAGGTGTTTACCTTGGTTTAAGTTTGCATAGAGAGTCTGCACTAAGCATAGTCTGCAGAGTGCTGCTTAATAAGTATTTGCCAATTTTAAAAAAGTCACTTCATAATATTTTAACTTTCAGAAAAAAATCAACCTTATGTTTATCACACCTCTTGGACAGTGGATCAAACTCACTGATCCAAATTCTGATGAAAAAATATTACTGTTCTGAAATAGTTAAGATTTATTTTGCGCACAGTGTACCTTTAAAAATATGCCGGCATTGCACATAGCAGGACTGATACTTTTTCTCCTTTTCTTTGCTGACATAGTAATAACTGTCAAGAAACCAAAAACAAACAGACCTGAAGGGAGGCGAAGTTCTTTCAGGCAAACTCTGTTATGCCCAAATGTTACATAAGAGCAAGAGCCCATACCCTAGCTTACCTGTCTCTTCAGATACTGCGGAGAGTACAGATACCTGAGAAAACAGATCTGTTCTATTTTCCTGATCTCTGCCACTCTCAGGGTTGAGACTGGACTCCTATTTGTGCCTTTTCCAAGTCACAATTCACAGACAGTATGGTACCCTTGTCACCAACCGAAGTACAAGAAAATGACAGGCTATATTTTGACTAGAAAATTTTGTTGCAAAACTAGTCTTTTATTTTCCCATAGAATATATTCAATTACCATATGGGAAATTTATATGGATTTTTATAAACATTCTTAAGTGATAATATCTAGAATGTTGAAAGGAAGGAAAGTAGATATGACCAAATATTCCAGGTAATCACAACACTGTAAATCAACTATATTTCAATAAAAAAAAACTGTTAGGTAGTTAGAATAGGAAACAGGAGTCTAAAATGGTGGTGGCTAAAAGACAAGGAAGGGAAAAGCCCGTGAAAATAGAACAAAGGAAGGTCAAAGGAAGGTCAAAGGAAGGTCCCAGGACCTGAGTGAGAACTTCAGGTAGAACAACATTCTTAGCTAAGCCCAATTTGCATAGGGCAGGCCCAGGGGGAGGAAAAAACATATAAAAAGAGGATCCAAAGCACTCCCCGCACCAACCCACCGCGTGTGTGTGCTCTTGCTCTCTCTCTCTCCCCCCCAAATGTGTGTGCTCTTTCTCTCTCTCTCCCCCGCGTGTGTGCACACACACTCTCTCTCTCTCTCCCCCTGCGTGTGTGCGCTCTTTCTCTCTCTCTTGCTCTGTCTCTCTCTCTGTTCTCTCTTCCCCCCCTCCACGTGCGTGCACCCTCTCTCTCTCTCTTTCACTCTTTCTCTCTCGCTCTCTCTCTCGCTCTCTCTTTCTCTCTCCCATGCGTTGGGACGCTCCCCTATTCTCTTCTCTTTGCGTCTTTGGGTCAGCATGCCCTCACGCTTCGAGGATGAATTCTCCTGCTATTATCTAAATAAAATAGATCTGTAACACTGATTTGTCTAAGAGCTACAACGTGGTTTGTTCAAGACCCCAGAGCTGTGACGCGCGGAGGGCTTTAATGTCCGTCACTCCAAATCTTTGTTGTGATGAGACAGAACCGAGGAGCATACACTCGCTTGACCAAACAAAACAGGAAAAAAAAAAACAAAACCCAAAACATTCCAGGTAAAACAGAAAATGTACCAACTTCCTGGGAGATAGTATATCAATGTATATAAAGAATCTTAATAGTAATCATTTATCTTAAAGTACTTATTTTAACCTTGTTATATAATTATATATCATAGAAATTACTTCAAGGAAATAAGAGAGCATATACCAATTTAATGTGTGTCTATCCATCGCACTATTATTTAAAATAGCCAGTGATTAAGTGCCTTTTTCAGAGTACTGAATGAATCCCTGGCAGATAAAATGAGAGCAATTTACAAAGTAAGTTCTGACTTCCCCACAGCCCCCACAGCTATTATTCCATGATCTGTGTGGACCCTGGCTGCTCAGTGAGTGACCCCCTTGAAGAACTCTCACCTTGCAAACACATGCATTTTTTTTTTTTCACACAGATCATTTGCCTGCAAGGAAGATCTTTCTTTTCTTAAGTAAAAATCCCAGTCTCATAAGATTAGCAACTTCACATGTAAAAGTAGAAAGAAAAAATAAAGACAAAACCTACATGACTTAAAAGGGCAAATAGGAAAGCTAAAAAAAGAAAAAGTATTTTTGAAGAAATGCTTTTAGATATTGAATTAGATAATCTCTTTCACTAGACAACAGAAATACAGATAGCCAGGAAAATAGGGGGCTGAAATTAACTGTTTAATGATGTATAAATCTGATTAAAAGGTCTTTATAAGATTCTGTGTTAAAAACATACATTGACTTTGGAAACATACATTCCTGTAGCACTTTTTGAAACATTTATTATGTTTTCTTATATATAACTCTGCCATTGCATAAAAATAGCCAGCTCCTTCAGACAGATACCATATCTAATAGATCTCTGAGTCCTCAGAAAATATACAAATGAGTAAGATTATGAGAAACATCATTGGTTTGAGCCTTCTATCCTTTTGACAAACAGATTTTACCTAAAGACTGTTAACTTCCTGCATGTATTCAGGGGTTTATCCATAGAAATGTTAATGGGGGGGGGCACAAAACTGAAAGGTCATTTAATACAAAATATATCTAATTTAACAGTTGAAGAAACAGAGAACTTGGGAGGTTGAAAGATTCACCTAAAGTTGTTACCAAATTAAACGTGGGTTTGCTCACGCGACTTGCAGCAAAGCCAGTCTACTGACACTCGGTTGTGGTGAGGAAAATGCAATCTTTATTTGCAGTGCATCGAGCAAGAAGAATGGGTAGCTCATGCTCAAAAGACCCAAACTCTCTGATGGCTTTTAGGCAAAGTTTTTTTAAAGACAGTGTTAGGAGTGTCATAGGATGCCTGTTTAGCTCATGGATCGTTTTCTGATTAGTTGGTAGTGAGCTAATAGGGTGATATTTAGGGTATTTCAATCAGCAACTTTCTGATTTCAACCAGTCTGGGTTTGCATGCTTGTGGTCATCATGTAGTCAGTAACCTCCACTGGGTGAGGGTCTTAGTTTCTGCAGAACAACTCAAATATGTGCATCAGATTCTTATCTACAACCTTCAGAAGGAACTGTTACTCTTTAGTCCTGTAATTCTTTAGTTCTAAACATTAACTGCTTCAATCTGCTCTTTGGAACTTGAAAAAGGCCTGGGAGATGAAAACCATTTTTCTACAAATGAGAAACAGGGGACACAAAGGGGTATTTGTAACTTGGAGGGCCCCACAAGCTCCTGCTTCTTTCTTCCCACCTTCTTCCCCTTTCCTTGGATACTCCTCAATCCTGAGGACAACAGGGGTGGAACAAGAAAGAGAATACAATTTTAGATATAGAGAGTAATCCTAAATTCTGCAAGTTTTAGTTTTTGGGGTTTCAAAGTTATACAATTAGTGTTGTTCAACTAGTAAAGAACAAGACTTTCTATCTCCCTATGTAATGCTCATTAACCCAAGTAATGATTCTTTAGTTTGTCTCTATAGATTTCCATTTTGTGAGACAGAACTGCCAAATGTATGTATATATATATATATATATAGAATACACAATGCAGACTTAACAGAATTTAATGTGAAAAAGTTTTAGAATTTAGTCATCAATTCATACTTTGGTAACTTTGTAGTTTGTATTGCTGCTGTCACAAGAGCAAGACTGCTAAAACCAAGCAAAAAACAAAAACAAACCAACACCTAATTAAATATTACAATAGTTAATAACATTCTGAAATCCAGATAATGATAAAAGTGAAATATATCATATTTTACTTGAGTAAGTTCTGTGTTCAATTCTAGTCAGCACATTAAGAGTGTCTTTGGCAAACTAGAACAATTCCTATAAATATCAGCCCAAAGGGTTCGAATGATGAACGCCTTTCTTTTTTAAAAGTAGGCAACTGGAGCCAAATTGAAAAATATTCTAGTACAGTAAGTCCAAAAAAATGGACATTTACAAGATAAATAAGTGAATGAGCATGAAATAGAATGGCTTAAAATAAAATTTTATTTTTTTCTGTTCTCTAGGCATTAATTCTAAAAAGACTGGTTCAGACCCAAATGACTACTAGCTTTGCCTATACAAAAGATTAGAGAGAGACTCGGATTGGTGTCAGTGTTAAATTGACACAGAAGTTTTCAACACTGTTATGCTGTTGTGTAAATTTAAATTAGATGGTATCTGCTTATAGATTATTAATCAAACAGAAATATTCAACTGAAGTTTCCCTCATAATTAAATTTTTATTTTGCATAATACGACATTTGTACTTCATCTGCAGCTGCAATCTCACTGATATAAAAGAAATGTCAACTTCAAAGTTGCCACCTCTTACAAATTATAAATTCAGCTTTGTGGATTAATGTTATAAGTGGTCTACTCTTATGCTAATTAAATGTGAATGAACCTTCCTTTAGAGGCAATCAAGCAGAAATCATTTCCCCAATGTTATGTAAAAAGAGATTACCTGAACACTTTAGTCCTGTGCATTTCAATACATATAATGAAATCAGCTAATGCATTTAAAAGGATTGATATATAAATACAGATTTCATAAAATCACCATTGTTACTGTTCTTTTTCAAACTGTATGTTAATGAATCTGGTAAAATGCATTAAAATCGGCATCTTTCATTTGAGGGAAAATTCATTTCTTCTTTTAGTTATTAAAATTTATTGAACATGAAGTTTATACTTTTGAATTGGAGAAATAAGCCCCTAACAAACCTTCTCTCACATAAATAAGAGCTTTGATTTCTGGATAAATACAAAAAGCAGATTTAGTTGACGGCTTCAGAAGCTGAACAAAACGGAATTTCCAAGAAATAAGTTAAAACTTTGAGAAAGTGACCAGCACATAGTTGATCCCCATTTTATTGGTGCTTTATCCTTCGGGTTACATCATGAGAAATGCTAGGCAGGAGGAAGCACTAGCTGGAATCAAGATTGCTCGGAGAAATATCAATAACCTCAGATATGCAGATGACACCACCCTTATGGCAGAAAGTGAAGAAGAACGAAAGAGCCTCTTGACGAAAGTGAAAGAAGAGAGTGGAAAAGTTGGCTTAAAGCTCAACATTCAGAAAACTAAGATCATGGCATCCGGTCCCATCACTTCATGGGAAATAGATGGGGAAACAGTGGAAACAAGGGCTGACTTTGTTTTGCTGGGCTCCAAAATATCTGCAGATGGTGATGCAGCCATGAAATTAAAACACGCTTACTCCTTGGAAGGAAAGTTATGACCAACCTAGACAGCATATTAAAAAGCAGAGACATTACTTTGCCAACAAAGGTCTGTCTAGTCAAGGCTATGGTTTTTCCAGTGGTCATGTATGGATGTGAGAGTTGGACTATAAAGAAAGCTGAGCGCCAAAGAATTGATGCTTTTGAACTATGGTGTTGGAGAAGACTCTTGAGAGTCCCTTGGACTGCAAGGAGATCCAATCAATCCATCCTAAAGGAGATCAGTCCTGGGTGTTCATAGGAAGGACTGATGTTGAAGCTGAAACTCCAATACTTTGGCCACCTGATGCAAAGAGGTGACTCATTTGAAAAGACCCTGATGCTGGGAAAGATTGAGGGCAGGAGGAGAGGGGTATGACAGAGGATGAGATGGTTGGATGGCATCAGTGACTTGATGGACATGAGTTTGAGTAAGCTCCTGGAGTTGGTGATGGACAGGGAGGCCTGGCGTGCTGAGATTCATGGGGTCGCAAACAGTCGCACATGACTGAGCAACTGAACTGAACTACCTTAGGGTAGATGCAGTTTTGGAGGAGATAGCTAAAAAGATTTCTGGTCAGAGGAACTAGGAGAAGCTCTGAGGTAACAAGGGCTGCCAAAGAGTAAGGGGCAAAAAGGAGCAAGTTGGAGGGGGAGAACATTAAACATTAATTTATACACAAACTCAGCTCAAGTTTCTAGTTGATTACTGAATCACTCATGTGGGGAGTGGGGCTGGTGAACAGAATTAAAGCAAATTACAAATAAAAATTACCAAACAAGGAAAATGTGAGTCAGAAAGCAATGCACGTGTGAAGGACTGCAATTCAGGTCTTAACAAGTAAACTGCCTGCTAAAATTATATCTATGTCTGTATCTATATATATATGTAATCTTTGGGAAAATAAAACAAAACAAAATCCAGAGTCTATACAGCATAAGAGTCACAATGTCCAGGACACAATCCAAAATAACTAGACATATGAAGGTCAAGAATGTGACTCAATTCCAACATAAAAATCATCAACAGATGACAAGCAGATGGCTCAGAAGTTAGAATTATCAGATGAGGATGGATAAGTAGCTACTATGTTTTGTAAGGTTAATGAATATGCCTTCATAATGAATGAAAATAGGAAATTTCAACAAAGATATAGACAATACAAAAAGAAATAAAAGAAAATGCTGGAATTGAAATAAACATCTGAAATAAAATCACTAAATGAGCTTAACAGCAGAAAAAAATGACAGAGAAAATCAGTGCACTTGAAGACCTATCAACAGATTTCATTCAGTGAGAAAAAAATGAGAGAAAAAGAAAAGATTTTTAAAAATGGACTAAGCCTGAAGTCAGGAACTTGGGAGTAATTTCTAGCTTTACACACTATCTAAAGGACATAGAAGAAGGTCAATGTAAACCCAAAGTAAATAGAAAAAGGACATAGTAATGCTAAAAGAAAAATTAACAAAATAGAAAAGATGTGAACAGTAAAGAAAATAAATAATGCCAAATCTTGTTCATTGAAAAATACTTTGATTAAAATATTCAACTAATAATAGAAAAGTTACATATCACCAGTATCAGAAATATCCTTCAGATGTTAAAAGAATAATGAAGTTATATAACAAACAACTTTTGAACTGTGAAAGCTCATTCAAGGAAAAAATATGTAACTTGGATAGTCCTATATTAATTATATAAGTTGAATTTTTTATTAGTTAAATGCCTTAAAAGAAAAATTACAGTTTCAGATGGCTTCTTTGGTAAATTCTGCCAAACAATTAGGAAAGAAATAAATCAATTATACATAAACTCTTGCATAAAATAAAGAATACTTCTTAACTCATCTTATGATTTTGACACTATTTAACAAAAAGAAAGACATAAAAACAACATTAACACACACAGATAAACTAATAGTGTACATGAACATATATATAAATATTCTTAACAGATTAACAAATCACTCCTGGAAAATTTTCTCAGGAATGCATTGACATTATCTAAAATTAATCATTGTAATTAATCCCTCAGATTCCGGCTTCCCGGCTGGCTCAGGAGTAAAGAATTCGACTGCAATGCAGAAGATGCAGGACACATCACAGGTTGGATCTCAGGGTCGCGAAGATCCCCTGGAGGAGGGCATGGCAACCCACTCCAGTATCCTTGCCTTGGAGAAACCCATGGACAGAGGAGTCTGGCAGGCTACAGTTCATAGGGTCGCACAGAGTCAAAAACAACTGAAGAGAATGAGCACAGTCCCTCATATTCATGAAACTAAGAAGAATATCCATATGATCTTCTCAAAAGTTGTAAAATAAACACTTGACAAAATTGAACATTATGACAGAAATTTTCAGCATACTATTAATAGAAGAAAACATACAATCTGAGAAACAGCATTATAAAAGAATATTTCTACTTCCTGGTGGCTCAGACAATAAAGTATCTGCCTACAATGCGGGAGACCTGGGTTCAATCCCTGGGTGGGGAAGATCTCTTGGAGAAGGAAATGGCAATATATTTTTGCCTGGAAAATCCCATGGACGGAGGAGCCTGGTAGGCTACAGTCCATGGGGTTGCAAAGAGTCAGACATGACTGAGTGACTTTATTTTCACTTTCACTACTTCTAAAATTATGTTTAGTAATGAAATATTAAAGACTTTTATTCAGAGATCAGAAACAAGGCATGGTGTCTATTCTTTAAATTTCTGTTAATTATTATATTAAAAATTCTAGCCATTGTAATGAAGCAAGGGAAAAAAGTCACAAAAAAAGAAAGATGCAAATTTCTTTTTTCAGATGACATGATTATTTCTATAGAAAATCCTCAGAAATCTCCAAAACAACTTTTATTTTTAGTAAATTTAGCAAAGTCAGTGGCTACAAGGTTAATATAAAAAATCTATTTTTTATATCCTAGTATCAGAAAAGCATTAAAAAATTATTCAGCTACCAGATCAAAAATAATATATGTGAGTAAATTAAACAAAAGATATGCAAGAAATCCACACTGAAATCTAAATAAAGTTGCTAAAAGATTAAAGAAAAACTAAATAAAGACATACATCATGTTTACAGATTGGAAAATGAAATACTCAGGATGTCAGTTCCCTCAAATTGATCTATGAATTTACTGCAAATAAAATAATTCTGATAGAGATTTTTTAGATTTGAGAAGTGATTCTAAAATTTTATGAAAATGTAACTTATCAAGGACAGGTAAAGTGATTTTTCAAAGGCAAAATTTGAAGTGTAACATTACTGGTTTTAATAATTACCATAAGGCAGTAGTAATAAAGACAATGTATTAAAAAAATACTCCAACCTTCATGAGACAGATTAACAAATACAAATTGTATATTTTAATGTGTACAATGTGATAATTTAACATATCATAAACTCATTAGCACAATCAAGTTATTAACAAATCTATCACCTTACAGTTACCATTTGTGTGTGTGTATTAGAAAGAACAATTAAGATCTGCTCTTTTAGAAAATCCCAAATATACAATGCAGTATTAGCTTTAATCACCACGCTGTACATTAAATCCATAAAACTAATTCATCTTATAACTGAGTTTGTACCAATTAGCTAACATATCCCCCTCTCCTCTACCCTCATCCCCTGGTAATAATCATTCAATTCTCTAGTTCTAGGAGTTCAGCTTTTTAAGACTCCACATGTGAATGTGGTAACACAGTATTTGACTTCCTGTGCCTAGCTTATTTCACTTAACATAATGTCTTCTGGGTTCATCCAAATTATTGTAAATGGCAGGTGAACAATGTTCCAAAGTATATGTGCACCACACTTCCTTTATGCATTCATCTGTTGACAGGCATTGAATATGTTTTTTCTTTATCTTGGCTATTGTGGAGAATGATGTAATGAACATGGGGGTTTAGGCATTCCCTCAGGATACTGAAATGGCAACCCTCTCCAGTGTTCTTGCCTGGAGAATCCCAGGGACAGGGGAGCCTGGTGGGCTGCCGTCTCTGGGGTCACATAGTGTCAGACACGACTGAAGTGACTTAGCAGCAGCAGCAGAAGCAGCAGGATACTGATTTTGTTTCTTTTGGATACCTACTCAGAAGTGGGATTTCTGGTTGACATGATAGTTCTATTTTAATTTCTTTCATGTATTGTTACCCAGTAATCTGCAGGATATATTGTTAATTAGAAAAGTAACAAAAAGAAGCAATGTGCAGAACCATATTTAGGATGTTATCTTTTGGTAAGGAAGTGACGACATGGACTGATGGGTGGATTTACATGCATATATTTGCTTATGCTAAGAACAAATTGAACTAGAAATATAAACTGAAAATGAATTAAAAAGGTTAGCCAATTGGGGGAGAGAAGGAAAAGGATGGGGAAGACAGCAGTGGAAGTTAGGATTTCTCACTTGACTGTTGGCGAGCTGCTCTACAACATGCATCTTTGTTGCTTTGAAGAAAGAGAGAAAAAAAAGTGTGTGCGCCACAATGAAAGATTCCCACATGCTGCAACTAAGACTGCAGGCAGCAACATGAATTTAAAATATGTTTAAAAACTGCGTTAGAAAGACAAAAAGAAGAAAGTTGTGGGCTCTAGATCAGGGTAGAAAACTTTCTCTGTAGGAGCCAGAGAGTAAATATTTTAGGTTCTGCAGGTAACATAAGTTCTTTTCTTTCCTTATTCCCCCTCTCTTTCTCTCCCTTTCTCCCTCCTCTCTCCTCTCCTCCCTCTCCTAGTCCCTCTCCTCCTCCTCCTCCCTCTCTCCTTCCTGCTCTCCCTCCTCCTTCTCTTCTCCTTCTTCTTTCTCTCTCCTCCCCTTTATTTCCAAAACTATTTAAAAATGTTAACAATATTTTATTTAATGAGTCAGGCTATAGCCTGATTGACAAATGGCTCACAGTTTATTGGCACTTGCTTTAGATCAAAGCTGTCTAATCAAAAGTTCTGTGAAAATAAAAGGTTTTTCTTTTTTTTTTTTCCCCTGCACTATCCTTTACAGTAGCATAGGGGCATATGGCTATAGGGCACTTGAAATGTGATGAATACAAAGAAGGCACTGCATTTGTACATTATTTAATTTTAATTAATTTATTTAGCCACATATGGCTAGCAACTACTGAAATGGACGGCATAGGAAACCAAATTTTTTCCAAAACAATGTTTCCATCTTAATTTTACAACTACACGTAGCCTGGGGGCTACACCAGTAAGTTGTTTCTCATCTAGTTGATTATTATTGACGAAATTATGTGTGTGTGTCATCCTGGAGGGCACTATGTATGTGTGTGTGTGTGTGTGTGTGTGTGTGTGTGTGTATGTGATAACTGTTCAGTTGTGTCTTACTCTGTGATCACATGGACTGTAGCCCACCAGATTCCTCTGTCCATGGAATTTTCCAGGCAAGAATACAGGTTGTGATTCCGTTCTCCAGAGGATCTTCACAACCCAGGGATCAAACCCAGGTCTCCTGCGTTGCAGGCAGATTCTTTACCATCTGAGTCACCAAGGAAGCCTCTCATATTGAGTATTATATATAATACTCAATATGTTTTCTTAAGATTTTCATTTTTAGTGTATTTATTTTGCTTGTATGGTTATCTGTGTAATAGTTGCCTCTACCTCTATGTTGTACAGTCTTTGCGAGAATGCTGACATCTGTTTTGTTCACTGCTCTAGCCCCAAAGTCTAGCACAGGACATGGTACAATGTAGGCATGTAAGAAGTATTTGTTGAATGACTGGGAGGTCCATGGTAAAGAGTTCCTATGGTTAAACAGTCTGGGAAACACTGAATAAAAATGTTTTTTTCACAGTGACTTTTATATATTAATATGGACACTGTGAATTTTCAAAATGGGTTGTTAATCAAACCACTCCACAAATATTGGGAAACTTTGCGTTTTGTGTTTGCTTCCGAAATACTTATTAACATGTTGCTGAACACTAATTCTTGATAAGTGGCAACTTGAGAAATGCTGTTCTTGGTTTTATACTAGAGGAACAAAGGTAATTCTTACAACTCATATATGTTCTAGCCCAATTCCAGACTTGAAATCAAACCTTTTTTATGGTAAACGGTGTTTTGTGTGTGTGTGTGTTTAATGGAATCAAAGTTTAAAAGTATTACAAGAAGAAGTCTGATATGGTTTAAAAAATGGTCAGCATGATGCAGAATTACAATCAGTTGGAACCACTGACTTAGGAAATCCCATGGATATGGCTCTGGCAGGGGTTGTCTGCTGATTTTAAAAAATTCATTATTTAATATATTTGCCAGACTATTCACCCCACAGGCAAGATTAATTGCAAAAACATTATAAGAATAGTAAAGACAGACTTTACTTTCCAATTTTTGCCTAGGGAAATCTTTTTCTGCAGAAATTAAGAACCATTTTCTAACGCGTATCACTTTCCACATTTCATCTGCCCCCTTTCTTATGCTGCATAGCCTGACCAGGTCAGATGCCAGCATGTTCATTATCATGAAGTAGAAATCTACAAGATATAAAGATTAAACAGGGTCACAAAGTCTCTACCTTTTTTTTTTTTTTCCACTGAAACATGATGTCTATTCTCCTATCCCGTGAATCTGGACAGGCCCTGTGACTGCTTTGAGTACTAGAATATAGTAGAAGTGATGCTAATAATTTTGCTCTTTAGGCCAGAAGATACTTTCTGCCTCTTGAGACACTTCTTATAGGAGTCCTGAGCAGCCAAGTAAGAAATTCAAATACCCTGAGACCATTAAATTGTAGAATTCATGTGTCAATATGTGACCATGTAACATTTGGTCAATAGTTTCAGCGGGACCCAGCCTCCTAGCCATCTACTGCAAAACACCTCCCTCTCCAAGAGATCATCTCCAAGACACCAAAGAGAAGCCTACTTCAACCTTTCATGCCTGCACATTTACAGCTGAATACCATCAAGTGATCCCTGTTGATGTCCAATGGGAGAGAACAAACTCTTTACCCAAATTCCTGACCCATGTAACCACAATGTATAATGCAATCCTGTTGTTTTATTCTAGTAACTTTGGAGCTGATGCTACAATGATGCATAATTAGGATAGAGTGAAATAATTCTGAGTAAAATGTTACCAAAGAGGCTAAAAAGGAACTATTTTCCTAGTAGTCCTGACAACAGAGAAATTTAAGAGGGAGTACTTTTTTAGAATGTGACCTGGAACATATGTAAAACCTAAAGAAAATATTCACTGTACTGTTTCTCCATTCTTTGCTTTTTGGACTTAAATTTCTCTTCTATTTAGAAATAATTTGAAAAGCTATCTGAGCCTCAGTTTCTCATTCATAAAAATGGAGATTATAATATCTGATCATCTCATAGAGATGAAAGATTATAAACTACTTTAATTACAAAACAAAGAGAATGAGAAGATGAATGTTAACTGAGTGCATAGTGCATAGCAAGCATGTACCAATTTTTTCTTCTTCCCCATTGCTGACTGGTGACAAGAGGAAAGACTCAGCATCAAGAAACTGAGTAAAATTAATTGCAAGGTATTAGTTGAATCACTAACATTGCTGAGAATTCTGCTATAATTTGATAATTGTTACATATCTACTGATCTGTGTTATTTATATTGAGATTCAAATTGTTATTAACAAAGTTAATGTCAATTGTTATTAACAAAGTTTATGAAGTTAAAACTGCTAAGAAATATGAAATACTCATGTTGGTCACTAATGATGATGATAATGATGATGTTTGTGAGTGTGTGTGTGTGTGTGTGTGTGTGTGTGTGTATGCTCAGTCACTCAGTCATGTCTGACTCTTTGTGACTCAACAGACTATAGCTTGCAAGGCTCTTCTGTCCATGGAGTTTTCCAGGCAAGAATACTGGAGCAGGTTGCCACTTCCTCCTCCAGGGGATCTTCCTGACCCAGGGATCAAACCCACGTCTCTTGTGTCTCCAGCACTGGCAAGCAGATTCCTTACCACTTGTGTCATCTGGGAAGTCCTGATGATGACAGTCTACTATTTCCCTGGACTGAAGACCTCTAGATCCATGTCTTGTCTCAAGTTCTTATACTAGGTGGTGAGCACAATGGAGATATCTACAGAAAAGATGCTTGATCTTTGAATTCCATTTCCCTTAGTCACGTAGGAAGCCAGTTTCTGGGATCATAATAAGATTCAGGTCCACTAAATGCCTATCCTCAAAGGACAAGATAAAGTTACACAACTTCCTAGAGTCTTTTAGCACTTCTGAGCAGCATTAACTCCATGGATTATGGTCATTTGCAGGTACCACTGAGAACCTTGTTGTTTTCATACCTACAACTTTGTATGGGTCAGTGGTTTGTTAATTCTGCTTAGCAGGGTTATTTTGTATAACAGAGTTTAGTAGTGTGTGTGGCTGAGCAAGAAGCTTGGTAGTACAAAGATCAGGTCTGAAACTGAGAACCTGGACTCCAGTTCTTAATCACATTTTTGCTATATGACCTTGAGGAAATCACTAACTCCTTGAGCTTCAACTTCCTCATTCATAGAAAGGGGGTAATAAGCCCTGATTCACTGACCTATTATGAAGTAAAATGACATAAGGCAGGTGACAATACTAGAACAATCATATAGAGATCTGCAAAAGAAAAGCACTTTAATCACACTACTACTGAGTACTTACTCTTTTTGAGTCAAATTATTTTTTGCAGTTGAGCTGAGCCCAGCGATCACAGAAAGACAGAGACATTTATGTGTGAACCTTTTTAGATTGATGTCATCCCATTTAATTATTTCTGGTCTTGTTTCCCTTGCTTGAGGAGATATATCCAAAAACTTTTTCCTAAGACTGATATCAAAGAACTTTCCACTAAGAACACAAAAGCCCCACCAGTGTAAACTCCAAAATATGAGCCTTAGTCATGCTCCTTTTATTTCTCTCAGATGATTAAATGTACAGTACATAAGGATGTGGACTCTACAATACATCTTTGCTTTGTCACTTTCCAGAAATTTGACCTTGGTCAAGTGATTTAACCTCTTTGGCCTTCTTTTCCTTATCTGTCCAATGGATATTTGTCCAAAAAATATATTTCTTGAAGACTTCACATTCAGGTGCATTTTCCAGAGCTAGAAGATGGGAGGGCACCAAGGCAAGGAGGGAGGAAAGGGAGAGAATGACTGAACACATGAAGGAATTAACGTTGCAAATTTTTAATAATGAAAGAGCCAGAGTAAAGAATATATGAGGGATAATCCTTGGCAGAATGCTTATTCTTGTAATGTCTCTCTAATATTGAGATTGTTTCCAAATAAAAATTGTTTTTAAAAGAAAAAAGAAATAATACCAGCAAATCCCTAAGTTATATGTTGGAAGAGCTTGAGATTGCACCCAGCAGCAGTTTGGGCATCTGGAAACAACCTTTGACTCTATGTTGCTTTCTGATCATTCATTAGCCCTCAGAGAAACCCAGTGGGCTTGAAAATTTTTTCATTTAAAATTTTTTAAATCATTTCTCTTATAAAGTTTGTGTGGCTATGAGAGCTTCTGACAGAGTAGGCACTCCACAAATGCTTGTGTTTTGCTTTTCCTCAAACAGATATACATGATTGACAGACATCATTTGCTTAATGGGATCAGGTGTTATATCTGCGTGAATAGTCTTTACTGTGGCGTTTCTCATAACCTGACTGCTGGAAAATATGCATCAAGATGAGGTGCCAGCATAGCATAGTAGCCAAAAGCATGGACTATTGAACAAAACTGCCCGGGTTCAAATCCCAGCCTTTCCACTTATTAGCACTATGCCCTCGGGTAAACAACTTGCCTTCATTCCTCTTAGAAAATGCAGACAAAAAATTACAGTGTTTTGTGACTTATCAGAAGGTTTGTTGTTCAGTTGCTAAGTCTTGTCTGACTATTTCCCGTGGACTGCAGCACACCAGTCTTCTCTGTTCTTCATTATCTCCCAGAGTTTGCTCAGACTCATGTCCACTGAGCCAGTGATGCCATCCAATCATCTCATCCTCTGTTGCCCTCTTCTACTACTGCCCTCAATCTTTCCCAGTATCAGGGTCTTTTCCAATGAGTTGGCACTTCACATCAGATGGTCAAAGTACTGGAGCTTCAGATTTGGCATTGGTCCTTCCAACGAATATCCGGGCTTGATTTCCTATAGGATTGACTGGTTTGATCTCCTTGCTGTCCAAGGGACTCTCAAGAATCTTCTCCAGCACCACAGTTTGAAAGCATCAATTCTTTGGTGCTCTGCCTTCTTTATCAGAAGCTAACACTTATAAAATGTTTATAATAGTATGTGGTATGTAATAAACACTATGTAAGTATTTGTTAGAGAAATAAAAATTGCCTCTGAGAAGGAAGACTTGAGACAATAGAGATTTCTGGGCCCCCCATATGACTGGATGAATCAGAATCTCTTGAGCCAGTGGCACTTTAACAAATGCTCTAGATAATTGTTAGTGACATTAAAGTTTGAAAGCCGGTGCTTTGGTTATTAGGGGCCTTGATGAAGTGATTCCACAGAGGCAGCTAATATAGTAAATTAAACTTTGCTTTTTCTGTCAGTATCTTAGGTCTAAAAAATCCCCAAATCCTTGTGGAAGATTTCTCCCCAAATCAAATTAAATTAACCAATAAGATATGCTTCTGGAATGATTAGCATCTCAAATTATAGATGAGTCAGTGGGTTTCCTTGGTTTGTTTTTTCCAGGTGGCTTCTCTTCCTTGATCAGTTTCCCCAGGATAAATGTTGCGTACTGCCCACATCTCTGCTTGTCTGAGGTATGGATATAAATGAGGCCCCTGGGAGTTTGTGATACACTGGAAGATAGCTCTTTACCCTGAATTAGTCAGTCCAGTCTCTATGCCTAGTGGAGAAAAGCTCCAATAGGAACTGCCAATTAAGCATGATGATTTTAGCAATTTTTTTTTCCAGAAGGGAATTTAGAGTTGTTACAGAAAAGCTGTTAGCTTCCACATTAATTTTGTCATTGGAGTAAATTTCAATAGTTAGACTGAATATCTTCATGATGCATGAAAGTCACATCGTGGTCACATTATGAGACCATGATGTGAGGAGAGCTTTTCCTGTTAAGGGGCCTTCCCTGGTGGCTCAGACAGTAAAGAATCCATCTGCATTGAAGGAGACCCAGGTTTGATCCCTGGGTCGGGAAGATCCCATGGAGAAGGGAATAGCTATCCACTTCAGTATTCTTGCCTGAAGAATTCCACGGACAGAGGAATCCTCCATAGGATCACAAAAAGTTGGACAGGACTGAGTTACTAACACTTTCACTTTCCTGTTAAAGGTAACAAAACCCACAGAGACCTAGGCACTGGATTCAGAGCATGAATATTTGAGCAAAGAGGAGGTATAGAGCCATGCTGCCAGCTTTTGTTGCCCCTAAGAAGCAGTGACTTTGTGACTTTAAGGCCTCAAAGGGACCCAACATAGGTGTTCACTATTTTTACAGATGAAGTTCATAACTGACACAATACAAAAAAAATATTATTTTAACCACTAAACTGGCCTTAATCATAATCATCAAATAATAATTATTATCACATGAACTGTTTTACCTGCTGTCCCCTGTGTTGAAGCCCTAGCCCCCAGTACCTCAGAATGTGACTGTATTTGGTAACAGAATCTTTAAAGAAGTAAATGAAGTCATTAGAGTAGATCCCAAGCCAGTAGCACTTTGTGTCCTTATTGTAGAGGGGACATCTGTATACGTATAGCCACAGAGGGCAGAGCATGTGAAGACACAGGGAGAATGTGACTATCTACAAGCCGAGGAGAGAGGCCTGAGAAGAAACCAACCCCACCAACACTTTGATCTTAGATATCTAGCCTTCAGAACTGTGTGAAAATAAATACCTATTGTTTAAGTCCCCAGCCTGTAGCACTTGTTCATGGCAGACCTAGAGAACTAATACAATAATAACTACAACAGTGCTAACATTTTACAGCACTTGCAAAGATTCGTATGATCTCATTAAAATTCACACACACTAAAGGACATAAAAGCCTACTCTGAGACGGGCACTTTAATATCATCAGTGCAATTTTACAAAAGAAGAAACTAAAGTCTAGAGAAGTTTGCTGATTGTCATGAAGTTCCATTATTAATCAGTAATGAAGATGCAAATTACACCCACGTCTTCTCTCTACATGGCTTTCCTGGCTTTCCTCCTGCTTCAGAAGGATTTGGCTCTATGGGTCTCCAGGTAGGAGGAGACAGAAGATGCAGTATCTGCCTAATGCCTGACCTTCTTGGGCCTGGAAATCAGGGAGCAGCTGGGACAGTTTCTGATGGTTGGGGGCCCTCACTGCCTTGGCTCTCATCCTTGTTGGGACAGAGGGAACATCAGGGCTTATCCAAGAGCTGTGTTGATCCACCCCACCCTCCCGACCCCATTAAAAAAAATCTCCTGTTCTTTAGTAGTCTCACCTTTGGCTGGAAGGGTGGTATTATTTGAGGATTTCTCCTGACTTTCAGTGACCTTTTTGAGTCCCGACTTGGAAGGAATTAGAAACCAAAATGCCAGGGGCTTCTTTTCCTACATTTCTTACAACTTATGCTCTATCTCAGTTGGGTTAGTGGAGAACATGTGAGAGATTACTCTTTATTCTGCTTCATTTTCAGAAACTGTGTATTGCCAGCTGCTCAGGAGAGGGAGGTATGTGTTTGTGATTGTGTGTATACCTGGACTGGAGTTATCACTCAGGTTTTGTGGGTGTTTTTCAGCAAATGTACATTATTCTTAATTGTCCCATGAGGTAAGGCAGACATTGTCAACTTTGAAATATTGATCAGTTTGTTCTCTTCTAGAAGGCCTCTCTCTCCTCTCCTTTTCTAAAGAATCCTACTTAGACATTCATGCTTGGTTCCTATTCAGTCTCCCCTCAGTATTTTCCTGAAAATTTCAACTGAATACTGTGAATTCCTACATTCAGTGCCATAAAATGTTCCACTTAATGATATAATGCCAGTTCACATTAAACAAAGCGATATTTGTGAAGTTATTTACCAAAGCTGTGCTTAGCCTCTTGGAACATACTTGAGACCATGAACCTGAATCTCATTTCTTTTGACCTCTTCATTAAAACTCTGCTTAAAACTTAGCAGAATTCATTTGGCAATTTATCAAGCACTGTTTTATGCCACTAAAACAATTACTGTCTCAAAATATTGCCTTGTTCTTTCATCAATGTGGAAATTCCCATGTATTTATATCTTTCCTGACAATTAAATTGCAATCTTCTCAAAGGCATTTTGTCCCTGCCATGGGTAAGTGTTTAATAGATCACTGTATTAGTTTTCTATGTTGTAATATTACATTGTCACAAACATAGGGGCTTAAAACAACACAAATGTTTTATCTTACAGCTTGGTAGGTCAAATGTCTGACAAATGTTTCACTAGAATTGAATCAGCAGCAGCAGAATCGAATCAAAGTGTGAGCAGGGAGGCTTTCTGTATACTCCAGGAAAGAACCCATTTCCTTGCTTATTCACATTGTTGGCAGAATTGAGCTCTTTGCAGCTATAGGGCTATGGTCCTTGTTGCTGGCTGTCAGTGGAGGGTATTTAGCAGCTTCTAGTGGCTTCCAGGTTTCTTGAATTCTCTGGCTCATGCCCTCACTCCATCTTTGTGGCTTTTGGGTAACTTTTTCTCCTTCTTCTTCTGCTTTAAAGGACTTATGTGATGACATTAGATTCACCAGAATAATCCAGTATAATCTTACTGTTTTAAGATTTAGTGATTTCTAGCCTTAATTCCCTTTGCCTTATAATTCAATGTATTCACAAATCCCAGGGATGAGGATGTGGACATTTTGGGGGACCATTATTCTGCTCATCACAATCATCAACCATGGGTAATTATAAGGATATGATCCTGTCCTGCTGCTACAGTCTGAAATTCTGCTTTAGGCAATTCTGAACACAAATTGAATTCAGCCACAGAGCTGGCACTTTCTTAGGAAGTGGTGAGCTTCGAGCTACTGTATGTACAAGGAAAAACTACTTTTGATCCTTCAGGAACAGGGCTATAAATGAAAAAGAGCCCACAGGGCTGCTCCACTTATCACTAATGATGGTGCCTATGAAATGTCTCCAGAGGACTCAGAATCTGCACACTTGAAATCCTTTTCAAGTTGAAGTTCTAAAACAGTACCAAACTCTCACTTCCTTATGATGATGCTTCAAAATAGAGATCATCCAAAAAAATCAAAACTAAATATAATGAAGCAAGAGCAAGGTTTTATTATCATTATTATTATTATTTATGTTTACTCCAAAGTCCAAGTATGCAGTCTGATCCCTGATGGGCCTGTTGTTTCTTTACATTCTACCCTGGCTGTTTAGCCCCTTCTGTTAGTATCAAAACACATCTATCTAAAACAGCAATTTTTTTAACACAGGGTAAAGATAAAAAGTAGAAACTGAAGATTTCTTCCAGACGCATGATTAATCAAGGTAAAGTTGATAAAACAGAGGATGGGAAGATGATTTTAACAAAACCAGCTCCCAGGGAAACCATTAAGGAATTCTATTTATAGGAGCTTCCTTCTAAGCTCTTCTGAGGCCCAGCACTGGCCACAAACTGGGTTTGGCACAGCAGGTAAACAAGCTGCCGCTGTCAATCCTTCTATGGAGAAGACTGGGCTAATATGGGCAGGGAGAGGACCCAGGAGGTCATTTAAATCCAAGAGATTGCAAGGTCCAGGGAAAGTACATTCAGAAGAGTTGTATTGGTCACTGGCATATTCCAGGTGCTGTTTCAGATTTGGGTGTCAGTCGTCATCAACATCAATAAGCTTATAGCTTTGTGAAAAAACAGACAAGTTGTTCACTCAGTAGACAATGCTACATACAGGTAGCACAGCTATAGAAGCTCAGAGGAGGGTCTAACCACTGTGTGTGTTAGAAATCTTCCAGGAGACAATGATAGTTCAGTTAGGTGTTGAAGAGCAAGTGGAGATACCGAGAAAATAGAGATGGGGCAGGCATTTGAGTCAGAGACAACAGGGCAGGAGGTGTTGGAGGAGTTACAGTCTAGTGAGGTAGAGAGAACCAAGTCACAGAAAACTCCATACAGGAAGGCAAGACGCCTGTGCTAAGGCTCTAATCATATCACATATGGATTATCCTACCCCTCATAACTCAGCTACTAAAGAGTCTGCCTGCAATGTGGGAGAGTTGGGTTCAATCCCTGGGTTGGAAAGATCCCCTGGAAGAGGGCATGGCAGCTCACTCCAGTATTCTTACCTGGAGAATCCCCATGGACAGAAGAGCCTGGCGGGCTACAGTCCATGGGGTCACAAAGAGTCAGGGCTGACTGAGAGACTAAGGACAGCACAGCAAATGAAATGTAGAGGATGGTAAGGAAACAAAACTGAGGGGAGGGAAATAGTTACCATGCTCTCAGAGTAGTTCAGGGAAGAGAGGTTACCCTGGTGAGAGAGTAGTATTAAGAAGGAAAAGGATTAATTAATCCTGAGAACTAGGTGGCAGTAGAGGGGATAGAGTGAAGATGGGGAATAGAGGGAGTTTGTAAGATGGAGAGGAAAGTGAAGCATGATTATGAAGTTCTTAGATTATGTGGATGACTTCACTGGTGACTGAATTACCTTACAATAGCTAAAGAAAGCTACAATGCCCAGCATGAATTGTGTTAAGAAGGATATTGTTTTCATTAAGCTTCAATGGGTCAAGGTATAGAGACTGAGGCTAACTTAAGGGAGGAGCTCTTACAATATATGTACAGAGATATAAGAAGATAGGAATCACCCTGGAAACCCAGAAGCTCAAAAATCTCCGGACACCTGGGTTTCATACAGGCTGTATGTCAGGCATGGCTAGCACTTCAGCAGTATTTATAGCTCTTTACTTCATTGCTCTGTTCATTGATATGATTCCATCATACTCTGACCACTGATCTAGTTCCCATTTGCTACTAATAGGTTCTCTCACTCTCTATCTTCAATTTTATTTCAGCATTCTGAAATTTCTGCTTTCTTGGGAATCTGGCTAATGAATTCTGCTGTACCTCCAAAGGATAATGACAACCTTTTTTCATGACTCTAATGAAGCACTTAGATACATCTTATGCCATAATCAATTTATCTTCTCTGTACTGTTATTACAGATGGAATTCTATTATTACAGAATTCTGTTATTACAGATTCAATTTCTTCTTCACTATCTTTTCTTCAAGTGGCATCATGAAATAGTCATTATTTATCCAAGTCAGTTACTTCCCGGAACACCCAAAGTTATCCCACATCTTTTCAAAGACAGTTCAAAACAGAATAATAATGGTAAGCTTTGGTCTACATTAATAACTGAATGATTTCTTAAAGATTCTGTTAAATCAACAACTGCAATGCTAACATTTTAGGTCCCAAGAAATATTCTCTTCAAACTCTCATGCAATTAAAAAAAAATGAATCTAAATAATGACTTATGTAATCAGATGACCTTGATTCTGTCCCATGAATAATTTTAGAATCTTCATGCTAGTGTTATATCACACATACATAGAGGGAAAAAAAAGATATGAAAGACTCCAATGCCGGGAAAGATTGAGAGCAGGAAGAGAAGGGGCAACAGAGAATGAGATGGTTGGATGGCACCACCAACTCAATGGACATGAGTTTCAGCAAACTCAGGGAGGCAGTGAAGGACAGGGAAGCCTTGTATGCTGCAATCCATGGGGAGAATCAGACATGACTTAGCGACTGAACAACATGAATGAACAAATACATATGCATGCACAGCTCATATGTACATGTATTTGTATATATATTTATATATGTATAATATACATGTGTGTGTGTATGCTTAGTCACTCAGTCATGTCCAACTCTTTGCAACTCCATAGACTGCAGCCTGCCAGGTTCCTCTGTTCATGGGGTTTCTCTAGGCAAGAATACTGGAGTGGATTGCTATACCCTCCTCCAGGAGATCTTCCCAAGCCAGGGATCAAATCCAGGTCTCCTCCATTGCAGGCAGATTCTTTACCGACTGAGCCACCAGGGAAGCCCAAGAATACGGGAGTGGGTAGTCTATCCCTTCTCCAGGGGATCCCAACCCAGAAATCAAACCAGGGTCTTCT
Organism: Giraffa tippelskirchi; assembly: GCF_054371585.1. Taxonomy (NCBI): domain Eukaryota; kingdom Metazoa; phylum Chordata; class Mammalia; order Artiodactyla; family Giraffidae; genus Giraffa; species Giraffa tippelskirchi. The sequence goes on along the minus strand of NC_137277.1, from coordinate 127,662,156 downwards.
GCACTGAAGGTGGATTCCTTACCAGCTGAGCTATCAGGAAGCCCAATATACATGTATACATACATTATTAGGTTGGCAGGCCGAGTTTAAAAAGTTTGAAGAAGGTAAGTTTTTCACTGATAATTCTAAAATGAGGAAATATAGACAGGATGTATCAGAAAACTAAAAGATTGGAAAATGGAGCTAATTAAAAAGCAAATAAAACATATTGTACCTGTATTTGTCATATACAGTTGATGAAAGAAGTATTTATGGTAAGTGTTTGGAATACTTATAAAGCAAATGGATTTACTGGTACATTTTTTAAATCTTGATAAAATTAGGCATCTCTATAGCAACCCAGGTGTTATGCTACATGCTTTGATTTGTAAATACATCAAGCTTTTTAAAGAATACAATATGTAATAGTGTAATTAAACAACTTTGGTTTGTTCAGATGATAGTTGGGTAAAACACTTTCTACTTAAAGTGAGTAATGTGATTTTCCAATATAGGAAAGACCTTTAACAATTTAGCTTAGAAAGGTGAAAATGATTTACTTTATATTTCCTTTGGGAGTGCATGTTTTTCTCTACAAAAGATACATAGACACACATGTGCACACATGCAGATATACACAAAGATTTTGGCGATAAATTTTTGTTCAGGAGGTTCCTTTTTGGGTATGAGTGGTTTTTAATTTCCCTTTTTAAAATCTTCTCTAATTTTTCTGTTCTCCAAAGTGAGAACACACTGCTTCTAAAATCAGGAAAAGCAATAAACAACTATACACGATGTTTTGAAACAAAAGAGGCCTAAACCTCCTTATGCAGTGTCCTCATGATTAAGGGGGAGCAGAATGACATGGTAAAAGTGTCCATTTTAAGTCTGCTGTCCTAACATATTTCTACACTTTGCATATTTGATTAAAGATACTGCCAACATTCAAGGTGATATAAGTGACTGAATGCTTTGATAGTTTTTGTATCTCACTGACTCATACTTTAGGTCTCAGTGGGTCTAATTATTTTACATTTTAGTGAGTTAAGTAAAAAGATTTGGGCTGAGAGCAAGCACAGGGGAGTTAGCCCTGGCTTCCTGAATCCTTTAGCGGGTGTGCAGGTGCCTGGGGCCAATGACTGACTGCATCTCCACATCCTGATTCACACTGCGCCTGACACCCACCAATATCCCTCTCAACTGGTGGGAGTCAGTGAGTCAACAAACAGCAAAGAATGACACTAGGTGGTACTTGAGACATGGATATCCTGAAGGACAATATTGTCTCATATTATTACATTTCTTCCCGGTGGCTTAGCAGTAACTCTTCCCAGAGGGCTACAGTCCATGGGATTGCAAAGAATCAGACACAATTTAGTGATTAAACACACACATTACTTTTATATTAATATTATCTGCTCAAATTATATAGAGTCTTTGATCATGCAGAATTACTGTATCCATTTCTGTATCCACTAGCATGTGTGCTAGTAGCTTCGGTCCTGTCTGACTCTTTGCGACCTATGGACCGTAGCCTGCCAGACTCCTCTGTCCATGGGACTCTCCAGGTAAGAATACTGGAGTGGTTTGCCATGCCCTCCTCCAGAGGATCTTCCTGACTCAATCGAACCCAGGTCTCCTGTACCTCCTGCATTGGCAGGCACACTCTTCACCAAAACTACCACCACCTGGGAAGCCTGTATCTATTTCAGTAGATTGATTAATAAATATATTTAAAAGAAAACATTTCTAAAGTTAGGTTTTTAACAAAACAACCTTATTTTCAGGCCCTTTTCTCCTTTAATTGACTTCTCTGGTGGCTCAGACAGTAAAGAATCTGCCTACAGTGAAGGACATCTGGGTTAGATCCCAGGGTTGGGACGATCCCTTGGAGTAGGAAATGGCAAACCACTCCAGTATTCTTGCCTGGAGAATTCCATGGACAGAGCAATTTGGCAGGCTACAGTCCATGGGGTCACAAGGAGTCAGACTGATGGAGCAACAAACACTTTCCTCTTAGGAAGTTAAAATAATTATGCCATAGAACTAACTCAGACATTTGGCATGCATTTGAATATGACCAAGTAAGATGACAGATGGAGGGGTGGTTTTCTTACAAGGAAATCCCCACAACAAATTTTTAAGTTCTCATGAAATCTGTGGGCATTTTGTTGTGATCCGAAGTATAGACTTCATTTGAAATACAAAAACATTTAATGCTAGGCATTCTAATCAAGTATTTTGCTCCTGATGAAACATGATGAAAATGTCTAGCACAGAAAAGAATGACTTTTTACAAGTATGTCACTGAAACTGTTGAAAAAATATAAGTAAATATGGATTAAGGATTTTCTTCCTTACTCTGTTTTGACTATATTGAATTAATGGGATTATTTCAAGGTCTCCTGATTATTTTGCTTCTGCAGATAGTCTTAGAATGTCATTTATTGTTCAGTTTCTATCAACTAACCTATGATGAGTGTCACTCTCAAAAAATTAGAAAACAGCAGGAATAAAAGATAAAATAGTTTTCTGGTTGTCTTGATTTTTCTGCAGATTTTTCAGAAAGCAACACTTCAATGATGGAAGATAAACATTACATTAAATTTTCTCCTCAGACCACAGACCTCAGGTTCTGTTTCACACAGAACATTAAGGTAATTTCACTTGCAATGAACCTCACTTAACAAAATCTGATGATACGAAAATATATTTTCTGATTATCTTTTAATCAATTTTGAATAATTTTCTCTTCTACATGGTATGGTACCATTTTATTTTAAATTAATTTTAGTTCATATTTGTTATTACAATTAGCTAATAATAAATAGGGTTTTGATCATACCCACTGTCAATCTTTCAGGTTCTCCCTGATTTCTGACTCAGATGACTTTGCAAGGGCCCCCCAGCCCGGGCAGGTGCTCACACAGTCCACAGTCTGTACAAGGGTGTGACTGTGAATACATATTAGCAGTGGTCCATATTGAGTATAATTATTTTCATTAAGTAAATTCATCAGGCGTACTTTCCTACTGATCATTTCTTATTGAATCATACAACTCCTGGATAAAATATATGTATATATATATTCCTCAATTATGTAGACATGATTTAAGTACATTTGAAAATAGATAATTTCAATCTCTCATTTATGAATTCTGTATTAATCCCTCTCCCTCTTGAAGGGTAATATTTTCATATATCTCATTAAGCAAAAATTAATATTTAAAACCACCAATATTCAGTTCAGTTCAGTCACTCAGTCATGTCCGACTCTTTGCAACCCCATGGACTGCAGCACGCCAGGCTTCCCTGTTCATCACCAACTCCTGGAGCTTACTCAAACTCATGTCCATTGAGTCGGTGATTCCATCCAACCATCTCATCCTCTGTCGCCCCCTTCTCCTCCTGACCTCAATATTTCCCAGCATCAGGGTCTTTTCCAATGAGTCAGTTCTTTGCATCAAGTGGCCAAAGTATTGGATTTCAGCTTCAGCATCAGTCCTTCCAATGAATATTCAGGACTGATTTCCTTTAGGGTGGACTGGTTGGATCTCCTTGCAGTCCAAGGGACTCTCAAGAGTCTTCTCTAGTAGTGCAGTTCAAAAGCATCACTTCTTTGGTGCTCAGCTTTCTTTACAGTCCAACTCTCACATCCATACATGACTACTGGAAAAATCATAGTTTTGACTAAACAGACCTTATATTACAGAATTATATTTAATATTTGTACTATGGCATACTGTTGACTTTTTAGTTAAAATCAGATAGCTCGTTTACCTATTATATTTTTAGGCAACTCTTCTCATTTTAAAGGTTAGGATACTGGATTATATTTCTTGGAATTTTCAAAATCAATAAAATGCTCATTCATTCCATGCAACATACATATTACTGGTTTTGAGTTCAGGCTCTGAAAGCAGGCAACCTGAGTCTAAAACCAGGTTGCACAAATTGCTAGCTATATGAATTCAATTACTTCAACTTTCTATAACTTGACTTCTCTTTTTTTTTTATTTGTAAACTAAGGTTTAATGAAAGTACAAACCTCATATAGCTGCTGTACGGTATAATTAATATAGTACAAAGAACAGGATATTTCTTGAGCACATCTACAAAAATAAAGACCTTTGTTTAGGCATAAGCAGGAGAAAGAATTAAGGAAGACTAAGTATCCATGGGCTTCCCTGATGGTTCAGAAGGTAAAGAATCTGCCTGCAGTATAGGAGACCTGGATTCTATCCCTGGGTTGGGAAGATCCTCTGGAGGAGGGCATGGCAACCCACTCCAGTATTCTTGCCTGGAGAATCCCACGGACAGAGGAGCCTGGCCGGCTACAGTCCATCGGATTGCAAAGAGTTGGACATGACTGAGCAACTAACACACATATATACTAAGTATCAGTATTAAAATATTGATGCCATGGAAATAGATAAACTATTCAAAGAAGTTAACTAGGCATTATACTTCTCTAAAACATAAAAAGTAAAGCAACAATGAGCAGAGGTAAAACAAACAAAAACTTCATGCAGCAAAATATATACTAAATAGGAAATTTGGTATATGGTAAAGGGGACATCTCAAATAACTGGGCAAAGATAACATTTTAATAAATAGTTTAATAAATAAATTGACAATAGCTAATTGTCAAAAAGGGTTAAATTAGATCCATATCTTACAATACATACCTGGTTAAATTCAAATGAATCAAAGGCTTAAATGTAAAAATGAAACCATATTAGAAGAAAACATGTAAATTCTGCTAAAATCTGTTTGTCCTGTTTGTACACAAGGGTTTGTACACAAGGGTTTTGAAACTATAGTTCAAAGCTCAGAAACAATAAAACACTGAGGACAGGAACTATATTTAAAAATATATTAAATGTCATAGAGAAACTCAAAGGCAAACTGATAAACTAAGTGCAAATATTTTTAAATTATATCACAAAGACAAAATACCTATATATTATAGTATAAATATATGTTTAATACATGTATATATATTCAATATATTTATATCTCTTATAGTTATATGATATATGAAAGATATATGAATATATTATATATGTATGTGAAATATATTATATATTTATATAAACACATGATATATTCACATTATAAATGTGTATGATAAATATATATACTATCACATATATGATATGATAAATATATATATATATTATCATATATATGATATGATAAATAAATATATATATACACACATTGTTACCAACCAATTGGTATATTATATGTATCACATATGCTCTGTATTATACAATGTATCACATAAATACATAAAATATATACCATATCATATATATTTTATATATTTATATAAAATATTGGATTGGACAAAAAGTTCATTTGGGTTTTTCCATCACATCTTGGAGAGAAACTCAAACAAACTTTTTGGGCAACCCAATATTGTATAAATATATATATACCTTCTTACCAAATGATTGATGTATTATATTATACCAATTGATTGGTATATTATATAAAATATATTATTGATTATATTATTTAATATATAAAATATATATTATATCTTATACATTATTCTAATTATAGTATATTATTACAGTAGTATTACATAAGATATATATTTTATATATTTATATAATATATAACATATATATACTATAAATACATATATATATATATACACTTACCAATTGGTTATTATATATCAATTGATCAGTATAATATATATCTTACATATATTCTATTATGCATTATATCATATAGATATTAAACATATATCCTATGAATGATGTATTATATATCATAAATTTATTTAATATATATTTTAAATAGACATATGTCATACACACTCTTACTAAATGATTGATATGTAATATCAATCACTTGATATATAATATATATTATATATTACATATTAGATGTATAAATATATAAAATACATGTCTTATTATATTATATTATCTATAATATATAATATATCATAAATACACACATACTCTTACCAACTAAATTGGTTCGGAATAATGATGAACTGTATAATAAAAATTGAGCAAATGTCAAAATCAGTGCATGAACAGATTCAAATTAGCTCTTAAACATAAGGAAAGTATTCAGTCTCAAGTGCAGATAGGGGAATGCAAATGTAAATACACTGAAATAGTTTTTTACTAATCTTATTGGAAAAAATTAAACATATTTTTAGCATTCTCTTGGTGAAGTTCAAGGGAAACAGGCACTCTCAAACATTGCTACTGTGAATACAAATTGATGCTGACTTTGTAAGGGAAAATTTGGCAACATTTAATTAATAGAACTTCACATGCATTTATCTTTGTCCAAGAAAGTCAGCATCTAGAAACTCTCCTTGAAGCAGTCTTTATAATTGTTAAAAATTGAAATCAAGCCCAATGCCTACACATAAAATTAAAAACAAGCCAAACATCACTATGTGAGAGAAGGTGGGTAAACTTGCATACATCCTCACTATTTAGTTAAAAAACAAAAATGAGATCTTAAGAAGCATGATATGGAGTGATATTCAGGATACTGCATTAAGTGATAAGAAGCACAAAAGATACAAAAGGTACAAAAGTGATAAAAAAATACAAAAGTGTATGTAAGGTACGCTATGCTTCATGTAGAAGGGAAGCGATAAGGTACTTGTATCTGTGCATTTGTGAAAAAAGCAGCACTGAAGATATAAACCAGAAACTAATGTGTATATGTATAAGAAGTGAGTTAGACTTGGAAGAAAGTTTGGTGGTTTAGGAAAGGACAGAAAGGAACAGAAGAAGTAAGAACACCTTAAGTATATATTTTTGTACAATTTTAACTTTAAGAATTATTTTAATATTGGAAATACATTAAGATATACAAAAATATACATAAAATCTACAAGTGTGGGGAAAAGCACACTTCATATTAATAATCTAGATGTTCTGAAAGAAAAAATATAACTTAAATAATATCTGAAATTGAGATTCTGACATATATGCTTATAGTTTTTTTTTTCATAATAACCTGTCTGAATGAAGATAGGGAAATAGTCTTAATTTCTCACATCAAGCACAGAGTTTGCCTCTAGAATTCCAGCTCTTCCTGCTCTAATGCAATTAAGATTCAATTTTTCTATAAATAAAAAATAATACAAAAAACATGTTATTGAAGTCTGGAGTCTAAAAGAGAGACAGAGAGAGAGAGTAGTAAGTTATTTTCCTTTCCACAATGGCATTATTTAGCAATATAAAACTATTTTATACATACTCTAAGGCTGCATACTAAATCATGTCCAACTCTTTGTGACCCCAGGTACTGTAGTCTTTCAGGCTCTTCTGTCCATGGGATTTCCCAGACAAGGATTCTGGAGTGGGTTGCCATTTCCTTTACCAAGGCATCTTCCCTACCAGGGATTGAATCTGTGTATTCTACATAGGAAGGCAGATTCTTTACCACTGGGCCACCTGGGAAGCCCACTCTAAGGCTGAGGAAATAGCAAATATTTCAATATATTGTGGATAATTGATTCCAAATTTCTCCCTATGTAAGACTATAAGAACACAAGAAAAGGGAAGGCTAAAATGAACACTATAATATTAACTGGAATATCAATATAAAATAATGAATATTAATAAAAAACTGGAAATTGATATAGGGAAGTATCTATAATCATAGCATGCAGATGTGTTTATTTGTCATTATAGTAATAATGAACACACCTAAAGCCCAGGTTTAGGTTCCTAAATATTGTTATTTAATATAAAGAAATAAACAAGATAAATGATTGATTCTTAAATTGGAGAAGGAAACATTCAAGATAAGCCTAGAATAACACACCTAACAAAAAGTAAGCAAATGTTTACAGAATTATGGAAATGTTTTGAATCAATAGAGAAAATTAGTATAGATACAACATTATCATCAAATCTACTGATTGTATCAAATTTTGCCAAGAGCCAGCCTGAAGTGGATCCTATTGGAAAAGTCTTGAAAATTGGATCACCAAAATAAATCCTAACGGATAACCCATAGGATAAAACAGATGAATGGGGATAAATGGAAAGTTTCCTTAGAGTAGAATTCAAATCTAGATGAAACATAGGGAAGAAAAAAAAGTCACTAAAATTTTAGAAATACCACTGTAATAATTGTTTCAGGAAAGAAAGGCAATGGATGCTAAGACATTAGGGAAATTTGATAGAGAACATGCCATTTATATAAAGCCATAGTATTCTCTTGTGAAAATGATTGATACTTACAAATTTCAAAGTGACACTCTCTTAACCCAATGGTTAAAGTAACTAGTGCCATTAAAATGACAAATAGACAGTATGTAGTTCCTGAATTGTTGCACCGTGAAGGACACAAAGTCACTTCCCTACTGTCACTGCCCAAAATACATCATCTGAACTTAATCAAAAGAAAATCTCAGACAGACCCAAATGAAGAAATATCTATAAAATAATTGACTTGTACTCCTTTAAAATGCCAAGTCCATAAAAGACATAAAGATTAAGGAAATATTCCAGATAAAAGAAGGCAAAACAGACAAGCAAAAATAAAGCATGATTCTGGATGGGATCCTAGGCCAAGATTCCCTCTCCCCTGTCCCCTAAAAATACATTTGTAGAACAACTGGCAAAATTTAAATATGGTCTGTAGGTTTGATAATACTGTATCTATATAAATTTCCTGATTTGATAATCATGTTATGGTTTTCTAAAAGAATGTATTTTTTCTAAAATGAAAACTTAATGTACTTAGGACTAAAGGGGCATTATCACTTATTCTCAAATGATTGAGGAAAAAAATGCCTCTGTTTATGTGTAAAGTGCATATGTGCATACATATATAAAGAAATAATCTTGGTAAAGGGTTTACAGTATTACTTTAAATAATCTTGTAATGCTTCTTTTAATCTGAAATTATTTCAAATTCAACAGTTTTAAAATATAAAAAAAAATAAAGTATTTTCAGGGAACGCATACGTCCATATAACCACAAGTTTCTGAGTTTGCTACCTCATGATTTTCAAGGGGTAGGAGGAAGTTTCTGCTTTATGCTTCCATTATAATGTATTTTCATTGTTTTCCTCACAGAGTCATAGAAAATAAGTAGGTCATTTGGTATCGAAGTAAGGAAATCCAGGTTATCGTTCATTGAGACAGAATGGTGATACACTTAGTTTCTCAAAATCAAGCCTCACAGACTGAATCTAAGTCTGGAATCTGCCTCTAGAACTCCAGTTCTTCTGACTCTAGCATGACTAAGATTCAATTCTTCTGTAAGTAAAAAAAACAAATCAATACAAAAATGTTATTTAAACTGGAAGCTAAATTTGCAAAAGATAAAGAAGTCAATAATTTTACTGTGGGAAACACTGTTTCAAAATGACATTTTATCATACAATGTGCTTCTCAAGATTTTTCTTTTGAGTAAAACAATTGAAAACACTAGATAGTGTCTGAGTTAAGTGTTCAAAGAGTCATTATGACTTAAGAGTTCATTTGACTGAATCATTACATTCTCTATATTTCCAAGAATATTAGTGAAATACTACAAGGTCATTAGAAAAAAATAACACAAAGATATATGTGTATATTTATATACAAGCCTCTCTGTGATATACAAATAATAAAAAATAATTTAGACACAAGTTAGTATAAAGTGTGATTGTATAAAAGTGAAAGTATATTTGCATACAGAAAATATTCTGAAAGAACATTCTTTGTATGTTAACAGTTATTAACAGTTTACATTTAAATGTATTTTACTGTCATCTTTCTCTCCCTAAACCTAAAGTTCAATAAAATCAGAAGAAAAACATTTAAAAGCCAATTAAAACACAAACATAAATGTCCATATGATAAAATTTGAGTGAAAAATTATTAAAGATCTCTTTTAAATAGATTTACTCTGTCCAAGGTTTTTCTATGAATGAAGATGTATTAATCTGAATATTAAAGACCTTGTATTTTTAAACAAATACAATTTATGTTCCAGAAGAGTAGCCAAAAGAAGTTTCCAGAATGGGGTACAGAAAATGCTAAAGTCAAGAAGAGCAAATACTTGAAAGTTAAACACTATTTACATAAAAATTTGACTATAGCAGACAGAGTAGCTTTATTTCATCGTCTTAGAATTGTTGATTGGACCAGTTGATTTTAGAAAAAAAAATCTCATTCCAAGTCTCCCACTGATACGAGGACTGGGCACAAAATTCTCGCTCCTTTATATAATTCAGACATTTTGCTACAGTCTCCTGAAATTTGCTATTTTCTGCTAAAATGTCTCAAGAATTTCATTATTTTAATTCTGAATTTGATTTTATCTCAGAAATTTTTTTAACAAAGGGATAGGAGTAGGAAAAATGAGAGAAAAAACTTGATCCAAGTGCCTACTAGATATCAAATTCTGTGTCTTTTTTATTATCAGAAAGATTTGGTGTTTTTTACAATGTTACATAAGCATTAAGTGGTAGAGACAAAATTTGAGCCCCTTTAGCCAAAATGCCAGCATATTTCTACATCACTGTTCATACTTGAAATAGAATCATACCCTCTTTTTTATTATTTCAACTTTTTTTCCCTATTTTTGAGAGATAATTGACACATTGTATGTGTTTAAAGTATACAGTATGATGATTTGATACTTATATGTCAAGATTAAGATAATTAACATATGAATTACCTCACATAGTTTTTTTCCCTGGTGAGACTACTTAAGATCTGCTCTCAGCAACTCTCAAGCACACAATTCAGAAATATTAAATGTAATGGAAGTTTGTTTCCTTTAACCAACATCGCACCATTCCCACTACCCCCAGCATCCTCCAACCATTGTTCTACTATCCCTTTCTAGGAGTTTGGCTTTTTAGATTCAACATGACAGTGATGCATGCTCAGTCGCTCAGTGGTGTCTGAATCTTTGTGACAGTACAGACTGTAGCCCACCAGGGAATTTTCTGTCCGTGGGATTTTCCAGGCAAGAATCGTGGAGCTGTTGTCATTTCTTACTCCAGGGGACCTTCCCGACCCAGGGATCGAACCTGTGTCTCCTGCATCTCCTGCATTAGCAGGCGAATTCTTTACTGCTGAGACATCTAGGAAGCCCATGTAAGTGATACTGCACATTATTTGTCTTCCTCTGTCTGGTTTATTTCACTTTAATGATCTCAAGGTCCATCACGTCATCGTAAATGACAGGATTTTCTTCTTTCTTACAGCTGAATAACATTCCAGTGAGAGAGAGAGAGACAGTGTGTGGATAAACACACCATGTTTCTTTATACATGCATTTATCTGTCAGAGGACACTTAGCTTGTTTTCAAACCTTGGCTATTGTGAATTATGCTGCAATAAACATAGGTGTGAAGATATCTTTTCAAGAGAGTGATTTTCTTTGGATATAGCACCACCCCCATCTAAAAGTAGAGTGTTCCTGTGAAAACAAAGGAACAATTACTTTAGGACACATCTTGCTAAGAGATGCACACAATAAATCCAGATAAATCACAGTAGGAAATGGCAACCCCCTCTAGTATTCTTGCCTGGAAAATTCCATAGACAGAGGAGCCTGCCAGGCTACAGTCTATGGGGTCCCAAACAGTTGGACACAACTGAGCGCGTGTGCACACACACACACACATGCACTGCATCAGGCATACGAACTTCAGAGACACAGTTCAGAGGTAAGGGGCTTGATGCTGAGACGCTGAGTGTAGTTTCAGGGGAAGGAAACTAGCATTGCCACTCTTCACTATTCAGAGTGCACAATGCCTCTATAACAGATAGCAGCAAAAGAAATTCTGAAGGCTTTTTGTGCTTATCACCTTTTCTCATAAAAGTGAAAATCCTCTTTTAATTTCTTTAGGTTCACAAAAGCAGATATTAATGTAGGTCTTTGACAAACGCAAAGTGGCATAAACCTTGACAAAGTGGGGGATTCTTATATGCCCAGAAGTACTGCTAGATCAGAGGGTAGTTCTATTTTTATTTTTTGAGAAACAAATACATAATTTGTCATAATGTCTCTACCAACTTACATTCTCACCAACAGTGTAAAAGGGTTCCCTTTTTTCCACATCCTTGCCAACCCTTCTCACTTGTTTTTTTTTATGATACCCATCCTAACAGGTATGAAGTGGCATCTCATTGCAGTTTTGATTAGCATTCTCCTATTGATTAATGATGTTGAGCAACTTGCCAATGGCTATTGGCCATCTGAATATCTTCTCAAGAAAAATGTCTATTCAGGTCTTTTGCCCATTTTTACTTAAAATAATAATCTGAAATTTTTCTACTGAATTGCCTGATGTTTTTGTACAGCTTGGAGATTGTGCTGTGCTTAGAGTGTCAAACTCTTTGCGACCCTATGGATCGTAGTCCGTCAGGCTCCTCTGTCCATGGGGATTCTCCAGGCAAGAATACTGGAGTGGGTTGCCATGCCCTACTCCGGGGAATCTTCCCAAACCAGGGATTGAAAACAGGTCTGCCACACTGCAGGCGGATTCTTTACCATCTGAGGCACCAGGGAAGCCCAAGAGTTTGTGAATATTTTCTTCTAATCTGTATTTTGGCTTTTTATTTTACTGACTGTTTTCTTTGCTGGGCAGAAGTTCTTTAATGTGATTTAATCCCAATTGTTTATATTTTCTGGACTTTTGGTATTTTATCTAAGAAATTATTGCCAAGACCTTTGTCAAAGTCTTTTTCACTATGTCTTCTTCTAGGAGTTTATGGTTTTAGGTATTATATTTAATTATTTGATCATTTCTAGTTTATTTTTGTGAGTAGTATAGGACAGGGATCATAATACATCCTTTTGGCTGTGGATATAAAGGTTTTCCAATAGTATTTATTGAAGAAACTATCCTTTTCCTATTATTTGGCAACTTTGACAAAAAAATAGTTTAATACATATGCTCTCATTTACTATATATGCTGTAATACTCAGTTCAGTTCAGTTGCTCAGTCGTGTTCGACTCTTTACAACCCCATGAATTGCAGCATGCCAGGCCTCCCTGTCCATCACCAACTCCCGGAGTCTACCCAAACCCATGTCCATCGAGTCGGTGATGCCATCCAACCATCTCAACCTCTGTCGTCCCCTTCTCCTCCCGCCCCCAATCCTACCCAGCATTAGAGTCTTTTCCAATGAGTCAACCCTTCACATGAGGTGGCCAAAGTATTGGAGTTTCAGCTTCAACATCAGACCTTCCAATGAACACCCAGGATTGATCTCTTTTAGGATGGATTGATTGGATCTCCTTGCAGTCCAAGGGACTCTCAAGAGTCTTCTCCAACACCACAGTTCAAAAGCATCAATTCTGTGGCGCTCAGCTTTCTTCACCGTCCAACTCTCACATCCATACATGACCACTGGAAAAACCATAGCCTTAACTAGACGGACTTTTGTTGGCAAAGTAATGTCTCTGCTTTTAAATATGCTGTCTAGGTTGGCCATAACCTTCCTTCCAAGGAGTATGTGTCTTTTAATTTCATGGCTGCAGTCACCATCAGCAGTGATTCTGGAGCCCCCAAAAATAAAGTCTGACACTGTTACCACTGTTTCCCTATCTATTTCCCATGGAATGATGGGACCAGATGCCATGATCTTAGTTTTCTGAACGTTGAGCTTTAAGCCAACTTTTTCACTCTCCTCCTTCACCTTCAACAAGAGGCTTTTTAGTTCTTCTTCACTTTCTGCCATAAGGGTGGTGTCATCTGCATATCTGAGGTTATTGATATTTCTCCCGGCAATCTTGATTCCAGCTTGTTTTTCTTCCAGCCCAGCGTTTCTCATGATGTACTCTGCATATAAGTTAAATAAGCAGGGTGACAATATACAGCCTTGACGTACTCCTTTTCCTATTTGGAACCAGTCTGTTGTTCTATGTCCAGTTCTAACTGTTGCTTCCTGACCTGCATACAGGTTTCTCAAGAGACAGGTCAGATGGTCTGCTACTCCCATCTCTTTCAGAATTTTCCACAGTTTATTGTGATCCACACAGTCAAAGGCTTTGGCATAGTCAATAAAGCAGAAATAGATGTTTGTCTGGAACTCTCTTGCTTTTTCGATGATCCAGTGGATATTGGCAATTTGATCTCTGGTTCCTCTGCCTTTTCTAAAACCAGCTTGAACATCTCGAAGTTCACGGTTCACGTACTGCTGAAGCCTGGCTTGAAGAATTTTGAGCATTACTTTACTAGCATGTGAGATGAGTGCAATTGTGCGGTAGTTTGAGCATTCTTTGGCATTGCCTTTCTTTGGGATTGGAACAAAAACTGACCTTTTCCAGTCCTGTGGCCACCGCTGAGTTTTCCAAATTTGCTGGCATATCAAGTGCAGCACTTTCACAGCAGTAATACTATACGCTCTCTAGTCTGTTTCACTGGTCTATGTGCCTGCTTTTATTTCAGTACAATATTGTTTTGATTATTACAGCTTTATAATTCAGTTTGAAACCAGAAAATATGATGCTGCTGCTTTGTTCTTCTTTCTCAAGATTGTTATGGCTATTTATTCTGTTATAGCACTATATAAATTTTTAGGTTTTATTCTACTTCTGTGAAAAATGTTATTGAGATTTTGAAAGGAATTACACTGAATTTGTAGATCACTTTATATATTATGGATATTTTCACAAAGTCCTCCTTCCATTCCAAGAGCATAGGATGTCTACATTTATTTGTGTCTTCAATTTCTTTCAACATCTTATAATTTGCAACATTCAGGTCAAATATTTCTAAGTATGATATTATTTTTGGTGCTATTGTAAATGAGACTGTTTTCTTCATTTCTCTTTCAGATGGTTCATTGTAAATGAAGAAAAAAATAAAACTCATAGTGCATGTTGATTTTGTATTCCATAAACTTACTGAATTTATTTATTAATTTGAACAGGGTTTTTTTAAGTCTTTAGGGTTTTCCATACATAATATCATGTCATCTGAAAATGGGGCTTCACTGGTGGCTGAGTGGTAGAGAATCTGCCTGCCAAGCAGGAGATGTGGGTTTGATTCCTGAATCGAGAAGATTCCCTGGAGGAGGAAATGACAACCCACTCTCGTATTCTTGCCTGGGAAATTCCATGGATAGAAGAAGCCCGGCAGGCTTTGCATCTCTGGGGTCGCAAAAAGTTGGACACCACTAAGTGGCTGCACACACACACACACACAAACAACAACATCTGCAAATAGAGACAGTTTTAATTCTTCTAATTTGATGCCTTTTATTTTTTTTCCTTGCCTAATTGCTCTGGTTGAGACTTCAAGTACAGAATAGATATGGTGACAGTGGGCATTCTTGTCTTGCTACTGATATTAGAAAAAAGGTTTTTAACTTTTTAACATTGAATATAATGATAACTGTGGGGTTATCATACATGGGCTTTATTATGTGTGGCACATTCCTCTTATACCTAATTTGTTGAGAGTTGCTATCATGAAAAATATTACATTTGTCAAATGTTTCTGTATCTATTAAAATAATCATATGCTATTTATCCTTCATTATATTAATATGGTATGTCACATCTATTGAATGCATATGTTGAAACATCCTTGAATCATAGGGATTAATCTCAACTAATTATGGTTAATGATCCTTTTAATGTGCTTGTGAATTCAGTTTGCAAGTATTTTGTTGAGGACATCATTTATGTTCATCAGGGATACTGACCTGCAATTTTCTTACAGTATCCAATATCTCATAAAATGGGTTTGGAAGGGTACCGTTCCTCTTCATTTTTTGGTAAGTTTTTGAGAAGGACTGATATTAATCCTTATTTAAATATTTGGTAAAATTCACCAGTGAAGCTATCCAGTTCTAGGTTTTTATTTATTGGGAGCTTTTTGATTATTGATTTACCTTCTTCCCTGTTATTAGTCTATTCATATTTTATTATTGCTTCATGATTCAGTCTTGATAAGTTGTATGTTTCTAGCAATTTATCCATTTCTTCTAGTCATCAAATTTGTTGGTGTATAGGTGTCAGAAAAGAAACAAGAAAACAGGCAGAGGAACCAGAGATCAATTTGCCAACATTTGTTGGGTCATAGAAAAAGCAATAGAATTCCAGAAAAAACATCAACTTCTGCTTTATTGATTATGCCAAAGCCTTTGACTGTGTAGATCACAACAAACTGTGGAACATTCTTCAAGAGGTGGGAAAACCAGACCACCTTACCTGCCTTCTGAGAAATCTACATGCAGGTCAAGAAGCAACAGTTAGTACTAGCCTTGGAACAACAGACTGGTTCAAAATCGGGAAAGAAGTATGTCAAGGCTGTATATTGTCACCTTGATTATTTAACTTCCATGCAGAGTACATCATGCGAAATGCCAGGCTGGATGAAGCATAAGCTGGAATCCATAATGTTGCGAGAAATATAAATAAACACAGATACACAAATGACACCACACTTATGGCAGAAAGTGAAGAACTAAAAAGCATCTTGATGAAAGTGAAAGAGGAGAGTGAAAAAAGCTGGCTTAAAACTCAACATTCAAAAAAGTAAGATCATGGCATCCAGTCCCATCACTTCATGGCAAACAGATGGGGAAACAATGGAAACAGTGACAGACTTTATTTTCGTGGGCTCCAAAATCACTGCAGATGATGACTGCAGCCATGAAATTCAAAGACTTGCTCCTTGGAGGAAAAGTTATGACCAATCTAGATAGCATACTGAAAAGTAGGAACATTACTTTGCCGACAAAAATCCGTCTAGTCAAAGCTATGGTTTTTCTAGTAGTCATGTATGGATGTGACAGCTGGACCATAAAAAAAAAAAAAGGTGAGAGCTGAAGAATTGATGCTTTTGAACTGTGGTGTTGGAGAAGACTCTTGAGAGTCCCTTGGACTGCAAAGAGATCAAACCAGTCAATCAATCCTAAAGGGAATCAGTCCTGAATATTCATTGAAAGGACTGATGCAAAGCTGAAACTCCAATACTTTGGCCACCTGATGAGAAGAGCTGACTCATTGGAAAAGACCCTGATGCTGGGAAAGATTGAAGGCAGGAGGAGAATGGGATGACAGAAGATGAGATGGTTGGATGGCATCACTGACTCAATGGACATGAGTCTGAGCAAGCTCTGGGAGATGGCGAAAGACAGGGAAATCTGGTGTGCTGCAGTCTATGGGATTGCAAAGAGTCGGACACAATTGAGTGACTGAACTAGCTGTTCAGAATAGTCTCTTATGATCCACTGTATTTCTTTGATATCAGTTGTAATATTTTCTATATAATTTATAATTGCATTAATTGCGACCTTTCTCTTTTTAATCTAGCTAAGGGTTTGTCAACTCTATCTTTAAAAAATAAAATAGCTCTTAGTTTCATTGATCTTTTCTACTGTTTCTTAATCTTTATTTCATTTATTTCTGCCCTGATCTTTGTTATTTCTTTCTTCTAAACTTGGGCTTAGTTTGGTTTTTTCCTAGTCCCTTGAGGTATAAAATTAATTTGTTTATTTGCAATGTTTCTTTTTTCTTAATGCAGGCATTTATCTTGTAAACTTCTTTCTCAGAATTGTCTGCTTGGTATGCTGTGTTTCCATTCCCATTTGTCTAAATATTTTTATTTCTCTCTTGATATCTTTTTTATCTCATTTGCTTTTCATACATACTGTTGTTTAATTTCCACATATTTGTGAATTTTTCATCTTTCCTTCTATTATTCATTTCTAGTGTCATACCACTGTGGTCAGAAGGGATATCTGGTATGTTTTCAGTCTTATTAAATTTGTTCACGTTTGTTTTTTAGCCTCCAGTACATGTCATCTATACTAGAGAATGTTCCATGTGCATTTGAAAAGAATGTATATTCCATTGTTTTTTTATGGAATGGCCTGTATATGTGTGTTAAGTATGTTTGGGCTAAAGCATAGTTCAAGTTCATTATTTTCTTAATTTTTTTCTTATTGATTTATCTATATATTATTGGAAGTGTGATATTGAAGTCTCCTATCATTATTGCATTGCTATTTATTTTGGCCTACATATCTGTTAATAAATATTTAATATATGTAGGTCCTCCAATATTGAGTACATATCTATTTATAATTGTATATAGTCTTGATGAATTGACAATTTTATCACTATATAATACCCTTTTTTTGTCTTTATTTATAGCTTTTGACTTAAAGTCTATTTTGTATGTTGTAAGTATAGCTACTCTGACTCTCTTTGCTTCCATTCACATGAAATATCTTTTCAATCCCTTCACTTAGAGTTTTTGAATGTTCTTAAAGCTTAAATGAGTCTCTTTTCTTTTTATTTCCCTTTCCTTGTTCTCAGGTGATTGTATAGCTGCTGTATTGGGCTTGAGAAGGATTTTGCTTTGCACTATCAGAAGACATATGATGTGTTATTTATTTTAGAAAGATATTAAAATAATAAACATAAGACTTTTGTAGATTTGTCATCTTAGAACTCTGACATAAACTAACAATTATAAGACCTAATAGAAAAATAAAATATACATTTCAAATAAATATATTGAAGATATCTACCATGAGTTAGGAATAGTAAAAATGCTGAGAGGCATAATAATGACATACAAATAGTACACGCTCCAGAAACAATCATAATGTCAAAATTTATATGAGTATGATAACTGATTGACATGTTTAAGGGATGATTGTTCTATGTTTTCATGTTTTGTTTACAATGATCATTCAAGTAAGTTAGTCCTGATATGTACTCATATATTCAAGGAAAGGTAGTTGAATATTTCATGAATTTATGTATAAATATTTGTCAGAAAGAGAGGTAGTCAACTGACTTCATACATTAATTACTGGGAAGAATGTATTACCTTAGTTCCGATCACTCAGCTTCCTGATGATGATAAAAGTACTAATGAGTTGAAATTGATAGCTTATGAAAATTATTTGACTACTCAGAAGTCATTTTAGAAAGACAATTTAGAGCTTGATATAAAATAGAAAGTATGAAATGAGAAACTGAATGAGGTCTGTATGAGATGGATGTGCATTTGGGGAGGTTTTTTTATTTAAGATGAAATGAAGCAATGATTAAGTAAAACCTAGATCTGACACATGATTATGTCTCAGCAAGAGAGAGACAAAATAACTGAGATTGTTTGCAAGGAAGCAAATGTTATTTTGGACTTTGAAGTCTATGCTAATTAAAAAGAGAGATAGAAGGAGAAGATGGACAGTGAAAAGCCATGAGGTAATTAACAGAGAGGGGATAATCTAACAAGGTAAAAAAATGTTAAGATGTAGAATTCTTTGAATCATGAATGATCACAGATGAGTGATGCTAATGAAATAATGTAATGTTTGAGCCTTGAAATGATAAGTTGATTTAATATAGAGTAAAATATTCTGAAAGCAAATAAATCAAAGTTTTAGAAGCATTTTGATGTTGAGGTCATGTGGAATATAGTAGAGATAAAGAGAAAGAGTGAGCTAGAACCATGTGTAAATATGACCATTGTTTTTGTTCATGCTAACTTGGCAGTGGGTTATTCCATTCACCCCTGAGATTTCAGCAGGCAAATTCTATCAGCTAAATATAAATAATGGGCTAGTTTCCTAAAGGCTCCTATTATAAAAGAACAAAAGAACTCATATATTCTCTGTTGCAGAAAGAACTGCCTCTATTGATAACTTGCTCTTTCTTCTGTTCTCTTCATGGGAAGTATGGAGTGGGATGATATCTAAATGAACAGAGGTGTCCATATCATGAGACATCAAGATCACTGACTCAAAGAGGGCCTGATAATCCATTTAAAAACATTCCAGTTCATTTTAGAATGGAATAGTAAATGGCCATAATGGCCATGGTAAGACAAGTTTAATAGTGATGATTTAAATATTCATTTCTTAGGTGTTCTTTCTATAAATGCTCCTGCCTTATGGGCTTCTCTGGTGGCTCAGTGGTAAGGAATCTGCCTACCAATGAAGGAGACACAGGTTCAATCTCTGCATCGGGAATATCTCGTGGAGAAGGAAATGGCAACCCGCTCTAGTATTCTTGCCTGGGAAATCCCACGGACAGAGGAGTCCGGTGGGCTACAGTCCCAACTTGCTTGATCTTTTTCTGTATAATCCTAGATCTCAGCAGGTCACACCACCTGCATATTTGGGATGAGGTTAGGTAATATATTATTCTGAAGAGAATTATCTGTGTGGCTTGGCTAGATCTCTGAGGGCTCTGCTCTTAGGCAGTTAGCAACAACAACACCATCTTGCAGACTATAAATACATTTCCAACAAGAAATTTGGTAGCTTGCCTTATTATTTTAAAAAGCAAGAAGACACCGTTGACTCTTTTGCAGCAATGCATTCTCTCAAGCCTGTGAGAGAAATTTTAAAGTGGACAGTCATGACCAGTTCATACAGATGAAAAGACTTTTCTTTTTAGATTCATGAATATGTGCTCAAAGGTAGATCAAAGTCAGGATTCTAAAACAATGAAACAGTGCATGCTTTGAAGATGTTGTCTCTAAGAGAGAACCATCAGAAACTCATAATAGCATTAGAAATAATTTGATACAATGTTTTCCACAAGAAATTAAAGTGTTTTAACAAATTTGAATATTTGTTAAGTGGCCTGCCAATCCTGCTCATTTGATCTTGTTATATGTAAAAAAAAAAAAAAATCAAGATATTGTTTGAGCACTGCAGCTGTAAGGTTGGCATGGTTCTCTACTAGGTTGTACATCATTTGGAAAATAAAAGTGCGATTCTTTTCACATAGTTATGAAAACAAAAACATCAGCCACAAACTAATAATTTTAACTTTAATGGAAAATAAAGTGAAGTCTAATGTACCATTCTATCATTTTAGCATCATTTATATTACACTAGATTAACTTAAGCACCAAGAAGGCAGTCTCATTCAAGTTTGTAAATTAGAAATAAAGCTGTAAAATAAATAAGAATGACCTTATTCAGTGATTTCAAACTAAGCAGGGTATTGTCATAAAATTATAATTTTGTCACTAATTACTATTTTCAGTATATTGAAAAATTATAGGCATTAACATTAAAAGTCACTTTAAAATGTTTTGTTCACATTAAATTAGCCCCTTTTAGAGTATTTCACAATATTTTTATGAAGCAATTTGCATTTATACTGAGCTTGTTTTTCATATAATGTTCATATTTCCATTGGAATACTTATCCCATTTGAGTACATTTTTGTGAAGTTGAACAGGAATAATAGAGTTCAGTAAAGTATTTTAATAAATATTCCAAGAAATAATGTCTATGTTGAATCTGCCCAATAATTGGGGAACAGTTTAAGGACAAAAATACTACTTGAAATTCCAAATAGATAACATGCTCTAATGATTTTCTCTTTATCTTCCAAGAGATTTGGGAGGTATCATTTCTCCGTCTTGCCTAGGGAAATTCCCTACTTGACCTGGAAATCTTGATCAACTAAACTAGCTCAGTGTGGGCAATTCATTTGCATAACTAAGTACCCATAATTCACAAATGCAGTGATTCATTATGATTAATGTAGATAATGGTATTTGGAGGAGCTGAGAGATAGTAGCTGAGAAAGGAATATGAAGTTCTTCAAATGGCTGCTAGTCTCTACTTCCCTTGTGAACGTCCATAAAAATTATTAATCTATTGATGCCTTGGTTGTATAATATCATACCCAAAATACAATTTTTGAATAAATGAAAATAATAAGAGTAGATTTTTAAAATATAAAACCATTTCTAACACGTGGACATCACCAGATGGTCAACACCGAAATCAGATTGATTATATTCTTTGCAGCCAAAGATGGAGAAGCTCTATACAGTCAGCAAAAACAAGACCAGGAGCAGACTGTGGCTCAGATCATGAACTGATTATTGCCAAATTCAGGCTTAAATTGAAGAAAGTAGGGAAAACCACTAGACCATTCAGGTATGACCTAGATCAAATCCCTTATGAGTATACAGTGGAAGTGAGAAATAGATTTAAGGGACTCGACCTGATAGACAGAGTGCCTGATGAACTACGGACAGAGGTTTGTGACATTGTACAGGAGACAGGGATCAAGAAAATCCCCATGGAAAAGAAATGCAAAAAAGCAAAATGGCTGTCTGAGGAGGCCTTACAGATAGCTGGGAAGAGAAGAGAAGCGAAAAGCAAAGGAGAAAAGGAAAGATATTCCCATCTGAATGCAGAGTTCCAAAGAATAGCAAGGAGAGATAAGAAAGCCTTCCTCAGGGATTAGTGCAAAGAAATAGAGGAAGACAACAGATTGGGAAAGACTAGAGATCTCTTCAAGAAAATTAGAGATACCAAAGGAACACTTCATGCAAAGATAGGCTCGATAAAGGACAGAAATGGTATGGACCTAACAGAAGCAGAAGATATTAAGAAGAGGTGGCAAGAATACACAGAAGAACTGTACAAAAAATATCTTCATGAGTCAGATAATCACGATGGTGTGATCACTCACCTAGAGCCAGACATCCTGGAATGTGAAGTCAAGTGGGCCTTAGAAAGCATCACTATGAACAAAGCTAGTGGAGGTGATGGAACTCCAGTTGAGCTATTTCAAATCCTCAAAGGTGACGCTGTGAAAGTGCTGCACTCGATATGCCAGCAAATCTGGAAAACTCAGCAGTGGCCACAGGACTGGAAAAGGTCAGTTTTCGTTCCAATCCCAAAGAAAGGCAATGCCAAAGAATGCTCAAACTACTGCACAATTGCACTCATCTCACATGCTAGTAAAGTAATGCTCAAAATTCTCCAAGCCAGGCTTCAGCAATACGTGAACCGTGAACTTCCAGATGTTCAAGCTGGTTTTAGAAAAGGCAGAGGAACCAGAGATCAAATTGCCAATATCCACTGGATCATCGAAAAAGCAAGAGAGTTCCAGACAAACATCTATTTCTGCTTTATTGACTATGCCAAAGCCTTGACTGTGTGGATCACAATAAACAATGGAAAATTCTGAAAGAGATGGGAATACCAGAACATCTTACCTGTCTCTTGAGAAACCTGTATGCAGGTCAGGAAGCAACAGTTAGAACTGGACATGGAACAACAGACTGGTTCCCAATAGGAAAAGGAGTACATCGAGGCTGTATATTGTCACCCTGCTTATTTAACTTATATGCAGAGTACATCATGAGAAACGCTGGGCTGGAAGAAACACAAGCTGAAATCAAGATTGCCAGGAGAAATATCAATAACCTCAGATATGCGGATGACACCACCCTTATGGCAGAAAGTGAAGAAGAACTAAAGAGCCTCTTGATGAAGGTGAAAGAAGAGAGTGAAAAAGTTGGCTTAAAGCTCAACATTCAGAAAACTAAGATCATGGCATCTGGTCCCATCACTTCATGGGAAATATATGGGGAAACAGTGGAAACAGTGTCAGACTTTATTTTTGGGGGCTCCAGAATCACTGCTGATGGTGACTGCAGCCATGAAATTAAAAGCCCCTTACTCCTTGGAAGGAAGGTTATGGCCAACCTAGATAGCATATTTAAAAGCAGAGACATTACTTTGCCAACAAAAGACCGTCTAGTCAAGGCTATGGTTTTTCCAGTGGTCATGTATGGATGTGAGAGTTGGATGGTGAAGAAAGCTGAGCGCCGCAGAATTGATGCTTTTGAACTGTGGTGTTGGAGAGGACTCTTGAGAGTCTCTTGGACTGCAAGGAGACCCAATCAATCCATCCTAAAAGAGATCAATCCTGGGTGTTCATTGGAGGGTCTGATGTTGAAGCTGAAACTCCAATAATTTGGCCACCTCATGCAAAGGGTTGACTCATTGGAAAAGACTCTAATGCTGGGTAGGATTCAGGTGGGAGGCGAAGGGGATGACAGAGGATGAGATGGTTGGATGGCATCACCGACTCAATGGACATGGGTTTGGGTAGACTCCGGGAGTTGGTGATGGACAGAGAGGCCTGGCGTGCTGCAATTCATGGGGTCGCAAAGAGTCGGGCATGACTGAGCGACTGAACTGAACTGATATAATAATCACTGTAGTCATATATTCTATATGACTTAGGGAGGTAAGTGTTTTTCAGGCTGTGGCATATAAACTTCAGAATCCCTTGGTTATTTGTTAAAAATATACATCATTGAGGTGGCCAAGATGGCAGAGTAAGAAGACTCTGTGTTCGCATCCTCCCACAAGAATACCAAAATTACATTTCTACAGAGCAACTGTTGATAAGAATGACCTAAAGACTAGCAGAAAATTTTTTTCAAGAACTAAAGATAAAGAAGGAACCACAATGAGATGGGTTAGAGGTGTGGAGATACCAGAAAGTCAAGGACCACACTCTTGGGTGGACAACCAACCAAAAGGATGATAATGACAGTTGTAGAGATTCTCCTCAAGGAGTGAGGGGTCTGAGCTCCAAATCAGGCTCCCAACCTGCTGTCCTACACCAGGAATACAAACACTTAGAACGTCTGGCTTTAAAGGCCAGAGGCGCTTGCATACAAGAGATGCAGGAGGCTGTAGGAAACAGAGGTTCTAACCTTAAAGCGTTAATGCAAAAACTCACACTCTCTAAGATCTCGTGTAGAGACAGTAAATTGAAAAGATCCTGGATCATACCCACTCATTGTTTTAGGAGAGTCTCTTAGAGATGGGAGGTAAATGGCATACCCCTGCAAAAATAGATGTTGTTGGCAGCCATTTTGTAGAGCTTGTTCTAACATGAGGACACTGATGTTGGAAAGGATCCTCTCATTTTGGAGTCCTCTCACTAATCTATCAGTTCTAGGGGCTTATGTGCCCACCAATCAGAAATAAGGAATAAGTAAGAAATAGCCCCAGGAACCCTAGAGCCCCATCGCTAGCTGTCACAGGACCCGTGACCATCTACCAGTAGGCAAGCACTAGCCCTGGGACTCTCTGGGCTAGGAGGTGAACTGTTCTGGGACCCAGTCCCACCCTCAAGTGGGCTAGTAGCCACTGTATGAGGCAGGACTTGGCAGCCAAGCAGATCAAGGTAAGCCCTGCTTTCCAGCTCACCTATATTAGTTGGTCCTGCCACAACAGAAAGGACCACACAATCTACTTTGGAACTTCTCCTAGAGCACAGAGTTCTGGTGACCAGATGAGAATGTGCTGCTGGGACCAATAAATAGGCTGTATCTTATACAAGGTCACTTCCCCAAGATTACGAGGCCCTCATACCTAATACATACAAATAAAAACAGAGAGATAAGGAAAAAATTAGGCTACAGAGGAATATGTTCCAAGTGAAGGAACAAAATAAAACACCAGAAGAAGAAATAGGTGACATAAAGTTAAGCAATGTACTCAACAAGAAGTTTATGATAATGATCATAAATATACTCAACAAACTCCAGGGAAGAATGGATGGACACAGTGAGAATTTTAACAAAAAATTAGAAAACATAAAGAACCAAACAGAAGCAAATTATAACACAATAATGGAAATAAAGAATACTAGAAAAAAATCCACAGAAAACTAGATGATATGGAGGAATGGATCAGTGAACTGGAACACAGAGTTATGGAAATCACTCAAACTGAATAGAAAAAAAAAAAGAGAGAAAAGGAATTTTAAAATTAGTATAGTTTAAGAGATCTCTGATACAACATCAAGTATATGAACATTTGTGTTACGTGGTCCTGGAAGGCAAAGAGAAAGGGGCATAAAACTTTCTTGAAGAAATAATAGCTAAAAATATCTCTAACTTGAGAATGGAACCTGATATCCAGATCTGGGAGTAGCAAAGAGACCCTATCAGCATCAACTCAAAGAGGTCTACACCAAGACATACTGTAATTTAGAATGACAAAAATTAAAGATGAAAATAGAATCTTAAGAACAAGAGAAAAGCAACTAGTCAAGTACAAGGCACTCCTATATGTCAATCAACTTTTCAGAAGAAACTATGCAGTCCAAAATGGAGTGGCAAGATATATTTAAATTGATGAAAAAAGAAACAAACAAAACTATAGTCAAGAATATTCTATCTGGCAAGGTTATCATTCACATTTGAAGGAAAGATAAATATTTTACAGATAGTAAAAGCTAAAAGAGTACAGAATCACTAAACCAGCTTTAACAAGAAATGTTAAACAGACTTATCTGAGTAAGAAGGAAAAGAACACAACTAGAAATATACAAATTATAAAAGAAAAAAACTCACAATAGCAAAGGTAAATATACAGCAAAGGTAGAATAAACCACTTAAAAGACAGTAGAAAAGTTTAAAAATAAAAGAAGCAAAATAATCTATATCCACAATAAGTAGTTAAGGGATACATAAGATAAAAAGGTAAAATACATCAAAAAGTTAAATATTAGTGAAGAATAAAACTGCAGGGTTCTTAGAACATTTCTGAACTCATTTTTTGAGACCAGTTTCACCCTGCCCCAAAACAGACAAAGACATCACAAAAAAGGAAATTGCAGGCACAGAGATTGCAGGTAAACATAGATGTAAACAAATCCTCAACAAAATACTAGCAAACTGAATTTAACAGTACATTACATGGAGCATGGTCATGGTCAATTAAGATTTATCTCAGGAATACAAGGATGCTTCAATATCTGCAAATGATCCAATGTGATGTACAACAATAACAAATTGAAGAATAAAAATCATATGATGATCTAAATTGAAAGAATTCTTTGGCAAAATTCAATATTCATTTATTATAAAACTCTGAACAATGCGAGTTTAGAGGGAACCTACCTTAACAAATAAAGACCATGTATACTCAATACTGAAAAGCTTAAAGTCAAAAATAAAACAAGGATGCCCACTCTCACCCATTTCTATGTAACACAGAACTGGAAATCCTAGATACAGTAATTGGATAATAAAAAGAAATAAAAGGAATCCAAATTAGAAAGGAATAAGGAAAATGGTAACTGTTTGCAGATGATCTGATACTATATAGAAAATTCCAAAGATGACACCAAATAACAACTATGGCTAATAAATGAGTTCAGTAAAATTACAAAATCTGTTGTGTTTATATATACTAACAATGAAGTGTCAGAAAAAGAAATTTTTTAAAAATCTCATTTATAATTCCATTAATAAAGAATAAAATATCTACAAACAAATATTACCAAGTAAAAGACCTCTTCTCTGAAAACTATAGTGTACTGAAAAAAGAAATTGAAGATAATGCAAACAAATGGAAACATACATCATTCTTATGGTTTGGAAAAAGTACATATTTAGCACAATCCCTATCAAGATACCAATAGCAATTTTTCACAGAACAAGAATAAATATTCTAAAAATAGTGTGAAAACACAGAAGACCCCTACTAGTCAAAACAATCTTGGGAAGAAGAACAAGGTGAAGGTTATCTCATTTCCTGATTTAAAACTATACTACAAAGCTACAGTAATCAAAACAACATGGTACTGGCACAAAAACAGTCATACATATCAATGGAACAGAATAAAGCCCAGAAATAAATCCTCAATAATATTGGTCCATTAATTTACAACAAAGGAGTCACAAATATACAGTGGAGAAAAGACAGATTCTTTAACAGATGGTGCTGAGAAAACTGGACAGCTACATACAAAATAATCACATTGGACTACTTTTTCATCCCGTATAAAAAACTAAATTCAAAATAGACTAAAAATTACATGTCAGGTCTGAGACTAAAAAATTTCTAGAAGAAAACACAGGCAGAAGATCCTCTGACATCTGCCTTAGCAATATTTCTTTAGATATCACTCTTTAGGCAAGGGAAACAAAAGCAAAAAATGAGGAAATGGGACTGTATCTAATTTAAAAGTTTTTGCACAGAAAGAAAAGCTATCACAACTGAAAAGTAGCCTGCTGAATGAGAAAATCTATTTTACAAACAGTATATTCAGTAATAGGCTAATACATGATACAAAACATGCAAAGAACTCATATAACTCAATGTCAAAAAAATAAGATTAAAAAATGAACTGAGGACTTTAACAGACATTTTTGCAAGATATACAGATGGCCAACTGATACATGAAAAAATTCTCAATATAACTAATAATTTAGGAAAATGCAAATTGAAACCACAATAAGATATCACCTCACACCTATTAGAATTGCTGTTATATAAAAAAAAGGTAACTAATAACAACTGTCAGTGAGGAGGGGATCACTTTTACACTGTAGATGAAACATAAATTGGTAAAGCCAATGGAGTTTCCTCAAAAAATTATATTAAAAAGAACTACCAAAGATTTAGCAATTCCACTTCTGGAATTTTATTCAAAGTCAACAAAGACATTGATTGGAAAAGATATATGTACCCTTGTTTTCACTGCAGCATTGTTTAAAATAGCCAAGATATGGAAACTACTGAAGTTTTTATTCATAGATGAATGATAAAAATATGATATATATTTTATATGTATATGTACATATATACGGACTATTAGAATCATATGAAAGAATAAAATCTTGCCATTTGCTATAACATGAGTGAGTGAGTGAGTGACAGTCACTCAGTCATGCATGACTCTGCAACCCCATGGACTGTAGCCTGCCAGGCTCCTCTGTCCATGGAATTCTCAAGGCAAGAATACTAGAGTGGGTTGCCATTTCCTTTCCCATGCAACAACATGTATGGACTTTATTACACTAAAAGAAATAAATCAGACAGAGATAGACAAATACCATATGGTTTCACTTACATGTAGAATCTAAAACAAGACAAATGAACATATATAACATCAATAACAGACTCAAATACACAAAAGAGAAACTGGTGGTTGCTAGTTAGGAGGGAGGTGGAGGTATAAGTGAAATGTGTGAGGGAGATTAAGAGACAGAAGCTCCCAGTTACAAAGTAAATGATTCATACGAATCAAATACACATTATGGGGAATATAGCCAACAACATTGTAAAAAATAAAAATGGTTGTGAAAAAATACAACATAAAGTTTGAAAACACACATGCGCATGCGCACACACACACACACACACACACACACACACATATACACACACACCCAATGCACATTCCTAATTACCTATCTACTGAATCATAATATCTGAGACTAGGACCACCATTTTTAGCCAAACCCTGAATGTAACTTGAAAATCTGACTGGTAATTCTCATAACAGTTACTCATAGAATCTAGTCAATAAAGACAGACATTCTCATAATGTACAAAGCTTTTGTCTCTCATTGCACAAAATTATCTGTGCAACTTCTAGTTCATATGCCATAGTACAAGGAAATGATTCACTGAGATCTCCCTTAAGAGACCATGCAGAGTAGTCCCATCTGCTGGTCTGCTGGAATCACTATTAAGTTTGCACTGGAGGCTCAGAGAGTAAAGAATCAGCACACAATGCGGGAGGCCCAAGTTAGATCCCTGGATTGGGTAGATCCCCTGGAGAAGCAAATGGCTACCCACTCCAGTATTCTTGCCTGGAGAATTCCATGGACAGAGGAGCCTGGTGGGTTGTAGTCAATGGGGTTGCAAAGAGTTGGACATGACTGAGTGACTAACACTTTCACTTTCACATGTTCCTGAGGGCTGCTCTCAGGAAGATGCAAGTGCAAGCCTATTCCTGCAGGATGTAGAATTCTCTGAAGGGCAGCTTTGGCTTAAGAGATTGCTAAAATAGTCCTGTCTGAAAATTTCTTATGTCCTCTATATAGTCTGAGACACTTCCTTCCCTGCCCTTTTCCTTTCACATATGTCAAATTTGAGCTCTGTACCTCTGATCTTTCATGTTTTTCTTTTTCAAGTTTTTCCTTAATAAATCTCTTGCATGTCTAATTCCATCTTGGGTCTGCTTCTTGAAGGCACACACATGTATAAACACACACATACAATATAATATATTGATTTATATAAAAATATATAAAGTATACAAAATGATGTCTTATAAAGTACATATAATTTCCTTTAAGAAACTTGTCCAAGATTCCCCAGGTACTAAGTGATGGACATTAAAAACAAACCCCATAATATCTGACTTCTCAATCTCCAAATCCATTCTTTTTCTCTAGATGATGTTGCTTCCTCTTTTGGAGCATAATCCTGCATTTAAGTTGACAATTGAAAACTTCACAGTAAATAAAATCTCAGGAGACCTCTCAGCCCCTGAAAGTGGTTTCCTAAGTATAAGCCTCTGCATTTTAGAATCAGTGACAAATAGGAGTAGGCCATTTTGTTTTCAGTCTGACCTTGATCCATTTTTCTTCACCAAAGGTCTTATAATCCATGATCGATCTGTGCCCTCTAGAACACTTAGAAAAATATTCTAGGTATCACTGAGTATTTCTACAATATGTGCACAAATCTTAAATCCAGTTCAACAGATTATTGAAAATTATACCCCAACAAAAGGAGGTTATTATGGAATTTAGAAGGATAATTGTGAGAAGTCAGGTTTAGAGTAAAAGGGAAGATTCTGAATGAGGCAGTCCTTCAGCTGGTAATTTCTATAGAGGTGACAAGAAAAGTTCTTGATGGAAAAACCGTCAATGATGGATAATTCTATGATTGTCTTATGCAGAATCAAAATGACAGCTGGTTTGGTGATATATTGTAAAAGATGATTCAATTTCTTTATACAGAAATCTCTCATTTTTTTTTCCTCTTCATGACTGACATGCTGAAAAAATGTGAAGTTACTAGAACTCTTTTGACAGCCATTACATCAAGAAATTAAGTACACACACACATAAATATACACATATCCTTAATATGGTGAAGTATAACTCATAATATGATACAATTTATTGTTTATAGAATTTCTGGAGTACTTCCAAATTGCAATTGTAAAGCCATGAGTTTTCATGGTTTACTAAGCAAGGTGAAAATATAATGGTCATTGCAGTCAGAAAAAGATATTTGTTTAAATCTTGAGTTTACCAGTGTCTGTGGCCTTGGGCAAATGACACATTTTATTATGCTCACCTGAAAATGGCATAAAATTGTTTCTATCACAAGACTGTGTAAGCTGTACATTTTATAACTTCATCATGGTATATAAAGTGGTGTGTATACACATCACAATGTATAAACAGAAAGCTGTTCTATCAATTTTGACCCATTCCAGGCATTGAAAGTAGCTCTAAAGTGCTTTTGTTACCTTGAAGGAGAAAACAATAGATTTTAGCACCTTGATTAAATTAATTTAGCCAGAATGTCCTTGTAGAAATGACTGTGGGATACATTACATTTTTATTTTTTAAAAAGACAATATGAGAATATATAGAATGAATGCATGAAAGTGAGCACTAATTAAACTCATTTTTAAGAGCAGAAAAATTCTGATAGTACTTTTATTTGGTGCACAATTCAGATTTTGATATTGCAGTCACTGTTAATGACGCACATTTTTAAATGTAATGACACCTCTTTTCTCGCCTTCTAGCTAATTTTCTTATCTTTCCCAGAATCGTATTAGTGCTGTAAAGAGTATTAGTCAATTAATCAAAGTTTTCTCATCTTCTGTACAACTGAGTTAAGATTATAAAAGAAACAACCTAGAAGTTAACCTTTTAACTTAATCTTTAACTTAGGTTATGCTTTGTACTCAAAAAAAACTCTTCCTGTTTCAAAGAAGTATAAAGATTCTGAAGGTTCTCAAGTGGATTAGAATTGACATGTACACCCTACATGTATAAAATAGCTAGTGGGAACCTGCTATAAAGCACAGAAAGCTCAGCTCATTGCTCTGTGATGACCTAGATAGGTAGGGTGGGGAGGGGTGGGAGGAAGGTCCAAGAGAGAGGGAATATATGTAAACCTATAGATGATTCACTTCATTGTACAGCAGAAACTAACACAATTACACTCCAATGGGGGAAAAAAATGAAGATGAAATGATTGAATGGTATCACTGACTCAATGGACATGAGTTTGTGCAAACTTCAGGATATAGTGAAGGAAAGCCTGGCATGCTGCAGTTCATGAGGTTGCAAAGAGTTGGGCATGAATTAGCAACTGAACAACAACAACAACCAGTTAGTGCATGCTACTGATGATGTCTTGGAAATACATATATACTCTGGCAACATATTTGAAGAAACTAGAAGCTACAGAGAAATCTTCCCCAGGTAACCCCATCCCCTCTCCACACCCCCTGCAAACAAATTGCATATCAGGCTTCCAAACAGCATTTTTGCTATTTCCTTAAGTGTTAATATGTAAGAAAGTAGGAAGAGATCAAGAATGAGTTAGGGGGGTATGATTTTTAGATAAGACAAAGGAACATAATCATGTGTTCACAATCTCTAGAGAACAGAAAATAAGACAGGAAGCAGTGCCTTTGAGAAGACTTATTTCTGCCTCTGATTTTTAGTTTGGGTATAAATTCCCTCATTAATGTTGGTATCAAACATCAGTTACCAAAATAAGGGCAGTAGGAATGAGATACTGATGTCCTGTCACAGTCACCTTCTTCTCTCTGTTACAGAGGCATGAAAATCTGGGTATCTGCACAGGAATTAGGCTTTTTTTCCTAGCACTCATAAGGAGTTGAAGAGAGAGATAGAGATACCTCTGTATTAGAAATGAATGTTTCTGGAAAGAACTCCAACAGAATGTTCAATCCAATAGGTAGTGGGTGATTTATACAGTAAAATAGGTAAATTTGAACAAGAGGCAGAGATTATAATACCAACCAGGGAAGTGATTTTAATGATTTCATGCAAAAGAGGAAGCTTGTATTTTTTTTTTCATTTAAAGATATTTCATAAAAATGGTTAAATATAAATAAGGCCTCACAGAACAGCTTCCTGGATTCTAGTTTCTTTGTATAAAACTCTTTATGTGCTTGAGTGTGTATGTTGCTAAGAAGAAAGAAGATTCAGGAAGGACTCATGAGGAACCATTTGCGCATACTCAGTCATTCAGTTGTGTCTGACTTTTTTGCGGCCCTGTGGACTGCAGCCCACCAGGCTCCTCTGTCCGTGGAATTGTCCCAGTTTCTCCCAGCAAGAATACTGGAGTGGGTTACTATTTCTTCCTCCAGGGGATTTTCCGACCAAGGGATCAAATCTGCATCTCCTGCATCTCCTGCATTGCAGGTGGATTCTTTACCACTGAACCACTGGGGAAGTCATTAGTAACAGTTATCTCTGGGGTGTGAGATTACATTAAATATCTGAGATCAGGTTTGATTTATGAACGTAGTATAGACGGAGTCTACTCTGACCAATACATGTAGTAATTGAGGGCTGGGAACATACGTATTTAATATATTTATTTCATCTTCCCATCACACAGTAGGTGCTCAAATTGCTATTGCCCAAGAACAAATATTAGTCTTTACTATACTTGTAAGCTTAGGGAGTAACATTTCTGGTGGGGTCTTTTTCAAAAATAATAAATGACTATCTTAGTGGTGAAAAAATGATAATGTAACTGAAAATGTAATGAAACTTGATTCTCTTGTTACCATTTGCTTTCGTTGTGGTAAACTCATGTGAGGGCACATTCATGATTTAAATTCTATTTTCTCATGTCTGATAAAAATTTCAGCAATTTTAACTCCCTAAGTTGTGCCAAAGGTCACATCAAAATTTTATGTAGGGGGCATAGTAAGTTGCACAGAATAACACTAAATAACCAGTGGCCTTAAACCAAGATAAAGTTTTTCAGTTAATATATTTAGGGACCTGGAGGAAGCTGCTCATTTGTTATGTGCATGTGTGTGTGTGTGTGTGTGTTTGTGTGTGTGTGTGTGTGTGTGTGTGTGTGTGTGTGTCTGAGAGTGAGAGAGACAGAGAGAAATAAAGAGATATCAGAACAGAAAAACTAATCTGGATCTGGTTCTCTCTATTCACTCCACCTGAAACACTGAATAATTTAGTTTGCAGTATGTTATTTAGGGAGTTGCTTGAATGGCATAATAAAAATCATCTAAGGAAAAGCACACCGCAGCATAATTTTTTGAGCCAAAAGAGCATCTGAGAGGGCATCTTCCTGGCACGGTCCCAATCATGTGCTTATGGGGTGGTCTATATGAAAGAATTAGAATAGATCATTTTGCTAGAAAGCTCATAGTACAAAGTGAAATACACCATTTGTTTTGTAAATACTAACTTCGATTTACTCAATAATATATTCAATCAATGTCTTCATACAATTAGGATCCTTTCATTTCTTTCTATATGAAGCTTGTGCAAATGTATGATACTCAACGATCAAAATATTTCATGTTAATATGCCATTCTATTTATACATTCAAAGTTAAAATGAAAAAGAAATTTTTTGAGGAAGAACTATAAGTGTATACAATTACAGATTTGAAAATAATTTATTAATGTTTATATCCTTTTTAATCATGAAAACAGTGATAATTCCAATTTAAAAATATAATTTATAGTGGCTTCATATTATTTAGATGAGTAAGAAGAGCTATGTAGAAAGAGATAGTCTGAATTTGAATATAAAAATTCATGGTAATGTTTATATCCTGTGATTTCATAATTTATATCAAGTATATCAAGCCTATGGTATCCACAGGATATGCTTTTGAAAGTCAAATGACTATATACTTATTTATAAAATGATAAAATCTGGATAACATGAATAATTCAAAAGTGCACATGGAAATGTTCACATTAAATTTATCTGAATCGCTTTTGCAATAGTGAATTCTCTTTAAATCCATTCATTCCTTAGCCAGACAACCATAACTATATGAAGGTTTTGATCTAAGTCCTCTATTCTCTTTACATCTTTTGATTCATCACAGCTGGGTCAACCTAGTTTCAAATTTCAGGCCATAAATATAGGAATTTAAAGTATAAGTAAATTTTTTTCATATATTATGTAATCTCATCTTGCCTAAAATCAAAGGAAAAGGAATGTTTTAAAAAGATAGAAGTAATAAAGAAATTTTGATCTCTTTCCAGCCTTGTCTTTCTGCTTAATACATTCTTTAACACCATCCCAGTCTGGAAAACACAATCTTGAATTTTGTGAACTAATAATATATTTTATCAATGATTATTCAATTTGCAGCACAGAATATGGAAATGAGGAGGAGACAGCTGTGTAGATATTGATCAAAATTTGTCACACAAGACTTCTATGCACCCAATCAATTTCAAAGGACAAAGATGCTGTTTAAAATTATTTTTTCCCCTGAATTTATTATACCCTAAAATGATACCACCTTAGAAAATCTTCCACCTCCCTCAACATACGTATCACTTGCCAAGGTCAACTGAAACCCAGAATAAGAGATGAAAAGTCTTCAGAATGAACAACTCAGTGGCCTCATCTATCAGAAAATATTGATTGGTTTGATAATAATTCTGTTAGTGTGAGACAATGGTTATTTTGGAAGCAGCCTTTCTAAAGTACAAGACAAAATTTATAGTGAAGTTCTTTGAAGTTGATTGGGGGCACAGAAGCCTTGTGTGACAAATTTTGATCAATGTCTACACAGCTGTCTCCTTCTCATTTCCATATGCTGTGCTAAGGAAATTCTAGGAGGCAACAATCTTGGGGAGGGCAAACCCTATGTTATCCTGAGGGGACAAATTATGATTTTTTTCTAAATGAATCATTATAATTCATTTTCTGTTGAACAGAGATGCTGCCTTAGTTAAAGTTAGCTAGTTGAGATTTCATGGACATATTTTGCTTAATTGATAAAAAGGTACAAACAGAATTGATATAGCCCTTACATTTTACTACCTTCACCTCTTTGCCTAGAGTGGATACAGGATGTCTGTTCTTATAGTAGCTATTCTATTGATATAACAATAAGGTGACATACAGGAGGAAAAAGTTAATAACATTTAGAGATGCCAGCTCAGTTATGTACAGTCACAGAACACATAACATTAGCTGACTACTTTAGGACCTCTTCTTATATGAAACTAATACAATTTTTTTTTTAGCCAACTTTATTTGGATTTGCTTTCACTTGTAGCTGCAAGCATTTCTACTTTATTCACTTTGTAATTTGTTCATCACTTCAATGATTTGTTCTTAAACTTGAAATTGATCTTATTTCATGGTGGTGGTTTAGTCGCTGTCATGTATGACTCTTGTGACCCCATGGACTGGAGCCCACCAGGCTACTCTGTCCATGGGATTTCCCACGCAATAATTCTAGAATGGGTTGCCATTTCTTTCTCCACAGGATTTTCTTGACCTGGGATCCAATCTGGGTCCTCTGTATTGCAGGCAGATTCTTTACTGAGTAAGCTAATTGAGATGCCCCATCTTATTTGATATTGAACGCCATATACTGTTTATTTTGGTCAACTCCTTTCCAAGGTTCTAATACTGATAAGTAATTGTTATATTCTGAAATGTCTATAAAAGCTTGACAGATAGTATAAATAAGTGAAGTATGCAAGAACTGAAGGAGAATGGAATCATGTACATGTATGTCCAAGTTTCTTTGCTGTCTATCTAAAACTATCACAGCATTGTTAATCAGCTATACTCCAGTATTAAAAAAAAAAAAAAAAAAAGTTAAAAAAAGAAAGAAAACAAACCTGTGGTTACCAAAGGGGATAGAGGTGAAGAGTGAGGGAGGTTACAAATAAATTAGGAGACCGAGATTAACATATACACACTACTACATATAAAGTAGATAATTAACCTATTATATAGCACAAGGAACTATACGGAATATCTTGCAATAGCTTATAAGGAAAAAAATCTGAAAAAGAACATATATGTGTGTGTATATAATTGAGTCACTTTGCTGTACACTTTAAATTAAGACAACATAATCCGCCTGCAATGCAGGAGACCTGGGTCCGATCCCTGGGTTGGGAAGACCCCTGGAGAAGGAAAAGATTACCCACTCCAGTATTCTGGCCTGGAGAATTCCATGGACTATATAGTCCATGGAGTCACAAAGAGTTGGACACGACTGAGCGACTTTTACTTCACAATAAAAGAAAACAAACAAACAAATTATGAGTACCAAGGTTAAGCAGAGAATAAGGTATCTATGAAGGCCAGTCATCATTTGCCCATGGAAATCCCATCTCAATATGCCAACATTGAAAGATCTTCCAAGTTTTTAAGAGGAAAAAAATATATGGATTTGTATGTAAAATTTCCCAGTTTCAAATGCTGACAACTAATCTGTTTTTGAACTTTTTAGTCAGTATTTCAACCAACACCATGAGGGTCAACTTAACACATCTGTGGGTGAGCAAGATTACTATTTAGGAGTTAAATTATTTAAACAAGAGGACAAGGACAATGTCTCTTTTGATATATCTGACTGTGACAAAATGATGTAATATGCAGCTTTCTTTGATTGTTGTCCTTGGTTCAAGACAATTACATAAATAGATCTTAAATTATACCAGGCCATAATAATTTCAACAGAAAGTCTGAACCAGCTGCAACCCCATATTTAGCTTTTTCACATTCCTTTAAAAAAGCTTTAAAGTTGATTTTCATTTCAACTGAGAATCTGAGAAATAAAATAGGTCATAGGCTAAGCAGATGGCTAGTGAGAGCTTCACGAAATAAACAAAAATGGGGGTCAGTTTCTGCATGAAAAGCAGTTAGAAAATGAAGTAGATATTTCTGTGATGTAAAGTGCACTAGGGACTCTGTTCATCTGTTTCAGATATGTGCTCTGCATATTCCCTTGAGTGTGGTTTCAAGAACATTCTGTATGTATTGTGTATTTCATTACAGCTGTCAGAGCAGAGAAATGTTTCTGAAGAGCAATGACAATAATGATGTTAAAGAAATTGATGTTATGAGGATGAAAAGTTCTACCTGGGCCAAAGAATCAAGTCTGCTAACTTTAGCTGTTGGATGGATATGCATATAATATATGATGACAGGTTTTGTTTATTTTTTATTCACATCTCACAATCTAACCAACTACTGATATAATTCACAACTGCGTAAAGAGTTTCTGTACTTATGTATGGTTATACCTACATGCCATTACTGACTGTAGTGGAGTTTCACTGTTGCCAAACTAGAATCTATTCTCTTTCTTTCATCTTAATAGCATTTGGACTTCCCTAAGAAAATTTTCTCTCCCACCTTTTGTATGACTGAAATGACTTACATTTCATGAGTGGGACTGGTTCCACCTAACCTGCATGGATGCACTTGCTTTCCAAATATCAAGCATTGTATCATACAAAG
The DNA here is from genome assembly GCF_054371585.1 of Giraffa tippelskirchi. Classification (NCBI taxonomy): domain Eukaryota; kingdom Metazoa; phylum Chordata; class Mammalia; order Artiodactyla; family Giraffidae; genus Giraffa; species Giraffa tippelskirchi. The sequence goes on along the minus strand of NC_137277.1, from coordinate 127,624,116 downwards.
GATGTATGAAGGATGCTGTACTGAACATCATCCATGCCTGGATCAAAGATGACTGTGTTGTAGGAAAGGACATTACAGTTGGGAGATTAGTATATGTAAAGTCTGCAGTAAGAAGGAGTATAATACACTCAAAAATACATTTCATCAAATGCCCCTGGTGCATAGATAGTAAAGAAAGACAGTGGAGAAAGAAAAAGCCAGAGATACAGGCATAATCCAGAGTTTATGAATCACTGTAAACCTTCAAAAAGGTTGGGACTTTACCCTAATGTGGTGTCATTCACTGATTTTAATGACTGACATGGTCATATCTGCGTTTTGTTTAAGAAAGCATCTTTGTTTCCGGGTGGGGAATGAACAAGAAAGGAAGTGGGAGTCTGTGGCAGTAGGAAGACCAATCAGGAGTCTACTGTAGCAATCCAGGTGAAAGATGATAAGACATTCTGAGGAGTATGGTATTGTAGGGATATAATTAATAGATGAGGTCAAAGAGACACATAGATGCTTTGACGTCCAGAAGTCAATATGTATAAAGTATCACAGGACTAGTGGATACGTTTGTAAGATCTCAGTGATAGAAAAGGTCATCTTGAAATGAAGGGATAAGGAAAGAAGGCATGGGAGATTACATCTTTGAACTAAAGAGTAAAGGATAGATAAATTATGATAAACAGTGATGGAGGTGAGTGAACAACACCTGTGAGCACAGGTAGTAAGAAAGGAAAAGGTGAACAGTTTGAGACAGGTTAAAGTGTAACTATGCACGTTTACGACACAAAGGGACCATTAACGTAGACAGAGAAAGCAGTATCAGAAAGTCAGATCTGGGTTTATTGTATTGGCGTGATGCCTGGTTGACTTCTTTGTACATTATTCAACAGGAAGCACTGGACCATTTTCAGGAAAAGGTTTTCAGGAAATCAATTTAGCCAAACAAAGCTATGCTTTATTATTAGCATGTATCTGGAAGTAGTAGGGAAGTGATTTCTGGAGTCCCAGCTAAGGAAACCTAAGAGTTGAACATGACTTAGCTACTAAACCACAACCATAGCAAAGGAAAGGATTAAAAGGGGCCTTAGTAAGTCTTTGCAGTGGAAATGCAGAAGCATTAGGCTGATTTGTTGAACATCAAAACACAACTGGATGAGTGATGGTGACCAGAATACAAAGATAACAGAAACTTCAAGGCTGCTAGTTAGATGGGTAGTAATACTGTTAACAGAAACAGAAAAACTGAGGGAATATTATATTTTGGTAAAAGAAAAAGATAATTTTATAACTATTATAAATTAGTTACAAGATATATTGCCTTGTTTCCACAGAATCAAGTTACACTAACTGTAACTGAGATGGAAATAAATGTTATCTTCAAACGATTAGTAGTTACTTTAAAGTGCAGATTTGTTTATACTGTAGACACTTCCACCATGGCTATGTCATTTATTGATGAGTATTTTAAATGTGTCTAATTAGTAATTAAATTTGGTGCATATGGCACTTTATGCAACTGCTAGCTCCCTCCACTTTCTGCCATTAGATGGTAAATTCCTAGAGGCCAGGAATAGTGTCTTCTTTAGACTCACTAATGCTTGAATAAAAAAGGGCTTAGAGATCTGTTAAGAAAGTAGCTAAAGCTCTCCATGACATCAGTGACTTTTTGACACTGAGGTTAAAGAATATTCCCTGTGTGTTAAGTCTTTGTTTTTCTGTACTTTTGTGTCCTAATTTGTCTATTTGACAAACCCCCTTATCAACTTCTCCATGTATGTATTTTCAGCACAATGCCAGCAAAGAAGTTATGTTGACCCTGGTTAACTAAGGAATCAACGTAAGATTTTCTTTCATTTTTTGCTGATTATGCTATGAAAATTTTATTCCACTTCCCTAGTTTGTAAGAAGAACCCAAGACACAGAAGAAAACTTGCTTTAATGATCCAAGAAGACTTAAGTACCTACTGTGATTTTAAAACCATAAAAAGCAAAAGAATCAGATTAGATGTTTATAACCTTTAGCACAATTCCCTCAAATTTTCTAATATAGCTTTCTAAATTCCAGGTACTTTTGAGTTGCCTTACAATTAAATTCATTCTGGTAAATTGATATTTCTTGTTAGTTTTACTCTAGCCAATCAAGATTTTATTGTGCAAAAGTTAAAATGACTTATTTATTCAAGTACTATTTTCAAGTCTAATTGGGGTATTAAGTAAAATGCATTTGAACAATGAAACATAAAAGAAATAGATTTTATTATAATAAGTAAAACTTCTATTTCTACTCAAGACTATTAAGGGAGTGCTTTTCTTACATATAAAGAAATATAAAATTCTCCTGCTCCTCTAACATTTTTCCCTAATAAAATCATTTATAAGCCTTTTCAGAAAAGCATATCTGATGTAGACTTATGAAACAGATTTAGAAACAGCAAATGAGATAAGGCATTGTGCTTTCTTTTTAATATAAGCTACTAATATATCTTAGAAGCCTTAAATATTCTTATGTACAAAGGAACATTTTCAAAGATCTTGAAGTTCTAATAAAAATGATTTCAGTGCTATAACTCTGCAAAAACATCCTTCCAAAATGGCTTTATATGTTACAGCCAGACAGCTTTTAAAATAGTTCTCCAATTATTTAACAAAATGAAAGATGAAGAATGACCTCACTGGGAATTTTATAGTAAGTTATCATTCATGTCTTGCTTAGAGTTTTTCTGTAAGGCAATATCAGGATAGAAATGGATATGAGGTGACATTTGGTATCAGGGATAAAGGGTAGAACGCAGACCTAAAAATGAGTTAAGGAAAGAATATCAAATTACAAGGTTCTCAAAGGCTAGGGTCATAATTTCCAAGGATTTCATAATCATTTCCCATCAGGCTCATCAGATAGTAGGTCTATTAGTAAGATCTAATAATTAATGTTCATCACATGTAGATGTGATTAAGCTGCAAAGCTGCAAACAGAATAAGAGGAGCTAGGAAAGCCCTGTAGTCCTACATGATAAAATAGGTAAAACATCTGTCTTTTCCCAAGTTTTCATCCTATCAACTATACTATCCCACTTTGACAGCTCTTCCAAAGGATTTAGACATTAAGTTCCTCAAAAACACTCCCCAAGCCCTTTATAATCTGCAAAGAAAAGAGTCAAATGCAAGTAATATTGTTAGTCTTTAAGAGGTTCAATTATCGGTGTCTTCATTTTTATTCTATCCCTAAACCTATGATAAACCTAGATGACATATTACAAGCAGAGACATCACTTTGGTGACAAAGGTCCACAGAGTCAACATTATGGTTTTTCTAGTAGTCATGTACAGATGTGAGAGTTGGATCATAAAGAAGGCTGAGTGCCAAAGAACTGATGTTTTCGAATTGTGGTACTGAAGAAGACATTTGAGAATCCCTTTGGACAGCAAGGAGATCAAACCAGTCAATCCTGAAGGAAATCAGCCCTGACTATTCATTAGAAGAAATGATGCTGAAGTGCCTATACTGTAGCCACATAATGGGAAGAGCCAACTCATTGGAAAAAGATCCTGATGCTGGGAGAGATTGAGGGCAGGAGGAGAAGGGACAACAGAGGATGAGATGGTTGGACTGCATCACTGACTCAATGGACATAGGTTTGAGCAAACTATGGAACATAGTGACGGGCAGGGAAGCACACTGCAGTTCATGGGGTCGCAAAGAGTCAGACACCACTTAGCAACTGAATAGTAACAACTATATCTATATTTCATCACACCATGATTATTTAATTCATTTTAATGAGAGTAGATAACCCTGTTAGTTACCGCTGACAGCATGCAAAATAAATAAGGAATGAGGGCTTCCCAGCTGGTGCTAGTGGCAAAGAACCTGCCTGCCAATTCAGGAGACGTAAGAGATACGAGTTTTATTCCTGAGTTGGGAAAGTCCCGTGGAGGAGGAAATGGCAACCCACTCCAATATTCTTGCCTGGAAAGTCCCATGGATAGAGGAGATTGGTGGGCTACAGTCCATAGATCACAAAAAGTTGGACATGGCTGAATTGACTTAGCATGCATGCATGCAAGAATGTTGAAAAGAAAAAAAATGATCTGGATAACCATAAATGAATGAGAGGGAAGAAAATACATCTCTTAGTCCATTGCAAGGGAACCAGGAATGTATTTTACATTTTAGTTTATCCAGATTGAGTACACACCTGGAAATACAAATATAACTGCAGAATGGTCTACCTGCATGAATGAAAATACATATCAACATACATATATACACAAATATACATACTTAATATTGGATTAAAATAGCACTTTTGCTAATCAATTTTCTTAAATTTTAATGAATGAAATATTCATCTGACTGAAAATATCCAGTCAAGTATGACTTGATTGTTTTACCTCTGAGAGAAATTTTAGCGATCAATTGGGAAGGGAGAGGATGAAATCTATCAGTGTCACTGCCTCTCAGAAATAGAAAATCCAAAGAAAATGATACCATGCCCCAGAGCAAGTCTAAGAGGGTCATTCCTAAAGTTAGGGATTTCTCAGAGCTTCTGTTTGTCCCTTTTTTCCACTCCCAAATAAAGAGACTATTAATAAGGTTAAGGAGGATTAGAAAAGTCCTGAGTATCAAGCATGAGGACATGGAAGAAGGAGATCAAAATAGCAACTTTCACTGCTAATCTTAGGTCAGAAAGGGGAAAAGAGAACCTGTAGTTTCTCATGATCTTGCCAGCTCATTAGGCCCAGAGGTGCCACACAGAGGCAAACTCTCTGATAACAAATTGGCAGCTTTGCCTGATATCAAAAAGTCGTGTGCTCTTTGGAGTCTGTAAGTAACTGAGGATTTGGGAATTCATGCTTTTATTTCATCACATCTAACTTTAGGGGACTTCTCCAGTGGCTCATTGGTGAGAGGATTAACAGCCTTGGGAAGGAGAGCACAGGTCCCCAAGTGGCAGGAGGAAATAAACTCCAAGTGGCAGCCTTTTTTTGTTTTTCTTTTCTCTTCTAATCCTGTGTTATCTTGAAGACACCTGGATCTGCCTGAACTTTATCTTGAACCTTGAGCTAACCAATGCGTTTTTCTTATGGAAATATTTCCTTAAGCTATTTCAATGAAAGTATGTATTTGCTTGGAAATCTGCCTTTCTTCAAGATTCATGTCAATTGTTTTATGGCCAGAATTGTTTTACGGCCAGAGATGATTCCCCTTGTAGATGACTCTATCCCCTTTGAGATAATTCTATCTCAAAATGTATATTGTAGGAGAGGAGCCTGGTGCAACGCTCTCAGTCTTGAGGTGTTTCTTTACCTGATTAGCAGCATGCTAACAAGTATAAAATGCCTTGCTATAAACTAGCAAGGGGGCACTCTTTCTGTCCTCTTCTGATGTCTATGTAAGAAGCTTTCTCTATCCCTTTGATATTTTAATAAAACTCTGCTACACAAAAGCTCTGAGTGATCAAGCCTCATCTCTGGTTCCGGATTGAATTCCTCTTCTCCGGAGGCTACACATCCCAGTGTCATTCACTGCTCACAGCTGCAAACTTTCAGTTGTAAAAAATTCACCTGAATGCAGGAGACGCGGATTCGATCCCTAGGTCGGGAAGATCCCAGGAGGAGGGTATGCTAATCCACTCCAGAACTCTGGCTGGGAAAACCCCATGGACAGAGGAGCCTGGCGGGTTACAGTGCATGAGTCTCAAAGAGTCAGACATGACTGAAGTGACTGAGGATGCACACACACACACACACACACAAACACACAATTCAGAGACTGACAATAATTAGCAAGCAGATAAAGTTCTTCTGAATCACTTCTACATTTCACTTTCCAACATTTCTACCACACCAAGCATCTCACTGCTCTGTACACAGGCTAGAACTTTTCATAACTCTGGTTCTGTCTGTGCCTCAAGGCATCTCTCCACTTTATTTTCTTAATCCTAGACAACTCCTACCCAATCTTGAAGGTAGAGTTTTAATGTTCTTTTCTGGAAATTTTGAGCTTTCTTGCCTCTTGAAGATCAATCCTCATTCACATTTAATTCTTCCATTTATACAAACTTGCCCACTAGAGTATGAACACTTCAAACAAAAAGCAGGAATTATATTTGACTATTTTTATTCTTAATTCCTAGCACATTTCTTTATATTTAATTACTTGAAAATGAAAGAGTAGATGTATGGGAAAGCTATAATATAATTAGTATTTGAAAGGGCTTAATATACCTGTGTCTTTTAAAAACATTTTTGGAGGGAATATAATTTTTCCCTCTCCTAATGATATGGAATATTTTGAAGAATAATGTAAAAAAACCCTTGAGAATATAGAGAACCAATATCTAGGTCAAACTCTGCCATTACATGGCCTTATGTCATTTGACTTTTCTGGGCCTCAATTTCTCAGTAATGAATCAGTGTTCTAAAGTCCCTTCTAACATAAAGTCCTGTGACTTTTTGGTAACTCTCCCAGAACACCTTTCTTAACCTGGAAAAAAAGAAATAACTTGGGCAACAAACACTGAAGACAAAACTTCAGTGGATGTTCTATTTACCAAACAGAAAATATAGGATGAAATAAAGCAAATGGAAATAGTCCCAAACTATCACTAGGTCCATTTCCACCATTCAATTCACCTCTGGCAGCAGGTGAGGAACATTTTGCACCTCTTTATATGTGGAGCTACAATTTTAAGGCAGCATATGCTTTAATGTCTTATGTTACATTGTCCTTAAGTGGGAACTTGTCGGAATATACTTGGCCTAATTTAGATCTGATCCATAAAATGAACCAGACCTAAACTGAGCCAGACTGAAAAACTTCTAATCAGAGCTCTATACTTGATTGGAGAAAAGGGCTGGATAAACAGTTTTTGGATGTATGGTTAAATTTTGCACTAGAATGAATTCTGGGACAGATACCGAATAATTCCCTATGTGAACTTTACAACTTTGACCAAGTTGTCTTGTATTTCCTATTGCTTCTTTTGAGATTACACCTTCATCCCTAATTTTTAAAGATGTGAGTGTTTAGGAATTAATATAAAGTAAATGCAAAACTTGATCTCAGTGCTGAAGAACCTGCAGAAATAGCAACTGTTTATCTTCCATTATATCAATCATAAACACCTGTGTGGCAGGTAGCCCAGGATGTTTAAATGTAAAACAAGAAATTAAAACAAGAACAACCAATACCTGTAATCCCAGAAAACTGACTATATTGACAATGTTCTAAGGATTATTTAATATCCTATAAATGAACCTCATAAAGGAATTTTTATTACTGTTTTCATGACACAGTTTTATAAATACTTGCTGCTGCTGCTGCGTCGCTTCAGTCGTGTCCGACTCTGTGCGACCCCATAGACAGAAGCCCACCAGGCTCCGCTGTCCCTGGGATTCTCCAGGCAAGAACACTGGAGTGGGTTGCCATTTCCTTCTCCAATTTATAAATACTTAAAAGCACATTTTAGTTTATTTCTCAGTTTTACCACCTCACACTTTCAGGGAGAAAATAAGCATGTGAAAGATTCTGTTTCTTCAGTTTTCTTTTCTTTTATCTCCTTTACCTACACAGTAGGGAGTAAATGCTTTGAATTTTTTCAAATAATTAATTCTGTCCCCTTTATGATGTGATTATTAAATAAAAACACATTTAACATTAATATGTCACTTGCACAGCAGGAATTCAAATAAACAGAATGAAAACTTTCCCCTATTGGTTCTTGGCAGTTAGGTTTCATCTTTTAATTCCTTGTTTTATAGAAGGGATAGTAATCAGATGTTGGTGCTCATTAAAGGAATGTCTAGAATTGTTTATAGCAGTAGCCACATTTCCAAGCACGCCTGCAAGTCATAGCTTGTGTGTCTTGATGTAAGAGAAATGTATTCTTTTTTTACAGAGTGTCTACTGCTTTTTATTCCATTTTAGGTATGGTAGGAAAAATAAATGAAGGAAAAAATAGTATCTGCCCTCAGGGAGTTTATATTTGATGGTGGAAATACAGCATCACATGCTGAGGAGATAAGTGTCTAACTGAAGGAAGGAGAGAAAGTTTTCATGGAGAAGCTGGTATTTAGCTGAAATGAATGAACTACTATGTGTGTGGCTGTTTTTACCTGAGAGTTTATCATTATCAGCATATTTGTGAAGAAAAATTAGGATTGCCAGCTCTTCCCAATACCAGTTCAATTCAGAATTTGTTTATTCATTTATTGAGCTGCTTTTGAGACCTGTCAAAGAGACAAAGTAGACCCCTATTCTTTGAATGGGTGAAAGCTAACCCTTGGCTCAGCTCATACAATTTTCCAAATGGACTGGCTTTTCTGGTGAGTCCACTGAGTGTTTGACATCTAAGATGACCACAAAGAACCACAGAATGTGTCTGGTAAGACTTCACCTTCATTTTCCCTGACTTCCATGAGATTTTGCTGTGATGAAGACCATACTTTGATGGAATGCCCTTTGAATCACAGGAGATGCCATTTCTGTTCTTCCAGTAAATTCTTAAAATTCTTTTTTTTCCCTCTGAATGAGGTCTGCAGATACCAGTGGGTCATGAATAATGAAAAGGAATAGAATATATGTTCCTTCGACTTAATGACAAAATCACTTAAACAATTTGATAAAATCAGCACAAACATTTCACAAATGGAATAAAAAACTCAGCTAATCCTTTTTAAAGATAAAATTACACTCTAAAGCAAAAAGGTATTTTGTTATTATAGAGCACTGGTTTTCACTCTCATTCTTTTCAAGTTTTAAAACTAACTTCATGGAAAATCTGTTGAGTCACAGCTGTTATATAATCACTCGAGTAAAAAGGTCATTGCAGCTGTATTAATTGTGGAGGGTCTGCAGAGAATTGAGACCCCCCCCCACCCCCGTTAGCCTTGATGTCATCTTTTTCTGCTTGCTATCTCTCTCCTACTGCTCTAACCACCATGAGTTTCCTTGCTGCTCCAAACTTTTACTCAGGACCAAGGTCTTGATATTCCCTCCATCTAAGAAGCTCTTCTTCAGATAGGCACAAGAGTCTTTGCTCACATCCTTAACCGTGCGCTTAGATGTCATTTCCTTGGGAATGCCTGTACTAAACACTTTTGAAAACTTTACCCTTCTTATGGCATTTTTTTCTTCATACATGTTTTCTGCTTCATACATCTCTATGTACTACTTGGCAGTAAAAGGGAACAAACACAAAACAATTTATACGGACCTTAAGAGCATTATACTGAAAGTAAAAAAAAAAAAACTAACAGGCAAACTTAAAAGATTATATATTGTATGATTCAATTTATATACCATGCTGGAGATAATAAAATTATAGCGATGGAGAACAGTGGTCACCAAAGAGTTGAGAGGCAGAGGTGGAGGGGTGTAACCATAAAGAAGCAGCAGAAGAGATTCCCTCTGTGGTGACGGATGGGTACCCTAATTACGGTAGTGACACTGGTTATAAGCGAGAAAGTGAAACTTGCCAAAAGATGAGTGTATGCAAAATATGGTAAATCCTCAGTACTATTATTGTATAATGTTTGATAAATATACCATTCCTCGCTTTAAGAATGCATGATTGTTATGTAAGATATCGCCAAGTGAGAAGGCTTGGTGATGGGTACAGACACGTCTCTGTGCTACGTTGTAACTTCTTGTGAACCTATATTTAAAAATAAAAGTAAATAAAAATAAAAGTAAAATTTTAAGAAAATTTTCCTAGCACTCAGCGCCATCTAACATGATATATAAATTACTCATTTATTTTCATTATTCTCTTTCTTTCAGTATGTAAGCTCCATGTGGACAAGAAATTCTCATCATTTTTGTCCAGGGCTGTATCCATGATGCATAGAACAGTGCTGGGCACATAATAAACTCTCTATAAACAGGTGTTGAATAAATTTATGTTGGATGACTGTAATGTCTTACTTTGACAAAAACTATCTTAACATTGTGATTAATATCAGGACTATTGATTCTGATCTCAGGTCTGCTATTTTCTATCTAGTAGGTCTTCACCAAATCTCTTAAATGATTTATTCAATTTTCTCATCAACAATATTAACAACGCTAAAAGTTTTAATTAAAACAACACATGATAATTCAGAGGCAATAGAAGCATTATTTGAGATGAGCTTCTTGGAAGCAAGTACAAGTAATATGTCTCAAAAGCCCTTACAAAATTGATATCATCCAACTCAGTGATTTATTAGAAATGTGGACATAGTTTTAAGTACAAGGATGATAATTACACATTATTTAGATAGAGGGAAAGTCTGAAATAACCTAAATGTCCAACAACAGGAAAAAGGGCTTTGTGTTTTTGATGAAAATTACAGTAATTTGGAGCATTTTTCTGAAAACCAAGAGCTTGTTTTCTATTATAAATAAATAATTAATAGGTACAGCTCTAATGTGCAATAATTCAATTATAGTCAGTTTTAACATTTCTATTCCTTATTAACATCATGTCTAGCAACAGCATCAAAAATACCTCCATTCCGCATCACACCAATAAACATAAAAATACTTTTCTGTGTCAATTAGAAGAGAGAGTAAATGAACGTGCATATCACTATTTTGGTCTCATGGTATGACTGAATTTGCAAATAAAGGCAACAGAATGTGTTATTATGTATGATAGGCACCATATTAAGTGAAATACAATGGTAAACATAAATGATAAAAATCTGCTCCTCAATTCCATATACAGGTAAAAGTAATAATGACAAAGTGATACCCTATATTGAAAACTGTTAATGTTTTTGCATTGGTATTATAGCCAGAACCATTTTTTCTGTTCAAAAATTAAAAAATGATTAAATAATTGTCAATCAGCTACTATTCATAAATGCAAGTGTAAAATTATAGGTGAAAAAAACTAGCTCAATGTGAAACATTAGATGTGAAGAACTCTGATTATTTCATTTATCTCTTTTATGATGATCAAATTTCACATGAACAGCACTGACTTTTTATCATCTTTGTAAAGTATCTCTTATTTTGATAGAGAGCCTTGGAAGGCTATTAAGCAGAAGAACCAGAGAGTAGGTCCTCTCCCCCTGGAGGTGAATCTTTGTCCCCCTCCTTGTGGAGTCATCCACTTGTTCAAGAAACAAATGACAATGGTGCTCAGCTGCATGGAACTTGGTGTTGGGGATGTCACACCAATTAAGGTCTAGTTAGAGGCTTAAATGATCTTAAAGTTACAAGAGGAGATAAATGTATAGAAGTGTAAATTGAACATAATTAAGTACAAATAAGTAAAATTAAGTATGATTATGCAACATTTCATTATGTTTCAGGTACACTGAATCAAATCTTATATATAAATAAAAAAGTGCTCTTAAAAATGAAGTCTCAATTTTTTGACAGTAAGTCTTGGTCATTTTCTGGCTGAGTTCTTTTAAAGATGCATGGCCTCATTACTCTAGTTTCATTCTCTGCTCCTTCTTTATTCAAAAATGCTTAGGTCCTTTCGGTTTGGCTAATTAAGAGGCTCTTTATACCATGCACTATCTTTGAACTGCTTAATTTACTTACACACAATCTTTAACTGTTTTGTTTTTTTCTTTTTAAAATAGGCAACATAAAAGCAATTTCAAGTTAATTAGTGTAAATCCCAGTTAGAAATCATAACATCATTGTCCCTTGGTATAATCAGAAAACCCTATATCTGAATTTCTTTCCATGTGTACATATAGTTTTTCTTACTTGAAATTTTCTACTTTGAAGTGTAAGAATGATTTTTGTTATTATGTTTCTGAAAAGTTTTTCTATGTTTCATCTTTTTCAAAATAGATATGGCTAAATAAAGCAATGTCTACTGCTTGTGGTTGACATCTATAGAAATAAAATCCCAGGACTGTATATTCTGCAAGATTTCAAACTTGACATATTAGTGGAAGAATCACACAACTTTTCCTTCCTATGTTTATGGTACAAGGTATTTTAGAGAAAAAGCTATTGTCTTTCTTGGAATAATGAAAGACTTTGAAACATAACTATTCCAACACAGTTCATCTGTGCAAGATTCCTTTCTATAGTGACTATAATGCAGAGTTATCCATCCACCATTTGAAAACTTCTAAACAAAGTAGGCTTGCTGCCTCCCACTCCTGTCCTTGTATCACTGAACAAGTAACTGTTAGAGTGGCCTTCTTTATGCTGAGCCAAATCTACCTTCCTGATGACATTTGTTGTCATCAGCCTCAGTTTTACAATAAGAAATACATCTAACTTCTATTCTCTCTGACAGCTCTTCAACACCCAAGATGCGTATTATTCTCCTTGTATTTTGCCAAGTTTTCTCTATTCATAGCTACATATCTAATTCCTTCATTATATCAACAGTTTCTAAGTCTTTGAGAATTACAACTAACCCCTTTCATATGATCTCCAGGTGGGCCCAGCATCCCAAGTTAACATCTGGCACTTAGAACACTGGAATATTTACCTCACGTGTTCTAGTGCAGTACTGAACAAGAGTAATGTAATGCAAGTACTACATAAGTAAGTTTAATTTTTGTAGCTCTATCAATAAAAAAAAAAGAGCAAAAACTTTACAAATCACAAATATGTTGCATTTAATCTTCTATATAAAATGTTATCTTATATATGTTGAATATGACATATTATTAATGTTTTACTTTTTTTGTTTTACTCAGCCTCCAAAATCCGGAATGTACACTTTATGCTTACAGCACTTCTGAACTTAGGCTAAATGCATTTCAGGTGCTCACTTAGCACATGTGGCCAGTGACTACAGTATAGGGCAGCACAGTTCTAGGCAGTTTAACTTTATTAATTCGACCCAAAAAATATATAGATGTTTTTAAAGTTCATGTGAGAGTCAAAGTCCACACTGAGTCTAAGATCAATAAAGGTACCCAACTTAGGATACCAGTTACTATCCCCAAGCCTTCATTTTAAGAACCATATTTTTAAATAAACGCATGCTTAAATTCACATTGCTGCTGCTGCTGCTGCTGCTGCTGCTAAGTCGCTTCAGTCATGTCCAACTCTGTGCTACCCCATAGACGGCAGCCCACCAGGCTCCCCCATTCCTGGGATTCTCCAGGCAAGAACACTGGAGTGGGTTGCCATTGCCTTCTCCAATGCATCAAAGTGAAAAGTGAAAGTAAAGTCACTCAGTCGTGTCCAACTCTTAGCGACCCCATGGACTGCAGCCTACCAGGCTCCTCCATCCATGGGATTTTCCAGGCCAGAGTACTGGAGTGGGGTGCCATTGCCCTCTCCATAAATTCACACTAACCATTAATAAATTAAACTGTGTTGCCTTGGGCTGGCATTCTCACATCAAGAGAATTTGTAATCTAGATGTTGTAGTCCACTAAATCAACTCAGTTTTAAACATTTATCAGCATTTTTATCTATTTATTTAAAACTGGTTTAATTATAATGAATAGGAAGGGACAATAAGAATAATATATGCCTGTGATATATTGACAGAGATGCTCACACACAATACTAACTAATCATAACTCTTTTGGTAGTTAGCCAGCTTCAAAGCCACCTGACTTCAAGAGTATTCATCATGTTATCTCCACTAATGCTATACTGGTTTCATGATAAACTGTCCAAAACCTTTATGCAATTTCCTTGTCTTAGAATCTGTGACACACAATGATTCTCATCTGCTGATTTTCATGCCCTAGTATACTCTCCCTCCACCTGGAATCACAACTGACCCTATGTGGCCAACAGAATATAGTGGTATTGAAGGCTTTTTTGATCCAAGACCAGATCCAAAAAGGCACTGCACACTCCACCTTGCTCCCTCGGCTATACCGTTCGGCTACCACGTCATGAAGATAGCAAGTAACCCTATGGAGAGGTCCACAGAGAAAAATACTGAGGCTGTCAGTCAACAGCCAGTATTAACTTTCAGTCACATGAGTAAGCCACCTTGGAAGCAGATCCTCTATCCCCAGTTAGGTTTGCACGTGACTGCAGCCCCAACCAACACCTATAGCAAACACATATGAGAATGAAAGTGGGAACAAAAGGTATAGCTGAGCCCTTCTAGAACACACAGAATCCATGAAGATAAAACTGTTTTATATCACAAAGGTTTGGAGTAAATTACAATTTAGGTTATTTGAACAAAATCTTGATGCTCAGTATGACAATACTTTGTCCTCAAAGTATCTCTCAAGGTATTCTAATAATTGTGTTTAAATGGACGAAGGATCTATCATCACAAAATAGACTTGAAATAAATAAATATATTAATAATGGCTTTCTCTAAAAGAGGTAAATACAGGCATTATATTGTACAGGAGACAGGGACCAAGACTATCCCCAAGAAAAAGAAATACAAAAAGGCAAAATGGTTGTCTGTGGAGGTCTAACAAATATCTATGAAAAGAAGAGAAGCAAAAGGCAAAGGAGAAAAGGAAAGATATACCCATTTCAGTGCAGAGTTCCAAAGAATAGCAAGGAGAGAGAAGAAAGCCACCCTCAGTGATCAATGCAAAGAAATAGAGGAAAACAGTAGAAGAGGATAGAGATCTCATTAAGAAAATTAGAGATACCAAGGGAAATTTTCATGCAAAGATGGGAACAATAAAGGACAGAAATGGTATGGACCTAACAGAAGCAGAAGATATTAAGAAGAGGTGGCAAGGATACACAAAATAACTAGACAAAAGAGATCTTCACGACCTAGATAATCACGACGGTATGATCACTCACCTAGAGCCAGACATCCTGGAATACGAAGTCAAGTGGGCCTTAGGAAGCATCACTATAAACAAAGCTAGTGGAGGTGATAGAATTCCAGTTGAGCTATTTCAAATCCTAAAAGATGATGCTGTGAAAGTGCTGCACTCAATATGCCAGCAAATTTGGAAACCTCAGCAGTGGCCACAGGACTGGAAAAGGTCAGTTTTCATTCTAATCCCAAAGAAAGGCAATGCCAAATACTGCTCAAACTACTGCACAATTTCACTCATCTCACACGCTAGCAAAGTAATGTTCAAATTCTCCAACCAGGCTTCAACAGTACATGAACCTTGAATTTCCAGATGTTCAAGCTTGATTTAGAAAAGGGGGAGAAGCCCCAAGATCAAATTGACAACATCCGTTGGATCATCAAAAAAGCAAGAGAGTTCTAGAAAAACATCTATTTCTGCTTTATTGACTAGTCCAAAGCCTTTGAGTGTGTGGATCACAACAAACTGTGGAATATTCTTAAAGAGATGGGAATACCAGATCACCTGACCTGCCTCCTGAGAAATATGTATGCAGGTCAGGAAGCAACAGTTAGAACTGGACATGGAACAACAAACTGGTTCCAAATAGGGAAAGGAGATGTCAAGGCTGTATATTGTCACCCTGCTTATTTAACACTTATATGCGGAGTACATCATGAGAAATGCTGGCCTGAATGAAGCACAAGCTGGAATCAAGATTGCCAGGAGAAATATCAATAACCTAAAATATGCAGATGATACCATCCTTATAGCAGAAAGCGAAGAAGAACTAAAGAGCCTCTTGATGAAAATCAAAGAGGAGAGGGGAAAATTTGGCTTAAAACTCAACATTTAGAAAACTAAGATCATGACACCTGGTTCTGTCACAGCATGGCAAAGATGGGGAAACATTGGAAACAGTGACAGACTAATTTTTTGGGCTTCAAAACCACTGCAGATGGTGACTGCAGCCATGAAATGAAAAGACATTTGCTCCTTGAAAGAAAAGTTATGACCAACCTAAACACATATTAAAAAGCAGAGACATTACTTTGCCAACAAACTTCAGTCTAGTCAAAGCTGTTGTTTTTCCAATAGTCCTGTATGGATGTGAGAGTTGGACTATAAAGAAAGCTGAACACCAAAGAATTGATGCTTTTGAAATGTGTGTGGTGTTGGAGAAGGCTCTTGAGAGTCACTTGGACAGCAACGAGATCCAACCAGTCCATCCTAACAGAAATCAGTCCTGAATATTCATTGGACGGACTGATGCTGAAGCTGAAACTCCAATACTTTGGCCACCTGATGCGAAGAACTGACTCATTTGAAGAGACCTCAATACTGGGAAAGATTGAAGGCGGAGGAGAAGGTGATGACAGAGGATGAGATTGTTTGATGGCATCACCGACTCACTGGACATGAGTTTGAGTCAACCCTGGGAGTTGGTGATGGACAGGGAAGCCTGGCATGCTGCAGTCCATGAGGTCGCAATGAGTTGGACACTACTGAGTGACTGAACTGAACTGAACAGGCATTATAATCATCTTCACATATTTCAGTATTTTCAGATTCTCTTTATTACACATTGGGCTTCCCTAATGGCTCAGTGGCAAAGAAGCTGCCTGCAATGCAGAAGATGTAGGCAACTGGCTTTTGATTCCTGGATGGGACAGATCCCCTGGATGAGGAAATGGAAATCCATTTTCATATTCTTGCCCGGAAATCCCATGGACTGAGGAGTCTGGCGGGCTACAGTCCAAAAAGTCACAAAGAGTCAGACATGACTAAGCACGCACATACTATACATTATTTTCAAAATCAAAGTCAAGTAAATGCTATGTGGTTGAATTAATGATACACTGATAAATACATTTATAGCTACTACAAAAAATGAGGTTTTATAAATGCTATCTTCCAAAAGTTAGGTTTCCTTCCTACCTCCTTCCTTCCCTCCCTTTTTCACTGCCTTCCTTCCTTTCCTTCTTCCTTCCTTTTTTTGGGCTCTTAGGATTCTTCTTTTTTAACTAAGGGAAAAAATCCAAAATTGATGTTAATATTTTTTTTCAAGCCTTATTATCTCTCTTTAGCAAGGAGGAGGTTAATTACAAAGTCTGGTTTAGCAACAGCTACAATGGAACCAAGAATGTACTTTCTATGGGTACTGAAAGGCAGAGGCTCTCAGAGTCCAAATACATGGGATTCCAAGTTCCATATATTTGAATACTGTCACTTTCCTAGGCCGTGATTTCCCTGTGTTTCTTATTAATAGGATTATTTGGAATATTAGTGCTCCCCAAGTGCATGAATATTAATAGCTTAGATAATCCCATGATCAGATCATACGTTCCCATAGACTTCTTAAATATGTGTCTATAATTGTAAAGCACTGAAGTATTAAGGCTCAGAATTTAATTAGATAATTCTCTAGAGAAGAGTTACTTTACAGAAAGTAGTGCATGCCGAATCCATGGTACAGTGAATTACGTCTTAGTTAAAATAGATATTTATCATAAAGAAGGTCTTGTCTACAAGACTAGTAGAAACATAAACTAAAGTCAATACATCTAACTCTAGAGAAATACAATACTGCTCTTCTGCAGAGCATTGACTTTGGAGGACAGACGTCAACAGTCTCTGTAGCACATGTGTAACTGATTTGTTCCTTCTGTTAGATATGGTTTGAAAGATTTGTTCTTTTTTTTGTTTGTTTTGCTTTGCTTTTTAGAAAGAGCTTATTTTCATGAAGATTTATCCCCTATTATGTATAAAGGACAGTTCTAATTATGCCTAAATGAAAGTAAATGTAATTAAAGTTTCTGACCCCAAACATAAGACATAATAAAGATGTTGGCAATGTAAAGGAAATAGCTAGTTTAGCTATTTATTAGTCTATTTAATACGTAAGATTAATTCAAACAGTAAGAAAACTATAGTAAAGAGTTTTTAAATGTTTGTTTCCATTATCTATTGTTTTACTTAAATATATATTTATATATGTATTACACTACTGGCTTTTCAGAGACAGCTTAAAATGCAATTGTTAAATAATGAATGGACTAATAATTTCACTTGTCTTGGAATAATGTATAAGAAAAACCTGATTTAAATAGTTAAAACTATTTATGATATAGTATCACTTGGAATAAAGGAAAAAATAACTTTGTCTGATATGGGACATGTCATATACGAAATGATAATTCTTCACCATAAATTTTCTGATAATCAAGATTTCATAAAATCTAGACTGAATTATATTTTGGAACACTAATTTTTTTCTTCAGGAATATTTTCAAATTAATGGTATCCAAGTGCATTCTATATTTATTTAGTTGACTATTTTTGAGAAACAATTTCTAAGAAGGAAATATAAAAATAAAATGACTAACCAGTAAGTCTGGAAAAATATAATAAATTCTACCCAAGTATTGCAAATAATTAATATGCAATACAATTTCCATTTGTCCTCTAATTACTTAATTACAATACAGTTGATATAATTGCAAATGAGTGGATAAATAATTATGACAGATTACAGAATAACCCTATGGAGATATGTAAGAACTTTCAGAAAGTGGCAGTGTGATCAAAGACTAGGGGCTCTGGGGCTAGAAAGATGGGATTGAGTGTGAGCTCTGCAACTGGGAAGAGGGACCCTTATTTAAGTAAGTTAGTTAGCACCTCTAAGTCTCCCACCTTAGCCAAATATATCACTGACTAAGGAACAAGGATTTTGGCAGGTTTAAATTGACAGACTTCTCATAAAAGAGGCACTATTCGAGTACTCAACAAAAGTTTGTGCCGCCTACTAAAATCCCTTTCTGAAATAGGTGCTAAAAAAGAGGCAGGGAATAAATAATAAATGGAGCCATCAGAGACATAATCCAACACCAAAAATCTATGGTTCAGATACAAATTTTTTATAGTCCAAATGTATAAACAGTGAGGTATGCAGTAGAATGCAACATAGTTGGGAAAATAAACCAGGTACTATCTTACTATTGAATAATATGGATATATTGCACAAACCTACTTGTGAATAAAAGAATACATACACAAAAGAGTATACACTGTAGGAATATATATATATATATATATATATATATAATTGAGCTAAAATAATGTAGATTGTTAACAGCTTGAACTGTGACTGGAGGTGTGTGGTGACTGGAAAGGAACACAGTAATGTTTTGCTTCTTGATCTGGGTGATAGTCACAGAGATATGCTCAGCTGTAAAACTTCATCAGACTATCCTCACCATATGTGCATAAAATTTAAGTATGAAGAATCTGGACTTCCCTGGTGGCTCAGAAGGTAAAAATCTGCCTGCAATGAAGGAGACCCCAGTTTGATCCCTGGGTCAGGAAGATCCCCTGGAGAAGGAAATGGCAACCCGTTCCAGTATTCTTGCCTGGAGAATTCCGTGGACAAAGGAGTTTGGTGGGCTATAGTCCATGGGGTCACAAAGAGTCAGACATGACTGAGGGACTAACACCTTCACTTTCAATTTGAATATAAACTCACCTATTTTCCTCCAAATTTCATGCATTCCACACTAAGCCATACCTAATTATAATATGGCAGAGTAAACATTAAGTATCAACCTTGAATAGTAAATGATGCCAGAACAATGGCCAACATCAGAAAGGAACAACTGAACATTAAATCCAGGATTACATTATTTAGAAATACTAAAGAGAAAATGGCAAATTATCTTTCTTAAATGATATTTTCTCTAAATCACTGCCATATACATGGTGAAGCTCTGGCTACTTAGGTCTTTTCCCAAGTAGAGCTCTTGAATTTGAAGGAATCAGTTCCCCCTGAATCTTGAGCTTTATCACAATCACCTGGAGGGCTTGTTACCCCAAGATCTTGGGTCCAATACCCACAGTGTCTGCTTCAGTGGGTTTGGGAAGAGCACAGTAACTTACATTGCTAATAATTCTCAGGAGGTTCTGGTGCTGTTATTATGGGACTATATATTGAGAACCATTGTTCCTGGGGGGAAAAAAAAAAGAATGAATCTTGAGTCATATTATGCAAATTTGGGAATCTCCTTTGTTTCTGTATGTATTTTCATTAATAAAATAATATTAACTATTGTAAAGAGAAATGGTAAGGAATGAAGATATATAGGCACAGACTTTGGCACTGAGAAGGCACAGTACAAAACGGCAGGTATTTTAATCTTTATTTCTTGTCTTTTCTTTGTTTGAAATCTGAAAAGTCTTCAATAGGTGGAAGACACCAGGTCACTAAAGTTCAGTGGTCTATAAGCCTGGGTGACATGACAATCTCCTGAAGAGTTTTAAAATTCCAATGTTTGGGCTATATGCCAAAACAATTAAATCAAGATTTCTGCAGGATAGAACTTAACCATCAATAATGTTTAAAACTCTCCAGGTGATTCTGATGTGCAGCCAAGATTGATAATCACTGTTTTAGTTTCACAAACACTTGACCGTTTACTATGTGCCATTTACTTCAGAAAACTCTATAGGCATTAAAATAAATGAAGCAAAATTCTTGACTTTAAGGGTCTTATAGTTTAGTCAAGGGCACATACACATAATGGATGTGTTCAATGCAAAGACAGAAATATTGAGATGTAAGTATATACCAGATGCCATAAAGGCATAGAGAAGTGCAACTGACCCTTGCTCAGCACTTTAAGGAAAAGTTTACTTGAGTTTCTGGCTTATTAATTCATAAATTATGTTTCTATTCATTCTTTTTTTTCTCAAGTAACAGTGTGTCAAGCATTGTGTTAGACACAATTATGATTCTCAGTCGCTCAGTCGTGTCTGACCCTTTGCGACACCATAGACTGTAGCCGCCTGCCAGGCTCCCCTGTCCATGGGATTTCCCAGGCAAGAACACTGGAGCGGGTTGCCATTTCCTTCTCCAGGGGATCTTCCTGACCCAGGGATCAAACCCGAGTTTTCCACATTGAAGGCACATTCTTTACCACTGAGCCACCTGGGAAACCCCTTAGACACAATTATAATTGTGATAAAATCTACAAAGGAGAGGAAGAGTACCATGAAAACTAAGATTATGGCATCTGGTCCCATCACTTCATGGCAAAAAGATGGGGAAACAATGGAAACAGTGACAGACTTTATTTTGGGGAGGCTCCAAAGTCACTGCAGATGGTGACTGCAGCCATGAAATTAAAAGACACTTGCTCCTTGAAAGAAAAGTTATGACCAACCTAGACAGCGTGTTAAAAAGCAGAGCCATGTTTTGCCAACAAAGGTCCATCTAGTCAAAGCTATGGTTTTTCCAGCAGTCATGTATGGATGTGAGAGTTGGACTATGAAGAAAGCTGAGCACCAAAGAATTGATGCTTTTGAACTGTGGTGTTGGAGAAGACTCTTGAGAGCCCCTTGGGCAGCAGGGAGATCCAACCAGTCCAACCTAACAGAAATCATTCCTGAATATTCATTGGAAGGACTGATGCTGAAGCTGAAACTCCAATACTTCGGCCACTTGATGCAAAGAACTGACTCATTTGAAAAGATCCTAATGCTGGGAACGATTGAAGGTGGGGGGAGAAGGGGATGACAGAGGATGAGATGGTTTGATGGCATCACCTACTCAGTGGACATGAGTTTGAGTAAGCTCTGGAAGTTGGTGATGGACAGGGAAGCCTGGCCTGCTGCAGTCCATGGGGCTGTAAAGAGCCGGACACGACTGAGCAACTGAACTGAACTGAACTGACCAAATCAGAGAAGTTCTGGAACAGCCTGTTTAAGGCACACATGCTTGAGTGGGAATCTAAAGAATAAGTAAAAATTATAAATATGAAGAAAAGGAACAAGAACTTGTTCCAGGCAGAAGAGTAGTGAAAGCTCCATGATTGGAGGGAGCATGGTGATTTGAGAACTAAAGGAAATCCAGAAGTGTTGAGAGCAAGGGTTAGGGGGTGGGTAGTTTGTGGAAGATGAGGTTAAAACAGCAGGCAGGACCTTGTGGACTGTGTTATGACTTCTTTATCCCAAAAACTTTGCTGCTGCTGCTGCTGCTAAGTTGCTTCAGTCGTGTCTGACTCTGTGCGACCCCATAGATGGCAGCCCACCAGGCTCCGCCGTCCCTGGGATTCTCCAGGCAAGAATACTGGAGTGGGTTGCCATTTCCTTCTCCAGTGCATGAAAGGGAAAAGTGAAAGTGAAGTTGCTCAGTCATGTCCAACTCCTAGCCACCCCATGGACTGCAGCCTACCAGGCTCCTCCATCCATGGGATTTTCCAGGCCAGAGTACTGGAGTGGGGTGCCATTGCCTTCTCCGATCCCAAAAGCCTTAGGAAGATTTTAAACAGAAAATGGCAATTAATTTTGTTCTTTTGGTTTTTTTTTAGAATCAGTTTAGCTTGAGTGTAGGAAATCAATTCAAAGGAAGAAAAGACTCCCTGCTTTCATGGCACATAGAATGGGTCAGTCCTTGGTCAGGGCAACTAAGATCCTGCATGCAGCATGGCATGGCCAAAAAATAGGAAAAAAAAAAACCAAAAACAAGAAAGAAAAGTGATTGAAGAAATACCTGCTAACGCTATGACATTCCTTCCAACAAGAGATGGTGTAAGCATATTATTCACCCATTTATTTTAATTGAAATGTATTCCATATATCATTGTGTAAGTCTAACGAGTACACGTTAATTTATATATTGTAATATGACTGCCACTGTAGCAGTAATTAGCACCTCTATCACATTACATAATTACACTTTCTTTTCAGTCCTTGGATAATTTTTAGTCTCTTAGCAAGTTTGATAATTATCATATAATATTAAAGTCTATATGTACATTATAATCTCTAGGGTTTACTTACTACTCCTTGTAAGGTTATCTCCTAAAATAACATCTTTCTTGCTCCCCCATATGCCATTCCCTGGTAAATATCATTGTATTTTGTTTTTACAAGGTAGCATTATTTAAATTCTACATTTAAGTGATACCATTTGTCTTTCTCTATTTGTCTTTCAGTATTTGTCTTTCTCTCCATGCTCTTCATTCTTCCGTACCCCATCCTTCAGACAAGGACACAGATGTGAGAAACCAGGCAGGAAAACTCTTGCTGAGTTACTGTAGAGTAATCAGTGTTCATAAAGATTGCCATGAGCCAAGGAGAAAAGCATTTAGTGAGTTCTCTTTCTTTGATCTAATAACACAGAAAATATACCATTTATCTCAACTACTGATGCATTCCAGAAATAGCACCAGATAAACTCAATAATCTGGATATATGAGATGAGATTTATTTTAGCTTTATTTTCCCTTTTATCATGCAAGTTTAATATCTTCTTTTTCAAAAAAAAAAGAAAAAAATGTCAAAGATTATCTGATTCCATGCCCCTTTCTCCAGAATTTCAGGAATATTTTCTAAAGATTTATAAGTTTGATTTGCTTTGGAGTCGGTTTATATGTAAATAGGGTCACTAACTGTGATGTCTACAGGGGTCAGATAGTACCTGCAAGTTGTGACAAGCAATCTGGGAAAGAAAAAAATCAAACAATCTGAAAGATCCCCTGCCATCACTCCAGCAGGGGCACTGAGGCTTAAGCTCTACCATCACCAGCAGACTTCTCCTTTGGAAAGGGGCAAAGGGAATAACTATCACCCTTACACTCTAAAGGATCATAAGATCACCCCAATGTGCCTGTGCAGAGGGCAATCTTCTCAAAAAATCAGTCTCTACTTCCCCATACTAAGACTCATCATCCTCTTTTCCCCATTTATCTACCTCTTTTTCCAATAAACTGGTGTAATATGTACCTTAGAGCCTCTACCACACTGTAAAATTCTTACAGCCAAACAGCATTTATCTTTATGTGCCTACAGATTACTACAGAAAATGAGAACAGAACATTCTCAAATTTTATGGTGCAGAATAATGACCTAGGAACCATGTTACATGCCCAAACCATGAGAAACATTCATCTGGTCAGAAAAATAAAAGCAACTTCTTACTTTGTTGAAATTATCTTTTGATATTGTGGAAGACAAATAATGGGTTGGCTCAAAAGTTTGTTTGAGTTTTTCCGTAAGATGTTAGGAGAAACCCAAACAAACTTCTTGGCCAAGCCAATAATGATGGAACTAGTATTCATATTATCATATTTGAGTTAATTAATAGTCATGAATCTCAAAATAAAAGATTTAGCCCAAGTTCAATAAAAATTGACATTGATACAAAAATGAATATTATTTTGGCTTCTTTGCGAAGACTAAAAAATTATTGGTTTAAATTTACATGATTTATTTACTATGCAACTCTTGATACAGATTCTTAAAAACACGTCCATAACCCTATATTATTAATCATAGTTGCTTTGTGACTATGGATAATTATAGTCTGTTAAAATAGTACAAGTCAACATGAAAAACAGTCTAAGAAAGAATCATACTCTTCATAGCTTAGATGCCAACTTAAGCTCTGAATAAAGAATTTCAAAGTCAGTAACCTAGTGATTCAACGGATGACACACAGAAGATCTCAGTTGTTGACAGAAAATACTTTCTAAATTTGGCCTACACTCAATTATTGACACGTGACTCCAACTGAGGATATCAGTAGAGAAGGAAAACTAAATTAGCTCTCCCGATTAAGACCCCCTGACTCCAAAACAACAATGCTACATCCTGTACATACAGTGACTTGCTCACAAAATCCTGGAGGCAGGATTATCAACATGTGAGGTTTTTCTCTACACCAGGAAGTTTTTCAGGATAGTAAATTTGAGAAGAATTAAACAGCAAAGATATTACTTTGCCAACAAAGGTCCATCTAGTCAGAGATATGGTTTTTCCAGTAGTCATGTATGGATGTGAGAGTTGGACTATAAAGAAAGCTGAGTGCCAAAGAATTGATGCTTTTGAACTGTGGTGCTGGAGAAGACTCTTGAGAGTCCCTTCGACTGCAAGGAGATCCAACCAGTCTTTTCTAAACAACATCAGTCCTGAATATTCTTTGGAAGGACTGATGCTGAACCTGAAACTCCAACAATTTGGCCACATGATGCGAAGAACTGACTCATTTGAAAAGACCTTGATGCTGGGAAAGATTGAAGGCAGGAGGAGAAGGGGATGACAGAGGATGAGATGGTTGGAGGGTATCACTGACTCAATGGACATGAGTTTGAATAAACTCCGGGAGTTGGTGATGGACAGGGAAGCCTGGTGTGCTGCAATCCATGGGGTCACAAAGAGTCAGACACAACTGAGTGACCGAACTGAACTGAGAAATATTCATATTTTCCCCTTCTTCTGTATTATCATGGGAAAACTGAAGACATGTGTGGCACTCATGCCAGTTTATTGTGTTGGGTGTTTTTCTCATAATACATTGAAAATGTCTCTGTGGAGTTTTCCGTTTGGGGAAGATTGGTTTTGATTACATCCACTCATAAGAAAGATAGGTCTTTCCATTACTAATATCATTAGAAGGAGAGGTTTTTGACCACTTGTCACCATAAACAGTTGCAAGTAAAACAGAATGAATGTTTACACACAACATGTATACAAATAGAAAAAATATAATTACATATTTAACATATTGGTGAGCACTTCTCTAAGCCTACAAAAAAAGTCAACATAACAAAGTGAAAAATGGGATCATTAAATTCAAGATTTCTTCAAGTCAAAAAATAATTAAAGCCAAAAAATTGGTGATATATTTAAGTAAATGGTAATAAAATTAATAATTGAATTATACACACAGATGTTTAAACAGTACTAAGACTACCAAAGATAAATAAATGGAGTAAATAAATATGTTATTCCCAATAAAACTAAAGAAAAAAACCCTGAGAATAGTTAAATTGTTATTTAAATACATTCTAAAATATATGTGTATATTTATCGTGTTTATATGGATACAAATATATGAATATATATTGAATATACTTACTTTTATATATGATTATATAAATATACTCAAGAGACTACAGTTGCAAGAAAAATGCCTAGGGAGATGGATTTGCTTGACTAAAATACTACACCGTAATGGATGAAATTTGGGGGGCTTGAGTATACTTCATGTGTAGTGTAGGGTAAAGGAGTTAGAGAAGGCGAGGTTTGGAAAAAGAATGAGACCAGTACTTTACAGGGGCAGATCACCTTTATTGAGGCGAGAAGGGGCAGCAGTCAGATTAGTGAGCTGCTGCACTAACCCAAGAAAAGAGTAAGTATATATAGGCATATATGTGGAAATCTACTGTCTTAAGGGGGCCTGTTCTTCTCCAAGGTTGTTCAGAGTAGTTATCTCTTAAATGGCTGGGGCAAGGAATTCTGGTGATCGGCCAGAGGCTGAACTGGATGGGAGCTGGGTGTAGTCAAATTTAATGTCCATTTTTTTCTTTGGGAGAGAGAGTTTTTTGTTTTGCATAGAATGGTGGGGAGGACCTGGAGGGGAGTTTTAACTCCAGGCTATCTTGAGCTATGTAGCCTTCTTTCATGTAGGATGAATATGAGATATTTGGGGACTATGTTAGCCAGCCTCTAAGTTGGTCTCCCCAAGTCCTCACCATCTGGTAGTCCTCTCCAGCACTGAATTAGACCAGACTCATGTGACAAAAAAAAAAAAAAAAAAGTGAAAGTAACAGATATTTCTTTATCTTCTGCTTACTCACCCTGGGACAATCCCAGTACCAAGTCATGGGGACACTCAAGTTGCACTGAAGTGAGTTTCATGTGGAGAAACCTGAGGCCTCATGCTATCAGCAAGTACCAGTTAACCGAGCTCTACCTTGGCTGTATATCTTCCAGCCTCTGTCAAGCTATCAGATGACTGCAGCCCCAGCTGATATCTGATTGCAACATCATTAAAGCAAGAACCATCCACCTAAGCCAATCCCCAGTTCCTTATACACACAAACTGTGAAAAAAGTTTTTTTTTTCCCCAAAATCACTAAGTTTCATGTAACTTATTGCACAGTAAAATAAAACTAATACAGATGGTGTGTATGTATGTGTGATGTGTGTGTGTATGTGTGGGTGTAAATGCATCCAATTAGTAGTTAGGCTGTATATAATCTACGAATTTAATAATTATTCTTTCTTTAAGATAAAGTTCTTTGTTACTAAAGATGGTAATATAGCAGATTATGTGTTGCCTAAGGGCAGTATAAATCACACAACCATTTTGGAAAACATTTTTTCAATATATAACAAGACGATTAAATATTTTATATCTGAACCCCTATTTCAAACAATAAAAAGTAATTTGAAATATATCAACCAATAAAAAATAATTATTTGAAATATATCAACCACTTAAATATTAGGAATAAAATTATAAAACTCTCAGAAGAAATCCTAAGGTTAAAATTTCATGACTTTGAATTTGGCAATGTATTCTTAGATATAGAAACAAAAAGCATCTGTAATAAGAGAAAAAATAGATAAATCATACTTCATCAGAATTTTTAAAATGTGTGCACCAAAAGACATTATCAAAAAAGTGAAAAGACAATATACTGAGTGGAAGAAAATATTTGCAAGCCTTATGTTTGATAATGGTCTGCTATCTAGAATATCTAAACAACTTTCAAACTCAACTACAATGAGAAAAGAAAAAAAAGGTAACAGACACGAATAGACATTTCTCCAAAGAAGAAACCACAAAAGGCACACAAGCATATTAAAACACACTTAACATCATTGGTCTAATTATGGAGGTTTACACCTAAACCAGAATGAGATACCAATTAAGATAGCTATAATAAGAAGAATGGAAAATAACAATAACTGGTGAGGATTCAGACAAACTGGTACATTTACACATTGCCAGTATGAATGTAAAATGGTGCAGCAATTTTACAAAGTTGTTTAGTGGTTTCTCAAAAAGATAAACAGAATTATCATATTACCTAGTGATTCTACACCTCAATATATTTACCTCCAAAGTTAAACATATGTAATCAAAACAATTCTTGTGCACAAATGTTCACAGAATCACTATTTATAAAGGTCAAAAGGTGGGGGAAAAAAGCCAAATAACCTTCCATGGATGAATGGATAAAGAACCATGGTACATACATATAATGAAATAGTATTCAACCATAAAAAAGAATGATGTATTAACATATATTATAATTCAGATAAACCTAAAAAAAAAAAAGGTGGAAGAAACAAGATGAAAGGTCATATACTCCATGATTCTATTCGTGCAAAATATCCAAAATAAGTGAATTCATAGGTAGAAATCAGATTAGTGATTATCAGAGTGTAGGGTAGGAAGAATGAGGAATTACTGATTAATGGGAACAGGATTTTCTTTTGGGATGATTAAAATGTTTTGGAACCAAATAGAGAGTGTTTGAACAGTATTGTGAATGTATTAAATACCATTGAATTGTACATTTTAATATAATTAATTTTGTTAACCATTGTGAATTTCAGTTCGGTTAAAATTTTGTTATATCTTTTCATTCATAAACTCCTTTTATAAAAATGGATCCCATAAAATATTAATTCAAGAAAAGGGGGATACACTCAAAAACAGTTTCAAAACTTCCTAAAACAATGCTTTATATATGATAATTCCTGTTTCTCTACTTTTTTATATGTAGGGAGATAAAAGGAATAAAACACACCAAAATAATTTGAGTGGATGTGTTTGAGTTGGTTGGACTTTATACGAATTTTTCCCGTTTTTGTTAATGGGCATTATTTGTATGTGCACACACACTGACAGACACACCAGGTAATCACAACATTTAATTTCTTTAAAACCAATGATCCCAAATTGCCGTCTGAAGGTACACCATGGTTTCTATTAAATTGTCTTTAATTTGGATTCAACAAAATTTATAGGTTTATTTATTTATTTTTTTCCTCACCAAATTGTCAATCCTGGGCTAGTCTGAATTGACTGTTATACCTCAAAGACTTAATGTTGCTTCCAAGAAGCCTCATGTAGTCTGCCCACCTGGAATGTTTTTCTATTCATCCTTATCTATTTGACTCTCAGAGCTCCACCCATGCTTCTCTGTCTATCATGATTATCTTGAATGGAATTTTTTCTGTTGTTTAATATCACCATGGCTATAACACATCCTTCAACGCTCTATGTGGATATAAGTATTTGAGTGGTATCACCTCTAACTGACTGTATGTTTCTTAAAGGAGAAGTTTCAATCTTATGTGTGCCTATAGGTGCACATACCACACCCTGCAGAATGTCTAGCCCAGGAGTTTGTACTTAATAGATGATGAATAAATAAGAATATATGAATGAAGTATAGAAGATTATGAAATTTCATTTGATCATTTTTTACTTAAAATAATAGCTTCCTCTCACTTCCAAAGACTATGTCAATAAAATATCTTCATTCTTTCTGAAATTAAGCAAAAAAAGAGGGGGGGTTTAAGATTGATCTATAGGTATATTTTTGGTGTTAATTATATATTTACATAATTCTGATATATTTTCCCCCGGTATCCAAAGTCAACCTAATATTGCATATTACATTGCAGAGTAGCAAAATGTAACCCAGTTGATACACAGTTTAAGAAAATTTTCCTAGCTATAGATATGAAAGATTTTCTGCTATGTATTTTCTATACGTTTTATAGATTACAATTTTACATTTAAATCTATAATACATTTTGAGATTTTACATAATGTGAAACTTAAGTCAGTGTATTTATGGGTTTTTTGCTTGTTTGATTTGCCCATGGATGCCTAATTGCTTCAGGACCACTTGTTGAAAGTACTATCTTTCTGCCATTGAATTGCTTTTGCACTTCTGTCAAAAATCAGTTAGGCAGATTTGGATGTGTCTGTTTTTGAGTTCTATTTTCTGTTTCATTGATCTGTGTGTTTATCCTTCTGTTAGATCTATATGTCTTAATTATGGTAGATACTGAAAGCTGATTTTTTTTAAAGTTATCATTTTAATATAGCTGTCATTTAAATTAAAACTCTTTAGATAAATATTATTTCATAAACTTGGGGACATTGTAATATTTTTGCTTCTGAAACTTAAACACTATTTCTACATGGTTTTCAAAATCTCAATGAATAGAGAGAACACAGAACAAAGGTGAAGGAAAAGGGTCAAATTTTATAACAGGAAAAAATGTCTTTGATTACAATCTCCTTGCACACTCCTTTTGTAGTGTAAATTAATTATTTTAAATAAGAAACATAAACTTGTCTAAAAATATAGCACATGTATATTTCAAAAGACTAAAACCATAAAGGAGAGGGTTCTTTGAACTGTAAAATGTCATGTGCTTACACAAGGAAGTGTTTACTGGCTAGATTGCTCTCTCCACGTTTGAGTCTGCCTCTTCTCCTCCTGGTTGCCTCTATCTCCCTCCTCCCTCTTCACCTCTCCATGTAACTCGGTGAACCTCTCTGAGTATCCCTCACTGTAGAGAATCTTTTCACCATTAACCTAGAAGTTTTATTATCAGTGCTGTATGGATGGAGAAGTCTTGAGGCTACTGCAAGAATAAGTCTGAAAACCAGAGGCAGGAGGCTTAAGCCCCAAACCTGAGAACACCAG
This sequence comes from Giraffa tippelskirchi, assembly GCF_054371585.1. NCBI lineage: Eukaryota > Metazoa > Chordata > Mammalia > Artiodactyla > Giraffidae > Giraffa > Giraffa tippelskirchi. The sequence goes on along the minus strand of NC_137277.1, from coordinate 127,593,892 downwards.
GGAACTCCTGACTCCAGGAAACATTAATTAACAAGAGATCATCCAAAAGCCTCCATACCTACACTGAAACCAAGCTCCTCCCAAGAGCCAATAAGTTCCAGAGCAAGACATACCACGCAAATTCTCCAGCAACACAGGAACATAGCCCTTGAGCATCAATATACAGGCTGCCCAATGTCACACCAAACCCATAGACATCTCAAATCTCACTATTGGACACTCCATTGCACTCCAGAGAGAAGAAATCCAGCTCCACCCACTAGAACACCAATGCAAGCTTCCCTAACCAGGAAACCTTGACAAGCCAATCGTCCAACCCCACCCACAGGGAGGAACCTCCACAATAAAGAGGAACCACAAACTACCAGAATACAGAAAGGCCACCCCCAACACAGCAATCTAAACAAGATGAAAAGGCAGAGAAATACTCAGCAAGTAAAGGAAAATGATAAATGCCCATCAAATTAAACAAAAGAGGAGGAGATAGGGAATCAACCTGAAAAAGAATGTAGAATAATGACAGTAAAAATGATCTAAAATCTTGAAAAAAAAATGGAGTTAAATATAAATAGCCTGGAGACAAGGATTGAGAAGATGCAAGAAATCTTTAACAAGGAAATAGAAGAAATAAAAAAGAGTCAATATATAATGAATAATGCAATAAATGAGATAAAAACACTCTAGAGGGAACCAACAGTAGACTAACAGAGGCAGAAGATAGGATAAGTGAGGTAGAAGATAGAATGGTGGAAATAAATAAAGCCGAGAGGAAAAAAGAAAAAAGAATTAAAAGAAATGAGGACAACCTCAGGGACCTCTGGGTCAATATGAAATGCCCCAACATTCGAATCATAGGAGTCCCAGAAGAAGAAGACAAAAGGAAAGGCCATGAAAAAATACTCGAGGAGATAATAGTTGAAAATTTCCCTAAAATGGGGAAGGAAATAGTCACACAAGTCCAAGAAACCCAGAGAGTCCCAAACAGGATAAACCCAAGGTGAAACACCCAAGACACATATTAATCAAATTAACAAAGATCAAACACAAAGAACAAATATTAAAAGCATCAAGGGAAAAACAATAAATAACACACAAGGGGATTCCCATAAGGATAACAGCTGATCTTTCAATAGAAACTCTTCGGGTCAGAAGGGAATTGCAGGATATATTTAAAGTAATGAAAGAGAATAACCTACAACCCAGATTACTGTACCCAGCAAGGATCTCATTCAGATATGAAGGAGAATTCAAAAGCTTTACAGACAAGAAAAAGCTGAGAGAATTCAGCACCACCAAACCAATTCTTCAATAAATGCTAAAAGATCTTCTCTAGACAGGAAACACAGGGTGTATAAACACGAACTCAAAATAACAAAGTAAATGGCAACAGGACCATACTTATCAATAATTACCTTAAATGTAAATGGGTTGAATGCCCCAACCAAAAGACAAAGACTGGCTGAATGGATACAAAAACAAGACCCCTATATATGCTGTCTACAAGAGACCCACCTCAAAACAAGGAACACATACAGACTGAAAGTGAAGGGCTGGAAAAAATATTTCACATAAACGGAGACCAAAAGAAAGCAGGAGTCACAATCCTCATTTAAGATAAAATAGACTTTAAAATAAAGGCTGTGAAAAGGGACAAAGAAGGACACTACATAATGATCAAAGGTTCAATCCAAGAAGAAGATATAACAATTATAAATATATATGCACCCAACATAGGAGCACCACAATATGTAAGGCAAATGCTAAGAAATATGAAAGGGGAAATTAACAATAACACAATAATAGTGGAAGACTTTAATACCCCATTCACACCTATGGATAGATCAACTGAACAGAAAATTAACAAGGAAACACAAACTTTAAATGATACAATAGACCAGCTAGATTTAATTGATATCTACAGGGCAATTCACCCCAAAACATTCAATTTCACCTTTTTCTCAAGTGCACATGGAACTTTCTCCAGGATAGATCATATCCTGGGCCATAAATCTAGCCTTGGTAAATTAAAAAACATTGAAATCATTCCAATCATCTCTGACCACAATGCAGTAAGATTAGATCTCAATTACAGGAAAAAACTATTAGAAATTCCAACATATGGAGGCTAAACAACACACTTCTGAATAACCAACAAATTACAGAAGAAATCATAAAAGAAATCAAAATATGCATAGAAACGAGTGAAAATGAAAACACAACAACCCAAAACCTATGGGACACTGTAAAATAAGTGCTAAGGGTAAGGTCCATAGCAATACAGACGTACGTCAAGAAACAAGAAAAAAATCAAATAAATAACCTAACTCTACATTTATAGCAACTAGAGAAGGAAGAAATGAAGAACCCCAGGGTTAGTAGAAGGAAAGAAATCTTAAAAATTAGGGCAGAAATAAATGAAAAAGAAACAAAAGAGACCATAGCAAAAATCAACAAAACTAAAAGCTGGTTTTTCGAGAAGATAAACAAAATTGACAAACCATTAGCCAGACTCATCAAGAAACAAAGGGAGAAGAATCAGATCAACAAAATTAGAAATTAAAATGGAGAGATTACAAAGACTACACAGAAATACAAAAGATCATAAGAGACTACTACCAACAGCTATATGCCAATAAAATGGACAACTTGGAAGAAATGGAAAAATTCTTAGAAAAGTATAACTTTCCAAAACTGAACCAAGAAGAAATAGAAGATCTTAACAGACCCATCACAAGCATGGAAATCGAAACTGTAATCAGAAATCTTCCAGCAAACAAAAGCCCAGATGGCTTCACAGCTGAATTCTACCAAAAAATTAGAGAAGAGCAAACACCGATCGTACTCAAACTTTTTCAAAAAATTGCAGAAGGTAAGCTTCCAAACTCATTCTATGAGGCCACCATCACCCTAATTCCAAAACCAGACAAACATGCCACAAATAAAGAAAACTACAGGCCAATAACACTGATGAACATAGATGCAAAAATCCTTAATAAAATTCTAGCAGAAAGAATCCAACAACATATTAAAAAGATCATACATCATGACCAAGTGGGCTTTATCCCAGGGATGCAGGGATTCTTTAATATCCACAAATCAATCAATGTAATACACCACATTAACTAATTGAAAAATCAAAACCATATGAATATTTCAACAGATGCAGAGAAACCCTTTGGCAAAATTCAACATCCATTTATGATAAAAACCCTCCAAAAAGCAGGAATAGAAGGAACATATCTCAACATAATAAAAGATATATATGACAAACCCACAGCAAACATTATCCTAAATGGTGAAAAACTGAAAGCATTTTCCCTAAAGTCAGGAACAAGACAAGGGTGCCCACTCTCACCACTACTATTCAACATACTTTTGGAAGTTTTGGCCACAGCAATAAGAGCAGAAAAAGAAATAAAAAGAATCCAGATTGGAAAAGAATAAGTAAAACTCTCACTGTTTGCAGATGACATGATCCTCTACATAGAAAACCCTAAAGACTCCACCAGAAAATTACTAGAGCTAATAAATGAACACAGTAAAGTTGCAGGATATAAAATTAACACACAGAAATCCCTTGCATTCCTATACACTAACAACGAGAAAACAGAAAGAGAAATTAAGGAAACAATTACATTCACCATTGCAACAAAAAGAATAAAATACTTAGGAATTTATCTACCTAAGAAACAAAGAGACCTATATATAGAAAACTATAAAACACTGGTGAAAGAAATCAAAGAGGACACAAATAGATGGAGAAATATACTGTGTTCATGGATTGGAAGAATCAATATAGTGAAAATGAGTATACTACCCAAAGCAATCTATAGATTCAATGCAATCCCTATCAAGCTACCAAAGGCATTCTTCAGAGAACTAGAACAAATAATTTCACAATTTGTATGGAAATTCAAAAAACCTCGAATAGCCAAAGCAATCTTGAGAAAGAAGAATGGAACTGGAAGAATCAACCTGCCTGACTTCAGGCTCTTACAAAGCCACAGTCATCAAGACAATATGGTACTGGCACAAGGACAGAAATATAGATCAATGGAACAAAATAGAAAGCCCAGAAATAAATCCATGCACCTATGGATACTTTATCTTCGACAAAGGAGGCAAGAACATACAATGGAGAAAAGACAATCTCTTTAACAAGTGGTGCTGGGAAAACTGGTCAACCACTTGGAAAAGAATGAAACTGGAACACTTTCTAACACCATACACAAAAATAAACTCAAAATGGATTAAAGATCTAAACGTAAGACCAGAAACTATAAAACTCCTAGAGGAAAACATAGGCAAAACACTCTCTGACATAAACCACAGCAGGATCCTCTATGACCCACCTCCCAGAATATTGGACATAAAAGCAAAAATAAACAAATGGGACCTAATTAAAATTAAAAGCTTTTGCACAACAAAGGAAACTATAAGCAAGGTGAAAAGACAGCTGTCAGAATGGCAGAAAATAATAGCAAACAAAGCAACGGACAAAGAATTAATCTCAAAAATATATAAGCAACTCCTGCAGCTCAATTCCAGAAAAATTAATGACCCAATCAAAAAATGGGCCAAAGAACTAAACAGACATTTCTCCAAAGAAGATATACAGACGTCTAACAAACACATGAAAAGATGCTCAACATCACTCATTATTAGAGAAATACAAATCAAAACCACAATGAGGTACCATTTCACACCTGCTATCCAAAAGTCTACAAGCAATAAATGCTGGAGAGGGTGTGGAGAAAAGGGAACCCTCTTACACTGTTGGTGGGAATGCAAACTAGTACAGCCACTATGGAGAACAGTGTGGAGATTCCTTAAAAAACTGGGAATAGAACTGCCATGCGACCCAGCAATCCCACTGCTGGGCATACACACCGAGGAAACCAGAATTGAAAGAGACACGTGTACACCAATGTTCATTGCAGCACTGTTTATAATAGCCAGGATATGGAAGCAACGTAGATGTCCATCATCAGATGAATGGATAAGGAAGCTGTGGTACATATACACATTGGAATATTACTCAGCCATTAAAATAATGCATTTGAATCAGTTCTATTGAGATGGATGAAACTGGAGCCCACTATACAGAGTGAAGTAAGCCAGAAAGAAAAACACCAATACAGTGTACTAATGCATATATATGGAATTTGAAAGATGGTAATGATAACCCTATATGCGAGACAGAATAAGAGACACAGATGCATAGAACAGTCTTATGGACTCTGTGGGAGAACGTGAGGGTGGGACAATCTGAGAGAATAGCACTGAAACATGTATATTATCATATGTGAAACAGAACATCATTCCAGGTTCGATGCATGAGACAAATGCTCAGGGCTGGGGCAATTGGATGACCCAGAGGGATGGGATGGGGAGGAAGGTGGGAAGGGGGTTCAGGATGGGGAACACATGTAAACCCATGGCTGAGTTATGTCAATGTACGGCGAAAACCACTACAATATTGTAAAGTAATTATCCCCCAACTAAAATTAATTAATTAATTAAAAAAAAATGTCATGTGCTCAAAGGCTTTCAATGCATTATATGAGGCTTTCTGCTTTAAGTCTATAACTTTTTATTATCTGCCTTAAACCACACAAAACTTCCTTGAGTAATTTCCAATCATTTATTTTCTGAAGAAACTAATCTGCTGAACTGTCTTCTCAACATTTACTTTGCTTTTTAACAGTGCGTATTATATCTAAGTACAAGATACTTCACAACCATGCAAATTACTCTAATTGTGCTATAGAGCTGACATGGGATAATGAAATGCTAATTGCAATTAAAATATTTTATTTATTCAGAATTGATTCTTTGCCTTATCCCACTTTCAGAATTTGCTACAACTGCAGGGTTATGCTCAACCACCACCAAAAAATCCATTGACCATAAACTGAATTAATGTTTTCACCAGTCTCCTCCAACAATACATACTGCAGCTCAGGGAACAGCTATTAGGAAATTCCTTAATCCACATATACATATGACAATTAAGTAGATGTTAAGGCTTATGTGGGAATATCAAAAGCCTCCATTTTTTGGATTTGCTGAGTTCTGCCACACTCCCCACTAAAAGGGATGGCTTTGTACCTAGCCAGTACCTTGCAGATTGCTCCAGTAATTTATTAGCTAGGTATGAAAGAAAGGACAGTATCACCAAAATTCTCTTTTGCAATCTTAGTTATCAATAATCACCAGTAGCTATTGGATATGCCAAATTTTCTCTAGTTGAGTACATGACAAGGAAAACTATGAACTGTTACTTGAGTGCACCACAAATAAAACATTTTTGCAAAGAAGTTCATTCCTTTACCTGTTTGACATCATATGCCAGAAGAACATATTTTAAATCTGGTGAAACTGAATGTCTTGATGCTTTGAAGGTTACCTGAAAGTAAAAAGAAACAATTATTTAAAATGCTTAATAACAAAAATATTAATAAGCATTTAGATATATAAATATTAAAAATATCTCCATTATCCTCATAATACTGTAAAATAAACATTCTCATTCAGACTTTAAGTCTAAACAGTTATGCACACAGATGGACATAAAAACTTGGAAGAGCCTATATTAGACATTTCATTAAGAAAAATATTTGCCCCATATGTCCCTTCATTTTACCATTGAATGATATGATATTGAAAAGAACTGAAAATAAGGTGAAGGATAAATACATTGAGAGTAGGGAAATTGTTTTATTTGAGATAAAGTTCAAAGGTAGATTTGTAACTTCAAACCTAGAGAAGGCAAGGAAATTGAGTTGACGCATCAAAAGCCTACAAAATACAAACAAAAAAATAAACTATATATGGATTTTAAGCAAACTAATTTTTAATGGTTTTTGCAGAGAAATACATGCATAAATAATTGTATACAGGGCAGTTTCCACAACACTTCTCCAAGAAAAAACAAAAAAGGATGAAGTCAAAGTTTTAGTACTTATAAATTTTCAAACATATTGGAAAGGATAGGAAACTCAGACTAACCAATATTTGGCAAACTGTCTGTGGTATAATAGAAATATATATTTGGTCTTTTTCCCTGGCTCCTGACACAGAGCTTCTGAAATGCTTGGGGGACTTCCCTGGTAGTCCAGTAGTTGATACTCCAGGTTTCCTCTGCAGTGGGCATGGGTTCGATCTGTTTGGAAAACTAAGAACTCATATACCCTGCAGCACCACCAAATAAATACGTAATTGAAATCTCTTAAAACAATAAAATCCTTGGAATTTCTTGAGTGATAGAAGGGTCTTTTGTTATTGATAATGAGCCCACTTTGACCATATATGATAAAAGTTAATGAGATGACTCCAGAAGTAGAAGTGAGAGGAGAGTGACTAGATAGCTTCTGGATGGGGGCTGGTCACCAGAAGAACCAACCACCTGATTAGAGGGGTAGCACTTTGAACCCTACTTGGAGGTCAGGGAGGGTGGTGGCACTGGAGATGAAGTTTAATCACGTTGCCAGCAATTTAACCAACCAGTCCTAGCTAACAAAATCTCAGTGAAAGCCTCTGAATGATGAGATTTGTAGAAGCTTCCTTGATGATAAATATATCCCTGTAGCAGGAGAGGGCACGTCTCAACTCTGAGACAGAGACTGTGCTTAGGACCCTTCTTCATTTACCCTGTTTACCTCTTCATTTGGCTTTTCATTTGTACCCTTTATAATAAACCAGTAATCATAACTATAGCTCTTTCTGTATCATTCTATCAAATTATCAAATTGTGGGCAGTCACTGTGTCTTTAACCTGTGGGTTTTTCACTAACCCCAGGTAATTAGTATCCGAAAGAATTGAATTGTAAGTCTGTGCTGTGCTTAGCCGCTCAGTGGTGTCTGACTCTGCAACACTTTGGACTGTAGCCTGCCAGGCTCCCCTGTCCATGGGATTCTCCAGGCAAGAGTACTACAGTGGGTTGCCATTTCCTCCTCCAGGGTATCTTCCTGACCCAGGGATCCAGCCCACATCTCCTTGGTCTCCTGCACTGCAGGCTGATTCTTTAGCTGCTGAGCCATGGGGAAGCACCCTCTTACACACACACACCCAGAGAATTGTTGAAATAACAGTTTTTTTTTTCATTTCTCAGCTAGATATGCAAGAGAATGGAGTGCTCTGGGAGAAAATACTTTTACATGGCAATGTTAATTTAGAAGAGGCATTGCTTATATTCATCCATCTTCTACTGTCCACTTTACAAGAAGGACAGAATAATCATTGGTAATAACTCATCTGAAGAAATTTGCTTTTCATTTTTTTCAAAAAGCCATTTCAATAGTGAAAATAACAAACTACAATCACAACAGCGGAGCTATCATCACAATTAGTAGAGCTATCATGTATCATATTATAAGCACTTTCACTCTGTAGTTCTCAACACTCCTCCCATGACAAAGCTGTAAGGTAAGTATCCTCATTCTAATTTTTTCACTAACTTAGTGTATATAGAAATGATGGGTATTAGCCTGTATGGAATTCAGAGTCACATAGAGAACACAAGGTCCTCTCTCTCACATGAATGCAGTATTAGGAGGCGCATTGTTACACAGATGAGGAGGTTCATTGTTATTTAAAAACTGGTTTAAAGGGCAATAGTCATCATTCCAGGCCAATGGGAATAAGACAACTCTAGTAATAACAATTCTTAAACTTTTGTCAAGGTCACAGAGAAGTATATATCATGAAAGAATGAAGGAGGAACTCCTTTTACAAGCCCTGCACCAACAGGAGGTTCTTTTTGGTTTTCATTCCTTCTTCCTTTCCTTCCTCTCACCCTCCGTCCCTCCCTTCCTTCCCTCCTCCATCCCTCCTTCTCTCCCTTTTTTCCTTCTTTCCTTCCTTCCTCCTTCTTTCCCTTGTTCCTCCTTTCTCTCTCTTTTTTTAGAGAGCTACACTGTCTGAAGTCTGAATTAAAGAAAATCTCACCTCCCTTGTCCCCATCCACTCTCATATAATGTTGCTCACACAAATTAACTTCACACATTCACAAGTGCATCTGAGCCTCTGGTAACAACATTTTAGTATCTTTAACAGTTCCTACAATTATCTAGTCTGGCACTTTATTAATTATCACTATACTGCCCCAAGTTTATGCAGCATACAACCTGGGAAACATTCCAAACACCTTTTCAGAGGCCCAAGCTGTAGAAACTTCTCTAAATTTAGAGAGCTGTGCACAGGTGGTGCTGCAAAGAGACTTGCTGATGATACACATATAAGACAGACATTCTTGCTGCTTAGCCAAGGGATATGGGAATCTCAGGAAAATCCCTCTTAGCATAAGCCATTTATGTTATCATCTGTTGTATCTGGGAGATTAATTCTACCTAGCACACCCCAGAGACCCCTTGGTGTACATTGACCCTAATTACAGACATTAATGTAGTTCCAGTTGACTCTCAATTTGATAAGGCCTCAAATTAGCATTTTGGGAAGTTTATTATTGCCAATAATGCTATTTTGTTACCTATATATTTAATCACTTCATTACTATTGCAATAAAAGGATACAGAAATATTTTCTACATGTGCTTCTTGGTATTATTCAGCAGTGATGCTTACTAATGCATTTTTGGACAAAGAGCATTAAAATCCTTAAACTCTGCCATCTAGGAACATTCAGTTAAAGCCATGCCAGGTGAGAGAAACAGAAAAACAGATATGCAGGTTGTTAACTTAACAAGGAAAACAAGACATCTGATCAAGTTGAGAAACGAATGCATGCTTTCAGGCAGCTTGGGAAGATTCTGTAGTACCTCATTCTGTATACCATTCAACTGTACCAAAACTAACTTACTGAATGTTCAAAATAAGATGAGCACCATGGTAAACACTGAAGGTGCTACAAAGTTGAAAAACAAAGTCATTAGAAATTTTCCCATCTCATACTAGGCAGAATAAGATAAGAACTGTGTTTTTCCATGATAGAACAGGAGTCCAAAATCCAAATGACTTAAAAGACTGGCTGTATAGTGATAGAAAAGGGATGTCTGAGTACACTGAGGCCAAATGGACTAGTGGGCAAATAGTCCCTAGACTAGGTTATCTAAAGGGGCAGTGGCCCCTCGGTTTCAAATAACCATTATCATTTAAGAAATTATATACAGTAGTTCTAATATAATTAACAGTCATGATTTTAAAATTATAGCCCAGTATTCTGAAATACATATGGATACCAGGTTCTACCTACGGGCTGCTAGTTTGCTAAATTCTGGTAAAGCAATAACTGCCATAAGGATAAAGGTGAGGCGGGGGGATGGGGACAATACTGGGAGAGTTACAGAAAAGAATGGTATATACTTCATATACTTGGTGATAAAGTCAGTGAAAACTTCATGATCCAGCATTTTCCAGTTATAGGAAACTGCAGACTACATTCTGAGAGCAACCTTCAAAAATATGCATGAAGCTTTAAAAGAGGTGTGGCCAGACCCATGGATTAGTGCTAATGCTATGCATGTATTATTTTTTTTTTATTAAAGAAATTAAAACTTTATTTAGAATTTATTAAAATGAACTCAGAGCCTTATATTCATTGTTGTTCTTTACCCATTCCATGAGTGTTTTTTTTTTTATAAATTTATTTATTTTACCATCACCCTAATTCCAAAACCAGACAAAGATGTCACAAAAAAGGAAAACTACAGGCCAATATCACTGATGAACATAGATGCAAAAATCCTTAATAAAATTCTAGCAAACAGAATCCAACATCATATTAAAAAGATCATACATCATGACCAACTGGGCTTTATCCCAGGAATGCAAGGTTTTTTTAACATCCGCAAATCAATCAATGTAATACACCACATTAACAAATTGAAAGAAAAAAAAAACATATGGTTATCTCAATAGATGCAGAAAAAGCCTTTGACAAAATTCAGCATGCATTTAGATAAAAACCCTCCAGAAAGCAGGAATAGAAGGAACATATCTCAACATAATAAAAGCTATATATGACAAACCCACAGCTAACATTATCCTCAATGGTGAAAAATTGAAAGCATTTCCCCTAAAGTCAGGAACAAGGCAAGGATGCCCACTTTCACCACTACTATTCAACATAGTTTTGGAAGTTTTGGCCACAGCAATCAGAGCTGAAAAAGAAATAAAAGGAATACAGATAGGAAAAGAAGAAGTAAAACTCTCACTGTTTGCAGATGACATGATCCTCTACATAGAAAACCCTATGCATGTATTATTACCAACATGAACATGGCAGAGTTAATTACTGTTTTCATGAATGGTGAAATTTAAAGCCAAGGAAACAACAAAGTCAGATTTGAATTTAGAATAATTCCTCTGACAATTGGGTGGAAAAGAAAATAAGTTGGTTCTGATGATATCTTGAGGTCAATTAGATCTGGCGAGAGGTTCTCATTGTCATCCAGACGAGCAATGTCAAGAAGTTTAGAAAGAGCCAAGGGCATAGAAAGGAAGGGACATATGTAGGGGAGATGATTGATAAGAACAAAATAATTTAATGACTATATTTGAAAACCAAGAAAAGAAACTGTACAAAACAAATATGGGTTTTCACATTTTTAATCCATGGGTTAACGTTGCTACTGCAACCTGAGTTGGGGAAAAGCAAAAAACAGGCATATTTTGAGGAAAATTTTAGACATATCAATTTTAGATAATGTTGTGGTTATAATCCCTGTGGAAACCTAATAGGGGATGTTTAAGATTTTTGTGCAAAAGCCTGAAATTTAAATGAAATATTTGGGGCTTTATGGAGCATTACATAAAAGGTTACATCCAATGCAAATTAAGTCCCAAATACAAGGAAAAAATTCTCAAACATGTCCTACCATGGGTGTATCAGAAGCAATACCATTATTTTGGGTAATGTTTACTATCACTTTTACTCTTTGAATGTGTTTTCTTTATCATTGTATTATTGTTCAATCTGTCCCACCTGCTGTAACAGTGTCACCTCTCCCCGCTCCTTATTTGAGTTGTATTTCTCTCAAAGATCATTCTAATTCTGTCCCCTTTAAGCTTTTTCTGTCCTTTTCAGCACAAGTGATTCATCTGAGAAACATGTATATAATTATATGTGCAGCCCATCTCATCATTGATCACTGTTTCTGATTGCTCTTCTGGGTTGTTTGGAATCTCAATTTACATCTATTGCCATAGTAATGCCCCTATTAAGAGGCTCCATTGCAATGATTCATTCTTGTCAGAAACATTATAACTGGAGGTAGAAATAGATAATGATGGTATTCCAAGATGTCAGGTATTGAATATCATGGCAAGAAATCATTAAACACAAACTTAAATGTCAGAAGTGCCAGAAAATATAAAATGTGCATTTGTATGACTTAAGGATGAGTAAAGACTGAGCAAGAGGAGAGGAATCAGAGATTGAATTAAAAATAAAACAAAAGTTGGTAAGAAAACTTGGGTACTTTAAAATTGAGAAATATCATATGCATATGAACTGTATAGTTTAGGTGAATATTATTCTAGATCTTGTAACATGCTGGTGATATATATATATATATATATATATATGTATATTTATATATATAATATGCTATGTGTTAACTTGCTTCAGTAGTGTCCGACTTTTTGTGACCCTATAGACTGTAGCCTGCAAGGCTCCTCTGTCCATGGGATTCTCCAGGCAAGAACACTGGAGTGGGGTGCCAGGCCCTCCTCCAGGGGATCTTTCCGACCCAGGGATCAAACCTGTGTCTCTTAACGTCTCTCCTGCATTGACAGGTGGGTTCTTAGACCAACAGTGCCACCTGGGAAGTCCAAATATATGCATAGGCATCTCTATTTAACAACAACAAAAATACGATCTAAAAACTTGAGCTGGAGAATCCACTAAGCCGTACAGTGTAAAAGAGTACATTTTCAACAAATATAGAATAATGAAAACAAGAAAACAGGATTTTTATTTTCTGCTCTCTTCACCTCATCCAACCAAAATGACCACACACACATAAACACAAACACCCTTTATGTTAAATTATTTGGCTATAATGTCCCTCATTATCTAATTTTTAAACTGATAATTTTGATAACTGACAAAAATGCTTTGAAAAGTCATCTCTTATTCTAGAAAAAATAAAATATTACATTTTCAAATGTTTTTGAAAAAGCTTCTTTTGCAATGGAGTCTATAAGTGATCGTGAAATGAGCATAAGCAAAGATTTTAAAAAGTCAGTTGAACTTAAGTGAATGGCAGAAGAGAAATGGTTACTCTGTCATTGATAAAAAGGGAAAGAGGATTGAGAGAAGGCAGAAAAGAATACAAACCAAATTGTAGTCTATCATGTGATGCCAAAGATGGGCTCTCTTTCTCTGCCTAACTTCAAATAAAAGGAACAAGGAAAAGGCAAAGAGATTAATTTCTATCTTGCAGATCTAAATAAAAACATGATTGTTTGTTACTACCATAACTGTGCTTATCTGCAAAGGTTTAAAAAATCAGACCATTACTGTATTTTTTAATGTTGTCTTTTCTTAGCTACCCAATTACTTAGAAGAGTGTTTGAACTATATTTCTTTGTTATACCTAGGACATTCATCTTTATAAACATAAAATATGGTCACTCTTTTTTTCTTGGAAACTTGCATTTTATAGATACTAGAATAGTTTATGAAAATAATGCAGAAAATGCCATGGCACCAGTAGGTAGCTCTTAAGACTATTAAATCAGTACTTACTAACTCATGTAGAATGCCTCACATATATCTTTATTGGTCAATAAACATGAACAGCCAATTAATACTCTATTGATTTGGACCATATTCCATACACTAAAACATTTAAAATATAATTTTTTATCTTTAATAGAAGGTGACAACTAATGGTCTCTGAGTTCTATTAATAACTTAAAGCAGGGACAACTAGGTGACTTTGAGAAGAATATCAGTATTCCTCTACTCAAGAATATGAAAAATTAGGAATGTTTAAGATGGAGAAAGTATATAGATACTATAAATTACAAAATAATGCAAATTATTTCTTTGAAGTCAGCAGTACTACTCTGATTCTTCTTGTCTTAATGTTTCCTAATCACAATATTTCAAACATATTTTTTAAATGGTGCTATTACATTCAGGCAAAGAATATAACATACTAATTGTAATGTATTAAACAATACAGTAGACAGAAAGAAAAGTTATGGAATCCTAAAAATATATCACATTAGGATTTCTGGATAAGTTTTCCTAATCATGGTCTAATATGATTTATTCAATATAATGTTTATAAGGTAGGTTAGACTCCTCCAGTAGCAAATTACTTAAGTACAATTTTTGCTAATATTCCATTAGGTAAATATTAGAGAGAAAACTCTAGTTAATAGAGTTAATATTTTAAAATATGATATAGACATTTCAAGTATTTTTGTCAGTGATATGATTTCATATCTGGCAGACGCCAGGGTATGGTTACCAAGAACTTTGCAATTTTTACATTTTTCAAAAGAAAATATAAAGATCAATAGTCTAAATCTTTAAATATGAGGAAAAAATAGGACAATACAGATGCTGCAAAGATTAAATTTTCTTGAGACATGATCATAAGTTAGTATGACATCATTAGTTTAGCATTGCCATAAATAATTACAAAGAAAATAAGAGAACATAGGTTAGTAATGAAAAAGAAAATTATTTGTTGAGATTTAATGTGTTCTGGTATATTCTTCAATAATATCAAGTTTGATATCTACTTTCTCTTATTTTCTATCTTTGATAAAATCATTATATATAAATAGTGTAACATTTATTTGCTGTTTTCATCTTAATAGACTTTCAATGCATGGAATTAGACTAATAACTTTTCTGTCAGACCTGAGTTTGATCCCTGGGTTAGAAAGATCCCTTGGAGAAGGGAAAGGCTACCCACCCCAGTATTCTGGCCTAGAGAATTTCATGGACTGTATAGTCCAGGGGGTCGCAAAGAGTCGGACACACTGAGCGACTTTCCCTTTCACTTTCACTTAACTAAGTGTTGTTCATAAGAGATTTAACCTATAAAAACACAGGATGCCCAGTTAAACTTAAATATCAGATACACAACAAATATGTTGTAATCTACAGAAATAATTACAAACCAGATAACAATACGAAAATAACATAATAGAATAGCCTATAAAAATCAGTGAACTACAACTAAATGTAAATATGCATGAATCAGTAACAGAATGCTGAGAACATTTAAGTAGGTCACATAATATTATGGACCTTCTGATGCCTCTATTAAAAGTTCAAAACCAACTAAGACTAAAAAATATGTCATTTAGGCAAACATATATATAACCAAACTGAGTTAGACATTCAACAAAAACCCAAGGATATAAAAATATTTTCCAGAGGGAATTAGTTGAAAAGTTAAGCTATCATTTGCTCATTAACTTTCATTTTAATGGTCCAAAACTGAAAGTCATTCTTTATTTTTCACTTTATTAGAAATGCCTATTAATAGAAAGTGAGAAATTTGTGGGTTGTAGGGTGTGTGAATGTTTTACTTCACACAAAATGACAAACTGTTACCCAAAGTAAAAACACAAATTACCCTCCTGTCGGCAATGTTTAAGAGGCCCTGTTTTCCACATTCTTTTCAATTCTTGGTGATGTCATAGTTAAACTTTGCCAGTGGGATAGGTACAAAATACTATCTCTTTGTTGACCATCCTTTTTTTGTTTGTAAATTATGTTAAGCATTTATTTATCAATGATATGTGTTTCTTTTGTGAACTATGTGTTTATATCTTTAGCTTATTTTTTCAATTAAATAGGAAGAGTTGTTATATTAATTACACACTAATATTTTTCAACTAACTAATGATCTTCATAGATTATTAGATAGAGGATACAAACAACAAAAACCGTAGAATATGACAATTCGGAGGAAGAATCTGAATATGAAACTCATTTGAAAAAACCAAAGAGTAACAAGATTCAGGTTTTCAGTTTTGAACAAAGTATTTCTTGAGTATATTAACAGATGGACTATTTTTCCTCCTGCTCTGGAATCATAATAAGTTGATTCTCCACTTCCTTCTCTTTTTTCAGTATCTGTTTAATAAGCAGATATATTATAAATGGTCCAATCAATTTGGTCTAATCTGCCAAATCAAAGGACAATAGTAAAGAAAAGAGTAATTTCAGATTTACTTCCATGGTGACACATAACTTACTGCTTACTTGGGGAAAGAAAAATATCCTGTAATCAAATCAAATCCAATGGAATGACAATAAGGAACAGTCAGAGGTTGCCTCTTGCTCAATGTTTTGAGCCTAAATCCTGAGCTCTAAAATAAGAAATAACTTTTCTATCATCATCCAGTAGTCACAATTGGAAACACTTCTGGGTCTCCTCAACACTTCTGGGTCTCCTCATGCCTAGCAGCTGTCAGGCATGCAACAAAAAAATATAAGCATAGATATAAAAATGAGTTGTCATTTACTAATTTTGCATTTTAATGACCAAAAGCCATAAGTTACTTCTTGCATTGTTCCCTTTATCAGAAATGTTTATTAATAGCTTCAATATTTTTAATGAAATGTATAGAATGCAAAGATCAATCCTTTTTTTTTAACACATTTTCAGGATTACATTAAGCTCAAAGCATGAAGAATGTGCTCAATTTGCCTATTTCTTTTTTTAGTATTAACTTTATTTCACTTTGACAACTGAGAGAAAAATTAAGGGGTATACTTCTAACACTTTATAGGTCAGATGATTGTTTTGTTAAATAAATATTTAAAGTTAAATGAGGTCATTATAGACATTTACTCACAAATCCTCCCATTGTTCCTCCTTCACTAATACTCATGATTCATTCCTCCTTCCACCAGTTAATAACAGATACAGGTCCTTGGAAAAGACCCTGATGCTGGGAAAGATTGAAGGCAAGAGAAGAAGAGGACAGCAGAGGATGAGATGGTTGGATGCTATCACCAACTCGATGGACATGAGTTTGAGTACGCGCCAGGAGTTGGTGATGGACAGGGAAGCCTGGTATGCTGCAGTCCATGGGGTCGCAAAAAGTTGGACGTGACTGAGCCACTGAACTGAATAAGACCTATGTAATATAAAAAAAAAAAAAAACAAAAAAAACTTTCACTGAACTTTCTAGATGGTGGTGAATGAATCATTCCAGTATGACTCAAGGTAAGTAGAAATATGGAAAGATAAAATTTTGCCACATGGGTGTCACTTGTAAGTCCTAATTTTAAAAGCTTACGAAAAGGAATCCATAGACAAAATGAATCGATTGTCAATGCACATATGACAAAATAATGCTCAAACTCACTCATAATTAAATAATTGCAAATCAATATAAAATTAATTACTATTTTTCATCAGCCAAATTGATAATGGTTAACATGTTGACAATACTTAGTGATGGCCAGAGTAGATTATCAGGCAGTATCATATAACACTGGTGGACCTGCTTAACACAATTCGATACTGTGTATTAAATTTAAAATGAACTTTTCTTTTTACCCTGATATGGTATTGCTATGAATTTAGCCTACAAATATATTTCAAAAATGACTGCCAAGTATATTTATAGGAATAAAATAGGAAATGAATATATGGCAGTGCATTATGCAAGGGAATTCTATGAACTCACTAAATCATATTAGAGAAAAACAAAAGGATATAAGAAGATATAAAAAGGATATAAAAAGATCTTCAATTTATACTATTAAGTGGATGAAAAAGGTAGACCATCCATGCTGTGGAAATAAATACTTAACACACATAAATATATACATATTTGAGATATATTGTTTATGTACAGATCATAGACATATTTCTGGAGAAGTTTATGATGGGTGCAAATATCTTGGATGGCATCACTGATTCAATGGACAAGAGTTTGAGCAAGTTCTGGGAGTTAAGTGATGGAAAGGGAAGCCTGGCATGCTGCAGTCCTCGGGATCACAAAGAGTAGAACATGACTGAGAGACTGAACTGAACTGAACTGAACAAATACATACATTGCTACCCTCAAAAAGTGATATTGAGGGAAAATTTTAATCTTTATTAAGTATGGGAATGCTAGATCTTACCTTCCTCCTGCGAAACCTGTACGCAGGTCAAGAAGCAACAGTTAGAAATGGCCATAGATCAAAAGACTGGTTCCAACTTAGGAAATGAGTACATCAAGGCTGCATTGTCACCCTGCTTATTTAACTTATATGCAGAGACATCATGTGAAATTCTGGGCTGAATGAAGCACAAGCTGGAATCAAGATTGCAGGGAGAAATATTAATTACCTCAGATATACAGAAGACACCACCCCTTATGGCTGAAAATGAAGAGGAACTAAAGAGCCACTTGATGAAGGTAAAAGAGGAGAGTGAAAAAGCTGGCTTAAAACTCAACATTCAAAAAACAAAGATTATGGCATTCAGTCCCATCACTTCATTGCAAGTAGATGAGGAAACAATGCAAAGAGTGAGAAACTACTTTTTTGGGGCTCCAGAATCACTGCAGATGGTGATTGCAATCATGAAATTAAAAGAGGCTTGCTCTTCGGAAGAAAAGCTATGACAAACCTAGACAGCATATTAAAAAGCAGAAACATTACTTTGCCAACAAAGTCCATCCAGTCAGTGCTGTGGTTTTTCCAGTAGTCATGTATGGATGTGAGAGTTGAACTACAAAGAAGGCTGAGTGCTGAATTGATGCTTTTGAACTGTGGTGCTGGAGAAGACTCTTGAGAGTCCCTTGGAACACAAGGAGATCAAAACAGTCAATCCTAAAGGAAATCAATCCTGAATATTCATTGGAAGGACTGTTGCTGAAGTTGAAGCCAATACTTTGGCCACCTGACACGAAGAGCTGATTCATTAGAAAAAACCTAGATGCTGGGAAAGATTGAAGGCAGGTGAAGAGGGGGACAACAGAGGGTGAGATGGTTCAATGGCATCACTGACTCAATGGACATGAATTTCAGCAAGCTCCGGGAGATGGTGAAGGACAGGGAAGCCTAGCATGCTGTAGTCCACATGACTGAGCAACTGAACAACAACAATAATATCAGAACTTTCTATGATAATGGAAAGGCTCCGTATGAGCATTATCCAAATTGGTAGCCACTGGTTACACTTGGATATTGAATGTTTGAAATGTGACCGTTGCAACTAAAAAATAGAGTTTTTAATTTTATTAGATTTTAAATAGTCATATGTGCCTAGTGACTGTCTTTCTGGATAAGCCAATATACTATATATATTTTCCAACCATGTTTTCACTATGTCATCTTAAAAATGTCAATGAGGAAGACTCAGAGCAATGTATTCTTAATTATACTAATTTTATAAAATATCAATTGTTAATATTTAATGAACACATATAAATTATGAGATAAAACAAAGAATAAGAAGAAAGCCATATAACTGTAAAAACAATATTACACTAAATGAGAGATTATAAAAATAAATGTTTTGTTCCTAACAAATAGAACTGACAATGTGAATTTATTTGCCTTTTTTTTTTACTAAATATAAAAGTGTATATATAAAGATGTAAGATTATCTATATAAACTGAATTTGTATTTACTATTACTATTGGTAAGAATAGAACATGTAGATGGAACGTGCGTGCTTGTGTGCTCCGTTGCTTTAGTTGTGTCTGTTGCTTCAGACTCTTTGTGAACCCTATGAACTGTTGCCCACCAGGCTCCTCCATCCATGGGATTCTCCAGGCAAGAACACTGGAGGGGGTTGCCATGCCCTTCTCCAGGGGATAATCCCAACCTAGGGGTTGAACTGATATCTTTTAGTCTCCTACATTGGCAGGCAGATTCTTTACCATTGGCTCCACCTTGAGAAGCCCAAATGGAACATATCTCAACATAAAAAAGAACATTTATGACAAACCCACAGCCAATATCATACTCAACAGTGAAAATTTGAAAGCTTTTCCTCTAAAATCACGAATAAAATCAGGATGCCAACACTCACCACTTCTAATTAACATAGTATTGGAAGTCCTAGCCACAGCAATCAGGCAAGAAAAAGTACTCAAACTGGAATGGAAGGAATAAAACTGTCACTATTTGCAGATGGCATGAGCCTGTATATAGAAAACCCTGAAATATTCACCAAAGAAATTTAGAGCTAATAAATAAATTCAGTAAGGCTGTAGGATATAAGAATAATATACAGAAATCTGTTGCTTTTCTATACACAAATATGAACTATCAGAAACAGAAAGCAAGAAAATAATCCCATTTAAAATCACATCAAAGAATACAATATTGAGGAAAAAACTTAACCAAGAAGTTTAAAGACCTATTTTGTGAAAAGTATAAAACACTGATGAAGAAAACTGAAGATGATACAAAGAAATGGAAAAATATCCAATGTTCAAGGATCAGAAGAGTTAATATTGTTAAAATTCCTATACTACCCAAAGGAATTTACAGATTTAATGGAATCCCTATCAGAATATCCATGGTATTTCTCACAGAATTAAAACATATAATCCTATAATTTATATGGAACTACAAAAGATCTCAAATTGCCAAAGCAATCTTGAGAAAAAAAATACAAAGCTGCAGTAATCAGGTTCCCTGATTTCAGACTATACTACAAAGCTATAGTAATGAAAATAACATATGCTGGCATAAAAGCAGACACACACATCCATGGAATGGAATACAGAGCCCAGAAAGAAACCCACAAGCTTACGGTCAATCAATTGACAAAGGAGGTAAGAATATGCAATGGAGAAAAGACAGCTTTTTCAATAAGTGGTGCTGGGAAAACTAAATAGCTACATAGGAAAGAATGAAATTAGAATATTTCCTCACACCATATATAAAAATAAAGTCAAGATGGATTAAAGACCTCAATGCAAGACCCGTAATCATCTGGAAGAAAATATAGGCAGATATATAATTTCTTTGACAGAAATTATAGCAATATTTTTGGGGGAATCTGTCTCCTCAGGCAAAGGAAACAAAAGCAAAAATAAACAAATGGGACTTAATTAAACTTAAAAGCTTTCACACAGCAAATAAAAGCACTGACAAAATGAAAAGGCAATCTACTGAATGGGTGAAAATATTTGCAAAAGACGTGACTGATAGGAATTAATATCCAAAATATATTTACTGTATATGTGTCTTTACCAAGCAAGTTATTCCTTTCATAATGTTCATGTTTCTCATTGGGACCTTTTCTTTTTCATTTAGATTAGTCTCATTAACACTTTTTGTAAAGCTGGCTTGGTGAGGATATAGTTCTAACTTCTGCTGTCTGAAACTTTTAATCTCTCCTTCAAAGCGTCTGCCTACAATGCAGGAGACCCGGGTTCGATCCCTGGGTTGGGAAGATCCTCTGGAGAAGGAAATGGCACCCCACTCCAATACTCTTGCCCAGAAAATCCCATGGACGGAGGAGCCTAATAGGTTACAGTCCATGGGGTCGCAAAGAGTCGGACACGACTGAGCGACTTCACTTTCACTTTCACTTTCACATTTGAATGAAACTGTTGCTGGGTAGTTTCCTTGGTTGTAGATTTTTCACTTTTATTGCTTTAAATATATTCTGCCACCCTTCCGACCTGTAGAGTTTCTGCTGAAATAACTAATAGCTTAATGAGAGTCGCCATGCACATAACTTGTCCTTTGCCTCTGCTGTTTTTAGTATCCCTCTCTTTAACTTCACCATTTTAATTTCAGTGTGTCTTAATGTGGCTCTCTTTGGGTTGATCCTGTTTGAGACTCTTTGTGTTTCCTGGATGTGGGTGTTTGATTCCTTTCTTAGGTTAGGGAAGTTTTAAGCTATCATGTTCTCAGACAAGTCCTTTGACCCTTTCTCTATTTCTTCTTCTTTAGGACCCCTAAAACATCAATGGTACTATGTTTAACATTGTACCAGAGGCCTATTAAGCTGTCCTTATTTCTTTTTTTTATCATTTTTTTTTTCTTTTTTCTTTTCATTCTTAGTGGTTTCCACTACTCGGTCTTCCCGCTTGTTGATCTGTTCCTCTGCATCACTTAACCTATGGTTTATTCCTTTTAGTGTATTTTTTCAGTACTGTATTCTTCATCTCTATTTGGTTCTTCTTTATATTGGATTACCCAGAAAGTTTGTTAGGGTTTTCCCATAACATCTTTCTAAAAAACCCAAACTTTCTGGCCAATCCAGTACTTTCTTACACTGGTGAAACGTCTAACTTTTCATTCTTCATCAATTCTTCTCTCAAGTTTGTTGATTATCTTTATTGTAATTACCTTAAACTCTTTATCTGTTAGATTGCCTATCTTTATCCAGTTCACTCAGTTCTTCTGGGGTTCTATCTTGTTCTTTTGTTTAGAACATGTTCTTCTGTTACTTTGCTTTGCCTAATTTGCTGTTTCTCTTTCTAGTATGTTGGTTAGGTTTCCTGACCTTGAAAAGTTGGAAAAGTGGCCTTGGAAGTGGTCTTTTGTAGGAGGTAGACATCCTGCATCTCAGCAGCACATTCCCCTCTGGTCATTAGAGCTCTATGCTCTTGGGGTGCCCCTATATGGGCTATGTGGGTCCTTCTCTCGTGGTGACCTACTTTAGGCAGTATGGTAAGTGTGCTAGCCTCTGGTATGATTGGTTGCCAGGCCCTGTCTTGTACAAAAAGGCTGACAGCCACTGTGGGGCCCAGTCACAAGGCTGTGGAACTCCAGGGCTGCTGCTGGCACACTCCGGGGCAGTGCTAGGTTCCAGGTGGATGGCTTTTGGGCTTTTGGCTTTCTTGGATTTAGTGTTGGCCTGCTGGAGGGTTAGGCTGGTTCCTTATATGACTGGCTACAGGCTCTAGGGTATCTCAAAGCTGGTACTGATCACTAGAGAGTGGGGCAGCTGACAGAGGAGTACAAAGTGCTCACCCATCATGGGTAAAGCCAGGTCCTAGGGCTAGTGCCATCTGCTGGCAGACTGCGCTGGGTCCTAGGCTGTTGGTGTTGAACTGCTGGTGAATGAGGCTGATCACAAAACTAGAACTGGCTGGCTGCTGGGAGGGCCCAGGGCCTAGGAGGTTCTAGAGACCATTCCTGCCCACTGATGGATAAAGCAGTGTCCCATGGTCTCTGGCTACAGGGCCCTCCTGGGGGTCCTTGATCTAGTACCTGTGTACTGGTGTATGAGTATTCTTCATGGGCCCTATGGTAGACAGGGTCATGTCCAGGGCTGGTATGAACTCAAGGAATCTTAAGGCAGCATGCCTGCTGGTATGTGGGACTGCCTCCCTGCCCAGCTGGTTGCTTGGCCTGAGGGGTTCCAGTACTGGTATCTACAGGCTGGTAGGTGGGGGCAAGCCAGGGTCTTGTTTTAATAAGCTAGAGGGAAGATTCCAAAATGTCCTTTGATAGCATCAGTATCCACCTGATAGAAGGAGCTCCCCAAAATGGCTGTTGTCAGTACCTGTATCTCAGGGTGAGCTCCAGTTACCTCCTGCCTCTCCAGGAGACTCTCAAAAGATTGGCAGATAGGTCTGACCTAGGATCTCCTCAAACTACTGCTTCTGCCCTGGGTCCCACAATGTGTGAGATTTTGTCTATGTATGCACTTTATGAGTGAAGTCTTTATGCTCCACAGTCCTCTGGATCTCCTGAAGTAAGCCCCTCTGATTTTCATACATATGTTTTGTATAAATGTATAAATAAAGCCATACATTTTGGTGGCTCCACTTCTTGATTCAGTACCACCAGGCTGGGGAGCCCAGTGTGGGACAGAGATTCCTGGCTCTTTGGGAAGAATCTCTGCATTTGTAATTATTCTCCCATTTGTGGATCACTCTCCTGGAAGAATGGGTCTTGAATATACACTGTAACTCTGCCCCTCCTACCTGTCTTGTTGTGGTTCCTTCTTTATATCCTTACTTGTGGAAGATCTTTTCTAGTAGATTCTGGTCTCTCTCATCAATGCTTGTTCAATAAATAGTTGTAACTTTGATATGCCCATGAGAGATGAAGAACTCAGGGTTTTCCTACTCTGCCATCTTTGTATGCCTTACCTGAGGCTAGACTTTTAACAAATAAGTTTTCCATGATTATAGCCAGTATGTGAAACCATTTGGCTGGTCAGAAGTTTCTGAAAACTTTATTTCAAATCTTAAGAGGTGACATTTTGGTTACATTTGTCCAACAATTATTTGCTTGTAACATTGTATTTTTTTTTTTTTTCATCAGGTAGTTCTTTACTCTATCATGGATAGAAAATAAGTTTCTTAATTTCTTGGTGGTAAAAAGATTGGTATCTATCCCCTACCCCAAATGCTCAATGGCAGAATAAATTAATATTAAAGAAAAATACTACAATGGCATGCAAATCAACCGATGCTATCTCTATGCATGATAAGTCCAAAAATTTATCTCTTGGTTCTAGTCAAATCTACTTCATAATGACCTATAAATAAACAGTTGTGAGGCAGGAGATAGATGGGCCCCAGGCTGAGCAGCTCGAGTTTCTCCCCTGTGGACAGATACTCCAATATAGCAGGAGGGAGGAGAGGCTAAGGCCAGCCAAGATAAGAGATAAAGGATGACATATTCCTCATTCTCAAAGTCAGAGACATTCCTGACTACATAGAGCAAGTATAGAACAGCTCCTTGAAGAACCATAATGGAGGAGGTGCCACCCCATAGTAAGTGATGGACTTTTTCCTAGTGTCCATCTTGGTGGAGAAATGCACACACACATGGGAGGACCCTCGGATCAACCAAATGCAGAATCAGAATCAGGCAAAGCAAGATAACTGGCCAAAGGTAACCTGCAAGAAATGACCTGTGTATGTGATTCATCAAAACAGCAAGACAGTTCCAGAAAAATATCTACTTCTGCTTTATTGACCATCAAAGCCTTTGACTGTTTGGATCACAACAAACTGTGGAAAATTCTTAAAGATATGGAAATACCAGACCACCTGACCTGCCTCCTGAGAAATCTGCGTGCAGGTGAAGAAGCAAAAGTTATAACTGGACACGAAAAAACAAACTGGTTCCAAATCAGGAAAGGAGTACATCAGGCTGTGTATTGTCACCCTGCTTATTTAATTTATAAGCAGAGTACTTCATGAGAAATGCTGGGCTGGATGAAGCACAAGCTGGAGAAAAGATTACTGGGAGAAATATCAATGACCTCAGATATGCAGATGACACCACCCTTATGGCAGAAAGTGAAGAACTAAAGAGCCTCTTGATGAAAGTGAAAGAGGAGAGTGAAAAAGTTGGCTTAAAGTTCAACATTCAGAAAACTAAGATCATGACATCTGGTCCAATCACTTCATGGCAAATAGATGAGGAAACAATGGAAACAGAGACAGACTTTATTTTGGGGGGTTCCAAAATCACTGCAGATGGTGACTGCAGACTTGAAATTAAAAGACGCTCGCTCCTTAGAAGAAAAGCTATGACCAATCAAGATAGCATATTAAAAAGCAGAGATATTACTTTGCCGACAAAGATCGGTCTAGTCAAAGCTATGATTTTTCCACTAGTCATGTATGGATGTGAGAGTTCGACTATAAAGAAAGCTGAGTACCAAAGAATTGATGCTTTTGAACTGCAGTGTTGGAGAAGACTCTTGAGAGTCCCTTGGACTGCATGGAGATCCAACCAGTCCATCCTAAAGGAAATCACTCCTCAATATTCACTGGAAGGACTGATGTTGAAGCTTAAACTCCAATACTTTGGCCACCTGATGCAAGGAACTGACTCATTTGAAAAGATGCTGATGTTGGGAAAGATTGAAGGCGGGAGGAGAAGGGGATGACAGAGGATGAGATGGTTGGATGGCATCACCGACTCGATGCACATGAGTTTGAATAAGCTCCGGCAGTTGATGATGGACAGGGAAGCCTGGCTTACTGCTTTCCATGGGGTTGCAAAGAGCAGACATGACTGAGCGAATGAAATGAACTGAGTTGAAGTGATTCAAAGTACCACAAGGGTGTGACTCTTTCGGAGCCTCCCCCTGTGTCTATCTACATATACTCTTTTCCTCGAATGCACACTTTACTTGTTTCACTGCTTTCCATCTCTATGTGAAAATTCAGTTCTACACAGCAATGGGCCAGGCCTTGTCAATGATCACTTGTCCCTGGTGGTCTAGTGGCTAGGATTCAGGACCCTCACTGCCACAGTCAGACTTCACTCTCTGGCCAGGAAACCAAAATCCTGCTTCAAGCTGCTGCAGGCTGAGGTTGGACCAAAACATGTGCAGGTAACATTCTTTGGAGTCATTAAAATATATGGATTTCCCCTCTCTGCTTTAGGCTATTTTAATAGCATATTTTTAAAAGCTTACAGATATCTTACAGATATTACATGTCTCTTCCAATATTAGTACATAAGCTCTCTCTTTAAAAAAAGAAATCTTAATAATGTTTAAGCATATGGCTTGGAATCATGCTTCCAATTCCTTTCTAATGTCAAACAAAGATTTGATAGAACTATTTATGAATACTGATGTTTTCTACCAAGATCACTGGCAATATTCAAATTATTGACAATAGAAAGAATATAGCTAATACTTATGAAATATTTTCATAATTATGAGACTGTGAATTAGCTTTGTTTGAAATAGTTCTGGGTTTATGAGATAACATTTCCAAACACTTAGAAATGATTAAGAGCAGTTTGGGGGCTAAATCACTTCTTTCACATAACTCCTTTTCAAAAAGCTATATACCCTTTAATTTCTTCTTTCATTACAAATCCACCTATCTTCAAAACAAAAGAATTCCTTAAGACAATTATTTCAGGAAAACTGTTTGCTTTTGTTTTATTTTGACAGTCATGGCCAATATTATTGTTAATCATAGTGTCTGCTCTATATGATTACACAGCTAATCATATTCATATTTAAAATATATATAAAGGAACTGACAATATGGTGTTATCTTAATTTTTAAAATAAATTGACAGTCACATTTCTGAAAAATATATCTTATTAAACAAAAGGCTATTCTGCTTTCACATTTTAAGTAATTTTTTTCAATTGCTTTGGTACACTTTTATCACAAAGATTTTTATAGAGATCAAATCCAATTAATTATAATTGTAATTAAAATATCACTAATCACTCAATGAAAAAAAAAGAAACTGCAGTATGAATAAAATTTTTATGCTCTGATAAATTTTTTTCCCAAGAGAATAATGTGAGAGAGAAAATATATCTAGAACTTAGCCTAGTATGCACTTTTAAACACAACTGTGTTTAATAATGCTATCTTGGAGTTAGGAGGAGGAAATGATTAAATAAGTACCTTTGAATTTATCTGCAATCATGGTAATTTGTATTTTTTGTTTGCAGACCTAACTTAACTAGTTGCAAATATAAGCCACATTCCAATCTTTATCCTCACCCTCCTCTGTTGAATTCTGACACCTCCAGGGCTTATAAATTGCTTAATTATCTGTGCTGTGAGATAAATGTCTTTAGGGATCCTATAAATCTTAGAAGATCAGTAAATTCGAATATTTGTTAAATATTACTTAGTGGTAATTATGAGTCATGACCAACACAGAGAAGAGTAGAAAAATACCTCAAAAGGATTTTTAAAAGATTAAACATACAAGCATAAAGATAAAACATTATTAATCAGCACATGGAGAAAACCACAATGAGATGGGATTGGTATGAAGTACCAACAGCAGAAGGGAACAATAACCAAAAATGTTTGTTTATTTTGTTTCTTTTTTGATGCACCAAAGAGACTAATAAAGTAAGGAATAAATGCTGGGGGGAGAAAGATAATTAGCAACCAGTAGAAGACCTCATTTGGAGAAGGAAATGGCAACCCACGTCAGCATTCTTGCATGGGAAATCCCATGGACAGAGAAGCCTAGCGGGCTACATACAGTCCATTGGGTTGCAAGAGTCAGACATGACTGAGTGACTAAACTACCTACCTTCCTAACTAGAAGACCTCATTAACCTGTGTAAGGGGATGATCAATATGGGACAGTCACACACCAGATATTCAGCTATTAAGAGTCTATTCTTAACTTAAATGCTTGACCACTAAAGGCCTATATCCATCCTCATCAAAAATATTACTTTATAATAAAGGAAACAAAATACAAAGTGCATTTAAGTTTGTTCTCAAAACTAGTCTTATTGAAATTAACTTGCATTGACTTTAATCAGCAAATCATTAGCTGCCATCATTACCAATTTCTGCTTTCTACCTCCTGGCCTATCTCCTACTGATGCTTTCTTTCCCATTGATTAAAACATCTCTCAATGATTCCTTACCTCTTCTCTAATATCCCAGAGGACCACCCAAATAAGAAATAATAGAGACTTCCCTGGTGGTCCAGTGGTTAAGAATCCACCTGTGAATGCAGGGGACATGGATTTAAGCCCACATTTGGGAAGATCCCACAGGCCACAGAGAAACTAAGTTCAAGTATCAACCACAACCACTAAGGCCAGGCTCTAGAGCCCGAGTGCTGCAACTACTGAAGCCCTGTGCGCTGGAGCCCACGCTCTGGTATAAGAGAAGCCATACAATGAGAAGCTCATACCCTACAACAGAGAGTAGCCCCTGCTCGCTGCAACTAGAGAAAGCCTGTGAGCAGCAACAAAGACCCAGCACAGCCAAAAATAATAAATATATATTACTTAATTAAAAACAGAAAAATAAATAATAGATACTGTTCTATGCTGTTTATTAAGCTTTTTCAGGAAGGTTAGCATTATCTCCCTCAAGGAAATCCGTATATTAAAAAGTGAGCAATATGCTTCATATTTCCTTGGCATTCCGCAAGTATTAATACTATTATACATTGCATTCAGAGTACCTGTTCTTCTAATGTCTGTGAAATAACTGATTCATTTAAAAATAGAAATGCCGTTGTTATTTAGTTAATAACCTAATTGCTAAAGTACATGAGCTGTTTGGTTTAATTTAGTCTAACAGATATATACATATGTAATCACTTCATGATTTCAACAACCACTTTTCTCTTATTAAATAAAAACACCAAACAGCAAAATTTTTAGTTCATTTCTTCCACCTGGCCACAGGTGGAAGAACATGAAGAACACGAAGAACAAATGTTTATTGCAAATGTACCAGTAGGAATAATTACAAAAAAGTATGTGATAATTTGCTTATTCCCTTAACTTGTACAGAAGGGCTTCTGAGGCCTTGTACTGTGTCTATACCATATTAACACATTTAAGGGGAAATACATTGAACCTTTGGTTATCTAAAACAGTAAGTAAATAACTGTATACTAATTTTCAGTGGTGTTTGATAGCTAGATTTTGAACATTTGAAACAGTTAATTAACTATCACTTACTCACTAGGTAATCACAACGAAATCTAACCTTAAGACTGTGTGCTTAGTCACTCAGTCATGTTATGTCCGACTCTTTGCAACCCCATGGCCTATAGCCCGCCAGGCTCCTCTGTCCATGGGGATTCTTCAGGTAAGAATACTGGGGTGGGTTTCCATGCAAATCTAAACATAAGAGGTCTTGATTTACCCTAAAGTTCATATACATTTATAAGAACAAATTCATTTAGTTATTTGATCATTGCTAGGCCAAACAATGATTCAGGAGAAGAGGAATGATATTGACAGCATGCAAAATTATGAAGGTAAACACATCAACCTCAGTAAAAGGCCAGTTTCACAAAGCCTGTCTTCTACTTGATTTGGAAAATCACAATTAAAAGAAAGGCAGGAAGAATGCGAAGTAAAGGGAGAGAAAAAGTTATGATGATCTTGGTTAGATTAACTTTTAAAAAAATTGGCCTTTTTATGTTTAAACTGACATATAAAATACTGGAATAAATATTCATTCAAAAAATAATATTCTTAGAAATATTTATTCATTTACTAAAAAGGATCAATGGGGAGGAAACAAAGCAGATGGTGACATGGGTATTTCCTATCAATAGATCTCCTGATTCTACATAATATACCAGCTCTAACTTGTCACCTGAAAATTTTTGCAGTACTGAAGGTAAAACAAAAGACCATTATGTATAATTTGAGAGCATTCTAAACAACACTGAAATGATTAAAGTAATTTATTCATTACTTACAAAAGTAGTGTTTTCCAATAATAATGTGGTAGTATTTGTTTCTATATTCAGTTTAATGACATGTCCATTCTCGCTTTTATACACCACATCTGTATCTGCAACAACAAAGATATGAACAATTGACAAACACATTGACTAGGTAATATAATGGCTATAGAGGAGATAATGTGCATAATAAACAGGCTCATTGGAACAATTACTATTAGCCTTTAATAACCTGAGCAGATCTCTACACTTGGCTCATATTAATCCTCTTCAGTGATCAGGAAGCCTGTCTAGCCTATGGCCTATTGTGCAAAGAAAACAGGGTTAGTGAGGGTCACTGAGATTCTTGGTTCAACAAATGAAAAATAATTAAAATATGGGCAACCTGCTGCCCATTCTGAGCTTAGAAAGAAGAGACAAAGAGAAATACCCTCCATTTCTGAAGCTGTTACCAATTAGTGATGTAGTTAAACTTTTAACGAAGCTGACCCTGAAACATAACTAGACACACTTCTGAGACTGTCATTATGAACCACATTCATGCAAACTTTTTCATGTATCCAGTACTGCCACCACTCAATTTCTACTCAACCTCTTTTTCCCTTGGGTTTTGAATTGTGCATCTGATATTTTGCCTGGGTTGTCTGATCAAAGGTCAAAATCTCTGAGACTGGTACAATGCCAACCATTGTATCCACTTTGTCAACTTTAAAGAGAATGATGTTCTTAATTTAAATAACTGCATTTAGTTTGGAGAATTGCTAATTTTGTATATTTTTGAGTTTCATTCAGCCACATTAACCAGGAAATTAAATCATTTTAAGAACACTACACCTGAAAATATCAACTTGAGGAAAACTGACAGAAAGAACTCAGAAATTAAGAAAAGAAAGATATCTATATCCACATAAAA
The DNA here is from genome assembly GCF_054371585.1 of Giraffa tippelskirchi. Taxonomy (NCBI): domain Eukaryota; kingdom Metazoa; phylum Chordata; class Mammalia; order Artiodactyla; family Giraffidae; genus Giraffa; species Giraffa tippelskirchi. The sequence goes on along the minus strand of NC_137277.1, from coordinate 127,562,935 downwards.
TATAAATAATATATATAATATATACATATATATGTAATTAGATAAAAGGAAAGACACCCAAATAAAAGTAGTCTTGAGTGTCTTCTCCTTTTTTTTTTTTTTGCATAAGCATAACCTCCTTTTCAGTTTTACCCAGTTTTAACCTTCTTCATGGTATTACACTTCCCTAACCTTATGCACATTTTAAAAAAAAAGGCAATATTGAGAGGGATTGGACCTACTATTCATAGTAAGTGAAGTTATATAACTTTCATACAACTTATACAATCCAATGGTCATCATCCACATACTGGCAGTAAATAAATACTACATGTTGGATTGTCAAGATTATGTGCAAATGCCTGACATTTTGACAGAGCAAGGTTTTCTGACTGTTCTCTAGTTATTTCAATATCATAAATACTAACACCTAGAAGTTATGATGAGAAGCAATTAATACTAGCAAAAATAAAGTTTGTTTTTCTGTAGCATTTCATTCAGAAGATCAAGAGCACAATATGACTCTCCTACTAGAGTCAGGGATGACACAGAGGTCAATGATTCTTCTTGACTTCAATCAAATGGGGACAGGGACATGTTGGAAAGACACAGAAAGGAAAGGACATGGAAAGACATGGGCCACAGAAAAAGACAAAGTGTTTTAAGAAAGAAGAAGAGACAAAGAATTCCAAGTTACTATCTGAATTGTATCCTTACAGATAGCTTATCTGTATCCTTACAGATAGCTGGGAAGAGAAGAGAAATGAAAAGCAAAGGAGAAAAGGAAAGATATTCCCATCTGAATGCAGAGTTCCAAAGAATAGCAAGGAGAGATAAGAAAGCCTTCCTCAGTGATCAGTGCAAAGAAATAAAGGAAAAAAACAGAATGGGAAAGACTAGAGATCTCTTCAAGAAAATTAGAGATACCAAGGGAACATTTCATGCAAAGATAGGCTCGATAAAGGACAGAAATGGTATGGACCTAACAGAAGCAGAAGATATTAAGAAGAGGTGGCAAGAATACACAGAAGAACTGTACAAAAAAGATCTTCATGATCCAGATAATCACAATGTTGTGATCACTCACCTAGAGCCAGATATCCAGGAATGTGAAGTCAAGTGGGCCATAGAAAGCATCACTACGAACAAAGCTAGTGGAGGTGATGGAATTCCAGTTGAGCTATTTCAAAACCTCAAACGTGATGCTGTGAAAGTGCTGCACTCGATATGCCAGCAAATTTGGAAACCTCAGCAGTGGCCACAGGACTGGAAAAGGTCAGTTTTCGTTCCAATCCCAAAGAAAGGCAATGCCAAAGAATGCTCAAACTACCGCACAATTGCACTCATCTCACACACTTGCACTCATCTCACACACTAGTAAAGTAATGCTCAAAATTCTCCAAGCCAGGCTTCAACAATACATGAACCATGGACTTCCAGATGTTCAAGCTGGTTTGAGAAAAGGCAGAGGAACCAGAGATCAAATTGCCAATATCTGCTGGATCATTGAAAAAGCAAGAGAGTTCCAGAAAAACATCCATTTCTGCTTTATTGACTATGCCAAAGCCTTTGACTGTGTGGATCACAATAAACTGTGGAAAATTCTGAAAGAGAAGGGAATACCAGACCATCTGACCTGTCTCCTGAGAAACCTATATGCAGGTCAGGAAGCAACAGTTCGAACTGGACATGGAACAACAGATTGGTTCCAAATAGGAAAAGGAGTACATCAAGGCTGTATATTGTCACCCTGCTTATTTAACTTCTATGCAGAGTAAATCATGAGAAACGCTGGGCTGGAAGAAACACAAGCTGGAATCAAGATTGCCAGGAGAAATATCAATAATCTCAGATATGCAGATGACACCACCCTTATGGCAGAAACTGAAGAACTAAAGAGCCTCTTGATGAAAGTGAAAGAGGAGAGTGAAAAAGTTGGCTTAAAGCTCAACATTCAGAAAACTAAGATCATGGCATCTGGTCCCATCACTTCATGGGAAATAGTTGGGGAAACAGTGTCAGATTTATTTTTGGGGGCTCCAAAATCACTGCTGAGGGTGATTGCAGCCATGAAATTAAAAGACGCTTACTCCTTGGAAAGAAGGTTATGGCCAACCTAGATAGCATATTTAAAAGCAGAGACATTACTTTGCCAACAAAAGTCCATCTAGTCAAGGCTATGGTTTTTCCAGTGGTCATGTATGGATGTGAGAGTTGCATGGTGAAGAAAGCTGAGTGCCGCAGAATTGATGCTTTTGAACTGTGGTGTTGGAGAAGACTCTTGAGAGTCCCTTGGCCTGCAAGGAGATCCAATCAATCCATCCTAAAGGAGATCAGTCCTGGGTGTTCATTGGAAGGACTGATGTTGAAGCTGAAACTCCAATACTTGGGCCACCTCATGCAAAGAGTTGACTCATTGGAAAAGACCCTGATGCTGGGTAGGATTGGAGGCAGGAGGAGAAGGGGACAACAGAGGATGGGATGGTTGGAGGGCATCACTGACTCTATGGACACAGGTTTGGGTAGACTCCGGGAGTTGGTGATGGACAGAGAGGCCTGGCGTGCTGCAATTCATGGGGTCACAAAGAGTCGGACACCACTGAGCGACTGAATTGAACTGATCTGAATTGTACTTAGATGTACTGAAAGACAAACCTATGAGATCTTCAAAATAAGGTCTTCTATCACCTTCTGAATTTCTTTCATCACCTACAAAAACTTCAGGTTCTTTTTATTATGAACTTTACCTGCTGACCTTTCTAGTGATGTAAAACAATTAACAAGTTTTACACATATAAATATTTATTTATATGTATATTCTTTCCCTCTCTTCCTTTTCCTTTCTATCTCATAGTTATGATCACAGGCTCAACAGCAACAATGGTCACCTGTGTTACTCATCGGTCTTGCCAGCTGACTTGGTCTCCTGTCTTATAGCTCTCAATGCTTGCTTGAATCAAAAGTCCAACTTCAACCAAAACCTCTGTTATTTTTCTTCATATTCTCAATTCTGAATCACTTCTTCCTATGGATTATGAATATTACCATCATAGGTTAGCATAAATAGAATTACTTAACAAACATCCTTAAAATATTTTCACAATAGATTAAAAGAAAGAGGATTCCCCCTTCTACTATGTAGGAATGTAGGAAACAGAAAAATGTAGGAAACCAGCACAGAGCAGAACTCTAAATAGGGATGAGGTCTGTGGACTTATGGAGAAATAAAAGCCCAGAGAGCATGAACAGTGATTCTTCTTCAATGGAAGAGACAAAGTAACATATGTCGCTATTGTTTCTCATAGTAAGAGGAAACCCTCAGCAGGTGATGGATTATATTGGGATGGGGGAAGAAACATTCATTTTTATAATATTTCCCTTAGAATCAGAAGAGAAGTAAATGGAGCTTTTTTGAGAAGATAAAGACTACACTTAATATTTTTAAAGTAAATTTCATTTGATAATTATTTAGACTTGAAAAAAATCTGTAGAGATTTGTGTTTATAAATGCCTTTGAATCTGCACTCCTGCAAATTTTACTATTGGACTTTCAGTGTTGCATTAGTGGGAGAAACCTTTCTTTTTTAAAATTCAACTGTAACTCTCTAGGTTAACATTTGATACAGATTTCTGCATGAATTATTTTAAAAGCACCTGACATCTGCCTTTATTAATTCTCTTTAATTTTTTTCTGGTCTTTAAAATCTGATCTTCTGGGTGTCATATTTATGCTACTTTACTATTTGATTTATAATCACTAGTGGAATCTCCCAGTTTTGAAACTCCTATTATTGCATTAATAAATTACTTTCTGGAAATATATTTTGCAACTGTCACTTCATATTTTATTTAATATTAAATAATGAAATATGAGTGAATCAGATCAATGAGTAAAGTGCTTTAACACAAGGAGATCAAGGTGGGTGTACTTGAAAAATTCTTAAAACACTGTATTAGACATGTCTATACAGTACTTTGATTAAATACTCTTTCTTCCTTTTCAGCTCATTGAAAGTTAAGAGTCAATTATCCTGAACACACATTCAATTCAGTCAGGCTTTTTTTTTTTTTAATGAAAAGATGTGACAAGATAGAATCACAGTCTAGCTTCTTCATCCTGAGCTATATGAATGCATTTTTAGTGTCTGCCCCACCCCCAAATTCTTGTCATTCTGTCTAATTTCTTTTTCTATAATTTGTAGCAAAAGGAAAAAAAAAGTATTATATCCTAACTTTAAGTTCTTGCAGGTAAAGGCAACCTTTTATTTTATACCTAATCCACACAAAGCAGGTAGTAATGCAGTTTATATTACAGTTCAGTTCTAAAATTGCTATTGAAATTGAGAACTGGAGCCTCTGCACTCACCCAGACTGTCAGGATCTACATCCATAAGATTTTACTTTTAGTGCTTGCAAGTTTTTGGCCATGAAGATAAGGCTGTAAATTAGCACAAAAGTTAATTTTGTTTCAGAAACTTAATTAAAAGTAATTTATCTGAGCCATAAACTCCCAAATCTGAGCAAATTATCAACTGTTAATTCAGACCCTGATACCGGGAAAGATTGAAGGCAGAAAGAGAAGAGGGCAACAGAGGATGAGATGGTTGGATGGCATCACAGATTCAACGGACATGAACTTGGGCAAACTCTGGGAGATAGTGAGAGATAGAGGGGCCTGGCCTGTTGCAGTCCATGGGGCCACAGATTTGGACACGACTTAGTGACTGAACAACAACCATAATTCTTATTAGTAACTGTTTAAGATTCACTTCAAGATATTTGTCTCTCAGTGTCAACCTACCTAGGCCGTTACATCATGAAATGCACACCTCTTCAACCAGACTCTCACACTGGAAGAGCTGTCTTAACAATTCACTTCTAGATTTCCAGCCCTATACATAACCCCCATCCCATCCCACCCTACCAACCCCTCCTTCTGGACATTCTAAGACAGTCAAAATGTTGCCCTCCCTGACTAAAATAGGTAATAAACTCAACTTTGCATAACAGGTTATTCTGGGTGTTGACAGCTAACAAAATTCACTTTCCCTGAATATCTATGTAAAGTCACCTTATTTTTTAATGCTATTATTGATAATTTAATTATGCATTTAATTTTAACATGATAATTTGCTTTTAATGTTTCAAAATTAAATCTATCATCCATCATCCATCTGTGGAGAGTATTTTCAAAAAGTGGAAAAAATCTTGACAAATTGATTGCTTGAAACATTTTATCCAAATATGATTTTTGTCCTAAAAAATCTATTTTTTAACATATCTCAAAGAAAAATTCTATCACATCTTATTTTTTTCAAATTCACACTCAATCAAATTGAAAAAATTAGAAAAAGAACAGTAAAACAAAATAATGAAATAATAATCACTGAAAATGTTCAAATAAATTCAGGAAGAATATGTTAAATATCAAATTAAGATTTAATCATTATTTAAAGAAATCAATGGTAAATCTAGACTATTGAAATAATCAAAATTGAAACACAATAGGCCCTAAACCATCTCTCCTAAAACACTGCCCAAATCTGTAGAAATTATCCTCACTTTTTAAAGACCCCAAGCTCCATGTATTCACCTGCGAACACTGAAGCCATCAGAAATGGCTTATTGTCCTTTTTGTCTACCTCAAAATATCATTCCATATACATTCTTCTACTCCAGCACTCTTGCCTGGAAACTCCCATGGACAGAGGAGCCTGGTAGGCTGCAGTCCATCAGGTCACAGAGTCAGACACGACTGAGCAACTTCACTTTCACTTTTAACTCTCATGCATTGGAGAAGGAAATGGCAACCCACTCCAGAGTTCTTGCCTGGAGAATCCCAGGGAAGAGCCTGGTAGGCTGCCATCTATGGGGTCGCACAGAGTGGGACACGGCTGAAGCGACTTAGCAGCAGCAGCATACATTCTTCTCTTTCCCCAGACTTCTAGAAAGAGGTGCTCATTCTTTTTCGAAAAGCAAAAAAAAAAAAAAGCTGATTTTTAACCAAATTGAATATGCTCCATGCTTTTGAATATCTTTGATTTCTGATATTTCTTAAATATCTATTTCTTGCCAGTTACTTGTATTTTTCATGGTGTATATATTTCTTCTCTATATTAGAAATTAATAATAATAATCACTATCATTCAGCTCTTTGCTCTTTTCTAGGCTTTTGTCTTTTCAAAATAAGCCTCAATAAACCTTTTGTACAAGGGGTTTCAGACTTATCCTGTGTGTCCACCATACATATAATTCTCCGTATCTCTCTGAAGCAGTTTCAGTCCTCATTCCCCTTAAACAAAAAGCTGCCAACATCAACACTGACCTGGGATAACCAAATCCAGTGTGCTTTTTCCCCATGCTTAATCCCCACCTTACTCAACTTTGCATTGTATGACACTTAAAATGAGCAGGATTCTGAAATCTTTTGCCTTTGAACCATTATCTTGGCCTGGAATCCTTTCTTCAAAAATGTCTATACATTCTATTAAACAATTGCTGTCTAAACAAAGACACCCTGCAAAGCTCAACTCTGAGCTCTTTTTTTCCAACTGCTATTCTTTGAGTGGTCATTCTTAGCTCAGTCACTAAGTCATATCCCATTCTTTGTAATCCCATAGCAGGCCAGGCTCCACTGTCCGTGAGATTTCCCAGGTAAGAATACTGGAGTGGGTTGCCATTTCCTCCTCCAGGGGATCTTCTGGACCCAGAGATCATGTCTCCTACAGTCCCTGAATTGACAGGCAGATTCTTGACCACTGAGCTACTTGGGAAACCTCAAAACTTCCAAAATTGATTTTTTAAACTTTTGAGCCCTGACCTTTCCTGTATGTTGGCTTTATATTTCCAATGCTATGCTAGATGACATACATGTCTTGCAGATATATAAAACACAGCAAACATATATATATATATGTATGTATGTATATATGTACGTATGCATATATATGTGTATATATATATATATATATGTATGCATATATATATACACACATATATGTTCATTACATCTTCTCTTTCTCTTCTACTCCTATATTAATATTGTGCCTTCTGTCCTCTCACTTGGAGGACTGTTTTAGTTTTTTCAGTGTTCTTTATGCTTGTAGTTTACTCCCGTAACATAGTATAACATCCTAAAGAACACTTGGAATTCTCTCATATGCTTGGAAAACAATCACTGCACTCAGGTTACTCACTGAGTGGCTTCAGCATATATTTCCCTATTTATTATCTCCTAATCTCTATTTTTAAAAAAGCCCTGATTGTCTATTGTTGAGAGTTGTCCACAAGTGTTTCTTCAATCCCACTCTATTTTGCTTATGATATCCAGTATCCAAAGACCAAGTCCTATCCAGAAGTTTCCTCTTTCCCAAAGCATTGTTAGATTGTCAGCACTTCTAACGTCTTCACTAGCTATGTCTCTTTTCTGTGCTTCTATATGAATCATTTAATATTTGATCATATAATTTCTTTCAAATATTTTACTGTCTATTTTTATTCAATTTCGATGTGTTTATTTTGGGTTTTCAGTTACTTTATGATTTCCAGAAACACTCTATCTCTTGTTCCTTTTAGAAGTGAAACTATGCCTACACACATATTGCACAGAGTACATTAACATGAATTTACTTTTCAAACGTCTGCATTAATATGGCTTTAATATTTCAGAACATTCTTGCCAGGAAGAGGAGGTTGCAAATACCTTCATCATTTTATTTTTTCAGGAACTTTCTGAAAACTCATTTATTTGAAAAATAGACTACTCAACTAATGCTCACTAAAGTAAACATTTCTTTCTCAGAACAATATATAACTCAATCAAATGACTGTTTAATATTCAAGATCTTCTCCCAAGCCCTCACCTTCTAAAATTAACTAGTCTCCAACATTTCCAACACAAAATTTCAACCAGTCCTAATCAATACTACTTATTAAAAAACTCATAAAACCACATCCCCCCAAAACCCCATAAAAACACCTATCCTTTGCCATTCCGTTTAGAGAATATGCTGCCCACTCTCAAGTGGGCAAAAAGTGATCTTCTTTACCAAGTAAGCAACAAACTCATCTCTGCTTCTTCATATTTATCAGGCTATTTTGGTGGTAATTTGGGAAAACTAGTATTCATCAGTGTATAATTTCTGTAGAGTAGAATAATATGGCATCCATCCCACTGAAGGATCTTACTGAATTTGTTCCTCTACTACAAGATTCTTTTTAATATTTCTCAATTTAATTTATTTTTCCATTTATCAGTTCAGTTCAGTTCAGTTGCTCAGTCATGTCTGACTCATTGTGACCCCATGAACCGCAGCACACGAGGCCTCCTTGTCCATCACAAACCCCCAGAGTTTACCCAAACCCATGTCCATTGAGTTGGTGATGCCATCAAACCATCTCATCCTCTGTCGTCCCCTTCTCCTCCTGCTCTCAATATTTCCCAGCATCAGGGCCTTTTCAATGAGTCAGCTCTTCGCATCAGGTAGCAAAAGTACTGGAGTTTCAGCTTCAACATCAGTCCTTCCAGTGAACACCCAGGACTGATCTCCTTTAGGATGGACTGGTTGGATCTCCTGGCAGTCCAAGGGACTTTCAAGAGTCTTCTTCAACACCAGAGTTCAAAAGCATCAATTCTTCGGTGCTCAGCTTTCTTTATAGTCCAACTCTCACATCCATACATGACCACTGGAAAAATCATAGCCTTGACTAGACGGACCTTTGTTGACAAAGTAATGTCTCTGCTTTGTAATATGTTATCTAGGTTGGTCATAATTTTCCTTCCAAGGAATAAGTGTCAGCCACTGTTTCCATTGCTTCCCCATCTATTTGCCATGAAGTGATGGGACTGGATGCCATGATCTTAGTTTTCTGAATGCTGAGCTTTAAGTTAACTTTTTCACGCTCCTCTTTCACTTTCATCACGAGGCTCTTTAGTTCTTCTTCCCTTTCTGTCATAAGGGTGGTGTCATCTGAATATCTGAGGTTATTGATATTTCTCCCAGCAATCTTAATTCCAGCTTGTACTTCCTCTAGCCCAGCATTTCTCAGGATGTACTCTGCATATAAGTTAAATAAGCAGGGTGACAATATACAGCCTTGACGTACTCCTTTTCGTGTTTGGAACTAGTCTGTTTCTTCATGTCCAGTTCTAACTGCTGCTTCCTTGTCTGCATATAGGTTTTTCAAGAGGCTGATCATGTGGTCTGGTATCCCCATCTCTTTCAGAATTTTCCATAGTTTATTGTGAACCACACAGTCAAAGGATTTGGTAGAGTCAATAAAGTAGAAATAGATGTTTTTCTGTGTATTCTTGCCATCTCTTATTAATATCTTCTGCTTCTGTTAGGTCCATACAATTTCTGTCCTTTATTGAGCCCATCTTTGTACGAAATGTTCCCTTGGTATCTCTAATTTTCTTGAAGAGATCTCTAGTCTTTCCCGTTCTATTGTTTTCCTCTATTTCTTTGCATTGATCACCGAGGAAGGCTGTCTTATCTTTGCTTACTATGCTTTGGAACTCTGCATTCAAATGGGTATATCTTTCCTTTTCTCCTTTGCTTTTCACTTCTCTTATTTTCACAGGTATTTGTAAGGCCTCCTCAGACAGCCATTTTGCTTTTTTGCATTTCTTTTTCTTGGGGATGGTCTTGACTCCTGTCTCCTGTACAATGTCATGAACCTCCCTCCATAGTTCATCAGGCAGTCTGTCTATCAGATCTAGCCCCTTAAATCTATTTCTCACTTCCACTGTATTGTCATAAGGGATATGATCTAGGTCATACCTGAATAGTCTAGTGGTTTTCCCTACTTACTTCAATTTAAGTACGAATTTGGCAATAAGGAGTTCATGATCTGAGCCACAGTCAGCTCCTGGTCTTGTTTTTGCTGACTGTATAGAGCTTCTCCATCTTTGGCTGCAAAGAATATAATCAATCTGATTTCAGTGTTGACCATCTGGCGATGTCCATGTGTACAATTGGATTTAGAAAAGCATTTAGCACTATTGACAAAGATTTCTTTCTTAAACAAAATTTAGTTAGGCTCCTATGACACCTCTTCTTATTAGACCTTAACCTTGGACTGCCTTTAGCAAGAATCCTGCTAAATCACATTAGTGATTACCCTTGATTTGTCATCTTAGTAATTTTCCATCTACTATGCCACACACTCTGCTTCATGGCTCTAAATCCCCAGGTGTCTTTGCTGTAAGGGTTGATTTAAGTCTCTTCCCCTATTGCAATAGTCTCTCCTCTATTAAGAAGAGGTGGCAAGAATAGACAGAAGAACTGTACAAAATGATCTTCATAACCCAGAAAATCAGGATGGTGTGATCACTCACCTACAGCCAGACATCCTGGAATGTGAAGTCAAGTGGGCCTTCGGAAGCATCACTGTAAACAGAACTAGTGGAGGTGATGGAATTCCAGTTGAGCTATTTCAAATCCTGAAAGATGATGCTGTGAAAGTGTTGCAATCAATATGCTAGAAAATTTGGAAACCTCAGCAGTGGCCACAGGACTAGAAAAGGTCAGTTTTCATTCCAATGCCAAAGGAAGGCGATACCAAAGAATGCTCAAACTACTGCACAATTGCACTCATTTCACATGCTAGTAAAGTCATGCTCAAAATTCTCTAAGCCAGGCTTCAGCAATATGTGAAATGTGAACTTCCAGATATTCAAGCTGGTTTTAGGAAAGGCAGAGGAACCAGAGATCAAATTGCCAACATCCGCTGGATCATCAAAAAAGCAAGAGAGTTCCAGAAAAACATCTATTTCTGCTTTATTGACTATGCCAAAGCCTTTGACTGTGTGGATCACAATAAACTGTGGACAATTCTGAAAGAGATGGGAATACCAGACCACCTGACTTGCCTCTTGGTAAACCTGTATGCAGGTCAAGAAGCAACAGTTAGAACTGAACATGGAACAACAGATTGGTTCCAAATAGGAAAAGGAGTACATCAAGGCTGTATATTGTCACCCTGTTTATTTAACTTATATGCAGAGTACATCATGAGAAACGCTGGGCTGGAAGAAACACAAGCTGGAATCAAGATTGCTGGGAGAAATATCAATAATCTCACATATGCAGATGACAGCACCCTTGTGGCAGAAAGGGAAGAAGAACTAAAGAGCCTCTTGATGAAAGTGAAAGAGGAGAGTGAAAAAGTTGGCTTAAAGCTCAACGTTCAGAAAACTAAGATCATGATAACTGGTTCCATCACTTCACAGGAAATGGATGGGGCAACAGCGGAAACAGTGTCATACTTTATTTTGGGGGGCTCCAAAATCACTGCAGATGGTTATTGCAGCCATGAAATTAAAAGACGCTTACTCCTTGGAACGAAAGTTAGGACCAACCTAGATAACATATTAAAAAGCAGAGACGTTACTTTGCCCACAAAGGTCCATCTAGTCAAGGCTATGGTTTTTCCAGTAGTCATGTATGGATGTGAGAGTTGCATGGTGAAGAAAGCTGAGTGCCAAAGAATTGATGCTTTTGAACTGTGGTGCTGGAGAAGACTCTTGAGAGTGACATGGACTGCAAGGACATCCAACCAGTCCATCCTAAAGGAGATCAGTCCTGGGTGTTCATTCGAAGGTCTTATGTTGAAGCTGAAACTCCAATACTTGGGCCACCTCTTGCGAAGTGTTGACTCATTGGAAAAGATCCTGATGCTGGGAAGGATTGGGGGCAGGAGTAGAAGGGGACAACAGAGGATGAGATGGCTGGATGGCGTCACCGACTCGATGGACATGAGTTTGGGTAAACTCCAGGAGTTGGTTATGGACAGGGAGGCCTGGTGTTCTGCGATTCATGGGGTCGCAAAGAGTCGGACACAACTGAGTGACTGAACTGAACTAAAAGAATTTTTTTTCTAATCTGCCATGAGAGGTATATTTACCTTAAAATTGGATCTGACTTCCTGGTAAATAGGATAAAAACAGATGTAAAAAAATAAATGCTATTTTCCTATAAGGTAATCAGAATAAAGGCCGTCTTAATTCAAATGTTGTCATAATTTTGAGTAATCATCATTAATTCATATGGAAATGTCAATCCTATGAATGACAATTCCTGTGATAAAGAGCCCTTTACAGACTGGAAGATGGAACAGTTGATGGCCACTCAACTAAATGATGTTATTTTGATCTGTAGCTGAAATGTGAATAGCAGCATGGCCACTCAACTAAATGATGTTATTTTGATCTGTAGCTGAAATGTGAATAGCAGCATTTCTTATATGATCACTTCAGTTTTTAGATTATTTGCAAAATATTCACCTAAGAGAAAACTTAAATACCACTTTCCAGAATTTCAAATACCTCTTCCTACTAGAACATCTGTTTGCACAGCAGTAGCAAATAAAAACCACTTGTAAATTATTCTTAACTTTCTTCAGTTAAATTTTTCAAAAATCACTAGGGCTTTACCAGAGCTTTCTTAACGTCAAACTCATGTACTCAACTATTTCTGCTTGAGTGGTCCAATCTACTGAAGTTTGAAGGCAAAAAGAAGACAGACACATGCCTTCCCTTCACCAAGCATCTTTCGTGAAATGGATATAAATGTAAGCTAGTATCCGAAAAGTCTAGAAGTCTACACTACAATGACACACAAAGAACAGAGCTTATTTTAAGGTAACATGTAAACTGCAAAATATAAAGATAAAAATAACAGGCTGTGAAAACACTTAAATCACTCTTCTCTAATTTTGTTTTTGTTTTAGTCAGCCCCTGGGCTGGTGGTGGTGCTAGTGGTAAAGAATCCACCTACCAATGCAGCAGACATCAGAGACATGGGTCAATCCCTGGGTTGGAAAGATGCCCTGAAGGAGGAAACAGCACCCTACACTAGTATTCTTGTCAGAAGAATCCCATGGACCCCAACCTGGTAGGATACAGTCCATGGGGTCTCAAAGAGTCAGACGTGACTGAGCATCCGAGCACAAAACTTCTCTCAATTTTTCCTTATGCTAGAAAGAATAAACTTGGCTGACCACAGCCTCCAAATGAACATTTGTGGATGGGCAGTTACTAGCAATTCTATGCAAGAGAAAAGCCTTCTTATAACAGGGTTCCATTCCTGTAAGGCACCTCACTGTATGAGAAGGTACCATCTGACCCTCAACACATTGCCCTGTGATGATTTGTCTGTTGCTATAACTAATAAACTCTCTTTGTCTGTGACCCATAGGCTTTATGCATACACATATGTGAGTTAACAAGTAGAGAAAAATTTCAGACAAATCAGTTACTCCTTGGTAAGTTTTCCTTCCTCAATTCTAAACATCTCCTCCTTTTCTCTCAAGGTTTTAATTTTAATATTAATTTCAACATCATTAATAACATGGTCTCAAATTGCATAGTGACATTTCATTAACTTAATAATAAATCAAATAATCTTACACCAAACTTGTAAATTAGAAACTCAAAATGAACATTAACTCTACACATTCAATTTGTGCTTTCATCTTACAACACTGACTGCCATTTAAAGTTCTGAAATCCACAATTGATATATATATATAGATAGATAATAGATAGATAGATAGATTAGATATAGATAGATATCTATTTATACTTAGATATAAATATCTATACCTATCTCTCTATATCTACATGTATATATCTATATGTATATATTAACCACTTGGATCTTGTGTGACCAGTCCATGTACCTTAGTCAATTTCTATTAACAGCTGACATTTTTCCACTGACAAACATGCTTACTCTCTAATATATTTGATAAGGTTATGTCCTTCTTATCAAGATGCAATATCTTAAAATTGGTCTTCCAGTTGAATGGACAGATGAATCTGTTACCTTTCCCTATCTAGTGCCAGCTTATCTAAGGCAGATTTTCATCCTATGCAAATGTTTTTCCAGTCATGTTTATTATTAAAACCCTCAAGATAACAAAATAAAAAGACCTATGTTAAAGGCAATAACTTTTTGCTTCTTTTCTGATTATAAAGTAATATTTACTCATTAGAGAAAATTTGTATAATGATAACATACCAAGGAAAAATAACTGAAACTTTTAATGTGTTTCCTTACAAAACTTGCAGTTGAGATCTCAACATAAGTCAGGGCTTACATCCCTTTTACTTCTCTTAAAATTGTAAATTAGGCATTATACCTTACCAATAAAAATTCTCCACTGGCTATTTCAAATGTTTAATAGTTTCAGTTCAAATGGACATTATATAAAGAAAAATAAATTAGGTCATGATACTTATAAATAAAGAAAAGAAAAAGTGGAAACATTTAAAAATATTATAAAGTAAATGTAGATATTTTAGCCCTGAACATAGTTTCACAAAATAGCACTGATCAATTTTTTTGTTGTACAACTAATTAATACATCTAAACAACAGATGCTGTGACTTTTCAAATGCATAGTGACATACCTTTATCAATTTCTGCATTTTCAGTTAAATTTCTAGAGATTAAAATTGATCACTGCACTAAAGAAGTATATAATTGAACCATAAGGTAAGACTTAATTGAATAGGAAATTAATTTAGTGGAGCAAAATGGAAGTATTCCATTGCTTTTAACAGAAACAACTTTGAACAACACTGAAATAAGTGACTAGAACACTGCTTAAAAATTCACTTGCTGACAGACAATCAGACTGGGAATATAGGATGTTTACTAATGTAAGAGAACTGTTGTTAATTCTATGGGTAGGTTTATAGAAAGAGGCAATAACCTTGGGCAATAAGTCTGGTTTTTACTTTTGCTTGAAATAAATTCGCAAGCATATTTAGTTTGTTTTTTTTTAATAGTGTTAAAGTTCATTAGAAAAACTCAATTGATTAACAAAAAATGCTGATGAGTCCAAGTTATATAATGGAATTAATTATATTGTGTAATAAGCCTAAAGGTGAAATTTACCTAACTATAAATGGCTCTTATACAAATTTATATTCTTATAAGAAGACATCAGATAGGAACACAGAAATACGTTATTGTTACCATTTTATACATCAGGGTAGGAACTGGGAGAAAAGTAGAGGCTTATTTCAGTTTCAAGTATTGGAAGCCCCAACCCTAATGGATTTAACTCAAAAAAAAAAAAAAACTGTATTGTCTGTGACCTCAAGGTTTCCATTCCTGCAGGGACTCAAATGATATCATCCAGGCATGGGTAGTATCCTACAGTTTTGTTTTGTCTTTTTCAGATGGCTTCATTCCAATAGGCTTTCCCTTCATCATCCAAATATCAGTAAAATCTTATGGCCTCTCACTTTCAAGGCCAACAGGAAAAATTAAGATTCTTCTTCTAGGATTCTCAATAAGAGATTCATTATCCCTTTGGTCTTCATTGGACCAGGGAAACATTCTTGCCCTGGGTGTTAGGGGTGTGTGATGTACTAAAAGCATAGGACTAAATCTCATGTTCACTTCTGCTGAAGTTTGCGTGTGTATTTTTTTTTAAAGGAGAAATTGTTTTGTGGATACCAGGAAAGGGTCAAGTCTGGATAAGTGAAATAGACAACAGATCTACTATACAGTGTATATTAATTGAGGTAAACCTTTTATTTATGAAGGGTATTATTTACAACAAAAACAATGTCTCTCCAAACTTACCATAAGATGACATTTTATCATGCAGGAAAGTGCAGCACAGTTGATTATAAGCATGTATGTGTATTTGTGTGTGCATGTGTTTGTAAAATGGGTACTTGGTTGCAGAAGAATGGGTCCATAAAAAGAAATATTTTTAGTAATTGTTTAAATTCTAATAATATTTTCCAATTTATTTGGGGCCTTGCCATATTCCTAAGTCACACTTGCCTTAGAGGAAAATGATTTTGCCTGAAAACATAAGATTGTTGTGGCCCAACAATGTGGGGAAGCTGGCCAGGCGGATTAAATGGGTTTGCCAGGATGTGTATGTAGTCAGAGATGCATTCTACTGAGAGGGGGAGAAAACATGTTGGCAGCAGATTGATCTGAGACTGCTGAGGAGATATAGATGTATGTCCTGGAGGAATCACAAATCTCCATCAAAGTTTTATGTCTCCTGTTGAGTTGTTAAGAGACATCAGATTTGCCAAAGAATGGACTGAATTACAAATTAGTCTTTCCAATAAGGATAAAACCTAAACATACTATTTAAAATCAATCATTTAGTGGTATAACACCACTGTGGTGGTAAGGATGCTTTTTATCACTGTAATTATTTTCTTCAAACTACTGACCTCAACCCCAACTCTGAGCATGATTAACCAAATGTGAAAGTTAAACCCCATGGGTAAGTTCAAGGTTTGTCCCTCCAACAATCTTCTATAGCTATAAAATTAATTTAAATATATAAAAATATGTGTGTATATTATATATATATATACGGGTTTCCCTGATGGCTCAGTGGTAAGAAATCCACCTGCAGTGCAGGAGCCATGGGTTTGATCCCTGGGTCAGCAAGATCCCTTGGAGAAGGGAATGGCAACCCACTCCAGTATTCTTACCTGGGAAATCCCATGGACAGAGGACCCTGGCAGACACGACTGAGTGACTAAACCAACCATTTTATATATATATATATATATGTGTGTGTATATATATATATATATACATACACATATATTCTGGGTATGCATATATGCATATATTTATGAAGTATGGTTTAGAGATTTGAGATACAAACTGACTTTTTTACTTCCCAAGTATTTAATTTTTGGAGTGGTTATATTAGCTATCTGCAATTTACTCTTTGTCATTTGAAATAAGAAAAAAAAGTCCCAATTAGGTGTCTGAATATAAAATACTATCATATATGCAAAAAATTGCAATATCTTGTAGAGAGTATTGCCCAAGAAGTGATCCTGAGTTTGTTGATGATGGAGGTACCAAAGCCAATTATGATGATTTAGCTAGCATTAAAAAAAATTCTCCACTTGACTTATATTCCATTCTTATCAGATATTGCCTTAATCATTAAAAAGTACAGATACTCTTCCCAAAGGAAATATTCATATTTTCTTATTTACCACATTACTTAGAATAGAACTGAATATATAGTCGGTATTTATGTATCTCACTGAATTAATGTCTAAATCTTTCCGTTTTGTGCATTTATATAATCATCATATACATTCTATGAGGACTATGCAAGAATAAAAAAGTTACAAGGGTTAATTACTCACTGAATAATATAGGCTATAAAAGGATATAAAGGTCTAAAGCCAAAGATGAGTGGAAACAACTCAATGTGATAAATTAATGAATAGATAAACAAAACATGATATATTCATACAATGAATATTGTCAATAAGGGAGCCAATGATACATGCTACAAGAGGGATCAAGCTTGGAAACAATCTAACTGAAAGAAGCTTTTCTAAAAGACCCACATATTGTATAATTCAATGTATAAGAACTGTTTGAACAGGAAAATGCATAGAAATAGAAAGTAGATTACTGGTTGCCAGGGATGAAAGGGAAAAGAGAAGAGGAAATAACTACTGATGAGTACCAAGAGCAGTGAAAATATTTTAGAAATAGATAGGGGCAATGGTTGGATAATTCTATGAATATATTAAAATACAATGAAATGTGTACTTTAAAGGCGTGAACTTTATGCTATATGAATTTTACCTTGATAGATTTATTAAAATAAATAAATCAGCAGAAAGTTCAAGAAGACCAAAGAATAGAAGACTGAGATGCTAAAAAAGTTTAAAAAATACATTTTTAGATTTATTTTGGCTATAAAAACAAAACTGCTGGTGGAATAAAAAAGAAATATATGTGCTATTTACCTGATATTTGTTCCAACTATTCAAAATAAAGCTAAATTCTTCATCATCTTCAAAACAAAAATGGTTTGTTTCTGTGTTATGGTTGTAATCTGTAATCCATCATTTTTATTTTTAACCTTCTCATCCTTACTTCTATTAATGCAGGGTCTACACATAGTAGATCATGAATAAACTGAATATTTAACATTAGACATACAGATTTATGACAGTATTTAGTTGCTTCATCAGTAATTTTTACAGATTTTTTTTTATAAAAGTAGTCCTGAGATCAAAGTTGACAACATAAAGGTTTGAAGAACCTCATTATGAAGCCTGGAAAATCACTATGAAGTCATAATTAAGTCATGGGTGAGCAATACCTTACTTATGTTGTGGCATTAAGTCATCTTCCCTACTACAGTTTCCAAGATGGCCTCAGTTAAGTCTCTTGTGAAGGCACAAGGTAAACTGCTCCATTGGCTCCTTGGGGTGAGTACACTGACAGAATCACAATGGGAAAATGTATATCATGCAGAGACTTCTTGAACAAATATTTCCACACTTTATCTTCTAACACTGACACAATCAATGATTCACATTTCTCCTCTTATTAAAAGAACTCTGGGTTTTCTTAAATTTTCTATTCCTTGTCATCCTTCCAAAAATGATTTGTTTTTAATACCCTACATCATTCAAGCCACCTGTTTATACAGATGGCAGCTTGCTTACTAACTTTTACACAAGAGCTAAAGATCTAGGCCTTACAAAACACAAGAGTTAACTGTCACTTTGGTTTGTTTCTCCAAGTTTAAAATGAAAGAATCAGAGAGAACATTTTACAAATAAAATAAGCATTTTATATCACCTTTTTTGTCTCCCATGATCTTTTAGAAAACATGAGATTCCTTGCATTGAAAATTATGTTTCTGCTTTAAAAAGATGAACCTTCCTGTCCTCTTCCTAATATGACATTTTTCACATCATTAAGCAGATAAGAGCCCCATCTGCAAATCTTGCCCCAAATCACCTGCATTTCATCCTCATAACATTTGCCCTGGTGCACAGCTGGAAGCACAAATACGACAAGCTAGTAGATGACTGTGTTTACAGATGCAGATATAATAGAGAAAACAATCACCATTTGTGTCCTTATTAAAGTATTCTGATAAAACAAAAAAAAATGCAGTTTTTCAATGTATGGTTAGAGTAATCAAACAACTATTTGTCAAGTGTTAACCATGTTTTTTGGAAATATGAAGGGGAGAAAATGGCAACTAAAATTCAGTCAGTAAAATAAAAAAAAAAAAGTTATATGGCATATTGTTTGGTGTTTTTGTGGTTGAGTTTTAGGAGTTCTTTAAACATTCTGGATATCCCTTATCAGATACATGATTTTCAAATGTTTTCTCCAATTCTGTGGACTGCCTTTTACTCTATTGATAGTGTCTTTTGATGTAAACATTTTTTTCATGAGCCCCAAATTTTCTGTTTTTCCTTTTGTTTATCTGTGATTTTGGTGTCTTACACACACACACACACACACACACACACACACATGCACACACATAAATCATTGCCAAATGCAATGTTGTGAAGCTTTTCTGTTCTGTTTTCTTCTAAGATTTTTTAAGTTTTCAATTTAGATCATGGTTCCATTTTGAGTTAATTTTGTAAATGTTTTTAGGTAAATGTCCAACTTCAGTATTTTTGCATGGCGATATGCAATTTTCCCAGCATCATTTGTCAAAGAAAAAAACAAAAGTCCTTTCTCCAATGAATATTCTTAGAACTCTTGTCAAAAATCATTTGATCAATATGTTAAGGTTTATTTCTGGATTCTCTATTTTATTCCATTGTTATAATGTATGTCTGTCATTGTGCCAGTATCACACTGTTTTGACTACCATAGCTTTATAGTAAGCTTTGAAATCAGGAAATCTGGGTCCTCAAAATTTGTTCTCCTTTTCCTGAGCCGTTTTGGCTATGTACAGTCCCTTTGATTCCATGTGAAATTTAAAATGGGGTTTTCTATTCTGCAAAAAAGTTATTGCTGGAATTTTCATAGAGATTTCATTGAATCTGTGGATCCTTTTGGGTAGTACTTAAATCTTAACAATATTAAGTTTTCTAACCCCTAAATATGGTTTATCTTTCCATTTATTCATATTTTCTTTAATTTCTTTAAGGTTCCATGATATTTCTTCTTTAAAGTTTGATAGAATTGATCATTGAAACAATCAGATTCGGGGCTTCTTTTTGTTAGAAGATTTTCAGTTACAGGCTTGCTCTTACTGGTTATAGCTCTATTCAGGTTTGTTTGGTTTTTTTTTTCCTTCATCATTTACTAATGGTATGCTTTATGTTTCTAGGAATTTGTACATTATCCAAATTGTTTATGTTCACACTATTCTCTTAAATCCTTTTTTATTTCCGTAGAACCACTAGCAATGTCCACATCTCCATTTTGATTTTAGTGATTTGAATGTTTTCTCTATTTTTCTCTTTCCAACAGTCCAACCATTTAAAGATTTATCCATTTTGCTGATATTTTTGAAGAATAAATTTTTGTTTCAATGTTTTAGTTTTTCTATTATCTATTTTATCTATGTTCTTTTATTATCTCCTTCCTTCTTCGAGCTCTAGGTTTAGTTTTTTCTTCTTTTTCTAGTTTATTAAGTTGTAAAATTAGGTTGTTGATCTGAAAACTTTCTTCTTTCTTAATGTAACTGCTGACATTTATAAATTTCTCCCAAGCACTGCTTTCACTGTCCCCAATTTATTTTAGAGGTATTCTCATTTTAATTTATATCTAATTTTGTTTTACTTTCCCTTGTGATTTCTTCCTTGTTCCATTAATTTTTAAAGAATGTGCTGTCTCATTTCCACAGATTTGTGAATTTTAATGTGTTTCCTTTGTTATTGATTTTTTAACTTTATCCCATTTTGATCACAGAACATATTTTGTATGGCATCTACATTTTAAAATCCACTGAGATTAAATTTGTGAACTAACATATAGCCTGTTTTGAAAAATGCCCTATCTACATTTGAATAGAATGTCTGTTCTCTTATTTTTGGGTAGATTGTTCTCTCTGTTAGAGGTAGGTGGGTGACTATGTTGTTCTATTATTCTATTTCTTTAATCTTCTATCTGGTTTTTCAATCCATTGTTGTGAGTGGAATGTTCAAGTTTCCAGATTTTATTGCAGAGATACCTAATTTCTTTTAATTCTGTCAATTTTTGCTTCATATATTTTGATTGTCTATTATTACACATATAAATGTTTATAATTGCTATATCTTCTTGAATTGAGCCATCTGATAATATATAATGTTGTCTTCTGCAAACTTTTTTGATTTAAAGTATATTTTAAATATTAGTAGAGTCACAGATGCTCTCTTTTTGTTACTATTTGCATGAAATATCTTCTGTCTTTTGGCTTTAACTTCTTCTTGTCTTTGTATTGAAAGTGAGTCTCCTATAGATAGAATATACTGATTATATACTTTTATCCATTTTGATAATCTTGTCTTTCAGAATTGATTTACATTTAATTACTAGTTTAAATTATAACATTTTTACTGATAAGCAAAGACTCCTGTCATTTTGTGTGTATTTGTGGTCTATGTGGCTCATTATTTTCGTTGTTCTTCATTTCCTGCATTAATCTTCTTTTGTGTTTAGTTGATATTTTATAGTGAAATATGTAAATATCTTTCTCATTTCCTTTTGTGTATATTCTATAGCTAATTCTGTGTAGCCACCGTGGGGAGTACATTTAGCATCCTTAAAGTTATAGCAGTCAATATGAATTTATACTAGCTTAACTTCAATAGCATACTGCTGCTTCTATATAGCTTTACTTCCCCACTCCTTTTAGTTGTTGATGCCACAGAATTATATATTTACATATTGTGTGTCCAGAAACACACCATTTTAATGCATTAGTATCTTAAATTATGTAGAAAATAAAATGTGGAGTTATAAACCAGTTTACAATAATATCAGTTTTTAGACTAATACATTATTTTTAAATGTATTAACCTACTATATCATGTAGAAAACAAAAAAAAAGAAGTTACAAACCATTACTACAATAACTATAGATTTTATAATTTTCTATGTATTTACCTTTATTTCTTCTTACAGCTTTGAGTTGTAGTCCAGTGTTCATTCATTTCAACATGTATGGCTCTCTTTTAGAATTTATTGCAGAACATTTTAACACTATTGTGTTCCTTTAGCTTTTATTTACCTGGGGATGTCTTAATGTCTCTCTCACCTTTGAAGGATGGTTTTTCTGGATATTGACTTTTTGGTTGAGCTTTTAAAAAAATTTTTTTTGGCACTTTGAATATATCACCCTACTGCCTTCAGGCCTCCAATTCATCTGGTAAGAAATCTGCTGATAATATTATTGAAAAAATTTACATTTCAATTATTTTACTTTTCAGCCCCAGAATTTCATTTTGGTTTCTTTGTACGTTTTCTGTCTTCCTATTGATATTTATATTTTGCTTATATATTACATTTTTCACATTCTCCATGTCTTCCATTAGCTCTATGAGTAAGTATAAAATTGTTGTTTAAAAATCTTTGTCTAGTTGATCTTCCACCAGACTTTTTCAGAAACAGTTACTACTGTCCCTTTGTTGGGACAGTTATTGTTGGTTTACTTTTCATTTACCTTTGAATAGGTCACAATTCCCTGTCCCATTTTATGCCTTTTTCCCCTTTGTTGGTAATTATTCATTTAAATGTAGTAGTGTGATTGGAGAAGGCGATGGCACCCCACTCCAGTACTCTTGCCTGGAAAATCCCATGGACGGAGGAGCCTGGTAGGCTGCAGTCCATGGGGTCGCTAGGAGTTGGACACGGCTGAGCGACTTCACTTTCACTTTTCACTTTCATGCATTGGATAAGGAAACAGCAACCCACTCCAGTGTTCTTGCCTGGAGAATCCCAGGGACGGCGGAGCCTGGTGGGCTGCCATCTATGGGGTCGCACAGAGTCGGACACGACTGAAGCGACTTAGCAGTAGCAGTGTGATAATTCTGGAAACCAGATTATCCTCCTTCCCCAGAGTTTGCTGGGTTTTTTTTTTGTTTTATTTTTGTTTTTGATTGTTGTAGGCTAGCTGAGCTGAAGATCACTGATGTATAAGCTTATGAGTTTTTCAGATCTTTTCTGATTCTGTGCTTCCCCTGGGAATGAAGGTGTCAGTCTTCTATGTCTGGCTCCCAAAATGGAGCGGAGAAAAAAAAGAATGAAAAGAAAAGGCAAGGGTGGAAGATGCTAGCCCTTTAAATATCACTGGAAGTCACTTCAGCCAAAAGAAGAGGAGCTTGCAACACCAGAGGTAGGTATAACAATGACCCCACTTCTTTGTCTGTACATCTACGATCAGAAGCAACAATCAGTAATAAGAACACTGATCGCTAATAGTTGGAAGATAGGGTCCTTTTTGTTCGCTCTGGCTTCTGCAAGATTCTCCTGGAATATATGCACTGCTTTCTGCCCCAGCTTGAGGTGTGAGGAACAGGTAGTTGGTACTGCACTAAGAGTTGAAACTGACTGATGTTATCTACAATTTGCTATCCAAACCTCCCCCTGGAAGTTACAAGCCTTAATAGACTCCAAGATTTCAAAATAGTTATATCAGACAGATTCTGCCAGTACAATTCATAATCTAGGTGGGGTGATAGATCCTAGTGTTTCTATTCATCCTCCATTTATGACTTAAATAGTAACACAATGTATTTTATAAATGAATGGGAATGTTAAAAAGGAAATTAAAGTTCTATGCATTCTTGAGATAGCTCACTTTATGTGTTACCTTGACTGGGTGGAGGGATTCTCAAATAGGTGGTAGAACATTATTTCTCGGTATGTCTGTGAGCATGCCTCTGGAAGGGATTAGCATCTGAGAGAGACTGGATAAAGACCACCAAAGTAGGTGGGTAGTATCTAGTCCAATGAGGGTCTAAATAGAACAAAAAGGCAAGAGAAGAGTGGATTTGCTCTTTTTGTTTGAGTTGGGGTGTCTCTTTTCCTGCCCTCAGATATTAGTCCTCGCGGTTCTTGGCACATCAGACTAAGACTGAATGATACCCACTAGTATCCTTGTTCTCTGTCTCTATCTCTCCCTTTCACTCCATCTCTCTTCTTTCTAGAGAGATAGACAGATAATAGACAGAAAACTGGTCTTGTTTCTCGAGAAAACACTTAAAAAGACAGTATAGCTAGCTCTATCTTTTTACATTAAATATTTTATATCAGACTTGATGAATTTTTATGTCAATTATAAGCCTACTGATTAAAAGGTTATTGTAAATCCTTTAATACAATTTTACACTTTTGTAATGGCTATAAGATATTCTTTTATGCAATACGAAGTTGAAGGAAATGGCAACTTGCTCTGGTATTCTTACCCAGAAAATCCCATGAAGAGAGAGGAGCCTGGTGGGCTACAGGCCATGGGGTCAAAACAGTTAGACATGACTGAGTGACTGCGCATGCATGCATGCAGAGTTGTATAAACCAAGTTAAAAATTACTTATGTGAGAAGTCACTATGTTCAAAAGTCATTGTTGAAGTACTGCTATTTATTATGCTTCCAGAGTCTTTGTGGTTGAATTCCTAAGAAGCCAAGTCCATGTGGTCTCTTGTGCTTTTTAAAATTCCTGCTTCCATGGGGTGAACCCATTAGAGCCTTGCTCAGAAGCAAGAAGACAATTATAACTTCTTCCCCTCTTCTATTTTATAGAAAATATTTGCTTTCGTTTTTAGAGCTGCATGGTGCTAAAATTTAGATTTTTGAGGAAAGGGAAGGTTTCACTTAAACCTTGAGATAAATCTAGATGCCCTATTATAATTAAAAAAAAAGAATTTCACTTTTGTGATTATTGATACTCAATATAGTTAACAGTTCCTTGTATAATGATGTATTTGATGTTATAAGACAAAAGAATGCTAAATAATGACAGGATTTAGCCATTCCTGGGTTCGGGGACTTTATGTCATTTCAAATTAGCCTGAATTCCAATTCTGCTGCTAACAAAATTTCAACCCCAATAAACACATACCAGTCTACAGAGAATCTCAAAGTTTCAGGTTCTTTTTGAGCCTACAGCCCATCAGTAGAATGCTCTCTCTCTCTTTGTTCCACAATAGTTTTATGAGAGAGTCAATGACAGGCCAGTCTCCAAGCATTGCTAGAAAATATTCATACACACACACACACACAGCTGCAGTTCCATATGTAAAATATCACAGGAAAATAATCATTTTCCTTATCTCACACACACACACACAAAACTGTACCCAAAAAAGAGTATCAAATAGTTAATTTAGCTTGATAAAATCTTTGGAATCTAAGTAAACATAAAGTTAGCTGTTTTCTAGAATGTTGCATAAAACTGCACTCTTTATGCTCCTACAACATTCTCCATGGCAGTCAGCCAGACAGAACCATTGGAACACTGAAAACTCATCTTGGAGCTATTGAAGTTTATTCTTGCCCATTCTGAAAAATTGGCTGATATTGATAATTGTTATAAAAAGTTTACCCCATGAGTCTCATAGGCTGCCAAGAATGTAATTGAGCTGAAATGGAAGGCTGGTATTAAGCTTGCATCTGGTTCTGAGTCAAGGAGCCCTCACTCTTTGACTAGCATCAAGGGAAGCTGCCTTCATTTGGGGAAAACAGATGGAACGATTTCACTATAATGGAGTTCATTTTGAGAAACTGTCCCAGCTTGTCCAAAATAATGGCAAGTTGGATAGGATTTCAAATAAATAATAAACACCTGTAGGAGTTGAGGTTACTAGACCTGGCTCAAAAAAAAAAATTATAAACGATTTATTAGGCACCTACAATGCATGCAGCATGATTCCACTCATGATTTTACCAAACATGATAAAAATATTATAATAATAATATTATAGTATCATTATATATAATAATAATATTGTTAAAATGGAATCTTAAGTATATCCTGTTGTTCCTGACACAACCACTTTCCTGGATATCTTCTCTATTTTCTCTGATGATCTGCTCAGAAGTGGCAAATGTATACATTTAATCAAGTATTTTGAATCTTTTGAAATTTCAACATGACAATGTACTTCAGCAACAAAGTTCAATAAGTAGTCATTGTTTCTATTATATATCAGGCAATACCTAGTCTATTTACTAAAGATACAAAACATCCTCACTCATTTAGTTCATAGTTCAGGGGTGATATAGGCAAATAAAACTATTTCAGTACAAAGAGTACAGTGATTAAGAGTAAAGACTTTTGGTATCGACCAAAGGTAGCAATTAGCCACATTTAATGTAAAACTCCAGGCCAAATTGAGATATACTTTAACTATAAAATATATACTGCATTTTGAAGACAGTATAAAAATTATAAGATACCTCCCTCATTTTTAATATTGATTTTTAACACTGATTCCATGTCAAAATGTTATTTGGGACATATGGTATTAAATGAAATAAATTAATACAATTAATTTCACCAGTTTCTGTTAAATTTTTCAATGTGTTCTTTAGAAAATTTATGAATTAAGTCACATTTGTACTCAGATTTTTGTTGGACAGCACTGGTATATATACTAGACCTTCTGTCTTCAAAACTCATTCTATCACTTAGCCGTGAGACATTAGGCAAGTACTAGTTTTTGTGGGGTTTTTTTTTTTTTTGCTTCAGTTTTCTTATGTATAAGAAAAGGCTGATAATAATTATAGTTGTTTACTCAATAGGGTTGTTGGGAGAAGTAAGTGAACCAAAAAAATCTAAAAGGCAACTATTATTAAATACATGAGCATTAAGTAAGCACATAAAAACAGCACCTATCTCAGGTCAGAAGAAGTAAACTCCAAGAAGAATTTGAAAGAGAAAAAAAAAAATAATGGTTTCATTAAAGCTTCAAAGAATGTCAGAAAATTGTCCCACTGTTCAGTTCAGTTCAGTTCAGTCGCTCAGTCGTGTCCGATTCTTTGCGACCCCATGAATGGCAGCACGCCAGGCCTCCCTGTCCATCACCAACTCCCAGAGTTTACCCAAACCCATGTCCATTGAGTCAGTGATGCCATCCAACCATCTCATCCTCTGTCGTCCCCTTCTCCTCCTGCCCCCAATCCTTCCTAGCATTAGGGTCTTTTCCAATGAGTCAACTCTTCGCATGAGGTGGCCCAAGTATTGGAGTCTCAGCTTCAACATCAGTCCTTCCAATGAACACCCAGGATTGATCTCCTTTAGCATGGATTGATTGGATCTCCTTGCAGGCCAAGGGACTCTCAAGAGTCTTCTCCAACACCACAGTTTAAAAGCATCAATTCTGCGGCACTCAGCTTTCTTCACTGTCCAACTCTCACATCCATACATGACCACTGGAAAAACCATAGCCTTGACTAGATGGACTTTTGTTGGCAAAGTAATATCTCTGCTTTTAAATATGCTATCTAGGTTGGCCATAACCTTCCTTCTAAGGAGTAAGCATCTTTTAATTTCATGGTGACATCAGCAGTGATTTCGGAGCCCAAAAAAATAAAGTCTGACAATGTTTCCACTGTTTCCCCATCTATTTCCCATGAAGTGATGGGACCAGATGCCATGATCTTAGTTTTCTGAATGTTGAGCTTTAAGCCAACTTTTTGACTCTCCTCTTTCACTTTCATCAAGAGGCTCTTTAGTTCATCTTTGCTTTCTGCCATAAAGGTGGTGTCATCTGCATATCTAATGTTATTGATATTTTCTTCTGTAATCTTGATTCTGGCTTGTGCTTCATCCAGTCTGGCATCACACATGATGTACTCTGCATATAAGTTAAATAAGCAAGGTGACAACACAGCCTTGACATACTCCTTTCTCTATTTGGAACCAGTCCATTTTTCCATGTCCAGTTCTAACTGTTGCTTCTTGACCTGCATACAGATTTTTCAGGGGACAGGTAAGGTGGTCTGGTGTTCCCATTTCTTAAATAATTTTCCACAATTTTTTGTGATCCACTCAGTCAAAGGCTTTAATGTAGTCAATGAAGCAGAAGTAGAGGTTTTTTTTGAATTCTCTTGCTTTTTCTATGATCTAACGGATGTTGGCAATTTGATTGATGGTTCTTCTGCCTTTTCTATTCCAGCTTGAACATCTGGGAGTTCTCGCTTCACACAGTATTGAAGCCTAGCTTGAAAAACTTTGAGAATTACTTTGCTGGCATGTGAATGAGTGCAATTTGCAGTAGTTTGAACATTCTTCGGCACTGCCCTTCTTGGGATTTGAAATTAGGAATTCCCTGTATAAAATTAACTATTGTTTTAGGAAAGCCAAAGGAGATACACAAAGAGAATGAATGAAATGAGAGTGAGTGATGTCATGTAGGAGATTACTAAGGTATTAATAAAATAATTTTTAAGGAAAAAGGCATATTTTCTTCTTCCCCACTCTAAACTCTCACAGCTTTTGATAACTAGACAGTTGTCCTTTTCTATTAATTGAGCCTACTAAGCCAACAAGCCTCTAAACTTGTGTTCACTTAATATACCCATTGTAAGCCAGGTTATGAAAATAAATTTTGAATTTCCTAAACTGGACATGCCAACCAAAATAAATATCAATGCTCGGGTTCTATTACAATATCAGATAGCCACCAACACTCATAAGACATTTGTAATTTATAAAACAAAATCAGTCTGAGAGGTCTACCTTCCAGGTGAAAGAGAAAAGGTTGGAAGCTCTTAGGAAAAGGTTCCTCTTGTTTCAGAGATATAAGAAGCGTTAAAATGTAAACTGAGGCACATTTTTTTTCCCCAAAGGTCTATTTAAGGTCCAGTTCAAATTGGACAATGTCAAACCAAAACTGCTTAGGAGCTCCCTGCTGACAGAAGTTAGGGAAAAGTTTTTAATAGAGAAGACACAGAAGAAAAACAAATATATTATTTGATTGGCTATAGCTTAAGCAGTTGACTTATTTGGAAAATCCTAGCAGGCAGTTTGTGATCAGTTGTTCTTTAGTTTTGTTTTTCGGATTTTTGTGCATTGATTCTGGCTTAGGTTTTGGTTTGCTTAGCAGGCATCCAAAACATTAGAGCCACTTTAGTCTAAGGATTTCCTTGTTTAATTAATTAACAATAGTCACAGTGATATGTCATAAGAACAATAAAGTAGTAAGAAAGGAGACTGTTCTGGGAGGAATTATGGTGGACTAATATATTGATATAACATTATAAAAAGTGAAATGAACAAATATATATATATATATATATATATATATATATATATGTATAGTATATGGTAAATTTGTGATAGAATAACCCATAACCTAAACAACCAGCAATAATATCTAAAATAATTTTTTAACTTTGATCTGTATCCTTTGTTTTCTTCCCTAGTAAGATTCAGTGGTTTGTCTTCAATGTCTTAAACAGCTAGATACAGACAGCACAGCTGTGCCAACATTCGAGGACAGTACCAAAGTGCACATCCCAGTCTCACAGTAGGTACCCACCCTAAATATTTCTCTGTAGTGTGTTATTAACATACTTCTCAAAGTCTGCTATACTCCACCTCTTTGATACACCCTATCTTAGTGTTGAATGTGCCACTGGAAGACCAGCAGGTTTGCCTTATGTAAGGCATGCTTTTCCTCCCATGACAGTAGTGTTCTGAACAGTGTCATTGACAGACCATATTTATTACTCACTCATGGCTCAACACTACAAACTTCCTTCCATGTATTTTCTTTATGCAAAAAGTTTATACTTTAGGCCCTTTTGGGTTTAGAAATTAATCAACACAATCAACATTAATTTAGGGCTTTTTGTTTGTTTGCTTTTTGGCCACATCATACGGCTGGTGGGATCTTAGTTCCCTGACCGGGGATCAAACCCAGGTCCATGGCAGTGAAAGTGCAGTGTCTTAACCACTGGATCACCAGAGAATTCCCAACATTACTTTTGAAAAGAATAAAATTTTAACTAAGACTGAGATGTGCCTTCAGATCAGTGAAAACAAATAGGAAAGAAAAATTTTAAAGTAAATAAAATGTAAAAGTAAGTAAATATTGGACTTCCCTGGTCACTCAGATGGTAAAGAATCTGTCTGCAATGCAAGAGACCCCAGTTCAATTCCTGGGTTGGGAAGATCACCTGGAGAAGGGAATGGCTACCCACTCCAGTATTCTTGCCTGGAGAATTCCATGGACAGAGGAGCCTGGCTGGCTATATGGAATCACAGAGCAAATGTTACACTAAATCATCAATATTATTTCAGAACTTAAGCTCGTAGGGATCTATATTTTTACTGACCATTTATTAATATTAAGTTGCAAACATAACTACTGAGACTGGAAAGGAGAGAATGGCATATCACATTTTGAAAACAATGAGTGCTGTAAAGAAGCATGCAGAAATGGCCTCAGTGCTGGAAGAGCAGATTGGGGAAATACTCAAGTAAACAGTGATGGAATGTGACAGAAGCTATTAAAATCCAAATCCACACAAACATTTCATTTTTTTCTCATCTGGACACAGTTTCTTCTTCTAATCTGAACTGCAGTTACAACTAATGGGCTTCAACCCTCTCAACCAGTGCCCAGTGAGAGAGGCACATTTATGCTTTCAAATATTTGGGCCATCCACTTGTTCATATGCTATGGTTTGATGCCCAGAATATTATTCTGTGCCATGAAATCTTGGTCCAGGATGAAACTGGAAAAAGATGGTGCAGTGACAGGATGATAAATGGAGTTCACCAAGATGAGAGCTTGGGTTTTACTCATATTCTTGGCTACAGAAACAGATTTACCAACATGTCTGCCCCAAAATAGATTCTTCTATAAAGTTCTAAAATCAAACATCTAATAACCACATTATATCAAAGGACAAAAGACAAAGCCTCTCTTTTTGTTTGTGAGTAGACACGACTGACGCGACTTAGCAGCAGCAGCAGCAGACATTAAATTCAAAATTCTTCTTTAGAAAAGAGGACTTGTATAAATAAGGATTCTATCTGCTTGCTGCAGTGATAAAAAATTTCATATTTTGAAAATTCCCAATTAAAAAACACACTTGTTTGTTGCTGTTTAGTCACTAGGTCATATCTGACTCTTCTGTGACTCCATGGACTGCAGCCCAACAGGCTCTTCTGTCCATGAGATTTTCCAGGCAAGAACACTGGAGTAGCTTGCCATTTCCTTTTCCAGGGGATCTTCCTGACCCAGGAATCAAACCCATGTCTCCTGCATTGGCAGGCAGATTCTTACCACTGAGCCACCAGGGAAGCCCTAAAGTACACACTAGGTTGCAACAATTCTACTTAGTGAAGTTTCTTTCCCTTCAATCTAGATTTGTCACATTTTAAATTTAATTAATCCAACGCATGGATATTCAATAAAATGTACAGACCTTAACTGATATCTAAGAGTTTAAGAATCTATATTTTAAGTAAAACCTAAAGGAGCTAACTTTTCTCTTAAAATAATTCCATTCTGTGATTGAAGAACTTTTAAAAGGATGTTAATTCTTTGAACAAAGATAAAATTAAAGTCAAAAAGGTTTCAGTTTTAGTAGTAGAGAGGCAGTGCTTTCTAACTAGCAGACCTTTAAAACTGACTATGCTCTAAATTCACACAGTACAAAACAGCGATCAGTAAATCTGTCTTGTGTTTTCATTATCTCAATCAGATACCAAACTGTTATCTAAAATTTAATCAACAATGTCCCTAGATTAAACTAAATTTGAAAAGTTATTTTAGCCATGAAGTCAAGATAGAAGAGTACGTGGGCCCGCCCTGCCCCTACAGAGTTGTGGATGACTGCAGTGGGGACTTCAAGATGAGAAGCATAGATGGTGGTATATTTCAAGTAAGCAAAGGTTTTCACAATTCTCTGCTGGGAGTAAACCACAGACTAGGAAGCAGTTTGACAGCTATTAAAACCAGGGTTCTGCAGTTGGAGATAGCTTTGCAGTTGGGAGAGGTCTGCTTTCCATGACTGACTATAATATGGTTCAAGTCAGAGAGAAAGAAGATCCCTAGAACTCCATCAAGAGTGATGCTTTCACAAGAACCATGATGGCAGCAAGAAAGGTACCAGGAGCCATGGTTGGGTCAGCAGCAATGGGTGCCATTCTCCTGGCTTTAGTGGAAGGAGCTGGTATCTTGTTGACAAGATTTGCCTCTGCACCACTTCCTAATGGTGCTCTGTTAGCTGAAGGCCCATCCAAGTTGCCTTCAGCCCAGTTACTATCTTCACCTTTTGGAGACTATTGACAGTATCAGTAGGACTTCTTTCCCAGGATTTCTTTAATGAAATGAGGAAAGGACTTCAGATCTATTTTTAAAACCACAGGTGGGACAACTATGGCCAAATAGGCTATGAAGAGACATTTAGCACTTCTTCTCTTTAAAGGAACATGAAGAGGGGAGGTCTTAAAAGATAATACACTTATTTATTCACACTTAGATTGCATTTGCGATTGAAATAAATGTTTTACATCTTTAAAAGGAAATACAGTAAGTGCTTAGAAGATGAGGGACCAAATGGCAAACAGCAATGAAGTGTTTAACTATTTCCTTGGGGACTTCTCTGCCTTGTTTTGTTCTGTTAGACAAACAATAAAAAAAAAAAAAAAAAAAAACCTCCTGGAAATTGCTCTTCTTTCTTAAAGCAAACAAGCACAAAAAACCTTATTTTAGAGTAATTTTAATTTGAAAGTAAAGTTAGTCTTTCCTTACCGTCTTCTAATTATTTTTTAAAAGACATAAATTTATATTTCATTTTTCTTTACATAATTTTCTTGACTCTCCTTTTTTTTCCAAATTCTTCCAACATCCATTTAGCAAACCTGGAACATAGCATTCAAATAAGGCCCTGACTCTGTTATCTCAGTTTATATTTGCAATCTCTCCTGACTGCTAAGGGTTATAATTTCTGTTTCACAAGGCTCTGCTGGAGTACAAATTGTTCTATATAATGATCGTTACTAAGAAGCCAAAAGTCAACACTTCAAATGTCATTATTCTCATATTGACATAAAACTTTTCATTAAAAATGTCGTGTGTCCCTCAGTTTGCCACATTAAAATGCAGCAGTTCAGTTCAATAAATCATAACATAATAGTAAGTTTCAGAGTCTATTCTCTGCTGATTTTTTAATGAGTTATTTCATGTGGGATTTAGTTTGTGTGTTGTGTGGGCATATTACACACATGTGTGACTGAGCATGTATGTATTATGCTTTCCCTTCATTGCTACCAATGCTGTCTATACTTCTGCTTTTCTTCTTTAACATCATACTAAATTTTCCCTAGGTTTTCCAAGTTTCTGAGGAAATTTTAACATTTTATATGAAAGCTAGATACATCTTCAGGATAATAATTGAAATTTAAGAAAATGTATGGAGAAGAGAGGTTAACTGTAATCAATATTCCCACTATGGAACAGGTACTTTCCATATATATATGTCATTTCTTTAATATCACAACCTTTTTAGGAGCATAATGCTATCACCATTTTCTTGATTAGTAAAAGAATCTGGAGAGATCCACTAACTTGCCCTTAGTCATACTGATAATTGGTGAAGAAACCAACACTGAACTAGATTTCTAGTTCAATATCTAGACAAAAATCTCTATGTTTTAGTGTTGCACCATAATGTTTCAAGACTCTATGTAAATTACTAATTATATAAATAGTTAAAAAGTCAGATATTAGAAAACTAAAGTTTAATAGCCTTTTCAGTTTTTCACAAATGTAATACTATTTATATTATTCTATCGTCTCAAATTTTAATTTTACTGTAAATTATTAACACTATAGATAGGGCTACATTAGGTTTATTATAGGACACTTTCATAAGAAAGAAGCATTGGCAATAATCTTCAAAAACTGAAATGCGTTATTATTGATACATCAATTAAGAGTAGGTTTCTAATACCATTTGGGGACTATTCATATTCCTAGACATGTTGTTTGTAAGAAGTTTCCGACAAACATATATCAGTTTCTGTTTTCAAGAATACTAGCTTCTATAAAATGTTACCTGGTGCTCCGAATTATGGGTTTCATGATTGTAAAAGTTCATGAACATCACATTATAATTCCCATCTTAAACAATACAAAATGCATTTTAAAGAAACTTAAAATTCCCTGATAAATAAAGATTTGTGTGGACTGTTATTTCCACACAGTTTGTAATGCATGGGTCTATTCTTTTTTTTAAAGGAAAAAAATGATTAAATCGGGGAATTGGAAATGAACACTTTGTTGATATGGATCACAAACAATGTTTTTCATAGTTTTAAATTAGTCTTTACTTAAATAGTAAAGGTGACCAATAATGGAATTTGGCATCAAGTGTCTTAAGAAGCAAAGCAAATAAAGTAAACTAATGGGGGGACCATAGTGTTTGATTCAAGGCAAACTCAAAACCTATAGATATATCAACTAAATAATAAAAATGTTCTGCTTATTATTTCTCATGTCACATTTCAATACATTTAGCATTTCCTCAAATCCTAATGCTTAAATTAAATTAAATGCTTAAAATTTTCCAAGCCAGGCTTCAGCAATATGTGAACCGTGAACTTTCAGATGTTCAAGCTGGTTTTAGAAAAGGCAGAGGAAACAGAGATCAAATTGCCAAAATCCGCTGGATCATCCAAAAAGCAAGAGAGTTCCAGAAAAACATCTATTTCTGTTTTATTGACTACGCCAAAGCCTTTGACTGTGTGAATCACAATAAACAGTGGAAAATTCTGAAAGAGATGGGAATACCAGACCACCTGACCTGCCTCTTGAGAAACCTGTATGCAGGTCAGGAAGCAACAGTTAGAACTGGACATAGAACAACAGACTGGTTCCAAATGGGAAAAGGAGTACGTCAAGGCTGTATATTGTCACCCTGTTTATTTAACTTATATGCGGAGTACATAATGAGAAATGCTGGGCTGGAAGAAGCACAAGCTGGAATCAAGACTGCAGGGAGAAATATTAATTACCTCAGATATACAGATGACACCACCCCTTATGGAAGAAAGTGAAGAAGAAATAAAGAGCCTCTTGATGAAAGTGAATGAGGAGAGTGAAAAAGTTGGCTTAAAGCTTCACATTCAGAAAACTAAGATCATGGCATCTGGTCCCATCACTTCATGGCAGATAGATGGGGCAACAGTGGAAACAGTGTCAGACTTTATTTTTGGGGGCTCCAAAATCACTGCAGATGGTGATTGCAGCCATGAAATTAAAAGACAGTTACTCCTTGGAAGGAAAGTTATGACCAGCCTAGATAGCATATTAAAAAGCAGAGACATTACTTTGCCAACAAATGTCCGTCTAGTCAAAGCTATGGTTTTTCCAGTGGCCATGTATGGATGTGAAAGTTGGACTATAAAGAAAGCTGAGCACCAAAGAATTGATGCTTTTGAACTGTGGTGTTGGAGAAAACTCTTGAGAGTCCCTTGGACTGCAAGGGGATTCAACCAGTCCATCCTAAAGGAGATCAGTCCTGGGTGTTCACTGGAGGGACTGATGTTGAAGCTGAAACTCCAATACTTTGGCCACTAATGTGAAGAGCTCATTTGAAAAGACCCTGATGCTAGGAAAGATTGAGGGCAGGAAGAGAAAGGGATGACAGAGGATGAGATGGTTGGATCGCATCACCGACTCAATGGACATGGGTTTGGGTGGACTCCGGGAGTTGGTGATGGACAGGGAGGCCTGGTGTGCTGCAGTTCATGAGGTCGCAAAGAGTTGGACACGACTGAGCGACTGAACTGAACTGAACTGAACAAATCCTAAAACATAATTTACCATACTTGAGCAAGAATATTCAAATATTGTTATTAACCTTTATATTCTGTAATAACATTTTGCCACAGGACAATTGATTTCAATAACTTTTGTTCCCCATGCTGTGAAAAATATACTAGATCCTTCAAAATGTGGCATTTCCACTTCCTTTATTTGTTCTCATTTTTAGTCATATTTTAATATATAGGTTTACTGCAAAGTTCACATTTCACAAGAAGATAAGCATACTATTTACAGAAATAATCAACAGAGCTATTGGCAAAGCTAAAGAAGTTAACTGCTGAATTTATGAATGCATGTTACTTCAACCTAGAAAGAGTCCAGTGCAATTTTTACATGCATGGCAGGGAAAAGGTACAGTGAATATTAAATAATATCTATTCTTTGTTTAAGATTCCTTGAACCTTTCCTACTTTAAGATGGGGCCCAAAACATTGTAGATTACATTGGTAGATTACATTGGTGACTTGTCCTCTTGAGAACAAGTAAAAGATAACCAGAGCACAGAATGGTTAAAGAGAAGACACAGACTACTTAATAAGGTGGTACGTGGTGCGTAGGAGCACATACCTCTTCCTCTTGAGACTGTGAAAACTCCTGTGCATGGATCAACACTGTACATAGATGAAGGCCACTTTAACCCCTGTCCTCTCTAGGATACTCTACCCCGCTTCTACTCATGGGGCAAGGATTCCATGGCCAAAGGTGTACCATAGTTATCCATTAGTAATATACCCATCTGGAGTCCATACCTGCCCAGGACTCTAAGAAAGTTTTACCGGATCCTTGTTCCAGAGCCTAGAAGAGTTCATTCCTTGGGTCTTTCCACCTTAGAATAGATTAAACCACCTAGGTGGACACTGATGAGACTGACAAATAGTAGGGGACAAATAGCTGTTTGTAGAAGAGTGTGAACATTTTCCCTATGCAGGCTGGGATATCCACACGTTTGTTTGAGGCTCCTAAAGGTACTAAGATGATAGGTTGGCCACAGGCCAGATGCCTGGTTCTGGTTTTCCTGTGCCACTAAGCTTTGATTCGGAAATCTAAAGAGTCATAAAGTGAACGTTGCTCAGTCATGTCCAACTCTTTGTGAACCTTTGGAATTCTCCAGCCCAGAATACTGGAGTGGGGAGCCGTTCCCTTCTCCAGGGGATCTTGCAAACCCAGGGATTGAA
The DNA here is from genome assembly GCF_054371585.1 of Giraffa tippelskirchi. Taxonomy (NCBI): domain Eukaryota; kingdom Metazoa; phylum Chordata; class Mammalia; order Artiodactyla; family Giraffidae; genus Giraffa; species Giraffa tippelskirchi. Next base: position 127,526,211 of record NC_137277.1, on the reverse strand, counting down.
CCCAAATCTCCCCCATTGCAGGTGGATTCTTTACCAGCTGAGTCACAAGAGGATCCCAGAGTCATATAATTCTCAATTCAACTGTAACTTTCCAGATAGTCAGGGTCACATATTTGTTAAGGTAACAGGTTGGACTACATTTTATTTAACAATCTATCAGCATGAATTATGAATTAAATATTTATTGTTAAAAAGCATTTCCCTTTCTATTCTTGCTCTGGCCCCAAAGACATTATGATTGGTCCTGTTCTGATCACATCATTCTGGTTAATGAGAAGAGGCACACTGTATCATTTGACTCATTTGAGAGCAACATAAATAGAACTGGACATGCAAAGTAGCCTTGAGATTAAACAGTGAGGACCTGATGGAGGCTGATTCAGATCATGATTCAGGGACTCTGTAGAACCATCATGAGTCAAGCGCAGGCTAAGTAGATAAGAAAGCACCACTAGTTTCTATTCAATGCAAATGAGAGATGCCAGGCTGGGATCCAGCAGTTTAGGAGCTCATCATTAAGATCAACAGAGAGAAAGCAAACCACAGGGAACAGGATAAAAGCACTGGAGTCCAGAGACGCCAGAGGGCAATACAATGCATGAATATTATTTCAGCAGCATGAGGTTAGGAAAACAACTCTTGCCTAGATACCATTTTATGGTGAGAGTCCAAAGAGGGACCTAGCTGAAAGATTGAGCCTGTTTAACCAACGGAGTCAGCATTGACTAAAGGGAAGCTGAATCTAGTGCATGATACGGTAATGCAATAGATTAGATACAAATGGAACAAAATAAAGAAAGTTGTTGCACTACACAGGAGATGATGACTCATCAGTTCAGTTCAGTTCAGTTCAGTTCAGTCGCTCAGTCATGTTCCGCTCTTTGCAACCCCATGGACTGCAGCACGCCAGGCCTCCTTGTCCATCACCAAGTCCTGGAGTTTACTCAAATTCATGTCCAGTGAGTCAGTGATGCCATCCAACCATCTCATTCTCTATTGTCCCCTTCTCCTCTTGCCTTCAATCTTTCCGAGCATCAGGGTCTTTTCAAATGAGTCAGCTCTTCACATCAGGTGGCCAAAATATTGGAGTTTCAGCTTCAACATCAGTCCTCCCAATGAACACCCAGGACTGATTTCCTTTAGGATGGACTGGTTGGATCTTCTTACAGTCCAAGGGACTCTCAAGAGTCTTCTCCAATACCACAGTTCAAAAGCATCTATTCTTCGGTGCTCAGCTTTCTTTATAGTCCAACTCTCACATCCATACATGACCACTGGAAAAACCATAGCTTTGACTAGATGGACCTTTGTTGGCAAAGTAATGTCTCTGCTTTTTAATATGCTATCTAGGTTGGTCATAACTTTTCTTCCAAGGAGTAAGTGTCTTTTAATTTCATGGCTGCAATCACTCTCTGCAGTGATTTTGGAGCCCCAAAAAATAACGACTGTCACTATTTCCACTGTTTTCCCATCTATCTGCCATAAAGTGATGGGACCGGATGCCATGATCTTAGTTTTCTGAATGTTGAGCTTTAAGCCAACTTTTTCACTCTCCTCATTCACTTTCATCAAGAGGCTCTTAAGTTCTTCTTAACTTTCTGCTATAAAGATGGAGTCATCTGCTTATCTGAGGTTATTGATATTTCTCCCAGCAATCTTGATTCCAGCTTGTGTTTCATCTAGCCCAGCATTTCTCATGATGTACTCCGCATATAAGTTAAATAAGCAGGGTGACAATATACAGCCTTGACGTACTCCTTTTCCTATTTGGAACCAGTCTGTTGTTCCATGTCCAGTTCTAACTGTTGCTTCCTGACTTATGATGACTCATAAGGATGACCAAATTAATTAATGAAAAATTTTATTTTCTATGTATATTTAAGGAGCTTTCCTGGTGGCTCAGATGGTAAAGAATCTGCCTGCAATGAGGGAGACCTGGTTTGCCATATCACTGCTCATGAATAAATACTTCTTCATGGATAAATCACTCATTTATTTAAAGAGGTGGCTACCAGAAATTTTATGATACTTAACCTAAGTTCTTCCATTCTCAAAACCCGAAAACTGATTCTTCAATTATCTCTTTTGGGTTTCATTGATCTTAAAGCTTAGTATTCAAACACTTGAAGCATCATAATTATTTTAGTCTAAGCAAAGCACATAAAATACAAATACCTATCAGTACTTTGCCAAGGTTTGATGTTTACCATGCAATAGATGCCAGGTTATGTGTATGAATCTCAGAGATGAACAAGCTACAGATGTGATCTTCAAAGAAATTATAAGAAAGTGTAGATAGAAACAGAATGCTATGGAAAGCACAAGAAAGCATTAAATTCTCCTTCAGAGGAATATTAATAATTTCCAAATGTGGTCTACACTGCAACTATTTCCACCTGCCTGGAATTAATATACCTTGAAGGCCATTCAAGAATCATAAAATAGTTTAAACAACAATACAAAGGAATTAGACAACTTACTATGGCTTTGTGATTGCAAAGCTGCTATAACACATTACAACAGTCTGTGTGACTTAAACAACAAACACTTATTCAGTGCTGGAAGTTGGGAAATCCATGCTCAAGATGCCATCACCAATGTCATCAGTGAGAAGCCACTTCCTAGTTTGTAGATGGCTGTCTTAGTTTATTCTTACATGGAAAAGAACAGAAACATAAGGAGCAGCTCTCCTGTTTATTTTTACAAGGGCACTAATCGCATTCATGAGGCCTCACCCTTATGACTTAACATCAAAAGATCTCACTTCCTAATGCCATCACACTGGAAGTTAGGATTTCAAAATATGAATTCTGGAGGAACAAGTATTCAGTCCATATCAGGACCAAACTAATAAATACGGTAAGGTTTTGTACTCAGTGTTGAAAAGGTGGACAGCCTCTATCATGGAGGACCTTGTGTCTCATACCAATAAATTTTGATTATACTGAGGTAGGCAATGAGAAGTCAGGAGAAGAATATTAATTCAGAAAAAGACAGAAATAATTTTATATGTTCATGATGAACTTATTGGCACTAGGTAGGCAAGAATACACAGAAGAACTGTACAAAAAATATCTTCACAACCCAGATAATCATGATGGTGTGATCACCCACCTAGAGCCAGAAATCCTGGAATGTGAAGTCAAGTGGGCCTTAGAAAGCATCACTATGAACAAAGCTAGTGGAGGTGATGGAATTCCAGTTGAGCTATTTCAAATCCTCAAAAGTGATGCTGTGAAAGTGCTGCACTCGATATGCCAGCAAATCTGGAAAACTCAGCAGTGGCCACAGGACTGGAAGAGGTCAGTTTTCATTCCAATCCCAAAGAAAGGCAATGCCAAAGAATGCTCAAACTACCGCACAATTGTACTCATCTCACACGCTAGTAAAGTAATGCTCAAAATTCTCCAAGCCAGGCTTCAGCAATACGTGAACCGTGAACTTCCAGATGTTCAAACTGGTTTTAGAAAAGGCAGAGGAACCAGAGATCAAATTGCCAACATCAGCTGGATCATCGAAAAGGCAAGAGAGTTCCAGAAAAACATCTATTTCTGCTTTATTGACTATGCCAAAGCCTTTGACTGTGTGGATCACAATAAACTGTGGAAAATTCTGAAAGAGAAGGGAATACCAGAACATCTGACCTGTCTCTTGAGAAACCTGTATGCAGGTCAGGAAGCAACAGTTACAACTGGACATGGAACAACAGACTGGTTCCAAATAGGAAAAGGAGTACGTCAAGGCTGTATATTGTCACCCTGCTTATTTAACTTATATGCAGAGTACATCATGAGAAACGCTGGGCTGGAAGAAACACAAGCTGGAATCAAGATTGCCGGGAGAAATATCAATAACCTCAGATATGCTGATGATACCACCCTTATGGCAGAAATTGAAGAAGAACTAAAGAGCCTCTTGATGAAAGTAAAAGAGGAGAGCGAAAAAGTTGGCTTAAGGCCCAACGTTCAGAAAACTAAGATCATGGCATCTGGTCCCATCACTTCATGCAAAATAGATGGGGAAACAGTGGAAACAGTGGTAGACATTGTTTTTTGGGGCTCCAAAATCAATGCTGATGGTGATTGCAGCCATGCAATTAAAAGACGCCTGCTCCTTGGAAGGAAGGTTATGACCAACCTAGATAGCATATCTAAAAGCAGAGACATTACTTTGCCAACAAAGGTCCATCTAGTCAAGGCTATGGTTTTTCTAGTGATCATGTATGGATGTGAGAGCTGGACGGTGAAGAAAGCTGAGCGCCGAAGAATTGATGCTTTTGAACTGTGGTGTTGGAGAAGACTCTTGCGAGTGCCTTGGACTGCAAGGAGATCCAACCAGTCCATCCTAAAGGAAATCAGTCCTGGGTGTTCATTGGAAGGACTGATGTTGAAGCTGAAACTCCAATACTTTGGCCACCTCATGCGAAGATTTAACTCATTGGAAAAGAAGCTAATGCTAGGAAGGATTGGGGGCAGGAGGAGAAGGGGACGACAGAGGATGAGATGGTTGGATGACATCACCGACTCGATGGACATGGGTTTGGGTAAACTCCGGGAGTTGGTGATGGACAGGGAGGCCTGGCGTGCTGTGATTCATGGGGTCACAAAGAGTCGGACACGACTGAGCGACTGAACTGACTGACTGATATGGACTGATGAGATAAGACTTCAAGGAGAATACATAGAAGAAACAGTAGGCTAGACAAACAAAGAATGAAGTCAGAATTGAGGTTGAAATAGGGGGATGACTATAAGGGAATCAGACGAAGTGGTAAGGACGTAGAGCTGATTGAAACTGGATGCCATGTGGAGAAAAGAATCAGAAAAAGGGAATCATGGAGGAGTTCTATATGATGGGCAGGTGATGGTATCATAGCTATATTCTGGAAAACAGCAGAAAGAGTTAGTGAGGAACAGTAGTGAATCTAACTTTGAACATGCTGTCTGAGGTGTCTCTGTGGATGGTAAAAAATCTCATTTTTTTAATAGAAAAATAGCAAAATAAAACAAGATGATAATTTCCAAATACTATTCAATTTCTGAAAGATATAATGTTGTTCAGTCACTCATTTGTGCCCTACACTTTGCGACTACATGGACTGCAGCACACCAGGATTCCCTGTCCTTCACCATTTCCGAGAGCTTATTAAAACTCGTGACCATTGAGTCGGTGATACCATCCAATCATCTCGTCCTCTGTTGTTCCCTTCTCCTCTTGCCTTCAAAGTTTCCCAGCATCAGGGTCTTTTCTAAGAAGTCAGGTGGCCAAAGTATTGCAGCTTCAGCTTCAGCATCAGTTCTTCTAATGAATATTCAGGGTAGATTTACTTTACAATTGACTGGTTTGATCTCCTTGCAGTCTAAGTGATTCTCAAGAGCTATCTCCAACACTACAGATGAAATACATCAATTCTTCAGTGCTCAGCCTTCTTTATGGTCCAACTTTCATATGTGTACATGCCTACCAGAAAAACCAAAGCTTTGACTAGATGGACATTTGTTGGCAAAGTAATGTCTCTGCTTTTTAATATGCTGTCTAGGTTGGTCATAGCTTTTCTTCCAAGGAGCAAGGGTCTTTTAAATTCATGGCTACAGTCACCATCTACAGCGATTTTGGATCCCAAGAAAATAAAGTCTCTCACTGTTTCCAATGTTCCTCCATCTATTTGCCATGAAGTGATGGGACCAGATGCCATGATCTTAATTTTTTGAATGTTGAGTTTTAAGTCATATTTTTCACTCTCCTCTTTCACCTTAATCAAGAGGTTTTTTAGTTCCTCCTTGCTTTCTGCCATAAGGGTGTTGTCACATGCGTATCTGAGGTTACTGATATTTCTGCCTGCAATCTTGATTCCAGCTTGTGCTTCATCCAGTTGGGCATTTCTCATGATGTACTCTGCATATAAGCTAAATAAAGAGGGTGATAATATACAGCCTTGATGTACTCCTTTCCCAATTTTGAACCAGTCTGTTTTTCTTTATCTGGTTCTAACTGTTGCTTTTTGACCTGCATACAGGTTTCACAGGAGGCATGTTGGTAGTCTGGTATTCCAACCTCCTTGAGAATTTTCCACAGTTTGTTGTGATCCACACAGTTAAAGGTTTTAACATAGTCAATGAACCAGAAGTAAATCTGGAATTCTCTTGCTTTTCCTATGATCCAATGGATGTTGGCAATTTGATCTCTGGTTCCTCTGCCTTTTCTAAATCCAGCTTAAACATCTGGGAGTTCTCAGTTCACATACTGTTAAAGCCTCGCTTGGAGAACTGTGAGCATTATTTACTAGCATGTGAAATGCACGAAATTTCGTGGTAGTTTGAACAGTCTTTGACACTCCTCTTCTTTGGGATTGGCATGAAAACTGACCTTTTCAAGTCGAGTGGCCACTGCTGAGTTTTCCATATTGCTGGCATATTGAGTGCAGATCTTGAGTAGCAGATGAAAGGAACATAATCTTTTGTGCACAAAGAAGTATTGCATATTCTTTATTGCAATACTTCTACTCAAAGCAAATAATACAAAGAATTTCTATCACATCAATGAGAAAGAGAAAGGTAAGTTACTATTTTTGACATAGACTTTCTTTGGAAATAATTTATATATAATGAAATTCACCCACTTTAACAGCCTAGGTCAATGAGTTTTGACATATATATATAGGTATGTACTACATTGGAAGGACTGATGATGAAGCTGAAACTCCAATACTTTGGCCACCTTATGCAAAGAGCTGACTCATTTGAAAAGACCCTGATGCTGGGAAAGATTGAGGGTAGGAGGAGAAGGGGACGACAGAGGATGAGGTGGTTGGATGGCATCACCAACTCAAAGGACATGAGCTTGGGTCAACTCTGGGAGTTGGTGATGGACAGGGAGCCCTGGCGTGCTGTGGTTCATGGGGTCGTAAAGAGTCGGACACAGCTGAGCGACTGAACTGACTGACTGACTACCATTATTTCACATGCTAACAAGGTAATGTTTAAAACCTTTCAAGCTACACTTCAACATTATGAACCAAGAACTTCCAGATGTACAAGCTGGTTTTAGAAAATGCAGAGGAACCAGAGATCAAATTGCCAATGTATGCTGGTTCATAGAATAAGCAAGGGAATTCCAGAAAAAAATATCTACTTCGGCTTCACTGAGTATGCTAAAGCCTTTGATTATTTGGATCACAACCAACTGTGGAAAATTCTTAAAGAGATGAGGATATCAGACCACCTTACCTGTCTCCTGCGAAACCTGTATGCAGCTCAAGAAGCAACAGTTAGAAATGGACATGGAACAATGGACGCTTCAAAACTGGGAAAGGAGTACATCAAGGCTGCATATTGTCACCCTCCTTATTTAACTTATATGCAGAGTACATCATGCAAAATGCTGGGCTGGATGACTCACAAGCTAGAATTGAATTGCTGGGATAAATATCAACAATGTCAGATATACAGATGGTACCACTCTAATGGCAGAAAGCAAGGAGGAACTAAAGAGTCTCCTGATGAAGGTCAAAGAAAAGAGTGAAAAAACTGGCTTAAAATTCAATATTTAAACAGCTAAGTTCATGCCATCTGGTCCCCTCACTTCATGGCAAAAAGATGGAGAAAAAGTACAAACAGTGACAGACTTTATTTTCTTGGGCTCCAAAGTTACTTCTGACAGTGACTGCAGCCATGAAATTAACAAGATGCTTGATCCTTGGAAGAAAAACTATGACAAACCTAGGCAGCATATTAAAAAGCAGAGACATCACTTTGCAGTCAAAGGTATACCAAGTCAAAGCTATGGTTTTCCCAGTATACATATATGGATGTGAGAGCTGGACTATAAAGAAGATTGAGAGCTGAAGAATTGATGGTTTCAAATTGTGGTACTGGGGAAGATTCTTGAGAGTCCCATCGACTGCCAGGAGATCAAACTAATCAATACTAAAAGAAATCAACCCTGAATATTCATTGGAAGGACTGATGCTGAAACTGAAGCTCCAATACTTTGGCTACCTGATGTGAAGAACTGACTCATTGGAAAAGGCCCTAATGCTAGGAAAGGTTGAGGGCAGAAGAAGGTGGTGACAGAGAATAAGATGGTTGGATGGCATTATTGACTCAATGGACATAAATCTGAGCAAATTCTGGGAGACAGTGAAGGATAGGGAAGCCTGGTATACTGCAGTCCATGGGGTCACAAAGTTTGGACATGACCTAGCAACTGAACAACAGTCAACTACCATCACAATTGAGATATAGAATATCTCAATTACTCTAAAAAGACCCCTTTTAGTCACTAGGTTTTAAGTTTTACTGAAAAACAAAACAAACAAGTAAATAAATACTACCATGTTTCAGCACAGTTGTGGCTTTTGAGATGACAAGGCATAAGGACACATTCTTTTTGTTCAGCTTATCCTGCTCCTGTTATAGAAGACAGAGGCCCTAATCAGTAATAATTGGTTAAGCAATTAAATTTGAATTCAGGAATATATTTCTCTTGGATTTAATCTCATATTTGCTTTGGATCTGTAGTCAGAATGCACTCTACCATTAACCACCCCCCATAACTCTGAAATTTAATCTGAAATGGTCACTTTCCAACCTCATTACGTGAAAGGTCCCCACTCTCACGTGGGACTAATCCCATGTATAAAGAGCCTTTGGCTGGGCCAGTGAATATCTCCTGATCAAATTCATTTGACAGTGCTCCAATTGCTCACAGTGCCCAACTCTCTTTTTTTTTTCCTTCTAGTTCAGAAAGCCTAGCAGTTGTGAAGTCAAATTGATGTTCACTGGAACCTGCAGTGACCTTCTCTGCTACTTCCCAGGATTCTGATAGGGCAGAATGAGAGAGACCCAGAATCTAACAGTAAGGGCACAGTTCTATAACTACAACCTGGTCACAATGATACTAACTTTCTAGATAAATATATAGGCAATTGGCCAAAAAGAAGAGTTCATTATTGAACTTCAGAAGCCTCAATATATTTGTAAAAGGAAATGATCAAGTGTATGTTTGCTAAGCATTTTCAAATTCCTGTGGAAATAAAAATACCATCTTAAATCTCAATCTAAATAAGTGTGTTTTCAAACACAAAACCAAGAAGACTGCCTCTTTAGCCATGAAATGTCACCTTGGGAAGTATTACTTGAGCTCAAACAGATAAAACTCCTGGTACTTCATTATGTCTCTTCCACTTACATGCCAAAAGAGGATAACTAATTGGGAGAGAAAGACAGGTTTTATATTTTCAGGCCGTTGTGAATAATGTAACCCATTCACACAACAGAGTGTGTATTACTTATGTGGTCACTAAGTAGAGTTAATGGGCCTCTGAAACCTATTGTATCAGTCACTAGGAAGTACCTATAAAGCTAAAATTTGAATCTCTCATCACCACTGAATATTCACATGAATACTGCAGTTACTAATTTCAAAAAGGAAAACTACTTCATTTATGGTTATATGATGAGAAGAGAGAACAAAATTTAATGTGGTTTTCTATCTTGAGTATAAATTCCATATTCCACTCTGCTTTATAGCCACATCATCTAGGACCATGATTTGAACAAAGATGTTTAGTATGTATTTCCTTATGTAAGCCTTGCAAGTTAATAATACCTAAGGGTGGCCTTATGGTATGGATATCTTCCCAATTTTTTTCTTTAAACTTTAGTTGTGGGACTAAAATTAATCTTGAAGAAGTTAAAAATAATTCCAATTATTCAGTTATTGGAAGTTGGTAACATTTACTTGGAAATATACCCTTAGATTAGGATTCATATTGCATGCATTTTTTTTTTCTTTTTTCCTTTATTTTTTTATTATTTTTTTTTTTTATAAATTTATTTATTTTAGTTGGGGGCTAATTACTTTACAATATTGTAATAGTTTTTGCCATACATTGACAAGAATCAGCCATGGGTTTACATGTATTGCATGCATTTTTTGTTCTTCAATTTTTTTTTTAATCTCTTTCCAGTGTACTTTGAGGCCTACATTTCTTCAAACTGTCTTTTTAATCCCTAGAGAGTTCTCGGTTACTGGAAGAGCTGGTGAACACTCCAGGAAAATTAACATGCTAATGGCAACCCAGTCCAGTATTCTTGCTTAGAAAATTCCATGGACAGAGGAGCCTGGCGAGCTACAGTCCATGGGCCCACAAAGAGTCAGACAGAACTGAGTGATGGGCATACACATACATCCTGAACTTTGATAACTGACTACCATATATCCACCTAAGTCACCAGTGGGGCCTCAGAGAGATTAACACAGACGGCCACCAATGCTGTTTGCAGTGGCAGTTGTCAGTTGTGATCCTCTGCCATAGAACACATGTTCCATGGAAGCTCTATCTTTATTTGTCTCTGCTTTCAGAATCAAGGCAAAAATTAGGTAAAAATTCCATTGATTAGAGAAGAATCCAGCAGTATATAAATTTAGCATACATTTTTAGCATGAATATTTTATATTTAATATTACTAGAAGGTTCATATTATATATATTCAATTAAAATAAGCATGCTAATAGATTTATAGACTAGCTACATGTATGTGAAGTATGCATAGTACAAATACATTTTATCTCTTTTCATTTTAGAAAACTACTTTTTTCCTTTTTATAAGTCCTGTATATCAACCCTGAATATTCATTGGAAGGACACTGAAGCTCCAATATTTTGCCTACCTGATATGAAGAGCCAACTCACTGGAAAAGACCCTTATGCTGGGAAAGATTGAAGGAAGGAGGAGAAGGGGACAAAGGAGGATGAAATGGCTGGATAGCATCACTGATTCAATGGACATGAGTTTGAACAGGCTCTAGGAGATTGTGAAGGACAGGGAGGCCTGGTGTGCTGCAGTCCATGGGGTCACACAGAGTCAAACATGACTGAGCATCAACGTATCATAGTTTATTTCAACATGGTTGGTAACTCCAAAAGTCTCAACATTCTAGAAATTGTCAAAACTGGTATGTTGTGTTTCTTTGATGACATCTTAGTTTCTACTAAGACCAAAAAAAAAAAAAAAAACCCTTAAAAAAATCATAGTGCTGAGCTTTTAAAATTTTGTTTTCTTAGGTAGTTTTAAAATTGAGATGTTGAAATTAGTGAGAGAGAAGTTAAATATTTTAAAACATTATAAATATAAGAATGTGATCTTATTGTTGGAATGAACACAGCTGCTGTGAGGAAATCCATGGTGAAGCTAAAAATTAGAAAAATATGTGGACTCCACAGGGAGTCAGTAGATCCTCACTGGTCATTAAACTAAAATGTATTATTTTTCCCTAGAACTCATCAGATTTAACAAGTTTTCTGATTTAATTATTTAAGGAAGTAAGTGGAGTGAGAGTAGATGCTGATTGAGTTTTCTGATTAGATCATAATCCATCTCAAACATATAAGGTAAGCATTTCTTTAAAATAAAAATTAGATTATACTTTTGACTTGTTGAGTAAAAACTACTAAGCAATGCTATATTTCTTAAAATGTTACTTGAAAATTACCATGTTTAATATTTATTATCATTATATAGGCATATATATATTACATTATATACACAAAATATTGATCTAATTTTGACTTTATTGAACACAAAATATATCAGGCAAAATAATTTTCTGCATAAAATGTCTTTTCTCATAGTTCTTGTTTTACTTTCCTTCCTTTCAAGAGTTTTGGAAGGCATATATGAAATGGTTGAGGGTTTTATTCAACTATATGAAGCTTTCTACATGTATTTTTTATTTTTTTTTTCAGAAAGACAGTTAAGATGCATTGTTTCAAGCAAATGATGAAAATAAAAACAAATACAAACAAATGTGACCTAATTCAACTTAAAAGCTTTTGCACAATGAAGGCAACTATAAGTAAGGTGGAAAGACAGCCCTCAGAATGGGAGACAATAATAGCAAATGAAAAAACTGACAAAGACTTAATCACAAAAATATATAAGCAACTCAATACCAGAAAAACAAGCAACCAAATCAAAAAGTGGACAAAAGACCTAAACAGACATTTCTCTAAAGAAGACTGACAGATGGCTAATAAATACACAAAAAGATGCTCAATACCACTCATTATTACAAGAATGCAAATCATAACCAGAGACATCATTTTACTGACAAAGGTCCATATAGTCAAAGCTATGGTTTTTCCAGTAGTCATGATGGATGTGAGAGCTGGACCATAAAGAAGGCTGAGTGCTGAAGAATCGATGCTTTCAAACTGTGATGCTGAAGAAGACTCTTGAGAGTCCCTTGGACTACAAGGAGATCAAACCAGTCAGTTCTAAAGGAAATCAACCCTGAATATTCAGTGGAAGGACTGATGCTGAAGCTGAAACTGCAATAATCTGGCCACTTGATGTGAAGAGATGACTTTTGGAAAAGACTTTGATGCTGGAAAGATTGAGGGCAGAAGGAAAAGGGTGACAGAGGATAAGATGGTTGGATGGCTTCATCGACTCAATGGACATGAGTTTGAGCAAACTCTGGAAGATAGTGAAGGGCAGGGAAGCCTGGTGTGCTGCAGTCCACAGAGTCACAAAGAGTTGGGCATGACTGAGTGACTGAACAACAAAGAGCAATACTACATAAAAGGAATCAGGGGTTAAATGTTTCCTCAACTCTAAGAAATATATATTTTTTTGTTTCTGTCACCAGTAAAATAATCATGTTCCTAAAACTTTCTCCCAGTGAACCAATCAACACCACCTTTGGTAAAGAAGCTTAGATTACATCCAGAATGGCTCCTATGGCTTCTCCTGTTGTTAACAGTCTCTGAGTGTCTCCCTGTCTCTCTCTCCCTTCCTCCCCACTGCTGCCTGCTTCACATTTGTTTGGTATAATGTATATCCTTAAAATACCTATTATAAGTACAAAATTCAAAGAGTCATAATAATTTGCAGAGTTGGACAGTAACTACCAAAATTCAGTTTTAGATCATTTCCATCATCCCATAAAAGTTCTCTGGAGCCCATTTGGTGCAATCTCACCAGAGAGTCTTCAGTTTGTATCTATACATTTGTCTCTTCTGGATATTTCATATGAGTGGACTCATACAATAATATTTTCAAGGTTCATTCATTTTGTAGTATACATCAGGAGTTGGTTGTTTTTATTGTTGATTTGTATTCTACTACACAAATATACAACTTTTGTTTATCCATTTACCAGTTGATAAACTTTTGGATTGTTCCAGTGTATTTACAGGATATACACATACACACACAGATATGTCTCATTTTTCCTGGGCACATACTTACTATGTCACCTAAGAAACATATTTAACTTTTAAAGAAACTGTTAAATTGTGTCGCATTATTTAATATTCCCGTACACGAGTATGAGGGCTCCAGTAGGAAAATCATTGGTTTCCGAGTCAGAAATCCCTGTCATATGTTTTGTCAGTTAGTGGCTTTTTCATTTGTGTCAAACCACAATCTATGAGCCTCAGCTTTTACATGAATAAGACAACCATAAGAACATTGGTCCCTATCACAGAGGATTTGATATTCTGTGAGGAACAACATTTATATACCAGAGAATTCTATGTTCATATTTTATTATCTTGTATTTTCAATATTACAGCAAATAAAATCTCTAAATGTGAACAGATGTATAGTAAAGAAAGACAGACAAATAGGAGTGAATGACTTGGGAATGACTATGCCATCAGAACTCAGCACAATTTCCTAAACACACAGAGACAGTAAATGGCTAGCAGCCACTCCCAGCTAAAAGCTACGCATTAAACAGAAAGCAAATATTCAGAGCTATGAAGAAGTACAAGTGAATGTTATACTTGATCTCCTTTTTGCCTGTCTTGGATATCTCAGTAACAAGGTACTAGAAGAGACCAAAAAAAATAATAATGCTGACTATATACTGGCCTTAGAACCTAATTGGTAGTTTTCTTTTTATTGTATCTCAGGTATTGGCTTATATATTTGTATCTTATATTTCAATGTTTCTTTGTTTTGTAATGTTTTTTACAAATCAAAATTTTACGTAAAAAAACTTAGCTGAAATATTTATTTAATCAGATTTCAGATGATTTTTTGCATATTAAATGCCCTATTAGAAAGTACCAAAGAATTGGGATTCAAGAGGCCCCAATTCATGTCTTTATTCTGCTGATGAATAATACTTGGGCTTGAGAAAAATAAATTCACACCTCTGGGTTTTTATTTTACTCTATCTTGAAAAATGAAAGGATAATTTCAGACCTAAAGTGCCCTTTTTTAATCAATTTTATCATACATATTTCTTGACTGTAAGCACCTGCGTGTTTTTAAATCATGTGTGTGTTCAGTTGTGTTGAGACTCAGATTTCTGGGGACTCCATGGACTGCAGCACACCAGGCTCCCCTCTTTATAGGATTTCCCAGGCAAGAATACTAGAGTGGGTTGCCATTTCCTTCTCCAGGGGATCATTCTGATCCAAGTATTGAACACACATCTCTTGCATCTCCTGCATTGGTAGGCATATTCTTTACCACTTGCACCACCAGGGAGGATATAGATAATTTTCATGTAACTTCCATGACTGCCTCATGATCCACAGTTACAAATTCCTATTACAAACATACTGAGGATCTGATGGAGGGTCTATGACTTATACCTTTGCAGCAGCTTGGGAAAGATTTTGAATCCACTGATTCAATGGAATCAGTGAAGCTGATCGGAGAAGGAAATGGCAACCCACTCCAGTATTCTTGCCTGGAGAATCCCAAGGATGGAGGAGCCTGGTGGGCTGCCGTCTACAGGGTCGCACAGAGTCGGACATGGCTGAAGTGACTTAGCAGCAGCAGCAGCAGCAGCAGTGAAGCTGATTGGAGCTTAAGCTCCAACCGCTTGGACCTTAATCCCAAATGGCCATTAAAGAGGTGATTCTGATTTCAACATTTAGGACAGAAACTGATATGTGTTCATCACAGGACCTCCCCAAACATGATATCCAATGTAATAAAGTCAAGAACACTTTGTTGTGTTATACATTCATGTGTCAGATGCAGGGATACATTCAACTGGCCCTAGCCGAGAGGGAAAATGAAGATAAACCACTCTCACTCCATGTCAAATATAAGAAATGCCACGTTCAGCATCAATGATAAGAGTGCAGTGAATGTTAAAACAAGAGTACTGTTTTTCTTTTCAAATGTTAACAGAATCACCTCAACTACTAAGATCAACCAGACTTTATACTTCTCATCCTTGTTTATCCCCTCAGCATATGCTGCTCGATAATTCTTCCTAATAAGAAGCAACATCAACAATCTTACTGTTTTATTAAAATTTCCAACAGTAAAATGAATGTTCCATTGGCCTGATCCCATGGCTCTCTCCCAGTACTTACTGCACCAACTGTTTTCCAAAATGTACTAGCTGACTCATTTAGAAATATATTTTCCTGTTAAAATCACAGTATTAAAACAAAGTCACAATATGTTTACATGTCAAACTTAAAGTGGAGAAATTAGACCCATCTCAAATATCTGATTGCAGTTGCTGAAAATTTCACTGTTTCATTTTTATTTTGTATACAGATCCCTTCAAAAATATTTAATGGATCCATTCATTCATTTATCCATTCAACACTTATTTATTGAGTGCCTTCTGTTTGGCCAGCACTATTTTAGGTATGAGAGATAAAGCAAATGAATTTGCTGACCACATGGTATTTTTAATCTAGTAGCAGTGACAGAAAATACACCAATAAAAATGATACAGTAAAACCTCATGTAGTGGTATTTTTCATGAAGAGGGTGATTGGGGAGAACTATTTGAGAAAGTGTGGTCTGAGAAAGCAACTCTGTGGATGCCTCAGTTCAGCAGAGCTTGAATGAAATGAAGCCAGCATTTTTTAATTTACCAATGTATTTTCATGAGAGCTTCTGAATTAAAACAAAAATTGAAGAATTCATTCAATAAATATTCATTCTGTGTCATTTCTTCATATAGTAATTTTTGTGAATATTGGGTTCCTTTTAAATGATGAATATTTCTTATCTTGAATTTTTCTTGTCTGGCAATAGTAGGTGATACTTTTTTTCACACAGTAAGTTTTTTGAATATGGGGTCCTAGTTTATGATCAGGATTACGTCTTGAATTAGCTTTTCTCTAATGACAGCAGATAATACTGAGAGGTAGGGTAGCTCATTATGCATCTTAGTGCAAAGGTGCATGTACTTCATGCTACATTGAAGTATAGTTGTGCAATTTCTTTAATACAGATCCAATCTTGCTGTTGTTGTTTTCTTGTTGTCATTGGCCTGTTTTAATCTGACATCTTCTTGTTCTTTAATGGTATTTTATTCACATAGGGCCAATTCTTCTTAGGTTGTTTTTTCTTTCCTTACCCTCCTGAATCTTTAAGCGAAAGCTTTGCTTTTCATTCTGCTTACTTCTTCCCAAGAATGGAATTTTTCAAGTTTGCCCCTTGTTGTCCTCCTCGTCTGTGCATTTAAAATGCAGGTCATCATCCTCTGCCTTCCCAGTAACTCGTCATTTGATTAATCACATGGCAGACATGCTCTATCCTCTGGGAATCTGCCTGCAATGCAGGAGTCACAGGAGACATGGGTTCGATCACTGGATCAGGGAAGATCCTCTGGAGTAGGAAATGGCAACCTGCTCCAGTATCCCAGCCTGGAAAATTCCATGGACAGAAGAGCCTGGAAGGCTACAGTCCATAGTGTCACAAAAGTCAGATACGATTGAGCACACAGATGTGTTGTCAGTGTTCCCCATGTAGGGTGGATTACCCTCTTCCCTCCAAAATCTGAGTGATGTTATATCTATTCCACTACCAAACACATCTCACAGCCTCTGCTCTCGCTGAAACACAGCAGTGGAAACTGGACCTGACAGCCCATGCCCTGCCTAGAAGAACCCAAGTGGAGATTCCAGGAGGAGAAGTGGAGGCTTTTCTAGAGTGAAAAGTGAGAGGTTTGTGGGGGACAGTATCCACTAAGGAAGATGGCTTCAAATAGATGCTCCTACTACCACCACCTTGCTCTTCTAGACCAGCCAAGATGCACTCCCAAACCTGACAGCTTCAATTTTGAAACACAGTCAAGTTCAAATCCTCTTTGACTCCATCTCTGCAGATAATCCTTTGTTTGTGCTCATTTGTCTTCCCCTGCCTAGAGGTGGAAGTCTCCGTGTCCACAAAGTCCAATGCCTTGGCAGTAATCAGCCTTCTGACTCCTTGAACTCACTCTCCCATCTTAATCTGTGAATTCTTTAGACACAAAACAACAAATGCCACGCTGAAGAAAGATTGGGAGAAGAGGAGGAGGAGAAGGAGAGAAAGGAGGGGAGAACTGTGGACTCCCTACCATGAAACGCAGGACCTCCATGTGTTTATTTGGCCTGGGGCAATGAGGGGAGCTTCTCCCCCTTCCCCCCACCCCAAATCTTGGTTTTGGCTTCCCCATCCTCCTTTCCTTGTGCTTCACCTTATAAGGATTTATTACAAGGAAAATTAATATTTTTAATATTTGGGATAGTGTTTGGGTACACTGCCTCCCTGTTGTACAGAAAACATTCCACTGCTCTGTGCCAAGGCTCCCACCCTGAATCCAGACCCCTCCTATAGTTATATATCCCTTTCCTGGTTTCTGAGAGGTGCTTACATCATATGCATAAATAAATATATTACAAAGTGGAGTGAGAGCTTCTGCTCAGTTGAGGCCACACTGACCCTCAAAGCATGCTGTCAAATTGGTAACACTGCTTCAGAAAACTTTCAGTTCTCCTGGCTCAGGCTCCCTTTGCTCTGGCTGTCTGTACCTGACTGTCTCCAGCTCTCTGTTTCCTGATGGTTTCTGACCTCTCTGGCCTTTCCTGCCAACCTGGCTGTCTCTTTCCTGCCTTTCCCCATCTCTTTTTTCTGCCTGTTCTTAACTCACCATTTTATTCTGTCTCTTTTCTGACTGTCCCTGACCGTCCAGCTGTCTTCTGATTCTGGATTCACTCGGGACATGAGATTATATTTTTGTGAGTAAGCCTAAGGGCATCACAGGTTGTTACAAGTTGCATCCTCGAAAATTCAGGTTACGACAAGGCCTACCCCAATCAACCACACTTTCTTCAATCCCCACCTTCCCCATCTCTATTTGTGATTCTCCTTCTATAATGTATACCTGATCCCCAGAGTATTGGGGCTATCTAGTACTGGGCAACTATCCTCCCCCCATGACACTACATTGTCATCAACAAAGAACTCTTATAAAAAAAAAAAATCCAGATGATGTTATGTTTGATCCATACCTGTCTGAAATTTTTCCAACTATTAATACATATTATTTATGATCACCATCATCATCATCCCCATTATCTATGGTAAACAACTTATTAACTATCATCCTGCTCAAGAATGTTAATAGTGGAGATAAAATATCCTTGACCCTCTCTGACCCTTATAAGTATCAGCCAAATGTTAATGAGAATTAACTCTTATAACCCCTGTTATGGGCCTGCTAGCATAACTAACCTGTGGAAACATGCAATTGGGCTGGGTCTATTAACAATTTCAGAAAGTATGCACATGTTTATGAACTTATCAAAATGATTGACTGCTAGATGGGGAGAGATCTCTACTTTTTCATTGCAACTACTTTTATCTATTTGACTTCCGGCAACCTATCCTCAAATTACGGCTTTGGAGTTTGCTTCAAAGTCACAAGAAACTAGAACATCTTCTTATCCAATAGCCAGGGCCTAGGAAAATTTTTCAAATATCAATAAAATGGATGAGTAAATTTTTTGTAAAAAAGGACCTGAAAGTAAATAAATTCCCAAGTAATCTATGATTGACAGAGGATTCTATACACTATAAATCAACAGTGGGAATATTTTGATTTTTTGTTAATACGAGATAAAATGAAAATTGCACCCTTTACTTCCTTTACTTTTATATGTTCAAAGTCTTAGGAAACAGCAGGTGCTTCAGTCTAATTTATGTGAAAATAAACTTCATTTTAATTACATGAGATTCATCAAATTGCTAAATTTAGAAGAGAAACAGAATGAGTTACTATTTAAGGTCAAAACAGGACTAATCTATAACAGTATTTATCTACTCCTTACTTTAAAAAAGAGAAGGATAAGAAAAATACAGATGTCAAAATACAGAAAAACTGAAAAGAAAAAGAAAAAAGTTGAAAGCAAGTAACAGAGAGACCAGCATGACCAGAACTTAGATTCTCTCTGTTTAGATTTAAGATCAAATTAATTTAGGATTCTTTGTTGAATAAATGTGGTAGAATCCCTATTTCCTTTGTTGCAGAGCACTTAACCACACACTATGTGATCACAAGATAAAGGGCTGAGCATGTTATTTGAACTTTATCTAACATGTGAGTGGACGGAGAGATGCGAGGAGGGAACTGGCAACAAGAATTTGCCCCTTGATGACAATATCTGGTGACATTTTTGGTTGACGGGACTGAGAGATGCCACTGGCATCTAGTACTTAGAGGCCAGAGGTGCTGATAAACAGGCTACAATGCGCAAGGTAGGCACACACAACAAAGAATTATCTGTCTCAAATACCAGTCGTGCCCACATTGAGAAATCATGACCTAGATCAGTTGTTCTCAAACTTTAGCCATTAGAACCACTTTAGCCATTAGAACCACCTGGAGTACTTGTTAAAACCACAACATCTAGACTCATCCCTAATATTTCTGACTCAGTAGGTCTCAGATGGGGGCTTTCCAGGTGGTGCTAGTGGTAAACAACACCCCTGCCAATGCAGGAGAGGTAAGAGATGTAGGTTCGGCCCTTGGGTTGGGTAGATCCCCTGGAAAAGGCCATGGCAACCCACTCCAGTATTCTTGCCTGGAGGATTCCATGGACAGATGAGCATGGTCGGCTAAAGTCCATAGCGTTACACAGAGTCAGACAGGACTAAAGCGACAACCTGCATGCAGGTCTCGGGTGTGACTCTAGAATTTACATTTCTTACAAATTTCTTGGTGTTGCTAATACTACTTGTCTGGGAACTGCATACTGAGAAACACAGTGTGTGATAAATTGCTTCAGTTGAGTTCAATTCTGTGGAACGCTATGGACTGTAGCCCACCAGGCTCATGCATCCATGGGATTCTCTGAGCAAGAATACTAGAGTGGGTTGCCATGCCCTCCACCAGGGGATCTTCCCGACCAAGGGATGGAACCGAGTCTCACATCTCTTGCATCAGCAGGCAGGTTGTTTACCACTAGCACCACCTGGGAAGCCCCCTTCAGAAACACCATCTTCACTTCAACAACTTTGACATAACCAATTGTAAAATCCTACACTTCTCCTTAGGTAAGATATAGAATAGCTATATTCACAAATGTAATGTCCATCTTCCCTTCCAAATTCTAACCTCAATTAGAGCAAGGGCAGTGTCTGTTTAGTTCATTATGGCTTTTGCACACAACAGGCACTCAAATTTCCAGTGAATAAAAATGTTTTGAATTTAAGTGTTAAGAACATTGCTGTAAAGTTTCAAAGTCTAGGAGTTTGAACCCCATTTTCTTTACAGAACACCAACAAAATGTTTGTTAATCACAGACTTTTCACATTAAGAGATAAAATGCTGGTAGGGGAGCCTTTACTACCACTTGTGTATTTTCTGCCTTTGAAGGTAGAAAGTACTGCGAAAACTGTTCCAACTATTTTAGTTCAATTCAGTCGCTCAGTCGTGTCCAATTGTTCTCGACCACATGGACTGCACCACACCACACCTTCCTGTCCATCATCAACTCACAGAGTTTACTCAAACTCATGTGCATTGACTCAGTGATGCCATCCAGTGATATCGTCTCATCCTCTGTACTCCCATTCTCCTTCTGCCTTGAATCTTTCCCAGCATCAGGGTCTTTTCAAATGAGTCAGCTCTTCGTACCAGGGGGCCAAAGCATTGGAGTTTCAGCTTCAGCATCAGTCCTTCCAATGAATATTCAGGACTGATTTCCTTTAGGAGGGAGGGGTTAGATCTCCTCACAGTCCAAGGGACTCTCAAGAGTCTTCTCCAACACCACAGTTCAAAAGGATAAATTCTTCAGCGCTCAGCTTTCTTTATAGTTCAGCTGGCACATCCATACATGACTACTAGAAAACCCATAGCTTTGACTAGACAGACCTTTGTTGGCAAAATAATGTCTCTGCTTTTTAATACGCTGTCTAGGTTGGTCATAACTTTTCTTCCAAGGAGCAAACATCTTTTAATTTCATGACTGCAGTCACCATCTGCAGTGATTTTGGAGCCCCCAAAAATAAAGTCTCTCACTGTTTCCACTGTTTCCCCATTTATTTGCCATGAAGTCATGGGACCAAATGCCATGATGTTACTTTTTGAATGTTGAGCTTTAAGCCAACTTTTTCACTCTCCTCTTTCACTTTCATCAAGAGGCTTTTAGTTCTTCACTTTCTGCCATAAGGATGGAGTCATCTGCATATCTGTGGTTATTGATATTTCTCCCAGCAACCTTGATTCCAGCTTGTGCTTCATCTAACTCCATGTTTCTCATGATGTACTCTGCATATAAGTTAGATAAGCAGGGTGAAAATCTACAGCTTTGACATACTCCTTTTCCTATTTGGAACCAGTCTGTTGTTTCATGTCCAGTTCTAACTTTTGCTTCCTGACCTGCATACAGGTTTCTCAGGAGGCAAGTCAGGTAGTCTGGTATACCCATCTCTTTAAGAATTCTCCACAATTTGTTGTGATCCATACAGTCAAAGGCTTTGGCATAGTCAATAATGCAGAAGTAGACGTTTCTTTGGAACTCTCTTATTTTTTCAATGATCCACTGGATGTTGGCAATTTGATCTCTGGTTCCTCTGCCTTTTCTAAAACCACCTTGAACATCTGGAAGTTCATGGTTCATTTATTGCAGAAGTCTGGCTTGAAGAATTTTCAGCATTACTTTACTAGTGTGTGAGATGAGTGCAATTGTGCAGTAGGTTGAGTAGTATTTGGCATTGCCTTTCTTTGGGATTGGAATGAAAACTGATTTTTTCTAGTCCTGTGGCCACTGCTGAGGTTTCCAAATTTGCTGGCATATTGAGTGCAGCACTTTCACAGCATCATCTTTTACGATTTGAAATAGCTCAACTGGAATTCCATCACTAGCTTTGTTCATAGTGATGCTTCCTAAGGCCCACTTGACTA
This sequence comes from Giraffa tippelskirchi, assembly GCF_054371585.1. NCBI lineage: Eukaryota > Metazoa > Chordata > Mammalia > Artiodactyla > Giraffidae > Giraffa > Giraffa tippelskirchi. The sequence goes on along the minus strand of NC_137277.1, from coordinate 127,504,047 downwards.
CGCATTCCAGGATATCTGGCTCTAGGTGAGTGATCATACCATTGTGATTATCTGTGTCATGAAGATCTTTTTTGTACAGTTCTTCTGTGTAGTCTTGCCACCTCTTTTTAATATCTTCTGCTTCCATTAGATCCATACCATTCTTGTCCTTTATTGTGCCCATATTTGCATGAAAAGTTCCCTTGGTATCTCTAATTTTCTTGAAGAGATCTCTAGTTTTTCCACTCTATCGTTTTCCTCTATTTCTTTGCACTGATCACTGAGGATGGCTTTCTTATCCTTTCTTGCTATTCTTTGGAACTCTGCATTCAAATGGGTATATCTTTCCTTTTCTCCTTTGCCTTTTGCTTCTTTTCTTTTCACAGCTATTTGTAAGGTCTCCTCAGAGAACCATTTTGCCTTTTTGCATTTCTTTTTCTTGGGATGGTCTTGATCACTGTCTTCTGTACAGTGTCACCAACCTCTATCCATTGTTCTTCAGGCACTCTATCAGATCTAGGCCTTGAATCTATTTCTCACTTCCACTGTATAACTGATTTGATTTAGGTCATACCTGAATGGTCTAGAGGTTTACCCTACTTTCTTCAATTTAACTCTGAATTTGGCAACAAGGAGTTCATGATCTGAGCTACAGTCAGTTCCCAGTCTTGTTTTTGCTGACTGTATAGAGCTTCTCCATATTTGGCTGCAAAGAACATAATCAATCTGATTTTGGTATTGACCATCTGGTGATGTCGATGTGTAGAGTATTCTCTTGTGTCATTAGAAAAGGATATTTGCCATGACCAGTGTGTTCTCTTGGCAAAACTCTATTAGCCTTTGCCCTGCTTCATTCTGTACTCCAAGGCCAAATTTCCCTGTTACTCCAGGTGTTTCTTGACTTTCTACTTTTTCATTCCAGTCCCCTATAATGAAAAGGACATTTTTTTGGGTGTTAGTTCTAGAAGGTCTTGTAGGTCTTCATAGAACCGTTCAACGTAAGCTTCTTCAGGATTACTGGTCAGGGCATAGACTTGGATTACTGTGATATTGAATAGTTTGCCTTTGAAATGAACAGAGATCATTCTGTCATTTTTAAGATTGCATCCAAGTACTTCATTTTGGACTCTTTTGTTGACTATGATGGCTACTCCATTTCTTCTAAGGGATTCTTGCCCACAGTAGTAGATATAATGGCCATCTGTGTGAAATTCACCCATTGCAGTCCATTTTAGTTTGCTGATTCCTAAAATGTTGATGTTTATTCTTGCCATCTCCTGTTTGACCACTTCCAATTTGCCTTGATTCATGGACCTACATTCCAGGTTCCTACGTAACACTGCACTGGACTTTACTTCTATCACCAGTCACATCCACAACTGGGTGCTGTTCTTGTGTTGGCTCTGTCTATCCATTCTTTCTGGAGTTATTTCTCCACTGATCTCCAGTAGCATATTGGGAATCTACCAACCTGGGGAGTTCATCTTTCAATGCCCTATCTTTTTTCCTTTTCATACTGTTCATGGGGTTCTCAAGGCAAGAATACTGAAGTGGTTTGCCATTTCCTTCTCCAGTGGACCACGTTTTGTCACAACTCTCCACCATGACCCGTCCGTCTTGGGTGGCCCTACATGGCAAGGCTAATAGTTTCATTGAGTTAGACAAAGCTGTGGTCTATGTGATCAGATTGTTTTAAACCTTGTTTTAAGCCTTGAAGAATTCGAAATGCTGGAGAATTTAAAATATTATACAATGTTATACAAAATAGTATTTAAGTCACTGGTACTAATGAAAATCATGTATCTCAGTAGTGTGTGTGTATGTACTCAGTCATTCAGTCATCTCCAACTCTTTGCGACTCCCAGGCTCCTCTGTCAATGGAATTTTCCAGGCAAGAATACTGGAGTGGGTTGCCTTTATTACTCCAGGGGATCTTCTCGACCTAGGGATTGAACCCACATCTCTTCCACCTCCTGCACTGGCAGGCAAATTCTTTACCACTGAGCCACCTGGTAAGCTTTGTAACCTAAACCCAAATCAAAGGAAAGACTTAATAGAACATAATGTTACATTTTTAAAAGACTTTTTGTCAGCATGAATATAAAATTTAAAATAAAAAATGCATAAATAAGTAAAATAGTTTACCATCCATATGGATAGGCCTGATTCTTGTTAAAACCTTTCTTCTTATTCAGACAATGCTGTTTGTCTTTCTAATTGTGTATTCTCAGATAAAACAAAAGCCACATAGTTTAACTGTTCAAGACAACTGTTCTTCTATAAATGAAGGACACAATATTGATAATTTTTGCAGCTGTTAACTGCTCAATCTTTTCACGTTGTATTTTTTCACTTATGAAATCTCTAGGCAAAATATGTCTGTGATAATAGTTTTTAATATAGTTGCAAAGGGGAACTACTCTATTTATATTCACAAAAGACGGATTTCATTTATCAATTTGTTTCCTCTAGATTTGTGTTCAATTTAAAACCTGATATATCTCAGTAATCATCAAAGGCATTAAATAAGAGGCATCTTGAGTTATTGTCTTCTTTTTTATAATCCACTCACATGTTCACATGTGAGTAACTGAACTAATCTTCCTAAAACATCAGTTTGATCTTCTTTTAAAAATTTTAAGCAATGCCCCACTGAACAGTGCACACTGAACACTATTAAACACATCAAGAATTAGGGTAACTCAGCAACACTTGTAGAATAACACCAAGAATGACTGGATAAAATGTGTGTACACACACACACACACACACACACACACACACACATATACACAAGTCACAGACATAGTACAGCTATGAGATTTAAGGAAAAAAAAAGAAAACCTAGAGTAGTAGGCAGCCAGTCTGACTAGTAACAGCCCTGATAAGTAGGAGCGGGATCATTGGGCTAGTTATGATAAAGGAATTGGATTTTGATGTCCATACAGGGCAGAACTGAGATTACTATATTAGATAGATGACTTCACAGGAGTGCAAGCCAAGCGGAGAAAAAAATCACTACTTACCAGAGCAAGAAACTAAGAAGCTTTTCTTGGTCTGGGTCTAAGAGGGATTTAAAAAAATAAAGTATCCCATGATAAATCAAATTATTGGGTCTAGGTTCTTGAACAAATTTGGGGTCTAAATTGTTACTAACTATATGTGATTTCAGAAACTCAAAGCCAAGGAACAGTCACATTTCAAGTGTTCAATAGCCACATGTGGTTAGTGGCTGCTGTATTGAAAAAAAGAAAAAAGCAGGTCTAGAGTATAACACAGGTAAGCAACCTTGCTAACATACGTATAGGTCATTCTCAAAAAGCATAGTAATCACTGATCCTAAGCATGAACAGACAGAGGTAGAAAAGTTTCCTAAAGGGGATACTAGTTCATATGACTTTGAATTGCAAACGGACATATGTTGGTCACATGCAAAATTCTTTCCCAACTTATACCTCATGACTTCAGGTAATAAAATTTCTCAAGTCCCACATGAGGTTGCTAAATCTAAATCATACACACCAGGGCACACTGAAGAACTCAGCTGGAAGTGTGTGTTCCTGTCCCTGGATCCACACAGCATGATTATTCAACTACACTTTTGGTTGTTAACACTACATCTTCTTTATTTTCCAATTTTATTCTTGTGACTAGCTTTATCATTCTGTTTTATTGAATTTGGGTTTATCAGTTCCCTCAAAATCTTGTTGGAGTTGAAATAAAAAAACTACTGTGAAATAATAAAATATTCATAACACTAAATTAAAAAGAAGAAAATACAGATACAAGAGGAATATCTTTTTTTAAAAAAAGGAGAAAAAAATAAAACTGATACAAGAAGTTTTGTAGGGCTCATATAAGTTGACTATGCCATCAAACTTTCTGAAAACCAATGTAAAAGAAACGATGTCAGTCTAATAATTCTTATTGTTTTAATGAAGTAACATTTTTTCTTTAAGGGAGAAAATTTCTTGTTAGTAAAATTAACTTTTCATATAATATATGGAAACACATACACATTTTCGATTTAAGTACAAATTCCTCTAGGGCAAGTGGTTTATTTTATAGGAATAGTACTAAGATTAAAAAATGATAATCAAAAGAATTTGTTGATTCATAAAATGAAAAATTAGAATATTGTAGCACCTAAACTATGTCTTTTGGAGAGTATAAAATTACTACTATAAAAATCAAAGCCAGAAACTCTATAATTCAATAGTGGTTCAGTTTAGTTAAGTTCAGTTGCTCAGTCATGTCTGACTCTTTGCAACCCCATGAACTGCAGCATGCCAGGCTTCCCTGTCCTTCACCAACTCCAGGAGCTTACTCAAACTCGTCCATTGAGTTGGTGATGCCATCCAACCATCTCATCCTCTGTCATCCCTTTCTCCTCCTGCTCTCAATCTTTCCCAGCATCAGGGACTTTTCCAATGAGTCAGTTCTTCACATCAGGTGGCCAAAATATTGGAGCTTCAGCTTCAGCATCAGTCCTTCCAATGAATATTCAGGACTGATTTCCTTTAGGATGGGTTGGTTGGATCTCCTGCTGTCCAAGGGACCCTCAAGAGTTTTCTCCAACACTAATAGTGGTAACTCAGTGTAAACTCGAATTTAGAGGGCAATATACAGTTTCTGAAAGTGAAAGTCACTCAGTGTTGTCCGACTCTTTGCAATCCCATGGACATTCATGGAATTCTCTAGGCCAGAAAACTGGAGTGGGTAGCCTTTCCCTTCTTCAGGGTATCTTCCCAACCCAAGGATCAAACCCAGGTCTCCCGCATTGCAGGCGGATTCTCTACCAGGTGAGCCACAAGGGAAGCCCAATACAATTTCTAATAAGATCTAAAAAGTTTATCAAGCTTCATATTGTTTCTTTTATAACATTTGGTCTATAGATCTTATATGTGATTTTATATGTTTTATACATTATTATTTATGTGTAATATGTTTAAATATTTATGATTTTACATGTTTGGAGATCTTTAATAAGAGCTCCATTTTGAACTCAACTTAGAATAGTTATCTGAATAAGTATATGCATTGTAATTTATATTTTATTTAAAGTTAGTAAATCATTCTCAACCCTATGGAAAACCTGATAATAAATTAATAAAAATTTTATTTGTTTCTGATAACTGCCACCTAGGTGAAAGACAGTGGTATCTAGATTCAGGGAAACAACTACATTCCTTAAACTTCAAATAAAACAAAATTTATTCATATGCAGTAAGTTTCTGAAATTCTTTTGTTAGCTATTAGCTGTTTTGTAGAGTATAGCTTCTAAAACATAAATATTTTCTCAATTTTTATTGTGGTAAAATATAAATTACATTAACTTCCTAATTTTAACCATTTTTAAGTGTATTAGTTCAGTGCCATTAAGTACCTTCACACTGATGGCACCCATGACCACTATCCATCAGCATCCCAAACTGAAACTCTGCAGGTATGTTTTTAACTTTTTATTTTGTGTTGGAGTATAGCCAATCAACAAACAATGTTGTGATATTAATACTTTCAGGTGAACAGCAAGGGACTCAGCCATACATATACATGTATCCATTCTAAAACTCTGTAGGTATTAAACAATAACTGTCCATTCCTCCTTGCTGTCCAGGACCTGGTAACTACTATTCTACCTCTGTCCTGTGAATGTGACTGATTTATGTATCTCTTATAAGTGACACCACACAATATGTGTCATTTTGTGTCTGCTTAATGTTAGCATAAGGTTTTCAAAATGTATTCATGTTGTTACATGTATCAGAATTTCATTCCTTTTAAAGGTTAAATAATTTTTCATTTCACGCGTATACCACATTTTGTTTATCCATTTATCTACTGATGGACATTTGAGTAACCCCTCTTTTTGGCTACTGTGAACAATGCTGTTATGAATATTAATGCACATATATCCTGAGTGCTTGCTTTCTATTCTTTTGGGTACATACCTGAAGTGGATTTTGTGGATCTTATGGTAATTTTATACTTCTTCTTTTTTTTTATTTTTTTTGAGGGACCATCATACTGTACATTACAGTGGCTATACCATTTTACATTCCCATCAGCAAAGCATAAAGGTTCCAATTTCTCCACATACTTGACAACATTTGTTACTTTCCACTTTTAATTTATTTTCTATAATGGTCATTCTAATTAATGAGAAGTAATATTTCACTGTGGTGTGATTTGCATTTCATTGTTAGTGTTGTGTAACATCTTTTCATGTGCTTGATCCCACTATTTTTTATCATAGTTATTGTTTAATTTGAAATTTCATCCACAGTACAAGTTCTATCTCTTTCAGTTTGAACACTTAGTAATATAAATGGCCTTATCAATATTTTTAATACATTCTATAAAATAAATATGACTTTTATTCTTGATGTCCATGCATATCACTTGTTTGACACTATGAAATGCCTAGAATACATTTAGTAAACTAAAATACATGCTATAAGAATAAAATTGTTTGAATGAAGATTGAGACACAATAAAAACACTCTACCATTGTTGTTCATTTTTTAGTGACAGCTTTCACAATAGCACCAAGAGAGTCATTTATCACCTTCAAAATTCACACCAATTTCCTCCTGAGTGAACTTAAACATATTAGTCATATTCTTAATATGTTTCACACACTGTGGTGCAAGCTGTTGCTTACTGCATGATTAAGGTAAAGGAACACCAAATTATGAATATTTAAGTTGCCATCTGCTTTCCTATCCAGCATCACTTTCCAATTTTAAAAGCACCATGGAGAACTTTATCTGAGATTGTTATGGAAATAAATAACTTAAACAATACAAAAGCTGTGCTTATCAACCTTAACAACTGGGGAATGAAACTGCTCTTTCAGATTCAATCTGATGATCTGTTAACATATTTCACTTGAACAGTTAATGTGGCTGGGGAAGTACCTCTTTTAATCACTTTCACTTAATTTGGACTTCATAGACTCCAGTCTTTTAAATCTATATCATGAACTGAAGTCTCTAGGGGGGACCTGAGACAGATTCCAGCTACTTGGGCCAATAAACACTGTATTACAAAAAGTAGCAGCTCCATAAGGAAGTCAGCATTAGATATAGATGGGTGGACCACTGGGTCACAGCTTCAACATACCCTGAAAAGTGTAAAACTGGTAAGACATATTTCTTCTTTAAAGCTGAACCCTCCCTCAGTGGTTAAAGCAAAGGGTGGTTGACATAGCTAAAAAAGAGAGTTCAGTTTGCTACTTGATCTTCACACTAGATAAAAATAATTCAGAGAAAAAAATTCTCAATCAGTGTTAGAGAATGTCTTAACATCGTTTGAGGTTGATTCAAATACCATCTTTTCCACAGAATTTATTCATCAGATGAAATCATGTAGGGGGCAAGATTAAATGAGATTTGCCATCTCTTATCATTCTAAAAATATCTGCATTTTAGGAAACATAATCACCAATATTTGTAAGCCCTCCACAGACAGCCATTTTGCCTTTCTGCATTTCTTTTTCTTGGGGATGGTCTTGATCCCTGTCTCCTGCACAATGTCATGAACATCAGTCCATAGTTCATCAGGCACTCTATCAGATCAGGTCCTTTAAATCTATTTCTCACTTCCACTGCATAATCATAAGGGATTTGATTTAGGTCATACCTGAATAGTCTAGTGGTTTTTCTGCACTGTCTTCAATTTAAGTCTGAATTTGGCAATAAGCAGTTCATGATCTGAGCCGTAGTCAGTTCCCCGTCTTGTTTTTGCTCACTGTATACAGCCTCTCCATCTTTGGCTGCAAACAATATAATCAATCTGATTTCGATGTTGACCATCAGGTGATGTCCATGTGAAAAGAAGAAAAGCGAAAAGCAAAGGAGAAAAGGAAAGATACACCCTTTTGAATGCAGAGTTCCAAAGAATAGCAAGGAGAGATAAGAAAGCCTTCCTCGGTGATCAATGCAAAGAAATAGAGGAAAACAATAGAATGGGAAATACTAGAGATCGTTCCAAGAAAATTAGAGATACCAAGGGAACATTTCATGCAAAGATGGGCTCAATAAAAGACAGAAATGGTATTGACCTAACAGAAGCAGAAGATACTAAGAAGAGGTGGCAAGACAACAGAGAAGAACTATACAAAAAAGATCTTTATGACCAGATAATGATGGTGTGATCACTCACCTAGAGCCAGAAATCCTGGAATGTGAAGTCAAGTGGGCCTTAGGAAGAATCACTATGAACAAAGCTAGTGGAGGTGATGGAATTCCAGTTGAGCTATTTCAAATCGTAAAAGATGATGCTGTGAAAGTGCTGCACTCAATATGTCAGCAAATTTGGAAAACTCAGCAGTGGCCACAGGACTGGAAAAGGTCAGTTTTCGTTCCAATCCCAAAGAAAGGCAATGCCAAAGAATGTTCAAACTACCACACAATTGCACTCATCTCACATGCTAGTAAAGTAATGCTCAAAATTCTCCAAGCCAAGCTTCAGCAAAATGTGAACTGTGAACTTCCAGATATTCAAGCTGGTTTTAGAAAAGGCAGAGGAACCAGAGATCAAATTGCCAACATCCACTGGATCATTGAAAATGCAAGAGAGTTCCAGAAAACATCTATTTCCGCTTTATTGACTATGCAAAAACCTTTGACTACGTGGGTCACAATAAACTGTGGAAAAATTCTGAAAGAGATGGGAATACCAGACCATCCGACCTGCCTCTTGAGAAACCTGTATGCAGGTCAGGAAGCAACAATTAGAACTGGACATGGAACAACAGACTGGTTCCACATAGGAAAAGGAGTATGTCAAGGCTGTATATTGTCACCCTACTTATTTAACTTATATGCAGAGTACATCATGAGAAATACTGGGCTGGAGGAAGCCCAAGCTGGAATCAAGATTGCCAGGAGAAATATCAATAACCTCAGGTATGCAGATGACACCACCCTTATGGCAGAAAGTGAAGAAGAACTAAAGAGGCTCTTGATGAAATTGAAAGAGGAAAGTCAAAATGTTGGCTTAAAGCTCAACGTTCAGAAAACTAAGATCATGGCATACAGTCCCATCCCTTCATGGCAAATAGATGGAGAAACAGTGCAAAGAGTGGCTGACTTTATTTTTTTGGGTTCCAAAATCATTGCAGATGGTGACTGCAGCCATGAAATTAAAAGACACTTACTCCTTGGAAGGAATTATGACCAACCTAGACAGCATATTATAAAGCAGAGACATTACTTTGTCAACAAATGTCCTTCTAGACAAGACTATGGTTTTTCCAGTAGTCATGTATGGATGTGAGTTGGACTATAAAGAAAGCTGAGTGCTGAAGAATTGACGCTTTTGAACTGTGGTGTTGGAGAAGCCTCTTGAGGGTCCCCTTGGACTACAAGGAGATCCAACCAGTCCATCCTAAAGGAGTTCAGTCCTGGGTGTTCATTGGAGGGTCTGATGTTGAAGCTGAAACTCCAATACTTTGGCCACCTGATGTGAAGAGCTGACTCTTTTGAAAAGACCCTGATGCTGGGAAATATTGAAAGTGGGAGGAGAAGGGGACGACAGAGAATGAGATGGGTGGATGGCATCACTGACTCAATGGACATGAGTTTGGGTAAACTCTGGAAGTTGGTGATTGACAGGGAGTCCTGATATTCATGGGGTCGCAAAGTGTCGGACACGACTGACGACTGAGCGAGTGAACTGAACTCAACTCAACTGATGGTACCAAATACTGCTGTTATTTTTGCATCACAATATATTTTTTGTTGATATGTCTGAAAAAATTATCTTTGTTGCCATAATCTGTTACCTAAGGTGTTTCAAAAAATAACAACAAAAAAATGATACTGTCACTCATGATAACATTGGTCCAAATGCTTTAACTTAAAGAAAAATTACATTTATCTGATAGACAAAACAAGTCCTGGAACCTCATTCCTTTAATATTTTACTTCATTTTTTTTAACCCAGTAATATTCCCTTTGTTTAAGCCACTGTATTGTGGTAACTTTCTCATATTTGTCCATTTGTCTAGAATACTCTTACCCCATAAATACTCAAACTTTAGGATCCATACCGACATAAATAGTCTGAAAAACACAAGTGTTTTTCACTAGTCCAAAGGATTTTCTTTACCTTCTGGCAAGTTCGATTATTCACTTAAAGAATATTCAAGCAGCCTTTTCTGTATATAGTATGTATGACTGAAAAAATGTTCATGAAAGCTTTGACTGATTGTGCAAAGTGAGCTTAATGGGAACAATTATGATTGTTCCACGGCACTTGAAAAATGTTCTCAAAATATTAAAAAAAAAAGTCTCTTATCATTGGTTATACATATATGGGGAGATGAAAAGAAGTAGTAAAACTATTATTTATTTAGTATGATGCAATCTAAAACATTAGGAATATTGAAATTTAAAGTGGTTCTTATAAGAAATTTATTGAATATTTTGAACTATGCTTCTTTTTTTCTCATTATATAAATTAATGATACTTAATAAAGTATCTTTTAAACAATATGGTGAGTTGTAATACTCCTTTTTATGTTTAGATATGCTTCTAACATTTTCTATTTTTTTGCCTGAGAGGTCATGAAATATCTCTAAGAGTTCCTTTAATGTGAAGTGTTTTAGGGCATATCACTTCCTCTGTGACATCTTCATCTACTTTTTCAAAATTACTTCCCTCATTTATGGTCACAGGTTCCCTTTCAACTGTGCTTCCCTGGTAGCTCAGTTGGTAAAGAATCCACCTGCAATGCAGGAGACCCTGGTTTGATTCCTGGGTCAGGAAGATCTACTGGAGAAGGGATAGGCTACCCACTCCAGTATTCTTGGACTTCCCTGGTGGCTGAGACAGTAAAGAATCCACCTGTAATGTGGGAGATCTGGGTTCAATCTCTGGGTTGGGAAGATCCCCTGGAAAAGGGACCGGCTACCCACTCTAGTAGTCTGGCCTAGAGAAGTGCATGGACAGAGGAGCCTGGCAGGCCACTGTCCATGGGGATCACAAAGAATCAGACATGACTGAGCGACTTTCACTTTCACTTTGTCCTTCACTAAGTTCCTCTGGCTTTCTATATTCTTGAATGGTGTCAATATTAACTTCCTTACATCAGCTATTGTATTTACATTCTATTCAAATTTTACTCCCAGCATTATCAGTTTTCATTTGTTTGATGCACTTTTATCTCTGCTGGCCAGTTTCTTATTTTGTTCACTCATTTTTGTAAAATGTCACATGGACTTATCAACTTGAGATAAGGAAGTGACATAAAAATATGCTTTGCTGTCTGTCTGTGAACTAAATAAGAGATGTTAAGTGAGCAGACAGAGAGACCTTTAGAAAGGACATAATTGGTCATGAATCATGATACAACCTCTTATTTACATAGTGATTTCTGGACTACTGAGCTAACAGTAAAATGTATGTTTTGCAAATTGCACACAGCTAATATACCATACTAATTGAAACTTGAACCATAGTGTTGGAGGACCGATGCTATTAATATTTAGCAAAATCATGGAAAGTGAATTCATAATAGCAGAACTGCAAAAAGAAGTCTACTCTTGTGCATGTGTGTTTGTGTGCATATATTTGTATGTGTGAATGCACACTAACATTTTTTGTATTCTGTACCACGATGATTACTTAGCAAGTATGACTTTTGGAAGTAGAACTTCAGAGATGTTTCTGCCCCAGCCTCATGTCTCTTTAGCTGATACAAAACTCCATCAGTGAGGCTGCTTCTCTCTTATTTATACCATCCAAAATCCCTTGTCATTAGGCGCCTCACCCTAGAAGCTAAAATTACACTTTTTCTTCCACTAAATTAAAGATATAAACAGTAAAATATATATATATATATATATAGAGAGAGAGGCTTATTTCATTAAAATTAGCTAAAATTAAAATGCTTTAATTATTATCTATAGTTAGATAAAGTGATGTAATACATAGTCTTAATATTCAAGGGGTTTCTAATACATCTTAGAAGAAACGATCAACAAACATTAAATAATTGAGCCAAAATATAATTAAACTGTATTAGACACGAGGCCAGAGGTTAACTAGAAAACAGATAGCATATATATTTCCTGATCATCAAATGTGTTTGATAAAGTTAGACTTTCTTGGAAACAAACTTAGAGCTGTCGAAATCTAATCTCCATGAATGTAGTCTAAAACTTTGTAGGATTAAATGTCTTTGATGATTAGTAGGATTTGAAAATCACTTGGATAGATTGGATGGTTTGTACACAAGCCTTGACAATCAATGAGGACTGAAATAATAAAATAAGTTGCTTAAAATTGTTTTGGTAAAGAAGTGGGAAAACAGGAAAGCTTGAGATAAGGGTCAAAGAAGCTCAGGTTATTCTAAGTATGCAGAAGGAGTAAAGAAAAGGGATTAAGATTAGAAAGGCTTACTGATAACAAGGAGGAGGGATACTTAGAGGAATTAAAGAACAAAAAAAAATAATAATAGAGAGGAGTAAGCTTTAGAAAGATAAAAAGCCACACTTCTACAAAGATGGGAGTGATGATAAAAGACTATCATGGGCAGGGAGTCATCAGTGGAAAAAAAAGAGAAGACCAGACTAAAACAAATTTTCTATTATTGATACTCCTTATGACCCTATTCTCAATGCCAAAATCAACTTGCTATTCACATTTTTATTCTGTGGAACTATCCTTAGGTTTCTTGACTCATTTGTAAGTTTCAAAATTCATGAGAACTCCTAAGGCTTTCACTGAGAAAATTACCTTTCCTCTTCCATCCACATCCCTTTTCCATGGAGTCTAAGTAAATGCTGCAGTGACAATGTTCTCTAGCTGAATATAGCATATAGATGTCCATTCCCTCTGTAAGACCATGGAACAAGGGATAGTGAATTGCTGTCTGTGGTACTGAAATTACAGTCATGGATTCCTCCTCAGAAAGGTCAATTTCTTTTCTTCAGAAGAGTATTTCACTCCAGTTGATTCACATGAATTTATGTCATTGGATTTTTTAAGATTACAGAATATACCACTGGGCTCATAGCATGTGATCATGACACACTTTCTGATCATTTATCTAATTGCAGGAATAGTTCAATAGTATAGCCAATACAAATCATCACTTTAACCCAAGGATATTTGGTATGCTACAGCAACCAGACAGCTTCTGTTCATCCTGTCACAACAAGGAGAATCTGTCACATTCATTCACACATAGAAACTGTATGAAATTCCTACAAACTATTAGATTTCTGGGATATAGAAATAAAATAAGGAGGAGTTACAGCCTATTAAAGGAATATATGCATATACTTAAGACTCCAGTTAAGCATCACCATCTAGTATATGCCATGTATGCACTAGGAGTAGCAGACCATAGGATCAAGGGAGGAGTGGTTACTCTACAAGGCTGGGGATAGAAGGAAGGTATAGGAGGATGAAAGGTTAAAAAGCGGTCTGATCAACAAAAAGCCCCTGAGGAGAGTCATAAAAAATGAATTAACACCTAGAAGTAGCCAAAAAGAAGTAGGCTGTCTCACAGAGAGAAAGTCATGTGAACAAAGGTTTGACCCTGCTTTTTCAAGTAGAGGCAACTACCCTTCTTCCTCCCTGCACACTCTTTGGACATATTTCATGTTTGTTTTGTCATATCCTTCTCTTAAAGGATATCCTGGATATTCATTTCAAATAAGTGATATCTGCACATATCTGGAAAAGAGAATAAGAAACCTGCTTTACAGTGCATTGTTGATGCCTTTAGTCACTAAGTTGTGTCCTACTCTTTGCGACCCTACCGACTATAGCCCACCAGGCTCCTCAGTTCATGGGATTTCCCAGGCAAGAATACAGGAGTGGGTTGCCATTTTCTTCTCCAGGGGGTCTTTCCAACTCAGGGATCAAACCTGTGTCTCCTGCTTGGCAGGTGGATTTTCTACCATTGAGCCACCTGGGAAGCACTTTACAATGTATTAGCATGTTAGTATATGAATATGAAAGTCATTGAGTTATGTCCGACTCTTTACAGTCCATGGACTGTAGCCTGCCAGGCTCCTCTCTCCATGGAATTCTCAGGCGAGAATACTGGAGTAGGTAGCCATTCCCTTCTCCAGGGGATCTTCCCAATTCAGGGATTGAACCCAGGTCTCCCACACTGCAGGTGGATTCTTTACCATCTCAGGGGCCAGGGATTTATTTCAGCACAAAACTATACTACTAATAATAATGAAATCATAATACAATAATAACAGTTAACCTTAAATCAAATGCTTCTTCTTTACTGACCACTCTGCCAAGCGTGTATGCATGCGCTCATACACACATACACACACACAATCTTGTTAGATTGTCTCAGCAACCCTTTTAAAAAGTATTATTTTTAGCCTAACAATACTGAAGGAGCAGCTAAAGATCTGAAAGTTTAAGCACCATGCCAGCACACAGTTAATCACAGGATAGTGGCAGGAATTCAAACTTAGGCCCATCGACTGTCAAAGGCTGAGCTCTTAAGCTCTCTGCCACCCTGCTGTAGAAATAGACTGCGATCTGAAATCAAATTGATGTTCTTGATTCTGAATAAGACAGTGCCCCAAATATTTCAGATTATACTTGCAGAGTATATGTGTGCTAAAATGCTTCAGTCATGTCCAACTCTTTGCGACCCTATGGACTGTAGCCTGCCAGGCCCCTCTGTCCATTCTCCAGGCAAGAATACTGGATGGGGTTGCCATGCCCTCCTCTTGGGGATCTTCCCAACCCAGGGATCGAACCCACATCTATCGCATCTCGGATATTTCTGAAAAGTGCCTTAATATTAATTAATTAATCCACCATTTCTGGGGTAAATTGAGCAGAAAACTGTGACCGGATTATTAAAGAAGAAAGTGAGTCACAGTATATAAATGTTATTTATCTAAAGATATCTAAAATGACTGTTAGAGACAGGCTATGATTCATGTAACCAAAAACTTACAAAATCTTATAAGGTAAAAATTTGAATTTGGATAGAAGCATGTTAGTCATGAGAGATGAATGGTACATGAAGGACAAATCTTTATTAAAGTTAGTGAGAAGCTCACTTAGATAACTTCATCTTTGAAAAATCAGTCCTCATATTAAAGGGAATAAAGAAATAAATGGAGTTAATAAAAGAAATAGGAGCAAAATATCGAATGTATTCATTTTCTGAGGCCCTGTAGATACACCTAATGTGAAGGACAACCATACGTTAGCCTGATAATCTGTTTTTAAAGTGAATCAAGGGTATATGAAAAAGTTAGTAAATGTAGACCTTAGCTAGATAAAAATTTTTGCTACACATAAAAACACAGTATCATGCTATTGGAAGTAATGATATAGAAATAAAAAATTTATTTATTTTATTTATAGATGTGCTTTTGCATATATATATTTCAACATACACGCAAACAGCGAGGTTAATTCTACCTATATAGAAAATCATTAAAATTATAGAAATCAATGAAAATATCTATTGGTTTTCAGTTGGCTATAAATGTATAGAAAACCTAAAGGTCAACCCATAATATCAATTGTATTAATACATACCAATGCTATAACATAAAAATGGATAACATATTACTTTCATAGACCTTGAAATATTTTTAAAAATTGTACATTAGGAAGGATACAATATATCAACTAATAAAAAGAAATAAGTAACTAAGTATTAGTCGCTCAGTCGTGTCCGACTCTTTGCAACCCCATGGACTGCAGCCCACCAGGCTCCTCTGTCCATTAGATTTTCCAGGCAAGGATACTGGAGTGGGTTGCCATTTCCTTCTCCAGGGGATCTTCCCAACCCAGGGATCAAACCCAGGTCTCCTGCATTGCAGGCAGATTCTTTACCGACTGAGCTACAAGGGAAACCCAAAAAGAAATACATGTACAGAATTCTCGAATCATGACGGTTAATTTCACAATAAGGTGAAATCTTAAGCACCAGAACAAACCTGGCCTCTAATCCCTAGCACTTAAGACAAAACTGAGAAATCCTTTGTTTATGGGGTCAGGAAAAGATTCTGCTTTGTCTGGTTTATATGACAAGCCACAACTGGACTTGTCACAATATCCAGAAATATGGGGTATGCTGTCAACCTGGGCCATAACTATTTGCAGGATTTTTCAACCTTGACACCGCTAATATTTTTGACTGTAAAACCATTTGTTGTGGGAGGGCTGTACTGTGCACAATAAGATGTTTAGCAGTATTTGTGGCTTCTCCAACCGGAAGACATAATATGCCATCTCTGGGTCTCTGAAATGGTCTCTAGACATTGTTCAACGTCCACTAAGGGGCACAATTGCCCCCTGTTGATAAGTACTGGCAAAAAGATACACACAAACAGACACGTTCACTTGTATAGGCCTTTTAAACAAAGACCTCTCAAACGTAATTCAAATTATTTCAAACATACAAAATTGAACTCATCAGCCAATCATTTGGTCTATTCGTCAAGAATTCTCTAGCCTAACAGAAAGGAATGGTCCTCCACATGGGCAAATCTAATCCTCTCATGTCACAGATGAGAAAACTAAGACCCATATTGGAGGTGAAAGTTAAAGTCCCCCAGACAGACTGCAGCAAAACCAGCAGACCAACTCTTTCTATATTTACATATATCTTTCTTGTTGGAAATGAAGTATTTAATTTCAGGCATTATTTCCTAGAAGAAACTGCCTCTCCTTCCCTTCAGATTTTAGCAAAGTCTGTAACAGCTTAAATAAAAGAGCAATGAACTGATGAGGGCTGCCATGGAGCTGAACATTCCAGCTAACATAATTAAGTGTACTTGTCTGTAGACTTGACATTGGCCGAGGAAAGGCAACTGATAGGTAACAATGAATTTCAGAGTAGAAAACTGAGTAAGAAAAAATGATCTGAAATCCCTTTTTTGGTTAAGAGTTCCTTGTCTGCTTCTCTGTTTAGAGCATGTGTAATTTATACAGCTTTGATTATTGTGCTTACTGACACAGATTTTTTCCCAGATAAAGTAGGTAGGCTTTCTGTTCACCTTTGAAAACAGCTTATTTGCCTTATTAACAATAATTCTTCCATTATTCTAATCAAATTCCAAATCCAACTTTATAGACATCCTGCAGTAATGGAGATTTAGAATGCTAGTGTTCAAAATGTAGTTCACATGAATATTTAGGGAGACACAAGTGCCCACTTGTCCTATTTTTACATTCAAATCTCGAAAAAGTATAGAGAAAATGCTGGGGTGGAGAGCTGATACCCAGTGCATGCACATTTGTGCAGGTTGGGTCACAGATAAGGGAAAGTGAGCTGGTTAGACTACCAAAGTGTTAGAGACCAGAAGTGAGTATTGTTAGCACAATGGTGAAGTCAAGACCCGTGGAAGAGTAAGGAATGTCCTGTGATTTTTCTTTATCATATTTAGAATCTCAGTCCTAAAGCTATAAAGAGCCATTTGCTTTTTGTGATTCTTACTGACAGAACACTGGCATTAGGTAGATATATTTTGGTAAGCACCATCTCTACATAACTTCAGAATCAAACTTCATTTTTGCAGTCCATTTGTACTTTGTTACCTAATCTAGATCCTGACCTACTAATATAGGGAAATTTTTGTTGACACTCTGATTCCATGATGTGTTCATAGGCACTGACTCTATTATAGGCACTGACTCTATTATATTCCCTGATCCTGGGTCCTTTACTCCTTATTGCCTTAAACCACACCTAGATGCATGTATTTGCTTCTTTCTCTTTGACCTAATGAGATTCATAGATTTGTTCTCTAAGCTCCTAAAAGTCTATCATGCTTAGCTTGATCCCTTAGATTTCTGGTCAGAACAGACTACCTAATATTTATTACAGCATCCCTAGATTCTTCTTCTTTTGCAAGATATTAGTTCATGAAGAATTAGTGTGTTGGTATAAATAATAGCTTTGTATCTCTACTTTGATATCATCTGATTTTCATTCTCTTAAAGAGCTAGTATCCTATCTGTTTAACCAACCTAGTATAACGTGCCTGGCAGAGTTTGCATGCAGATTGGATCCTAATAAATGAGGAGGGAAATTTATGCCACCTTACTTCAGTAAGTTTTCAGAGTAACTGCCCTCTCTAAGGAAAAGAATGAATAAAAAAAAAGTGTTCCCATTTAAGTCCTACTTGTCAAATACTACGAACGCAGGAGTTGAGTGAGTGGTAAAACACAGAGCAATTTGCTCATCTGCCATTTCAAGGATCTTGGCATTGTGCTGTCTTTATTAAACTATATATGAAAAGAATACCATTCTTGAAAAGGGATTGCCCGAGGCTTTTCGTTAGAAAATTCAATAGAAAACAAAAACCTGGGATTATCAATTTAGCTGTTTCTTCATATATGCTGTAAAAGGAGTACCATTTACTAATTTCTTTCCCTAGAATATATTAATTTTTCTTCGTTACTGTTGTTGTGTTATTTGGAATATCCTACTTCTGGTAAACAGCTGAATTCAACAAGTACTTGAAACTTTTGATTGGCAAAGAGTAAAAATCTATGAAGAGAAAGCACAATGCTACTATTTTTGTTCTTCCAGTGTTAAATAATCTCATTTTACTCTGTGCTACATTAAGAAACAAAAACATTATGCTTTGTTTTAGGTGTGTGTTTCATAATGTTTCACAATGATTCATGTTAGTTTCATATCACTCATTAACTAAATAAGAAAAAAAAAAAAAACTGAGCACAGATCTGGAAACATTTTAGAAATCTTAGAACCTCTAGTTTAGTAACTTTTCCAATATTTGAGCCCTGGTCTTGTAACAATTCAGTCAAAGTGAACTAGCAAACATCACTTTTTGAAACAATTAATGTCACCAGTGAGCAGATACACTATTTTAGACAATCTTTTCTTAGGTCAAACCCAAATCTACTGCCTTCTAACCTCCAACTTCAGGTCCTGGTTTATTAATTCATTTCATTTATTTCCCCCCTTTGCATTTTCCTTCTAAGTATTTGAAAATAGATATCACACAGTTCTTGTGCCCTCTCCCTATTTTTTGAAAGACCTTCCCAACAGAACATCCTTCAAACCTTTGTCTCAGATACACTCTCTTTCCCTTCCAGTCACACACTCCTCTGAACCTGGCCTAGGCTGTTTATATACATATTCAAAAAATGAAAAAAGGTTAACACAGTACCAATGGGCATGTCTTCTTCACTAGAGTAGAGTGTGATAATCATGACTCATTCAAGATTCTAAATGTCTGTTAATAAATGTCTGCTCCTTTATCATCCATACACTGTTAATGCCCTCAGCCTAATTGTTTGTTTGCTTTTCTTAGGAGAAGGTTATGTATTAAGACAAAGTGGACCACGCAAAGGTGCCAGACAAGATCTGATGCTGGGAGAGTGGGCAGTCTCTTACTTAATGTGTATTCTAATTGTAAAATATGCACAAGTTTTTAAAGTCCTGGAGACACTACAGATACTGTGTCTGAGAAGTGTCAGTTGGCTTTTATTATTATGCACATAAAACAAATCTTTCTTTTGAACTATTCTTCTATGCCAGACAGCATGGAACCACATTATTATACATTATGCTATGCATTTTTAGATCACATTACTACTCTAGCTTATGATCACATCCTATTTTACCATTTATTTCCTCCAAACACTATATTTATGTTAGTTTGTTAAATTTTACATATCTTATAAAGCTCAAGTTGTTGGTTCTTGTTTTTTTTTCAAATAAAGTGAGGGGTATATAATAAATATAATTCCATTTTAAATACAATAATAGCCCCTAAGCAAGAATAGCATATGCACATGTTTTTCTTATGTAACATATTTCAAAAGTAATATAAGGAGTTTGGAGGGAAAAAACCTTAAATATATAAAGAAAAAATTTCCTCCTTTATTCATTATAATTGTATTCACAAAAATAACCACAGTTAAAGTTTAACATGTATCACCTTAATTTATTTTCCATGCATCTTTTCTTTCTTTTTTCTATACATTCATTAATCATTTATACCTTTCTCTTTAGTTCTCCTACCTATCAGGTAGTCATCTATCTCTAAAAAAAATGGGTTGAACTATATCTCATCTATTATATACATGTAGTTCACTTTTTTAAAAGCAGAAAAATATTCTAAGAAACTATTTAAAATTTTAGCCACTTTCTTATCTGTAGAACTTTAGTTTTGCTTCATTGTTATAAATAATGTAAGAAATATCATTTTGAAAATTCCTAGGAGAGGTATTGCTAGGTAAAACTTGCATGTTAAAATTGTGTTAGAAACTACAATATTAGGTCATCCACTCTCCTCAAAAAAAGTGAAAGTCATACTTTTACAAAGAGTATCCAATCGTATTTTTAGTATACACACTCTGCTACGGATATCCATGATCTCTCTATTGGATTCTAAATCAGCCTTAAACTGCTCCACTTTCTTGAAAATTTTGTATCACTTCAAATCATATGGATGAAATACTTACGTCCCTCTCATGTTTAGCGTTCAGCCTAGTCAAAGTCTCCCAGGAAAAAATGTGGCCTGTAGCAAGCCACTGGTGATAAAAGTATCCCCCGCCTCGTTCACCACCATCCTTTTCTTTCCAACACTTTAGGAAAAATAAAACTAACTACAATGCAAGGCAGAGAAACTTTAGTTTTAGGCAACAGTATTTTATGAGGCAAGAATAAATAATCTTGAGCAAATGATGTAGTTTCCACAGAAGTTTTAGCAGAGAAGGAATGATGACAGTATAAATCAGCTACCACCAATTCATTTTCATCATTAAAATACATTTTTGAATCTCTAATATATATACATATGTATTATTAGATATTATATATTCTTTTGGACTATTTTAAATTTTATTATATTTATTATTTTGTTATTTTAAAACACATCCTACTGGAAAAAAAACAATATGTCATATTGAAGCAAAGGTAATAAAGTGACAAGAAAGGAATAATTTGAAGAAAGACTTCCAGGAGACAAAACAATAGATTTTTTTGAAACTTATTGAGGAATAAATGACAAATATAAATGTGCATTTTTAAACTGTATGATGTGATGATTTGATATGTAAATATACTATGGAATGATTACTAAGAACATTACAATTAAAACATCCATTGACTTACATAGTTAACTCTTCTTCTGTGTGGCAAAAAGCTTAAGATCTTCTCTCAGCAGCTTTCAAGTATATAATACCATGCTATTAACTACAGTCACTATGCTGTGTATTGTATCCTCTGAACTTATTTTTCTTATAACTGAAAATTTATATCCTTTAATCTGTTTTTGTGTTAACTGCTCAGTCGTGTCTGGCTCTTTGTAACCCCGTGGACTGTACAGCCCATTAGGCTCCTCTGTCCATGGGATTCTCCAGGCAGGAATACTGGAGTGGGTTGCCATTCCTTTCTCCAGGGGATCTTCCTGACCCAGGGATTGAACCCAGGTCTCCTGCATTGCAGGCAGATTCTTTACCATCTGAGCTACCAGAGAAGCCCCTACCGTTTGATCTATTTCACCCATTTTACCCCTTTCCCCAGCCTCTGGCAATCACAATATTGTCTTTTGTTCCTTTGAAATTGCCTTTTAAAAAAAACAACACATATAAATAATACCATAAAATATATGTTTTTATCTGTCTGGCTAATTTCACTTAGCATAATGCCTTCCAGTTTCATACATGAGAGAGTTTTCTTCCTCAACGGTATTTCATTGTGTGTCTGTGTGTGTGAATGCGGTCTACAGGGGGTTCTAAATAGATCATGTCATCTACAAATGGAAATAATTTTACTTCTTTTTGATCTGGATTCCTTTTTTTCCTTTTTCTTGACTAATTGCTGTGGGCAGAACTCCCAGTACTTGGTGGAATAGAAATGGCATGAGTGGGCATCTTGCCTTGTTCCTGATATTAGAGGAAGGCTATTAACTTTTCACCACTGAGCATTACATTAGCTGTGGGTTTGTCATGTATGGTCTTTATTGTGCTGAAGAACACTGCTTCTACCAAATCTGTTGAGAGTTTTATTGTGAAAAGATGTTTAATTTTACCAACTGCTTTTTCTGCATCTATTGAAATGATCTATGATATTTGCCCTTTATCTGGTTAATGTGGTGTACCACAATAAATGACTTTTATATATTGACACATCCTTGCATTCTAGGGATGAATCTCATTTGATTACACTGTATGATCCTCTCAATGTATTCTTGAATGGTATTCTAGTATTTTGTTGAGAATTTTACATCTATGTTCATAAGGGATATTGGCTTGTAATGTTCCTGTCTTATAACATCCTTGTCTGGTTTCAGTATCAGGATGATGAAATAGTCTCCTTTATAATTTATAATTTTATTAATTTGAGTCATCTCTCTTTTTTCTTAGGCTAGTAAAGTCTTCTGATTGAGTTTTCACATTTTTTCCCTATTTGGGTACTCTGAATATGTCATTTTACTCTCTCCTAGACTGAAAGGTTTCTACTGAGAAATCAATAAAATAATCTTAACAGAATCCCCTTCTGTGTGATCAGCCATTTATTTTTGTGCTTTCAAATTTCTTAGTCTTAGATGGTTGACAGCGTGGTTATAATATGTTTTGGTTAAGTTCTTTTTGGATGAATCAGTTTGATTAAGTTCTCTTTCAGGACATGTCTCTCCCTGATCTGGTAAGTTTTCAAACATTATTTCTTTAAAGAAGTTTTCTGACCCTTTCTGTCTCTCTTCTCCTTAATATTCCCATAATGTGAGTATTTTCTGTCTGATGGTGTCCCACAATTCACATAGGCTTTCCTCACTGTTTTTCATCCTAATATTTTTTTCTCCTCTAACTGGATAACATCAAGGTATCTGTCTTCAAGTTCACAGATTCTCTTCTGCCTCTTTAAGTTTATTGTTGAAACTCTTTATTGTATTTTTAACTTAATTCATTAAATTATTCAGCTCTAGAATTTGTTTCCTTATTTTTAATATAATTTATCACTCTTTTCTTAACTTTTTTTTCCATATATTGTTTTTCAAAGTTCACTGAGCTATCTCCATTCTCTTAAATTTCACTGATATTCCTTAAAATAATCACTTTGAGTTTTTGCTTGTTTTTTTTTTTTTTTTCAGGTAAATCACAGATCACCATTTCTTTGGAGTTTGTTAGTAGAAAATGATCACATCCCTTTTGTGGTGTCATGTTTCCTTGTTTTATCACATTTCTAATGATTTTGCATGGATATCTGTATATTTGAAGGAGTCATCTCATTCAGCCTTTTCAGACTGGCTTCAGTGTGGACAGGCTTTTCCTGAAAGTGGTTGGAAGGATCCCATCTGGGAAGGATGCAATGTCTTTATTTCCCGGGAGCACACCACACATAGTAGTCATGCATCTTCATCAGTTGGGGTCAACATCAGTGCAGACCACAGCTCTAGGATGACAGTATACACTGGTGGCTTGGGCTTAGGGTAGACGGTACAAAGCAGCACAGCCAGATATGGTGAGTCAAAGTCCCCATTGTGGTCCCAGAGGGCAGTGACAGAACAGCAGTAGCATGTCCCCTGCAAGGGCCTAGTAAAGCCGTGTGTTGGGACCCAGAGATCCTGCTGCTAGAACTAGAAAATCAGCCAGGTGGATCTTCACAATAATCTGCGTCCTGGACTTGGGGAAGCAGGGGTGTCAGAGCAGTATGGCTGCCCCAATATGGATAGGACAAAGCCACAACCTGGAACCTGGCAGAGGCATAGAGCAGTGGCAGCTCTGGCCCCACATAGGGCCAAGCACCGTGGCAACCCAACCCTAAAGAGCTCGGCATTTGGGCACCTGGGGGCAGGTCTTACTGCAGAGACAACTCTGGTCCAGGGCCTGTGGGAGACCTCAGTAGCACACGCTGCAATCATCCACACTGGTTTGCTGGGGTTCTCCTGCTCTCCTTTTTCCCATTGCATGGGGTGAAATTCCTCCAAGAGTCTCTCTCCTGGCACCAAGATGCTCTGGCCTGGAGGATGCTGTTGTTTAGCCGCTCAGTCGTGTCCAACTCTTTTGCGACCTCATGGACTGCAGCCCATCAGGCTCATCTGTCCATGGAATTTTCTGAGCAAGTGGGTTGCCATTTCCTTCTCCAGGGGATCTTTCTGAGCCAGGGATTGAATCTGTGTCTCTGCATCGCCTTCATTATAGGTAGATTCTTTACCACTGAGCCACCCTCATGGAGGATGGGGTGATGTAGATAAACTGCTTCTTATTCATCTCTTTGCCATCATCCTCATATCTGAGATCACAGGGTGTTTGTTGCTACTCTGTTGTAGTCTAGAGTTTCCCTGAGTTACTTTCATCAGTTTCAAGTTGTTTATTTTTTGTTGTTTTTGTGGGAGATACAAGCTTTGGGATCTCCTACTGTTCCATTTTATTTGTTAAAGATTAATTCATATGAGTTTAATATAATACGTAACAATGTTAAGCAAATATAACAGGCAATATATAAAGTTTCCTTGTAGGTGAACATAGTTATCAAATAATAAAGCAATCATTCTTCCCAAATATCGTTTGTTAATTAGTCTCAGCATTTCCAGAAGGCACTGCCACTTAGTTGCACAGCTGTAACATTACAGCACTTCTCTCAGTAAATGTTCCTAACAATAATATAAGTTACGATGACCGATGCCTAAGCTAAAATTTGCTGTAAGTAACACTGCTGCTGCTGCTGCTAAGTCGCTTCAGTCGTGTCCGACTCTGTGCGACCCCATAGACGGCAGCCCACCAGGCTCCCCTGTCCCTGGGATTCTCCAGGCAAGAACACGGGAGTGGGTTGCCATTTCCTTCTCCAATGCATGAAAGTGAAAAGGAAAAGTGAAGCCGCTCAGTCAGGTCCGACTCTTCGCGACCCCATGGACTGCAGCCTACCAGGCTCCTCTGTCCATGGGATTTTCCAGGCAAGAGTACTGGAGTGGGTTGCTATTGCCTTCTCCGTAAGTAACACTAGAACATCCTTTTTCTCTTGCAGTTTTCTCTTCTACTATTCTAGGTGAAATGATTATTTTCCTTTCAATTCTTTTCTTCTGAGGAAACTTTCCACAGACAAGGGGAGCTATGTATACAAACAAAACATCCATATTAAAAAAACAGAAAAAAATAGCAAAAAACAAAAAAACAACTTTGTTTTTTTTTACATGATATTATATAAAAAAACGACATGTGTCATTTGACTTTTTAATTAATATTTTTAAAACTCATAATTTTTATGATGTTTGCTCAAAATAATAGTTTTATATATCCATAAGAAAACATACCCTAGAGTTTCTCTTTCTGAATAGTGTTGCCATTCTAGCCATATTTTACTATCAAGTGCTTCATACATGGTCAGTCTGAGTTGAAATATTCTATAAGCACAAATTACAACACATTTTTAAAGGAATCTAAAATATATCATTAATAATTCTTATATTGGTAACATGATGTAAATGCTTAAATTTATATTGGATTGAGTAGCATCCTTTATTAAAATTAACTTTACCTTTTTTTTTTTTTTTTAATTCAGTTGTGCTACTAGACAATTTGGGGCTTCCCTGGTGGCTCACCAGGAAAGAATCTGCCTGCCAGCACAGGAGATACAGGTTTGATCCCTGGGTCAGGAAGATCCCCTGGAGAAGGAAATGGCACCCTACTCCAGTATTCTTGCCTGGGAAATTGCCATGGAAACAGGAGCCTAGCAGGCTACAGTTCATGGGATCACAACAGAGTCAAACATGACTTAGCAACTAAACAACAACTAGACAATTTAAACTTCTTGTTTGAATTTGTATCTCCTGTTATAGCTCAGCTGAATAGCAATATTCTAGGGAGAGCTCAGTTAGGATATTTTCAGCACTGTGGCCACACATAGATGGGAAATGGTATTTCCAGGAATATAATTATCTCTCTCAATGCTAAATAATTAAAAAGTTTTCACATGTATAAATGAATCTGAGCAAATGGTCCCAACAGTGAGAATGTCATAGGGACATGAACACATTTTTACAGTTTTAATTCATTCTCCTTAACTGAACTACACCATTATCAGAATTGAGAGCACTAGAAATTATTTATTCTATTATCAACCCAAGTTTACATAGCATTAAAAATGAAAGTTAAGTATATGAATTGCGATTATTTACTAAAAATCTTTCAAGAAGCAGAAGATATTAAGAGGTGGCAAGAATACACAGTAGAACTATACAAAAAAATCTTCAGGACCCAGATAAACATGATGGTGTGATCACTCACCTAGAACCAGACATCCTGAAATCCAAAGTCAAGTGGGCCTTAGGAAGCATCACTATGAACAAAGCTAATGGAGGTGATGGAATTCCAGCTGAGCTATTTCAAATCCTAAAAGATGATGTTGTGAAAGTGCCACACTCAGTATGCTTGCAAATTTGGAAAACTCAGCAGTGGCCACAAGAATGGAAAAGTTCAGTTTTAATTCTAGTCTCAAAGAAAGGCAATGGCAAAGAGTGGTCAAACAACAGCACAATTGCACTCATCTCACATGCTAGCAGATTAATGCTCAAAATCCCCCAAGTTAGGATTCAACAGTATGTGAAACAAAAACTTCCAGATATTCAAATTGGATTCAGAAAAGGCAGAGGAACCAGAGATCAAATTGCCAACATCTGCTGGATCATAGAAAAAGCAAGAGAGTTCCAGAAAAACATCCATTTCTGCTTTATTGACTACACCAAAACCGTTGACTGTGTGGATCATAACAAACTCTGGAAAATTCTTAAAGAGATGGGAATACCAGACCACCTGACCTGCCTCCTGAGAAATATGCGTGCAGTTCAAGAAGCAACAGTTAGAACAGGGCATGGAACAACAGACTGGTTCCAAAATGGGAAAGGAGTATGTCAAGGCTGTATACTGTCACCCTGCTTATTTAAATTTTTTGCGGAGTACATCATGAGAAATGCAGGGCTGAATGAAGCAGAAGCTGGAACCAAGATTGCCAGGAGAAAAATCAATAACCTCAGATATGCAGATGACTCCACCCCTTATGGCAGAAAGCAAAGAGGAACTAAAGAGCCTCTTGATGAAGGTGAAAGAGGAGAGTGAAAAAGCTGGCTTAAACTTAACATTCAAAAAACCAAGATCATGGCATCTGGTTCCATCACTTCATGGCAAATAGATGGGGAAACAATGGAAACAGTGACAAATTTTATTTTCTTGGACTCCAAAATCACTGAAGATGGTGACTGCAGCCATGAAATTAAAAGACGCTTTCTCCTTGGAATAAAAGCTATGACCAACCTAGACAGCATATTAAAAAGGAGAGATATTACGTTGCTGACAAAGGTCCGTCTAGTCAAAGCTATGGTTTTTCCAGCAGTCATGTATGGATGTGAGAGTTGGACTATAAAGAAAGCTGAGCACCAAAGAATTGATGCTTTTGAACTGTGGTCTTGGAGAAGATTCTTGAGAGTTCCTTGGACTGCAAGGAGATCCAACCAGTCCATCCTAAAGGAAATCAGTCCTGAATATTCATTGAAAGGACTGATGCTGAAGCTGAAACTCCAATACTTTGGCCACCTGATGCAAAGAACTGACTCATTTGAAAAGACCATGATGCTGGGAAAGATTGAAGGTGGGAGAAGAAGGGGACGACAGAGGATGAAATGGTTGGAAGGCATCACTGACTCGATAGGCATGAGTTTGAACAAGCTCTGGGAGTTGGTGATGGACAGGGAAGCCTGGCATGCTGCAGTCCACGAGGTCACAAAGAGTTGGACATGACTGAGTGACTGAACTTAATTAACTGGCCAAAAATATTTCAAGTTAATATATAGGGATATATATATCCCATATATATATATATATATATATATATATATATATATATGATATATAAGGAAATAATGAAAATCAGAAAATTAAGATCCATAGGGAGTATAACTTTCATCATCTGCAATTTCAATCTTCCAGCAAGTTTTGCTTATCTAAAGTAACTAATTTTGCCATTTGCTTAGCAGAATAATGCACATACTTATCACAAAAAAATATACCATTGGCATAGTCACAGAGATTTCTTAACTAAACCATCAGGCTAAGAAAATCCCCTAAAATGAAATAACTTTCTCAAATACCCCTGTTAGAAATAAATAATACCAAAATGTATTCATTAGGAAGAAAAAAGAAATGACTCAAACTTGAGTACCCTATGATGCCTCTACTATCAAATATCGATATAGCAACTCATAATATTTAAGGAAGTTTTCTTTCTGCCTCTCAAATGAATGATCCTTCAAAGGACTGGTCTCATCTCAAAGTAACACAACTCATTATATAACTTTGCATTAACAATTTTCTCCCTCAAATCCAGTTGATTTTGCTAAGGAATCTCCCATAGAGTCTCACAACAGAGCAGTCACTTCTCATGTGTTCCAGGAATAAAACCTAGTGAACTGAAGAACCTATTTATATCATCTAATCTATACACGGTTTTAGAGGGAGAGGATTATAAAGTTGTTTATAGTTGGAAGGGAATTTTGAAATAGAAAGCAGCCCTTGAACTTGACATCCTTACAGTTTAATAGGTTTAATAATTGTAAATGTATATATAATTTAGTACCTTATGGAATTACCACCTATATTATTCACTATTATTCACTAAGTCTAATTGAATGAGATTAATAAAAATAAGCTGATGTTGCTGAAGATGATTTTCAGGTTTGACATTCTAAAAATATATATATAGGTATAAAGCTATTAATGATAATACCATGGTAGTGTTAGCTGCTCAGTCTTGTCTCACTCTTTGCAACCCCATCAACTGTAGCCCACCAGGCTCCTCTGTCCATTGAATTCTCCAGGCAAGAATATTGGAGTGGGTTGCCATTTCCTTCTCCAGAGGATCGTCCTGACCCAGGGATCAAACCCAGGTCTCCCACATTGCAAGCAGATTTTTTACCATCTGAGCCATGTCTGCCTTTCAAGAACATGGTAAGGATTTAATAAATAATTGGTAAATTAAATGCAGTTGAGAGAGAGAGAGAGAGAGAAAAGAAGTAACTTTTCAGTATGGGTACTGCATCATAGAATGAAAGTGTGAATGTTGACTCCTGCAGTTGGGGTAGGTACAGACCCACGTTTTTGCCACCAGTTCTAGTTTCAGATGGGCAGAGAGAGAAAGGTTCCAAATTGGGCCATACTAACAGTAAAATCAATTACTTCTTTTTGGCTTCTATTTGTACAAGCAGTTTTGATATCCTAGGGTTCTCTGAGTCATCTCTTAGTCATTTGGTCTTTTCTTAGGTATCTGATACTTTCCCATTATTCTACCCTGATCCTCTACTGGTGTCTGCCCACAAGATTCCTGCTGTCACAGAGCTTCCTGCTGATGCCTCTGGAACACCACTGTTGCCACTGATACCTGGAAAGGAACTAGAACCATCCATCTTTTTGGTTCTCAGATGAGGTTTCTATTTCAGAGGACTTCTCCCAGTGTTGCTTTCAAGAGCTTCTAATCCCTCATCCCCGATAAGCCAAAGTTATGACTTCACTATATTTTGGGGAGCCCACAACATGTCCAAGCAACATGATGTCTCATGCCAAAGAGGAGAGAATCCTACTGTTTTCATTAAACTGTTTGACAGAGAGTCAGGAATATAGTTTGTGATCCCTATATTTTTAACTATCTACAGTGAAAACAGTTTTTTCAGTCTTCTACCCATAGTTTCTAGTTGTTTGATCTCTAGTACATGTTTGGTGTGTCAGAGCAATAAGTGGAGATTGCAGACATTCAGCTGCCTGAATAATCCACCTCTCAACCTCACTCCATCCCCTTTTATAAAAGATTCTATCAAACTCAATATTACTTATTGGATGGAACCACAAAGAAGTCACCTTTGACATAGTTATCCTCCAGGACACATTTCAGTATTTCCTTTGAAACAGACTGTTAGTGGTGTATTCCCACTAATTGATCAGACATTTCTGAATCCTATGAAGGCAGTCAGAGATTTTATCTATGAACTGTATCAATCAAAAAATTCACAAATGAAGAGTCAAATTCTTGTGCTGGTTCTATTAAATTTCTCTGAAACTCTGGACAAGATATTTAAGCCCTCTGGATTTCCATTACTTCAGTGAGTTAAAGTAAATGGCATCTAAAGTAATTGCCATTCTGCAAATAATACCAATTGAGGTCAAAATGTGACAAGGTTCAACATCTTCAACACATTACATTTGGCTTCTGGTATACTTCTCAAAGTGGTCCTGGCTCTACACAGTCTATTCCAGATCTTTCTGTGAAGGATGAGTAGTAAATCTCACTGGTGAGAGTATAAGGCATTTGGGGTAATAAAATTGGGATTGACATATACACACTACCATCCATAAAATAGCTAGCTAGTGGGAAGTTGCTATAAGGCACAGAGAGTTCATCTCGGTGTTCTGATGACCTAGAGTGCTGGGATTGGGGTAGGGTGGGAAAGAGTTCCAAGAGGGAGGGGATATATGTAAGTTTATGACTGATTTACTTCACTGAACAGAAGAAACTAACACAACATTGTAAAGCAATTATATTCCAATAAAAACTAAGAAAAAGTAAAACAGTGCCTTAGTAATCAACTATCCATGATTCATTCCATTCCTGCTCTTTCAGTTTCACTTCAACTCTATTCTGTGGCATCTACATAAATGGATTCTTTTTGGTTCAATTATATTTCTCTTTCCTGCAAACATGCTTATAAAGGGGAAAGGAAAATAGAAAATTTCCTTCAAGCCTTGAGTCTAGGTCAGTTGTGCCAATTCATTCTTAGACCAGATATCTTCACTGGAGGATAAAACATGTACAAGGCTATTGTTAAAGTTGATACTTTCATACCTAAATATACAGATTCTCCATGTACAGGAACTCCATGGGGAGGATTCATGATTAGCAGGACAGGATTTGGGTTTTCTATGAACTGGATCACAGTAATCTGGAAAAACACCAAAACCTCATCTCTTCCTCTGATAACTCGCCTTTGGTATTTTACATGAAGTATGTTAACCTGAGTAAAAAGTACTTTCATAAGACATTTTTTAGCTCTCAGTTAATAACAATATATGTCATCTAGGGATATATACAACGACAAGAGGAAAGTTCTAGAACCCCAAGAGGAGAAGATTTAACCCCATTTCCACATTATTAATATACTACTTAAATAAGTAGTGCCCTATTTCTCATTTTAAATATCACCAGGGGACATTTTAATGGCCTTAGGTATTTTTAAAATGCATTTTAGTTCTTTCTTTTCTATAGAATTCAAGCTGCACATACATTTTGAGGGAAAATGGACTCTATTTAATTCCTAAAGAATAGAAAAGAATGGTCTATTTTAAAGCAAATATTTGAAATCTTACTTTAATAATTTGGATACAGTGATAAATTGGGCAAAACATTAAATCATTAAGCTAATGGTGGACTTTATCTTTTAATTATACTCCTAATTTTGGTACATCTCAAAGACCAAAATATACTTATAACCATTGGCACCCATTTTAGATTTCATTAGTTTCTTTTTAAGACAATTATTATATTTTACATTCATTCACTCAGCAAATGACTACTATGATCTCTTACTATATTTTCCTAAAACTATCATCAACATACATTTCTGGGGTACTGCCTAACCACAGAGGGCACCATTTATAACACATTCACAGTCATTGTTGATTAGTGTATTTCACCAATTTTCTGTAACATGACAGAAAAGTATCATTTTGAAGGAATAGCTGTTTCTAGATTGTACAAATGTACCACTCTCTTAGACAGTTCCTATTTTTCTCTTCTACAAATACCTCTTTCCTCTTCTTTATTTTCATGCAAGTGTGCTCAGTCTCAGTCATGTCCGATTCTTTGTGAACCTATGGACTGTAGCCCACCAGACTCCTCTGTCCATGGGATTCTCCAGGCAAGAATACTGGAATGAGTTGTCATTTCTTACTCCTAGGGATCTTTGTGACCCAGGGATTTAACCTTCATCTCCTGCATTGACAGGCAGATTCTTTAACACTGAGCCACTTGGGAAGACCTCTTTACTTTCATCAGATGGCATGTCTTCACCAGAGAAAATCAGCCAACATAATAGTGCTATCTTATTCCCTGGCGCCCTGCCTGCATACTTGTCTGTTCCTATGTTCTGTCTTCCCTTTGACTGGGGATCAACTACCTTGTACAACTCTTTGATCATACCTCCTTTTAAGACCTAAATTCTATCCTTTTCATCTGAAGGACAAACTTCTATCAATTACATTTGTCTTTGTTGCACAAACCTTTCCCTCTTTCCTAGATAATTCTTATCAGTGTACAGCATGTTACAATGCATTTTATTAAAAACGGTGAGTTAACCCTACATCTTCTTTTATCAATAGCTACCATCTCTTCTGGGCGTTCTTCCTTAGTTGAATTGCTTAAAGAACTCTTTCTAATGTCCCTTCTCATTCTTCCTTGGTTTCACTTCAGTCAAGCTTATGCCTTTACTTCGCCATGGAAACTGCTCTTGTCAAGGTCAATGATAATCTCTACAGTGGTATAACCAATAGTTTAATTTTCTTGTGTGTGTGCTCAGTTCTGATCAACCGTTTATGACCCCATGGACTATATAGCCTGCCAGGCTCCTTTATCCATAGAATTTTCCAGGCAAGAATACTGCAATAGGTTGCCATTTTCTCCTTCAGGGGATCTTTCCAACCCAGGGATCAAACCCATGTCTCTTGTGTCTCCTGTGTTGCAGATGTGTTCTTTAACAACTGCGCCACCTAGAAAGACCCCCTGCATACCAAAACCAAATCCAATAATTAGGAAATCAACTCTACCTTCAAAATGAGTCAAACACTCAATTTTCCTCTTCACCTGGATTACCAAAGTTTCTTCCTCACATGAATCTTAATTTTATGAACTCTGGCTAGCTAGAACTCAAAGCCTATATCATAGATAGAGGGGGAAACAACTGCAGCATTCCACTTGGGCAAAATGCCTACTATCACAACTATTATTCTGGAGGTATTGGTCAACATAATAGATAAAAACAAACAAAAATTAGAGAGAGGAAAAAATTCTAAATAATGGTATAAAATATATTGGAAGCATGATTGAATACCTGGAAAACACAGATGATTCAATTGAAAAATTAGCATAAGTACAACAAACACCAAGCACCAGATGAGAGAAAGAGCAGGGCATCATAAATTCAGAGGCATTAAGTACAATGCTGAAGAGAATACCAGACTCTGACACTTAGTAACTGTGGTCCTAGACAACCTTGTCCTCTTTCTGCCTCTATTTTCTTATATACAAAATGCGATGATATAAAAAGTACATCATAGAGTTGTTATAATGATGAAAAAAATGAATATATATTGAGCACTGGGAATACTAGTGATAGAAGAGTTTGCTAAATCAAGTATATTGGTAAGATATTTATTACTAATATTAAGCAAACTATTACAAAGATTTATAGGAGGTTACCCCTTTTCCATACTACAAACTTTCCCAAGCTCCTCCAAATTGACTCCATTCCCACAATATACAGGCACATACATTACAAAGAAGCTGACACCACTACCTAAGAGCCAGAAAAGGTAACATAGTCCCATTATTTGGGAGTCTGAATCCACTGATTTTATCTTTTTTCTAGTGGACCTTTGACAACCTACAATACATGGTACCAACAAATTTATATTCAAAGACTTGGGTCGATGTTGTGGAGCTCTGAAATATTTTTACCAGAGTCCACTTAAATTTACAACATCAATTCCCCATAGAAAAGGGTGACACAAGATTTTATCAGTCTTATATAGCAAGCATGAGTGACAACAACAGAATTTGCTCCCTGTATAAATATTACAGAACAAGTCTCTGAAATGATCTAAGATAAAAGTACCAGCAGGATGTTACCAGGAAGAGGTTACATGAGTGAAGAACCCCACTCCGCTATCACCCAACCTGATGCAGTCCCTTGCTTTGAACAATCCTTTCTATGTCTAAATTCTACAAATTTTCTCATAGATTTCAATCTTCTTGTGTAAACTACTATTCACGAAAATGGAACACAGCCTTACAGTTGTCCATTTATTGATCTAATTCACATGGAAGACTTTGAGCTCTAAGTGGACATACATAAATGGCTTATCATATTTATCTCTTATAAAGCCAGAACTCAGAATTAGTAACATACTTGCAACAAGGAAGGCATACAAATGAACTGTAATGTATTTAATTGATTAATTGGTTAATCAATTAATGGTATTTTGAGCATATGAATGTCTTGACAAAATTTTCCAAGGTCTTTTTCTTATCTATACACCTAAGTTAATAGTTTAGTACTTGACACAGAAAAGTTAAGTGTAAGAAAATGCTTCAGAGTAGTATGGTTCAAGATCGTCCAGAAGGTATCATCAATTTTCAGTGCACCTCTTTTGGGTAGATTAAGCCATAATTTTAATTTTGCTTATCCACATGTATTAGCTACACAATGAGGAAGCTACCAGTTTAAAGATGATTTGTCTTCTACTCTAAATAGTTATGGAACCAATACTGGCAAATTATGAGAATAAAGGGAGGAATACGCTAATTACCTCTATTTTCAAAATCTCAATGTGTACTCTGCACACCAGGGAAGCAGGAACTCTGTACTGGCTTTTTGTTGCCAAATTGAAACTTAAATTGAAGAAAGCAGGGAAAACCACTACCATTCAGGTATGATTTAAATCAAATCCCTTACAATTATACAGCAGAAGTGAGAAATAGATATAAGGGACTAGATCTTATAGAGAGAGTGCCTGATGAACTATGGACAGAGGTTCGTGAAATTGTACAGAAGACAGGGATCAAGAACATCCCCAAGAAAAAGAAATGCAAAAAAGCAAAATGGCTGTCTGAGGAGGCCTTACAAATAGCTTTGGAAAGAAGAGAAGCAAAAGGCAAAAGAGAAAAGGAAAGATATTCCTATTTGAATGCAGAGTTCCAAAGAAGAGCAAGGAGAGATAAGAAAATCTTCCTCAGTAATCAGTGAAAAGACATAGAGTAAAACAATAGAATGGGAAAGACTAGAGATCTCTTCAAGAAAATTAGAGATACCAAAGGAACATTTCATGCAAAGATGAGCTCAGTAAAGGACAGAAGTGGTATGGACCTAACAGAAGAAGAGGATATTAAGAAAAGTTTGCACGAATACACAGAAGAACTGTACAAAAAAGATCTTCATGACCTAGATAATCACGATGGTGTGATCACTCACCTAGAGCCAGACATCCTGCAATGTGAAGTCAAGTGGGCCTTAGGAAGCATCACTACGAACAAAGCTAGTGGAGGGGATGGAATTCTAGTTGAGCTATTTCAAATCCTAAAAGTTGATGCTGTGAAAGTGCTGCACTCAATATGCCAGCAAATTTGGAAACTCAGCAATGGCCACAGGACTAGAAAAGGTCAGTTTTCATTCCAATCCCAAAGAAAGGCAATGCCAAAGAATGCTCAAACTACCACACAATTGCACTCATCTCACACACTAGTCGGAGAAGGCAATGGCATCCCACTCCAGTACTCTTGCCTGGAAAATCCCATGGACGGAGGAGCCTGGTGGGCTGCCGTCTATTGGGTCGCACAGAGTCGGACACAACTGAAGCGACTTAGCAGCAGCAGCAGCAGCACACACTAGTAAAGTAATGCTCAGAAATCTCCAAGCCAGGCTTCCACAATATGTAAACTGTGAAGCTGCAGATGTTCAAGGTGGTTTTAGAAAAGGCAGAGGAACCAGAGATCAAATTGCTAACATCCGCTGGATCATCAAAAAAGCAAGAGAGTTCCAGAAAAAAATTTATTTCTCCTTTATTGACTATGCCAAAGCCTTTGACTGTGTGGATCACAATAAACTGTGGAAAAATCTGAAAGAGATGGGCATATCAGACCACCTGACCTGACTCTTGAGAAACCTGTATGCAGGTCAGGAAGCAACAGTTAGAGCTGGACATGGAACAACAGACTGTTTCCAAATAGGAAAAGGAGTACGTCAAAGCTGTATATTGTCACCCTGCTTATTTAACTTATATGCAGAGTACATCATGAGAAATGCTGGCCTGGATGAAGCACAAGCTGGATTGCTGTGAGAAATATCAATAACCTCAGATATGCAGATGACACCACCCTTATTGCAGAAAGCAAAGAAGAACTAAAGAGCCTCTTGATGAAAGTGAAAGAGGAGAGTGAAAAAGTTGGCTTAAAGCTCAACATTCAGAAAACCAAGATCATGGCATCCGGTCCCATCACTTCATGGCAAATAGATGGAGAAACAGTGGAAACAGTGTCAGACTTTATTTTTGGGGGCTCCAAAATCACTGTAGATGGTGACTGCAGCCATGAAATTAAAAGATGCTTACTCTTTGGAAGAAAAGTTATGACCAATCTAGACAGCATATTAAAAAGCAGACACATTACTTTGTCAACAAAGGTCCGTCTAGTCAAAGCTATGGTTTTTCCAGTGGTCATGTATGAATGTGAGAGTTGGACTATAAAGAAAGCTGAGCGCCAAAGAATTGATGCTTTTGAACTGTGGTGTTGGAGAAGACTTTTGAGAGTCCCTTGGACTTCAAGGAGATCCAACCAGTCCATCCTAAAGGAAATCAGTCCTGAATATTTATTAGAAGGAATGACATTGAAGTGGAAATTCCAATACTTTGGCCACCTGATGCGAAAAACTGACTCATTGGAAAAGACCCTGATGCTGGGAAAGATTGAAGGCGGGAGGAGAAGGAGACAATAGAGGATGAGACGGTTGGGTGGTAGCACCGACTCAATGGACATGACTTTGAGTAAACTCTAAGAGTTGGCGATGGACAGAGAGGCCTGGCATGGTGCGGTCCATGGGGTCGCAAAGACTCAGACATGACTAAGCGACTGACCTGAACTGATACTGGCTTTTGCACTCTATCAACATAATGCCCACCTCTTCACTCTGTGACTTGGCTAAGTAAAATGCCTGCTCAATAGCTACTGGAGTAGTCATTTATGGCAACAAAATTAGTAAAATAATCTAGTTGCAAACAACAAAATATAATTTCAGTTTTGGAGGGGTACCTAGCAATCTAATTAGTCTGATATTCTCAGAACAGAGAGTAAACACAAATGACCTCAAATTGACAGCTTTGTTTTCAGATATATGTATTGATAACTTTTGAAGCTGTATGGAGAAATAGCAACAATCCTAGAATTAGAACGCTACTATATTAAAAACTCATTGTAATTTTCAAATATTCTGATATTAAAATAAACATGAATGTATATATATTTACATAAACATATCAAGTATATAGGCAGGGTCATCTATACAATCTGATTTATTTCCCACTGACAAGGTCAGGAGCCGTATCTTCACATATACATACACAAACTCCATTATGGCATGTGCACATATATCATGCAAATGGTAAATACAAAGACAAGCAGGACTCTCGGTTTATATATTAGCACAAAATTAAGGGAAAGTCATATATTGGAGTGTGATAGTCTGTAGAACTCTTGCTAAAGAAAGGTACAGTTATTTCTGGGCCTGGGCAAGTGGCAAGATTTCATTTATCCAGCTTTTGGCATTGATTGCTTAAAGGACCTTTTAATTAATACAGACCATGCTACTTTCTATTTTAATTTTAACCAGCAAACACGGTTAAAGGATGGTCAACATAAGGATGGACTTTAGAAGTCAACTGTTGAGAAACAACTGTTGAACGAATAATAATGTACAGGGGCACAGATGCCAAAAGACCTAGCTTTACTTAAAAATTCCAAGACCCCATCTTAACAGCTGTTTCTGTGTCTATCTTTGGCATCCATGCCTCTGTGCCTTAAATTGGTCAAAGTACAGCTAGACACACAGATGTTGAAAGAATAATGACAAAGAGAAAAGAAAGTGTAACTCCTGTTAGAAAGGCAAGAGGAGAAATGTGGGCAGAATTAAACATCTCTCTTACTAGGCAGACAGGCTAATAATAAATATAAATCAATAACAGGACTGTAGATCACCAGGCACAAGTGAGAGTTCAAGAATAGAAAAGGATCCCAGGAAAGGCCAGATCTAAGATAATGATGAAGCTGTCAGATGACACAGGAAGACTCAAAGTTGATATTGGTGACAATACTTCAGAAAATCTGTC
Source organism: Giraffa tippelskirchi (assembly GCF_054371585.1). Lineage (NCBI taxonomy): Eukaryota > Metazoa > Chordata > Mammalia > Artiodactyla > Giraffidae > Giraffa > Giraffa tippelskirchi. The sequence goes on along the minus strand of NC_137277.1, from coordinate 127,465,950 downwards.
TCCATCTTGACTCACATGGCTTATCAGTGATAATCTGGAAAATTCGGGTTAATAGCAGTGCTTTCCTTCTCAGGGTCTTCCTGAAGACAGCATTATGTCTTGATGTTGATCTGGGGAATAGTGGCTCTGCATTTTTGTCTTTGATACTTGCCTTGCCTTAGGCATTCAGGAGCTTAGCACTTTTTTGAAGTCTCTCTCCCTCTCTCTGGACTATGTGAGAGATTAAATATTTAGAAAGGTAAGGCTAATTTTATATTATTTTCTTTGGGCAGATCCTGGCAGAGTGCCAGGCACAATTCCATGTATATTAATGAAGGTGATTTGATGTTAAATATATCTCAGTCTTAAAAGTTTCTGTAACAATGTATACTGTGGAAATAAAGGCTTCTCCAAAGATGAATTGTGCATGTCTCTGATAAGTGTTACAGAATGTACTCATGATTCACTGATACCTACAAGTGATTTTAATTGAGCACCTAATCTGTATCAGGAAATATATTACATGTTGGGACAAAAGACGAATGGAAGGTACCTCTCTTACAGCACGGCAGAACAAGCACCTGGCTAGAAAGAAGAGGCTTCAGATCTAGAATCTGCTCTATCATGTACTTCTGTATAATTGTGGCAAGTCACTTCACTTGTCTTGGGCAACACTGACTCATCTCTACAATAATAGAGTTGGATTAAATTATTTTTAAAGTCTAGGTTTGAAGCAAGATTCTGAAGTCTCATGTCACACTGATAGAGTTTTGGACATGGTGATCATATACTCATTAATCATCTGGTAGCACCTAAATAAACCTGGCATAAATCTAGTTTATACTAATGAATGGAAGAAACTAATGACTCTTCCTCAGAAAAAAACAAAACAAAACTGTGTCTCTGACACCTTGACCTCTGAATCAGAAGCATATATCAAGTTCCTCTGACTTTGGTGACAATGTCGAAGATATCCACTGCGACAGAGAAATCTCAATGGAAAAAAAAAAAATCACTGAGAAATGAAGAATTATCTTCCTTAGAGAATTATCTTCCTTAGACAAAGCCAAATGGCTAAAATGACAGCTGGAGAATTAAACTTGATGACTAACATGCTGAAACTCCCCATCCTCCACAAACTGTCCCTGAGCTGAAACACAGGGTAGAAACCTATGTCTGAATTTTATTCAAAAACTACGCTTTTTACAGAAGCCTAAATATGAGATCTAAAAAACTATATTTCAGTTTGCCCAATCAGTATTTCATTCATAAAGGAACAGATGCAGTAGCTTTTGCAGAGTCATGATGATAAACAAAGGAAAATCTAGTTAAATCAAGCTAGTATTTCTTTTTTCAAAATTTTAGATGAATTTATGCTATTTGTACATATTGTTCTAATCATGAAAGCAACATTCTCTTATTGTAGACTATCTAAAACAGAGAAAATATAAAGAAAGAAATCTAATTTACTCAAACCTCACTGTGAAGAGATAACCTATTCTAGTGCCCCACTATTGTGGGGGCTCTGCCACTATTTTCTGCTTTTTGACAATTACTTAACTCTATTTTATGAATTTTCTGACTCATGGTCTCTGTTTACTGACTTTTTCCTGTTTCTGTTCTCCTTGCATCTGTTTCTCCTACATTCAGACAGCAAAAGAAAAAGTAGCTGAATAGCTGCCAATTACTATTCAGCAGAACAGAGCTGTGGAGCAGATTTTGTGAGCCAGTTTACCGTGTGATCTTCTAGCTCATCTACTGAAAACTGCCTTTTCCTCAGATACTCTTCACTGGTCCATCGAGCTATGTTTCAAATGCTACAGCTCCATGGCACAACACTGGGTGGCCCCTAGGTAGGGAACCACTCCGCACAAAACAGGATCTGGCTATGGCATACACAGACATCCCAGAAAAGAGAAATTATATGTGGCAGAATGCTTGATGGATTTAGTATTTTATAGGCAATTACTTAATGTATTCTTGCCTGGGAAATCCCATGGACAAGGCAGCCTGGTGGGCTACAGTCCATGGAATTGCAGAGTCAGACACAACTGAGAGACATTTAAGGTATCAATATTAAAAAGTACAGTAACCATGAATACCTATTGTGCCCTGGTACAACAGGGACTCTCTGAATCTCCCTAAATAATATAGTGAAGGCACCCATTTTTTGGACATTAAGTGGTCACATATTCAGATTAGAAAATTCATCTCTCTCCTCAATAAAAGTTAAAGATCTCTATTTCTCCCAAACAATAAGTTTAAAAAAATAGTAAGTGAAAAGAAAACTTTAATAATACATTGAGTACAAAAGGATGAATAAGTTCAGGTATTTGCACTTCAATGAATAGATCAGAAGAGCTTAGTCTTGTGTCAAGGAAAACTAATATAGTCACCCAGAGTCACTACAAAGGATCAGATCATTGCAAAAATCAACTGCTGTCAACCCAGGACTGTTAATGCTTTAATTATTCAAGTGAAAGTGCTAATTAAGCATTCACTGTGAAGAATTCAGAAGAAATTTAAATTTCAGTGACTCTACAAGTACAGACGTATATTTACAGGGTGTTTTGTTGTTGCTGTTCTTCAAAGTCTGCCCTTTTCAGTCAAACTGTCTGAAGATGTCCTATTCTTCATAAATCTAGAATTTACATTGTAATTAATGGGTGATTTAAAGTGATACAAATATTATAGCATGATTCTTTTTAGTTTTTTCCAATGTAATAACAAAATCTTTATAGGTAGTCATTTAATCAAGCAGACAGCAGCTGTTTCTGAATAGTCAATTCAATATGAATATAAGTAGGAAGAACGTTCCCTTTCCTCTGAACCCTTACCAGTCCCTGACAAAGTCTTTCAGTTTATGTGCTTTTACGGAGGAGCCTGGTAGGCTGCAGTCCATAGGGTCGCTAAGAGCCGGACACGACTGAGCGGCTTCACTTTCACTTTTCCCTTTCATGCATTGGAGAAGGAAATGGCAACCCACTCTAGTGTTCTTGCCTGGAGAATCCCAGGGATGGCGGAGCCTGGTGGGCTGCCATCTATGGGGTCGCACAGAGTCGGACACGACTGAAGCGACTTAGCAGCAGCAGCAGCAGCAATCTAATTTGGATCTTAAAATGAGGTTTTAAATGGAACAAAATACTGTTGTTGTTTTTTTTTCTTAAGTCAGTTTTATCTCTAAAGCACAGCATCACACATCGTTCATAGTAGATGCTCATGTAAATGTGTGATGTGATTTAATGTCTGAAAAGTAATGCTGTTTTTGCAATTTTTCTTTAAGTAAACATTTGAGGAATAATACAGAAACTGGGAAAATTATAACCCACAGGAAGTAAGAAAACTTGGGATGAAAGGTATCATGACCTAAAACAAAACTGTTAGGTTATTTTAAAAATTACCCAACATTTATAATTTTATTTCCATGGAAAAAGGACACCCAACAGAAACAACAATATATAAATACTTATTTTTATTTATGAATAAGCAGTTAAGATTTACTTTTTCACTAAAAATATATTAAGCTATAAAAAACATGCCATGTACAAATCTTAAGAAAATAAACTGAAATATCATAAGACCTTTTCTGAGGTATAAATTATATAATATAAAATTGACTGTACAGTTTAAGGAGTTTCAGTAAATTTATACTGTTGTCCAACCATCATCCCAAACCAGTTTTAAAACACTTTCATTACTACAAAATATTACATCAATTTCCAGTCAATCCCACAAACAGCTTCTGGAAACACTGATATTTGTCTCTATAACTTTGCCTTATAAAGAAATTTAATATAAACTATACCATATAATACATAGGCTTCTTTCACTTCACAAAATGTTTTTTGGTCCATATGTGTTGTTGCATATTGAAATAGTTTATTTCTTTTTATTGATAATTATTTTCCATTTTCTGATGTAATTGTTTGTTTAACCATTCACCAGTTGATGAACACTGGTTTCCAGTTTGGGGTTATTATGAATACTGTATTGCTATATGAACATATAGATCTTTGAATGGGCATTTGTTTCTATTTTGTTAGGTAGATGCTTAGGAGTGGAAATGCTGGGCCATGTGGTAAGCAAATGTTTAACATTTTAAGAAACTGTTACACTGTTTTCCTAAGTGGTTATATTGTCCTTCCACTTTCATCAAAAGTGTTTGAGGGCTGCATTTTCTCCATATCTTCACCATCTCTTCACACTGTCATTCTGGTTGTTTATGACCATTCCATTAAGTGGTAAGTGAAATCAAATATAGATAAAAATTTGTATTTGCTTAATAACTAAGAAAGTTGAGTACATTTTATGTGTTTGTTATTCATATATCATCTTAAGTGACTTAAAAAACTTGATACATTTTGGCTAAATTATTAATTTGTTAAAATTCCTTATATATTATGAATAAAGGTGGGCTTCCCTTGCGTCTCAGCTGGTAAAGAATCTGCCTGCAATGAGGGAGACTTGGGTTCAATCCCTGGGTTGGGAAGAGGGAGCCTTGGGTTCAATCCCTGGGTTGGGAAGATCTCCTGGAGAAGGAAAAGGCTACCCACTTCAGTATTCTGGCCTGGAGAATTGTATGGACTACAGTCCACAGAGTCGCAAAGAGTCGGACACGATGAGCAACTTTCACTATGAATAAAGGTAGCTTTAGATATATGATTGGCAAATATTATTTCCAGTAAGTTGCTTACCTTTCATATTCTTAATGTATTTTGAAATGTAAATGTTTTTAATATTATGAAGTAGTTTTATTTTTATAATTTCTTGATTGCGCTTTTGGTGCCATTTCTTAAAAAAAATGAAAACCACTTTTCCTGAGGTCACAGTTTCTTCTATGACACTTTTAGAAAGTTTTGAAATTCTGGCTCTTAAATTTAGGTCTATAATCCACTTCAAGTTAATTTTTATGTAATGCAAGGACATAAAATTATTCTAGCACTATATGTTGAAACATCATCCTTTCCCCCATTGAATTATCTTGGCAATTTTGCCAAAATTAAGTTGACCATAAATATCCAGTTTTATTTCTAGACCACCTATTTAATTTTTCAATGACCTATAAGTTTATCTTTATGCTACTAACTCAGTGTATTATGTAGCTTTACAATAAGTTTTAAAATCAATTGTATAAATCCTCTACATTTGTTCTCCTTTTCCAAAATTATTTGTTTAATTCTATGTCCTGTGCATTTCCATGTAAATTGATTTCCACAACAAAAAGCCTGCTGGGATTTTGGTAAGATTTGCATTTAATCTACAAATTAACTTGCTGATAATCATCATCTGAAACATACTGAATCTTCTAATTCAATAACTTGGCAGATATCTTCATCTAGTTAGGTCTTCTTTAATTATCTTCAACAATGTTCTGCAATTTTTATTCTAAAGAACATACACTTCTTTAAAAATATACTCATAAATATTTTCTTTTTCTTAAAAGTGTGGATAGTTTTATTTCATATTTTAGATTATCAGATATTGTTAGTATGTAAAAAATTTTATTTTTTGTATATTGACTGAATTCTGCAAGTTTTCTAAATTAACTTATTATGTATTACTGATTGTTTTGTAGACGCTTTAGAGTTTTTACATACAATATCATCTAAAAATAAAAACCTTTCTACTTTCTCCTTTCTAAACGTTATGTATTTAATTTCTATTTCCTGTTTTATTGCATTGGTACAACTCCTTAACAATGTTGAGTAAAAGCAATGAATTTAGATAATCTTACATTTTTTCCAATCATACAGTGAAATTATTCATCCTTTCACCTTTTATACTAGGAATAGCCTTCTCATAAGTGCTCATTATTAATTTGAAGATATTCTCTTCTATCCAGCTTGTTGATAAGTTTTCATCATGAATAAGTGTTAGATTTAATCAATTTTTTCTGCATCAACTGAGAAAAATTTATATGACTCTCACTTGTTTATTTGATTCTCACTTGTATTAAGACTATAATAATTCAATTTTTGAATGATGAACAAATCTTGAATTCCTGGGGTAAAACTCACTTGGTCAAGTTGTATAATCCCTTTTAAATGTTGTGAAATTCAGTTTACCAGCCCATTGTTAAGAATTTTGCTCTCTATGTACTTCAAGGATATTCTCTGTAGTTTTATTTTCTTGAAACATCTTTTTCAGGTTTTGGTGTCAGGGTGATAATCACCTCAAAGTATAAATTGAAAAGTGTTCCTTCTCTATTTTCTTAAATAGTCTGTAAAGCATTACTAGGTATTCTCCTGTATATGCTTGATAGAATTTATCCATATATACATAAAGGCTTTCTTTGAGGAAAGAGTACTATTTAATAACTTTTTTTTTTTGACTTAAGTCTCTGGATTCCGCCCCCAACCCCTTGGAGTTACTTTGGTAATTTCAGTCATTCATAAAAGTATCCATTTTACTTCAGTTCAGTTCAGTCACTCAGTCGTGTCTGACTCTTTGCGACCCCATGAATGGCAGCACGCCAGGCCTCCCTGTCCATCACCAACTCCCGGAGTTTACCCAAACCCATGTCCATCGAGTCGGTGATGCCATCCAGCCATCTCATCCTCTGTCGTCCCCTTCTCCTCCTGCCCCCAATCCTTCCCAGCGTTAGGGTCTTTTCCAATGAGTCAACTCTTCGTGTGAGGTGGCCAAAGTATTGGAGTTTCAGCTTCAACATCAGTCCTTCCAATGAACACCCAGGACTGATCTCCTTTAGGATGGACTGGTTGGATCTTCTTGCAGCCCAAGGGACTCTCAAGAGTCTGCTCCAACATCACACAGCTCAAAAGCATCAATTCTTCGGCGCTCAGCTTTCTTCACCATCCAACTCTCACATCCATACATGACCACTGGAAAAACCATAGCCTTGACTAGATGGACCTTTGTTGGCAGAGTAATGTCTCTGCTTTTAAATATGCTATCTAGGTTGGTCATAACCTTCCTTCCAAGGAGTAGGTGTCTTTTAATTTCATAGCTGCAATCACCATTTTACTTAGGTTTTTACAATTGTCAAAATACTATCCTTATAGTGTTTTTCTTGAATTCTGAAGAATCTATACTGAGTTCTGTTTTTTATTCCTGAATTTGGTAGTTTTTTCTTCTCTTTCTTTATTAATCAGTCTAATTAAATGTTTATCTCTTTTACCTCCCTTTAAAAAACAACAACAAATTTTGGTTACTGATTGTCTCCGCTTATCTACTTTCTTTTCCAATAATTTCTACTGTGACAATAGTTTTATGTTGTCTCACCTGTTTCAGAGTCTCTACTTTTCTTCTATTTTTTTCTCATTCTGTTATTCAGATTTCAAAAATCATACTTATCATCTACTTTCTGAATATTATTCCTCCTGCAACTTTAGATCTACTCTTATATACATTGATCATTTTTTGATTTCAGTTATTTCAAACATAAAACTATATTCGCACTTTTCAAAAATATAATTTTTATTTTCATTTCAAAACTATGTGGATCACTGCCATTATATCTCTTATTTTTTGAATACAGTTTTCTTTAATTTGAAGATATTTACAAGAGCTGCTTTGATTTTTTTTTCCTGTTAAATTTTACACCTGGTCCTATCAAACAACTTTCATTGATACAGTCCTTTACGTTTCTTTGAATGTTTCATAATTTGGAGGTGAAAATTTAACATTTTTGAGAACATATGATACCAAGTCTAAAATATGTTTTATAGTCCTATGAGTTGTTGTTTTTGTATTTTTTTTAAATTAACTTCCTAATCTTATGGTAGACTCTGTCTCCCCCATGATGAGAAGCCTGTGATTCTCTACTTATTTTCCTCATTATTATCCTCATTATATTTAAGCTTAGTTTCCTACTAATCTCCCCTGTGTCTTTATGGTTTATTGGTCATCTCATTATTTGGATAGAAGATGTGCTCTAAATCATTGTTCCCATAAGGTGCATACCTTCTTCAGGTTGATTAGTGAGTGGTTTGGGAAACACATTCAGAATTGCAGCTACTTCTCAAGTCTGCATCATCACTTGTATTTCTCAAGGCCTCTCAGGTTTCCCTGACAAGTGTGCAAACATTTCCATCAGCCAGTGATACATCAAGAACTTATCTCAGATTTTCTATGGAGCCGATTTCTAGGATCTCTCAATTAAATTTCAGGCTAGTCTGTTGCTCACCCAATCAGGATGACCACACTGGACTAACAAATATATAAATTTCCCCTCCCCCCCAATTTTGTCCTATCTAAATTCCCACATTAGCTGCCAAAACCATACGTTTTCACTGACAGTTCCAAACTGCATCAGTTCCCTATGACTTTGGAGCTTGTGGCTTTCATGTCAATGGTTAAAACAATAGCTTTTGTTGACCCTATTGAGGTTTGAAGTAAATATGGAAGTAACTTAGATTAAAAAAACCATAGATAACTCTGTCTTCTAGCCTGTAGCTCTTGAGTTAATTATGAGTAAATTTTTACTAACCTTTCATCTGATTTTGGTTGGTATCCAGTACCTTCAAATGTTGTTTCTGACATTTTTCTTTTAATTTTATACTTATTTGGGGGATGGAACAGGAGGGAGAATTTGGCAACATCTTCATGCTGCCATAACCAAAAGTCCATTGTAATTTAAATAAGAATAGTTACTTCTAGGTTCTTTACATAATTAATCTGAAATTCCTTTATTGGATGGGATTCATTCACTTTTCATCCATATTTATTTGGTAAATTCAGTCAGTCAAGAGACTTATCTGAGACTTTTTGTAGAGGAGTTGGGTGGAATTGTGATGAAACAAACTTTTTTTTTCCTGTCTTGAGGTTATATTTTTACTCAGATATATCAACAGGTCATTAAGCATAACTGATTCACTTTGCTGTACACGAAAAGGTAACAAAACATTGAAAATCAGCTATACTCCAGTAAAGTTTTTAAAAAATAAAAAGCATATAAACTAACATATCAAAACTCCTAAAATGAAGGGTAAATGAATGCATAAAGCTGCTGCACATAGTATGTGAATTGATTCTAAGGCAAAATTTCAAGATTCTTTCACAGGCAAATAAATAATGTAGCTGGAAAACAGAATAATTTTAAGATTATTCCAACTGTTTAAGTAGGTTATAAATCATAACTAAACAATGTGCTTTATTTAATTAAAGGGCCTGGGTAGTAGTTTAGGCTACTATTATTCTGAGTCTTTGGTTAACATATGTGGATTACTGAAAAAAAATTATCTTCCCAATACATTTTTTGTATGTGTGATTTTGTGCATGTTATTTAAAAATTACTAGATCTCAGTTTCTTTATGTGCAACATGGTGAAAATAAAGTGCTTTTCTATATGTCAGTCAGAGTATGAGTATTAACAAAATTACAGTTTTTAGGGATGACAATACTAGTAGAAATAGCAGTAATGAGGCAAGAGATGGTACCAATAAACACTTATTCACAGTACAGAGTCAAAATATATGACACTTAAGCAATAACACAAGTCTAAGGACAGAAATGCTATGAACCTAATAGAAGCAGAAGATATAAAGAGGTGGCAAGAATACACAGAACTATACAAAAAAGATCATCATGACCCAGATAACCATGATGGTGTGATCACTCACTTAGAGCTAAACATCCTGGAATGTGAAGTCAAGTGGGCCTACGAAGCATCACTATGAACAAAGCTAGTGGAGGTGATGGAATTCCAGTTTAGCTGTTTCAAATCGTAAAAGATGATGCTGTGAAAGTGCTGCACTCAATATGCCAGCAAATGTGGAAAACTCAGCAGTGGCCATGGGATTGGAAAGGGTCAGTTTTCATTTCAGCTCCAAAGAAGAGGAAAGCCAAAGAATGTTCAAACTATTGCACAATTGCAATTATCTCACACACTGGCAAAGCAATGCTCAAAATTCTCCAAGCCAGGCTTCAACAGTACGTGAACCGTGAACTTCCAGGTGTTTAAGCTGGATTTAGAAAAGGCAGACGAACCAGGTATCAAATTGCCAACATCCGCTGGATCACAGAAAAAGCAACAGAATTCCAGAAAAACACGTACTTCTTCTTTATTGATTACACCAAAGCCTTTGACTGTATAGAAAGTGAAAGTAAAGTCGCTCAGTCGTGTCCGACTCTTTGAGACCCCATGGACTGCAGCCTACCAGGCTCCTCCATCCGTAGGATTCTCCAGGTAAGAATACTGCAGTGGGTTGTCATTTCCTTCTCCAGGAGATCTTCCCAACCCAGGGATTGAGCCCAGGTCTCCCACATGGCGGGCAGATGCTTTACCATCTGAGCGACTAGGAAGTTCCAATATAAGGGCAGAAATTAAAACAAACAAAAATCTGACAGTGATTCTTTTTCAGGACATTTGGAAAATGGAGTATGGAAATTCAGTTTTGAACTTTGAATATCTCTTGTTTCCAGGAAACTCAACCATCCCAAGCTGGTGAAATTCTACGGAGTGTGTTCAAAGAGATACCCTATATAAATAGTGACTGAATATATAACCAATGGCTGCTTACTGAGTTACCTGAAGAGTCATGGAAAAAGACATGAACCCTCCCAGCTCTTAGAAATGTGGTATGATGTTTGTGAAGGCATGGCCTTCTTGGAGAGCCACCTATTCATACATTGCGACTTGGTAAGGAAAGAAAGCTATCTCCAGCTCCCGTCTCCCGCAATGGGGCCATTGGGAGGGACGGCAAAGAGAGCATCTTCACTTACATTGCATTGGCCAAAAAGTTCATTTGGGTTTTTCCATATGATGTTACAAAAAACCCCAAATGAACTTTTTGCCCAATCAATATTTTGCTCATTTGCTTAAGCACATCACAACAAATTGTGGAAAATTCTTCAAGAGATGGGAACACCAGACCACCTGACCTGCCTCCTGAGAAATCTGTATGCAGATCAAGAAGCAACAGTTAGAACCAGACAACAGACTGATTAGAAATTGGGAAAGGAGTACGTCAAGGCTGTATATGGTCCCCCTGCTTATTTAACTTATATGCAGAATGTATCATGAGAAATGCCAGGCTGGACGAAGCACAAGCTGGAATCAAGATTGCAGGGAATATCAATAACCTCATATACACAGATGACACCACCCTTATGGCAGAAAGTGAAGAGCAACTGAAGAGTCTCTGATGAAAGTGAAAGAGGAGAGTGAAAAAGTTGGCTTAAAGCTCAACATTCAAAAAACTAAGATCATGGCATCCGGTCCCATCACTTCATGGCAAATAGATGAGGAAACAATGGAAAGAGTGTCAGACTTTATCTTTGGGGGGGTCCAAAATCACTGCAGATGGTGACTGTAGCCATGAATAAAAGACGTTTGCTCCTTGGAAGAAAAGCTGTGACCAGCCTAAGGAGCATAGTAAAAAGCAGAGACATTACTGTGCCAACAAAGACCCATCCAGTAGTCATGTACGGATGTGAGAGTTGGACCATAAAGAAAGCTGAGAGGTGAAGAATTGATGCTTTTGAACTGTGGTGTTGGAGAAGACTCTTGAGAGTCCCTTGGGCCACAAGGAGATCCAACCAGTCCATCCTAAAGGAAATCAGTCCTGAATATTCATTGGAAGGACTGATGCTGAAACTGAAACTCCAATACTTTGGCCACTTGATGTGAAGAATTGACTCACCGGAAAAGACCTTGATGCTGGGAAAGATTGAAGGCAGGAGGAGAAGGTGACAACAGAGGATGAGGTTGTTGGATGGCACCACCAACTCAATGCATGTGAGTTTGAGCAAGCTCTGGGCATTGGTGATGGACAGAGAAGTCTGGCATGATGCAGTCCATGGGATTGCAAAGAGTCGAACACGACTAAGAGACAAAACTAAACTAAAAGATAATTAAGTGCTAAAAGAATTGAAAACTGTAGTTCTTAGACAGTTGTGTTCTCTATGTATCTGTAGTCATAACAGAATTACAATTTGTCATTGAGGAGGCTTGCCACTGATTGCATATATCTCAGAATATGACATAAGCAGAACTACCTCTTTTTAAGATGACACAGGAAATTTTTTTTTTTTTGCATAGCCCTTTAGTTTTGAAAATATCTGGCTGAAAATTCAGAAAAGTTAAAATTTAAGATCTTAATTTGCAACTTAGAACTCAGGGTCCAATACAGAATAAGAAATCATAGAAGGTTTTCAATGCAGTGTTCCTTTAAATCTCAAAATAGAAAGGCAGCTATGCACCATGTAGAGAATACGTCTAGGACACCACAGCATACTGAGTAGTTTTAATGAAGCGACAAAGCATTTTATTACATACTCACAAAGGACTGTGACTATGTGCATTCAAAAACAAACCATAACCCTATGTGAAAAACAGATTCTGTTATTTATGCTGTGTGTGTGTGTGTGTGTATATATACTTACATACATATATATATATATATATATATATACATATATATAAATCTTAAATAAGAAGAATAATTACAAAAACTCATAAAAGAGATTCATTTCAAGCAGTTTTGTTAAACATATATTTATTGGATGGATGAGCTCCTCCAAGGCACTCTCACTGTGTTAAGGACATGTCATGAATTTTTTAACTACTTAATAATGCATTTGCTTCAGGATTGACTTAGTTTAATAAATCATATAAGTTGCAATAAATTTTGCCACATATTCATACATAAAAAGATAATCTAGTTTTTAAGCACTGCTTCCCTTACTATTAATAAGAAGCTTAATACAACCGAGGGAAAAAAAAAAAGAAAAAGAAAAAACACACTTAAGGAAAATATCCAAGGAAATGCATCCAGAGGCACCTCTACACCATGAGTTCTAAGGTCAAGTTTATAAATCAGTCCTGAAATGTTATGCAACTGCTTGTGTGATGAGCATCTTTATGAGAGACATATTCATAAACTTCATCACTTTATGAAATTACAAAACAATCATGAACATTTGTTCTATGTGATGTTATTCTATGAGATCAACTCACATTAATAACCCAGCGATGTGCTGAGGTGACAAAACTGCGACTGATCAGAGAGGTATATGGTCAGGAGCAAGGACCACTGGTTAAGAAAACAAACATGTGAGGGGAATATAGACAGACCTAGCAAACACTAACTCTGAAAATCCTACCTCAAAGGAGGCGGACAAGTAATGTGAATAATCAGAAAGTTCTGGCCAAAAGCACACGAAAAAAACTCTGGGCCAGCACTGGTCAGAGACTAAAGAGGAAGCCGAGCCTGAGTGATAACACATTAGCTCCCTGCCTCACCAGTGAATCACGCAGTACTACAACTTATATTTAATAAGAGTACTTATGTATAGTTTTCATGACGATGTTTAGATGCTCACTTCCAAACTCATGTTCTGTAATTCACATATATTTAACACAAATATAAAAATTTGATCTGAATATCAGAAGAATTGAAATTTAACATGATTCACTTATAATTATGACTCTGGAATGATGGAAGAAATGCAAAATTTATTATCAATGAAAGTGCATCAGTTCAAATGAAATAAAACTAAAAATAGTATTTACTTCTATTTTATAAAGTAAGTATAAAGTTGCCTGTGTTTCTAGTTTTTTTTTTCCATAATGAGCTTATTGAAAAAAATTAAATTACTCTCCGTAACCTGGTTGAAATTATTTCAAGGCTACATAACCCACCAAGGACGCTCAAACATGACCAGCTTATAGCTTTCTTTAACTTCTTGATTTTACAGATACATCAGGGTTGAAATAATCTTATTGGCATTACTAATTATGATTAAGCAAAAGTAATTAAATCACTGAGACCAAGTGAATATCATCCAAAATTATCTAAGTATTTCGGTCAACTATTCACATAATTATTTTCTTGAATGAACACGTATTTTAAAACTAGAAACTATCAATCCATTTTAAAGAAGATAGGCTAAAACATTCATCAATAATGTTAATCTCATTTTTACTGTTCCTTCAACATGACGGAGGTACCTTTCCTCAAGTAAAGTGATGAGAGTTTTCTCATGTTGCAAATGCACTTTAACGTCTGGGCAGTCTCCTAAGTTCATTTTTCCTTTAATGATAAAGGAGAATGATGGCTAGATTGTTCAATGAGGAAGGAAAAAAAAACAACAACTAATATGACTCTGACTTCTACGGGTGATTGACTGCAACAACCAAAGCTAATGACTGTGGAAGCAGCAGACTTTTATTGCTCTTTAAATATCAGGGCATATGTTGGGATAGTAAAAGACTAACACAGTGGGAGCTCTTGACATTGCTGCTATTTCTCTCGTTAGGTACATGACTATACAAACATAAAGAAGGAACAATAAATAAACAATGACTTCCAAGAGCCCTTTATGCATATTGATGTTTTGTATATTATTCCAAGGTGAAAGAGTTAGATTAAAGAATTACCATTTTAACAAATCACAAAAGGAACTGACCTGGGTTACTGGGTACTGAGTTCAGGTATCAACTTATTCCTAAATATTATTCCAACAGTGTTCTGAAAACAAACATTGATAGTTCATGGAAGTCAACAAGAATCTTTAACCTAACAGAGTTCAAATGTGACCATAACTTCTAAGATTATCAGAAAAAGCCATACATGCTTATATAACCTTGGTTAAAAAGAAATAATTGTCTATCAGGCAGGCTAATCTTCTTGAAAGGACACATAAAGAAAAATGAACCATCCATCCACATCAGTAAAATCAAGCTTGGCATCTATGAGGCAATAGATGTGCACTGACGTACACAATGGATTACAGTGCACTGAGGTAACCCTCATGCCTAGAGTGCTACCCAAAGCATGCAACTGTTAGCTCGTTCAAGCACTGTAGATGGTAAGTGCTGAATGAAAGTGCTGGGAATTCACAAAGCCAATTAAGGTAATACTGAAAATAAACGGATTGAAGTAGCTGCATACTTCACTAATCAGAAATTCAATCAAATAGGATCATTTGAGAATATGATATGTATACAGCACTCTACTGGACATTATTAAGATATAAAGTGAATACAAAATGTCATTTTCATCCTCATCAACTAAAATCTAGACAAGCAGACAATGGAAATATATGGAATAATCAGAATTCAATGTAAAAGAATGCAAAATTAAGGGGAAAAGTGTTTATCAGTTACCCACGAGTTTTATCTCCAGCAAAAATTTTTACCTACAAAAGAATTTGTGAAAATTTTGAGCTGAGTTGTAAAGTCAGTACTAGGTAGGATCCAGGGAACCAGAAACTAAAGGTATAGACCTTTACTGGATAATGATAAATGCCACCCAATCTGTAGTATTTGATTGTGGCAACCCTAGCAAATTAATTCAGAGGTGAAGAGTCCTATTACATGAATAGTTTTGAGAACATGAGAGTACTTTTTTTTTTTCTACACAAGTAGAAGACAAACAACTGGATGGAAGGAAGAAATCATTCATTTCTCTATGGTCAAAATAATCATTCTTGATTTTTAACTCTCTTGTGACACTCACTCTCAACTTTGGATAACACACATACCATTACTCTTAGCAGGGAATTCTGTTGTTGTTAGTCACTGAGTTATGTCCAACTCTTTGCAACCCCATGGACTGTACCAACCAGGCTCCCCTCTCCATGGGATTTTCCAGACAAAAATACTATAGTGGGTTGCCATTTCCTTCTCCAGGGGATCTTCCCTACCCAGGGATTCAACCAGCATCTACTGTATTGCAGGTGGATTCTTTATGGTGGAGCCACCAGGGAAGCCCTAGCAGGAAATTCTAGATAATTATAATTCTGGATATTTGTAACTGTTATTATTTATGGAAATCCCACAGTCAAGTAAGATGGATACATTATAAAAACTATATTTGGAGGAGTGTATAGTCATTTGACCTGTGGAGAATAAAATCTCTTCCCTGGCAGTCCAGTGGTTAAGACCCCAGGAGTTTCCACTGCAGGAATCTTGGGTTAGAGGTTAGATCCCTGGCCAGGGAACTGAGATCCTACATGCATGAAAAAAAAAATCTGTGTGCTGTCCTAAGCAAATTAGAGTAGGTTTGAGACAGTTTGATCCTAAAGATGGTAGGTATGAAGGCGGGGCCCACTCTCCACCAGGAAGTGCTGGGACCACCATGCAGGGGATGTAGGGGCAGACACCCATGGGTGGGCAGAGACTGAGGTCAGGCAGCAGCACTGGAGAGGTAGAGGCCAGGCGAGTAGGTGGGTGCAACAAGCAGTGCTGCACTCCTGGGGTAAGCCATGCAGCTGCGGCCACTGCCAGCGACATGAAGGAGGAGGGCAAGAAGATAAGCATGTGGATCACATCCTCAGGGAGGGCGGGCTGGACCCCATACCTAAGTAGGTGAAAGGTGAAAGAGCTGGGCTGGGGGTCCAATGAGTTAGGGGAGGGTCTTTGGGATCACCCGCTGGTCTGCGGGTTCTGGAAGTAGGAAAGCAGCCTTGGGGAAGCTCGGAGGTGCATACTGTTGAAGTAGGATGTGGCAGGTAGGCAGGGCCCCAGAGTGGATGGCATGATCAGGCCCTAGGCAGGGTCTGGGGAGGGGGCTCTCAATAGGTGGAATAGGAGGCAATCCCCTGTTGAAGTTGGAGATCTCCACTGGAGTTAACGTAGTTCCTCTGCTCCAGGACAGTAAGGTTAGGTGGTCCTCTGCTGGCCGGATACAAGGAAAGGAAGGAGCCAGGCCTTCCGCCCCAGTGACCATCCCCCAAACCCAGGCTCTCCACATGGTCTTCCCTGCAGAGTAGTGTCCAGGAGCTGCAGTGGAGCTAGCCCCGGTTATGGGCCAGAAAGTTTTCCCAGATTAGTATATTAGAGAAAATGGCGTGTAACATAAGTGTAGAAATACTGCTGTTTAGTTGCCTTCAGGTTGGGGTCTCAAGTAAATGCAAACTTTATGCATCACGATACCATGCAGCTGGCGCGGGTTGAGTTTTGCTCCACTTACTACTGAGAAAAGCTGGAACCTGCCAGAACAGCAGCACGTGGACAGTGTCTCCCTGAACAAACAGGAAACTGACTCACCAAAGAGGGAGCAGGAGGCACCTGACCAGCTGGTGAAACTGGAAGTGGAAACCACAAAGGCGGCTCAGACCAGCCCGGCATCACGCATGCTCAAAACATCCAGCACCAGGCAAGCTCAAAAGGGGGATTTTGACCACTATTCTATCTTCGTAGGGTGCCAGTAGTGAGCTGGTTCATGGTGTTTGAAGTGATGTGACTGATCCTTGCACAGGGCACCCAGGAAGGAAAAGAGGGAGAAAGGACGGTCCAGAGCACACCTTTGGCCCAACCCATCAGATCTGCCCAACAGTCACCCCGTTTAAGATCCCAACCTGAGCTCCTGGAAGAGCAGTCAAGGATACCTGTTTCTTGTGTTTACTCCCTTGTGCTATTCCAGAAGCGCCAATAAAGGTCTTACTGTATAGCTCAGAGGACTATTCAATATTCTATGATAAACCATAATGAGAAATAATATTAAAGAAAAGAATGTATATATGCATACTTAATATATGTATGTAACTAAATCACTGCTGTACAGCAGTAATCAACACAACACTGTAAATCAACTACACACACACACACACACACACACATACACACATACCCTTGTCTGAAAGTCTCTTCTGGCTTCTTACCAGTTTCTTTGATTAAAGAGTTCAAGGATGCCTGGGTTGGTTAGAGGGTTAACCTTCAAACAACCCCTTTGATTAGACTTCTATTTTAGAATGGTCTCCTAATTCAGGAAAAATGATTTCACCCAATATGAACTATTTTGATAGTTGTTTTAAATCTTCAACTTGCTCTCATATTAGAAAATTGTATCTTGCTAGAATAAATGCCTTACAAATAAATTATTCAACCATTTCATTAGTTTCAAGGAGAGGTAACATTTAATGGGGCTTTTTATTTTTTCTTTCTTTCTCTTGTATGTTACTCATGAGCTTTCCCGGTGGCTCAGATGGTAAAGAATCCACCTGCAATGTGAGAGACCTGGGTTCAATCCCTGAGTTGGGAAGATCTCCTGGAGAGGGGCATGGCAATCCATTTTAGTACAGTTACCTGGAGAATCCCATGAACAGAGGAGCCTGGTGGGCTATAGTCCATGAGGTTGCAAAGAGTCTAACACGACTGATTGACTAAGCACAAGCATATAGCTCATAGCAGCCTATAATAAGGTGCTATTTTTACTTAAAAAATAATTGTAACATCTTCCACATTCCCAAAAGAGCAATTTAAAGAGCAGTGGGTGGGTTTCATCGTCCTTCCACTTACATTTCAAGAATACTGTGATTTTGAGAGAAGGACTGTATTCTTACTTAAAATGTCTGCCCCCATTTTTTGTCCTCCAGCTTCAGAAGTTCTGAAATATGAAGACTCTAATCATTTTACATTCCAATTTTTAAAATGGAAATTTGATCATGTCACTTTTCACTTAAAATACTTTAGTGTCTCTGCACGGCTTTAAAAATGAATTCTGAATTTCTTTATACATTTGAGGAAATTCTGAGGAAGTCAGTTTCTGAATAATGGTCCAAACTCATCCACTTCCCTCTGTCAGTCCCAACTCTTAACATCTAACTAACCTATGTCTACATACCATTAACTACAAACTTCTTTCAGGTCCTAAAATAAATCATATTCTCTCTTCTATGGCCCTATATATAGTATACACTGTTTCATTGGCTTGAGTGCCATAATACACTACCTTCACTGAGTTGGCTTGGACAATTCCAATTCATGAATCTCAGCTTGGATTTTGCTGTCTTCAAAAACCAGGCCAGAGAGAGCACATCTGGGAGGTTGATCTGCTACTATATTAAGTACTTTAACCAAGCCAGACCAAAGAAAGGCCTGCCTCCCATGAATTGGAAAAAATAACAAGTTCCAAAGCTCTATCTCTTTCTTTTACTGAAGATGTACAAAGGCCCAGAAACTGAATTGACCAATAATGAATTCAATGTGCTCCTTTCTCCACATGTCCCACTTTACCCTGCCATGGGAACTCTAGCAGGAACTACAATTCTAGAGTTGTAACTATTGTTTTCACTATACTAAATATCTCATGTAATGGTGACTATAAATATAAAGAATGAAACTCTATCAAACAATATATCTGTATGGAAATGTTAGGATTTGTTACAGTTTAAATCATGACCACTGAAATTAAAAATAAATTATATTAAAATAGTCTGATATGTAACTTGCTTGCTCATCTAATAGTCCTGAAAATAATGTCCTATGTGGTTAAATTCACTAGGCACAGAATTTTTTCACCTCTAACCTGAAGTAAATTTTCTCTATATGTAATATTCTGCAGTTATGAGTGCAATTATGTATTTTTTTCAATGAAAGCACACAGCTTTGTATGGGAAATATAAAAATTGAAAATGTGAAACTGGGAAAATAACAAAGCACAGCTCAACAATTTATATATCCTTCAGAATGACAATTTTTTGACCTTTCTATTAACATGATATCAAAGTGACCACCACTCCTTAAAAGAAAGTAGTCATTGACAATAAAACCCAGCACAGCTTATAAAACAAAAGGTCACCGAAGATTAGAGCCTCAGTAAGTTTCAGCAATGCTACAGCTTGCCAGAAATTCTAGGCTTGAGGGGAAAGACAGCAAAATAATCCAAGATGATATTAAAATGTGAGGCCTTGAATTTATTTCCCATCTGACAACACAAACTGGAAGGATTTTTTTTTTTATGTTAACAAGTGGAGAATATGGATTTTCAAGATCTTGCCTGACAATGCAGGAGACTCAAGAGACAGGGAGTTCAATCCTTGGGTCAGGAAGATCCCCTGTAGAAGGAATTGACAACCTGTTCCAATAGTCTTGCTCGGAAAATTCCATGGACTGAGGAGCCTAGCAGGCTACAGTTCATGGGGTCACAAAGAGTAGGACATGAATGAGCACACACATGCACTCTATTGTACAGACGAGAAGATGGACACCCAGCTGAGTAGTCCTGAGTCATACAGTGAGAACTTACTGAGAGAACACAGGTCCCCAATGTTCTAGGTTCAAACAATTTCTGTTGAGACACTCAGGTTCTGCTAATAGAAAATCTTATTGTCTAGCTCATTAATTCACTAAGATCTACTTATATTGAAATGAAGAACTGAACTGGTGTACTGTAGACACCAAACCACCTTACCTGCCTCCTGCAAAACCTGTACGCAAGTCAAGAAGCAAAGGTTAGAACTGGACGTGGAACAACAGACTGATCCAAATTGGGAAAGGAGTACATCAAGTTTGTATATTGTAATCCTGCTTATTTAAGTTATATGCAGAATACATCATGTGAAATGCTGGGCTGGATGAAGCACAAGCTAGAATCAAGATTTCCGGGAGAAATATCAACAACTTCATATATGCAGATGACACCACCCTTATGGCAGAAAGCAAAGGGAAACTAAAGAGCATCTTGATGAAGGTAACAGAAGAGAATGAAAAAGTTGGCTTAAAACTCAACATTCAAAAAACTAAGACATGGCATCTGGTCCCATCACTTCGTGGCAAATAGATGGGGAAAAATGGAAACAGTGACAGACTTTATTTTCTTGGATTCCAAAATCACTGCAGATGATGAGGGTGGCCATGAAATTAAAAGACACTTCCTCCTTGGAAGAAAAGCTAATGACAAACCTAGAGAGCATATTAAAAAGCAGACACATTACTTTGCTGACAAAGGTCTTTAGAGGCAAAGCTATGGTCTTCAGTAGTCATGTATGGATGTGAAAGTTGGACCATGATTCGGCTGAGCACCAAAGAATTGATGCTTTTGAAGTGTGGTGTTGGAAAAGACTCTTGAGAGTCCCTTGGACTGCAAGGAGATCAAACCAGTCAATCCTAAAGAAAATCAGTCCTGAATATTCACTGGAAAGACTGATGCTAAGGTTGAAGCTCCACCTGATGTGAAGATCTATCTCATTAGAAAAGACCCTGATGCTAGGAAAATTGAAGGCAGGAGAAGGGGATGACAGAGGATGAGATGGTTGGATGGCATCACTGACTCAATGGACATGAGTTTGAGCGCTCCAGGAGATGGTGAAGGACAGTGAAGCCTGGCATGCTGCAGTCCATGGGGTCACAAAGAGTCAAACACAACTGAGTGACGAAACAACAACTGTAAATACAGTGATTTCCTCATTTATCACCCCACAACTCACTTTGTACTTTTCTCTCATTCACTTAGAGGAGAAAAAAAATATTTTTTCTGTTTTAATTTTGGCCTCAGTTTAATAAAATGAACATTGGGCTAAATTATTTACAGATCTATAACTATGATAAAAAGTTATTTGGCTTTCCTGCTGGCTCAGATGGTAAAGAATCTGCCTGCAGTGCAGGAGACTCAAGAGATGCGAGCTCAATCCCTGTGTCAGGAAGATTCCCTGAAGAAGGCAATGGCACCTCACTCCAATATTCTTGCCTGGAGAATTACATGGACAGAGAAGCCTGGCAGGCTACGAACACTGGACTAATTATTTACAAATATATATTTATAATTATGAAAAATATTATTTACTATTTATATGTGCTAAAGTCACATTGTTTTACACATATTTCAGTGCATATCATAGTTTAGATATTGGTATCCCAGGTGTATAGATCTGGAAACTAGTTTAGAGAGAACAGTTGATGAAGCTCCTAAGCTTATTAAGATGAGGATTCAAACCTGTGTGCATCCTGTGGTGCAATCATGAGATTTTTGTTTTCCTTTAGGTTCAGACCAGAAACGAATATCAACAATTATACAAAAACAGAGCTAGATCTATTCATTTACTAACAACGTATATGGGTTGGGGGAAAAAAAGATTCAAATCTCAAAGGTAGATCTGTCTGACATATGAACATAGCCATTTCATATACTATTTCAAAAATCTTTTTCTTCTGGATGTCAGTATTCACCCTGAATGTTCTCATAGTACTTTGAATACAGCCTATTTTAGCAGTCATGAAATAGAATGATTTCAGAACATAATCACTCTCCATGATCAATACAAAGGTGTTGCACTGGTCACCTGATAGGTATTCAATTGCAAGGCCTTTATATTTATTGATAGTCAAAGTGAAGGTCGCTCAGTCGTGTCTGACTCTTGGAGACCCCATGGACTATACAATTCATGGAATTCTCCAGGCAAGAATACTAGAGTGAGTAGCCTTTCCCTTCTCCAGGGGATCTTCCCAACCCAGGGATCAAACCCATGTCTCCCGCATTACAGGCAGATTCTTTACCATCTGAGACACAAGAGAAGCCTAAGAATACCAGAGTGGGTAGCCTATGCCTTCTCCAGTGGATCTTCCCAACCCAGGAATCTAACCACGGTCTCCTACACTGCAGGAGGATTCTTTACCAACTGAGCTATGAGGGAAGCCTTATATTTGCTGGTGTTATTAAAAATTGCTTGTTTTTTCAGTATAAGCAAGGAGAGGTCACTGTTTTATATCCATGCTTTAAAAGACTCTGGATCAGTAAAATATTCCCAAATACAGCAGGCTAATTAAAAATATTGGTGTTATATGTCACATGTTAAGTAAATGTTGACTTCTACTCTGGGTTCCTAAAGAAACTAATACACTCATGTGGTTTCTAAAACTCACATACATCAGCCTTTTGAGTAGCTCTCCTTCCCCTATGTTCTTCTCTATTTTCCCTTTTAACTATACATTTTTTGTCTGTTGGTCCTCATGAAATCAATACTGGGATTTCAAACAATGACAGAAAGTGTAATATTTTAAATGTGGGTTCCTTTTGAGGGAAAAGATAACTGATGTAAGATGATGCTGACAAAGAAGACAGAAGAAGAACTCTGGGATGCAGTCAATAATCCTGCAACTTAGCTCTGGACTGCAGACACATGATCTAATCTCTAATTTAAACTTCTTTACTAAAATGAGGAACTTAATTCTAGTTTTTATGAGATCTGATAATTTTGATATTCAGTTTATTGATCCCCTGGAGAAGGAAATGGCAACTCACTCCAGTATTCTCACCTGGGAAATCCCACGGACAGAGGAACCTGGCGGGCTATAGTCCGTGGGGTCATGGAAAAGTCAGATGGGACTTAGCGACGGAACAACAACAAAATACACCTTGTACAGTGTGTGAAATTTTAGCATGTCAATTATCCTATAACGTCTTTGGAAGAAAAAATGGTGATCTCATTTTGATCAACCATCAAAACTTTTTTTTTAAACAGGAACGGGGGAGAGGAGACACAGTTTATTTCTCTTTCAACAATAAACTTGAGTGTTAAAGGGAACAACTGATATGTGGAAGGAAAGATACAATAAAGATCATTTGAGAAATGTGCAATATCCCTACTTGTATCAAGCGGAGCATAAAGAGAAAGCAGTGACAAGAGGAGCAAGATCATCTGATATTTAAATCTACACTGCTGAGAAATTTAGTGAAAGCCTGTTGTGTTATGAAGATGCAGCTATAGAACATGCAACTTATCATCAACAGAAATGTCATCTCCCCTTTGGCAGAAAATACCAGTTGGTTAACATATAATTATTACTGACTAAAAATAGCCTTCGTGGGGATTGTCTCAGCTTAACTTTATTTCCTTGGGTGATTATACTCCAGCATGGTGTTTTTGTGTACTCAACAAGAGTCCATGGAGACATAAACACAAACTCTTAAAAGTTGCTTTTGTCCTAGTTTCAACTCAAGTTCTTTTTCCTCATTCAACTTATGTAACAAATAGTTTTCAGTATCTAAAAGTTTCCAGTCACTGAAGCAAGAACTAGAGAGGCAAAAATATATAACAAAATGAGGGACTGGGTTTTGAGAAGAATCTTGCTGAATGTAGATGGATTTTATCCATTAATAACAAAGGAATTCTCAAGTTCTCCTACAGCCTGTGGGGAATAAGGTGTGGACTAGCTTTGATTTGATAAGAACTTAATTACAGGATAGATTAAAGATTGTCTTACAACAAAGGAACTGTGCTAAATAATGAAATACTAGTCAACTATAGAAAAGCCTTGATAGGTAATTCTATAAATCTCATATGTTTAACAAATAAGCATTCACACAGAGGCTATAAGATAATTATATATTGAATACTACTTTTATGAATAATGTTTTCAAAAATTTCCCAAAGTCCTCATGCATTATGTTGAACTTCCCTAGAATATGGTGAGTGCAATTTTGTTAGCAGTGGGTGTTTTAATTCATGGGTACACCTCTAACCAGAACTCTTCTCATCCTCCTACCCCCTCAACACCCTTAGGGAGATATCCACAGTTGCCGTTGTATCATTAGGTTTAGTAAGGCTACTATTTAGTTCATTATGTCAGTTACTTATTCATGATAAACTTGTTGAATTCCAAGCTTAAAGCTCATGTGAGGCAAAGAAAATTTAAGAAAATAGAAATGATTCCTTCCCAGAGTGTTAAAGGTAAATTAAAATTAAAGTTATGACACAAATGGTTAATTACCAATCATAATTGTAAAAGAACCAAGACATTACATTGCTTCATGAAATTATGGTAAATTTCATGTAGCTGAAATCCAGTAGAATGTGTGTGTGAGAGATATTACTGTAAGGGCATCTAATTGCAGGCAGGGGGGATGTTGCAGTTGTGTGCATTTTTTTATCACAATGCAGTTGTGACATTTTGAAAACTGATTTCATTAAGTTGACAGGTGTGAAGGTATCACAGATTATAAGATAACTGGGACTGGCCTTCAATGAAAAGGAGAAAAGATGAGGTCTGATACTAGATATACAATTTAGTCATGAAAATTGAGGAAATTACATCTGGCTTTGTTCAAGAGGTTAAAAATGTGTGTTTGATTACTTTTGCTATGACCCCAGGTGGCTTAGAGAGAAGGCAATGGCACCCCACTCCAGTACTCTTGCATGGAAAATCCCATGGACAGAGGAGCCTGGTAGGCTACAGTCCATGGGGTCGCTAAGAGTCGGACACGACTGAGCGACTTCACTTTGACTTCTCACTTTCATGCATTGGAGAAGGAAATGGCAACCCACCCCAGTGTTCTTGCCTGGAGAATCCCAGGGACGGGGGAGCCTGGTGGGCTGCCGTCTATGGGGTCGTACAGAGTCGGACATGACTGAAGCGACTTAGCAGCAGCAGCAGCAGCAGGTGGCTTACAAACATATTTTTCCAAACTTAGCTTTCAAGGGCTAAAAAACAAATACGCTTTAAAGTTTCTATAATACCTTAATTACATATCATATACTTGATATACAGCAATATATTTTATATAAATGTCATATATAATATATATCATATATAATAGCCATAGTTATATATCTTATATATTGTCTTTTTAATTAATAGAACTGCAGGAGCCACATTCATTAAAAAGTATTTATGGAATGTGAAACAAATTCCCATTAAATAATTTCCTCTCCACATATGATTTGAGCACTGAATATGAGCAAGATTGGAGAAGGAAATGGCAACCCACTCCGGTGTTCTTGCCTGGAGAATCCCAGGGACGGGGGAGCCTGGTGGGCTGCCGTCTATGGGGTCGCACAGAGTCAGACGTGACCGACGCGACTCAGCAGCAGCAGTATGAGCAAGATGCTATGAAAAACCATTTAGCCTGTCCCCAAGAGGTATATAAGTCTAGGAAGGGAGAACACAGCATAATCAGAAATTTAAATGTAGCATTTTAGATGTGGTGACCTTGGGTGTTTTACTCATGAGACTATTAGAAGTGTAAGGAAAGAGGTTAAGTACAGCTGGTTGAATCATCCTGGAAGGCCACAGTTTTCAGACTACCTCCTCTATTGTCTCCACTGCTACTCTTGCCTGAACCACTCCCACCTCCTGCTAGTCTACCATAATTACCCCCGCAAGCTAGTCCAAAGTCCACCCTTCCCCTCTAACAGTTCTCTGCAGCCAGAATGACCTCTTCCCACAGAAAATAATTTCTTGTTGTTCTCCTACTTTAAAGCTCCCCATTATACTTAAGCACAGAGCCCAAAATGCTATTCCATGGCTCCTCTGTCCATGGAATTCTCCAGGCAAGAATACTGGAGTGGGTTGCCATTCCCTTCTCCAGGAGATCTTCCTGACCAGGGATAGAACTCGGGTCTCCTGCATTGCAAGCAGATTCTTTACCATCGAAGCCACTAGGGAAGCCCATTTGATGACACAAAAATCCTCTAAATAACATGGTGTCTTTCTACCTGAAGGTGCCTTTCTACTTCTTTGACTCTTATCTCAGAATATTTTCCTAATTTATTCAAGACAGTCCAGAAACAAATACCTTATTGCAGTCTTCAGGAAAAAAATATACATCATTTGTTCCCACATCAGAAAGTTTACATTTTCAATCATCTTTTCTAAAATCACATTTTCTTAGAATTTGCACGTGCGTGGCTGCCTTCTATAATTTTTCAGTCAGGTCAATGTAATTTCCTAAGAGGAGTTTTCCCTGAGTGTGCATTTGTCCCCATCTTCCAGTCACATTCACCACTTTTCTTTTTTTTTTTCTTACGGTGCTTGTCAAGATCTTATTCATCCAATTGTTTAATGCTTGATTAGCATCCTTAATTATATAATATAAATGCCATACGACCTTGACTATCTCATCATATTTACTACTGGCAACTGAACCCAACTTGGCAAACACTCATGACCTATAAAAACATAATAACCAAATTAAATGTATGATTGCTAAATTTACCAAATAAAAACATAGAACATTTAGTTAAACTTGAAATTCAGATAAATGAAAATTACTCTTTTGGTACAAATATGCCCCAAATATTGCATGAGATATACTAAAATGTGGGGATCTTCACTGAAGTATGTTTCAAACAATTCAAATATAAAGGACAAAGAACAGTTAAGATTATTAAAAAATGCAAAAAAAAATGGCATGGAAGTTATTGCTAATTTTGTTAGATGTGATGATGATAGTTTGGTTATGAGGACAATGTTTTTATTTTTCCAGGCGCATTACTGAGGTATCTATGGGTAAAACAGCATGATGGTTGTTATTTATTTAAAATTAAGTAAAACGTTGATGAGGTTAATAAGGCAACATGTTAACATGTTCTTTGAAGCTAGTGAGTATGAAAGGAGAGGAAGAAACCTGTCGGGGACCTCTAGTCCCATTCCTTATGTCTCCCACTGCTAGAATCCGGTGAGAAGGACAGAGAAGGTTGAAAATCCTAACTCACTCAGCCTGCTTCCCATTGAAAAGAACACTGAGGTAAGCAGGAAAAAGGGTGGAATGCATACAAAAACAAACAGACCCGGGAACTGCTGAAGTTTTGTTTTACTCTTCTCTTTACTGATTTGCATGTTTGGAATTTTCAATCATAAAAGAATATAAAAGTATAAATACACATACACACATATATATATATTTCACAATTGAAGCTGAAAATTTTAAACTATGCCTTTTATATTTTCGTATTTTCCCATAGCTTTTTTTTTTTAGAGCTTAACATGCAATCAATAAATATTTATTGATTGGCAAAAATATATTAAAAATGAACTTATCCCATAACATAGAATTTTCTACTTTTATGTGGAGCAGAAGAAACAAAGTCTTATTATGTTCATTTGACCCTTTTAATTAATAATATTTCAGTGATCCTTGCCTCTTTAATAAAGTTTGCCTAGTATAATTAATTTCCTAGGAGATTTTAAGTAATGAACATAAGGTATATAAATTGTCTAACCATTAATTACCGTATAGTACGACAAACATTTAAAAAACAAATTTAATAAATCCTAATATTCAATCCTATCTGTTAGGTCAACCTTAATTACTCCAGATGGCAAATTAGTCTTAGTTAAAAAATTCCCTCCTATTCCTAGTTTACTGAGAGTATTACCATGAATGGGTGTTCAGTCAGTTCATTTCAGTCACTCAGTCATGTCCAATTCTTTGAGACCCCATGGACTGCAGCACACCAGGCCTCCCT
Organism: Giraffa tippelskirchi; assembly: GCF_054371585.1. Classification (NCBI taxonomy): domain Eukaryota; kingdom Metazoa; phylum Chordata; class Mammalia; order Artiodactyla; family Giraffidae; genus Giraffa; species Giraffa tippelskirchi. Next base: position 127,438,101 of record NC_137277.1, on the reverse strand, counting down.
GTCCATAACCAACTCCTGGAGTTTACTCAAACTCATGTCCATTGAACTAGTGATGCCATCCAACCATCTCAGCCTCTATCGTCCTCTTCTCCTCTCGCCCTCAATCTTTCCCAGCATTAGGGTCTTTTCAAATGAGTCAGTTATTCATATCAGGTGGCCAAAGTATTGGAGTTTCAGTTTCAACGTCAGTCCTTCCAGTGAATATTCAGGACTGATTTCCTTTAGGATGGACTGGTTGGATCTCCTTGCTGTCCAAGGGTTTCTCAAGAGTCTTCTTCAATACCGCAGTTCAAAAGCACCACATTCTTTGGCACTCAGCTTTCTTTATAGTCCAACTCTCACATCCATACATGACTACTGGAAAAACCATAGCCTTGACTAGATGGACCTTTGTTTGCAAAGTAATGTCTCTGTTGCCCAGGAGTCTCCAGAGGAGGCATGGGTCGATGGTGGCCTGCTGCAGGGTTGGGGTTACTGAGTGTAGCAGTACATGCATGGGATCTTTTGAAGGAGGTCACCAGTATCTTCATTACTTCCACCATAGTTTGGCCCCAGGTAAATAGCAGGGAGGGAACACAGCTCCACCCATGAACAGAAAATTGGATTAAAGATTTACTAAATGGGTGTTGGATTTTGTCAAGTCATTTTTCTGCATCTATTGATATGATCATGTGGTTATTCTGTTTTAAGCCTCTTGCTGTGATGGATTGCACCTATTGATTTTCAAGTGTTGAACCAACTTTGCATACCTGAGGATAGATCCCACTTGCTCACAGTGTATAATTTTTCTACTTTGTTAGATGTGGCTTGCTAAGGATTTTTGCATCTATATTCATAAGAAATACGGATCTATATTTTTGTTTATGGTTTTGTTCTTTGTCTTTGTCTGGTTTTGGTATAAGAGTAATGTGGGCCTCATGGAGTAAGTTGGGAGAAGGCAATGGCAACCCCCTCCAGTACTCTTGCCTGGAAAATCCCATGGAGGGAAGAGCCTGGTAGGCTGCAGTCCATGGAGTCGTGAAGAGTCAGACACGACTGAGTGACTTCACTTTCACTTTTCACTTTCATGCATTGGAGAAGGAAATGGCAACCCACTCCAGTGTTCTTGCCTGGAGAATCCCAGGGACAGAGGAGCCTGGTAGGCTGCCGTCTATGGGGTCACAGAGAGTCGGACACGATTGAAGTGATTTAGGAGCAGCAGCAGCAGCATGGAGTAAGTTAGGACATTCTCTCTGCTTTATCCTCTGGAAAGACTGTAGAGAGTTGGTTTACTGTAATTTCTTCCCTAAAGTAGGTAGAATTCACCATCTGAGCCTGGTGCTTTCTATTTTGGAAGGTTATTAGATATTAATTCAGTTTTTTAAATAGAACTATTCAGATTGTCTATTTCTTCGGTGAGTTTTGACAGATTGTCTCCCTCAAGGAATTGGTGCATCTCATCTAGGTTATCAAGTTTATGTGCATAAAGTTGGTTATTGTATTCATTTATTATCCTTTTAATGTCCATTGTGTCCATAATGATACCCCTCCTTTATTTCCTTTATTAGTAAATATTTTCCTCTCTTTTTTTAGCTAGTTAGCCTGGCTAGGGGCTTATTATTTTATTGATCATTTTAAGAACTTGTTTTGTGTTTGTTGATTTTATCTATTCATCTCTCATTTGTAATTCATTGATTTCTGTTTTAATTCATAGTATTGCTTTTACTTTCTTGGGATTTAATTTGCTCTTCTTTTTCTAGTTTCCCAAGCTGAAAACTTAAATTATTGATTTCCCAATATTTTCCCTCATTCTTTTTATTTCTTCCATTACTTCTCATGGACTCCTTTAAAATAATAATTGAATGGGTGGGGATAAATGTGGATAGACAGAGGCAAAAACTATTTCAGTTTATGCATTTTTTAAATTTACATTCAAGTCAAGCTCTGGTTAACAGTGAAATATTCCTACATATATTTCATACCTCTTCTCCATTGAAAGCAAATTCAGATGGGAAAGCAGACCTAATAATAAGAATTAAATACAGGCACAGCATTGGAAAGAAATCATTAGAAGCAGTAGGGCTTATTAGTGAAATTCAAGATCGGAAAGCTAGTCTGGAAGAGCAGAGCTAAAAAAAAAAACAACAGTGATAGACTACTTCCTTGATAATATTCTAAATTTTGTCTTTCTAATCTTTGAAAAGAATACTGTGAAATGACACCTTTTCCTAACAGTGAGGACAAAACTTAAAATACTTAAAGATGTTCACACATAGAATTTACACTTCATAATGCAACCTACCCCCACTTCCATCTGATTATCACAATTTTAGAACAAAATGGTGTAATAGTAAAAAAGAAAAGTGATTTATTTTAAAAGTCTCTAGTCTGCACACAAACAAGCATTTGTTTTTTTAAATATATATATATATATATATGTTTGAAAAAAATACATATATATATGTATATGTATATGTGTTTCAAATGTTCATTACATGTTCATGGCTCCTTCTACAGCTCCATCAGTAAGTTTTTAGCAAGAATGGGCTTCACTCCCTTATCTACTCCTTCTTTCAACATTCATCCCCAATGCCTCGTTCCCAAGCTTTTACCCTCAACAATCTAATGAATTTCTTTAGTCAAACACTACTGGTAAAATACAAAGTGTTAAATCTATCATAATTTTATGTTATCTTTCTAACTATTCTTTTTTGAAACATTATTCCCATTTCTAGTTTCTCCAGCTAGTTTTTTATGGGAAGGAGTCCCCCGGCATAATGCTCAGATCCTCCACGCTCATTCTACTGTCAATTAGCATTTTAATCAGTTTCTGTAGTTTCCATATATATATATATATATATTTTTGAGGTAAGACAGCAAAGACTCACTATTCTATTTGTCTAACACTGCACAATATTACAAATAGATTGATAGCATTAACTTTGGACTTTGAGCTCAGCTACAACATGCTGAATGTAAATAATGATCTTATATAATCTCCCTTAATATCTGTGTTTTCATGTGGAATAAGATTTCCTATATCGCTGGATTGTCCTACTAAGCTAGTTCACTATTAAGGAAATTATGTGTTTCACACAAATAGACACACAATATTTAGTGCTGCTGCTGCTGCTAAGTCGCTTCAGTCGCGTCCGACTCTGTGCGACCCCATAGACAGCAGCCCACCAGGCTCCCCCGTCCCTGGGATTCTCCAGGCAAGAACATTGGCGTGGGTTGCCATTTCCTTCTCCAATGCATGAAAGTGAAAAGTGAAAGTGAAGTCGCTCAGTCGTGTCCGACTTGTGGCAACTCCATGGACTGCAGCCCACCAGACTCCTCCATCCATGGGATTTTCCAGGCGAAGAGCTATTAATTCTACTTTTCCTACTAGTTTTAGTTCAGTTGTTCTTTCCTTCAGGAAACTTGCCCTGACCTCCTTAAGCAGTCAGCCAACCTTCTGTGGCTTTCAAGATGTGGCACTATCAAAGTCCATTACAGTTATACATAGTGGATATTACAAAGTGTAATAACAATAACTGACTGCATTAACAAATATGCTAGTAATAATTTCCTTAAAAGTAAGCAGACACTATGTCTTGATTGTGTTTATATTTCTAGCGCCCAAAATAAGTTCAATAATCAGCATAATGTCAAAGTAAACATCTAAGCTAGGATTTTAAAACAAGCTTGACCCTAGTGCTTCATTCAGTCCTCATATACTGTACTGCCTCAGGTATGCCGCTTAAATTAGTCTGACTTCAGTGACAGTTATATGTTCATATACTGGATATGTTATATACTGGATTATAAACTCCAGGACTGGTCAACTAATCTGGTCTCTGATCAGGGTTTTTTAACCACCTTTTCCCCTGGTCTAGTTGCCAAGTCAATAGTGGGTTATCACAAATAATGGCCTCTGACTGAGTAATAGTCCTACTGAAAGGATGTGGGCCAATTAAGAGAGTTTCATACTTGCTAAGAGTTTCATCCTGCTGAGCTCAGAGCAGAATCAATCCTGGCTTTACATGGAATGTGGGACAGTGCAAAAATTACAAAACCTTTTAATGCTTATTGAAATCAAATAAGTTCTATAAAACCTGTGGAGATTTTCTTACCTCTGAAGGGTAATGATTATCTTTCCATTCACCATCTAGACTAACACCTAGAAGCTAAAGAAATAACCAAAGAACGGCAATTTTCAAACACTATCATATTTTTAAATCCAAAAGACCTTACATGCACCCCCTTTTTTTTCTCTCTCTAAGGTCTTTCTTTTTTTTTCAGTTGTATTCCTTCCATAATTCATGTGGAGAATAGCATTTCTTCAACTTATATCTATGGTTTAAACAAAATGATCAACAAAATTGCATGTATTAATAAAAAAAATCTTTAGAATGCAAGGCTCCAAGGAATTTTAAACTCTTACCTACATGAATATTAAAAAGACTTAAAAAGTTAATAAAGTAACAAAGGAAACAAGCTTTAGGGGGAAAAAACTAGCTTAAATTATAAGAACCATAAAAAAAATCAGGACAGCATTCATACTAACACTCAAACTCTTTCAGAACCTATCGTACAGTATTTCTTACAAGCACACACTCATAATTTGAAGACATTTATGGAGCACATCAGTGAATTATTTAATTGCTCTATCATTCTGTTTAGATATTTTCTCTTACATTAGGATAAAATATGTTTTCCTATAACTTCCCTCCACTGACACTCTGCTAAACCACAATCTATAACCCTTTCAAATGTTACTTCTTCAAATATTTGAATATCAAGATTATTCTCCCTTTAGTATATTTCTCTTGCACTGTGAGGATGGCAGCATTATCAGGAGGTTTGGGTGTGTGCCCAAATAATGATACTAAGGAAAAACTAACACTCATAAAGTGTTTTTACATAATGTTTTTACAATGTGTTTTTACATAATGATATTGAAAACGGTAAAATGACTTATAGTATCGGAAATCTTTAGGGAAAGGAAAAAAGATTTAATAAGACAAACTTGGTTTAAAAATCAATAATCTTCAAATGGTATTTCTTAAAGACTTCAGGTTCATATCTTTTAATGAAAAGTCTTGGCTGACTGTTTTTGAAAAGATGAACTTACAAATATTATCATATGTTTATGTAAGAGATCACTTCTGCCATCTGGTTTCAAGTTATACAAATTACAGGAAAAAATTTTTGACAGATATAAATAGGTTCAATTGAGTTCATCTTGAAAATATAAATGTAAAATTTTAAATTCACAGAGTAGTATACTACAAAAGCAAAAGAATGCAGAATAAGTTAAATTTGTTTATAATTAAATGTAAATCAAATTTTGTGGAAAATATTAATAGGAAGAAGTTGTATGTACCTAAAAATTGAGTTAAAGGGCTGCCGTCTATGGGGTTGCACAGAGTCGGACATGACTGAAGTGACTTAGCAGCAGCAGCAGCAGTAAGGGGTATTGTTATAGTCATTATGGCAAACTTTCTAAACTTAATTTCTAAAATGAAACTATGAAATTTGTTTAATCAAGAAGACCTTCACAACCCTGTAGGCAGAAATATGGTCATTATTTTCTTCTTATCTGAAGAAGACAGAATTTCAGTAATTCAAACTCATATGATCTGTTTATCTCTTAAGTGTTAGTCATGGGACCAGCGGTGTCTCCTAGCACATTTTCAGGCTTAACTCAGACCCTCTGAATCAGAAACTCTGGGGATGAGGACCAGCAATTTGTATTCTAACAATAGCTCCAAGTTATTCTGATGCACTCTGAAAGTGAAAATGTTAGTCACTCAATTGTGTTCAACTCATTGTAATCTCATGGACTGTAGTTCGCCAGGCTCTTCTATCCATGGAATTCTCCAAGCAAGAATACTGGAGTGGGTACCATTCCCTTCTCCAGGGGATCTTCTCAACCTGGGGATAGAATTCAGGTCTCCTGCACTGCAGGCAGACTGTTTACTGCCCTAGCCATCGGGGAAGCCCACTCTTATACTTGGTTTATCTTTTATTTCCTAAGCATATTTATTTACAGTATGTGATACAAACAGGTGGAAGGCTACAAGACACGTACTGTTATTTAAATTTATCTTGTTTAAAAACACTTATTTAAAAATCAGGTTGTTGTCGTTCAATTGCTCAGTCATGTCCAATTCAGTGACCCCACGGACTGCAGCATGCCAGGCTTCCCGGTCCTTCACTATCTCGGGGAGTTTGCTCAAACTCATGCCCATTGAGTCGATGATCCATCCAATCAGCTCATCCTCTGTTATCTCATTCTCCTCCTGCCTTCCATTTTTCCCAGCATCAGGGTCTTTTTCAATGAGATGGCTCTTCATATCAGCTGATCAAAGTGTTGGAGCTTCAGCTTCAGCATCAATCCTTCACCTGAGTATTCAGGATTGATTTTCTTTAGGACTGGCTGGTTTGATCTCCTTGCTGTCCAATGGACTCTCAAGAGTCTTCTCCAGCACGACAGTTTGAAAGCATCCATTCTCCAGCACTCAGCCTTCTTTATGGTCCAACTCTCACATCCGTACATGACTACTAGAAAAACTAGATCTTTGACTAGATAGACGTTTTTCAGCGAAATGATATCCCTGCTTTTTAGTATGCTCTTTAGGTTTCTCACAGGAATTAAACCTTAACTTTCTATGGTTTATTTTTTTTTTTTACACATAGCAGAATTGGGACCAGAATGCCCATACTTGACACTGTACAGCTTTTGCTCTATTTTTATTTCTCTTTCCCCATGCCTTTAACTATTTTCTTTTTCTCTGAAAATTGTTATACATTACAGTTTTCAAGATCAAGCTTTCAATTTTTCCTGGATTAACTCTATCCAAATATGATCAATCACTGTGTCTTTTTTCCCCTGACATTTTCTAAAATTATCAGTGGGCAAAAATGAATGACCTGAAAATAAGTAAATATGGATTTCATGGGATGAGTATTTCCAGGTCTATAAACAAGCTCTCAATTATCCTGTCATCTGAAACACATAAAAAAAAAGAAAAAATGACCACAATTCTAAGTCTATAAGGGATTTCAGTTAAATGTATCTTGACTGTGCATTTACTTTTTGTGATAGAATGCTGTTTTTTTTTTTTTCTCTCCTAAATGAAGAACCTCAATATTAAAACTAGTTTAAGGTGAGAATATTCTGGTTAAAGCAGAGAATCGGAAAAGCTTTTCATGCCATTGCTGCTTCTAGTTTCATAGACAGTTTTTTGGAACCCAAGCTTTTGCATGGTCAAATCTAAAAACTTTGATATAAAATATTTTCTTCCCCAGATATCTTTGTATGTATTACAGATAGATTTACAAAAATTATCACTAACAGAAAGTTTTTTTTTTTTTCATTTATTTGTCTTGGGTAAAACAATCAGCAAGTTGAAGAATAAAAGATGGAAACAAGAAATTTCTCAAATATTAAACAGAAAAGCATTTGGGCTGCATCTCTGCATGTAAAGACACCATTGTTCCCTCAGCCAGTACTACTCTCTGATCCATTTTTGTTCATTTAGAAACTTCTATTCATTCTTGAAACCCCTGCACAAGCTGTATTTCTTTTGTAAAGGCTCCACCACAGAAAGTCAATCTTTCTTCTGCTCTAAAATTTGTCTTCAGTATATTTCTAACCGCACATGATATCCAAACATTTTACTGAAATTGTTTGCTTACATCTCTAACTTACCCTTGAGTTAATATATAAATTCTCATTCATCTGTATTTCCAAAACCATATATATGTGTGGTATATATAGGAACTCAGTAAGTGTATATTTAACTAATCAAAACTGCAGAAGAAAATCAAGAAATTTACTTGTGTAAAATTTTTTAAAAATCAAAGCAAATTCATGAAATTATATTGAGGCAAGTGTTTTGTTGTTGTTGTTGCTGTTCACAATAATACAGCTTCAATTTTCTGCTTTGTTGTGAGAATATAGATCAGTTTATAAAATAATCTCAATTTTTGAAATACTTTTGAGAACATTTCCTTTTCATCAATCACGTCCTTGATTTATTTGACTATGGGCTTCCCTGGTGACTCAGACAGTATAGAATATGCTTGCAGGTTTGATTCTTGGGTTGGGAAGATCCCCTGGAGGACAAAATGGTAACCTACTCCAATATTTTTTCCTGGGAAATCCCACAAACAGAGGAGCCTGACAGGCTTGCCCTGCCCAATCCATGGACAGGAGTCCATAGGGCTGCAAGGAGTTGGACATGACTAAGTGACTAACATGCTTATTCAAAGTAACTGTTATAATTAGTGAAAACAGTTCAGTTTCATCAGCAAGTAAAACAAATAAAAGTATATATTTGACCAGCTGGCAATCACAGAAATAATGAGATATAAACTAACCATAAAATAATATGACCATATAAAGGCAGTTTGTAAATATCATAAAATTCCACAGTGATTTCAAATTTTACTCAAAGAAAATACTTTCAATACTTCAAAGAAAAAAGAAAAACAACCTTTCACCAACTCATATCTGTACAAATGCATAACATAGAGACCTCCAGTAAAAACACCACATAGCATTAAATCACACAAAGCACTAAAATTGGCATACTTTAAACTTGTGACATTACAGTTTTAAAAAATTACTATTTCTTTTCATCCTTCTTGATCAAATTTGATTCAAATTAGGGACTTAATTCATCATAACACTTACTGAACATATACACGCTACTATGTATAAAACAGATAACTAATAAGAACCTACTGTATTGCATAGGGAACTCTATTCAGTACTCTGTAATGACCTATATGAGATACTAATCTAAATGTATATGCATAACTGATTCGTTTTGCTATACAGCTGAAATTAATACAACATTATAAATCAGCTATACTCTAATACCAATTAATTTAAAAAAATAATAAGTATCATACTAATTCATATGTTTAAAAGAAGTAATGAATTGGAAAAAATGATGGATGGATAGATTACAAAGAAATAAATTACTAGAAAAGTAAAATAATACTGAACATTATATTTGGACGCTTTGCATATTACTGCAAGTATTCGAATATATCCTTTGATCTTGAAAACACGCTGTGTGTTGTGGTTTCCATCCTGTGCTCCTTGAAGCCCTCAAGGTTTCACAAAAGCCTCCAGGGGCTGCCAGGAAAAAAGGAGAGACATTTGGCAGACTCCAGACCTCCTGCAGGATTTAAACTTTATTCGGAGGAGTTATTCTCTTTGTCTCTTCTCTCTCGCTCCTTTCATGTGTGTTTTTGTTAGAACAAAGTCTCAAGACAAAAAGAGATGGAAAACCAAAGCTGTAAGAAGTTCAGGGAGTTCTTTAATAATTATCATAACCTCTAATTTACTGTGAGGCCCCCTGAAACAGTATTTTGAACTCATGGATGGCCTTCAACTAAGTGAGATACCTAAAATGAAGAATGTTCCCAAATTTACACATGAAATGGAAGCAGAGCTAGGGCATGGGTATTCTTTTTTATTTTTAATTTCTAAATTGGTGTCAATTAGAAATCTTAAAATCCAATCCAAGACATGGGATAATTTCAAGTTTTCTATTAAAATGTCTCTCAAATATCTTGTTTTTATAAATATTAAAGCTATCTTTATTAGCTATTGTGTATAATTTTAATTTCATTAAAACTTCAAAATAAAAAATTATTAAGCATATAACTCATATAAAGATGCAGAAGCTCATTAGTGCTTATTAATTAGTAATTGTAACTCCTGTCTTGTGAATAGAGCTGCTCTGATGCTGCATCTCATCAGACTTTCAGTGATTTATTGATCCTAAATTTACTTTAAATTACAAGGAATGTTTTGGTGATCTGAACAACTTAAAAGAAGTCAAAACAGAATAAATGTCATTCAGAACTTAAAAAGTAAAAAATGTCCAAAGTTTATTAAAATGAAATGGTATCTTACTAGCAGTACTTTCTATATGTTCTCCAAAAATTCTACCAAATTATGTACTGTGTGTGCTCAATCATGTCTGAATCTTTGTGACCCCTTGGGCTGTAGCCCGCTAGGCTCTTCTGTCCACGGAATTCTCCAGGCAAGAATACTGGAGTGGGTTGCCAGTTCCTTCTCTAGGGGATCTTCCCAAACCCAGGGATTGAACTCGCATCCCTTATGTCTCTTGCATTGGCAGGCAGAATCTTTACCAATGCACCACCTGGGGAACTACCAAATTATACATTTTAACAAATACAGTTGTATTTAGCAAATATCACACTACACTAAAAAATAGAACCATCAACTTTTGAGAAACTGGGAAGAATTTCCATCATCTTCTTAAGAGTTGGATTAAAAACTCCAATATTTGGATCACCAAGCTATGTTGTCATAAAATGAATACATAACACACACACACACGCACACAGACACCCCCACACACAAGAGTCTTTTGCTCCCACTTGCTACCATTGTCCATCCCTTGGATCTAAAATTCAAGTGCGTGTATTAACCAGATAATTAAGTCTGCTGCTTAGGTGCTATTTAAAATATCCTACATGCTTTACCATACTTTCTCAATCTCTCCTCCCTGAAGTGTCATTCTTACAATATCCATTAGAATGTCAGCTTTTAGCAAATACTTGGGAAATAGGAAGGGCTAGGAAAGATATTGATGGAGCCCATATGTTTTGTAATCTGTAGTCCTATAAGCAAAGAGATGCAGACCTGAGTACAAGCAAGAAGAATCTTCCTAAAACGGGATTCTTGGGAATGCAACATGATTTTTTTTCATTAGTACTGTTTAAAGCATCAGAAAGGAACTTTCCTGGTGGTTCCAATGGTAATGAATCTGCCTGCTTTGTGGGAGACCTGGGTTCAATCCCTGGGTTGGGAAGGTCCCCTGGAGACAGGAAAGGCTACCCACTCCAGTATTCTGGCCTGGAGAATTCCATGAACAGAGGAGTCTGGCAGGCTACAGTCCACAGGGTTGCAAAGACTCAGATACTACCAAGTGACTTTCACTTTCAAAGTATCAGAGAGGCAAGAATTGAAGAAATGGGAAAAGAGGCAATATTCATTTTCATAAGATACCACTAAGCTGGAGTCTGCTTAGATGCTAAGAATTATCAAAGCAGATACAGTTCCACCTGTTCTGTATGTGGATAGTTGGAAGACCCAGCAGAGTCAACAGGAATAAATGCTGAGTCTAGACAGACAGTCTTTACTCCAAAGATAAGCAGGAACACAATGTTTATGAAAAAAAATTTACAGAATATAATCTCGGGGATTGAGAGGGAGAGATAATGACTGATACTAACCTGTTTATGGAAGACTAGATATTTTTCTTAAAAAGAAATTAAAATAAATTGAAAATCTGTTTAGTAAATTAAAATGAAATATGATAGTGTGTTGCAAATATAATCATAGACAAACTGTAAAGAATAAAATGGAAATAGACATAGTATATAATGATATGAAGAATAAATATAATTAAGGCCTTCAAGAGCCAGAATTTCAATGGAAGCATTGGAGGTATTCATTGAGCAGAATTGATGCCTAAATGAAGATGGAAAAAAAGTCATGTGGAAGGTAAATTTGGGGAGCTGTTGGAATATTCAGCTTAGTCAAGAGAGGGAAATAATAACTGGTGTAATGATAGGTAAAAAAGACAGAGCAAAGAATCATCTTAAGCATTATGGGTCTCTTTGGGGGGAGAAACCAGATAATTCTGTTGTCAAAATGTCTCTTCTTGGCAAAACCCCAGGCACAGACTACCAATCACTGTTAGTGTCTTCTTCCTTTAAAACCGACCTTTTAGATTGCATGAAATCAATAAATCTACAATCAGAAAATTACTATAGAGGTCAGAAAAGCCAGTAATATAGTAATACTGATTTATACTAAAATTCCTGATTTATAACAGGAATATAAATTTATAAATTAATAATGATTTATAATAAAGCTTCCCTGGTGGCTCAGATGGTAAAGAATCTGCCTGCAATCCAGGAAACCTGGGTACCATCCCTGGGTTGGGAAGATCCCCTAGAGGAGGGTATGGCAACCCACTCTAGTATTCTTGCCTGGAGAATCCCCATGGACCGAAGAGCCTGGTGGGCTACAGTCCATGGGGTTGCAAAGAGTCAGACAGGACTGAGTGACTGAGCGACTGAGCACAGCACATAACAAATATAAGAATCACTGGGTTTGTTTTAACTATGACTCTCTGTGTCTTATGACCTTGAGAAAATCCACAGTTATCACAAGATTCACTTAAGTCTAACATAGGGCTTGGTATGATGACTGTGGATAGTGGCGGGTAATGCACGATTTAACTAAAAGATTACTGAACACCAAAAAGGTGTCAGGCACTGAGCTGGAACCCACAGAATTAAAATAAATTCAACATTGCTCTCACTCTCAAGTATCTTATGGTAAACTGGGGAACAATTTTCTAAAACCTCTTACAGTTTTGCCTATCTAGATCAACTTCCATTGTAATGAAAAGTTTGAAAAATCAAAGAGAAAACAGTAACTTGATGCATAGAAACCCGATGTGAACAAAAAAAGAAAAGAAATTTCTGAACGTAAAAACTCAATAGATGCTCATGAAGATATAGTATATTTTCAGCACTTCACCTATTTTCTGCCTGATTACATAGATCATCCCTATCTTAGGTCTGCAGACACTTTCAGTTCTTGGTATAAAGAATCAGCTCTAAGGAAGCAACCTTTCCCAGTAGCCCAAAACCGCTCTCTTTAAAGGTCCAAATTATTCATATTTTGAAGTTTCTATATTTGTATTTGTCTTTTATGGTGCAACTGCAGATAATGATGCTGCTGCTGTTATTTAGTCACTAAATAGTTTTAGACTCTTTTGAAACCATATGGACTGTAGCCTGCCAGACTCCTCTGTCCATGGGGTTTCCCAGGCAAAAATACTGGCGTGGATTGCCATTCTCTTCTCCAGGAAATCTTCCCAACCCAGGTATCAAACCTGCATCTCCTGAATTGGCAGGTGGATTCTTTTAACACTGAGTCACCTGGAAAGCCCTAGATAATGACAGAATTCAGCAAAATCTATTGCCCTGCCGGCATGCAGGACACCTCCAACAATGTACTGAATTCTAGCATAGTTCCTCTATTTTGAGATATTTGGTTTCAGGTAAGTTCAGTCACTCAGTCGTGTCCGACTCTTTGCGAACCCATGAATCACAGCACACCAAACTTCCCTGTCCATCACCAACTCCTGGAGTCTACCCAAACCCATGTCCGTTGAGTCGGTGATGCCATCCAGCCATCTCATCCTCTGTCGTCCCCTTCTCCTGCCCCCAATCCTTTCCAGCATTAGGATCTTTTCCAATGAGTCAACTCTTCACATGAGGTGGCCAAAGTACTGGAGTTTCAGCTTCAGCATCAGTGCTTCCAATGAACACCCAGGACTGATCTCCTTTAGGATGGACTGGTTGGATCTCCTTGCAGTCCAAGGGACTCTCAAGAGTCTTCTCCAACACCACAGTTCAAAAGCAACAATTCTGCGGCACTCAGCTTTCTTCACCATCCAACTCTCACATCCATACATGACCACTGGAAAAACCATAGCCTTGACTAGATGGACTTTTGTTGGCAAAGTAATGTCTCTGCTTTTAAATATGCTATCTAGATTGGTCATAACCTTCCTTCCAAGGAGTAAGCGTCTTTTAATTTCATGGCTGCAATCACCATCTGCAGTGATTTGGAGCCCCCCAAAATAAAGTCTGACACTGTTTCCACTGTTTCCCCATCTATTTCCCATGAAGTGATGGGACCAGATGCCATGATCTTAGTTTTCTGAACGTTGAGCTTTAAGCCAACTTTTTCACTCTCCTCTTTCACTTTCATCAAGAGGCTCTTTAGTTCTTCTTCGCTTTCTGCCATAAGGGTGGTGTCATCTGCATATCTGAGGTTATTGATATTTCTCCTGGCAATCCTGATTCCAGCTTGTGTTTCTTCCAGCCAGTGTTTCTCATGATGTACTCTGCATATAAGTTAAATAAGCAGGGTGACAATATACAGCCTTGACATACTCCTTTTCCTATTTGGAACCAGTCTGTTGTTCCATGTCCAGTTCTAACTGTTGCTTCCTGACCGACATTCCATGACAAAAATGAATATTTCAGGGATCCCAACAGAAACAAATATATCTAGTCATTACAACTTGTCTCATCAATTGTGGCGAAAAAAATATTCATTTTTTAAAATATGTGTAACTTGATATGGGAATTTGCCCATCAGTAATCAAAATCCACACTATGACTGGTCATAATAGCTGATCATGATAATTTAGTTCCTTTGTAAGCTTTAAATAAACTGAATGCTTTTCTTCTTTTGAATTGCTGAAAGAAGAAATAATGTCCTCTACTATATATATTTCTTCTAAAACTGTGAGGAAACATTTTAAAGCCTACCCTCACAATTATGTCTGTTTTCAAATTAAAATGAGGGTCTGTGTGTGGCACCAAATTGCCAATTCATTTGTGAAAATAACTACATGCAAGACATTGTTTTTTGAATCTGAAAATACAGACAAAGTTTAACATTCCTGCTCTGAGGAAACTGACTTGACCAGTGAAAGTCTCAAACAGCTGAGCATAAATTAGTCCAGGAGGCTTTCTCAAAAAATAGAGAAGACTAGGAAAGCCAGGGTTGAATTTCAAGCAGAGCTGAAGTTTCTACTTCTGCTTTAGAAAGGAAAGGTTTGAGGACATAAACTTAACAGGGGAACATGCAACAGTGTGTACCTTTTCCATGGTTTGAGCACTATTCTTTGGTATGGCAAGTTTTGGAGAGTAGAAAGTGGTAGTTTGGTGAGAGCAAATGCCAGTCGTGTGTAACCAAGGCTTTTCAGCTCCTTCAATGAATTATAGGATCTTTAAACAATAAGAACTTTATTGTTTAAATAAACAATTTTATTTATGTTTAATATTTGTATTTATTTATGTTTAAATAAACTTAATAAACATTAAGTCGCTCAGTTGGTTGGGGATGGGGGGTTGGTGCTTCCCAGGTAGATCAGCAGTAAAGAATCTGCCAGTGCAGGAGCCACAGGAGATGCAGGTCATCCATGGGTCAGGAAGATCCCCTGGAGGAGGAAATGGAGACCCACTCCAGTATTCTTACCTGGAAAATTCCACTGGACAAAGGAGCCTGGCAGGCTATAGTCCATGGGGTCACAAGAGTTGCACATGCCATGGCTTTTCAGCTGATTCAATGAGTAACAGGAACTATAAGTAATAAGAACTGAAAAATGTGCCCTCAAATATGATAGCAAGAGTTGGGATTTCAAAGCAGATAGGGAGAGTAATAGCAGGATGTTTGGCAAATTTGGCCAAAACAAAACAAAATTAAAGTAGCACAATAAACACAAAATTAAAGTAGCACGTTTGTGATCTTTTTCTTCTGTACTCTTATCTAGGCAGTTTTTTTGACTGAATTTTAAGTAATTAATTTTTTTTTCTCCCAACTTTATTGAGGCATGATTGGCAAATGCAAATTGTATATATTTAAGGTATATAAGTTGATGTTTATATATCAGTTCAGTCGCTCAGTCATGTCCGACTTTTTGTGAGCCCATGGATGCAGCATGCCAGGCTTACCTGTCCACCACTAACTTCCAGAGCTTGCTCAAACTCATATCCATGAGTCGGTTTATATATGCATATACACTATGTATTAATCAATGCAATCAAACTAATTAACAGCCATGACCTCACAGTTAGGGCTTTCCTGGTAGCTGAGCTGGTAAAGAATCGGCCTGCAATGCAGGAGACTCCAGTTTGATTCCTGGGTTGGGAGGATCCACTGGAGAAGGGATAGGCTACCCACTCCAGTATTATCGGGCTTCCCTTGTGACTCAGCTGGTAAAAAATACACCTGCAATGTGGGAGTCCTGGGTCTGATCCCTGGGTTGGGAAGATCCCCTGGAGAAGGGAATGGCTACCCACTCCAGTATTCTGACCTGGAGAATTCCATGGACTATACAGTCCATGGGGTCGCAAAGAGTTGGATACAACTTTCACTTTCACTTTTCACCTCACAGTTAACATTTTCTCTTTTATTTTGTGTCTTAGCAGATATCTAGAAAAACAATACAATAGTGTTAACTGTCATCACATTGCTGTACATTAGATCCTCAGAATGTATTCATCTTGCATAACTGCAACTTTGTACCCTTAATCTCTCCTCATCCTATAACCTGAGGAATCTCTCCCCAGGTCTGCTACTTACTAGCTATGCGAGCCTGGGATAGTTTCTAAGGTCTCTGGGTTTGGTTTCTTCAGTAGTGAAGCGGAGATCATAAAAACTATTCAGAGCATTGTTGTGAGGATTAAATAAAGTCGAACACTATAAACAACCAACTGCCTGGCACATACGCAATACCCAAGTAATAATTAGGTGCTGTGATTCTCACTATGGTACTTTGATAAAAGTAATGCCAAGCATATTGGTTGACTTGGCCAAGGCCATACTATCTAGTGAAATGAATATCAGTTCTCTGTAAATAAGAACAGAGACAGAACTTTTTAAGTGATTTAACATTTTTAGAGATCTTACATCCCATGTGATTCTCACAGTGGCTCTAGGAGGAAGTGAAAGACAAATTATCTTCAGTCTTGTGAGTAATGACTTGGCCACTTAAAGAAGTCAAGTGACTTGCCTACCAGCTCAACCAGAGACAGATGTAAAGCTCCAACTGCTGGAGGCCTAACCTTTCCTTTGTCAAACATTCTGCCCTGACATATAGACAGGTTGCTTCTCTACCTTGCTGGTTGGGAGGACCTCAGAGAGCAACATAGTACAGAGCAACATAGTCATCTAAAATCAACAGTCAAAAAAGATTATGCAGTACTTAGTGCTACAAAAGGTGTTACTCTCTTTTCTTATTAAGAGAGTTTATATTTTTTATAATCTTTTGAATATAGTAGCATCTTTGTGGAATTAAAACCCAAGGATGGCAATGTAAAAAGTATTTTGTCATGGAGTATCAAAAGAAAAATTAAACAATTAGCAAAACTGGTAATGGCAGAAAACCTAGTGAACATTCATACTCCTAGGAAAAAGGGGGAAACATATACACATGCAACTAATTAATGTGTGTAATTTTTCACTTACAAATTCAATATCATCAGGGACCAGGTAGGTGCAAGCTACTTGCTTTCAGATGCTATTTGCAAGAACAAAGAAGTGACAGGTTAATGGTTTGAGTACACAACTCCTGTAATGAATATTCAAGCTCATTAAAACTGGCACAGGTATTGACAGCACAAAGCAGTATGCCAAGGTGTTATCAACTGAAAGTGCAAAGTGAGATCAGCTTTTAAATTATGTTTCAGAAACTCCATATGGCCAGTCAAAACAAAGAGAAAACAGTGTTATGTCATATACTAGAGATGTCTAGTGTGGAAACAAGAAGCGGAGGAATTTCTGTGAAAGCTGACAGTTCCTTAGGGTTTTAAGCCAAAGCACCAACTGGTTTCCTAAACCAAAGATGTATTAAAACAGTGGTTTATACTATGACTTTATGTTGACATGGAGAAAAAAATTATGAAGTCTCAGAACTAAAGTTACACTCAGAGATCTTTTACAATTTTCTATCCATTATATGAATCTTACCAAGGCATCCTTATCATGTGATCACCCAACCTCTCTGTAACAATAATAAGTAATGGAGAAATCACTACTTTGTACTTAAACTAGCCTCATCAAAAGATGGAAGACTATGCTTGTTACATGTAACATATTGCAGTTGAGCAGACATCCATCCCCGCAGGCTTTCATTTTTGTTAACTCTGAAATCTGCATGAAAAATCAAACCCCTTACTAATAGGATTGCCTTTTGCATCCAATGATGGTTCTGATAGCACCTCCAATTTCTTGTTTCTCGAGGTCTGACTTTTTTCAATCATATTGCAAGAATTCACACTCATAATTCTGGTTTAATCTCCTTGCCTTTACTCTTAAAGATAAATGTATCAGTTTCCCTGGTGGCTCAGTGATAAAGAATCTACCTGGAGAGCTAACCCCTAGAAGACACATGTTGGATTCTTGATCTTGGAAGATCCCACATGCTGCTGAGCAACAAAGTCCATGTGCCATAACTATGACCCTGTGTTCTAGAGCCCAAGGTCCACAGCAAGAGAGGCCCACATACCACAAATGGAGAGAAGCTCTTGGTCTCCACAGCTAGAGAAAATCCTGTGCAGCAATGAAGACCCAGTACAGCCAAAAATAAATAATTTTTTTTTTTTTTAAAAAAGGTATGTCATTCAGAATTAGCACAGTTCCAGAAACCATGGAATCAGCATGCAGATCATTCCAGATCATGATTCCAGATCATTCCAGATCAGCATTCCAGATCAGCAAGCAATCATTCCCTTTAGGACATCTCCAACAACAACTCTCCTTTTTTGCTTCATTTAGATTTATTCCTTTCATTTTTCCAGTCTTTTGTATTTCACACTCGTATTTGTATCCTTGGCTGAAGAATTACCATAGCATGTTGGTAATCATTCACAAATTGATCATAATTACTTAGAGGTTCATTACACTATTCTTTTCACTTTTATGTATAATGGAAAAAGTTAAATTATAAAAATTGTATAATAAATGGCATGATCAGAATATCCCCTTCTTAGACCTTCTTCACTGCCCCTAATTTTCAATGCTCATTTGAAACAAGACACAATTAATATTTTAACCCATAAATAAATGCAAAAGTCATTAAGCTATTATCATTATTGATGATTAAAATCTTGGCATCTTACAAGACAGAGTAAATTGCATTATCAGATTACTGGTGTCATTTGGTAAGTCTGTTGGAAATTGATATGGAGTAGAATCAAGTTTTGAAAGTGATAACAGAATTTTAAAATTCTTCTAACACTACTGCTAATAATAATAAAACTTCCACTTGAACTAGGTAATAGGAAGTTCAGAAGTATGCATTGTAGTCACATTGCCAATTACTCTAGGGCCAACTGTGCAACCACATGCAAATTTGGGTAATCCCAAGTAAGAAAACTTGTGCCATCTCATTGATATCTAATTGACTGTGTTATTCGATCAAACACACTGATCAAGAAGAACCTGAGGTCCAGCACAGTGATGGTGATGAGGTTTTCCCAAGGTGAATATTCAGCTACCGATCCAGGCTCCTGAATCCCAGTGTAATACTCTGTTTTCTATCCACATTAAATTTTAAATTCCACATTAAATTCTGTGCACATCTTATTTCAGAGTTCTTGTATAAATTGATTAGAGAAGTTTCACTTTCCCAACATTAATTATATAGTTTATGCTTAATCTTACATCTAAAAACTATTTTCTATATGTGTTATATCTTTTCTTAATATTATATTTCTAAAACTTTAATTTGTTAACAGTTATTATGCTCATTGTTGCCTGAAATTAACAGTAGAATATATTACCTTAAAGCTTGAATCTGCCTCCCTTTAGCTGTGTGGACCTGATAAAGCCACATTTGCTTGAAACTTCAGTTTGTTGATTTATAAAATGAACATATCTTCACTTAAATTAGAGACCTATAAACATCATGTATGATAAATTAAAAATGCAAGCATGGTTAATAGCTCCTATTAGATAAATCTCCAAAAAATATAACACATTATTGACATTAATAATAAATTAATGAAATAACATATTACAATTTGTTTGCAGCCCTACAGGACTATATAAAAATAGTATTTAATTTTTACCAAGAACAAAAATAAAAGATAAATATTGAAAGGAAATAGAAGTAAAATGCTAGATATACTATTGTATGTGCCTCCTTGAGCACACATGAAACCAAACCCTGTGAACAGGATGGAACATTTCAGTTGACTAAATGCTCATGCTTGAAATGAATTACTATAGAGAATCTTAGCCTTTTAATGTTTAACAAAATTATCTCAAGCAATTCTTCTAACTAAAGACTTTCTGAAATGTACCTGTGTGTTTAATACTTGTTTATCCAATATAACATAGCAGAATAGTTGAGTGTGTGTTACCCAAAGGTCTCAATGGCCCATTCCCTCTGACTACATGACTAACATGATTAAGTAAAATTAGCCTTAGAAAGAAATGCACACACACACACACACACACACACCCTGCCATACACACAAGCACAAAACATGACTCAGGCAAAGCAAGTTGAATTAAAAGCTTAATGTGTAAATGTCACTATTTTTTACTTTTTGTGCAAGGCTTTTGTTTTTACAGTTACAACTGATGATACAAAACAATTATGCTTTCTCAAAATCACCTAAAAATTCTGGTCAAATTCAAACTGTCAGATATGAGTCAAAGGAAATCTTGTCTTATTATTACTCATCTTCTCTTAATACATCTCTCCTTAAGCCAGATATATGTTTTTAATAGTTTATAAACAGTATTAAAAATTAGTTTAAGGAAAACACAAAAATACTTCACTGAAGACATTTTCTCTACGGTGATGTATTCTGCCCAACACTGAACATGGAAAACCTGGATTCTGGCCAGACTTAAGTGCTGATTTTGAATTGGGGAGAAGTGAAGAAAAAAACACAGTGTCTCAACTTACTCATGTATAACACAAAATTAATGCCTACTCTGCCTCCAAACAAAGTTTTTCAAAGAAACACAAATATCTAAGGCATGTTGAAACATCTTAGAGAAGTGGAAGAGTAAATGTAAACAGGAATGTATCATAAACACATTAGATGAAATTCCTATTCTAATTCCAAGGAAATGATATAGCTGGTAATGATCAGAGTAACTTCAAATTCTTCTGTTTTAAAATCATAATCTAATTATATGATTCTGCTGAAGTAGATCAAAGTATAACAGGTATAGTAAAATGATAGTATTAATATTCTAAATATACACCAATCTGAGTTGATTGCCTTTTTTCACCATTAATTTTAAACACACACACAGGCGTAGGACATTACAGATAGTCTTACACACTATGCCAATTCCTATGACCCTGTCATAATACTTCCTTGTTGTCCCAGGGACATCCTCTTTCTTCTCTTGCTCTCATGTGACCTCTACACTAAGACTGAACCTCACCTTTTCCATAAAGATGACTCTAATTATTCTTAACTCAAATTGATCTCTTACAGTTTTGTTTTTTTCCCCTCAGTAATGACCCAGGAGTTTATCATCAAATTGTTGTTTGATTATTTCAGGGATGTTATGTTCATCTAGTTTCTGAATTCCCTGGGTACCATAATTATATTTTATTTCTTTTAAACATGTCAGTGGTTCATGTATATATTAGCCATAACTGCTGCTGCTGCTGCTAAGTCGCTTCAGTCTTGTCCGAC
This sequence comes from Giraffa tippelskirchi, assembly GCF_054371585.1. Taxonomy (NCBI): domain Eukaryota; kingdom Metazoa; phylum Chordata; class Mammalia; order Artiodactyla; family Giraffidae; genus Giraffa; species Giraffa tippelskirchi. The sequence continues at coordinate 127,416,822 of NC_137277.1, read as the reverse complement.
TCTGTGCGACCCCATAGACGGCAACCCACGAGGCTCCCCCATCCCTGGGATTCTCCAGGCAAGAATACTGGAGTGGGTTGCCATTTCCTTCTCCAGTGCATGAAAGGGAAAAGTGAAAGTGAAGTCGCTCAGTCGTCTCCAACTCCTAGCGACCCCATGGACTGCAGCCTACCAGGCTCCTCCATCCATGGGATTTTCCAGGCAAGAGTACTGGAGTGGGGTGCCATTGCCTTCTCCTTAGCCATAACTACTATCACATATAAGAGGAAACTGTATCAAGTAAAGGAAGGGCAAAGAGAATAAAAGAGTTCAAAAACCAAAATGTGCTACAGTGTGTCCTGCATCCTATTAGGGACAGAAGTGTGGAAAATGGATATATGGTCTGGATTCTGGGGAAAAGAATGTTAACCAAACCTCATCATAGTCTAAACTGAATATTTCTGGCAACTCTCCAATTATCTCTACTTTCTACTCCAATCACAGCTTACTGATTACTAATTTTACTTCTTCACATTCTATATATCAGAAAAGATACTGTAAACAATGGGGAAAGCATAATTTCTCTGAGCAAAAGAACTGTGTTTATTCATTTTTACATCCTGTATCTAGAAGAATTTTTGTCTATTCTCAGTAAATACATCTTGAATGAATAAAAGGATAGATGGATAAATTGATGGAAAATAGATGTCGATGTCAAAGTGTCTATTAATCTACATTTGTGTTGACAAACCCCGTTCCTGGGCCAAAAAGCCAAGACCAACCATGATTATGTGGAATGCACTATAAGTACACAATCTGTTTTATTGCAAACCTTCTAAATGTCAACAGGTTTCACCTGCAATATACAGAACTGTGCAGGGCATGTAGTTTTGGAATTCAATAATGCTTGACGAACATAAGCATAACTGTTTCTTACCACTCACACAGACTTTTTTGTTCGCTTTTAAAAAATCAAAATATACTTTTCTACTATATAGATTGTAATATGAAAGTTTAGTTTTCAAAATCTAAAGTTCAGTTTATATCTTCAACTCCCTTTAAATACTCTTAAGTAATCCATGTGTTATAAAAACATAGAAATAAATTTTATTTTCCTAATATTTTCTCCCTGAAATGTTAACACTGGATTTTATGGGTAAATTGTTTAGTATAAATAGTATCACTTTAACATAAGCTGGAATCTTTAAAATATTTTCTTAAAAAACTAGATTTTAATTTCAAACAAAAGTATGAATACTTGCAACTAGTATGTAAAATTACCACAGTTTGATTTTTATAGTAAATATTCTAATTTTATTTTTTATTTCTAATGTTTTTAATATAGATTAATTTAAATGTTCATAAAAGCATATGGAGGATACAAATCCTATAGTAATAAAGAGAACATTTTTGGTAATCTGCATAAAAGTAAATATGCTTTAATGATACACTATCATGAGCACTTTAATTTTGGCAGGAAGTGATCTACTCTTGATAGCAAGATATTTTGACATCCTTACTTTAAAAAATACCAGGCATGATAAACTAATTAAACTATGTCTCAATAAAAATATAAATTACCCTCAAAAACTCAAGAAATCACAGTCACAAATTCAACTCTACCTCTTAAAAATATCAGCTTTGCTGATGGTTATAAAAAAAAAACAGAGAAAAATTAAAAATAAGTTGAAAGAGTTAAAATTTTGACTCAGGGCTGGGAGTCATAATGCTGTCAGAAGTGTAACTAGCTCTGTGCATACAAATAAATCCAACATTTTCTGCAATACAACCAAATTGAACTGAGGGACAAAAATTCTTGCATGCTAAAACAGTGCTAAACAAACAAAGAAACAAATATGATTATTTTGTCTGATTTCCCTAATTATGAGTTCCCTTATTACTGTAAATATTATTGGTACTATTTCAGCAATTTGTTTTATTTTTCATGAACATTACAACAATGGCTTTTTACTTTATATTAAAAATCTTGAATATGATTCATCAGCATAAGTCTGCTGGAGGTATTTTAAAGAATTATCAGTTACCCAGAGCATCTCTAAAAGCTGTCGTCAGGATCTCTACCATTCAAAGATTTATTAGGTTCCAGATTTTGCTTTTCATATGTGTGTTCTTATTTTTTGCATTTACCTTTTATCTTTGTGTTTTATAAACTGTAGCTTGTTTTCATTGTGCTCTTACCTATAGGAACTATTATCTCAAACACAGATGAAGAAACCAAGCTTTGGAAGGCTTTTAAAAATAGCTGAATTTTTTTTTTTTTCATCTTCTTTTATCTGGTTAATCTCCTTTTAAGGACTTTTTATTATTTTCAATATGTCATACTTTGACACATCATTTTGAAGATAATAGGTTTGAGTATCATGTGGTAGATAAGTACAGCTGGCTCCAACATTTAGTCCAATAAAATCACAATTATAGCCAGAGCCTCACACATGATCACTCATCCCAGCTAGCCATTAAAAAAAAAAAAAACTGCAAAATCTCATATATGGGATGGACACTGGCAAAGAAAACTTTGTATAGATTAAAAGAAAAAAAATCTATGCACACCATAAGAAAGAGAACCTAAAAGAAACTTATACTGATCGTGGATCAAATGGGCCCACCTTCATATATCAGGAAATGTATCTCACTGTGCTAACTGAACTATTTTGCATCCTAGTTGGATCCCAGCAATGTGCTAATTGCTGGGTTGACTTTTACATCAACGTGACACAAGTCCTGTTTCTCAGGGTTTATTGTTTCTTAGAATTGGGCTGCTCTTAGAGTGACATTGCTAGACTGCACCCAGCTGGGATTTGTTGACCACTGGTCCACAATGGGGTAAGTTTAACTGAGGATAAGCATTTAGATGCTTTGGTAGCAATTTGACAGTGCTACAGATCCAAATGCATGATAAATTGACTAATTTATTAATACCTGAGCAGAAGCTTGGCTTTCTCCCATGAAAAAGTTTCATGGGTCTCCTGACCTCCAGCATGTGTTATGACTTAACCATAGTCTTTTCACTATACCTCAGATGTACTTAAAATCCAAAATCTGTTTTTGATGGATAAATGATTTATAACCTACAGAATAAATTTTGAAATTAGCTAGTGGTAAAGAGTTGAAGATAGAGTTTAAAACTACAGTATCACTTGATTCATTTTGTATAAAACTTTAAAGTGAATATACCAAAATTGCTAAAATTGCTATAAGATCTCTCCTTCCATTGCCACCATCCTTATTTTAGAGACTAATTTCTTCTCACCAATAATGTTATTAAAAAAAAAATAGAGATAGACTAGATATATATCATCCCCTGAGATTAGTGTTGTCAATCTAACCTAGGTTAGTTAACAAGAAGGAATCTAGTTCATTTTCTACAGTAAAGCCTCTGAATATTGTTGACACACTGCTGCTGCTGCTGCTGCTGCTAAGTCGCTTCAGTCGTGTCCGACTCTGTGCGACCCCATAGACGGCAGCCCACCAGGCTCCGCCGTCCCTGGGATTCTCCAGGCAAGAATACTGGAGTGGGTTGCCATTTCCTTCTCCAGTGTATGAAAGGAAAAAGTGAAAGTGAAGTCGCTCAGTCGTGTCCGACTCTCAGCGACCCCATGGACTGTAGCCTACCAGGCTCCTCCATCCATGGGATTTTCCAGACAAGAGTACTGGAGTGGGGTGCCATTGCCTTCTCCGGTTGACACACTAGCTCCTGTTTAAAATCTGAGAATTGGCATGTAAAGTGAATAATCACTATTTCTCTCACTATTTGTTTAATTCTGATTTAGGAATTACCAAAATTACTAATAACAATCCCTTCTATGAGTTGTCTGTAGATCCTCTCTCAAACAAAGCAAGATGTGAAATTTCTTTTTTTGGAGCCCATTATTATTGTGGTACTTATTATATTTTTGCAATGTAATTTTTGAATGGTTGATTATAAGAAGATAAATTTGGAGACTGTATATGAAATGCATATTTATCACTTTATTTTCTAGTAATTCACTTTTTATTGTATTTTTCAAAAATATAGATTCATGCCAAATAAGAAATAAAAACAAATTATTAAATTTTAAGATAGTGGTCTTTCACAATAGTTTTAGAAGCACTGCCTTAGAGTAGTTAAATATGTTATAATCAAGGAAAAAATTTCTATATGAGAGATCAGCCTCTGAGGTTTACAGGAAGATGATGTTCCTTACTGCTGGCAGGAAAAGGAACAGTCACTGTCTTTGCACCTGGGAATCAGGTTTCAAGTGGGATAAAAATGCAGGCTCTCTGATTGGGGAAGGGATTCCAGGTAGAGAAAACCGTGTGGACAAAAGTACCAAGTCAAAAGAGCTTTTGAGACATATGAAAAATATCAAGTAATTCAATATCTCTGAAACATAATGTACAGTAGAGGAGTACGAAAGAGGCCAAGCTTGATTCTGAGAGGCCTGGAATACACCAGGAAGACTTTGAAATTTATTCAACTGGCAGAGGGGTCCCTCTGATTTTTTTGAGAAGTGAGCTTACAATTTTTAGTGGAGCCTTACAAAGTTGTATTTGCCAGGAGACTGCTGGAGGCCTAGAGACCCATGAAACTTCTTATTTATGAAGGAGTCTGTGATTAACATATATATGCTTCTATATATAAAACAGGTAATCAACAATGACCTACTGTACAGCACAGGGAACTCTAGTCAATATTCTATAATAACCTATATAGGAAAAGAATCTGAAAAAGAATGGATATATGTATATGCATAACTAAATCTCTTTGCTGTACACTTAAGACAAACACAACTTTACTTGCAAATCCACTTGTAAATAAAAATTCACTTATAAAATAAAAATAGAATTAAAAATTTAAAAAAGAAAAAATAGTTATAAAATCACAAATGTATACATTTATCAAATAAAATTTAGAGAAAATGAGTAAGCCAAAAAGAAAAAAATTCGGGTCAAAATTCAGCCGTTTGTAAACACGCACTGGTATACAGGAGAGACAGTGTAAACCATATAACATCCACTCTGTTTTAAAGACATCTTTGTTCACTTTTTATACCACATTGTTTTTAGTCACCAAGTCATATCTGATTCTTTGTGACCCCATGGTCTGTAGCATGCCAAGATTCCCTGTCCCTCACCATCTCATGGAGTTTGCCCAAGTTCATGTCCATTGCATTGGTGATGCCATCCAACCATCTCATCCTCTGTTGCCCTCTTCTCCTTCTACCATACACATCAATAAATATGCTTATACATTTTTCTTTCAGTGACCACATAAGTTACCATTATATGGATACACCTGGGAAATGACATGATTGCAATATTCAACATGAAAGGATTAGTCACACTGAGATCTGTAACCATGAGGCTGTCAAGGAGGTAATAACTGTATGTGTTAAAAATTGGGAATGGCACCTCAGTGAAACAGTGAGAGAAGATAGGTTTTATACTTTGAACCTATTGATTAAAGCATGCTCCAACTCTGATCAGCTGTGTTTTGGATAAATTTTTTGCTTTAGCCTCATTTTTCTGGAGTTCACCATTATAACTTACACGCTATCTATGAAATACATCTATAAAGATCCAGCACAAAGCTTAGCACAGAAGCCCCTCAATATGAGATTTTTTTTTGATGATGGATTGATCCTCAAATGGATGTGGGAGATGAATAACATTAAAGAAGATAGATTTCCAGGACTCAAGGTGACATAACTAGGAAGAAGACACTATAAAAATGGAGATTTCAGATATCTGAGTAGGTGTAGGGGAAGGCAGATGTTCTACTAACCAGGAACATGAGCACCCATCCAAGGCTGCACTGACATTCACATATCTATTAATGGTGAAGGAGCATAATGAATGGACATTACTGCACTTCTGCCTACACATGTCAGGATCATCTATAAGCCTTCAGTCTTCTTCACTAGCAATGTATTAAACACTCATATAGTGACCCCTAACAATTAACTGAACTTTCCAAATGAGTATAGGTTAGACTCCTTCAATCCACTTATATACTTTGGAATCCTGGTGAAACATTATTAGCAAAAAGAAGCTCACATTTTACATCTAGACATAATCTGTGACAATGAAGCCAGGGTTACACATTGTACTCACAGTTCCCATTGTATTTTCTGGCTTTGTGAGGAATACATGAATAGGCAAAGTATCTAGTGATTGCCAGAAAAGTGATCTGGATTGCATAAGAGGAATAAATGAAGACAAATCTATCCCCTTGATTGAAAAGCAACCCAGTGCACACAATCTACTGACAGTGAATCAATTCCTTCAGTGGGATTTATGAAGACGGCATGCCTCTAAGAGCTTAGATTTTGTTTAATCCTGGTTAAAGGGTTGTTTTATGTCAAATTCTTTTATAAGTATTATTGATTTTAGGTTTTACTTAGAATACAATAATAACATTGTAGCTTTATCCCAGGATATCGTCTCAAAATCAGGTTTACCAATGATTGGTAAAGAAATTATGAAAAAATGATTAAAATGACTTACTCCAAATAATATTATTTTGATATCTTGAGAAGCATTAGGGTAGAATGTGTGCCCTAGATATTGAAATATGCCCTAATTTAGCACGCAGTTCACTGCTTAAACATCCCTCCAGTCCTTTGGTACTTCGATACTGAAGTGCAGTTACACACAGGAGTAAATGACTTTTTAAATAGTCCAATCTAAACTGAGAAGGGAGATGAGACCCATGATTTTTCTTGCTTTCCAAGGTAAAAGACTACACATATTTCTAACAGTTTGATCAAACTCATGGTGAAGAAAACAGAATATTATTCAGCATTTCAAATCTAATGACTCATATTTTTTTTTTTGGTCATCTCCTTTGATAAAAAGAAAATACTGGCTAGCAGGTGAAAAGATGACTTGCAAAATTACATTAGCACATCAGGAGAATGGTTTGTGAGAGATCCACTTATTAGAACAATACTAGAAAATTATATCCCTTCTTAAAATTTAGTAATAGTACTCATCTGAAATAAATCATAGAGTTTTGTACATCTGAAATAATCATAATGCAAAGGCAACAATATGGCAAGACTGAAGTTTATGAAGAATTCAGAATCAAAATATACAAAAATAGATTAATAAAATTACTATCATGTTTTCTCTATTTGTAATATCATCAGCATGATAATATTTATCTTGCAACTAATTTCAACTGAAACTTGAGTTTATAGAAAAATAAAACTGAAATTCAATTAAACGCTTTCATTTATTTATTCAAATAAAAAAAAATCATCTTAAGTGCTTGCTGATCTCCAAAAACTGTATCAGTGATAGGTAAACAAGTATGATTTGGCCCCTGCCCTAGTGAAATAAATTATATTATTTTTATAGCTTCCATAAATTGACACTTAATTTGCAGACATAAATGTACTTAATTAGGATATTAGAGAAGAAAGGATGGACTGTGAGACAGTATTTATTAGATAAAAAGGCAAAGTTCTATGCTTTGAAATAATCTACTCTATGCCTTGAAAACAAAGCAAAAATATATATATATATATTATTGTCAGTAATGCTTAATGAAGTTCCCGACAGCCACGTTAGGCATTACTGACATATTATGTCTAAATAAAGTGAAGGACAAAGATTAACAGCTATCAAGCCACAGTGACTGGGGCTTCCCAGGTGTCCTAGTGGTAAAGAATCCACCTTCCAATGCAGGAGACACAGGACATGGGTTTAATCCCTGGGTCATGAAGGTCCCCCAAAGGAAGAAACGACAACCCACTCCAGGATTCTTGTCTGGGAAATCCCATGGACAGAGGAGCCTGGAAGGGCTACCACCCATGGAGTCACAAAAGAGTCAGCCTTAACTTAGAAACTAAACAACAAAAACAACAACCACAGTGATTACTATGGTTAGGCAAATTGTAAAACTCAAGGAATGGAAATTTGACTTCCTCCTTTCTTTTCTAAAAGACAATTTTTAGTTCTTTATTTATTTTTGGCTGCATCATGTTGCATGTGAGATCTTAGTTCCCCAACGAGGGATAGAGCCTCTGCAAACTTCAGTGGAAGCATGGAGTCTTTACCACTGGACCACCAGGGAATCCTCTGACTTGCTTTTCACCAACACATTTCTTATGACTGGATTACACAGTAATTCCCCCTACAAACTCCCATAAAGACAAACCAAAGACCCTGGAGCCACTAAGTGCTGTGAGTTAATTAATTAATTTAAAATCTAATGTTTTTTAAAACTTTTTGAAAATAGCAAAATAAGGAATAACCTAAGGAAAGCTGAGGTGGTTTCTTGGCCAAGCCAGAAAAAAGCAAAATGCAATAGGTTCCCATGCTCTTTCTGTCATTTCAGCTTTGTTAGAGTCTCCTTAGTTTATAGCATTTAAACTTAAAAAAAAAAAAGCTACACAGAAAAGAAAATTAACTTGATTGTCAACTTTGAAGCACTTACATATAGGCTCCCCATATCTATACTTCTACACCAATGAGAATTACTTAGACAAATGCTAGAGATATAATATGTGTTTAAAGTCACATAATTAATGATTATGAGGGAAGAGCAGATACAGAGCAGTCAATCTAATGTTTGGGGAGTGATTTTACTGAAGACTTATCTTAAGAAAAGGTTTTCATTCATAAGAGCCAAGGTATACATTTCTGATTAAATGGTATATAAAATCATTGAAGAATAATGTCAATTAAAGTATTAATACAAATCTCATTATTTAATTTTTACCACACAGAACATGAAATAAACATAGCATATAAGAACATACATACATACCATTGACCCACCGAGCTTCTGGATCATGAAGCACAAAGTCTTTCCTGAAGAGGTCTTCTAAAGACAATCTGGTTTCTGAGGAATTTGTGAGTTCATCTAAAATAAAGTAAATTTTAGGTTAGACACTTTTCTCATGTTACTTTTAAAAACTATGAGTTGTAATATTTGTACTATTTTGCTTCAAAAACATGTTAATAAGATAACAATATAAAATGGCAATGTTAATGTTTTTTGGCTTTAGAAGTTTGTTCCATGACTTTATGTTGTGATATATAATATGAAAACAGTTAATAATTCCTATTGTGAATTGTGCCTCAAAGGATACATTTTTCACTGTTTAACCATAATCCAGCCCACTATTTTCCAAAATCACTTCAATATATTCTCTCTAATGATAAATTTACAGTTTTGTTGTAAATATCAAAGATGAAGAGGTAAATGTTATAAACAAATATGATAAATAAAACTTCCCAAATTGAAAGGAAGTTCACCAAGTAAACAGAATTAATACCAAATTTCACCAAATAATTACCATCCAACAAATACTGAGTCTAGGATTCAAATGCAAAAATTGCAAAACTAATACAATGTCAGAATATGAATGAAAAGTATACATTCATATTACTCCCTGACACATAAACTAAGTGTACTTCCCTTTTCAATTCCAAAATCTAAGAAACAGAAGAACATGATTTAAGCACCAAAATTAAACACAGCAAGCAAGTTTTTAGATGAAAAAGCTTATAAACAAGTTAGGGATATTTTATCTTCTTTGTAAAACAATGCCATTTTTTATTTGCTGTATAAAATCATCTTTGTGACCTTTCAGCTGTGACCTTAAGCCTTCTCAAAAATAAAGTGTCAACAATATATGCTAACATCATTAGATATTGTTTTTTAAAGGCTCAGTACTTACTGCAGCAAGGTCTTGTTTCTTCCAGTAGAGAAGTTGAGGCAAAGAATCAATAACTTCAAATGCAATTGAATATGAGTCCAGCATGTATTTAACCCACAAAATAATTGCTAAGAAACAACTCAAAAATAGAAAACAAGTGGAACTAGTGAGAATCATGTGATCCAAGCCTAGCATAAAATTATTTGCAAAACAAAATGCTCCATTTGACAGTCTCATGTGACAAAATTTAAAATTACTTTATTCATTCAACAAATAATAGGGCTCTTAATTTTCAAGATGTTAAGTGAAGTACTGTAAGGTGCAGGAGACATATCTATTCCATGACCCAAGGGTTTCACAGAAAGCAGGAAAGAAAATGATAGATGTCAGAATGAGGATATCAAGTACTGTAAAAACAGAAAGAAAGGAAGGAAAATACCTTGCAAAAACAATCAGAAAAGACTTCAGTGGAAAACTAAATGAGCAACTATCAACTATTGCTGGTGGGAATGAAAAATGGCACAGATAGCTTGGAAGACAGTATGGTGGTTTCTTATACAATTAACATATAATCTAACAATTGTGTTTTATGGTATTTACCCAAATGAGTTGAAAACTTTCAGCCACACAAAAATCTGCACATGGAGGTTTCAGTTCAGTTCAGTTCAGTGGCTCAGTCATATCCGACTCTTTGCGACCCCATGAAGCACAGTATGCCAGGGCTCGCTGTCCATCACTCAAATCCTGGAGTCCATCTAGTCGGTGATGCCATCCAGCCATCTCATCCTCTGTCATACCCTTCTCCTCCTACCCTCAATCTTTCCCAGCATCAGGGTCTTTTCCAATGAGTCACCTCTTTGCATGAGGTGGCCAAAGTACTGGAGTTTCAGCTTCAACATCAGTCCTTCCAATGAACACCCAGGACTGATCTCCTTTAGGATGGACTGGTTGGATCTCCTTGCAGTCCAGGGGACTCTCAAGAGTCTTCTCCAACACCACAGTCAAAAGCATCAATTCTTTGGTGCTCAGCTTTCTGTATAGTCCAACTCTCACATCCATACACGACTACTGGAAAAACCATAGCCTTGACTAGACAGACTTTGTTGGCAAAGTAATGTCTCTGCTTTTAAATATGCTATCTAGGTTGGTCATAACCTTCCTTCCAAGGAGTAAGCGTCTTTTAATTTCATGGCTGCAATCACCATCAGAAGTGATTTTGGAGCCCCCCAAAATAAAATCTGACACTGTTTCCCCATCTATTTGCCATGAAGTGATGGGACCAGATGCCATGATCTTAGTTTTCTGAATGTTGAGCTTTAGCCAACTTTTTCACTCTGCTCTTTCACTTTCATCAAGAGGCTCTTTAGTTCTTCTTCACTTTCTGACATAAGGGTAGTGACATCTTCATATCTGAGGTTATTGATATTCCTCCCGGCAATCTTGATTACAGCTCGTGCTTCCTCCAGCCCAGCGTTTCTCATGAGGTACTCTGCATATAAGTTGAATACGCAGAGTGACAATATACAGCCTTGACGTACTCCTTTTCCTGTTTGGAATCAGTCTGTTTTTCTATGTCCAGTTCTAACTATTGCTTCCTGACTTACATACATGTTTCTCAAGAGGCAGGTCAGGTGGTCTGTTATGCCCATCTCTTTCAGAATTTTCCACAGTTTATTGTGATCCACACAGAAAAGGCTTTGGCATAGGCAATAAAGCAGAAATAGATGTTTATCTAGAACTCTTTTGCTTTTTCGATGATCTAGAAGATGTTGGCAATTTTATCTCTGATTCCTCTGCCTTTTCACGGTTCACGTATTGCTGAAGCCTGGCTTGGAGAATTTTGAGCATTACTTTACTAACGTGTGAGATGAGTGCAATTGTGGGGTAGTTTAAGCATTCTTTGGCATTGCCTTTCTTTGGGATTGGAATGAAAACTGACCTTTTCCAGTCCTGTGGCCACTGCTGAGTTTTCCATATTGCTGGCATATTGAGGGCAGCACTTTCACAGCATCATCTTTCAGGATTTGAAATAGCTCAGCTGGAATTCCATCACCTCCACTAGCTTTGTTCGTAGTGATGCTTCCTAAAGTCCACTTGACTTCACATTCCAGGATGTCTGGCTCTAGGTGAGTGATCACACCATCGTGATTATCTGGGTCGTGAAGATCTTTTTTGTATAGTTCTTCTGTGTATTCTTGCCACCTCTTCTTAATATCTTCTACTTCTGTTAGGTCCCTACCATTTCTGTCCTTTATTGAGCCCATCTTTGCATGAAATGTTCCCTTGGTATCTCTAATTTTCTTGAAGAGATCTCTAGTCTTTCCCATTCTATTGCTTTCCTCTATCTCTTTGCATTGATCACTGAGGAAGGCTTTCTTATCTCTCCTTGCTATTCTTTGGAACTCTGCATTCAAATGGGCATATCTTTCCTTTTCTCCTTTGCTTTTTGCTTCCTGTCCTGACAGACTGTGGTCCGCTGAAGAAGGGAATGGCAAGCCATTTCAGTATTCTTGCCTTGAGAACCCCATGAACAGTATGAAAAGGCAAAAAGATAGGACACTGAATGATGAGCTTCCCAGGTCAGTAGGTACCCGATATGCTACTGGAAGTCAGTAGAGGAATAATTCCAGAAAGAATGAAGGGATGGAGCCAAAGCAAAAACAACACCCAGTTGTGAATGGGACAGGGATAGAAGCAAGATTTGATGGTGTAAAGAGCAATATTGCATGGGAACCTGGAATGTTAGGTCCATGAATCAAGGCAAATTGGAAGTGGTCAAACAGGAGATGACAAGAGTGAACAACAACATTCTAGGAATCAGTGAACTAAGATGGACTGGAATGGGTGAATTTAACTCAGATGACCATTGTATCTACTACTGTGGGCAGGAATCCCTCAGAAGAAATGGAGTAGCCATCATAGTCAACAAAAGAGTCCGAACTGCAGTGTTTGGATGCAATCGCAAAAATGACAGAGACATCTCTGTTTGTTTCAAAGGCAAACCATTCATTATCATGGTAATTCAAGTCTATGCCCCGACCAGTAACACCAAAGAAGCTGAAGTTGAACAGTTCTATGAAGACCTAAAAGACCTTCTAGAACTAACACCCAAAAAAGATGTTCTTTTCATTAAATTGGACTGGAATGCAAAAGTAGGAAGTCAGGAAACACCTGGAGTAACAGGCAAATTTGGCCTTGGAGTACAAAATGAAGCAGGGCAAAGGCTAATAGAGTTTGTCCAAAAGAACGCACTGGTCATAGCAAACACCCTCTTCCAACAACGCAAGAGAAGACTCTATACATGGACATCACCAGATGGTCGACACCGAAATCAGATTCATTATATTCTTTGCAGCCAAAGATAGTGAAGCTCTATACAGTCAGCAAAAACAAGACTGGGAGCTGACTGTGGCTCAGATCATGAACTCCTTATTATAAAATTCAGACTGAAATTGAAGAAAGTGGAGAAAATCACTAGACCATTCAGGTATGACCTAAATCAAATCCCTTATGACTACACATGGAGGTTTATAGTAGTTTTATCCATAATTGTTAGAACTTGGAAGCAACCAAGATGTTCTTCAGTAGGTGAACAGATAAACTGTGGTCCAGATGTTGTGATATTATGTAGTGATAAAAAGAAATGAGCTATCAACCATGAAAATCATGGAAGAATCTTAAATTATATACTGTATGATTCCAACTACTTAACATACTGAAAAATGTAAACATTGAAGACTCTAAAAATATCACAGAAAACTAACCAAACTGATTACATGGATCACAGCCTTGCCTAACTCAGTGAAACTATGAGCCATGACATGTAGGGCCACCCAAGACAGACAGGTCGTGGTGGAGAGTTCTGACAAAACATGGTCCACTAGAGAATGGAATGGCAAACCACTTCAGCATTCTTGCCTTGAGAATACCACAAACAGTATGAAAAGTTATAATGCCAGATACATGTAATTATACATTTGTCCAAATTCATAGAACGTACAAAAGCACGAGTGAACCCTAAAGTAAAATATGGACTTTGGCTGATAATGATATGTCCATATAAGTTCATCAATTGTAGCAAACATATCTTGGGTGGGATAATGATAGTGGAGAAGGTTTTACCCAGGTGAATGTAAAAGGAAAATTTCTATACCTTCTGTTCAATTTTTCTGTGAACATAAAATTTCTCTTGAAAATATAATCTATTCCTTTTTATTTTAAAGTTAAATGGTCTGGGCCTTTCAGGTTTCATTTCTGGATCTTTCCTTTGTGGATCTTCCCTGGTGGCTCAGATGGTAAAGAATCTGCCTGCAAGGCAGGAGACCTGGGTTTGATCCTGGGTCGGGAAGATCTTCTGGAGAAGGGAATGACAATCCACTCCAGTATTCTTGCCTGGAGGATCCCATGGACAAAGGATCCTGGCAGGGTACAGTTCGTGGGGTCGCAAAGAGTCAGACATGACTAAGCGACTAACACTACTTTCAGGTTTCAAAATACAGAGAAAGGGAATGGGATAGACAAATGAAGGAATGAGAACATTTTAGTGAAAAGGATGAGTGCTTTTTGTTTGACAAAGAAAAAGACCCATGATTCTATAATTAAGTTTCTGCCACAGGAGTTTGGGATTTTAATAAAATGAGCTAATTTTATTAGGATTTCAGAAAATATATTTATTCAACGAGATATCTCAATAAGACCGGATTTTGTTATAGATAAGTTTCACAATGTAATGTTTCCTGAGATTATATAAAAGCACCATAATTTGTCCAATCCAATTCTTTCAATTTTTACATGATTATATTTCATCATCTCTATTTGATAGGCATTTATTTAGCTGATCTAAGGAAATTTATACAGCTAAGAGTGGGAGGTAGGATCTAACTTTCAATGGGAGGGTAGATTATTCTAACACAATATATTAAAAATGATCCTTATCAACTGAATTGAAAAATTAACTATAATTTTGCTCCTAGGTAAATTCCACATATCTTATTTACTGCATCTTTTAGGCAGATATAAAACAAACAAAAAACACCTTTAAAGCAAGTACACCACACCATATAATTCTTATTTTCATATTAATAGTTTTTCAATGCTATTTCTCAAACATGCATCCTTTCATATGAGCTTGAAAATCATAACAAAACCCACCAAAATAGAAATCTTACTAAAAGAGCAAAACATATACACAGTGAATTGAAAAACTCTAAACACTTTATAATATAAAGGTTCTTCTTTCAGAACTACTTAGTTCACTCATATTTTATGTACACTAATTGTTTCATCTTCTACTTTTGATATAGATCCTTTACATTTCCTATTGTATTTACTAGTAAGTATATATGTTTTGTTTTGGGTTTCCCTGATAGCTCAGTTGGTAAAGAATCTTCCTGCAATGCAGGAGACCCTGGTTTGATTCCTGGGTCAGGAATATCTGCTGGAGAAGGGATAGGCTACCCATTCCAGTATTCTTGGGCTTCCCTTGTGGCTCAGCTGGTAAAGAATCCACCTGAAATGCAGGAGACCTGGGTTCGATTCCTGGGTTGGGAAGATCTCCTGGAGAAGGGAAAGGCTACCCACTTCAGTATTCTGGAATGGAGAATTCCATGGACTGTATAGTCTACGGGGTCGCAATGAGTCGGACATGACTGAGCAACTTTTTCTCACATATATATTTTGTTACTGTGAACAGAGTATTTCCCATTCTTAATCTAAATAACTTTATATACACACAGAGTTAATCATTACATTATTTACCATATCACATTTGCTTTAAAATGCCAATGGAAATGAAATCTTTTTCTTTCCTACTTATTTAATTATATCATCTGAAAATAATTTTTCCTTTTCATCAAGTTTAAATTTATACATATATGTATGTATATTTGCATAACATGGGCTTCCCTGGTGGCTCAGATGATAAAAGAATCTGCCTGAAATGCCAGAGACCTGGGTTCAATCCCTGGGTCAGAAAGATTCCCTTGAGGAGGGCATGGCAACCCATTCCAGTAGTACTACCTGGAGAATCCCCATGGACAGAGGAGCCTGGTGGGCTATAGTCCATGGGGTTGCCGAGTCAGACATGACTGAGTGACTAAGCACAGCACATACATACATACAGCACATACATATATATGGGCTTCCCTGGTTGGCTCATATGGTAAAGAATCTGTAATGCAGGAGACCTTGGTTCAATTCTTGGTTTGGGAAGAGCCTGTGGAGAGGAGAATGGCTACCCAGTCCCATATTCCTACCTGGAGAATCCCATGGACAGAGGATCCTGGCAAGCTACAGTCCATGGGGTCTCAAAGAGCTGGACAGAGTGACTAACACTTTCTACTTTCACCTACATGTACATATGTTTATATATTTTACATACACTTATATGTAAAATATATACACATATACACACAAGCATATACAAAAGATATATAAAATTTTCAGATATTACAGATCACGTGCAGTTGTAAGAAATAATACAGAAAGACAGATCCTTTATACCCTTCATCCAGTTTCCATCAATCACATATATCTGCAAAATCAATAGCACAAAAAGAAAATTGATACCTTCCATCAACTTTATTCAGATTTCACCAGCTTTGCATGTATTCATTTGTGTACATGTGTGTATATGTGGCCGTATTTATTTCTGTGTAGTTGTATCAAATATATGAGTACCAGTAAAGACAAAGAACAGTTCTGTCACCAGGATCTCCTGTGTTGTCCTTTTGTCATGTAGCCTCTCTCTGCAGCCTTTGGCAACCACTAATCTATTTTTCCATCTCTATAATTTTGCAATTTCAAGAATGTTATGGAAACATGCATTATGTAATATTTTGAGATTGACATTTTTCACTCAGCATAATTGTTTTGAAATCCACTTTAGTCGTTGAGCGTATCAGTACTCTGTTTCTTTTTGCTGTTTGCTGACATTCCAAGGCATGAACGTACCAGTTTGTTGAAATGTTCATCTGTTGAAGGAAATCTGGGTTATCATTTGTAGTCTGGGGCTATCATCAATAAAGTTGCTATGAACACTATTTATAGTTTTTTAAGTGAACATAAATGTTCCTTTCTTTGGGATAAATGCCAAAATATGCAATTGTTGGGTCATATGGTACATATTTATTTTGTAAGAAAAAAAGTCTAGTTTTTCTGCATTTCTGCAAGAAATTTTTTTTAATAAGATATTCTGACATACATATAATGAATGCCATTGTTGTTTTAACTTGCATTACCCTGAGAGCTGATGAACATTGTTTAATATGTTTATTTGTGATATTTATATCTTCTTCAGTGAAATGTCTGGTAATGTCATTTGCCCATTTTCTAATTAGATTGTTTTGTTTGTGTGATTGGTTAAGTTCTGAGTTTAGAGAGTATTTATATTCTGATATAACTCATTTGTTGATATGTCAACTCAATTTTCCTCCAATTCTCTCACTTCTTTTCATCCTCTTAAAAGGGACTTTTGCAGAGAAAAATATTTTTTGTTTTTTCAGTTTTGATGAAGTCCAGTATATCATTTTATAAATCACACTTTTGCTGTCAAGACTTAGAATATTTCAAATAACACTGAAGATTTTCTTTTATTCTGAAAGATTCATAGTTTTATATTCTACATATAACTCCCTGAATGATCTTGAGATACATTTTGTCTATCATATGAGGAATAATTAGAGGTTCATATTTTACTTTATTTTTTGGCATATTGCATGACAACTAACTGTTCCAGCACCATTGATTAAAAGGTGTTTATTTAATTTTAGTGAATCATTTCA
This sequence comes from Giraffa tippelskirchi, assembly GCF_054371585.1. NCBI lineage: Eukaryota > Metazoa > Chordata > Mammalia > Artiodactyla > Giraffidae > Giraffa > Giraffa tippelskirchi. The sequence goes on along the minus strand of NC_137277.1, from coordinate 127,399,391 downwards.
TTAGCTTGATTGTCAAAACAATGTTGAATAATAATGATAAAAATAACAATCCTGTTGTTTTCTTCTATTATGGCAGCATCTTTATTATTTCATTATTTAATATATTTTCTAGGTTATTGGAAAGGAATCTCTATCATTCTTAAGTAATTCATTTTTATTCCTAAGACATTTAGAATTTTTACTTGAAATTATGTTATGATACACTTACAGCCTTTTATGTAAAAATATTTTCCTTTAATATGTTGAGGTAAAAATTGTTTAAAGGAAATTTCCTTATTCCAACTACCATTATTTCTATAACAAAATCATGGAAAATTATTATTACTTCTATACTGCTAGATTAATATGTTAAATATTTATTTAAATGTTTATATTTTTAATGAATGAAATTAATGATATTTTTTTTTTCATTTTTCCTGTACTGATCATTTGACTCTTCAATATTTTATTAAGGATTTTGAACTTCATTTATTTTGGTAATCTGAAATAGTTTAATAATTTTAATAGAAAGGATTTTCTAACTCCAATTGCCTCTGGAAATTATTATAAAATCAATTCATCAAAGTAATTCAAATTATTGTGATTAAATCTAAATTTTAAACAATACTCAAATATAACCTAAGGATTAATTTATTTGTCTTCATCCGTTACTGACTGAGCTCTATACTTCATTTCTTTTCTGTTTTTCTATTCTTGGATCATTTCTTTAAGTTTTTCTTAAAGCTGTGAGGCACTATTGCTGAGGTCTCTTGAATTTTTCAGTCCTAGAATAGAGACTTCTTCCTTCAACACATAATGAATAATTAAGCTTCTGTTTTAATAACCTTCGAGCCTGACTTTTATCCCCTATCTCCTTTCATCTCCACATCTCATCATAGTCTTTTGGGGTCTTCATCCTTTGTAATCTACCATCACTCTTCCAGATGCTCCCTCAAGTCGTATTGGATATTAGTAACCTCACTTGAGAGGAAGCTTAAGCTTGCAAAGTTAAAGATTTTGACAAAGGTCACGTGGTTAGTAAGAGGCAGGACTGAAATGGGGGCCTACATCTCTTTGACTTACTAAGCTACAATGACTCACAAAATAAGTTTTATTTCCTCATTCTCTTTGCATGAATGCCTGCTAAGTTGCTTCAGTCTTGTCTGACTCTTTGCGACCCTACTGGACTGTAGCCTGCCAGGCTCCTCTGTCCATGGGATTCTCCAATCAAGAATACTGGAGTGGGTTACCATGCTCTCCTCCAGGGGATCTTCCCTACCCAGAGATCAAACAAGCATCTCTTATGCCTCTTGCATCGGCAGGCAGGTTCTTTACCACTAGCACCACCTGGGAGGCCCCTTATACTCTTTAATATTGTGTTAATTAAATATTTTTAAATATACAATTTTATAGAGATAACTTTGAGAATATTCTTACTTCTTTTTAGCTACAAGAACCTTTCTGCTAATTGCAATTCAACTGCTCTGTGTATCTCTCCAGATCTTATTAGCATCCTATTCTGTTCCAGTCTGCTCATGAAAGTGTCCGTCTATTTTCTCATGTAGAGCAGTGACAGAGCATTCACAAAAAAGTGGGGCTTTTGTTTGTTTTCTTCAGGAAATTGTCTGTAAAATATCAGCGTGAAACTCTACATTTACCCTCAGCTCACTGTTGCATGCTATTTAGTACTAATATTAGTAGCATCATCTATCACATATCATCAGCAAACATGTATAACTCAATTGCAACTTGATTTCTGAGATAATTTATGTTAGAATCAAATTGAGAAACCCCAGTATTTGATACATTTTAATAATGTTCTCCCTATTTTAACTCCACTGTTGCACTTAAACAAAGAAGCCTGACTTCCATTCATTCCACGGCTCTCATTCATTGCAATCACTCACATTAGACACTGAGAAGGTAGCTTAGGAGGAGATTGGTGTTAGATTGTAAATAATTTTAAGAGATGATCACTCACGCACAACTCCTTTCTTAGAAATCCTCACAGGAAGAAATTCTGATATCAGATTCTGTTTCCTAATATCAAAAAAATAGATATTACTTAAATTTAATATTCACTTCATAGACCTTGGGGCTTCCCTCATAGATCAGTTGGTAAAAGAATCAGCCTGCAATGCAGGAGACCCCGGTTCAATTCCTGGGTCAGGAAGATACCCTGGAGAAGGGATAGGCTACCCACTCCAGTATTCTTGGGCTTCCATTGTGGCTCAGCTGGTAAAGAATCTGCCTACAATGAGGGAAACCTGGGTTTGAACCCTGGGTTGGGAAGATCCCCTGGAGAAGGGAAAGGCTACCAACTCCAGTATTCTGCCCTGGAGAATTCCATGGACTAGTCCATAGGGTTGCAGAGTCAGACATGACTGAGCAACTTTCACTTCACTTCATAGACCTTATACTCCATTAGTAAGGTAGTGGGTAATATATCTTATCTCTAGTTATTTTGTAACTAAATACACTTCTGCAATATGTGTGTATATATATATATATATGAGTGTAGATACATGTGTGAAAGTCTTAAAATCTAATCTATGTTGATAGTTGCAATTAAAATGTTGATAGTTGCAAATTAATATTTGCTGACCAAATATTAAAAGAGTCCTATGATTATGAATAAAGGCAAATTGAAAGTGGTCAAACAGGAGATGGCAAGAGTGAATGTTGACATTCTTCTAGGAATCAGCGAACTAAGATGGACTGGAATGGGTGAATTTAACTCAAATGACCATTATATCTACTACTGTGGGCAGGAATCCCTTAGAAGAAATGGAGTAGCCATCATAGTCAACAAAAGAGTCCGAAATGCAGCACTTGGATGTGATCTCAAAAATGACAGAAAGATCTCTGTTCGTTTCCAAGGCAAACCATTCAATATCACGGTAATCCAAGTCTATGCCCCGACCAATAACGCTGAAGAAGCTTAAGTTGAATGGTTCTATGAAGACCTACAAGACCTTTTAGAGCTAACACCCAAAAAACATGTCCTCTTCATTATAGGGGACTGGAATGCAAAAGTAGGAAGTCAAGAAACACCTGGCGTAATAGGCAAATTTGGCCTTGGAGTACAAAATGGAGCAGGGCAAAGGTTAATAGAGTTTGTCCAAGAGAACGCACTGGTCATAGCAAACACCCTCTTCCAACAACACAAGAGAAGACTCTACACATGGACATCACAAGATGGTCAACACTGAAATCAGATTGATTATATTCGTTGCAGCCAAAGATGGAGAAGCTCTAAACAGTCAGCAAAAACAAGACCAGGAGCAGACTGTGGCTCAGATCATGAACTCCTTATTGCCAAATTCAGACTTCAATTGAAGAAAGTAGGGAAAACCACTAGACCACTCAGGTATGACCTAAATCAAATCCCTTATGATTATACAGTGGAAGTGAGAAATAGATTTAAGGGACTAGATCTGATAGACAGAGTGCCTGAAGAACTATGGATGGAGGTTCGTGACATCGTACAGGAGACAGGGATCGAGACCATTCCCATAGAAAAGAAATGCAAAAAAGCAAAATGGCTGTCTGAGGAGGCCTTGCAGATAGCTGGGAAGAGAAGAGAAGTGAAAAGCAAAGGAGAAAAGGAAAGATATTCCCATCTGAATGCAGAATTCCAAAGAATACCAAGGAGAGATAAGAAAGGCTTCCTTAGCGATCAATGCAAAGAAATAGAGGGAAACAACAGAATGGGAAAGACAAGAGATCTCTTCAAGAAAATTAGAGATACCAAGGGAATATTTCATGCAAAGATGGGCTCGATAAAGGACAGAAATGGTATGGATCTAACAGAAGCAAAAGATATTAAGAAGAGGTGGCAAGAATACACAGAAGAACTGTACAAAAAAGATCTTCACGACCCAGATAATCACGATGGTGTGATCACTCACCTAGAGCCAGACATCCTGGAATGTGAAGTCAAGTGGGCCTTAGAAGGCATCACTACGAACAAAGCTACTGGAGGTGATGGAATTCCAGTTGAGCTATTTCAAATCCTCAAAGATGATGCTGTGAAAGTGCTGCACTCGATATGCCAGCAAATCTGGAAAACTCAGCAGTGGCCACAGGACTGGAAAAGGTCACTTTCCGTTCCAATCCCAAAGGAAGGCAATGCCAAAGAATGCTCAAACTACCGCACAATTGAACTCATCTCACACGCTAGTAAAGTAATGCTCAAAATTCTCCAAGCCAGGCTTCAGCAATACGTGGACCGTGAATTTCCAGATGTTCAAGCTGGTTTTAGAAAAGGCAGAGGAACCAGAGATCAAATTGCCAACATCCGCTCTATCATTGAAAAAGCAAGAAAGTTCCAGAAAAACATCTATTTCTGCTTTATTGACTATGCCAAAGCCTTTGACTGTGCGGATCACAATAAACTGTGAAAAATTCTGAAAGAGATGGGAATACCAGACCATGTGACCTGTCTCTTGAGAAACCTGTATGCAGGTCAGGAAGCAACAGTTAGAACTGACATGGAACAATAGACTGGTTCCAAATAGGAAAAGGAGTACATCAAGGCTGTATATTGTCACCCTGCTTATTTAACTTATATGCAGAGTACATCATGAGAAACGCTGGGCTGGAAGAAACACAAGCTGGAATCAAGATTGCCGGGAGAAATATCAATAACCTCAGATATGCAGATGACACCACCGTTATGGCAGAAAGTGAAGAAGATCTAAAGAGCCTCTTGATGAAAGTGAAAGAGGAGAGTGAAAAAGTTGGCTAAAGCTCAACTTTCAGAAAACTAAGATCATGGCATCTGGTCCCATCACTTCATGGCAAATAGATGGGGAAACAGTGGAAACAGTGTCAGATTTTATTTTGGGGGGCCCCAAAATCACTTTTGATGGTGATTGCAGCCATGAAATTAAAACACGCTTACTCCTTGGAAGGAAGGTTATGACCAACCTAGTCAGCATATTTAAAAGCAGAGACATTACTTTGCCAACAAAGGTCTGTCTAGTCAAGGCTATGGTTTTTCCAGTGGTCATGTATGGATGTAAGAGTTGGACTATACAGAAAGCTGAGCACCGAGGAATTGATGCTTTTGAACTGTGGTGTTGGAGAAGACTCTTGAGAGTCCCTTGGACTACAACGAGATCCACCCAGTCCATCCTAAAGGAGATCAGTCCTGGGTGTTCATTGGAAGGACTGATGTTGAAGCTGAAACTCCAGTACTTTGGCTACCTCATGCAAAGAGTTGACTCATTGGAAAAGACCCTAATGCTGGGAAGCATTGGGGGGAGGAGGAGAAGGGGACGACAGAGGATGAGATGGTTGGATGGCATCACTGACTCGATGGACATGGGTTTGTGTAAACTCCGGGAGTTGGTGATGGACAGGGAGGCCTGGCGTACTGCGATTCATGGGGTTGCAAAGAGTCGGACACGACTTAGTGACTGAACTGAACTGAAGATGATGATTATAATTATGAATAGGAGCACAAAGATCCAAAGAGATGCACAATATAACAATGGTCACAAGTATTTAATGAACTGGAAATAGTAATTACTTTTTAAATTGTTACAAGATATAGAATCTTAACTAAAACATTAATCTTTGTCAACAGAATAGGAAACAGAATTGACATTAAATAATTCACTCCATGTTCTTTTCTCTGTACTAGTCTGTCATTTATGATCATAGACTTCTATTGGCATTTCTGTACTTTCTTCCAAAAATCCAATCTTCCTTTAAATGGCCTTTTGAAATAAGTTAACTGTATAATCTTAGAAGAGAAAAGAAAGTTCTTCAGCACTAAGCTGAAGAAAAACTAATTTGTGAATTTCAGTACGTGTTTTCTCTACTGAAACTGTGTTAATTTCAACAGGTTTACTCTTGATATTAGTGGTTCAGAAATATTTATTTTAGTGTAAATCTTAAATTTGAAATAATGTCATATTAAAACAGTAATAAAAAGAAAAGTCTAATCAGGTAGTTATTCAGAATTCCTTTTTCTGCTCATGGCATTCTCTATTTTCTCTGGATGTCCAGTATACCACCACTTTTATTTCCTAATTCTATATTTAAATCTCTATTTATTCTTAATGGTTATTATCATATCCCATCTTCAACATCAGTACAGGCTAGCCTTCTAGTGCATTTCCACTTTTAAACATTATTGATTGTTTAAAGTTCATGGAAAGGTAACACCCCTTCCTTATATAACTAGTTGAAAATACTGAATGCAAATGATAGTGGTCACACCAATTTCCAGATGTTTTCAAAATATTTGCTGATTGTGAATCTCCTAGTCAGACTTAAAAGTGTCTTTTACTATTTAACAACTAAAGCACTAATTCCCCTTTGATTTTCCATCATTTTCTTATTCTAGTCTTTCACTAGGATGCTGAACTCTGACTCAGAATACTAAATATTGTCAAAATATATGTCATTTGAGATCTTGAAATATATACTATTTCAAGTTCTTTTTAATATTTTCTAATTTATCACCAAGAAAATGAACAAAAGATTACCATTTCCAGTTAAGGAGCTATATATACAGTTTAGAATGTAAATTTGAGGAATAAAAGTATGTATCATAGAAACAGAAGAAAATTACCAGGTATGTTCTGGTACAAGCTACATCTCCTTTGTTTTTTATTACTAAATGAAGAGGTATATGGAAACCATTAGGCAAGGTAATCAGCTCATTTAATGTTAGCCACTGTCATTATTATTATTAAAATGTTAAAAGGTATAGGTCAGTACAAGGCAAATTTGAATTTTGAAATTTCAAAGTCACAAAACAAAATGTTTTCCCCCCTCTTGATTTTTTGTCTCTTTCATACTTTTCTTTAGCCCAAATGTTACCACTATGTTTTTGTAAGTACCTACCAAAAGTACAGTATTGAGTTGTACCTTTTAGGTGAAAAACTTAGTGAAATGTAAAATTCACTTAAAAGTCTCTTTTAAAAAGAAAATTATTTGAATGAGTCAGGTCTTAGTTGCATCATGTGGGATCTTTGTTGAATCATGTGGGATCCTTCCTTGTGGCTCAGTAATTGCAGTGCATGGACATAGTTGCTCTGCAGCAAGTGGGATCTTAGTTCCCAGAACAGGGATTGAACCCATGTTCCCTACATTGCAAGGCAGATTCTTAACCACTGAACTATCAGTGAAGTCCCAGAAGTCTCTTTTTGCAAAAGAGTGTCCAGTTATTTAGAATTTGGATGGTCAAAAATATGGATCACACAAATACATTGTAAATCAGTCATGTCAATGAAGGAAACTTGAAGCAGCTTGTCACTTAGTATTCTGGGCACCAATTCATCCATTTGAACAAAAGAACAAAGGGAATTAGTGCAGTGCAAGCCATCTGTTTTATAGTCCCAGATAATTACCTTTGTTCCTCTTGGTATGCCAAGAGTTTCCTTTATCTCTTTCTTTTGCCTTTTCCTACTCTAATATCGTGTTGTGGCACTAGCAAAGTTTCTTGAATAAAGAGGCCAGTCAATCCTTTATCCTCATCAATTCTATCATCTAGAACCACTTTTAACTCAGATGAACCCCGTATCTTATAAAGTCTAATTATATATCCTCTTCAAATAGAATTTACTTCTTAAATCAGATTATTTTCCAATGAATTGTCTTTCCTTCTCAAGTATCACATATTTCCAGTATGTAGCTTTCATGTAAAAAAGCCATATTTTAATTATAAAAAGTCATCTAAAAATTCAACTATGTGGAAAGTTACTAAATTATAACTAATGCTGGGTCTATACTGAATAGAATGAAGAGGACAGCTGGCAAGAAAGGTATTAAATATTTACTTAGCTGTCACTCCCAATTCTGCCCCTTTTCACCATCCATGGGGAGAAGTTCCAGGAAATTTACATTGAATACAAAATATAAAAAAATGTATTACAAGATATTTGCCTTCTATGATCCATCCATCTTCTAAAAGTCTCCCAGTACACAGTTTTGAACTTATGCTCCCACTCTCTATACTCAACTAGGGACAAGAATTAATGCTGAAATAACAGTAATCAGAGCTAGGCGGTTATATTCTAATCCTAGTTAAATCCTTGGTATATATGCCCTTAGCTAGATCACTCCACCTATTCAGGCAGAAGTTTCTTCATTTGTGAAGAGAAAGAGTTGGACTAAATTACACTATGGCGAGTTTTGTTCTAGAGACTCTAACAAACTCTCTTAGGGCAGAGAAAGGACAAGGGTGGATGAGGATTACCTGGATAAAACTCTTCAACGAGAATATCTGTGCTGTCAACATATTTGGTTTCTTCATATAGTTTTATTGAACATACCAAACGCACAAGTGCGTGTGCACACATATGCACACACACACATGCACTCACACATACATACACACTGTGGCATATAAAGTAGCTTGCATCTCTAAGATGCCCTAAATTCTGTTATATTTTGTACTAATTCTCCTTATTTTCAGCAGAGACTCTAAGTGTTCATCAAATAAGGTATGGCTTTTAGGTTCTGAAGAATTTATTAAATTCCACCTCAAACTTGTCATCTCTTGAATAAATAAATCAAGAGCTTTAGGATTTACTCATAGGTTTAATTAGTCAAATTAGTCAATGATGGAAAGTGCTAATCATTCTCAAACCTCTTTCTGAGACTTTTCCCAAATTAAATCTCCTGAATTTGAGTAGGAAACCTAAATATGAAAAATTTACTTGCATAAAGGCCTTTCACATTGTGAGAAACAAAGGCAAATTACAGATTGATACATATATACACATAACACACACCTCACACATACATATACACAAACATGTATGTACACATACACACACACACACACACACACACACAAACACACTAGAATGAAGTCTCCTTTTTACCCTAGAGTGATATGGCACTACTTGGGCCTTTGAGCTCTTATATAATCAAGTTTGAGTTGCTTCTTCAAGAATACTTTTTTCAGTGATATCACCATCAGCAAATTTTTGTTCCAGATCTACAGGGCTCTACAGGAGAAGTTAGCAGTACTTAATCCATGGACAACTAGTGGACAGCAGTCCTGAAAGTCAAAACTACATTCATAATACTAAGACACATCTTTCTTTTACACTGGGTTGAAATTCTCACTCCTGGAGCAAAACCAAACTACAGGCATCTCATTGAGAGTCAACACTGTGGCACCAAACTATACTGTTATCATCCTGTTCTTTATACAAATACTCAAAAAAATGCTTAAAAAACCCAATTCCAGTGAAGAATTTCCTAAATACAGTTCTAAAAATTATTCATTGTATTAAGTCTCAACCCTTGAGATCCTTTTAATATTTGTGTGGTGAAAATGGAGTTATATCCCCTACCCTTGCCCCCTCAAAACACTTCCCTGCATAACAACATGACAGTTATTCCAAAGAAATGCATGTGGGCAGTTGCTTGAGTTATGAACTGAACTGTTATTGTTTGTTTTTTTTTTCCCCATAGAACATCATTGCTAGTAGAAAGAATGAAAACAAATTATAATTATTTAGATTTAAGTATCATGCAAATGTTTTCTTCAAAATAAACAAACAAAATAAGCTTAGTTTTTTAAGTCTCTCACTTAAATACACAACTCTTTCTATTTGCTACAAACTATAAAATTCAAGCTTTCAAGTAAAACTTGTCTCCTCCACCTTGAATTTGACCACTTCCCAATACTCTTTCAGTGAGAATTTTCTAGTTATACTATCAGTGATAGTCACTGTTTTTTTTTAACACTATGCAATAAACTCTACCAACATTTGGAAGGTCTGTATAACTCAGTGAACTAATATTTTCCAAATGACCAATACATAATGTTAGAGAATCATGCATAGGTAAAAGATCCTTTTAAAGCGCTAAATGGACCAATGGACTTTAAAAGCAGAATACTGACATTTTGCTGATATGGCTTCAGGTTTCACACTGCAACTAACCACTGAGAATGTATCACTTAGTTTTTCAGAATCCACCACAAATTTTCAAGAAATATCAAGGAAAGGAATCTACAATTATGTGAAAAAGATATTAAAAAACTTCCTCAGTCTCTAACTACATATCTTCATGAGGCCAGAAGTCCTTCATATACTTCAATTAAAGCAACTTATTGCAAAAGAATTGACACAAGAGTACATATGAGAATCCTGCAGAATTCTATTGAGCCAGATATTAAATATTTGCAAACACATAAAATAATGACATTCTTCTCACCAATGTTTGAAAATATAACTATCTTTCATTACGTATTACGTATATTTACATGTAATAGTCTTATTTTTGCCATTTTAAATAAATTAACATTCTGAGAAATTAATTTTTAATTTCTAATTTAGACAATATATATAGGTATAATTCAAATGCTTAAAAGAATTTTTGTGTTTTCAAGGATTTGTTGAGAGCTTAGTACACTAGGCTCTCCTATGTGTACCTTTTTGTGTATTTTATTAAGTTTATTTTATCCTCATTTCAAACTGCTAATGTTATGAGTCAATGAAGAGCTGACTAATTAGAAAATCGCTGCAGATGGTGACTGCAGCCATGAAATTAAAAGATACTTGCTCCTTGAAAGAAAAGCTATGATGAACCTAGAAAGCATACTAAAAAGCAGAGACATTACCTTGCCAACAAAGAACCATAAAGTCAAAGCTATGGCTTTTCCACTAGTCATGTATGAATATGAGAGTTGCACCATAAAGAAGGCTAAGCACTGAAGAATCAATGCTTTTTAAGTTTGGTGTTGGAGAAGACTCTTCAGAGCCCCTTGGACAGCAAGGAGATGAAACTAGTCAATCCTAAAGGAAATCAATCCTGAATATTCATTGGAAGGACTGATGTTGAAGCTGAAGCTCCAATATCTTGGCCACCTGATGTGAAGACCTGACTCATTGGAAAAGTCCCTGATGCTGGAAAAGATTAAAGGAAGGAGGAGAAGGGGACAACAGAGGATGAGATGGTTGGATAGCATCACCGACTCAATGGACATGAGTCTGAGCAAGCTCCAGGAGATGGTGAAGGACAGGAAAGCCTGGTGTGCTGCAGTCCACTGGGTCAGAAAGAGTCACACATAACTAAGTAACTAAACAACAACAAGATTATAGTATTATCCTAGGTCTCTATAGATACGGACCTTCTTGATTTGGTAATAACAGCAGATTTGATTATTATACCACGTTATATTATTATTTATTATGTTGAAGCTGAAACTCCAATACTTTGGCCACCTGATGCAAAGAGCTGACTCATTGAAAAGACCCTGATACTGGGAAAGATTGAGGGCAGGAGGAGAAGGGGACGACAGAGGATGAGATGGCTGGATGGCATCACTGACTAGATGGACATGGGTTTGGGTGGACTCAGGGAGTTGGTGATGGACAGGGAGGACTGGTGTGCTGTGGTTCATGGGGTTGCAAAGAGTTGGACATGACTGAGCAACCGAACTGAACTGAACTGATTATGTTCAGCATCAAGAACTTCCCTGAACTATTTCTCTGATATTCTCTTATTTTTAATATGAGTGAATAAGTGTATTATTTGTCACTACTCAATATTTAGTGGAAACTAAATATTGTATTGATAGTGTACTGATAGTGTAAACTATTATGCACCATAAAATAAATGGAGGAAACAGTACAAATAGTAAAGATATAAAACCTATGCTTGATGGTTTCAAATATAATAAGGAATTTGGGTTGATCAAAAATGACAGAGGTCAGTTGAATATAAGTTGTATCAGTAAAGTTTGTTATTAGAGTGATATCAATGCACATAAAGAAGTAGGCTGCTCAAAAACACAATTTCCCCACTGTAACATAAAATAAATAAATAAATAAAAACAACTAAGCAAAACTGTCAGAATAAACTTTGTCAAAAGTCTACAAAACAGTCAAATGTTTACAAAAGTGAAGGAAACACTGAATCAAGGAAAAGTCAACTTAAAAATAACAGGAAAGTTTGTGGAATTTTTATTGGCCATTACCCCCATCCCCTCATGGTCTTGGTGGCAATCTTTGAGTCAGGTGCCTGCATTTGAAGTATGGTTCTGATTCTAGAGGGAGAAGAGTAGTTCTTATTCTCAAAGAACTGTGCTTGTCTGCTCTAAACTGTCTTAACTAATACAGGCACTCATTTTTGTTACACCTGATTCAGAACATTCAGGACAGCCAAGTGAATATTCCTCAAAAATGTCTTTAAGCAAATGAACAGGCTATAGCTACATGGGGAAAAAGTCATAGTTATGATATAACACAGAGAACCAAAAGCTGGGAGGGAAAGTTTGAAATTTACTTTTTCTGGAAAATCATGAATTCAAAATGCCTGCTATATTGGAGCATTTGGAAAGCCATATGCATGCTCAAAAAAGATCTGAAAAGACCCCGAGTTCTCACCTCTGGCTAAACTCTAGGCTCAGTACAAGCATGAAGTGAAGGCTCAAGCAGAAATGCAGATGATCTGAAAAAGTATCCCAGCACAGGACTAATTTGAAAAGAATGAGAGTGGTTTTTTGTCCCCTCTTTTTTTAAAAAATCTTTTTTTTCTTTCTTTTTCCCCCTGCCTGCCCCAATTTATTGATTCCTAACATTCAGCGAAATATTTGAAAAACACTAACTGTATATAAATTAATGGAATAGAGACTTCAGAGACTATACGTTACAATGAATACTGACTTCCCCAAATCGATACATTGATATTAGTAAAATAATCAGTATATTGGCATCATCAATATCTTGATCTATTAATCTGTATATTACCACATCCAACTACACCAGGATACATTCTTTTCAAATACACGGAACATTCTTCAGGATAGACCATATGTTTGGTTACCAAACAAGCTTCAACAAACTTAAAAATATTGTAATTAATCAAAATATGTTCTCTAAATGAGATAGAGTAAAAGTAAAAATCAATACATAAAAAAACCTGGAAAGATCACTTGTATGAGGATATTAAACAAGACACTTTTAACAAGCAATATTTCAGAGAAGAAATCACAAGGGAAATTAGGAAATACTTTGGGACAAATGAAAATGAAAATACATTTCAAAACAGCAAAGTATTACTAAAAGAGATAAACAACTCCATTAAAAAAGAAACATCTCAAATCAATAACCTAATTTTGCATGTAAAGAAGTAGATAAAGAAGAGCAAATTAACTGGAGTCTAGTAGAAGACAGTAATAAAATATTACAGTGATTATAAATGAAATTAGAGAATAGAAAATCAATAGAAAGAATCAATAAAAGCAAAAGTTTGTTCTTTGAAAAGAACACAATTGATCAAACTCTACTTAGGTTGACTAAGATATAAAAGAAAGAAGATGAAAATAATAAGTCACTTATGAAACTGGGAGCATTACTAAAATCTTATAGAATTTAAAAGGATCATGAGAGAGTACTTTGAACAATTGTGTGCTAACAAATTAAATAACTTATATAAAATGGACACATTTCTAAAAATACCCAAACTACCAAACTGACTCAAAAAGAAATAAAAAACCTGGACAGACCAATTACTAATAAAAAGACTGAATTCATAGCCCAAAACAACCCAACATGAAAAATCCAGGAACAGATGGCTTTACTTGTAAATTCTACCAAATATTTAAGAAAGAATTAGCTCCAATTATTCTCAAACTCTTCCAAAAGATAAAAGAGGAAAGAAAACTTCATAATTCATACTGTAAGGTTAGAAATATCCTGATCCTAAGCCAAAAAGAACACATGAAAAAAATATTAACATTCCTTAAGAAAATAGATGAAAAACTTTCAATGAAATACTAGTAGCAAACAGCAGAATTGTTTTTTTAATTGCCAATCATACTGTTTAGCATATCAAGAGGATTATGAACTATTAACAAAGATAATTATTTCAAAATGTAAGGTAAATTGATCATAAAAAGGCAACCAATGTAATATTGCATTAATAGAAAAACAAACATTAATAGAAAAAAAGGAAAATTGCATTATCATCTCAATTGATGATAAAAAGCATTTGAGAAAATTCATTATTTTTTCTTTTAAAAATGTTTCTAAAAGTGGGAATGGAAGGAAACTTCAACAGGAATTAAGGTCTTTATGAAAAAAACCAACAGCTAAAGTGGTAGTCAATGTTGAAAGCTTTCCCTTAGGATCAGGAACAAGAAAATGATAGCCAATGTCACCACTGCTATTCAAAATTGTACTGGAAATTCTAACCAGAATTCTAGCCTGGTAGGAAGAAGAAATAAAGGACAGCTAAATTGGAAATGAAGACATAAAACTATGTCTATTCACAAATGTCACTGTCCACTAAATACATAGAAAACCTCAGTAATATACAACAAACTTCTACAGTTAATGAGTAAATTTAGTGTTTACCAACACTCAAAATTCAGTTGTATATCTCTGTGTCAGCAATAAGAAATCAATTATACTTAAAATCACATGCAAAAGAATAAAATACTTAGGAATAAATTTAACCAAGGATGTGAAGAATTTACATTTAAAACTATAAAACACTGATGAAAGATATTTATAGATATAAATAAATGAAAAGACAATTGTTTTTAATAATTGAAAGAATATTTCTAAGTTGGCAATATTACCCAAAGTGATCCACAGATTCAATTCAATCAACATCAGAATCCCAACTGCCTTTGTTGTTGTTGTTGTTGTTGTAGAAATGGAAAAGACAATTCTGATTCATGTGGAATTGTAAAAGGCTCCAAATAGGGGGAAAAAATAAAAGAGAAAACAAAGTTGGAGCACTCATATCTTCTAATTTCAAAAGTTATTATAACACTAAGATCCAACCAGTCCCTCCTAAAGGAGATCAGCCCTGAATACTCATTGGAAGGACAGATGTTGAAGCTGAAACTCCAATACTTTGGCCACCTCATGCAAAGAGTTGACTCACTGGAAAAGACCCTGATGCTGGGAAGGATTAGGGGCAGGAGAAGAAGGAGACGACAGAGGATGAGATGGCTGGATGGCATCACTGACTAGATGGACATGAGTTTGGGTAAACTCCGGGAGTTGGTGATGGACAGGGAAGCCTGGTGTGCTGTGATTCATGGGGTCGCTAAGAGTCGGACACGACTGAACGACTGAACTGAACTGAAGTACTCAAAACCATGATATAATACTGGTTAAGGTTAGAAATAGACCAACTGATTAAAATTGCAATGGATTTTTAGATATGATACCAAAACCATGAGTAACAAAAGAAAAATAAAGTGGACTGCATAAAAATTAAGAAACTTTGTGCATCAAAGGACACTGTCACAAAAGTAAAGATAACCTACAGAAGAAAATATTTGCAAATCATATATCTAGCTAGAGATTAATGTCTAGAATATGTAACTACAACTCATCAACAAATCACACATGATGAAAACATGTTCAAAAGATTTGAATAGACAGTTCTTCAAAGAAGATATATAAATGACCAATAAGTATATGAGAAGATACTCAACATCACTAATCATTCAGGAAATTCAAATTAAAACCAAATGAGATGCAAGTTCAGAGCTCTTGGATGATGATCATAAAATAAATGGAAAATAACAAGTGTTAGTGAGTATGTGGAGAAACTAGAACATGTGCATATTGCTGTTGGAAATGTATGATGGTTTGGTTGCTGTGGAAAATAATCTGGTAGTTTCTCAAAATTTTAAATATGAATGAATTAACACATAATCTCACAATTGTATTCCTGGATGTAGACTCATCAAATTATTGAAATGAAAAAAAATTGAAATTAAAAAAAAAATCCATGTACGCACATGGTCATAGCAGCTCTATTCCCAAGAGCCAAATGATGAAAACATCCCAAATTCCCATCAGTGGATGGATGAATGGATGGATAAACAAACTGCGATGCATATATGCAATGGACTATTCAGCCATAAGAGGGAATAAAGTGCAGATATGTGACAATGTGGATGGACTAATAAAATATGATGTTAAATGAAAGAACTCAAACTAAAATGGACATATATGGTTTGATCCCACTTACATGGACTATTCAGAATAAGTAAACTGAAAGAAACTGCTAGACCAGTGATTTTCAGGATCTGGACAAGTGGAAAATGAAGAGTAACTTCTTAATGGGCACTGGGTTTTCTTTTGGGGTGATAACATATTTTGGAATAGACTTGGGGATTACACACATTGTCAATACACTAAATGCCATTGAACTGTTCACTTGAAAGTGGATAATTTTATGGTATACGAAATAACTCATATGGAAAAGTAAAATCATTGGCCTTGTTTGGTCATAAATACTATATAATTACTGATCAGTGCAGTGCAGTTCAGCGCTCAGTCATGTCCGACTCATTGCTACCCCATAGACTGCAGCACGCCAGGCCTTCCTGTCCATAACCAACTCCCAAAGTTTACTCAAACTTATTTCCATCGAGTTGGTGATGCCATCCAACCATCTCATCCTCTGTCATCCCCTTCTCCTCCCACCTTCAATCTTGCCCAGCATCAGGGTCTTTTCAGATGAGTCAGCTCTTTGCGTCAGGTGGCCAAAGTATTGGAGTTTCAGCTTCAACATCAGTCCTTCCAAAGAGTATTCAGGACTGATTTCCTTTAGGATGGACGGGTTGGATCTCCTTGCAGTCCAAGGGATTCTCAAGATTTTTCTCCAACGCCACAGTTCAAAAGCATCAATTCGCCAGCGCTCAGCTTTCTTTATAGCCCAACTCTCAAATCAATACATGACTACTGGAAAAACCATACCCTTGACTAGATGGACCTTTGTTGGCAAAGTAATGTCCCTGCTTTTTAATATGCTGTCTCAGTTCAGTCATTCAGTCATGTCCGACTCTGCGACCTAATGAACCAAAGATGCCAGGCCTCTCTGTCCATCACCAACTCCCAGAGTTTACCCAAACTCATTCCATTGAGTCGGTGATGCCATCAAACCATCTCATCCTCTGTCGTCCCCTTCTCCTCCTGCCTTCAGTCTTTCCCAACATCAGGGTCTTTCCAAATGAGTCAGTTCTTCACATCAGGAGGCCAAAATATTGGAGTGTCAGCTTCAACATCAGTCCTTCCAATGAACACCCAAGACTAATTTCTTTTGGATAGACTGGCTGGATCTCCTTGCAGTTCAAAGGACTCTCAAGAGTCTTCTCCAACACCACAGTTCAAAAGCATCAATTATTTTGCGCTCAGCTATCTTTATAATCCAACTCTCACATGCATACATGACTACTGGAAAAAGCATAGCCTCGACTAGATGGACCTTTGTAGACAAAGTAATGTCTCTGCTTTTTGATATGCTGACTAGGTTGGTCATAACCTTCCTTCCAAGGAGTAAGCGTATTTTAATTTCATGGCTGCAATCACCATCTGCGGTGATTTGGGAGCCCCCAAAAATAAAGTCTGACACTGTTTCCACTGTTTCCTCATCCATTTGCCATGAAGTGATGGGACTCGATGCCATGATCTTTGTTTTCTGAATGTTGAGCTTTAAGTCAACGTTTTCACTCCCCTCTTTCACTTTCATCAAGAGGCTCTTTAGTTCTTCTTCAATTTCTGCCATAAGGGTGGTGTCATCCGCATATCTGAGGTTATTGATATTTCTCCCGGCAATCTTGATCCCACCTTGTTCTTCATCCAGCCCAGTGTTTCTCATGATGTACTCTGCATATAAGTTAAATAAGCACGGTGACAATACACAGCCTTGATATACTCCTTTTCCTATTTGGAACCAGTCTGTTGTTCCATGTCCAGTTCTAACTGTTGCTTCCTGACATGCATACAGGTTTCTCAAGAGGCTTCTCAGGTTATCTGGTATTCCCATCTCGTTCAGAATTTTCCACAGTTTATTGTGATCCACACAGTCAAAGGCTTTGGCATAGGCAATAAAGCAGAAATAGATGTTTTCCTGGAACTTTCTTGCTTTTTCGATGATCCAGCGGATGTTGGCAATTTGATATCTGGTTCCTCGGCCTTTTCTAAAACCACCTTGAACATCTGGAAGTTCACAGTTCACATTTTGCTGAAGCCTGGCTTGGAGAATTTTGAGCATTACTTTACTAACGTGTGAGATGAGTGCAATTGTGCGATAGTTTGAGCATTCTTTGGCATTGCCTTCCTTTGGGATTGGAATGAAAACTGACCTTTTCCAGTCCTGTGGCCACTGCTGAGTTTTCCATATTGCTGGCATATTGAGTGCAGCACCTTCACAGCATCATCTTTCAGGATTTGAAATAGCTCAACTGGAATTCCATCACTTACACTAGCTTTGTTCATAGTGATGCTTCCTAAGTTCCACTTGACTTCATATTCCAGGATGTCTGGCTCTAGGTGAGTGATCACACCATTGTGATTATCTGGGTCGTGAATATATTTTTTGTATAGTTCTTCTGTGTATTCTTGCCACCTCTTCTTAATATCTTCTGCTTCTGTTAGGTCCCTACCATTTCTGTCCTTTATTGAGTCCATCTTTGCATGAAATGTTCCCTTGGTATCTCTAATTTTCTTGAAGAGATCTCTAGTCTTTCCCATTCTATTGCTTTCCTCTATTTCTTTGCATTGATCACTAAGAATGCCTTTCTTATCTCTCCCTGCTATTCTTTGGAACTATGTATTCAAACGGGTATATCTTTCCTTTAGGTTGGTCATATTTTTCCTTCCAAGGAGTAAGCATCTGATGCTATCCCAGAAAAAGCTACATAGGCTGTGAGTCTAGGATCAGAGATCTACACTGACTGCAAATTCAAATTATTATGCTAACATATACAGCACATTTTTCCATTTAAGTAAGGATATTTCCCAAGTCTAGTTTCACTGATTCCACTTTTTCTAGAGAGGTTTCTTAGTTGGAACTTATATTCATTTGAGCAATTTAGGCCAGCAGTAAGAGTGTGAAAAAATAAACCAAAACAATGAACAAACACTGAAATTTTTCCAGCCAAATTTCATTTTCCAGAGCGAAGGCAGAGAGTATGATATTATTTAGTTTAAAACACTATTTAACTTAAGGGCTTTGGGTTTGTTTGTTTGTTTTAACAGATACTGTATCTTCTCATACCCAATAAATGAACTCTGGATTGAAGTGGCTTCAGTTACACTTCAAAACCGAAGGACTGGATGCTAAAGTCCCTGGTAAACAACTACACATTAAAATATCCCGTTTCACAAATATAGGGGGCAAATTTATGTTAATTTTTCCAGGAGGAGGGGCAACTGGATGCAACACCTTCTCATAAAGAAACTGCTTCATAAGCACTATTTTGATCCCTCATTTTCAGAGGTCAGTCTATTAAAACCCTAAAGTAAATATTTCTATCAGAAGCAAGCAAATAAAAATATGACAACATAGTTAAAGTTATACAATGACATGTAAATATTTTTTATACACTGCAGTTTAGGAAAGAAAAGGTTCACTTATATTTTATCATGACTATTTGAGATTTCAGAAAATAAATTTGATAGCTGAAAGAGAATCTACATGTGTACTTTTTAATCAACCAGTTGTTATTTCTCCCTACCTACTTTTGGTCCCACCTCCAGCTTAACTCCTTCTTTGCTTTGTATTCTCTTCTAGAAATACACAGAATTAATTCACTTATTAAATATAATAATGGTTTAGGATAAAGCATAGTTCATTTCTCTATTTTTGTTTCTGATATGATCTTTGCCCATACAGTCCATAGATACAATATAGACTTAAACTTTTATTTCAACATTAAGACAAGTGCTAGAGCCAAAAAGCCCTGGAATAGGGACCCGACTTCCCCACATTCTAATTGTGTGACAGCCAGTTTACTGTAACTTGCAAGACTCAGTCAAATAATGTATAATAAATAAATTAATAGTATCTATTTCATGTTAGTGGTATAAGGATAAATAATTAGTATATTAAAAGTACTTAAGAAAACACCTGGTCGGGGGGGGCGGTCCTAAGATGGCAGAGGAATAGGACAGGGAGACCACTTTCTCCCCTACAGATTCATCGAAAGACCTTTGAACGCTGAGCAAATACCACAAAACAACTTCTGAACACTGGAGGAGGACAACAGGCACCAAGAAAGGCAACCCAGTGTCTTCGAAAGGCGGTAGGACAAAATATAAAAAAGAGACAAAAGAGTTAGAGAAAGAGACCCGTCCTGGGGAGGGAGTCATAAAAGAGAAGTTTCCAAACACCAGGAAACCCTTTCACTGGCGGGTCTGTGAGGAGTTTTGGAATCTCAGAGGGCAACATAACCAGGAGGAAAAAATAAATAAATAAAACCCACAGATTACACGCCTAATGGCAACTTTCAGCAGAGAAGTAGCCCAGACATTCGCATCGGCCACCAGCAAGCGGGGGCTGAACAGGGAGGAGCGGGCTGCATTGCTTAGGGTAAGGACTGGGCCTGAATGCCCTGAGAGTAATCTGAGGGAGCTAACCTGAGATAGCAACCCAACCTGTGTGATAGCCAGAGAGAGAGAGAGAAAAAAAAAAGAGAGATAGAGAACTTTCCTGTGAAAAACTTTAACCTAAGGCACTGCTGGCCCACTCACAGAACAAAGGACTGAGCGAAACCCAGAGAGCTAGCTAGCTGCAGACTGGCCCATCCCCCGCCAGAGGCAGGGAGGCAGGCAGGCGACAGCCAGAGCCGGAAGGTGAGGGGCAAACTCGGCCCCAGAGGTGGCATCCTCTAACAAACTGTGCGCAGACTCCCAGTTGCTAACCAAGTCTTCCTGGGATCCTGGGCGGTTGACATCCGCCAGGAGGGTTGCAGCCAGAGATCAGCTCCCCATGGGAGACACACAGCACACCTGAGACAGAGCTCCCAGTGCACACTCAGGAAACTGAGCAGCTGGGACAGGGAGGTGATAAGACGCACTACACACCTGGGAAGTGTGCTCACCAAGCACCTAGTCGCCTGAGCTGCTCGGACCTGGGAAGGGCACAAAACGCAGGCCTAACCGAGTCTGTACCTTTGTGGAGTACCCGAGAACCTGAACCTGTGTGGCTTAGACCTGGGAAGTGCATGCAACCTAGGGCTCGCCTTAGACAGTTCCCATTCAGAGCAACCTGGAGCCTCTGCAGTGTAGACCCGGAAAGCACACACACTGTAAGCAGGGGCAAACCCAGTGTGGCCCAGACACTGCGAGCACTCCCTACACACGCCAGTAATATTTCTTTGTAGTGTTCCTCCCTCCCTGCAGCACAATTGAACAAGTGAGCCTAAATAAATAACCACCTTTGCCCAAGGTAGATACTGAAGAAACTTGTAAACAGAGGAAGCTAAAATAAACAAAGAAGAGGGAACCACTTTGGAAGTGACGGGGGCAACAGATTAAAACCTTGTAGTTAGCATTGGCTACATTGGAAGGGGCCAATAAACCTTGAGAAGAAGTATAAGCTGGAACAAGGAATTATCTGAAACTGAACTGACCCCACACTGCCCTCAACAGCTCCAGAGAAATTCCTAGATATATTATACTATTATCATTTTTTATTTTTTTTATTTTTAACTTCTTTATTATTCCTTTAATTTTCATTTTTAAAACCTACTATTATCTTGAAAAAAGATCCTATTTTTAAAGAAAATTTCATATGTATATATATTTATAACTTTTGCGATTTTGTTTTGTTTTTTTAATATTGTATTTTTGAGAGTCTAACCTCTACTCTAGATTTTTAATCTTTGCCTTTTGGTATTTGTTACCAATTCTGTACCTTTAAGAATCCAGTCTTCACTACCCATTTTTACTTAAGACTGTGATTACTGGCTTCATTGTTCTCTCCCCTTTTGACTCTCCTTTTTCTTCCCTAGGTCACCTCTATGTCCTCCCTCCCCCTTCTCTTCTCTACTTAACTCTGTAAATCTCTTTAGGTGTTCCGGGCTGTGGAGAACATTTAGGGAACTGATCACAGGCTAGATTGGTTTCTCTCCTTTTGACTCCCCCTCCTCTCCTCCTTCTCACCTCTATCTCCTTCCTCCCTCTTCTCTTCTCTATGGAAATCTGTGAACCTCTCTGAGTGGTCCAGACTCCGGAGAGCAAATAGGGGAATTGATTTCTGGCTTGATTGTTTTCTGCTTTTTTGATTCCCTCTTTTCTCCTCCTGGTCATCTCTTTATCTCTCCTCTCTCTTCTCTTCTCCACGTAACTCTGGGTGTCCCCCACTGTGGAGAATCTTTTCACCATTAACCTAGATGTTTTCTCGTCAGTGCTGTATGGAGGGAGAAGTCTTGAGGCTACTGTAACAATAAGACTGAAAGCCAGAGGCAGGAGGCTTAAATCCAAAACTTGATCACCAGAAAACTCCTGACTCCAGGGAACATTAACTGACAAGAGCTTATCCAAAATCCTCCATACCTACACTGAAACCAAGCTCCACCCAAGAGCCAACAAGTTCCAGAGCAAGACATACCAAGCTAATTCTCCAACAACGCAGGAACATAACCCTGAGCACAAAAACACGGGTGGCCAAAACTCACACCAAACCCACAGACATCTCAAAACTCACTGCTGGACCCTTCATTGCACTCCATAGAGAAGAGATCTAGCTCCACCCACCACAACACCGATGCAAGCTTCTCTAACCAGGAAACCTTGACAAGCCACTCGTTCAACCCCACCCACAGGGAGGAACCTCCACAATAAAGAGGAACCACAAACTTCCAACATAACAGAAAGGCCACCCCAAACACAGCAATCTAAATAAGATGACAAGACAGAGAAATACTCAGAGGGTAAAGGAACATGATAAATGCCCACCAAACCAAACAAAAGAGGAGGAGATAGGGAATCTACCTGAAAAAGAATTCAGAATAATGATAGTAAAAATGATCCAAAATCTTTAAAACAGAACGGAGTTAGAGATAAATAGTCTGGAGGCAAGGATTGAGAAGATGCAAGAAAAGTTTAAAAGGACATAGACAAAATAAAAAAAAATGAGTCAATCAATAATGAATAATGCAATGACTGAGATCAAAAGCACTCTAGAGGGAACCAACAGTAAAATAACTGAGGCAGAAGATAGGATAAGTGAGGTGGAAGATAGAATGGGGGAAATAAATGAGGCAGAGAGGAAAAAAGAAAAAAAGAATTAAAAGAAATGAGGACAACCTCAGAGACCTCTGGGACAATGTTAAAGTCCACAACATTAGAATCATAGGAATCCCAGAAGAAGAAGACAAAAAGAAAAGCCATGAGGAAATACTTGAGGAGGTAATAGTTGAAAACGTCCTTAAAATGGGGAAGGAAATAGCCACCCAAGTCCAAGAAACCCAGAGAGTCCTAAACAGGATAAACCCAAGGCAAAACACCCCAAGACACATATTAATCAAATTAACAAAGATCAAACACAAAGAACAAATATTAAAAGTAGCAAGGGAAAAACAACAAATAACTCACAAGGGGATCCCCATAAGGATAACAGCTGATCTTTCAATAGAATCTCTTCAAGCCAGAAGGGAATGGCAGGACATACTTAAAGTGATGAAAGAGAAAAAACTACAACATAGATTACCGTACCCGGCAAGGATCTCATTCAAATATGAAGGAGAAATCAAACACTTTTCAGACAAGCAAAAGCTGGGGGAATTCAGCACCACCAAACCAGCTCTTCAACTAATGCTAAAGGATTTTCTCTAGACAGGAAACACAGAAAAGGTTTATAAACTCGAACCCAAAACAACAAAATAAATGGCAATGGGATCATACTTATCAATAATTTCCTTAAATGTAAATGGGTTGAATGACCCAACCAAAAGACAAAGACTGGCTGAATGGATACAAAAACAATACCCCTATATATGCTGCCTACAAGAGACCCACCTCAAACCTAAGGACACATACAGACTGAAAGTGAAGAGCTGGAAAAAGATATTTCGTGCAAATGGAGACCAAAAGAAAGCAGGAGTAGCAATACTCATATCAGATAAAATAGACTTTGAAATAAAGGCCATGAAGAGAGACAAAGAAGGACACTACATAATGATCAAAGGATCAATCCAAGAAGAAGATATAACAACTGTAAATATATATGTGCCCAACATAGGAGCACTGCAATATGTAAGGCAAATGCTAACAAGTATGAAAGGGAAAATTAACAGTAACACAATAATAGTGGGAGACTTTAATACCCCACTCACACCTATGGATAGATCAACTAAACAGAAAATTAGCAAGGAAACACAAACTTTAAATGATACAATGAACCAGTTACACCTAATTGATATTTATAGGACATTTCACCCTAAAACAATGAATTTCACCTTTTTCTCAAGTGCACACGGAATCTTCTCCAGGATAGATCACATTCTGGACCATAAATCTAGCCTTGGCAAATTCAAAAACATTGAAATCATCTCAAGCATCTTTTCTGATCACAATGCAGTAAGATTAGATGCCAACTACAGGAAAAAAAAAAAACTATTAGAAATAAAAACATATGGAGACTAAACAACACACTTCTGAATAAGCAACAAATCACAGAAGAAATCAAAAAAGAAATCAACATATGCATAGAAACAAATGAAAATGAAAACACAATAACCCAAACCTATGTGATTCAGTAAAAGCAGCGATAAGGGGAAGGTTCATAGCAATACAAGCTTACCTCAAGAAACAGGAGAGAAATCAAATAAATAACTTAAAACTACACATAAAGCAACTAGAAAAAGAAGAAATGTAGCACCCCAGAGTTAGTAGAAGGAAAGAAATCATAAAAATTAGGGCAGAAATAAATGCAAAAGAAACAAAGGAGACCATAGCCAAAATCAACAAAGCTAAAAGCTGGTTCTTTGAGAAGATATATAAAATAGACAAACCATTAGCCAGACTCATCAAGAAACAAAGGTAGAAAAATCAAATCAACAAAATTAGAAATGAAAATGGAGAGATCATAACAGGCAACACAGAAATACAAAGGATCATAAGAGACTATTATCAGCAACTATATGCAAATAAAATGGACAACATGGAAGAAATGGACAAATTCTTTGAAAAGTATAACTTTCCAAAACTGAACCAGAAAGAAATAGAAAATCTTAACAGACCCATCACAAGCACAGAAATTGAAACTGTAATCAGAAATCTTCCAGAAAACAAAAGCCCAGGACCAGATGGCTTCACAGCTGAATTCTACCAAAAATTTAGAGAAAAGCCTACTCAAACTCTTCCAGAAAATCGCAGAGGAAGGTCAACTTCCAAACTCATTCTATGAGGCCACCATCACCCTAATACCAAAACCAGACAAAGATGCCACACACAAAAAAGAAAACTACAGGCCAATATCACTGATGAACATAGATGCAAAAATCCTTAACAAAATTCTAGCAAACAGAATCCAACAACATATTAAAAAAGATCATACATCATGATCAAGTAGACTGTATCCCAGGGATGCAAGGATTCTTCAATATTTCCAAATCAGTCAATGTGATACACCACATTAACAAATAGAAAGATAAAAACTATATGAATATCTTAATAGATGCAGAGAAAGTCTTTGACAAAATATAACATCAATTTATGATAAAAAAAAAAAAAACCTTGCAGAAAGCAGGCATAGAAAGAACATATCTCAATATAATAAAAGCCATATATCATAAACCCACAGCAAACGTTATCCTCAATGGTGAAAAATTGAAAGCATTTCCCTTAAAGTCAGGAACAAGACAAGGGTGCCCACTCTCACCACTATTATTCAACATAGTTTTAGAAGTTTTAGCCACAGCAATCAGAGAAGAAAAAGAAATAAAAGGAATCCAGATTGGAAAAGAAGAAGGAAAACTCTCACTGTTTGCAGATGACATGATCCTCTACATAGAAAGCCCTAAAGACTCCACCAGAAAATTACTAGAGCTAATCAATGAATATAGTAAAGTTGCAGGATACAAAATTAACACACAGAAATCACTTGCATTCCTATACTCCAATAATGAGAAAACAAAAAGAGAAATTAAGGAAAAAAAATTCATTCACCAATGACACAAAAAGAATAAAATACTTAGAAATAAATCTACCTAAAGAAACAAAAGACCTATACATAGAAAACTATAAAACACTGATGAATTAAATCAAAGATGACATAAATATTTGGAGAAATACACCATGTTCATGGATCGGAAGAATCAATATAGTGAAAATGAGTATACTACCCAAAGCAATCGAGCAATCGATAGATTCAATGCAATCCCTATCAAGCAATCAACAGTATTTTTCAAAGAACTAGAACAAATAATTTCACAATTTGTATGGAAATACAAAAAACCTTGGATAGCCAAAGCAGTCTTAAGAAAGAATGGAACTGGAGGAATCAACCTGCCGGATTTCAGGCTATACTACAAAGCTACAGTCATCAAGACACTATGGTACTGACAAAAAAGACAGAAACATAGATCAATGGAACAAAATAGAAAGCCCAGAGATAAATCCACACACCTATGGACACCTTATCTTTGACAAAGAAGGCAAGAATATACAATGGAGAAAAGACAATCTCTTTAACAAGTGGTGCTGGGAAAACTGGTCAACCACTTGTAAAAGAATGAAACTAGAACACTTTCTAACACCATACACAAAATAAACTCAGAATGGATTAAATATCTAAACGTAAGACCAGAAACTATAAAACTCCTAGAGGAAAACATAGGCAAAACACTCTCTGACATAAATCATAGCAGGATCCTCTATGACCCACCTCCCAGAGTAATGGAAATAAAAGCAAAAATAAACAAATGGGACTTTAATTAAGTCCCACTAAAAGCTTTTGCACAATGAAGGAAACTATGAGCAAGGTGAAAAGACTGCCTTCAAAAAGGGAGAAAATAATAGCAAATGAAGCAACTGACAAAGAATTAATCTCAAAAATATAAAAGCAACTCCTGCAGCTCAATTCCAGAGAAATAAGCAACCCGATAAAAAATGGGCCAAAGAACTAAACAGACATTTCTCCAAAGAAGACATACAGATGGCTACAAACACATGAAAAGATGCTCAACATCACTCATTATCAGAGAAATGCAAATCAAAACCACAATGAGGTACCATCTCATGCTGGTCAGAATTGCTGTTATCAAAAATTCTACAAACAATAAATGCTGGAAAGGGTGCCAAGAAAAAGGAACCATCTTACACTGTTGGTGGGAATGCAAACTAGTACTGCCACTATGGAGAACAGTGTGGAGACTCCTTAAACAACTGGAAATAGAACTGCCATACGACGCAGCAATCCCACTGCTGGGCATACACACCGAGGAAACCAGAATTGAAAGAGACACGTGTACTCCCAATGTTCATCGCAGCACTGTTTACAATAGCCAGGCCATGGAAGCAACCTAGATGTCCACTGGCAGATGAATGGATAAGAAAGCTGTGGTACATATACACATGGTGTATTACTCAGCTATTAAAAAGAATGCATTTGAATCGGTTCTAATGAGGTGGATGCAACTGGAGCCTATTATACAGAGCAAAGAAAGTCAGAAAGAAAAACACCAATACAGTATACTAATGCATATATATGGAATTTAGAAAGATGGTAACAATGACCCTATATGCAAGATAGCAGAAGAGACACAGATGTAAAGAACAGACTTTTGGACTCTGTTGGGAGAAGGTGAGGGTGGGATGATATGAGAGAATAGCATTGAAACAGGTATACTATCATATGTGAAATAGATCGCCAGTCCAGGTTAGATGCATGAGACAGGGTGCTCAGGGCTGGTGCACTGGGATGACCCTGAGGGATGGGATTGGGAAGGAGGTGGGAGGGAGGGTCAGAATGGGAAACACATGTACACCCATGGCTGATTCACGTGAATGTATGGCAAAAACCACCACAATATTGTAAGGTAATTAGCCTCCAATTAAAATTGAAAACAAAAGAAAAACTGAAAAAAAAAAAAAGAAAATACCTGGCATGTAGCGAGCAGATAAATAAATGTTACTTATTAAACAAATTCTCCTTTGACTCTTGTTAAAATGAGCATATTATAATGTGAACTAAATCCATTACTTATCTGACTGGACAACACAAAAATATGAAAATAAATAAGGAAATCAAATCTGACTTAAAAATAGAAATGCAACTATAAAGCAAAGACAAAAAATATTACTCTGACTTTATTAGTGCCAGAGAAAATTGCTTTCCATTTAACCTAAGAGATAAATCTATTAGAAAAGCAACCACAATCCATGTTATCTAGGGGGAAACTGTTAAAATCTGTCATTGTTTCCTCTTTGGCAGCCTGATTATGCCTGGTTAATACCATATTCAAATGTGTTCATCTGTGCTGTTCTTGGAAAAACAAGCAAGACAATTTAGCTTATGCCTATCAATATAACATATCTCCCTTCTTAATTCACCAAAATAAAATAAACAATTTGCATCTTGGTTGATGTTGATGTTTACAAGTGAGTAATGCAAATCTCAAAATCTGTAAAATATTATTTCCCCCTCATAAAAAGCATACTAGGATACTTTAATCGTTGCTTTGACATTTTAAAACACAGGTCAGATGCTTAAATGACATCTTTTAAATTACAGCTGCCAAGAGATTGCTTGCAACACAATATAACATGACATTTTAACTAACTATAACCAGCAGCTATTATTTTTGTAGGACATAATAGTAACCAGAATAAATTCATCTTGAGTTTTTGCATAACAATAACAAATCAGCTGTCACTAGTCCAATAAAGTACTTAATTTTATCAACTGTTTTCTGGAAAACTATCTTTTTGATAAAGAGGGACAGATGAATCTTTTTAAAGCCTTATTTCAAAGGGTCAAATCATTTTTTTTTTTAAATCTAATGTCTAAGACAATAGAAAGAGCAAATTCTTTGCCACAAAGCCATATTTGCAGGCACATATCAAGGCAAGGAGAACTTCCCTGGTGGCTCAGACAGTAAAGAATCTGCCTGCAATGTGGGAAACCCTGGTTCAATCCCAGGGTGGGGGAGATCCCCTGGAGAAGGGAATGGCAACCTAGTCCAATATTCTTGCCTGGAGAATCCCATGGACAGAGGAGCCTGGCAGGCTGCAGTCCATGGGGTTGCAAAGAGTCAGACACGACTGAGCAACTAACATGCACATCAAGGCAAGAACATGGACTCAAGTCAGTCTGATGTCAAAGTCAATTTAATCAGTCTATCTGCTGCATACTCTCTGTAAACAAGGCAACTAATTAATCCACATTCTGCTGACCTCGGACTTATTACCTAAAAAACTACTCCATTAAATTGGTGTGTGATGAGTAAATGAGATAATTGTTCACTCTCTTTGGAAAATATACATAAGTAGGTTTTTCTTCAAAGAAAGGCACTGATCCTTAAAGGCTATCGTCCATTTTTTCTTCTGTTTATTTTTCACAATAGGACTGTATACGTTTATTGGCTGGCCTCTACTTCCTTGGTTCTAAATTTTGGCTCAACTGAACTATTTGAGCCTAACTTCATGGATCAAATCCTCAGCTGACATTAAAGATTTACCTATCATCAGCATCACAGTGGCAATCTCAACCTCTGTAAATTTTCTCCAAAATAGAATCGAAATTTATCGTAAAATTCTTACTATTAGAGATAACTCTTAGGGAATATAAAGAAATTTATATGATGGAAATAGACAGTCCTTATTAAATTACTGTGTGAGATCAAGCAGAGTTCTCATATCTTATACCTTAATGCTTGACTTCTTTTATACTCTGATGGACCTGTGAGGATCAGCCCCAGGTGCACACCTGGAGAAGGAACTAAAGGACGAAAAAATTGCCTAAAAGTGAGAGCTAGAGCTAACGATGAAGACACAATTTCAGTACCTTATATGTTTCCTTTAGTCAACCATGAGAGTAAATTAACCTGATGACCCTGTTTTGACACTGACTGATTACAGACATTAATCAAAGGGCAACAGGCCAGTGCTGCCGAAGAACTGGTGGAATATACACAGTCCATAGTGGTTATTTTAATATGGCAACAAGACTGAAGAGCTTGATGAATATCCTCTACCAAATACATTCTAATTCATAAAATACACTTCTCTATTTTTCAAAACAGATCAAAATGGGTAATTATATCCTGTGTGAAACATTTCCTAACCATGTTCACTGTCATTCTGCATATTAAATATAAATATGAGACTGTAGAGTAAATGTATAGCTACCTAAAACTGGTTTCCAGGACTTTAAGCATGAATGTGCACCCATATATTTTAGAGTATAATTATTGATCTTGTGTGCTTGCTAAGTCGCCTCAGTCATATCTAACTCTTTGCGACCCTATGGACCATAACCCTCCAGGTCTCTCTGTCCATGGGATTCTCTAGGAGCTCTGGAGTGGGTTGCCATGCCCCTCCAGAGGATCTTCCTCACCTAGGGATCAAACCTGCATTTCTTAAGTCTCCTGCATTGGAGGCAAGTTCTTTATCATTAGCACCACCTGGGAAGCCAAATTATTGATCTTATTGTTACCTATTCTGAAAATAAATGTGGGTATTCTTTTTTTTTTTAAAGACTTCAGTGCAAACAAAAATATATGTGGGCTTAATCAACAAATCCAAGTAAGTCTACCCTTTAATCAGAAAAGAAAAATGAAAATTTTTTTTTTGTTTCAGAAATAGTTACTTATTAAAGAAACACTTAAATGGTTAACCCACTCTTCAAAAATAATTAGGACTTCTTTTCACAAGGCAGGGAAGTTGCTGACAATCTTGGAAATTAAGACACCTGTGTCAAATCACTTCTGTAATAAAATTTGCAATCAAACCAAAATTACAATGAACATGTGTTTCTCTGGTTATAGGCTTGCCTGTCTTAGGACTAACCTGCAAAATGTGATGCTATTTTGAGCACAACAGTTTCTAAATCATTTCTTAGACTAGATAATTCCTTGTAGGCTTTCTCCTTCATCTACTCCTCAAAACAATTAAATATATTTCCAATGTAGGAAGGGTCAGTGAGAGAGTTTACCAGATTTAGTCTGTTACTAAGCAAGCCACTATTATCACTGTTGTTGTTTTATTAGATCACAGATATTAGGACTGTAATGAACTTCAAGAAATCACTTCAATTTTTGGCCAAACAAAGATGCCCCTTTTTTCAACAAAACACTTGATATCAAAGTGTCACTGAGTCCAATCTGGCTCTCCTCACTACATGACAGGTCAATTAACCAAGGGATGAGGTGTTGAGGAAAGGATTAAGACTTTATTTGGAAGGCTGGCAGACTGAGAGGATGGCAGACTAGTTTCTCCAAAACAAACCCCATCTTAACAAGTTCTGGATACCAGGTTCTTTTATAGAACAGGGTGGGGATGGGAGGTGAATGTGAGGAAGTAAAATCAAAAGACCACTAATCTTGCAAATACCTCTTGGAATGGCTAACCTCAGGGAGGGTATGTGTTAATTTCTACCTTCCTGCGGACAACCACATGTGGACAGGATCCTGAACAAAGATACTTTAGCTTACCATTCAGACAGAGAGGCAGGGTTCCCTGAGACATGATATTATGTATAAACACTATCCTTTTAGTGAACAAAAATAATGTAAAACAAAGGTTAAAGCAAAAGAAGTAGATTCAGTATGGAGTCAGATTTTGTTCTTCCCAGTAACGAAAGAAGGTGACTTGCCCAAGGTCATAGAGCTATAAAATGCATATGGATTTCTGACCTCCACCCTTGTTGGATGGATTGTTCTAGAGTCAGTCCTTTATTCTAAAAAGGCAGGTGTCCTGCTGAATAATTTCAGAATCAGAAGCTTCCCCTCCTGAGTGGATTCCTCTGCCTGGTTGAAAGTTGCCATCTGTCTGACTGACTTTACCTAGAAAGCTGAGCCTTCAGGACATATTTGTGAACAAAGTGAAGATTAGAGGGGAGTGTAGCACATTATTCCCTGAGTCACAGGTTTTCCCTTGCTGGTCTGTGTAGCACTGCTGAGGTTAAGAAGAGGAAGGTTCTGTGTAATCAGAGCACTAGTCTGATCACAGGTAAACACAAGCATGCATGTGCAAAATCAAAAGTCCACACTAACAGTCTCAATGTACATGCTAGCCCTCAGAACCAAAGGTTAAAAAAAAAAAAAAACTCAGTTTTGTTTGATTTTTGCTTGTTTGTTTCCTGTCTAATGAGGGAGGCAAGACTAGATAACTTATGGGAGTACTTCCAGGCTTAGGACTCAGGCCGCAAACTGTTAAATCTTCTGACCTTATATTTCACTCTGCTGCTTGGTGTGAGCCCACCACGAAGGTCATGTAGCCAGGATAGTATTTGCTCACTCACAACTCAGGCAAAATTCTTAACCACCATGATTTCATTTATCTGCTTCATCAGTTTACATAATCCTCCAATTCCTGGTGACATTGAATTTACAGAGAGTATAGAACACAAGTTGTTTCTGTAATAATACTTTTTCCACTCCAGTATACTGACTTCTATTTTTCATTTCATAACATCCCTGCCAAAAATAACAGTGTGATGCAAACATATTAGAACATGTGGTAAACAAATTTGTGTGTGCATGTGTTAGTAGCACAGTCGTGTCTGACTCTTCACAATCCCATGGACTGTAGCCCACCAGGCTCCTCTGTTCATGGAATTCTCCAGGCAAGAATACTGGAGTGGGCTGCCATTTACTTCTCCAGGGAAAACAAATTTAGTATATTATTAATGTAAAAAATAATTGCCACTTCCATTTGTATAATTAATCTCATATGAAATTAACTCTTTGAGTTGGGGATGTGTGGTTGTTGTGCTCATGTGTAGTTGTGGAAGAAAGAGATTGGAAGATATAAAGATAAGATACAAACCAGGAGACAGACCAACTACTATAGTACCTAGAAAGTTGTAAGAACTCCATTATCGTCTATTGATGTATGAATAAATGAATGAACAGAACACCGAGAAACTGACTCCAGACTAAATATTTGGCATTTTCCCACATGCCAAAACTTAAAATTGAAATCAGAGAAGATCTATACTCTAATAGACTTTATACTTTTTCTTAGCAGTCTCCTTCACGTAACACAGTGTTTTGCATTGTATCTGGTGGTCAATAAGTAGTAAACAATAAAAATAATAAAAGAAATGGCAGCAGTAGTTCTATACACTATACCCAACATCTCAATTTTATTATCTCATTGATCCCTGAGCAGTAGGTAACATTG
This sequence comes from Giraffa tippelskirchi, assembly GCF_054371585.1. Taxonomy (NCBI): domain Eukaryota; kingdom Metazoa; phylum Chordata; class Mammalia; order Artiodactyla; family Giraffidae; genus Giraffa; species Giraffa tippelskirchi. The sequence continues at coordinate 127,366,329 of NC_137277.1, read as the reverse complement.
AGACAGGCTGAGACCTGGGACCCGATACCCTTTACAGCAATGCTTACACATGGACCAACGTCTTCTCAAGCAACAAAATACAATGAAACTATAAGGGACCTAAAATAACTGTGTGCATGCCCAGTTTGGACAAACCATGGACAACAAAGTACAAAAAGATCAAAAGATCCCAACTGCCACTTCTGAAGAACCAAGAGCAAGAGGAGGGCACTGTGCATATCCCTGCACACAACACCACCAAAGGGGTGGGAAAAACGCCTAAGTCACCCCTCTGAGCCAAGCCCTGGGCCTGAGACCGTCATCCCATATAAAGAACCAGCTTGTCCTCCTTGGGGAGCAAGTGAGCAAGAAAGGGAACCTGTTGCTTGTTTTTGTTCCTCTCTGCTACAGCAGGGGCCCCAGTAAAGCCTTGCCTGAATTTTTTGTCTGGCTTCTTATCAATTTCTATTGATTAATGAGGTCAAGTACAATGTAAAGTTGCCATTATGAGTTGCATCCATAATACAGATGAGTGAAATTACAGACAAGGTTAAACTATTAGCCAATTTCACAAAACTAGTTCTGTTAGATCCAGAATTCAAACCAAAGTGTATCTTATGTAAACTCTTGCTTTAATAAATGAACAAGTGCATGACAAAATGAATGCAACTATCCTGTATTTTTATTACTGGGGCAAGTTGGAAAGGGTTGCATGCAGGAAGTTTAACTTAGTGAGTAACCAACTCTATAGGTCTTTGTTACACCAAGCTCCCAAAGACTCCCAAAGACTCCAAAGTATCACTGTGGCCTCAAAGAGGCAACAACTGGGAAAAGGATACTAGACTCAGACAGAAGAAAATTCAAGAGAAACACAGAGGCATTTTATGAAACTAATTCCTTCCATCTGGTTAACAGTCACCAATAGAATCAATTAAGGCATGTCATTCAGTTTTTAATAATTATGTCAAAATTTCTATGTTTAAGTGAAACACTGCACCAAACATAAGCTCATTTTCTTTTAACAAAGATTCTTGGCAACTGGCAACAACTCATAGCCATCACACTGCTCATTATACCGTCTTGCAGATGCACAAATGAGGCTATAAGAGACAATTCCTAAAGAGAATGATAGATAAACCAGTTCTTATCAGGAATATTTTTTCTATCTTTTTAAAAAATTATCTTTCCCTCCTCTTTCATATTCCCTCAAATTCTTTCTCAGGCTCTTCATATGTTAAATAACAACTATGAACTATATTTTTGGAAATCTATACATTTGGAACAATGGATATTGCAATTTGTATAATTAGTCACAATAATTAATTGACTAAATGACCCTGTGAAAGAGGTCATTTTGTTAATCAAATGTTGTACATGAGGAAATAAATTCAACATTTTTAAAGGGTCTGTAAATGACAAAATTGGGACAGGAAGTGAAGTTATAAATCTATAATCTTTAACAACAGGCTGTAACTGCATAATTTGGACTAGCTTTATTGTATTATAGAAATGATTTTTGGACTAGTTATAGGTATAAGAAATGACTATTTTGTACAATGCTGAGCCTTATACAGTGACCAGTCTTTGAGCAAGTTAGTTGGGTGGGTTGTAGCAGCATGACAATTTTTTTTTGTTCCTGGAAGGCAGTTTGTGATTTTAAAATGTGAGCAGCCTTTCTCTGCCTTCTGTAATAGCACCTACCAAAGAGCAGTAAAATTCCAAGTACTGAAATAAATCCCAGTGAAGAATTAAACATACTGATAATTTACATAATAGAATTCAACCATTTAATATAAAGAACAAAATTTAAAGAGTAATGCAAGAGCAGTTTGGAGAGCATCTTTAGACAGAAACTGGGACTGTAAAAACAACAGAGAAAGAAGAGAAGAAGAAATTTGAGGTATCATACTTAGAGGCTTAGCTCATTTTCTTTCGATCTAAATCTCTTTCTCCATCAATCCTCCCTTCCCACCATCAATACAGTTGGGCCATCTCCTACATATGGAAACTTCCAGACTCCACTCCCTCAACTCCACTTGCAATAGAAGTCAAATATCCTCCACATTTATTAAAATGACAATCATAATAAGTCTCTAAGTAGCAATAGAGACCAAAGATCTCCTTAACATTCCATATATATATATATATATATATAATATTGCAATGTCCCCAAAATATCTTGCATGATATTTAAACCACAAAATGACTGTGCCATTTGCAAAATGTCTGGTTATGCATTTTTTTATTCCAACCAATGCTAATGTGTCCTAAGATACCATGTAATACTACCCTCTTTAGATATTTCAATGTGAAATTATCATCTACAATACCATCATAAGAGAGTAATAAAGACAGATTACCTGGGGTTAAGAGGATGACTGACATAGTGATGAGTGAGCATACAACTAAAATCACCAGCAGGGCAATAGCAATTCCCTTCCAGTTTCTCTGTGGAGGGCTGTTACTTCCCAGTTCCTACCGAGAGAGAAAAAAAAAGTTTCATAATTATACATGCTCCAAGAGAAATGTATTCATAAAGGAATGATTCAGTGCATGGAAGAATCACAGTTTGAAAACAGATTAGAATCCTTTTCCTCTTCGGTAGCTCATTTAATTATTCAAAGGTGCATATATTATAAATGGCTATCTTTTGAGGGGCAATCTTACTTCTCCAAGAGATAAACCAGCAGAGCTTTATGCCTGCTGTCCAAAATGTGGATGGCATTAAAATACATTGACTATAAACACTAGAATGATTGCCAAAATACTCTACAAAATAATATGGAAATAAAGTGTGCCCATTTACATTTTTCTTGCTACAATGGACCCTACAATGAGGATTTAAATATTAATATTCCTGAAGCACTGTAGACTACTTTCTTAACTGGTAAGGGGGAAAAAAAGATTAGTGATGGGAAAATAATTCAAAATCCCCCCTCAATGCAGAGCGGTGCACATTTGTTAATGTAAAAAGTCCTCTTTTAACAGTTCTCCCACCACTCATAAAAATCAAGAGGATGTAGTAACTAAATTAAACAATTGCTTCCACAGCAATAGTTAACAACATCTTCTCCCTGGGCAGCATGCATGATATTGGCAAGGAGGTATGATTGATGGAGAAACTTGAGCATCTTTTACAATATGCATAGTAAAGCTTTTCAATTTTCAGATCTGTGTTCCATTCTGTTGACTAGAAATATATGAGCATCATTCACTAAAGTAAAGCATAGACCACCCTGATTTGAAACACATGCCAGATTTTCTTTACAATAAAGTTTATAAAACACTAAGTTTCTTGTTTCTTTCTCCCTACCCCAAACCCCAATTTCTTTTACTCCATTCCCAATAAAACCTTCTTTATTGAAAAACAGTCAAATGATTTGGGGACAAATGAAACAAAACATAAAGGTTTCCATTTCACTGTGTATATACAAATCATTCAAGAAGCCCCAGTCTTTCTTTAAAAAAGATAAGTAAAATATGATAGTAAACATTTGATAAACTATAAATGGGTTATTGTGACTCACAGTTTAAAGCACCGAAGCCAATTTTCACATAGTGACAGTGGCATTCAATTCTGCCATAAACTCTTTGGACTTAAAAACTAGGTCCCAAATAAATGCTAGAAGAAACCGTGCATAGAGGGTGTTTTCTTTACGTTTTCCCCTTCTCACATCAGTAGATTTAGGCTTATCTTTCATTCTGATGAACCAAATCCAGCAGAAGTCAATTTCACTCCTTTTTTTCTAAAATGGTTCACTCCACACCTCTTGTTCATGCTTACTAACGCTTACTGTTCAATACCTCTATCCTTCCTGCATTTTGGTTAGAATTTCCATTTATAAACTTATTCCATATACGTTGAGACAGTAGATTATCAAATCATTAGCATTAAAGTAACAACGTTAAGGCAAACAATACAGTTTCCCTGGTTGCTCAGTGGTAAAGAATCTGATTGCCAACGGAGGACACACTGGTTTGATCCCTGGTCCAAGAAGGTCCCACATACCATGGAGCAACTAAACTGGTGTGGCACCGCTATTGAGTCTATGCTCTAGAGCCCATGCTCCGCAACAAGAGAAGCCACTGCAACGAGAAGCCTGTGCATTACAACTAGAGAGCAGTCCCCGCTCACCACAACTAGAGAAAAACCTGTGCAGCAGCAAAGACCCAGAACTACCAAAAATAAGCTAATTAAAAAAAAAAAGACAAGTAATAGTTGTCCCAGACCAGAAACACTTTTCTGGAACGCAATGTGACTAAAGTTTGATAGGTCAATTTCTTTGTTAGAATCTGTGTGATGTGATGAACAGTTATTCTCCATATTAAGGTTCTACTTAAGACTACTCATGGGGCTTCCCAGGTGGCTAGTGGTTAAAAATCCATCTGACAATGCAGGAGACACAGGTTCAATCCCTGGGTTGGGAAGATCCCCTGGAGTAGAAAATGGCATCCCACTCCAGTATTCTTGCCTGGACAGAGGAAGCCTGGTGGGCTACAGTCCATGAGGTTACAAGGAGTCAGTCACAACCGAGCTCACATGCACAGGTCAGTTAAGACTACTGAGGAGTAAGAGTGACAGATCAGAGATGCAATGCTCTATGTATTAATAGAACCCTGTGCATGTGTGCAGGCTAAGTCACTTCGGTCTCTGACTCTTTGCAACTCTATGGACTGCAGCCTGCCAGGCTGCTCTGGCCATGGGATCTCCAGGCAAGAATACTGGAGTGGGTTGCCACACTCTCCTCCAAGGGATCTACCCAACTCAGGGATCAAACCCGCATCTCTTACTTCTCCCGCATTGGCAAGTGGGTTCTTTCCACTAGCACCACCTGGGAAGCCCCGAATAGAAGGCTAAGATGGGCAAAAAGTTGTGAAATACTCATCTGAAGAACTAAGACAATGAAAAAAGGGGCAACAAGCAATAAGAAGTGAGTATCTTGGCCAAGAATCACAAGCACTGCCACATTTATTAACTCAAGGGGATTTGTAGGAAAAGGGAAAAAGAGTAACTGTAAGCAATTATAACCGACTTTTTGGCCCAATAAAGGAATCAAGAGGAAATTACAATTTTATATCTACTGATTCTGATTTTGATTCACTCACTGAAACTGAAGGCAAATTACTAGAGAAATGACTTCAGAGTGAGTTTTTTGGTTTTTCAACATGATACAACTATAATGTCTACCAAACAATGTCTAATAGCAATAATAGATATCTTATGTGTCTGGGTACTGTACTGGACACTTTATAATCACAATCTCACAAAATCCTCACAATAAATAAGATTACTATTATTTTGACAAATTTGCACATCAAAAAAGGGGATTTAGAGAGATAAATAACAATTACACTCACTGTTAATGAGTAGAATATCTCAAGGTCCAACCCATAAAAGTCTAAGTTCAGAAACCACGCTCACCCAATAATATGCTGTTCTAGAAGTAAGTATTTCTTGAATCAATCCATAAGCCAATAAATCAAGGAACAATTTGAGCCTCTATATATTTGAAAAATTCACAGTTTTATAAACACTCTTCTGAATTCTGCAATGCTTTCAAATAAATTCATATTTTCCCTAATGGCACAGAAGAAAAAAATATACCATTTTAAAAATTGCAAAACCTGTTTGAGTAAAAAATATTTATCTGGTGTTCATAAAGAGATACACATAAGAATGTCAGGCTCCTCTAAAAACGACCCATCACTACCTAAGGCATCTTCAAGTCCCTGCTCGGGAAAGCAGACTTATTGAACTCTTACTCTCATTCCCTCTTTTCATCCATTTAAATTCATTACCATTATAATATTTCTCAATCATGGTTTCACTTATATCACTTTATTCCACAAAGCCTTTTAATGTCTCTATGTTATCTAAAGAATTAAGTGCAAATGTGACAGTTTAGAATAATAATTGTCTAAAGCCAAGCACCAGTCTTCTCATCCAACTTGATCTTTTTTGAGAAACACTACCCTGTACTGCTCAGGTTACCCTTTCCAACATATGCCTCAGATACTTCAAACTTCCTATCACCTTCCCACTCCCAGCTTTTGTCCATCCAATTCCTTTCATATACATCCAATTACAGACACTGTCAGTCATTCGACATACTGCTTGAACATCCCTTCTCTTGGAAATTTCTTTTAATTATGTACGCCAGATAAAATTTTCCTTCTTAAAAAAATGCCTAAAATACATTGTACCAAAAGGTTTGAGATCAACTCTGCTACTTAATTGGAGAAGGCAATGGTACCCCACTCCAGTACTCTTGCCTGGAAAATCCCATGGATGGAGGAGCTTGGTAGGCTGCAGTCCATGGGGTCGCTAAGAGTCGGACACGACTGAGCGACTTCACTTTCACTTTTCACTTTCATGCATTGGGGAAAGAAATGGCAACCCACTCCAGTGTTCTTGCCTGGAGAATTCCAGGGACAGGGGAGCCTGGTGGGCTGCCAGCTGTGGGGTCGCAGAGAGTCAGACATGACTGAAGCGACTTAGCAGCAGCAGCAGCTGCTGCTGCTACTTAATAGCTCTGATATTGTAAATTTGCTTCAACATTTTACAAAGTCTTAGATTTTTAAGAAAATCTGAATAACTGCAATAATGATAATTATTTTTACAAGTTCAGTTCAGTCACTCAGTCATGTCTGACTCTTTGCGACCCCATGAATCGCAGCACACCAGGCCTCCCTGTCCATCACCAACTCCCGGAGTCTACCCAAACCCATGTCCATAGAGTCGGAGATACCATCCAGCCATCTCATCCTCTGTCGTCCCCTTCTCCTCCTGCCCCCAATCCTTCCCAGCTTTAGGGTCTTCTCCAATGAGTCAAATCCTCGCAAGTAACAGATATTAAATTATTCCAACAAAGGTCTTACTTCTATGTACAATAAGTTCACACTAAGTGAACTGTTTAGAATGTTCTTCCTCTGTACACTTGCACACATCACTCTTTCTCTCTTTTTCATCAAGTTTCAATCTCAAATGCTCCTTCCTTTGAGAAGGCTTGCTTGCTCACGCTCTATAAAATAACATTCTATATCTCCTTTTATTCCCTCAATTAACTTTATTTTTCTTCCTAGCATTACCATTTTTGGATATATAGTAGGTGAAGTTATATTAAATTTTATATCTATAATATAATTTAAGCTGTTTAAATGTTCATTTTATCTGTCTATTCAGCTCTCCAGAATGGAAGTTTCATGATGTCAGTAACCTAGATCATCATGTTTTCTACAATATCCCTAGCATTTTGAATAGCATTTAGCACATATTAGGCATACCATAGATAATAAACAAATGAATGGCTAAATGATAACAGTTCTGATAATAAGGATGATGATGGCGGTGATGGTAGTGATGGTAATGCTTAAAGTCATGGTTGCACACTCATCATATCCCCGTCAAAGTTATCTCCTTAAATTAAGGATCACATCTTAGATAAATGTATATTCCTTAGGTCACTTAAAAATTCTGGTCCTCTTAGTAGGTGCTTAGAAAACAGTAGCTCAATTAATTAAGAAGTGTAAATGGTTCCTGAAATGGTATAGAGCTACCAAACAGAAAGGGTTGCCATTCCCTTCTCCAGGGGATCTTCCCATTCCAGTGATCTTCTTTGACCCAGGGATTGAGCCTGGGTCTCCTGCATTGCAGGAGATTCTTTACTATTTGACCCACCAGAGGAGCCCATATAGATACAGTGTCATTAATTAAATATATATTAACAGTAATTTTTAAAAATGGAGCTATTTGCTATAACCTATTTGATTGCAATTATTTTTAGCTTCATTTATCTGATGCGTGATCCCAAAATATAGTTGCCATTCTTCAGTTTATCTTCTTCTTCTACAACCTCAATAATATCTACTATTGATAGAAGTGGTTTTAATTGGCCCTGTGTTTCAATGACTTCATACCAGCCAATACCTGAAAACACCATGCCAGTCCCAAAGGACACGTATGGTGATGGAAAGCAAGCTGAGCTTGCAACATGGTCATCTGGATGCTTTGGAAGCACCACAGAATCAACGTTGAGATATTTAGGATATTAAATTCCCAGGAGAGGTTTAAGAGTACAAGAACAAATATTCAATAATCCATTATATAGAGTTCTTTTGGAACTCAGTCATCTAGTGGATAGATGGGTCAGTTAGAACATGTGTGAACAGTGCAGATGATACTCAGTGTTGTGATGGTCTAGAGATGTTTTGGTGCTGCAGGCCAAACTAAACTGGATCTATAACCTAACTATTTATGTTATATTTACTGCCAATCAAATTTACCCTTTATAGAACAGTTTAGTTTATAAGATAAGGATGTCCACAGGTTACCTGAATACAAATGCATTTTTAACTTGTTCAAGTACAAAGGAAAAAACACTAGAAATCATAAGCAGAAATCATTCAAGATTTATATACATCATGCGAAATGCAGGGCTAGATGAAGCACAAGCTGGAATCAAGATTGTCAAGAGAAATATCAATAACCTCAGATATGCAGATGACACAACCCTTATGGCAGAAAGCAAAGAAGAACTAAAGAGCCTCTTGATGTAAGTGAAAGAGGACAGTGAAAAAGTTGGCTTAAAAATCAACATCAGAAAACTAAGATCATGGCATCTGGTCTCATCATTTCATGGCAAACAGATGGGGAAATAATGGAAACAGTGACAGACTTTATTTTGGGGGGCTCCAAAATCACTACAGATGGTGACTGCAGCCATGAAATTAAAAGATGCTTGCTCCTTGGAAGAAAAGTTATGACCAATCTAGACAGCATATTGAAAAGCAGAGACATTATTTTACCAACATAAAGTCCATCTCGTCAAAGATACAGTTTTCCCAGTAGGAAAAAAAACACAGGTATGGATGTGTTAGTTGGAGTATAAAGAAAGCTGAGTGCCGAAGAATTGATGCTTTTGAACTGTGGTGTTGGAGACGACTCTTGAGAGTCCCTTGGACTACAAGGAGATCCAACCAGTCCATCCTAAAGGAAATCAGTCCTGAATATTCATTGGAAAGACTGATGCCGAAGCTGAAGCTCCAATACATTAGCCACCTGATGCGAAGAACTGACTCATTGGAAAAGACCCTGACGCTGGGAAAGATTGAAGGCAGGAGGAGAAGGGGATGGCAGAGGATGAGATGGTTGGATGGCATCACCGATGCGACAGACATGAGTTTGAGTAGGCTCCGGGAGCTGGTGATGGACAGGGAGGCCTGGCTTGCTGCACTCCATGTGGTCACTAAGAGTTGGACATGACTGAGCAACTGTACTGACTGATACATAATTTCTTTGTGCAAGATAAGGAAAAAAAGCTAAACCAGCAAAGCCAACTTTCTAAAAATTAAGAAAAAGGAATATAAATGTGTGGGTATGCTCAGTTGCCAAGTTGCTTCTGATCCTTTACTACCCCAGGAACTATAGCCTGCCAGGCTCCTCTGTCCATGGGTTTTCCAGGCAAGAATACTGGAGTGGATTGCTATTTCCTTCTCCAGGTGATCTTTCTGACCCAGGGATCGAACGTGCATCTTCTGTTTTAGCATGCAGACTCTTTACCACTCATCCACCTGGGAAGCCCCAAAAGAATATAAATGTATATAATAAATATGTCACTGACTCAGTGGACATGAGTTTGAGTAGGCTCTGAGAGTTGGTGATGGACAGGGAAGCATGGCATGCTGCAGTCCATGCGGTCACAAAGAGTCAGACACAAGTGAGTGACTGAATAGAACTGAACTGACTGTGTGAAACAGACAGCACATAAAACATTTTAAACTCAAATTAAAGACACAAATGCAAATGTACTAAATAAAATGTTAGTGAATTTTAACAAATTAGTGAATTAAATGCAATACCTTAATATAAATAAGAATTAAATATTATGAAATAATATACACCATTACATACATTCATGATTACGTTCAACATTTGCTAATATTAGCAACAAAAATATAACCATAGAAATTATTTTTCATTTTTAATTTGTAATTTAATACTTATAATACCTATTACTTCTAAAAATTGCCCATTATGCTTGCATATATTCACAAGTTTCTCATTTATCATCCTTCTCCAATTAAAAGACTCTATGCTAAGTAAAGTGTGTAGTTTCGGTAAATGACCACAAGTTACACATTTTTTCAAAATGATATCTGTTACAGCTTTGTGTTACCAGTGTACATGAGGCAGTGTTGAGCTAGTGCTACTCATAGTATGTCCTACAGACCACAGCATCAATATCACCTGAAAATATTAGAAATACAAGGCAAGAGTCTTTTATTGCTATTTGCTTTATTATTTTAAGAACATTCTCATTTGGTTTTATTTGTTCACCATTAATTTGTTTATAAAAGAAGTAGCAATTATCTCAATTGTAATTTGGCATTCATCACTCCCTGATAATTATGTTTGTTTGTGACATACTTCTACATGGATCACCATTAAATTAGAAACAAAACAAACATGACAGCTATCAGCAATGTATTTTTCAGCAATAGTTTCACAATGTCATGATTTATAGGTTTGGCAGATCTTCTAAGATTCTGAACCTGTTTAGACTTCAAAACCACAAGTAAAACTGTAAAACATCAATTAAAAAAGCAAACAAACAAATCTGTTATCAGCAAGATGGCAGACTAGGATGCTCCAGGCCTTCATGGAAACACCAAGTAAACAACAATGGACTGATTAAAATAGCATTTTGGGAACTCTAAACCAGCTAAGGATCTGTAGCAACCAAGCAAATGTCCAATCATGAAAAAGCCATACTTAAAAAGGCAGGATACATCATGGCATGTCTGAATGCCCTAATTCCCTCACTGGCATAGTACAGGATGCTCAGAGGAAGGGACTCAATTCCCAGTTCCTTTATTCAGATGGAAGAAATGAGTGGGAGTTGTTTGCATGCTCCGGCCTATCTTCTGTGTGCTACCTGAGGGTAGCACAGGTTTCTGTCTTGCCTGACAGAAGTAGCAGCAATAGCTTAGATCTTATGTTGAAGGCATGGAAGCCCACGGAGGCTTCCATGGTGAATGAAAACTGCAGGAGGTCTGTAGAGAAGCAGAATTTGAGGACAAGAGATTATCTGCTTGGAAACAAAGTATAATACCCAAGACCTTAAGAAAAAGCTAGGGTGAAACTCTTAGAGAAATGGACATTTGAAAAGAGCCATGTATACAAGGGAAGTGGCGAAGGGAGAATGTAGGGTGGGGGACATGCACACACAGGACTAGGGAAGACAAGTGCAAAAAAAACCTGAGAATATGTTGAGGTTTCCTGCTGAACTGATTAGAGAACATCTTCCTCTGCAAAAATCCAGTCTCTAATGACTGGAAGAAGTGGCTATTTATTAAAATGCCCAGTTTTAAGCAATAGATCACAGGCTTACAGAAAAAGAAAAAAGGAAGCATTGTTCAGTCAGAGAACAAAATATATCTCTAGAAACAAATTGTAAAATAATAGGTTCTGGACTTACTACAGAGAGACTTTAAAACAGCTACTAGAAATATGGTCTATGAGCAAAAAGAAATCATGGACAAAGAAATAAGGAAATCAGGAAAATGATATATGAACCAAAGATGATCAACCAAGATATAGAGAGTTAACAACAACAAAGACAGAAATTCTTGAGTGGAAAAATATAATAACTGAACTTAAAACCTCATTAAAGATGTTCAATAGCAGACTCGAACAATAGAAAAAAGAATCAGTGAACCTGAAGAAAGGTCATTTGAAATTACCAAGTCTGAGGGGCAAAAGGGAAAAAAAAAAGTGAAGGTAAGTAAACAGAACCTATGGGATTTATTGGATAGCATCTAATGAAGCAATATACACATCATGGGAATCTAGAAGGAGAAGAAAAAGAGAGAGAAGGGTTAGAGAGCTTATTTGAAGAAATCATGATGGAAACTTTTTAAATTTGAGAAAGCATATGCATATAAGAAGACAGCAAGCTTATTGAAATCCAAGTAAGAAAAACCCAAAGAGACTCACACATTTTAATTGATATATTGAAAGTCAAAGACAAAAAGAGAATTCTGAAAGAGAAAAGTGACTCATCATTTATAAGTATCTGCAATAAGAATAGCAATGGGTTTCTCAGCAGAAAATCTGCAGGCCAGAAACAGTGGGATAATATATTTAAAGTACTAAAAGAAAAAACTATCAACCAGAAAAATCTATGTCCAGCAAAAACATTCTTTGAAAATGAGGGTAAAATTAAGACATCTCCAGATAAATAAAGGGTGAAAGATTTCATTGCCTCTAGACTTGCCCCACAAGAAATGCTGAAGGGATTCCTTCAAGTTGAAACAAAAGAACAATAACTTGAAGTCAGATGAAAACGCAATGCAACCCATAAGGGTAAATATGAAGACAAACACAAAAAATAGTATTATTGTAATTTGGGCTTCTAATTCCACATTTTACCTTTTTATAGAATTTGAAGACTTCCCTGGTGACTCATGGTAAACAATCTGCCTGCAATGCAGGAGACCCAGGTTCGATCTCCGGGTTGGGAAGATCCCCTGGAGAAGGAAATGGCAACCCATTCCAGTATTCTTGCCTGGAGAATCCCCATGGACAGAGGAGCCTGGTGGGCTACAGTGCATGGGGTCACAAAGAGTCAGACACGACTGAGCGACTAATACACACACGCATATAGAATTTGAAAAACAAAAGCATAAAGACTGTTAATTGACACACAATATAAATATGTAATTGTTAACATTTACATAAAGTAGGAAAGATGGAACTATAAAAGAGTCATTTTGATATCTGTCTCTATGTGGAGAGTTATTGTTTAATGGGTATGGAGTTTCAGTTTGAGAAGACAAGAAAGTTCTAAAGATATATGTTAATGTAGGCTGCACAATGGTATGAATGCACTTAATACCAGTTAGAGTGGTACCACTCTTATTACCACTGAGAGTAGCACACTTAAAAATTATAGCAGTAAGTTTTATGTTATGCATATTTTGCCACAGTTTTAGAAATGTACATGATAGCAGCAGATATATTAAGTGACTTTAGAAAGTTTTAGTGTCCAAAGAAAGAAAACCACGTGACTTTGCTGTAGGGTTTCTAAGATCACTTGAAGGATGTAGGAATCACTGAATTGCTCTTAAGCAAGATTCAACATGGAAAAAAAAAAGTTCATCTTCTTAGATTAAACTAAAAATTTAAAGTAATTCCAAAAAAACAAAACTCTAAAAGAACTCTTCCCTTGATCCGATAAAATTACTGTGAATTCATCTGGAAAAATAATCACTTGAAGATAGAATGCTTAAAAAAAAAAAAAAGAAAAATCATGATGCATGCTGAATATTACATGTAATATAAATCTGTACTAATAAAAAAACTGTGATATAAGAATAGAAACACTAATCAAAAATTATATTTCAAAAAAAAATATCCATGGACACATACATCCACAAATTATTTAGATTTTGATCCCAATTTCTCATTATACCTTCTTTCTGTAAGAAGGCCAACTGGGGCTTCAGATGACACCTAGATGAGATGACTTCATGGTCTTTATGGTACCAAATCAGACAGTCAATTTTTCCATTATTTTACACAAATTCTCAGCAGCAATCTAAACCGTTAACCAACACATCCTCCCAGGAAAGTCTTTCCTGTAACACCACACTCACCTAATTTTTTATCCTCCATCACGAGCTACCTCTCCATTTTCTTTACTAGATTTTTCTTAGACTTACCTCTAAACTGTGGAGCTTCCCAAGGCTTCGCTCAGGCCCACTTTTTTCCTCTATATGAATATAATTTCTAGTGATAGCATTTAATGGCATTTTATATCATTCAAAGATTTGTAATTAATTTTATACATTAAATATTTAAAATGAATGTATGGACAAGCTATTAAAAAGCTGATCTCTAAGAAAACAGGTAGCTAAAGGCATCACTGTATCTTTCAAGCAGCCTAGCTTTGCCCTCTATATGTATAACACCTTTTCATGTATCATTGTTACTTCCCTCATAGCTCAGTTGGTAAAGCATCCACCTGCAATGCAGGAGACCCTGGTTCAATTCCTGGGTCAGAAAGATCCACTATAGAAGGAACAGGCTACCCACTCCAGTATTCTTGGGCTTCCTTTGTGGCTCAGCTGGTATAGAATCTGCCTGCAATGTGGGAGACCCGGGCTGGATCCCTGGGTTGGAAAGATCCCCTGGAGAAGGGAAAGGCTACCCACTCCAGTATTCTGGCCTGGAGAATTCCATGGACTGTATAGTCCATGGAGTCACAAAGCACTGGACATGACTGAGTGACTTTCACTTTCACATGTATCACCATCACTTGTCACTTGAAGGACTTCCTGCTTCTCAGATTTATGCCATTCACATATGCAGTTTTCCACAATTTTTTTTTTCTACTTTTCCCAAGAGAATTCCATGTTAGGTAAAATACTTATTTTGATCAAAGGGTTTACATCTCTCAAAATGAGTTTCTTATTTGGTTATTTACATTTACCTAGTTAGACAGTTCCTTAGTCCTAAGTGCAATCCATCTAAAGCTGACCTTTAGATGCTGCTGAACATCATCTGAAAACATGCTTGAAATAAAAAGTATTTAGCCTCATTCCAGACCTGCTGAATCTCCATGGAAGGCCCAGTCCAACAACGCCTTTTAAAAAGCTGTCCTAGTGATTCTGCTGTTTGCTAAAGTTAGATAAACATCCCTGAGGTCACTGCTACTGGAAGAATGGTAGTGTCACCTCTGATATAGTATATATGCAAATTAATCGGCTCCATCACAGACTTACTAAGTTTCTGGGTCCTGAATAATCTTTGTTTTAACAAGCTTCCAGAAGATTCTTGTGTACACTAAAGGCTGCGAATCTCAACTATAGAGATTAAGTCCTAGTAATACAGTTCTGAAACTATTAAAATGATGCACCTCAACCTCAGTGAAATTTGGTGAATACATTATGGGTTAGCAGCTTTGGCAACAGTATGTCTTGATTTTAAATTCCAATTCTATAATTACAAGCTCTATTACATATATGATTGACCTAATGTTTTATAATTATAAATCCAACAGATAGTGCCTGAGACACAATGGTCACTTTTATTATCTTCTTCTGTATTTGTTACTTACCAAATCAAATTTCAATCTCAATTGGGTTCCACCTCATCTGCATGTGAGTCCATTACATACTCATCTTTGCATCCTCTACAACTGGTATGTCATATAGTAAGTGTTCACAAGCTATTTGGACTGACCGACTATGCTCAGCTTTACACTTGAAGAGTAAAGAATAAGGTCTTTAATCTCGAGGGAGTCATCCCAGCCATTTGAGAACTAGGAGATGAACTAGCTATCTGTCTCTGTAATCTAAAGAGAAAAGACACCCCAGGAGAGTAGTTGTCGGCTCATCTCAGGAAATGTATGTTTGTTGTTTAAAGACCACTAAAAGAATCTCAGTGATCTACAAACTGCGATCAACAGTCCTAAAGTTCTGGGATTCATTAGCCAGCATGAGTAGCTAACAAGGCAGACAATCATCTTTGAGTGTGATTTCAGATGAGAAGGCTGCAAACATCATCTTTCATTAAGTTTTCCCAAAGTTCCAATATTTTAGCAAACTATCCTCTTGCCTATGAGGATGGCAGTAAAGCTAGTTATTTCTCATTGTATCTGTGATGCCCAGCACAATTTGTGATACATGGTGGACCTACCCACATTCACTGATGTTATGAATGTAATAGACTAAGAAACTATTTGGGGGACGTGGGACAATACTTTATCTTGCAGTTACTTTCAGAATTTCAAATCTTAATTTTCAGTACTATTATATCAACAGATATAAAACTACTTTTATATCAAAGTGTGATATAAAACTAACTTAACAACAGATTATCCATGTTTAATGTGGAGTATTTGTCATAGAGAGAGAGAAAGGAGTAAAATCTAGCAACCTGGTGTACCCACTTTACCTGTGTGACTCAAGCTTAGCTTAGCTTAGCTTTCATTTTCTTAGACATCAAACAGAAATAGCAGCCTATGTCCAAATAATGCGACTGGACACTGTCTAATCCAGCCACTACTTCCCAAAAACCATCTCTATTTTTCTGTCTCCTAGATAAAACAGCTTTGCTCTGCTCAATGTAGAACAGAAGTGACAATACCAATTTGCATATGATATCTGTGAGCCTTGAAAGAAATCATGCCAGTGAAAATTATTCATAAACTGTTTAGGCTGTATTAAATTTTGTAACCACCTCTAATTTAAATTTTAAAATTGTATGTCATTGTTCATGAGTATTAACTGTCATTGAATCAGGAAAAGCAGTTCCTTTGAAACAGAGTTTTATAAAAACTTTTGTAAAGTCTTAATGAGCATATACATTTTTGAAGCTTCAGTCTATTGCAAGGAGAGATGTCAGCTTATATTGGATGATAGATGGAAGGAGAAAGAAAGGAAAGAAGGAAGGAAGGGAGGATTGTGAGGACTTCAGATGAGTTTATTGCCTTCAAATAAGTAACAATCCGGCAATCTAGTTGGGAAGATCAATAGATTATTAAACAATAGAAGAAAATAACACAAAATATTCTTAAAAAATTAATACCGTAGTGCAAGAAGCAGAATGTGATAGGAATCCAGAGAGGAGACCCCCCCCCCAATGGTGTTAAATATTAGGTATACTAAAGACCAAATCTATTTTGACCCTTTCCTAGATAAAGAAGACTTGGATCAGGAAGAGCTTATAGGTGAAAGACAGAAAAAGTTCACCTCAGGCTGAGGGAGAACCTATTCATTGTTAACTCTTCAGTTGAACAAGGTGTATTTAATCGGCTTCCTTTTCTAGTGGTTAGTTAAAGGTTGCCATTGTCCAAGAGTCAAATAAGATTCCAAACAAAGGTTAAGAAAATAGCACCACTGGCAAAAACGGACTGCTTGAAAAGAACAAGTAGTGCTGTAGCTACAAGCCAAGTTCAAAGCCAGCATTATTAATTTGCTCTTTATAACACATCTGACCTTTAGCTGCTGCTGAGCATCTGGGGACAAATCTGGCAATTCACCAGATTTCCTTATTTGAACTAACTGGACTTCTATATCACTAGCACCAAATCACCAGCCAAAAATCTTCCCAGTAATTCCGTCTGCATTGGGTGGGATCTGGAAATCGCTGCCATCCTCAGGAACAAGTGTCACTTCTCAGTTAGGCCCACAAGGGGGAGAGTCAGGCGAGGAAGAATTCTCTTTCAGGAGAAAAACCTTTGCGGTCCTCAGGTGTGTGTGCTCTGTCGCTCAGACGTGTCCTACTCTTTGCGACCCCATGGACTGTAGCTTGCCAGATTCCTCTGTCCAGAGGATCTTCCAGGCAAGAATACTGGAGTGGGTTGCCATTTCATTCTCCAAGGGATGTTTCCAGCTCAGGGATCGAACTCACATCTCTTGTGTCTCCTGCATTGGCCGATAAATTCTTTACCACTGCAGGGTTCTCAGCAGTAGAAAATAATTGAATAGTTGAAATAGAAACAGACACATTTGACACTGCTCATAACTTGATTTTTTCACACATTTATTTATTATCTATTATTTTTAACCCTGAAAAAGTGTAATGAACTTTGAAAGTTAAGCATTTCATTGTTAAAATTTTCAATTCTGCCCTTTAAATTGCAAGAATGGAGGTATAGCCACTTTTTTTTTTTTCCAAACTGAAACACAGAACTTGTGTAGGAAAAAATCTTTCTAATTCTTCCTTCACATGTAGAAATTTAATATCATAAAAAGGCAGTTACAAGCTAGAACACCAATTTTACAACTTCTTCTTGAAAAGAAAAAAAGAACAGAAATCAGGGAAATAGAGCAGAACAGGAACTAAATGTGCTTTAAATTATTTTTATTGCTTTTGCCATTAAAATATTAATAAGTATCATACAGGTATTTAAAAAGGAAAGAAATAAATTATATTTTCACTATGTTAATCAACATTCTTGTGCTTCTTTTAATTGGAAACATTAAGAATATGTGTTTATTTCAACTTCTCTATTGCCCTGTGATGGTTATGACCTATTCTAGCACATATATACTCTACATACACATCATACAATGAAGAAATAAGAAATTAACAAAGATGTGGACCTTTTAGTTAAACCTGCAGTTATGAGGTATCCTGGATATTTTTCAGAAACCCCATGGACCAAGAATAATTAAATAAATCCAAGGTAAATTACACTTCATCTACATAAGTATGCATCAAGCATCATTTGTGCTCTGCTTAAATGAGGACTTCTCTGGCTGAAATTTGTGTGCAGATGAGTAAGGCAATTACTTGCCTCAAAGCCAGTCAATGTTTCTATTCATGTGCTGAAGAGAGTCTTTTTTCCCCCTGGTCTATGAATACAGTAGCCAGTATCTGCAGCCTTCAACAGAATGTCCCCTCAGTACTCTAGTTTTAAACTGACCATCCCCCAATCTCTTTCAAAAGAAGTTTGCTCTAAATGTTCATTTTGCCAGCATTACTGGAGAGTTTAAATCTAAATTTGATATTTTTTAAGTTTTGCATGTCATATTTTCATTCTCCAAGAGATATAAAGGGCTTTTCCTGGTGCCTCAGGTGATAAAAAATTACCCTGCAATGCAGAGCACCAAGGTTTGATCCCTGGGTTGGGAAGATCCCCTGGAGATGGGAATGGCTCCTCGCCCCAGTATTCTTGCCTGGATAATTCCATGGACAGGAGCCCTGTGGTCTACAGTCCATGAGGTCACAAATTCAATCAGCTTTAAGTCTGTGTTGGGGAGGAAATGGGAAGTGACAATTCACCTACCAGGAAAAGATAACCAACTTCCTGTCTGTCCCTCCAGAAAACCATCACTGCTTTGGTCACATGATAGACATCATCAACTCACTTTCTTGTGATATTTATTAGCATAAAGAAAGCATTCTGGGAATCTGAGGATGCTTAATAGGTGTCTCAAACTAATCTAAGTTCTCTCCTCATAAAATACGTTGATGTAAGGATTCTAAGTTACTAGTCACAAGTAATAAGCTTACCAAAAGAGACCCATGTCATTGCTCATTTTTTTAAGTTTTTTAGAAGAGATTTTTGAAGATAAATTTAAGAATAGTTATTCAAAGAAGAAATGCTGTAAGTACTGTTTTGGAGGCTCTCTTCCTCAAAAAAGCAACAAACTAATGGGGATAGGGCAGAGAAAATAAGTCTCCCAGATTTAAATTTACAAAACCTAATCTAAAATTGGAGAAGGCAATGGCACCCCACTCCAGTACTCTTGCCTGGAAAATCCCATGGATGGGGGAGCCTGGTAGGCTGCAGTCCATGGGTCGCTAGGAGTCGGAGACGACTGTGCGACTTCACTTTCACTTTTCACTTTCATGTAATGGAGAAGGAAATGGCAACCCACTCCAGTGTTCTTGCCTGGAGAATCCCAGGGACGGCGGAGCCTGGTGGGCTGCCGTCTATGGGGTCGCGCAGAGTCGGACACGACTGAAGCGACTTAGCAGTAGCAGCAATCTAAAATATATGGGCTTCCCTGGTGGCTCAGTGGTAAAGAATCTGCCTGACAGTGCAGGAGACACAGGTTTGATTCCTGGGTCAGGACAATCCCCTGAAGAAGGAAATGGAGACCTACTCCAGTATTCTTGCCTGGGAAATCCCATGGACAAAGGATCCTAGTGGGCTACAGTCCATGGGATCCAAAAGAGTCAGACATGACTTAGCAACTTAACAACAACAACGACAATCCAAAATATACACAATTTACCTACTAGCATACAAACTCCAGGGATCTTGTTTCTTTTTTCACTCTATCCACAGTACTAATTTAAGAGCTTGATGCACAGTAAAACCTCAACCTATATTTGGTAAATAAATAATTAAATCTCTAAAACTAGAAGCATGTTTTCTGCCAAATATTTGCATATTACAATTCCTTTTATATCAAAAGTATTTCAAAACTGGATACTCTTGATCACACACACTGTTAAGTCCAGGATGCCAACAAAGTCAGAAGAATATTGGGGACTTCAGAGAGCACTGTTTATAAGAGTCATGATTATCAAAATGCTTTTTTAAAAGAAATAATTTATTTTTCAACTATTGTTATCAGAATAGACTTGGATTTTCTTACCATTGTCTCAGGAACTTTTTTACTTTCTTACCCAATATTTTATTATTACAATTTTTAAACATACAGAAAATTTGGAGAAAATGAAAAGTGAATAGCTACGTACCCAGCAGCTAGATTTCAGAATTATTAACTTGCTATTTATGGCATTAACTTTTTTGGTGAAATTTACATAGAGTAAAATGTACAAATCTGAAATGAATCAGGTACCAGTGCTTTTCATTTGCCTTGATAATTATCTCTTTTAAATTTCATTGAAATCTCTACGGATCCTACCCTTACTCCATTTTCGGATATGAACACACTGGGCCGTGCTAATCCCTTGTTCTGTTTAAACACACCCCTAATAATTTCATGAATGCTGAATTTATAGTCCTATATTATCTGCCTTTCCAGAGTAAAGAAATCCAATTATTAAAAATGTCATCATTTCTCCAAGATCACAAATACATACTTGAATTTGTATTCCTGAATATTTCAGTAAGAATTTAACAAACTCTCATATAGAGAGGTCTTGTACACACAGAATCAAGAAATGTAAATTTGATAGACTGCCATTGCCCATCTGGTTTGTAACAAATCAGTGTCATGTGACTTCAGGAAATTTTTTTCAAAAGGATGTGGGCACTACAATCCCTTTGCTCTCAGAAAAGGAAAAGAAAATAAGAAAGTGAAAGTCACTCAGTCTTATCCAACTCTTTGCAACCCCATGGACTATACAGTCCATGGAACTCTCCAGGCCAGAATATTGCAGTGGGTAGCCTTTCCCTTCTCCAGGGGATATTCCCAACCCAGGGATCAAACCCAGGTCTCTTGCATTGCAGGAGGATTCTTTACCAGCTGAGCCATGAGGGAAGCCCATTGTTATCAGAATCACATTGATACTGCCTACCTTTTCAGTGATCTTATTCATTTTTCATAGATAGTAAAAACAACAGTAAAATGATCATCAAAATAATGAGCATTTTTATAGAGTTTAACAATAAACTTCATTCTCTCCTTCTCTATACTCCTTCTCTCTTTGCTCACTCTCATCACCCCTAATCCATACCCTCATCTCCCTCCTCCACACACACCCTGTATTCCTTTCCATAAATTCTATTCTAATTGCCATTGTGAAGAATGAGTCAACACTGGTTCAATGTTCAGCCCTCTGCTCATATATATATATATATTTTTTTTTTTTTTTCACTTTAAACTTCAAAGGCCACTAACACAGAAAATTAAATCATATTTAAAAACTTCAAAGTGAAAATGATGTGACTCTACATGTATATCATAAAAGGAAATATAGTTAAATTTGTGTAAATCTACACAGGATCTCAGGAAGAATTAAATCCAGTTTCCCTTATCTAGAAGCAAAAATATTAGCACAAAAATTGCATCAGCCAAAAATCTCTCCAAATGTTATTAAAAGTTATTGCTTTGTAAACTTTAATGATTTTTCACACCAGTGTTAGAACCCATAATAACTCTTTCTCAGAGAATTTTATTATAAAAATAAAGCACTGGGGCTGTTTCCTCCTGGAGTAATGAAAAAAAAGAGCAAATACAAATAAATTAAGTAAAGACTATGATTTAAAACTTAACAGTTTATTTATTAGAGCTAATGTAAAAGTTTCCCTAAGTAACATGTGGAAATGTAAGTTCAGCATAGAGCATGCATAAAAATTAACATACATATGTTAACCTATGAAAAAGAAATAAAGGCAATAAAGAAGCTACAGATAAAGAAAATGCTTCATTAACTACAATGGGTCATTACTTTATTTCCATTTATATTTTAATCACAAATTGCAACTGTGACCATAGGGCAAAGAGAAGCAGTTATAATGTAATTACATATGGAAACCACAAAGCAAATTGTTCTAGGGTTTTATTTGTAGCAATTGTAGCTTTAGGTACAAGACTCTGAGACAGTAGAAAGTGAGGCCCTCTTTTTTTTCCATTCCTAGAAAAAAGAGAGAGCCAGAACGGAGGACTGACCAATTTGACAATGATTTTGCTTGCTGAGATCAATCGATCTTTAATCCACCAAGTGTGGTACTGCTTACATGCTTGAAATGAAAAGGGTTTCATCTAACAATGGGATGCCTTTCCTCATTGGAGGTCTATGTAGAAAGGTCACCAGTGTACTTGCACACATTCCAAAGAATTTTAAAAATAAGTCAACACATATATAATTACCCCTCCTACTATACCTTCACTTTTATTCTCTATTATATGTTCTTTAATATCTGCATTTGGATATCACAATTCTAATATTATAGGTAATATATCTTTCAGCTTATGAAATAGTAGATGTTAATTATCTTTCTGAAAACTGGAGAAAACTCGTGAGAGCCCCTTGGACTGCAAGGAGATCCAACCAGTCAATCCTAAAGGAAATCAACCCTGAATATTCATTGGAAGGACTGATTCTGAAGCTGAAGCTCCAATACTTTGGCCACATGATGCAAACAGCTGACTCATTGGAAACGATCCTGATGCTGGAAAAGATTGAAGGCAAAAGGAAAAGGGGGCACAAATGATGAGACAGTTAGACAGCATCACTGACTACATGGACACGAATCTGAGCAAACTCTGGGAGACAGTGAAGGACAGAGGAGTCTGGTTTTCTGCAGTCCATGGGGTCACAAAGAGTTGGACATGACTTAGTGACTGAACAATGAGGTGATATGCGAAAGAGCAGTGGTTAAGAAACTGGGTGTCACTGTAGAAAGACATGCACCCAGGACTCGCTTTGCTAGTCATCTAAAGTTAGGGCTAAATTTCTGAAGCTTTGGTTTCTCCATTCACAACTTCAGAGTGTTGCTGTGGGGTTTAAATGAGTTAATGAGTTTTAAGCCCCTAGCACAGAGCCAAGAATGTTATGGACATATATTTAGGTTAACTAACTATTGTGATAATTAATTACAAGTCCACACTTCAGATGTTAAAACATAATGAATAAGAAACATCACTGAGAACCTAAGAATTTGATATAAATGGGCTATGGCTATAATTTGGAAGAAAAACTACATTTTAAGGAAAATAAGAATAAAGAGAAGTGATATAAAGGATAAAGCAGAAGTTAATGTGACATTGATGATTGGATGGCATCACCAACTCAATGGACATGAGTTTGAGTAAACTCTGTGAGTTGGTGATGGACAGGGAGGCCTGGCGTGCTGCAGTCCATGGGGTGGCAAAGAGTTGGACACAACTGAGCGATTGAACTGAACTGAGCTGAATGTGACATTGACATTTAAACCCATTGGTCCTCCCTCACTGGAGCCTCTTCCTTTGTGTGGTACCCTGGACAGGAAATGTTGTTGCCTGCCATTTTAGTAAACAAAAAAAGGTGCCCACCACCCCACTTCTAGGAAAGCTCTATGTGGCTCAGACAGTAAACTATCTGCCTGCAACGCAGGAGACCTAGGTTCGATCCCTGGGTTGGGAAGATCTTCTGGAGGAGGGAATGGCAACCCTCTCTGGTATACCTGACTAGAAGATTCCATGGGCAGAGGAGCCTGGCGGGCTACAGTTAATGGGTCACAAAGAGTCCAACATGACTGAGTGACTAAGCACCAAAGTACACCCTACTTCTATAATGGATCAAGTCATTAGTCACTACAACTGGCCACGAAAGGTACATCCTGGGGGAATTCATGATGGAGAAAAACAGGAAATATTTTGCGCTTTGGATACTTGCCCTAAATCTAGCTGAGATGCTTACCTAAAAAAACAACTTCAACGAGCCCCGATTCTTGCATCTTTCTCATACAAAGAAAAGTACTAAAATTATTAACTTGAGATGTCTCTTCCTTGTGAATAGCATTAATCTTTTGATGTCCAATTACATTTTTTTTTTCCCCAGAAAAAACTCCTATATAACCTGGCTCATTCCTTACCTCTCTGGAGTAGTTCCTCGGGGCTATCTTAGAAGACATCTCTGGGATATGATTCTCAGTATGATCTTCAAATAAACTTAACTCTCAAATGTTAGGTTTTCTTCTGTCAACATACTTTAGAGGTACAGGTTTACAAAACATATATTTTAACTTGTAGGTTTCCTCTGCCTTGAACCTGTTTCAGAAGCATCTATTTCCTATAGCAACGCTGTAACATGGTTTTTATTCTAACAACAAAAATACATTTATTTTCTCTTTCCCATTGAGCCAAAAGCTGTCCTATTTTATCATAACTGATTAACATATTTACAGCACAGATAATACCATGTATCATTAATTAAAAGTGCAGGAAAAATTACTTGGTGCCTAAAGGTCTGACAGGTTAAAATATTAGGTCTGGTTTAACAGAAACACGACTATGTTAAACAAATGTGGGTGTTATAAAGACCAGGATTATTGTGAAAGTAATTTTCACATGTCACCCAAAATTAATAGGGTAGGTAGTTAATAGCCACGATTACACAGAAACTAAGCAAAAATTTCCAGCACATTGATCTAGATTCTCCTTCTTTCTGTGAATTCTTTACTCAAAATTGATGAAAACTTTGATATTGAGGAGAAAATGACAGTAATTTTGCTTATAATTAAAAGACAACCACAACTCAATATCATATCCATACACACTCAGGGAAACCTATTTTTAGAGATTGTCAGACTGATCAGAAATCAAGGCTGGTTATTTGATCCTTCCCTGATCCAATAATGGCACCTTCAGACAGAATTTAAACACTTAACTTTGATTGGTGTTTAACTAGATTGATTAATTAGTCAAAATCTCTAATAAAATTGTACCATATACTTCACACTTAAGATAAACAAGCATGAATTATTAAGAGTGACTACTTATTTAAACTTAAAACAATGTGACTAACATAAAACAGTAAATAACAAACACAGTTAAAAGAGTTAGCATGAAGGGACTTCCCTGGTGGTCCAGTTGTTGAGAATTTGCCTGCCAATGCACTGGACATGGGTTCAATCCCTGGCCAGGGAATGAAGATCCAATATGCTGCAGGAAAACTAAACACTCACACTGAAACTACTGATCTGATGTACTCTGGAGCCTGTATACTGCAATGAAGATTCCATGTGAGGCAACTAAGAAACTGATGCAGCCAAATAAATAAATAAAAACAAAAACAGCATGAGAGTCAGTCAACATAAAACTTCAGCAGGTAGTTATCACTTCCTCATGCTAGAATTTCAAAACTGTCCATCCAAAAATGTAATGTTCTGTATCACAGATATTGTCATTTACTAATTTCAGTCTGATTATAAAGTTTACTATTTCAATTCAGTTTAGTCACTCAGTTGTGTCCGACTCTTTGTGACCCCATGGACTGCAGCACGCCAGGCTTCCCTGTCCATCACCAACTCCCGGATCTTACTCAAACTCAAGTCCATTAGTCAGTGATGCCATCCAACCATCTCATCCTCTGTCATTCCCTTCTTCTCCTGCCTTCAATCTTTCCCAGCATCAGGATCTTTTCCAATGAGTCAGTTCTTCACATCATGTGGCCAAAGTATTGGACTTTCAGCTTCAACATCAGTCCTTCCAATGAATATTCAGGATTGATTTCCTTTAGGATGGACTGGTTGTATCTCCTTGATGTCCAAGGGACTCTTCAACACTACAGTTCAAAAGTATCAATTCTTTGTTGCTCAACTTTCTTTATAGTCCAACTGTCACAT
Source organism: Giraffa tippelskirchi (assembly GCF_054371585.1). Classification (NCBI taxonomy): domain Eukaryota; kingdom Metazoa; phylum Chordata; class Mammalia; order Artiodactyla; family Giraffidae; genus Giraffa; species Giraffa tippelskirchi. Next base: position 127,340,590 of record NC_137277.1, on the reverse strand, counting down.
CCATCCATGACTACTGGAAAAACCGTAGCTTTGACTAGATGGACCTTTGTTGGCAAAGTAATGCCTCTGCTTTTTAATATGCTGTCTAGGTTGGTCATAGCTTTTCTTCCAAGGAGCAAGTGTCTTTTAATTTCATGGCTGCAGTCACCATCTGCAGTGATTTTGGAGCCCCCCAAAATAAAATCTCTCACTGTTTCCATTGTTTCCCCATCTATTTGCCATAAAGTGATGGGACCGGATGCCATGATCTTAGTTTCTGAATGTTGAGTTTTAAGCCAACTTTTTCACTCTTCTCTTTCATTTTCATCAAGAGGTTCTTTAGTTCTTCTTCACTTTCTGTCATAAGGGTGGTATCATCTGCATATCTGAGCTTATTGACATTTCTCCCAGTAATCTTGATTCCAGCTTGTACTTCATCAGGTCAAGCATTTCTCATGATGTACTCTGCATATAAGTTAAATAAGCAGGGTGACAGTATACAGCCTTAACATACTCCTTTCCCAATTTGGAACCAGTCTGTTTTTCCATGTACAGTTCTAACTGTTGCTTTCTTGACTTGCATACAGATTTCTCAGGAGGCAGGTAAGGTGGTCTAGTATTCCATCTCTTGAAGAATTTTCCATAGTTTGTTGTGATACACACAAAGACCTTGGCATACTCAATAAATCAGAAGTAGATGTTTGTCTGGAATGCTCTTGCTTTTCTGATGATACAATGGATGTTGGCAATTTGATCTCTGGTTCCTCTCCTTTTTCTAAATCCGGCTTGAACACCTGGAAGTTCATGGTTCACATACTGTTGACACCTGGTTTGGAGAATTTAGAGCATTGCTTTGTTAACATGTGAGACGAGTGAAATTGTGCAGTAGTTTGAGCATTCTTTGACATTGCCTTTCTTTGGGATTGGAATGAAAACTGACCTTTTCCAGTCCTGTGGCCAAATTTGCTGGCATATTGACTGTAGCACTTTAACAGCATCATCTTTTTGGATTTGAAATAGCTCAACTGGAATTCCATCACCTCTACTAGTTTTGTTCTTAGTGATGCTTCCTAAGGCCCACTTGACTTCGCATTCCAGGATGTCTGGCTCTAGGTGAGTGATCACACCATTGTGGTTATCTGGGTCATGAAGATCTTTTTTGTATAGTTCTTCTGCATATTCTGGCCACTTCTTCTTAATATCTTCTGCTTCTGTTAGGTCCATACCATTTCTGTCCTTTATTGTGCCCATCTTTGCATGAAATATTCCCTTGCCTTACTGTTAAAAAGTAATATTCCCTACTGTAATTGAGTGATTTGCATCAGCTCGAGGCAGCCCTATGATACAGAAAGCTATACTATCTTTGTACTTGTGAAAGAGGCCAGGACCAAAAGTGAGATTTGAATTAAGAAGAGTGAGCTAGTACTAGGAAATAAGAGGAAAATCATTGCCAGATTATAGAATCCAATTAAAGAAGGGCATGTGAATGGGGTTTATTGGAAGTTAGAAAATATTCAAATGTCCAAATCATATTGTAAATGCACATATAGATATAATCCTTATCCCAGCATGGAGAGGAGCAAAAAGCTTTTCCATATGTAAAGAATGAGTTAAAGCTCTGCTGTCAAAGTGGGGAATAAGGCACAAAACAGGAATGGTATTTTACTGAAGAGACTTACACTCCAAAACATCTCAAAATATGCTGCTGGTTTAAAACAGAGCTTAAATTTGGATATTATTTTTTATCTCTAAACACAGGATATCCAGCTTCTGATATTTAACTAGGTTCTGGTACATTTCAAGGAAACTTAGCTGGTGAGATACTACAGTTGCTGATGAAGGTTACCTCCTAGATAAGACCCTCTGCGATGCAAACCCTCATGGCTCTTAATATAAAATGAAAGAACTAGTCTCCTGAAAGTGCCTTGCCTGTAAGTTTTTTATAGGTAAGACACTATAAGTATAAAATGTAATAAATATAGCTCTGCAATATTTTTTGGAGTGGGATTCAGGGAAAAAGACTTCATAGTTTTAGATTCTACTTTCAGAAACCAAAAGCAAATATCAGCCACTGGGGGAAAATTAGTAATACTAGCCATTCAGATATTAGGAAGGAAATATAAAACTGAATTTACAAATGGCACAATTGTCTACACAGAAAATCAATCCCAGAGAATATAGGGAAAAGTCCTAGAACTAGTATGCAGGGTTGCAAAATAAAAAGATATTCACTTATCTAAAAATCAATTGTATGTATCTCTATCTCTATCTATCTATCTATATACACAATACATAGGGTTTCCCAGATGATGCAGTGGTATGGAATCCACCTGCCAATGAAGGAGACGCAAGAGATGCAGGTTCAATCCTTGGGTCAGAAAGATCCCCTGGAGGAGGAAATGGCAACCCACTCCAGTATTCTTCCCTAGAGAATCCCACAGACAGAGGAGCATGGCAGGCTACGGTACATGGAGTCACAAAGAGTCAGACACAACGAAGCGACTCAACATATACAGACATATTATATATATATATATATATATGTTAAAAATATTACCAGTTATAATAGCATCAAAAACATAAAGTATTTAGGGATAGATTTAATAAAACATGTGCAAGGTGTTAATTGACAACTACTTTTCACTGAGATAAATTAATAGGGATCAAAATAAAGGAGACATATGAGATATAGGCCATGTTTATCAATTGCAAGACAATATTATTAAGATACCATTTCTTCCCATAATGATCTATTGATTCAATGCAATATCTACCAAATTATTAGAAGGTTTTTTGTGTAGATACTGGCAAACTGGTTCTACAATTGATATTTAAATGTAAAAGATCTAGATAGTCAAACTAATATGAAGAAGGGAGAACAGAGCTGGAAAATTTGCACTACCTGATCTCTACCTTGTTCTAAAACTAAAATTAATCAAGACAGTATGGCACTGAGGTCAAGATAGATACATAAGTGAATGCAACTGAATGTCATAAAAAAATAAACTCACACATAAATGACAAACTGATTTTCAACAGAAGTGCCAAAGGAATTTAAGGGGAAAAAGGATCATCTTTTCAACAAATGATACTGGCATAAATGGCTATCTACATGCAAAATAATGATCCATAATCATGACTTTATATCATGTAAAAATATTAACTGGGAAGCATTATGGATGTAAAAATAATAGATAAACTATAAAATTTTTAGAAGAAAACCTGAAATCCTTGAGTGATGGAAATGCTTTATAAATGATATTATTATGCCAATATTATGCCAATAGTTCTACACATTTGTCAGAACTAACCAAACTGCATTTAAATTGGTGGATTTTATTGTATGGAAATACATCAGTAAAGCCAACCATAACTGTATCATGCAATTCTGTTTGACGTGTGTTTATCATTCTAAATTCATTTATTAAAAATATGTTACAAGTTGGCAGAGCTCATATCTCTTTTTTAACAGTAATAAGGTTATTTAGGTTATCACTTGTTTATACAAATTTTTTAGCATTGAAGTACAAAAATGGATTCTCTTCTTCCACACTTCCAACTCAAAGTAAAGAATATACATTTTATAAACATAATAATAACAACAATATTAAATTTTAAACAAATAATACAAAATCAATGATAAACTTAAAGATTATTCCTGGGTTAGAATTCTAGAATTCTTGAAATGTCTTCTTACCCTATAAACATTTTAATATTTTTGAATACTTTATTGTGAACAGATATTACTTTCATAATCATAAAGTACAGCAAAAATTTTCCACATTTAACTTCACAATATTTTAAGATATCTAGTGTTTTTGATATTGGAATAATGATCATGTATACTTTTTATTAATTTTTATTGGAATATAGTTACTTTAACAATGTTGTGTTAGTTTCTGCTGTACAGCAAAGTGAATCAGCCATATGTTTACATGTATCTCTTTTTTGGATTTCCTTCCAATTTAGGTCACCACAGAGCATGGAGTAGAGTTCCCTGTGCTGTGCAGCAGGTTCTCATTAGTTATCTATTTTATACATAGTGTCAGTAGTGTATATACATCAGAGGATAAATGATCATATATATTTACATCCTATGACTTATACTATGTGGACTAAGTGAAAGTGAAAGTCACTCATGCGTGTTCGACTCTTTGTGACCCCATGGATTATACAGTCCATGGAATTCTCCAGGCCAGAATACTGGAGTGGGTAGCCTTTCCTTTCTCCAGGGGATCTTCCCAACCCAGGGATCGAACCCAGGTCTCCCGCATTGCAGGCAAATTCTTTACCAGCTGAGGCACAAGGGAAGCCCCAGGTGGACTAAAGGACTCACTAATTCAACTAACATTTGTTGAATACCTTCTCTTGCTAGGCACTGATAGAGGAAAATCATTAATTTCAATAACAATTAAAATGATAAAAGTTGTAAGATCACACGTACTTTTAAAAAAATAAGGAGCTAGGTTTTTTCCTACAGGTGTATTCTTTTTCTGGCAGACTTGCGATTTTACCAAGAGGCACAGATACACTGGTTATTCCATTTCAAACCAGCATTGATCATGTGGAAGATAATTTATTAGCAAATGAGCTCCACTGAGGAAGAAGCCTCCTTTCCTGTGAAGTTTTCAAGTTTGTGGTGTCTCAGATAAAATTACTCTATGGGAATTCTGTCTCATTTCTAACTAGTAGAAACAGCAAGCAAAAGAAAAAAAGAAAAAAAAATGTCTCTGAAACACACACCAGCAAGCACAGGGGATTACCTTTACTTCTGATATGAAAAAACACATTGTACCCAGTTCTGATACAGAATCAGAAATTGCCTCATTAAAGTATGTATTTCCAGTTCTTATTGAAACAACACAAGAGCTTCACTTTATTCTAAGAGTGAAAACAGTAAAAGAAAACTTAAGTTTAGGGGATGTAGTGAAAATCTGTTTGGAAGCAACTGCATAAAAAGTAAAATAAAAAATTAAAATCTGTGTTTATGGTCTAGCTGAGAAAAAGCAAACACGAAAAAGTGTGTATAATATTGTTTAGAGGGGCTGAATTCCAGTTTCACCTCCATATGATTAACTTTTCCACTGTTTTTGGACATAGTTATTTCAGTTATAGCTTTTGTGGGAGATAAGATATAATTCTCATGGTTAATGGAGTATGAAAGAAATCAGGTGAGAACATAAATATATTAGTCATAGAGTCAGAATATTCAAGGTACTCCTTCGTAGGTCCTTTCCTAGAAAAGCAAGAGTAAAATAGAAATTTTCTCTCACAAATCCAAGAGGCAGAATATCTATAATATAACATATTAAGTGGAGAAAATAGTTTTTCAAACCTTGAATACTACAAGTAGCCATGTATCAATAAAATGGAAAACCTAGAAGAAATGCAGTCTTAGAAAATAGTCTTCTAAGATTGAATGAGGAAAACAGGAAATATGAAGAGATAAATTACAAGTACCATAACTGAATCTGTGATTTAAATATTTGCAACAAACAAGAGTCCAGGACTAGATGGCTTCTCAGGCTGATTCTACCAAGTATTGAGAGATGAATTAATACCTATCCTTTTGAAACTATTCCCAAAAATTGAAGAGGAAGGAACATTTCTGAGCTCATTCTGTGAAGCCACCATCACCCTGATACCAAAACCAGACAAAGATACCACAAAATAGAAAATTACAGGCCAATATTACTGATGAACATAGATACAAAAGTCTTCAACAAAATACTCACAAACCGAATCCAACAATATATTAAAAGTATCATATGCCATGAGCAAGTGGGATTCACACCAGGGATGCAATAAGGCTTTTGTGTTTTTCAATATCCACCGTGATACACCACCACAACAAATTGAAGGATGAAAACCATATAATCATCTCAAAAGATGCAGAAAATCGTTTGATAAAATTCAATACCTGTTTAAAATAAAAACTCTCCAGAAAGTAGGTGAAGAGGGAACACATCTCAACATAGCAAAGAACAAAGGCTAATTGTCCAAGGTTAATCACAGAAATCTTCAAGAGATAATTTCCAAACATACGTGGAATACATAATAACAAATGTGATATCTTGCTTTATATTTAAATAGTTTCCCAATGGAAACTACTGATATTTTATGATTGTCTGTCTAATCAGCATAATGTTGGTCTGTGTGAAAAATCATAAAAGATGACTAACGAAACATGGGCTGGTTTATAAAATATGTCTTAAGAAGTCACAGTTTTCCTGAGAAAAGCCTGCGTTCTTATGCCTTAGACTTAAGACTTCCAGACATACGTATATAATAAAATTGTCATTTAATAAATTACATAAATAAATTTTCACTCTTTGTTTTTACCAATGCTTAAAAGTAAAGACATAGATTTTAAGGTTTTGTCCATATCTTAGTAAAACAGAAATAATAGCTTCATTACTATTTACTATTTCTAAGACTAATAAAAATGTTCATTTCCACACAGGCTTGCTGACCCTAAAGACACATCTATCATCACATCACTTTTTTTCCATCTCAAACATTATATAATTCCAAATTCAAAATCTAGCAACTGGATTCACTTTTCCACAACTAATTCAATCAGTATTTACTAAGCATGATTAGGGTAAGCAACCTGCTACCACTAGACATAAAATTGTAGGAAAGATACAAGGAACACTTTCAAAAAGAATTATGTCCCAATAATCTAGAAGACTGTCACACAAAAAGCTGGTCCACAATAAGACTGTATAAAATGTAATCAAGGTGAAATTCTGTGGCTAAGACTCCACATTCCCAATGCAGGGGGACTGTATCCTTTTCCTGGTCAGGGAACCAGATCCCACATGCCAGGACTAAAAATCCCGCAAGCTACACCAAAGACCAGGTGCAGTCAAATAAATAAATAAATATTTTTAAAATGTGATCAACAAGTAATTTGCTTTTAATTGGGCAATTCTTGCTACCAAATGCAAATGTCAACTGAACTGTGACATTCCTGCACACACTCCTTATCATGTAGAAATCAGTAACAAGCAATTCATGGCCTGGTACTGATTCACAGGCAACATTTTGAGTAGCATTATTCTATACCAGCGGCCGACAGGGGCTGGGGCGGGCCAGGAGCCGGGGGCGGTGGCCGACAGGGGCTAGGCCGGGCCGGGGGCCGGGGGCGGCGACCGACAGAGCCTAGGATGGGCCGGGGGGCTGGGGGCGGCGGCCTACAGGGCCTAGGCCGGGCCGGGGCCCGGGGGCCGGGGGTGGCGGCCGACAGGGAAAACTAGCTAATCTGATCACACGGACCACAGCCTTGTCTATCTCAATGAAACTAAGCCATGCCCTGTGGGGCCACCCAAGACGGATGGGTCATGGTGGAGAGGTCTGACAGATTGTGGTCCACTGGAGAAGGGCATGGCAAACCACTTCAGTATTTTTGCCTTGAGAACCCCATGAACAGTATGAAAAGGCAAAAATATAGGACACTGAAAGATGAACTCCCCAGGTCACTAAGTGCCCAATACACTAATGGAGATCAGTGGAGAAATAACTCCAGAAAGAATGATGGGATGGAGACAAAGAAAAAACGATACCCAACTGTGGATGTGACTGGTGACAGACGCAAAGTCCGATGCTGTAAAGAGCAATATTGCATAGGAACCTGGAATGTTAGGTCCATGAATCAAGGCAAATTGGAAGTGGTCAAACAGGAGATGGCAAGAGTGAACGTCGACATTCTAGGAATCAGCGAACTAAGATTGACTGGAATGGGTGAATTTAACTCAGATGACCATTATATCTACTACTGTGGGCAAGAATCCCTTAGAAGAAATGGAGTAGCCATCATGGTCAACAAAAGAGTCCAAAATGCAGTACTTGGATGCAATCTCAAAAACAACAGAATGATCTCTGTTCGTTTCCAAGGCAAACCATTCAATATCACGGTAATCCAAGTCTATGCCCCGAACAGTAATGCCGAAGAAGCTGAAGTTGAACGATTATATGAAGACCTACAAGAACTTTTAGAACTAACACCCAAAAAAGATGTCCTTTTCATTATAGGGGACTGGAATGCAAAAGTAGGAAGTCAAGAAACACCTGGCGTAACAGGCAAGTTTGGCCTTGGAGTACAGAATGAAGCAGGGAAAAGGCTAATAGAGTTTTGCCACGAGAACGCACTGGAAATAGCAAACACCCTATTCCAACAACACAAGAGAAGACTCTACACATGGACATCACCAGATGGTCAACACCGAAATCAGATTGATTATATTCGTTGCAGCCAAAGATGGAGAAGCTCTATACAGTCAGCAAAAACAAGACCGGGAGCAGACTGGGGCTCGGATCATGAACTGCTTATTGCCAAATTCAGACTTAAATTGAAGAAAGTAGGGAAAACCACTAGACCATTCAGGTATGACCTAGATCAAATCCCTTATGAGTATACTGTGGAAGTGACAAACAGATTTAAGGGTCTAGACCTGATAGACAGAGTGCCTGATGAACTATGGACAGAGGTTTGTGACATTGTACAGGAGACAGGGATCAAGAAAATCCCCAGGGAAAAGAAATGCAAAAAACCAAAATGGCTGACTGAGGAGGCCTTACAGGTAGCTTGGAAGAGAAGAGAAGTGAAAAGCAAAGGAGAAAAGGAAAGATATTCCCATCTGAATGCAAGGTTCCAAAGAATAGCAAGGAGAGATAACAAAGCCTTCCTCAGCGATCAGTGCAAAGAAATAGAGGAAAACAACAGATTGGGAAAGACTAGAGATCTCTTCAAGAAAATCAGAGATACCAAAGGAACATTTCACGCAAAGATGGGCTCGATAAAGGACAGAACTGGTATGGACCTAACAGAAGCAGAAGATATTAAGAAGAGGTGGCAAGAATACACAGAAGAACTGTACAAAAAAGATCTTCACGACCCAGATAATCACGATGGTGTGATCACTAACCTAGAGCCAGACATCCTGGAATGTGAAGTCAAGTGGGCCTTAGAAAGCATCACTACGAACAAAGCTAGTGGAGGTGATGGAATTCCAGTTGAGCTATTTCAAATCCTCAAAGGTGATGCTGTGAAAGTGCTGCACTCGATATGCCAGCAAATCTGGAAAACTCAGCAGTGGCCACAGGACTGGAAGAGGTCAGTCTTCGTTCCAATTCCAAAGAAAGGCAATGCCAAAGAATGCTCAAACTACCGCACAATTGCACTCATCTCACATGCTAGTAAAGTAATGCTCAAAATTCTCCAAGCCAGGCTTCAGCAATACGTGAACCGTGAACTTCCAGATGTTCAAGCTGGTTTTAGAAAAGGCAGAGGAACCAGAGATCAAATTGCCAACATCCGCTGGATCATCGAAAAAGCAAGAGAGTTCCAGAAAAACATCTATTTCTGCTTTATTGACTATGCCAAAGCCTTTGACTGTGTGGATCACAATAAACTGTGGACAATTCTGAAAGAGATGGGAATACCAGACCATCTGACCTGTCTTTTGAGAAACCTGTATGCAGGTCAGGAAGCAACAGTTAGAACTGGACATGGAACTACAGACTGGTTCCAAATAGGAAAAGGAGTACGTCAAGGCTGTCTATTGTCACCCTGCTTATTTAACTTATATGCAGAGTACATCATGAGACACGCTGGGCTGGAAGAAACACAAGCTGGAATCAAGATTGCCGGGAGAAATATCAATAACCTCAGATATGTGGATGATACCACCCTTATGGCAGAAATTGAAGAAGAACTAAAGAGCCTCTTGATGAAGGTGAAAGAGAAGAGTGAAAAAGTTGGCTTAAAGCTCAACATTCAGAAAACTAAGATCATGGCATCTGGTCCCATCACTTCATGGGAAATAGATGGGGAAACAGTGGAAACAGTGTCAGACTTTATTTTTTGGGCTCCAAAATCACTGTTGATGGTGATTGCAGCCATGAAATTAAAAGACGCTTACTCCTTGGAAGGAAGGTTATGGCCAACCTAGATAGCATATTTAAAAGCAGAGACATTACTTTGCCAACAAAAGTACGTCTAGTCAAGGCTACGGTTTTTCCAGTGGTCATGTATGGATGTGAGAGTTGGACGGTGGAGAAAGCTGAGTGCCAAAGAATTGATGCTTTTGAACTGTGGTGTTGGAGAAGACTCTTGAGACTCCCTTGGACTGCAAGGAAATCCAATCAATCCATCCTAAAAGAGATCAATCCTGGGTGTTCATTGGAAAGACTGATGTTGAAGCTGAAACTCCAATACTTTGGCCCCCTCATCCGAAGGGTTGACTCATTGGAAAAGACCCTAATGCTGGGTAGGATTGGGGGCGGGAGGAGAAGGGGACGACAGAGGATGAGATGTTTGGATGGCATCACCAACTCGATGGACATGGGTTTGGGTAGACTCCGGGAATTGGTGATGGACAGAGAGGCCTGGCGTGCTGCAATTCATGGGGTCGCAAAGAGTCGGGCACGACTGAGCGACTGAACTGATTCTAGACCAAAATCTCCTCACTTTTCCTTCTCTTTCTTTATTGACTTTCGGGCTTCTCGTTTTACATAGTGAGTAAAACATGATGAATGAAGTTTTCTGAAGTTTAAAAGTAGTAGATTCATTGAGATTCCCTTCATGATATTTTCTTGTATCTGTTTCAGTTTCCTACGTGAGAAAATCTATGTCAAACTACCATGGGTTAAATGTCCATTTCCAGACCAATTAATTTTGTGGGTCAGTCACATAGCATAAGAAGGGCTTCTGATCTGTTGGGGTTCATTGAAGCACAAAGGTTTTAATTTTGACGAAATTCCACTTACCTATTTTTTTTTTTTTATTTATTTTAATTGGAGAATAATTACTATACAATATTGTGATGGTTTTTGCCATACATCAGCATGAATTGGTCATTGGCTTACATGTGTCTCCTTCTTCCTTAGAGCCCCCTCCCACTTTCCTCCCCACTCCATCCCTCTAGACTGTCACAGAGCACCAGCTTTGGGTTCCCTATATCCTATTTTTTTTTTTTTTTGAAATTAAAAGTACCACTGGTACTTTTAATGTCAAATCTAAGAAATCACTGTGTAACCCAAGATAAGGATTTGCTCTTCTGTTTTCTTCTAAGGTTTTTTAAAATTAATTAATTAATTTTAATTGGGGGATAATTACTTTACAATATTATGGTGGTTTTTTCCATACATCAACATGAATCAGCCACAGGTGCACATGTGCCTCCCCATCATGATTCTCCCTCCCACCTCCCTCCCCATCCCATCCCTCTGGGTTGTCCCAGAGCACCAGCTTTGAGTGCCCTGCTTCTATAGTTTCATATGGTGATGGCAGCATAACTCTGTAAAACACATTGGATTATATATTTTAAACTAATTAACTATGTGGTATATAGATTATCTCTAAAGCTGTTAAAGGAATAGCTTCTGATGAGCCAGACTCAAAAGGCATCTATAACAATGAATTTAACAGACAAGTAAGTGGTCCAATCAATAACTGTTCCAGAAATAAAGAGTTCAGGCTCTGGACAGAGCACAATGAAACAGTCTCACATCATAAGCAGTGGGCAGCCTGTGCTCTGAATGACTTTATCATAGGAGCAATCATGACATTTAGTTGAATTCTTACAACAACTTTACAATATGAAGAAAGTGTTATTTCTACATTAAGAGTAGGGAACTGAGTCTCAGAAAGAAAAAGTGGCATGTCCAAAGTTATACATAAGCAGAGAAGCTTGAATCAGAATTGGAATCCGTGCCTGTCTCCCAGGCTATGGTCTTAACCACCTCATCAAACTGTACAGCAGTGAAACATCTGATTGTAAATATAGATCAACAACATTAATGGAGGTTATTGGAAAGTGTGTGTTAGTTGCTCAGACATGTCTGACTCTGCGACCCCATGGACTATAGCCCACCAAGCTCCTCTGTCCATGGAGTTCTCTAGGCAAGAATACTGGACTGGGTTGCCATTCCCTTCTCTAGGGGATCTTCACAGCCCAGGAACCAAACCCAGGTCTCCTGCATTGCAGACAAATTCTTTACCAACTGAGCTACTGGAGTGGGTTGTCATTTCCTTCTCCAGGGGATCTGCCTTACCCAGGGATCAAACCGGGGTCTCCTGCATTGCAGGCAGATTCTTTAGCATCTGAGCCCCAAGGGAAGACCTATATCTCTGCCAACCTTAATGTTTTTATGGTGATATGAACAAAAGACTTTGTAACAACTTAAAATAGCAATTACATACACTTTAAGAAAGTTAAAAGTCAGTACTTCATACATAACACATAGAAGTTGGTTTACGTGATATGTTGAATAACAAAGATATAAACTTATTTTAAAAGAAATACTGTTACATAAGGGCTTCCCTGGTGGCTCAGTGGTAAAGAATCCACCTGCCAGTTCAGGAGATGTGGGCTTAATCCCTGAGTTGGAAAAATCCCTTAGAGAAGGAAATGGCAACCCACTCCAGTATTCCTGATTGGGAAATCCCATGAACAAAGGAGCCAGACAAGCTATACAGTCCATGGGGTCACAAAAAAGTCAGACATGACTTAGAGACTAAACAACAACAAATAGTTACATTGTTCTCAAGAAATGCTATAGTTTCATTAACTTTCAACTCCTAAAATAAAAATAGGAGGAATCCAAAAAAGTATACATATATCACTAGAATGGCTTTTATTATAAAACTAGTTATTCTTTATAAGTATCCAAGGGAACATAGTGACTGAAGTGCCCAAATGACTTTGCTATAAAACATTTTCTCCTATAACATAATGTCATGTATAGAATATAGGGAAAGGGCTATTGAGTACAGGAGGAAAAAAAAAAAAACTGACAGGATTTAAGTAGCAGTCTCATTCTCTTATATCCCTAGAGTAACATCAAAAAGTACATTGTGCTAAAAGATAGCATAGTATTACAAACTGACTGCCCTTAAAGGCTAGAAGTTTTATAAAGTTATTCATTACACTGCAGTTTATTATCTGCCTCATTCACAGCTTTGTTGGTCTCTAAGAAGCACAGAGTAGATACTCCAGAATTCCCTTATTTGTAGAGAATGGAGAACATATTCTGTATTTTAGTTTACAGTGGTTGTTTACCCCAATTCTGAGACAGGAAAAGCATGGCAAATATTATTTCTTTAGGATTTTACTTCTTGACTTGTTTAAAAAATATCTAACTTATAAGTGAAATTATACAAAGTATAATTTGTATTTCTTAATATTACTGCTTTTATTTTCAATCTTATTGAAATTGTTCAAGAGATTCATTTTAGAATTTTGGGTAAGTAAGAAAGAAACACGACTTTAAAACTGTAAACTTTAAACTTCTGTTGGCATGTACTTCTGTGTGTGTGGAAATATCTTTTGGATCACCCCAGAAATAGAGGGACATAGCTCAAAAGCAGGTCATTTAAGTCACTTTTGTTTTTTGGAGGGGGGGCTGTGCTGGGTCTTCCTTGCTGCATGGGGTTTTCTCTAGTTGCAGCAAGTGAGGGCTACTCTCTACTTGTGCTGTGCAGGCTTCTAACTGTGGTGGCTTCTCTTGTTGCAGAACACAGGCTCTAGCGTGCAAGGGCTTCAGTAGTTGCGGCTCCCGGGCTCTAGAGCACTGGCTCACTAGTTGTGGCACACGGGCTTTAGTTCTCCTTGGCAAGTGGGATTTTTCCAGACCAAGGATCAAACCTGAGTCTCCTGCATTGGCAGACAGATTCTTTACCACTGAGCCACCAGGGAAACCCAAGTCACGAGTTTTATGAAAATGATCCTATTAGTGCAGTTCTCGGAGTAAAACAGCAATGAATCAGAAACTTTATTAGCGCTCACTTAATGAAAGAGAAACAAAGAAGAATGATAAACATGTCTCTGAAAAAAAGATGATCTTGCCAAAATGTCTCATGCTTCATAATGTCACCAATAGAGATGATTGTATATCACTGAGTATCTTACAGAATTCTCAGAGTCATCTCTCTAATGGGGGCTGTACCTTGGAGCACCAGAAAAAAAAAAAAAAAACGGCATCATTAAGTTCCTCTGAAGTAATGTCTCCTTTCTCACTAATGTGCCAACTCCCATGACAGTCTCCCCTTGGACACTCAGCTCAGGATTGTTCTGTCCCGAATATGAGCGGTTTCAGATTCTTAGATGAAGCCCATATTTAGAAAAAAGAAAATCATTTGTAGAATTACGAAACATCTTTTTCTAGACAAAAATGCAGATAAAATTAGCTCAAAATGTGTTTCCCTGCTCTTCAGAGACGAGAGCATATTCAGGCCTGGGATTCTCCCCCAGCCATTTGTAAATTATGCTCTTAAGTGATGCAAGTGACAACATTCATTAGAAACCAGAGTGCTCTCTCCATTTCTTAAAAGGTGATTGTCTCAAATTTTGATTGGCCAGGTTCTATGTACTTTTATTCCCTCTTCTCCTACTGGCAAACTGCCATTTGAGTATTTTCTCTTTATCAATAACTATGCTAAAAGCCAAGAGAAAAGAAAAACTGTAATTGGTGTCCCTACATATCCACTATCAGAAAAAGATGAGCATGCAATTCATCTCTGGGTGAGATTTAAGAAAGATGTTTCTGTCCCCAATAATATGATAGAAACCAAGGAGTTATTCTTACGGCATGAGTTGATGAAGAAACTTGTCTGTAAATTTTTTACATAATATCCAGAAAAAAAGAGAAAGGCTGGTATTTGCTACTAAAGTCACATATACAGTAACTTTTTCCCTTACTAGGTCAACATGGAAAAAATCATTAAACTCTATGAGCCCTGACTTAGAATATATAAAATATTAATAACTGTTTTCTTCATAAATTTTTGCAAGTGAATATTAAGTCACATGCCCTCAACAACTGCTGGATCCATAGTATTTACTGATTCAGTTCAGTTCAGTTCAGTCGCTCAGTCGTCTCTCACTCTTTCCGACCCCATGAACCACAGCACGCCAGGCCTCCCTGTCCATCACCAACTCCTGGAGTTTACCCAAACTCATGTCCATTGAGTTGATGATGCTATCCAACCATCTCATCCTTTGTCGTCCCCTTCTCTTCATGCCCTCAATCTTTCCCAGCATCAGGATCTTTTCAAATGAGTCAGCTCTTCGCGTCAGGTGGCCAAAGTATTGGAGTTTCAGCTTCAACATCAATCCTTCCAATGAACACCCAGGACTGATCTCCTTTAGGATGGACTGGTTGTATCTCCTTGCAATTCAAGGGACTCTCAAGAGTCTTCTCCAACACCACAGTTCAAAAGCATCAATTCTTTGGCGCTTGACTTTCTTTATAGTCCAATTCTCAGATCCATACATGACCACTGGAAAAACCATAGCCTTGACTAGACAGACCTTTGTTGGCAAAGTGATGTCTCTGCTTTTTAATATGCTGTCTAGGTGGGTCATAACTTTCCTTCCAAGGATTAAGCATCTTTTAATTTCATTGCTTCAATCATCATCTGCAGTGATTTTGGAGCCCAGAAAAATAAAGTCATCCACTGTTGCCACTGTTTGCCCATCTATCTGCCATGAAGTGATGGGACCAGATGCCATGATCTTAGTTTTCAGAATGTTGAGCTTTAAGCCAACATTTTCACTCTCTTCTTTTACTTTCATCAAGAGGCTCTTTAGTTCTTCTTCAATTTCTGCCATAAGGGTGGTGTCACCTGCATATCTGAGGTTATTGATATTTCTTCCGGCAATCTTGATTCAAGCTTGTGCTTCCTCCAGCCCAGCGTTTCTCATGATGTACTCTGCATATAAGTTAAATAAGCAGGGTGACAATAGACAGCTTTGACGTACTCCTTTTCCTATTTGGAACCAGTCTGTTGTTCCATGTCCAGTTCTAACTGTTGCTTCCTGACCTGCATACAGGTTTCTCAAGAGGCAGGTCAGGTGGTCTGGTGTTCCCATCTCTTTCCGAATTTTCCACAGTTTCTTGTGAGCCACACAGTCAAAGGCTTTGGCATAGTCAATAAAGCTGAGGTAGATGTTATTCTGGAACTCTCTTGCTTTTTTGATGATCCAGCGGATGTTGGCAATTTGATCTCTGGTTCCTCTGCCTTTTCTAAAACCAGCTTGAACATCTGGAAGTTCACAGTTCACGTATTGCTGATGCCTGGCTTGGAGAATTTTCAGCATTACTTTACTAGCATGTGAGATGAGTGCAACTGTGCAATAGTTTGAGCATTCTTTGGCATTGCCTTTCTTTGGGATTGGAATGAAAACTGACCTTTTCCAGTCCTGTGGCCATGGCTGAGTTTTCCATATTTGCTGGCATATTGAGTGCAGCACTTTCACAGCATCATCTTTGAGGATTTGAAATAGTTCAACTGGAATTCCATCACCCCTACTAGCTTTGTTCGTAGTGATGCTTCCTAAGGTCCACTTGACTTCACATTCCAGGATGTTGGCTCTAGGTGAGTGATCACACCACTGTGATTATTTGGGTCATGAAGATCTTTTTTATACAGTTCTTCTGTGTATTCTTGCCACCTCTCCTTAATATCTTCTGCTTCTGTTAGGTCCATACAATTTCTGTCCTTTATTGAGCCCATCTTTGCATGAAATGTTTCCTTGGTATCTCTAATTTTCTTTAAGAGATCTCTAGTCTTTCCCATTCTATTGTTTTCCTATATTTCTTTGCATTGATCGCTGAGGAAGGCTTTTTTATCTCTCCTTGCTATTCTTTGGAACTCTGCATTCAAATGGGTGTATCTTTCCTTTTCTCCTTTGCTTTTCGCTTCCCGTCTTTTCCCAGCTATTTGTAAGGCCTCCTCAGACAGCCATTTTGGTTTTTTGCGTTTCCTTTTCCTGGGGATGGTCTTGATTCCTGTCTCCTGTACAGTGTCACGAACCTCCATCCATAGTTCATCAGGCACTCTATCTATCAGATACAGTCCCTTAAATCTATTTCTCAGTTCCACTGTACAGTCATAAGGGATTTGATTTAGGTCACACCTGAATGGTCTAGTTGTTTTCTCCACTTTCTTCAATTTCAGTCTGAATTGGGCAATAAGGAGTTCATGATCTGAGCCACAGTCCACTCCCAGTCTTGTTTTGGCTGACTATATAGAGCTTCTCCATCTTTGGCTGCAAAGAATATAATCAATCTGATTTCGGTGTCGGCCATCTGGTGATGTCCATGTGTAGAGTCTTCTCTTGTGTTGTTGGAAGAGGGTGTTTTCTATGACCAGTGTGTTGTCTTGGCAGAACTCTATATTAGCCTTTGCCCTGCTTCATTCTGTACTCCAAAGCCAGATTTGCCTGTTACACCAGGTGTTTCCTGAGTTCCTACTTTTGCATTCTAGTCCCCTATAATGAAAAGGACATCTATTTTGGGTGTTCGTTCTAAAAGGTCTTGTGCTGCTGCTAGTGCTGCTGCTAAGTCGCTTCAGTTGTGTCCGACTCTGTGTGACCCCATAGACAGCAGCCCACCAGGCTCCCCCATCCCTGGGATTCTCCAGGAAAGAACACTGGAGTGAGTTGCCATCTCCTTCTCCAATGCATGAAGGTGAAAATGAAGTCGCTCAGTTGTGTCTGACTCTTCGCGACCCCATGGACTGCAGCCTACCAGGCTCCTCCATTCCATGGGATTTTCCAGGCAAGAGTACTGGAGTGGGGTGCCATTGTAGGTCTTCATTTAACTGTTCAAGTTCAGCTTCTTTGGCGTTACTGGTTGGGGCATAGACTTGAATTACCGTGATACTGAATGGTTTGCCTTGGAAACAAACAGAGATCATTCTGTCATTTTTGAGATTGCATCCAAGAACTGCAGTTCGGACTCTTTTGTTGACTATGATGGCTACTCCATTTCTTCTGAGGGATTCCTGCCCACAGTAGTAGATACAATGGTCATGTGAGTTAAATTCACCCATTCCATCTTAGTTCACTGATTCCTAGAATGTTGATGTTCACTCCTGTCATCTTCTCTTTGACCACTTCCAATTTGCCTTGATTCATGGACCTAACATTCCAGGTTCCTATGCAATATTGCTCTTTATAGCATCGAATCTTGCTTCTATCACCTGTCCCATTCACAACTGGGTGTTGTTTTTGCTTTGGCTCCATCCCTTCATTCTTTCTGGAGTTATTTCTCCACTGATCTCCAGTAGCATATTGGGCACCTACTGACCTGGGGAGTTCATCTTTCTGTGTCCTATCTTTTTGCCTTTTCATACTGTTCATGGGGTTCTCAAGGCAAGAATTTACTGATTAATATACATCAATAGAAAAATTAGGTAAAATAATTTTGAATATGGGTGTATATAGGCATGGCAACCGACTCCAGTATTCTTGCCTGGAGCATCCCTTGGACAGATGATCCTGGAGGGCTACAGTTCATAGGGTCCCAAAGAGTTGGACATGACTGAAGCGACTTAGCACGAATGCACATGCACATATATATATAGATAGATAGATAGATAGATGAATGATAGCTAGAAAGGGATGAAAGAGACAGGGAGAGATTATTATTTAATCAGAGAACTCAATACAGACACTGTGTGATTTATCCCAGGGAACTTTTCAAAGGCACAAAATGACTCTACTGTTGTACGGGTCAACTTGCAATTTTTGAACGTCTGTTTTGTGAAGGGCCCTGCATGAAGTGACTTCAATTACAGGTGGTTGTTAAAATTAATTTTGGAAAGCTAAGAAACAGCTTTCTATATATACACTTTTACAAAAGCTTGTTTAAATCATTGACCTCTTCCTTTGGTTCAAAACACCTTGTCAAGATGCAATGGACTGTTTCTAATATAAAAGAAAACCAAAATAGGATTCTATTCTGGGAATACAGTTTGCCTGCTTGAAGTGCCGAGCAATCTTCTAGAGGAAGGTTAACACTAGAAACCAGAACATGCTTTTTCTCCACTATTATTAATATTATGCTTGATGAAGTGACAGAATAACAAGCAAGATTCTGCAACTGTTAATCGGCCGCCAATTACATGTTTATCAAATAATGAGGTGTATAAAAAGTTTGCAGTCACTCTCAATATTTTGCATGGTGTCTTTCTATGTGCATAAGTAAAAATTCAGATTCAGTCTGAATTTCTGACTTTCCCATTTACAGAGTTGGTGATTGGTAATTTTTCTTTCTATTTTCCACAGCTCATATTGCCATAAACTTCTAATGCCCTGATGGACAGTTGTCGATGAATAATTCATTTAACTAAGGCCTCCAGTGTGTAAATTTTTTATTAGTTCTTTCCCATTAGAGTTCCAGAGGGTGTCAGAACTTCTCTGCAGATTAAACAAAAATGAAAAGAAGAAAAAAGAAATAAAAAAATACTCTGGCCATACCACTAGAGCAATAATAACAAATCAAATCTCAAATTTTACTTAAGAATTAGGTAAAGTGATGGTCAAAGAAGTGATGGTTCTAGTATCAGAGCTGGCTTAATTTTGTAGGTTCTAGAGTTAAAGAATTACTACATGAAGTAGCAAAGTTCATGACAGTAAAGCTTTAAAATCACCTTTAAAAATAAAAACAGATTGATAGACTATTTTGAAGTATAGCTATACAATTACATATAATAAGATTATCATCCAAAGGTAAGACTGACTAAGGTTAATAAGTTTTAACTGAGGAGTCAAAGTGTATGCACAAGAAAACTGGTTCCCTGAGGTGCTTCACAGAGGGAGGCAGGAGTTCTTTGCTCAATCAATCAACTGACACACCTTATTACACTACTTTTCCCAGATGCTAGCAAATGCAAAATGCATCTGAACATAGTAAAGACTGAAACATTTCACAGGACAGCTTCAATGTGTTAATTCTAATTCTGAAATTTATTTGGCCTTGGAATCCTAATGAAAGAACACCACACTAGTTTTCTGCTTGAAACCGTTTGGGGAAACTACCAAATTGGTCTTATGTTCCAAATTCAGTCTTTACAATAAATGTTTGCTATTCAGCTCCAGAAAAAACACCAATCATTTTGATGATTTTTAAAAACATTATTTGAAATCTCTAGTAATGTTCTGAAATACTTCATTTGAAATAAAAAATGCTCAGTCATATTTGACATTGCCATCCCATGGACTATAACCCACCAGGCTCCTTCTGTCCATGGAATTCTCCAGGCAAGAATACTGGAGTGAGTAGCCATTCCCTTCTCCAGGGGATCTTCCTGACCCAGGAATTGAACCCAGGTCTCTTGCATCGCAGAGAGATTCTTTACTGTCTGAATCATGAGGGAAGCCCAAGGTAGTCATAGATGTCAGTTGTTTGTGAGACCTCATGAAAAGCAAATTCTCCAGACAAAATATGAAAAATAAAAAGTACAGATAATCTTGGTTAGACAGGAAAGTATTAAGAGTAAATTCAAATAGATGTTTAGAGTGAATAAATAACAAAAGATAAATATGGAAAAAAATGTGCTTTTAGAAAACAAATACACTCCACTCTTGGATATCCAATTGACATTAAATGGGGAAACAAGAGAATTTCTAAACAATCAAGGGAAAGGCTAAATTGCATACAAGGGAGTTTTCTCTCTGTCTCTCCATATCTAACTACCTATGTATCTGTCAATATCTATCATAAAATGGCACCTTGTATGTATAAAAGAAAACAACTGCTTTTAATAAAAGTTTGTTCATTTTTACCAAATAAACCTAAGCAGCAAGATAAATTACAGCATAGCAATCCCACTCTTTTAGATATTTCACTATCACAGTGCAAATCTGATAGGTATTTTTGTTTCCTATTACCATTTGAGTACATATCTGAAATAAATATTTGAATCATGAAGCATTTCACATCCATAATGATCTTGACTCTAATCTCCTTACCCTTCAGTGGCTCAAGGTAAAGGGTAGTTAAAATTAGCATAAACTTGACATACTTATTCTTTAATAAACTCACATATTCTAGGTCAAAATGAAAGTTTTTCTGTTCATTTACACCATTTCTACAAGTCTTACAAAATGGATTATTTTTCTAGAAAAAAACGGAAGAGGCCCATTTAGGCATTACAATGTCTGTCAGTCTAACAATGCCAATTACTACAGAATCCAATGTTCACTTCTTCATCTAACAACCTGTTAGCAAGCTTCTACTGTATGGTCTACGTGCTGAAGCTGATTCATTTCACAGACAGCACTTAACGATAATGTAAGTAGAATGATTTATAACAATACCAGCTGTCCATAAAACAGCAACATCAATTTATTTGAAAAGATTTTTTGTTCAATTTTATTATGTTAGTGTTTTCATGTTTCATCGTTATCAGATTATTCCCAAAGTTTATGAATATAACCAGTTGATGGAATATGTATTCTTACACTGATTGTATCTTTTATTAAAACTCTTAAAAGCCTATCAAGATAATAATTTCATACATATTTGACTAAATAAAAGTGTTTTCAACACAAATGGAAATCATGGAATTTTTAAAAAATTATGTCACCTTCATATTTTACAATTAAATACCAATTTTTAATTTTCATTTTTTGATTTTTGTTCCATTCAGTTCAGTCTCTCAGTCATGTCCGACTCTTTGTGACACCATGGACTGCAGCACACCAGGCTTCCCTATCCATCACCAACTTCTAGAGCTTGCTCAAACTCATGTCCATCAAGTCAGTGATGCCATCCAACCATCTCATCCTCTGTCATCCATCCCCTTCTCCTCCTGCCTTCTATCTTTCCCAGCGTCAGGGACTTTTCCAACCAGTCAGTCCTTCACAGCTTCAGCACTAGTCCTTCCAATGAATATTCCAGACTGATTTCCTTTAGGATGGACTGATTTGATCTCCTTGCAGTCCAAGGGACCCTCAAGAGTCTTCTCCAACACCACAGTTCAAAAGCATCAATTCTTCGGTGCTCAGCTTTCTTTATAGTCCAACTGTCACATCCATACATGACTACTGGGAAAATCATAGCTTTGACTAGATGGACCTTTGTTGGCAAAATAATATCTCTAATGATTTTTGTTGTTGTCAAATTTTAATAAAAAGAATCTACACTATTAATATTAATTCTTCTACTGAAGATATCAAATTATCATGCAGTTTTTATCATTTTTTTCATACTTTCCTACTCAAATGTTTTTCACCTATGGCTTATTTAAACCTGCTTTTGTTTACAATTTATATTTCACCTGTCAGGTAGATTTTGAAGTTTCTAGTTCACATGGATAAATATTTTCAGAAGACATCACAGCTGTTCAAAGGTATCTAGTATCTCTACTGCTTACTCTTTTTGTGAGAAATTAGATCTTGTCACTACATTTTTTAAAGCAGTAAAAAAAAAAAAAAGAAATAAACATGAAAAAGAGAATGCTCAATAGTTTAAAAAAAAAAAATGCTACAACCAGCAGAGCAAAGACTCTAGAAGTCAATTTTCAGACTGATTCCTTGTGTCACTTTAAAATCTATTCTTAGGAAAGTGCATAGTTTTCACAGTTTGAAAGCATAAAGAATATACCATTCAAAACTTCTGTCAAGATTTCCTTATTCTAAAACCTTATCAGCTAAAAAATACCCTGCTGTATTAAAACTGTCAGTAACAGTTCATAGATATGGAATATGGTTAATGTATCTCTTAATGTTGTGCAAATCAGTTTCCTCTATGGAGTGAAAAAAAAATTGACTGTACCTGTAATACCAATTTGTTGATACTTTATACATAGCAAAATGAAAATTCCTTTAAGCAGCACTAAAATGATATGAAAACATTATACTATAGGGGAAAGAGCTTGGGCATTTTCAGTATGCTGAACTGAGTTTGAAAAAAGAGGGTAAGTATTGTGGTAGACAGCGTATAAGATGGGACCCCGAAATCCCCCTTCTATATTTATGTATCACATTCCCTTGAATGTGGGCTGGACTTTGTGACTTGCTTTAAACCAATAAAATGTAGCAGAAATGATGGAATGTCACTCCCAATTTAGATTATGAAAAGACTTGGTCTTCCATCTCCTCTCTCTCTCTCTCTCTCTCTCTCTCTCTCTCTCTCTCTCTCTCTCTCTCTCAGTATCTGTCTGTCCCTCTGATTGCTCAGCCTGGGGAAAACAGTGTCATATCATGAGGCAGTTTTGTGGAGTAATCTCTAGGACAAACAACCAAACCAAAAAACCAAGAACAGGCTCTTGGCCACAGCCAGCAAGAAACTGAGGCTTACAACTGTGAATTTGGAAGTAATTCTCCCCTACTCTTTGGATGAGAATGCAGCCCTTGTCAACAGCTTTACTGCAACCTCAGGAGAAACCTTAAATCGGGCTCTAGATTCCGAATCAAAGAAATAGTGAGATAACAAACGTTAGTTGTTGTTTTAAGCCAGAAGTTTGGGAGTAATTTGTTATGTAGCAATAGATAAGTAATACAGTTGCTCTATATTCTTACTCCTGGTATCTTACAATAACTTAATAGGAACTCAATACATTAGTTACTTTTCTGTAAAATGCTGTTAACTTTTCAAGTTACAACCTTGAGTTTAAGATACTGAGCTTTAAAACAACTCATGCTGTCTCCCAAATAAAATTTAGTAAGCATCTATGTCATATAAAACAACATGTTCAAGTAAAGCCGGTATGAAGATGAATAAATAAACTGTCTTACCCTTATG
Organism: Giraffa tippelskirchi; assembly: GCF_054371585.1. NCBI lineage: Eukaryota > Metazoa > Chordata > Mammalia > Artiodactyla > Giraffidae > Giraffa > Giraffa tippelskirchi. Next base: position 127,317,070 of record NC_137277.1, on the reverse strand, counting down.
ATTATAGCTAATGAAGCCACAATAGTATGAAAATTGAAAGATTAACATAAAATATAATTTTAAGTGTTTACAGCATAGAAATAATGTTAAATCACCTAAATATGTATTAATTGCCAACTCTGCAAGTTTCTATGTCAATGACTATGATGTGTGTGAGCCCTTGACCTACAGTAGAACATTAAGGAAAGAATAAGTGGATATACATAAATTACTGTTAAGTAAGAAAATGAAGGTGAACTATAATTTTTAAAACACAAGTCACAGTGAAAATGGGTACATAAGTTTAAATATGATGAAAGTTTGGGGAAACATCTTAGAGTCTATGGTTTGAGACTGATTTTTTTTTTTTTTTTTTTTTTTTTATAAATTTATTTATTTTACTTGGGGGCTAATTACTTTACAATAGTTTTTGCCATACATTGACAAGAATCAGCCATGGGTTTACATGTGTTCCCCTTCCCGAACCCCCCACCCACCTCCCTCCCCCTCCCATCCCTCTGGATCATCCCACTGCCCCGGCCCCGAGCCCTTGTCACATGCATCGAACATGGAATGGTGCTCTGTTGAGACTGATTTTTATGGTTAGGAATTCTATTTACCAGTAGGAAGAAAAGAAGTATGCAAGGTAGAGGAAATTATATGAGCAAATATCTTGAAGATGGAAATTGCTGGAAAAGCAACTGTGACAAGATAGATAGAGGTGGTGAAAGAGAGAGGGTAAGAGAAAAGAGCAGAGATACAGAAAAGTTTTCTTTGAGAACATCACATATTGGTGAAAAACACTGTGGAAATTCAGTTACATGATAATGAAGGTACCCTGATTTTTCAAGAATTTGATCCATTATTTGCCTGAGGCATCACCTTTACACATAATGTGCTTAGTCGCTCAGTCGTGTCTGACTCTTTGCGACCCCATGGACTGTAGCACACCCAGCTCCTCTGTCCATGGGGATTATCCAAGCAAAAATCCTAGAGTGGTTTGTCATGCCCTCCTCCAGGAGATCTTCGTGACCTAAGGGTCGAATCCAGATCTTCTGCTTTGTAGGCGGATTCTTTACCATCTGAGCCACCAGGGAAGCTTTGCATACAATAGTGCTTGCTAATGTGTAGCAGATTTCCTCCCTAAAGACAACTCTCGGCTATTCCAAAGTATTCCTATTTGTGAAATTAGAAATGCCTTTAAATATTCTCTCTCAAGGCACAGAAACATGCCTTTCTGATATAAGGACAGAAAGACATCTCACTGAAAATATAATTTGCTTCCAATATGATAATCTAAACTGTATAGGAATACATCCTCTAAACATCCTTTGATTTTCTCATAGTATAAATATTAGCATCTTTATAGACTATAGAGCCAAGTTTTCAAACTAACTTATATGGCATCTAAGATGTTTTTAGCCTTGAAAGCCCTACAGGGGTTGATACATAGAAAAACTCAATAGCCCTCTGGCATTGACAGTGACCAGAAGTTTGAAGGAAGAACATGTTTCTGCCTATAATAAAAAAAAAAACATAATATAATTAGTCTTATTTCATGCTCCCCCTAGCAAAAAAAAAAAAAAAAATCATAAGGGCTTTCTTTGTACCCTTTGCAAAATACCTTATGAGGATACAACAACCTGTTTCACTAATATGGTCACTAATATTTCATGCTATTTAGTCTTTCTAAGTACTCTTGATTATTAACTTCTTAGAACATAAAGGCTGATCAAATTATTATCATTCTGAAATATGAAGCTTCTTTTCACAGTCCTCAAAAAAATTAAGACCATTGATAAAGATAAAACCACTCCAGAGAGTAGTGAGCAGATTCAAAGCATAGTGGACACTTGAAATAACACTTTTAAAACACTATCCAATTTAGCTCCTGTCAAAATGCCAACGAGTCCCAGAAAGGTGTAAGAGATTAACCCTGTTTACCAATTAACAACTTCAACACCAAAGAATTTATCAGAAAATCTAAAAAAGAAACCTGCAAAAATACAACAGCAGTAAAATATTGATGCTGTATGTCACCCATCAAATTCACCTTCTTAAAACACTTTTTACATTATTACAGCCTCCAAAATCAGAAACTCAAAGAAACTTCCTATTGCCCAAAGGATAAATTTTAAGATTCTTGGCCTGACATTCAAATTAAGATATAATTTGGAATTAATCTTTTATTGCATGCTTATTTCACACAGATTCTCAAAATGAACCCCTGCATCTAAAACATCTCATCTAATTCATACTGCCCAAAATATGTCCTGCTGACGACCATGCCACTGTAACAAAATACCTTTTCACATTAATCCTTTTGAAACACCAATATGCAATCCAAGTGTCACCTCTTCATCCTTAATGAGGTCTGGTATCACTATTATAATTAAGATTAGCTTCCTCCATTACCAAACTCTTTCAGTATTTATGATCTGCACCATTTATTTAGCAGTTAATGATACCAGGGAATGTATGAATGTATTCCCTGGTGGCTCAGACAGTTAAGAATTTGCCTGCAATGTAGGATAACTGGGTTTGATCCCTGGGTTGGGAAGATCCCCTGGAAGAGGGCATGGCAACCCAATCTAGTATACCTTGCCTGGAGAATCCCTTGGACAGAGGAGCCTGACAGGCTACAGTCCATGGGGTTGTAAGGAGTCGAACACAACTGATCAACTAAGCATACACATACACAGATACCAGAGAATGTATGAATGCATAAGTGTCCCCTCCTCTGTCCTTAAGTCTAACATCCAGCTGGACCTAAAAATTTTAAAGTGGCATTTTACAGTGAAATGAGACATATTAGAGAAACTAACATACATTTAGTGAGTTGTTACCAGACCTTACCCCAGTGAAATAGAACACATCAGAATGCATCACATGCAGTAAGGGTAACTATTATCTACAAAATTTTTGTTTTATATATGTATGTGGATGTATGTGTTTAGGGGGTTGTAATGAATATCTTTTTCTTATAGGACCAATTTATTTTTTTTTTAATTTGAAAACCACTGTCCTAGAAGACCATGCTCCCTACTAACTTACATATAGAGTATCTAATACAGAATTCTATATTAAATAAATGCTCACAATGAAAGCATTTGTCACCTTAGGACACTATGATGAATTAAATTCAGAGAAAATCAAAAACACACAAGGAAAAAGCAAAACTAAAGAATAGAATGGAGACATTGGGAGCACCAATGAATATGTACTGAATGAGAAAAATAGGAACTGTGAAATTCCTAGTTAAATTTTATTTGCAGTGAAGCCTAGAGTTGGCTCAAATTGGCATAAGACTATGTGGCACACAGACTACTATGCTTCAGTGAAGATCTTTGAATAATCTAAAAACTCAAGTGTCATCTATAGCAGGTTGTAATACCAGCAAGTTGTAGGACCTAACAATATGAAAGAAAAGCTCCGTTTTCCTCATTGTGTAAGACTGAACATCTGGCACCCTTAATATAAACCATAAATAGCAGTTTTCTAAATTCATGATTTTCTCATGACCATTTCCTATATAGTTTTATTACACAACGCAGAATTTGGCATCCACTTTTCACATACACTATGAAATTAAATCTTGATATTTTAATACATACATGATATATAAATGAACATTAAATAGCTTACAGAACTGAAATAGCACCATCTGTCTAAATAGTATAATCCTAAAATACATGACTTCATTGCTATATTTCATGAAGAATAGTTTGAATTTGTTACATGAAGTCTACAAAATATTACCAAATATTACTAAGCATATTTCATGTGGCACATAGTATTATTTGTTCACAATTTTTTCTGCCTTCTCCATCTGAAAATGGGGTGAATATACAATGTGTGTATACCTGTCCTCTTCACTGACTTGGAGCTTGAGCAAGTGACTTGTCTGAACTGTTGGCATGTGTGCTAATATAATTCATCTTTCCAGCCAAGATTTAGACGTACATGTAGGACTTGGTTGGTATATGCAATCCTGCCTTAAACCATGCAAACATTTCTCCTCAAATAAGCAACAATCCCAGAATGTGAGATGCATGGAGACACAAACCTAACCTGTAGTGTGAAGCATAGCCACAGCAGGCAATACACAGTCATTTCAGTGAAAAATTCGTTGTTAGGCTTTGAGATTTTTGATGGCTTGTTATAGAGCATTATTTTAATTAAAAAACTAATATAGTTCATAACTCAATACCATAATATATTAATAATGTAACATAAATTCCTAAAAATATTTCATAAAATATCCATTAGCACTCTTGAACAGCCTCAATAATTGAAGTTTTTCAGCATAATTTTCTTGGTACATATACTCTTCTTTGTTTATAATTATACTGAATCTTTAGTATGGAGATCATTTTAACTACTTCCCATTCTCACTGTGAATTAAAATGCAACTTACTGCAATTCATAATTACATGAATTCAGACATATAATAACCAATAAAATATGGAAATGGATATAGATTTATTGGCTTCCAGCTAATGCATTTAATAATAGGCTTGTGTGTCTGTGTGTATGAGTGTGTGCACACATGAGTGTGTGAACATATATAGAATTTTTGCACTACTGTTTTTTGAAGGAAAATTAAAGTTTTGAACATAGTCTCAGAGGGGGAAAAAAACCTATATAACAAGTATATGAGAAAAGCATATGGAAATAAATGCCAAACCAATGAAGCAACTTCCAGCTTATTAATGAGTATCTCTACTCTATTCTCTGTTAATGACTCTGTGGAATGTACTTTTTAAAAACAAGAATAAGACTTTCACAGATTGTAGTTATTAAGAGGATAAAGCTATTAAAATAACACAACCAGCAATACTTTTGAAGTTACCAAGTCTGTCCCTGTTAAGATCTTCAAAATACAGAACATCACATATCACTGTCAAGTACTTAAAAAGAACAACTCTTGATTAGGAGTCAGGACAATGAGAGTCTTAAGCATTCGTTAGATAAAGAATTATAGCTCCCTTGGGTAAACATATCCCCAAAGATCATTCTGGGCCCAAGACCAAAGGGTGGGCTACTTACTGAAATGACACATTAGTAAGATAAGAGAAGTGTGACTTCTGTTGTAGATAAGCTCTATACAACACTTGTAGGATGAAAAACTACATCTAGGGAAATAAGATGATTTGATCTAGGATATAGTATTATTTCCAGGATGAGGGCAATAAATGCTAATATTTTATTGACACTTTTAAACATTACTGTGGAAGGCTCAAGCTACACACTATGACTTAAAGGGGAATGAGATATAAATGTAGGATTACTCTGCTGGTTCCAAAGAAATGTACCATGATTGTGGCTTATATTTCCCCCTTGTGGAAATACATGGAATTTGGGGATTAATACACAATGTATTATAATGAGTTTATCTTCTTTACAAGGGTCTGGGAAAAAATAACTAATGAGAGCAGTGAATACAGAGATGCTAGTATAGCAAAAAGAAAGTGAATGGCATATGGCACTTCTATTAAAGTGAATTTATCAGTGCACAATTTATCTAAGAATCATCAGTGCTTTTAATATTAAGATTGATTTATCTGCCTTTTAATTAATGCAATTTTTGTTAAACATTGCATTTTTCAATATATCAATTATTGACAAAGACATATGTTTGAAACAGAAAGAAGCATAAGTATTTTTTTCAAATGTTATGCTAAAATGTTCAGATATACATATCATAATCAACAGCTGAATTACATTATGTGATATTCTGAATATATAGTCAAAATGAATAAATATTGAGCTATGTCCATGACTTTTTAGGCTTTTCAGAAAATATATAATAATAAAATAGTGGTGAGTAAAGGAATGATGACACAAAGTAATTACTGTGATATGAATGAAATCTGGAGAAAGAAGACTAGAAGAAAAAGAGAGCAATCCATGACAAAAGATGAGGTGCTAAACCAAACAGGTCTATAATGACAATTAATTTAAAAAGTTATACTTTAGGGGTTTTTATTAGTGGCAAATTGACGCACTGAAATAATATGTGCCCTTTTCCTGCTAAAACACATAGAAATGTAGGCTAGCTCATTTATTAGATATTTTAGAAATACCTAATTGTGTTACAAAGAAAGAAAATTTGTAATTCTAAAATTAAAGAGAGAATTTCAAAATGAGAATAAGCACAAGAGTTAAGGAGTCTTTTTGGAGGGGACTGTAGGGGACTTTTTGTAGGTGGAGAGTAGAAACTGCATAAATATGCTAAAAACTCAGGTATTAGTATTGCTTTTATTATCAGAATCATTTTCAAAAGGCATTCCTAAAACTTAAAAATGAAAAGAAAACTATCAAAAGTAAAATCTTAGAAAAAACATGAATGACCAGGAAGAAAATAACCCAAATAAAACAAATGTAAACATACTATGAGACAGAAAAGACCTACCGGTAATAAATATTCCTAGATACACAGATGGCACATAACTAAATTACCCAAAGATGCAGCTTCACAGGCAAATTCTATCAGATAAAGAGTCATCACTTACTCTTTTGAAAATTTTCCAAAAAGTTGCAAAAGAAGGAACATTCCCAAACTCATTCTATAAGGCCACCATCACCCTGATACCAAAACCAGACAAAAATATCACACACAGAAAAGAAAACTACAGGCCAATAACAGCAATGAACATAGATTAAAAATAATAATAATAATCCTCAACAAAATACTAGCAAACTAAACCCAAACACAATAAAGTTTCATACACCATGATCAGAGTGCCTGAAGAACTATGGATGGAGGTTCTAGACATTGTACATGAGGCAGTGATCAAGATTACCCCCAAGAAAAAGAAATGCAAAAAGGCAAAATGGTTGCCTGAGGAGGCCTTACAAATAGTTGAGAAAAGAAGAGAAGCTAAAGGAAAGGAGAAAACTAAAGATACACCCATTTGAAAGCAGAGTTCCAAAGAATAGCAAGGAGAGATAAGAAAGCCTTTCTCAGTGATCAATGAAAAGAAATAGAGGAAAACAACAGATTGGGGAAGACTAGAGATCTCTTCAAGATGATTAGAGATACCAAGGGAACATTTCATGCAAAAATGGGCACTGTAAAGGGCAGAAATGGTATAGACCTAACAGAAGCAGAAGATATTAAGAAGAGGTATCAAGAATACACAGAAGAACTATACAAAGAAGATCTTCATGACCCAGGTATCAAGATGGTGAGATCACTCACCTAGAGCCAGACATCTTGAAATGCGAAGTCACTATGAACAAAGCTAGTGGAGGTGATGGAATTCCAGTTGAGCTATTTCAAATCCTAAAAGATGCTGCTATGAAAGTGTTGCACTCAGTATGCCAGCAAATTTGGAAAACTCAGCCATGGCCACAGGACTGGAAAAGTTCAGTTTTCATTCCAATTCCAAAGAAAGGCAATGCCAAAGAATGCTCAAACTACCGCACAATTGTGCACATCTCACACACTAGTAAAGTAATGCTCAAAATTCTCTAAGCCAGACTTGGGGAAACATGAACTTCCAGATGTTCAAGCTGGATTTAGAAAAGGCAGAGGAACCAGAAATCAAATTGCTAACATCCGTTGGATCATAGAAAAAGCGAGAGAGTTCCAGAAAAACATTTCTTTTGCTTCATTGACTACACCCAAGCCTTTGACTGTGTGAATCACAACAAACTGTGGAAAATTCTTACAGAGATGGAAATACCAGACCACCTTACCTGCCTCCTGAGAAATCTGTATACAGGTCAAGAAGCAACAGTTAAAACTGGACATAGAACAACACTGGTTCCAAATCAGGAAAGGAATATGTCAAGGCCATATATTGTCACCCTGCTTATTTAACTTATATGCAGAGTACATCATGAAAAACGCCGGGCTGGAGGAAGCACAAGCTGGAATCAAGACTGCCAGGAAAAATATCAATAATCTCAGATATGCAGATGACACCACCCTAATGGCAGAAAGTGAAGAAGAACTAACAAGACTCTTGATCAAAGTGAAAGAGGAGACTGAAAAAGCTGGCTTAAAACTCAACGTTCAGAAAACTAAGATCATGGCATCCGGTCCCATCACTTCATGGCAAATAGACAGGAAACAATGCAGCCATGAAATTAAAAGATGCTCACTCTTTGGAAGAAAAGCTATAACCAACCTAGACAGCATATTAAACAGCAGAGACATTACTTTGCTGACAATGGTCCATCTAGTCAAAGCTATGGTTTTTCCAGTAGTCATGTATGCACGTTAAAGTTGGACTATAAAGAAAGCTGAGTGTCAAAGAACTGATACTTTTGAACTGTGGTGTTGGAGAAGACTCTTGAGAGTCCCTTGGACTGCAAGGAGATCCAACCAGTCCATCTTAAAGGAAATCAGTCCTGAATATTCATTGGAAGGACTGATGCTGAAGCTGAAATTCCAATACTTCGGCCACGTGATGTGAAGAACTGACTCATTTTTAAAAGACCCTGACGCTGGCAAAGATTGAAGGTGGGAGGAGAAGGGAACGACAGAGGATGAGATGGTTGGATGGCATCACTGAATTAATGGACATGAGTTTGAGTAGGCTCCGGGAGTTGGTGATCGACAGGAAAGCCTGATGTGCTGCAGTCCATGGGTTCACAAAGAACTGGACATGACTGAGCGACTGAGCTGAGTTGAACTGACACCATGATCAAGTAGGATTTATCCCAGGGATGCAAGGATTTTTCAAAATCTATAAATCAATCAGTGTGATACATCACATTAACAAATTGAATAAAAAATATGATCATCTTAATAGATGTAGGAAAAGCTCATGACAGAATTCAACACTCAAATTTATGATAAAACTCTCCAGAGAGTAGGCACAGAAAGAAACCTACTTCATCATAATGAAGGCCATATATGACAAAACTATGGCAAACATTATTCTCAACTGTGAAAAACTGAATCCTAAGATCAGGAAGAAGAGAAACTGAAAGCATTTTCTCTAAGATCACGAACAAGACAAAGATGTCCATTCTAGCCACTACTATTCAACCTAGTTTTGGAAGTCCTAGCCATAGCAATGAGGGAAGAAAAGAAAATAAAAAGAATCCAAATTTTAAAGAAGCAGTAAAATTGTCACTATTTACAAATGATATGATAATATACATAGAAAAGATGCTACCAGAAAACTATTAGAGCTTGTCAATGAATTTGGTAAATTTGCAGGATAAAAATTAATACATTTTGTATTCCTATTCACTAACAATGAAACGTCTGAAAGAAAAATCAAGGAAACAATCCCATTTAGCATCACATCAAAAAGAATAAAATGCCTAGGAATAAACCTCCCTAAAGCAGAAAAAGATACATACTCAGAAAACATTATGACACTGATGAAAGAAATAAGAGATAGCACAAACAGATGTTATGACATACCATATTCTTGGATATGAAGAATCAATATTGTGAAAGTGACTATACTACTCATAGAAATCTACAGACTCAGTGTAATCCCTAACAAATTACCAAGGGCATTTTTCACAGAATTAGAACAAAAAGTTTTACAATTTGTATGGAAAGACAAGCATCCTAAATACGCTGAATATTCAAAATAATCTTGAGAAAGAAAAACAGAGCAGGAGGAATCAGGCTCCCTGACTTCAGACTATACTACAAATCTACAGTTATAAAGACAGTATTTGCCACAAAGACAGAAATACAGATCAATGGAATAGGATAGAAAGTTCAGATATAAACCCATGCACCTCTGGACACCTAACCTATAATAAAGGAGGCAAGAATATACAATGGAGAAAAAGTCTCTTGGAATAAGTGATGCTGGGAAAACTGGATGGCTGTATGTAAAGAATGAAATTAGAACACACTCTAACACCATGCATAAAAACAAACTCAAAATGTATCAAAGACCTAAATGTAAGGTCAGACACTATAAAACTCTTAGAGAAAAACATAAACAGAAAACTCTCTGATATAAATCATAGCAAGATCTTTTTGATCCACCTCTTACAGTAATAAAAATAAAAACAAAAATAACAAATGGGTCCTAATTAAACTTAAAAACTTCTGCACAGCAAAAGAAACCATAAACAAAACACAAAGATAACCCTCAGAATGGGACAACATATTTGCAAACAAAGCAAAGGACAACAAGGGATCAATCTCCAAAATATACAAACAGCTCATGCAGCTTAATATAAAAAAATAAAAATAAAAAAGTGGCAGGAGACCTAAATAGACATTTCTCCAAAGAAGACATACAGATGGACAAGAAGCACATGAAAAGATGCTCAATATCACTAATTATGAGAGAAATACCACTCAAAACTACAATGTCAAATCACCTCACACTGGTCAGAATGGCCATCATCAAGTCTACAAACAATAAATGCTAGAGAGGGTGTGGAGAGAAGGGAACTCTTCTACACTGTTGATGGGAAAGTAAATTGGTATAGTCTCTATGAAAATCATTATGAAGTTTCCTTAAAAAACTAAAGAGAGAGCTACTATATGATCCAGCAATCCCACTCCTGGGCATATATCTGAAGAAAACCATATTCGGATACATGTACCCAAATGTTTACTGCAGCACTATTTTCAATAGCCAGGACATGGAAGCAACCTAAATCTCTATCAACAGAGGAAAGGATAAAGATCTCATACATATATACAATGCAATATTACTCACCCATAAGAAATAATGAAATAATGTCATTTGCAGCAATATGGATGAACCTAGAGACTGTTACATTAAGTCAGAGAAAGAAAAGTATCATATGATATCACTTACATGTGGAATTTTTTAAAGGCTGCAAATGAACTTACTTACAAAACAAAAATAGAGTTACAGATTTAGAAAATAAACTTATGGTTGCCAGGGGATAAGGGATGAGTGAAAGGGATAAATTGGAAGATTGAGATTTACATATACACACAACAATATATAAAACAGACAACTAACAAGGACCTACTGTATGGCATAGAAAACTCTACTCAAGACTCGAATGGTCTACGTGAGACGAGAATCTAAACAAGGGTGGATATATGCATATGTATAACAGATTCACTTTGCTTTACACTTGAAGCTGACACAATACTGTAAATCATCTACACCCCAAAAATATATTTTTAAAAAGAATAATTATATAACAATTAAATAAGTTGGATAAATAACTAAATAATAAAATTAAAAATAATTTAAAAGTAATTAAATTATCTTAATTTAATTTTAAAGCAATTAAATAATTAAATAATTTTAAAGTAATTAAAATATCTCCACAAACACTTATTACTAACAGGAAATTTTATAGATAAATTCAATAAAACATTCAATGATATGATAGGTACTTCCAATATTAAATAATCTTTCAGAAAATTAAACAAATGAGACAAATCTCCAATTCATTTGATGAAAATACAATAATCTTGATCCCTAAAGTTAATGACAGTATAAAATCATAAAAGCCTATTTCACACATGAACATAGATGCAAAAATATAAACAAAAATATTATTAAAATAAATCTAGCATTCAATCTAAGTAAGCAAGATTGAGTTAACATTAGAAATTCATTTAGTTTGCTAATTATTTTTTATTAAAATAATCACTTGAGGAATTAAATAAAAGCATTTGATAAAATTATATAGCAGTTTCAGTTCAGTTGTTCAGTCATGTCCAACTCTTTGCAACCCCACGGACTGCAGCATGTCAGGCTTCCCTGTCCATCACCAACTCTCAGAGCTTGTCCAAATTCATGTCCATCGAGTTGGTGATGTCATCCAACCATCACATACCCTGCCGCCCCTTTCTCCTCCTGCCTTCAATCTTTCCCAACATCAGGGTCTTTTCTAAGAAGTCAGCCCCTTGCATCAGGTGACCAAAGTATTGAAGCTTCAGCTTCAGCATCAGTCCTTCCAATGAATATTCATGACTGATTTCCTTTAGGATTGACTGGTTTGATCCCCTTGCAGTCCGAGGGACTCTCAAGAGTCTTCTCTAACACCACAGTTCAAAAGCATCAATTCTTCGCTGCTCAGCTTTCTTTATGGTCCAACTCTCACATGCATACGTGACTACTGGAAGAACCATAGCTTTGACTAGACAGACCTTTGTCAGCAAAGTAATGTCTCTGCTTTTTAATATGCTGTCTAGGTTGGTCATAACTTTCCACAAACCAGTGCTCTGTGACAACCTAGATGGGTAGTATGGGGTGAGAGGTGATAGAGAGGTTTAAGAGGGAGGGGACATGGGTATGCCCATGCTGATTCATGTCAATGTATGATGGAAACCATAAGTATATTGTAAAGTAATTATTCTCCAATTAAAAGTAAAATTAAAAAGTAAATATAATAAAGAATGCAGCTTCACCAATTTTCTCTGAAACTCTGACCAAATAGGTCATCATTTTCCCAATATAAAGGGGAAACTCTCAGCTCTTTATATCTGCCTGGCTTTGAACTCTTCCTAAATTCAATAGAGTTCTGTGAGTTCTCCCTATTGAGCATCAATGTGATCTACTCCCTCACTACAGTGGTTCATAAATTTAGAATTGCTCTGGGTAGTTTTCAAGGAAGGTCAAAGAGGACAATGCTGTTATACCCCTGATGTTACAATCTCCCCCTCAAAAAAGACTGAAATCAACTGAGTATCCTGAGATCTACTTTCTCCATCTGAGAAAACATATGCATGTTATTTAGGCACCAAAATGAAGGTATCCTGGCTCTAGTTTCTTAATCTAGACTCCAATCCCACTTGTTTGTTTTGGTTCCTTTGTCTCACACCTGGTTTCTACCTTACTGCTCAGCATTTTCAGATCAATGTTTCAATAAGACAGTTTTATTTCAGCTTCAGCACTTAAGCTCTCCTGACGATTTCCCCAAGTGTTAGTTCTGCAGGCTGCTTGCCAGGTCATTCCTAATCCTTTGCCAATTGCCTATGGCTAAAATCCCAAACTGATAAGACACTTCAAGACATTGTTTGTCTGGGGTCAAGTTAACATAGCCACTACTTATATAAGTAGAACTTCATGGGAAAATGTTCTGGGAGGATGTCTGGGTCTTCTCTGAGGAGTTACAATAATATAACTAAATGTTGCAAAATACATGACAATATAGACATAAGTAAAATACCCATGCCTTATAATGAGTAGAATATGGGAAAGGTTAAAAAGAGAAATGAGACAAACTTTATATAACCACTGGTTGTAGTACAAGAGAATCACCTACTTTCCAAACATTTAAACATTTGTTGATGATTTTAGAACAGACACAAAATGTTGGCATTCATACAAATAAACTCCCTGCCTAGTCCTTTCCAAGATGTGCACTCAAGAAATAGGTGGCAAATATATTTTCTTTCAACAAAAACAAGAAAAAAAGTCAAGAGATAAATTGGATTATAGGAAGTGTTGAGACAGAAAAGTCATCCTATTTAAAAATTCTCAAGGCTGAATGAGAATTCACCATGATTCCAAGGCAAACCTCTTAACTCTTGATCCACGTAGCCCTACTTTTTCACCAGAGGTTTCCTTTAATTCTCCTATTGTTCCCACTAGAAATAGCCAAAGTGGAAATGACCCACCAAAATAACAGTATGACCTGCTGCCTTTTAGACTCAATAAAACTGGGCTATCTAGAGTAGCTTAAAAATTCCAATACAGCTTTTAACTGTAGATAGCAATGAAATCTTGAAAGACACAGGTCCAACTGATTCCATGAGAGAATTTAGAAATGTAGAAAAAGATGTGCTCTGCCTTTTTTTAAGCAACAGAGATTACAAACCCTCCTCTTAATTATATTTTGCTAAAGTGGTTGAGATTTATTGGCTATGAAATGCACTATTTCCAGCCAATGCTTCTATGCAGTATTTTCCACTGTTCCACTTCTGTTAACAAGGACAATTCAAGGGCAAATACTAATTATGGTTTTGACACAGTTTTACTTTCGTGTTTAGCTTTGAAAGTAATTCCAGAGTATGCCCCATTTCCCTTGTCAGTTTCCTCTACTTTTAATTTCTAATTCAATGAACTAGCGAATTCGAGGAGAGGCTCTGATTTTAAAAGTATTTTCCTTTCCCCAAATTTTAGCTTTACTTCTCAACAGAACATTTATAATTAAGGTAAATTACAAAGAACACACTAAGAAAATTTAAAATTCTAAATAACAGCTATACAAAATGGCTTTAAAAATCATGTGTCTATCCCTTTTGACTCAGAAAACACTCAGTATTACTAATTAGTATAGATATTTGAGGCACAGTTCTATAAACTATGAAACATTCTTGAACAAGTGTACCCTACACTCAAGGAGCCAACAGCAGTTGTTACTGAGATTTTGAGAAACATACTCTCTTTCTCCTGGCTGGTATCTTGGATTTATGGAGTCATCTTAGAACACATTGATTTACCCCATCCCTAACGTTTCTTAAGTTGACCCTTAACTAAAAAGCAAGTGCATTCATATGATCTCCAAGTTTCTTGACTCAGGAATGATAAAAAGTAAACAAATAAGCAATCCTTGAAATTGAAGTGAAAGTCTCTGTCGTGTCCAACACTTTGTGACGCTATAGACTATAGTCCATGGAATTCTCCAGGCCAGAATACTGGAGTGGGTAGCCTTTCCCTTCTCTAAGAGGTCTTCCCAACCCAGGAATCGAACCCAGGTCTCCCACACTGCAGGCAGATTCTTTTTAACAGCTGAGCTATAAGGGAAACCCAAGAATACTTGAGTGGAGTAGGTAGCCTATCCCTTCTCCAGGGAATCTTCCCTACCCAGGAATTGAACTGGGGTCTTCTGCATTGGAGGTGGATTCTTTACCAACTGAGCTATAAGGGAAGCCCAAGCAATCCTTATCTTATCAAAAAAAAAAAGAAAGTGAAAGTCATTCAGTCGTGTCCGACTCTTTGTGACCCCACGTACTGCATAGTCTATGGAATTCTCTAGGCCAGAACACTGGAGTGGGTAGCCTTTCCCTTCTCCAGGGGATCTTCCCAACCCAGGGATCAAACCCAGGTCTTCTGCATTGCAAGAAGATTCTTTACCAGCTGTGCTACCAGAGAAGCACCCCCAAAAGAAAGCAAGTCCAAATAATATCAACAGAATGATTTGAACATATTTCCAACTTTCAAACTGCTAAAAAACATATTCTGACATTGACCAAATAATTGAAAATACTGTAACATTTAACATATATCGTTTATGAAAAATAGTGACTGACTCTAGAAGGGTTAATCTGGGGGAAAATAGTGACTAAACATTGGAAATTTCAAAATTATTATTTTACAAACTTATTTGTAAAGGTATATATTTATGAGAAAGAATAGATTTAAATTATAAGCTACAAAAAGAGGTCATATATTTCACTGATAAATAACCATTATTGAATATACTAAAGCAAGTGTAAATAAACATTTCTAATAAATATATATTTATTACATATATATCAAATTACATACTGTTTTTGTGTATATGTGCATGTGTACTTTCTAAATCATTGTACATTTAATGAAAATAGGCCAGGACAGAGACTGCTATTTGGCAACCCCAAAATTATACTTAGAGCAGGTAAGTCTATTTACATCCATTATATCAACCATATTAATTTCATTATTCCTCACTAATTTTATGTGTATTTAACATGCCAATAACTGAGAGAGAGATATTGAAAATTTCCACAGTAATGAGGAATTTGTCAATATCCCTTGGAATTTGCACTAAAAGATATTCTGACGCTATTTGTGTGTATAACTTCATATCTTTATATCTAACAATATATATTTGCAAGTTTATATTGTTAGACTTACAATGTCCGGTAGTCATTGAACTTTTATCATTACACAGTTAACTTTTATCACTAAGGATGACTTTTGCCGTTGAATCTGTTTTGTCTCATGTAATATAGCCAGAAGCAATCTTTTCATTATTGCTCTTGTTAATATCTGCTTGATGTATTCCCCCGCTTTTTCCTTCTAAAGATCTTTACTGAAATATATTTGACATTCAATAAACTGCATATATTTAACATGTTAAAAAAAAAGAATATGAAAAAAGGATTATTATTAGGGCAGCAATATGCCCAGGTACAGACTATATATCAGTATTTCCTATATTTCCTAGAATCTCTTGTGACTAAGAGTCATCATATGATAAAATCTTTGACCAGTGGACAGTAAGCAAAAGTTTTATGAGGATAGTTCTGAGTAGGCTCTTTAAAAGGGATAGCTGAAGCACACTTCCTTTGTAGTCTTTCCTCCCTTCTGCTAACTGGAGCCGCATGCATGGTGATTGAAATTCCAGCAGCAAGTTGGAAGATAAGTGTTAAGTATAGGAAATAAGATAAGCAAGGTGCAGGAAATAACTGCTGCCTATACCTGCCTGGCAATGCTAACCTCTAGATTTCCTTTATAAGAGAGAGAAATGAGGATCAACTTTACTTAAACTACTGTTATTTGTTATGTTCTGATAAATGCGGCTGATCACAAACTTCAGTGGTGATGTATATGGGTAAAAGTAGACATTCTCTCTGTAGTATGAAATTTATATTCCTTATTTAAAATGCTGAGTACATATTTATTATTAACATTCTATATTGAATTTAATTCCATCATTAATTTAATTAAATATGAGGATTTAATTTGCCAAACTGAATTTTAAGGTTTAAACATTTTTAAAATTTATTCCTAAGTTCTTGTCTTTATTCTCTTGTTTTCAAATCAGTTATTTCAACTCTGAATGGTTTTGCCATCAGTGGGTTGCCATAAAAATTGAGATAAAAATGCATGCAGCTGGCATCCAGTGAGTATTCAAATCATATAAGCTACTGACAGCATTTTCACTGTTTACTTGCTTAAATTTCTCATTTCTAATCCTTTTGCATAATACAGTAATTTCAGATACATAAACTAGGATAAATCTTATTTCAGTGTACCATGACAGTAATAAAATTAATTTGAAAGTACATTTGACCCTTGAATAACATGGAGATTGGGGCCTTGACTTCCCAGTACAGTTGTAAATCCATGTATAACTTTACAGTTGGACCTCTACAAGAGTGGTTCTGCATCTGCAGATTCAACCAATGTCAGATCATGGACTATATATTTGTTGAAAAAAATCCATGTATATGTTCAAACCCATGTTGTATAGAAAGATCAACTGTATTTTTGTTTTATTGATGTTTCTGGCACCAATAAATCAAATTTACTTTTTAAAAAGAAACAGGCCCAAACTTTAATGACAGCTGCTTCCACTTAAGAATTAGAAGTAATAATAAGAATAGAGAGAAAAAGAAAAGTCAGGCTACATATTTTTCAGTTTCAACAGAAATCCCATGTGGTTCTCACTCTTTTCACATTTTGCCTTCTCTGAACAGAAAATTCTTCTAGAACTCATAACTTTATATTATATTTTTATTGAGTATAATTGCTTTATAATATTTGTTGGTCTCTGCTGTACATTGAAGGGAATATGCATACATATAATCCCCTCCCTCTTGAACCTCCCTCCCACCTCACCCCATTCCACCTCTCCAGGTCATCACAGAGCACCAAGCTCAGTTCCCTGTGCTATACAGCAGCTTCCACTAGCTATCTATTTCACACATGGTATTTCATATACTTTAAAATCAATTCCATTGACAATATCATCTTCAAAATATCCTATTAAATAATTTTAAACCTCATGTAGAGGTTATGTAGAGCATAAGTTACATCATTAAAGCAAACATGTGCACGTATAGGAATTGATCAATACAACTTAGAAAAAAATATGTAATTTTATGAAAATTAGAAGAAAATACCTGTTTGAAATGATAGGGTTTCTCCTTTAGTTTTTCACTCTTTACAGATAAAAATGCCATATTGAGACATATTGCATTCATATTACTATAACCTATATTAAGATGAAAAGAAGGTTGAAATCATAGGTCAAAAATTAAAATCTTTGTAAACAACTTTGTCTTTGGCAAACTCCCTACAGCTAGAGGGTTAGAAGAGATATTTTTCATTTCAAGGAATGCAACTGGGAAAGAGAAGCATTAAACCCATCTAAGAAGTAAATTAATTTGAGATGTTACAGTTTTAAAGAATTTAGGCAAACTTCACTCAAGTCCACATGGTAAAAGTGTCTGCCTATAACTCTGGAGACCCAGGTTTGAGCCCTGAGTCGGGAAGATCTCCTGGAGAAGGAAATGGCACCCCACTCCAGTACTCTTGCCTGGAAAATCCCATGGACGGAGGAGCCTGGTAGGCTGCAGTCCATGGGGTCGCTAGGAGTTGGACACGACTGAGCAACTTCCCTTTTACTTTTCACTTTCATGCATTGGAGAAGGAAATGGCAACCCACTCCAGTGTTCTTGCCTGGAGAATCCCAGGGATGGGGGAGTCTGGTGGGCTGCCATCTATGGGGTCGCACAGAGTTGGACACGACTGAAGCAACTTAGCAGCAGCAGCCAGTACTCTTGTCTTGAAAATCCCATGGACGGAGGAGCCTGGTAGGCCACAGTCCATGGGGTCGCAAAGAGTTGGACATGACTGAGTGACTTCCCTTTACTTTCACTCAAGTCCATAAAGAAAAATCTGACAACTTTTTATTCTTCAGATCAAATTTAAAATAAAATATTAAGTATAAGACCAACTACAGTTAGCATCAAATCCAACAGAGCCTCTCCCCCCACTCCCTGCACACACACACACTTGTAGGCTATGTGAACTGAAGTAAACACACAGAGAAAAAAGGGTGCTCTCAGTAAATCATGATCAATCAGATGAGAAGGGTTTAGAACACAGTTAACAGTGAGGCATGAGTATCTCTGAGTTAAACAAGCATTAAACTAAGCAATAACCTTGACAATTATTTCAGATATAATCCTCAGGGCCTATGGGTCCACAGCCCACGAGGGGTCAAGTTTGATCAGATACAATTATCCAAATAATTTAAATAAAAGTCATTCATTGGAATTACTTAAGATAATTGAGAGGAGTGACTTTTGCAGGGAGGAAAAATGAATTTTCTGTAACTGTTACCCATTATGTCCAAATGCTGCATATTTTAATCAATCTTTTATTGAATAAATTAGTATTATAAGCAAAGTTCAGACCACAGTATCTGTTAGTCTAAGTATATTTTAAAAAAAAATAATTCTGAATCAAATGGAAAGTTGCCTTTCTTAAGACATATTAGTTTTTTCATCTATAGGGTGATGAGGTCTGTTTGAGGGAATTCTGTTGGAGTCTGCTTCAGGGTATCATTATTTTATGATACAATGCAAAGTTCATAGGCATGGGTATTTTTTTTTTTTTAGATATGGTCAAGAATGTGTACCATCTTATACCAATTTTCCATATAGGCTTCCTTGCTGATACTGGGAGGATGAGACTGCCCAAAGACAATCTATCTAAAACTTTTTCAAAGGCTGTTCTTTTCGCATGTTCTCAATTCTAATTCTTTAGAAACAGCTTCGAATATATTACAAATATATACTTGTCCATCACTTTGTAATTACCTCAAAGGTAAGAACTATTTTTATTGTATTTATGACCCCTCACTACCTCACATGAGTTCTTCACGTGGTATATGTGTGTGTGTATATATATATACATATATATATACACACACACATGTACATATACATATGTATGTATACACACACATATACATATATATGTATATATATATGCATGTATATGCATGCTTGCGTGCTGTCATGTCCAACTCTTTTGTGATGTATTGCAGCCTGTCAGGCTCCTTTGCCCATGGGATTTCCCAGACAAGAATACTGCAGTGAGCTCCCATTTCTTCCTCCATGGGATCTTCCTGACTCAAGGAGCGAATCTGTGTCTCCTGAGTCTCCTGCACTGCAGGTAGATTTTTTTACTGCTGAGCTACCAGGGAAGCCTATATATATATATATATATATATATATATTCAATAAACAATGATATTGAAAAACAACTAGACTTAAAATATGTAAATCTTCATAGATTATTTCACATGCTATTCCATTTCCTAGTAAATATTTTTCACCATCATCATTGTTCATCTCTAAATATATTTCTGAAGTTTAAATAAAATCCACAATATACTTGTAAAATTCAGAAAATGTGTCAAAGATAAATTATCACCTAATCCACAGTAAAAATTCAGATTTCCTCTATTTCCCAGTAACAACCGTTTCATTTTTTCCTGTTCAAGATGCAATTTTATATTGTTCTTAGAACTTAGCAATATCTCCTTTGTCTTTTCATTTTCATTTCTGCAACAGTCTCACAACCTTTCTTCTTCTTTCTTGACCTTGACATTTTTGAAGAGCACAGGTTGGCTATTTTGTGAAATGTTCTCAATGTACATTCGTGTAATATTTTCTCATGTTTAGATTCACATTAAACATATTTAGTAGGAATGCCATGTGCATGATGCTATATCATTCTTGGTGCATTATGTCAAAAGGCAGACTACATCATTTATCCTAATTATGGTGATGTTAACATTAATCACTTGATTATAGTGATGTCTATCATCAGATTTATCCTCTGTAAAGTTGGCCTTGTTTTCTTTGTAATTAAGTATTATGTAAAGAGATACTTTGAGATTATGTAAATAAACATTCCTCATTAAGCTTTCTCCTAACAGTCTGAGCCCTTGGTTTTTGAAAAATATTATCCCTTGTACTTATAGTATTTTTCCTTCTACAGTAAAGAAAAACTTTTCTTTCCTTTTTTCGTTCTTTTCTTCCTTCCTTTCCCTTTCTTTTCTTTTTCTTTCTCCTTTTCTTCCTCCCCTCCCTTCTTTCCTTCCTTTTTTCCATCCCTCCTTCTTTTCTTTCTCCCAGTACAAACTCATGTATTTCTATTTTGTCTAACATGTTGGGACATATTCAGCCATTAACTCCTCAAATATTTTTTTCCTTCTTTTCCCCCAGCTTTACTGGGATATTTATTATTGACATATAGCATATATAAGTTAAAGGTGTACAACACTGATTTTATACTCATATAAACTATGAGATTATTACCCCAGTCGGTTAATTAACACTTATGTGATATCATATAATTATTACTTCTTTTTGTGGTGGTAATATTTAAGATCTGTGTGTGTGTGTGTGTGTGTGTGTGTGTTAGTTGCTTAGTCATGTTCGACTCTTTGCAACCCCATAGACCGCAGCCCCACCAGGCCCCTCTGTCCATGGGATTCTCCAGGCAAGAACACTGGAGTGGGTTGCCATTTCCTTCTCCAAAAGGAACTATACAAAGAAAGAAAGTGAAGTCGCTCAGTCGTGTCCGACTCTTTGTGACCCCATGGACTGTAGCCCACCAGGCTCTTTTGTCCATGGGATTCTCCAGGCAAGAATACTGGAGTGGGTTGCCAATTTAAGATCTACTCTCTTAACAAATGTTAAGTATATAATAAAAAATGGTTAATTATAGTTACTATACTATACAGATTAGATCCCCAGAACTTATTTATCTTATAACTGTAAGTTCATGCTCTTTGTCCAATATTTCCTCATTACATCTACTCTTCAGTCCCACTATTCTGCTTTTTAGCTGTATGAGTTCCTGTTGTTAGACTGCACATATAAGTGAAAACATAAAGTACTTGTCTTTCTGTGTAGATTTATTTCACCTAGATCAATGCTCTCAAGGTCAATCCATGTTGTCCAAAAGCGTTTCCTTTTTATGGCAGAATAATATTCCATTGCATATAAACACACACACACACACACACACACATATGTATATATACTTTCACATTTCTTTATCCTTTTAATCATAAATGTACATTTTGGTTATTTTCATGTCTTGGCTATCACAGATAATACTACAATGAATATGTAGGTGAAGATATCCTTCAAGACAGTGATTTCATTTTTTTTTCAAACATAAACTCAAAAGTAGGATTACTGCATCACATGGTAGTTCTATATTTAACTTTTGAAGAACCTCCATCCTGTTTTCCACAGTGGCTGTACTATTTACATTCCCACCAACAGTGCATAATGGTTCCCTTTTCTCTACATCCTCACCAATACTTGCTATTTCTCCTTTGTTTAATAACAGCCAGGTGGGAAGTGGTATCTCATAGATTTGATTTTCATTTTCCTGATGATTAGTGATGCTGAGCATTTCTTCACGCACTTGTTCACTATCTGTATGCTTGGTTATTTTTTTGAAGTGAAGTGAAGTGAAGTGGCTCAGTCGTGTCTGACTCTTTGAGACCCCATGGACTGTAGCCTACCTGGCTCCTCCATCCATGGGATTTTCCAGGCAAGAGTACTGGAGTGGGTTGCCATTTCCTTCTCCAGAGGATCTTCCTGACCCAGGGTTCGAACCCGGATTTCCCGCATTGTAGGCAGACACTTTATCATCTGAGCCACAAGGGAAGCCCCGAAGTGAAAGCTAAAGTCGCTCAGTCATGTCCGACTCTTTGCAACCCCATGGACTGTACAGTCCGTGGAATTCTCCAGGCCAAGATA
Organism: Giraffa tippelskirchi; assembly: GCF_054371585.1. NCBI lineage: Eukaryota > Metazoa > Chordata > Mammalia > Artiodactyla > Giraffidae > Giraffa > Giraffa tippelskirchi. Next base: position 127,294,653 of record NC_137277.1, on the reverse strand, counting down.
CCGGAGTGAGTAGTCTTTTCCTTCTCTAGGGGATCTTCCCAACCCAGGGATCGAACCTAGGTCTCCCACACTGCAGGCGGATTCTTTACCAGCTGAGCCACATTAGAGAGGGAAAATTCAAGCCCATTCAAGTCCTCTGTTCATTTTTTAGAAATTGCATAATCTGTTTGTTTACCATTGGGTCATTGGAGTTACTTTTGTAATTTCTGATACTAATCCCTCATTAAATAGATGATTTGCAAATATGTTCTCTCATTCCATAGCCTGCCTTTTCATTTTGCTCAATATTTCTATTTTTGTGCAAAAGATTTTCAGTTTGAATATAGTCCCACTTGGTTACTTTTGCTTCTATTGCTTGGACTTGTGGTGTCAAATCCAGAAAATTATGGTAAAGAACAATGTCAAGAAGCTTTTTTTCCCCTTGTTTTCTTCCAGTTGTTTCATGGTTTCAGGTCATACATAAGGTCTTTAATTCATCTTAAGCTAACTATTGTGAATGGTGTGAGACAGGGTTCTAATTTCAGTCTGGAGACTGGCCTGGCAATGCAGTGGGCCAGAAGGGTGTATCCATAGAGTTCAGTCTGCTTTATAGAACTCATGAGGGCTAGCCTCTTGTTGGGTTGGGTCAAGATGCTGAGGGTATAGGACCTAGCTTGGTGCTGAGATGGGTTGAAAGCCTAGGTCTGTGGTAGTTGGCATGGAGGGGAGCCTGAGTTCCTGAGGGTAGATTGGGAGCCTGTGTCCACAGGAGCACCCTGGGGCTGTGGCAGCTAGCTGCCACTCAGATGTGCCAGGAGCATGTGTTAGCAGGAATGCACTGATTGCTGATGCCATGGGAGCTGACTAGGGCCATATCAATTAGCCAACACCCAGGAGGGTCAGAGACCTGTCTCTGTGGGTTGGCTGCTCAGGATTGGGGGAGAAGTGATGAGAGCAAGCAAATCAATCTTTCCTTCCCTTCTCTATGCACCTTTTCTTCTTTCTATGCTTCACTCACGCTTTTAAATTATAGTGCTGGAGAAGACTGGTAAAAGTCCCTTGGACAGCAAGGAGATCAAAACAGTCAATCCTAAAGGAAATCAACCCTGAATGTTAATTGGAAGGACTGATGCTGAAGCTTTAATACTTTGGTCACCAGATGCAAAGAGCCAATTCACTGGAAAAGACCCTGATGCTAGAAAAGACTGATGGCAAGAGGAGAAGGGGATGACAGAGGATGATATGGTTAGATAACATCAGTGACTCAATGGACACTTGAGTATAGTCCCACTTGTTTACTTTTGCTTCTGTTGCTTGGGATTGTGGTGTCATATCCAGAAAATTACAGTCAAGAACAATGTCAAAAAGCTTTTTTCCCCCTTGTTTTCTTCTAGCAGTTTCATGGCTTCAGGTCATACATAAGGTCTTTAGTTTGAGAAACTCTGGGAGATAGTGAAGTACAGGGAAGGCTGGTATGCTACAGTGCATGGGGTCACAAACAGTCAGACATGACTTAGCAAACTGAACAAAAATGCTTCACCCATGTGCTAAATCCCTCACTTGCAATCCTTAGCTCCTGTGACGGTATTTTCTTGTTTGAGGGAGGAGAATGGTAGTGCACACTAGGAATACTTACGCTGCCATTTGGTAGACATCACTCTTCTATTTCTCTTTCCTTTTTTTTTTTCTGTTCGCACTTTAAAGAGATGTAGAGCTAAGATTTTAGGGCTGGGGGTTTAAGTAAAAGCTTTCTAATCAGATTTTATTAGGCTCACTCTTCCCTAGTGACTGCATTTATAGATAGAGATGTCGGAGGCAGCTAGAAAGGTGGCAGAAGAGTGAGACATGTATGTATGTGCAAGGAACTGTGTTTAGGGAAGAGAGGTGTTAGGTTTAGCAGAGACAGCTTCAATCTCAATATGCCTGAAAACCATCATTAATAAAATTGGGCCAATCACATCTACTTCTCAAAACTTTTCTTAGAGAACGCTGTGGAGCTTTTCTTAGTGAAGCTGTCGGAAATGGGAGAGAAGTGTTTCGAATTGTTGTGGATTCTAAGCAAGATAAAGGAGTGGATACAAGTACTTTGATTCCCACAGTACACAAACTTGCCCTGGGTAGATGCTGCTGTTGCTATTATTTCTGTCTTCCTTACAATAACTTCAGTAGGAAAAGAAGCCATGAGACACTTTCATGGACCAGATCCTTGCCTGACTCTCTCTTATTTTCATTCTCCTCTCCACTTCTGAGATGGCAACCCCAGCTTGTGGAACATTCCCCAATAGTATACAGGACAATTACAGTTTGGACATACTGATGTTGGCATTTCACTGAAGTTCAATACATACTTCCCCACAGAAACCATGCTTGAAATAGTAAGTTACTGTTGTTGTTGTTTAGTCGCTATGTCGTGTCCGACTCTGCCATCCCATGGACAGCAGCCCGCCAGGCTCCTCTGTCCATGGGATTTTCCAGGCAAGAATACTGGAGTGGGTTGCTATTTCCTTGTCCAAATCAACTATACTTCAATTAAAGGGAAAAAAAAAGGTAAGGGTTAGACATATAAACACACCTGAGTGTAATAGAAGTGTTACTTTCTACTAGGGTAATCAGGGGAAGGACAGGATGCAAGTCAAACTATTTCCTTCTTCAGGGGATCTTTCTGACCCAGGGATTGAATCCACATTTCTTGAGTCTCCTGCATTGGCAGGTGGATTCTTTACCACTGAGCCACGTGGGAAGCTCCAGTAAGTTATTACTATTCATTAATATAATTCTAAAAGTCAGTTATAAGAGAACTAGGTCAGTGTGGGAACACATAGCACTTTGTAAGAAGTGAAGATTTTTGTTAGTTGCCAATAACTATCTATGAAAAGCTATGACCAACCTAGACAGCATATTCAAAAGCTGAGACATTACTTTGTCAACAAAGGTCCATCTAGTCAAAGCTATGGTTTTTCCAGTAGTCGTGTATGGATGTGAGAGCTGGACTATAAAGAAAGCTGAGCACCAAAGAATTGATGCTTTTGAACTGTGGTGTTAGAGAAGACTCTTGAGAGTCCCTTGGACAGCAAGGAGATCCAACCAGTCCATTCTAAAGGAAACCAGTCATGAATATTCATTGGAAGGACTGATGCTGAAGCTGAAGCTCCAATACTTTGGCCACCCAATATGAAGAACTGACTTATTGGAAAAGATCCTGATGCTGGGAAAGACTGAAGGCAGGAGAAGAAGGGGATGACAGAGGATGGGATGGTTGGATGGGCATCACCGACTTGATGGACATGAGTTTCCCCAAGCTCCAGGAGTTGGTGTTGGACAGGGAAGCCTGGTGTGCAGCAATCCATGGGGTTGCAAACAGTTGGACACGACTGAGCGACTGAACTGAATAACTATGTATACAAACACAATTTTTAACATAAGCTGTTATTAGGTTGACTTTCATAGCAACAGTAATTTCTTCTGGGAAGCTTCTTTAAGAAGCAAAATAGAGTGTGTAATTAAATGTCCTGTGAGCTGAGGCTATCATTGCCATATCCCATGGCGTCATCATTTTCCGTGTTCATACTCTGACTCCCGCTACCCTACATTCATCACCCACACATCTTTGGTCCATTCTTCTCCCTTTCTTCTAGATTCTTCTGCTTATACCTTTTACATGGTCCAATGTGTTCTTCAATGACTTTCTCTCCTTACACAAACTTTCAATTTTAACCTCTACCACTAAAAGGCAAGATCTGTGTCTGGGTAAATCCACAGTAGAGAGGCTGTGTCATTAGTTGGTGTGCAGTAGATTCACTGAGTTGGGGTATGGGATCTATCACATTGTAGTCTCTCCCTACATATGTATTTTACAAAAGAATGAAGAAAGGACTCTTGCCTATATATTCAGACCTTGTCAGGAAGGTAAATAAGAAAAAGGTCTGGGTCACAAAACATATTTTAACATAAGTAACTGAGAAGACAGTGAGTAAGAAGAAGAAAAAAACTTAGTGCGTTTGGGGAATGCTTGAATAGTAAATTCAATAGCTAAAAGCATCATATCTCTGTTGTCTTTTCAGTATTTGATCAGCTACTGTACAGATTTCTTTACTGGCTGGTTACTCACTCATTATAAAAATAAATACAAGATAATTATGCATGCATGCTCAGTTGCTCAGTTGTGTCCGACTCTTGGTGACAGGCTACTCTGTCCATGAAATTTTCTAGGCAAGAATACTAGAGTTGGTTGCCATTTCCTACTCCAGAAGATCTTCCCAACGCAGGAATCAAACCCGTGTCTCTTGTGTTTCCTGACTTGGCAGGTGGATTCTTTACCCCTGCACAATCAGTAAGGACTGTTTGTTTGATCTTTTTTATGAAGCTATTCATTAACCACAGCAGCATTCCTGACCCCAGAGATTCATTGTTCCTCTCCTGGAACCAGGTTCACCTTTTTCACTTCCACTAGCTCTTTAAGAAAGAAAAGCAAAGTTCCTTTTTCTTTGATGGTTTGTCCACAGACTTGAATTATCCTTCTTCTATAGAAGTTGCTTTAAAAAATATATAACTCAAAAGTCTTGATATTTTCAGGACCTTATTTCTAAAGTTCCAAACCAGATCATGTAACAACTCAGTTTAAAATACTCTAAAGAAACAACTCAAACTTCCTAATATTGTATGCAATGATTTAGCCTCTACATTTTCAACCTCATTTCTCATAAACCACTTGACCTATTAGGTGATCATACTAAATGAAGTCAGTCAGAGAAAAACAAATATTATATGATATCACTTATATGCTGAACATAAAAAAATGGTATGAAAATAATTTACTTACAAAACAGATTCACAATGTCAAAAACAAACTTAATGCTTACTGAAGGGGAAAGGTGGTGGTGAGGGATAAATCAGTAGTTCAAAATTGACATATACACACTCTTATATTTAAAATAGATAACCAACATGGACTTACTGTATAGTACAGGGAACTTTACTCAGTATTATGCAATAACCTAAATGGGAAAAGAAATTGAAAAAAGAGGTATATGTAAATGTACCTTTGCTGTATAACAGAATCACTTTGCTGTATATCTGAAACTAACAAAATATTGTAAATCAACTATACTCTAATATAAAATGAAAATTTTAAAATTAAGCCACTTCCTGTGCTCACTGCTCACTGACTTCTCTCATTTTGTCTATGCAGTTTCCTCTACTTGGAATGCACACCATATTTCCCCTTGTATTTCTAAGTCCTACCTATTATTAAGGTCCAGGTAAAATGTCATCTTTTATAAGACATTCTCCAATCATTTCATGTAGACATAATCTGCTTGAACTTCCTTAATAATTTACTTCTTACAATACTTAATATTTCTCACAGTGTATTTTATATTAAGACACTCATTAAACAGGAAGGACAAGTTATCAGATTCATCTATTTGTGACATTTTATCCACTCCCTTCTCCAAGGGATCTTCCCAAACCAGGGATGGAACCTGGGTCTCCTGCATTGCAGATGGATTCTCTATCTTTTGAGCCACAAGTGAAGTCCATTTTATATATTAAATGTTGAAAAGCTATCTATTCCCTGAAAAGAAAACGAACTTATGAACAACTAGGTTTAATCCCTAGCATAAAAGACAACAAAAATTATTGATCATTTCCCAATAAAAAATTAATATATTACCGAAATTTCAAAATGATTTGTAAGAATTTCTACTTTCAAATTATGTCTTTTATAATATTGATGTGCAGCAAAAAATATTTATGCATCTATTTTAAAGTCTCCAAGTGTCACCCAGACCGTCATCATGATTTTTCTACTGGCTCTTCTAACTAATTTGAACATATATCTAGTATTTTTTTTTCATCCTTTCAGATCATGGCACAGAAACAGAAGTATGATTTGTACTCTTGTACTTAAGATATTAATATTCATCGTATTATCTACACATTTGCTTTCACACAAAGAAAATTGTATATGTGCTTCCTCTTTAAATATTCATGATGGTAGTACTGCTTTTTTCATTATCATTAGGACTTTGCTCCCTTCCTGTTCTACTCCCCACCCTTATTCACTGTCAAACAAGAGTAACAACTTCAGCTCTACCTACTTCACCATTCACTCTGTAATAACCAACACAGCATTTCACCCCAGTTGGCAGCCTAATTTGTATACACACTAAATTCATTCATTCTTGCATATTCATGATGGACAAGTGGACTGACCCACAAAGGAGAAGTCTGCAAGTGGAGTCAGAGAAGCCCCTAGTGAAAAATCTAATCATAAAGGAGAAGAGAGTGAAAGTACACAAGTGTAGTTCAAAACCATGAGTCACGTCTGATTGCAGGAATGATGGACCACATCTCATGGTCTGGCATTTCACACATCTGCCAGCCCTTCTCCTGTGGGACTCATACCTGAGTCCTAGAGAGAGGGAATTGCATTCAAGCATAAAAGAGTATATAAAAACTAACAGCTGTTTTACAGAAATCTGTCACAGCCTGAAAGTACAAGGCAAATCTAAATACTGACTTCAGTGGGATTATACCGAAATTTCTCCTTGTGGAAATGGCATCACCCATTCAGCAGGCATCCACACCTTTGGGGAAGGCACATTTACATCATTGTTACCTTTGTTGCAGTCAATGGTACAGAACATCATGACAATCCCCTGAACTGAAATAAAGAAAACTGGCAGAGGAGACATGGTATTCACAATGATTTGCCATGTAATGCCCTTCTTGGGGAGAACCTGAACTAAACGGTGAGGCATAGAAGGAGGCTGCGAAGGTCCATTAGTTAGAATAGGATCAAGGGAAACAACCAAACAGTACTTTGGCTTGTTGTCTTTGCATGCAGACTTTACAAGGACTATGCTTTCTCCTCAAACACTACTCCCTTCTTTCCTTCATCAAGAACCTCCTTGAAAGGGCAAACTACGTTTCCCTTAGTTTTTCCTTACTTCCATATACTCCTGCAATCTGAGTCCATATCCCACCACTTTACTAAAGAACTCAAAGTCAGACACCACTGGCTGTTTTGCAATAAAATCAATCACCTCTTTTCAGTTCTCATCCCATTAATTTCCCATGCTGTGTTCACCTGATGGCATCAACATTTTTTTCCTTCTATAGGTCCTTTTACTTGCTCGTCCACTTCATTTAGCTCATTTCAGTGTCTACGGTTTTCTTTGCTGACAAGTACTTGGAAAGCTCCATTAACTCTTTCAAGGCTTAAGCCAAGAGTTACTATGACTATGTTTTTCTAATAAGAAGTACATCAATGCAAAATTAAATTTAAAAAATTATAACTGTATCTGAAATAGTTCATAGAGTTTTCGATCTAATATTCAGTTAATTAATACTGTGATTTCATTATTGGTCTCCCTAAGAAACTTGTAAGGAGGACATAAGAATCCATTCCTTTTGTGACAGACTTTTGGAAGAGAAAACTCTATCACGTATTTCTATGACAACTATTCTGTTGTCTTACAGGATGCTTACAATTCTGCAAAATAAATCTGAAAGCAATGGTAAAGATAGAAGTAGTCTTGGGATACAGACTGGAGAAAACTATATATATATACACATATACATACATATATATGTATATATATATGTATATAATTTATTTTTATTTTATTACCATTAATATTTATTCATAATTGTTATAAAACTTTAAGATATTCTACTGTGCAATATGTTTCTATTCATATCTTCAGCTTTTAAACAAAATGCATTCTCTCTCACCCTATCATTTTATGAAGCATTCACAATAATTACTTTCAAGAATTAAGAAATATTTTACATTATCCCAGCCAAAAAATTTACCACAGACAAAGCACTGTTTTCACTATGTAAGCTATTTATTTTGGCTTTGATTTCTAACTTATTTATTGCAGTTTTTTAATGCCAGAAACATTTTTATATTCCTTTCATCTTGGAGAAAATATTTTGCTAAGACTATGGCTTAATTATAGCAATTGTAGAAGTAACTTTAAAAGGGCACTGTATCATGTATATATGTATATATACTACAGTTACTTACGTATTAATAGAAATGCCAGGGGTTTATTTTCAGTTATGATATTAATGTATACAAAAATAAATGTCACGAAATTCCTTTTAATGTCAAAAGGTTTTTTGATTTACTTATCATTATAAGTATTTAAATTCTTACTTTAAGTTGTCACTGTCTCTATAGTAGTAAATATCCAACACACAAAAAGACTTCAATCTTAAAAGATGACAGATGACACAAAATAATAATTTGGGGTTTCAAAATAATGATAAGACAGATTCTCGAAGTAGTCTACCAAACTCTACTATTCTTTTTCATTTTTAATTATTATAAATATACTATATTTATTATAATATTATTATAATAATACAAATAATATTAATATAATTAATAGCATTATTGTATTATCATACATATTATAAATATTGTTTATTATAATAAATATTTATTGTGTTATTAATTATTATATCATTTTTAATTATTACTATTTTTATCTGTACAATAAAATTCATTTCAGCCAATACATTTAACTATGTTTTGTACAAATCCTCATTCAAAGAGGCATAGATATAGTTTGAAACCACTAACTAATATATTTCTTAATGGTCAATAAGCATTCTCTGGTGGATATGAGGAGAGAAATGGTCAAATGAAAAATAGCATGAAGGGGAAAAAAGAAGTTACCATCCTGGGCCAAAGGACATTATGACACAGATTTGGCTAAATCAAATGCTTGGTGGTTGCCTAGGTTATGGCCTTTTAATTTATATGAATTGTTTTCCATACCTGTCATTAACTAGGGCCTCCCTTGTGGCTCAGAGAGTAGAGAATCTGTGAGCAATGTGGAAGACCCAGGTTTGATCCCTGGGTCGGGAATATCCCCTGAAAAAGGAAACAGCAACCCATTCCAGTATTCTTGCCTGGAAAATCCCATGGACAAAGAGGCTTGACAGGCTACAGTCCATGGGGTCACAAAGAGGTGGACATGACTGTGCAACTAAGACTTTGACTTTCATACCTGTCATTAAGTCAAAGATCATGGTGAGATATTCCACTCTGCTGTTCTCTGTTATCAAAATTGCCCAGGGATCGAACCCTCATCTCCTGTAGCTCCTTACTGCAGGCAAACTCTTTACCACTGGGGAAGCCTCTTTATAATTACAATACTTACAAAATAATATATAATTTAAGAATGTGAGAAAATGAAACAGAAAAATAACCATATTCTTTGCACATATATATATACATATACCTATATACTGTATAATGTAAATATATATAAACACGTTATATGTATTGAATCTAAGCATCATTTTCTTTTAGATATTACGAGAACTTCCATTCTTACGTGTTCAGTCACTGAGATGTTATCTCTAGGGTTAAGGCGCATACCATAATTGACCTTGTGCCCAAACCAGTAGCAAAAGTGGGATATTTCTACAAGTAAAATAAAAATAGTTGTAATTGCCAAACAGTCATGAAGCCGGTAACAAGAAATACTGCAGGCTGGCAAGATGAATTTTCATACTATGCCAAGGCAAAACACACAGCAAAACTTGTACACTACAATAAACTGGAAGGCAAAATGTAAGCCCAACAGAATACAAAGAACATTTTGTGTGTGTGTGTGTGTGTGTGTGTGTGTGTGTGTAAGTATGCATACATACACACAGGGCTTCCCCGGTGGCTTAGATGGCAAAGAATCCACCCGCAATGCGGGATACCCAGGTTCAATCCCTGGGTCAGGAAGATCCCCTGGAGAAGGGAAGGCAACCCACTCCAGTATTCTTGCTTAAAAAATTCCATGGACAGAGAAGCCTGGCAGGCAACATTTTATCAGTTCAGCTCAATTCAGTCACACAGTCTTGTCTGACTCCTTGCGACCCCATGGACTGCAGCATGCCAGGCTCCCCTGTCCATCACCAACTGCCCGAGACTACTCAAACTCATGTCCATCGAGTTGGTGATGCCAGCCAACCATCTCATCCTCTGTCATCCCCTTCTCCTCCTGCCTTCAATCTTCTCCAGCATCAGGGTCTTTTCCAATGAGTTGGTTCTTCACATCAGGGGGCCAAAGTATTGGAGTTTCAGCTTCAGCATCAGTCCTTCCAATGAATATTCAGGATTGATTTCCTTTAGGATAGACTGGTTGGATCTCCTTGCTGTCCAAGGGACTCTCAAGGGTCTTCTCCAACACCACAGTTCAAAAGCATCAATTCTTCGGTGCTCAGCTTTCTTTATAGTCCAACTCTCACATCCATACGTGACTACTGGGAAAACCATAGCTTTGACGAGACAGACCTTTGTTGGTAAAGTAATGTCTCTGCTTTTTAATGTGCTGTCTAGGTTGGTCATAGCTTTTCTTCCAAGGAGCAAGCATCTTTTCATTTCATGGCTGCAGTCACCATCTGCATTGATTTTGGAGCCCCCCAAAATAGTCTGTCACTGTTTCCATTGTTTCCCCATCTATTTGCCATGAAGTGATGGGACCAGATGCCATAATCTTAGTTTTCTTAATGTTGAGTTTTAAGCCAACTTTTTCACTCTCTTTCACTTTCATCAAGTAACTGAGCACGGCATGGTATGATATAGTATGGTGTGTATATGTGCATGTGTGTGTGTGTGTGCATATGTGTTTGTGTGTGTGTACACATCAGACAGATATTTGCTCAGTCATATCTGACTCTTTGCAACCCCACAGACTGTAGCCTGCCAGGCTCCTCTGTCCATGGAATTCTCCAGGCAAGAATACTGAAGTGGGTTGCCATTCCCTCCTCCAGGGGATCTTCCCCACCCAGGGATCAAACCCACGTCTCCTGCATCTCCTGCACTGCAGGTGGATTCTTTACTGCTGAGCCACCAGGGAAGCCCATATATGTCTATATATAACCACTATTTGAATTTATTTGAGAAGTAAGGAAAGTTCATGTGAGATGGTAGAAACATCAACAAATACTATTAAGAATTCACATAATAGATATTAATATTCATTTTTCAATCAAGTATTTCCATGTAAGCTTGTTTACAACTGTATCTTGGCTTATTTTTTTAAACTATTTAAAAATTATACATCCAAGTGCTACCTACTTTGAAGCAGTTACCTTCAAAGTAACTGCTGTGACAGTAATAGAAGTCAGTGAACACTCACAATTTCCAAGAAATTTCTCATAAGTGTATGACAATCTTTTTGACAACCCTATGACTTAGATTTATCCATATATTCAAGATAAAATTCTTAAGCACAGAAGGATTGACTGATTTCATCAAAGTCAAATGATTAACAAAGATGAAGACTAAACCCACATCAGTACAGTTCTACTCCATAATATGAAGAGTTTTTGCCTTACACAAAGCCAAAAATAAAGCTCATGAAAAGTCCAGAAGAATTGGAAGTGGCTTGATAGACAGTACAAGTCCAGCTTATATATCTCTTTCATTATGATGCCATGGTTAAAGAATTCCCAGCAGAAACATCACTAAGACCAGTATAGAGGGAAAGGAGAACCAATGTACTATTACTAATCCATTTAAATCACAATATCTAAGGATATATTGTATTTTATGAGTAATACCACTACTATTTTATATCAGTAATCTGTGCAAAGGTAAGATTCTGATGATGTTAGAAATGATGCATATTGTGTTATTTCAGAGAGTAAAGAAAGAAAATTAATGAAACTTGCAGCTACCAGGGCTATAGTCACTAAACAGTGTCTGACTCTTTTGAGACCCCATGGATTATAGCCCACCAGCCTCCTCTGTCCATGGGATTTCCTAGGCAAGAATACTGGATTCAGTTACTTCCTTCTCCAAGGGATCTTTCTGACCCAGGGATCAAACCCATGTCTCCTGCTTGACAGGCAGATTCTTTACCCCTGAGCCACCTGGGAAACCCAATCAAAATATTAAATTTTAGCAAAATATCTAAATAGGAAGTTTGTAAAAAGTTGCCTTAGAGATATTAGAAATAGTACTTATGTTTTACATTTACCATGGCAAGTCCCTGCTATCATTCAGTTCATTGTTGGATCACAAGACTTAGATATGGAGAGGCGTATCTGGTACTCCCTGTAGGATTTGTCAGTTATGAGTTTGGCTGTTGAAGAGCAAGTTACTGAAAGATGAATCACAGTTATTTTTGGTTTTATTCTGTTTTAAAAGTAGAACAACATTTTGCAAGGTTTTTTGTAAAAATTGCATTTGAATATATAGGGCTTACCAACAAAGAGCTTAGGTTCCCAGAAGGAAACCAGAAAATGAAAAGTGAAGTGAAGGTGTTAGTCACTCAGTTGGGTCCAACTCTTTGCAACCCCATGGACTGTAGCCCGCCAGGCTCCTCCGTCCATGGAGTTCTCTGGGCAAGAATATAGTGGAGTGGGTTGCCGTTCCCTTCTCCAGGGGATCTTCCTGACCCAGGGATCAAGCCCTGGTCTCTCCCATAGCAGGCAGATTCTCTACCATCTGAGCCACCACAGAAGCCCCAGAAGGAAGCCGGAAAATTTTATTTTTATTGTGGTTGTTGTTGCTGCTCCTATACATTAAGTGGCTGCAAGGAAAACAATGGTTTTTAAATCCTTATCTTAAATGAAAATTGGTCATGTCAAATTCAAAAATCTAGTGTATAAATGCAACCTTTCCTTAAAATTTTTAACTCACTGAAACACTAAGATGTTAAAATTGTTTTCATTAATAAGGAAAGCCAACTTACTTAACTCCACAACAGAATGTATCCTACAAATCCAGCTTCACTTGCAGAGCACCTAAGAAGTGTCTCTTACAAATCAACCTCTCTCTTATGGATCTGAGTTAAAAATTCAAAATTGTCTTTTCAGTCATCAGAACAGGGGGGTCACAGGAAGGAAGAAGACTACAATAGTACAATTTTAATGCCAATCAATGGTGTCTATTTTGATGCCATCAACAATTGATCAGTGGTGGCTGGCTAGAATGCTGTTTGTGAATGATCCTGCTGACAAACTTGGTTCCACCAGGATGAATGCTGTGATCAGTTCAAAATGTCTGCCACCAAAAAAGAAAGCACATGAGACTCCCTGGTGTTTGTTTGAAGAACTTATTAATAATATAAAAGTATTCTTTGGTAATAAGAGGACCAAAGAGAATACTTATCACCTTGATTTTCACCCTGGGCTTCCCTGGTGGCTCAGATGGTAAAGAATTGGGTTTGATCCCTGGGTCAAGAAGATCCCCTGGAGAAGGGAATGGCTATCCACTCCAGGATTCTTGCCTGGAAAATTCCATGGACAGAGGAGCCTGGCGGGCTACAGTCTATGGGATCGCAAAGAGTCAGACACGTCTGAATGACTAATACTTTCACCAACACACTAAACAAGACAGCCACTGAATTCCCATTGGATGTCTGGAAAGACTCTACCATTAACTACCTAAGAGCAACTGTTCTTTTTTTTGTTTGTTTGTTTTTGTTTTTGTTTTTGTTTTTGTTTTTGTTTTTCATCCAACAAGAAGCCATAACTTTATTAATGATAGAAACAGTACAAATTTCTTGAGAACATCTGCTTAACAACCATGTCCAGAGTATATTCTTGAGGACATGGGTTAAAAGCTCCACCACCATGCTATATCAGTAAGAAACTTCTTGAGCATTTTTTTCATTTTACCGAAAGTTGATAGTACCTACCTCAGAGTTTCATTTTGAGGATTTAATGACAATGTTCACGAGAGTATCAGGCACAGACACAAAAAGGACTAGATAGAGGGTTACAGTCATCATCACGAACAACGGAACAGAACTCTAAAGTGTGTGTGCAAGAGAGTGCACATAATTTTTGTTTTGGCTGGATGTTTCCTGTACCCTTATTCAAGAAAAAAACTTTCATTTTAGTCATGAGATAAGGAACTAGGGTTGGGGCTTACAGAGCAATTGAAACATTTCAGTGAGAAATTGCCCAGGCTGCAGATTCAAGCACAAAGCCCATCCCACAAAATGCATTTCTTAGGGTAATAGCTTCAAATTTCAACTTTAGGATAATTTAGAGCACTTCAGGAAATAGCATCACATGCTCAGCTTTGAAATCATCAAGGCAACTTCATTTTAAAATAGAATTATATTGTTTTAAATGAGTTTGTATCACAAATTGTATCCTTCTATCCACAGTTCTTATTTTCCATAAATTAGAGACCAGAGATTTATAACACAATGCCTTAGAAGACAAATACTTTTAAAAAAGGAGTTGAGGCACAGTCTTCATTATGGTTTTCACCGTCCAGATCATTATTTCTACTCTCCTGCTCTCTTGGGACGTGCAAGTGTTTTGAACACCAGTAAACCATTCCCAGACCATATTAGTCTTACAAACAGAGGTCTATTTTCTGAACTTCCTTGAGTGGGGGTTTTCTAGAACAATTTGCCTTTCGCTGTAGATAGCTGAGAGGTCATACTGAGAATAAAATTAGCAAGTGTGCAATAAAAGCTAAGGGAAAAAAGAGCTAAAAAGAAAAACCTAAGCATTTTCATGGGAAATGAGAGAGAAGCTGAAGAAGAGCTAATAGAGTCTAAAAATCAAGTTCTCATCCCAGAGAGATCATAAATTTGCCCTTCTAGGCAACAGGGAGGTGCCAGTTTAAACTTTAGCACAAAAGCTGACTCTCATGCCAAGGTCACATTGCCTATGATGATCAGCTTCTGGAATAAGCAAAGCCCTGACAGAAATGCAAAGGTTACTAAAATATGTGTGCATGGGGTTGTATGTGTATTGTGTAGGGCCTGAAATAGTTGTTACTCTTCAGAAGCAAGAAAAAAAAAAAAACAGGAAATATTTAACAAATATTTCAGAATATTTTTAAATAAGAAGCATGTATTATTGTCATATTCAGGGAAAACAACAAAACTGGTCTAATAAATATGAGTGTGTGTGCACGCACACAGATATATCTTCTGGTCAAAGTGTATACAATGAGCAGTTGCCACAACATAGAGACTGCTTTTTTTCTTGTCTCCAAATGTTCCCCAGTAGTGCATGAATTACAGCAGAGAAAAGTGCTGTTGAGAATTAAGATTCTAAAATTTTCAAGGCCAATTTTAGGAAAGTCTAGCTGTTGACCTGAGAGTCTGTGGTATCAAGGAGAGAAAGGGCAACGTGTTTCTTACTCTTTACCTTCTACAGAAGAACTAAAGAGCTTTTTGATTAAAGTGAAGGTAGAGAGTGAAAAAGTTGGCTTAAAGCTCAACATTCAGAAAACTAAGATCACGGCATCTGGTCCCATCACTTCATGGTAGATAGATAGGGAAACAATGGAAACAGTGGCTGACTTTATTTTTCTGGGCTCCAAAATCACTCAGATGGTGACTGAAGCCATGAAATTAAAAGCCGCTTACTCCTTGGAAGGAAAGTTATGACCAACCTAGATAGCATATTAAAAAGCAGAGACATTACTTTTCCAACAAAGGTCCGTCTAGTCAAGGCTATGGTTTTTGCAGTGGTCATGTATGGATGTGAGAGTTGGACGATGAAGAAAGCTGAGTACCGAAGAATTGATGCTTTTGAACTGTGGTGTTGGAGAAGACTCTTGAGAGTCCCTTGGACTGCAAGGAGATCCAACTGGTCCATCCTAAAGGAGGTCAGTCCTGGGTGTTCATTGGAAGGACTGATGTTGAAGCTGAAACTCCAACACTTTGGCCACCTGATGCAAAGAGCTGACTCATTGGTAAAGACCCTGATGCTGGGAAAGATTGAAGGCAGGAGGAGAAGGGGATGACAGAGGATGAGATGGCTGGATAGCATCACCGACTCGATGGACATGGGTTTGGGTGGACTTAGGGAGTTAGTGATGGACAGGGAGGCCTGGCGTGCTGTGGTTCATGGGGTGGCAAAGAGTCGGACACGACTGAGCGACTGAACTGAACTGAACTGAGCCTTCTACAGTAGTGTTTATAAATTGTGGGACTTGACCCATTTGAAGGTTATCTAATCAGTTTAGTGGGCCATGAAACAAATGTCCTGAAGACTGACTGGACTGAAAAGAAGAAATTATAGTGCAGGGCCTGCATTAATAGTATAGCTAAGTACTGGATTTTTAAAATATATTTCGGGTGTGTGTGTTTGTGTATGTGTTCGTATGAAAAAAAGAGACAGAGAAAGGAAGACAGAGACAAGAAAACTAGATTATGATCCAAAATGTATTTCTTATTGTGGGCTGGAGGTAAAAATGATAAGTGGTGGTGGTGGTGGTGGTTTAGACGTTAAGTAATGTCCAACTCTTTGTGATCCCATGAACTGCAGTCCTGCAGGCTCCTCTGTCCTGGGATTTCCCAGGCAAGAATACTGGAGTGGGTTGCCATTTCCTTAAGCAGGGGATCTTCCTGACCCAGGGATCAAACCTGGGTCTCCTGTATTACAGAGAGTCTACTACATTGCAGGGGGATTCCTTACTGACTGAGCCACCACAAAGCCTAAAAGCCTAAAAGTGATAAACACTGACCCTCATAATAAAACTAGAGGACAACTGAATGTGAGAGAAAACATCTTCAACCTCATCCTATCACTTGTGAGAATCTTTCTTTAAGATTGAAGTGACCTGAAAAGCATTTCCCCTCCTACCTCATTCATCTTCCTACTGATTTGAGGACCAGTTTATATCTCATAGTGTGCTTCCCTGGAGGCTCAGGTGGTAAAGAATCTGCCTGTAATGTGGGAGATCTGGGTTCAGTCCCTGGGTTGGGAAGATCTTCTGATGAAAGGAATGGCATGGCAACTCACTCCAATACCTAGAATGTCCTGTTTAAAGCTACCTGACACAGTTGGGGTCGGGGAGAAATTAGAGAACACAGATGAGGTGTGTTGTGGGGGTAGGGAGTAGCATAGCCTCTCTCCCCACATTTGATGTGACAAAGATAAGTGAGTGTTGTATGAGTCAGAGGATGTTACAGAAGTTACTTGGGGATTACATCGTGTGCACACCCACAAGTGGGCTGCAAGCCGGGAGAGGAGTTCCCGTCTGTGACAGGCTCTGCTATGGTTTGCTCTCTGCGGAAACTGAGTCTCCATGCAAGGAAACCCAAAGTCTCTTAAGAAGAATCATCAAATGTACCCTCAGAGAGAACTCATATTGAAACATCCCCCTCAAAGGAAACACCAGGAGGTAAAGTAGAGAGCAGAGGATGGGGATGTGGACTTCTCCAAACCAAAAGATGCCTATGGAGGTGAGTCTGGTATGTACTAGGGAGAAGAGTGGACAATCACACACGTGTGCGTGAATGCTAAGTCACTTCAGTCATATTGGACTCTGTGCAACCCTATGGACTGCAGTCTGCCAGTCTCCTCTGTCCATGGGATTCTCCAGGCAAGAATACAGGAGTGGGTTGCTGTGCCCTCTTCTAGGGGATCTTTCCAACCCAGGGATTGAACTCTCATCTCTTACATCACCTGCATTGGCAGGCGGGTTCTTTACCACTAGCGCCACCTGGGAAGCCCCAATCACACATGGCACTCTGAAAGTGAAAGTTGCTCAGTCATTTCCAACTCTTTGCAACCCCAAGGACTATAGTCCATGGAATTCTCCAGGCCAGAACACTGGAGTGGGTAGCCTTTCCCTTCTCCAGGGGATCTTTCCAACTCAGGGATTGAACCCAGGTCTCCCGCATTGCAGGTAGATTCTTTACAAGCTGAGCCACGAGCGAACCCCATGGGACTCTACTTTGGACTATATTCAAGAACCAGGGTTTTTTTTTTTTTTTTTTTAAAGCAGATAAAATTCTCTAAATAACAAAAAGTGTTTGAAATAGGCACTCAGACTGTCTTTTTTCAGAAAGCACGGTGGTATCAGTTACTGGAGAACATAATACCACTCATCTAGCCTCATTTGAACTGCATGAAAACAAATATCACACAAACGCATGCACTCCTGCTTCCAACACAATTGCAAACCTTCAAGTTGCTTGAAAGATTATCTTTGATTTCACATAACAGAATAAATCCTGTCCCTATAAGCCCTTAAATTACAACAAGACAGTCACCTATTTCACTTTGCCACTTTAAATCCATTAAAAAAAAAAAAAAAAGACAATCTACAATCAAGATTGGACTTCCCTGGTGGCTCAGTGGTAAAGAATCTGCCTGCAATGCAGGAGACATGAGTTTGATCCCTGGGTCGAGGAAGAGCCCCTGGAGAAGGAAATGGCAACCCACTCCAGTATTCTTGTACGGGAAATCCCATGGACAGAGGAGGCTGGTGGGCTATAGTCCCTGGGGTTGCAAAGAGTTGGACACAACTGAGCACACACATACATACATACATATAGTCAAAATTAGATGATTATGAACACTATCAATGAAATTGCTAACTGTTTTATTTAAGAGGCAGCTATGGTCCCTACCCGCTATTGCAACACATTAAATTATTTAAGTTTCCTGAACCTCACATTGCTCCACATGGGAAATGGAGTAAATAAACCTACATCTCAGGGTGGTGGCTATAAGGACATTAAATGATGATAATATACATAAAACACTTAGCAAGGCTGGCGTATATTACCTATGGAATAAACAGCAGCTGTTACTATGATTACTAGGAAATATTAATGTGATAAGATTAAGAGCTCAAAATGAGTGTATTCACTCCATGCAATATACATTTTAGGGAGACTGTAATGTGCAGTGATCATGAAAAGGAATAAAATCAGTTCCCTTGCCTTGTGTGACGATAATGAGAATGCACACTGACACTCATACATGTCAGAATACCTTTCATAACAGTGGCTACATGACAATTGTACACATGTTCAGAGGAAGAAGAAAGCACAAAACACTGGGGAAATCACAGCAGGCTTCTTGGAACCTGCAGATTGATGAGCAAATTTAAAAGGGAGGGCCAGGAGAAACACTGTAAGCAAAATAATTAAACGAGAAAGAGGACAACCTGGCATTTTTAAGGACTAGCTTGTCTATTAGCAACCCGAGTGCCTTCTTCTCTATGGTCAGTGTTATTGAAATATATTCAAAGCTCATAAAATAAAACCTTGGTGTTTTTCACTCTCCAAAAAAACCTGATGAGGCCCAGTAAAGTTCTATCTGAAATAACTCTGAGTTTAATTCAAGACTGAGAGCAGGAAAGACACTTTTGTGCCAATGATATATATTTAAAACAACAACAACAACAAAAATGGACTCACATTAAGAACATTTGTGCCAGGTAAAGTATGTTCCCTGGATTTAAGCAGAGAGACATTTGAGAGCGCTTCTGCAACAGTGCAGGCAAGACTCTATAAACCAATGATTCTAAACTCCAGTGGGAACCAATGTCAACTGACAATGTCAATTGTCAAATGTAGGATTTAATGAAAATCTAAAGGCCCAGTTTGAACAAGCTAGGCTGCTGTGTGCATTGTTAACTCTCCAGATGATTTTCATGCTTACCAAAGTTTGAGAAGCACTGGTCTGACATGAGATGACATGGAACTGATCTGGAATGAAGGCCACAGGAGTATGAGGAGGAAGAAAGGAAGGGGCCACAGGAAAATGTGTACTCTGGCACTAGATTTATTTCATGTTTCTAATTCTTGAATAAAAGAGTTGGGGCCTAGAATTTGTCTCAAACAGAAGTATAGAAAATTATTTCTGATAGGATTCATTTCCCCTTAACTATGAAATGAAAAATAGGGGAGATTCTCCTGAATTGACACGGAGCTCTCATACCTTTTGGAACTTTTCTATTCACTAACCACTCAAGAGATGAGTTTCTTCTCCAGAAAAATGAGGTGCCTCAACTAAGATGATTTAAATCCCTTTCAATTCTAAATGTAGGTATAACATACAAAAGATTCAAGCATTGAAATAAATCATAATGTAAAATGGGTACTTAAAAATTTTCATGGATGCACTGATGGTTGCCAAGAGGGAGGGGAGGTGGGAGAGGGATGGATTGGGAGTCTGAGATTAGCAGATGCAAATTGGAATATATAGACCGGATAAACAAGAAGGTCCTACTAGGTAGCACAGGGGACTATATTCAATTGATATCCTGGGATAAACCATAACAGAAAATTATACAAAAAATAACACATATTTGGGTTGGCCAAAAAGTCTGTTCATTCCCCACCCACCCCCATAATATGCTCTAGTAGCACTAGTTAAAGTGCTTCATTCAAAACAATTTTGTTAGATTGTATTGTGATAGCTGTCATATCAACATGCATTTTAAAAATCTTATCAAAATTGGTGATTTTTTGTGTAGCCAATTTCATAGTGAAAATGGAAGTAAAAAGCAACATTTTCAGCATAATATGCTTTTTTATCTCAAGAAAGATAAAAACACAACTGAAATGCAAACAAAGATTTGTGCACTGTATGTTCTGTGATTGATGTGATCAATTAGAGACATTCACTGACAACAATAAATGTTATACCATGCAGGAGAGAGCCGACATACTCAAAATATCCAAATCAAGTGTTGAAAATCACTTGCACCAGCTTGGTTATGTTAATCGTTTTGATATGTTGGTTCCACATAGCTTAAGTGAAAAAAAAAAAAAACCTTTACCATATTTCCACATGCAACTCTCTACTGAAATGTAAAGAAAACGTTAGGAATGCTGAAAAGTGGATACTGTACAATAACGTGGAATGGAAGAGATTGTGGGGCAAGTGAATGAAATGAACCACCACAAACCACACCAAAGGCTGGTCCTCCCCCAAAGAAGGTGATGCTGTGTACATAGTGGGATTGGAATGTAGTCCTCTATTATGAGCTCCTTCTGGAAAATCAAATGATTAATTTCAACAAGTAGTGCTCCTGATTAGACACACTGAAAGCAGCATTCAATGGAAAGTGCCTAGAATTAGTCAATAGAAAATGCATAATTTTATATCAGGATAACACAAGACTGCATGTTCCTTTGATGATCAGGCAAAAACCATGACAGCTTGGCTAGGAAGTTATGATTCATCCACCGTACTCACCAGAAATTGCACCTTCAGATGTCTTTTCTTTACAAAATTTTCTTAATGGAAAAAATTTCATTTCTTTGAAAAACTGTAAAAGGCATTTGGAATTGTTCTTTGCTCGAGAGATAGAAGCTTTGGGAAGATGCAATTATAAAGTTGCCTGAAAAATGGCAGAAGGTAGTGGAATGAAATGATGAATATGATATTCAATAAAATTCTTAGATGAAAATGAAAAATGTGTCCTTTATTTTTACTTAAAAACCAAAGGAAGTTTTATACCAACCCAATATATGTATAACTGACTCACTTTGCTGTATAGCAGTAATTAATATAATATTGTAAATCAATTATATTTCAATAATTTAAAAAAAATCACAGGAAAACATGGGGAATATAACAATAACAAAAAAGATTACAAATATATGTATTGGGTTCGCCAAAATGTTCATTTGGGTTTTTCTGTGACATCTTGCAGAAAAACACAAATGACTTTTTAGCCAGCCCAATGCAATAGGATAAACATACATGTTTTAAGTACAATGCATGTTATTTTATTTTCACGTATCTAGAATGAGATAAAGGTAAAGGAATGTGTACATTTTTGTCTCAAGATATTAAAGTTAGAATTATTCTTCCATACTACATAACCTTTGATTTTTAATTATATGTAAGCAATTTTTTCCATCCATAATTCTATACTACTTATTTTCTACTACAGAACTTTAAATACCTGAGCTTTAACTCTACTTCAAATATGTGGGTTAATAATAGTAGAGAACTCCCTGGAAGAATACAGGTTATTTCAAAAAATAAATTACAATTTTCTTTTTTCTTTTTTAACATTTTGAACATTGAAGTATTTTCCCTATCCACATTTCACAGACTCAGCTTGCTTCCCCTAAGTTAACTAAATCACCTAATTTTGGTTTCACTTTAAACCTTCCAACTTAAGTATAAATCAATAGTTCTCAATTTCTGAGAGTAAGGTTACAGACATTAGAGATTAAAAAAAATTATATTTATTTTCCAGCAAACTATAAGCAATGTTAGCACACTATAGATTTTTCTCCTTTTATTCTTTTATAAGTGTTTGTAGTTCAAATTTTTCACAATAAATTTGATACCAAAAAGGCATCCCCAAAAATTATGAAAATGAATCATTACCAGATCTTGAGGTTTTAATAGAATCTTTTATAATATGATTCATTTTTTATTAAATGTAATATATACTTATCTAAGTATTTGCTCAACGCTTAGTTGTTCAGTGTTGTCCAACTCTTTGTGATTCCATGGACCATAGTCCACAAGACTCCTCTGTTTCATGGGATTATCCCAGCAAGAATCCTGAAATGGGCAGTCATTTCCTACCTTAGGGCTTATTTAAGTATAAATGATTATAAATAATATAGTAAATTCAAAAGCTCCTGCTTTTCAAAAACTAAAATTGTGGAAGCTCATCTGAAAAATCTTAAAAGAAAATAAATGTACACAAAATGATAATTAGTCAAAGTTCTAATAGAATGCTAAGTGTTCATGGCAGAAACCCTGCCTAGGAAAATAAAAAGAAAGCATAAAATGGCTGAACACACCATGGTATCTCTATACAATGGGATAGTATTCAGCAATAAAAGGAAATGGAATCCTAAGGCACACAGCAGCAGAAAAGAATCTCAAATACATTAACTAAAAGAAGCCAGTCCCAAAAGACTACAGATTGTATCACTTTATTTCTATGAAAATCTGCAAAATGCAAAACTATAGAGACAAAAAACATATCAGTGCCTACCAAGGACTGACAGTCAAGGATGGGTGACTAAGGGCAAAAGAGAGTTTGAGAGAATACTTCTGTATCTTAATTGTGCTAACAGTTATATGACTGCATACAGTTGTCAAAACTATTCACTAAAAAGAGTGAATCATACTGTATGCAAAGTACGTCTCAATAAATTTGACCCAAGAAAAAAAGAGAACAAAAAGGCATGAATTACAACTCAAGGATTCATTATATTCCTGTGAAAAGTGAAAAGTGTCACTTGCTCCGCTGTGTCTGACTCTTTAGACCCCATGGACTGTAGCCTGCCGGGCTCTTCTGTCCATGGAATTCTCCAGGCAAGAATACTGGAGCGGCTACTGCAAGGTAAATATTTCTAAATTATTTCAGGTATTCTGAAAACTGACCTCACTCTGATAGATTATTCATTGCTAAAAATAGCAGTCTGCACTAAAATGAAAACTACAAAATTTTAAATTTTTAATTGGAGAATAATTGCTTTATAATGTTGTATTTGTTTCTGCCATATAACAATGTGAATCATCCATAGGAATATATATGTCCCCTTCCTCTAGAGCCTCCCTCCCACCCTTACCCACCCCCTGCCATCCTACCCCTCTAGGTCATCTCTGAGCACCAGGCTGAGGTCCCTGTATTATACAGTAACTTCCCATTAGCTCTCTATTTTACACATGGTAGTGCATATATGTCAGTGATACTTTCTCAATCATCTCCTTCCCCTGCTGTGTCCACAAGTCCGTTCTCTACATCTGCATCTTCATTCTTGCCCTGCAAATAGGTTCATCAGTACCATTTTTCTAGATTCCATATATATGCATTAATATATGCTATTTGTTTTTCTCTTTCTGACTTACTTCACACTGTATAACAGGCTTGAGGTTCATCCTCCTCAGTTCAGAAAAATATAATTTCTATATTTCATGAGGTCTCTAGAATCTTACATATTCACATAATTCAGATTATTTGGAACATTTTATTTTATGTCACCTAAAAAGAAGGAAACATATGGGTGCTTCAGAAACTCCAAACAACTTAAAATAAAATCTTGAGAAGATCCAATCCAGCCAAATGTCTTGATGTCAAAATAATGCAAGATGTAGTGTTTGCCTGCATTCAGAACTGTAGGAATATCCTAGGAACATGGCAATTTATATGGAGCTTCCAGCTTTCAGTATAAGCTTGAAATATGCCTCAATGTCTAGAGTCAATCCCTTGGTGCCATGGTTTGTCTTTCTTTTGATTTACTTGAAATTTGTAGTTTTTCAGACAGGAACACATCCCTTATAACAAATAAACAGCTTAACTTACTATAATTGGTTATACAAAGGGAACTCCACTAACAAGCAAAACTGAAGTCCAAATAAGTAATTTGAAATAGTGACTTTTGCTCTGAAATCAATTTCCTCCTCACAGATATTTAATTAAATTGAGCTTTCTTCAACCACTATTGGAAATACTGAATTGATCCACTTGTTATAAGTAGTCAAAGTGAGCATTTTAATAAATTCTGTTATAGATAGAAGTATTCAGTAAAGTGCCATTCAAAAGTATTTAGTATTTCATAGCTGAATAAGATTACCTGACACATTAGTACATGGCAGCCAAAGATCTTGTTCATGCTTGTTAAGTTTTATTTTGCTCTATGGATAACTGACAGTATAGATATCAAATTCAAAAATATGGGTTTACTATGTTTCAAGTGATTTTCATGGAAATAAAGAATAGAACCACATGATGACTAAATGGAAGGTTTTCAAACTCAAAATGCAAGTAGACCTTATTGACTTCTTTTTCTCACAGTGTCTTTGTAGAAATGTGTCAGATTCAACAAAACTGCTTGGCACACATTCACCATATGTACAACTCATGAGACATATATAACTAGAATTCTAAATAATTAAGTTTCTTAATAAAAAAATGTACCTAAAAGAGCATAATGAACATTTTGGGATAGAAAATAATACTTAGACAGTCTAACCCACCCACTACCAGAATCTGTTCAATGTATCATGACAACAAAATCTGCAAGTGAGACAAATGACAGCAGTACTCTAAGTGACAAGATGTTTTGCATATATGCTGTTTCCTTGAAGAGTATGTAAAATTGAATTTAAGCTTTGCTGACATTTTCTGATAACAGCTTATAATGCTGCCAGATGATATTCTTGATAACTAGAGCTTTGAGGGAGGTGATACTGCCATCTATATCTATATAGATATATAGATACAGATCTATATAGATATATAGATATAGATATAGATATAGATATATAGATATAGATCTATATCTATCTATAGATATAGATATCTATATAGATATAGATTTATATCTATCTATATATCTATATAGATAGATATAGATAATCGATGCACAATATCTATCTATCTAAATCAGGTACTTCACCATGTATTTCACATTTACCTCCAGTTATATCTATTCTTCAAGAAACAGATATATAAAAATAGATCCATATTCTGAAGAATGGATATGATAATTAGAATTAAGTAAAATACACAGTAGAGTGCATGCTATAGTAATAGTGAAGTATTGTTATATTTCTCGGTTGAACTTGTTAAGATTCTTCAAAGGCATAGTGTGTTTTGTTTTCAGAAATAAAAATTAAATGAACTTCAAGTTAAGGCAGATCTAAAAATTTCTCAAGGTCATTTATGTTGGCGAAATACTGCTCCTCTATCAAGGATTGGTTATGTTTAGATTACACATAATCTTTTGCAAACAGATGACTTTGTAACATCATTATTCCTGAATGTATTTTCCCTAAAACAATGCTAAATCCAAGGTGTCCTTCATACGATCACATGGGAAATCTACAAAAGATAACTAACTGGAAATATACTATATTTTCTTATCACTGTCACAAACAAGCTCATAAAAAGAGTCTGTGGCAGTGGCAATGCCTGCAATGTTGACAACTACCAGTAGATACAATGGTGTATGAAACAAAGTAGGCAATATAAAATAGTGATTAAGAATATAGACTTTGGTGTTAGAAAACCTGGCTTCGAACATTTACCCTGCAACAATGCCAAGGGAAATGGGCAATTAAATATCTGAGTATTAGGATCTCCATTGTCACACTAAAAATTTTAGTTCTTATGGGGTTGAAGGGAAGATTAAATTGAATGATGCTTGTAAAGATCACAGTGAACACTCAATAAATGCTAATCATTGGTGGTGCTTATTATAATCTCTGCCATCACTCTATCACAGTTAAGTGGACTAACTGGCTCACACATTTCTAGTTGTTGATCACAGATGATAAATTCTGAGGAACAAGTCCAACAATTCACATTTTTCTATGATAAATTTTCTCTTTATTAACGTAAGAGACAAGGCGGTGTAGCATCATTAAAGGGCATGGAAATAAAACAATATAGCTATGCTTTCTTCCAAGCTCAATTTCAAGCTAATTGTGAGGCTGGTCAGTTTCTTTAACTTTCTGTTTCTCAGGGCATGACAAATGACATTTGAAGTCATTTTATTCTCCTGTTACTAAGTTTTCAGAACTTTTAAATTGAGCATATAGGGTAATATTTCAATAAATACAAGCTTCTCTGGGTTATATGTCAGTAACACATATGAGAAACATCAATCATCTGATGGTTGATGAATAGAGAACCTTTTTATTGCTATTATTCTTTACAGAAATAGCTTATTGACTTCAGGACCATGGAGAGAGAAAGATCTGTAATAAGAATGGCATGTGGTTTGTGGCTTGAAACAGAAGTAAAATAAACATGGAAAAGTACTAAGAACCAGAGCTGGAAATATCAAACCAAGTAAATATGAACACATATGCAAGACCAGGATACAAAAACTGACTGCATCCTTATTACATAATAAATGGTGGGGAAATAAATACATAATGTTGCTCATTTTCAAGTTCACTTCACAGTCTAGAAACCAAAATTACTCAACTTTTTACCAAGTGCAAATAGGTAAATACAAGCCTGTTTTATGAGTATGTATTATCTTAGGCTAAAGAATTAAAACCCGTTTCCACTTTTTTAAGCTATGTTACTTTGAACTCTCTGTGCCCTTTTTTATCATCCATAAAATGGGAATAATAAAAGTACCTTAGATACTCGGATAAAAGAGATAATGTAAAATTCCCATGGACAGAGGAGCCTGGTGAGCTATAGACCATGGGATCACAAAGAATCAGACACAACTGTGCGACTAAGCACAGCACAACATATTATCACTAATCACAGATCCTAGTGCTTTGGGTGAGCAATGATCATGTATATCAAATGTGTAATAATAATGCTTCTAAGGCAAATAAATAAATGAACTTCAATTTGAACATACAATATTGGCCTTCTTTAATAAAAAAAAATAAATCAACATTGTTTTTCTCTCAATTAAAACAGTTTAATTCAGCAGTGTTTTCTGTTTAAATTATGGTCAGAAAAACAATCACCACAAAACTGATTTGTAGTTCATAAACATTAGAGACTCAAATGTTAGACATGGGAAATCAGAAGCATATTTTATTACAATTACTTCCAGTATATATCACTCTACAGAGGATCTCCTTGGCACAGAAAGTAAGTCAAAAATTTTACTCACAGCATTCTCAAAGAAAAAGTTTATATGGAATATATAGTCTGGTTCAGGGCTTTCCAGGTGGTGGAGTGGTAAAGAATCCACCTGCCATGCAGAGACTCAAGAGACACAGGTTTGATCCCTGGGTTAGGAAGATCCCCTGGAGAAGTAAATAGAAACCTGCTCCAGTATTCTTGCCTGGAAAATTCCATGGACAGAGGAGCCTGGTGGGCTACAGTCCATAGAGTTACAAAGAGTTGGACATGACTGAGCATTCACACACACACACACACACACACACACACACACACACACACAGAGTCTGGTTCAAATGGACTGAAACAGAATAAGATCTTACTGTCTCCAAATAAAATATTAAAACTAGACCAGAATTTTTATCTGTTGTTTTTGGGGGGTTTTTGGTGGGAGAAGCTTAAGAAAAACTTCTAAGAAATCAACGCACTTCTTAGTTTATTAAAAGACACCTTCTTTTTTAACAACATTAGACATGACCACTGTTTTCAATATAAGATACGCCAGTACTACAGCTGGAAACCATGTAGTGTAAAAGAAATAAATTTTCATAAGGTACATATTTCATTCAAATGTCATGTTCTAAGGAAGCCAGGTATAAATACGAGTAAGGGAATACAATTTTTCTAGAAAAAAGTATCTAGCAGAACTTTCTTGCTACACACTGATTAAAGTCACAGGAAAGATATGTAATGCTAGAGATCCTGCTTCAAGAACAACCAAATCCTTTTTTTCTCTCCTTTCCCAAAACCTCAAACATACTTATCTCCTAAATTCATTTTTTTACCTATATTTGACAGCTGGGATAAGGGCTTCAAAGTAACATTTTACACCAGCAAATGTAAAAACATAAAGGGTATCCTTTTGAATGCAAGTCAGAAAGCTGAATGGAGAAACTATAACTCCATATAACATATTCAGTTCAGCTCAGTACATGTTTACTGAACCCTTTTAAGAAACTAACTCTCAGACAAAACATTTATTATTAAGACTGGAACTTTGCCTGCCCTTACAAAAAATATAATCACATGACTGAGAGAAAAAAAAAAATTATGAATAACAGTAAAGGTTAAGTGACATATGACAAGCAAGTAAAGCAGAGGATGGAGAAGGTAGACCTAAACCTAGCAGAGGTTTGAGAAAGGGTGATGTTTGATTTAAGACTTGGAGTAAGTAGGTTAGACAGGTAAATAAGGCGGAGACAATTCTAGTCATAAGTAATCATAGGCAAAGGCAAGAAGACATGTGAATCAGTAGTGTGTTTTAGCAGACAAAATAGTTTAGTATGAATAGTGCTGGGCAAAGTAACCAGAGTCAACCTCAGTGATGTTGTTTGTAAACAAGTTTGGGTTTCATGTACAGGAAATCAGATGCTTTAGGATTGGTGATGGGTAGCATTGAATGAAAGATGAAATGTGTGTCTAGCAAGTTCCTCTGGCAGCATTTTGTATAGGAATGGCATTTTTTCTTTATTCACCCTAAATTAATTAAATACCTATTATGTTTAGGATACATGTTACCTACTGAGGAAAGAACAAAACAGACCAAGTTATTTCTGTCTGGAAAGAGTCCTCAGTATAATATGGTAAATAGTCAAATGAGCAAAAAGTTAAACAAAAATGTCAAAGTCCTAAATAAATAATAATACTAACCATCACAGAAATAGAATTAATATTAAATTAACCTTATACGATAAACACTATATGCGGCTTACCATATCATCACGTCATTTATAATGAGGGCCAGTGATTGTTATTAAACAACTACACTTGTATCATTTTGCAGATGAAAAAATTAAGACTTAAAGTTATAGAAAAACAACAATACAGTATACTAAATCATTTTTCTAAGGTCAAACAGCTGGTAATAAGAAATCTAGGAATCAAAACTAAGCTATTTGAGACTACTTTCTAGCTCCTAACTATGAAGTATCTTGGTAAAAACCCTGAAGTAAAAATAACTCATCTGGGAGAAGATGGGAAATTACTCAGTAAACTAGGTACTGAGGATGAATAGAAACTTATTGAACAGATAAAGGAATAAATCCAGATTGCACATATAAATTTGAAAGGTACCTTGCAGTTAAACTCAAAAATTTTAATGCATGTTTTTATTATGTTAAATCAGATGATGTATAGTTATAAAATCAATCACTGAAATTTTTAAAGTTTTGTGGTCTCTCCATAGACCTTGAAAGATTTAAATTTTTGCATGTATCTATCAGCTACAATAGCATCTGGCCTATTTTAAAATAAAAGTTTTTTTCATGAACTCTGCAGATTTATAAAATCATATTGCATCTTTTACAAACATTTGCATCTCTTTTCAGAGTTAAAATCGCAACTTAATGTTCATCACGTTGGTCAAGGAACTTCAACATTTCGCTATCAAAAGAAATCATGTGATATCTTGTTAGATGGGAATAAAGATGTACAGTTTAAGCCCTGAAAGTTGGGTTTTCTCCTTTTTTCAATGCAAGTGCCTGACTTAAGCTTTGATTGCTGGGGCATCTGGTTCAAACAAGGTCATCTCAGAAAAGCACACTGCCAGACACACTAGATAAAGATTCAGACTACCTCCCCTCACTAGATCTCCTTTGCTTTACAAATTTAGGTTGATTTCGATAAGTGACATTTGAGCAACGTGTTTTTTCTCTTCCAGCTTTAAATTTCCACTTTTGTGTTTTAAATTCACCAATAAAGAGTGCTGCTGCTGCTAAGTTGCTTCAGTCACTTCCGACTCTGTGCGACCCCATAGACAGCAGTCCACCAGGCTCCTCTATCCCTGGGATTCTCCAGGCAAGAATACTGGAGTGGGTTGCCATTTCCTTCTCCAATGCATGCATGCATGCTAAGTCGCTTCAGTTGTGTCCGACTCTGTGCGACCCCATGGACAGCAGCCCACCAGGCTCCTCCGTCCACAGGATTCTCCAGGCAAGAATACCGGAGTGGGTTGCCATTACCTTCTCCAATAAAGAGTGAGCCTGAGGAAACCCTAGGTTCCCACCATGGATCGACACCAATAAGAGCTGAACTTCAGGCACAGGCCCTCTCTTTCTTTACCCACAACCTCACTGTGTGGCCTGTGTAATTTCTATGTCCTATAAATAATAAACATTTATTTTTCATAGTTTCCTGATGTTACTGCTGAAGAGTCCCTTGCCATCATAAGAACCATAAGGGCCAGCCCAGCCACAACACTGCTTATTGGTAGTCTGAGATTAGCACAGAACAAGATTTGTCTTTATTTGGTGCAATATTATAACGAGTCACTCTTTGACATCACATTAATACTCTCATAATATATAGACAGACCTAGAGAATTACACCAACACCTTTGTTCTGAGGCAACTCTGGATAACCAACAGTGAAAATATCCACAAAATTCTTACCACATCATCACATAAATTGTCTCATCTGGAATAAAAACATAGATTTTAAAAACCAAACCCACTGGGTAATGGAATAGGTTAAAATTTTTGCCCTAGCCGTTTTCAAATTATGTCATGTCCACAACACAGATAGCAGTTAACAACAGGAAAGTGACCTCAGTTAGACAAGATGAATACAGGGAAAACAAACTGTGTGCCCTCAGTCAGACTGACAGATTAGAAATCTGAGAGCACAGGGAAGCCAGGGGTCACAATTCTGTCAGGAAAGCAACAGTGCAGTCAGGTAGGGAATGGATGGCAGTGCCAGTTATGAGCTGATACAGAAAACCAGGCAAACCTCTGACATCTCTCCAGAGACAGGAGACAAGCTCAAATTATGGCCAGTGTAGGTCTATGGAGTGTTTTTGAATAAAGGGGGAAGCCTGGAGGAAGGACAGATTGGGACACTCATACGACTTCCAGACAAACATGTTTAGTGACACATTAATTATTTCATATAGAAATTACACATCATATGGCAATACTGATTCATATTTCTGTATCTGCCCCCTCTCAAAGTAGGCTGAAGTAGAAATTATTAAAAAATGAACTCAATGTATCTTAACATCATTTCTGTTGATAGAGATGACTTTAAAATGTCATTGAAAATCCACAGAGTTTGACAATTTCATACCATCTATCAGGACCTGATGCTTAGACTTGGAAATGAGGTAATACTCTTGGGTAAGCTTAACCCCCAAAAGGATGCCTGCAACTGAAGCAGAAGTGGAATAATAAAGCTTTTCATCAATGTGCTGAAAGCCAGGGTTGTCATGAAACCATCTTCATGGGATGTAGCTTTCATTCCTTACATTGACTTGGCACCCAGACCAAACCTCCATTCATTCCACAGCGACAACCATTCTCAATTTGCATGGCGCTCTACAACCCGCTGGCCACACTTGCCAGAAAATTAAGTTACGGTCTCAAGTCTGCTTCCCAACTCCTGCTGGGAAGGTTTGCTTCTCAAACACATAATTTCTCTGCAAAATGGAAATCCAAATTCTAAATGCTATTTTTCAAAAGTTATTTTACCCTAATATTTTTGTTTAAAAATATTTTTGCTGAATTTTTTCCATCTATAAATCCTGCCCTTATTTCAGTATAACAAACACTATTTTAGGGACCCGAGTCAGCTTATTAAGCTCTTAAATAGGCCTAAAATCTACTTATCATAGTAAGTACTAGATAATAGCAGTTTCAGTGCTACAGACTTACACTTAACCATTATAGTACTTAGGATACAGTTACATACTAATCATCTTGATTTGTTATATGTTGTAATTCATTATTATTATTCACTTGAGATTAAGTACATGGATGTTAGCAAACATAAATGTTAGCCATACAACTCAAAACAACGTCAAAGAATAATCAGGAAGAGTCCACAAACAAAAACGTAGACCTTATTCTTTCCTACTAAAATAACCAAACAATAACATCAGAACAAGAATATCAGAGGAGACATTCTAAGTAAAAAATTTTAAAAAAAGAAAGAAAGAAAAATAAGATTTTCGTTTGAAAAGAGGAAAGGTAAGTGGTATGTGATCAGTCAGGATGAAGACAAAGTAAACACAGATCCATCCATGGAGACCTCATATAAAACAAACCCTGAAGCCTTAAGGATGAGTATTGATTACTCTTATGATCCCTTCACACTGTGGGTCAGTGAAGCAGGGTAAAAGCACAGAGAGTTTCTTATAAGCAAGAGATTGGCAAAATGGGTCTATAATATATTTGAGTTTACAATCTCAGTCTTTTCTAAACTAATGCTTGTCAGGAACACAACTTCCTACTCCAAGGTATTGCTTACTGATTTTGAAACAAAATATGTGAAATGAAAATGCACTGCATCCTTCTAGGTCCAGGAGGGTATATATACTCCAGCTACCTGAAATGAGTCCTCAGTGAAGACTTTCCCAACAACCTCTTGGAAATTCTCACTGTAACTGCTGATCAGATCTTCAACTACATTCTACAGGTCTTACTGGGCCTATAGTTCAACAGAACTATTTAAGAACTCACTTAAAGGATAACAGACTGATGAATACTAAATATTAGTGGGCATGGCTAGTCATATGAATGTCTCAGTTTTCTACTTAGATAGATGAATTGTTTATATGGTCTTGAAAGAGAAGTAAAATAAACTCTTCCAATTCCATATATAATAAACCCAATGTGAATAACATGCATTTCTCAAACACTGAACTCATGAACTCATTTCAGGCAGAACATGCAATAATAAACATGTCACTGTAAGAATTTATGGACAAACATGCTAAGATATGTACCTACACATTAACATGTTATGATAAAAATACATCAAAGTAAAAGGCAGTTTAGCATATATGTGTGTGCTTCAGATAGGTAGCAACTAAAGAAAACTAGCTTTTACAATATTGTTGCATAGATTATCATTACACCAAACACAAAAATATTGTTTGGAGACTTCTCTGGTGGTCCATTGGCTAGGACTCCTTGCTCTCAAAGAAGGAGGTGAGGTTCAATCCCTGGTCAGGGAACTAAGATCCCACATGCAGCAACTAAAGATGGAAAATCTTAGATGCCACAGCTAAGACTGGGTGTACCTAGAATAGCCAAAACAATCTTGAGAAAGAAGAATGGAACTGGCGGAATCAACCTGCCTGACTTCAGGCTCTACTACAAAGCCACAGTCATCAAGACAGTAAGATACTTGCACAAAGACAGATATATAGATCAATGGAACAAAATAGAAACCCCAGAGATAAATCCATGCACCTATGGACACCTTATCTTTGACAAAGGAGGCAAGAATATACAATGGAGAAAAGACAATCTCTTTAACAAATGGTGCTGGGAAAACCGGTCAACCACTTGTAAAAGAATGAAACTAGAACACTTCCTAACACCATACACAAAAATACTCAAAATGGATTAAAGATCTAAACGTAAGTCCAGAAACTATAAAACTCCTAGACGAAAACATAGGCAAAGCACTCTCTGATATAAATTGCAGCAGGATCCTCTATGACCCAGCTCTCAGAATATTGGAAATAAAAGCAAAAATGAACAAATGGGACCTAATTAAAATTAAAGGCTTCTGACACAACAAAGGAAACTATAAGCAAGGTGAAAAGACAGCCTTCAGAATGGGAGAAAATAATAGCAAACGAAGCAATGGACAAAGAATTAATCTCAAAAATATACAAGCAGCTCCTGTAGCTCAATTCCAGAAAAATAAACGACCCAATCAAAAAATGGGCCAAAGAACTAAACAGACATTTCTCCAAAGAATACATACAGATGGCTAACAAACACATGAAAAGATGTTCAACATCACTCATTATCAGAGAAATGCAAATCAAAACCACAATGAGGTACCATTTCACGCCAGTCAAATGGCTGCTACACAAAAGTCTACAAGCAATAAATGCTGGAGAGGATGTGGAGAAAAGGGAACCCTCTTACACTGTTGGTGGGAATGCAAACTAGTACAGCCACTATGGAGAACAGTGTGGAGATTCCTTTAAAAACTGGAAATAGAACTGCCATGTGATCCAGCAATCCCACTGCTGGGCATACACACTGAGGAAACCAGAATTGAAAGAGACATGTGTACCCCAATGTTCATCGCAGCACTGTTTATAATAGCCAGGACATGGAAGCAACCTAGATGTCCATCAGCAGATGAATGGATAAGGAGGCTGTGGTACATATACACAATGGAATATTACTCAGCCATTAAAAAGAATACATTTGAATCAGTTCTAATGAGGTGGATGAAACTGGAGCCTATTATACAGAGTGAAGTAAGCCAGAAAAAAAAAAAAAAAAAAAAACCACCAATACAGTATACTAACGCATATATATGGAATTTAGTAAATCGGTAAAGATAACCCTATATGAGAGACAGCAATAGAGACACAGATGTGTAGAACTGTATTTTGGACTCTACGGGAGAGGGCGAGGGCAGGATGATATGGGAGAAAGGCATTGAAGCATGTAAATTATCATATGTGAAACGAGTCGTCAGTCCAGGTTCGATGCATGATACAGGGCACTCGGAGCTGGTGCACCAGGATGACCCAGAGGGATGAGATGGGGAGGGAGGTGGGAGGGGGGTTCTGAAGGGGAACACATGTACACCCATGGCGGATTCATGTCAATGTATGGCAAAACCAATACAATATTGTAAAGTAAAAAAATAGATAAACAAATAAAGAAAAAAAGACTGGGTGCAGCCAAATAAATAAATAAAGTATTTTTTTAATATTGTTTTGTTTCATATGTTAAAAGTTCCACTATGCAGTGACCCCTTGCATGCCAATAAGGACTTCTCAAAGATATGTGCCATAAAAGTTTATGTTGAATCCAAGAAGATGCAGATCAAAGGGGAGTATTTTGGCTATGGTAATGAAAGGCAACCTCTGATCTGAATAACTGGAGTATGCCCTTTGGCGAGGCAAAACACTAGTGCATGTCATACACATAGGGTTGATTCTTTCTAATAAAGCAGGCTTCTCTGATCATCTTCATATAAAGCCTCTTCACATCTTCAAAAGAGCCTGTAATGAAGGGTTACGACCTAACAGATTCAGGCAAAAAGGTTTACTCCTTGTTTTCTGAAGTACTAACAGGCTTAAGGGAACAATAAGTATTTAGTTTAAAGGTAACACAGATAAAGACTAACCTCTCAACTTGGAAATTAGCTAATTTGTGGATAATGTACAAGTACTTGACAACGGCCTGGGCAGAGCTTCATTGAGAAGTAATTGCAGGTGAAGGTCAGATCTAAGCCATGCATCCCGGGTTATTGCTCTTGCATAATGCTGAATGCACACTTAACAAATCAAATGGTTTTGACCCATTTTTGCATAAAAAGCTAAACAGCCAAAGCATCAAATAGCCTTAACTAGCACTTACTTGTTAATCAAGAAAAGAATAACAAATGAGATAGGAAAACATTTCAATGCTCAAAGCATTTGCTGCCTCTTACAATTAACCCTAAAAAAAATAAAATAAAAGTAAATACCTAATAGCTCATTTCTCACTCTATTTCATGCAAGTATTGACATCATTTGTTTCATGAAGAGATTCTAAGCAATATATGAAAAAAATTTCAAAATACGCATGTACTAAAGTCATATTGGCTTTACTGCTTCTGATATACACAACTGATAGTTGGTATATTACTGCCATATTAAATGAAACAACGTAGCATGAAAGTCCCTCAAGAGTCAATAATCTAAGGCAAAAGGGTGAAAAATAAACACAAAGAGGAATGCTTTGAATTATATATATATGTGTGTGTGTGTGTATAATATATTTCATATTATATATTGCATATAATTCAATGGGCTAAATCAATGTTATTAAATCTAAAATTTGTCTACATTGACAATGGATGCTGCTAAGTCGCTTCAGTCGTGTCCAACTCTGTGCGACCCCACAGACGGCAGCCCACCAGGCTCCGCCGTCCCTGGGATCCTCCAGGCAAGAATACTGGAGTGGGTTGCCATTTCCTTCTCCAGTGCATAAAAGGGAAAAGTGAAAGTGAAGTTGCTCAGTTGTGTCCGACTCTTAGCGACCCCATGGACTGTAGCCTACCAGGCTCCTCCGTCCATGGGATTTTCCAGGCAAGAGTACTGGAGTGGGGTGCCATTGCCTTCTCTGGACAATGGATGATGTATGACTAATCTCATAAACAGAACTAGCAGGGCTTATAGAAATGGTAATAATACTATTGCATAGTGCTCAGTCGTGTCCGCCTCTTTGTGACCACATGGACTGTAGCCTGACAGGCTCCTCTGCTCGTGGAATTTTCCAGGCAAGAATATTGGAGTAGGTGGCCAATTCCTACTCCAGGGGATCTTTCCAACCCAGGGATGGAACCCACATCAAATCCACAGCTCTTGCATCTCCTGCATTGGAGGCATATTCTTTACCACTAGTGCCACCTGGGAAGACCCGATCAGTCCTTCCTAGGGCTTGACTCTGCTAAAGGATTTTCTTACATTGTCTCAAAACTGTCTTCTTACGTCGGCACTGGTATTTGTGCCATTTTACAATGAAGCTGGAGGCCAACTTGCCTGTTATCATCATCCTTATTTAGCCAATGTCATACAGGAAGGAGCATGCAGACCTCTTGGCTGGAACATTTCAGAGCCCATCCTTTTAATCACCACATCAGGCTGCTCTCTGT
The DNA here is from genome assembly GCF_054371585.1 of Giraffa tippelskirchi. Lineage (NCBI taxonomy): Eukaryota > Metazoa > Chordata > Mammalia > Artiodactyla > Giraffidae > Giraffa > Giraffa tippelskirchi. The sequence goes on along the minus strand of NC_137277.1, from coordinate 127,257,740 downwards.
TCAGGCAAATTCCAGAATACATCCATAAAAAAAAAAAAAAAAAGATTATTTATTGTTCTTATTCAAACTGGATCTTTCTGGCTGACATATCACAACCATTCAAAGTTTAGAATAAATAAGAACATCTAAAGAAAATGATTTATGGGGTCTAATTATTCAACTGTGGTTTCATTTATATTGTTCAATTGAACATATGTTACTCAAATGTAAAAAACAACATTGAGTTCTTCTTTAAAAAGGGAGGTAATAAAAAAAGGTTGCTTTAGGGAAAGTCAAATATTATGTCAGATTTTCCACGTCAAATGAATAAGAAAATAGCTGTGATCTTATTGGTCAAAAAAAATTTTTTAATATGTTGGCAAATTGAGGCTTTTTGTGATCCACTGATAGATCCTCATTTCAAAAATATATTCTCACAGAATATTTTATAGTCTAAAATAAAAGGACAGTGAAATGCATAAAGATCACCAAAAGAAACTAAGTAGGTGACTCGCTTTCCAAAAAGCACTCACAAATTTAGCAAAATAATAAAGTTAATAAACAGCTCTATTTAAATCATTACACCTTAGTCTTGAAAGTACAGCACAAAAATGGAATTAGAATCATACAACAGTTCAGATAGCTGTGAATTTGTTTGAAAAAATAAACCAACTGCACTAAAATATAAATGCCTTGAGTGTTTCTTATTTGTACTGCTAAGATTAATTCAATCTCCCTCTCTGTATCTTTAGCATCTATATAACTATATTGTGGAAACGCAGTGCTTTCTGTCTACATTGCTATTGGTGTCACTAAAGCTGGGAATTACAACCTTGACACATCTGTAGTTCTTCCCTTTTCCTGCCAGAGCTGCTGCTTCTTGCATCTGCTTTGGCACAAATTCATCTCCAGGAAACACAGATCCTTCCTTGGAGTTACTGTGTTATTTATTTTTTCTTTGCTGTTCTGAGCTGTGAGACCACATTTCCCAGAGGTTTGTTTGCCTACTCAGGAAATGAACAAGAGCCAAAGCAAGATGACTAGGGCAAGGCATAAAAGAAGAAAGTTAGACTGGACAAAAAAAAACACAAAAAAACAAAAACATAGTAGACAAGTAACACAAGAAAAATATCAAAGAACAAGAAATGCTAGAAAAACAAAACCCACAAAAATGCAGCTGAAAAAGAGAATCACAGTCTCACACGCCAAAAGTTCACAGTTAAACCTCACTATAAACTATTTCAAATGTGCGTGTGTGTGCATATCTTAAATTTTGCTAAGCAAATCTGTCCAATAAAAACAATTAAGGAGCAAACGGGTACAGAATACAAGCTTTGTACACGGTTTCTTTTTCTGCCAACATGCCTGTGTTCCATACAGAGTCATATTTGGCCTCTTGGACAGAATGTGGACTTTTATGAGGGCACTGACATTTTCCTTAAGATGAAAATGTTTAACTTTTATAATTGAGCTGCAGTTTAAAGTTGGGAGACGTGTTCAAAAGTGAGGATGTCTCCTTAGGATCAAGATGGGGATGTCAAAGCTCATTAAAGAAGGTCTTTGAGGTAAGCATTGCTATCATTACCACTAGAGTGAGGGCTGACCCAAGTAATCTAACATGACCCAAGTAATCTAACATGGTACCCATTTACAACGACTCAACTCTGAGATCAGAATTGATCTGACGTACACAAGACCAATTCCAGAAAGGGTTTCAGAATAAATATGTTACAACCAATCACAAGGGACAGGTACAAAAATGAAATATGAACAGCATTTTTTTTTTCAGTTTTGTCGATTTACTCCTAAATTTACATTTCAGGCAATCTGAAACTGTGATATTGGCACTGCCCTCAAATAAGTTTCATGCCAAAGAAGTCACAGTGAACCGAGAAAAGGGTTGGATGCCCTGCTGCCCTGTGCATTCGCCTTATGCTACAAAGCTTTAAGGACAGAGCTTTACTCAAAATATACACCCAGAACCTATTATAGTTCCTGGAGCATGGGTGGTGATCAATACTTGTTTACTGAATGATGGAGACAAGTGAGACTGGTGGAATCAAAACTTATAAACCAGATATTGGAAGTAAATGGATGCATTGCTCGAAGTCAAATGACAGCAAGAGGCAGAGGAAGAGACAGCTGTCATTAAATGTCCCCTCTCTGCTCAGTTCAGTTCAGTTGCTCAGTCATGTCTGGCTCTTTGCAACCCCATGGACTGCAGCATGCCAGGCCTCCCTGTCCATCACCAACTCCCGGAGTTTACTCAAACTCACATCCATTGAGTCAGTGATGCCATCCAAACATCTCATCCTCTGTCATCCCCTTTTCCTCCTGCCTTCAATCTTCCCCCTCTGCTACAAGATCTTATTTTAGCAATTCATAATATTATTAAAAGAAATTACTCTTTTACTCAATTCTATGCAGTTAGGGCTAAATGAAGGTCATAAAATACAAAATAAAAATGGAGAGGTGATACAAAGCAAGGTTCCCTAGAGACATGGGTTCTGATTCTGGCTTTGCTACTAACCAGCTTTAAAAGTTTTAGTAAGTTGATTTAATTGCCTTGAGACTGAGTTTTCACATTTTAAACCAAGGGCTTAGATTAGTGAATCTTCTAGATCTAAAATTCTACCATCCTCTTAATGAAATGTCAGACAAACACTGTATGGTATCTATGATATCACTTGTATGTAGAATATAAAAGTTAATACAAATGAATGTCTATGCAAAGCAGAAACAGACTCACAGATAGAGAAAACCAACTTACGGTTACCAAAGGGGAGAGGGAGGTTAGGGGTATGGGATTAAGAAGTACAAACTACTGGGACTTCCCTGGTCCAGTGACGAGACCCCAACACAGAGGGCCCTGGTTCAATCCTGGGTCAGGGAACTAAATCCTACGTGACACAACTAACAATTCACATGCTGCAGTTAAAGTTGCCTCATGCCACAACAAACACTTGGTGCAGCCAAATAAATAATAAAAAATAAATAAACTAAAAAAAGAAATACAAACTACTGTATATAAAATAGGTAACCAACAAGACTATATTTTATAGCACAGGGAATGATAGCCATTATCTTCCAATAGCTTTCAATGGAATATAATCTGTAAAAATAGTGAATTATTATTCTATACATCTGAAACTAATATAATACTGCAAATCAACTATCAGTTCAATTCAGTTCTGTCGCTCATTCGCGTCTGACTCTTTGTGAACCCATGAACTTCAGCCCGCCAGGCTTTTCTGTCCATCACCAACTGTCGAAGTCTACTCAAACTCATGTCCATTGATTCAGTGATGTCCTCCAACCATCTCATCCTCGGTTGTCCCCTTCTCCTCCCGCCTTCAATCTTTCCCAGCATCAGGGTCTTTTTTAGTGAGTCAGTTCTTTGCATCAGGTGGCCAAAGCACTGGAGTTTCAGCTTCAACATCAGTTCTTCCGATGAATATTCAGGACTGATTTCCTTTATGATGGACTGGCTGGATCTCCTTACAGTCGAAGGGATTCTCTAGAGTCTTCTCCAATACCACAGTTCAAAAGCATCAATTCTTCAGCACTCAGCTTTCTTTATAGTCCAACTCTCACATCCATACATGACTACTGGAAAAACCATAGCTTTGACTAGAAGGACTTTTGTCAGCAACGTAATATCTCTCCTTTTTAATATGCTGTTTAGGTTGGTCATAGCTTTTCTTCCAAGGAGCAAGCGCCTTTTAATTTCATGGCTGCAGTCACCATCTGCAGTGATTTTGGAGCCAAAAAACATAAAGTCTCTCAATATTTCCATTGTTTCCCCATCTATTTGCCATGAAGTGATGGGACCAGATGCCATGATCTTAGTCTTCTGAATGTTGAGTTTTAAGCCAACTTTTCCCTCTCCTCTTTCACTTTCATAAAGAGGCTCTTAAGATCTTCTTTGCTTTCTGCCATAAGGGTGGTGTTACCTGCATATCAGAGATTATTGATATTTCTACCAGCAATCTAGATTCCAGCTTGTTCTTCATCCAGTCAGGCATTTTGTATACTCTGCATATAAGTTAAATAAGCAGGGTGACAATATGCAGCCTTGACATAGTCCTTTCCAATTTGGAACCAGGCTGTTGTTCCACGTCCAGTTCTAACTGTTGCTTTCTGACCTCCATACAGATTTCTCAGGAGGCAGGTCAGGTGGTCTGGTATTCCCATCTCTTAAGGAATTCCTCACCATTTGTTGTGATTCACATAGTCAAGGCTTTGGTGTAGTCAATAAAGCAGAAGTAGATGTTTTTCTGGAACTCTCTCACTTTTTCGATGATCCAACGGATGTTGGCAATTTGATCTCTGGTTCTTCTGCCTTTTCTAAATCCAGCTTGAGCATCTGAAAATTCACGGTTCACATACTGTTGAAGCCTAGCTTGGAGCATTTTGAGCATTACTTTGCTAGCGTGTGAAATGAGCGAAATTGTGCGGTAGTTTGAACATTCTTTGACATTGTCCTTCTTTGGGAGTAGAATGAAAACTGACCTTTTCCAGGCCTGTGGCCACTGCTGAGGTTTCCAAATTTGCTGGTATATTGAGCGCAGCATTTTCTCAGCATCATCTTTTAGGATTTGAAATAACTCAACTGGAATTCCATCGATTCTACTAGCTTTGTTTATAGTGATGCTTCCTAAGGTCCACTTCACTTTGCATTCCAGGATGTCTGGCTCTAGGTAAGTGATCATACTATCGTGGTTATCTGCATCATGAAGATCTTTTTTGTATAGTTCTTCTGTGTATTCTTGCCACCTCTTCTTAATATCTTCTGCTTCTGTTAGGTCCATACCATTTCTGTCCTTTATTGAGCCCATCTTTGCACGAAATGTTCCCTTGGTATCTCTAACTTTCTTGAAGAGATCTCTAGTCTTTCCCATTTTATTGTTTTGCTCTATTTCTTTGCCTTGATCCCTGAGGAAGGCTTCCTTATCTCTCCTTGCTATTCTTTGGAACTCTGCATTCAAATGGGTATATCTTTCCTTTTCTCCTTTGCCTTTAGCTTCTCTTCTTTTCTCAGCTATTTGTAAGGCCTTCTCAGACAACTTTTTTGCCTTTTTGCATTTCTTTTTCTTGGGGATGGTCTTGATCCCTGTCTCCTGTACAATGTCAAGAACCTCTGTCCATAGTTCTTCAGGCACTCTGTCTATCAGATCTAACCCCTTGAATCTATTTGTACTTCCACTGTATAATCGTATGGGATTTGATTAGGTCCAACCTGAGTGGTTTAGTGCTTTTCCCTACTTTCTTCAATTTAAGTCTGAATTTTGCAATAAGCAGTTCACAATCTGGGACACAGTCAATTTAAAAAATAAACACAAAATTCTATCATCCTGTAGCTCACAACTGTCTGTATCAGCTAATAGACATGTATAAGAAAACTATTGGGATCCTCCATTTCCACTGCCTCCTTCTTGCCAATCTATTGTTAAGTAACTAGGCAACAACATCCTTAGGGTTTCTCTGCATCCAGTCTGACTGTCTCCAATTTATTCTCCATCCAATACCAAGTCATCTTTGCCTAGAAACACAAATCTGATCTTGGTATCTCCCTGCTAAAAATCCTTCTAAGGCTTCCCATTAGCTCAGGCACAGTTCCAAGCTCTGTAACATGGTCTTCCACAATCTATCTGCTGCCTTCCAAGTTTTACTTTAAGATATTTTCATTTTGGACTCTTTGCACTAACCTCACTGAGTTTCCCTCTGTTGCACTAAAGTGATGCGCTATCACCTCTAAAATTTTGTTTTTCCTTAGAACAACTTTTCCTTTTACATTTTATCCAACTAATTTGTACAATTTACTGTTCAGTTGCTGTAAAATACTTAGCAGAGTGCCTTCAGCACAACGGCACTGTGTTGTGTGTTTGTTGAGTAAATAATTTTAAAATGACTCACATCAGGACAAACCATATTCCTTCTTTCTCTTTTATTTCTGTACAGTAATTGCCCTTAAAAACCCTACACATCATTACCTTGGTTTGTAAATGGTCCACAATACAGGGTACCTGTTACATGGAAGAAAAACTGGAGCTTAAAAAGTACTAATTGCTAAGACTGTTGGAGGAAAACAAATACTCTTCTGTCACTGTACATGAGTTACTCCACAAAAAGCAAAGCAAGGCTCACTGAAGAGACAGCTGCAAAACACACAAAGATATAATGTGTTTGCCAATCTGCAAAATCATTTGAAAGTTGCTGCTTCAACAGCTGGTATCTGGAAAGTGTAAGCATCATTTGGTCTAGTTAAAATTACACAGAGTAGAAATGTTTATTATGCACACAAAAAGGAGGTTCGAATGTTGAAGTTGCAGCACTTTTAAAAGTCTGGAAAAGTCAACAAAACACTTGGTGGCAGTTGGAAAAAATCTCCAAGAGTCGTATTTGTTCAGTCATGGTTTCTTTCTAGTTCTATAGATCTTATGATCACATCGTTGAAGACTGTTAAGAGACAGCACCACTGTTTCACATAATTCTTTGACACTTCCCTGCATCTGGGCTTCCTTGGTGGCTCAGCAGTAAAGAATCCACCTGCCAATGCAGGAGATGTGGGTTCGATCCCAGGGTCAGAAAGACCCCCTGGAGGAGGAAAGGGCAACCTACTCCAGTATTCTTGCCTGGAGAATCCCATGGACAGAGGGGTGGGGCAGGCTACAATCCATGGGGTTGCAAAGAGTTGGACACAATTTAATAACTAAACCGCAACAACAATCCTGCATCCAGACTGAGCAGATAGGATTCACATGCTTAATCTTAGCATTAATATTTAACATTGGTTAGCATTTACAGAATCCATCTAAGCCAATGGGTTCTATTACCCTAGAAAACTATAAGGATACCCCCTTAGTACCAGGCACCACCAGAAGTATAAACCTAGTTGGATAACAAAATTGTTGTCTACAAACCACACCTTACAAAATATGTTTCCTTACTCCCACTAGTATATCTGAATTTTCCACATCATTTATCCCTTTAATTTAATGAAATATTTTTCAAATGTGTTCCCCGGAAATGTTAACAGATTGACTTTGGAAGAGGAAAAAGAAACCAACGTGGTTCCAGGGTCAAATGTGGGAAGAAATGTTTTAAACAAAATTCAATATTTTCTCTACTGTAGTATTTGTCAGAGCACTGAGTAAGAAGAATTTGGCAGGAAGTGTCTCCCACATGGAACTGTAAATATGGACGACATCCACCTCTTTGTACAAGAAACTCTTGTTCAGGGAATGCTAATGAACACATGTGGAGGACATATCAGAAAATGCTGACTTAAAGTCTTAAAGATTCTCCCCAAAATGAAGTCAGTTTCTCAAGGTATCTACTACATTACTCACACTGATAAAGTTCCCTCACTAACACATGCAGAAAGCAGCCTAGTCACCTGTGACAAAGAAACATTTCTGCAACTTTATGTTCCCAGAAGAAAACATGCGGGGTTTCCCTCTTGGCTCAGACAGTAAAGAATCTGCCTGCAATACAGGAGACCTGGGTTTGATCCCTGGGTCAGGAAGATACTCTGGAGAAGAGAATGGTGACCCACTCCAGTATTCTTGCCTGGAGAATCCCATGGACAGAGGAGCCTGGCAGGCTACAGTCCATGGGGTCACTAAGAGTCAGACACAACTGAGCCACTAACACTTTCAAGAAAATGTGTACACTAGTCTCCTCCACAAGTAAGAAGCTGTTTCTTCTCTTTTTGAATTCCTGTCACTGAAGTGAGTCACTGTGCCCCAGAGGAGGAATTGTCACTATCTGATAGGGAAGGCAGGAAAAAGACAATGAGCCGCTTCCTCTTTCTTCCATGACCTGTTTGCCCTGTGAGCATGGATGTAGCCAGAGACAGGGCCAAAGGGCTTACCCAGAGGGTCCACTTCCCTGAGCCTCAGGACCCTCATTTGAAATAGGTAGGTGATAACATCTGCTTTGTGGGTTGTTGGCAGATTAGAATTTATGTGACTAAGCTGCTTATAAAAGTCCTGGTATTGCCTAAAGGCTCAACAGATTTTTCTCCATTACTATCACAGAATTTGCTGCAATTACACACTGGATCTACTCAGTCCTCACCATACCTATTGCTCCTGTCAGCTCCAAGGGGCTAGACGTTTTGTTTTTTTATTCCACAAATGCTGAGGCCAATGTCTTGACTCATGGCCAGTTCTTGATGTGTGTGAAGAGAAGACTTCCCTGGAGCAAGTTAAATCACCCTCTTCACTACTTGTGCTTTTACACCTGGCCTAACGAGAAGCGGTCACTTAGTGTTTTAAGAGGCCACTAGTGTATACATAGCTTTATGGAAGAGACAGGGAGACAAGGCATAATGGAATTTTAACTGCAGAAGACAATTTCACTAATTAGCTTCCCTTTTCTTTACAAAAACCCTAAAATCAGCTCAAATCAGGATGACAAAAGACAACTCACAGTAGGCAAGGGAAATCTTCTCAGCTCAGAGTCACCCACCCCTGTAGGATTCCATCATTTAAACATTCATTTGAATAACTGACTTTCTCTATGATATTTATTCCTAACCTGAGGAACTGCTTCACAACTGAGTATGAACTGCTTTAGTATGATAATTAGGTAAACTTCTATAGGCAGGGAAAGAGCTTAGGTAAGGCAGAGAGAAGGGAAAATTTAATGAGAAATGAACATAATAAAATATATTGTATGATATAAAGAATACTATGCTTGGACAGGGAGATCGAGGTAAGTCACAGAGAGGTTCAAAAAGAGAAAGTAGAGGCCAAAAAAGATAAAAGTACCAACTTTAAGGTGGTGTGTGTGTGTGTGTGTGTGTGTGTGTGTGTGTGTGTTTCTTTTTTAAGAGCAGGAAAATGACTACACTAGTTGAATGAGGCTGAAAGTAAACTAATTTAATAATTTGGAAGGCCATCACCCTTAGCTCTGATCAGTTCAGCTCTGCCCAATGTGATGCAACTAGCATCTTTCTCTCCAATCTGTTTACCCTGAAATTAAGAATGGAGAAAACCTGTACAAAAGATAAAAGACAAGCATATATGTATATGACCCTCCATCTCCTCACCTTAATAGCTCTTTCACACTTAACAGAGTCAACTCATCAGCAAAGATTTGAGAAATGTCAGAGATCTTTTGAATAACACACACTGGCAACAACTTGGGGGGGAAAAGAAGGATAAATACAAAAAAAAAAACCAAAAAAAAAACTTAAAGAATAGACTGCAAGCCAACCTTATTTCTTATACTGAAGACTCATCCGTTCTTGCAGGAAATAAGAACTTGGACAACGCAGTTGAGTTACTGCCACTGTTTGGTTGTCTTACTGCCCTTTCTATGTCCACTTCCATGCCTCCCCTGCCCGTATCACCCTTGATTGATTATCATGTGTACCTATTTTCTTAATTTGAGTTGAGCACATTCTGAGATTTTCCTTATGCCTTTATCTCTGTGCCAAAATAAGCGTTGACACAAAAAATTCTTTCTCAAATGCTTGAGAAAGAAAATTGTGTGCATGGTGTAGTACCTGTGAGACAGTATACAGGAGAAGATTTTCTACTCTGTGCCCTTGATGACAACAATATTTCTCGATATCCAGTATTAGAGCCAGTAGCCATGAATGGGTATTTTAATTTAATTTAGCTAAGATTCTATTAAAAATTCAGTTTTCAGTCATATTAGACACATTTCAAAATCTATAGCTACATCTATATATTGGACATAATATGACATTTCATCATCACAGAAAGCTCTATTAGACAGTAACATTCTAATGTTAAAAAAAAAAGTTTTGCTCTGAGAAATATGAAAGCAGGTAAAATTATAAGGAATCCAATTTAGACTTAAAATAATGAAGTACTCGCAAAGAAATACAACTGTCAGATATATAGACTTTCCAGTAAATAAGTAGAGGAAAATAGGTCCCCTGGAAGTATTTAAACCAATGCTAAGTAACTAAAAAAAAAAAAAAAAAAAAAAATCAAGAAACTGAATTAGATGAGCTTAAAATCCCAAGGGCATTTAGTCAGGAAATTGAGATAAGTTCAATTCTACCAAACCACAATTTTCCCATTCCTAATTAGCAGGTATTTTTCATTTAGTGATAAACCAGAGAAGGTTGTGCTTTAAGTTGCTAGGTCACAGAAAATTGCTTGACTTTCAAATCAGCAGTGCTTATTTCTTGAATTTGTAATTAATTAAATAATGGAAATGAATTATGTATCTGTGGCTGAGTTTTGATCAAATGTAAAATAATCTTGGTGATTAGCATTTTGAGAAAGCACAAGCACTAATTTAACATAAAACTTAGAAACCTTCAGAATACAGGAGCCACATCCCAAGACATAAGAGCAGTACATTTTAAAGAAAGACATTAATATGAGGAAGTGAAAGATATTCAGTCTATAATTCCCCAATATTTTCCTCCTTCAAATAAGTGTTCTTAACCTCAAGATTTCCTGATGGGGTAGAAATTCTAAATATGCAGAAATATTGCTCCTGAAGACACAACAGGGCATCGCTTTCCTCTTGTTGCCCAATGTTTAGGAGGTGGGGCTGAAACTAGGTCCAGAGCAGAAGGGATAGCAATTAAAAAAACAAAGAAGAAGATTGGACCTATAGCCCATCATATAGAGTAAAGGAAGTCAGAAAGGGGAAAACAAATATCATATATTAACTTATATATATGGAATGGCTGCTATCCAAAAGTCTACAAGCAATAAATGCTGGAGAGGGTGTGAAGAAAAGGGACCCCTATTACACTGTTGGCGGGAATGCAAACTAGTACAGCCACTATGGAGAACAGTGTGGAGATTCCTCAAGAAACTGGAAATAGAACTTCCATACAACCCAGAAATCCCACTGCTGGGCATACACACCAAGGAAACCAGAATTGAAAGAGACACGTGTACGCCAGTGTTCATCGCAGCACTGTTTACAATAGCCAGGACATGGAAGCAACCTAGATGTCCATCAGCAGATGAATGGATAAGGAAGCTGTGGTACATATACACAATGGAATATTACTCAGCCATTAAAAAGAATACATTTGAATCCGTTCTAATGAGGTGGATGAAACTGGAGCCTATTATACAGAGTGAAGTAAGCCAGAAAGAAAAACACCAATACAGTATACTAATGCATATATATGGAATTTAGTAAATCGGTAAAGATAACCCTGTATGCAAGACAGCAAGAGAGACACAGATGTACAGAACTGTATTTTGGACTCTATGGGAGAGAGTGAGGGCAGGATGATATGCGAGAATGGCATTGAAGCATGTAAATTATCATATGTGAAACGAATCACCAGTCCAGGTTCGATGCAAGAAACAGAGTGCTCGGGGCTGGTGCACCAGGATGACCCAGAGGGATGGGATGGGGAAGGAGGTGGGAGGGGGGTTTTAGAAGGGGAACGCATGTACACCCATGGCCGATTCATGTCAATGTATGGCAAAACCAATACAATATTGTAAAGTAAAAAAATAGATAAATAAATTAAAAAAAAAAACTCATATATATGAAATCTAGAAAAATGGTACCAATGAACCTATTTGTTGGGCAGGAATAGAGATGCAGACATAGAGAATGAACTTGTGGACACAAGTTGGGGAAAAAGGGAGTGGGACAGATTGCAAGAGTAGCACTAACATATAAACACTACTATACATAAAATATATAACTAGTGGGAAGCTCCTATATAGCAATCTCCCTGCTCTGTAATGACCTAGAAAGGTGGGATTGGGGGTGGGTGGGGATAACCCAAGAGGGAAGGGATACATATACATACTTACAGCTGATTCACTTTGTTGTACAGCAGAAACTATCACAACATTGTAAAGAAATTATACTCCAACAACAAATTTTTTAAAATAAAGATACATACAAAGTAAACTAAAATTAAAAAAAGATTTCCATGTACCTCAAGGACAACATGGGCTCCTTAAAAAAAAAAAACAAAAAAACAACAGCCTACTCGTGAGGAAATCATTCTTGATTACCTTTCTTGGACTCATCTCTTCTGCTGTTTACACACAGACAAAACTAGTAGATTCTAGTGTAAGACTGCATTAGCTTAAAAGTGATATTAAAAACCTGAACTGTCTCCAAAGTGGCTACCAAAATGGCTCCATATCCTAAAAACTGTGAGATGTGTTGGGGTAAAGACTGATTGTGCTCCGTCAGTCATGTCCAACTCTTTGCTCCCTCAGTCATGTCCGACTCTACCCCATGGACTGTAGCCCACCAGGCTCCTCTGTCCATGGGCTTTTACAGGCAAGAATACTGGAGTGGGGTGCCATTTCCTATTCCAGAGGATCTTCCCAACCCAGGGATCAACCCTGCATCTTCTGTGTCTCCTGCATTGCAGGTGGATTCTTTACTTTATGGTTTCAAAGTAAGTGGGCTGTTTTAATCTTTCAGATTTTATAGTGACTGAGTTCCCATATACTTGCTTAAATGGGCTCATAGGATAACCTAAACTAGGAAAAAGTACTGAGAATTGAGAAACAAAGAAATATCTCATGTTCCCAAATATTATATTCTTGCTTCTCTCTTTTTCTTAATAAATAACAAGCACGTTTGCTTCCCCTCTATTTGCATTATTTCTTTAGGACAAGGCTTGATAGTCATTGTGTGCATGCATCCTCAGTTGTTAAGTCGTATCTGATTTTTTGCTACCCCATGGACTGTAGCCCACCAGTCTCCTCTGTCCATGAGATTTCCCAGGCAAGAATATCAGAGTGGGTTGCCATTTCCTACTTAAGGGGATCTTTCCCACACAGGAATCAAAATCACATCTCTTGGGTCTCCTGCCTTGGCAGGCAGATTCCCTACCACTGAGCCACCTGGAAAGCCCCTGTAATCCTTAGGAAAATGCAAATATATTCAGCAAGTCGGTCAATAATATCTTAAATTGTTATAAAAGGCAAGTTCCCATTAGGTGGAATGATTCAAGTAGATAGTATAAAGAATAATGAAGTCATGATATCAATATATGAGAACAGTATTAGGAAGGATCTAGAGCCAGAAGTATAATCAGCAGGATAGTCCTAGGTGGATTGTTCTATACCAGAATGGAAAAAAGACATTGACAAGAGGCATGGACAGAGAATTAGGTTAGCAGAGTAAACAGATACTCCATAACCTTCACAAGCGCTATATCTGCTTGGGGAAATAATACTCTTATAAAGTCTTATTCTTCTGCATAAGAAATTAGTTATTTGCACTAAAGAAACCAACAATAATGATGCAATTTTTTCTGAATGAATCTTCCTTTGTTGCTATTTAATCAACCTTCATTTTTAATCTGCATATAGAAAAGATTAAATGCTGGGTGCTTAATGACTTTGGGGGGAAAAAAAAAACACATTGCCTGAATGTTTAATATCACCCCAGGGCTTCCTGTACACCTATGTGAAAAACCGAGAATTACAGTAGAGATTGGCAGTGGTAATGGTTATTTGAAACCCTGCTTCTATAAAACAAATGGCCTCTTTCAATGCTTTCATTCTTCAAATATAACACTTCTCTGAATGGAAAAGACGCCCAACCAAACCATCTGTCAGAGAAGACAGAGTTCGGCTGCAAAAGGCAGTTTGTTTTGCTGCACTCTTAAATTTTCTTACTTCAAACTAGAGATGAACTGTAGGGGAACCGAAAGTACTCTGCTTCTCAGATGCAATAACGGGTGCACAGAAATAGTAAGGGGACCAGGAGTTGGTGTCATTTATGTTTAATTTACATTCGGAATACCATCATTCCACACTAGGGACATTTTATATGTTCCCTGTTGATTAAAGATCAGCTATGTTGGAGGTCAAACGCCTGCCTTCTTTTAAAACACTGGGTGTTATGATAGTGTTTGATCCCAAAAGTGTCAAGTAGAGAGCTTTGCATACTATCTGACATATATTTAAACTCATAACTACAGTCTATAAACTATGCCTTATGAAAGCCAGATATATTAAGCTATCTCATGAAGACAATGAATGAAAAGGGAATCATGACACAAGGACTACCTTCTTAAAATCATCGTTTAGTCTAAATACAAATTTAAAACTACACAGTGCTATGAGCAAAGATAAAGAATAAAAAGAGGGTATGAACACAAAAAGGTGAAAAAAAAAAACAAAACAAATACTAGAACCAAGATATGTCAAAACCAAAATGAAGCCCAGATTTCCTCTCAAGTATTTTTGGGAAAAGTATTATATTAAAATAAAGATAATTACATGGCTCTGTGTGAACAAAAATGTTCTCTCAGGTACTTACTACTTTCAAACCTAAGACCTAAAAGTTCAAATGACTAATAAAGATGATTTTCCCTTAATATAACAAGACAAAATGGAAATGTCAAATGGAAACAACTTAATAGTTATTTAGATTAGTTTTTGATTCCCTGTGTTTAAAAGCCAAGAAATTCCCCCCTACAAAATAAAAGAATTCACCCAACTCTTATATTCTCTAGACTAGATATGGCTATCATCAAATCCACACACAAATACCCAATGAATCCCAAGTAGAAAAAAATATGTACATATACATGCAAACTACCAACTAAATAAAAGCATAAATAAATAAACAAATAAAATAGAAAAGAGGTTAAAGAGTCCTGTACTCCCCCATAGCTAGACTTCAGGAAACAGAGTAGTGGTTAATAGCAGTCTTTGGCACACTGGTTAAAGCATGGACTCTGAGGCAGATCCCTGTTTGGTGTCTGAAATCTATTCCTTACCAGCTGTCTCTAACCCTGGACAAGTTACTTTAAGTTTCTGTGGTTGATTTCCATCATATTTAAAGCAGGCATCATTTTGCTCTGCATTGCCAATCAAAATGTTTGTTAAAAATTTAACACTTTTATTAGGTAATTGAATAAAATATATATAAAATTTAGCAAAATTAAAAAAAAATATAATGAAAGTTTAAGAAAATCTAATACCCAGAAATGAACCCACATTTGTATGGGCAATTAACCTACAACAAAGGAGGCAAGAATATCAAAAGGGAAAAGACAGCCTCTTCAATAAATGGTGTTGGGAAAATTGGATAGCTACAACCAAAAAATAAGTCAAACTGGACTACTTTCTCATACTGTGCACAAAAATAAACTCAAAATGGATTAAAGACTTAAATATAAGACCTCAAACCATAAAACTTCTAGAAGAAAACATAGGAAAGTACAATTTGACATCAGTATTAGTGATATTTTTTGGATATGTCTCCTCAGATAAGGAAAATAAAGGCAAAAATGAACAAATGGGACTACATCAAACAAAAAAAAAATTGCATAGTGAAGGAAATGACTAAAAAATGAAAATGTAACCTATTGAATGTGAAAAGTAAATGATACATCTGACAAGGGTTAATAGCCAAAATATACAAAGAACTCATACATCAAAAAAGAAAAAAAAAATTGATTTAAAAATAGGCAGACAAAAAAAAAAGGACAATCTGAATAGACATTTTCCCAAAGAAGACACACAGATGGTCAAGAGGCACATGAAAAGGTGCTCAATACCACTAACCATCAGGCAAATGCAAATCAAAACCACAATAAAATATCACCTCATGCATGTTAGAATGGTTATTATTCAAAAGACAAGTGTCAGCTAGGAAGTGGAAAAAAGAAAACCCTCACGCACTATTGATGGGAATGTTAAATGGTACAGTCATTATGGAAAACAGCAGGGAGATTTCACAAAAAATTAAAAATAGAACCATATAATCCAGTGATTCCACTTCTGGGTATTTACCCAAAGATATGAATATACTCATTCAAAAAGAATACCGCATTCATGTTTGTGTGTGCGTGTGCAAAGTTGCTTCATTTGTTTCCGACCCTTTGCTGACACTGTGGACTGTAGCCCGCCCGACTCCTTGTCCCTGGGATTCTCCAGACAAGCATGCTGGAGTGGGTTGCCATGCCCTCCTCCAGGGGATCTTCCCAACTCAGGGATTGAACCCATGTCTCTTATGTTTCCTGTATTGGCAGGAGATTTCTTTATGACTAGCACCACCTGGGAAGACCTTTACTCACATGTTCATTGAAGTATTATTTACAATAGCCAAGACATGGAAGCAGTCTAAGTGCCTATTAATAGATGAACAGACAAAGAAGATGTGGTATACACACACACACACACACACACACACACACACACACACACCTGAATATTATTTAGTCATACATTAATGTAATCTTCCATTATGGGAAAACACAGATGACCCAGAGAGTATCATGTTAAATGAAATAAGGCAGAGAAAAACACATTCTGTATGAGCTCACTTAAAAGATGCTTACTGCTTGGAAGAAAGGTTATGACCAACCTAGATAGCATATTTAAAAGCAGAGACATTACTTTGCCAACAAAGGTCCGTCTAGTCAAGGCTATGGTTTTTCCAGTAGTCATGTATGGATGTGAGAGTTGGACTGTAAAGAAAGATGAGCACCAAAGAATTGATGCTTTTGAACTGTGGTGTTGGAGAAGACTCTTGAGAGTCCCTTGGACTGCAAGGAGATCCAACTGGTCCATCCTAAAGGAGATCAGTCCTGGGTGTTCATTGGAAGGACTGATGTTGAAGCTGAAACTCCAATACTGTGGCCACCTCATGCGAAGAGCTGACTCATTGGAAAAGACCCTAATGCTGGGTAGGATTGGGGGCAGGAGGAGAAGGGGACCACAGAGGATGAGATGGTTGGATGGCATCACCGACTCGATGGACATGGGTTTGGGTGGGCTCCGGGAGTTGGTGATGGACAGGGAGGCCTGGTGTGTTGCGATTCATGGGGTCGCAAAGAGTTGGACACGACTGAGTGACTGAACTGAACTGACATGTAGAATCTAAGTAACAAAACAATGATGAGCAAAGATCACCATCTTTTATTTGCATCTCATAACTGTGAGACCAACCCTATGAAAAATAAGATAAAAATATAAAACAGAACAAATGAACAAGCATAATGACATAGAAACAGAATCATAGATACAGAGAAGAAATAACAGATTACCAGAGGGGAGGGGGTGAATGGAGGAAAAAATGGGTGAGGCGGAATGAGGGGCACAAACTTCCAGCTGAAAAACAAGTAAGTCACAACTATAAAATGTACAGTATGGGGAATATGGTCAATAATTTTGTAACATCTTTGGTGACAGATGGTAACTAGACATCTTGGGGATTATTTTGAAATATACAGCAATATCAAATCACTCTGCTGTATAAAAGAGATTAATATAGTGTTGCAGGTCAATTATACTTCAAAAACAAGCAAACTCCAAGAAAAAGATATCAGATTTTTGGTTCCCAGAGTCAGAGAGTAGAGGAAGAAATAATTGAATGAAGGCAGTCCAAAGACACAAACGCACAGTCATGAGGTAAAAAAGCACTACAACGTGTAATTGATCTGCAGTATGTTGTATATTAAAATTGTTAAAAGAGTAAATCCTAAGAGTTCTTATCACTGGGAAAAGTTTTTTTCTATTTCTTCAATCTTTTATCTATACAAGATGATGAATGTTCAATAAACTTATTGAGTGGGACTTTCCTGGTGGTCCAGTGGTTAAGACTCCACGCTTCCAATGCAGAGGGTATGGGCTCGATCCCTGGTCAGGGAACTAAGATTCCACATGCCACAGAGCACAGACAAAAAATGAATAAATAGAAATAAAAAATTAACTTATTTTGGCAATCATTTCATAATGTATACAAGTCAAATTGTTATGCTGTACATCTTAAACTTATACAGCACTGTATGTCAATAATATCTCAATAAAATTGGGGGAAAATTAATAAAAATTATGCCTGAGATTTAATATTTTAAAAAAAATGTTGGCTAGGATTATTGTCACTACTACTATAATATTATTATCTATGTCATCATAATTAGCCTCTGGCATGTTTCTAGATGGATTGTAAATGTTGTCTGGAGATGTAAATAGAAAGAAATCTAAAAATTTGGTTCCATTTAATGTTTCAAGCATGATAATGGCTTCTGATTAGAAGAAAAGCCAAGAACTGTTTCATCCTTTTCCACCATACGATCTATTACTTGAGAAGTGATAATAATGGTAGACTTGCATTTAGATGAAGATTCTAGTCATTTATTTAATGCGTATTTATTAGACACTCCACACCAGACTGAATTAGGTGCTGGAGATTCACTAGCGAAAGCGAGCAAAAAATGCCTTATTCTCTCTGAACTTATGTTCTATGTGTGAGGAAGGGATATAGACAACAAAGAGTGTAAGTAAAAATAATATAGCATATTAGAAAGTGGCAAGTGTTGTGAAGAAAAAGAGCACTTAGAAGAAAAGAGGTGCAACTTTTAAAAAATCCTTGTTGGAAAAGATTCATTAGGAACTAATTTGATCAAGGTCTTTGAGAAATTGAGAGAGTCTTCCCTGAAGATATTTTAGAGAAGCTAATTCTAGACTAATGGAACAGCATAGACAAAGGCATGACTGAGGGGAAGCAAAAATTTGAGGGTGTACATATGGAATCAGATAGTTACATTAAGGGATAAAACCTCCAATTGAGAGAGTACACAATTACACACATACACACACACATACTTCATTTGGTACCCTCACGACAATCCACAGCAGTACCACCAAGCTGAATGCTATGAGTAAGAGGGAGTTTGAGGAGATGAGTTCAGACAAGTATCAAGGTGCTCAATGACATAAGTGAAAATGAAAGTTGCTCAGTCGTATCTGACTCTTTGAAACCCCATGGACTATATAATCTATGGAATTCTCTAGGCCAGAATACTGGAGTTGGTAGCCTTTCTCTTCTCCAGAGGATCTTCCCAACCCAGGGATCAAACCCAGGTCTCCCGCATTGCAGGTGGATTCTTTACCAACTGAGCCACAAGGGAAGCCCAAGAATTCTGGAGTGGGTAGCCTATCCCTTCTCCAGGGGATCTTCCCAACCCAGGAATAGAACTGGGGTCTCCTGTACTGCAGGCAGATTCTTTACAAACTGAGCTATCAGGGAACATGGGTGCTTGTAAATCATGAAAAGAACTTTGGCTTTTACTCTTAGCGAGATGAGGAAAACGTGCAAGATTTTAACCTAAGGGTCACTCATTTAAGTCTTAGCCTAATCATTTAAGATGGACAAATCTATTTTAATTAATCTTGATGCAGTTACATGAATCATTTCCAAGAAAATAAGGTTGATGTGATCACTGAATTTTAATGAGAAATTACAGTGAATGATAAATACAGAAAGAGTTTTAGAGGAAATATACTATATTAATTAGCAAATTTCAACAAACATTTCAAAGTGAAAACCACTGTGTATTAATGTATAATCTAGTACATATCATGGGGAATTAACAGCATTTATCATGACTACAGGCATAGCACAAATTAATAAAATTACACTTGGAAGACTATGACAAAAGTTAGTAATAGGATCCTAAAGAGTACAGACACATGCAGTTTACCCAAGTGAATTCTGAATCACATCAACTACAAAAGCCACAGTATATTCATTTTCTTAAGCATAATTCAAGACCCCAATGTCCTGCTGCTTCATTAAAATAGGATGTGAAATAAGCCAACTCTTAAATTTTATGGCCAAGATTTACCAACATCCCAGATTTTGGCTATGAATCAAGCTTCTATCTTTTGCCTGGAAAATCCCATGGACGGAGGATCCTGGTGGGCTGCAGTCCATGGGATCACTAAGAGTCGGACACGACTGGGCGACTTCAATTTCACTTTTCACTTTCATGCATTGGAGAAGGAAATGGCAACCCACTCCAGTGTTCTTGCCTGGAGAATCCCAGGGATGGGGGAGCCTGGTGGGCTGCCATCTATGGGATCGCACAGAGTCGGGCACGACTGAAGCAACTTAGCAGCAGCAAGTCTTCTATTAGGGTTTATAGTGTGCTTTAAATGCAGTACAGAAAGTGAGATGTTAACCTCCAAAGAATATAGCCTATAAGATCTCTTACCCTACAATCTGCATTCTGAACTAAATTACTGTGACCAAAATACTGTAGTTGACCAGCTTGCACTGGTGGCATCTTGACAATCGCTGAAGGTAAGTTTATGAGTCCATATTTGCCAACTCCATTTATTCCAGTCTCCTCTGTTTCCCCAGTACTCTGTGATTAAATATTTGCCCACGCCATACTTATTTACCAGTATCATCCAGCATCTCCCCATGACCGGACTAAACCTATCCATCCATATCTTAAGATGTAACTTAATTTTCAATATTACAATAAAGCAACTCCCAATAGGAAGCTCTTCTCTTTTCAGCTCCACATATTTCGTCATAGTTTGTGGTTATATTAAACCTAATGTTTTGACTTTATTGTGCTTTGTCCTCCAATTGTTCTCTGATAAGCTCCTTCAGGACAGTTGCTTTACACACAACCATACTCACACCTTCTTATGCTTTAGCAAAGTGAGAAGTGCAGAGAGCTCAGTAACGATTCATGAATGCCTTAAGAGTCCCCAATAAGATATGGTCAGAGGTCTTGACCATGATTTTGCTTATAGAATAATAAATGTTAAAGTTGATCCTTTAGAAAAGTTATCTTTCCTGGGGATAGCTACCCATTGAAAGGAAGTGAAATAAATAAATTTATATATATATATATATATATACACACACATGCTTACATGTATGTATGCTTCCCAGGTGGCACTTATGGTAAAGAACTGCCAGCTAATGCAGGAGACATAAGAGAAGCAGGTTCAATCCCTGGGTTGGGAAGATCCCCTGAGGGAGGACATGACAACCCACTCCAGTATTCTTGCCTGGAGAATTCCATGGACAGAGGAGCCTGACGGGCTTAGTCCATAGGACTGCAAAAAGTCAGACACGATTGAAGCAACCTAGCACGCACACATACACATATTCATATATATACATTTTAATGTAGCATCAGTTTTAGCTATCATGGATCAACACAACTCTAACAAAATTATATTTTGAAACAGAAAACTGAAATCTCAATTTACTATAAATACAATGATAGTAATAATTTTAAAAATATTCTTTCATAAAATAGAGAAGAATAACTAATCTAGTAGGCCACTGTCACATAATAAGCCCCAGGAAGAGAACCACACAGATTCAAGATTCAAGCAAGGCAGATGTTAATATATTCTGTTAAACATTTGTCATCTGAGGGAAGAATATGCTCCAGTGATCAAATATATTTAAGTTGAACTCTAATTCTTCTGCCCCAGTTGAAATTTTTCTTTTCTACATTTCAAATAAATTAGAAAACCACAGGGGGAAAGCTCTGGGAAAATATTGCTGTGCTTTATGGATTGTCCACAATTAATAAATAAAATGAACTCTGGTCTCTGAAAAAATTGCACTTCGATGGCACATATTTTTTTCCTCAATGCTGAAAACACCTCAGATTGACATGAAATACTGCTTCTTATATTTCTTTTAAGATGTGTTCTTCCTCTACACTTCTGTTCCATTAAATATTTGGTTATCATGTCAAATCCACTTTTCACCAAACTGGAAGTAATAAAGTAAGTAATTTACCGTGTGTTGGTACACCAGTCAATGTGGAAGAGAAGTGAGAGAAAATTAGAGTGCCCACTGAAGAGCTGTTTGTTTATTAAGGATGAAATGCCACAAAATACCCCACAGGGCCATTAAGGAAGGATTACTGTGGGACAAAACTAAGGGAGAGGCAGCTGTTAAGAATTCTGACAAAGCAATAAAAGCTTCTACCACTTCTAAATGAACAAGCTGAGGTCCCACAAGTTTTCATCGTTATCCAACTCTCAGCATCAAAATATATAATAATAATTTACAGGTATGTGTAGCCAAAGCAATATTTATTATGACAGAACAATGGCATAAAGACATTAACACACGTAGACATGAGAATGTGAACATGTGCAGACTCCTTGGGGGAAGAAGTAAATAACTGGGTAGATTTTAAAGCACAAGCTCAAATATCTAGAAATATATTCACACTTTTAAGAGACAAACAGAAAAAAGAAGTCTCTTCTTCCAGAGTTGCAAACCCAACAGAATATTCATCTCTACAGGTGTGTGTGTGGTTTTGGGGGGAGGGGTCTTTTTCATCATGCATGCATGCTTAGTTGCTCAGTTGTGTTTAACTCTGCGACCCTTTGGACTATAGCCCTCAAGGCATCTAAACCCATGGGATTCTCCAGGCAAGAATACTAGCATGGGTTGCCATGCCCTCCTCCAGGAGATCTTCCTGACCTGGGAACAAACGCATATCTCCTGTATCTCCGGCACTGCAGGCAGATTCTTCACCCGCCGAGCCACTGGGGAAGCCCCTTTTTCATCATAATAGAACATAAAAAACATTTAATCCTAACATCTTTAAGAGTACACAACAATGATAAAATAGGAGAGGGACAATGATCATATGGTCTTAAAGATATATCTTCCTTGAAAGCCACCAGGAGTCAGAATTAGTATCCCCAACAAAGTCTCATGAGTGCAAAATAGGCTTTTGAATTACAGAGCACCCCTCTTCTTCTAATCACATGTTGTTTCTTCAAATAAGTCTGCCCAGTTAGTGATGATGATTAACATGTGTTGAATGCCCAAAATATACCCCCAAATCTGCATCAGACAGTGTCCCAATATAGATTTATCAGACAGGCAAAATGCAACCCTAGGAGTCTGACCAGTGCAATTCTTTTCCTATGCACAGTACAGCAAAGGCTCCTTCAGAAAGACTTTTTTTTTTTTTTAATAATTTTATTTAGTTATGTGTTTTTGGCCATGCTGGCTCTTCACCTCTGTTACGGCCCTTCTCCGGTTGCAGTGAAATCGGGCCACTCTTCCTTGCTGTGCATGGGCCCTAGAACACAGAGTCAACAGCACTGGCACACAGGCTCAGCCACTCCACAGCATATAGAATCCTTCCCAACCAGTGATCAAATCCACATCCCTTGCACCAGAGCCACCAGGGAAGCACCCCCTTTTTTTTTGTCTTCCTGAGGGGACCTGGAAGACTGCATCTGCACAAGAATATACAACACTGAGAACTTTCTATTGTATTGAACATCTTGTATTAGTGTATTCATCTTCACACACCAATGCTCAAACTATCCCCTACCATCTAGATTACAGCAAGTGTTCACAGCCTATTGTAAAGGGAGCAAGCAACAATGGCTTGAAATTGATATATACACACAACTATATATAGACAGTTAACAAGATACATAGATAGTTAATATATAGTTATCTATATAGAGAGAGTTAATATAGATAACTATATACAGATAGTTAATATAGATAAGAGCCTACTGAATAGCACAGGGCATGCTATTCAATACTCACTCTGTAATGACCGATATGGGAAGAAAATCTAAAAAAAATCAATACTGGATATATATGTACATATAACTGATTCATTTTGCTACACAGCAGAAACTAAAAAAATATCATTAATCAACTACATATCAATAAAAAATGTAATATTTATTCATATATAAAAGAATGCCTAGGGAAAAAAGAGAAAGAAAATCACTTCAGGCTGTTACATTAGCAGCAAGGAAGAGCCTAGAATGTCCTGGTGAGAAAGTCAGACCTCCTGAAGGTCAGCTTGGCTAATATGTTACATTTGACAAGTTTACAAACTTCTCTGAACTTCTCAGTTTCCATATCCATACATCAGGGATCATGATATCTTGCTCATATGATGCATACTGAGTCTCAGAAAAATAATAACAATACTCAAAAAACATGACAACTATAAACAATTACTTTTCTAACAATTTTTTTAATCTAAGGATATTCCACTAGGCATATAATATTCAGATTACTGTTTTTTTTAAAGTCACTTGGAATAGCTTCTTTCTGGATGCATATTTAGATATGTTAGTATGTTTTATTTTTAATATTTAGAGATGCCTTTGTTAATTTAGTTTGTCATAGTTTAAACTATGTATTTACAGAGATTCAAAAACACTTCTACAAGATAATGTATATTCAAAGAAAAATATACTTCTCTTCCTGTCACTGTCACATCACTGCCCTCTTCCTGTAACAGGGAAAAATATTTATAGGGTTATGTCTATCTTTCTAGGTTTATATTTGTAAGTATAAACAGATAAGTGTGTGTATGTGTATACAATTATATTTTGTACCATTTATCTAAGAACATGCATATTGATCCTCTTGGGAAAATGGTAATATATAATACACATTTCTCTCTACATTGTATGTATATGCTTTTCTCTAATGCATGTGTATATTTAACATATATATAATGATGGTAATAGTGAATAGAAATATATCAATCATTTTTACAATTGCAAAGTACTGCATTGGTATAGATGTATCACAATACTATTAAAGGAAATTTGGGTTGCTTCTAGTCTTTGGCTATTATAGACTTACAGTGAATTGCCTTGTGTGTACTTTTTGTTTTTCTATATTTTGCCAATATATTTTGAAACTAATTTCTAAAAGTGTGATTGCTGAGTCAAAGGGCAAAAGTATATCTAGTTGTACTAAATAGTGCCAAATTTGTCTCCATATAAAATTGTACCATTTTGCATTTCTACCAGCAAGTTCAAGAGCCTCAACAACAGTATATATTACCAAACTTTTGTATTGCTGCCAATCAGAATGGTGAAAATTGGCATTGCAGTATAATTTCAATTTGAGTTTCTTTTTTAGGAGAAAATATGAGCCTCTTTATGCACAGTTAGAAAGTATTTGCATTTCTGTTTTCTACCCATTTTCTATCATTAACCTTTCTCAGATTTCCTATGTTTAATGACCTCGTCCATGAATTTTCTGAATGGGCATGAATTTTCCGAAGTACTGCCTGTTATCTTAATGCAATTCTGTAGGCTTAAAATTACTCAAGTCATGGTTCTTTTTAGTTAAATTCAGTGAAATTTGAACAGTCATAATAGATACTAGCCAAGCTTTTCTTTACACAGAAAGATCCAGTTACCTGACATATACCCAAGACACCACTTCCTTAATAATCCCCTTTTCTCCCATTGTTTCAATCTGAGTCTCAACTGGCTCTTTGCCTGCAGCCTATAAACACTTTTCAGTTCCTGCTGTCCTAAAAAAACAAGAGAAATCAAACAAGCAATACAAAATAAAACTTAAGAAACAAGAAAACCTGCTGAATTCCATGACTCTTCTACTCATTAGTCTTACTCCTTCCCTGCTCAGCAAAACTCTTTTTAAGTTTTACTTCCCACATGCTCTTCCTCATGGTTCTAACTGTTGCTTCTTGACCAACATACAGGTTTCTCAGGAGACTGGTAAATGGTCTGGTATTCCCATCTCTCTAAGAGCTTTCCACAGTTTGTCATGATCCACACAGTCAAAGGCTTTGGCGTGGTCGATGAAAGAGACAAGAAGGCCTTCTCCAATGAACACTGTTTAATAACAGAAGAAAACAACAAGAGGGGAAAGACTAGCGATCTCTTCAGGAAAACTGGAAACATCAAGGGAGCATTCTGCCCAAAGATGGGCACAATAAAGGATAAAAATGGTAGAGACCTAGTAGATGCTGAAGAGATCAAGAAGAGATGGAAAGAAAACATGAAAGAACTGTATGAAAAAGATCTTAATGAACCAGAGTACTATGACGGTGTGATTAGTCACCCAGAGCCAGACATTCTGGAGTGCAAAGTCAAATGGGCCTTAAGAAGCACTACTGTTAATAAAGCTAGAGGATGTGATGAAATTCCAGCAGAATTATTCAAATCCCTAAAGGATGATGCCATCAAGGTTCTACATTCATTATGTCAGCAAATCTGGAAGATACAACAGTGGCCACAGGATTAGTAGTGTTAGTCACTCAGTCATGTCCAACTCTTTGTGACCCCACGAACTGTAGCCTGCCAGGCTCCTCTGTCCATGGGATTCTCCAGGCAAGAGTACTAGAGTGGATTGCCATTCCCTTCTCCAGAGATCTTCCCAACCCAGGGTCGAACCCAGGTCTCTTGCATTGCAGGCAGATCCTTTACCATCTGAGGTACAGGGAAGATCCACCCTTCCCTGGTGGACTAGAAAAGGTCAATCCTCATTCCAATTCCCAAGAAGGGTAGTACCAAAGAATGTGCTAACCATTGGACAATTGCACTCATCTCCCATGCCAGTAAGGTCATGCTTAAAATCTTGCGTGATAGGCTTCAGCATTATGTGAACCAAGAACCTCCAGATTTCCAAGCTGGGTCTAGAAAAGGAAGATGAACTAGAGATCAAATTGCCAACATTTTCTGGATTATAGAGAAAACAAGGGAATTTCAGAAAAATATAATATATATATCTACTATACATTATATATTACATATAGTGATGTCTTCCAAATTTATATCTACGTTCCTATCTTTTTTAAGACTTAGTCTCAGCTCAACAATGCCCAAAAGTATCTCACACTTCATATATCAAGAACTAACTTCTCAGTTGGACTTGTTTCTTCTTATGTATTCTAAGAGTCTTCCCACCACGTCCCTGAGCCAACAAACTGTAAAACCTGGGAGGCATTCTGAATTCATGCTATTCCCTCAAAGTAGTTCCAAACTTAAATATACATCCCTGAAGATGTATCATCATCCTACTTGACTCCCAAGGCCTGATAAACTGAAACTATATTTTTAAACTCTTTACTCTGTTCATTCCTTATAACCACAATTTTAGCCCAGATGCTTTATCTCATATGAACTTATTGGTAGACTGTTCACTGGAGAGTATTACTACTCTAAGTCCATCCTACATGTAAATGAAACATACAAAACTACCAAATGAAACATATAAAATTGGCCTTGAGTGTCACCTGCCTGAAGTCCTCCAACAGTCTCCTCATTTGCCAGGGAATAGCCCAAGCTGCTATGAATATCCTATTTGTTGTTGTTGCTTAGTCACTAAGTCATATCCAACTCTTTGCAACTCAACACACCATAGCCACAGGCTTCTCTGTTTATGGGATTACCTAGGCAAGAATACTGCAGTGGGCTAGAATTCCTTCTCCAGGG
This sequence comes from Giraffa tippelskirchi, assembly GCF_054371585.1. Lineage (NCBI taxonomy): Eukaryota > Metazoa > Chordata > Mammalia > Artiodactyla > Giraffidae > Giraffa > Giraffa tippelskirchi. The sequence goes on along the minus strand of NC_137277.1, from coordinate 127,230,792 downwards.
AATCTTCCTGATCGAACCCACTTCTCCAACAGTAGCAGGTGGATTCTTTACCGCAAGCCACCAGGGAAGCCCAAATGAGTACCCTATAGAGACAATGATTCCTATGATAAGCCTCCTCCATCCCCCAACCTCATCACACACCACTTCCTTGAAATTTATAGACAGTCATACACAATTGCTTGTAATTTCTCCATAAGTAACAATGATTGGGACCTATACAATTCATGCATCACACTGCCTTCTTCTTGAAGTGATTACCATCTCTCCTCCTTATCCTATCTCTGCTCATGTTTCAAGTCTCAGGTCAAAAGTCATCTTTTCCGAGAAGTCTTCTTTGACTACCTTCCACTACCACACTGAAGGATGAGCTGAGCAAAACTCTTACAAGATGCCTGTAGCATTCACTGCACACTCTGCTACCTTCACCAAACCACTGTGTGCTTGTCTGTTTCTGCCTTTATTTCACTTTAGGCTCTGAGAGCTCTATCATCTTCTTCAAAAATATGAATTCAGTGATGAGTACAGTTCCTGGTGTATAAGGTTCATCTGTGTGTATCTGCTGCCCCAAGCATATAAAGAGCACTCCATTTTCTCTACATAGAAAAAAATCCATGTAAAACCAAGTTTACAAGCAAAAAGAACTAAGACCAGGAATGAAGAAGAGAATAAAAACAATGGAATTACTGAGCAGTAAGAGAGACAGAATAGAGGAAGAAATAAAAGAAACTCTCCTTACTTGCCAAAGAGTTATAAGGAATTAAGTTAATATAATAGACTCTTGGGAAATTCAACCAATTAAAGAATTCTGTGAAATTCATAACCAATACAATAATATGGGGTGCATTTATTGTGAGGTAGAGGTGGTGGGGAGTTGCTCCATTATACTGTAATCAGCTTTATTCTTGAAAGTAATTTTAATATTTTTCACCAGAGAAGAGTCAATTCCTGGAGAACTCCAATTCCTGGAGAATTCCTATAATGAACATACGTGCATTACAATCTATACTAATAGGTTTATAATTACAGTAATTACCTCTAAATATGGTGACCTGCATATGTAATATTGTCTGGATTATATCCTCTTGTTAAAATAGCTTCCTAGAGTTTCTACTACACTGAATTGGAGTCATATCCATCTATGCTTAATTAGATAACATTAAATAGCTATATTTATGTTATTTTCCTCTTGGTTTGTTAATCATAACTCTAAAATATTCCATGCATTCTTAATGTAATTTTCTTCAAAAATTAAAAAAAACTTGCAGCTTTAGTATAAATTGACATAAATTTTACAATTTCTCACTAAAAACTTGACTTTTACATACTTTTTTTTAATTTTTGAAACTATCCATCATTTTTTAGGACTCTAGCAGTAATTATTCTGCATAATGAATTTCGTAAAATGGTGAGTTAATATTTCATGAGTTCTTTTTTAGCTCAGACTCTTGTAGTACTTTAAAACTTTTGTCATTGCTTTCATTTCTCTGGTGAAATGTTCTACATTTATGTTAATGAGTGCTGAAAAATTTAAATTCTTGGCTTTAACTTCTCACTCATTAATACAATGCAGTTCAGCCTCCAAAGCTTTTAAAACAGGTCAGAAGTTCCTGCAATTCATTGTACACTTATTATCTAAAAGTTGAAAAACAAAGAAACAATAACAGATGTATCTATAAAAGCAGGCCATAGGAACAAGCCAGTTAACCTGCTGTGAGTTCTAAGCATGAGATACTTTCAAACAATGTTACAGGGTTTATAAGAGTTCAGAATTAAAAAGTTATAAGCAAGCTGCAATACACCTCATTTTATAATCCTGATCAAATTCTAAAAACAAAAATATCAAGCAATATTATTTTCCTACTTTATTTCAATATTTTACTAGCATACAACAAAAGACTATTATATAAAATTTAATTTTTCTCAAGGAATGGTGGAACTTAGCAATAAAGCATTTTTAAGGTTTTCAAAATTCTCTTCGACTTCATATTGTGCATTATTAAATACTGTTATTCATTTTCCTTAACTCTGTTTTGCAGAAAATATATTACTTAGGATAATAGCTTCCGCTAGATTATTCTCTTTCATTGTAATTACTTCAGGCAACTTGCTGTCACTTGTTGCAATTCAGAGATTCTGATCATATGTGAGGGTACAAATGTTTCCATTAGGATATCCACCTCTTGTACAAATGCTGGAAAGTATACTGGGTGAAGAGATAAATAGCTGACTTTCTTATCTAACATTTATTAATAACCAGGTACTTCAAAGACCCAATATTGGCCTGAGCCATTAATTACAGCCGGGTTGGCCTTGCCTAGAGTAGCTCTCCCACATACGACTTCTGTAAGTTGTGATAAATGGGAGCATCCATGGAGGGCAACCTCCAAAGAGAATGTTACTCCTGTTAACTTTCTGCCACCATCACCTTATAAAGTTCAAGAAATGGAAGAAGTCTGACTTTACACACATCATCCACAGATGTTCACATTTTTCTCTCCTTTCTCCTTCTTTTTGTAATGTCTTCTTCTACTCTAGCCAACGCAATCCAGCCTAGTCAGCTCAGCTGCATGGTTAATTCACATCAGGAAGCACATGAATTCCTCCTGATATACCAAGTTATGGCAAAATAATAATGATGATGATGATGATAGTAATAATAACCATAATAATAATAATAGCCAAAGACTACATCATTCTGATGATTGGACATGAGTTTAAAGTACTGCTTCCTTTTTGATTCTCTTTTTTTTTAAGGGATTTTTTTTGTTTGTTTGTTTCCTTTTTTTGATGTGGACCATTTTTTTAAGTCTTTGTTAAATTTGTTACAATATTCTTCTGTTTCATGTTTAAGTTTTTTGGCCACCAGATATTTGCAGTCTTAGTTCCCCAATCAGGGATCGAACCTGCACCTCTTATATTAGAAAGTGAAGTCTTAACCACTGGTCCACCAGGGAAGTCCCCTTTTTGATTCTTGATATTCCTCAGGAATAGTGGTCCTGCCCTTGGGGCCACTATTCTTATTATTAGGTTTTATAGACTCTTTCAATTGCTTATTCAGAAAGTCATTGAGTTGCCTATTCCCTTCCCCCTATCTGGACTTCAAATCCCAATATACTGATTGGATTTGAAGTTCAAACTAATGTAATTAACTCACCTGTCAGTTTAGCTTGTGCTCTTGGTCACCTGGTCACACAGAAAGTTTGCAACACAACCCCCTCCAAGCCCCATACCCTCTGGATACTGTTTCTCCCAGACTTTGTTCTCCCAAGTTTCTTTAACACTCTTTTAATCTAGCTTTTGGAGTTCTTGTCCTTCTGCTGTGTATCATCTCACTCTGAACTTTTCCTATGAGATTATATAACAAAAGGCTAAATGTTCATCACATGTGTCAAAACAAGTTCACCCAGGCTTCACCAGCCCTAGTACCCTTAAAGTGATCTACAAATTGGGAGCTATGATAAATACTAATCAGCTTAATAAAGATTACCTCTTCTTCTAAACGTCAAACTTCTTTCTCTTCAAATCATTTCTACCACAAATGCAAATCTCACAATTTTTTTGAAACTTCCTCATTGATGATTCAAAATTAACAAATCCCAATCTCTGACCTTAAAAGAGGTGGCTATTTGGAGAGAGACCAGTAAACAGGTAAACACAAAATAGGATGGAGAAAAAGATTCTAAAATATTGTAGCTGGAGAGCACTTAGCTGAAACCAACAAGATAGGAATGCTTAAAATGCCACACATAGCTTTATTCCGAGGACCGCAAGGTCAGAGTCAATGTAAAAGGGTAGTAAATCAAAGTAAAAAGAGTTTTTGAGGTGAAACTTTGAAGAGCAAATCTCTACAGATATTCAGGGATACCTAGTAATTTCCTATTTGTGCTCTACTTTCATCTCCATCATTACCATGGGCACCTCACTGCAATAATCATCAGTAGCATCATTGTGTCTACATAAAGTTCCACTAGAAGGTTGACTTTGTAAGTTTAGGAATAGTATAATGCTTGACATATAATAGATACTCAATAAACATTTATTCAATTAAAAAAAACAATAGAAATTTTTGAATAGAGTTTGGAGTATAAACAGAAGTACCCATTCTAAGAAATAAAAGAATCCTTATGTGGCATTTTGGGGTAACAAAACATTTTATTACAGCAGTGGATAATTATTATTCTATGTTCTTTTTCTGCTCTGAGTAAGAGAGAGTTGCTTAAAATGTGGTCAGAGCTACTTTTGCACAACTTAGGTTATTGTGCCAAGAGAAATCTCCAAGCAACTTATTACTTTTCCTTCACTGGGTGTGTGCATGTGTGTGTGTGTGTGCACACGTGTGTGCAAATTTTCGCATTTTTCCTTCACTGGGTGTGTGTGTGCACACACAATTTTTCATATTCCAAAAATGACGCTTGGCAGCCTGCGATCCCTGTGGTATAAGCCACACTACTCTTTTCAGATGGTAAGTTTACTACTAGGACCATCTTGGTTTCTACATTCCCATCTCCCCTAAAAGTGAGGGAAGATGCAAATATGAAGCAGTATTCCAAGTAGAACAGGTAGTATGGAGGAGTGGAGAGCACAGAAAAACAACTTTCCATCACTCAGATTACATAAGGGTCTTCTGAGATGGCCTCCCCACCTTCTCCTTTAGTTAAATAACTCTTGCTTGATCCATGGGTAAATAAAGGAGAAAGGTGCCATATCTAGGGATATACACCATGGAGAGGGGTATCTACGCTAGCACTGAAGTCCATTTTTAAGCAATACCACTGAGAACAGGATAATTTTCACATACTATTAAGGTCTAAGGAGTGACAGGAATAAATTTTAAAAATATTTTACAGAGAATGATATTGCACTCCTGAGAACCCCAAAGATTTTTTTCCTGGGTCATTTCCCCCCATCTGAAAAAGCTCACTTCATGTGAATCTTTGGAATTCCATCGATCCCAGCTTAGCTGTTTCTTCCAGCATGAAATGTGACATGAAATGTGACCAGATAAAATATTTCCCAGTGGCAGAATTCATTAAAGTAATTATATCTCAGAATTAAAGTATCCTTGCAGCCATAACAACCAACTTTTATGTACAATGTCGTCCCATCCTTTAAAATGTACACCTTCTCAGAAGTCCAGATATATATTTTACTTTTTGGCACCAAATTATTCTAGATGGTCATAATTTCTCTGAAGTTAAAAGTTTATTTAGAACATATGATATATTCAATGAAATAGTACATTAAATTTATTTCCAAATAAATATATTTCTTGACTATACCTCAATAAATGTGATTGCTTTACATATAATTCTATGTTTAAGTGAAAATAATAAATTCTGGCCTTTATAAGCATCACTGCATTTGAAGGATTGTTTTCTATTAACTAAAACTTGCCTCCACATTCTGAAGAGGCTCACATGGATGGACTACGGCCAAATATAGCATTGACACCATGACATCACTTTTTAAAAAAATTTTATTGACACTGAAGCTTCTCTTCAAATTCCTAGTCTGGTCCCCAACTCTTAAATATTAAGTGGTATTATGAATTTTTTTTAAAATTGAACTACAATCAACTTAACATTAGATTCAAGGGTATAATAGTGATTTGATATTTTCATACATTACAAAATGATCACCATGATAAACCTGATTACCATCACTGACCATACAAATGGAGAAGGAAATGGCAACCCACTTCAGTATTCTTGCCTGGAGAATCCCATGGACAGAGAAGCCTGGAGGGCTACAGCCCACAGGGTCACAAGAGTCAGACATGACTTAGCGACTAAACCATCACTACCACCATACAAAAACAGTGCAAACAACTGAATCAAAAGATGGGCAGAAGATCCAGATAGACATTTCTCAAAAGAAGACATACAAATGACAAGGGGCACATGAAAAAATGTTCAACAATGCCAATTATTAAAGAAATACAAATCAAAACTACAATGAGATGTCACCTCATACCAGTCAAAATGGCCATCATAAAAAACCCACAAACAATAAATGCTGGAGAGGGTGTGGAGAGAAGGAAACTCTCCTATACCGTTGGTGGGAATGTAAATTGGTGTCGTCATTATGGAGAACAGTATAGAGGTGACTTAAAAAACTAAAAACAGAGCTATCACATGATCCTGCAATCTCATTCCTGGGCATATATCCAGAGAAAAACACAGTCTGAAAGAATACATGCACCCCAATGTTCACTGTAGCACTGTTTACAATAGCTAAGATATGGAAGCAACCTATATGTCCATCAACAGAGAAATGGACAATGGAGATGTGGCACATATATGCAAGGCAATATCACTCAGCCACTAAACATACAGCAATAATGTCACTTGCAGCTATATGGATGAACCTAGAGATTGTCATACTTGGTGAAGTAAATCAGACAGAGAAAGGAATATCATATGATATTGCTTATAAAGGGAATCTAAAAAGAAATGATACAAGTGAACTTACTTACAAAACAGAAACGGACTCATAGATTTAGAGAAGGAAATTATGATAACCCGGGGAGAAAAGTGAGGGGAAAGTATAGTTAGGGAGCTTGGATGGACAGGTACACATTGCCACATTAAAATAGATAACCAACAAGGACCTACTGTGTGGCACAGGAAACTCTGTTCAACATAATGTAACAACCTAAATGGAAAAAGAATTTGACAAAGAATAGATAAATGTATATGCACAACTGCATCCCTTTGCTGAACACCTGAAACTATTGCAACATTGTTAACTATACCCCAACATAAAATACAAAGTTTTAAAAAAGTGACAACTAAAAAACAGTATGTCTCTGACTATTTTCCCCACATTTTACATTTCATACCCATGACTCATTTATTTTGCTACTGGAAGGTTGTACCTCCTTATTTCCCTCACCTGTTCCCTTCCCCAACCACCAGTTTGTTCTCTGTATTTCATGGGATCACTTTCATTCTTATAATATTTTTCATCATTTAAACACCTTTAAATTCTTCACATGCTCATATAGTGCTTATGCTCAGATATAGTTCTGTTTTTACCAACATTATTTGAGTCTGTGGTAGTTTTGAAATGCTTGCAAATTCTTTACACATCTCTAATAAAAGTATTTTTCCCCCTTTGTTATTTGGGTTGACCCCATGTCTTGCTTTTGGGCTCCAAAATCTCTGCAGATGGTGATTGCAGCCATTAAATTAAAAGACACTTACTCCTTGGAAGGAGAGTTATGACAAACCTAGACAGCATATTAAAAAGCAGAGACATTACTTTGCCAACAAAGATCCATCAGTTAAGGCTATGGTTTTTCCAGTAGTCATGTATGGATGTGCGAGTTGGGCTATAAAGAAAGCGGAGTGCCCAGGAATTGATGCTTTTGAACTGTGGTGTTGTAGAAGACTCTTAAGAGTCCCTTGGACTGCAAGGGGATCCAACCAGTCCATCCTAAAGGAGATCAGTCCTGGGTGTTCATTGGAAGAACTGATGTTGAAGCTGAAACTCCAATACTTTGGCCACCTCATGTGAAGAGCTGACTCATTTGAAAAGACCCTGATGTTGGGAAAGGGCAGGAGAAGAAGGGGACGACAGAGGATGAGATGGTTGGATGGCATCACCGATTCAATGGACACGAGTTTGGGTAAACTCTGGCAGTTGGTGATGGACAGGGAGGCCTGGCATGCTGTGGTGCATGGGGTCGCAAAAAGTCGGACACAACTGAGCGACTGAACTGAACTGGACTGAACTATGTCTTGCTTTAACCAATAGCAAGTGGCAGAAGAGAAGCTCTATAACTTCCAAGGTTGATTATTAAGAGATCTGCAATTTCTGCCTTCACTGCTTGAAATGGTCTCTTTTGGAAGACCATTAACTGGCAAAAAGGACAAGCTATCTGTGTGGTGAAAGATAAAGGCTATGTGAACAAGTCCCAAGATACCAGCCACACGAGTGACACCTCCTTGGCCCTCTCACCTAGCCTAGCTCCTAGTAGAGAGTTAGTGACACAGCAGGGAACTGGAGAGCTGTCACCCATTCCTGCTAGGATAAACAAACAACAAAATTATGAGAAATAAAGTAGTTGTTATTTTAAGCCACCAAGTGATGGAGCAATGGGTTATGGAAAAAAAAAACAAAAACAAAAACAGAATCTGCCTAAGACAACAACTTTGGAATAATTCCAGGTTTTTGGGGCAAGAATACTGAAGCGGTTTGCCATTCCCTTCTCCAGTGGGCCAGGTATTGTCAGAACTCTTCACCATGACCCATCCATCTTGGGCGGCCCTGCAAGGTATGACTCATAGCTGCACTGAGTTACACAAGGCTGTGATCCATGCCATCATTTTCGTTAGATTTCTGTGAATATGATTTTCATCCCAGAGGCCATTGGAGTGTACCTCTTGCTTCTTCTGTTTGCCCTCTGATGGATGAGGACAAGAGGGTTGTGCAAGCTTCCTGATGGAAGGGACTGACAGTGGGGAAAACTGAGTCTTTCCCTGGAGGACAGGGTTACGCTCAGTCAGTTTGGTTCAGTAGCTCAGTCATGTCCGACTTTTGTGAGCCCATGCTCTGCAGCACGCCAGGCTTCCCTGTCCATGACCAACTGCCAGAGCCTACTCAAACTCATGTCCATTGAATCAGTGATGCCATGCAACCATCTCATCCTCTGTCGTTCCCTTCTCCTCCTGCCTTCAATCTTTCCCAGCATCAGGGTCTTTTCCAGTGAGTCAGTTCTTCCCATCAGGTGGCCAAAGTATTGGAGCTTCAGCTTCAGCATCAGTCCTACTAATGAATATTCAGGACTGATTTACTTCCTTTAGGATGGACTGGTTGGATCTCCTTGCAGTCCAAGGGACTCTCAAGAGTCTTCTCCAACACCACAGTTCAAAAGCATCAATTCTTTGGCGCTCAGCTTTCTTTATAGTCCAACTCTTACATCCGTACATGACTACTATGTTAAAAACATAACTTTGAGTAGACAGACCTTTGTTGGCAAAGTAATGTCTCTGCTTTTCAATATGCTGTCTAGGTTGGTCATAGCTTTTCTTCCAAGGAGCGAGCATCTTTTAATTTCATGGCTGCAGTCACCATCTGCAGTGATTTTGAAGGCCAAAAAAAAACAAAGTCTGTCACTCTTTCCATGGTTTCCCCATCTATTTGCCATGAAGGGACAGGACCAGATGCCATGATCTTCGTTTTCTGCATGTTGAATTTTAAGTCAACTTTTTCACTCTCCTCTTTCACTTTCATCAAGAGGCTCTTTAGTTCTTCTTCACTTTCTCCCATAAGGGTGGTGTCATCTGCATATCTGAGGTTATTGATATTTCTCCCAGAAAACTTGATTCCAGCTTGTGCTTCATCCAGCTTGGCATTTCACATGATATACTCTGCATATAAGTTAAATAAGCAGGGTGACAATATACAGCCTTGATGTAGTCCTTTAGCAATTTGGAACCAGTCTGTTGTTCCATGTCCAGTTCTAACTGTTGCTTCTTGCCCTGCATACAGATTTCTCAGGAGGTAGGTAAGGTGGTCTGGTATTCCCATCTCTTTAAGAATTTTCCACAGTTTGCTGTGATCCACACAGTCAAAGCCTTTCGCATAGTCAATACAGCAGAAGTAGATGTTTTTCTCGAACTCTCTTGCTTTTTCGATGATCCAATGGATGTTGGCAATTTGAACGCTGGTTCTTCTGCCTTTTCTAAATCCAGTCTGAACATCTGGAAGTTCATTGTTCATGTACTGTTGAAGCCTGGCTTGGAGAATTTTGAGCATTACTTTATTAGTGTGTGAGATGAATGAAATTGTGCGGTAGTTTGAACATTCTTTGGCATTGCTTTCTTTGGGATTGGAATGAAAACTGACCTTTTCCAGTCCTGTGGCTACTGCTGAGGTTTCCAAATTTGCTGGCATATTGAATGCAGCACTATTTAGCATTTGAAATAGCTCAACAGGAATTCCATTGCCTCCACGAGCTTTGTTGGTAGTGATGTTTCCTAAGGCCCACTTGACTTCACATTCCAGGATGTATGGCTCCAGGTAAGTGATCACACCACTGTGGTTATCTGGGTCATGAGAATCTTTTTTGTGTAGTTCTTCTGTGTATTCTCAGTATATGCTCAGTAAAGCTTTAAACCTATTGTCTGCTGATAGGTTAGGCTGTGTTCTTTCCCTGTTAGTTGTCTGGCCTGAGGCAGCTTCCAGGTTAGCACCATAATACACCAGACTTTCCTTTGTGACTTAAAGAAATTACAGTTGCTCATTTCAAGTATTTTGCAACAAAATGCTTATCCAAAAATTATTTTTCAGGGTCCAAGATTAAAAGAACAGATGTGTCTCAAAGGTCTTGATGTAAAGCAGTTTCATGTTAGAAAACGGCATTGAAATGCTCTGTATTCACAAATCAAAACAAAGGTGAGATGTTTCTGTTATTTATCTGTACCTGCACACACATACACTCAAAACTATAGTGACATTCTCTACATAGAACTACACTGTGTGCTGTATGCCTTTGGTCGCTCAGTTGTGTCTGACTCTTGCCACCCCATAGACTGTAGCTTGCCAGGCTCCTCTTTCCATGGGATTCTCCAGGCAAGAATACTGGAGTGGGTTGTCATAAAGTGACAGACTTTTATTTACTTTTGTATTACTTCCTGTCTCTTTAGTTTAAAAAGAATGAAAAGAAGGAAGGGGGAAAAAAAAAAAAACAGAAGGAGGAAGGTACGTTCTTTTAAGGAAGAATGTCTGGGGTTACCCTCAGTGCTTCCAAAGTAAACATTTAATTCCCATGTGGCTCAGTGGTAAAGAATAAACCTATCAATGCAGGAGACATAGAAGATGAGGGTTTGATTACTGGAGGAGGAAAACGACAACCCACTCCAGTATTCTTGACTGGAAAATTCCATGGACAGAAGAACCTGGAGGGCTAGAATCCATGGTGTCACAGAGAATCAGACAACTGAGCTCCCACACATGCACTGAAAGAATAGGCAGAAACAGTCCCCCATTCAGAACAGCTTTTTTGGAGCATAATCCTGGATATCTGGATGTATATATACACATGCATTTCTACTGATAGGATTATAAAGTTAGATTTTGCCAGGAGTAAAACTTAAAATTCATCCATGAGGTATGTCATGAGACTATTGGTCGTTAGGGAAACAGAGGTTTGGTGTGTCACCTAACACACTAACATCCTGGGATCAAGAGAATCATGATACACTGTGCTGTCTCACTGTATTTATATTATCTGATCTAAGATTGGGCTTCCCTTGTGGCTCACCTGGTAAAGAATCCACCTGCAATGCAGGAGACCTGGGTTCAATCCCTGGGTTGGGAAGATCCCTTGGAGAAGGGAAAGGCTATCACCCTAATACCAAACCCAGACATAGATGCCACTAAAAAAGAAAACTACAGGCCAATATCTCTGAGGAACATAGATGCAAAAATCCTCAAAAAAATTCAAGCAAACAGAATCCAACAACATATTAAAAAGATCATACGTCATGACCAAGTGGCCTTTATCCCAGGGATGCAAGGATTCTTCAATATTCAAAATCAATCAATGTGATATACCACATTAACAAATTAAAAGATCAAAAAACCATATGATTATCTCAATAGATGCAGAGAAAGCCTTTGACAAAATTCAACATCCATTTATGATAAAAACCCTCCAGAAAGCAGGAATAGAAGGAACATACCTCAACATAATAAAAGCCATATATGATAAACCCACAGCAAACATTATCCTCAATGGTGAAAAATTGAAAGCATTTCCCCTAAAATCAGGAACAAGACAAGGATGCCCACTCTCACTACAACTATTCAACATAGTTTTGGAAGTTTTGGCCACAGCAATCAGAGAAGAAAAAGAAATAAAAGGAATCCAGATTGGAAAACAAGTAAAACTCTCTCTCTGTTTGCAGATGACATAATCCTCTACATAGAAAACACTAAAGACTCCACCAGAAAATTACTAGAGCTAATCAATGAATATAGTAAAGTTGCAGGATATAAAATTAACACACAGAAATCCCTTGTATTTCTATACACTAACAATGAGAAAACAGAAAGAGAAATTAAGGAAACAATTACATTCACCATTGCAATGAAAAGAGTAAAATATTTAGGAATAAATCTCCCTAAAGAAACAAAAGCCTATACATAGAAAACTATAAAACACTGATGAAAGAAATCAAAGATGACACAAAAAGATGGATAAATATACCATATTCGTGGATAGGAAGAATCAATAGAGTGAAAATGAGTATACTACCCAAAGCAATTGATAGATTCAATGTAATCCCTATAAAACTACCAACAGTATTTTTCAAAGAACTAGAACAAATAATTTCACAATTTGTATGGAAATACAAAAAACCTCGAATAGCCAAAGCAATCTTGAGAAAGAAGAATGGAATTGGAAGAATCAACCTGCCTGACTTCAGGCTATACTACAAAGCTACAGTCATCAAGACTCTAAGGTACTGACACAAAAACAGAAACATAGATCAATGGAACAAAAATAGAAAGCCCAGAGATAAATACATGCACTTATAGACACCTTATCTTTGACAAAGGAGGCAAAAATATACAATGGAGAAAAGACAATCTCTTTAACAAGTGGTGCTGGGAAAACTGGTCAACCACTTGAAAAACAATGAAACTAGAACACTTTCTAACACCATACACAAAAATAAACTCAAAATGGATTAAAGATCTAAACGTAAGACCAGAAACTATAAAACTCCTAGACGAAAACATAGGCAAAACACTCTCTGACATAAGTCGCAGCAGGATCCTCTATGACCCACCTCTAGAGTAAGGGAAATAAAAGCAAAAATAAACAAATGGGACCTAATTAAACTTAAAAGCTTCTGCACAACGAAGGAAACTATGAGCAAGGTGAAAAGACTGCCTTCAGAATGAGAGAAAATAGTAGAAAATGAAGCAACTGACAAAGAATTAATCTCAAAAGTATACAAGCAGCTCCTGCAGCTCAATTCCAGAAAAATAAATGACCCAATCAAAAAATGGGCCAAAGAACTAAACAGACATTTCTCCAAAGAAGACATACAGATGGATAACAAACACATGAAAAGATGCTCAACATCACTCATTATCAGAGAAATGAAAATCAAAACCACAATGAGGTACTATCTCATGCCAGTCAGAATGGCTGCTATCAAAAAAAGTCTACAAACAATAAACGCTGGAGAGGGTGCAGAGAAAAGGGATCTCTCTTACACTGTTGGTGGGAATCAAACAAGTACAGCCACTGTGGAGAACAGTGTGGTGATTCCTTAAAAAAACTGGAAATAGAACTGCCATACAACCCAGCAATCCCATTGCTGGGCATACACACCGAGGAAACCAGAATTGAAAGAGACACATGTACCGCAATGTTCATCACAGCACTGTTTACAAAAGCCAGGACATGGAAGCAACCTAAATGTCCATAGGCAGATGAATGGATAAGGAAGCTGTGGTACATATACACAATGGAATATTACTCAGCTATTGACAAGAATGCGTCTGAATCAGTTCTAATGAGGTGGATGAAACTGGAGCCTATTATACAAAGTGAAGTAAGTCAGAAAGAAAAACACTAATACAGTATACTAACGCATACATATGGAATTTAGAAATATGGTAACGATGACCCTATATGCAAGACAGCGAAAGAGACACAGATGTAAAGAACAGTCTTTTGGACTCTGTGGGAGAAGGCAAGGGTGGGATGATTTGAGAGAATAGCATTGAAACATGTATATTATCATATGTGAAATGAATCACCAGTCCAGGTTAGATGCATGAGACAGGGTGCTCAGGGCTGGTGCACTGGGATGACCCTGAGGGATGGGATGGGGAGGGAGATGGAGGGGGGTTCAGGATAGGGAACAAATATACACCCATGGCTGATTCATGTCAATGTAGGGCAAAAACCACTACAATATTGTAATTAGCCTCCAATTAAAATAAATAAATTAATTTTTAAAAAAAAATTTAAAAAGGGAAAGGCTGCCCACTCCAGTATTCTGACCTAGGATTTCCAGGTTAATTTGGAAAAGCAATAGACTAACTTTAGAGATGCTGAATTAAAAATGCACAAGAGGGTTGATTCGTCATGATAAAATCAAATGATACTGCTACCCAGTCTTTGTATATGAAATGTATTAGTTAACACATTAAGATTTATTTTAAGTCATATTCATTCACTTAGTATGAAATCAGGAATCCTTCTGGTATGCTTCACATATATTTTCTGATTAGGTTATTTAGAGATCAAGAAAAATGAATTATAAAACCTCTATTTCCATCAATGTACCTCTTAAACTGTACCCACTTTCTCCTAATATCCCAAGCAGGACATCAAGGATTACTGCTTGTTTCAGATTCGAATAACTGCTTCCCATCTAGTAGCTTGACTTCCCAGAACCATTAGAAATGAAAGGTTTTTACCTAATGTTTAAAGATTACCTGTCACTAAGTATGCTCTACCATAATTCAGGAAGTACATTGTAAAAAAAATGATTTTTCTTTAAAATTTTTTGAGAAAAGGAGTTATTTGATTTTAAATAGCTCTGTAATCTTTACGGAATCTTAAAAGAAATTTTTAAAACTTTACTTTCCCTATTGTTAAGAATAGTTTAACTAAAATATCCCCCTGTAAAAGTGACTGGAGCCTTGGAGACCGGGTCATCCTTAATGGATCAATAAAACATTTCATCACTGCTATTTTTCTTCCTGGTGTTTTTGTTAATAATTTTCAATACTACTTGGTGGAACAGAGGGGAATGCTTTGACTGAATAGATTTTGTGGATTTGAAATGGTTCTCACCTTCACTATATAAAGTTGTAGGGACATAAGAATTTATCATTTATTTTAGTAATTTTTCCTTGAAAACTGAAAAAAAAAAAAAGATTCTGCAAAGGACAAGGTCTTTCATCTCTCCCTCAACTATGATTATTTTTTCTTCTTTACTAGGAGAATAAGTTAACAGTGGCTGACAATAACATACAGCATTTTAGGCTAAGTAAATAATTTTAGCATTTTAATGAAAATGAAATATAGTATACTCTTAAAGAGATGCCTTCCATTTTACAAATTAGGTTAACCCCCCAGGATACACGAAAATGCAAGCATGACATATATTCATCATCACATACTGAAAGTCTCCATATTACATAATAAAATTACAGGAAATGATATTTTCACAGTGCTGGGTCCTGTCCACAGGCAGACTTTATGTTTCACAACACCATTCATTCATCTAGTGATATAAAATATTCTTTATTGTTACAGAAAACTCAAGGTACTTTTAAAATGCTATATTAAAATTTCTAAAGATTGTCTTATTTCCTTAACCTGAGTATCTCATTGAGTATAAATTTGTCTTTAATAGTATGACAGTAGATGTCCCTTTCCTTTTTATCTATCCACTGGGAAATGCTCAAAAATTCCCTGAAAAGTTTTAGAATATGCAACAGTTGGCACTTATTCCTAAGTCTAATGCTTGAGATGGGAAGGATGCTATTCTCTTTTTAATTCGTTAGAATAATCTAATTAACATTTATAGACCAAGGTTATAAAGATAAAAATATATACATATATAGATGTACAGAGCAGTAAAGTGAATGTCAACAAATTGAATACCTTAATTCCAGTTTTACAAATGAGGAGCTGAGGTTCATAGAGATTAAGATTCCCAAGGTAAAACAGCTAGTAAGTAGAGAAAATATCCTTTTGGTCACGTATAATCAGACACATCCTAATAACCATCAATTGTTTTGCTTTATTAAATTGAGGTAACCGTGAACTTCCAGATGTTCAAGCTGGTTTTAGAAAAGGCAGAGGAACCAGAGATCAAATTGCCAACATCCGCTGGATCATCGAAAAAGCAAGAGAGTTCCAGAAAAACATCTATTTCTGCTTTATTGACTATGCCAAAGCCTTTGACTGTGTGGATCACAATAAACTGTGGAAAATTCTGAAAGAGATGGGAATACCAGACCATCTGATCTGTCTCCTGAGAAACCTGTATGCAGGTAAGGAAGCAACAGTTAGAACTGGACATGGAACAACAGACTGGTTCCAAATAGGAAAAGGAGTATGCCAAGGCTGTATATTGTCACCCTGCTTGTTTAACTTATATGCAGAGTACATCATGAGAAACACTGGGCTGGAAGAAACACAAGCTGGAATCAAGATTGCCGGGAGAAATATCAATAACCTCAGATATGCGGATGACACCACTCTTACGTCAGAAAGTGAAGAAGAACTAAAGAGCCTCTTGATGAAAGTGAAAGAGGAGAGTGAAAAAGTTGGCTTAAAGCTCAACGTTCAGAAAACTAAGATCATGGCATCTGGTCCCATCACTTCATGGCAAATAGATGGGGAAACAGTGGAAACAGTGGCTGACTTTATTTTTTTGGGCCCCCAAATCACTGCTGATGTTGATTGCAGCCATGAAATTAAAAGACGCTTACTCCTTGGAAGGAAGGTTATGACCAACCTAGATAGCTTATTTAAAAGCAGAGACATTACTTTGCCAACAAAGGTCCGTCTAGTCAAGGCTATGGTTTTTGCAGTGGTCATGTATGGATGTGCGAGTTGGACGATGAAGAAAGCTGAGTACCGAAGAATTGATGCTTTTGAACTGTGGTGTTGGAGAAGACTCTTGAGAGTCCTTTGGACTGCAAGGAGATCCAACCAGTCCATCCTAAAGGAAATCAATCCTGAATATTCATTGGAAGGACTGATGCTGAAGCTGAAACTCCAATACTTTGGCCACCTCATGCGAAGAGTTGACTCATTGGAAAAGACCCTGACGCTGGGAAGGATTGGGGGCAGGAGGAGAAGGGGACGACAGAGGATTAGATGGTTGGATGGCATCACTAACTCGATGGACATGGGTTTGGGTAAACTCTGGGAGCTGGTGATGGACAGGGAGGCCTGGCGTGCTGCGATTCATGGGGGTCGCAAAGAGTTGGGACATGACTGAGCGACTGAACTGAACTGAACTGTAATGATTTATTAAATATTTAAATAATATTAAGCTTCCCTGGTGGTTCAGACAGTAAAGAATCTGACTGCAATAAAGGATACTCAGGTTCAATTCCTGGGTCGGGAAGATCTCCTGGAGGAGGGCATGGCAACCCACTCCAGTATTCTTGCCTGGAGAATTCCGTGGACAGAGGAGCCTGGCAGGCTACAGTCCATGGGGTCCCATAAAAGTCAGACATGACTGAGTGACTAACACTCTCACAAGTGATCTAAATGATGATAAATGACTTACTCTGTGTGGCTGGTCAGAAAAGCATACTGGCTATTTGCCTTTAGAGTTTACACTACTGTGTGCCCCACTAGACAATTTCTCAGGTGTTTAGTGGCAATGTACTATATTTCAGGCAATGTCCCAAGAGCACAGTCCTTCTACATACATACAAGTGAACAAGCACACGCATGCACCAAAACTGGCTATTAGTTTAGTGGACACAAAGAGCTCTAATTCATCATGAATAAAAGAGTAAATATGTTAAAGAAGTCAACTGTTAACCTATTTTAATAATATCCAGATATTTATCAAAAAAATTAAAATATCACACATTTTAAATCAACATATACTAACATTAATATAAAAACGGAGGTAGCAAAAAATTTGAGTAGCTTTTACATACAACAAATGTCTTCAGAACAAAGAAAAGAAAAAAATGTAAATATTAATAGTGATGATCTATTTAGAAAATAATAGAATGAGAAACTGAGTAGCTGGGGAATAACTGCAGGAGGGAGATTTCTCACTCTATGTATACAGATTCTGATGTTTGAACCAACTGATTATGTTATTCAGAAATTATTCAGAAATTATTGAAGATTGTTGCATTTAAAATCGGAAAATATAAAAAGATTCAGTTAATATTGGTAATTGAACTAAACAAAATTACACAAGAATGCTGCAAATTAAGGCTTAGATCTGACACTTAGGTTGCTGAATAGCTAGGGTGAAAGCATTCACCTTTTCATTCATTAAAATAGTGAAGCCCATGTGTCGCTCAAGGTTATTGTGAGACACAGGAAAGGCAATCTTAAGTTCTTCTACATGATGAAGTTTAAACACACACCCTATATCCTTTAGTTCTCATCATTTTTCACTAATAAAAAAGTAGACATAAGATAACATGTAAAAGACACTAAAATTAGCTATGTCTCATTTTAAAGCTGGCTTCATATATCACACAAACTGAAGTACACATTTGGACATGGGAGAAACATTTTTCTTTCTTAAAATATTTGAGTAAACATAAAATTACTCATGGTTAATAATTTCAAAGTAAACTTCATTTGTCACGGAACATACAGAAGGCGGGAACCATGCTCTTATCACATTGCCTCACACACAATAGGTATTCACTAAACACTTAAGAAGCTGTGCAGTAGAGGACTCAAGAGCAAGGGCTCCAGAGGCAGATAGTGAGGATTCAGATTTCTGTTCAGCCACTCTGGTTCTTGGAAATCTTCTAACCCTCCAAACTGCAGCTTCTCATTTGCAAAACTTGGATAAATGTAGTATCTATGACATAGAATTATGGTATGTGGCCCTAGTCTAACTACTTTACCATTCAATCTCACAATTTTCCCATTTTTAACATAAGGATGATGGTACAAACTTTCAGAGTTCTAAAGGGGATTATTACTGTTAACCAGTAAAACTACTAGTACTACTATTTTCTGTGGAAAAGAATCAAATATGATGTACTGATCAACCACACACAGCAAATTATGGCCTCATTTTGATAAAGGAAACACCTGATACTTATTATAATATATACGATTGTATGTGACCAAAAGATAGCTTTCCTAATTACTAGCTGTGCTACCTTGGAAATCTCTTCACCCACCAAACCATAGCTTCTCTTTGCAAAACTGGAATAAAAGTAATACCTATCACATAGAGTTATGGTGAGGATAAAATGAGATGTAGGCACTTTACCACTGAATGGCATTTATGAATACTACTCAAAACTTTAGCCTCTGTCAGTGACAATAAAAATGCCAATAATTTTATTACTAAAACTATTTTCCTTTTATAATTCTAAATTTACTTTGTAACTTTGTTATATCATGAACTTCTTATTGCCAAATTCAGACTTAAATTGAAGAAAGTAGGAAAAACCATTAGGCCATTCGGGTATGGCCTAAATCAAATCCCTTACGATTATAAAGGAGAAGTGACAAACAGATTCAAGGGATTAGATATGATAGAGATAGTGCCTGAAGAACTATGGACAGAGGTTCATAACACTGCATAAGAGGCTGTGATCAAGACTATCTCCAAGAAAAAGAAATTCAAAAAGGCAAAATCATTGTAGGAGGGGGCCTTACCAATAGCTGAAAAAAGAGCGGAAGCAAAGGACAAGGAGAATAAGAAAGATATACCCATTTGAATGCAGAGTTCCAAAGAATAACAAGGAGAGATAAGAAAGACTTCCTAAGTGAACAATACAAAGAAACGGAGGAAAACAATAGAATGGGAAAGACTAGAGATCTCTTGGAGAAGGAAATGGCAACCAAAATTAGAGACACCAAGGGAACATTTCATACAAAGATGGGCACAATAAAGGACAGAAATGGTATGGACCTAACAGAAGCAGAAGATATTAAGAAGAGGTGGCAAGAATACACAGAAGAACTGTACAAAAGAGATTTTAATGACCCAGATAACCACGATGGTGTGATCACTCACCTAGAGCTAAACATCCTGGAGTGGGAAGTGAAGTGGGCCTTAGGAAACATCACTACAAACAAAGCTAGAGGAGGTGATGGAATTTCAACTGAGCTATTTCAAATCCCTAAAAGATGATGCTGTAAAAGTGCTGCACTCAATATGCCAGCAAATTTGGAAAACTCAGCAGTGGCCACAGGACTGGGAAAGGTCAGTTTTCATTCCAACCCCAAAAATAGGCAATGCCAAAGAATGTTCAATCTACCATACAACTGCACTCATTTCACACACTAGCAAAGTAATGTTCAAAATTCTCCAAGCTAGGCTTCAACAGTATGTGAACTGAGAACTTCCAGATGTTCAAGCTGGATTTAGAAAAGGCAGAGGAACCAGAGATCAAATTGCCAACATCCGCTGGATCATCGAAAAAGCAAGAGAGTTCCAGAAAAGCATGTACTTCTGCTTCATTGACTATGCTATAGTCTTTGACTGTGTGTATCACAACAAACTGCGGAAAATTCTGAACGAGATGGGAATATCAGACCACTTTACCTGCCTCCTGAGAAACCTGCATGCAGGTCAGGAAGCAACAGTTAGAACCAGACATGGAACAACGGACTGGTTCCAAACTGGGAAAGCAGTATATCAAGGATGTACATTGTCACCTTGCTTATTTAACTTCTATGCAGAGTACATCATGAAAAATGCCAGGCTGGATGAAGCACAGATTCAGGCTGGAATCAAGACTGCTGGGAGAAATATCAATAACCTGAGATATGCAGATGATATCAAACTTCTTTGTACATAATACAAAAATACTCATCTAAATTTAATTTTTTTTTTCACTCAGATAAGAAAACTGAGGGTTGGTTTTGGAAATGCCTGGCCCCATGTGCAGGAGAGGAGATCATTCTCTCCTGAGATTCTCAATCCCATATCTATGTTTATTTTCTCCGGCCCCTACCCCTTCACTTTCATAAAGACCTCATTTCCTCTTGGCCCAAATATCAGTTCTCAAGAAAGAGCACACCAAGTAACCATGGAATTTCAAATCAATACAGTTAGACATATATCACGACCACCATCTACTCAGTCTTAAAGTTAAAAGACCAAAGGGAATCATGGTGGAATTCAGTCAGATATATGCAGACAGATGAGATGAGCTACCCCTGGATTGGCAGTCAGGAAAATGAGTGTCAAGAGGAGGAAATCTTAGGATACATCTTAATTCAAACTGTGTGAGTGGTTATGGTATCCCTCACCTCCAAAGGGCAGCTCTGAAAGCAGCCACTTTTCAAGAAGCACTACCATTACGCAACTTGTTTTTTTCTGTTTGTTTGTTGTTTAGTCAGTCGTGTCTGACTCTCATGACTCCATGGACTGTAGCCCACCAGGTTCCTCTGTCCATGGGATCTCCCAGGCAAGAATACTTGAGTGGGTTGCCATTTTCTTCTTCCAGGGGATCTTCCCAACCCAGAGATTGAACCCATGTCTCTTGGATCTTGATCTGAACTTTATATTGCTAAATCCTCAAGAATGGCTTTTCACCTCCCTGTGTGCAATTATTCCATTAAATATTTCATCTTCTCCACAGAGAGCTATTTGAAATTATCAAACTGTTTTCTCCCATCCTTCAAAAACACCTGGACCAATTTGTTGGGACAAACCTGACAAACAGCATTGGCTGACTGGCTGCATTCCAGAACTTGGCTGTTGATGAATCAGGTCTGACATTCAAGCTCCAAAGGGCTTGTAGAAAGCTATGATCAAATTGCTTAAGAAGTTGGTTGCAACATCAACTGTAGACCTGGACTGCATCATTTTTGTGAGGTTGGGGACGTTAAGATTTTAGAGAACTTGGAAATAAAACTTCATGTCCATCTTTATAGTGTTAGACCAAGGCATTTCTAATCAACCCACATAAGGATTATACAACTCTAGAAGAATGCATCTTTCTTAGACTTAAAATTTACTCTCAACATAGATCCAAAGTAATTTTTAGATGTTACTTGTAGAAGATACGTAAGTGGCAAAAAAATGCTGTCTGCTATAAAAAAATAACCACCAAGGTTATAATTTAAATGCCCTATTGGATATTAACCAGTTTTGGATCTAAGTTTGCAGATTTTGTATGCCATTTATTTCCCGAGTCTCTTCCTCATATGCTTTTCAAACTAGCTTTCCCATCTTGATGGTTCCTTTATTAATAAGTTAAATCCTTGACATATGTTCCCTATACATTCATATGAGAAGCCAGGATTTCTTGCTTGATAGGGATCAGTGCTGCTTTACAGATTGTATATAATCTACAGTCTATCTTCCCTTTTTCTGCCACTTCATCTGAGAAATAAAAAATAGCAGCAAATCGAGGTTTCACCCAACCATTACACTCATGTCCACCTGCTCCTTGATGCTTCCAGATAGGATCAAAATGTAATAGATTTAATCTTATTAAACTTACTGCCTAGAAAAAAAATTAAATTAAAAGAAAAAAACCTAAACCAGTTGGAACCTTCCCCTGTTAATTCTCACCCACTTTTACTTCATCTGACAACAACACAACCAGACATGGTTTCTATGATCCCGTGGTTGAGTGAGTCTCCTACCAATTCCCAAACCGGAAGACAGGACCTCTGATTACTAAACTACTCTGGTTTCTCAATTCATCAGTGGGTACAACCTTGAACAAATTAGCCTATATCATTCTCAGTTGTCTTGTCAGTAAATCAGGTAACATAATCACCAAAGTTAGTTCTAAGAACCTTTTTAAAGAATTCTATCTGTAATAGGGGAAAAAGTGAAAGAAAAACAAATTATATTGCTTAAAACTCTCAGTCAGAAATAGGGACACACAGCACTTGCTACCAATAACTACCATCTACAGATTTTATGCTGGCAATCTATTAGTTCCCATGCTCAGGTCATGTAATATGAAACTGCAGAATTTCTATAAGAATGGATATTTTCTCCTCAAAAATCATCTTTAAATGTGTTTTAGCAGATATTAATGATAACAGTTCCATGTTACCACATTTACTTAATTTTTATCATATATATAACCCCTCTTGGTACTTTGTGACCTGTCTGAAACACCTTTTCTTGTTACATAGAATAAAATCATTCTGTAGTTTATATAATAATCATGGGCTTGTTACACTGCATAGCTCCAAACCAGCAATTTTATACCATGATGCTTTTGTCCTGGATTTCCCCTTAACTAAAACTGTCTTGTGTGACCAATAAGCAATACGAAACTGACATTTCTGAGCCCAAACAGCTAATCCTAGATTGTATTTACCTATTTTCAAATATTTGCACCATCTGTGATTCTATATTAGTTTTTTTTATATTTGCCATTACAGCTCTCACGGACTGTAGCTCTGAATAGGAATGAAACAGCATTCCAAATGTAGAATGTATCATAAGCACGAGTAGGATTTTTATCCATGGAATGGAGGGGAAAAAATCAGGAAAGGCAAATCCATGCTCAGTTCTCCACCTTCAGAATGTAAATATTGTTGATTTTTCTGCATTTGTAAAGAATCTAAAAATAAATGGATATTTTACTAACCAACACCTAATCCATCTTTGCTTTGGAGCCAAGTTGAACCCATATAATCTCCAAGTCAAAAAAAAAAAAATCTCAATATTAAATGTGTCTGAAGTTTAGTCAAAGTAACAGAGAAAAAAGATGAAGCCAGAGCCTCCAATCTGTCAGAAGCCTGATTCCCCATCCCTTTGCCTCTGTCTGGTAGTTGTTGTTGTTCGACACTCAGTCATGTCCAACTCTTTGTGACACCATAAACTGTAGCACACCAGGCTTCCCTGTCCTTCTCTATCTCCTGGAGTTTGCTCACACTCATGTCCATTGAGTCAATGATGCCATCTAACCATCTCATTCTCTGTCACCCCCTTCTCCTCCTGCCCTCAATCTTTTCCAGCATCAGGATCTTTTCCAAAGAGTTGGCTCTTCACATCAGGTGGCCAAAGTATTGGAGCTTCAGCATCAGTCCTTGCAATGAATATTCAGAGCTGATTTCCTTTAGGATTAACTGGTTTTATCTCCTTGCTGTCTTGCTCTCAAGAGTCTTCTCCAGCACCCAATATACATTAACAACAACACAAGCAGAGCCATTTTCATCATCCCCTGATTAATAAACCTATCTCATTGCTAATCTTCAGAACAATTCTGCAAGGTAAGCACCATACCATTTTCAGGTGAAATATTAAATTCAGAAAGAGGGTAACTTGTTCAAATTAGTAAGTAGAGTTTAAACTGAGGTGGCTCTGTAGCAAAGAACCTACCTGCTAATGCAGGAAACACAGGAGATGTGGGTTCTATCCCTGGGATGGGAAGATACCCTGGAGGAGGAAATGGCAACCTGCTATAGTTTTCCTGCCTGGAGAATCCCCTGGACAGAGGAGCCTGGTGAGCTATAGTCTATGGGGTCACAAAGATGAGCATGCATGACATCATCAAATGAATAGAAAGCCATTGTTCTTTCCACCAAGAATTTTGTGTGACTTAAAACTAGTTCTTATATATTTAGCATATAAAAATTCCTCTGATCTAGTACTTAAACTTGGGACACTGACAAAATTAGTACATCCTCTAGAAATGGTTCTATCTTCCAAGAACTCCAGCAAATCAGAAGCCTGTTGTTTCTACTAACTTCCAAAGAAAGCTCTAAAATTCACCTTGATGCTTTCTAGAGTACCTAGATGCATCCTTCCATTCACAAGAAGGGACTCATCCAATCACTTGTCTATTCATCATTGAATTGCAATTTCAAGTGCTGAGTGTAAAGATCAATGGGTCCTCTTTTATGCTGAGAAGAGGAGAGGTCTAAGAATGCCCATGTCTTCATGTATGGTGAGAGTTGCTATCATTTCCTTGGAAGAGTGCACCTCACAGCTTATTTTCATGATGGCTTTATGGCATTGGGGTGATCTCTTGCCACAGCTAGTTGGAGAAGATGCTTATGTGGTTCCATGGTTTTGTGGCCAGGTGCCAAGAGTCTAAAGACCACTGGCCTAGAACCAGCACATCACAATGGAGAAGCCAAGAAATATCAAGAGTTTTGCCTAAAGATTCAAAGCCTTAAGAATGTTAATTTAAAAAACAAATTTTACTCTGATGTCAAATGCTAAGGAAGGTGTCTGTGCCACCAAAAAATCACCAGAGACTCTATATCAATAGCTGACTCTGGTGGCATGACACATGAAAAATGGGCATAAGTGAAAGACCCCAAATCAAGTATTGCTTCTGATTCTAACCAACGGTGTGATCTGAGACAGGACACTCAACTCTGCGTTGATTGTCTCCTGATTTGATAACAAAGACAAGAAGAGTTTCTCAAAATGTTATCATTTATGGCTTTATGGCTATTTGACGGAAGAATCTGGAAAAGCAAGGTCACTATGGACATTGCAGTTGTTTAGACTCAAGGAATCAGTCTTGGAAAGAAACTGGATGTCAGAAATATAGAAAGGCAGAAAAAACTGGATTTGGATTTAGAAATGGCACAGATGCAAAGGGAAACACAGGAATCAAAGGGACCATCCTGTAACATAACAAGTTCTGATTCTGTGTGCAGACAGACATTTGTTAAGGAGTGACAGATGCAAAAGACACCACCCATAATGCCACTCTGGCACTAATGTTGGGTAAACCCCATTTATAATAATTTTGAGGGTGAGTCTCTTCATTTCAGCTCCAGGTTCAATTCACACCTATCTATCACTGCCAACATGCCTTGTCAAGAAATGAAAACTGCTTACTTCACAGGATCAGGGAAAAGGAACAACTTTATGAAGATGCTGAATACACCTTCAAAATATGCTTTCTTTATATCTTAAAAACACTCTTTATAGTATTCTAAGAAGAAACAAACAGTGAAATGTGCAGTCTTTTCCCTTAAAATCCCTAAAAGCTAACGGAGTAGATAGAAAATCTATTCATAAATTCATAAATCCCAAGAAATGTAAATTACATGCCAACCTAGCCAAACAAATGACCTATTTCTACATTTGCGACATTCTTCATGAATTTCAGATTTTTCTTTGTGAAAAGATAGTTTTGACCTCTATTCCAAAGGTATCTTGATTCCTAATCCTGTATTCTGTGTCTAAATGAGAAGAATCATTATGCAAGTTTATAAAACACTGATTTAAAGGGTTGTTTTGTTAAAAAAAAAAAAAGAAGTTCTAGCATTTGTTTCAAAATATGTGAAATGAAAAAAAATCCATGTCTTGCATTCATTAATGTATATTAAAACCTTTCCTGGAGGTGAGATGTGATTAATGGAATCATGAGTATAAGAATTTTCACTTACTCCATTACTCTTGCAAAAAGTAAAACCACATATAAATAACAGAAAAGGCCTGTTTCTACCTTGTATAAGCCTTATTAATGCAACTATGAGTGGTCTCTCTGGTCCATTATTTGAAAATAAATTGCAGGAGAGCTTGCCATTCAGATTCTCAATAATACACCTCAGATTTGTCATATTTAAGTTTTCAGAGCAGAAACTTTCATACAGAAGAAAAAAATCGAATCTGTATTTAGATCTTAAAAAGGGGTTGGGGATAAAGATAATAAAAATGGCTTGTTTCCTCACTTTTCTTCATTTGCTGTCTTGTAACCAGATACATAGGTTTTTGCACTGACCTGAGAAAAATCAATAAGTATGATAAATTACAATAATATTCAAGTCAGATAACATACAGCTTGGCTGGAGAATATATAGATGACTTGATTTGGCTCTCCTAGATCTGAAGTCAGTTTTGATTATGTGCTTTTCTTAAATTTCAACTCAACATATCATCAGTTCCCACATGCAAAGAATTTCTAAGGAAATTCAGTTATTTCTGGAAACCAAACTTCTGGAAAGAGAATATTAAACCATGATCACTTCAAAGAACATACTAAACAGGTTAGCAGCTTAAAATAGTACAAATCATTCAGGTTGTTATAAATTTTTACTGAATGCCTTATAATAAACCAACTGTAAAATACTTAGCCTATTAAGATCATTAGTGTGAGTGTGTGTATGATGCTATGGAATCGAGCCCACCAAGCTCTTCTGTCCATGAGATTCTCCAGGTAAGAATACTGGAATGGGTTGCCGTGCCCTCTTCCAGGGGATCTTCCCTACGCAGGAATCAAACCCACACCTCCTGCATTGCAGGTGGATTCTTTACCCATGAGCCACCTGGGAAGCCCATGGTAGTGTATACAAACATACACACACACACACACACACACACACACATATGTTTAGTATTTTCATTAATGTAAATGCAAAATTACCCTTGCAAAAAAATAATAATCTTCTCAGATAATTTAGACACATAATAGCAATAAGAATAAAAATATGGGGTTGACCAGCAAAGTTCATTCAGGCTTTTCCATAAACTGTTACCAGAAAACCTGAACAAACTTTCTGGCCAACCCAA
This sequence comes from Giraffa tippelskirchi, assembly GCF_054371585.1. Taxonomy (NCBI): domain Eukaryota; kingdom Metazoa; phylum Chordata; class Mammalia; order Artiodactyla; family Giraffidae; genus Giraffa; species Giraffa tippelskirchi. The sequence continues at coordinate 127,203,619 of NC_137277.1, read as the reverse complement.
TACATACTAAGTTTTACCCTGGGACAAAAGTTAAGCAAGCCCCTTCATATGGATTGTCTCTAATCCTTGCCATTTTCTCCCCATCCTCTTCCTTTAAAGATGAAGAATAGGTTTCAGAGAAGTTAAATCATTTGCCCTACATTGCACAGCAAATAGCAAAAGAAAGATTCAGTCTGAAATCTGTTGGACTCTGTTTTCAACCCTACATCATGCCACCTTCTTCTCCAAAATATAATTAAATCTGAGAATCATTTGGCAATTCAAAAATATATTGCAGAAGATGCTGTTCTGGTTAGTGGAAAAAGCATATTATCTGAAAGTTGGTTTAAAAATTATTAATGCTTTAACAATTCTGAAATAAACTATGGGATGAACAAACCTGAAAAGAAAATGAAAATCATTTTCTATTATGTAGAAGACATTACCAAGAGTGCCGTTAACATCAATTACAGTTTGAAATAAAATGTTTTTTCTATCAGCTTCAGATACAAGCCAGTTTCCTGTATTTGGCCTGGCAGTTGGGTGTTATATTTACCATCACATACGAGTATGTCTGAAACCTTGGAAATTAGGGCAGCTTAAGGAAAATGAATGAATAATAGATGAAGTCTCTCTTAAATGTCCCATTCTCCCCACTGAGCCTACTCCCTAGCTTCCTCTTTTATCCTGGAAATGACAAGCCTTCTTTTAGTGAATACATAATAAATGATAAGAATGTCTACCAGGTAGGGGGATGGTAGGTGCACATTTTAAAAGCCTTGGAAAACATGTGTTTTCTAGATGGAGAAAAGTAAACGGATATTGTCTATTGCCAAAAAGCTTGTGGACCAGATCAAGTACAAATTTTAACACAAGACTGAGCTAGGAATAATCAATACTGAACTATATGACTTCTCAAGGAGAGGCAGCATATGCTTTTCATTGAAGCATTTCTAACTTTACATGAAGATGTGTTTATGAAGAAGTTATGTTTCCTCCACTATTTATCTTTGCTCTTTTGGAGCTTTTACAGGTCTTCAAGTGGGGAGAGCTCCATCCTTTCCTGGTTGACATATATCTTAGTACATATCCTCGTTAAAATGTTTCAGTAAGATATTAACTTGATTAGAACCCACAGAGTCACTCAGCAAGAATGAAAATACATGGAGGTAATTTTAATAGTCAGACATCAAAAATGTTGTGTATATTTAAATATTGCATAGGAACAGCTGTAAAAAAAAAAAAAAAAAATGTGTGTAAAAATCTTTCAAGTTATCTGAGCCCAATACTGGGTTACTTAGTCTCACTCCCAATGATAGTCGGTACACCCACCCTGGGCTCCTCAGGGGACTCCACTTGCGATGCGCATCCTCCTGTTCCAAAACTGAAATCTCATTTCCTGAGATATGTCTGTAAGCCACACCCCTCTTTTCTCTTTCTCCATGCTAATTACCAATATAAGTGCATTGAAAACAATACGCTTCAAGTTCAGCAGCTAATTCCTCTGTTAGTGAGACTTAACCAATGTTTACTTTCAGCATGGCCTCTTATAGAGTAGGACAGTAAAGAAGTAAGGCGCTTTTTTTAAAATTTTGTTTGTTTAATTTTATTTGAAGGATAACTGTCTTACAGTATTGCTTTGGTTTCTACTAAACATCAACATGAATCACCCATAGGTTTACCCATGTCCCCTCCCACTTGAATATGCCTTCTACCTCCCTCCCCATCCCACTCTTCTAGGTTATTACTGAGCCCTGGTTTTAGTTTCCTGAGTCATACAGCAAATTCCCATTAGCTATCTATTACACATATGGTAATGAATGTTTCCATGTAACTCTCTATACATCCCACCCTCTCCTTCTTCCACTCCCCCCAAGCCATGTCCATAAGTCTGTTCTCAATGTCTGTGTCTCCACTGCTGCCTTGCAAATAGGTTCATCAGTACCCTCTTTCTAGATTCCATATACATGCATTAATATACAATAATTGTTTTTATCTTTCTGACTGACTTCACTCTGTATAATAGGCTCTAGGTTCATCCACCTCATTAGGACTGACTCAAATGTGTTCCTTTTCACGGCTGAGTAATATTCCACTGTATATATGTACCATAGCTTCTTTATCCATTCATCTGTCGATGGACATCTAGGTTGCTTCCATGTCCTAGGTATTGTTAACAGAGCTGCAATGAACATTTGGGTACATGTGTCTTTTTCAATTTTGATAGAGAAGGGAGTTTTCATTGAGTGGAAATAAGGATGTTACAGAATATTGTAAAGTCTGCATTTCTGCCAACTCAATGCCTAACTCAATAATATTTACTACATCATTAAAATATTTTTATGCATGTGAAAACTCGTATGTAATCATACACATATGTGTACTAATTAATGCAATATTCTGGAAAATGCTAAAATGATATGGCAGCTGTATGTGACTCAGTGATCCTCTAAGTTTCTTCCTCCCTGGGTTCCTGTTTCCAAACTATACATTTAATGAAAGCACTTTGTATGAGAAAAGCATTATTCAAAAACTTTTACTTATTATTTCATTCAGTCCTTACAACAATCAGGTAGAGGATCTATAGCCACCTCCATTCACAGATAAAATACAGAAAATGACTTATCTTGCTCCCCAAAACACAGTAATGACTATCAGGGCTGAGATATTAATTTGAATCTGAGCTTTCCAGTGCATAACATATAGACAGTGGTAAATAAATACTCCGGTTGATGGCACAAAAACTCACAGTCCTAGTTGCAGCATTCTAGCCTTGTGACGGTGCTAATGGTAAAGAACCTGCCCACAATGCAGGAGATACAAGATGTAGGTTCGATCCCTGGGTTGGGAAGATCACCTGGAGGAGGGCACCCACTCCAGTATTCTTGCCTGGAGAATCCCATGGACAGAGGAGCCTGGAGGGCTATAGTCCATAGGGTCGCAAAGAGTCAGACACAGCTGAAGGAACTTAGCATGCCATACATGCTACATGATAACCTACAAATAAATTTAAAATATGCCTATAAGTACTAAAAGTCTAAATCATAATATAATCATAAATGGTTCAAGAAACCAAAGTTTGGAAATATTTTTAATTATACTTAGACTGGGAGAAACTGGTTCCAGTGTTTTGTTTCCAATATAATGCTCTTCATATGATAATGCAGCATTAATATTTAATAATACAATTTTCTTTAACTTGTTTTTATATACTTTAATCTTTCTTAAATGTGCAATTTGCTCAGTCTTTGAAATAAACAGAGAGATCAGAAGCTTATAAGCAAGGAACGTTTTGTGGTGTGTTCTAAACTCAGCAGATAAAATGTCACGCGTATTTGCAGTAAGACATATATATATAATATATGTAATAAGAAATTAAGGGGTGATAGGAAATGTATATAATATCTCCTAAGTTATGGATGGCATCACTGATTCAATGTACATGAACTTGGGCAAACTCCAGGAGATGGTGAGAGACAGAGAGGCCTGGCATGCATAGTCCATGGGGTTGCAAAGAGTCAGATATAACTTGGTGACTGAATAACAAGTTATAAAAACTTCTACATAGCAGCTGTATCAAATGTCTTTTATAAACAAGTGATATAGAATTCTTCCACCAATAAGATACTATGTATTTTATATTGAATGTTGAGAAGTAATACATTTTCTATTAAAGTTTCTTAACATGATTTCTTTTTTTTTTTTTTATCTTTTTATAAATTTATTTATTTTAGTTGGGGGCTAATTACTTTACAATATTGTAATAGTTTTTGCCATACATTGACATGAATCAGCCATGGGTTTACATGTGTTCCCCTTCCTGGACCCCCCACCCACCTCCCTCCCCATCCCATCCTTAACATGATTTCTAAAAGCTTTCTTTGAAGTTCTGTGTTAAAAACAATATAAGCTAAATTATGACATGTTTATGTATTAGGGAAACATGGAAGAATGACTTTTTAATGAATTAATTAAGTATTCATTTGAAATTTTTAATCAGGTTTGCTAGACCAAAGTTGAAGTAAAAATACTGGATCCTAATTTCTTTATGGAAACATTAGGTTAATATCACCTAAAAGTCAAAAGTACCCTAATATTTTACAAAAGGCATTTTATGTATTATCTATTTAACTCCAATTTTGTTCATGAACTATTTCATTAATAGGCTGCTATGTAAGAGAGTAAGAGAGTGGATTTCTACTAGAATGAGTTTTATTGTTGTTGATTTTTTATGCATAACTAATACTGCCTCTGCAGCCAAACAGTTGTTAATAAAAGTACACTTTTCAGTCATACTTCAGAAAGTAAGGTTATCGTTTTTTTCTTGTTTATTTTGTTTGTTTGTTTGTTTGCTTTTTTGTTGTTGGGTTTAGTTTTTTGGAGCTGAGAGAACTGTCAAACATTTTAGGAAATATTTTTTACCCATTGGACTCAGCAGAAGGGTGCCACCTGGTGGCAACGGGAGCAAATTCTAAACAGGTCTAACTATAAAAAGGTACTTGTTTAAGCCTTGAAAATCTTATCACCACCAAGGGCAAATGATAGAAATACTTTTTTTAAGTTTCTATGCACTTACCAGGATATATCTGGTTTTATATTATTTTAGGGATACTAACCTAACTTTTCAATTTCAAGATTTATTATTTACATTTACAGTTGAAGAGTTAAACAAGATCTTTACCCATTTTATATTCAAGGTAAATTTGTACACATGCATACATAATATTTGCGATTCTTCTGCATTATGCCAGTAGAAGGGTGTTGAACTATAATTGTGTAAAGGTTAGAAGACGGAGCTTTAGACTTAAAAGAGCTTGTTTTTTTAACTGCCATTGACTAGGACTATGTCTCATCTCGACCACTTATGAAGACAAGGTTGATCAAGTTGTTCAGTTACTTGAGAGAATCCTCTGTTTTCTCATCCCTAAATTGGAATAATAACAAGACCTAACTCAAAAAGTGTCAGCTTTGAGGATCAAGCAGAAAAATGCATTCAGTGAGTGTTACCTTATCAACCCAGAGGACAGTACTTAGCACATGGCAAGCACACAGGAAGTGGTTTCCAAATCTAATAATTAGTTACAACTAGCCACTCAAGATTATGTATTCCCTGATGTAAAATGGATATTGATTACGTTAAGTGGGAATGACTGCTTCTACCCATAGCTAAGCATTTATTTTTAGACATTTTGTAAATGTGGAGTGTTATAAAAACAACAGAAGTAACTGTTGTAAACATTTATTTAATCAATGAAGCTTTAAAGGCAAGACTACTGAGATGAGAAAAATATATCCAATGATTCAGAATAGTAATAAAAATATGTAGTCCCTGTTATTCTTGTTGCAGCTGCTCCCAGAGGAGGGGCTACCTCTAGTCATGGCACCCTATGTTAGAAGACAGTAGTAGGTAAGATGAAATAGGGATGTCAAACTCTCTAAAAGGCCACAACAATAATCAAATTATGGGGTTCATAACCATCTCACTGAGAAGAAAGACTCTGGACTTCCATGATGCTGTTCATGGAAATGGGTGTTTGATGGCCTCTGGACAAGGCATCTTTGAGGTTTCATAATATTCACTACCACAAAAAACGAAAGATCTTTCTGGCAATATTCAAAAGCTTAAATCACTCAAAATCGACACCTAGCAAGTGATTTACTGGAACACGCCCCCTATTTAACCATTAAGTAGGATTTCATAAAGCTACATTTTTAGATAAATTTGTAAATCTTTTTTTTTTTTTTTTTCAGAAATATCGCAGAAACTTGAACAATCAATCCTGTCTATATGGAGGTATTATATCTAGGACCACATGAGAGTTACCTAACAACTGCAGAATTAAATCACAATGACTAATATTATTAATAAAAAACCTAGAATCTTAAAAGAAATAGTTAAAGCCATCACAGCAATTGTCCACAACATCTGCTCATCATTTTGTATTTCAAGCTTTAGACAAAGAAGAAACTACACATAGGTATTTTCTGGGATTGCCTGGAAAACTCTCAGTGGGATGCTGCCATGTATATTTCAGTCTTCCTTTCCTTTCCCTTGAGAAATCAATCTCTTTCATTTTAACTCAAGTGTAATACGCATACCATTGACATTGTAAAATCATGTCAGTGCTCAGAAAGGCACTTAAAAAGACCCAATTAAAACAAGAGTTCTATAAATGGCCACTCCCTGATTATTCAAAGTGGCATAAGCAAAAATGAACACTAACAACGGATTCAAGCTTGAGTCTCTGTCTTCATGTGAATTTTAAGTACCAGATTAGTTCTGACAAAAGGCTTTGCTGTGGATATACAGCTTGTCCACTATTTACATAAACATTTTCAGCTTCTGTATCCTCTGCTTCTTCCTCCCCACCTCCACCATCACTGAACTGTTTGTAGAGCCTTAAGTAACCAGCTGGTGTCACAGGTCAGTGAGTAAAGATTTCATGTGGAGTCTCTCACCTGACTAATCATTCTTATTGGTAGTATCATTCCAAGTGCAGTAGAGAGGCTCAGTGGCTTGTTAATGAAATTTAAGAGCTGTCAGCCTGAAAGAGGATGTTAAATCCATGCTCCTCTCCTGAAATTATTTTTATAATCAGCTAACCAGTTGCTACCTTGTGATGTGTGCTTTAGGGAGCAGGGAAAAGAGATTCAAGGAGAAAGGACAAGTTATATAGCTGTTTTAATATTTTCATACTTTTCTCAGGGTAAGGAGCAAAAAGAATGGTTTAAGAAAACAACTGCTTTATAAAAACTGCAACATCCATCTCAGTAAAGGGAGGGGGCCTTAAGTCTTTGAGTAATCCTCACCACCTATGTGAAACAAATGTGAGCAAAATGAGAAGGGGAGGGAAGAGCGAAAGAGAGACAGGAGCGACAACCAGGACTAGAATGTTAATAACTGCAGCCCTGGAGTCGCCCCCTCTGCCTCCCGCCACTCTGAGCGGACAGCTCCCCTTCACTAACTCCTCGATGCTTAGAATAGGCAAAGAGCCGAGCCCTACTGTAGCCTCGCTATTTGCACCCCCTTCACACACTTCTAGCAATGAGCTCGAAGAGTCTCCGCCAGAAATGCTTTGAGAGGCCTTCAATAGCGCACTCGGGGCAAAGAGACCACCTCTGGACCCCGGCGCCTCCATCCTCCAGCTCCGTGGCTATCCGCAGACTTAAGTGTAACCCTCTTGGTTCAGACTCTCTAAATGAGCAAACGTGACAGCATCACCCGCCGGCTCACACAGCTTCCCTCCTCTTGGCCAGGGCACCTCGGCGCTCCCGACCCTCCAACTTTGGGAAAAGGCAACACCGAACTCACGAGTCACCCCAACCCAGGGACAGAGACGAGACGAGATGGAGATTCACCGTGTGGTTATGCTACAGATTCCTAAAGACCGAAACAAAACGGGGTGGCTAGAGAGGAAAGACAGAAAACGGACTAAAATTACCCTCAGCCAGCACAGCGCACCTCATCTCTGCAGAAACAACACATCTGGACTCAACAAATCACTAAAGCCAGTATCTTCCCAGTTCCACCTAATCATGCCTTTTTTGCTCCAAGCTCGGTTCCAAGCAGACAACAGATGCGTGGTACACCCTCTTCCCCCATTTTGCGTCCCCCCGACCCCCGTCCCGGTCTCCTCAAAGGAAAACAGAAAGGAAAGGAAAAACTCTGATGGCCTAAAGGTCATTTGCCTACTCGGGTAAGCTTTGGTCTCAGCTACGTGAAAACAGGGTTCGAACCCAGCAAGCGGAAGCCTCTAGGAGAGCAGCAATTCCTCCAACGTGCTTCAATAGGAGCCAAGAGGTCCCCATTTCTTGGCCCCGGCCACCTCTCCCTCCGTCGAGGGCCCGCCCGCGGGGTTGCCCAGGCCACCCCAGCCTTTACCTCTCTGCCCCCTTCCCCGCGGCTCTCCACCTTGCGCATCCTCTCGCTCGGCCCCGGAGCGCACTCGGAGGCTCTAACTTCCTGCAGAGTCCATGGATGAGCTGAGGAGAGCCTGGAACTGGGGCGGGGGTGGGTGGGGAGAAGGAGGCGTGGGAGCTGAGCCCGGGAGGAGGGGCGGGGGGAGCGCGGGTTGGAGCTTCCCTTCCTGGGAGGGCCTGGCCGCAGCTGCCAACTCTCACCTGGTCCGCCGGCTGCGCCTGGCTCGCCCTGGCCCCCGGGGTGGGCTGTTGCTCCTGCTTCATGGCTGTCATCGCCCGCGGCCCGTGTTGGCGCTCACTTCCTCGCGGGCACTTCAGACTCGGGGACCGTCACTTGGCAGGGATCGCATGTCACAGGCTCCCGATGCTCTCCGAATTGGCGGAAGGCAAAGCGGCAGCGACGGGGTGGGGGGAGGGGAGCGATGGGGAGGGGAAGAGGAGCGGCACCAGGCAAGCTCCCCCTTGCAGGATCCCTCCTTCGGCCACCGCAGACCCTCTAACTCCCCACTCCCCCCGCCCCCCACCACCACCCCACCACCCCACCACCCCAAAGCGTAGACAGCCTTGGAGAGCAGACACCACCAAGTGATAAGTTAGTGGAGCGGCGAGCGGCTGGAGAGCGGCACCTGACCGCGCTGGAGCGTTGTCTCGCAGTCCCGGAGGAGCCCGGCCAGCCTTCTACCGCAGTCTGCGCCCCCCGCCAGCCCCCGGGGGCTCCCCGCGCCGAGCTTAGCGCGCCAGGTGGAGCAGCCGGGAGCCGCGCGCCAGCATCTCTGGAGCAACTGCAAAGCGGGCGAGAGCACTGCGCCTGGCGCGAGCTCCCCACACGCGCGGAGGAGGCTGCCCGGCTCCACGGGTCCCCTCACCCCCTCCCGCCCCCCGCGGGCTCCTGCTAAAACCCGGAGAAGCGGAGTGCGCGCTTTCAAAGCCCTTGGTGGCTCCTGCGCTGTCACTGGGCATGCTCCAGCGCTCCGAGAAGCCAGGGGGCAGAGGGGTACTGGCAGTCCAGAGCCTCATCCCGGGCACCAACACCTATCGGGACCCAAGAGGTTGTCGTAGACCGACCATGACTGGTCTTTGGATTTGAGTCAATAGACAGGGATCCTTTAGCCTCCAGCCTGGATTCCCCGGCTAGTTGGTTAATAATGCCGGTGGAATTCCTAAAGGTTGAATAAAATAATGATACTCTGGTACTCATACTTTTTTTTCTCTCTCTCTCTTTCTCTGGACACGAAGAAAATCCCTCAAATTTTAAGTCCCTTTACACCGTTCCCTTCCTCAGCACAACTCTCTCCCTTTCAAAGTTTACGTTGTAGTGAGTAATGGGAGCCTGGAGCGTGGATACAAAACAATGAGTCAGTGTAGCTTTTTGGAGCCGAATCCCTGAGGGTATAATAAAACAAAGTCCGTCAGTTTCATCCAAATGCTCTAGCACGCGGATTTCCCGGGGTGATAGAAAGGACCCGCCCAGAACAGATGGACAACAAGCAGTCCCTGCGTCTCAAGCACTGGTTGTTGGAGATTTCTTGCCAGAGACTGGAAGGGAGGCGTTAACTATCCGGTATTACTGGATTCAAAACACAAGTTGCGAGGTTTCAGCAGAAAGGACCTAGAAAACGCGTGGGGGAGGGGAGAGGAGTCGCCTTGAGTCATGTTTTATTAGCTAAGGACCAACTCCATTCTTGTCTGAGTTACTTAGTCCAAGAACAAGCCACCTCCTAGCAAACTCAAGAGATGACCCTGGGTTTGATCCCTGGTGTGGGGAGTAGTAAATGGAGACCTGCCCCAGAATTCTTGCTTGGAAAATTCCACGGACAGAGCAGCCTGGCAGGCTACAGTCCATGCCGTCGCGAATACTCAACACTTGAGTGCGCACGCACACATACATACACACAGCTGAGGGAATGTTGTAGGATAAAACAAGTTGCATTCCTGCCTTGTTAGTTCCTAAGGTATGCATTGTCACACTTTTCCTAAGCATTAATTGTAACAATAGTGCCTTTAAGATATTCTTTTTCTTTTTTTTTTAAGACGGCCAGGTTCACCAGATTTGAGTAGATTAGAAAATAAAATGACTTTCTCTACAGAAAAAGGTAGTATTTGAGTGGAGAGAAAACTTGCTTTTCAAAAACAGGTAATGAAGCACATATTATGTGTGACCTATTATAGTGTGTTGGACCATTTTAATAGGAATAATTTTGCTAGTTGTAAAAGTACAAAACAAAAATTTTAAATGAAACCGTAGTAAAATAGCTATTGGGCGATTTAGCCATTAAATCTGACGATACAGATTTTCCCTTACATATAATGTTTTGGGAGAAAGGGAGCTCTATTATTCAAAAAGTGTTTTTTTCTTTATATTTTGCTCTTCTGTTCATTATTTCAATGTTTCATCCTTTGTATTTGTTTCTATATTGAACAATTGACTCGCAGGAATTTAGTTATGTACAAAGATTTCTGCCCACATAGGACAAGGAAGTTATCCTCATTCTACTTAAGATTACTCATTTGATTGAATTAACCTGTTCAATTTGCATCCATTATCAGTATTCACTATAAAATCCACTTGGGTCACAATTCAAGACATAAGTTTTATGTTACGTGTATAATGTGTATTTGTGTGCATATATCATTTTTTAAAGGAAAGTTTCTTTGATTTGAGTCTTTGTTTTTTTTGGTGGGTCCTTATTTTGTCTAAGCTAAGAGGATTATTTTACAGCTGTTGGGTTCTAAGGGCATTAATTAAAACTTAATCACAGATAAACTGGGCTTCCCTGGTGGCTCAGACAATAGAGAATTTGCCTGCAATGCAGGAGACCTGGGTTCAATCCCCTAGGTTGGGAAGATCCCCTGAAGGAGGGCATGGCAACCTACTCCAGTATTCTTCCCTAGAGAACCCCCACCAACTGAGGAGCCTGGCAGGCTACAGTCAAGGGAGTCACAAAGACATGACTAAGCACAGCACAGGTAAACTAATGTCTCCAACTTAAATAACTCTATTTTTTGAAATGTGATGTCCTTGAATTACAACAAAGGATTTTCTACTTTATTCCTTATTGAAGAAAAAATTCCACTGGTCAAGAAAAAAAAAAAAGGCTTATATTCTGAGAAAATGTCTGAGTGTTGTATGGTTTCTGATTACGTTATCATATAAAGACAAAAAAACACTAATTTACAATCAAACATCTACAAAGTTTTAAAACTAATCAATTAGATATAAGGCTAGTGCAGTGTAGACAAGAGGACCTGTACCAGACTAGGTGTGACCATACTGTAGTTCTTGTCCTATTCTCATGCCCTGGTTCATGCATGGAGGTATGGGGAGAAGTAATTCTTAAAGAGATGGGAATACCAGACCACTTGACTTGCCTCCTGAGAAATCTGTCTGCAGGTCAAGAAAGCAACAGTTAGAACTGGACATGGAATAACAGACTGGTTCCAAATTGGGAAAGAAATACATCAAGACTGTATATGGTCACCCTGCTTATTTAACTTATATGCAGAGTACATCATGTGAAATGCCAGGCTGGATGAAGCACAAGCTGCATCAAGATTGCTGGGAGAAATATCAATAACCTCAGATATGCAGATGACACCACCCTTATAGCAGAAAGCGAACAAGAACTAAAGAGCCTCTTGATGAAATTGAAAGAGGAGAGTGAAAAAGTTGGCTTAAAACTCAACATTCAGAAAACGAAAATCATGGCATCTGGTCCCATCACTTCATGGCAAATAGATAGGGAAACAATGGAAACAGTGAGAGACTTAATTTTTTTGGCCTTTAAAATCACTGCAGATGGTGACTGCAGCCATGATATTAAAAGACGCTTGCTCCTTGGAAGAAAACCTATGACCAACCTAGACAGTGTATTAAAAAGCAGAGACATTGCTTTGCCAACAAAGGTCCATCTAGTGAAAGTTATGGTTTTTCCAGTAGTCATGTATGGATGTGAGAGTTGGACTATAAAGAAAGCTGAGCACCAAAGAATTGATGCTTTCAATTGGAGAAGACCCTTGAGAGTCCCTTGTTCAACAAGGAGATCCACCCAGTCCATCCTAAAGGAAATCAGTCCTGAATATTCATTGGAAGGACTGATGCTGAAGCTGAAACTCCAATACTTTGGCCACCTGATGTGAAGAACTGACTCACTGGAAAAGACCCTGATGCTGGGAAAGATTGAAGGCAGGAGGAGAAGGGGACGACAGAGGATGAGATGATTGGATGGCATCACCGACACGATGGACAAGGGTTTGAACAGGCTCTGGGAGTTGATGATGGACAGGGAAGCCTGGTGTGCTGCAGTTCATGGGGTTGCAAAGAGTCGGACATGATTGAGTGACTGAACTGAAAGTCACTTATGGATCTGCTTCCTTACCTGATATAATTCAAATCCTTAGAGTATATGACCACTAAGATCCCATATTTCTCTATAAATTTCTACAACCATATATTAATTTTATGGAGCAAATACATATCATTGAAATCTTAAAATATTTCCATTACATACTTTTAAATCTTAGTGAGACAAATACTTACAAAAATAACACAAAAAATCAATAGGTAAGTAAATTACTTCACAAAAGACCCTTAATATCCACCAAACTTCCCCCGGCTCTCTAGTTACACATATGTTTACACTGACAATTGTTGTCTTGATATTATTTTTAGAATTCAGAAAATTAAAATTAATTTCCTTATAGCATATCATTTCTAAAAAACAAACATTTATTAAAGGAGAGTGTTGTAGATATTTATACAGCATTTCTCAGTACTTTTTTCATATATTATCTTTAACGAGCTAACTCATGGACAAGCATTCATTTTATAACAGTCAGGCAATGATAAAGGAAGTTTTCCTATAGTTTTTGTGGAATGGAATCAGAGTCTTAAAACTGCAAAAACTTGAAGAGATTGTCCACCAAAATCCCTTCTATTTGGGGTTATAAATATCCAAATCTTGCAACATGTGGCCGTATTATTCAGGAAAATTTCTAGGATTCAGACTCCTATTTCCTTCTGAAAAATTTTACTGACTCAAATCCTAGTTTCAGGGTCCCATGTAAATGTAACTCACTAAGTTGCTTCCTCAATATATTGATTTAAGTTTTCCAAGTCACCCAAAAATTTTCTCACATACGACATTGTGAACATTTGCAATGTCTTTCTTTCTTTGATATTTGATTCTTTAAAAGTATGATGCCAACTCATACATTTCATTTTACCTAGAATTATTAACATGACTAATTGAGCATAGGCCTCGAGATTTAGATAATTAAATTCATTGAAGATTATCATTAAAATTTTTAAGTATTAGTGGCAAAAATGGTTTTTTTCAGAATATTTAGATCATGTGTGCTATGTTCAGTCTTCCATATCAAAGGGTAGACCCAGGGTTATAAAATCCCACATTTCCTCTGACAACAACCAGTAACAAATAAAGCCTGGCTACACCCAGAAAAGTTAGAGGAAGACAAAGTCCCTTGAGGATTTGTGAAGCCCAGATAGCCTTTAGAGATAAACTCATCAGTTTCAGATCAATTACTTAAGGCAAATAGGACTCTGTAAGGGCTGGTTGCCTGGAATGTCTCCCTTCTTTTTGCTTCTCTCTCTTTCCAGAAGTAAATCTGCAGTGTCATGTTAAGGCCACTTTGATGGGGATTTCCCTAGCATTAGCCAGTCCTCTATTGAGTGTCTGTAATGAGCACAGCATCAGGAAGACAGAGTTCATGAGCTGCGCCTTTGAGACCTGGCCTGAAATGTGCCCAATTAGCTTTTTGCAGATCAAGAAATAGCTTTGGTTCACATCTTCCACTATCATTTGCTTTCGATTTATAAATCACCTCTATTCACCTCAATTGGCTTCTTGAATTCCCCGAAGTGCATATCATGTCACTGGGCAGAAGACCAGGATGCTGAGCAATCTCAGAAATAAGATATATATTATTAATAGAACCTCTAACCAGTAAACTATCACAAAGATGTTTTAATAAAAAAGAAAGAAAAAGAGATAGTGTCACTACATATTTGAGTGATACCTGTGTACAGAGCTCATCTTGTTCTGAGATGCTATGGGCATTAATTTAACTAAACTTGTTAGTCTCTGTCTATGATAGGAAGACTTTCCTGTTGTAAAAATTCATAGCCCAGTTATGATCTCTGGTGGAAGCAGACAGAGTTGCAATATCCTGAGAGTCATTCTTGTTGCTCACTGGAGACAGGAAGATATTAACAAACTTCTCATTCGCACTGAGACCAGGACGGTACAGTCCTCTTGGTTGTTATGTTAACACACCTCAAATCTTTATCCTCAATGGTCCTTCTATGACATACATGAGTATTAAGACAGGAAAGCAGTGAACATGATTTTCCCATTTAATATTTTCTCTCCAATGTATAGCTGAATCACACCACCAAAACATCTAGAATGTGGGGGTAATTACCTGTTATTTTTACCTACTAGATGCTTTACACTTCCCTGATGGTTCAGACCATAGAGAATCTACCTGCAGGACACCCAGGTTTGATCCTTGGGTCAGGAATATCCCTTTGAAAAGGGTATGGCTACTCACTTCAGTATCCTTGCTTTACAAGGGGTTTGTGTTTATTTGATTTTTAAGAGTAATTATGTAAAAATACCTTCCCTTCCTTTTTGTGATAATTATTTCTTCATCTTCCTATTTCTTCAGAAATGAAATCATGTTTCCTTAATCACATGTCCACGAATGACAGAAGGATTGTCAGATGTGGAAAAGCACTTAGAAACTTTGGCATACTATTTGTTCTTTTCAGGTAATGTGTCTATGATAGATACATTTCTATGAACCTGATATCTCTGATATTTCTGACTTCCTAAATAGGACTAGATTTTCTAATGATTCAAAATAACCTCTTTATCTTTGTCCTTGGAAAGTACATTATTACTTCTCCTACACTCAGACTTCATAGTGGTTATCTGACTCCTTTCCTTATATAATTCCCAGAACAGTAGAAAGAACATTTCTCATTCAGAGAAATCTTTTATAAATTGAAAGATAAAACTTGAGATCTTGACTAATTTCAGAGAGAATTCCTTCTTTCTTTTCTTTTTTTTTTTTTTTTTTAACAATTTCACCATGTTCAATGTATTTTTAAGGATTTAGTGCTAGATTCACACTCCCTCATGACTTTTCCTCTTGAAAACTAAAGATAGTCTAGTTTAAGATTCAGATGAGAAGGCTCCAGACCATCCACTAGCATTAAAGGGCCCCTGGCATTCTTCTCTACCAATTGAGTTTCTGCCACTGGCAACTTTCCTTCTGCCATCTCCAAAGAAAGTTGAGGCCAAGTCTTTGGATTCCCAGCTAGTCCTTTCATCCCAGAGTTCTTTGTTTAGATTTTACAAATATAGTTCAGGGCATCTTGGGATGTGACCTCTATTGAAATGAGGCACATAAAATACATCTCTTATTACTGAACACTGTTTAACTCTGTTTAACATATTAACCTAGATGAGTCGTTTGCTGTTGATGTAGCTCACTTCTTCTATCCTTGTATTCATCTACCTATCCATCATCTGTGTCTAATTGGGAAGACAACTGAGTCACATGATGTCTATCCTATGATTCTAAATATTTACTAACTTCATTTATCTTTATTGAAATAAAAAAAAGAGAAAGATGAAGAAGAGATTAAGGAAAAGTGAGAAGAGAAAAAGAAAGGGGGAAAACCAAAAGAGGCATTCTAACGCTATTAGGGATATCAAAGTATATTAAGTCTTTTATATTCTTATTAATGTTTTCATAAGAATTCTGAAGTACTTTAATTCCTTTTGGTTGGGTATTAAGTATAGCTCCTGCCACTGGTTCTATAGTATGTATTCATATAATTTTAGAACGCATACTCCAAATTTTAATTTCCTTATTCTTCTCTAGTTAATTTATATTTGATATTTTTTAATTACTATCAATTATCTATATTTTCTTGTAACATTTATCATTTTTGCACTTAACAATTGACTACATGCATCAGTGGAGGAGGTGGAGAAAATCACTAACAAATATCACAGTTTATACAAATCAGTGACTAGAGAAATACCAATTAATTAGCCATTTCTTTGAGTCAGTAGTATTCATATGAGCATTTAATCCTATTGATAGGACATCAAAATAGCCTCATAGGATGGATGGCAGTCTCTTTTGTGGTTCCTTACCCCTCCTTGTGGAGAAGTGATCCACTCACTTGTCCATCTTCTCAACTGAAATTGATTGATTAGCCCTAAGCTCCTCTTACATCCTTTCTTAACTCAAGTTCATAGAGATACTCTTCATTAACATGTCTTCTAGTGTATACCTCACTACACAATTTATGGCTTTATTCTGTATTAGCTTGCTCAGCATTCTAATTGCCACAAAAGATATTTTACCTTTTCTACTAAACTGTAATTTGTATGGGGGGGGGAGAAAAGCTTACTTGGCACAGAGGTACAGTTTGTGTGTGTGCAGGGGTTGTGGGTTGGGGTCTATATCAGTCTCCTTGCTTAAGTAAAAGAGGTCGTGGATGAAATGTACTTTGAAAAAAAATAATTCTTCTCCTTACTATTTCAATATTAAGCTCTCTCAGAATCTCCTATGAACTTATTTTTTATTTAATTTATTGAGCAGCATCACCCAAAGAAAATATCTTTTTTCTATCTTCCTATTGTCTCAGAATATTTTACGTTTTTCTATTTAACATGTAGGAATTATGTAATCTTGATAATCCTCTGATCTGCTGAGGCTGGATATGGGTAAAGGCTTGCCAGATATTGCTGAATTTCAAAAGATTAAGTGAAAGCCAAATAAACTTGGAATTTTCCACTGCTCATGAGCAGATAGTATGTGCTGTAAAATACTGAGCCTCTAGTACTGAGAACTCAGGAAAAAGTGAATTTTGAGATAAGAGTTATATTGGCAATGCAGCTCCTATGGAGGTCTATTTCCCACCTTGTATATAAATCTTATACTGAATTTGAGGGAGGAGGAGCCATACTAGGTAAACTTATGAGGAAATATTAAATTGAATACAAAGGTTTTTCATCTTCATATAGTTTAAATTTCTATAGCCTGTCTATATAATGCCAAAACCACCACAAGGTCAACAGAATCTTCTAGAATTATGCCCAAACTCAGAGCATTTTTCTTTTTCCTTTGCAACCTCTGCACACATTTTAAGCAAGTTTATTTGTCTGATTTACTAGTCTTTAGGTAAGATATTCAAAAAGAGGATAATAGGAATTACTGTAGGGTGAGATACATAAATAACAGCAAGAATGGAAAATATGTAATCTTGTAAATAGAAAAGAAAAAGACTGGACCTCCAGTTAAAATGATAGAAAAACTTAGCACCATTTAGTGTTGGAAGGAGGGGGAAAAGATCAAACACCCCACTGCAACTCAGTATGATCATAGAGTATAACCATATCATAGCATAGTAAAGTTGGTATTCAAAATGAGAATTCAAAAAAAAAAAAGGAAAATCAGCTTGGCATACTTTCTTTAAAAAGATAGGGTTATTTTGGGAAGATGGACTGCAGTGATGTCAGCATGGGTTTAGGCTAGATGAGAACTAGACATCAAAACCAGAAGCACAACATTTACAACAAATCCATTCAATAAACACCTCTACTAATCTGTAAATACCAAAAGCCATGCAGCTTGAGTGCCCGTGGTATCTAGAGAAAGCAGAGGGAAGCAATAGGGCAAATGACATACCTACAGTCCCAAAATATTCAAGGAAAAAAACCAAAAAATAGTCAGTGGATGGTATTCACGAGAAAGCATGGTGGATCAATATAAAAACAACTAGGAGAGGTTTTGTGCATTTCAATAGCGAGTGAAAGGGATTCTGCAGGGAGTCAATTTCCAGTTGATCTCTCCCATTTCGGCAGGTCTTACTAACAAGAACTGGTCTTTTATTCTTGAGTATCTTTTAAAGCATATTGTATAGCAATTATCCTGGAAAGAGGGAGCATGGTCTTCCTCTGGAACAAAGGCAAAGAGCCTCCTTACTTCTCACTGAAAAAGGCCTGACTTTCTTTAGCTCAGGGTTCCTCGTCTGTAACCCACTGTATAAACCAACATTCATACGGGTCCAGTCACTCACCTCCATGGGACTTGGGGACAAGGAGAGCTTACACAAATAGAATATGATGATGCTTATGCTCCTGAAATGTGGGAAACCTAGGTTCGATCCCTGGGTTGGGAAGAACCACTGGAGAAGGAAATAGCTGCCTACTCCAGTATTCTAGTCTGGAGAATTCCATGGACTGTATAGTCCATGGGGTCGCAAAGAGTTGGACAGGCCTGAGCGACTTTCACTTTCATGCTCTTTGCTATGTAGTAAAATTCTTTGTCTCTGACTCAAGAGTCTCATACTTTTTGAAAATATCCATAAAACTTGTAGGTTAACTTGTTAACTTGTAAGCCTTGTAAAATCTCAAACACTTCACAGCTTCATAGTTCTTAACTTCATAGCTCTTAACAAGCCAATGTCAAAGTCTAAGGTAGCTAAAGCAGCCTAGATCCTTTGAACTTTTGAAATTGACCTTCCAAGGCTTCTTTCCAACACAGGACCCCACACTGAGGAAAAATTACTAGAAGTGGAATCAAAATTGAGCAGAATGAAAATAATAGAGACGAAGGAAAGAGAAAATATGGACAAAAGGTGAACAGGTCTGGGAAATCTAAGAGCACAAGCTATTATGTTTTTTTAAGCACTACAGGAAAACAAAAAAGATTTATTTGAAGTTAGAAAACCTGTTTGAACTTCTAACAATCTAAAAGTTCACTTAAATGTTTCCCTTTCAAACAAACTTCCTGCAAGAAAAAAGAATAATAGCCCAATAGACCAAGGACTGGCAAATTATAGTTTGCAGCTCACTTCCTATTTTATAAATAAAGTTACTGGAATATAAAACTTTTTCATACTTGATCATTTACATATACTTATGGTTGTTTTCAAGGTCCAATGACAGTGTTAAGTATTATGACAGAGAATAAATGATCTGCAAAGAGTAAAATATTTACTTTCTATGGAATATCAAAGTGGGAAGGGAATAATGATAAAAAACCAAAAGAAGTGAAGAAAGAAATAAACATGTCCAAAAGAAAGCCATAAATATTGCAGACACAAAGGAAGATTCAACATACAGATTATAGGAGTTCCTTTTAGTGGGAAAACAAATCAAGGTGGAGGAGAAGAAACATTAAAAACAATGATTTAAGAAAATATCATGACATTGCAAAAATTTAAACTACTTTCTCAAAGATCACATAATGTGCCTGATATTATTAACACAGCACAATCAACACCATGTAAAATTAAGAGATTTTAAAGGAAGAAAGTTGGAAGGGCATGTAGGCAAAAAAATACTTAAAATTAACAAATATTATCGTTCGATTTTTCCACAACAATACTTTATCTTAGGGGATGAATAAATCTACACGTTTAAGGTATTTAAGAAAATGACATGTGAACCAGGGATATGTATATATTTATAAATATTTATATTTCCTGAACTGAACTGTAATTTGAGACTCCGCTTCTCTCAGTCGTGTCTGACTCTTTGCGACCCCGTGAACAGCAGCATGCCAGGCCTCCCTGTCCATCACCAGCCCTCGGAGTTTATCCAAACTCATGTCCATTGAGTTGGTGATGCCATCCAGCCATCTCATCCTCTGTCATCCCCTTCTCCTCCTGCCCCCAATCCTACCCAGCATCATGGTCTTTTCCAGTGAGTCAACTCTTCTCATGAGGTGGCCAAAGTATTGGAGTTTCAGCTTCAACATCAGTCCTTCCAATGAACACCCAGGACTGATTTCCTTTAGGATGGACTGGTTGGATCTCCTTGCAGTCCAAGGGACTCTCAAGAGTCTTCACCAGCACCACAGTTCAAAAGCATCAATTCTTTGGTGCTCAGCTTTCTTCACAGTCTAACTCTCACATCCATACATGACTACTGGAAAAATCATAGCCTTGACTAGATGGAACTTTGTTGGAAAACTAATATCTCTGCTTTTTAATATGCTATCTAGGTTGGTCATAACTTTCCTTCCAAGGAGTAAATGTCTTTTAATTTCATGGCTGCAATCACAATCTGCAGTGATTTTGGAGCCCCCCAAAAATAAAGTCTGTCACTGTTTCCACTGTTTCCCCATCTATTTGCCATGAAGTGAAGGGACCAGATGCCATGATCTTAGTTTTCTGGATGTTGAGCTTTAAGCCAACTTTTTCACTCTCCTCTTTCACTTTCGTCAAGAGGCTCTTTAGTTCTTCTTCACTTTCTGCCATAAGGGTGGTGTCATCTGCATAGCTGAGGTTATTGATATTTCTCCCGGCAATCTTGATTCCAGCTTGTGCTTCCTCCAGCCCAGTGTTTCTCATGATGTACTCTGCATATAAGTTAAATAATCAGGGTGACAATATACAGCCTTGATGTACTCCTTTTCTTATTTGGAACAAGTCTGTTGTTCCATGTCCAGTTCTAACTGTTGCTTCCTGACCTGCATACAGGTTTCTCAAGAGGCAGGTCAGGTGGTCTGGTATCCCATCTCTTGAAGAATTTTCCACAGTTTATTGTGATCCACACAGTCAAAGGCTTTGGCATAGGCAATAAAGCAGAAATAGATGTTTTTCTGGAACTTTCTTGTTTTTTCGATGATCCAGTGGATGTTGTCAATTTGATCTCTGCTTCTTCTGCCGTTTCTAAATTCAGCTTAAACATCTGGAAGTTCACAGTTCACATATTGCTGAAGCCTGGCTTGTAGAATTTTTATCATTGTTTTGCTGAGGTGTGAGATGAGTGCAATTGTGCAGTAGTTTGAGCATTCTTTGGTGTTGCTTTTCTTTTGGATTGGAATGAAAACTGACCTTTTCCAGTCCTGTGGCCACTGCTGAATTTTCCAAATTTGGTGGCATATTGAGTGCAGCACTTTCACAGCATCATCTTTCAGGATTTGAAATAGCTCAACTGGAATTCCATCACCTCCACTAGCTTTGTTCCTAGTGATGCTTTCTAAGGCCCACTTAGCTTCACATTCCAGGATGTCTGGCTCTAAGCGAGTGATTACATCATTGTGATTATCTGGGTCGTGAAGATCCTTTTTGTACAATTCTTCTGTGTATTGCCACCTCTTCTTGATATCTTCTTCTTCTGTTAGGTCCATACCATTTATGTCCTTTATCGAGCCCATCTTTGCATGAAATGTTCCCTTGGTATCTCTAATGTTCTTGAAGAGATCTCTAGTCTTTCCCATTCTATTGTTTTCCTCTATTTCTTTGCATTGATCACTGAGGAAGTCTTTCTTATCTCTCCTTAATATTCTTTGGAACTTTGCATTCAAATGAGAATATCATCCCTTTTCTCCTTTGTTTTTCGCTTCTCTTCTTTTCACAGCTTCTCTTACTCTCCTTTCATCTCCCTGCCTTTCACAGAAGTCAAGCCTGCATCACCCTCTGAGGGCTCCCCTGTCTTTTCAAACCCTTGGCTTTGTTTCCTCATAATGATTTCCTCCCATAACTCTCCTGCATAGCTAATCATACCTGCTTCTCAAAGTACTTGGACTAATACTGTCTAGAGATGACCTATCTAGTTGTAATCAGTTGTCAGATAAAATATAGGCTGTCCATTTAAATTTGATTTTAGATAAACAACAAATACTTTTTAGTACAAGTTGTCCTGTGTAGACTTTGAGACAATGTATTTGTTGTTTATTTGAAATTGAAATTTAACATAGTGTCCTTTATTTTTATTTGCTAAAACTAGCAACCCTAGTAGCAACAATTATTACCTACAGCCAGATTGTCATGATAAAAGAAACCAGGGCTTTTTATAGAAATAGATGCACTGTATCTGGAATAAGCAATGTACCAGATTATCCTGAAACATTTTGACATGAACTAGCATGAAAACGTTCAAAGACTATTAGGATAATGTTAAGGGGAATTAAAAGGGAACATTAAAATGTCTCTACCGAGCCAAAGAAAATGTTGAACTTTGATAAGGACAGAAATTACAGTGGATGGGAATCCACCAGACACATTTAAATCTTAATTGGTACCCTTCTGAGGTTGATAAGAAACCAATTTGTTCTCATGAAAACTAGATGAAAGAAAAGAATCAAACATTAATTCTGCCTTTTTTGGAACTGTACCACTGGGTAACCAAATTGTAGATGAGAGGAAGCATCTCTTTATATATAAAACTATTCGAGTTAATGTACGAAAACATTGAATAGAGCTAAAGTGTTACCATTTTGGAATCTCTAACTTTTATTAGATATTTAGATTGGATGGATTGACATGTTAAGCATCAGTCTTTGACGCATTAAATGTTTAGTCATTGTTGTTGTGTCTCCTGATAAAAGAACACAGCACCACCAATAATCTTGCTGAAAACAACAAAGTTGTGTCTGAAAAGGGTCCTGCTCCCCACAATACAGAAAAGAAAACCTGAAAAGCTACCTCATGAATATGCAATTAGCAACTCTACTCTAGATACATTTTAAAGAAGAGAAAAGGAGGCAATTGGTGGTGGGAGGAGAAAGGGATGACGATTAAAATGGAGTTTCAAAAAACATATCAACTTGAAAACTGATGACTAGGTTACAGTGCCTTAGGATGCACATTTAAGGGGTAAACTGTAAAGGAACATAAGGAAAGGATTACTGTAAAAGTCGGAACAGTGCTTACTTCTGGGGGGAGAGGACAGAGATTCTTTTGGAGGGAAGGTTTCTAGATATCTAGCAATATTTTATTCATTGATGTAGGTGGTAGTTAAAATAATGTGTGCATACTACATCACTTCAGTTGTGCCCGACTCTTTGAGACCCTATAGATTGTAGCCCAAAATGTTCCTTTGTCCATGGGATTCTCCAGGCAAGAATACTGAAGTGGGTAGCCATTCTTTTCTCCAGGGGATCTTCCCAAACCAGGGATCAAACCCAGGCTTCTTATGTCTCCTGCACTGGCAGATGGTTCTTTACCACTAGTGCCACCTGGGAAGCCTGGTTAAAATAATAATATTTTAGTATTTGCTTTATAGTAATTTTCTGTGATTTCATGTGTTTATATTTTGTTTTAAAACAGCAGTTTAAAAAATGCCTAATAGAGTTCTTGGCTCTTAGTAAACAATAAAAGGTGTCTATTAAAAAATATAAAATAAAAGATAGGTACTGAATTTTAGAATAATTCCTTCCAAATTGTTTTGAGTGATGGTAAAGCTCTATGCTCAGTGTCATGGTCTCTCTTCAATGTACATACAGCTACAAAATTGCTCCTGACTTTCCAAAATGGTTTATGGCCTTGAAAATGGAAAGCTAACTTTGTTGATGCTTTTAGAACTCCTCAAGGTAGCAAATACTGAGATCAACAAGGAGATAGACAAAAGAAGTTGTAAGGAGAAAGGAGTTTTATCTTTTGCTGGGCATCCTCTTTGGGATCTTCCTTGCAAGGCCATTAACTCAAGGCCATTGATTCATTTGCATGTTGTTAAATGCTGTGTCAACTGAGCTTGCATCTAACACCATGTAGAAAATGGGAGATTGAGTCTATTGCTTAATTCCAAATTTCATGGTAAAACAATGAGGCCCAGTCCGAGCCCACTCTTTCTTATTGATTGCAGAAGTACACAGGCTGTGTGATGGAGAACAGTTAATGCTCTTCTTGGCAGGATTTGTGGCTTCAGGTAGTTATGCCTCTTCTATTCTGTCGTCAGGGGCATGCTTCTCTAAAGGGTTCTTTTGTCCTGTCTGCAATTTTCTAGCTATACATGGCTGTCCAGTTGCTACTCAAGGTGAGCTTCAGTTAGTCCTAGAAAGAGGCCTTCTTCTCACTTGGATCCGAGCTTCTTTCTTATGTA
The DNA here is from genome assembly GCF_054371585.1 of Giraffa tippelskirchi. NCBI lineage: Eukaryota > Metazoa > Chordata > Mammalia > Artiodactyla > Giraffidae > Giraffa > Giraffa tippelskirchi. Next base: position 127,179,845 of record NC_137277.1, on the reverse strand, counting down.
CCACCTGCCTTGAATCTCTCTCTGCTTACATTCCAAATCTTGGCACAGTGGGTTCTGTCTGAGGGTCCAACTGAGGTTCTTCCATCTGTGGAGAAGTGCTAAAATCTCTGAATTTGTACATCCCCGAAAGCACACTCCCTTCAAATGCACATTTCCTCCACCTAAAGACAACTGCAAACTCATTTAGGTTTCTTGAAGAAACCATCCGTGCCCACTCCTGTGAAAAGTGAGTTCTTCTGTTTTCCATTCCTAGAGAGCTTAATTTCTACATTGTGTATTTGTTACATACCATTTACTTCCTGATACCATTAGCTACCACACTGGCATTCTAGCATCTTTCCACTCTACTACTCTATCAAGTCCTTTTCCATTTTTGAATTTTTCCTGTGAATAATAATAGGTAAGACAATAACTCACATTTATTGACTGCTTAATGTGATTCAGGCACTGTCTAATGGTTTTAATGCAACAACTGTACAGTGTAGATATATCTCTACCTCCATTTAGAATGATGTAAACCAAGTCTTTCAATATCCAATGTTCCAAACCTATTTAGAGGCATAATGAGGATTTGAATACAGGTAATCCTATTGAGAATATCCTTGATAATGTCTTGGGTCAAAAGTCACAAGGAATACGTATCTATTTAATTTAATTCATAAGTTTTTATACATTTCCTGCTTTGTTGATTTTTGCCTGGCCTGAGTTGATGTTTAAAATATACTATAAACTTTACATACACACACATACACACACACACACACACACACACACATATATATACATGCATTGTTGTTATTGTTTAGTTGCTAAGTCATGTCTGACTTCTTTTGCGACCCCATGGACTGTAGTCCACCAGTTTTCTCTGTTCGTGAAATTTCCCAGGCAGGAATACTGGAGTGGGTTGCCATTTCCTTCTCCAGGGGATGGATCTTCCCAACCCAGGGATCGAACCTGCATCTCCCGCATTTACATGTGGATTCTTTACTACTGAGTCACCACAGAAGTTCCATATATATGCATATTTATAGGTATTATATATATATATATATATATATATATATATATATATATATATACATACCCAATAAAAAAGGGTATACAGACATATAGTTAGACAAATCTATCATAACACTAGGAGTATTTTGTATGATTTTGTCCAATTTATCTAGCACAGAGGGATACCTAAGAGTTATTCAATGGACTTTTTTTCTTCTCTTATTAGAATTACAGCTATGCTTCCTTAATATAAACTGTCAATTTTATTGTCTTCCTCATTCAGGTATATTATTTTAAAATCAATATCTAGGTGAGAGCTCCTATATTTTATAATCTGCACTCAAGTGCATATACTAATAATAAGAGTCTTTGGTAGATATTTTCAGATACAAGCTTGGATATCTGTGGGGAAAATTTTTGATGTATTCTCTAGTGAAGAGACACAGTGAACCACTTATTGACTTACATTGAAGATATTCTCTCACTGTTTCCAGTATAATTTATTTTATATAAATATGATTCAAAGAGAAATACATGAATCAAGTACAACAAAATATCACAACTTCTACTTAGATTTTAAATAATCCTTATATGATAGTGTAGTGTGTAGTGATTGTCAGTCTTGGATATAAATCAGAATCTTCCTCTCCAGATATTCATTGTGAAGATTCTGATGTAATAATGTTGATGTGCTCAGTCGCTCAGTTGTGTCCGACTCTTTCTGACCCCACAGACTGCAGCCCTCCAGGCTCCTCTGTCCATGGAATTTTCCAGGCAGGAAGACAGTAGTGGGTTGCCATTTTTTTCTCCATGGTAGTGTCAGGAGAGTGTTTGGGGGTTTGAGTTTTTATCAACAACCTAGTTGATTCTGAAGTAAGAGATTCTAGGATCACACTTCAAGAGAGGAAGAAAAAAGATACTTGTAGTTAAGAGATGAGATTTGGAGCCAGAGAAACCATTTACTAGAATGTACTTAACTTCTCTAAACTTCAGTTTGTTTGTTTTTTCGGCAAAAAATGCCTAAAAATAATGGGATCTGATTCATGATGTTGTGAGAAAATATATGAAAAGTGTTTGGTCTGGTACATAGGAAGTGATAATTAAGTGTTAGTAAGTAGTGGTAGTGGTGGTATTAGCAGTTGTTAAAATGTAGGTGTTCTTTACATCATGTGATATTAGAGAATTACAAATTAAAACAGTGAGATAGCACTACATACATATTAGAATAGCGAATATCCAAAACACTGACACCACCAAATGCTGGTGAGAATGTGGAGCAATAGGAACTCTCATTCACTGCTGGCAGGAACACAAAACGGCACAACCACTCTGGGTGACAGCTTGACAATTTCTTAACAAAATTAAACATACTCTTACCATGTGATCCATCAATCACATGTCTTTCTATTTACCCAAATGAGTTGAACACTTTTGTCCACACAAAAACCTGCAGCATATATTTAGAGAAGCTTTATTCATAATTGCCCAAACTTGCAAACAGCCAACATGCCATTCATTAAGCAAATGGATATAAACAGTGGTATATCCATACAATGGAATATTTTTCAATGATAAAAAAAAATAACCTAGCAAGCCATGAAAACACATTGAGGAAACTTAAATGCACATTGCTAAGTGAAATAGGCTAATCTGAAAAGTCTATATACCATATAATTCTAATTATGTTACATTCTGAAAAAGGCAAAAACTATCAGTGACTGTTAGGAGTTCAGGGGAAGACAGACAGAGGAACAAATAGGTGGGCAGCAGGGATTTTTAAGACAATAAAACTATTCTGTATCATATTGCAACTGTGGATATATGTCATTATACTTTTATCAAAATCCATCATATATACAATACAAAGAAAGTACCCTAATGCCAACTATGGCAGTTAGTTGATAATAATATATGAATATTGGTTCATCAATTGTAACAGATATACTACATTAATGTAAAATATTAATAATGAGGAAACAGCGTATATGGGACAGGTGAGGAGTATATGGGAAATCTCTGTACTTTTCACTCAATTTTTCTGTAATCTTAAAACTGCTTTTAAAAATAAAATCAATAATTACAAAGCAAAATAAAACAGACAAAAATGTAGGTGTTATTTGGTGCTTAAATATGAAAATATGACATTGAAGAAATAGCACTAGTTTTGAATGAAGACAATGCTCTAGGTGAAAAATACACAACTAGATTTTGAAGACTTAGTAGAAAAAACAAAAAAGAAAGGAAGCTATCTCATTCTCATTAACACATTTTATATTTAATACTAATTGAAATAATATGTTGGATTCAATATAATCTACTAGTAAAATTAATTTCACATCTTCCTTTTTACTTTTCAAGTGTGACTACTAAATTTTTAAAAATTATATATATGGCTCACATTATATTTCTCTTGGTCAATGCTGATCTATGAAATCAGCAAAATTTCTAGTATACAAGTGAAAGTGAAAGTCTGACTCTTTGAGACCCCATGGACTGTACCCCAACAGGTTCCTCTGTCCATGGAATTCTCCAAGCAAGAATACTGGAGTGGGTTGCTGTTCTCCAGGGGATCTTCCCAACTCAGGGATTGAACCCGGGTCTCCCGCATTGCAGGTAGAGTCTTTACTATCTGAGTCACCAAGGAAGTCCCAGTATACAATAGTCCTTCCAAATATTAGCACAGCTCTTAGGTAGTAGTAGTCAATGTCTTGAGTTTCTTGTAGTGGACTTTGACTACTTTTCTTATATACAGTCAAATTTTCTTTTTTATTATAATTATTTTCCCCTGAAAGTTCTAATCCATGCCAGTATAATCATGCTGGCCTCAAGGTGATCAAGCTCAGTCACTCTAACTCTTGACTCCCTGTTATAATTGAATTTTCCCAATCACCACCTCTGACTGAAGTCACTTTCCGAGTTTCCATTGGTAACGTGACATTATAATCTTGAGTCAGAGTCAGTCTTACTCAGTCCCTCTGATGTGTGCCCTCTTCTTCCTATTCCTGAATGTCTTGAACAGATAGCCATTTTTCTGATTTCCTTTGAGATACTCAACTTGGAAGAGCAGTGCTTTTTGGCTTATACCCTGTATTAGTTTTCTATGTTGAGGACAAATTACTACAAACTTATCTATTACCTCACAGTTTCCATGTATTAGGGATCATGCCATGATTTAGCTGGGTCTGCAGCTTAGGATCTAACAGTGCAAAAAATTAAGATTTTTGTCTGGACTGTGTTCTCATCTAGAACTGGAACTGGAGAACAATCTACTTCTGAGCTCAGTTACTTTGCAGTCGAGTTTATTTCCTTATAGCTGTATGAAGCTGACGCTCCAATACTTTGGCTACCTGATGCAAAGAACCGACTCACTGGAAAACACCCTGGTGGTGGGAAAGATTGAAGGGAAAGGAGAAGGAGGGCAGAAGATGAGATGTTTAGATAGCATCACCGACTAAATGGACATGAATTTGAGGAAACTCCAGGAGATAGTGGAGGACAAGGAAGCCAGGCATGCTACAGCCCATGGGGTCGCAGAGTCTTTGCAACTGAACAATAACAACAACAAAAATACGTATGAAAGAGGACATCCATTTCTAACTGATTCTTGTTTGAAGACTGCTCTCAATTCCTAGAAGCCATTCACATATACTTTCTGCCATGTGACCCTCTACATAGACAGTTTACAGCACTGCCGTTTGCTTCTTCAGGAGAACATCTCACTCTGGTTTGTCCACCAGGCATCTCATATCATGGAACATAAATAAGAGAGTGAGATCCCATCACCTTTGCCATATTCCATCTGTTAGAAACAAGCCATAGGTTCTGCCTACACTCAAGGGGAGGGTACTATACTACATAAGGGATTTATTATTAGAAGTCATTCCTGTGTGTATCTCTCACATAACTCTTACTAGTGTCTGAGGTTCTTCCTTTCCCATTAGCTCTTCTCACTTTTCTCTCAGGTCCACATGAAACGGTTATTCTGTTTCTTCATGTCATTTAATCTGATGGACTGGATGTCAGGCCTACTTGTAGGTCTTTCCAATTTGCCCACTGTTTGTTGGAAATCTCTCTCTCTTCTTTCCTTTTTCCTCTTGTTCTTTCTTCTTTCCTTCTCCCATGCACTTTTCCTAACTTTATTTTAAATTACTTCTTAAATGAGCTTCCATCGGACCACTCTTCCCCAAAATAGTAACTATAACCACTGGAAAAATAGTTATGAAAAACATAGCTAAACAAAGGAGATTAGGGGGAAAAAAAAGAAAAAGACACATTTTTGAAAGGGAGTCAATACTTGGAAGAAGAGAGCAGCACTGAGTGAGTTTCAATTTCAGAGCATCTGATCTAAGGGCAGACTTCAGCTTGTACCTTGCAAAACAATTAAAACAGTGTTTAAAGATGCTGCTTAATTTTATGGCTGACCCATGAACTATAGACATTTAGAGAATACTCCAAATAGGTGACCTAAGAATTGAAGAACTTAACTGAATTTTCTGAATGTTGAGCTTTAAGCCAACTTTTTCACTCTCCTCTTTCACTTTCATCAAGAGGCTCTTGAGTTCTTCTTCGCTTTCTGCCATAAGGGTGGTGTCATCTGCATATCTGAGGTTATTGATATTTCTCCCAGCAATCTTGATTCCAGTTTGTCCTTCCTCCAGCCCAGCATTTCTCATGATGTACTCTGCATATAAGTTAAATAAGCAGGTTGACAATATACAGCCTTGACGTACTCCTTTTCCTATTTGGAACCAGTCTGTTGTTCCATGTCCAGTTCTAACTGTTGCTTCCTGACCTGCATACAGGTTTCTCAAGAGGCAGGTCAGGTGGTCTGGTATTCCCATCTCTTTCAGAATTTTCCAGTTTATTATGATCCACACAGTCAAAAGCTTGATGAAAGTGAAAGAGAGAGTGAAAAAGTTGGCTTAAAGCTCAACATTCAGAAAACTAAAATCATGGCATCTGGTCCCATCACTTCACGGCAGATAGAGGGGGAAACAGTGGAAATAGTGGCTGACTTTATTTTTCTGGGCTCCAAAATCACTGCAGATGGTGATTGCAACAATGAAATTAAAACATGCTTACTCTTTGGAAGGAAAGTTATAACCAACCTAGACAGCATATTAAAAAGCAGAGACATTACTTTCAAGGCTATGGTTTTTCCAGTGGTCATGTATGGATGTGAGAGTTGGACTATAAAGAAAGCTGAGCACTGAAGAATTGATGCTTTCAAGCTGTGGTGTTGGAGAAGACTCTTGAGAGTTCCTTGGACTGCAAGGCGATCCAACCAGTGCATCCTAAAGGAGGTCGGTCATGAATATTCATTGGAAGGACTGATGCTGAAGCTGAAACTGCAATACTTTGGCCACCTGATGTGAAGATCTGACTAAAAGACCCTGATGCTGGGAAAGATTGAAGGCAGGAAGAGAAGGGGACGAGAGAGGATGAGATGGTTGGCTGGCATCGCCGACTCGATGGGCATGAGTTTGAGTAAGCTCCGGGAGTTGGTGATGGACAGGGAAGCCTGGTATGCTGCAGTCCATGGGGTCACAAAGAATCCAACCTGACTGAGTGACTGAACTGAACTGAACTGAAAATAGAGTTTAATACAATATATACTATCAGAGATGTGGAAGGATATTTTATATTGATAGAGTTTTAATTTACCAAATACATAGCTATTATAAATTTATATATGGTTATATTTGTTTGGGCTTCTGTAACACGATTATGCTTCTTGGGTGGTTTAAGCCATAGGGGAAAAAAATTTCTCACACTTTTGAAGGCTAGAAGCCCAAGATCAAGGTGACAGCAGGTTTGATTTCTTTTGAGGGCTTGTTTCTTGGCCTGCAAACAGCAGCCTTCTCTCTTTATCTTCCTATGGTCTTCCTTCTGCCTATGCCTGTTCTTATCTCCTCTTCTTATGAGGATACTAGTAATATTGGATTAGAGGTCACCCATCTGATCTAATTTTACCTTGATGATCTCTTTAAAGGCCCTGTCTCCAAATACAGTCCATGCTGAGATACTGGGGACTAAGACTTTAAACTATGAATTTTGAGGGAACACAATTCAGCTTCTAATAATGTCTCATGTTTCAAAATATCTGAAGCATAATCGGAAAGAATTTAAGGAAGAAATATAAAATTTGAGTTGAAGATTTTACCAATCCTCTCTTAGCAACTGATTGAACTAGACCAAAAAAAAAAAATTAGTAAAGATGTAGATGAGTTCAAAAATAGCATCTTTTTTATTGATGCCATTGACTTAATTAATATTTGTGGAACATGCACTCAACAACTGCATGTTTCTCTTTCCTCTTCTTCTATACATAGAGTCAAAATTTGCTTTTTAAAAAAACATCACATATAAATTCACCAAGCTTTTAATAAAAAGCCCAGATAGGAGAGCTGACCCAGGCTTAAAATTCAAGTTTTTAAAAGTCAAGGTTCTGGACTCTTAACCATTCTACATAACAAGACTCCTTGTTCTGAATCCTAACTTTTGCATGGGAAGGAATAGTCCATCCATATGAGAATGGTCAAAGAATAACGTACACTGTATAGTAAAGAAAAATCATAGAAAGAGGGAAAGTGGTTGCCCCAACAACTAGAAGTATGAGTCAGAGTGGGGTATTCTTGTCTCAGAGTGGGGTTCACTGCTTCCAGGGTAATAATGCTCATTTCCTTCACATTGGTATTTTTAAGAAAATCTTTGAGTTCCCAGGTCCCAGAATTGTGGTGGCTGGGTTTGGCTGGCATTTTAATGAGGTCCTCCTCTCCTTACAATAACTGAGTGAACCAATCAAACAGTTTTATATTAAAAACTTGTACTCTTTTAAATGTTAGTAAGTACACCAAGTGATTCTACCCCAGGTTGTACACAGCCCTCTGGTGTCATGTAACAGACAGGGTCTCAGCCTAAAATGTTTCTGTGTTTTCTTCCACTACTTTGCTTGATAAATTATGAAATGGATTTGGAACCAGGCTACGGAGAAGCAAAGACCATCTGCTCAAGACTTGTAAAGATCTGCTGAAGGAATTTTGGGATTATCAGAGGAAGCATTTGACAGTCTCTCTGTCCTCTGCCCTTTACTTGTTCTGTGATAAAAGAACAGAATGAAATGTGCTTGGGACCTTTGGGTATCTGGGAAGATTGTTCAAAATTGTGCTTATTCTGCAATGCCACACACTTTTACGCCCTCAGATCAAATGAGTGATGTGAAGTTCAGAAGACTAAACCCTATTGAGGTATGACCATCCCCAGCAGGATCAAGTCTATTGGACTCTGCAATACATTTGGCATATTTAGGATTCCAGTGCATTTTAAACCTATTGCACTGTCCCTGCCTTTAGAATTTGTAACCTTGTGGAAATTATTCTGTAACTTGGATAGTGCTCTGTTCACTGATCAAATCCATTCATTCTCTGCCTTTACTTCACCTCATATTTTATTACTCTTTTAGGTCTGTTGAGCAAGTCTGTCTATGCAGGCATCTTACAATGCCTTAAAGAGCAACTTAGGCTGGGAAGTGTCATTGCTGCTGTTGGTTTAATAATCTTAATAAACCACCTCTTCCAGTTGCCTTATTCTTTAGTTTCAGAATTAATGTCTCAACCTCTAGTTTCTGAAAGGAGTTAAGTTTATCTGCCCAGCTATGTGCTAGCAAAAGAAAGTGAAAAAGTAAAAGTGTTAGTTGCTCAGTTCAGTTCAGTCTCTCAGTCATGTCCGACTCTTTGTGACCCCCATGGACTGCAGCACACCAGGTTCCTCTGTCCATGGAATTTTCCAGACAAGAATACCAGAGTGGGTTGCTATTCCCTTTTCCAGCAAGGTGAAATGAAATTTGCTCAGCTGTATCCGACTCTTTGTGATCCCATGGACTGTAGTCTGCCAGGGTCTTCTGCCCATGGAATTCTCCAGGCCAGAATACTGAAGTGGGTAGCTCTTCTCTTCTCCAGGGTATCTTCCCAGCAAAAGACTGTCCTATTAAGTATGCAGCCCTCTGCCTATTGTTCCTCTACTGAAGTAGACCAGGGACTCTCAAGGAACTCATGTAGCTAGGGACCTGGGGGGTTGTAGCTTTGCTTCTTACTGCTGGTGGCAGTCAGTACACCCATGGAATATTCATTCTTCTTTCCCTGAGTGTTGAAAAAGTAGTACAGCCTACTCCGAAAAGTCTGATACCTAAGCAGATCCATAATGGAGGTAGAGATTCTGAACTTTGCTTTTTCATTCATATGTTTCAGCAATACCCTTCTCTTTGAAACAGTTAACCTTCTGATCTGGAATTTCCAACCTTGTTCTGCCTTTACTAAAACCAGCAGTGTTGGCTTCCATCTGGTCTCCTTCCTGGTGGCTCATCTGCTAGGTTCAGGTTACCTATCAGCACACACTGCTCTGTTCCCACCCTCTGATTTTGTATTTAGAATCTTGGGCTCTAGCTAGCAGAGACTTTTGCTGAATTCCAGAATCAAGATTTCTACCACCCTTACTTGAGCCCTTTGTGACCCTGCTTGATTAACTGATCACTGCAAAAAGCAGTAAATGATTTCTCCAAAGCCTAGGATTATAGGCAGTTGATGAATATTAAATAAGCAAGAGGAGCACAGCCTTTAAAGCAGAAACAGTGCACCATTATCTAACTTTCTTAATAGCATAGGAAATCCTTGAGAACAAGAGCTATGTGTTATTTAGCTCCTTACTCATCATAAGCTCTAAATAAAAGTTGGATGAATACAGGAATACAAGAACACACTTTGTAACCAGCACATTCAATCTTCATGACACTTACAGTCCTTAAGTGTTTCCAGAATCTAACATATCACTGTATAGAGGTTTGTATGTGTTCTCAGTCACTCAACCCTGTCTGATTATTTGTGACCACATGGGTTGTAGCTCACCAGGATCCTCTGTCCAAGCAAGAATACTGGAGTAGGTTGCCATTCCCTCTTCCAGGGGATCTTCCCAACCCAGGGATTGAACCCACATTTCCTGAATCTCCTGCATTGGGAGGTGAATTCTTTACCACTGAGGACATCATGGCATAGACAATATGCCCTTAAACAAGTTATTAAACCTCTACCTTATAACAAACACTTGGAAACATCTTTCAACTTCTTCAGGTAGAAATGACTGTATATTGTCACCCTGCTTATTTAACTCATATGCAGAGTACATCATGTAAAATGCCAGGCTGGATGAACCACAAGCTGAAATCAAGATTGCCAGGAGAAATATCTATAACCTCAGATACACAGGTGACACCACCCTTATGGAAGAAAGTGAAGAACTAAAGAGCCTCTTGATGAAAGTGAAAGAGGAGAGTGAAAAAGTTGGCTTAAAGCTCAACATTCAGAAAACTAAGATCATGACATCCAGTCCCATCACTTCATGGCAAATAGATGGGGAAACAGTGGAAACAGTGATAGACATTTTTTTCTTTGGCTCCAAAATCACTGCAGATTGTGATTGCAGCCATGATATTAAAAGATGCTTGCTCCTTGGAAGAAAAGCTATGGCCAACCTAGACAGCATATTAAAAAGCAGAGACATTACTTTGCCAACAAAGGTCCATCTAGTCAAAGTTATGGTTTTTCAGTAGTCATGTATGGATGTGAGAGCTGGACTGTGAAGAAAGCTGAGCACCAAAGAATTAATGCTTTTGAACTGTGGTGTTGGAGAAGACTCTTGAGAGTCCCTTGGACTGCAAGGAGATCCAACCAGTCCATCCTAAAGGAAATCAGTCCTGAATGTTCATTGGAAGGACTGATGCTGAAGCTGAAACTCCAATACTTTGGCCACCTGATGTGAGGAACTGACTCATTGGGGAAGAGAAGGGGAGGATAGAGGATGAGATGGTTGGATGGCATCACTGATTTGATGGACTAGAGTTTGAGTAAGCTCCAGGAGTTGGTGATGGACAGGGAAGCCTGGGATGCTGCAGTACATGGGGTCACAAAGAGCTGGACATGACTGAGCGACTAAACTGAACCAAAGACAAAATCTTACCTCTATCCCTGTTACCTAGGTGCAATACCTTAACCTTTTTTCCTCATCCCTACAAATTGAGTCTCCATCTCAATTAAGATAATATGACTTAGAGGAGTTGGATGGGGGAAATGTTAGGGAGGTTCAAGAGGGAGGGGATGTATGTATACATATAGCTGACTTACGGTATTGTACAGCAGAAACTAAAGCAACATTGTAAAATGATTATACCCCAAGTAAATTTTTAATTAAAAAAAGATAATATGCATAAAGCAGCAAATACAGTGTTTGGGACATAACATGCCTTCTGAAATTTTCCTTTGCCTCCTTCATAAGTGTCAAGTTTACGAATGTTAGTTTGAGAATGCTCCTGAAAGAAACTAGAAAAATATTTTCTTCTGATTTATGTTAGTGATTTCCATGTTGAGGACAACCTATCAATTAAGGAACTTTTCCAAGCCACTCAGTTTCCAGTCCCCACTCCCACTCCCCAAAACCAATGTGCAGAGTGCAATATATTGCCAAGGGATTTTGATAGCCTTAATAACTTAATGGAATATCCATGCCTTCTTGTCCTTTTCAACAGTATTCATTCTGATGTGAGAGTTGGACTATAAGGAAAGCTGAGTGCCAAAGAATTGATGCTCTTGAACTGTGGTGTTGGAGAAGACTCTTGAGAGTCCCTTGGACTGAGATCCAACCAGTCCATCCTAAAGGAGATCAGTCCTGGGTGTTCATTGGTTGGACTGATGTTGAAGCTGAAACTCCAATACTTTGGCCACCTGATGCGAAGAGCTGACTCATTTGCAAAGACTCTGATGCTGGGGAAAGATTGAGGACAGGAGGAGAGGGGGATGACAGAGGATGAGATGGTTGGATGGCATCACCAACTCAGTGGGCATGGGTTTGGGTGGACTCCGGGAGTTTGTGATGGACAGGGAGGCCCGGCGTGCTGCGGTTCATGGGGTCACAAAGAGTCGGACACAACTGAACGACTGAACTGAACTGAAACATTAGAACCCCTTGGGGAAATTCATAATCCCTGATGGATCCTTAGGGCTATCTGGTAATATTACAATATTCCTCTATTCTATTCATTTTCTACTTTCAAAGATAAATACTTCAACTTCTCCTTTGTGCTTGAATGTCCAGTAGACACCTCAAAATGGTCATGCCCAAAACTCCTGATTTATCTCCCTCTCATAATGTAAACCATTGCAGTGAATGGCATGTCCATCCTTCTGATTACTTGTATTAGAAAACCTGGAGTCATCAATTACTCCTCTCTTCACTTCTCTCTCCTCTCACACACCATATCCACTACATCAGCAAATACTGCTGAGTGATCCTGGGTTCAGTCACATCTTAGTACCTCCACTGCTAGAAACTTGGTTCAAGCTATTAAAATATTTTATCTGGATGATTGCTAAAGCTTGCTCTTATTCCTCCTACAACCTTGCTTCCCTTCAATTTCTTCAGAGCAGCCAAAATGAGCTATTTATGAGAAAAGCTAGATCACATCATTCTTCTACTCAAAGTTGTTCAATGACCTTAGTGAAACAAAAGCCAGATTTCACAGTGGCTCAAAGGCTCTCATTTAACTGGTCCCTTTGCTGTCACTAACTCTGATCTATCTTCTCCCATCATTCTTCCCCTGCTCCTACCCCTGCAGCTTCACTGACCACTTCTCTGGTCCTTAAACAGGACCTGAGATTCTCTGCTGTTTCCTTCACAGGGAACACACTTCTAAAACCCGTGATGCTCACTTTCCACTTCCTTCAAGTCTCTGTCAAGTGCTGCTATCCTAGGAAGATCTTTCCTGACTAACTTCCCCAAAATAGCATTCCTTAAGGCCTTTGTCTCTTTTGTTCATGTCCATGCCCTAGGTACACAGCATAGGGTCTGCTTCTTACATGGCATTTGATAAATACATATTAGGCTTCCCTGGTAACTCAGTGAAGAATCTGCCTGCAATGCAGAAGACCCAGGTTTGATCTCTGGGTCGGAAAGATCCCCTGGAGAAAGGAATAGCTACCCACCACAGTATTCTTGCCTAGAGAATTCCATGGACCAAGGAGCTTGGTGGGCTACAATTCATGGCATCTCAGAGTTGGACATGACTAAGGACTAACACAGTAAATACATAGTTTGATGTACAAATGCTCTGAGCTCTCCAGTGGGATCCAGTGTCCTTGAGCTTAGATTTTCTGGCCTAGAACCATATGTATGGGACAAAGAGGTTCACATTAGAGCCAGTTCACTGGCCAAGCTCACTGTATTCATGGTCAGAGATTGATTAATGCATCATTACCACAGAATCATCATGGTATTTTATAACAAAATACTCTCAAGATCTTGTTTATTGTTTTCTCATATTTGTCTTTCAATTAAATACTACTCAGTTAGACCCACTAGATGTATCTTCCCATTCTTACTTTTCCCCTCTGCTTTGAAACTCAATTCCTTCTCTTGCTTGACGAAGCTTAATTTATTAAACCTTTGATACTCAGCCCAAAATGTCCATTTTATAACTGATCTTTCTAGATGATTATGGCTAGATTTACAATCAGATGCTTACTATATATTTCACTCACTGACTTTTAGTACAATATATGCCTGGCTTTTTAAAATGTGAGGCTTTTAAGGTGTGTGAGAAAGAGAGAAATTGAGACTGTCTTCCTAGAGTCCTCTGATGATTTACCCTAAATCACTTAAAAATTGAAAACACAATCTGAACTTCCCTATTATTTTTGTCTCTGACACCATCTTATAACACAGATTTTATAACAGCCGTATATTTTTTCACTTATGTGATTAAAATTCTGAAAACCAAGTCTCCTGAGTCCCTTTTCAAATATCATGTAATATACCCTAAGTTAAATAAGATAGTTTTTTTTTTTTTTTTGCATTTATTTTCAAGTTCTCTGTTATAATTGCTGGACTACTTGCTATTTTAATTGCTGCTCTGATATCTTTGCAAACACTCCCTTGGAAAATGAAATTTTCTAGAAAGACTATAACTCCCAGTCATATTTGAAGGAGGAATTAAAGACTTATTTAGAAAATAAATCTATGTGCATCACACATGAGTAGCAGTTTGTTTTCCTTTACCATCAATATGAAATTCATTTTTTTTTACTACCTGGAAGTTATGGATAATTTTAAAGACATTTTGCCCAGATCTAAGTAGTAAGAACTTACTGTAGGTTGTGAATCAAGGAAATACACACAAATTAAACATAATGCAATGAAGTCATGGAGCTTAAATCATAATAAACAGATATCGATCCAGGATTCTGATAGCATCTCTAAATGTAACTCTAGATGTGAAAGGTAATAATATATAATGCTTCCTACTGCTTTATAAAGACTTTCAATTAAAAAATTTAAACCATCTTGGTATTTTTACTATGGTATTGCTTGTGCTCTCATTAATAAAATATATATTTGCATTTTATTTTTCCAAGGAAATATATAGCAACCAATCTCACTCATAAGAGTTATTTTCCTTATGAATGATTATATCCATATTCATCTTATTTTTTAAAACAATATTGAGTAAAAACATTGAGTTATTATAAATGCAAACTATAAATGTGTTCTAGAAGAAAACTAATATTTGTATTAAATGGCTGTGCAACTATTTCAACACAAATGCAAACCAGCCTTAATTTTATTTTCAAAATGTCACTCTTTAACCAATATAATGCACAATCAATTTTAAGTACCAAGCCGAATGCTTTATAATGCTGCTCTAGGGAAGACACACAGTTTTTCATTTCATCATCAACAGAGTTAAGTTATATCACCAAATAATCTAGAAACATCTGATTAACCAGATGCCATTTTCCACCCGCTGTCCCAGATTAAAATGCAGTGATGTGTTCAATAAGGTACTAAAAAATTTTTGATAAGCCTTTTTCTTTTCTCCAGATAGCCATCCCAGCTCCCCATGTAGAGGGGAAATGAAGCAAGGCAACCATTTATGTATATAACTTTTGGAAAAGCAAATTAGAATAAAAACCCTTTTTTTGTCCAGGTTTGTAAGGTTCATCTGAGCACAGTGTGATGCACACCAGTACCTCTGCCAGTCCCTACATTATATCCTCTATATTTTTGTTCTTAAACTTTGAACATCATGGACTGTAGACTGTCAGGCTTCTCTGTCCATGGTAGAATACTGGAGTGGGTAGCCATTCCTTTCTTCAAGGAATCTTCCCCACCCAGGGATCAAACCCTAGTCTCTTGCATTGCAGGCAAATTCTTTATCATCTGAGCCACTGGGGAATCCCAATCTCTATACTGGTCACCCTCATTTCTCACTGTAAGTCTAGCCTAGCGACATGTGATATTATGGAAAGTGTTTGCAGTCTAAGTCCCATAGTTAAGCAGAACTTTGAATTGGTTCTTTGTCTAATAGTCTAATAGCACCGTTGTGCCTGGAATGTAGTTGGTATAGTCTCTAAATCACAGTCTTCTCTATACCTTGCTTTTATCTACCTAGATTTTATCTATCTAGAATTCTAGTCCCTTGACTGGCCATCTTAGTTGGAGTCCCATCAATATCTTTCCCATTGGGGAAATTTTCCACCTCATCTAGTGCCCCTTTCTTTTGACTGTGAATGAACTTCTCCTAAAACTACAACACTTGTTGGTGTCTTCTGAACTAGAGACTGACTTCCTTCCCTTGCCTGGCCCACCTGCTGTTTGATATTCCTTGCTTGATGTTGGACCCGGGTCCCTTCCACACGTGTTGGGCCTGACCCAACACACTGGACAAAGTGATATAGAGCCCTCATTTCCTGTCCTGTGCTGAGAGCCTCTGCAGCCTGGGCAGTCAGCCAGCCACAGTACTGCCTCATCTTGCACTTTCCCATGAGCCTCTCTGCTAAGAGGCTTGTCTGCTTCATGGCTCCACCCATTGCTGTGTGGAAACCCTGGTCCCTGCCAGATGGCTCAGTCAATAGATATGCTGGAGCAAATCAAATCACTGGCCAGGTTTGGATGTTTTTGTTGTACCTCTTAAAGCTCTATTTATTTATTGTATTAGTCGTAATTCTATCACTCCCTATCAGAAAATGAAAACCCAAATGGATGTCTCTCACATACAAAAGTGATGCCAGATATGCTCTTTGAGTTATTGAGCTAATTTTCCATTAGCACAAAGTATTTCTTCTTCCCACCCTCCCCATGGCTTGCATGCATGCTAACTGCTGTGGCCCTGTCTTAAAAGAAAATGAAGTCATTTGGGCCATGTAAGGGAGAAGCCAACCCCTGCACCTAATGCTAAAAACACTGAGTTAACTGAATCTCAGACCAAATGTATCCTCCATCATTGGTAAGGGAAATCTCTTTAAGTGAAAATATTTAAAAGTCAATTTTGGATGGACAGATTTCTAGAATTATTACATGGTTCTCTACTTATACTGGGGATTTTAAATATGATGACTTCAGTCAACATTCAGACATACATTTCTGTGCTATGCTCGCAAAGATTATTATTGTAGCTGTTGTCTCCTAAAATAGGTGTCCCTCATTTTTTGACTCTATAAATCTCTGTGTCTGCTTTGTGGTTTTCCCATCTATCCCTCTGAATGTTTTGTCTTTGCTGATTGCTAGCAGCATTTCCTCTTTTAATCTGTTTAGACCTGAGACACGAGATAGCCATGTATGGTAGAATAGGTCATAACATAAAAATACATTGGTTCTGACTCAGTGCCTGAGGACATCTCTTGAGAATATATACACGAGCTTTTAGGGGGAATAATTTGTGAAATATTATGGCCTTACTTTCTTGCTCATAGCTGCAACTCTATCCAGTTGATGTGTCTCTGCAAATACTATGAGAATACATAAAAGCTAGAAAAACATTGCCATTTGTTCTAAATATCTTCATTGAATATCTACATTATCACAGAAATAGTAAGACCGAACTCACACAGGTGCACTTTTCCTGTCATAAACTCTGACACATTTTCTCTCTGAGATAATCTAACACACATAGGTATGCTTAGAGGGATCTGGGTACATATAGAATTCACCTCAGAGTTTTTGCTGCACTGTGATTTGTGTTCACATTATTTTTTTATTTTCGGGATAAACTGAGAAAAGCTGTTGTTTTTGTACCCTAAAGTTTCTCATCCATGAAAGATTCCTCAAAGACACAAGATAGTTCTTTTTTTTTTTTTCTTTCAGTTCTTTCCATCCCATAAAAATAAATAATTAAAACAATCTTTCATGACTAAGTGCTCAGCTTCTTGCTTCTTAAAAAAATTCTCCTGGTGGAAGATTCTGAATGACAGTAGGAGGTCAAATTAGCAAGCCTGACTGCCCAAGGTAAAGAGAAAAGTTTTGCGACTTTCCTGTACATTCATTTATGGCATAAAAATCAACAACTGTGAGAAAACTTGCCTTTGATTTTTGAAGTGGAAGTCAAGAAACCTTTTTGCAGAATGGTCTGGGATTATGCTTAAAACATGAAAGATTGAAGACCCAGCCTCAAAGACTCACAGGAAGTTATCTTTTGTGCTAGGTTAGTGGTTCGGTATCACTACTCACATAAACTAGAACAAAAAGGACCCTCATTTAGCACATTCAGGTCAGCCTCCTTAGGAGACGAGAGAAAAGTTCATTGACTGGGGACCAGAAATGTTTTCTCCAAGCTTTAAAATGTCCAGTTTTAAAATCATAAACAGTTTTAAGGGGTAGGCTATTTGATGTAGCTGGAGAAGGAAATGGCAACCCACTCCAGTATTCTTGCCTAGAGAATCCCATGGACAGAGGAGTCTGGCAGGCTACTGTCCATGGGGTCATAAGAGTAAGACATGACTTAGTGACTAAACCACCACCACCATTTGATACAGCAGCACTCTTAAGATGCTAGTGACTTCTTTTCTTTGGGTGCATTAAAAATGAAATATAAGACTTGAGTTTTGTTTTGTTTTTTAATAAAATAGATGAGTTATGTACTATTGTTAAACAAAGCCATAGTCAATACATTCTCCACACCTGACCAGTATATGGGGCAGTAAGTGGGAATTCTTGCAGGATGCACATATTTGGAAGGAAGGGAGAAATGAAGGAAGGGAAAAAAGAAGCAGTAAAAGCTGTGTAGAAGGAAGAACAAAAACCACAGTTATTTGCTCTTATTACTGGTCTAAGCTCCTCTCCACAATTTCCAGAGTGCTTCATCAGGAGCACTGTAGGGAAAAGACACACGAATACAGTGATAGGAGGCCTAATCACCTCCTCTCAGGGGAGCTGTAAAGGAATTGTGTAGGGGAACCACTGACTGAATCCACCTACGCTGGCCAGTCCTCATAGTAACTACTTGCATGAGTTATCTTAAACAGGAGGTCCTGGTAAGGAATGTGGAAGCAACAAGCTACCACCAACCAGAAGAATTTGGGAAAGGTCAAAGGAGAAAGGAAACTCCAGTCCTCCTACCAACCTCCCAGAGTCCATCTCACTGGAATCCATCTTGGCTGAGTGATGTTTGCACCATCACACCTTGAGTCAGAGTGATTGGCCAGAGGCAACTGAAAACAAACCCCATCACCATAAAACCTGAGACTGCCAGTCATGTGGCAGAGCAGTACTTCTGGGTTCCCTTAACCTACTGCTTTCCCCCTCGCGCCCCTTTCCAATAAAGTCTCTTGCTTTGTCAGCATGTGTGTCTCTTCAGACAATTCATTTCTGAGCGTTAGACAAGAGCCCACTCTCAGGACCTGGGAGGAGTCCCCCTTCCTGCAACAGCTCGAGGAGTAGGACCGTTTGCCGCACAGCATGTTGGGCCTCCTGACATGACTTCACCTCTCTGTCTCCAGCATCTAGCATGCTGATTGTCTAGTCAGTCTGGGACCTTCCTGCCTGTATGATAAGTAGAAGACTTCATCACTGTTCTCTTCCTCAACATTCTCACCCAACCATGACTACTGCTCTTATCCTGGGTTTGAAATGAAAGTGTAATTTCACAAAGAAGTGCTAACTTCTCTTGTCTGTGTTTATCCAGAGTAGAAGCTTGGAACTTTCCTTCTCCCTGCCCAAGCTACCGGATGGCTTTACAAGGCTCCTCTCCCATAATTTTCCTTTAATTTGATGTACAGTCTTGTCCTACAATGCCCTCATTCTGCCTTATTATGAGTTTAAATTTTTCCATTACTGAAATAACAAAATGTAATGTAATGTAATGTAATGAAACCACTGTTCACATTGTGGTGTGTTTCCTTCCAGTCATTCTTTTTTTTTTTTTCCAAAAATGCACTTATCTTTGACCCTATAGATATTGTAAATATTTTATTATCCATTACCCTTTTACTCTGATCCTTTTGGATGAAGGCTCTATTTGCATCACTATGTCTTCCTTGTATTTTGAATTGTTGGGATTAGAGTACCATAGGTAGAATAGACAAAGACTTTGAAATCAGACAGGTAGGTTTAAACTCTAAGTAAGGTGTGTGAGTTGGGCAACTAAGTCTTCTTGACTTAGTTTCTCCATCTAAATGCAATAATAGTAATATACATTTCATATGATTATTTTGAACATCGGTATTAAGAAGGTGCGTACTATCCGGTCAGCTGCCAAATGCAGAGCAGACAAAATACATGTCATCTCCTTTCTTCATGTCTAGAGGATAAGGCTTAAATTGTTACACATACTTAGGGTAAGTGTATATACTTAACATACAGGTGCAGCATATATATTAAATTATCTATTAAGAGATATTTTATTGTACACGCAAGCATAAGACAATAAATCAGTTATTTGATAAGGATATCTGTGAATTTGTACTTAAATCTACATATCAAATAGTTATTATTCTTTATCATGGCTCATAAAGAAATTTTTTTCATAATCCTATTCCCATTCTTCTAGCCATTTAACTGAATTTAAAATCAATACCCTCAAATCATAGCCCCAAATAATAAAATTCTCATGTTTAATAAATGTGTGTGTTTTTGGAGGAGAATAATATAATTTTCTTTAAAAGGTTCATCATAACCAGTTGTTTATTAACATGAAGACAAACAGTTCCTGGAGTTTGATGAGTGTTCTTTAACAGAACACAAAAGATCATCCATCGATTCAGCAAGCATTTACTGGTTGTCAAGTATGGCAGAACACAATGCTAGGCATTGTGGACGAATACAAAATAGCAGGCAGACGTCTTAGCAGACAGATTTGATTAAAAGACAGATAGATAAGTATTCAGTTCACTGTTTCCCAAATAGCCTTAACCTATTTTAAGGATTGTAGGTGCTTATAATAAAAGCAACTCAAGCCTTGAAATTAGTAAGCAAATCTTCATATGCCCTGCTTTTCCACTTAAGAGTAGCATTTCTATAAGCAAGTCACCAATCATCTCAGCAGTATCCATCATCAGAAAAATGAGCTTTAGATAATAGATACCCACATGCCTAATAAAGTTCAGGGCATTAAGTAAGTTCCTGCTATTTTCACTCATTTTTCCTCATTTGTTTCCTATCGATAACTGTTACTTAGAGTTTTTGTGAAAATCAAGTGAGAAAACCTATCTAAATTCCTCAGAATCTAGTAAGAACTCAGTGTTAATTCAGTTACCTGATCTTTAAGTCCCTAAAGAGAAATGTCCCTTGTCAATCTGTATTTTTAAGGATTATCCATTAACACCACTTTTCACATATGAACTTAACGTTTACATGTTGGCATTGAGGGAAGCAAAATAAAGCATGAATGGTTTGTTAATTTCTGTATTTGAATACACAGGAAGTAACATACTTGCACGTTTACTTCTGTGGAAATGATACTGGGACTCTTTAATAAGACTTCTAGTAATTCTGACTCTGAAGGTGTTTTGAAGATGTCCCAAATATGCCCACATGGAGGGTTTAATATGTGTGGATTCAAAATATCTGATTATCTAATGGTATGAATAGATGGAAAATTTCTATTATAGTTCAAGTAGGTAAGAAATTTCAGGTTTGGCTACTTAATCATCACGTAGTTGACGATTGGTCATGTACTTCACAGTTACATTTAGAAATTTTCCTGTTTATTAAATGGCATCCAATTGAGGAATATTTCTGATCCATGGAAGCCCTACCAACCAAATGAATGCCAGAACAGTATGTATAGACAAATTTACATGAGCTTCAGTTTTGTTCTATTTGTTTCAACTTCATGGTCATTTATTTGGCTTCAGCATTTATCCTATGGTTGTGATTAATTGCAGACTCACATATTAATCCATTTAGAGGGCCTACTATACGACAGATCCTGCGAACACAGATTTAAATAAGATAGTTTCTCATTTCAGGAATCTTCCAGGCCCTCTGCCTGGAATTGCTATCACCCTTATTATTAATCTGGAGATTCCCTGGTCATCCTCATTTAGGTCAGGCTTTCTCACATTTCTAAGGCAGAACTAGGCATATGGTGGAAATGAAAGGCATTTCCTCCACATAGCAAGGCTCTGAGGGAAGGTGTCTGCCAAGTCCTGGTCTTGTAAACACAGCAGGCTGACTTCTGCACCAACCAAGTACTTGAACATGAATGCCAGTCCCAGGAAATGGCCCCCATTCCATACAATGTCTCACAGTAATTACAAGCATTTGCCGAAGACTTTTCTCCCTGTACCCTCTCTTGTCTTCCACCATCCTGGATTGTGCATTTCATAGAATTTAGCTTTGGTGCTGATATCATGAAAGATATTTCAGTAATTATCATCTCCATCTTTGGTTCATAAATTGGTGATTTTTGAAGTTTTTCTCTGTTCAGATTTTGGAGTCTTTCACAAACCCCTGGAATAATTCCTTTTTCCCTGATCCTAGCCCATGAATTCAAACTGTAATATTTGAATTTCCAGTCTCCCTTTCAGAAGAGATAGCTTTGGGAAAAGAAAAAGGAAATTGAAAGTGAAGAATCTGGAAATGAGAGAAGGTCATTCCTAAGCTGTGTTTTTAGGTAAGTCAAAGATATAAATGAGGAAAATGATGCACATCTATGAAGCATACCTAAATTGGATGGGCAATTAGTAGGAATTATTTAAGTACAACTCACTAAAGGCTAAGACAGGAAGTCTTAAAAACAATTTGCAATCATGTTCTTGACCCAGAATCAATTTAAACCTTTTCCTTATTTTCATTTATACATAGTTATTAGAAGGAAATGTTGCCTAAGAAACCACATCTCACTTGGGTTGTTTACCTACCTTCCTGTCCCTTTCAGGTTGTTGTGACCTCAGGAGACTTTACTTGCTTTTTGTGAACATGCAAGGAGAAACCCAGGCTTCCCTGGTGGCTCAGATGGTAAAGAATCCACCTGCAACGTGGAAGACCTAGGTTCAGTCCCTGGCTTGAGACGATCCCCTGAAGGAGGGCATGGCAACCCACTTTAGTATTCCTGCCTAGAGAATCTTCATGGATAGAGGAGCCTGATGGGTTATAGTCCATAGGGTTGAAAAGAGTCAGAAGCGACTGAGCAACTAAGCACAAGGAGAAACCCCTCCAGTTTGAGGAAAGAAGTTTTTTCACTTGAGAGGAAGCGAAAAAGGTTAATTAGAAAGAGCTCAGCAGATGAGGAGCAAGAAAATCTATTAGGAGACAATTATAACAGTGTAAGGAAAAAATGTTGGACTGAGTCAGTAACAATGTGATAAGAGAGATAGGATAGATTTGAGAGTGATTAAGACAGCGGAACTGACAGAACTAAGAGATGATTGGACATGGAGGGTAAAGGGAAGGAGGTGTTGAGAAGGGCATTTCAATTCTACCAATCCAGCTAAGGAACAGAGAATGCAAAAAGGGAGGAGAAAAATAGTTTAATTGGGGGCATACGGACAAGGAGAGCTATCTAACAGGTGAAGAAAGTCATGGAGCCCAGGAGAAGGCATGGCCAGAGATACAAAGAGTCAGTAGCACTGAATTTGGCAGTTCAAACCTTGAGGGTAGGTAATGTCACCTACAGAAATTGTGTAGGGAGATAAATGAACAAAACTGAAGAGGCATGGCTGTAGACAGTATATTTAATAAGAAAGCAGATGTAGGAAAATGATAACGAGAGATCTGAGTCTTTGCAGAATCAGAAAAAGACTATGCCCCAGAAGTTGAGGGAAAATAAAGTTTTGAGCAGTAAGACATCAACTGAAGTTTGGGAAATGCTCCATACCTTCAGAAATTTTATGTAATTGTGACTTGAAGGAGTTTAAGGAGAGTTATGGAGCAGAAAAGCAGACAATGGGCTGCAGAATGCCTAAAAAATGGAGCAGTCTCCTCTTCAGAGAATCTTGAAGAAGGAAATTCTACATGAGTCAATTAACCATGAGGAAGGCAGTTTCAATGAAATGTTTATCTTTGGAGTAAGAGTGGAGGATGTACAGATAGGAGAGTTTTGAAAAGATAGAAGATGGATTGTGAAGATGTTTTAGAGATTCCTAAGCAAGTTGACTTGCTAAATAAAAATAAGAAAAAGAGAAAGAAAAATTGGCAAAATCTCCTGCAAAAACAGAGACAGTGAGAAAGAAAGGAGTCTGTAAGCTAAGTGCCTGAGACCACAGTGGGAATTCAGAAGATACTTAGAATATAGCTTCTCAAATGTTGAGGAGCAGCCATAAGAATTACCAAGAGATTTTGTTTATATGAATATTCTGATTCATTATGCCTGGGTTGGACCTAAAATTCTGTATTTTGAACAAGTTGTCAGGTGACAATGCTACTGGTTCTCTGACTATTTGAGAAATAAGGACATAGAGGAATAAAGACTGAGGAGAATAGGTTTTTGGGTGTAATCAGAATACATGCAAAATAAGGACATAGTTTGACAAAAGACAGGAAACAGGATGGTTAAACACAGTGAAGAGGAACAATAGGAATGCATTTTATGAATAGTTCATGTATTCATTAAGAATGTACTAAATGCTCAATATGCATATACCCCTCCTTTGCAGAACATGGAACAAGGCACATTAACTCCAGTCTTGGGTAGTTTAAGGATATTATGAGATGTACAAGAAAGCATAAACAAGAAGGATGTTAATTAATTCATAGACACGTAAGTACTTCAGAAATAAACATGCTCAGAAATAAATGGTCAAAATCTGTTAGAGATGGTAGGTAGACAACTCAAATATTTCTTTGAATTAATTTCTTTGGATCGAGACTTCATGAAGGATTTTCACTCTGCCATTCATTTTGAGACTGAAAAAAAAAAATCGAGTGCATTATCACTCACCTTCCCTACATTCATTTTAAAAGAAGACATGTCAGGTGTCAAGTTCCCATCAATTTGCCAACAAGAGAGGGAAAAATGAGGCTGCACCTTGAATGGAAGTGACCCTATTTCTTTATCCTTTACCCTCTTTGCAGTGGAGAGTCACATGAAGCATGGGTTTGAAAGTATTTGATCCAGACAGAATAGTCACAAAGAATAAGTGTCACAAAGAGAAAAAGTTAGATGTTCAGAGACTGGCTAATGCTCTTTTAGGCATGGCTCCATCCCCAGCCCCATTCCTTTCCCTTTGCTGTTATTCCACTGTCTCAGCTAATAGCCAATGCATCTTTGGGGCTATTCTCATCTCCCTGTGGTTTTTGTGCACCTACCATATGCTCATAACTGTCCAAGAACTCTGAGGCACAAAAATATTGTTAAGAGCTCAAATTCAAGTTCAGTGTTTTTAGAGATTTTCTAGCTGATTTGGAAGAAAAGCATAAACATAGAACTACAGTATAAACTAGCATCACCCAAACAGTCTTCTGCAGAATAGTATTCCGTGAAATTCTACAAAACATATATACCATAAAAAGGAGTTTGATGCTGATAACAGTTTGTAAAATACCATATCTTAAAACTTCTTGTCTTCAATATAAATAGGAGAGCATGCATATTTTAATGGTTCTCTTATTTTAAATTTAATGGTTCTTAGCACTGAAGTTAATAAATCTGGTTAACTTCGTTTAAGAAACCAAAATTTCTAAAGATTTGGTTTTCTTTTTAAACCACTGGATTTTTATATCATAAAAAATTGTTAATATCTCAAGGACTTAGTATTCCTCAGAGGACAAATAAGGGAATATTATTGTAAAATTAAACTGTCTGCTATAATTGATTTAGTACAATTGCAATTAGGGAGATCGCTTCAGAAATTTAGGGAGGCATTAATGAGGATTTTGAGCTGGCATTGAATGATGTGAGTATTTTGAGCACTGACAAAATAAGATATTCTGGGTTGGGATGCAAGTTGAGAGGGTTAACAGAATAAATAAAAATAGAGAGGAGGAAAACAGTTCAGGGTTCAGGTGTGTTTAAACAACAATGAGAAAATCAATATGCCTGGAGACGAGGGTTTTGATTGAGTGAAAATCAATTTGGCAAGGTTGATTATAAAGATCCTTGCATTTTGGGTTAGGTTCTATGAAGATAGAAATATGCGTTAATCGCATCCAGAGGGGAACAAACAGGGAATGGGTGTTTAGCATTCTGACCAAACCATTTCTTTAATTAAAAAATTGCTGTTGTTTCTGTTTTTTTTTTTTTTTAAATAACACAAGTATACAGTGAAAAACTCATAATATAAAAAAGGGAAGCAGAGTAAAGTCAAAATCACTCACAACCCCATTGACCAGAAATAGTGCAGTTGACATTGGGAGTATCCTTTGCCAATTTTTCCTAAGCGTACACATGTTCACACACTCATTTTACAAAAGTCAGCTCACACTATGTCATAATGGCTGTAAACACAACTCCTAAGAGGCAAGTAAGTTAATATAAACGTGTGCAAGAGGGGAGACTGTTGAGGTGTTGAAGATACAGTCTTTCATGCAGATACTGTTTCAAATTAAATATATGGAATGTTTGTTGCTTCCATGAAGAAATATACTGGCTCCTATACTGCTCTCCATTTATTTGAAACATACTAGCATCTAGGTCCATTTTTAATTTTACCACACTTGATGGAAAAAGAGATATAAGGAAAAATATCTTTTAACTAACATTAGGGAAACTATAGAACCCTCCTCCTCTGAGGATAGAAAGATCACTGTGTGCTGAGCTGTGCTTAGTTGCTCAGTCATCTCAGACTCTTTGTGACCCCATGGGCTGTAGCCCACCAGGTTTCTGTCCATGGGGATTCTCCAGGCAAGAATACTGGAGTGGGTTGCCATGGCCTCCTCCAGGGGGGTCTTCCCAACCCAAGAACTGAACCCAGGTCTGTCGCATTGCAGGCAGATTCTTTACTGACTGAGCCCCAAGGGAAACCCAAGAATACGGGAATGGGTAGCCTATCCCTTCTCCAGAGGAATTTTCCGACCCAGGGATTGAACCAGGGCCTCCTGCATTGCAGACAGATTCTTTCGCATCTGAGCTACTGGACAGTGGTTACCGCTTTGGGACAGAGATGGGGCCCAGAGTTGGAAGATCTTCATGGTTTTCAAAAGAAAACAGAAATCCAGCATTTATGTTATATTTCTTTTAAAGTAGGAACCAATTGATTATTTTAACAAGAGAATCAGAATTCTATTCAGTGAAACAAAACACACTCAGGACTCTACAGTTGGTGTCTTTTGCTGATACACTTCCACCAAACAAAACAAAGCTACAGCAACAAAGCTTCCTGGTTCTTTGCAGTGACAAAGTGCTACTATCGTGCATTGTCTCTGGCAGAAAAATCTTGAAGACCCAGGGTAATGGGCATTTAGACTTTTGCATCTTTAGATGTGACCTGGCACGATATTTACGATTGTATTAGCATATGATGAATCTTTCATTGTAAAAAGACTCATTTGGAAAGTGTAACATTTCATAAATATGCTAAGTGTATGTATATTTTGTTTATTTGAATAAGTATTTACTCACTGGAGGAAGATCTATCCCCAGGTGCCACTTAGGTTATTTTCAAGAACTCCCTACTGAATATGGATGCAGCTGTGTGTCTCTGCAGAAGTGAGAACAAAGCCGGCTGTGTGGAACCTTGGAATCACAGTGAGTAATTAGCACAATGCCTATAATCAGGGAAAGGTTAGGTTGAGAAAAGAGGAATATAAATATCCGTGACACAGGAAAAGGAACGAGAGAGAGCATCTGAAGAACAAGAACTAAAACAACATTAAAATGTAAGTGTAAAAAACAACTCATAAATATATTCTGTGTCTCCTCCACTTCAATTATAAATATTTCTTTTACCTGAAAATGCCTATTCAGGTGATACCTTTCTTACATCTATTTATATCATTAGTATTGCTTTTAAATAAATATACTTCAACTACTCCAGGTCGACAAAAAGAGAGAATTCATATTCAGTCAAGATTGTCTGAGCACAGAAAACACAAAATAACTTGAAATGTATGAAGTTTTATATAATTTTAGTCAATAGCAGTGATGCTGTAGACTAAGATAAAATTATATAAAATAGAAATGCTCAACAAATGAAACTCTTTCAACAAAACTTTGTATCTGGTCATTGTAAGTAGATGCAATTCCAGTTGTGAAATAAGTACCCTTTATTGATCCTAATAATATGAGTTTTTACAAGTCTAATTGGAATATTTTAAAAAGTCAAATTATGGATCCATTGCCCTTAAGTGGCTCACTATTTAAGCAAACAGAGAAATAAAATATATTTTTAAATCTTGTAACTGACTTCCAATATTTCTGATTTTCAAGTTTGTATTTTATATGTTTGGGTTCCTTCATATTGAAAATATATTTCTTTTTCCACAATGACAAGATTAAGAATAGTCAGATTTTAAGGCATCTGTCAAGATTCAAGTTTTTATCCTTTATCATGCCTTTTTCTGTTTATTAATAGAAGTAATTTAAGAAATCTTTAACAATATCTATCGCAGTTTACATTTTATGCTCAAGAAT
This sequence comes from Giraffa tippelskirchi, assembly GCF_054371585.1. Taxonomy (NCBI): domain Eukaryota; kingdom Metazoa; phylum Chordata; class Mammalia; order Artiodactyla; family Giraffidae; genus Giraffa; species Giraffa tippelskirchi. The sequence continues at coordinate 127,152,022 of NC_137277.1, read as the reverse complement.
GATTTTAAACAGAATGTTATGATGAAGTAGGGGGGATATTTGTTTATGATTTCAAGATTTTTTTTTTTTTATTGCAGTATTTTACTGATCTCATTAGTTTTACCATTTAAATTTTGGACTCAACAATGCACAGCTTTATAAATTGGCCAATTAATCTCTACTAACGTTTAGGTTAATATTTGGGAATTTTTCCATAGTGACAGTAGATAGGGAAACAGTTGAACTTTTGACAGGAGAAAAGTGGAGAGAGCCTTTCCTATTGCTGCATTGAATTGATGGGTTTGTCTATAAAATGGGAGATTAGGATGAATTATCTAAGGCATCTCTGGTTCTCCTTCTGGTAAGTAGATCCAGGATGAAGCCTCTAGAGAGTCAAAGAACAGAATTAGAGTAACTCTACTCTAATTCTGTTCTTTGACTCTCCAGAAAGTCTTCCTCAGCGATCAGTGCAAAGAAATAGAGGAAAACAACAGATTGAGAAAGACTAGAGATCTCTACAAGAAAATTAGAGATACCAAAGGAACATTTCATGCAAAGATAGGCTCGATAAAGGACAGAAATGGTATGGACCTAACAGAAGCAGAAGATATTAAGAAGCGGTGGCAAGAATACACAGAAGAACTGTACAAAAAAGATCTTCACGATCCAGATAATCACGATGGTGTGATCACTCACCTAGAGCCAGACATCCTGGAATGTGAAGTCAAGTGGGCCTTAGAAAGCATCACTACGAACAAAGCTAGTGGAGGTGATGGAATTCCAGTTGAGCTATTTCAAATCCTCAAAGGTGATGCTGTGAAAGTGCTGCACTCGATATGCCAGCAAATCTGGAAAACTCAGCAGTGGCCACAGGACTGGAAGAGGTCAGTCTTCGTTCCAATCCCAAAGAAAGGCAATGCCAAAGAATGCTCAAACTACCGCACAATTGCACTCATCTCACATGCTAGTAAAGTAATGCTCAAAATTCTCCAAGCCAGGCTTCAGCAATACGTGAACCATGAAATTCCAGATGTTCAAGCTGGTTTTAGAAAAGGCAGAGGAACCAGAGATCAAATTGCCAATATCCGCTGGATCATCAAAAAAGCAAGAGAGTTCCAGAAAAACATCTATTTCTGCTTTATTGACTATGACAAAGCCTTTGACTGTGTGGATCACAATAAACTGTGGAAAATTCTGAAAGAGATGGGAATACCAGACCATCTGACCTGTCTCTTGAGAAACCTGTATGCAGGTCAGGAAGCAACAGTTAGAACTGGACATGGAACAACAGACTGGTTCCAAATAGGAAAAGGAGTACGTCAAGGCTGTATATTGTCACCCTGCTTATTTAACTTATATGCAGAGTACATCATGAGAAACGCTGGGCTGGAAGAAACACAAGCTGGAATCAAGATTGCCGGGAGAAATATCAATAACCTCAGATATGCAGATGACACCACCCTTATGGCAGAAAGTGAAGAAGAACTAAAGAGCCTCTTGATGAAAGTGAAAGAGGAGAGTGAAAAAGTTGGCTTAAAGCTCAACGTTCAGAAAACTAAGATTATAGCATCTGGTCCCATCAATTCATGGGAAATAGATGGGGAAACAGTGGAAACAGTGTCAGACTTTATTTTTGGGGGCTCCAGAATCGCTGCTGATGGTGACTGCAGCCATGAAATTAAAAGATGCTTACTCCTTGGAAGGAAGGTTATGGCCAACCTAGATAGCATGTTTAAAAGCAGAGACATTACTTTGCCAACAAAAGTCCATCTAGTCAAGGCTATGGTTTTTCCAGTGGTCATGTATGGATGTGAGAGTTGGACGGTGAAGAAAGCTGAGCGCATAAGAATTGATGCTTTTGAACTGTGGTGTTGGAGAAGACTCTTGAGAGTCCCTTGGACTGCAAGGAGATCCAATCAATCCATCCTAAAAGAGATCAATCCTGGGTGTTCATTGGAAGGTCTGATGTTGAAGCTGAAACTTCAATACTTTGGCCACCTCATGCGAAGGGTTGACTCATTGGAAAAGACCCTAATGCTGGGAAGGATTGGGGGCGGGAGGAGAAGGGGACGACAGAGGATGAGATGGTTGGATGGCATCACCGACTCGATGGACATGGGTTTGGGTAGACTCCGGGAGTTAGTGATGGACAGAGAGGCCTGGCGTGCTGCAATTCATGGGGTCGCAAAGAGTCAGACACGACTGAGCAACTGAACTGAACTGACAGTTATTCTTCTAACCCTTTGATTGACTGATCAATTAAGAATTTATTAAAGAATTAGCTAAACAGCTAGACAGGCACTGTTTTAGAAAGTGACAGTTACTGTCTACACTGGTTAATAGACATTGCCTGTTTCACTGCAAGCTTAATGTAATCAAATTTACGTGATAGAAAAGAACAAAAACATATAACTATACAAGTAGCTAGTTCTAATTCTAGACATTATGAAATTATGTATAGAAGGGGATTTGATCTAGTTTTGAGTACTCATACAATAATGTCACTTAATAAATATCTCCAAAGTGAAAATGAAAGTCACTCAGTCGTGTTCGACTCTTTGCAACCCCATGCACTATACAGTCTATGGAATTCTCCAGGCCAGAATACTGGTGTGGGCAGCCGTTCCCTTCTCCAGTGGATCTTCTCTATCCAGGAATCGAACCCAGGTCTCCTGCATTGCAGGTGGATTCTTTACCAGCTGAGCCACCAGGGAAGTCCAAATATCTCCAAGGAAGTGTTAAGTTTGATTCTGAAAGAACATCGGAATTTAAGGGAAAATGAGAGAAGATCCAGCCCAAGGAAGGTAAGAAAAAGCTGCGCGTGTGAAGGTTTAGATCAAAATGAGTCCTGAATGTCTAAGAAATGTGAATTAAACCAGTGCTGTTAAAGATGAAATAATGAACACAGGAATGGCAAAGATGTGGCTGGAGATGTGTATAGGGCCGAATCAAGGAAACTCATTTGAAGCCATATTAAGAATTTTGGACTTTATTCTAAAAATAATGTGAAGTCATCAAATGGTTTTAAGCTGGAAAAGGGGATGATCAGCTATTCATTTTATATATCACTAGGTCTGCTGAGTGTAATACTAAGAACCTCCTATACACCAGATCTCTTTAGGGATGTTACATGTATTCAGATATTAATATTCATAACAACTCAGTGAAGTGGAAAACATTTCCACTTTACAAAATGCTTTAGCAACTTACCCAGTGTCACAAAGCTGATCAGTGAGCAGTCTGACTTGAAAGCTCGCAGTCTTAACCTCTGTGTTTTATTTGATCATAGAAAGGGATGGAAATTTGTTTGAAGGAGTAAATTGTCTAGGTGAGAGATAGTGTTGGTTCAGACTATTGTGATAGTAGCAGACTGGAGAGAAGTAGAAAAAATAAAGGACTATTTAGGAGACAGAATCAACAACAATTGGTAGTTGAATGGATGTGGTAGGTGGGGGATAGAAAAGGATAAAAGGTACCATTCAAGTTTGGGGCTTGAGTAGAGGGGTGCCCATTTATCAAAACAGCAACCTATCCCAGAGAAGCGACAAGTCTAGTGAAGAAAGCTTTTGCTAAGGTGGAAGTTATCACCATGCAAAATCATCTCTGAAATGCTACCTTAAAGGATTCTTGCACTTGGGAATCAAGTTTACTGAATATTCTAGTGTTTTGTCTCTCCATGTTTTCCCACTTTGCCTCCAATATGGTTACTCTGAAGGCATTTAAGGCAATAAGTACATAAATGAGAGGATCAAATAAAAGAGGGCATCTGAAGTTCTTTTCCCTCTGTTAATCTCCCTTGCCTAATTGTACACACATATTTATTTATTTGACGGTCTTTATATGTGGTTGTTTTTTTTTTTTAATTTTATTGGAGTGTATTTATTTTACAATGTTATGTTAGTTTCTGCTGTACACCAAAGTGAATCAGTTACACGTATACATATGTTCCCTCTTTTACAGATTTCCTTCCCATTAGGTCACCAGGGAGCACTGAGTAGAGTTTGCTGTGCTATACACTAGGTTCTCATCAGTTATCTATCTTATACATGGTAGTATATCTATGTCAATCTCAATCTCCCAGTTCATCCCACCTTCCCTTTCCCCCCTTGGTATCCATAAGTTTGTTCTCTACATCTGTGTCTCTATTTCTGCTTTGCAAAGAAGTTTATCTGTAACATTTCTCTAGATTCCATAAATAAGCACTATTATGTGATATTTGTTTTTCTCTTTTGGAGCTTGCCTGGTGGCTCAGATAGTAAAGAATCTGCCTGCAGTGTAGGAAATCCAGGTTCCATCCCTGGATTGTGAAGATCTCCTGGAGGACAGAATGGAAACCCACTCCAGTATTCTCGTCTGGGAAATCCCATGGACAGAGAAGTTTGGCAGGCTACAGTCCACAGCATCACAAAGAGTTGCACACAACTGACTGACTAACACTTTCACACTTTCTCTTCCTGACTTACTTCACTCTCAATGATAGACTCTAGGTCTATCCACATCTCTGCAAATGGCACAATTTCATTCCTTTTTATGGCATATGTCCACAAATGTCTTCAACATGATCAGGTCAGTCTTCAGCTATATTGATCTTATAGAAGCTTTTCAGGGATCGATAGACAAGTCAGTGCTCCAAAGGTGAAATACAGACACATTTTGAAATATAGACACTGGCAGTTAGTTTTAGGCAATTCATGTTAAAATACTGAGTTTATTGGCCTATAAGCACACAAAGGGAAAAGATGGTGAGAAACATTGCTTTTTTTGACTTCCCACCTCCATGGTAGTTGGCAGTGAATTTCCAGCTTCTGTAATTCTCTTTTCCTTTTTCAGTGATAAAAGTTCACATGATTTGACTTGCTGTACCTTTCAATGAAATAGACTAAACAATTTGCCCTCTGACATGACTAAACATCAATCAATGACCAAATACTGATTGAGTGCCCACCTTGGCAAAGTCAATACACTGGAAAGCATGAGGAGCCACAAGAAAGCGGACAAGTTTCTCTTACAGCACTTTTTGCCCAGCTGGTGAGGCAGTATATGAACATGTCTTTAAAAGGATGAATGATTTGGCCAAACAGTTCCCTCTCTGCTCCCCTGGTGGCCCCTCTCTGTCCCTGTCTCACCCCATCCCCACACTTGCCCTTTTCTCTCTATATTTTTTTTTCTTAAGGCCTACAGGAAACCAGGGATTTGGGTGCTGGATAATTTAGTCAAAGCAGAAAAATATGGTAAAAATTGTGAAGCAAATGAAGATCTTGCACATTAAATGGTTTAATAGAGAGGGTGGCACAGAAGACCTGAAAGCTGCAAGGATAACAGCGATGGAATATATTACCCCCAAACTATGGTTTCAATTTCTTACCTTCCCAGATGTGTTCTATCACACTTTGCATTCTGGAATTGCCTGTATTAGGAACTTCTAATAAGACTAGTATTCTGTTGTGGGGGGAGGGAAGTGGTTAGGTATCACCTAACCTCTAAAAATAACTTAAAAAAAAAATCAGAAAACCAAACAAAAAACAAATAGTCCCTAATTGACAAAAATGTAGTGTAGCAACCATCCAGTTGATTTAGTCCCTCAGTTGTGTGACTGTGACACAGTCACAGCATGACCCCTTTATGATGCCCTTTGTGACCCCATGGACTATAGCCCACCAAGCTCCTCTGTCCATGGATTTCTCCAGGCAAGAATACTGGAGTGCGTTGCCATTCCCTTCTCCAGGGGATCTTCCTGACCCACAAATCAAACTCACATCTCCTGCATTGGCAGGCATGTTCTTAACCTTCTGAGCCACCAGGGAAGCCCCATCAACCATGCAAGGCATTTATGTAAAAAGTGATTGATAGTTTACTGTACCAAAAGTTGACATTTGAAAGATAATGACATGTCCTTTTTGAACCACCTGTATATGCATGTGTTCGGTTGTGTCTGACTCTTTGTGACCCCATGGACTATAACACGCCAGGCTCCTCTGTCCATGAAATTTCCAGGCAAGAATACTGGCATGGGTTGCCATTTCCTCCTCTAGGGGATCTTTTTGACCCATGGATCAAATTCACATCTCTTGTGCCTCCTTCATTGGCAGGCAGATTCTTTACCACTGTGCCACCTGGCAAGCCCACTGAATCATCTACTATGTACCAGGTGTTATGCTAGACCACTGAACTCTACTAATACCTACTAACAGCTTGCTTTTCTGTCTGTGACTCTGTTCTTCAAGTAAAAATAAATATTAACACATGTGATAAATAAAAATTTTCTGTCTCAGCAAAAAAGAAAGAAACAAAAAGATGATTACAAGGAGGGATAAATAATAAGCTACAGTAAGAAAAGGTTAATTATACTGTATATATGCTCTCTTAGTTCCAACAGAAAACATTTTATGCATTAGAAATTTGCCAAGAATTTATGGAAGACAAAGGTTTTGAGTTCAATCTTATGATATATGTAGATCTTGCTAGAAAGAGAGAAAATATGAAATAAAAGAAAAATAGGACATGATATTCCAGTTATGAGCAGCTCAAGAAGAAAGTGTGGGGTGTCATAAAAATATTAACAAGATTACAAGTTAGGAAATAGTAACAATAATTGTATAAATGTGTAAAGCAGTAACCTTTGTTGAACCGTCATTTTCACACTTTTAAAATAGGTGAATTGGATGAATTAAGCTACTCTGGGTGGAATCTTTGATATTTAACATTAAGTTAACATTATAGTATAAAATGGAGAAGGCAATGGCACCCTACTCCAGTACTCTTGCCTGGAGAATCCCATGGACGGAGGACCCTGGTAGGCTGCAGTCCGTAGGGTTGCTGAGTCGGACACGACTGAGCAACTTCACTTTCCCTTTTCACTTTCATGCATTGGAGAAGGAAATGGCAACCCACTCCAGTGTTCTTGCCTGGAGAATCCCAGGGACGGGGGAGCCTGGTGGGCTGCCGTCTATGGGGTCGCACAGAGTCGGCCATGACTGAAGCGACTTAGCAGCAGCAGCAGAGTATAAAGAAAATGCTCTTTTTTACTTCCCCAGCATCATATGGGACTTAAAAAAAAAAGGTAGAGGGGTTTGACAATATGCAAATTACAATTTAAACATGACAGACTAGGATTCAAATCTTGGCAGATCCATTTGTTATCTAGGAAACTTGGGCAAGACACTTAACCTTGTTGAACTTTGATTCCCTTCACAATAGATAGACAGGTTGATAGAAAGACAGCTGATAGATGTTACAGGTGGAGATATAGAGACAGTATATATAAATAATTAGCCTTCTCAATAGTGAAAATAATATGTACTGGCACTGTATATAGTAACTGGTTATGTAGGAGGCACTGAACAAATTTTGGCTACATCCCTTTTTATCCATGGATGAAATACCCATGGTTGCAGTCATGAAATCTGAGTTTAAATCTCTGCTGTGCATAGACTCTCTAAGTGTCTGAAAAAAATGTTTTGAACTTGATCATTGTTAACATTTATTTCACTACCACTCAAATATTTTGGAGGAAAATAAAGAGTCCAAATGCATATGGGGCAATACAGATTGTGTAGAATGCAGCAATTGAAGAGACTCAACAGCTTAATCCTGCATGTTAAGCCACTTCAGTCATGTCTGCATCTTTGTGACCCTGAGCTATGGACCATAGCTCACCAGGCTCATTTGTCCATGGGATTCTCCAGGCAAGAATACTGGAGTGGGTTGCCATGCCCTCCTCCAGGAGATCTTCCCAACCCAGGGACTGAACCTGCATCTCCTGTGTCTCCTGCATTGGCAGGCGTGTTCTTACCACTAGTACCACCTGGGAAGCCCATAGCTTACCCTAGTTTCACATAATTTTTAAATTTTAACTAGGAAAATGTCCTCATCACATCATTCACCCATGATGCTTTTGATGTTATAATTTCTTTTCAACGTGCTTTGAGATTCTTGGGTACTATTTAGATTGTATAATATTTTCACTCTACCATGCTAATTAACATTATAATGAATAATTATTAGCAGCTTCACAATTGTCTCTAGCATCCTGTTTTTATTTTATTACTTTTATAGATTATTAGACATAAAACACACCACCAGTTTTCATGCCAAAAATATTTCATCTAACTAAGAAATGCCATGCAGTGCATTTCAGGGAAAAATGCCACTTATAAACATGGTATTCTAATACGTATTGAAGTTTCATGTACTAAAGATTGGAGTAGCTATCGGTAGACAATGAATAATGGATAGAAATGATTAATGACTCTGTGAGATAAGGGATAATTAGATTTGGCATGTGCACCCACCATTTAAGCAAATTGATATGTGGAATGCATACTTGAAAGAGATACAGACAAATGACACTAAGCTTCGATGATTCAAATGGGTCTCCTGGGAACAGATGATCCAAATTCTTTTCTAATATTTTCCCCAACAACTCAACACCACCAGAAAGGTAACCATGGATCTTATTTCTCTGCTAGCAGTGGTTGCCTCAGCAACAGAGTGACAGACTCTGAAGCCCAAGCAAGTCATTTCACACCTTTCTATCTTTGGTCATTTACCCTTTTCCCAGAGCTCTGTCATTTACTCAAACAATGTGATACAGTTTCACTATCTCTGAACACAGTCACTCTGGGGAGCAACAAAAGATCCTGGAAAAATTATGAAGAAAGGACAATTTTCCATACTATCTCCTTCAAATCTCCCTCCACGCAGATCCCCAGCTCACACACACCATCATACACATAGGCAAGTGTACCCTTTGTAGGTAATGAAATGCTTTGGATCCTCTTCACTCTTAACAAACCATTTATATCGCACTTCCTTTATTTGAGTTTTCTACTTAAATCAAGGAATTAAAAATCTATGCCAATGCATTAATGCTACATTCCTAAGTACAAAAGTAGAAACACATTGGTATGTCATAACCAGAAGTGATTTCCTAAATCTCAGGAATTCCCCAGGTGAAATTCAAAATTGACCCCCATACACAGTGAGCAAGGAGAGGCCAAAGAAAGAGGCAGACCACTCCAGGCTGGTCGGTGGCAGCTTTTATAAGCAAGGGAATTCACATGAGTCTTGTTTCTGTGTGCATGAGCTTAGCTGCTCAGTCGTGTCCAACTCTTTGCAACCCACGGACTATAGCCCACCAAGCCCTCTGTCCATTGGATTTTTCAAGCAAGCATACTGGAGTATGTTGCCATTTCCTCCCCCAGGGGGTCTTCCCGACCCAGGGATTGAACCTGCATCTCATGTGTCTCCTGCATTGCAGGTGGAGTCTTTACCCATTGAGCCACTGTCTTGGGTGACCTCAAGACAAATAGATCACCACCTCTGCTTACTACAGTATTAAGAGTTTATGTAGAGGCTTTAATGGGGTTATCATGCATACAGTCATGGTTTTATTAACATATGACTCCCTCAGGGCTGGCATATTTGAGGTAGCTCCTAGAGCAGAAGAATGTATTTTCTAAAGACAGGAGAGGAGGAAAGGCTCTTCCCATTGCCCAAGTCCAGTTCCAAGGGTCAACCAGCAGTCATGTCCTCTCAGTGACCTCCTCCAACAAGAAGAGAGGCATGTCAAAAGTAATGTTACTAATTCTAGTTGTAGTTGCTAATGTTAGATTAAATGCAAAGATTATGTGAAGGAAATTTTATTATTTATATTAGATTTTCATCAATGTTCTCAGTATAAAAATATTCACTTGTATTGAAATGTTCTTTTATTTTTACCTAGTAGGAGTGAAATCAGTGGAATTACCATTAAAAAACAGTCTCCTGAGCAGGTTTGGGAGCAAAGATCAGGGGGTCTATTGGCCCAGGAGGGTCTACATATGAATATAAACCTCTGAGAAAAAAAATCAGTGGTGGATGCTGATTGATAGATAGGTTTTATTCTTCATAAGTTGGATTAGGAAATGGCAACCTACTACAGTATTCTTGCCTGAAAAATCCCATGGACAGAGGAACCTGGTGGGCTATAGTCCAAAGGGTCACAAAGAGTTGAACATGACTGAATGACTAAACACTCCATAAATATTTATAATTTTAAATGGATTCATGTAGACGTAGGAGAATGTATGAATGGGTGCTGTTAGGATTTAGGGTGAAGTTTTCGTTAAATCAAATGCTTGCCCATATACTTTTTTGCCTATAATTTCAATAGGACAATATACAACAGGAATAATAACAGCTATAGAGAACCAAAACACAATTGTAAGGGCTGCGTAAAAGCCTGTGCTCTTAATAAGCAGCTCTGCTAGCATCTAGTTTGGAGTAGCCTATGTGGGACCTCCACGTGACTTCCCAGATGGTTCAGACAGTAAAGCATCTGCCTACAATTCAGGGGACCCGGGTTTGATTCCTGGGTTGGGAAGATCCCTTGGAGAAGGAGATGGCAACCCACTCCAGTATTCTTGTCTGGAAAATCCCATGAACGGAGGAGCCTGGTAGACCACAGTCCATGGGGTCGCAAAGCTTCGGACACAACTGAACGACTTCACTTTCTTTCTTTCCAATACTTTGGCCACCTGATGCAAAAAGACAACTCATTAGAAAAGACCCTGATGCTGGGAAAGATTGAAGGCAAGAGGAGAAGTGGAAGGCAGAGGATTAGATGGTTGGATGGCATCACCGACTCAATGGACATGAGTTTGAGTAAACTCCAGGAGTTGGTGATGGATGGGGAGGCCTGGTGTGCTGCAGTCCATGGGGTTGCAAAGAGTGGGACATGACTGAGCAACTGAACAACAACAACAAATGTGGGACCTTATATGTTGCCCAAAAGCCTTTATCTCAAGAACTTATCACCCTCAGACTGTGACATTGATAAAGGAAGTAGAGAGAAGATGAGGATCAGATGGCCAGGTCTGAAAACTGTGGCATGAGTGGCTCTTTCACCTGTACAAAAGTGAAAGTGAAGTCGCTCAGTCGTGTCCGACTCTTTGCGACCACATGGACTGTAGCCTATCAGGCTCCTCCATCCATGGGATTTTCCAGGCAAGAGTACTGAAGTGGGTTGCCATTTCCTTCTCCAGGGTCACCTATACATAAGCACCACAGAGATAGAGAAGAGGTAGAACAAATATAGAGGTAGAAAAGGTAGATGTGTATGATTTAGTGCACACTCTGGCACTTGTGGTAAAGAACCCGCCTGCCAGTGTAGGTAGATTAAACAGACACAGGTTCAATTCCTGTGTAGGGAGGATCCCCTGGAGAAGGAAATGGCAACCCACTCCAGTATTCTTGCCTGGAGGATCCCATGAACTGACAGCCTAGCAGGCTACAGTTCATGGGGTCGCAAGAGTCAGACACAGTTTAGCAACTAACCTACCACAAGAGTAGTGAGAATGACTTAATTACATTTGACTGCTGACTAATCAGATTATATGTATCTTCCTGGGACCAAGATGTGGGATTGGAGCTGAGGAGTAAAAATTAGGATGCCGATGGAAAGAAAAGAGCAAAAAATATGACCAAAAATATCTTATGAAAATATTGAAAGTAATGAGAATTTGAGGCTAATAGAGATGTCTATGGGCAAAAAACATTCAGGTCACTTACATTTTATATAAAAAAGGACACATATACATAGTGTGTATATATATATTACTTATATATAATAATACATTAAATATTTGTAATATTTATCATATAAACAACACAAAATACATAAAACAAAAGATAAAATATAACATATATATCTATATTTCAACATATACAATGTATGTAAACACATAAACACACGCAAACTATTATACATATTTAGTATAAATACATACAATTACATATTAAATATACATACAATTTAGTCCACAGTGATACACACACACCATGCATGCATAACTTAGTCACTTATGGAGACAGATTTAAATGTATTTGCAGAGTAAACCTATGAAAACAACCTTTACAAGTCAAATTAGTTTTGTCTTTATTCATGAAACAATGAACCATGAATTGCCAAACATGTGAACAAAATATTAAAGCAAACACCAGAGTAAAGAAACATAGGGCCAACTTGGCAGAAATAGAAATGATGCACAGGAGAAAAGAACATCTACAAAATAGATCTAGTGTATTCAGAGGAAAACAAGCATTTATTTCATTTATGAAAGAGATTGCTGTCCAAAGAAAAGGCATATTACTAGAAAAAGAAAGTACCTAGATATTTTTAAAGTCAGCGTATGGAATGAAAAGCAAAATAAATAAAGCTCAGTCTCTAGCTGATGATCTGAAAGATAAAAATTGAATAAATGTCCCAGAAGACAAAAAAAGCAAAAGGCAAAGAGAAGGATAATCAGAGGACAGATACCTTCTATGGGAGATCCAAGATTCTAAGTCTTATTGAATAAATGTTGCAGATGGAAAGAACTGGGGTGACAAATGGAAAGAAACAATGAAATACATAAATAAAAATATTTTCTTTAGCTAAAGTAAAGGATACAGCCTTGTATTATAGACAGAAACACTGATTAGAATTGAAGAGGACCCATATCCTGAGAGATTTCAGAATTTCAAGGATGAAGAGAAATTTCTCAGTCTTCCGTAGAGAGAAAAACGATACAGCTACAGCTTATAGCAAGTATCTGGTTGGCAGACTTACTTATCCAAACTGTGTGCTAAGAAGGTGATAAAAAAGACAACCCGAGGAAAAGAATATCTACTCAGTCGAATTACCGGGAAAGCATAAAGAAAAAGATAAATCCACATTTTTAAATGTTCAAGGATCTCATATGAGAAATAACTCCTTGGGGACAGTTTTGGATTCCACTCTGTGCTGTCCATATTCCTCCCTTCCTCATTGTCACCCCTTTCAGGTCTGGAGCCTGAGTTCCTGCAGCTGCTGGAATTACTGGTGGCTGACTGTGGGCAGCTGATTCCCTCCCCACCCACCACCCAAACTTTCCTGTTGATGGGAACAACCGACCATACCCAACATCATGCCCCTTCCTTGCTGTAACCCACACCAATGCCTTCTCCTTTGACTCGATTTGGGACAATTATGAAGTGGCATCTTAGCTCTAGAGCTTCTCCTGGGATAAGTTGAGGACTTTGTCATGTTTCACAGCCCAGACTTTCCTTTTGCCCAATCCTGTTTCTTTTTTGTAACCCACCCCACTTCTTCTCATTTCACAGCAGGTCAATCCTTAGGAGCAAGGTTCAGTCAATTTCCTAAACTCAAATCTCTTCCTAAGAGTCTGCTACCTGAGGAACCAACCTGCAACAGAAACTACAGAGCAAAATATTTTTTAAAAAAGCATTTAAGAAAGAAAATGACAAGATGATTACAAATTACTGGTCACTGAAAATGTAAGTAAAAAATGTAAGCTCAAAAGAAAATTAAGGGAACCTCACTAAACCTCACTTGAGATATTCTCCTTTGAGCATTAAAACATCAGTATAGGGGGTCACAAGAGTCAGACGATTTAGCGACTGAACAACAATCATAGGATTACATCTTCTCTATGGTTTTATTTCAGTATTTGGGTTACATAGTCACATAATTAAAAAACTGCAAATATTGTTTCGTCACACTTAAATTTTTGGAATCAACCCAAAGCAAAACTAGAATACAACTAGTTACATAGCAAATGTAAAGTTTATAAACTTTAAAATAATAGCATAAACAGTAAACCTTAGCACAGGAAGGAAAAGAGACATATATAGTTAGGTAAGTCACTATATGATTAATCTTTTGAAGAGTGGAATCAAATAATGCTGTCTAAAATTAATAAATCATGAAAAATCAAAATATTTATTTTAATTACTGAAGATGGTGACTGCAGGCATGATATTAAAAGAAATTTTCTCCTTGGAAGAAAAGCTATGACAAACCTAGATAGCATAGTCAAAAGCAGAGATATCACTTTGCCCACAAAGGTCTGTAGTCAAAGCTATGATTTTTTCCAGTAGTCATGTACAAATGTAAGAGTTGAACCATAAGGAAGGCTGAGTGCCCAAGAATTGATGCTCTCAAAACGATGGTGTAGGAGAAGACTCTTGAGTGTCCCTTGGACAGCAAGGAAATCAAACCAGTCAATCCAAAAGGAAATTAACCCTGAATATTCATTGGAAGGGCTGATGGTGAAGCTGAAGCTCCAATACTTTGGCCACCTGATGCGAAGAGCCCACTCATTGGAAAATAGCCTGACGCTGGGAAAAACTGAGGGCAGGAGGAGAAGGGGGTGACAGAGGATGAGATAGTTGGATAGCATCATTGACCCAATGGACATGAGTTCGAGCAAACTCTGGGAGATAATGAAGGATAGGAAAGCCTGGCCTGCTGCAGTCCATGGGTTGCAAAGAGTCAGACATGACTGAGTGACTGAACAACAATGATACAAAGGAAACTACACAAAGAAATCAAGCTCAAAAATTACAAAAAGAAATGAACTATCCAGAGTAGAAACAGATCTGAGTATATGAGGAATTTTATACTCTTAATTTGAGATTTATCTATACATAGTCTTAATTTTTTTTGTATATAGTTATTTAATTTAAAATAAAATTTAAAAAATTAAAGAGCACCCTTATGATTACAAGACTGGTAAATAAATTATAGTGAAATAAATTTTAATGGCCACTTAAATTCCTCAATTTAGATAATGCTCATAACTTCTGAAAGTGCTTTCACATCTTGTTGAAGCAAAAATCATTTATTGATCACTTCTTCTGGGCAAGCTCATTGCTTTCCATATTAACTTATTTATTTTCATCCCTGAGACAGGTAAGGGAAAATGTCTTTTTATCCTTTTGACAGTTAAGGAAACTGAAACACAGAGGGAATAAGTTTGTTGCTTTGCCTATGTTCAGAAAGCTAATCCTGGTGGTACTCGAGTTCTGTTCTCTGTTACTTCAACCCCAGATTCTTGAGTTATCATCTCTGTCCAACCACTGGGACATGGGTGGTAACCAAAAGTTAGTTTGGAGAAGCCAATGTGAGAAATGGATAAAAGTATATGGAAGGAAAATTGGGAAATAAGTAATGAATATTTTCTGACTTTTATTTCCCAGATCTTCCCAACAATCCCTATGAAATAAACAGCATTGTTCCCAGGTAACATATAAAGAAACTGAAGCTCAAACTAGGTAATTGACTTCTGAGAGTCTACACAGCCAGACAATGAGATTCATTGCCTGAGATATAGAATCTTTGCTTAGGACTACTTCCCAAAGATCTGGATATAAGAGAAGCCAACTTGTCTCCAAGAACAGTCTCAGTGACTGAGAAACAGCTCCCCATTAACAGGGTTAGTTAAAGGGAGCAGAGGTGGAACAGATAGAAAGTCAGAACATGATTTTTCATGGACAGCTTACCTTTTATAGCCATGTCAGGATTTACGCTGAGTATGTTTTTTTCCATCCTGAAACCATCTTAATTTTTTCCATAAGTTAACCAGGAGCAGAGCCTGTGTGGGGTTAGAGGTGAATTGGGGAGAAATGGAGAAGGAAAAATAGTTCCAGCAGTAGGTGAATTCTTGTTACAATAATTTTATAGCAATTTTTCATTTGCCTGTTCTGTGGCTTAATGCCTTCAACATTTTAAAATTCTCAAGCTAAATTTTGGACATGGCTTCAATTCTTTTTTTTTTTTTTTTTAATTTTCTAGGACTAATATTTTAGGTTAGAATTCTGTTGCTATTTTAACTTAAAACACTTTAGAGACATAAATTCATGTTTTATTCTCCCATATAGCTAGAGATGCCCAAATGGATAAAGAGGTGCCATGCTTGATAAGGAAGAGAAATTGCCTCAGCTCCCCAATTGTGGTGGTGGTGGTTTAGTTGCTAAGTCATGTCCGATTCTTGCAACCCCATAGACTGTAGCTTGCCAGGATCCTCTGTCCATGGGATTTCCTAGGCAAGAATACTGGGGTGGGTTGCCACTTCCTTTTCAGAGAACATTCCTGACCCAGGGGTAAACCTAAGTCTCCTGCACTGCAGGCAGATTTTTTCTATCTGAGCCACCAAGAAACTTCCCTGTTACAACCTATCAAACAATTTCCTAAACTTTTCATTCCTATCCCAACTATGCACCCACACTCTTTTCCACTGATGAGTGGTCACACACAGATTGTCATAGGAATTTTGATAGTTATAATATCAAGAGTATTCACAGTCCCTAAAGCAAATAAATTTTAAAAGTTTACACTTATGAGATAATAAGAAATGACAGGAGCCATGACTGACTAGTGTTGAAAAAATACTAAAATTCAATTAAAAACGTTTCATACTTCCTTTTGTTACAGCAAGTTTGTTATTTCGACAAATGATCTATACATAGTGTTAAAACTGACTGTTGACAGTTCTCAGAGATGTGTTTTGTATGATGTATATATTGTTCAATAATTTGAATTAGATAACTACACTGAATTGAAACTTGACATTCAAAAAATGAATTTCTGACTTTTTTCCCATGCTGTACTATATAGTCCAGATTTCAGCAAGGAAACAATTGCCTGACATTTGTAGATATTGGCTCTTTTTGAGGGGACATAGGTTCCTATGTTCATCACAGTCTACCAGATTATACCTACTTGTTCAATCCATTTTTATTACCCTCCAAGACTCTGTTGATATCTAAGTTTGAAAAACTCGAATCTATAAGTGCTGTGACCCATTGATTCTACTCCAGGTTCAGAAATCTGCAACTTCCTTCTGCATATTTTATCTGCATTAGCTAAGATACACATGTATTGGGAGTGGTTAGATGATTTTTTCCAGGAATAATATTCACAAAGGGCCTATGTATCACCCTGGGAAACAACTTGGTGAAGGAGAAAACTAGCATCATGAAAAACAATGGATAAATCAATGTTATCATGCATGATCAAAGTAACAATGCTAATTATAGGAAGATTAAACTTGTATATGAAGTTACCTCAAAATAACTTATGTTATTATGTTATATATGTTATTATGTTTATAAAATGATCTTATGTTATAAAGTGATCAAGATATGTATAATTTTCAATAAAATAAATATTCTTCAATTTTTTCCTTGGTAAACAGAGATTAAAATATATTAATATATTCTTTTAAAAAGAAAGAGTGCTTATTTTAAATTTTGCATGTTCAGGTTTTCTTAAAAAGACTGACTAGAAGTGTTCTATAAACCTTTTGAAATTATGATAAGTAAGACTGTAATGACACAAATCACAAGTTCTGTAAAATTGCTTCAGGCATTATATTTTCCAGAAATTAGCATTTTAGAGTACATTTTGAGTTTATTATCAAATAGTAATGCATAAGAGCATTTGACTAAAACTGAAAAAGATGCTGCACTGTATATATACATATAAAATGTTTGTTTTGATTTTATATGTGTGTGTGTGTGTATATATATATATATATGTATATAATGCTTGTCTATCTATCTATCTATCCCTCTGTCTAGCTAATCTGAGTCATTGTTAAATCAATATCTTTCTAATATTATGGGCCTTGTTTTAAACATATAGACAAAGTTTCTAGCTATTTGACATATAGTCAACCATATAAAATACAGTTGATATAGCACTTAGAAATCAAATTAAATGAAAGTAAATAAAATCTGTAACCAGTCCAAAATCCTTTTTATTGCTCTTTATTTATTATACTTCCCATCAGACTCTTTGTTCCCCCTTTGTCTTACTAATTTATTTTTAAACTTAGAATTTTAATATTTTAGAGCAATTTAACTTTGTAAACAATTAGACTAGGCAATGGATCATCTAGTACTTAGTTTATATGGAAAGGAATTTCTATTCTCTTCAAGCTATAATAATCAATGAGGTAATATAAAGATTATCAAGATGAAGACATTTACTTGTTTATTACTTCAGAAAAGTTCTCTGTCTGGAATTATGATAATCTTTGTTAACTAGGGATTATAAAAGTTCAGGAGTTTGTTAAGAGAGAATGTATTTTTCCAATGCAGTTCTGTTTTAAGACATTTTTTCATCCATTTCTAATCTGTGCATACAGTTCTCTCTTGGGATGAGAGTCCTTGCATTGGCTGCCAAGACAGCCATCTTGTAAGAAATCAGTCACTGTAAGACACTTGCACAGAATAAAAAAACATTCCGTTACTACTTTACTACAAGATGCTGTCTGTGGAAATTATCAGTGATTCCAAGCATTCACACAATCACTGTTCGAAGTGACATTATCAGAGACATGGCATTGACAGGAAGAATCGCACAGCAGTAAAGGAGATAAAGTAATTTGCAGAAGTACAGTAGGCCATCACAATGATGCCAAAATAGCTTTAGGTGATTGAAATTATATATGTATGCTCATGTCTTTAGAATATAAAACAGGAGTTTAAAAAAATGGATTATGTCAGTAATCAATCTGATCTGTGCTTTAAAGATCTAAGTCACACTAAACAACAAAACTGAATTATTGATTTTTTAAATCACAAAGGTTTTAACCTTTATGTTACCATCTGTTTATAATACTTCTTCTGAGAATTTTAATTTCTTTATTTGGAGTCTTTGCCTGAGTATTTTTCAATATAATCACTGAAAATTTGTGAAGTTAGAAAACACAGACAAAAGAATGAATGATTCACCCAATGACTGTCCTCAATTTCAGCACATACATTGTTAGAAAATATAAATTTTTGTTTCTCTAGGATTGATATTAACTTAATAGAGCCTAATTAATGATCTGTAGCTATTCTGGTGTGTTGACTTGTGTGGATTTTTACAATCACAAAGTAGCTCTCTAAGAGAAAAATTACAAGAAACACAATCATATCAATAAACTCAGATATGCAGACGACGCCACCCTTATGGCAGAAAGTGAAGAAGACCTAAAGAGCCTCTTAATGAAAGTGAAAGAGGAGAGTGGAAAAGTTGGCTTAAAGCTCAACATTCAGAAAACTAACATCATGGCATCTGGTCCCATCACTTCCATGGCAGATAGATGGGGAAACAGTGGAAACAGTGGCTGACTTTATTTTTGGGGGCTCCAAAATCACTGCAGATGGTGATGTGGCCAAGAAATTAAAAGACTCTTACTCCTTGGAAGGAAAGTTATGACCAACCTAGACAGCATATTAAAAAGCAGAGACATTACTTTGCCAACAAAGGTCCGTCTAGTCAAGGCTATGGTTTTTCCAGTAGTCATGTATGGATGTGAGAGTTGGACTATAAAGAAAGCTGAGCGCCGAAGAATTGATGCTTTTGAATTGTGTTGTTGGAGAAGACTCTTGAGAGTCCCCTGGACTGCAAGGAGATCCAACCAGTCCGTCCTAAAGGAGATCAGTCCTGGGTGTTCATTGGAAGGACTGATGTTGAAGCTGAAATTCCAATACTTTGGCCACCTGATGTGAAGAACTGACTCATTGGAAAAGACCCTGATGCTGGGAAAGATTGAAGGCAGGAGGAGAAGGGGACGGCAGAGGATGAGATGGCTGGATGGCATCACTGACTCGATGGACATGCATTTGAGTGGACTCTGGGAGTTGGTGATGGACCAGGAGGCCTGGTGTGCTGTGGTTCATGGGGTCGCAAAGAATCGGACACGACTGAGTGACTGAACTGAACTGAACAATCAGTAGAGAGGTACACATAGGCCTGAGTGGGTGCTAAGGACACATGGTAAAATATAAAATTAATTCTGAGTCATTTTTGGCAAATTAGATTCTTTCTTCATGACTATGGAAATTTAGGTAATCATTTTATAAAATAGACTTCTTTTTTCCTAACAAAAGATAAAATTAAATTAATTTTTTGCTTAATCAGACATCTTTGATGCTATGTGAAAATATTAGAAAGCATTGGTCTCTCACTGAGTTATTTGCAAAGAAATTAAAAAAAAAGACTACCTCTTAATCACATTGATGAGACTTCACTTAGTGTGAAGACCCAAGAAGATCATATATATTGTTTCAAAGGATACCACAGATGGCTACTGTATGTATGTGTGTATATATACACAGCTGCAAGATCTCATACTACGGTCATGTAAAACATTTGCAAGACATTTATTTAGGTCTAGAAACAGTCTGGGCTGGGAAACAGAGCAAAACAAAGTACTTATTTCAGTTTAGTCACTCAGCCGTGTCCAGCTCTTTGTGACCCCTTGCCAGCACACCAGGCTTCCCTGTCCATCACCAACTCCTGCAGCTTGTTCAAACTCATCCATCAAATCGGTGATGACATCCAACCATCTCATCCTCTGTCATCCCCTTCTCCTCCTGCCTTCAATCTTTCCCAGCATCAGGGTCTTTTCCAATGAGTCAGTTCTTCGTATCAGGTGGCTGAAGTTTTGAAGCTTCAGCTTGAGCATCAGTCCTTCCAATGAATATTCAGAACTTATTTCCTTTAGGATTGACTGGTTTGATCTCCTTGAAGTCCAAGGGACTCTCAAGAGTCTTCTCCAGTACCACAGTTCAAAAACATCAATTCTTCAGCGCTCAGCTTTCTTTATAGTTCACCTATCACATCCATACATGACTACTGGAAAAACCATAGCTTTGACTAGATGCACCTTTGTTGGCAAAGTAATGTCTCTACTTTTTAATATGCTGTCTAGGTTAGTCATAGCTTTTCTTCCAAGGAGCAAGCGTCTTTTAATTTCATGGCTACAGTCACCATCTGCATGATTTTGGAGCCCAAGAAAATAAAGTCTGTCACTATTTCCATTGTTTCCCCATCTTATTTGCCATGAAGTGATGGGACCAGATGCCATAATCTTAGTTTTTTGAATGTTGAGTACTTATTTACTCATAGTGAATTCACTTATTTCTGATAATGAGATTTTGGTATCAGAAAATAAAGCCCTGTTTTATCTAAAGGGCTTCCCTGGTGGCTCAGATGGTAAACAATTGACCTGTAATGTTGGAGATCTGGATTCGATACCTGCGTTGGGAAGACCCCTAGAGGAGGGCATGGCAACCCACTCCAATATTGTTTCCTGGAGAAACCCCATGGACAATGGAGCCTGGTAGGCTACAATCCATGAGGTGGCAAATAGTCGGACATAACTGAGTGACTAAGCACAACACACAATAACTAAATATGCTGCAGTGGCTTAGTGGTTGGGCAGCAAGCAAGGAAGTCACTGATATTGGAAACAGTTTGGATGGAGACCCATGTTATGCAATTGCAAACCATCAGGTAAGGAAGTAGACAGACTGAGAAGTAGGGTTCCTGAGCCTGTAGCTCGCAATAAAATGGTTTGAAAGATAAGAGTAGTCTGTGTATTGAGATAGTATATAATAAAATGTTTCTTTGGGAAACAATTGCTAAAATAAATCAAGATAAATTAGAGTCAAAATTTGAGAGTGCCAAATGATTATCAAAGCTTCTGTTTAGGCCATTAACAGTAACTGCTAAGAGGAAAAAAAAAAATAGAATGATAAAGGACAATTCATATGCAGCCCTGAAGCAAAGATCCCATTAAGGCTGTGGCCATCTCACTCAACACTGTTATGCCAGAAAGTCCCCAAATCACCACCATTAACTGAGATATAAAGTATGAAGGCAAACAATTAGAGAAATCAGTCGGGTTTAAGAAACATGTAGGGGTGGTGAGGAGTAAGAAGGAGGGGATATATGTACACTTATGGTTAATAGAAGAAAGAAAGTGAAGTCGCTCAGTCATGTTGGACTCTTTGTGACCCGGTGGACTGTAGTCTACCAGGCTCCTCTGTCCATGGGATTCTCCAGGCAAGAATACTGGAGCGGGTTGCCATTTCCTTCTTCAGGCGATCTTTCCGACCAAGGGATTGAAACCAGGTGTCCCACATTGCGGGCAGACGCTTTTCCCTCTGAGCCACCAGGGAAGCATGTTGTTATACAGCAGAAACCAACACAACCTTGTAAAGCAATTATCCTCCAATTAAAAAAAAAGAAAGAAATAAATAAAAAGGAAACATGTCTACAAAAAACTTAACATGTGATTACAACATGACAGGTAAAATAGGTAATACGCCTGCTAAGTTTCTGAAAGAATTATATTGCCAAAACTTCCATAAACTTAGTCATATACCTGGCAGATGTGGGGTCCAGGGTGGGCAGCATGACAAAAGCGGAAGAGCCAAGGCTGAGTCTTGCATCATGATGTTTGTGTAGATGGTGGTGGGTGGGGTGTGGGGTGAGGTGGCAGGAGGGGGTGCTCTCGTGGCTCAGCTGTAAAGAACTTGCCTGCAATGCAGGAGCTGCCTGTATTGCAAGTAGATCCCCTGGAGAAAGAAATGGCATTCCACTCCAGTATTCTTGCCTGAAGAATCCCATGGACAGAGGAGACTGGTGGGCTACAGTGCATGGGTTTGCAAGAGTTGGACATGACTTAGCGACTAAACCACCACCACCACTAAACAACCACCGCCAGCTTTGAGAGGGGGTGCCACTCACGGTGCCTGTCCACAGAATATCTCATTTAGAGATTTCAGGCCACGTTTGGGGGATTAATGTATTACACATTCATGGTATAGCTTGTTAACTAGCCAATAAGGGTCATTATCTGAAGAAATTCTTCATTAGTGAGATTTTGGTGATCTAAGAGTACTTAAATGAGAATCAATATTTCTAATCTCTTTCAAAGCATTCTAGCAAAGATCTTCACATTCAAATGCAATACAAATACAGACCTGAAGTACCTATATTTTCAAAATTTGACCCTTAACTAGGATCAGAGACACAATCTTTAACATGAAGTTAGAAAAACATTTAAGTGGAAAAGATTTTTTGAGTCTTTGCTCGCTGCACTGTAGATTATTACTAGTATCACCTTTTATTATATTAAAAATTTGTTATAGTACCTTGGGTCTTAATAATGTGGATGATTGAATATCACCCACACAGTTACATAACTGTCCTGGTTGAATCTCTAGAAGTCTGGTTATCTCCTTATTATCAAAATGGTTATTTTCACAACAGTGTAATGTCTAGATTAGGCAGGCTCAGCTTGAGCAAAAACTTTTATTACTATTTAAGAGATAGCACCAAGGGAATGAGTTTAAACTTGAGAAATAGGTTTAAAATGGACATTCATTGATTAATTTTTCCAAAACACAAGTTTCAGAGTAATATAAACTAGATATCTATCATATCTGAAATGAGCCATTGATACAGATGAAGAATGAATTTGCTAGCAATATTTCTTAGAGAAAATGACATTATTAGATACACTTACATACATATATTTATAAATACACACATATAGAAATTTAAAAATGTATTTTAGTGTATATAAAATATATATTATACATATAGATAAAATATGACATTGTTTATATTTTATGCATAGAAATACTTTACATTTTGTAAGTAT
This sequence comes from Giraffa tippelskirchi, assembly GCF_054371585.1. Taxonomy (NCBI): domain Eukaryota; kingdom Metazoa; phylum Chordata; class Mammalia; order Artiodactyla; family Giraffidae; genus Giraffa; species Giraffa tippelskirchi. Next base: position 127,128,791 of record NC_137277.1, on the reverse strand, counting down.
TTTGTATAAATATTGTATAATATTTATAAATCCATAAATGTATATTGCAGCCATGAAATTAAAAGATGCTTACTCTTTGGAAGGAAAGTTATGACCAAACTAGACAGCATGTTAAAAAGCAGAGACATTACTTTGCCAACAAAGGTCCATCTAGTCAAGGGTATGGTTTTTCCAGTAGTCAAGTATGGATGTGAGAGTTGGACTATAAAGAAAGCTGAGTGCTGAAGAATTGATGCTTTTGAACTGTGGTGTTGGAGAAGACTCTTGATAGTCCACTGGACTGCAAGAAGATCCAACCAGTCCGTCCTAAAGGAGATCAGTCCTGGGTATTCATTGGAAGGACTGATGTTGAAGCTGAAACTCCAATACTTTGGCCACCTGATGCGAAGAGCTGACTCATTTGAAAAGACCCTGATGCTGGGAAAGATTGAAGGCAGGAGGAGAAGGGGACCACAGAGGATGAGATGGTTGGATGGCATCACCGACTCAATGGACATGGGTTTCGGTAAACTCTGGGAGTTGGTGATGGACAGGGAGGCCTGGTGTGCTGCTGTCCATGGGGTTGCAAAGAGTCGGACATGACTGAGCAACTGAACTGAGCTGAACTGATAGCAGTATACATGTAATAAGTATATATACAGTGAACTTATTGACCTATTTACTCTGACTAATGGTCTTCATTCTTTTTGATTCAAACTGTCTCTAATCTGCCTATTGTCTTCCTTCTCTCCGTCTGCACTTAAGTATCTACTCTTCTATTTTATTCACAAATCATGAAAGACTTCATATATTCATGGACCTTTTGAGAGCATATAAGCACAGATATTCAATGTGCACATACAAATACATACATATCAGAGCTGGTCAAACTATAAGTACTTGTGTGATATCTACCTGTTTTTGTAAATGAAGTTTTATTAGAACACAGTCATGCTCATATGTTTACATGTTTATGGCTGCTTTTGTTTTACAAGAGCAGAGTTGAGTGGTTGTGTAAGGAACTGTATGACTCACAAGCCTTAAAATATTACTGTTTTTTTTTTTTTTTCAGAAAACTTTGCTACCCCTGATTAGTACACATTGTTTTACTTATCTTCTGCTGTGTAACTAACCATCCTGAAACTTCATGGAAAAAATAATCATTTACTAGCTCCGAATGCCTAGAGTTGGCAATTTGGGTTCAGTCCATTTGGTTAGCTAGCTCTTCTGCAGGTCTTCCCTGAGATCTCTAATTCTAGCAGTCAGTTCATTGCTCCTAAGGGGATAGATGGTCCAAGGAAGCCTCACTCCCCTCGTTAGTCCTGAGTGCTCACCATTGGCTAGAACCTCTCCCACTTGGTTTCTCATCCTTAAGAAGGCTAGCATCATTTTTTTTTTCTTAAGTTGCTGTCAAGGCAGTATTCTAAGAAAGCAAAAGCAGAAGCTGGAAGGTAGCAGAGTCCTAAATTTGGAATATCATAGTCATCAATATAATGATCAAAATAAATTATGAGACAATCAAGTTTTAGGGAATTGTAGGACTTGATTGTACTTCTTTGAGGAAGATTAGGAAATCACAGTTTAAAGGAGTGTTAAATAAAAATTGGAGGAATTTATGACCATGCATTTTTTTTTTTTGCTATGTATTACTTTTATATATACTGTTGATTATATTGGTAGCAAATTACCTGGTAATTTCAGGAAGTGAAATGTTCCAGATAAAAAGGCTTACCAGCACTTCAAGTACACACCTATGAAAACTTATACAAATATTTATGGTAGAAAGTTTTCATTACTCTCTGGAATTTTATCCTGTCTTCCTATATAGAATATGTTAATAATAACTAAACTTATATTGATTAATAGCTTTGTCATTCTCTACTGTTATTTATACAGGCCTCTAATAGATCAGTCACCTTGGGGTTATTGATGAATACAGTTGTATGGAAAAGTTGCTTCTAAACCAAGCAATCAAATAGATCTTTCTAAACTCTATGTTTGCTTGGTAATATCCTCAGATTTTTGTTTCTCTTTCTAATTTTCTGAAAAATTGCATTTAAAATAATATTAGGGTTTAAACGAAAAATATGCAGTTTCGTTAGAAAAGTATTCAGTTTAAATGCAGTTTGATTTGATTAAGTCACAAAAGTTGGCCCAAGTCCACAGTCAGCTGTGAAACTTATGTCTCTCTAAATGTGGAAGACATTTTGAAAACCAAAACCTCCTAAGTGCTGCGGTCTGAATCCATGGTCCCTCAAAATTCATATGTTGAAATCCTAAAGCCTAGTGTGATAGTATTAGGAGACAGGAACTTTGTGAGGTGATTAGACGAATGGGGTGGATTCTTTATAAGTAAGACCCCACGGATTCCTTCATTCCTCTCACCGTGTGCTTTTGTGCTCAGTCGTGTCCAGTTCTTTGCGAACTCATGGACTGTAGCCTGCCAGGCTTCTCTGTCCATGGAATTTTTCAGGCAAGAATACTGGAGTGGGTTGCCATGGCCTCCTCTAGTGGATCTTCCCGATCTAGAGACTGAACCTGCGTGTCTTGTGTTTCCGGCTTTGGCAGGCAAATTATTTACCATTGCACCATCTAGGAAGCATTTCCATCATGTGAGGACAGAGCAAAACGCATCTCAGAAGGGGGCCCATGTCAGAAGCTGACCGTGCTGGCACCCTCATCTTGCACTTACAGCTTGCAAAACTGTGAGATATAAATTTCTGTTGTTTATAAACTATCCGTTTTGTGGTATTTTGTAATAGCAGCCCCAACAGACTAAGACAGTAAGTATTAATGATGAGCTGGTAATTGTAGTCATTCTCTATCTCTTTCTTTGTCTCTCTCTCTAGACACACACACACACACACACACACACACACACACACACAATGTATTTTGTGTAATAAAAAAACCTGTGTATCAGATAACCATGCATCTTTACATACTCATTTTGGTGAAGACTTTTGGCAAAAGAAATGCAAAATCAAAATTTCTCTTTGGTCTTCATGTGTTTATTTGATCGCTATGGTCTTTAAATTTTTATTTTTAATTTGTTGTAAATATATTAAAATTAGTAGATTTCACATAAAAATCCAATATCTGGCATATATAAAGTTAGAAGATCTGACAATAATGGTACCTCTTTCCCAGTTGAAAATCATCCAAAAAGCTGGAGATTGACAAAGTAACATGCTCTAGTTCACTGCTTTTCACACAACTCATATCCATTCATTCCCGCTGCCCATCCTGTTCATCTTGCATTTGAATTTGGGAGCTCTGTTTATATTAACATTTCCTGGGATATCACTGGACTGCATTTACTCTTATTAATGCCCTAGAAATTTACCTGCTGTGGGGCTCCTCTGACTCTTCCTACACACAGTTAAGGTCCATTTTTAAAACACCAGCCCTTCTGCTCATGTTGATTTCATTTTCTTTCCTTTTTCTTTATTGAAGTATAGTTGATTTATAGTGTGTTAGTTTCTGATGTACAGCAAAGTGATTCAGTTACACTTGCATATAAATCTGCTCATCCCAGACTTTGTGGCTTATTATGGTCTGTTTCTTTGCACCTGCCCATTGCATTTCATCATGCAGCTGAAAAAATATTTTCTATGTCCACTTAGAAAAGCAACAGCTCTTCTTTTTGTTTTTCATGTTTGTTATTTTGGTCCATATTTTAATTTGGGCTGAGTTTCCTTTCCCTTGTACACCGGGTACAGTGATTTATGATGTTAACTTTTTCTCTAGCTGGAAGCTCAGTCTTAACATTAAGTGAAATCTGACATTTCCCTTTTCTTGAAAAGATTGCCCATACCTTCATGTAAAGGCCTATCTACTCCCCGATCACATCTGTTTTCTCATTTTACTGATCTCCTGACCAGGAATTATATTTGCTAATATGACTTCTCTATAACAGTTTCCTGTAGAGGGCCTGTTCAGTTCCCTATGGTTCACTCTCTTTTTCTACCCACGATTCATCACGTTTAAATTCTCATTGTATCATAGGAAAACATAAAAATATGGCATAATATTAAAATATTTTAAAGAATGTAATATCTCCTGAATATAACTAAAACTCCCTCCTCTTTCCACCACACTATACCATCACATTATGTAAAAATTGTGTTTTAGGGATGCACACGTTTCTCTGAAAACCCTTATTTCTCGAGGGTTAGAAGTAGTTTAAGTAAGTGTAGGATTGCGGTTGGAACACTATAGATTGAACGTGAGTATGATCAAGTTTTTGAATCACAATTAGTATGACAGATATACTCAATATTTAGATTAACTAGCTTTAGAAAAATCAAATGCACTAGAAAAACATGATCCATAAATCATTTATAGATCATCTCAGCAGTTTTCAAACTTTCCTGGTTCATAGCACACTTAATAATATTTGCATGATGCCACTAGGACAAATGAAATATCTAACATTATATTACTATGTGAAAGTGTGAGTGCATGCTAAGTCACTCAATGTTATCTTGACTCTATGACCCTATGGACTGTAGCTCACCAGGCTCCTCTATCCATTGGCTTCTCCAGGCGAGAATATTGGAGTGGGTTGCCATGCCCTCCTCCAGGGGATCTTCCCAACCCATAAATTGAACTGGCGTCTCTTATGTCTCCTATACTGGTAGGTGGCTTCTTTACCACTAGCACCACTTGGGAAGCCTAAAATGTCTAAAATAAATTTGAATAATTGTGTATGTCCTTTCAATCTGTTGGTCATAGTGAAACTTCTCAAACCTTGAAATTAGACTGTTCACTACCATTCTCATTTCCTGTTTCACATCGATTTTCACATGGAACTACTGTTTGTCACAGCAATTGCCATAAAGCTAGTTTCTGAAAGATGTGACAGGATTAAAAGAATGAGTTGAAACTGACCTACATCTATCCAGTAGTTCGCATAGTGTCTGTTAGATGTCTCTGTGAGTTCACTGTAGTGTCCTAGGGCACTCTGACACACAGCTTGGGAACTATGGTCTAGGTGTTAAAATAGTTCATATGTGTACATATGAACTATTGAATCACCTTGGGTGATTCAGTGAGTAATTTTGCATGTTAGATATTTAGAAAATTCATGCCTTCCTGGTATTTTAAAAGTAGGTCATTAGCACTCATTAGGTAAAATCTCTTCACCTGACACATGAGGACACGGACTCAGAAAGGTTAAGAGCTTTGCTCTTCTTCATAATTTTTCAGATTTTCTTTAAATTTTACTATGATGCTGCTCAAACGTGCTACATGTAAGATAACTTACAGTTTGGAAAATGACTCATGGCTCCTTTAAAAAGGCAACACTAATGGACCACAGTCAAATCTTGTTTAAAGTAGAGAAATTAATTGGTTAAATTTAATTAATTTTCATTACACATGTGTGTTTGATTGCATGTTTTATCCTGTTAAAGGTGCAGAATTCCTTCTGGCAAAGGAGAGAGCACTTGTGTCTAATATTTCCAATGCAGATGTTCACAATATACTGTAAAATTCTGAAAGAGATGGGAATACCAGACCACCTGACCTGCCTCTTGAGAAGTCTGTATGCAGGTCAGGAAGCAACAGTTAGAACTGGACATGGAACAACAAACTGGTTCCAAATAGGAAAAGGAGTACATCAAGGCTATATATTGTCACTCTGCTTATTTAACTTATATGCAGAGTACATCATGAGAAATGCTGGCCTGGATGAAGCACAAGCTGGAATCAAGATTGCTGGGAGAAATATCAATAGCCTCAGAAATGCAGATGACACCACCCTTATGGCAGAAAGGAAAGAAGAACTAACGAGCCTCTTGATGAAACTGAAAGAGGAGAGTGAAAAAGTTGGCTTAACGCTCAACATTCAGAAAATGAAGATCATGGCATCCGGTCCCATCACTTCATGGCAGATAGATGGGGAAACAGTGGAAACAGTGGCTGACTTTATTTTTCTGGGCTCCAAAATCACTGCTGATGGTGATTGCAGCCGTGAAATTAAAAGATGCTTACTCCTTGGAAGGAAAGTTATGACCAACCTAGACAGCATATTAAAAAGCAGAGACATTACTTTGCCAACAAAGGTCTGTCTAGTCAAGGCTATGGTTTTTCCAGTGGTCATGTGTGGATGTGAGAGTTGGACTATAAAGAAAGCTGAGCACCAAAGAATTGATGCTTTTGAACTGTGGTGTTGGAGAAGACTCTTGAGAGTCCCTTGGACAGCTAGGAGATCCAACCAGTCCATCCTAAAGGAGATCAGTCCTGGGTGTTCATTGGTTGGACTGATGTTGAAGCTGAAACTCCAATACTTTGGCCACCTGATGCGAAGAGCAGACTCATTTGAAAAGACTCTGATGCTGGGAAAGATTGAGGGCAGGAGGAGAAGGGGACCACAGTGGATGAGATGGTTGGATGGCGTCACTGATTCAATGGACATGAGTTTGGGTAAACTCCGGGAGTTGGTGATGGACAGGGAGGCCTGGCGTGCTGCGGTTCATGGAGTCACAAAGAGTCGGACACGTCTGAGAGACTGAACTAAACTGAACTGATTGAAGTAGTACATTTTATGTATTACGGTTGTGATTTAGAGCATCGGGGATTGACTTTTGCTTCTTGTGATCAATGAGAGACTTTGCTGAAAGTAAGAAAGTAATTTTTTTATATCCCGAAATATATACCCCTGTCTAGATATTTGACTTCTTTTATCACTCTCAGTCAATTAACAGTAGAAATGCAGTAGCATCCAAAGAACCTTAGTAGCTGTAAAGCATAACAATAAAGGTCAGCTGCTGTCATGTTTTTAACTCTGAATAGAATAAACCTATTTAATGACATGTTCTCGATTTTAATTTGCACACTGATATATAAAGTAACAGTGAACCTATTATATAAACAGCAACTACTGTATGAATGTTTTTCTCTTTACACTTAACAAAAACATAAACTCCATCATTCACAATTCACTACTCCATACCTCAAAGTTACTGTGTGTGTGTGCATGCTTGTGTGTGGGTGTGCTCAGTTGTGTCTGACTCTTGGCAACCCATGAACTGTAGCCCACTAGGCTCCTCTTTCCATGGAATTTTCCAGGCAAGAACACTGGAGTGGGCTGCCATTTCTTTCTACAGGGGATCTTCCCAGCCCAAGGACTGAGCCCATATCTCCTGTGTTTCCTACATTGGCAGGCAGATTCTCCAGCCCTAGAGCCACGTGGGAAACCCTCAAAGTTATTAATTCTTGATACCCTTACAAAACAGCAGGTGAGTTTTAATAGCCTTCCACTAAGTTTTAAAGGAATCACACCACGACATATATGGCAATTTTTATCCATAAATTACCCACCCAATTTCATAATTTTTAACTGCATATTTCAGGGACAAAAAAATATTTTCTCCACTGTTAGAAAATTTAAAAGGAAAAAATGATTTATTTAAAATGGTTCACAAATACGTCTGCACAGAGACAAGATGCAATAATTACCATCTTATAAATGAAAGCAAATTCATCTAGTGGAACAATGAAAATATTCGGTGACATTTTATGCATTTTCCCAAATTTTACTTTTTTAAAAATTATCTTTATTGAAGAATTCTTTTTTCTTTTTAAATACAGAAAGACCTCTAGACACAAACAAGTTCTGTTCATAGAGCACATTTGTAAGGCCAATTTTTTCATAAGTTCAACAAAGTTAGTCTAGGTACTCAACTAACACAATTGGCTATATAGGACAGTACTATAATAAGTTTATAATACTTTTCACACAAATAATTGCACACAAATAAAGAACAAATAAGCACCAAAAATAAAGAAAACATTTCAAATCTTACAGTACAGTACCTGAAATATACAGTATACAGTACGACAGCTGGCCTCCAGGGGCTGGCATCAAGTGAACAGGCAAGAAGAGTTACTGACTGGAGGAGGGAGGAGATGGTAGAGCTGAAGGATCATTATCAAGATGAGGCCAGGCTACAATTTCACTCATGCTTGACACTGACGGTACAGGTTCTGGTTCCTGGTTGGATTATATCTACTCTCTGATCCAGTGATGACTGGGTCATAACTCTTTTTTTCTCATCATAGATGACATGGCAGCACTGGATTGCATTCTGAACGACTGCTGCAACTTTTGTGTACCATTCTACATTTGAGTCCTGGCCACACAAACTAACAATGACTCCTCAATTAAAGAAAATCCCCTTGCTTTTTCCTGAGTCATGAACCTCTTTGGTTCTTCAGTTACTTCTTCTTTCTCTTGTCTCTCTTCACCCTGCTCTGGACCTCTGGTTCCATCAGGTCTTCGTTAGTAAGCTCCTCATGTTGCACAGCAAGGAGTTCAGTGAAGCCCACTCCTTGCAGATCTAGCTCTAGCTTCTCATTGAGCATCACTAAGTTGCTGAAGACCACACATTCACATCTTTGAAATATTGCAACTTGAAGGTGTGTATGTAGGGAACTTGCTGTATATAAGTAATATCCCAGCACTTATGGCCCAAAGAATCCTGTTTCAGCCTTTTCACCCAGAAATGCTATTTACCTTAGATGCCAGCGGCTACCATTCACTGAGTGACTCAACAAATATTTGTTATGTACACATTGTTTCCTAGACATTATGTAACATAAAATTATTGTTGTTTCTCCAAATTCAGCTTCCCTCAAAAGTAAAATAAATAAAAGTTTCATAACAATTTAATGTCTGGATTAAACATAGTGAATTTCTTTTAAAATTTAATTTTACCTGTCTTTTGTAATTGGTGGGTAACAATACAAAGGATAGTGTAGTCCTTCACTGTGGTATAATCTTTACAACTCGTTGATATTTACAATATTGTTTTGTGATACAGATAATTATGTGTAAGTGAGTCAGTTAAGCTGATTCAATGTGTGTGTGTGTGCGTGTGTATTAGTTGCTCAGTTGTGTGTGACTCCTTGCAACCCCATGGACTATAGTTTGACAGGCTCCTCTGTCCATGGGATTTTCCAAGCAAGAATACTGGAGTGGGTTGTCATTCTCTTCTCTAGGGGATTTCTCAACCCAGGGACCAAACCTGGGTCTCCTGCATTATAGGCAGATTCAATAGGAGCATCCATATTTTCTGTGTTTTTAAGTAACTTTAAAGCAACTCTATTTCTCTGTGTAGTTAGTCACTCTAACAATTATTACAAATCTTCTACCCCACCTCAAAGTGGATCTTTACTTATCTTGGTTTGCTTCATTGAGTTCCAGCTAGACTTGTGCCTAGCTGTGTGATTTTTTCTGGATTTGCCTCTTCTAGTCTTTTATCTTAATGGGTAGTAAAAAAGCCCTAAGGCAAGGCAGAATCAGGTAACTTCAGCTACAGGAAAGACAGCATCAACAATTTCTACAATTGTATTTTAAGATCACAGTCTCAGCTTTCTTTCTTTGTTTTTCTTTTTCTTTTTTGCTGTCCACTGTATTCCTGCCTAATAGTCAATTAAATAATCAATCAACTGTTTTTTATTAGCAACAATAAAATGCAGTTACATAGCACTCTATGATTTATAAAACACTTCCATATCTATTATTGTATGTGATTCCCTCTTAAAAACAACCCAATCAAAAAATGGGCCAAAGAACTAAACAGACATTTCTCCAAAGAAGACATACAGATGGCTAACAAACACATGAAAAGATGCTCAACATCACTCATTATTAGAGAAATGCAAATCAAAACCACAATGAGGTACCATTTCACACCAGTCAGAATGGCTGCTATCCAAAAGTCTACAAGAAAGAAATGCTGGAGAGGGTGTGGAGAAAAGGGAACCCTCTTACACTGTTGGTGGGAATGCAAACTAGTACAGCCACTATGGAGAACAGTGTGGAGATTCCTTAAAAAACTGGGAATAGAACTGCCATATGACCCAGCAATCCCACTGCTGGGCATACACACCAAGGAAACCAGAATTGAAAGAGACGCGTGTACCCCAATGTTCATCGCAGCACTGTTTACAATAGCCAGGACATGGAAGCAACCTAGATGTCCATCAGCAGACGAATGGATAAGGTAGCTGTGGTACATATACACAATGGAATATTACTCAGCCATTAAAAAAATACATTTGAATCGGTTCTACTGAGATGGATGAAACTGGAGCCCATAATACAGAGTGAAGTAAGCCAGAAAGAAAAACACCAATACAGTATATTAATGCATATATATGGAATTTGAAAAATGGTAACAATAACCCTATATGCGAGACAGAATAAGAGACACAGATGCATAGAATAGTCTTATGGACTCTGAGGGAGAAGGTGAGGGTAGGACGTTCTGGGAGAATAGCATTGAAACATGTATATTATCATATGTGAAACAGAACACCATTCCATGTTCGATGCATGAGACAAATGCTCAGGGCTGGGGCAATGGGATGGCCCAGAGGGATGGGATGGGGAGGGAGGTGGGAGGGGGGTCCAGGAAGGGGAACACATGTAAACCCATGGTTGATTCATGTCAATGTATGGCAAAAACTACTACCGTATTGTAAAGTAATTAGCCCCCAACTAAAATAAATAAATTTATTTGAAAAAAAAAAAACTCAACAAAAGGTAAAACATGTAGTTTTATCATTACTACCATTCTTCTTGATGACAATAATAAAGTCCAGGGGTCCCAGTCACATTTTCTAATATTACACCACTAATAAATGCTAGGATTTCAGTCTTTAGTCTTCTTATAATAACTGCTACATTATTTTTTCATTTGATTATACCTCCATTTTTCACACTATTTATTGAAACCAAATATTGAAAATAAAAATAAAACAGTTTTATACCAGATAGGGAGAGAGATACAAAGTACAATTCTGAGATCTAAGGTGATGCTTGTATTTCTAACAAGAATTGATTCATTAAAAATACGTATAGCCATAGAAAACAAACTTATGCTTACCAAAGCAGAAGGGTACGAGCAGGGAAAAATTAGGAGTCTGGGATTCACATATGCACACTACCATACACAAAAAAGATAATCAGAAAGGACCTACTGTATAGAACAGGGAACTCTACTCAATAAATTGTAATAACTCATAAGGGCAAGGAATATGAAAAATTATATATGTATATACATTTAACAATTACTTTGCTATACACCTGAAACTATTAACTATCATTAATAACAGAACATTGTAAATCAACAGTGGTGGTGGTGGTTTGGTCACTAAGTCATATCTGACTCTTTGATACCCCATGGACTGTGTAGCCTGCCAGGCTCCTCTGTCCATGGGATTTCCCAGGCAAGAATACTGGAGTGGGTTGCTATTTCCTTCTCCAAATCAACTATACTTCAATTTAAAAAAAATGTTAGACACAAACACATCTGAGTGTAATAGAAGAAAAAATATTACTTTCTACTAGGACAATCAGGGGAAGGACAGGATGCAAGTCAAGCTATAAACTGGCTCTTTAAGACTGGATGGGATGTTTTATGTTGAAAAAGCAGCAAGACCATTCTGGAAATGAGCAATAAAATGAACAAATTAATGAGGTGATAATGTGTGAATCACATGATAATGGACACAAATTGTTTGGAAAGTGAGTTACTTGGTATGATTTTGGAAAGTGTTCAAGAATATAGGCAAGACTGGAGTCAAACAGAGAGCTTCCCCCACCTAGCAGTGTGATAAAATAGAGCAAATTATTTAAGCTTTCTGAAATTCAGTTTCTTTATTTAAAAAAAAAAAATGTGGGTACAGCAGACACACCCTGGGCTGCTTAAGTGATTTCAATGTATAGGAGACTCTAGCAGAGTGGTGGCAAGACATATGTCTTCAACATACTACACACTCAGTATCCACAGCAGTAATGTCCCAGGATGCTGCCATCAGGATGACTATGTAACAGCCTTGTCTAGAAAGTATTAGAGCAGTGATTATTTTCAGCTTACACTTCTAATGTGTCCCTTAGTTGTTTAGTTGCTCAGTTGTGTCCGACTCCTTGTGACCCCCATGGACTATAGCCCACCAGACTTCTCTGTCCGTGGGATTTCCCAAGCAAGAATACTGGATTGGGTTTCCATTGCCTTCTCCAGGGATCTTCCCCACCCAGAGACTTAACCCATGTCTCCTTCATTTCAGGGGGATTCTTTACCACTGAGCCACCAGGTAAGTGTCCAGAAAGCATCAAAGCAATGATTATTTTCAGTTTACACTTCTAACACAATGTTTCCTTCAGTACTAAACAACAAACAAGCTGTAATACCAGACAATACAGTGCAGAGGCAGGTGGGCTAAATGTGTATCCTCCAAGAGGCGAGAAACAACTGAGCTGAAGTCAAATGGCAATAAAATAAAGCCTTTCCCAGAGCAAAGGATAACGGCAAAAAGATTTTTTGTTTCCCTTTGTTAACTTTGCTTCTCTGGTGCATTGTAAATAAAGACAATTTCAAAGTAAATTGGTAGGGCTTCCAATGAAGGATAGCAGAGTTAAGCAATCTTTATTCTATCTCATCCGTTAAGCGTCACTGAATTTCATTTTTATATTTATATTTATACATGGGGGAAGTATACATGCTCAATTGTGTCTGACTGTTTGCGACCCCATGGACTGCAGTGCACCAGGCTCTTCTGTCCATGGAATTCTCCAGACAAGAACACTGGAGTGGGTTGCCATTTCCTCCTCCAGGGGATCTTCCCCACCCAAGGACTGAACCCTCACATCTTGCATCTCCTGTGCTGGTAGGTGGATTCTTTACCACTAGCACCACCTGGGAAGCCTTATATACAAGGGAAAGGGGACACATTCATTTCAGTGCAGCAAAGAAAGACCATAACTGCATATCTAAAAAAAATTCTCTATCATGTACTAAAATTTGGAGAAAATTGGCAAAGTGCTTAAAGCCGATATTTATCACCCTAGACTTTGGATAACTACAGACTTCTCTGAAAAAGAATAAAGTAGTCTTGAAAAGGTATGTCTGTACTACCCCATGGACATTGTTGACAAGGTGTAGAAGGGTGCCTGGTGTGAGGGAGGAAGGGACAGTGACCCTGTGCAGACCCCAATCTACAGGGCAAAACAGGAGAAAAGATTCTGAAAATTGGATCCTACCAGTGTGCCATCTTACTGTCTTCAATTCTGTTTCTTAGCACAGGGAGATGGTTGGACATAGACAACCAGAAGGAAAGGCAAGCCGTGACAATCTGATCATATCACATGACTTCATTGCTAGAAAGAGAGGGATCCTCCTAAGTTTGAAGACATAACAGGTTTTATGAGAAGGCATTTGAAACAACAAATGGGCACTGAATTGTTCCAAGATAAGCCACCCCTGACTTTAATCCCCATTCTATCCATCGTCGATAGCTGCTCCAGGGACAGTTTACTACCATGCCACCACCTCCACTGAAATAGAAATAATAAAGAAAAGAAACCAGTAAAAGACCCAGGGACTGTGCATTTTAAATATGCATAAAGTCGTATTTAGAATATCATTTAACAAGTACAAGCAAAGGTTGCCTTTGGGAGAGTGAGATCTTCTTTGCGCTCTTAAGTCTCATATATATATATTATATATTAAGGTGTAAACGTTTGGCAAATGGGTAAGCAAATGAAAGATAATAAAAACATCATTGCCAAGATGCGAAAACTAAGGGGAAATAAGTAAGGAGCACAAAGTGAGGATTGGCAGAGATGAGACAATGAAAACAGAGAAATGACCCATTGACTCATTGATTGAGTAGCCCCTGCAATGCACCTGGTACTAAGTTAATTGTTGGAGACAAGATGGAGGTAAAGAGTAGGAGTCACAGGAAATAAAAAAAGCCTCACAGGCTAGTTTAGGAGACAAGAAGCTGGGAAAGAAGTGATTTGAATAGAGTGAGTTTTGGGTTTTGTGTTTAAAAATAAATGGAAGAGCAGCATACGATAGAGTGGCTTTGTTTCTGAAGATTTAAGGCATTGTTCTGGTGATAAGAAGGGCTTCCAAGTGGTAAAGAACCCACCTGCCAATGCAGGAGATTCAAGAAAACTGCATTTGATCTATGGGTCTGGAAGACCCCCTGTAGTAGGAAGTGGTAACCTGCTCCAGTATTCTTGCTTGGGAAATCCCGTGGACAGAGGAGCCTGATGGGCTACATAGTCCATGGGATCAGAAAGAGTGGGACACGACTGAACACACATGCATGCTGGTGGTAAGAAATATTCAATATAAAGGGAAATAGGGTATTTATCTGACACTATCCATGTGCTGGCTCTTGCTTCTGCTCTTGTTTTCCTCAGAAGTGGAAAGCAAAGAATTAGGCACAGATAACCGAGGACACAAGCATCAGCATAGGGAAGGGTGAAGGAAGTCGTAAGGAAAAACTGACTTGTGGCTATTATTATTATTATATGGAAGGAAAGTTTTTTTCCAGAGTATGATGGAGAAGATGGTCAGAAAGGGACTTCAGTGATGAGAATCTGAAATACAGACTGTGAAAACAGCAGAGAGGACTAATGGGGACATGTATGACTACTGTACAACGAATATTGGCATTCATAAAATTTCAGTTGCAAATACACTTGGTGGTTTTTACCTTTAATTTATCTAATGATGATGAATAATGTGCAAAGCAAAGGGGAAATGATGATTAGGTTGGATTATTTTGGCCACATGGAGAAGAATGCAAAGAAAGCAATGGTAGAAAAATAATGGCCATTTCTTCATGGTTGTGGTGATTGGTTTTGAGGTGCAGATATGTTCAGAGAAAAAGAAGGAAGAAGAGAATGAACTGAGAAACTGAGAAAAGAAGAGGGAAAAAAATCAAAAGGAGGCAATCAGAGTCTGTAAACTTTGAGGAGGTTGTAAGAGGGTGACATAGAATTTAAGATGTAATAGATAAAGAAGGTTTGGATGATGACAGTTTTCCAGGATGTTACTCTGGGGGTGAGTAGCCAAAATGAGAAGGCAGTAAAAAAAAGTGGGCGTCTACTGTGTGGAAGGTTCAGATCATGCCAGAACCAAGTTTTTTCCGTTAGTTAAATTTGGCTAAAGTGTCACTCAATATTTCACTAATTGCTTAGCGGAAAAGGAATGTGGAATTAATATAAGCCTTACCATACGTGTGTGCTCAGTTGCTTCAGCTGTGTCTGACTCTTTGTGACCCTGTGGACTGTAACCCACCAGGCTCCTGTGTCCATGGGATTTTCCAACTGGAGGGGTTGCCGTACCCTCCTCCAGGGCATCTTGCTGACCCAGGGATCAAACTCGCATCACCTGCATTTCAGGTGGATTTTTTACCACTGAGCCACTGGGGAAGTCCAAGTGGGCTTATGATATGTATTTTATATTTTATTTTATTTTTATTATAATAAAAAATTATATATTTAAAAATAACTATAAACAACTGTATATATAAAAGAGCTATATAAAAGCAACTATAAACAACAACTCTATATATAGAGCTAGTTAGTTTTTATTCTTTCTGTGAAACTTATGTAAGTAATACCATTTTTCCTTTTTTCAAACAATTCTCAAATAATATCTTAATAATTATGATAAATCCAGATTGAAGAACCCTTTAGGTGTTGCTCTAGAAGAATGGTTCTCAAAGTATGCTCCCCAACTTATAGCATCCGAATCACCTGGGAATTTCTTAGAGATGAGCCTTCTCAAGCCCTACCCTAGACTTATGGAACAGAACCTCTGAAAGTGGGGCCAGCAATCTGTAGTTAACGAGACTAGTATGCAATTCTGATGCATGCTTGAATTTAAGGACCACTGTGATCTGTAATTGATTGAGGAATATTTTTTGATGCCCATAAAACCATTAAAATATTTCTACCAATCTTTGATACTCATCTCTTCCTTCAATCATTCCTTGTAGTTACACACAGCCATCATAACACTGCTCTTTTAATACCTAGCATATTCAGCTAGATGTTTCTGTTTGACAGATTGTTTCTCTTAACCATTATGGATGAACACTGTTTACCATAAAATAAAGTAAATGGAGGTACCACAAGAGAGTGCAGCAAAATAAATAAAGAACACACTCAACTTGGAACACAAAGTGATTATTGGCTGAGAACGTTTGTCCTGTGACTGGAATTAGAACAGGCTACACACCCTGCAGTGCTTGTTCTCTGGAGTTGAAAGCATAGCTTGGAAGATAGCCTGTGGGGGGGGGAGGGTGTAAATGTGTGTAACATGTGAACAATACATTTATTTGTCTGATATAAGGTCAGATATTTTAAATGTTTATAAAACATCTTATAAAATGTAAATAAAGCATTATAATGAGCCAGGACTAGGAAAGCTAATTCAATTTTTTTGGAGAAACACATTTTTTTGAAGTAGTGAGTTGGGTAGGTGGGGAACTTTGAGATTTCCTAATCTATGTTTTGATGACAAATATTTAGATGACCAAATATTCACATTTTATCTATTTCTGATTTTTCAATTTGAAATTTGGCTTTTGTGAAGTATTATTTTTTAGAAAGTTTCCTTTTAACTTTTTTTTTTTTTTTTTTACTAAAATAGTACTACAAACTCATTTATTCAGATTAGAATAATTTATTATGATTTGGGAAAAAACTAAGCTGAAATGATCACTTTTATTCTTTCTGAAAGAAAGTTTTCTAAACCTACCAATATTTATAGGAAAATGTTTAACCTGTTCCAACAAATGACAGGCTTTCAGTCATCATAACAGAATGAATGAACACCCACACCCCCCACTCACCCACCCACGCACGCACACACATGGAAAACTGTATTAGAGAAGAAATCAGTGTATTCCATGTGGAACATGCATCCCCTGAGAAACCAAGTACAAATTTGTGTTATGATTGTATAAAAAGTAGTCTTTACTTTGTTGACCTCTTTGGTTAAATATAATCTATCTTTATTAGAATAAAACTTTTTAAAATATTAAATATTTAATCAGAATATTTTCTTATTCCAACTGTTATCCATTGTTAATCCATTCTTATTATTGAAGATGCAAGATTCATAGAACACTATTCCTCCAGACAAAAAATTAGCAGAGGCTTTTTGTCCTTTTTTGAATTTGGTGTTTTCTCCAGCTTTCTCTAGGCCTTTTACTAGTGCCATTATTTTCTCAAAACATTTCCTCTGGGCACATAGTGTCCACATGTTTACAAATCTACCTTTCTTTGCTTAATGCTAGGAAACCAACCTTTACTCTTCTGTCTGGAAGGAATCTGTGTACAATATTCAAATCATAAATTCTATTGTAGTCATTCAACCAGACTTAACACTGAATATGCATATATGCAAATAGTGCATATTTATGTTTACATATATAAGTACGTGTTTAATTTATAGAAACACACATACACATATATATATATGTAGAAAAAGAGAATAAAAGAAGAGGAGAGGAGAGGAGGCTAAGGGAGGGAGAGTGGGGTAAAGGATTACTTGAGTAGATGAAGCAAATATTTCAAAAGAGCACACAAAACAAATCAAGTAAGATATTTTTCTAATTCCTGAGCAAACTATTAACTCAAATTCAGCCTATTATAATGAAGTAATAAGTCACAGGATGATATAGATTGAACATTCAGGATGTTATTCATTTCAGGTGGTCTCAGCCCCATTGCAAACTTCTCTATAAGAGATAAGCCAATAACAGCATTTTCTCTATCACCACATTCTGTGCTATGTGCTCTCCCAGAATAAAGGTTGCACCCAACTGAACATCAGTGTGGAGCAAAAACAGAACTCTTTGTGAACAAGTCAACTTATAACTTTGTAAGTAGGAAGAATAAAAATAAACTCTTTCTCTTAGAAGTGCTAATCCATTTTTCTGAGGCTCTGTTTTCTAGCTGAGTTCATTTAAGTGTGCTTGAAACTATGAGCCCTCTGGGGTAATATCAGTCCTATGCAACTCAAGGCAATCATTATTAGAACCGAAGCAGCTCTTGGGTTCAGGATATGGACCACAAACTGGCAGAGAGCCTGAGCTCTCCACGGAAAGACGCCAGTGTCACTTCATCGTTTCCTTAGCTGTTGGGAGAGATTTCAGCTCTTCAGCAGTTTCTCTTCCTGACCAGCTTTTCCCAAGATAAATCTGAGCTAGCACCATATGTTTCACGACCAAAAAACAGCTTCTGAATTATTACAGCATAGCGTTCTCTTGCCCAGGAAATTCAAGCTGCTAAGGCACTGTAATCATAGTACCAGGCAGAATTTGAGAGAGCAGTGAACTTGATTTCACAAACTTGTCAAACAACACTTGTCTTCAGAGAGTAGGACTCCTTGAGAATTTCTCGGAGGGAAGATAAAATGTTGCCTAGAGCCCTTAGTTATTTTGGAATCAACTCCTAGTTGAATGACCCGTTCTCAGATGTTTTGAGTCCACAAGTTTTGTTGG
The DNA here is from genome assembly GCF_054371585.1 of Giraffa tippelskirchi. Lineage (NCBI taxonomy): Eukaryota > Metazoa > Chordata > Mammalia > Artiodactyla > Giraffidae > Giraffa > Giraffa tippelskirchi. The sequence goes on along the minus strand of NC_137277.1, from coordinate 127,110,488 downwards.
AGTTTAGAGAGGTCATTGTTTTAAGTGTCCTTTATTTTAAAACCACTGAGTGGCTACAATTGTTAGGCGATGTGCTAAATATTAGAAATATAAAGACATTTAAAATGTAATACTTGACTTCAGAGTTCTAAAGAGATAAATGGATACATTATAAAAAAATCTTCAAAACTGCATGCAGTTATATTTAGAAGAATTCATATAGGGTTTGACATAATCACAAAGGAAGAGAATCTAGAATGCTTTCATGAAAGAATACCTGAAAGAAAATGTAGTTGATTATTAAAAGATATGTAGTTATATAGGAAGCAAATAGTAGGAGAATGGATGGACATTCTCTGTTGAGGACACAGCATCAATAGAGACACAGAGGAAAAGAAAGGAGTATTTAAGAGAATGGCAACAAGTTTTTAGATTTTTCTTTGTTTATTTTTACATAGTATGTTTAAGAGAAATTTAAAAAAATTCAGAATATATAGACAGGGGACAGCTAATAAAGAATCTTTCAGTGACTCCATTCATTCAAGCACTCAGCATAGTAGAAGAAAAACAGTCACACATTCTTTGACATTCTTCTCATCAATAGGTAGAATGCCATCCTCTTGAGTCAGGGTTGGCCTTAACACTTGGCCAATAAAATATGATGAAAGTGACCTTCTAGTACTTTCCAGATTTTGTCCTAAAACTTCTTTTATGGCCTGGTTTTCTCAGAATCCTCACTCTTAAAACCCAGCTGCCACATTATGAGAAAGCCCAAGCACCCCGATGCAGAGACTCAAACAGAAAGAAATACAAGCTCCTCGCCTACTGCTGAGATTCCAGACTACACAGTCAGCACTATATTGCCAATCGTGTGAATGACCTATTTTGGAAGCAGAGCCTCTAGTCTCAGTTAAGCTTCCCTGGCTACTGCTGTATGGAGTAGAGATGAACCCTCCCCTCTGAGCTCTGCCCAAACTATAATTTGTTAGTGAAGTAAATTATTATTGTGGCTACAGGCCATTGCACTTAAGGGTTATTTGCTATGCAGCAATAGATGCGAGTCCGAAACCTGGGTCAGGAAGATCCTCTGGAGAAGGAAATCACAACCCAATACAGTATTCTTGCCTGGGAAATCTCACAGACAGAGGGGCCTAGCAGGCTACAGTCCATTGTGCTGCAAAAGAGTCGGACATGACTTAGCGACTAAACAACAAAATATAATTAACTGAAACAATCATTAAGTCTTTACTGAATGAATACCCTATTCTTACAATATAATGTTGTGGCATATAGATGCTAATCCTGACAAAGATTCTCTCCTTGACCAAACTCTAGCCAGTCTCCTCTGAGCCCTCTTGGTGACTAGATCTCAGACTAGGTCTATAAAAACTATAGACTCGCAACAAAAATGCTTTTATCCACTCTCCTCCTCCCACATTAAATATAGAACTCAATACCTCATCCCTTGGATGACTCTGGCCTCCTGTAAAGTTCCTGCTGGAGTAAATTCAAGGCCCCAGACAACATGTGAAATTAGTCCCTGAAAATCTCTTAGAGCATTTGCTGAAAAGGACTTTCAGATTCGACTCTTTCCTCTGTCCCTTTGAGATATACATGTATCTGCTACAATTCAACAGTATCTTTCTCAAGGATTTGAAAGTCATTCCTTTAAAATTTGATATTACCTCAGTCTCCCAGTCTCCATGGGAGGATAAAATCCTAACTTCCATATCTGCCATCTAACAAACACAGCTGGCCCAACTGGCATTTATACTGACTGATTTTTTTTAAGTTTTCACTTCCCTAATTCTACTGAGCCTCTAATTCTACTTCTTCCTTTTCCTTTAAAATGCCCAGTTACTTCTGTACATAAAAATCGAGTTTAGCTCTTGTAACACCATCTATTGCAGTAATATTTCACCAATCAAAATCTGTTTTTACCACTTTGGCGAATATCCAGTTTTATCTTTGACAATCTAAGGCAAGTAGGTTTCAGCCTTAAAGCTATCTCTTATCCAATAGTAATGGCCATCTGTGTGAAGTTGGATTCTAGGCATAACATGAAAATAATGCAAAAATCAAGTAGTGATGACTGTCAGAGGCAGAGAAAATAATTATTGTAGCATATGTGCTTATGATTTTCCAAATATCTTACAGTAAATGCTAAGCCTCTAAAAGTTATTTTTTATTTGTTTGTTTGTTTTTAATAACTTATTTTGGCAGATGAGTTTAAGATGGCTATAAGAGAGATGAACAAAGTTAGGAAGATTCATCAAGATGCTATTAGCATTTCAAGAGAGAGAAAAGGAGGGCTTGAACTGGGGCAATGAGATAGGAGTAGAGGACACAGATAAAATGAGGAGGACGGGGTCTAGCAGTGTTCAGTATTATGCTGAGATTTCTCAAGCAACTTGCTGGATGCCGGGTGGTGACATTGTCTAAAATGAGGGAGAGCCAGCCAGTCAATCATCAGACAGAAGAGAAGAACATGATTATACAATTTGGGTTATGTTAAATCTTATGGACTGGGGACATATAACTCACAGTCAGCTGTCAGATTACATATTCAAGTTTGTAATGCAGGAAGAGGTTTTTGTTTTTTTTAAATGAAGATATAGTTTATCATAACCATACAGATGGTCATTGAAAGAAAAAACTGAAGAGATCCAACATGGGAATTCGTGGATGGAGAAGTAGGAAGAAGACTGAAGCCTGGTAAATGCTAACACTTATAGAAAAAAAAAAAAACAAAAACAAAAATAATAAAATTCATCAAAGAAATGAAGAAAGGACAGTATAGAAGTTCTAGTAGAAGCAAGAGGTTATGGTGTCACAGAAATCAAGTAAGTACACATTTTAAAATAATAATCAAGATTCTTAGATGCTTTAAAATGATCTTGTTAGATAACAGAAAAAATGCTCATTGATTTGACTATTGAGAGGTTATTAGCGATTTTAAAAGAATACTTTTAGTTAAGTAATATATCAGTTATAAAGCTATGTGAGTTTGCTTTTCCTACAAACAAAATCTCTTCTAGATTTAGTAGCCTAAGGAAACAACCAGATATTTAACTAATGAATCCCTGGGCTGGCAAGGTGGCTAGGTTCGGTTGAATTTTTCTAGTCTGGGGCAGATCTGACTGATCTCAGGTGAGCCTGCTCATGGGTCAGTGGTCAGCTGGGAGTTCCCCCATCTTTCTACGTGGTCTCAAATCCTCCAGGAGTCTGTCACTGACTTGCTCACATGAAGTTCACAGGGTTCCAGAAGTAAGAGTGGATATACTCAAAGATTATTAAAGCTCTGTTCAGAACACAGAGAACATCCTTTCTGTAGCAGTTACCTACATGAGTAAGATGGAAAACAGCTCAGATTCAAAGGGTAGAAAAACAGACTCCACATCTTGATGGAAGAAGTTGTAGTGAATTGCCCTTTTCTCAGTCTACCATTGGCACCAGCAAAACATTCTTGGAATTCCGGATATCTGCCAGAGCCACAGCCCTTTATGGACAAAAATGACCTCGAGTAGTTATTTTAGCATAAGCCTTTTATAATGTCAGAGCAAAAAAGAGCACAAAGTCTTCTATAGTCCTTTAAATCCATGGAGTATTAAAAAAAAAAAAAAATGAGACACTTCCCCTGCTTTACCAAGGCAACAGAGCAAGTGGTCTCCTTAGCAAAAAATTAAGGTCTCATTTAACCTAATATCCTCACCTTCAAAATGTAATTTAAAAGACTTCTTATTCCTAGTAATTGGAGGGCCAGGCTATTGGCATGTACCCTCCTGCTGAAAACTAAAAACCTGGATAAAATATCACAAAAGAGCATCACACAGACAACAGGACAGTAAGCAATTACCAGACCAAAATGAAGGAATAATGAAAACCCAGAGATTTATGCCAGCACAGAAACTGACTTTGCCCTGAAGGTATCTAACTTCTTGGCAGTTGCCTTCTGAGAATGGGAATAAAATCAAAAGCTAGAATTCAACTAAACCGAGAAGTTGAATAGGACTCTTTCTTCTTGGTAAGCCGAGACCCTAAAGAATTTACTCTTAGGCCAAGAGTTGAAGGTGAAGGAGAAATGGCAGATTCTGGGAAGAATTAAAGTCATGTACTGAATTATCTGGATCAAGTCTTGGCCTGATGCAGTGACAAACTTTGTCTTTGAAAAGCTGTTTGTCAAATTAGCCCTAAAATAGTTTTTCATATAGAATGCTTATCCTACCAAAGGACTTCCCTAGTGGCTCAGAGGTTAAAGCGTCTGCCTCCAATGCAGGAGCCCTGGGTTCGATCCCTGGGTCAGGAAGATCCCCTGGAGAAGGAAATGGCAACTCACTCCAGTATTCTTGCCTGGAGAATCCCATGGACGGAGGAACCTGGTAGGCTACAGTCCATGGGGTCACAAAGAGTCGGACATGACTGAGCACTTTCACTTTCACTTTTCCCATCAAAAATGATCACTAGATACATATACATGCTAGACTCTACGAAGATAAGCAGAAAAGGTAGAAAAATAAACCAGAAGCACAGTAAAATGCAGACATAAGATGTTAAGATAATTAGACACCAACTATAAAACAGTTATGGGGCATCTCTGGTGGCTCAGCATAAGAAACTGCCCACAATGCAGGAGACCAGCTGAAATGCAGGAGACACAGGTTCAATTCCTGGGTCAGGATGATACCCTGGAAATGGAAATGGCAGCTCACTCTAGTATTTTTGCCTGGAAAAGTCTCACAGACAGAGGAGCCTGGCAGGCTACATTCCATGAGGTTGCAAAGAGTTGGACACAACTGAGCAACTAAACCACCACCACCACCATTAAACACGTATGCTGACCTTGTTTAAATAAAAGAACAATCAATTTAAAGATATCCATAGAGGACTTGGTACTGTAAACAGTGACAAAGCAGGTTTGAAAAGAAATAAAACTTCTAGAAAAAAATATATATAAGAAATTAAATTATCTGTGAGGAGACTTAAAAACACACAAGGAGAGCTGAAGACAGACTTGGTCTATATGAAGATAGGTTGAAAAGAATTATCTAGAGTTCCATCCAAAAAGACCAAAGGAGACATAACCACGGATGAACACAACAAGGTCTGGATATATCATCAGAGCTCTAGAGAGAGATAAAGAGGTGGTAGAACAACAGACATAACTGAAGAAGTGGTGGTTGACTTTTTTTTTTTTATTCTGAAAGATAGTAATCTGCAGATTCAAGAATCCCACACAGGATAATTAAAGAGAAACTTGCAACTAACTGCATTACATTGAAACTTCAGAAGAAAAAAAAAAAGGCTAAGAGAAAAGTCTTAAGAGAAGCCAGGGGCAAACAAAACAGAAAGATTATCTTCAAAGCAGCAATAGTTAGACTTACAGTTGACTTCTTAACAGCAACCAAGTATGATAGAAGAATCATCTCTTTAATGTGTAAAACATTTTGTGACTGTTGGTGAAAAAAGATGTTTTCAATCAAACAAGGCTAAGAACAGTCAGCATGGCAGACTTTCACAGAAAAAAAATCTAAAAGTTGGACTTGAGGCAGAAGGAAAATGATTCTAGGCATGTCTGAGGTATAAGAATAAAGAGCAAAGAAGATAGAACTCTGTGGAAAAAATACATGTTGGGGACTGAGTGATGTCTGAAATCAGGGATTGGCATTTTTTTCCTACACAGGGTCTAGAGTGTAAATATTGTAGGCTTTGCACACTCTGTGCTCTCTTTTGTGAGTATCCTGGTGTCATGGTGCAAAAATAACCATAGATAATGTATAAAAGAATGAGAACATGACAGTTTCAATCAAACTCTGTTTATAGAAACAAAGAGTGGGCTGGATATAGGAAGTTGGCTGTAGTTTGTTGATCCCTAAGTTAAATAAGGGGATAACAGAGGATGAGATGGTTGAATGGCATCACCAACTCAATGGACATAAGTTGGAACAAACTTTGGGAGATAGTGAAGGTCAGGGAAGCCTGGTGTGCTGCAGCCCATGGTGTTGCAAAGAGTCAGACAGGACTGAGCTATTGAACAACAAAGTTAAGTAAACTTGTAGCTCTATTCCTGAGCTCTTTGAGTTTACCTCCAAGCTGAAGAGGAAGCAGCTTAGGACTAAGTAAATTTGCATCCTTTCCTTACTGTTGCGGTTTAACATGAGTCAAACTATAATAAGGCCAGTACTAGGTGTTTTGTGGGGGCTCTGACTCCTCCTCCACAGCCACAGGTAAAGCCCTGGGAGATTATTACACAGTTTCTTTTTGTGTCCACTTAACTTTTCTAATTGTAGGAAGTATTCATCAACAATGAGGCAACTAGGGTGAGCTATATGAAGTGCAAATCTGACAATGCCATTTCCCTGTTCAAGTTTTTTAAGGACTTCTTGTCTGATTGTTGTTGTTTAGTTGCTCAGTCATGTCCCACTCTTTCAAGACCCCATGGACTGCAGCCTGCCAGGCTCCTCTGTCCATGGGATTTTCCAGTTAAGAATGCTGGAGTGGGTTGCCATTTCCTTCTCCAGGGGATCTTCCCGACCTAGGGATCAAATCAGCATCTCGTGCACTGGCAGGCGGATTCCTTAGCACAGAATGCTCTCTGTCTGGTTATCAAGCTCTAGTTCCTCAAAATGACACAAGGGCCCTTGTCGATTCAGTGTTTGATTTTTCTCTTTAGCCACTTCTCTCCCACTCTGTCTAAGCTTGTCTCATCACTTCAATTAAGGACCATGGTCTCCTGAGAATGATGTTCTGGCTACTTCTATGTGATCACCCAGGCTGTTTTTACTAGCCCTCTTCATCCCCACTTTGTGTAGCTGGCAAATGCTAGTCTTTTCTCAACCCAGATAATGCTTCCTCCACAAAATGATGCTGCCCCAAATTCAACACACACACACCTTTGAGCTCCTATAGTGTTTTACTAATGTGCCGCAGCAGACAGGCCACACAGTGCATTCTTGCTTGTCACATGAAGCTGTGATGTCCTGGAGGATCTCTTATTTCTGTGTCCCAGCATGTTGTAGAGTAGGCACTCAATTAAGTGTGTGTGTATTTTAATGAATTAGTGCATGAAGCAAAAACAATGATAATAGGAAAAATAAAAAAATCCCACACAAACTGAACCACCTTCAGTTTATCATAGATTAAATCTAAGTTAAAATCACCCATTAATCAAGCAATCCATAAATATCTCGAGTATGATTATCATGAGGTCAAATTAATTAAATTATTATTATTATTGTATAGTAATTATTACTGTTACTCTGAGCAATTTAATATGACTTTATTATTTTATCTATAATATTTAAATACATCTTTTTTGAAGATTTTTTGATGTGGAGTATTTTTAAAGTCTTTATTGAATTTGTTACAATGTTGTTTCTGTTTTTTTTTTTATGTTTTGTTCTTTTTGGCTACAGGTCATGTGGATCTGAGGCCCCCAACCAGGGATCAAACCTTCACCCCCCCCGCATTGGAAGACAGAGTCTTACCACTGGATCACCAGGGAATTTCCTAAACGCATCTTTAATTTGTATGAATATGTGGAAATAATGAGAGTGGGTATAAAGACAAAAGGAACTTTTTTACTCAACTCCATAATTTGGAACAATTTAAATATTCATGTCAGTTGACCAATTACATGTGTGTATTACACATTCATGGCTGTTTAGGTTATTAATTCTTTTAGTTAATTATTTCAGCTTTCAAATTTGAAACATCGAGAAGAACCCCTGGGGAAGGGAATGGCTACCCACTCCAGTATTCTTGCCTGAAGAATTCCATGGACTGAGGAGTCTGGGGTCACAAAACATGACTGGACAGCTATGAACACTTTCATTTCACTTTCAATGTTAGCATTTATAGAACTTATATGTTTTTTTAGATTTTTGTTATACCACTTACATAACTTTTAGTAGGCCTTGCATGGTACAACAGCAATTTGTTTATGCCTGCCAACATTTTAGTGCATTTCATTGGTTCATTGATTTAAAACACATAATGGAACTACCGGTGTGATGTTATTTTCCCTTAATTATTTAAAAAATAAATGACTTTAAAATAGTTCTACAATATTAGCCCTATTCTTTTTTAATAACAAATTTCCAACCATAACATGTTTGTGGGTTAGAGCATAATTTTGTTTTATTACTTATTTCAGTAAAGTACAACATTTTCATGTAATATGGAGTTAATTTAATATTGACTAGTGTGAAATGAAATCATTTGGTGTTCATTTGAATGTCACATATATTTTCTTAAATGTTTCATTACAATTTAACAATATTTAATAGCCATTAAAAATAAACTGCTACCTACATATTTGCCTTGGTTCCATTAGCATGCTATGTTTATGGCTTTTTAAATGGTGAGTATGATTGTCTTGGGCCTTATTGAGGTAGGTAGATGATCATATGGGAGTTTTCTTAAGGGTACCAAAGTGAATTAAAATAAGCTGGAGTCTAATATTATTTTTGTTCCCCTTCTACATTTGAGAAGCTTAGTTTGAGGCTTATAGAGTAATATTTTGAGAGACTTAAAAACTAGATGAAAAACTACTCTCTAGGGTAAATATTTTCTAGGACATCAACTCACTGTTGGTACTGGTTAATTAGTTTCCCAGATTTGTCATCAAGGAGCAAAGTCTTGAAATAGTAGAGAAGTAGGTGAGATGTCAAATAAATAAGTGGGGCAACCAAACCTTGATCATTTGGGTTGTTCTTCATGGTCAGTGTGTTTGGGGAGGTCACCAAACTGTAGGACCCTAGTATGACAAAGTGAAAGAGTTAGTCGCTCAGCTGTGTCCAACTCTTTGCAACCCCACAGACTGTAACCCACCAGGCTGCTCTGTCCCTGAAATTCTCCAGGCAAGGATACTGGATGGGTAGCCTTTCCTTTCTCCAGGGGATCTTCCTGACTCAGGGATCAAACCCACATCTCCTGCATGGCCAGTAGATTTTTTGCAGTCTGAGCCACCATGGAAGCCCAAGTTAGGTTAAAAAGGTGAAAAGTAATGTAACTTTATTAAGGCCTCAAAATATGAAAAATCCTTTAGAAAGATTAACCAAGGAGCTTGGAAAAAGTGTTAATATATTCTTTTTAATTCAAAATCATAATAAACATTTTGAATAGGGAATATAGGGAGCTAAAGAAGGATTTGGTAACTTGACCAATTTCCTAGTTTACCAGTGGGGTAAGATACCATGTATGTGACTGAAGCAGGAATATAATTTTGAGTATCTTACTATAAACAACAACAACTTGAAGTTCATGGTGAATCTGGTGTGGTCTCATCAATGACTGGGTTATCCTCTTACTTTTCATTATTAAATCAGAATTACATTTATTCTCATTGTCACTATTTACCTAACATATGGTGAATATAATAGATGGAAGATTTTACTCCTGTTGTTTTGATTAGGCATAGTTATATATTAGATTACAACAGCTAATAACTTCACAAAGTATTTGGTTCACTGTATCATAACTGTTTAAGAATTGTTCATATGAAGAGAATCAAGGATCTGGTAGTGTTTATAGAGAGCATACCCATGACAATGGTGGCAGTATCAAGATTTTTCATCGACTTAATCACAGAAGTCTGAGATAAAATCGAGCCAACACACACAAAATAAAATACTAAGTGTTAGCAAAAAATGAAGTAATGAGGCCTCCCACTATTACCAGGAGTGTATATTTTTACAACCTCTTCAGAGGGCAATTTAGCAATATGACATAAAGTTAACAATGTTATAACTTATAACAAACAATAAATATCTTACATATAAAACTCTCACATATAAACACAAGAAAGTATGTACCAGAACAATAATGCTCAGTGATTCATTTTTTTGTAATAATAGATTTATAAACAGCCTCACGTTCATCTATGGGAACATGCAAGAATACATTAGAGCATATTCATAAATAGAATATTACTGTAGGGGCGCTAAAAGTTTTCCTTGACCATCTTAGAGTTCCTAGCTAGGTCTGAAATTTAAACGGATAAAGACAGACTAAGAGAAAAGCTTACATATTTATTTAATATAGTTTTCATGTGACAGAGGAACCTACATAAGGAAACAAAGCCTCAAAAAAATGGTGAGTATGGCATACTTGATGAAGAGTTGACAGTCATAGAGAAATATGACAGGTCAAAGAATATGAGGCAGGTGGAGTAAACTGGGGGGAAACTTAGTAAAGCCTAACGTTTGTTCAGATTCTGCTCAACACCCTGTCTTTGGAGAAGAAGATGCTCCTTTTATCCAGGTATTAGAAAGTTTCAAGGGAAGGAGGGGAGGTCAGAGTGATCTTCCTGCCTCTGCTAGCTATTTTCTCAAGCTCCTTCAGCTTAAAATATTCAATATGCCAAGGTGTCATATTTTGGAGTAGTGTGTACCAACCCCAGTTGATATTAATTAGAGTTACTGCTACTAACATAGATAAAACTCAAAAATGAAATATTAAGAGCCAGGTGTACACTGGGTGTTCAGTTTGGTGCTCTGTGATGACCTAGATGGGTGGGGTGGAGGGAGGAAGGTGGGAGGGTTAAGAGGGAGGGGATACACATATGCATACAGTTGACTCACTACGTTGTACAGCAGAAACTAACATGGTATTGTAAAACAATTATACCTCAGTAAAAAAAAGAGCAAGTGTATAATTTTACATGCAGTGTAATACTATTCAAAAAGGTAATAAAAACTGCAAACCACATATGTAAGTTTTTGAATACCTATCTAATGAGAGTGTAGAGTATAATATGTACCAAAATTGTTATGGTTTTAACATATACAGGGTCAGTTTCTATAGATTTTTTAGTACGTTCTCTGATTTCCTCTCTGTACAGAAACTGGTAAGGGTCCAGGAGACCTTCAGTCATTACCAACAAACAAAAACCTTTCTTTTAAGAGCACTGACTTTTGAATAGTGAAATTGAAGGAGAAAGGGAATGAAATGATACAGGCGAAGGGGACAAAAAGGAACTTCAACTATATTTGTAATGTTTAGCTTCTTAAAAAAATCAGAAACAATTATTTCCTAAGTTAATCTTTAATGACCCCTAACACAAGCTGGACATGGGTTTGGGTAAACTCCTGGAATTGGTGATGGACAGGGAGGCCTGGCGTGCTGAAGTTCATGGGGTCGCAAAGAGACGGACACAACTGAGCGACTGAACTGAACTGAATGTTGACTAGAATGCTTTTTTTATATCACTTTATTCTTACTTGAATGCCTGAAATAGTCCACAATAAAATTAAAATTCCAATAACAGAAACAACAAAAAAGACAAAATTTTCATAAAGGATGATGAGGATTTAGGGAAGTGAAGACATTTCTCTGTTCCCACTGTTTTCAGTTCACAGTACATCCTGTGCACTGGGTGGGCTAAGAAAACCTGGGTCTTTTGATTCTGAATACAAAACATGATTTACAAAAGCAGAGCTCTTAATTGCTTCCAGCACTCTGTTAGGAACCCAAATTATCAAAGCATACCTGACCCTGGAAGGTGAGATTGCATTTAAGAACTGGTGGGCTAAATTTTACTTGTTAGAGTTTTAAATTCATTCACTGTTTTCAAATAGTAAGAATTCAACCATTCTGCCTAAGGTGGATAGAAATAGAATGTTAACAAGAGAGTAGGTGTTTCTCTACATTATGGAAGGGAGGGAGTTACCTAACACAGGAAAAATCCTTCATTGTAGCTTTCTCACTCCTTTCTCTGTAGTAAGATAGGCAGAACTAGTAAGCTTTAAATGTCTTTATAGTCACTAAGATTATTAGAGACTCAAGAGAGATTTAAAATTCCTAATTAAATTTTAGATCAAAGACTACAGCTGATGATCATGAAAATAATTTTCTTAAGGAGAATACTTGGCAAAACCTCAGTGGATAACTATTTCTTCAGGGACTTAAAAAGAAAGGCTTTGTGTGGATCACAACAAATTGTGGAAAATTCTTAAAGAGATGGGAATACCAGACCACCTTACAGGCTCCTGAGAAACTTGTATCCAGGTCAAGAAGCAACACATAGAACTGGACATAGAACAACTGACTGGTTCAAAAAATGGGACAGGAGTAAGACAAAGCTATATATTGTCAGCCTGTTTATTTAACTTTTATGCAGATACATCATGCAAAATGCTGGGCTGGATGAATCACAAGCTTGATCAAAATTGCTGAGAGAAGTATCAACAAATTCAGATATGCAGATGATACCACCCTAATGTTAGGAAAGCGAAGAGAAACTAAAGAGCCTCTTGATGAGGGTGAAAGAGGAGAGTGAAAAAACTAGCTTAAAATTCAACATTCAAAAAACTAAGATCAAGACATCCGGTCCCATCATTTCATGGCAAATAGAAGGGGAAAAAGTAGAAGCAATGACAAATTTTATTTTCTTGGGCTTCAAAATCATTGTAGACAGTGACTACAGCCATGAAATTAAAAGACACTTGTTCCTGGGAAGAAAAACTATGACAAATCTAGACAGTACATTAAAAAGCAGGGACGATCCTTTGCTGACAAAGGTCCATATAGTCAAAACTATGGTTTTTCCAGTAGTCATGTATGAATGTGAGAGTTGGACCACCAAGAAGGCTGAGCACCAAAGAATTGATGCTTTTGAACTGTGGTGTTGGAGAAGACTCTTGAGCGTCCCTTGGACTGCAAGGAGATCCAGCCAGTCCATCCTAAAGGAAATTAACCCTGAATATTCATTGGAAGGACTGATGCTAAAGCTGAAGCTCCAATACTTTGGCCACCTGATGTGAAGAGCTGACTCATTGGAAAAGACCCTGATGTTGGGAAAGATTGAAAGCAAAAGGAGAAGTGGGCAGCAGAGGATGAGATGGTTAAATAGCATCAGTGACTCAATGGACATGAATTTGAGCAAACTCCCGGAGATGGTGAAGGACAGGGAAGCCTGGCATGCTGCAGTCCATAGGGTCACAAAGAGTCAGACATGACTTAACAAGTGAACAACAGAAAAAAGAATCTTGGGATTCTGGACAGGATTCTAAACAGAAATGATCAATCCTTATAGTTCTCGATCTGAGATTTTTACTTGGTCATTCTATACAATGGCTGTATCTAAGGGCCATTTGGAAATTTTGATTGTCTTTTGAAGACTTCCAAGTCAGTGGACTTTTGAACAATGTGGGACACCAAACCTCTGCAGTCAAAGTCTGTGTATAATTTATAGTTGGCCCTCCATGTGTGCAGTTCCTCTGTACGAAGGATTTTTCTGTATTCACACTTTCAAACTCTTGGATTGAACCAACCTTGGATCGTGTAGTACTGTGGTATCTACTGTCAAAAAAATCCAAATATAAGTGGACTTGGGCAGTTCAAACCCATGTTGTTCAAGGTCAACTGAATATGCAACATTTCTTGAATAGCAGATTTGTTTTGACTTGCAGACAGCTTCTAAGAAAGAGGACCTATGAGTTAAATTATGCTGTGGTACGTAAGGGGCTTTCCCCTTTCCCTCTTATGTACAATAATCAGCCTACCAATACAGGAGACTCAGGAGACTTGAGTTCGATCCCTGAGTTGGGAAGATCAGCTGGAGGAGGAAATGGCAACCCAGTCCAGTATTCTTGCCTGGAAAATTCCATAGACAGAGAAGCCTGGTGAGCAGGCTACCATCCCTGGGGTCACAAAGAGTCAGATACGACTGAGCATGCATGCACGCTATTGTACACAAAGCACTAGCATTACTGACAGTCAGTGTTATCACAGGAAGCCCTTAACACCAACGTGTGCACTCTTTTCACTGGATGCTTTATCTCAATATCATCCCCCACACTCATCACTTCATTTGCTGCCTTACCATCTAAAATTGATGACCCATAGGTGTCTATCTGCTTCCCATATCTCTCCTTTATGGGTCTGAGATATCTCCCAACTGTTAACTTGGCATCTCATCTTGGATACTTCAAACAAATTTCAAACACAAAGTGTTCGGAATATGATCTTTCATCCCAAATGAGAGATTTGTTTAGTATACCCAATTTTATCAAATAGTAGCATCATTTATGTGACTGCTTAAGTCTGGTATATAGTTATCACCCACAAACTTCTCCTTTAAATCCTATTGATTTTAATTCTAAGTGAAGTGAAGTGAAGTTGCTCAGCCATATCTGACTCTTTGCGACCCCATGGGCTGTAGCCTACCAAGTTCCTCCATCCATAGGATTTTCCAGGCAAGAGTACCGGAGTGGGTTGCCATTTCCTTCTCCAGGAGATCTTCTCGACCCAGGGATTGTACCCGGATCTCCTGCATTGTAGGCAGACGCTTTACCATCTGAGCCACCAGGGAAGTCCTTTTAATTCTAAAATAGTATGTAAATAGGGACTCCTCTGGTGCCTAAGAATCTGCCTTCCAATGCAGGGGATGCAGGTTGGAACTCTGGTCAGGAATCCCACATTCTGAAAAACAACTGAGCCTGCGTACCACACCTAGAGAAAGCTTGTGCACCGCAACAAAGACTCAGCACAGCTAAAATTGAAAAAAAAAAAAAATTAATAAAGTAGTATATAGGTAAATACTCCTTGTATGTAGATCCTGTTGGTTCTCTCTTCCAAATAGTTCATACAAATCATCTGTTCTCTGTCTCCATCACCCATGCTGGTCCAGGATCTGTCACCTCTCTCACCTGGATAACCTCCATTACCTGCTATGTCCACATTTGCTTCCTTCCCATCTGCATCTGGCATGTTTTACTTGCTCCAGTTATTTATGTAATTACTTGATCAAAATCTATTTTCCACTAAGAGGTATGTGTGTGTGCTAAGTCGCTTCAGAAGTGTCCAACTCTCTGCGACCCCATGGACCGTAGCCCACCAGGACCTTCTGTCCATGGGATTCTCCAGGCAAAAATACTAGAGTGGGTTGCCATGCCCTTCTCCAGGGTGTCTTCCCGACCTAATGATTGAACCCATGTCTCTTAGGTTTCCTGCACTGGTAGGCGGGTTCTTCACCACTAGCACCACCTGGAAAGCCCACTAAAAGGCAAACCAAGGAATTAGGAAACTAGCTTGTTGTCTCAGGTCCACATCTCCAGGACTCTGTAATTGCGTTATATTGTCATCCTGCTGTATGTGGCCTAAATTGCGAGAAACAATTTCACATGTATGCATATGAATTTATTTTCAGCATCAGCAGCATTGTCTTTGTAAAAACCTCGTAGTTCTCATAACCAACTATTTTAAGTTAAACAGTATATCTTAAGAGAAAAATATCTGCTTTGTGTGTGTGTTATTAAAAAAAATCATTTCTTTTCCTTAAAACTCCTCTTTCCAGTCTTTACAGAGTTGTTGCCAAGGCAATAAATAGACAGACTTGATTTTGATCACCTTCACTTGATTTTGCCTATTTTATCCTAAAGTAGCACCATAGAATATGAAAACTTACAATTCAGTAGTAAAGGAAAAGGGAATTACATGCTGAATATTTCCAATGTGCCAAGTTATATATATATTATTTCATTTAATTCAAACAGCTTCTCATATCTGCACTCCCGTGTTCATAGCAGCATTATTCACAGTACCCAAGATATGGAAACAATCTAAGTGCCCATCACAGATAAATGGATAAACATGTGGTACACATATGTAATGGAATATTGTTGCACCATGAAAAAGAAGATACTAAACTTAACAATGATGTCATAATTTCCAAGCACATATCTGACAATTCTATGTGGAATTAAAAAAAAAAAAGTTGGGTGAAACTTGAGGGTATTATACTAAGTGAAATAAGTCAGAGAGAGAAAGACAAGTAATGAATAGTATCACTTATATGTGGAATCTTTTTGTTAAAAAAAAAAATACCAAACTCAGAAACAGAGATTGGAAAATGGTTGCCAGGGGCAGGGGGTAGATGAAATAAGGAGGGGGATAAATTTTAGGTATAAGATCAGTAAGATCTTAGGATCTAATGTATAACATGGTCACTAGAGTTAATAATGTTGTTCAGTTGCCAAGTTGTGTCCAACTCTTTGCAGTCCCATGAACTGCAGTATGCTAGGCCTCCCTGCCCCTCACTATCTCCTGGAGTTTGCCCAAGTTCATGTCCATTGAATCAGTGAGGCCTTCCAGCCATCTTATCCTCTGTTGCCCTCTTCTCCTCCTGCCATCAATCTTTCTCAGCATCAGGGTCTTTTCCAACAAGTCAGCTCTTCACATCAGGTAGCCAAAGTATTGGAGCTTCAGCTTCAGCATCAGTCCTTCCAATGAATATTCAGGGTTGATTTAGTGACCCATGAAGGGGTGATAACATTGTATTGCATTGCATAATTCAAATTTGCTAAGAGAGTTCTCACCAAAAAATAAAAAGGTAAATATGCGAAAAAAAATAAACAGCTTCTGGGCTGTTAAGTATATATTTTAATCACTTCTACTTTATTGGTGGGGAAACTGACATTAACAGAGATTTAGTCCTTTTCAAAGCATCTCATCAGGTCAACAAATGGCTGGGCCAATACCCATGGAAATTCCTGATTCCAGTATTCTTGTTCCTCTTTCTACGCTGTGTTCTTTCAATGCAAGGATGACTCAGGTCAACTCATTACCAGGATCATCCAGTGATAGAACTGTAAATCAAACGAGATTGATTTCACATACGAAGTTCAGAAGAAACTTTCCTCCAACGTCTTATTTTATTGTTATATTGGTAGGAGAGGAATTATTTTTTAAACCACAGGCAGGCCCTAATATAGTGATTTTCACCTTGGCTATGTATGAGATTGACTAGGGAGAATTTTACAAATTAGAATTTCTCAGGGTGGAATTCTGGTTTCAGTATTTTTACATTCTCCAGAGGATTCCAATGTGCAGCTAACGTTAGGATGCACAGCTCAAATAATTTTTTTTTTAGAAATGGATCACAACTTTTAAAATTCAGTGTACAAATAAACATTATGTTTTATACAGAAAATAATTATCCTTTAATGTGGGAAGCAGAATCAGGAATATCATGCTTGCTGTTTCTATCTGAAAGAAAATATATACTTTGACTTTCTATTTAGTATATAACATGTCCACTCATTATTAATAAGTCCCTGCATCTCCCTTGAAACTAAGGTGCTTATTGTTTAGCCGCTAAGTTGTGCCTGACTCTTTTGAGACACCATGGACTGTAGCCCTCTAGGCTCCTCTGTCCATGGGATTTTCCAGGCAAGATTTTGGAATGGGTTGCCATTCCTCCTCCAGGGAGCTTCCCAGCCCAGGGACTGAACATGCATCTCCTGCAGTGGCAGGCGGATTCTCTACTACTGAGTCACCTGGTAAGCCTCATTAATAGGTCTTTGCATCTCCTTTGAAACTAAGGTAAGCAGGGCATTTTTAGACATTTTAAAAATTTTTCCTAGAGAGTATGCCTTTTTGCTGTCCTTGGATTATTTACATAGTCTCTCAGAGATATGTGTGTGTGTGTGTGTGTGTGTGTGTGTGTGTGTGTGTGTACATTTAAGCAAAGTATTAATTCAATAATAGCACCAGAATACAATTTTCTGAAAAGAGGAGTTTCATAACAGGCCCACAAAGCAGGCAGAAGAGCAGCAGAGTAACAATGCTGAATGTACTGCACACTGCTATTTCAAGGGCACAGGTGAATTTAAAGCTACTACTCCCACATCTACTCACCGCCAAAATCACTCAAGGCAATAGAGTAAAGAATGGTTCCTATGAATAAAATATAAGCTGAGATTGTTTCTTTTAAGAAAAAAGACATATCTATGCTAAATCGTAAAACCTGTTTCTAGGGCTGTTCCCTGTAGCAGAGTTACTTGTCTGCTTGGCTTAGGTTGATTGTCACCCTCTTCAGTGGGGCTCTTGTTCAGATAACCATCCGGTGATATATGTGCTTTTTAGGAAAGGAGCTAGGAAAGAATGCATAAATGTGCATTCATTCCATTTCTAATCTGTGACTCACTTCTGTCCTTTCTGCAACCGGTTGCTGAATCCTCCAGGGATTCTTTTAATGTTGTATTCCTTCGATCAACTCTGTCTCTTTCAAATTCACTCTCCTTATCTCAACTTTGGGCTCAACCTCTCTCCTGTGCACAACCAGACAGTTTCTCCTTGCTGCTCCTATTTTTTTTAGCTCTTCGCTCTCCGGCTTTTCCTCAGCATCACTGCCAATGACATTGAACAATCTGAACATGTAATCTTCTCTTCATTTGAGAAAAATCTAATGGAAAATTTTTTTTTGAGTCCCCAGATTCTGGGCCAGGAAAATTCCTCCATTCTCAGCTTCTAAATGTTTTAAACCAAGGCGATCAAGCTTTATGATTGTGGCTTCCCTCTCCTGCCTAATCTACACCTTCACCTGCTGTTCCCCATTTAGCTTTTTATGAGGTATCACTATTCCCTCACTGCCAGGGAAGTAGAGCAGGGTGGAGAAATGGAAAAAGCAAGGAGTAAAAAGCAAAGAGGATGAGCAAAAACAGAATGAAGAATAAGGGAAAAGTTGACAGAAGAAAGGTTACTAAAAAAAAAAGACAGAAAAGAAAGAATTTTCTATTGCTGACTCCTTGACGAACAAGGGTAGTTATGAGTTCTAGGATAAGTGTTTAATTGGCAAACAGACAATTGCATAAACATTGATTCATTAAGTTCTGTTTATGAAAAGAAAATATTCATTTAATTGCAAAGTTAGGAAAGTAATCTTTCATCCTTTCTAAAGATTAATTTTCAAAATACTTAGAAAAGTATTGGCATCGATTTGGCAGATTTGCCTTGGACTATCTGGGAAATTTCATGCTGAAGCCAAATAATGCATTTTTATTAGGTGAAGGCTAAATGCACTGATAAATGAATTGCAGAAAATTCTAAGTTATTTAAGGCACTTGTTATTTAAAATTCAGAGAGGTGAAGAGAAGCAGCCAGTAAGTGTCAGCAACTGTGATTTTAAAACACATTTAATTAACAAATTATTTCTACACTTATCTTTACACTTATTGTTCCTAGAATAAGTGAACCCATATACTGTAATTAATGTTGTTATCTTTTTATAAGCATATACTCTTACCTGTTTGGTAGCTGATACTATAGTAATCAGGTTGTTAGCATGCTAACAAATGCCTGATTGATTATAGTTAACACTATTTTACACTCATTATTAAAATCATGGTTTTTTACTGTAATCTATCATATCTAAATTAGCTGAATTATATGATTTTACATGGTAGTGAATAATCTATTGCCCTCTGGAAAAAGTGTGCTATATAATAATTCTCTGCCATATATTTGTTCTGAACATTGATCAAAGATAGGACTAATTCTTTTTAGTTTTATCTGTGTGCTATTTAAGGACCAGAGTATGTTAAGAAGTGATGACTAGTGTGGCATAGCTTACAAACATATTCCTAAACACAAAGATATATGCAATGCCACATTTGTATGACGTATGATCCCTTATCACCACATAAGGTATTTCTTATTATACTTTTATGAGCTTGTGGGGTTTCATTGTATTTGTTCATTTTAGAGCTTGTACGTATTAATAGATTATGATGATACATATCTATTTACCAGGGTATTAAGTTCAATCCTGTTTTATTTAAAGTTGAACACTATATAAGCACACACAGTTGGTTTATTAAGTATCACCATATTGAACACATAAGTAAGTATGATTATATTATGGTAAAAAATACAAATATATATGTTATTCAGCATAAAATAACTATACATGGTATACATTTTCTCTATATATATGTATATTTCCCTATATTTATATGTATATAAATATATATTCCTCAAAATAATCATTATATTGCTCTGATTGTTATGCTCATTTGCCGAATGAGAAATTAAAAAACTATAAAAGCTTTCAAAGAGGTAATTTGCCTAAATTCACCAGGGTGTAACAAGACACAAGAATTAGAATCTGTATCTGAGTCATCAAACCTTATCAGTTTCATTTACCACCTTATTGCTGTGCTAAACTGGGTAAAGACTGAGTTCATTCATTTCCAACAAAAGCAAGGAAGTACTGATCCTTTAGTCTTTGTGATCTCATCAAAGATATTAAGAGTAAAACACTGATTTTTGTAAGGAAATGACTGAACAGTTTGGAGGATACTCACTATGACTTTCACAGATCCCTAAGATTCCTGGACCTGGTTGGAATATTTTTTTGTATTTTTTTGGCCATAATGCATGGCTTGCAGGATCTTAGTTCCGTGTGTGTGTGTGTGTGTGTGTGTGTGTGTGTTAGTCACTCAGTCTTGTCCAACTCTTTGCAACCCATGAACTGTAGCGCCAGGCTTCCCTGTCCATGAAATTCTCCAGGCAAGAATACTGGAGTGGGTTGCCATTCTCTTCCTCAGGGAATCTTCCCAGTGCAGGGACCGAACCCAGGTCACCTAAATTGCAGGCAGATTCTTTACCGTCTTGGCCACCAGGGACTGAACCCTAGGGCCTCAGGAGTGAGAGCTCACACTCCTAACCTCTGGACCACCAGGGAATTCCCTGACAGTTTCTTATTTTATTCAGATTTGGAAGTCTGATGTTTAACAAAATAATAATACTATTACTATTACTCCTCAATTTGCTAACATTTTTGAGAAAGGCAACAATAAGAATCATACTGTGTTGTTATTTTGTCCTTTCAATCATCTTCAAACTCTGAGCACCAAACTCTTAGTGGCTAACACAGTGCTGAGCAGCAGGTTCCCGATAATTATCTGTTGCAATTATAGATATCAGGAACAGGTGGCTATTTAGAATCTATTCTTAGTGCCATATGTTATTGTAACATTTTGTCGTTATCATTTGCTTTAAGTTGAAGGTAACTTCTAACTTTCAAGATTTGAGAGACATAATTTTAGAACAATTGTGCAATGTAATGGATCCCAAGATCCCATAAGATCCCTAAAGTATGCTCTATTTCTATATTTACATTGTGCAAATAATCATATTAGTTCCTTTCATATTTTTATTTGTATTTCTCTCATATTTTGAATATCCTTGAATTATCCTTAGTAAAGAAATAATGTAGAGATATAAATGTGTACATATGTAAGTACATAAAGTATGCACACATGAAGCCTTGTGTGTGACAAAAATTACAACTGGTATTCAATCCTAGCAGTGTAAAACCTGTAAGATGATTGACAGGGTTAGACATTTATATTTATAAATTAATACATATTCACTTGTGATGTGGTTTCTAGATTAGACTAAAACAGTTTTAACTTACAATGTTAAATGGTTTTAATGTTTATCTTAAGCAGTAACATACAATTTATGAAGTCACATAATTTAAAATGATGGTAAGTCCAAATACTTTGCTGTTTATTAATGCATCACAAATATTACTTTGATTCAGGAACTGAGCAAAATGGAGGATGGCAGGCAGTATCTGGGCAAATGCTAAGGTTAACATAGTTTAAAATTTAAAAATTGAAAGTGAAAGTCACTCAGTCATGTCCAACTCTTTGCAACCCCATATGGACTGTATAGTCAGTCCATGGAATTCTCCTGGCCAGAATACGGGAGTGGGTAGCCTTTCCCTCTTCCAGGGGATCTTCTCAACCCAGGGATCAAACCCAGGTCTCCCACATTACAGGCAGATTCTTTACCAGCTGAAAATTAAAAAGATTATCCACTAAATCATGCTGGCCTGGTGGCTCAGATGGTAAAGAATTTGCCTGCAATATGGGAGACCCGGGTTTGTTCCCTTGGTTGGGAAGATCCCCTGGAGAAGGGAATGGCTACCCACTCCAGTATTCTTGCCTGGAGAATCCCATGGACAGAGGAGCCTGGGAGGCTACAGTCTATGAGGTTGCAAGAGTTGGAAATGACATAGCGACTTAACTACTACTACTACTACTACTACTACCCACTCCAGTATGCTTGCCTGGAGAATTTATGGACAGAGGCTACAGTTCATGAGGTCTCAAAGAGTCAGACACAACAGAGCGACTAACACACCTTCATACACTAAATACACTCAGATATACTAACCCAATTATCCAGCTTGCTTTTTAAAAAATATGTTTTAATGAAAACCAAGAGTAACAAAATAAAACCATATAGTTAATTAGAAAATGTACTGGAGGTTGAACCAGAATATACTGAGTATAGAGTTCTACTCTATTATTCAAAACTCTATATGATGAGAAAAATTCTGAGAGCAAAAGCAGAATGGAGGAGAGAAAGAGGTAGGATATAGGGAGAGGGTACCACTGGGAAAAGAAACTACACACACACACACACACACACACACACACACACGTGAGCATGTGTGTGCACATCTTCAGATGAGCACTAAAAACTGAAGAATGCTGTTAGCAAACCAGATATTTTGAGGAATCCCTGGAATTTGGAAAGGAAATTAGAAAGAACTATGAAGATAATAAAACAAATATAAGAAAACAGAGCCCCAGACTTCTGTACTAATCATATGCTAATATGGTAGCACTCTAGGAGTACATCAAGGCTGTATATTGTCACCCTCCTTATTTAACTTATATGCAGAGTACATGATAAGAAACGCTGGGCTGGAAGAAACACAAGCTGGAATCAAGATTGCCGGGAGAAATCTCAATAACCTCAGATATGCAGATGACACCACCCTTATGGCAGAAAGTGAAGAAGAACTAAAGAGCCTCTTGATGAAAGTGCAAGAGGAGAGTGAAAAAGTTGGCTTAAAGCTCAACGTTCAGAAAACTAAGATCACGGCATCTGGTCCCATCACTTCATGGGAAATAGATGGGGAAACAGTGGAAACAGTGTCAGACTTTATTTTTTTGGGCTCTAAAATCACTGCTGATGGTGATTGCAGCCATGAAATTAGAAGGCGCTTACTCCTTGGAAGGAAGGTTATGGCCAACCTAGATAGCATATTAAAAAGCAGAGACATTACTTTGCCAACAAAAGTCCGTCTAGTCAAGGCTATGGTTTTTCCAGTAGTCATGTATGGATGTGAGAGTTGGATGGTGAAGAAAGCTGAGTGCCACAGAATTGATGCTTTTGAACTGTGGTGTTGGAGAAGACTCTTGAGAGTCCCTTGGACTGCAAGGAGATCCATTCAATCCATCCTAAAGGAGATCAATCCTGGGTGTTCATTGGAAGGACTGATGTTGAAGCTGAAACTCCAATACTTTGACCACCTCATGCGAAGAGTTGGAAAAGACCCTGATGCTGGGTAGGATGGACCTAAAGATTGTCATACTGAGTGATAAGTCAGACAGAGAAAGATAAAGATAGTATGATATTGCTTATGTGTGAATCTTAAAAAAATAGTACATACAAACTAATTTACAAAACATAAATAAATAAAATCACAGATGTAGAAAACACACTTATGGTTACCAAGGAGGAAGAGGGGACGGATAAATTGGGAGATTAGGATTGACATATGCATACTACTATATATTAAATAACTAATAAGGACCTACGGTAGAGCACAGAGAACTCAATACTTTGTAATTGCCTATATGGGAAAAGAATCTAAAAAAGAGTTGATATATGTATACATATAACTGACTCACTTTATTGTGTACCTGAAACTAACAATATTGTAAATCAACTATACTCTAATAAAATCTTTAAAATAAAGTTAAATAAAAACTAGAAAAAATGGGAAAAGACAATTTGACGAATTAAAGTGAGATTAAAAAAAAAACAAACAGATATTAGGCTGAAGACCATACTAAAAACCTCTTATGCACCATTAATTCACCTTCTCAGATTCACCTGCTCTTCTCCCAGCCACCTCTGTGATGACTGACTCTGAGTAGACACAGAACAACCTCCTCAGGTGTAGCTGCATTGCATGTCAACACCCTTGTCTCATGCCTCATTCATGCCTTCTGTTCCCAGCATTTCGTCTTTCACAGATAAGTGCAAGTAGCTAAGGATTTTTGCTCAGTTCCCATCCATGTGCAGCCAGAATACAGGGCAAGGAAAAATTAACATCCCATCAGCCAGAATTTTGAGTAGTGAGCAATAGGAGTGAGTGGATAAATTCCCACCCTGTTCTCCCGAGAGCATACTGTTCTGCTTCAGTTTTCTGGAAGGGTGGTTCTGAAGGTCAAGCATCAGCTCCATAAATATTCTCTATTGACTCTCCCTTCTTCTCTCCACCTGACTTTACTGTGCTCCCTGCCTCTGGCTCTCCTTTCTGGGGACCTCAACCTAAGGAATGCTAAGTTAGTAAGAACAATAAACACAAGTTTTATTTCCTTATTATAAACAAAATCTTCAGCATCAGGCAGGCAAGCAGTCAAGAAATAATAAAATAAATAAATAAACAAATGACAAAAGAAGGAACCAAATTAACCACAACCCCAAATCTAGCTATATTCTATATGAGTGAGTGAAAAATATAACATAAAGTGTGATAATAAATAATAGAAAATATATCAATATATAGGGCAAATTTTAATAACAAAAGTCACACATTGCACCAGCACTGTGGAGCCAATTATAATAGTAGAAAACAGAGTGATGAATGGGACAAGCTAAAAATACATCTTATTGGTTCAAGTAATGTCATGAAAACTTCTATGCCTAAAATATATTATCAAGCTACATATATAAAACTAAAAGCTGATAGAAATACAAGGAGAAATTTACTGATCCATAAGTGTTAGAACTTTTAAAATAGTTCATTCCAAACGTTTTTGATGATACTAGATTCAAAATAAAGAGGAATTGTAAAATTCAAACTAACAATTTAATATCTATGCATATGTAGCATACATATACTATATATGTACAGAGAGAGAGAGAATGCTGCACTCTTAACACATTTTTCTCCAAATACTCAGGAAAGAATATTTAAAATTTTCACAAATACAATCAGAACAAATTATATAGTGGAAGGTCACATTCCCTGAACAAAACATTTCAAAAGTAAAGTTAAAAAGGAACAGTCAGAAATAAACCAATAACAATAACAAATATTCTCTTGCTTGGAAATTTTATATACTTAATAACAACTCTGTACTAGAAAGAAAATGAAAACAAATTATAAAATATTATGTGAAAGTTAATTATCAACATCTGATCTTCTTTTGGGTTCTCTAACATGCTGTATTCAGTCTCACCTGAGACCCTTGGCAGTTAATATTTCCGGCCTGATCTGCATAACGTTGTTCTCAGTTCTCATCTAGGATAATCATACTACTTATCTCAAATGCTATTTGAGAAGATTAAATGGATTAATTTGTATAAAGCATTTACAAGGGTCCCTTGTAAATCGAAAAATCAATTATGTAAGTGCTATCTAGCTATCATCATTACTATCATCATCATTATTGTTATGTTTTTCTTTATGGACACTATATGTTTTATTTAATTAGCATGCATTTTTAAATTTCTCAAATTTGAAATCAGTGTAAGTCTATGGTTACAAATTGAAAATGGCTTAGCTCTTACATAGAAGTTAATCAATGTGTTATTTGTGTAAATTGTTGCTTAAACTGCATTACTACCTACCACTATAATGCTCTCCCCCAGCCCCATAAAGTGGAAGCACTTGTCCATTGCACAAAACAACTGGAAGTCATCAGCTTCAAATACATTTGGCTAATTTGGGCACAATTGAGAAGTAAATGAACTATTTTCATCTATATTTATTTATGAATTTTCAATACAAATAGATAAAACATAAAAGCTTTTCCAGAAGTCCTTGCAAAGGTTAAATACTTCTTAAATAAGTACCTAAATAGAAGGCAAATCTCCGTGTTTGCTCTTCTGTTATTTTTATGAGGTTGGATAATGTTTGTTGGCCTTTAACAATATTGTTAATTGAGGTTAATTCATAGTCTTGTATATACAATGGCTAGGGAGGAGACAAATGAAAATTTAAGAGTCTTAAATCATCTCCAACATAACCAAAAAGATCCTGGTTGCTTGAAACGGAGTAAGGCATCACAAAAAGGCATGTGTGCTCAGTCATGTCCGACTCTTTGCTATACCCTGGACTGTAGACTGCCAGGTTCCTCTGTCCATGGGATTTTCCAGGCAAGAATACTGGAGTGGGTTGCCATTTCCTACTCCAGGGGATCTTCTTGACCCAGGGATTGAACCCACCTCTCTTTCATCTTCTGCATTGCCAGGCAGATTCTTTACCACTAGCACCCCCTGGGAAGCCAAGGCATCACAAGGAATTTCTAATTTATCTTGAGATGCAGCAGGAAGCATGGAACCTCAAAGGTATGATAAAAATATATGGTTGTGTACATACTATATCTATTCTCCCACGTGGGATGAGCACCATCTCTATATTACCAGGAACATTTTCTAGGTTTAAAGAGTGTGAGTGGTATTTCTCTGAATAAGCTTATTACTAGCATAAGATGAACATTTTTAGCTAGTACAAGGATGAAGTCAGAAGGGAGAAAAAGATTTTCAGAGAGCATGTGATCGGAAAGGGAAAGCTGTTAGAATAATAGAAAGTGTTGTGAATGAGTTCCCAAAGCATATGTCACCAAATGCTGAACTGCAGAGGATGGGGGAGTTGACAGAATATACATTTAATAATGTCTATCATCTATCTCTACCTATATGTCTCATTTATCTATCTTAGTATTTCCTGTACGTTAATTGAAATTGAATACGTGGTGTTGTACCGGACAAATAGGTTGCCTTATACTATGTTTCTTGCTCTCATGTAGCTTATAACATTGGAGGAAAGAGCTGCTAAATAAATAATTATATAATTAATAAATTACATTAAGGCTAAGAATTAAAAAAATAAATGCACACATGATTGTGCTTTTAATTAGAAATAATTTACCTTGGACACTCTGGTAAAATTTGATTATTTGCTTTTGGAAAATACATGTTATTCATCATGGCTCTTTCTGTGACAAATAAAAGAAGCCCACCTGAATGTGGCTTAAACAAAAAGTGTCAGTAACTGAAAAGTTCACTAGTACAACTGCCTTGTAGCATGGTGGTGTGCCCTATACTTCCAAGTTATCAGGAAGGTCTTTCCATCTCCTGGTTCTTTTTTTTTTTTTTTGCCCTTGGCTTCTTTTTCCTCCTGGAGCCTCTAGCAGCCCCAAGCTTTCTTCCCAAATTATGTTGAAATATAATTTATTTTCTGGTGTTTTTCGTAAAACTTCTGAGGTTAGTTCTGATTGGCTCTGTATGGGTCAAATGCCCATATCTGAAACAGTGGTCATGGGACTAGAGTGCTTTGATTGTTCAGATCACAATCTCACATACTCTACTGAAGTCCACACTAGACAGAGCTCTCCCAAACCACTTTTCCTGGAAGTGAGGGAGCATAGATCCATTAAGAAATTAAGGCACACTTATTAGAAAAAAGAGAATGGATATTATATAGGCAAACAACAAATATTATAACTGTGATATTTATCAAGTAGTTTGTGAGAACTTAGAACACAAGATAAGGGAATTTTTAAAAAGCTTGTTTGACTTAAGAACTTAACAGAGCACTGCAGACTCGTTTTCTTATTTGGGTGGCGGATTCTTTTTCTTTGCCTCCCTCCGTCTCCTCCTTCTCTCTCTCCTTTTTCTCTCTTTCTCTCCCTCCCCCATCTTTCCCTCTCTTCCTGACTTCTTTCCTTCTTTCCTTTCCTCCTTCCCTCTTTTGTTATCATCTTTAAATGGAACAATCAGCAGATGATTGACAGTAGAAATGTGAATGAATTCCTAGTAGAAATGACTGGGGCTCAGTTGGGATCTGCTAGGAGATCTACATTTTGAAGGGCTTCCGACCTGATGCTAATGGTAAAGAACCTTCCTGCCAATGTAGGAGACAAAAGATACACAGATTCAATCTCTGGGTAAGGAAGATCCCCTGGAAGAGGGCATGACAACCCACTCCAGTATTCTTGCCTAGAAATCCCACGGATGGAGGAGCCTCACAGGCACAATCCATAGGGTCACACAGAGTCGGACAAGACTGAAGGGACTTAGCATGCATGCTACGTTTTAAAACTGGATATGACGCATTAGAGAATGTTCTGATGAGAGCACACAAACCCAAAAGGATCTATCTTTTAGGAAGAGATAGATCAGAATTTGGGAGCTAGACTGGATGGGAAGGGAGTTTGAGGGAGAATGGATACATGGATATGTGTGGCTGAGTCACTTTGCTGTTCACCGGAAACTATCACAACATTGTTGATCAGCTAGACACAACATAAAATAAAAGGTTAAAAAAAGAATTTGGGGCTAGCAAAACAAAGATGAAGACCAAACCTGGGAGTAGTTGTGAAAGGGAGGTAATTCATTGAAGTATTTGAAAGTTTGTCTTGCCGAAAAGATTGCTGACTTTCTCTGTGCAGCTTCAGACTAAAAACATAGTACAAAGAATCGGAAACTTAAAGAGATGGCTTTCTTGTCTCCAGGAAATGAAAAGACTGCTAACAGAGCAGTAGGTGTTGAAGGTCTTTAAAGAGTATGTTTCTTTCCACTTTAAGATGCAAACCCAGCCTTGATTTCAACATGAAAGCTGTAGAAGAAAGACTGACAATTACATTTCCCAAACTGGCAGACAAAACACTGTGATACCCCTGAGGGGATGTTCTCACAGAGCCAGGGTTATTTCTTGTGTTCGGTGGTGAACAAGTCTGCCCATAGAAAGCCTGACTGAACAAAGTAAGGAATCTCCTAAGTCCTCTAGAGAAGGTGCAGGTAAGAGACCATTACCCCAATGTGATCACAGCAAGAAATTTAAGACCCAAAACATTCGTAACACCTGTATAGTTTTCTCACTGCTTATTAGCTGCTTTGTAGATAAACCAAAGAGAACATAAGCTTTCCCTGAGTTAAAATGAAAATTCTTACCAAAATTCAAACCTAGATCAGACTAGGAGGTCTGTCATAGGGCTCCTTTTCTCAGAGCCATTGGAACCAGTATAATCCCTTGGGAGGGGTTTTCCTGAACAACCTCAAGAGCTCTGTCCAGCTCCTAAGTTCTATGACTCTTATTTATGCCCATTACCTATTGATCTATGAGGTTGTTGTCTACAGAAACTCTTTGAAGTCCAAAAGTGAATAATTTAACACATCGTTGCATCCTTGCTGTTTTATTCTTTGAGATCACATGCACATTTTTAATTTATTTTTATTTTTTTAAAAAATATTTATTTGGCTGTGCTAAGTCTTAGCTGTAGCACACAGAATCTTTGCTGTGGTATGTGAGATCTGATTCCCTGGTCAGGGAATGAATCCAAGTCCGCTGCATTGAGAGTGCAGTGTCTTAGCCACCAAACCACCAATGAATCACACACATGCACATTTTTTTAAAAAAACTAAAATAAAGTAAAACACTGCCTCATGTCTTCTTCCACAGAAAGGTAATTTCACCTAGTAAAAACAGCAGGTCTACATTGTCTTAGGAAGTCAGTCACTCCTGGTTATCTTATCTCATAAATGGGTCATAAATGGGTCTATCTGTCTATTTTTGTAGTTGAAATGTTGAATGTGAAAAAGCAGTATTCTTGAGCTTCCCTTGTAGCTCAGGTGGTAAAGAATCCACGTGCAATTCAGGAGACCTGGTTTTGATCCCTGGGTTGGGAATATCCCCTGGAGAAGAGAAAGGCTACCCACTCCAGTATTCTGGTCTGGAGAATTCCATGGACTGTATAGTACTTTGGATTGCAAAGAGTCGGACACAACTCAGTAACTTTCACTTTTCATAAGATCTTAGTTCAATGTAAGGGTTTGTTTTTATAACTCCTTTATTCTCAATTATAAAAAATACAACAAGAAGGGATATTTTGCAATGAAAACTCTACTCTCATCTCAGCAG
Organism: Giraffa tippelskirchi; assembly: GCF_054371585.1. Classification (NCBI taxonomy): domain Eukaryota; kingdom Metazoa; phylum Chordata; class Mammalia; order Artiodactyla; family Giraffidae; genus Giraffa; species Giraffa tippelskirchi. Next base: position 127,080,769 of record NC_137277.1, on the reverse strand, counting down.
AGCGGGTAGATTGGTATACAGAGTGGGTGAGGGGGGTGTCATAGTGCACTGCTTTTAGGATAAGGTGGTGTATTTCTTTTGTCTCATGTCTAATGCAGTTGACGGAGAAGGCAATGGGACCCCACTCCAGTACTCTTGCCTGGAAAATCCCATGGATGGAGGAACCTGGTAGGCTGCAGTCCATGAGGTCGCAAAGAGTCGGACACGACTGAGCGACTTCACTTTCACTTTTCACTATCATGCATTGGGGAAGGAAACGGCAACCCACTCCAGTGTTCTTGCCTGGAGAATCCCAGGGACGGGGGAGCCTAATGGGCTGCCGTCTATGGGGTCGCACAGAGTCGGACACGACTGAAGCGACTTAGCAGTAGCAGTAGCGATGCAGTTGAGGAACAGTACCTTGAGTTATAAATATCATTCCAAAATTTAAAAAATAAAAAGTAAAAAAAAAAACCCAAACCAAAACAAACAAAACAATTTTTCCAGATCTGATAGGAAACATTTAAAGAAGATACAATTTTATTGCTGTTGTTGTTTTGGGGGCGGCTCTCTGAAAGTTGCATTGAGAAAATGAAGCTTGTGAATGGAGTGGTTTCTATTATAGATCTGATTTCATTTGTGGATTCAAATTTTAGCTACCATAGTGGTAAGTAACGAAAGGAAAATATATCCCCTATTCTTAGTTATAAATTTTTTTTGGTAGTTTTGCTGAGCAAAGAGGTGAAGGACACTTTCAGTGAGCAGGGCTGTTGGAAAGGCAGGCGGGACTATGAGTAGACATCTTCATTCGGTTCCCCCTGCTCCTCCATTCCTCCCATTCACCATTTTCTGTCTCAGTGTCCCATTCCTTCTCCTCCAGTTTGGGCTATTTAGAGAGAGAAGATATGCAGCATTGAACTTGCATTGTCATGGTTCATAGTAACCAAGGAACAGAACCATGGGGATCCTCAATGACTCGTGGTTTTCAGACTCTGGACATAACAGTATCTTGATAAAAACTCAGATCTATTCTGCTGATGCTGATCTCCACACCATAGTGCCCTTGACGCATACATTCTTTCTGTAAATTGTAGCCTATATGTCTCACCCTCCAAACCCAGGCTGCTGTGTGTGTGTATATATATGAAGTGAAGTGAAGTGAAAGTCACTTAGTTGTGTCTGACACTTTGTGACCCCAGGAACTGTAGACTGCCAGGCTCCTCTGTCCATGGGATTCTCTAGGCAAGAATACTGGAGTGGGTTGCCATTCCCTTCTCCAGGGATCTTCCCAACCCAGAGATTGAAGGCAGGTCTCTGCACTGCAGGCAGATTCTTTACTGTCTGAGCCACTAGGGAAGTCCATGAATATATATATATACATATATGTATGGTAAATAAATATATATGTTAAGTATATATATATATATATATAGTAAACACAGGGAAATTCAAGAGAGTCATATATAGAATCACATTTACTTCTGAAGGAGATGCTCAGGAAGCAAGAAACAAAGAGATTTGACTTTTGGTAATCTTTTATTTAGTAAACTGGGCAGTGGATATGACTATTCATTTCATGCTTTATAAATGTTATATATCTTAAATGCTGCATTATTTCTTAAAATAATGAGTCTAATATGATACATTTCTAGTACTATATCAACAAATCCCTACATTTTATATGACAGGAAAAGCCCAAATAACAGCAAATATTTATGAGAGTAAAATATTAAAATATGCAATTATGAGTAAAATTTCCCTTATGGTGGCTTGGGTGCATCAAGATGCACTCAAACTTCCATTCTAGAAGTAAGTGGCAGAAAAATTATGCCAGTTCTAAAAATAATTGTGAAGAGTCACCTTCAAATTACTTTCAGACAACTGGCAGAAAATAAACATTTGGAGATAGTATGCTAATCAAATACCAATTTTATTTTGGATATTTAGTATAAAAATTATGAACTTAGGAGGTTAATAGTGTTTCAAGTTTGAAAAGCTCTTTAAAAGTTACCTGTTCAAGTGGTTCTCAGCTTGTTATTTAGCTGGTACCAAACATTTTGCCAAAGTGAGTTCTATCATCATTGAAAAAAAAGCCATTTTTTTCTGATCATTACATTGATAAGTTATTAGGAATTCTGTTATATTTATCACTTACAATAAGTTTCAAAACAACCAAAAATATTAAGTGGTAGTTTTGGAGTAAGTTTTATTCATATCACCTCCTGTGTTGAATTACATGGCTCTACAACTTATAAAAAAAAAAAAATGGAAGCAGTGACAGACTTTATTCTCTTGAGCTTCAGTATCACTATGGATGATGACTGCAGCCACAAAATTAAAAGACACTTGCTCCTTGGAAGAGAACTTATGACAAACCTAGACAGAATATTAAAAAGCAGAGACATCACTTTGCCGACAAATGTCTATATAGTCGAACTATGGATTTTCCAGTAGGCATATATGGATGTGAGAGTTTGACCATAAACAAGGCTGAAAGCCCAAGAATTGATGCTTCTGAACTGTGGTGTTGGAGAAGTCCCTTGATAGTCCCTTGAACAGCAAGGGGATCAAATCAGTCAATCCTAAAGGAAATCAACACTGAATATTCATTGTAAGGATTGATACTGAAGCTGAAGCTCCAATACTTGGCCCCCTGATGTGAAGAGCTGACTCATGGGAAAAGATCTGATGCTGGGAAAGTTTGAAGGCAGGAGGAAAAGGGGGTGACAGAGGATAAGATGGTTGGATGGCATCACTGATTCAAATGACAGGAGTTTGAACAAACTCAGGGAGATTGTGAAGGACAGGGAAGCCTGGTGTGCTACAGTTTATGGGGTCACAAAGAGTCAGACATGACTTAGTGACTGAACAACAACTTATAAAAAACAGATTCAAACCAGAACAAATAACATGGGAATTCAAGAGAACAATGAAAAGCACAGTGTACAGGGTCTTGGAATAGTCTAGACATTAGTAGTTTGTATCATCTTTTTTGTTTTAATAAAATCTATATTCACTTAAAGAAGACAAGCTGGACAAGAAACAGCAGAAGAGGTAGACCAATAGCAAAGTTTTATTTCAAGCACCACAAAAATAAATAGTAGCATAGTTATTAAAGGACAGTGGGCAATTCAAAAAGAATGCTGAAATAGAAAAACAAAGAAATACAGTAAAAGGTGGAAACCAAACACATGAAATTTTTCAAAAGAAATTGTATATAGAAAGTATGATGTGTGTGTGTGTTAGCTGCTCAGTCATGTCAGACTCTTCAAGACCCCATGGACTGTAACCCGCAAGACTCCTCTATTCATGAAATTCTCCAGGCAAGAATACTGGAATAGGTAGCCATTCCCTTCTCCAGGGGATCTTCCAGATCCGGAGATTGAACCCAGGTCTCCAGCATTAGAGGCAGATTCTTTACTGTGTGAGCCACCAAGGAAGCCCAGAGAATATTATAGACCAAAAGCAAACTAAGAAAGTGAATGAACTTTAGTTGTTCAGTTAAAACTTTAGTTTAACCTAGGTTGCTACAAGAAACTACAAAAATGAACCTAATAGTGCATTTTTCCCCAAGAATATTATTGAAGCCACAGTTCACTGTGTTACTTTCAATGAAACATCACGTTGTAAATGAGGCTAGATCTGAGTTCAACAGACCTAATCTTTTAAAAATTGCAGTTAGGAAGCAAGAGTCAAAGTATAACTTTCATCAGTGGCAACTAGATAATGGCTCGAAATTCTCAGTGAGTAGAAAGTGGATCACTTCTCTATCTTATTTTACATTATTTCAGGTCTTTGAGGGGCCACAAAGCATTTAGTACTGAAACCAAAGATAATAACTGATCATATTACATAAGATAAGTTTTCAGAAAATTGCAATTTTATATATGGTAACGTACCAGAAAATTAACTCACATTTCAGTATTTCATTCATCAAGTGAATGATCTCCATGAAACTAACATGTTGATGCCTGCTCCATCCTATTTGTTGCTATGACGAGAAATCATTTTTTTTTTATACTTGGATCTGAAGGCAAGAATTAGGCAATATATCACCATTGATAATACATTAATTTCCTTCTTCCAAGCCAGGATATTAATTGATTAAGTCATTCAACAACTATTTATTGATATGTCCATCAGTTATAACTGACTAAGTTAGCTGTGAACAGTAAACTAAATTGAACAAAAAATTAGTTTCTGCCCTCAAGGTGCATATAGTCTAGTAGGAAAGATAGCATACTCTTCTATATTCTACAAACACATGGAAGTGAAAGTGTTAGTCGCTTAGTCGTGTTCAACTCTTTGCAACCCCATGGACTGTAGATCGCCAGGCTCCTCTGTCCATGGAATTCTCCAAGCAAGAATACTGGAGTGAGTAGCCATTCCGTTCTCCAGGGGATCTTCCTGACCCAGGGATCAAACCTGGGTCTCCTGCATTGCAGGCAGCCACCAGGGAAAGATCTACAAACACATATTGGAACTCTAATATAACATGCTACAAATTTCAGAAGAAAAGTCTAAAATAATGGTGTTTTCATTCAAGCAAACTGAAATGTTTTCAATAGGCCATGAGATACACTCCAATTTCCATATTTGTATTCATTTTGAAAATGTCTATAAAAAAATCTTTTTTAATTTTTTAAAAAATGAGATAAAATTTACCATTTTAACAATTAGGTCAGGTTCAGTAAAATCACAATATTGTTCAGTGATCACCACTCTCTGATTCTAGAACATTTTCATCACCCTCCAGAGAAAAGCAATAATCTTTAAGCAATCACCATCAATTCTCCCCAGTCCCCAGGCCCCGGCAACCCTTAATATAATTTGTCTTTATGACATAAATGTCTGTTTATTCTGGACATTTCATGTTAATGGAATCTTATATAACCTTTTGTGTCTGATTTCTTTCACTTAGCATAATGTTTTCAGATTTCATGAGTATATGAGTGCTATTTTTTAATAGCTAAATAATATTCCATTGCATAGATATATCATATATTATTTACCCTCTTCTCTAGTCAGTGGAATTTTGTGTTGTTTCCATCTTTTGTCTGTTGTGAATAACATTGCTGTGAACATTAATTTATACATTTTTGTGCAAATATGTATTTTCAATTCTCTTAGTTATACCTACGAGTGGAATGGCTGGGTCATATGATAACTGTAAGTTTTGGATGAACTGTCAAACTTCTCCACAGTGGTTGCATCACTTTATACTACTAACAACAACATACAAGGATCCCTGTTTCTTCACTTCTTAGTGACATCTGTTATTCATTTTGTTTCTTATAGTCATTCTAGTGGATGTGAAGTATCTCACTGCAGTTTTGATTTGCATTTCCCTAATGACTATGGTGTTGAACATCTTTCTATGTGTTTATTGGTCATTTGTATGTCTTCTTTGGAGAAATATCTATTCAGATCAATTGCCAGTTTTTCAATTGTGCTGTTTATCTTTTGGTGCTGAGTTGTGAGAGTTCTTTATATATTCTGGATACCAGACCCTTATCAGATATACTATTTGCAAACATTATCTCTCATCTTATGAGTTGTCTTTTTACTTTCTTGATAACGTCCTTTGAAATATGTATTTTTTTAAATTTAAGTGTAGTTTATTTCTTCATTTGTTGCTTATGCTCTGGTGTCATAATTAAGAAACCACTGCAAAGTACACTAAAATTTACAGCTGTTGCCTTCTCAGAATTTTATAGATTTAGGTCTTACATTTATGACTTTGATCTATTTTAAGTTAATTTTTACTTGTGATATGAGATAAGGATAAACCTGTTCTTTATCTTGTGGATATCAAGTTGTCTCAGTACTTTTTTTTATTAAAAAAAAAAAATTACTCTTTTCCCATTCAGTGGTCTTGGTATCCTGTTAAAAATCAATTAGCCATAGATACATGGATTTATTTCTGGACTTTCATTTCAGTCTCATTAATGTATATATCTGTTTTTATGCCATGCTGCCCTGGTGGCTCAGAGAGTAAAGTCTGCCTGCAATGCATGAGACCAGGGTTCGATTTCTGGGTTGGGAAGATCCCCTGGAGAAGGAAATGGCAACCCACTCCAGTATTCTTGCCTGGAGAATTCCATGGGCAGAGGAGCCTGGCTGGCCACAGGGGTTTGCAAAGAGTCGGACACGACTGAATGACTAATACTTTGACTTTCACAGTATATGTTTTCACTTCCTTGGTTAAATTTATTCGTAAGTATTTTATTCTCTGTGATGGTATTATGTATGAAACTGTTTTCTTAGTTTCATTTTAAATTGTTTATTCAAAGTGAATAGAAATACAACTGAGTTTTTGTATATTAATATTATGTCCTGCAATTTTTTTGAACTCATTTATTAGCTCCAATAGGTATTTTTGGGTTATTTGAGAATTTATTTTATTTTTTTTCTAAATATAAGATCATGTCATCTGTGAGTAGAAATAGTTTTGCTTCTTATTTTTCAAGATGGATACTTTTTATTTGTTTCCCTTGCCTGATTGCTCTGGCTAGAGTTTCCAGAAAATTTTGAAAAAAATGATAAGAGCAGACACCTTTGGCTTATTCCTGATGTCAGTGTAAGAGCTTTCAATCTTACCATTAGTGTGAAGTTAGCTGTGGGTTTTCAACAAATGTCCTTTATCAAGATGAGCAAGTTCTATTTATTCTTATTTTGTGGACTAATTTTTCATAAAGACAATGTTGCTATTTTCCAAATTTTATCTGGTGAGCAAGAAGTCAGATTTGGGTGATCAGGTGGCAAGTAGTTTGAGAACACAGGAATTTATTGGGGGCTGGTAGGTGATCTTTGTAGTAAGTGAAGCTCAGTAAGAAATATTTTAGCTTCTCTTTAGTTTCTGATATCTATAATATGTATTACTTTCAGATTTTCTAATTTTAGAAACTGTCCTTAATAAGTGTTCATTTCTTATTCTATCTTATTTGAAAGATACACATGAGTGCTTCTTTTAATATCTAACATTCTTTCATTATTTATTGCTCAGATGTCAAGGTTGCTGCCCATTTTTAACATTTTAACATGTGTGTATGAATCACATGATAATTGTTATTTTACAACATTTAGAATCATATAAAACAAGAAAGGAGGAAAAATATGAAAGTTTTACTGATTTAAAAGAATGAAAGAGAAGTATTTAAAATTTAGTTGGAAATAATTCTGACTAATGAAAATATGATTATAGACAAATATTTTCTGAAGTTGAGAAACTAAGATTAGACTGAATACACATATTTTTTTCAATCACAATGTCATCATAATTGATACAGTGAAGTTTGAATTAACACTCAGTATTGCTGGCAAAGAGCAGCAATGACATTATGAATGGACTTAAAAGGGTATAGTGTAAATATATCAGTAGAAATCAGATAACTGCTTGGAAGAATCATGAGGATGGTAAAATATTTGATTTTTTTCAACATTGACATGAAAGTCACCTATCTATTCAGCATATTCATAATTTAATACAGCTTTCAATGTGCTCTCTGAATCAAAGATTAATTTTTCAATTGAATGATATACACACATGTTACTAATATTAAAATTATAAATTCTCAAATACTAGTAAATAACAAATGGTTAAAAAATAATGTAGAGGGATATCTCTTCAGCTTTGTTTTGTAAACATCAACCAGATTAAATGAGGATATGGTTCATGTTTAATACATACCAGATGGTGTTTTGCTGATGGAGCTTATAAAACAAAAACAAAATTAAAATATTAAATAGAGCCACACATTTGAATCTGTAATAATATCTTAAAATGGCAATTCTGATTTTTTTTTTAAAAGGATTCATGAGATAGGAACAAAGTATAAACAAAAGTAATAAAAATTCATATATAGTAAATTTATGCAAAGATTAAAAGAATGGAAAAAATAATCATTTTTTCTATTAATATAGTATCATTGTATGTTTAAATTAATTATAGCTGTATATATCCTTCTCTGTTTTTGACAACTGAATATTTTGGTCTTCAGTTTACAAAGTATTTGATGGATATCTCCTATATATCATATGCTTCCAAACTAAACTAAGTTGCAAACTAAGATGGATCCTGCAGTTGAAAATTACAAACTGTATCACCCACTATGATTTAGGATGATTTCACAGAAACAACCTAATTATATGTAACATACATAAGCATCCTCTAGAGAGAGATTCCTAATTTATTTCCCCAACCTAGCCTAGAATCACATTATGTGACTTATTAAAAATGCCCATGGGGTGTGAAGAGTAGGAATCTAGTTAAGCTTTAAAGTTTCTGAGAATTCAAGTGGCATGATTTGGAGTAGTTATCTTTATCTCACCAGATAAGAATTTATATACTCTGTAACCAAAGCTGCGTCACTGGTTTAAAACAATATCACTTGTAAAAATCATGGTTTCACAGATGAAGACAATTTTAAATTTCCTACACTGTGATTGATTGTTAGAAACTTAAGTTGTTTTTCTTCAAGTCTTACCAAAAATGTCTATTGCTTCTACATGAAAACAACTGGCTAATTCAAACCAATAGTTAAAATTTATTTAACATTAAGAAAAACACACACACACACACACCCGCAGTCTTTCAATGCTAAATGTCTCTGGAGTATACACAAACTTGAGAAAATCATTCATCCAACTAGTAAAATAGACAGTATGAAGCAAAACAGAAATTCCCCATGAGCCAACAGAATTGATAAACCAAAATTATCATCTGTACCCATTTTTCACCTGGCCAAAATATATCTTTGAACACCATAGAACTAGTGATGAGAAAATGTTTTGATATATTAAATAGATAGATAATCTAAAAACTTTAAATAAAATCTGATGCTTTAGTTGTTTCCTGTATAATTTTTAAATTAAAAAGATAATTTGATAATAAAAGAATGCTATTTAAATTTGTATTTTCTTTAGTTTTTTTTTCCTTCATTCGAATTGAGTTGCTAGTGAATACTGATGTGACCATGGAGCGTGCAGGAAGGAGAGAGAAGAGAAAATCAAGAACCTGATTAACATACCAAGTCAATACCTGAATAATCAAGAATTCACTGTGTTATTTTTGTAGTCAGATATAATAAGTATTAGAAACTTAAAGCTATGAACGTTGGTGTGCTTTCCATGGAAGAAGACATTTTAAATGAATAACTACATAATTTGTTAATATCTATTTGTCTTCATAATGTGTTAAGCACTCTTAAAAATAACAGTTTAGAAAAACTGTGATGCTCAAAATCTTTCAAGTTAGGCTTCAACAGTATGTGAACTGAGAACTTTGAGATGTACAAGCTGGATTTATAAAAGGCAGAGGAACCAGAGAACAAATTGCCAATAACTGTTGGATCATAGAAAAAGCAAGGGAATTCCAGGAAAATATTTACTTTTGATTCATTAACTATGCTAAAGCCTTTGATTGTGTGGATCACAACAAACCATGCAAAATTCTTAAACCTATGGGACTATCAGACCACCTCACCTGCCTCCTGAGAAACCTGCAAGCTACAGTTAGAACCAGAAATGGAATAACTGACTAGCTCAAAATTGGGAAAGGAGTATGACAAGTCTGTATATAGTCACCCTGCTGATTTAACTTCTATACAAAGTACATCATGTGAAATGCTAGGCTGAATGAATCATAAACTGGATTCAAGTTTGCCATAAGGGTGGTGTTATCTGCATATCTGAGGTTATTGATAGTTCTCCCGGCAATCTTGATTCCACCTTGTGTTTCCTCCAGCCCAGCATTTCTCATGATGTACTCTGCATATAAGTTAAATAAGCAGGGTGACAATATACAGCCTTGACATACTCCTTTTCCTATTTGGAACTAGTCTGTTGTTCCATGTCCACTTCTAACTATTGCTTCCTGACCTGCATACAGGTTTCTTGGAAAGTAAGTTTATTTAAATCCAATCAACTGATTTTTCAACTAAATGTGATCTCTCCAAGATTCAAATGATTATACCTTCTTTTCTAATATTTATATTGGCGAAACCAATCACGCAACATAACATTCTGTTTTAAGGAGGAAAAAAAATCAACACAATATTTTGTTTCTCTATTAGGCCATGAAGTACTCATCAGAGACTCAAAAAGTAGTTGGTACCCAGAATGCCTTAAACAAAATATTTTAATTACTTTGGCTAGCAAGCCTTAAATATATTCCAGTGCATTGAGCCAGGGAAATTTGATTTGTCTCCTCAGTGAAATAATTTTGCATATGTCATTACTGAAATAAACTACTGGAATTATGGAATTGTTTAACATGGAAAATATCACAAATTCCAAAGTTTTCACATGAAAAATTAGACTCTAGTGAATTAGACAGAGTCCTTGATTATTACATTCAAATTCAAAGTGATCTACAAATACATGCTATGATGTGAGAAGAGGAATGATACTATTGGTTTAAAAGTATTAATGGGGAAAATGTAGTAAAACAGACTATGGCATGATTTGGAATTGAAGTATCATGAGAATAGGAGACCAGCTAATTCTATTTATACCCCCTGCTCTTTGAGCAACATCATTTCTATGCCTTATTTTTCTTATCTGCCACAAGAGGGTCAAAATAAAGAAATGTTTCAATTTCACATCCCATGTATCAATAGTCAAGAGTAAATTGTGTTCAGAACATTATAGTAGTAACAACATAGGTGTGTATGAGAATTTATTCTCTTAAAACTTATACCAATCATCTGAAGTTAGCTTTATTTTATCCATTTCACAGATCGGGAATGGTGAATCACTTTGGAGGTAGATGACCAATCCATAATTCAAATCTGCCTTTTCATGATTTTAAATGCTCTTTCAGCCAATTTGTGTCTTTCAGTTGGAACATTTAATCCATTTAGATTAAATGTAAGTATTGATATGTATGTTCCTATTACCATTTTCTTAATTGTTTTGGGCTTGTCTTGTGGTTCTCTTTCTTAGGATTGACACATGCACTTCCATGTGTAATATAGATAACTAGTCAGAACCTGCTATAAAGTACAGGAAACTTAGCTTGGTGCTCTGCGATGACCTAGTCAGGTGGGATGGGGATGGGGTGGGAGGCAGAGGATATATATACACACACATGTAACTGATTCACTTCATTGTCAACATAACACTGTAAAGCAATTATGCTCTGATAAAATAAAAAAAATTATGGAAAAGATTTTAAAAAATAAAGCTAATGTCACACTAAAATAAATAACTGCTCTTTTAGCTAAATCATATGTTCTTGATTGAGAGAGAATTAATGTGACAGCAAGAAAAACACAACTTAATTATGAAAACAGGAGATGCGAGCTTCATAACAGAAACTCTACTGATGGAAAACCAGCAACCAAGAGAATGGCCTGTTGACAGAAGGCCAGCAGGCTCATGGCATCCTCATTGTGTAACATAGGGCACAACCTATTTATATAACATGTATTTTCTTAAAACACACCATTACTCAAAGTCATAACAGATCCTCATGCAAAAATGATGAAGGATAAGGTCAGCAAGAGATTTCCAGGTATTTGAACACCATAGATTTATAACTCTTGTTAAAATTCTTGAGGCAGCAAAGGTGTGACCTGTTTGGAAGAAATATATAGTGACGGAGTTCTACTGTGAAGGAAAAAGAGAGGAAGTAAGGAAACAGAAAAGAAAACAAAAAATATCACTGTTCCTATGAAAAATGTATAAAGAGTATGGCTTAATAATGCATAAAGCAGGGATCCCTAAGTTCATATCCTGTCTTGGGTCATAAATATCAATGAACTAGGGATGGTCTCTGTTTTATCCTATCACATAAGCGACATCTCATGGTGAGGAAGAATGATGAAAAACCTTTCACTCCTGGGTGAATGCCAGGCCAAACTCAAAGTAAAAAACCAACGATTATTTGTTATACATGGTACAAGTGCCAGATACTGGAAATCACATCAGTGGGAGCAAAAGCGGTATTCCTTGAAATTTACTTAATGGAAAGGATTGCATCAGTTAGTAACTTTATTTCATTTGCCAGGTGATCACAGAATACTAAAAAAATGAATGACTATCTGCTATAGCTATGATCAGGAACATTGGTAAAGTCGTCTCCTTTCACCTTAGCTTATACTGGAAATTGTGACTAAATTAATGCAATTTAAAACAAAAAATTAGTCAATTATAAGTTAGTCCATTTTTAAATCAGGTTGAAATTGAAACCTTTAAAAGTATTTATTTTTCTGAAAGAAGATCTATGTGTGTGTGGTTTGAATGAACCTATGAATAAATAGGATTCTAGCATCATCTATATTGATATTTGTATGATCTTTGAATGGCTAGTTAGATGGCTTTGTCAGATAAAGTTTTATAACTAGAAATTAGTGTTGTTAGTAAGGCACTGATTGAAGATTGCCCTGTAGACATTTGCTGATGTATATATATATTTGCTCCTCAGTAGAGTCACGCACCATTAATTATTGTGTCCAAAAATAGGTAGCTTCTAAGATCCCAAAGTACCAAACAACCTAGGCATTATTCTCCAAAATGATGGCTTATAAAGTAATCATGCTCACGAAACTAAATACAAAATAGTTTTGAAGATCCTGACCTACAAGAATAACAACTCAATTCACTAACTCATGGGGGAAAGAAGTGTGCACACATAATTTACCAGGTCAAAAATTTGCTAGGAAGGTCTTGCCCTCTGGTATAAGAAATCATGTTATGCTCACCTTTTTTCCTGGGGCCAGAATGCTGACAGCTCTCTCAGCAAAACTGCTGTTCCTTTTATGTATTTTCCAGAAGACTAAAAAGTGCAATAACAAAACACTTAGATTCATTATTATCTAAAAGATTGCAGCATTCATTAACATTCTTTAAAAATTAATTTCTCTGAAATGAAATCCAATGATTTATCTGTTTTAAAACTATTCAATAGATTTGTATCTTCTTTAGAATAAATCTGAAATTTTTGGCATGACATATAATTATCTTCAGTATATATCTCTTTCCTATTCTGTCCATCATTTCTCACTTCTCTCCTACCTCAAAACTCACATTTCAGCAAAACTGAGGAATTTTTAGTTGCCTAAACACAGTGTGTTGTCTAACGTTTTGTGCTGTTGTACATACTGTTCCATGAGGTTTACCTGGTGACTCAGTGGTAAAGAATCTGTCTGCAGTGCAAGAGATGAGGGTTTAAACCCTGAGTTGAAAAGATCCCGGGAGAAGGAAATGGCAATCCACTCTAGTGTTCTTGCCTGGAGAATCCCATAGACAGAGGAGCTTGGCAGGCTACAGTACATGGGGTCGCAAGAGTTGGACATGACTTAGCAACATAAACCACCACCACAAGTGTTCTTGCCTGGGAAATCACATGGACAGAGCAGCCTGACAGGCTACAGTCCATGGGGTCACAAAAGAGTCAGACATGACTGAGGAACTAAACAACAATATACTGTCCCATACATCCAGAATATGTGGGCAAGAATCCCTTAGAAGAAATGGAGTAGCCATCATAGTCAACAAAAGAGTCCGAAATGCAGTACTTGGATGCAATCTCAAAAACGACAGAATGATCTCTGTTCGTTTCCAAGGCAAACCATTCAATATCACAGTCATCTAAGTCTATGCCCTGACTAGTAATGCTGAAGAAGCTGAAGTTGAACAGTTCTATGAAGATTTACAAGACCTTCTAGAAATAATACCCAAAAAAGGTGTCTTTTTCATTATAGAGGATGGGAATGCAAAAGTAGGAAGTCAAGAAATACCTGGAGTAACAGGCACATTTGGCCTTATGGTACAGAATGAAGCAGCGCAAAGGCTAATAGAGTTTTGCCAAGAGAATGCACTGGTCATAGCAAACACCCTCTTCCAACAACACAAGAGAAGACTCTACACGTGGACATCACCAGATGGTCAACACCGAAATCAGATTGATTATATTCTTTGCAGCCAAAGGTGGAGAAGCTCTATACAGTCAGCAAAAACAAGACCAGGAGCAGACTATGGCTCAGATCATGAATTACTTACTGCCAAATTCAGACTTAAGTTGAAGAAAGTAGAGAAAACCACCAGACCATTCAGGTGTGACCTAAATCAAATCCCTTATGATTATACAGTGGAAGTGACAAATAGATTTAAGGGGCTAGATCTGATAGAAAGAGTGCCTGATGAACTATGGACAAAGGTTCAAGATATTGTACATGAGACAGGGATCAAGACCATCCCCATGGAAAAGAAATGCAAAAAAGCAAAATGGCTGTCTGAGGAGGCCTTACAAATAGTTAGGAAAAGAAGAGAAGCAAAAAGCAAAGGAGAAAAGGAAAGATATTCCCAACTGAATGCAGAGTTCCAAAGAATAGCAAAGAGAGATAAGAAAGCCATTCTCAGCAATCAATGCAAAGAAATAGAGGGAAACAACAGAATGGGAAAGACTAGAGATCTCTTCAAGAAAATTAGAGATACCAAGGGAACATTTCATGCAAAGATGGGCTCGATAAAGGACAGAAATAGTATGGACCTAACAGAAGCAGAAGATATTAAGAAGAGGTGGCAAGAATACACAGAAGAACTGTACAAAAAAGATCTTCACGACCAAGATAATCACGATGGTGTGATCACTCACCTAGAGCCAGACATCCTGGAATGTGAAGTCAAGTGGGCCTTAGAAAGCATCACTATGAACAAAACTAGTGGAGGTGATGGAATACCAGTTGAGCTATTTCAAATCCTGAAAGATGATGCTGTGACAGTGCTGCACTCAATATGCCAGCAAATCTGAAAAACTCAACAGTGGCCAGAGGACTGCAAAAGGTCAGTTTTCATTCCAATCCCAAAGAAAGGCAATGCCAAAGAATGCTCAAACTACCACATAATTGCACTCATCTCACACGCTAGTAAAGTAATGCTCAAAATTCTCCAAGCCAGGCTTCAGCAATTCGTGAACCGTAAACTTCCAGATGTTCAAGCTGGTTTTAGAAAAGGCAGAGGAACCAGAGATCAAATTGCCAACATCCGCTGGATCATTGAAAAAGCAAGAGAGTTCCAGAAAAACATCTATTTCTTCTTTATTGACTATGCCAAAGCCTTTGACTGTGTGGATCACAATAAACTGTGGAAAATACTTCAAGAGATGGGAATACCAGACCATCTGACCTGTCTTTTGAGAAACCTGTATGCAGGTCAGGAAGCAACAGTTAGAACTGGACATGGAACAACAGACTGATTGCAAATAGGAAAAGGAGTATGCCAAGGCTGTATATTGTCACCCTGCTTATTTAACTTATATGCAGAGTACATCATGAGAAACGCTGGGCTGGAAGAAACACAAGCTGGAATCAAGATTTCCGGGAGAAATATCAATAATCTCAGACATGCAGATGACACCACCCTTATGGCAGAAAGTGAAGAAGAACTAAAGAGCCTCTTGATGAAGGTGAAAGAGGAGAGTGAAAAAGTTGGCTTAAAGCTCAACATTCAGAAAACTAAGATCATGGCATCTGGTCCCATCACTTCATGGGAAATAGAGGGAGAAACAGTGGAAACAGTGTCAGACTTTATTTTGAGGGGCTCCAAAATCACTGCTGATGGTGATTGCAGCCATGAAATTAAAAGACGCTTACTCCTTGGAAGGAAGGTTATGACCAACCTAGATAGCATATTTAAAAGCAGAGACATTACTTTGCCAACAAAGGTCTGTCTAGTCAAGGCTATGGTTTTTCCAGTGGTCATGTATGGATGTGAGAGTTGGACGGTGAAGAAAGCTGAGCACCGAAGAATTGATGCTTTTGAACTGTGATGTTGGAGAAGACTCTTGAGAGTCCCTTGGACTACAAGGAGATCCAATCAATCCATCCTAAAGGAGATAAGTCCTGGGTGTTCATTGGAAGGACTGATGTTGAAGCTGAAACTCCAATACTTTGGCCACCTCATGCGAATTGTTGACTCATTTGAAAAGACCCTAATGCTGGGAAGGATTGGGGGCAGGAGGAGAAGGGGACGACAGAGGATGAGATGGTTGGATGGCATCACCGACTCGATGGACATGGTTTTGGGTAAACTCCGGGAGTTGGTGATAGACAGGGAGGCCTGGCATGCTGTGATTCATGGGGTTGCAAAGAGTCGGACACGACTGAGCAACTGAACTGAACTGTATATACAATAGTGAAAAGATAGATGGAATTAGGAAAACTGAACAGCCACATGCAAAGGAATAAAACTAGACCACTATCTTATACGATACACACAAATAACTCAAAATGAATTAAAAACTTGAATGTACGACATAAAACTATAAAACTTTGAGAAGAAAACATAGACAGTATGCCCTTTGACATGGGTCTTAGTAATATATTTCTGGAGATATCTTCTCACGCAGAGAAACAAGAGCAAAAATAACCAAATAGGACTATATAAAACTAAGAAGCTTTTGAACAGCAAAGGAAACCACCAGAAGAATGAAATGACAACCTACCAAATGGTCAATATATTTGCAAGTTACATATCTGATAAGGGGTTAATATTCAAAGTATGTAAAGAGCTCATACAATTCATCAACAACAAAAAAAACAAACAACTCAAATTTTAGAAGAAGACATTTTCCAAGAAACAGATGGCCAACAGGCACTAAAAAATGTTTAACAACACTAAGTGTCAGGGAAATGCAAATTAAAACCCTCAATAAGATACTACTTCACACCTATTAAAATAACTATTATCAAAAAGGCAAAAAATAACAAATGTGGAAGAGGATATGGAAAAAAAAGAACCTTCATACACTTTTGGTGGGAATGTAAATTGGTACATCCCCTGTGGGAAGCAGTATAGAGTTTCATCAAATATTAAGAATAGAATTCCCACGTGATCCAACTATTTCATTTCTAGGTATTTAGCTGACTAATACTAAAATGCTAATTCAGAAAGATACATGCACCCCTCTATTTATTGCACTATTATTTAAAACTGACAAAATATGAAAAAAACCTCTTGATGGATGGACATATATCATATTTATGGAATATTAACACAGTTATTTGTTGCTAAGGGAAATATCTTCTTATTCTGAATCACACCAATCACAAATACTATGTTTCAGAGATTTTTAGTCTTTGTCTATGTGATGATTCAATATACACACTTAGAGAATCATATAAACTTTTTAATATCTACACAGAAATGTATAATATTAAAATCTCAGGATTTTACTTCATCCCTCTGCAAAATGCCAAATGCAATGATATACCCTGGGAATGATTTCTCAGCTTTGCATGATCTCTGCCTTGCTGTATGGATACTCTTGGTATTTTAACAGGAATAAAGGCAATTTTCAGAGCTAATATGACTTGAAAAGGCCTCTACTCTTTGCTAAGAAAAATAAATTCTAAGATATTTCCCTTCTATTGTTAGCTAATATTGCCTATTTATTTAATTTTTTAACCACATTATTCTCACTCTCATTCAGACTACATCAAAGAGTTATTTGTTCTATCTGACTATAATAAAATCATCTAAGATAGACTCAAACTTTGCATTTTACCATTGCAGTAAGCATTTGAAAGAGAATAATTCAGCAATGACACATGTCACTGAGGTTGTATATTATGATTGTAATAGGTAGTGTTTTTCAAATTGAATTTTACAGCTAACTTATGTAGTCCATAGAAGAGCAAAGCATATTATGGCTATATTTCAGGTGCAAAACCTGACAAAAAGAAAGAGAAAAGACTTCCCTCAAGTCAGATAGCAAGGTTAGAAATGCTAAACTGCCAAAGCCTGCATTGTTCACATTATAAGAAACCATTCTTAAAGTACTTTTGAGAGCTTTTGTAAAGATTTGCACTTCCATGAAATCATTGGAGAAAAAGATAAACAACAAATTCTTACCTTTTCTATTTGTTTCTTTTATTAGCACTCTAGTCATCTATAAAACTGCATACATTTAATACGTAATCTGCATGCAGAAAAACAACCTCTGTTTAGAGAAAGCAATAAATGAATGATCTAGAAAGTCTCCTAGTCTAATTCCTTACACATCAACAGAAGTGAGAAAAATATTAATTAATTAGATGGCAAATGCATTCTGATTGGACACAGTTACACCAACCAAACTCTATTCATGTGTTCTGAAAAGCCAGTTGAACATCTTATAAGAATTAGGTATTAACAAAGATAGAGCAGTCAGTTCTGTGATGTCACATAGATATTGTCCATGTTTGTTGTTTCTATTTTTCCCTTTCTCCAAATAAACATTAAAGTGCAGGAGAAATAATTCTCCCTAAGTGACTTTTCAAGCGGGCCTTGGGAAGCATCACTACACACAAAGCTAGTGGAGATGATGGAATTCCAGCTGAGCTAGTTCAAATCCTAAAAGATGATGCTGTTAAAGAGCTGCACTCAATATGCCAGCAAATTTGGAAAACACAGCATTGGCACAGGACTGGAAAAGATCAGTTTTCATTCCAATCCCAAGAAAGGAAGCACCAAAGAATGTTCAAACTATAGCACAATTGCACTTATCTCACACACTAGCAAAGTAATGCTCAAAATTCTCCAAGTGAGGCTTCAACAGTATGTGAACCAAGAACTTCCAGATATTCAAGCTGGATTTAGAAAAGGCAGAGGAACCTAAGATCTAACCACCAATATCCGTTGGCTCATAGAAAAAGCTAGAGAATTCCAAGAAAAATCTACTTCTGAATTATTTGCTCTGCCAAAGCCTTTGACTGTGTGGATCACAACAGACAGTGGAAAATTCTTAAAGAGATGGGAATACCAGACCATCTTACCTGCCTCCTGAGAAATCTGTATCCAGATCAAGAAACAACAGAGAAATGGACATGAAACAACAGACTGGTTCCAATTTGGGAAAGAAGTACATCAAGGCTGTATATTGTCACCTGCTTATTTAAGATAAGATATCTCATATCTTATATGATATGATATATATGAGATACATATATATATATATATATATATGAGATATCTCATATCTCAGATATGCAGATGACACCACCCTTATGAGAGAAATCAAAGAAGATCTAAAGAGCCTCTTGATGAAAGTGAAAGAGGAGAGTGAAAAAGTTGGCTTAAAACAGCATTCAAAAAATGAAGATCATGGCATCTGGTCCCATCATTTCATGGAAAATAGATGGGGAAACAATGGAAACAGTGAGAGCCTTTATTTTCTTGGGCTCCAAAATCACTGCAGATGGTGAATGCAGCCATGAAGTTAAAAGAACTTGCTCCTTGAAAGAAAAGCTGTGACAAACCATAGACAGTATATTAAAGAGCAGAGACATTACTTTGCCAACAAAGGTCTGTATTGTCAAAGATATGGGTTTTCCAGTAGTCATGTATGAATGCGAGAGTTGGACCATAAAGAAAGCTGAGTGCTGAACAATTGATGCTTTTGAACCGTAGTGTTGGAGAAGACTCTTGAAAGTCCCTTGAACTGCAAGGAGATCCAACCAGTCAATCCTAAAGGAAATCAGTCCTGAATATTCATTGGAAGGACTGATGCTGAAGCTGATACGAAGAACTGACTCATTGGAAAAGACCCTGATGCTGGAAAAGATTGAAGACAGAAGGAGAAGGGGATGACAGAGGATGAAATGGTTGAATGGCATCACCGACTCGATGGACATGAGTTTGAGCAAGCGCTGGGTGTTGGTGGTGGACAGGGAAGCCTGGCGTGATGCAGTACATGGGGTCTCAGAGTTAGACATGACTGAGCAACTGAACTGAACTGAAGTGATTTTTCTAAGTCAATGATCTTTGGACATACTCTTCTGGAGAAAAAGAAATTTTGAACTTTTGACCATGTAAGTAGTATGGTCCATGGTGTTTATACTGTTCTCAAATAAGAAATTTCTAAGTGGAAAAAAAAAATAAAACAGCAGTTTCTTTACACCTAAGCAGTCTCCAGTTTAGGGATTATATGTCAAAAATTTTATTGACAATGGAATCCCAAAAATAGTGAGGCTATATTCTGAAAAATTATCCTAATTAAATATTAGAGAATAAATCTTGTATTATATATTGACTCTCATTTTGGAAAATTATATTCTTAAATAAACCCTGCCCAAGGAACTAAAATATGTACTGTAAATATGAAATTACAAAGAGTCCAGATATCCAACTCAGGATAATTTTGAGTTACAGGGACCAGATTTACCATCATGCCTGAAACAATTAAAAGCAGAAACCAAAACCAGACAAAAGCACAAAAGGAAATCAGGCAATCTTTATGAAATAACATTTTTTAGGACATTGAATATTAGGCAATCAAGAATAGTGATTTGGAAAAATGTAAATTAAGTCCTAAGATTGCCTGAGCTTACCTTTGAGAGAGACTACAAGACAGGGCACAAAGAAGACAAATTGGGCAGAACCCTGAGGTCTCCTTGAATTAATAAAGATAGTTGTTGAAATTCATGGAAAGCCAAGGCTGCATGAGTTTGAGTGACAAAGTATTGAAAAGATGAGGGTTGTATAAACAGAACACTCCAGAGATCTTCGGGGGAAGTTTTCAGCTGCAGAAATTGAGTTAAGGGAAACAAAATGCAAAAAAAAAAAAAACAACCCCCCTCATAATATAGAGGGCATTGACTGGAATACTCAGAGGATTTTGTTTCTATAATGTGGTAAACTTAGATCTAGCATAAACTGTTCTGGTCTGTTAAATACAGCTTAAAAGCAAGTGTCAAAATGATTAAATGATTTCCAAATAAGATTAACTGAATCTCAGGACAAAACTTCATCACATTTACGTGAATGAAAAATATCCAGCACCCCAAACAGATAAAAATTCACAATTTCTGACATCTAATAAAAAGTGTAAGACATGCAAAGAAGCAGGAAAATAATGACTGATAAAGAGGAAAAAATTAGTTTAAACATTCCTAGCAATGATACCATGATAAAATAGCATGGAGGGGTATTAAAACAATATTTGAGATGAAAAACACTGGATAGGATTAGAAACAGATTAACACTATAGAGAAATAGATCTGTGAATATAAAGACAAATAAATTGAGACTATCCAAAAGTAAATACAGAAAGGAAAATATTAGGGAAAAGAATTAGCAGAGTATCAGTGAACTGTGACAAAAAGTAACTACATATGCATAAATTTAAATCTCTGATGGAGAGAAGGGTGGATACGGAAAAAGCGTTAAAAGAAATAAATGGCCAAAACTTTTCCAAATTTGATGAAATCTGTAAACTCACAAATCCAATAGTTCAAAATACTTCAAAAAGAAAAAGTATGAATAAAACTATATGAAAGCATGTTGTAACTAAATTGTTTAAAACCATTGATAAATATAAAATCTTAAAAGCAATCAGAGTCACACAATACAATAGTGTGGAACAAAGCTAAGAATAATAAGAATAATAGCCAACCTCTTAGCAAAAACAATAAAAGTCAGAGGGCAGCTGGGTAATACCTTTAAAACATTGACAGAATAGAAAAAGAGTTCTAGATAAAGTGAAAGATATTTAAAAAATTTAAGGTGAAATAAAAAGAATTTTGAACAAATATCAAAGCTGAATTTTATAACCTATAGATTTATACTGGAAGGTATACTAGAGGAAGCCCTCAGGCAGAAGAAAAATGATGCCAGTGGAAAAATTGGATCTGCACAAAAGAATGAAAGAACATCAAAAAAGAAAAAAAGAAAAATCTATGCAACCAAATATAAAGCATTTTTCTTATTATTTAATTTTCTGTAAAAGGCCGTTAACTGTTCAAATTGAATTAGCAAAAATGCATTGAAAAGTTAGAAATTTTAAGACTTTCAATAGTTGACAGAACAGAGAGAAAAAAATAGTAAGAATATAAAAGATATCAATAACATTATCAACCAAAATGCCTTGATTTTCATTTGTAGAATACTGTTCAAAAGCAGAATGCACATTCTCTTCAAGTCTATACAAAACATTTACCAAGATAGACCACATTCTGAACCACAAAACAAATCTCAATAAATCTAATTTAACAACATATAATATATGTTCTCTGACCTTGATGGAATTAAATTAAAAATGAGTAACAATATTTGCAGAAAAAATCCTAAATATTTGAAACTAAATAATATATGTCTAAATAATCTGTTAATCAAACAAAGAATCAAAAAGGAAATTTGAAAATATTTTGAACTGATTGAAAGTGAAAAAAATAACATATCCATGAATTAAGGCCCATATTTGCCTCCAGAGACACCGCCTTAATGATGCCTCTTGTAATGACCATTTCTATATGCTCCTCTCCATTTAATCCTTTTCTCTCTGTTGGTTTTTCAGGTGTTGCCTCTCTTGTCTGGCTACTATCCTTTGTAATAGCAGAAGGCATGTGGAACATTGAGAGGCTGGACAAATAAAAGGATTTAGGCATGTCCAGTTTACCTAAATAAATACACTAAATGTATTAATGGATTTTTCATTGGCTAAATGATGGATTTGGGGAGCTTTTGTTGAAAAAGTCTTCAATGAAATTTATAGAAATCATATGCATCTCATTTTTAATTCTTATCATGGCATTGGAGCCCCTTAGACTTATTTTAATTAGACAGACATTTATATTGGTGACCATGTTCTACAAATAGCAGTATATAATCCATTTGACCTTTTAATTTCTTATTCACATTAAATACTAAAGAATGGTAATGTTTCGTGACTGACACCTGGGCATGGTCACATCTGTTTTTATTCTCAGCAATGAAAAATGCATCAATTATCTTTCAAATTATACCCGCATTTTCTAAAAATTTTCTCTGATTTATGTAATTAACTTATTTAATGAGGTACAAAGAAGGTCTCATGCATTGTGCTTGCTCACAAACAAGGCACGGCTGGATAAATAGCTATCGCACATCAGTCTGCTTGACTTCCTATTATTATCTATCAGCAGGGATAAATTAAAACTCGATTCTGTTGTTACATTCATGTGTACACATTTTCACAGTGTGTCACCACATCGATTACAAGCTTGGTGCTTAGGTTTCAGAATTACCTTTTTACTTGGTTGGACATGGAAATTTTAAAATAGAATTTATGCAAGTCATGAAGTTATATGCTTGTAGAATCAACCACAAGTGACAAAATCAGCAAGAAAAACACAAAAATAGTCATAGACATTTTATTTTAACAAATCAAGTATAGGGTAAACTGAAGATAGATAAAGTGGAAAGTTTTGGAAGACCTATAACTCAGTATCTGAGTAAACATCATAGTACATCCTAAATGTATATGTTATTTTCTTTAAAATAGAATTCTATTTTCTTTCCCTTAAAATAAAGTTCTATTTTATTTTTAAATAAAATTCTATCTTCTTTAAAATACAGTTTTTCTTGTTTTCAATATATAATTTTTCTCTTCTTTAAAATAACATTTTTCTTTTCTTTAAAATTAAAAAGCCAAAACTAACCTTGCTAAGTATCATATCAGCATTTAGTGCAGGTCCATACACATAGTAAGGACAAAGCAAATATTTGTTGAATTCATGAATAGATGAATAAGATATATTAATGACATGATACTGTTATAATTATGCAACAGGTCTGGTTGACAAGGTCTATAATTGCTATAAAAATTTGTTCTACATTTATTTACTAATTCCTACATAAAGAGAAAGTATCGATAAATATCTACATGAACATAAAATATTTATTTTTTAAAAATAATTTGTTGCAAATAAATAAATAAATAAATAAATAAATAATTTGTTCCTATTTTGAGAATTATGTATGCTTTTAATTTTTTTGTGAGTTACTTTTATTACATAAATGATGTAATTGTTCTAAAACTCTCCATATTCTATTAAATATTTAACTTCCAAATTAAAGCTTTCACAAAATTCACTTCATAATGGCACTTTAAAACTTCTTCAGAATAAGTCAAAATCTAATGTTACTTATTTAAATGCTGATAGCATTGAAAATGAAGAAAGTCAGATCTTGAATATAAATAGAAATAACATTTTTATTGATCATACAAAGAATTTTAACTTAGCTCTGAAGAATATGTGAGAGGTGGAGTATGACAACTTAATGGATCTCAAAGTTTGATAGATTCCACTTATTGTCTTGCTCCTCCAAAGTCAAATATGTCACAAAACTAAGATCTGAAATGTGTATTCATTTTCTCAACTCTGAAACAAAGTATAGTGGACTATGCTTACTCTATATAGTGACCATGCATCAATTATTTTCTTTTTATATAATTGTAATGCTTTGAGTGGTTTGGAATAAATCATAAGCCTGAATATGGCCAGAAAAATTGGGGATATTTTTAGATGTGAGAGTTTTAGTTTTTTAAATACTTTTTAGGAACATTCAACATATGGGAGGGGAATTTTACTTATTTTTGCCTCAACATTAAAATTGTTTAAATACCTACCAAAGATACTATTTTATAGTGCTAGTGTGCATTTAAGAACTGTTATAGTAGAATATTTTATAATCATGGTAGCAACAAACAGATATGAAGAACTACTCATAGAGCAAGTGATAAATACAGATCAAACCCGTTTTATGAGCAGCAGGGTGGGTTATAAGCATCTGAGGCTATTTACTGTAATGACAAAAGGAGCCAATATAAAAGATACAAACTTATCCCTAACTATATGTACTAAAAAATTTCCTGAAAGAATTAAGTATGCTTATTTTTCTTTTCTACAATACAGAATACAGTTCTTTGAGAAGTTGCCCCCTCCCCCCTCTCAAACGCTCCTCCCCGGCCCCAGAGTTGTTAATTCTCGAAAAAGAAAAAAGTGTTGGTAATACAAACTCTCAGCTCTAGGATCTGTGTCTCCTAATTTGTGTGTGGGTGCCTATTTCTTTCTATGTCCCAAGCAGTCCTAGATGTACAACAAGCACTAAATTAAAGCCTGACAAATCTGATTTTTAAATTGTGTTCCCTTATTTTTCCCAGGTGGCTCAGTGGTAAAGAATCTTGCCTGCCAATGCAGGAGACTCAGGGGACATGAGGTTCCATCCTTGGGTCAGGAAGATCCTCTGGAGGAGGAAATGGCAACCCATTCCAGTATTTCTGCCTGGAGAATCGCATGGACAGAAAAGCCTGCCTGGCTGCAGTCCATGAGGTCACAGAGTTGGACATGATTGAGAACGCCCTTATTTTTCTACAAATTATTTTAGGCAATTGATTTTTCAGAAAGCACATAAACAATACATATGTAAAAATAGGAGAAACCAAATTATAAAGGGGGCTCAACCCTAGGTTCTTGAATAGAGGAGATGGAGAAGTTACAAGAGGAAACACAAGTGGGAAGACTATAAAATACACTAGATTCAGTATGTTTCAGCTGGAAATTTGATTCTGAGCTTAGGAATGATCAAGGAGAAAAAGGAGCCTAATTAACTCCAAAAATACTTATTGTTTAAAATAATAACAGGAAAAATACATGCAAACATAAGTACATATGTAGCATTTCCTCAGGGAATTGGATTGAATTAATAAAAAGAGTAATAAAATGCTATATTATTGGGTTTATTCTTTTTTCAGCACAGAAACAGTTCAAAGCCAAGAGAACAACTCTTTCAACCACTCTTGGAAGTACTTGTGACTACAGAGGTCGAGGATTGCTGCTGCTGCTGCTAAGTCGCGTCAGTCGTGTCCGACTCTGCGACCCCATAGACGGCAGCCCACCAGGCTCCCCCGTCCCTGGGATTCTCCAGGCAAGAACACTGGAGTGGGTTGCCATTTCCTTCTCCAATGCACGAAAGTGAAAAGTGAAAGCGAAGTCGCTCAATCGTGTCTGACTCTTAGCGACCCCATGGACTGCAGCCTACCAGGCTCTTCCCTCCATGGGATTTTCTGGGCAAGAGTACTGGAGTGGGATGCCATTGCCTTCTCCAGAGGTCGAGGATTAAAGAAAATAAAACCTATAACTCCCCATCATTTCATTTTCAAAATTATTGAAGCATAATATGTGTACATGTATAAAATAAATACACCCATTTTAAAGGTACAGTTTGATAAGTTGTGCCAAATATATAAAGCCATGTAACTTCTAGCACAATCAAGATAAAGAACATTTATGTCACCCTCAAGATTTTTCTCATTCTGCATTTCAGTCAATATTTCTACCTATAGCAAGTTTTAACATTTTAAAGTTCATTTTTAAACTTTCTTAGATATTTTTAATCAAAAAGTTATATACTCTTTTGAAATTGGAAAATATAACATAATTGAATTTTTAAGTTAATATTTCCTCTAATGTTCTGGTTGTAGGCTTACCCACTGAAGTAATCCAAATTAGAAGTTTGATACAGTATATAATTTCCAGACATATCTCTGTATTTATTTAAACACTTACTATATATATAAAATTTGTATTTCTTTAAATGTGATTTTACCATTTATATTACTCTGCAATTTGCTATCTTTCTTTTACTTTTCCATGTCCCTTCCTTGCATACTATAGGCAACTCTCCAGGTTAATGCTCGTGTATTCTCATATTTTAAAAAAATAGAAGTACCTACTTTAATTTATCAGCTTTTCATTATTGACAAAATATGTCTGATTTTGGATTTTTGTCTTTGAACAACACTGCAGCAAATGAATTTATGAAAAATGATATATTTATGCTTGTATTGACATAAGACAGTTTTTCAGTTGGGATTTCAGGGGAAAATACTTTAAACATTTTATATAATAACTGATATTGCCAGGTTATAGCAATTAATATTTTACCCAAAACTAAAAAATCTT
Organism: Giraffa tippelskirchi; assembly: GCF_054371585.1. Lineage (NCBI taxonomy): Eukaryota > Metazoa > Chordata > Mammalia > Artiodactyla > Giraffidae > Giraffa > Giraffa tippelskirchi. Next base: position 127,054,085 of record NC_137277.1, on the reverse strand, counting down.
AGACTTCAAGCATTGAAAATCTAATAATTTCCCTTACTGCCAAATATGTAATTAAAATGAAAACAAAACTAACAATAGAGACATGTAAGAAAACCCAATACAATTCTGACTTCTCATAATGATAACTTCTTACATATTTTAAAATATTAAGTATCAAAATCTTCAAAGAAAATTCTGGAAGGCCTGCCTACTTTTTAAAAATATTGCAATACTGTTCCCACCAGCAATAAATACCTCACTGGGATATAATTTTTTAATAGACCAGATGAGATCAACCTTCAGAAAATTTAACAATCTGAAGGACAGAAATATTATCTCATATTTGTTGTTAATTTACATTTTTCTGGCTGGTAGTTTTAAGAATTGTTTCATGGATTAATTGTGTATTTACATTTACTCATTTGTGAATTTATAGCTTAAAAATAAATTTCGGGAGCTACATGTATATCATATGAAACTAATACTTAAGTAAAACTTCTTAGCTGTTATCTCATATAATCCTGTCACAATTCTGTGTTAGATATTAATGTAATTTGGCAAATGAGAATATCTAAGCTCAGAATATTTACCAGACATAGGTTATGCCATGGGGCAACAGAGAGGAACAATTATCATTATCAGCATTTAAGGATCTCACAATATTAGATCATATCATGTTTTCCAGAAAATGTTTCCTCTCCTAACTTTGGCTATCAAATTTCCTGATTTTACAGTAGCCCTTCTGAGTTTTCTCATCAATGGAAATAGTGCTGAATCCTGGGAGAGAGGAGAGAAGAAGCATTTGTTACTAGACTCTTTGTTCCCCTCTTGGGGTGTGTGTGTGTGCGTGTGTGTGTGTGTGTGTTTGTTAGTTGCTCAGTCGTGTCCAACTCTTTGCGACTCGGTGAACTGGAACCCATCAGGCTCCTCTGTCCAAGGAATTCTCCAGGCAAGAATACCGGACTGGGTGAAAGTGAAAGTTACTCAGTGTCTGACTCTTTGAGACCCCATGGACTATACAGTCCATGGAATTCTCCAGGCCAGAATACTGGAGTGGGTAGCCTTTCCCTTCTGCAGGGGATCTTCCAAACCCAGGGATCGAACCCAGGTCTCCCAAATTTCAGGCAGATTCTTAAGCTGGAGGTTAAGCACAGCTAGTGGGTGTTTCACAAAATTGTAAAGCAGGGGGGATAAACTTATCTTTGCCATTTTTCCTTCACTCCTGTATGGTGGGAACACCAGTTCAGTTGAGTTCAGTACAGTCACTCAGTCGTGTCCGACTTTTTGCGACCCCATGAACCCCAGCATGCCAGGCCTCACTGTTCATCACCAACTCCCGGAGCCCACACAAACCCATGTCCATTGAGTCGGTGATGCCATCCAACCATCTCATTTTTTATCGTCGCCTTCTCCTCCTCCCCTCAATCTTTCCAGGCATCAGAGTCTTTTCAAATGAGTCAGCTTTTCCCATCAGGTGGCCAAAGTATTGGAGTTTCAGCTTCAACATCAGTCCTTTCAATGAACATTCAGGACTGATCTCCTTTAGGATGGACTAGTTGGATATCACTGCAGTCCAAGGGACTCTCAAGAGACTTCTCCAACACCACAGTTCAAAAGCATCAATTCTTCGGTGCTCAGCTTTCTTTATAGTCGAACTGTCACATCTATACATGACCACTGGAAAAACCATAGCCTTGACTAGATGGACCTTTGTTGGCAAAGTAATGTTTCTGCTTTTTAATATGCTATCTAGGTTGGTCATAACCTTCCTTCCAAGGAGTAAGTGTCTTTTAATTTCATGGCTGCAATCACCATCAGCAGTGATTTTGGAGCCCCCCAAAATAAAGTCTGACACTGTTTCCACTGTTTCCCCATCTATTTCCCATGAAGTGATGGGACCAGATGCCATGGTCTTAGTTTTCAGAATGTTGAGCTTTAAGCCAACTTTTTCACTCTCCTCTTTCACTTTCATCAAGAAGCTCTTTAGTTCTTCTTCACTTTCTGCCATAAGGGTGGTGTCATCTGCATATCTGAGGTTATTGATATTTCTCCTGGCAATCTTGATTCCAGCTTGTGCTTCATCCAGCCCAGCATTTCTCATGATGTTTTCTGCATACAAGTTAAATAAGCAGGGTGACAATACACAGCCTTGACGTACTCCTTTTCCTATTTGGAACCAGTCTGTTGTTCCATGTCCAGTTCTAACTGTTGCTTCCTGACCTGCATACAGGTTTCTCAAGAGACAAGTCAGATGGTCTGGTATTCCCATCTCTTGAAGAATTTTCCACAGTTTATTGTGATCCACACAGTCAAAGGCTTTGGCATAGTCAGTAAAGCAGAAATAGATATTTTTCTGGAACTCTCTTGCTTTTTTGATGATCTGGCGGATATTGGCAATTTGATCTCTGGTTCCTCTGCCTTTTCTAAAACCAGCTTGAACATCTGGAAGTTCATGGTTCACGTATTGCTGAAGCCTGGCTTGGAGAATTTTGAGCAGTACTTTGCTAGCATGTGAAATGAGTGCAATTGTGCAGTAGTTTGAGCATTCTTTGGCATTGCCTTTCTTTGGGATTAGAATGAAAACTGACCTTTTCCAGTCCAATGGCCACTGTTGAGTTTTCCAAATTTGCTGACATATTGAGTGCAGCACTTTCACAGCATCATCTTTCAGGATTTGAAATAGCTCAACTGGTATTCCATCACCTCCACTAACTTTGTTCGTAGTGATACATCCTAAGGCCCACTTGACTTCACATTCCAGGATGTCTGGCTCTAGGTGAGTGTGAGTGATCACACCATCATGATTATCTGGGTCATGAAGATCTTTTTTGTATAGTTCTTCTGTGTATTCTTCTTGCCACCTCTTCTTAATATCTTCTGCTTCTGTTAGGTCCATACAATTTCTGTCCTTTATTGAGCCCATCTTTGCATGAAATGTTCCCTTGGTATCTCTGATGTTCTTGAAGAGATCTCTAGTCTTTCCCATTCTACTGTTTTCCTCTATTTCTTTGCATTCATCGCTGAGGAAGTCTTTCTTATCTCTCCTTGCTATTCTTTGGAACTCTGCATTCAAATGGGTATATCTTTCCTGTTCTCCTTTGCTTTTCACTTCTCTTCTTTTCAAGGTATTTGTAAGGCCTCCTCAGACAGCCATTTTGCTTTTTTGCATTTCTTTTTCTGGGGGATGGTCTTGATTCCTGTCTCCTGTACAATGTCACGAACCTCTGTCCATAGTTCATCAGGCACTCTGTCTATCAGATCTAGTCCCTTAAATCTATTTTTCACTTCCACTGTATAGTCATAAGGGATTTGATTTAGGTCATACCTGAATGGTCTAGTGGTTTTCCCCACTTTCATCAATTTCAGTCTGAATTGGGCAATTAAGAGTTCATGATCTGAGCCACAGTCCACTCCCGGTCTTTTTTTTGCTGACTGTATAGAGCTTCTCCATCTTTGTCTGCAAAGAATATAATAAATCTGATTTTGGTGTTGGCCATCTGGTGATGTCCATGTGTAGAGTCTTCTCTTGTGTTGTTGGAAAAGGGTGTTTGCTATGACCAGTGAGTTCTCTTGGCAGAACTCTATTAGCCTTTGCCCTGCTTCATTCTGTACTCCAAGGCCAACTTTGCCTGTTACTAGAAGTGTTTCTTGACTTCCTGCTTTTGCATTCTAGTCCCCTATAATGAAAAGGACATCTTTTGTGAGTGTTAGTTATAGAATGTCTTATAGGTCTTCATAGAACTGTTCAACTTCAGCTTCTTCAGCGTTACTGGTCCGGGCATAGGCTTGGATTATTGTGGTATTAAATGGTTTGCCTTGGAAACTAACAGAGATCATTCTGTCGTTTTTGAGACTGCACCCAAGTAGTGCATTTTGGGTTCTTTTGTTGACTATGATGGCTACTCCATTTCTTCTAAGGGATTCCTGCCCACAGTAGTAGATATAATGGTCATCTGAGTTAAATTCACCCATTCCAGTCCAGCTTATTTCACTGATTTCTAGAATGTCGATGTTCGCTTTTGCCTTCTCCTGTTTGACCACTTCTACTTTGCCTTGATTCAAGGACCTAACATTCCAGAATCCCGTTCAATATTGTTCTTTACAGCATCAAACCTGCTTCTATCACCAGTCCCATCCACCACTGGGTGTTGTTTTTGCTTTGGCTCCATCCCTTCACTCAACTAATCTCCAGTAGCATATTAGGCACCTACCGACCTGGGGAGCTCGTCTTTCAGTGTCCCATCTTTACATACTGGAACACCAGTATGTAATCTCAAAGAAGAAATGTGCCCTTTAAGTTCTTATAGTTTTAATGTCAGTCTTTCTTAATGTCTGTTTATGCAAAGTGGGATATCTGTAGCTTGGTTATTTTTATCTCACTTTTTGTTTAGACAGTGCAAAGGAACAAAGGGAATATGAAAAACAACAACAACAACAAAATATTTGTCCCTGAAAGGAGTTGATAGGAGGGAGGGCCAAGTAAATACATACAGCGTCCTTTAAGGTAGGGAAAAACTACACAGAGGGTGCTAGAGTAGCACCAAAACTGAATTCCAAAACTACACTTGGAATTCTGGTGTTAGGGGAGTTTCCTGGAGGATGTGGCTCTTGGTTAAACTCTTGAGATTATAATCTGAGACATGTCCTGGCACCTTTGGTCCCATTTTTGTGTAGAAACACATACAAAGCATACTGTGAACTCTGGTGCCACTTACTGCATACCACCACCCACACTCATTCCCATCCTTTGTTCTGATCCTTTTTGAAGATGGTTCATTTTAGACCAAGTTACCTAACAAATGTTTTAAGGTCAACCTTATCTTGCCCTTAAACCATAACAGTGGAAAGATAAGATTAAACTCTTACATTTTTTTCAGACACACTTAATGATAAATAGCAAAAAAAAAAAAAAATCTGCAAAAGACGTAACTACTAATTCAAAAGGATATATATACCCCAGTGTTCATAGCAGCATAATTTATAATTGCTAAGATATGGAAGCAACCTTTAAATGTCCACTGACAGATGAATGAATCAAGAATATAAAGTACAATGGAACACTATTCAGCCATAAAAAAAATGAAGTTTCATCATCTGCAGAAACATGGATGGACTTACAGGGCATTATGTTAAATGAAATATTTCAGACATAAAAAGATAAGTATGAATCACTTATATGTAGAATCTATTTTTTAAATATTTTTTATATATTTTATTTTTTTAGAGGATAATTACTTTACAATATTGATAGCTTTTGCCATACATCAACATGAATCATCAATAGGTATACATAGTCCCCTCCCTCATGAATCCCTCTCCTCCCTCCCCTTCCCACCCCTCTAGGTTGTCACAGAGCACTGGCTTTGGGTTCCCTGTGTCATATATTGAACTCCCACTGGCTATCTATTTTATGTATGGTAATGTACATGTTTCAGTGCTATTCTCTCGTATCATCCTACCCTCTCCTTCCTCCACTGTGTCGAAAATGTCTGTGTCTCCTTTGCTGCCTTGCAAGTAGGATCATCAGTGCTATCTTTCTAGATTCCATATATATGTGTTAATGTACGATAATTGTATTTCTCACTTACTTCACTCTGTATACGTGGAATCTAAAAGTAAAACAAACTAGGGACTTCCCTGGTGGTCCAATGGTTAAGAATCCCCCTTGCAATCCAGAGAATGCAGGTTGGATCCCTGATTGGAGAACTTAGATCTTGCTTGCTGCGGAGGAATTGAGCCCATGTGACACAACTACTGAGCCCACACATTCTGGAACCCAAGTGCCACAACTAGAGAGTCCATGTGCTGCCATGAGGATCCTGCATGACTCAACTAAGAGCCAACACAGCCTAAATAAATAAATAAAAATACAACAAACTAATGACTATAACAAGATAGCATACTCATGGATGTAAATAACAAACTAGTAGTTACCAGTGGGGAGGGGAGGCAATATTGGGGTGGAGTAGTGGGAGGTACAAACTATTGGACGTCAGATAGGCTCAAGTGTATATTCTAGAACACTAGGAATAGAGTAAATATTTTTTAACAACTGCAAATGAAAAATAACCTTTAAAATTGCATAAAAATAAGAAATTTTTAAAATTGAAAAAAAAATCTGATTTTAGCATAATATTTCTTTCTAAATGGAACCACATCATTGGGGTCAGGAACATGGAGGATTTGGCATCTGTGTTGAGTCCTAAAACCAAAACAAGATGTCAGAAAAGGATATCTTGAGATGGAGATATGAGTCCATAAAGTCTATAAAGCAGAGGAACTGATATGACCAAAGGCCTTATTTAGCATGTAACTTACATAGGTGAACAAGGGAAGAGTAAATTTTTTAGGCAGCTGCAAAGTGAAGCATAAGGAAAATGGTGGCTGGGACCAGTTTTTTGAGGGTGTTGCAAGAACTTGGTTTTATTCAACAGAAAAAAAGAAACACCACTTGGAATTTAATCAGGTTTGTGAGTAACGAGCTTTGACTAAAGGCATTTCATTCCAGTTGTAAAATCAGGAATGGATTGGCAAGGAATTCAATTCAGAAGAACTGAGAGAGACTCTTGGAAGTAATTTGGGAGAGAGATGAGTGCTTCTAGAAGAAGCAGTGCCTGTATTGTTGAAGCCTGACTCTCTCTCCTAACAGCAAATCCATTCTCTCAAGGTTTCTCTCCCCACTTATTCATTCACACACAAATTCATTCATTTTTTTCAATAAATATTTATTTTACTCCTTTAAAACATTTTTTATTCGAGTGTAGTTGCTTTATAATGTCGTGTCAGTTTCTGCTATACAGCAAAGTGAATCAGCTATACATACACATATACCCCCTTTTTTGGATTCTCATAATGAGAACCTACATTGAGTAGAGAAAACTATATGCAATGCTCTGCGGTGACCTAAATGGGAAGGGGAGCCAAAAAAGGGAGTATATGTGTTACATGTCAATTTTAATTTCCCAGTTTGTTTCACCTCCTCTTCCCACCTTGTTATCCATATGTCCATTCTCCATGTCTGTGTCTCTATTTCTTCTTTGGAAATAAGGTCATCTGTATTGTTTTTCTAGATTCCACATACAAGTGATATTAAGTGACACTTGTTTTTCTCTTCCTGACTTACTTCACTCTGTATGGCAGCCTCTAGGTCCATTCATATCTGCAAATGATAGTTTTATTCCTTTTTATGACTGAGTAATATTCCACTGAATATGTGTACCACATCTTCTTTGCCCATTCCTCTGTGGATGGACATTTAGGTTGCTTCCATGTAAGTCATGCTACTTTTATAAACACTGAGGTTATAGCAGCAAGCAAAATGATCACTGCTCTCATGGAGACTTTAGCATCCTTACAGTACAACTAACTTTCTCACACTTTACAAAATGTATGCTTCAGTGCTTAGTTATTCCAGAACCTAAAGGAAAACATGACTTTTGGTGACATTTCAAGCCCTGGACAAAGGGTGAGATGTTTCTGGTAAAAAACTAAACAAAACAAAACAAAACACTTCACCTTCTTGAAATTATATTGCGTAGGTAACTAACTGCTTTCCTACTCACAATATTACATGTACTGTCACAGTTTCAATTTATTAAAAATCTATTTTCTGCAAAGCACTATCTTGAATGCTTTACATGCATTATCTCATTTAAACCTTATAGAAAATGTAATAAATTCAGAACTGAGGTAGCCAGAATAATGACTCCTTGAAAGGTGTCTGCATCCTAATCTCCAGATTAGTTACTATCTTACATAACAAAAGTTCAAGATATTGAGATGATGGGATGATCCTGGGTTATCCAGGTGGACCCGAAGTAATCACATGAACCCTTAAAAGTGGAGAACTTTTCTCAGTTGTGGTCCAAGAGACAGATGAGACAATAGAAGAAAGGTCTGAGAAATGGTAGCTTGAGCAGTATTTCTGTTGCTGGTTCTGAGACATAGGGGGCTATGTGTTAGGACCAGAGAGAGATCTCCAGAAGCCTTCCAAAGTGACATAGCAAGGAAATGGAGACCCCAGTTCTACAACTGCACGGAAGGATTCCCACCAAGAACTCCAAGTGGATAGGAGGTGGATTCTCCCCTAGAACCTCTATAAAGGGATGAATTCTTGCCATCACATGGATTTTAGCCTGTTGAGACATGTACTGTACTTTTGACCTTTGACAACATTTGCATTGCTTCGGTCACTTAATTTGTGGGAACTGTTTTACAGCAGTAATAGGAAACTAACACAAAGATGATAATGACTTTTTTAATAGATGAGGAAACCGAGGCTCAGTGATTTACACTACTGTGTTCATATGAAGCAATAAAGAGACTGAGCTAGGATTTAAACCTAGTGAACTCTGGTTTCTTTTTACTGAAAGAAGATTGTTCTTTGTACAGAAGAGGAAATTGAAGCCTAAGTTTTAAGTGGCTTACTCATGGTCACTGAACAATTTGGTAGAGCTGGGGCCAAAATTCAAGTTTACTGTAAAGCAAAGAAGTTGTTCTGTAAGAAGAGATAAAAAGATGAGAGATGTATGGGTGCGTGCTAAATTGCTTCAGTTGTGTGTGACTCTTTGTGACCCTGTGAATAGTAACCTGCCAGGCTCCTCTGTCCATGGTATTCTTCAGGCAAGAAAACTGGAGTAAGTTGCCATGCCCGCCTCCAGGGGATCTTCACAACCCAGAGAATGAACCTGTGTCTCTTCTGTCTCCTGCATTGGCAGGCAGGTTCTTTACCAGGAGATATATATGTGTTGAATGGGTTTGGTTGGGGAGCTGGTGAGATGTGGAGATTGTATGGAATTCAGCCTCGCTCTGAGTGTCTATGCTTCATTCAACATAAGTATCAATAAAAAGTGTTTTACCACCTAATTATAAAATGAGTGCCTGTCTTATTTAGAATTGTTGGAGGATATAACTAAATACAAAATAATGAAAATACAAAAAAATCACATGAGCTATAATCTATTGAATTTCTTGTTTGTACCTCTTAATCACTCTTCATCCCGTCTCCTTAGTTTTGTACCCTAGATAGCTACCCTTACAGGTGTATTGTTAGGACCTCTGGTTCACTGGTTTCTGACTGGTTTCAGCCAATGGACAGAATGGGAAGAAGATAGGAGGGTAGGAAAAAAAATGGGATCAGCAGGGACCTGTAATCTCTAGGTCTGTGGTAATAACTACCTACTGTTCGTAGCCCCGGGGTATTACTGTACTCTGCACTACTAATTAGCTTTCACATTTTTTTTTTTTTTTTGCTGTTGTTAAACTTGCGACTAAAAGCATGATGCTCAGTGCAGGAAGAGATTCCATTTAACCCAGAGACTAACATGTTTTTGATGAGTTTGAAGCAATGTACCAAAAAGGGAAGAGTCAGGAAACAGAGTGGGTAGTATTCAGAGAAATAATCCATCAAAAGTACAAATTAAGTTATTTTGAAAGTCTTGTATCTTTTAATATATTCATTTTTAAAATTCTTATAATATAAATATTAGGCCAGAATTTAAATGCAAGAAAGATATTTATTAGAAAATAACATTCATGAATCTCTCCAATGGGCACAATATATACTATATTCTAGTGTGCTGCTGCTGCTGCTGCTAAGTCGCGTCAGCCGTGTCCGACTCTGTGCGACCCCATAGACGGCAGCCCACTAGGCTCCCCCATCCCTGGGATTCTCCAGGCAAGAATACTGGAGTGGGTTGCCATTTCCTTCTGCAATACATGAAAGTGAAAAGTGAAAGTGAAGTCGCTCAGTCGTGTCCGACTCTTAGCAACCCCATGGACTGCAGCCTGCCAGGCTCCTCCGTCCATGGGATTTTCCAGGCAAGAGTACTGGAGTGGGTTGCCATTGCCTTCTCCGTAAATAATAAATAGTCATTCTCAAAGGAAGGACTTGATAAAATCATGTAATGTGGCTCCTTTCCAGAGCCAGCACTTGACCAAACTGATGAATTTTTTTGGCTCATTGTATATAGATAACTCAGTTTCAGCTTAATGGTATCAAATATTAGAAATTAAAAAGCTGCTTCACTCTTCTTATAAAGTTTTGTTGGTTTGGATAAGTGTTACAGTTCTTTCTGGTAAACTCTCATAAATGAGTTGTTCTGAACCCATTCAAAACTTAGAATTTTCTGTGTCAGTGATTATTGTTCCTATCAGAGAAATGAAGCAAGGTTTGACATGACAAGGAACCCTGTCATTTAAAATAATTCAGCAGGGTGATACCTAATTCCAGATTCTTTTACCTTCAAGACTGAAAGCAGACAAAGATCACTCTCACTTTTCTTTTCATCTCTCCTCTCTCATGCTAGTAGAAGCCTTTCCTTCCTTTCCATCATACCCATTTCCAGAATTTATGATTTATTTAACCAAGACTGTTTTCATATTGACTTGCTTTGTGTATCATTTTACCAGTTCTTGGTTCTTTGTAAAATACCTATAAATGTGGGTATTTTTATAATCATAATGTTAGAATTTTTGCAAGGGGATATTTCTCAAAATGTTTCCCATACATGACCTTCATCCAAGAGAGTTGACATCTTTTGGCAGTATTTAAATTTCTTATAAACTATTTAACATTGACTAGGGGAAATACACATATCCATTTACATTGGAGTAACAAAAACTATTATTCCATCTATTTCTTTTCCTAACATAAACTAGTATTGTATACTATACCCATTGATTCTCTTAGGAATTTTGTTGTGAACTAAAATGTCTTACTACAAATAAAATTATTATTAAGGCAGTATATACTTCTAGAAAACTTCCATTTTTCTGCCCAGTTGATAACCTGAATATTTAAACCTGTAGATTCAAATCATAGAGTTATAGATTTAAGGTGCCAGTATTGCCTAAAATATAAAACCAGCCAAAAAGAAAATATCTGATGTCTTCTAAATTAAATTAAAACTGTCTTCTGCCTGTATTTCATATTTTCTGGTGACTGAAGTCAGAAAAGAAGAAAAAGTGTAAAAAAAAAGAAAAAGTGTAAAAAAGGAGGGGCAGGTCTGAGTTGATGTCTGCTGTGTTTTGTCTCTCAATCATCTTCTAAATGAATATACTCCTCACCCTCTTGAGCACTTTATAATATCATTATTATATCTATACACTGCATTCTACAGCAAAGAAAGTAGAATGTGATTTACAGGTAGGAAGATCAAAGAATATTTCAGAAGTGAGGGGATATCATTTAACCGAAGAGTGACAGATGATTACACCTTGCCTCAAGTCACCTGTGATATTAAAAATAAATTAAATCCTTAGAAGAAAAGCAAAGCCATTCAGTTTCCACACCCGTCTGTAAGCTTGATGTTTATTACCTTTGCACTAGCAGCTTAGAGAAATATCTCTACATAGATTGATTCTTTCAAAGCTTGAAAGGAAAGTCCTTTGTGTGGAGGGTCAGAGCAATCTTTCCAAAGAGCTTAAGTCCTAGAATTCCTAATTTTTCTACATTCATATTTTGAGGGTATGGTCTTTATTATTTATATGAAAGTGAGAGATTTACCTATTTGGTTATGCCTGCCAGAATTATAAATTTACTAGTAATTTTTTTATTTTAACTATGAAAAAGTATCTTATCTAGTTCATGAAACAGGAGAGATAATTTATGCATGCAGTTTACATTGAAAATGGACAAAGCCTAATATGTTCACTAGACGAAAGATGAAAAAGGAACACAGATGTTTCCAAAATTTGTCTCCCCATCCTGCCCTAACCACAATCATTTTTAGAGAAATTCAGAACATTACAGGAAGACCACTCAGGAAAAATATGTACTCTCTTTGACAAGCTTAAGACTGGCTATAGTGATAGGTGAATTAGTCATCTGCATAAGTTTTTTAAATTTACTTATTAGAAATAAGATATACATCACTTCCTTTGAGAAAAGGAACATGATAGCTTTTATCAAATTCAATACAACTGAGACATATTAGGTCAGCTACTACTCTGCATATGAAAGAAACAGAATTAATCAAAGCATGGTGTTCTCACTCCCTAGTATTTCAGAGCAGAGTCTAAGCAATCATACTAGTTATGTTTGCCACAATAATGTATGAGCAGCATATCTGCTGATCTGCTGGATGTCAGTTGGTGCAAAATGGCCATGGCGGAGATAACTGGGACAACCCCAGTCTGCTCCATGTGTCCTTCAGCCTCCAACACACTAGCCTGCGCAGGTTCTCATGGCAAGAGTAAGCCTCGGTGTGCAAGCGCATTTCAGGCATCCACTTGCATTATATTTGCTAACATTACACTGGCCAGAGTGGATTGTCTGGTAAAGCTCAAAATCTGTTGAGCAGATACTACAAAATAAGATTGCAAAAGGAAACAGAGAGGCATAATGCATTTCAACCTAGCACATTTTCAATCTAACACAAAAACTGTATTCAGAAATAAATGTACTGTGGTAAGTAAAGTATCAGCATTAATAAGGTAGACAAATATATGTAATTCAACTTGTATAACCACCATGTCATTAGAAGAGTCTTTCTGGAGCAGGTAATTACAGAGGATCAGAGATTTAAAGACAAATGGTCATTTGTCAGGCCTCCAAGGAAGATAGGGGCATTTCAGATATTCAGAATATGTGGAAACCGGAGAGAGCATAATGTGTAAATGGAACTATAGGAATAGCGTATGATAGTTTATTAAGTATAGACATGGGTGGCAAGGACAGCATAAGTGCTGAAAAGTGACTTTTGAGGATCTCAGACAGGAAATTGGGAGCCAGACTCTGAAGAATGCACCTGCAAAATGTCCATGATGGGTAGTTCTCTTTAGAGTAGGTTTGTGATAGAGTAGAGAGGGAGAGGCAGAGGGGTGAGATACTCAGGGGGCATTAGTTGCATGAAAGGGGAGGGACGGATGTAAAAAAGCCACCATGAAAGTGTTTAATATAAATTCTTCTGCTTCATAGTATTTTTGAGATTTAATCCTGATCATGGTCATTTTAAATTAAAAATACATATAAAGGATTCTTCCCTAGGTAATTTTCTCCTGTAATTGAGATTACTACACTAATCTACAGAATAATTACATGTACCATTCACCTTCTACCCAGAGTTTTAATGTACTTTTTCAAGTGCATTTCAAACATCCTTTTATGTTGCATACATATATGCTAACCACTAGATTATGCAGAAGTAGAACAAAAACATAAATTAACAACAAAAATCAAAAACTTTAGAATTGGATTTTCCAGCTTGGCTTAATGAAAGTAAAATCACTGTCCTAAAATAAAGGCTAAATTAGTCCCACTAAGAGTAAACTTAACAGAGAGACAAAGGAATAAAGGTATGGATCAGGAACATGGAATAATACCTAAGAGGACAGGCATGAGGGATAAGGCTCATCAAGGAGGAAATGGTGAGATTGATGATTCCATTGTCATGGAAATGTTTGGAGAGTCAATTTGGACTTCACTGTGTTTTGCAACCAGTTCTTAAAATCCACTCACATGTATAAACCCACATGCATACATATGCACACACACAACATGTGCACCCAGACGGTCATACAAGCTTCAAGTATGTTAGAGATAACATGAATTATCTGCAAGTGCATTTGTTCTATGCAAATTATAAGCATAGGATAAAATTTAGTTTTGTTTCCTGATGGCTCAGACGGTAAAGAATTCACCTGCGATGCAGGACACCTGGGTTCGATCCCTGGGTTGGGAAGATCCTCTGGAGAAGGGAAGGGAAACCTACTCCAGTGTTGTTGTCTGGAGAATCCCCCATGGATAGAGGAGACTGGTGGGCTACAGTCCGTGGGGTCACAAAGAGTCGAACATGACGGAGCAACTAACACTTTCACTTTCAAAAATAAATGGATACATGTTAAAGGATTAATCACTTTATATAAATACACAATAAGAAACCATCCAATATCTACACTGAATTTATAGCCTAAATCTAACAGGACAGTACCATTTTCAGTTTACTGATTTTATTTAAACTTGATTTTTTAAAGGTTTAAAAAAATTTGTGTACGTGTTATCACAAAAACTTCAAGGGTAGTTCATTGATTTATTCAGTCATCCATACAATAATTTTTTTAAAAAAGTATTAAGCAAATACTTGTAACAAATACCATGGATGCATTGCAGAGTAAGTCACAGCCCTGCTTCTAGGATCTCACTGTGGAGTAGAGAGAACTGACCTACTAAATGGTAGACTGCAATTTGACAAATAGAATATTAGGAGAAGATTCCAGGAACTGTAGGAAAACAGTAAAGAGCAATTATTTCTTCAGTTGTTCTTGGTGTTGATTTCTGAGGTTTCACTGTGTTGTAACAGAGTGACAACTGATCTAAGAAGTAAAGTACAAACAAGGGACAGAAAAACACTCCAATAAGGGAGAAAAAGATACTCCAAGAGAGAAATAGCCTGGGCACAAATACTTGCATATTAAAGAGCGTGATATATCTGGAGAACTGCTAACAGCTGAATGTGCTTGGAATACTGACCAGGAGGAAAATAAACATAGGAAAGGGAAAGGAGCCAGATGCCCCTTTTACTTTGTGGAATTGTCAAGACCTGAGTTTATGCAGTAAATAAAGTATTCATGTGTGGATGCTTGTGGACTTCCACAAGTAGTTCACAGGCTAAGGCTCTGTAGTTATTGATGGTATCACATTCTTCTGATGCCTTCAATTTTAAAATTCTTTTTAGTACTTTTGTTTTTTAAATTGTATCCCCCACAAAATTGGGCTTTTCTGGTAGCTCAGTGGTAAAGAATCCACCTGCCAATGCAGGAGATGCCACAGAGGACAGTTCAATCCCTGGTTCAGGAAAATCCCCTGGAGGAGGAAATGGCAACCCACTTTAGTATTCTAGCTTGGAAAATCCATGGACACAGAAGCCTGGAAGACTACAGTCCATGGGGTTTCAAAAGTTGGACACAACTGAGCACGCATGCATGCACATACACACACACATACCCCATGAAGTCAGTTCAGTCCTGAAAGTGAAAGTGGTAGTCTCTCAGTCGTGTTCTACTCTTTGTCACTCCATAGACTATAGCCTGCCAGGCTCCTCTGTCCATGGAATTCTCCAGGCAAGAATACTGGAGTGGGCTGCCATTCTCTTCTCCAGGGGATCTTCCAGATGCAGGGACTGAACCTGCATTTCCTGAATTGCAGGCAGATTCCTTACTATCTGAGCCACCAGGGAACACATCCTATAAATGTCTCTTGGATCTGCTGTTTAGGCCAGAATCTGAAAACTGCTATTTATTTTAGATGCTTCTCAGTTACCTGGGTGCAGAAATCTTACTCGTTTGTGGGGCCTGGAGGGCAGTCTTAAATATATTCTTTGGTTGCAAGCAACAGAGACACCTTCTGTTTAACATAAACTCAAAGGACTGATTGGAAGTAATAAATGAGAGTAAGTGTTAAAGACCAGCCTTGGTGCAAGACAGGATCTAGGTTGGGTCCAGAAGCCACTGCAGCAGGAGTTTGTAGATGTTCTCTGTAGGAGGCTGTCATTAAAGTATCTCAGCTTCCACAAGTTTCCATTGGGGAGCTCTAACAGGAAGTCAGGGGTGGCTATCTTGTGAACCAGGCAGATGCCTAAACTTCTATTGACTATAAACAAGAAAAGCCAGATGAAACTGTAAGCAGATGTGCAGAAGAATGTATATTCACTCTGGACACTCACAGTGCCCCTAGGAAGACCTTAAAATGTCCCTTCTCTCAGACACTTCATTTCCTCAACCACAATTTGATATTGACCTCAGCTTTTGCAATAGCCCTATGAAGCCTGACTCAGTTTTCTGACCATTGATTTTGGTTGGGTATAACTGTTATACCTGGCCTGGTTTTCACTCCACACAGGTGCTGGTGGTCTGTTCCTGGATACCTCTACAGTCCATTCCTTGATTCTGCTCTGGCTAGGTCCCTACCCATCTTGGACTTGCCTGAAGATGAGCTTATTCAGATATTGTCTTTTGGTGTTTTTAATAATTATTACCAAGCCTCCATATAATTTCTCCCATATGCTACCTTTTTCTCTATTCTTCTCAGGCTTATCACTAAAAAGCTCTCAAAATGATTTCTGTCTACCAGTTAGTACATTCTCTTTATTTTCCTAGTCCCATAACATTTATTTAAGTTCATCAAGTCCGGAGTGCTTCAGCTATACTAAATTTTCTCTCTTTTTTCCCTTAATACTTGCTAATAATTCAATCTACCCCCTGAGGTTTGTAGCCATGGGGTCAAACAAAGCTAATACAGTGTTAGCACTAAGATAGAGGTCCATTGAGTAAGGTGGTAGAAATTTCTAGTCATCACCCATATCTGATTCTCAATTTCTGTGGATATTCAGGAAATTATTCTTTCTTGTTCTTTTTTACCTTTTACTAAGTGAAAACCTGTAAATGATTTTGGCTCATGCCTTTTCAGGGGAAGCAAGTTTTGTCATTTGTAAGCTAATGACTTTAATAATTGCTGTTGAGTACCTAGAACTCTCCACTCCTTTCTTGATGATCGTATAGTTTGGACTATTGAACCACAGCTGAGAACACACCACCCTGGACAACTGGCCAAGTCTATAGAAGACTTGAGAGAGAAGTAACATTTGCTAGCTTTATGACATTCATATTTGGGGGTTGGTATTTTTCTGCAGCACAACCAAGTCTACATTTACTGAAAAGAATATCAAATATTCTGAAAAGTATGTAAATAAGCTAAATATTTCTAAATATAAACAATTTTTATAACCAAGATTTGGTCTTAACTGATATGCACTTATTAGAGACATGGTAAAAGTTTATCCTTTAGGGACTCCCCTGGTCATCTAGTGGCTAAGACTCCACACTTGCCCTGGGTTTGATCCCTGGTTAGGGAACTAGTTCCTACATGCTCCAACTAAGACCCAGCACAACCAGATAAATATTTTTAAAAAGTTTATGCACTAACAAATGTATTTTTCAATGTACAGAACATTCAGTGTCTAGTACATGAAGTGCCATTAGTTGTTTGCTGTTTATAAATGTTAAGTGCTAATAAAAGCCTACTAAAACCTTTTGGAGAATAACTAAAAGTTTGAGTCCCCACAGAGCAAGAAAAACAGCAGTGGAATATCACCAGAAGTAGTATAAAGAAAAGCAAAACTTAATGCATTATTGAAGGCTGGTCTGAGGTCAAATAATATGAGGAAGAATTTGAAACTCTCTTCAGGGGAAAAAAAAAAAAAGATGTTAACTTCAAAGTAGTGTCTGAAATACGACCAGAGAGATTCTCAAATTGAAAGTAGTCAAAACTCTCTCATAGAAAAATGCCAAGAGGAAAGAGTAAAAAGGATATTGCTTTAAATACTTATATGGTGAAGGGATTATTGGGTAACTGTTGGGCATAAAAATATTGTATTTAGAATAATACAGAAATCAGAGCAAATTCAAGCCCCAAATTTCAGCTGCCAATAAATGTAACAAATAGAAAAAAAGGAAATTGGAGAATCACAAACAAATTTAATGTCAGGAAGGCAGTGAAATAGATAGATAGAGGGTGGAAACAGATGTTAGGTAGGTAGATAGATAAATATATAGATAGTCATATGTATTCAAGTGATTTTTTTCTTACATATCAATTTGAATTTTAATAGAATATCAGCACAGAAGATTTAGTTTCTCCTCATTTCCACTTTCTTTATATGATTCTGTTGAAAACTGCATTGTTGATATATCCAAACTATGATTATATGTCCATGTATGTGTTAGTTCTGGAGAAGACAATGGCACCCCACTCCAGTACTCTTGCCTGGAAAATCCCATGGATGGAGGAGCCTGGTGGGCTGCAGTCCATGGGGTCGCTAACAGTCGGACACGACTGAGCGACTTCACTTTGACTTTTCCCTTTCATGCACTGGAGAAGGAAATGGCAACCCACTCCAGTGTTCTTGCCTGGAGAATCCCAGGGACGGGGGAGCCTGGTGGGCTGCCGTCTATGGGGTCACACAGAGTCGGACACGACTGAAGCGACTTAGCAGCAGAATGTGTTAGTTCTACACAAAAGAAGCTGTTTCTTTTTATAAGACTTCAGTCTATTTCAATTGTGCAACAAAAGAAAACTAATTAGCTTTGGTACAAGGAGTATTAATAATTAATGCAAGTTTGTTTAACTATTCACCTCAATAGCAGCTAATTCAGAGAAAGGAAGAAAGAATACCATTTGCAAGAAAACAAATACCAGAGAAGCACATTACTAGTGATGATGAGAATCATGAAGTGAAAAGGGACAAGGATGAAGAGAAGGAAGAAGGTGGTGAGAGACAGGAGGAGGAAGAAGGGAAACAAGTAACAGAAGATATATGGCAAGTTCAGAAAGCTGAACCTTCCACTCTACAACTTCAGTTCAGTTCAGTCACTCAGTCATGTCTGACTCTTTGCAACTCCATGAGCTGCAGCACACCAGGCCTCCCTGTCCAACACCAACTCCCGGAGTCTACCCAAACCCATGTCCATCGAGTCGGTGATGCTACCCAACCATCTCATCCACTGTTGTCCCCTTCTCCTCCTGCCCCCAATCCTTCCCAGCATCAGGGTCTTTTCAAATGAGTCAGCTCTTCGCATGAGGTGGCCAAAGTATTGGAGTTTCAGCTTCAACATCAGTCCTTCCAGTGAACACTCAGGACTGATCTCCTTTAGGATGGACTGGTTGGTTGCAGTTCAAGGGACTCTCAAGAGTCTTCTCTAACACCACAGTTCAAAAGCATCAATTCTTCGGCACTCAGCTTTCATTATAATCCAAATCTCACATCCACACATGACTACTGGAAAAAGCATAGCCTTGACTAGATGGACCTTTGTCGGCAAGGTAATGTCTCTGTTTTTTAATATGTTGTCTAGGTTGGTCATAACTTTCCTTCCAAGGAGTAAGCGTCTTTTAATTTCATGGCTGCAGTCAACATCTGCAGTGATTTTGGAGCCCCAAAACATAAAGTCTCTCACTGTTTCCACTGTTTCTCCATCTTTTTGCCATGAAGTGATGGGACCAGATGCCATGATCTTAGTTTTCTGAATGTTGAGCTTTAAGTCAACTTTTTCACTCTCCTCTTTCACTTTAATCAAGAGGCTCTTTAGTTCCTCTTCACTTTCTGCCATAAGGGTGGTGTCATCTGCATATCTGGGGTTATTGACATTTCTCCCGGAAATCTTGATTCCAGCTTCTCCTTCATCCAGCCCAGCATTTCTCATGATGTACTCTGCATATAAGTTAAATAAGCAGGGTGACAATATACAGCCTTGATGTACTCCTTTTCCTATTTGGAACCAGTCTGTTGTTCCATGTCCAGTTCTAACTGTTGCTTCCTGACTTGCATACAGGTTTCTCAAGAGGCAGGTCAGGTGGTCTGGCATTCCCATCTCTTTCAGAATTTTCCACAGTTTACTTTGATCCACACAGTCAAAAGCTTTGGCATAGTCAATAAAGAAGAAATAGATGTTTTAGCTGGCACTCTCTTGCTTTTTCGATGATCCAGTGGATGTTGGTAATTTAATCTCTGGTTCCTCTGCCTTTTCTAAAACCAGCTTGAACATCTGGAAGTTCACAGTTCACATATTGCTGAAGCCTGGCTTGGAGAATTTTGAGCATTACTTTACTAACATGTGAGATGAGTGCAATTGTGTGGTAGTTTGAGCATTTTTGGCATTGCCTTTCTTTGGAATTGGAATGAAAACTGACCTTTTTCTGTCCTGTGGCCACTGCTGAGTTTTCCAAATATTCCAGCATATTGAGTGCAGCACTTTCACAGCATCATCTTTCAGGATTTGAAATAGCTCAACTGGAATTCCATCACCTCCACTAACTTTGTTTGTACTGATGCTTCCTAAGGCCCACTTGACTTCACATTATAGGATGTCTGGCTCTAGGTGACAACTAGACCTGTTATTCACCTGTTATTATTAGTACTGCTGCTGCTAAATCGCTTCAGTCATGTCTGACTCTGTGCGACCCCATAGACGGCAGCCCACCAGACTCCCCCATCCCTGGGATTCTCCAGGCAAGAACACTGGAGTGGGGTGTCATTGGCTTCTCCTGTTATTATTAGTACTAGGAATGAATAAACAGGTAAATTTGCTCTTATATTTGTGAAGGCAACCAAAATCTCCAATAGTGCTAATTTTTTTATAGGGAAACCATGAGGACTTTTAAAAGAATTTTAGTATAAATCCTATAGGATCAGCATATGAGAAAGGATTACTTGCATGCAGAGCTCTGCTTCATTTTGTACACTGTACCAGTGGGAAGCACTACCTTAGATTGTAGTGGTGACTATGAATGCAGTAATGGATCACCTATAACTAACCTCCCTAGCTCAGTTTCTCAAATAGATTTTCTATACCTCTGCTAGAATGACTTCATGAGGATCTGATCTACTTACTCATCTGCTCAAAATTCTTTGATGATGTTATTGGTTGTCTCAACACAAGATACTAGTTCCTTTACAATGTTGCTATGATAATCTTTCCAGACACATACACTGTCACTTCCTAGGACTTAAGGAAATCAATGACTTAAGGTATTCAATTCTTAGCTACCACATTTTCCTTCTCTCTCCTGGAGCATACTATATTTCTTCTGACTGTGGACCTCCAATTCATCCACCCAGGTCCAAGTCATATATGATCTCTTTTATAAAATTTTCCTCAGTGGAGAGTTTATTTTTAAGGAATAAATAAAGTGTGATCATTTTGCACAGATCCATATCAATAATGTTCCATAAACTAAGAAATGTGATTAACTCAAAACTCAATAATGTTTTTAAAAAAGGAGAACCATAAATACAAAACATCCTTCAATCCTCCCAGTCAGAATAATCTTTCCCTCTAACACAAAACTCTTGTCTTCTATCATCACAGTTTGGTTTGTAATGTAATTTAGTTTATGTTTGTTTTTACCACTGTATAATAATCTTTCTAGGGAAAACACTATTTGGCTTATTGGTTTACTATTTTATTTCCACTATATCTTTTATTTAGCACATGGTTAATAAATATCTTTGGATTTGAATTGACTAATTCACTGTCAACTCAGGCTAAAGTTTGCTTGCCATTGAGAATGAAGATATCTGAAAATGTCACAGAGATTTTAGCTGTATCTCAATTATTATAAATTCTAAGTATTTACTCAGTTCAAACAAAAAGTGAGAAATATTCTGGTAGATAGAAGGTCCGATTATAAACCATACAATTAATCTAATCATTAAGAAGTCAATGTGACGTTTTCATAAGAAGTTTCATAAGAATGATAAAGAAAAAAAGATTAAAGCTGATAGATGAGCAAGTGTACTAATATATAATATTGGTGGTATGTTATTGATAAAGAAAATAAGAAAGAGAGTTATATTATGGGGTGAGAGGCAAAGGAAAGAATTTTTTTAAACTAATAAGCAAGGTTTTGAGTATGAATGCATGCCTAGAAGATAGACCAAATAGGGTCTATGAGGGAAAAAAAAAAATGATAGTTTGTAATATAAGCTCCTGAAGTATCTGGAACTAAGGTACTAGAAGAAGAGAGTCTCAACCTTTTGACATCTCCTTTCACTCACATATATACACTCAGTTTATTTACTCATCTTGGTAAAGGGACAAAGATACTAATATTATACACAAAAGTGCCATTTGATGCCACAGATGCATGCCTCCTTAGCTATAAAACTGGATAAGAGACAGGATTATGAACACCTGCAACTATTAAAAAAAAAAAAACTGCTCTGTAACTGTTCAGTTTATAAAATTTGGTTAGTAATATTTGGGGGACCACTTCAGACATTCAATTATGGGAGGTGGCTGTGAAAATAATTAAGACTCAGCCTCTGCAATCAAGAGACATAGCCTTGGAAACTACTATATACAGAATAAATAAACAACAAGGTCCTACTGTGCAGCACAGGGAACTATATTCAATATCCTGTGATAAATAGTAATGGAAATTAATGTGAAAAAGAATATATATACATATACATATATATCAGTTTAGTTCAGTCACTCAGTCGTGTCCAACTCTGTAAACCCATGGACTGCAGCCTGCCAGGCTTCTCTGTCCATCACCAACTCCTGGAGCCTGTTCAAACTCATGTCCATCAAGTCGATCATGCCATTCAACCATCTCATCCTCTGTCGTTCTCTTCTCCTCTGCCTTCAATCTTTCCCAGCATCAGGGTCTTTTCCAGTGAGTCAGTTCTTCACGTCAGGTGGCCAAAGTATTATGGAGTTTCAGCCTCAGCATCAGTCCTTCCAAAGAATGTTCAGGACTGATTTCCTTTAGGATTGACTGGTTTGATCTTGCAGTCCAAGGGACTCTTAAGAGTCTTCTTTAACACCACAGTCCAAAAGCATCAATTCTTCAGTGCTCATATTCAGTTATAAACATACATATTCAGTTATTTGCTGTACAACAGAAATTAACATAACATTGTAAATCAACTATACTTTAATAAAATAAATGAAAAAAAAGAAAAATAGTCTTGGACTAGTAGTATGAGATACAACCCAATAAGGTCCAAGATATTTGTGGATGTTTCTACATGAGTAGAAATATCTTTGTTTTTTTTTTTAAGTTATACATGTATAACAGAATATGTATATGTATAACTGAATCACTTTGCTGAACAGCAGAAGTTAATACAAAGTTATGTCAACCATACTTCAATAAGATAAGTGAAAAGAAAAATAGTTTTAGACTAATAGTGTGAGATCCAATAAGACTCAAGATATTTGTTGATCTTTATACATGAGTAAGAATAATGGCAATTCCTACTAATCTCAGCATAAGAAAGTGCTTACTAACTCTAATTTCCATTCCAAAGTAAGGGCTACTTCAAAGTACAGCCTTTCACAACTTATGTATTTTAAAAAGGATAGCATTCCTAGGAAAGGAATAAATTATATACCAAAAAATAAAAATAAAATAATAGAAAATGGAAAGAAGAAAGGAGAGGAAATGAGAGAATAGAGAAAAGGGAAATAAGGAAGTGAAGTTATACAAAGTTACAGTTTAGAAAACCTTTTCCATTAGTAGAGAGGTTATATCAAGTGTAAGCCTCCAGAAAAATTATTTAAAACAAGTGATGAAACTTGGGTTCAGGAGAAGGTTGGGAAGTGTATGATGAGTATAGAAAGGAGTGTCTCTGACATGGAGTGAAAAATATTAAAGATGTGGAGTAGAGAAAAATATTCTGGTAGATAACCTTTCTAGCAGGTTTACTGAAGTATAATTTGCATACCACAAAATTCACCCAAAGAAGTGTACACTTCAATGAGTTTTTGACATGTAATTTTTTTTCAAAAAACCCTTAATGGCAGTTAGAAAATCTATCCTACAGCAACACATTTGTAAAAGTCATCTTTAGACTTGCAGATATTCTTAAAAGCCCAGAGTCTCATTACCTCTTACTACTTAATTATGCTATTCGTTTGTATTATTTACCTTTCTGCTATTAAATAAGTGGAAATTTCATTATTTTTACAGATTGGTATTTATTAAATAACTTGCTCTCTAGATTTGATTGGTTGTGGCAGTTAAAATCACACTCATGCTCTGGGAGTAATTTGCAAAGATTCTTACACTCGTACATAATTATATCCAGAAGGGGTTTATGAGGTGGAACCTCAGGGAAGGGGGTGAAAATGACGTTGTTGAGAATTCTGGAAAGAACAAGAATGCAATGACCTCCTTCTTAAAAGCTTGCTAAACCTTAATTAAGTTTTGTGGTAATTACCATAAACTCAAGGCCCAAACCAATTGAAAAGAAAACCTACACTTACAAATGATAGCCATTTTGATGACAATTTATTACACATTTTGATGCCTTTAAGGATTCCTGGAATGGGTTTACTGGACTTTAAATTAAAAGAAAATAAAGAGTAAATGTGACATTTATTAAATTGTCCTATTTTACTATTCAATCATTTTAACTTCCAAAAAGACAGGAAGACAAAACCAACAATGGCTTGTTGACCAATATTATCTAGGCTCAATCATCTGTATGGCACTGGGTAAATTACCTAGCCTCTCTGGACCTCAGTTTCTTCAACTCTAAATAACTTTTAATCAAAATTATTTTCAAATGCTTCTGCAGGTTTATCATCTCAAACTGTGATATATGAATTACATGCAAGCGTTTCAATTACAAAGGCTACTTAACTATATAATTTGACAGCCCCATCACAGAGTATATCTTTAGTTAATCTGACACTGGGGATCAAAGCACCCTATTTAAAACCTTCAACTTCTGAACACTTAGGAGTGTGGATATTTTTCTTTCCAACTAATTTTATAAATCTATTTTCCTATTTTAATTATTGCCATGTTATGGTTAAATTTGAAGACTATTAAATACAATGCATTTTCATGAAATGATAAATCTATATATTAATACATACATTGTTTTATTTTATATATGTACACATATATATGCATATATTATTTAAATATATATACACACATATGTGTGTGTGTGTGTATATATATATACACATTGCTAACCCATGGACAGTAGCCTGCCAGGCTCCTCTTGTCTATGGAGATTCTCCAGGCAGGAATACTGGAGTGGGTTGCCATGCCCTCCTCCAGGGGATCTTCCCAACCCAGGGATCAAACCCAGGACTCTCACATTGCAGGCAGATTCTTTACAATCTGAGCCACCAGGGAAGCACAAGGATACTGGAGTGGGTAGCCAATCCCTTCTCCAGGGTAACTTCCCAATCCAGGAATTGAACCAGGGTCTCCAGCATTGCAGGTAGATTCTTTACCAGCTAAGCTACTTGGGAAACCCATATATATATATATATATATATATATATATATATATATATATAAAGCAATCATTCTTTTACTATGTTCTTTTCATTTACTACATTTGAGGGGACTAGTTTCAGTGAGATTTCCTCTAGCCTGTCTTTCTCTGCTAACAGATCTACAAGGAACATGTTCATCATCCATGGTCTCAGTCCTGGGCTCTTTCCCTTAACCTGATCCACCATCAATTTCATTCATTCAGTTGAAATTTATCACATGCCTACTATATCCCAGGCTTTTTATTCAGCACAGTCTAAAGGAGGCAGAATGACCCCCCTTCTCTGGTAAGCTTTCAGTCTAATGGAACAGACAACATGTATATAATTAAATAAGTAAGCAAGATAATTTAGACCGTTTACAATTACTAATGAAGAAAATAAACAGGGTGGTGCGATATGTAATTTAAGGGCATCTTTTAAACAGCTGTATGACTAAGTTTTCTCTGAGAAGGTGATATTGAATGGAGATCAAAATGGCACCCAGCCAGGCATTCAAAGGGCTTTGGAAGAACATTTCAGATAGAAAGGGGAAAATGTGCCAAGCCCTGAGACAGGAGAGTGTAGGGACTGAAAGGAGAACAGTATAACTGGAAATAACTAAGGGTTGGGTGAGAGGATGAAAAGAAAAAATGATATGGGATTAGAGAAAGACAAAATTATTCAGTCATTGAGCTTTGAAAAGGAATCTAGATTTTATTCTAAGTCTTATGCAAAAGCACTCATTTTTTTCTTTTTTCACTAAAATAGGATGTAAGCAGGAGAGTGATAGGGTCTCATTTCTAATTTACAATCCTCCAGAATGTGTCATGGGGCAGGGTTTTGGTTGGGGGGGGCCACAATGGAAGCTTGGAAATTCACACACAAGCAGGTGCCTTAGCAGCGGTCTAGATAAGAGAAGATGGCACCACAGCTAACTAGGAGACTAGAGGAAGGGAAATTGAGAAAAGTGGTTTCATTCTAACTTCATTTTCACAGTGAACCTCAGGTCTCCCTAAATGGTCCAATGGCAGAGTAGGGAAATGAAGGAAAGAAGAAACTAAAATAATGCTAGATTTCTGACAAGAACCATGGTGCGTGATGGTTTTTTGTTTGGTTTTTTCCCTTTTTTACCCTTTAATTTTCTGTTTGGGGCTTCCCTGGTGGCTCATCAGTAAAAAATCCACCTGCAACACAGGGACACAGAAGACAAGAGTTCACTCCCTGGGTTGGGAAGATCCTCTGGAGGAGGAAATTGTAACCCACTCCAATATTCTTGCCAAGAAAATTCCATGGACAGAGGAGCCGGGCGGGCTAAGGTCACAAAGAGTTGGACACAAGTAAAACGACGGAACACTTTCATTCATTGCGAAAAATATTAGCAGAAAAACACATTCATTGGATGATACTAAAGCTTTTAAAAATGGATTTGGTATTACTGATCATTAGGATGTCTTTTTGTTACAATTAACACATTTATATCTATGAACTTTTGGGTTTTTTACTAGTAATTTTCCTGTCTTCATTCTTAACATGCCTGTGGGATTGACATGATCTATGGACTTGCAACTATGACAATTTCTTTTCCTTTTTTTTTTTTTTCTCTTTTTGTTCAAATGTGCTACAAACTGCACTTACTTTAGGTAATATTCTTCCTTGTTCAATCTGACTTTTTGAACCCAAAGGCAGCTGTCCAAATGTTCACCAGGCTTACCCCACGCCACAACCCAGGGTTTGTATTTAAATGAAGTACACATATTCTAGCAAAAGGATGGGAAAAATGAGGCTAAGCACCAGTGATTTTTGATGAGAAAGCCTATCCTTTTGTGCATTGTCTGGCAGGAGTTTAGAAGCAACCAACTGCATCTTTTTTACAGTCAAACACTGAGTAGCAGCAAAATAGAACCAAATCAGATTTATTGGTGTGGACTATTAAAGTATGAAATAAGTAGAGATACCAGGACTTCCAAGGACTGGCAAATGGGTTTATGGTAGAAAATTAAAAGTTATGAAATCTTGTGTCTGTATAAATCTTCAGCAGCTTTATATGTTGCTTGCTTCCAAGTACCTATTTCTGTTACCCAAAGCTCACTGCTTTAGAGAGGTTGTGTAGCTTCATGGTTAAGTCAGAGTATGGCTTGTTGACCTATACTATCTGGGCTCAAATACTAGGTTTATTCCTTATTATCTGTATGGCATTGGGTAAATTACCTCACCTCTCTGGGCCTCAGTTTCTTCAACTCTAATATGGGCATAATAATAGGATCAAACTCTTAGATTATGATGAGAATTAAAAGATTTAATACAAATGAAACAATTTTAAAAGTGCATGACTGATCTGAACTCAATATAAGAGTTATCTGTTTTTAGCATAAGTTTGCCTTTTCTTCACATTTTTAGTTATTCAATCTACTGGGCAGTCCCCTAGCCAATAGTAAAATTCTTTGACAGCACTCCATTTTATTAAGCTGATGAAAGCCTTTAACCATGTGTAAAGGCTAAAATGACCATAGGGGAATGCAATTTATATTATAATGACTTAATGGAACCAATTATATTATATCAGCATAAAAACTTTTAAATAGAAACTTGTGTTCACCAGTAAAAACATCGTACATTTCAATGAGGATGTGCATATGCCAACTGCTTATTATAAGTCAAGATTCAAGAAATATTCACCAGTTAGTATTGTTTTATGATTTTTAATTCAATATCCATTAATAAATTAATTCAGAAGCAAGAAGAGTTTTTGTAAAATGACAGTTAATTATAAAATAGTCTTAAATATAAAGCATCTAGGGAGTACGTCAAACTTTTCAAAAACTATAACTAATTAAATCTTTCTAGGGAGAAATTGGATCATCTAACAACTCTGATTCCTGGAAAGGACATTTCTGCAACATTGAAGAACACTGGCATTCTCTTCATTTCCAATTTCGCATTCACTTAAGACAAACACAAAATTAATAATCAAATTCATAATGCACTGTTAGCTCTGAACATATTAATGAACACCATTAATATTGTTTCAAAGAAAATGGGTTTTGATATCAAACCTAAAATCACTAGAGGGTAGTTAATATATAGAAATCATATCTTAGTAGGATAATAATGCTTAAGTAATACAAATGGTCATTCAGATTTGAAAGTGTAATTTGAAAAATTATATTTGAAGCAAAGAAATAATTTCGATCTTTAATATTTTGTTATTTTCCTAAAGCTTCATTAATTTTAAAAAAGGGCTTATACTTATTCACTGTTTTACTTCAACCATTGCTACTGCTTCAACAATAAAATGTGTGAGATTAGTACCAGACGAAAGTAATAAAGGATTTTATCACAATTTATTGGTTCTGGGCCAATGAAATTTTTATAGATAATTATAAATTTATATTAAGGAAGAAAAGTTGAAGACTATCTAAAATAAATTGTTGTAACTGATCAAAATAAGCAATAGAAAATGTTAATGGTCTGCTAAGTCACTTCAGTCGTGTCCGACTCTGTGCGACCCCATAGACGGCAGCCCACCAGGCTCCGCCGTCCCTGGGATTCTCCAGGCAAGAATACTGGAGTGGGTTGCTGTTTCCTTCTCCAGTGCATGAAAGGGAAAAGTGAAAGTGAAGTCGCTCAGTCATGTCCGACTCCTAGCGACCCCATGGGTCTGCAGCCTACCAGGCTCCTCCACCCATGGGATTTTCCAGGCAAGAGTACTGGAGTGGGGTGCCATTGCCTTCTCCGTGTTAATGGTCTACACTGGCATTAATTAAAATTTATTTTAGTTACAATGCTTAAAGAAAAAATTATAAATTACATTAATACACTACCATCCCCTGCAAAGAAAAACATGCTTCATAATATTGAAAGGTTTTTAAATATGACAACTAAAATCAATTTGACTGCCGATGTTACTCAGTTACAACAACAAAAAAAATGACATTACATGTTTAGATAAAAACTGCATTTATTTCATTTTTCTTGAAATAAAGGACAATAAGAATAATATATTGCTCTACACTATGGGCTTCCCTGGTGGTTCAGATAGTAGAGAACCTGCTTGCAGTGCTGGAGACCCAGATTTAATCCCCGGGTCAGGAAGATCCCCTGGAGAAGGAAATGGCAACCCATTCCAGTCTTCTTGCCTGGAGAATCCCATGGACAAAGGACCCTGGTGGGCTACAGTCCATAGGGTCTCACAGAGTTGCAGTGACTAACACTTTCACTTCACTTTTATGACTATAAAATGTTATTGGCATTAAGCTAAATTGAAAATTGCAAATATAAAAGAAGCTCATTGTTAAAAAAATAAATCTACAAATAGAAATCAATAAATAAATACAAAATGATAAATAAGTCTCTCGCTTAGCTACCCTGTCCCAATTTCCAGAGGTTATCGAGGAGGAGCAGAATATATGACTCCAAAGTATTCCACTTTGGCATGTGAGTTATTTTGAGATGAGGGCAATCAAGGCCTAATAGACTAAAGAAGAGATTGATTATTAACTTCTCTCTTAACTGCCTAAAATACAGAGGGCCTGTAGCAGGAGAGAGCTATTACCAGAGAGAAATTTTTACATTTGGAAGACTTATCTGCAGGGCACACAAACATTTGTTTACCAAACATATAACATTCTTCCCTGTGAATTGTCTTTCTCCCCTTCACCTTAGCTCAGAATGGCACATATATCTCAACTGCTTGACTGTCTGTGAACTTCATACCTTTAGGATTCCAGTACACATAAATTAATTTTTTTCCTCTTGTTAGTCACTTTTATGTCAATTTGATTATTAGGTCAACCAAAGAACAGAGAGGGAAGAAGGAAAGTTTCCTCCCCAATATTATCACAGTTAACAATTTGAAGTGAAGCATTTTAGAGCTTACACATAAAAATAAATGAGTTTATATGTATATATCTGTGTGTATGTATGTATATGTATATATGACACATTTTTTCTGTTAAAAAAAAGAATTATAACTAGATCTGTTGTCTTTCAACTTGTTTTCTCAGTAAAAGATAAATTTTCAGAGAAATTTTCTTATTTTTAATGGCTGCAAGTAATGCGTTCTATTGATTTTACATAATGTATTTTACCAAAGAATCATGATAATGTTGTTTCTAGTATTTTACTATTACATACAGTGTTTCAGGGGCCATTTGCACAGAAATGTTTGTGTCAGTGAAGGTTTTTATAAGACTGAGTCTTAGAAGTAGAATTAATCATTTAATGAATTTGAGCATTTAAACTTTTAAAAAATACAGACAATTTGTTCTCTGAAATGGTTGGGCCAATTTATTCCCTTATCAGTAGTACATGATACTGCCTGTCAAGCTCATACTTTCTGAAACACTAAAGAGTATTTATCTTTATATCTGGCCAAACTTAGTTAAAAACTGCCACGTCATCACTGTTAAGACTTGCATTTATTTATTGAATTTGAGCCATTTTGAATTTCTGTTTTAGAAATTTTTCTATTCATACTCTTCTTTTTAATATCATCCTTTTGTACTTTTCAAATTCTAGGGGCTCCTTACAAAGTGTGGCTTTTTCTCTTTTGTATTTTACATAGGTTACAAATACTTGTTGCAAATTCATCACTTGTCCCTGATATTTACTTATGGAATCTTGGTAACTATGGAAAAATGTCTCTTAATCATATTTTCAGTGTCAGTGATATTTAATTGTGTCAATGTAATTTATCAGTGATATTCAATATGTACTGTGAATCATTTATAGATATTACTAGAAGGCATAAGATTTGTAAACATATTAATTATTAAAAGATAACTAAGATCAGGTTTATAATGCTATTACATTACTCATATAATGATATTCTTCCCATTATGCTTCCATGTGTTTTCCTAGACACTGAGGATAAAGCAGTAAAACAGACATACAGACACACACTGACCTCACTGCCCTCAGAAGGGTGGTCTGATTGAAGTATCAAGAAAAATGATAGAAGGGAAGGAAATAAAGTTACTTAAAAAACAAACAAAAAACCCTAAGGGAGATGATATAACCTCATTATAGTTGATTAATGGAGATTTAACACGTACAAACAAAAACTCATTAGGTGGTATAAAGTAATTATGAAAGACTACAGGAACTGACACAATTTTTTAGGGGAGAAACTATTTGTGCCAGAGGGCAACAAATTAATGTTTGATTGTGCTCACCTATATCATAAAAGAAATATATATAAATACAAAGCTGATATATTTAAAATTGTATTTTGTAAGTTATAAGGGATCCTTTGCCACTATTACCTAATATATTTATGAATGTAGCTAACAAACTTTTATCATTTATCATTTATTCCTTTTTGTAGCTCATGCATCAAAATTTATAATGAGTCTTAAATCTCACGTGATGACTCCTTTCAGGGCTAAAAGTACATTTTTGGTAATAAAAAAATTTCAAATTATGAAGTTACATATCAATAATAATTACACATTATTAATTAATGCATAAATACATTCAAATAGATTCAAGGGACTGGATCTGATAGACAGAGTCCCTGAAGAACTATTGACAGAGGTTCGTGACATTGTACTGGATGAAGTGATCAAGATCATCCTCAAGAAAAAGAAATCCTAAAAGGCAAAATAGTTGTCTGAGGAGGCCTTACAAATAGCTGAGAAAAGAAATAAAAGGCAAAGGAGGAAAGGAAAGATACACCCATTTGAATGCAGAGTTCCAAAAATAGCAAGGAGAGAGAAGAAAGTCTTTCTCAATGGTCACTGTAAAGAAATAGAGAAAAATAATACAATGGGAAAGACTAGAGATCACTTCAAGAAAATTAGAGATACCAAGGGAATTTCATGCAAAGATGGGCACAATAAAGGACAGAAATGGTATGGACCTAAAGAAGCAGAAGATACTAAGAAGAGGTGGCAACAATACACAGAAGAACTATACAAAAAAGATCTTCATGATCCAGATAACCATGATGGTGTGATCACTTACCTAGAGCCAGACATCGTGGGATGCAAAGTCAAGTGGGCCTTAGGAAGCATCACTACACACAAAGCTAGTGGAGATGATGGAATTACAGCTGAGCTATTTCAAATCCTAAAAGATGATGCTGGGAAAGTGCTACACTCAATATGCCGGCAAATTTGGAAAAACCAGCAGTGACCACAGGATTGGAAAAGGTTAGTTTTCATTCTAATCCCAAAGAAAGGCAATGCCAAAGAATATTCAAACTACTGCACAATTGTACTCATCTCACACACTAGCAAAGTAATGTTTAAAGTTCTCCAACCCAGGCTTCAACAGTACATGAACCCTGAGCTTCCAGATGCTCAAGTTGGATTTAGAAAAGGCATAAAAACCGAGATCAAATTGCAAACATTCACTGGATAATTGAAAAAGCAAGAGAGTTCCAGAAAAAACAGCTATTTCTGATTTAATCCCTATGCCAAAGCCTTTGACTGTGTGGATGACAAAAAATTGTGGAAAATTCTTAAAGAGTTGGGAATACCAGATTAACTGACCTGCCTCCTGAGAAATCTGTATGCAGGTCAAGAAGGAACAGTTAGAACCAGACATGGAACAACAGACTGGTTCCAAATTGGGAAAGGACTACATCAAGGCTGTATATTGTCACTCTGCTTATTTAACTTACATGCAGAGTATATCATGCAAAATGCTGGGCTGGATGAAGTACAAATTGGAATCAGGATTGCCGGGAGAAACACCAATAACCTCAGATATGGAGATGACACCACCCTTATGGCAGAAAGAGAAGGAGAACTAAAGAGCCTCTTGATGAAAGTGAAAGAGGAGAGTGAAAAAATTGGCCTAAAACTCAACATTCAGAAAATGAAGATCATGGCATCTGGTCCCATCACTTCATGGCAAATAGATGGGGAAACAGCGGAAACAGTGACAGACTTTATTTTTGGGAGGGGGTTCCAAAATAACTGCAGATGATGGCTGCAGCCATGAAATTAAAAGAAACTTGCTCCATAGAAGAAAAGCTATGATCAAACTAGGAAGCATATTAAAAAGCAGAGACATTACTCTGCCAACAAATGTCCATCTAGTCAAAGCCATGGTTTTTCCAGCAGTCATGTATGGATGTGAGAGTTGGACTATAAAGAAAACTGAGTGCTGAAGAATTGCTACTTTTGAATTGTGGTGTTGGAGAAGACTCTTGAGAGTCCCTTGGACTGCAAGGAGATCCAACCAGTCCATCCTAAAGGAAATCAGTCCTGAACATTCACTGGAAGGACTGATGCTGAAGCTGAAACTCCAATCCTTTGGCCACCTGACATGAAGAACTGACTCATTAGAAAAGACCCTGATGCTGGGAAAGATTGAAGGCAGGAGGAGAAGGGGATGTCAAAGGAAGAGATAGTGGATGGCATCATTGACTCAATCAACATGTGTTTGAGCAAGCTCTGGGAGTTGGTGAAGGACCAGGAAGCCTGGCGTGCTGCAGTCCATGAGGTCGGAAAGAGTTGGACATGACTGAGTGACTGAACTAAACTGAACTGATCATTAAGTATGAGATTATTAAGTATGCTAAGTAATCACTAGTAAATATCAAGTACCTTCACTCAACTATTGATAGAAATGTAAGGTAATGGAGTACAAATCCATCGGTAAAATAAGGAAAGCCTACTAAACAATAAACTTAGATATAATAATAACAAACATGATAGGAAATAGAATAATAATGCAGGTGCTGTGTGTGTCTTAGTCACTCAGTCATGTCTGACTGTTTGTGATCCCATGGACTGTAGCCTGCCAGGCTCCTCTGTCCATGGAATTCTCCATACAAGAATACTGGAGTGGGTTGCCATTTCCTCCTCCAGGTTATCTTCCCAACCCAGGAATCGAACCCAGGTATCCTGCCTTGCAGGCAGATTCTTTACCCTCTGAACCACCAGGGAACCCAGGTGTTGAAAAACATTAAAACTGGCAGAAAGAACTGATGGAATCTGTTACATAATTAAAAATAAAAATTCCTAAATGAAACATTCAGAATAACTACTCTCATCATCTTGATTCTTTTTTCCCATGTGCATTTTAACATTTAACAGATAAAGGAATTTCTCACCTTAAATATTAGAGCTGAAGTGAATCTCTGGAAAACATGACTGAAAAATGGTTCCAAACTCCAGCTAATTTTTGAAAAATGATAATCAGTTGGACCAGTAAAAATACCTGATAAGATTATTTCAGTGGAATAAAATGATATCAATTTTATTTACCTAGGAAATACAGGGATATGTATTTCTCTGTGTATGAATGTGACAAAATGTCCTGAATTGTGTGAAATAAACCATACTGAATTACATGGTGCAGCAACATGGAAATGTCAACAGTGTATTAAGGGTAGATGTGAGAGAAGGAAGTCTCTATATTGTTGATAATGATGGGCATGTACAAAATGAAAAATTCACCATTTGCAAAAGATTTGCCTTTTATTATTGACAAAATGACATACAAACCATGGAGGAATCACTTATGTATATAAATCCTTATTTTTTTCAATTATTAACAAGTAAAGTGGGAAATTCCTTTATTTGATTCTATTAATTGTTAACAATGTATATGGGGAAAAAGAATCAAGATGATGAGAACAGTTATTCTGGATGTTTCATTTAGGAATTTTTAATTACATAACAGATTCCACCAGTTCTTTCTGCCAGTTTTAAAATTTTTATTTTTACTTTCATTTTTTTTTTCCAGTTCTTTAAAGTCTTCTAAGACTCAAACCAGGATTTGGAAGACTGAGACTCTGTTATCATAGGACACCAGGTAAAAATTGAAAGGGCTGGGGAACAGTCAAGGTGATTATTTTCTATGAGGAAAGAACAAAGAGTAGTGTTTTGTCTTTTACTAGAGGCTATGTTCTGAGTTTCTTGAGAATCTCTATGCAGTAAAATACTGCTATTTTGCACCAACTGGTACTTTCCCTAAGACAGTTTTATGAATGGTGTGTCCTTAATCTGTAAAGAAAGCTTTGTTATCTAAGGCAGTGCTTTTCTAAGTATGGTACCCTGAAATGGCAGCATCAGCATCACTGGCCATATCCCAGATCTACTGGACAATAATCATGGATTTTGGAGCCCAGGAATTCACGCAGATTCGTAACACATTTTAAAATGTGAGACCCATCAGCTGAGCTCTCCAATATGGTAGACATAATTAAAATAGAATAGAATAACTCGGTTCTTCATTTATTTTAGTCACATTTCAAATACTTAAATGGCACATTTTGCTAGTGGCTATAATGTCAAAGAGTAAAGATACAGAACTGATTATTGAGATTTTTATTGGAGAACATTGCCTATCAAGGCAGTGATTCAAACAACTGCTGAATTTATCATGCTACTCTCAATTATTCCAAAACTTCTAAGATCCTCTCTTTTTTACTTTCTTCTCATTACTTCATTTTTTTATTAGTTATTTTAAAATTTATTTTCTATTGAAGGATAATTGCTTTACAGAATTTTGCTGTTTTCTGTCAAACTTCAACATGAATCAGCCATAGGAATAAATATATCCCCTCCCTTTTGGCCCTCCCTCCTGTTTCCCTCCCCATCCCATCCCTCTAGGTTGATTACAAAGCCCCTGTTTGAGTTTCCTGAGCCATAAAGCAAATTCTCGTTGGATATCTATTTTACATATGGTAATGTAAGTTTCCATGTTATTCTTTCCATATATCTCACCCTCTCCTACTCTCTCCCCATGTCCATAAGTCTATTCTCTATGTCTGTTTCTCCACTGTTGCCCTGTAAATAAATTCTTCAGTACCATTTTTCTAGATTCCATATATATGCATTAGAATAACATGTTTATCTTTCTCTTTCTGACTTACTTCACTCTGTATAATAGGTTCTAGGTTCATCTACCTCATTAGAACTGACTCAAATGTGTTCATTTTTATGGCTGAGTAATATTCCATTGTGTATATATACCACAGCTTCTTTGTCCCTTCATCTGTTGATGGGTATATAGATTGCTTCCATGTTCTAGCTACTGTAAACAGTGCTGCAATAAACAATGGGATACATGCGTCTTTTTCAATTTGGTTTCCTCAGGATATATGCCTAGGAGTGGTATTGCTGGGTCATAGGTGGTTTTATTCCAAGTTTTCTAAGGACTCTCCATACCATCATCCATAGTGTCTGTATCAATTTACATTCTCACCAGCAGTGCAAGAGTGTCCCCTTTTCTCCACACCCTCTCCAGCATTTATTGTTTGTAGACTTTGATGATGACCATCCTGACTGGTGTGAGGTGATATTTCATTGTAGTTCTGATTTGCATTTCTTTAATAATGAGTGATGTTGAGCATCTTTTTATGTGTTTGTTAGCCATCTATATGTCTTCTTTGGAGAAATGTCTGTTTAGGTCTTTTCCCCATTTTTTGATTGGCTGGTTTGTTTTTCTGGTATTGAGTTGTATGAGCTGCTTGTATATTATGGACATTAATCCTGTCAGTTGTTTCATTTTCTATTATTTTCTCGCATTCTGAGGGTTGTCTTTTCACCTTGCTTATGTTTCCTTTTCTGTGCAAAAGCTTTTGAGTTTAATCAGGTCCCACTTGTTTACTTTTCTTTTTATTTCCATTACTCTAGGAGGTGAGTCATAGAGGATCTTGCTTTGATTTATGTCATCAAGTGTTCTGCCTATGTTTTCCTCTAAGGGTTTTGTAGTTTCTGGTCTTACATTTAGGTCTTTAATCCATGGTGTTCTAATTTCATTCATTTACATGTAGCTGTCCAGTTTTCCCAGCATCATTATTGAAGAGGTCACCTTTGCCCCATTGTACTTTCTTGCCTCTTTTGTCAAAAATAAGGTACCCATAGGTGCATGGGTTTATATCTGGGCTTTCTATCTTGTTCCATTGGTCTAAATTTCTGTTTTTGTGCCAGTACCACACTGTCTTGATGACTCTAGCTTTGCAGTATAATCTGAAGTCAGGAAGGTTTATTCCTCCAGCTCTATTGTTCTTTCTCAAGACTGCTTTGGCTACTTGGGGTCTTTTGTGTTTCCATATGAATTGTGAAATTTTTTGTTCTAGTTCTGTGAAAAATGTCATTGGTAATTGGATAGGAGTGACACTGAATCTATAGATTGAATTTGGTAGTATAGTCATTTTTACAATATTGATTCTTCCTACCCAGGAACATGGAATATCTCTCTATCTATTTATGCTGTCTTTGATTTCTTTCATTAGTGTCTTATAATTTTCTGTGTTCAGTTTTTTTTTTGTTTGTTTCCTTAGGTTAGTTTATTCCTAGATATTTAATTCTTTTTGTTGCAATGTGAATGGGATTGATTCTTTAATTTCTCTTTCTGATTTTTCATTGTTAGTATATAGAAATGAAAGTGATTTCTGTGTATTGATTTTGTATCCTGCAACTTTGCTAAATTCACTGATTAGCTCTTGGAATTTTCTGATACTATCTTTAGGGTTTTCCATGTACAGTATCATGTCATCTGCAAACAATGAGAGCTTTACTTCTTCTTTTCCAATCTGGATTCCTTTTATTTCTTTTTCTTCTCTGATTGCTGTAGCTAGGACTTTCAGAACTATGTTGAATAATAGTGGCAAAAGTGGACACCCTTGTCTTGTTCCTGATCTTAGGGGGAATGCTTTCAGTTTTTCACCATTGAAAATAATGTTTGCTGTAGGCTTATCATATATGACCTTTACTATGTTGAGGTAGGTTCCTTCTATGCCCATTTCTTGAAGAGTTTTAATCATAAATGGGTGCTGAATTTTGTCAAAGGCATCTCAACCTTATTGAGATGATCATATGGTTTTTATCTTCCAATTTGTTAATACGGTGTCTCACATTGATTGATATGTGTATATTGAAGAATCCTTGCATCCCTGGAATAAACCTAACTAGATCATGGTGTATGAGCTTTTTGATGTGTTGCTGAATTCTGTTTGCTAAAATTTTGTTGAGAATTTTTGCATCTATGTTCATCAGTGATATTGGCCTGTAGTTTTCTTTTTTTGTATTGACTTTTTTTGGTTTTGGTATCAGGGTGATGGTGGCCTTGTAGAATGAGTTTGGAAGTGTTTCTTCCTCTGCAATTTTTTGAAAGTGTTTTAGAAGGATAGGCTTTGGCTCTTCTCTAAATGTTTGATAGAATTCTCCTGTGAAGCCATCTGGTCCTGGGCTTTTGTTTTTGGGGAGATTTTGATCACAGCTTCAATTTTTGTGCATGTAATTGAGTTGTTCATAATTTCTATTTCTTCCTGGTTCAGTCTTGGAAGATTGAACTTTTCTAAGCACCTGTCCATTTCTTCCAGGTTATTTATTTTATTGCCATATAGTTGTTCATAATAGTTTGTTATAATCCTCTGTCTTTCTGCATTGTTGTAACTTATTTTTCATTTCTAATTTTGTTGATTTGATTCTTCTCTCTTTTTTTCTTGAAGAGTTTGTCTAAAGGTTTGTCAATTTTTATCTTCACAAAGAACCAGCTTTTAGTTTTATTAATCTTTACTACTGTTTCTTTCATTTTTTTCATTTATTTCTGCTCAGATCTTTATGATTTCTTTCCTTCTACTAATTTTGGGCTATTTTTGTTCTTCTTTTCCCAGTTGTTTTAGGTGTAAAGTTAGGTTGTCTATTAGATGTTTATCTTGATTCTTGAGATAGGATTGTATTGCTATAACCTTCCCCCTTAGAACTGCTTTTGCTGCATACCATAGGTTTTGAGTTGTCTTGTTTTCATTGTCATTTCTTTCTAGAATTTTTTTGATTTCCCTTTTGATTTCTTTAGTAACCTGTTGGTTATTTAGAAATGTGTTGTTTAATCTCAATGTTTTTGTGTTTCTCACAGTTTTTTTTCTTGTAATTGATACCTAGTCTCATAGCGTTGTGGTTGGAGAAGATGCCTGATATGATTTCAATCTTCTTAAATTTACTGAGGTTTGATTTGTGCCCCGGATGTGGTCTATTCTGGAGAATGTTCCATGTGCACTTGAAAAGAGGGTGTATTCTTCTGCATTTGGATGGAATGTCCTGAAGATATCAATGAGCTCCATCTCAACTAATGTATCATTTAAGACTTGTGTTTCCTTATTAATTTTCTGTTTTGATGATCTGTCCATTGGTGTGTGTGTGGGGTGTGTTAATGTCTCCTACTATTATTTTGTTACTGTCGATTTCTCTTTTTAAGTCTGTTAGTGTTTGTCTTATGTACTGATGTGCTCCTATGTTGGGTGCATAGATATTTACAATTGTTATGTCTTCTTGTTGGATTGATCCCTTGATCATTATGTAGCATCCTTCCTTATCTCTTGTAATCTTTATTTTAAGGTCTGTTTTGTCAGATATGAGGATTGCTACTCCAGCTTTCTTTTGCTTCACATTTGCATGGAAAATATTTTTTCAATCTCTCACTTTCAGTTTATATGTGTCTTTAGGTCTGAAGTAGGTTTCTTGTAGACAGTATATATATGGGTCTTGTTTTTGTATCCATTCAGCCAGTCTGTGTCTTTTGCTTGGAGCATTAATCCATTTACATTTAAAGTAATTATTAATATATATGTTCCTATCGCCATTTTCTTAATTGTTTGGGGTTGATTTTTTAAATCTTTTTTCTTCTCTTGTATTTCTTGACTATATAAGTCCATTTAACATTTGTTATAAAGCTGATTTGGTGGTACTGAATTCTCTTAACTTTTGCTTGTCTGAAAAGCTTTTTATTTCTCCATCAATTTTGAATGAGATCCTTGTTGGATACAGTAATTTTGGTTGTAGATTTTTCCCTTTCAGTACTTTAAATATATCCTGCCATTCCCTTCTGGCCTGCAGAGTTTCTGCTGAAAGATCAGCTGTTAAGTGTAGGGGGTTTCCCTTGTATGTTACTTGTTGCTTCTCCCTTGCTGCTTTTAACAGTCTTTGTGTTTAGTCTTTGTTAGTTTAATTAGTATGTGTCTTGGTGTGTTTCTCCTTGGGTTTATCCTGGATGGGACTCTTTGTGACTTTTGGAACTGATTGACTATTTCCTTCTCCATGATGGGGAAATTTTGAACTACAATCTCTTCAAAAATTTTTTCATAACCTTTCTTTTTCTCTTCTTCTTCTGGGACCCCTATAATTCAAATGTTGGTACATTTCATATTGTCCCAGAAGTCTCTGAGACTATCTTCAGTTCTTTTCATTCTTTTTACTTTATTATGCTCTTCAGAAGTTATTTCCACCATTTTATCTTGCAGCTCACTAATTTATTCTTCTGCTTCAGATATTCTGCTATTGATTCCTTTTAGAGTATTTTTAATTTCAATAATTGTGTTGTTTGTCTCTGTATGTTTATTCTTTAATTCTTCTAGGACTTTGTTAATTGATTCTTGCATTTTCTCCATCTGTTTTCAAGGTTTTTTTACCATCTTTACTATCAATATTCTGAATTCTTTTTCAGGTAGTTTGCTTATTTCCTCTTCATTTATTTAGACTTCTGTGTTTCTAGTTTGTTCCATCATTTGTGTAGTATTTCTCTGCCTTTTCATTATTATTTTTTTTAACTTACTGTGTTTGAGTTCTCCTTTTTCCAGGCTTCAAGGAAAGTTGAATTCTTTCCTTGAAAGAAGGTTGAATTCTTCTTCCTTTTGGTTTCTGCTCTCCTAAGGTTGGCCCAGTGGTTTGTGTAAGCTTTTTATAGGGTGGGATTTGTGCTGAGTTTTTGGTTTTTGTTTGTTTGTTTTTCCTCTGGTGGGCAAGGCTGAGTGAGGTGGTAATCCTGTCTGCTGATGATTTGGTTTGTACTTTTGTTTTGTTTGTTGTTTAGATAAGGAGTCCTGCACAGTGTACTACTAGTGGTTGGGTGATGCTAGGTCTTGTATTCAAGTGGTTTGTTTGTGTGAGTTCTCACTATTTGATACTCCCTAGGGTAGTTCTCTGGTAGTCTAGGGTCTTGGAGTCAGTGCTCCCCCTCCAAGGGCTCAGGGCTTGATCTCTGGTCAGGAACGAAGATTCCACAAGTGGTTTGTTATGGTATTAAGTGAGGTTAAAACAAATATCCAAAAATGAGAAACAAAAGATACCCCAGACAAATGGCAGTTTACAAAATCAGGCAAATAATAATTAAAATAATAGAATATACACATATATATATATACCCATGAGCAAAGTGAAAACAGTCCAACAAAACTAAAGTACAGTAGTTTGACCCAACAGACAAAGGATATCAAAAATTATATTTACCACTTAAGAACAAGACTAACTAAAGCACAAACTGGAATACAAAACTAAAGCAAGGTGTCAAGTGGGGAGTAAAACAATGAAAACAAAACTAGCAAATATATTGAGAAGAAAGGAAAGAAAGAAAATAAAGAGTAAATATGCAAAGTTAAACAGAGGTAGATGAAGAAGATTTATATACATGAAAGATTAACAGCAAGGAGGAATAAACAGTAGGAAAGGCCAAAAAAAAAAAAAAGGAATAAATGTAGAAAAAATATAATGGGTTTAAAAAATTTAAAATTATAAAAGAGAGAAAGGAAAATAAATGGAAGAAGAAAGAAAAATTAAAAAAAAAAAAAAAAAAAAAGGAAAACTCCTCAGAACTACAAAAACCCCAATGTAGAGGCAGAACTTTAAAATAAAAATTGTGACTGAATATACACACATATATATATACACCCATAAGCAAAGTCAAAACGGTTCGACAAAAATAAAGTACAATAGATTGACCCGGCGAACAAAGGAAAAGAAAAATACCTGCCAGAACAAAACTAACTAAAGCACAAACTGGAAAACAAAACTAAAGCAAGCTGCCAATTGGGGAATAAAGCAATGAAAATAACATTAACAAATGTGTTGAGAGGAAAGACGAGAAAGGAAAGAAAGAATAGATATGCAAAGTTAAATAGAGATAGATAAAGGAGATTTATATATGTTAAAGATTAACTGCAATGGGAAAAGAACAGGAGGAAAAGCAAACAAAGGAGTAAATGTACAAAAAATAATAATAGATTTAAAAAGGAAAATTAAAAAAAATGGGGGGGGGGAGGAAAACTCCACAGAACTCCAAAAGCCCAACATAGAAGCAGAGGTTTATAACAACAATAAAAAATGTGACTGAGAGGGAAAAAAGGGGTTAAAAACTTAATTGGATTTCATAGTGCCAATAAAATCAACAACTACAACAGAGGGGAAAAAAAAGAAAAAAAAATCCACAAGAATCTACAGAACAAGTCAAAACATAAGAATAATAAATGTTTTTCTTGAGTCACTGCTGTTAGAGTCATTTCCCTCGCTGAGAGTCACAGTCCACCTTACCTCTTTAGGGGAGTTATAGTCCACCTTACCTCCTTAGGATGCCCTCCAACACTGTGCTGATCTTTGGATCAGCTGTGGGGGCAGCTCAGATTCTTATCTGGTCCTACTCCTGTGTGTTCTTGCCTCTAGTGTCCATGGCTGTCAGAACTAGTGGATTTTCTTTTCTGGGAGCGCTCAGTGACCTTTTATATATTCCATAGAAACAGAGTCTGCCTAGTTGATCATGTGGATTCAATCTGCAGCTAGTACAGCTGGTGGAAAGGTTTTAGGTCTTCTTGCTTAAAGCCACACTGCCCCTGGGTTTCAATTGTGGTTTTATTTCCACCTCTACATGTGGGTTGTCCACTGGGATTTGCTCCTGAGGCTTCCCTAGAGGACTTAGGTTTGCCCCTTTGAGGACTGGGTGTGGACGTGGTCACAGTGGTTCTGGCAGCACCAGTTACTCAAGGGGGTTGGTGGCTAGAGCAGCAGGAAATATAGTGCTCTAGAAGGGTATAGAAACCAGTATTGGCCAATATGCTCCAGTATTCTTGCCTGGAGAGCTCCCCTCCCTGACAGAGTAGCCTGGCAGGCCACAGACCACAGGGTCACAAAGAGTTGGACATGACTGCATGGACAGACCCAAGAGTTGTTTTTTTTTTTTTTTTTTGTCTGTGGCAGCTCTGCCCCAGTGAGAGTTGAGCGTGAAGGTGGTGCAGCTGCTTGGCTTGCCAGGACCCTGGTGGTGCCAAGTGTGCAGGGACACGGACTGCCTCAACTGCAGAAGTTATGGTCCTATCAGAGTCTTCTTTCGAGGCTCTTGTAGATGGCAATCAGAAGACTTCTTTGGCCAGTGTTTCTCTGTAGCTCCACCCATTCAGGCACTTAAAGGGCTCCCTTGCCTTGGCTCCTTCCCTGTGGTTCGATGTGTCAGGCACATAGAGGGCCCCCTCTGGCTGGGGTCCTACTCTGTAGATCCGTGTGTCAGGCACTTAAAGGGGCACCCTGGGTGGGGTCCTACTCTGTAGTTCAGTGTGTCAGGTGTTTGATGGGCAACTCTCTATTGTTCAGCTGCCGATGCTAGCTGTGTGGGGAGACAGAAGCTATAGTGATGGCTCCACCCCCTACGCATGACTCAGCAGTATCACCTTGCTTCCATGGCTGCCTGGCTTTCCTCTACCGGCATTTTCCACCACAATCGTCTCACTCACATCCTCTCAATCTGTCTCTCTGGGATGGCTCCACAATCCTTAAACTTCAGCTCTCAGCCGCTGCACCTTACAGGGAACCAGCATTCCTGTCTGTGGTATGTATGGCTGTGGCAAGGGCTGTCTGATTGTCATTCCATTTAGGCTACCACAGATCAGTTGTTTCACTCTCAGCCTTAAATGTTTCTCCTCTGACTCAGATAACTGCCCCAATGTGGGGACTGGACCCTTGCTTCAGTTCTCCCATCTGCCAAGGGCAGGTTCAGTCCTACTAACACTCCTGTTCTTCCCCTTAGTTCCTTCATCCTACCGAGTTTTGCGTGTTTCTATATATTCCTTTCCACTGGTCAGGTACTCCTTTCAGCTCTCAGATGGTATTCTGCATGTACTTCTGTGGCTGAAGGAGTATTGCTGATGTATCCGTGGAAAGAGATGTAATCCATGTCCACCTACTCCTCTGCCATCTTGTTCTCTCTCTCATTACTTCATTTTTTGTTATGATCAGTACTGCTTTAGGGACCAGAGAATTTTGGGTCAGGGTGTAGAAAGGAAGCAACATTGCAAAATCTCTCTCTCGGATTTGCTAAAAGCACAGTCAGTTCCCTCAGTCATGTCCAACTCTTTGCGACCCCATGGACTGCAGCACTCCAGGCTTCCCTGTCCATCACCAATTGCTGGAGTTTACTCAAACTCATGTCCATTGAGTAGGTAATGCCACCCAACCATCTCATTCTCTGTCGTCCCCGTCTCCTCCCACCTTCAATCCTTCCCAGCTTCAGGGTCTTTTCAAATGAGTCAGTTCTTCACATCAAGTGGCCAAAATATTGGAGTTTCAGCTTCAGCATCAGTCCTTCCAATGAATATTCAGGACTGATTTTCTTTAGCATTGACTGGTTGGATCTCCTTGCAATCCAAGGGACTCTCAAGCGTCTTTTCCAATACCATAGTTCAAAAGCATCAATTCTTCAGCACTCAGCTTTATTTATAGTCCAACTCTCACATCCATACATGACTACTGGAAAAACCATAGCTTTGACGAGATGGACCTTTGTTGGCAAAGTAATGTCTCTGCTTTTTAATAGGCTGTCTAGGTTGGTCATAGCTTTTCTTCCAAGGAGCAAGTGTCTTTTAATTGCATGGCTGTAGTCTCAATCTGCAGTGATTTTGGAGCCCCCCAAAATAGAGTCTGTC
This sequence comes from Giraffa tippelskirchi, assembly GCF_054371585.1. Taxonomy (NCBI): domain Eukaryota; kingdom Metazoa; phylum Chordata; class Mammalia; order Artiodactyla; family Giraffidae; genus Giraffa; species Giraffa tippelskirchi. The sequence goes on along the minus strand of NC_137277.1, from coordinate 127,009,684 downwards.
ATTGTTTCCATTGTTTCCCCATCTATTTGCCATGAAATAATGGCACCAGATGTCATGAGCTTCGTTTTATGAGTGTTGAGTTTTAAGCCAACTTTTTCACTCTTCTCTTTCACTTTCCTCAAGAGGCTCTTTAGTTTTTCTTCACTTTCTGCCATAAGGGTGGTGTCATCTGCATATATGAGGTTATTGATATTTCTCTTGACAGTCTTGATTCCAGCTTGGGCTTCATCCAGCCCGGCATTTCTCATGATGTACTCTGCATATAAGTTAAATAACAGGGTGACAATATACAGCCATGTTATGTGTATAAAGAATCATGGGAGCCCCACTCCTAAAGATGCTTAGCCAGTGTGCCTAAGAGAAGGTCCAAGAATTTGCATGTCTATTAAGCTTCCAAGTGATGCTTATGCTTTTGGTCTATGAGCCCTGCTGGTCTAGGGCCCTGTGGGATCCTCAGGGTTTGAACTTCAGGAAATCCCTTGATTACTACTGGATTAGAGGCAAGGAAAATGCCCAGGAATAATAATGATAACCTGGAATAACACAGTGGCAATAAGAAGCTGAAGATGTTTTAGCAGATGGAATAACTAAGACTAGTGGGTCATAGGTCCAATTAGGAGCTTTGAAAACAAACATCCTATCTCACAGGAGTGTACAACATTTTCAGCTTTTCACTATCCTTCATTTTCACCCCTCACTCTTTTCAGTTCTCATTTTTTTAAATCTTGCGTAAATGATCATCATGTAGTCATAACCACACCTTTGCATATACTCTCACTGCCTTGCTCCCAACCCCACATTTCATTGTACTTTATCTTTTACTTTACAAATGTTACTTTATTAATCCTCATACTATATTACAGCATAAATATATTGAATGACTGAAAATTAATGCTAAATCAAATATATGAGCTAGAATGTTCAAAGTGTATTTCCTAATACCAAGGACTACATGCATGCATAATTACATGTAAATTAGGTACTTTGAATTTTTATAGCTGATTTGCAATATTGTTTTAGCTTCAGATACAAATCAAAGTGATTCAGTTACATATATATTATATATGTATGTATACATATATGTATATGCTTAGTCACTCAGTCTTGTCTGACTCTTTGTGACCCCATGGACTGTAGCACACCAGGCTCCTCTGTCCATGGGGATTCTCCAGGCAAGAATATTGGGCTGGGTTGCCATTTCCTTCTCCAACATATATGTATGCACTAGGTTATTTTCCATTATAGGTTATTACAAATTATTGAATATGTCATTGTACTTATTTTGATATTAAAAAAAAAAACCTCTTAGTTAAACCCAGTCCCCTGACCATATGTTTTCTGCATTTCAGAAAAGCACAGAGCAGTGATGCTTATGATGAGGGTACTTTAACTTTACCAGTATTAACTTTCAGTGGGTCCACAGTGCAGTCTGGCAGTCATACTGTTCTTCTGGCCCATTCTCTCTCTCACACTCTACCTTCTCTGTTCCATGGAGCATGGTACTCAGCAAAAAGCCATCTATGAACCAGGAATCAGGTCTTCACCAGGCACAAAATCTGTCAGCACCTTAATCTTGGACTTCTTAGCCTCCAGAATTAAGAGAAACAGATCTCTTGCTAGTTGTAAGCTACCCAGTCTGCAATATTTTGTTATAGCAGCCCAAACAGACTAAGACAAAGAGCTATCTGCAGATTTTACCTCTGAAAACTTCTGCCCTGGTCCTGCTATGCTGAGTCTATATTTTACAAGTTACACATCTCTAGGGCTCTGCAGGGTCCTCAGTGTTTGAACTTCAGAAAACCCCTTGTGAGCAGACTGCCTGAGTGAAGTCACCTCCTCACTGCTTTTTTGAAAGCCTCAGGTCAGTCCCGTAGACATTTAAGCTCAGTTCAACTCATGCTGAGGCAGCGACGGTGAGAGATGGAGGGTTTTTGCTGCATCAGGAGCTTTAATAACAGAGTATTTACATTGGCACAGAGCGTCAGCCTGGTTATTGAGACAAGGGAATTTATAATGTGGTGTTTTAGTGCCCCATATAAATTTTACATCTCTGCTCACATGTGTGTCATAGACGTTTTTTTCCCCTCTTCCTGTATATTCAGTCTAATGACTGGATCTGGGGGTTTTGAATTTTTTCCTTAGACATTTTTCTCACAACAAATTATCTTTCTTCTTTTTTCTTCAAAAGTGATGATAAATCTGAATTACTTCAAAGGCATCTAGGCTGTTATTTTTAAAACTATTTACTAAAATCATTTGGATATTATTAATACTTTGAAAAATTCTCATTTGATGTTTTAACTAAGAAAAAACTCATTTTTTAAATGAGATATTTTAGAAGTCACAGGAATATTTTAACTCCAACTTATACACTATTTGGAAAAAATAATATTCTACTATTAAAAAGTTAACCAAGCAATAAATTATGTCAGTTGCTTTTTAATAAGGAATGAATAAATAAAATCAGTGTTTCTACTTGTCAGAATCAGACACTGTTTTAATGTGCTTAACGCACAACATCTACATTAGTCTTCACAACTATGCATTATTAACCAGATTTTACAGATTATGGCAATAAGCACAGAGTGTTTATATGACTCTAGGCAAATTCTACATTTAGTGGCAGGGCTGTGATGGAACCTAATTTTTCTGTTCTCGATCCTACATGTCCAAACACCATATATATATATGTGTGACAGGCTGAACTATGTTTTCCAGAATTCTTTCTTATATATTTTCAGTTAGAAGGGGTCACCTGAGAGATGTTGGTGGGAGACTGGGGAGTGAGAGTGAAGAAGCAGCCCCACTGCAGGTCATGTATAGTGTCGCTGACCTCAGTGGCTCACCTCATTGGTGGGAGGCAGCAATTGGATCTGAAACTGCTAGCGACCTGGTTCTTAGACTTTTTAATCAACAGAAATTGATGAGACCAGACTAGAAATTCAGACGAGACTTTATTGGGATTGGTGCTGCAGCAGGAAGGCGTGAAAACAGCAGGTTCCTTTGCTCACTCTCTGGGGGGGAATGGCAAGCTGGTTTCTTATATGGGTTTGGGCTGGTCTGAGCTTCCCAGGTGGTACAGTGGAAAAGAATCCACCTGCCAATGCCAGAGAGACAGGTTCAATCCCTGGATTGGGAAGATCCCCTGGAGAAGGAAATAGCAACTCACTCCAGTATTCTTACCTGGGAAATCCCATGGACAGAGGAGCCTGGCAGGCTACAGCCCATGAGTTTGCAAAGAGTCAGACATGACTTAGCTACCAAATAGCAAAAAACAAAGGGGCTGGCCCAGGCTCAGACCAGAGGGGTGGGTTAGGTGGTCTGCCCACCCGCTTAGTGGTGCTGTTTGCAGGGATCGTGCACAGTATCCCACTTTTGCTCCCAGCTCCTCAGAAGCGGTAGTTGGGTTTTTGGTCTTTTTGCATATTTGTTGTTCATAATTTGCCCCAATTGCCCACACATACGCTTATTTTTATCCCTTATAGTTTCCTAGCATTCTCTTGCTTGCCAGATGCAAACACTGCAGCTAAGAGTCTCAGGTCCCAGACTGTCTCACAACTTCCCCACTTTCTCCTGAATCTTTCTTTAATTTTCTGGACTCCCAGAAAAGGTGTGAACTTAGGTTGTCATAAAGGACTCCAGCTTCTGCAGGTGTGTGTATATACACATCATATGAAGTTTCCAAATATATATTCCATATATATTTCATATACACCCTCTATATATCCATATATGTAATATATATGTATGGATATATTGTGTATATATTAGATAAAGATCAAAACTCTTTATGGTTCTACTTATCTGATTGAACACTGAGTGGTCCAACTGCATTAGAAACTGTATTAGAAACAGTTTATAAAGTGTTTATATTATAAATATAAAATATTTTATAAAATATAAAATATTTTATAAAATACAAAATATTATAATGTAAACTATTTTCTATGATAAACCTGATTCTACTGAAATAATCAATGTCATATGAAATTTTATTCATGTTCTAAAGTTGAATTCTTCCTTAATGAGACTACTGCTTTGAACCAGAGTTATTTTCTTTAGTTCTTTCTTTCAGAAGAAGAATGAATGAATGGATGAATTTATGAAAATGACATCTGAAATAAATGTTTTGTTAATATATGAGATGCTACTACTTTGTTACTTTAACACAATCATGGGCAAAACAAATTCTTTCTGTTTGGACAAGTCATGTAAATAATTGTCACTCATTTCCTTACAACTCCAATATCAAGAGTCAAGAGTCAAAGTAAATCTTGAGGAGCCTTTCCCTCTTCTGCTCAGCATCTAACCTTACATGCTCCTGGACCCTTATCCTTAACAGAACTATGTAATGAAACAACATTTGACCTCTGCAGTGTCAGAAATATGTTGAGTTTGTCTTTCTTTTTGTGTATGCACCATGAATACCTGTGAATTACCTGAGTGTTCTTGAACAATATTGTACACTAACCCCGTACAGCAGAATCTTTAGACCACAAAAAAATCTAACCTGAAACAAATCTAGTCTTAACCGGCACAATAATCTTGATCATTCTTCCTTAATTTGAAAAGACAAATGTGCTTTCCCAACATATGCTTATATTTTAAAAATATATATGTTCTCTATTCAGGACTCAAAATCTTATCCTGCTAATGAGCAAAAATGGCTGTAATCTCTGAAGCCACATGCAAAGTTGTGCTTGTTCTGCCAACCGGAAACAGTTAGATGTAAGCTGAAGAGAGCAAATGAAAACATACATATCTCCAGACTACCTGACAGTCATCAAGTAGAAATGCATAGCTTGATATTTGTCTTATTAGATAAAATAATCTATACTGAAAAAAATTAATGTTTTCTATCAAGCAAGTTGAAAATGACGCAACCGTATTTCTCCGTTGATTCTTTGCATAATCGGTCTTGATCCACACTGAGATTTATTATCTCTACTTTCAAAGTACATGAGTAACCTGATTTGTTTCTTACCACTTGCACTTTTATCATCCCAGTTGAAGGCACCATTTTATCTTCACCTGAATTACTGCCGTAGCCTCCTTGTTTCTCCTTCCAGCAGCATTCCACAAAGCAGTTGGAGAATCCCATATAGAATCAAGTCACATTGTATCACTCCTCTGTTCGAAGTGCTTCATCAGTGTCTGTTTATGTCACTTGAAGGCAAGGCCAAATGTTGGATCATGATTCATCTGTTTGTCTTGAGTTCCTTGCTAGAAAATAGGAGGGCGGGGATCTTTGTTTTTGTTGTTGTTGCTGTTTTACCCTCAGAACCTCAATCAGTGAGACACGATAGGTGCTTAATAGGACTTCCCAGGTGGCACTAGTGGTTAAGATAATGACTATGCAAGGACCCAATGAATGAACTTTGAAGTTAAAGTGAAGTGAGATTGACATCAGGAATAACGAATTATGTGTTTCTAAAGATAATAGCTCATCCAGTATCCATATATTCAGTGAAGCACCCAGAAGACATCTGTCTCTAGTTGCTTTCCCCAATGTAAATACAGTCATGCTGTATTATAGAACCTGTACCTCTTTCCTGGCATGTATTTCTAAGTATTTTTATTAGAGAAGGATCTCACTTAAAAATAGGCCTTCTTTGATGTAAAAATTTCTCTCTTACAGGTGAAAAACTGATCTCACTAACAGGTTATAGAGCATGCTTTTTTGCATTGAATTCCTTTTGCCAGATACTGAGAATTGCATCCTTTCCTGTCAAGTTTGTCTGGAGACTGATGGCATGATTTCACGTTTGTTTAAAACGACAGTGTCCTCATGGCTGTGGTAAAAGGTTGGCCTCTATATAAAATAATTGCACTTAAAATGAACCTATAATCTGGATATCCATATTACCAGATGTCATGTAACAATTTCAGGAAAACTATACTATCCTCATGTATAAATATATGCAAAGATAATCCACAGATTTTGTTTAAAGAAATACCATGCTTAAGAATGTTTTTAAATCCTGGGATTGTTACGCAGAAATATATCTTGTGACATTTTAATTCTTTCTATTATACAAATTTGTAACAGGATTGCTCAAAGGAACTTAACAAGACTCAAAGTAATTATTCTCATCCATCTTGCTGAAGATATATAAATCTTACATTAAAGATTTTGCAAGTTATGGAAATATATTGTCTCTATAAAATATATTCAGCATCAGAAGGATTCAGATGAGGCTTTGGAATAATAATTTTGAGAAACCCAGCTGATTTAAATTAGCGCTCAACAATATTGCCCAGGAAATCATGCTATAGGTCTTTCATTCCATGTTTATGTCTCTTCCATAAGTAGATTATGTTAATAGGCACCAAAAGATTTCATATCTCCAGCAGGCTGAGATTGGCTACGGTTACTTTAAATTCTCTTTCTCGCAAAGGGCAGACATCATAACCCAAAGCATCTTCATTATGATTTGTTTAACAAGACAATGTGTGGCAGGTAAACTGCCTATCAATAATATTTAGTGAGTATTCATTCTGGACAAGCTTTGTAATGTGGATTTGGAGAAGAAAGGCAAATAAAAGAAGTCATGATCTTTCTTTATAGACACTTAAGTGAAAATTAGCATTCCCCTTCTCCTTTTTATAGTGACACATGAAGTATAGAGTAATTCCCCATGCAGTCAAATCTCACTAACTATAACTTATTCTTGAACATATACTAGATCCTAAATCCTTACATCCACATTTTCTGAAGAAACTGTAAACTGTATATGTAAAGCACACGAACAGACCAATAAATAAACATGAAAATAAATTAAAAAATCTACCTTGAGAAGAGAATATTTGACCTCTTTCCAGCATTATTTTCTCTGGCTCCCTCTTTTTTTTTTTTTTTTTTTTTGTTGATAAAATTATCATAACAAGAGTACTGATATTATACATACATGTGAGCATAAAATGATATAAACTACGAAGATCATAACATAAAATCAGAACTCAAAAATTATTAAATACTAAATATTGCTTGGATATACTAAATAGTACTTGGATGCAGTCTCAAAGACAACAGATTGATCTCTGTTCATTTCCAAGGCAAACCATTCAATATCATAGTAATCCAAGTCTATGCCCTGACCAGTAACACTGAAGAAGCTGAAGTTGAACGGTTCTATGAAGTCCTACAAGACCTTCTAGAACTAACACCCAAAAAAGATGTCCTTTTCATTAAAAGGGAATGGAATGCAAAAGTAGGAAATCAGGAAATACCTGGTGTAATAGGCAAATTTGGCCTTGGAGTACAGAATGAAGCAGGGCAAAGGCTAATAGAGTTTTGCCAAGAGAACACACTGGTCATAGCAAACACCCTCTTCCAACAACGCAAGAGAAGACTCTACACATGGACATCACCAGATGGTCAACACTGAAATCAGATTGATTATATTCTTTGCAGCCAAAGATGGAGAAGCTCTATACAGTCAGCAAAAACAAGACCAGGAGCAGACTGAGGCTCAGATCATGAACTCCTTACTGACAAATTCAGACTTAAATTGAAGAAAGTAGGGAAAACCACTAGTCCATTCAGGTATGACCTAGATCAAATCCCTTATGAGTATACAGTAGAAGTAACAAATAGATTTAAGGGACTAGATCTGATAGACAGAGTGCCTGATGAACTATGGACAGAGGTTCGTGACATTGTACAGGAGACAGGGATCAAGACCATCCCCATGGAAAAGAAATGCAAAAAAGCAAAACGGCTGTCTGAGGAGGCCTTAGAGATACCTTGGAAGAGAAGAGAAGTGAAAAGCAAAGGAGAAAAGGAAAGATATTCCCATCTGAATGCAGAGTTCCAAAAAATAGCAAGGAGAGATAAGAAAGCCTTCCTCAGTGATCAATGAAAAGAAATAGAGGAAAAAATAAAATGGGAAAGACTAGAGATCTCTTCAAGAAAATTAGAGATATCAAGGGAACATTTCATGCAAAGATGGGCTCAATAAAGAACAGAAATGGTATAGACCTAACAGAAGCAGAAGATATTAAGAAGAGGTGGCAAGAATACACAGAAGAACTGTACAAAAAATAACTTCACGACCCAGATAATCACGATGGTGTGATCACTCACCTAGAGCTAGACATCCTGGACTGTGAAGTCAAGTGGGTCTTAGGAAGCATCACTACAAACAAAGCTAGTGGAAGTGATGGAATTCTAGTTGAGCTATTTCAAATCCTGAAAGATGATGCTTTGAAAGTGCTGCACTCGATATGCCAGCAAATCTGGAAAACTCAGCAGTGGCCAGAGGACTGGAAAAGGTCAGTTTTCATTCCAATGCCAAAGAAAGGCAATGACAAAGAATGCTCAAACTACTGCACAATTGCACTCATCTCACACGCTAGTAAAGTAATGCTCAAAATTCTCCAAGCAGGTTTCAGCAATACGTAAACCATGAAATTCCAGATGTTCAAGCTGGTTTTAGAAAAGGCAGAAGAAGCAGAGATCAAATTGCCAACATCCGCTGGATCATCGAAAAAGCAAGAGAGTTCCAGAAAAACATATATTTCTGCTTTATTGACTATGACAAAGCCTTTGACTGTGTGGATCACAATAGACTGTGGAAAATTCTGAAAGAGATGGGAATACCAGACCATCTGACCTGCCTCTTGAGAAACCTGTATGCAGGTCAGGAAGCAACAGTTAGAACTGGACATGGAACAACAGACTGGTTCCAAATAGGAAAAGGAGTACATCAAGGCTGTATATTGTCACCCTGCTTATTTAACTTTTATGCAGAGTACAACATGAGACACGCTGGGCTGGAAGAAACACAAGCTGGAATCAAGATTGCTGGGAGAAATATCAATAACCTCAGACATGCAGATGATACCACCCTTATGGCAGAAAGTGAAGAACTAAAGAGCCTCTTGATGAAAGTGAAAGAGGAGAGTGAAAAAATTGGCTTAAAGCTCAACATTCAGAAAACTAAGATCATGGCATCTGGTCCTATCACTTCATGGGAAATAGATGGGGAAACAGTGGAAACAGTGTCAGACTTTATTTTTTGGGCTCCAAAATCACTGCTGATGGTGATTGCAGCCATGAAATTAGAAGACGCTTACTCCTTGGAAGGAAGGTTATGGCCAACCTAGATAGCATATTTAAAAGCAGAGACATTACTTTGCCAACAAAAGACCGTCTAGTCAAGGCAATGGTTTTTCCAGTAGTCATGTATGGATGTGAGTGTTGGACGGTGAAGAAAGCTGAGCGCCGCAGAATTGATGCTTTTGAACTGTGGTGTTGGAGAAGACTCTTGAGAGTCCCTTGGACTACAAGGAGATCCAATCAATCCATCCTAAAGGAGATCAGTCCTGGGTGTTCATTGGAAGCACTGATGTTGAAGCTGAAACTCCAATACTTTGGCCATGTCATGCGAAGAGTTGACTCATTGGAAAAGACCCTGATGCTGGGAAGGATTGGGGGCAGGAGGAGAAGGGGACGACAGAGGATGAGATGGTTGGATGGCATCACTGACTCAATGGACATGGGTTTGGGTAAACTCCAAGAGTTGGTGATGGACGGGGAGACCTGGCGTGCTGCAATTCATGGCGTCGCAAAGAGTCGGACATGACTGAGTGACTGAACTGAACTGAACTGAAATATTGCTACTTTAATAACAAAGTAATATTAAAGTATTATTGATAGTATTATTATGTTTGTGCTCAGTCATTCAGTTGTGTCTGACTCTTTATGACCCCATGGACTGTAGACCGCCAGTCTCCTCTGTCCATGAAATTTTCCAGGCAAGAATACTGGAGCAGGTTGCCATTTCGTATTCCAAAGGATCTTCCTGACCCAAGGATTGAGCCTGTGTCTTTTGTGTCTCCTGCTTTGTCAGATGCATTTTTTACCACTGTGCCACCTGGAAAACCCTTATTATTATACTTTATTATTAAAGTAGTAGGAATAGCATTTGTAGCAGCCGCAGCACCTCTAAAAATAGGAGGCTTAGTAGTCAACTCATGAACTAGAATTGAGTATCTGTTATATGTCAGACAGTGTACTAGGTCCTAGAAAAATGAAAAAAAAAACACATATTCCATACCCTTAATTATTTCTTAGGTTTTTGTGAAACACACACATACTACAATATACAAAGATAGAAATAGAATGTGATAAGTATTTGATTACATTTGATAAGGCATTATAAGAGTACATACAAGGTCATTGCTTGGCAGATGTTACACATTTTCTGGCATTTTTATACTGTCTACTTAAATCTAGACAAAACTTTACTTAGAATTTATTCTTGTCATTTTTGATAGGACATCAACCATTGCTACCCAGTGAACTTACCTGAGTTGTATGGCCAGTACGCTGATCAGCTACCACATACAGAATCTTTTTCAGAGTCACCAGGACTTCAACGTACATCCATGTGACAGAAGATTACAATTCACATTGGTTATACAACCAACATTCCATTACAATGAATGTCCAGTGAGTCGATATCATACAGTATTTTTGTAAGATGGGATTTCACTGGTGCAGAAACTCTAGGGATATAACCCAGCACCACTGTTCAGAGTGTTATTTTGACTGCAACTGGTTTTTCATTTAAATGGTCTTGAGACTAGATAATGTGATTCCACCTGTATAAGCTACAATAAAAATGCAAAATAATATTTTAGGTTTCTTGTAGTTCTTATAGTTTTTCATAGTTATTTGGAATAAATCCATGATCAAACTGTTTAAATTTTCTCAAATGAGTAAAATTAACAACTGTAAAAAATATTAACTTTGAAAGAAAATTCTAATATCTTAGTTTTCCAGCAGTTACACCTACAGATAACTTGTCATATCCCATCTAACAAAAGAGTATGTGGACAAAATGCACTCTGTACAGCCAGAGACACTGGAGGTATACTAAGTGCATACCCCTCTATCATCCATTGCAAATATTTCTTTGGAAATAGGCCTTGTTAATGAGAGCCATAGTAAGAACATCTTTGTTTCCAACTTCCTTTTATTTTTTTTTAATAAATTTATTTATTTTAGTTGGGGGCTAATTACTTTACAATACTGTAGTGGTTTTTGCCATACATTGACATGAATCAGCCATGGGTTTACATGTGTTCCCCATCCTGAACCCCCCCCCATCCCTCCCATCCCTCTGGGTCATCCCATTGCCCCAGCCCTGAGCATTTGTCTCATGCATTGAACCTGGAATGGTGTTCTGTTTCACATATGATAATATACATGTTTCAATGCTATTCTCCCAGAACGTCCCACCCTCACCTTCCTTTTAGACTGAAAATTCATAAGCAATAATTACCTTGCCTTTTGGAAGGCACTAAAATATCAGCTGGCAGTTTGATAGGAGGTGGAGTTTTGTACATCTTCAAATAGTAGTATTAGCAATTGATGATGAACATTTCTTAGCAGGAGAGGCCTGATTATTATTATTATTATTATTTTTACTAATTAGAAATGGGGTATGCATGTTATACAAAATGGTGACCATGGTTTAAATTGGCCTGCAGAACCCTCACTGATGGTCTTGTAACTCGACAATAAAAAGATAAATAATCTGATTTTAAAATGATCAAAAGATCTGAATAGACATTTCTTTAAGGAAGATGAGCAAGTGGCCAATAGCACAAGAAAATTATTTGGTATCATTATTTATTAGGGGACCTTCCCTGATGGCTCAAATGGTAAAGAATCCGCCTGTAATGTAGGAAACCCAGGTTCGATCCCTGGGTCAGTAAGATCCCTTGGAGAAGGGAATGGCAACCCACTCCACCATTCTTGCCTGGAGAATTCCATGGACAGAGGAGCATGGAAGGCTACAGTCCATGGGTTGCAAAGAGTCAAACACGTGAGCAACTAACACACTAATTAGGGAAATTCATATCAAAGCCATGAGGGCACACTATCACATAACCCTTAGAATTGTTATACTACTAATAATAATAATAGTAAAAAGAAATAGAAGAGTATGTGTTGATATGAGATGTGGAGAAAATGAAATCCTTATATATAGTCAGTGGGGATGTCTATAATGTAGCAGCCAGTCTGTAAAACAGTTAACAATTCCTCAAATGCTAAATGCAAAGTTCCCATACGACTCAGCAATTCTTAGGTATATAACCAAGAAAATGAAATCATATGTTAAAATAAAACTTACACATAAATTTTATAGCAGCATTATTTATAACATAAAAGTTGGAAACAACCTCAAGTATCCACAGGACGCCAGGCTTCCTGTCTATTATCAACTCCCAGAGCCTACTCAAATTCATGTCCATCACATTGGTGATACCATCCAACCATCTCATTCTCTGTTGTCCCCTTCCCCTCCCACCTTCAATCTTTCCCAGCATCAGGGTCTTTTCAAATGAGTCAGTTCTTCGCACCAGGTGGCCAAAGTATTGGAGCATCAGCTTCAGTATCAGTCCTTCCAGTGAATGTTCAGGACTGATTTCCTTTAGGTTTGACTGGTTGGATCTCCTTGCAGTCCAAGGGACTCTCAAGAGTCTTCTCCAATACCATAGTTCAAAAGCAACAATTCTTCAGCACTCAGCTTTCTTAGTAGTCCAACTCTCACATTAATACATGACTACTGGAAAAAATATAGCTTTGACTAGATGGACCTCTGTTGACAAAGTAATGTCTCTGCTTTTTAATAGGCTGTCTAGGTTGGTCATAGCTTTTCTTCCAAGGAGAAAGTGTCTTTTAATTTCATGGCTGCAGTCACTATCTGCAGTGATTTTGGAGCTCAAGAAGATAAAGTCTGTCACTGTTTCCATTGTTTCCCCATCTATTTGTCATGAAGTGATGGGACCAGATGCCATGATCTTCATTTTCTGAATGTTGAGTTTTAAGCCAATTTTTTCACTCTCTTCTTTCACTTTCATCAAGAGGCTCTTTAGTTCTTCTTCACTTTCTGCCATAAGGGTGGTGTCATCTGCATATCTGGGGTTGTTGATATTTCTCCCAGCAATCTTGATTCCAATTTGTGCTTCATCCAGCCTGGCATTTCACATGATGTACTCTACATATAAGTTAAATAAGCAGGGTGACAATATATAGCCTTGATGTAGTCTTTTCCCAATTTGGAACCAGTCTGTTATTCCATGTCTGGTTCTAACTGTTGGTTCTTGATCTGCATACAGATTTTTCAGGAGGCAGGTCAGGTGGCATGGTATCCCCATCTCTTTAAGAATTTTCCACAGTTTGTTGTGATCCACACAGTCGAAGGCTTTGGCGTAGTGAATAAAGCAAAAGCAGATGTTTTTCTGAAACTCTCCTTTTTAAAACTGGAAATTTTAAAAAGCATTACTTGATGAAACTCAAACACATAAACAAAAGGCAATATTTTAAAACCACAAATTAACTTCATAATGTGAAATTTATAATAATTGTTTAGTTTAAAACATTCAATTAAGCAATAAGACTATCCCAATAACCTCAAAATTTAAAACGTTGTGAATCACAACTACTCAAAATTGAAAATCACCATCACATTAGCATCATCGGGAATTATTGTATCCTTTATATTTCACTTTGATTGAACAATTTCACAAAGTCCTGAATCATATAAATAAATAGTTGCAAATGGTTTAAATAATTTGATTTTTAGTTTGTATACCTTTTCAATTAAATGATTCTATAATTTGAAAGTTTTGCTGCTTTAATTTAAAAAAAAATCACACTATTGATCATAAACGCAAAAGTTGAGTCAGAGTATCCAAATAATAAACATTAAGCTTTCCGAAATATTATCTTATTAAGATAATCAATGTTTTGAATTACTTGTTGAACAACTTATTAGTTGCAATTATAGCACATACAAAAATCTGTCTCCAAACTTTATCTAGAATTCAATTAAAGATAACATATTACTGTATAAAAGGATATTTAGCCTATACGTTATGAGAGTAGACATGTGTAGGCCTTGATTCAGAATGACACCAATACCAAGTTGCAATCTTTCTAAATAAAATTTAGTATTAACCATGGCACATAGACACACAAACATGCACACAGAGAGGATAGAAGGAAAAGCTTTATTCTGAAGTTTCCATACTCACAAAATAAAAAAGTCAAATTGGAGCAAAATTCATCATACTGATGGTGTCCAATATGTTAGATATTATCATACTGAGTGAAGTCATACAAAGACTAATATAATATGATATCACTTATATGTGGAATCTAAAAAATTGTACAAATGAGCTTATCACAAAGCAGAAATAGACTCACAGATGTAGAAACCAAACAAGGTTCCCAGGGGTAAGGGATAAAATAGGAGATTGAAATTGACATACACACTACTATATATAAAATGGATAACTAATAAGGACCTACTGAATAGCACAGAAAACTCTACTCAGTACTCTGTAATGGCCTATGGGGAAAAGAATCCAAAATAGAGACGATATATGTATAACCAAATCACCTTGCTCTACAGCAGAAACTAACAAAATATAAATCAACTATACTTTAATAAAAATTAATTTAAAAAATTTATTTGAAGTCATCCCTTTTAGAAATTATAACTTTAAAATATATAATTTAAAATTATATAATAAATTTTAATTTTATTATATAATGTATATTATATAATAAAATATAGATTTTGTTAATATAACCTTATATTAATAAAAATAGATTGCATCAATATAATTTTATATCTATAAATATTTATATTATATATTTATTTATAATATATAAAATATTATATATAATATATATTTATATTATATATAATATAATTTTAAATGCTTATGGAATTACTACTTTGTGCCTAAGGGTTCCGTAGTACAGACTTTGAAAACAACTGGGCTTCAGTTATGCAGATAAAATTTGATTGAATACCTAAAATTTTATTGTTTTATTAACTTAAGCAAGATTGAAATGTTATTTAAATTTTATGTAAACTTTTGGCATTTTAATGTTATTTATAAAATATTTTTGGATTATAGAGCCTTATACATTCTCTCCCATCAAGTTACAGAGACAAGATGATAACAACAAATAAAAAACTTCAGTATGCACTATTCTGCCTTATATACTTGTAGTTTTTGTTTCATTTGCCAAAAGAGATTTACCTGGTGCCCAGGAATGACACCTTCTGTCCTTTACATTTCAGTTTAGATGGCAGATGTATAGACATATCCTCAAAGGGCTTGACCAGAGAATCTAAAGGTCTCCAAGCATGTCACAACGACTTGTTGGGCAGGCACTATGTACTTACACGTAGGTGAGCAAAATCATAGTTCCTTAAGGACAGAGTGTATCTTGTGTATATTTCCTATCATATTCTCCCCTTTGTTACGCGGTACTCACACATATCCATACACACCAAGGCACTGAGAGCTCCTAGCACAGTGGCAATAACATAGTAACCTTGGATTCATATTTAGGATCAGATTGCACCCTTCCTTTTACATAGGTATTTTAGAGATTCAGAGGGTTTCATGTACTAATTTTAAAGGCAGGATATCTAAGATTAGAAAAAAATAGAGCATTTTCTAAATGACTGTTGTAGTTGAGATTAGAACTCAATTCTCAACTCTTTTGCCTATTGCATTAACAGATCACATTGTCTTTAACATGTTCATGTTTTATCATGAAAACGATTTTGAAATGGGGCATTTATGTGTGTTTGCATAAGAATAAATTACTGGACATGATATAGATTTGTTTCATGTACGGGTGTTTCTTGTGAAGATATTTCTATTATTTCTATATTCATATGTGGGCTTATGTAATAATTTAGTTTCTTATATATGTACTTATATTTAAAAATATACACATGGAAATGTTACCACATACAATGTGTATTTATTGTTTAATTAGATTATTTTATAATCCCCCCAAAATAACTTCTATGGAGATGATAGGATATTAGTTTGGCTACCTAATAAGTTTATATCTCTAATCATAGTAAATGACTTATATAAGTTAATATTTAAGGAATACAGTTTTAGATTATTGCTAAGAATCCACCAGTAAAGCGAGAGACCTGGGTTCACTCTCTGGGTTGGGAAGATCCCCTGAAGGAGGGCATGGCAACCCACTCCAGTATTCTTGCCTGGAGAATCCCCATGGACAGAGGAGCCTGCTGGGCTACAGCCCATTGGGTGGCAAAGAGTCAAACGACTGAGCGACTAAGTACTGGCATGTGTTAATTTACTTACAAAGTATATTGAGACTTTAAATGTCTGTAAGTGTAGTGAGGGGAAAGAGAACATAGTATTCTCTTATGAGAGAGAGAATGCTATACTTCCTACTCTTAACTGGAAAACAGGACTGCAAAGGAGACAAGGATATGAAAAAGTCTAGATATAAGCCAAATGAGTTAAGAGCTCCAACAAATGTAAAGGAAAGTAACAAAATCAAATGAGTGATATTAATTCAGATAGGAAAGATCAAAGAAGAGTTGATCAAAGAAGGAGATATTGGAGCTGGAATAGAATAAGAAAATAAAGTTTTTATTTTATTATTTAAAAAATTCTGTTCTCTCATAAAAAAAGCTTCATTTTCACTCTAGTTTTGGGGTATTTTACAATATTTAGATTTACTTCTAATAATCTAGAGTACTTACTCATATAAACACCCTGGGAAATAAATGCCAAGTTTGGCTGATTACAATCACTTTTTAAGCATATATAATTAAAAGTCAACAAAGTATAGTTTATTTACTAAGCACACAGGAAACTCAAAAGAAATCTGCAGGGGTTGCCTTTTCATCACTCAGTTACCATGTTCACATTCCTTATACACTTTCCGTGCAAGAACCAAATACAGTAAACATGACAATAGTATAAAGTAAATTATGAAAATAAAAAGCCCAAATATGATTGGAGGGTTAGCTTACTAGAGCTAAATCTTGCAAAATAAACAATTGACCCTTCCTGTAAGTGTTGAATACTAAATCTTACCTTGATTTATGCTGTTGGAAAATTACAAAGGCATGTTTTTTAATATATATGCTCAGTAAGGCTGAATAGCTCACTAATGCACTGTATTCCCTAACGAACCAACCAATTTGATAACTTTGACAATGCCAGATTTCAAACAAAGCAGCCCCTCATTGACATTCCAGTGCAATAGCTAATAACAATTAGATTTCATTCTAGCATTGTATCTCGTCATTGTCATCCCAACAAGAGATGCTCTCCTTATAATCAATAGACCTGACATAAATGTAAATGTTAGTCCAACCCACCAAATAAGTGGTCTATGGACTTTCATTACCAGATATGAGCTCACATCTGTCTCATTGTCATATATTGTTTTTCCATGTCATTTGTTTTCCAGTCTTTGAAAAGACTCCAACATTTTTTTTGAAACCCTATCACAAAATAGGGTTGTGATTTGGCAGATTTTTTTCAGGATCTGGAAAAATATACCTTTCTTTTGTTAATATTGCCTCTTTAGAAACTAAATAAATAAATGGGGTGCTTTATGCACACTGCATGAATAGAAAACTCAGAGGTTTTCTTAATAGAACAGATGTTAGAATCTAAAAATTACTCAAAGAACTGTATTCAAAACATCACTTCTCTGCTCACATAAAACAGTTATCATGGCAATTTGACATTAATGACAAAAGGCTTCTAAGGACTTTGAAGGAAATAATATCACTGAAATACCTTGTTTCGCGGAGACAAGACAGAGTTGAATTTCTGATACCTTAGCTTAGCTATAGACAGCTAAAAAAGGTTATTTTAAATTCAAGTGATTATCAAAGCGATTGAATTGCATACGGATATATAAACATAGTGTTCAATGACTTTTTCAGGATTTTTTTTTTTTATATTGCATTAACTTTCTTAATGATCCAGATAAACACAATGGTGTGATCACTCACCTAAAGTCAGACATCCTGCAGTGTGAAGTCAAGTGGGCCTTAGGAAACATTACTATGAACAAAGCTAGTGGAGGTGATGAAATTCCAGCTGAGCTATTTAAATCCTAAAAGATGATGTCTTAAAGTGCTGCACTCAATACAGCAGCAAATTTGGAAAACTCAGCAGTGGGTACAGGATTGGAAAAGGTCAGTTTTCACTACAATCTGAAAGAAAGACAATGACAAAGAATATTCAAATTACCACAAAACTGTGCTCATTTCACATACTAGCAAGGTAATGCTCAAAATCCTTCAAGCAGGGCTTCAACAGTGCATGACGTGAGAACTTCCAGATATACAAGGGGTTTAGAAAAGACAGAGAAACCAGAGATCAAATTGTCAACAGCTGTTGGATCATGGAAAAGGAAAGGAATCCAGAAAAACATCTATGTTTGCTTCATTGACTACATTAAAGCTTTTGACAGTGTGGATCATGAAAAACTGTACAAAATTCTTTAAAGAGATGGGAACACCAGACCACCTTAACTGCATGCTGAGAAATCTGTATGAAGCTCAAGAAACAACAGTTGAAACTAGATATGGAACAATGGCCCAAAAAAGACGTCCTTTTCATTATAGGAGACTGGAATGCAAAAGTAGGACGTCAAGAAACACCTGGAGCAACAGAAAAATTTGGCCTTGGAGTATAGAATGAAGCAGGGCAAAGGCTAATAGAGTTTTGCCAAGAGAACACACTGGTCATAGCAAACACCCTCTTCCTACAACACAAAAGAAGACTCTACACATGGACATCATCAGATGGTCAACACTGAAATCAGATTGATTATATTCTTCACAGCCAAAGATGGAGGAGCTCTATACAGTCAGCAAAAACAAGCCTGGGAGTTGACTGTGGCTCAGATCATGAACTCCTTATTGCCAAATTCAGACTTAAATTGAAGAAAGTGGAGAAAACCACTAGGCCATTCAGGTATGACCTAAATCAAATCCCTTATGACTATACAGTGGAAGTGAGAAATAGATTTAAGGGACTAGATATGATAGACAGAGTGCCTGATGAACTATGGATGAAGATTCGTGACATTGTACAGGAGACAGGAATCAAGACCATCCTCAAGAAAAAGAAATGCAAAAAAGCAAAATGATTCACTGAGAAGGCCTTACAAATAGCTGTGAAAAGAAGAGAAGCCAAAAGCAAAGGAGAAAAGGAAAGATATTCCCATCTGAATGCAGAGTTCCAAAGAATAGCAAGGAGAGATAAGAAAGACTTCCTCAGCGATCAATGCAAACAAATAAAGGAAAAAATAAACTGGGAAAGACTAGAGATCTCTTCAAGAAAATTAGAGATACCAAGGGAACATTTCATGCAAAGATGGGCTCAACAAAGGACAGAAATGGTAGGGACCTACAGAAGTAGAAGATATTAAGAAGAGGTGGCAAGAATACACAGAAGAATTATACAAAAATGATCTTCATGACACAGATAATCATGATGGTGTGATCA
The DNA here is from genome assembly GCF_054371585.1 of Giraffa tippelskirchi. Classification (NCBI taxonomy): domain Eukaryota; kingdom Metazoa; phylum Chordata; class Mammalia; order Artiodactyla; family Giraffidae; genus Giraffa; species Giraffa tippelskirchi. The sequence continues at coordinate 126,990,340 of NC_137277.1, read as the reverse complement.
CTCACACTCACCTAGAGCCAGGCATCCTGGAATGGGAAGTCAAGTGGGTCTTAGGAAGCATCACTACGAACAAAGCTAGTGGAGGTGATAGAATTCCAGTTGAGCTATTTCAAACCCTGAAAGATGATGCTGTGAAAGTGCTGCACTCAATGTGCCAGCAAAACTGGAAAACTCAGCAGTGGCCACAGGACTGGAAAAGGTCAGTTTTCATCCCACTCACAAAGAAAAGCAATGCCAGAGAATGCTCAAACTACCGCATGATTGCACTCATCTCACACGCTAGTCAAGTAATGCTCAAAATTCTCCAAGCCAGGCTTCAGCAATACATGAACCATGAACTTCCAGATGTTCAAGCTGGTTTTAGAAAAAGCAGAGGAACCAGAGATCAAATTGCCAACATCCACTGGATCACCGATGAAGCAAGAGAGTTCCAGAAAAACATCTATTTCTGCCATCTATGGACTATGCCAAAGCCTTTGACTGTGTGGATCACAATAAACTGTGGAAAATTCTGAAAGAGATGGGAATACCAGACCATCTGACCTGCCTCTTGAGAAACCTGTATGCAGGTCAGGAAGCAACAGTTAGAACAGGACATGGATCAACAGACTGGTTCCAAATAGGAAAAGGAGTACATCAAGACTGTATATTGTCACCCTGCTTATTTAACTTATATGCAGAGTACATCATGAGAAATGCTGGGCTGGAAGAAGCATAAGCTGGAATCAAGATTGCCGGGAGAAATATCAATAACCTCAGACATGCAGATGACACCACCCTTATGGCAGAAAGTGAAGAGAAACTAAAAAGCCTCTTGATGAAAGTGAAAAAGTTGGCTTCAAGCTCAACATTCAGAAAACTAAGATCATGGCATCTGATCCTATCACTTCATGGGAAATAGATGGGGAAACAGTGCAAACAGTGTCAGACTTCATATTTTGGGGCTCCAAAATCACTGCTGATGGTGATTGCAGCCACGAAATTCAAAGACACTTACTTCTTGGAGGGAAAGTTATGACCAACCTAGATAGCATATTAAAAAGCAGAGACATTACTTTGCCAACAAAGGTCCATCTAGTCAAGGCTATGGTTTTTTCAGTAGTCATGTATGGATGTGAGAGTTGGACTGTGAAGAAAGCTGAGTGCCGAAGAATTGATGCTTTTGAACTGTGGTGTTGGAGAAGACTCTTGAGAGTCCCTTGGACTACAAGGAGATCCAATCAATCCATCCTAAAGGAGATCAGCCCTGGGTGTTCATTGGAAGGACTGATGTTGAAGCTGAAACTCCAGTACTTTGGCCACCTCATGCGAAGAGTTGACTCATTGGAAAAGACCCTGATGCTGGGAAGGATTGGGGGCAGGAAGAGAAGGGGATGATAGAGGATGAGATGGCTGGATGGCATCACCAACTCTATGGACATGAGTCTGGGTAAAGTCCCGCGTGTTGGTGATGGACAGGGAGGCCTGGCATGCTGTGATTCATGGGGTCGCAAAGAGTCGGACATGACTGAGTGACTGAACTGAACTGATGGAACAATGAACCGGTTCAAAACTGGGAAAAGAATATTTCAAGGTATATTGTTTCCTTGCTTATTTAACTTATATGCAGTTATATCATGCGACATACCAGGCTGGATGAAGCTTAAGATCAAGATTGCAGGGAGAAATATCAATAACCTCAGATATGCAGATGACACCACCATACAGGCAGAAAGTGAACTAAAGAACCTCTTGATGAAGGTGAAAGAGGAGAGTGGAGAAGTTAGTTTAAAGATCAACACTCCAAAAACAAACATCATGGCATCCGGTCATCAGTTCATGGCAAATAGAGGAGGAAACAGTGGAAACAGTGACAGACTTAGTTTTCTTGGGCTTCCAAATCACTTGCAGATAGTGACTACAGCCATGAAATTAAAAGACACTTGCTCCTTGGAAGAAAAGCTATGACGAACCTTGAATATTCATTGGAAGAACTGATGCTGAAGCTGAAGCTCCAATACTTTGGCCATCTGATGTGAAAAGTGGACTCACTGGAAAAGACCCTGATGCTGGGAAGGACTGAAGGTAAGAGAAGGGGACAACAGAGGATGAGATGGTTGGATGGCATCACTAATTCAATGGACATGAGTTCAAGCAAACTTTGGGAGTTACTGAAGGAAACGTAAGCTGCAGTCCCTGGAGTCGCAAAGAGTCAGACACAACTGAGCAACTGAACAACAACACGATTAACCTTCAGATTTCTGAAAAGACAATGAACCAATATACATTGCTGGCTCACTATCCTGGAGTCTACTAGAAAGGAAGAAGACACAAAAAGGGAATTTTATGTATCATGGACACTATCATTGGGCTCCCCAGGTAGCACCAGTGGTAAAGAACCCAACTGCCAACGCAGGAGATGTAAGAGACACAGGTTCTATCCCTAGGTCAAGAAGGAGAGTATGGCAACATACTCCAGTATTCTTGGCTGGAGAATCCCATTGACAGAGGAGCCTGGCAGGCTACAATCCATAGGGTGGCAGAGAGTTGGACACAACTGAAGCAACCTAGTACACACACACAGAGACACTAACACTAAAACTGTTTAAAGCCCTTTGGGGAGATTAAGGATAGCTGAGTATCAACACGGCAGAAATTACCCAGTGGTCTAGAGTTGTGACTGGGGAAGAATTCTCACATTATTTCCTCCCTATCCCCAGCTCACCATTGTATTTAGTGAATCAATGTCTCTGTCATTAGGATTGAAAAAGAGAAACCAAAACAGAAATAAAAATAGTAGGACTAGCCCAAATCAAACCTGAGAATTTGAGGTAAGACATTAAGATGCAAACACACAAGCCCGCATAACTTGGGCCTTTGTGAATCAAAACCTCTGAGGGTTGTGTCAATAACTTATGTTTTAACAAGACTACCAGGTATGTCTGATAGATACTACAGTTTGAGCAAGTCTAGGGCCTACCTGGGGTGGAAAGTGATTAACAATAGTGATAGGTATGCCAGGCATGCCTCTGGCAAAACTTTCTCTTCTAGAGAAAGGAAAACAGTACTTGACAGTGTAATTAAAAAAAAAAAAAAATCCTGAGGGAAAACACTGTCTATAATGGGTACGGGGGGAGGAAATGTAAACAGTTCAACTCCCATTTTGCTATGTCGAGTTCTCTGTCTTGAGGTGTTTCAACTCTCTTCCTAAAGTCACCAGAAGCATTATAAATATCCTCATAGAGAGAAGGAGCAATACTAGAAGTATATTAGAAATATAAAACAATTTTAAAGAAAAAACAAAAAGAAGCATTAAATATAAAAAGAAATAATAAAATCACTAAAATAAAGCGTAAGTAGCCAGATAGACTCAACTAAAGAACAAACTAGTGAGCTGAGCAATGACGTTCAAGGACTCTTCCAGAAGGCAGGGACAAAGAAATAAAAATAATGAGAGAAAAGGTAAGGTAAGAGATATGAAGGATATGAATAGAAATGTTAATATTTATTTAATAAGATCTCATGAGAGAAAAACTAAAAAGAGTAATATTTGAAGAAATAATGACTAATTAAAAAAATTTAGGATTAAGACATCAGTTTAAAGGGGTTCACGATATATGTTAAAGAAAAAAAGACAAAATAATACAAAATGGAATCACTTTAGCTAAGCTTCATGTCACCAAATCAAGAGTTAATTATAGTTTTGACCTCTCACAGAAATGGAATCTTAAGCCAGTCAATCAGGAATCACTAGTGAGGTAATCTGCCGGACAGACCCCTGCCTTCCCCTAAAGGAAAGTGACCTTGCCACAACAAACCTGCTTTTTGCTAGTATAACTTCCTTGCCCTACTCCCTTCTGCGTTTAAAATATTTCATCTTGTACAACTCCTCAGCTCTCCTTTCTATCTGCTGGATAGAATGCTGCCCATGAATCACTGAATAAAGCCAATAAGATCTTTAAAATTTACTCAGCTGAATTTTACTTTCTAATAATACTGAACCAAAAAGATAAGAGGCTGGAGGGGAAAATACTTGGAAACATACAAAATTAAACTTAATAATATCCAAAGCAAAAAGAAAATTCTAAAAACTTTCTGAGAAAGAAAGATTACAGCTACAAAGAAGTACATGTCAGGAAAAAGAAGAGGCTTTGAACAAACGTATATGTCTATTAGAATTCTTATTTTTAAAGAATAAGAAAGTTTTCTCAGTAACACAGGCTCAGAAACTTCATCTCATTAAAACCCTCTTTGAAAGAAGTTTTAAGGAAATAACAGCAGTGAAAAGCAAATAAACATGGTGAATATGAAAAAATTAAATAACTTATGAAATTTTAACGTTAATCAAAGCAGTGATGAAAAGATGATACCCTATAAGACTTGTTTGGGGATAAGAATGGCAGGAAGAAGAAGAATAAATGGTAAAAAATGCAAAAAACTTGTTTTCTTTTGGAGGAAAAGTGATGAAAGATAGACAGGTAGACAGATAGACAGATATTTTCATCTATCTGTAGATAAAGATATACAGATGAGATAAATAATATGTTTACAAACAGATTAGGACAAATAAACAAATGTGTGTGGGGGCCTATAAAAGCTGAGAAAAAAAAGCAGGATAACGAAAACAAAATATGTAAATTGAAACTGAGGAAAATATTTTTTAATCAACAAAATATAAAGAAAATAAAAATGAGATAATAGCACAGCACAGAAAATATAATACTTGAAATAAATGCACAAAATATGAATGTACATAATTCATATTCATAATGTACAATTCACATAAAGATAAATAAACTCACATAAATATGGATATGTAATTATAATACAACTGAAACCCAAACTCACAAATATAGAAATTGGCTCTCAGAAAATTTTATAAAAGATCCATTGAAATAATATCACCAAGAGATACATTGATTAGAGAAAAAATTTATATCAGGTCACTATTATGGTAGATAATTTTAAGTTATCAACTTTTTTTTATGAAGGAAAACAAAAGCTAAGAATTAGTTCTCTGAAAAGATAAAATTCACAAACATTAACCTAATCAAAGAAAAAAGAGAAAAGACCCAAATCAATATTATAAATGTAAAAAGAGACATTACACAGAAACACTTTACATAGGATACCATAGAAATTCAAAGGGATATAAGATTATATGAACAACCATATGCCGTCAAACTGGACAACCTAGAAGAAATGGAAAACTTCTTAGTAATATCCAACTCACCAAGACTGAATCAGGAAGAAATAGAAAAGCTGAACAGGCCAATCACTAGTAAGGAGATTGAATCAATAATTAGAAGTCTTCCAGTGAAGAAAAGCCTAGGGGCAGATGGCTTCACTGTTGAATTCTACCAAACATTTAAGGAAGAATTAACACCAATCCTTCTCAAACTATGCAAAATATCAAAGAAAAGAGTACTCCCAAACTCATTTTATGATGGCAGCATTATCCTGATATCAAAACGAGAAAAAAAAAAAAAAACTACTAGAAAATAAATCTACAGCCCAATATCTCTGATGAATATAGATGCAAAAAATCTCAATAAAATACTTGCAAACCAAATTTTACAGCATGTAAATAAAGATCTTACACCATGATCAATAGGGATTCACCCCTGAAATGCAAGAATGGGTCAACATACAGAAATCAATCAATGTGATATATCACATTAATTGAATAGAAGAAAAGAGTCATATGATCATCTCAAAAGATGCAGGAAAAGAACAATTAACAAAACCCAATATACATTTATGATTAAAAAAACAATAAATTAGGCATATAAAGAACATATCTCAACATAATAAAGGCCATATGTGACAACCCACAGTTAACATCATACTCAACGGTGAAAGTTTGAAAGCTTTTCCTCTATGATTAGCAATAAGAGAAAGGTGCCCACTTTCACTACTCATATTCAACATAGCACTAGAAATTCTAGCTAGAGCAATCTCAAGAAAATAAAATAATAGATGTCAGAAATGGAAAGAAAGAAAAAAATTGTCTCTATTTGAGGATAACATGATTTTTATATATAGAAACCCTAAAGATTCAATCAAAAAATTGTTAGATCTAATCAATGAATTCAGTATTTGCAGGATACAAAATTAATACATAAACATGGTAGCTTTTCTATACACGAATATCACTTTTTCTGAAAAAGAAATAAACTGATCTCATTTACAAAAGCATCAAAAACAATAAAATTCTCAGAACAAATTTAAATAAGAAGGTAAAAGAGCTTTTTGAAAACTACAATTCATTGATGAACAAAATCAAAGACATAAATAAATAGAAAGATCTCTAATGTTCATGGATTGGAAGAATTAATATTGTTAAAATGTCAGCACTATAAAAAGATATCCATAGATTCCGTGCAAGCCTTACCAAGATTCCAATGGCATATTTTTTTAACAGAAGTGTGAGAAACTTTTACAATTTATATAGAACCAATATTTCTGAATAGTCAAAGAAATCATGAGAAAAAAAAGAACACTACAAGAAGCATCATGCTTCCTGATTTCAAGCTATACTAGAAATCTACAGTCATCAAAGCAGTTTGGTGACATTTAAAAGCAAGAACAAAACTGACAAATGGAATGGAATTGACAGCACAGAAATAATCCAAGACATATATGGTCAACTAGTATTAATATTCTGCAAGGGAACCAAGAATATTCAATGGGTAAAAGTTAGTCTTTTCCATAAATGGTGCTGGGATATTTGAATATTTATATATAAAAGAATGAAACTAGACCCATTACTCACATCACTCACAAAAATTACCTCAAAATCAATTAAAGACTTAAATGTAAGACCTAACATCATGAAACTTCTATAAGAAAACATAAGAATAAACCTCTTTAATATAGGTCCTGGTAATGATATTTTAGATGTGACACCTCAAAGTATAGCAACACAGTAAAAAACAGTAGGACTACAACAAAGGAAGAAATTTCTGTGCAAAACAGAAGAATCAACAAAGTGAAAATAATCTATGAAATGGGAGGAAATTAGCATTTATCTGATAAGGGGTTAATGTCCAAAATATATGAAATCTCATGCAACTCAATAACAACAAAATAATGCAATTGAAAAATGGGCAAAGGACCTGTATAGACATTTCTCCAAAGAAAATATACAAAAGGTCAATGGGAACATAACAAAGATGCTCAACATTGTTAGTCATTAGGGAAATATAAATTAAACCACAATGATGTATCATCTCATGCCTGTTAAGATGGCTGTCATCAAAAAGACAGGACAAAAGACATCAAAAAGATACGGACAAAAGGAAACTCCTATGCATTGTAGGTAGGATTGTAAATAGGTATAGCTACAATGGAAAACAATAAAGAGAATAAACAATTAAGAGACAATTAAGAACAACTAAGTGAATAAATCTTGAGTTTTCATCATAAGAATGTTTCTTTATTTCTTTTAAAACTTCTTTTTTTTTTTATTGTATCTATATGAGATGAATGTCAGCCGAAGCTACTATGGTAATCATTTCACAATATATGTAAATCAAACCATAATGCTCTATGCTTTAAATTTTTACAATGATATATGTCAATTATTTCTCAATAATTTTATTTAGTTATTTTTATATAACTAAATAGCTATATTTCTCAAATATAACTATTTTATACTTATAATTATAAATTATAATTAACTATATATAATATATACAATATAATTATAATTAATGTAACATTAATTATATATTTATTATATTTATATAATATAATTATACATTAACATATTATATATAACATATAATTAAATTAAATTATATAATTATAATTAATTATAAATATTTCTCAATAGTTTTATATCTCAATAAGTTGGAAAAAATAAACTAAAAAGGAAGAATAATAGTGAAAATATACTCAGATCCCTATGTAGACTTGAAAAATAAAAAGCAGCAAATTGTGAAGTAAAAGTAGAATTATTTTTAAAGTTCATTTGAATATTTTGACACTCTCAAAAAGTAATTAAACAGATAAAAACCACATTACACAGTATTTGAATATTTAGATGAAATGTATTAGCACAAGAAATAAAGAACCTGAATATTATTAGATTTAAGAAATCTTATTCACATTTAAACATCTTCTCAGTAAGAAAATTACTTATTCATAAGGCTTTGTTGGAGAATTATCTAATCATCTAAGGAAGAAATAATACCAATTCTACATAAACCTGACAAGCAAAAGGAAGAGGAAGGTACATTTCAAACACAGTTGATAAGGCCAGAGAAAGTCTAAAACAAATGCCTGGTAAGACCCTTAAAAAAATGAAAAAAAAATTATCCTCTATATCTTGCTAATATAGATATAATGAAATAAAGTGAAATACCTAAACAAATATTAACAAATTAAGTCTATCAGTGTATGAAAAGTTTAATAAAACATGGATTTATTCCAGGAATTTAAAGTTGGTTTAACACTCAAAAATCAATCAAGTCAATTCAGTCTATTAACAGTATGGAGACAACTATACAAATGGGGGAAATTTTTGAATTCATCTGAGTAAATTAATAGACACTTGATTTGAAAACTGTATAAGAATATTACCAAAAAAAAAAAAGAAATCTAACAAAATATTTAGTAGTTATTAAATTTCCTAGAGCATCAACATTTATTGTGCAGTGTTGAAGCCTAAACAAGATGGTGTGTGTAAAGTGCCTGGTAAAAAACTGACTGCTTCCACAGTGGTATTCAGTATATATGAAATTTTTCCAGTAGAAAGAGGAGCATCTATTGGTTCTGACTTAAAGCTCAAGAAAGCTTCAGGTAATGAGATAAATAACGCCTGGTACCAAGTATTGCGTCATATATTTCCTGAAGTTGGGTAAAAAATCAAAAGACTTAGTGAGGAAAGGAATGCTTCAAATGTAGGTAAAAAGTAGTGTGTAAATAATAATTGATTAAAAACTGAGATATAAATGTTTAACAAACAATTTCAAGGAGCAAATGCAATGATATCTTATGAAATGCTTATGAAAAAGAATACTATCATTCTACTTCAAACTTAGACAAGTTGTCCAAAGCAGGCAAAATTTGAAGTGGAATTAGAATTCACATACACTATCATGATACTGGTGTGAAAATGAACCACATTATTAATATTAATAGTATAGTGTTGAGAAAGGCAATTATAAATTACATTACCAATAATACCAAAGAAAATACTATTTCCTAAATTTATAAGCCCAGGGGAAACAAGTGTCATCCTGTTTCCAAGAATGTTTTTATTGTACAAACACATAATATTCTGTTCAAAAAAGTATTACACAGAAATCGAAATTAATAAAAATTATTTTATCCTAAGATGCTTACTATAGAACTATATCATGATAATACATAAATAAACAAGCACAAATAATACTAACACAATGGAATATTGTGTAGTTATATCTTATGTTGAAAGCAATATAATACTAGCATGGGAAAATATTTGTGATATAAAGTTTTATGTTACTGCAGTGAGAAAATTTTCTACATATTATAGTCTCAATAATTTTTTTAAATGATGAAAAGAAATATAGGAACATCTTAGAGATGATTTTCTCTGGAGTGATGACTGATTTTTAAAATATTTTCCAGAATGTCTATATTTTCTATAAATTCATGATTTAAATTGTATTCAGAAAAAAAAAAAGTTTAATGAAGAGAGAAAGAAAATAATCACTTCAATTTAACTCAATTATCTTCCTAAGTTTTAGAAAACATGACTTACTTGATGTTTCAAAATCAGTGCCCATAAGGCCTTGTTCTTTAGCATATATAATTTATAATACATAGACCAGGATATAATATGCTCAAATAATTTATAATAAGAGAGATTACAAGAAGAATAGATGTTGAAGCTTCATGAGCTTCATAATTAATCAATTTATATAGAAATGTTTGTGAAAAATAATGCTGGGATTGGGGCATAAAAGAGAAAGTTGACCATAGCAGCAGAGACTAAGGTGACTGTAGAGGTGTATCAATTAGCAAAACAACAATTTTTAAACATAATTAATTAGTTTAATTAAAATATTTGTCACATTTCTCCATGTTCCAGTTCTCCAAACTTCCTTCCCATATGAAACTGGACAAATGAACTGGTAAAAATATTTAACAATGGTGTAGCAATATCATAAACTTTGATATGATAAAATGTCCAGAAACAAGCTCACCTAAACTACATTTCTCTATCTTGATTCCATTTTGTTCCCAAAGCCTTTTTGTATGTCTTAAATTCTGTCATGTCTCACACTCAAGTCCCCTCATAGAGGTCATCATAGGAGTGACAGAATGAACACATATAATTATATTAATAATTATAATTAACGGCAGCCTAATAATTAAAGGCAGCTAAGGACGTGCTCTTTCAATATTGAGTCTATTATTGGCATAGATGGAAAGCAAATGACAGTCTTTTTTCAATTGTTGTGCTGTGCTTAGTTGGTTAGTCATGTCCGACTCTTTGTGACCCCATGGACTGTAGCCCACCAGGCTCCACTGTCCATGGGATTCTCCAGGCAAGAATACTGGAGTGGGTTGTCATTTCCTCCTCCAGGAGTTGTCAGTTGCTAAGAGTGCAATTTCATAATACTGGTTTAATCTCAAAAATGTAGCATGTGCTGCAAGACAATATAGCAATCTTAGGACCACTGAACCATGGTCTCCCTATAATACAAAAGTCAAGAATTATCTGGAGAATCATGAAATAGTGTAGACATTTTAAATAATATAATTTTTATGCTTATGACTAGTGTATCCCTTGCACTGTAATACCTACAAAACAATCCGTTTCTTAACTTGCAATAACCAATGAATAACTAATTTCCTGGGAACATCTGGTTCACTTACAGAATAAAAAGCAATAGCTCACAGAAAGGGAACTGCAAGTAACTGTTTGATTCGATTTTAGAACTGAGTGATATGTAATTGAGGCAAAAGAAAACAGGAACTATGAGTCATTAAAGAAAATTTGAACCTTTCAGCTAATACCCTGAAAGTGGACAGTTCACAACAGAATTGTTGCTAAGACACGTGCCGCCCATAGAGATTTGAGTAGTTTCTTGGTATTCTTTGATACCCCATACACCACAGGCATCATTCCATGCTTTAAAGCAAAGCAGCTGCAAATTTGCTTAAGAAAAAGGAACATATTCTTTGGACTCTCATTTAGCACCTTCACAATTAAATCTTTTACAAGTGGTCAATAAAACAAGTTCCAAGAAAAAATATTTAGTAATGTGATTTAGCATTGAGAATGTGTGGCCTTGCCTGGGCATTCCAGCTGTATTGTTGAGTTGACAATAGTCCCATTGTAAAATACAGGCAATGGTAACATGAATAAGAATGTAAGAGTTTAGAGAACATAATTAGTGACTTAGGAGATATATTTAAGGAAAAATTACAGCTTTTAATCATGTTAAGAGGCCAGAAACTAGAAGGCACAGGCAGAATAAAATGTGTGTGGCGCATAAGTAAACACAAGTCATAGTAATGTACAACACTGTTAACATAATGGCTTTGCTGTCTTGGCAGTTCAGTTTATCATTTAATGCTATATTATCAAGGCCTGACATTTTAATTTCTTTTCTACCTAATTGATATTCCTTTAACACAAGGTAAAGACAAAGTTTCATACCTTGATCTGGGGTGTGCTATGCTGCTTATTGGCTGAACCAATGCAAACATGTAGGAATCTTATTAAAATCTCACTTTTTTTAGAGTGGTCCCTGGTGGAAATTGTGATATTTAGATGCAAACTGACTGCCACAACACTAACTTCTCTCACAAAAATTTTCATTTTGCGTCAGTCTGTAGTAGTCTACAGCTGTCAAATCTTGTATATTTCTCTCTCTCTCTCTGATCCCTAAAGCAGATGTACTCTGTTCGCTCTTATAATAAAACATGTATCTAGCTTCTAACTCATTATTGTATCAACTGGAACATTGCAAGATAGTCAGATTATCCAAAGAGTTGTGTGCCAAAGAGCAGTTTAAGCTTTTTGGTGGAAGAGAACAATTTCTGAGAATTTCACAGTGTAATAGTTGCAGGCTTGATCCTAAGAGGACAGTATTAGATTGTGCATTAACTTTTTGATTATTCACACTACTAGAAGGAAGGCATTTCAGAAATAATTGTTTATACTTATGTTATGAATGTTTGTCCAAATGCCAGTGATTAAAATAAGCTTAGGTAAATTGTCAGAACACATAAGCGAGGTGAACACCAGGAGACCACTGGTGAGTCTTTTACTGTGGATGCCAATGAGAACATTTGAGTATATATTACATGAATCATCATAGACTCACATGCTTCGATTTGTGCAATATTGCATTCCATAAAAACTTTGCTATGAATTACACACTATATATAAAATAAAATATTGATTTATATTTTAAATTGATTTTAAATTCATATTTTAATAAGACTTATCGGGCATTATGGCCTGAAGGTTTGTGCTTCCCCCTACATTCCCACGTGGAGTCCGGAACCTCCAAGTGTGGCTGTGTTTGGAGGCGGGGCCTCCAAAGAAACAACAAGAAATGAGATCATTATTTGGGGTCTTGATATTATAGAATTAGTTTCTTGTAAGAAAAAAATTCTAGAGAGCTTCCTCACTGTCTCTCCATGCACACCCACTGAGGACCATGTGAGGCCCAGCTGGAAGGTGGATTTTTATAACCAGGAAGGGAATTCTCACCAGAAACTAACCATTTTGGCAGCCTGATCTTGGACTTCCAGCCTTCAGAAACTGACAAAACAAATTACTATATTTTAAGCTGTCCAGTCTGTGATATTTTGTTGTGGCAACCAGAGACCAATAACGTATCTGTTTGTTGTTGTTCAGTCACTAAGTCATGTCTGACTCTTTGTGACCCCACGGACTGCAACACATAAGGCTTCCCTGTACTTCACTGTCTCCTGGAGTTTGCTCAGATTCACATCCATTGAGTCAGCTGCCCTCTTCTCCTTTTGCCTTCAATCTTTCCCAGCATCAGGGTCTTTTCCAATGACTCAGCTCTTCTCATCAGGTGGCCAAAGTGTTGGAGTTTCAGCTTCAGCATCAGTCCTTCCAATGAATATTCAGTGTTGATTTCCTTTAGGATTGACTGGATTGTTCTCCTTGCTGTCCAAGGGATTCTCAAGAGTCTTCTCCAACACTCTGTCCATGGGTTTTCACAGATGAGAAAACTGGAGTGGGTTCCCATTCTCTTTTCCAGGGGATCTTTCCAAGCCAGGGACTGAACTCATGTCTCTTGCGTCTCTTGCAATGGCCGGTGGATTCTTTACCACTAGTGCCACCTGGGAAGCCTGCAGTATATCTAGTAGGAGTTGTAAAAAATGACTAAATAGAAACTTTAAAGAGCATTGGAACTCCAGAAGGAAGAGCTCTCACACCCCATGCCCACAGCAGAGTCCAACAGGAAGAAGAAAGACTCCTCTTCTTTCCCGATAACTCAGCCAATGAAAAGTCATACAGTTCAGTTGCTCAGTCGCGTCTTACTCTTTGCGACCCCATGGACTGCAGCACGCCAGGCCTCCCTGTTCCTCACCAACTCCCGGAGTTTACTCAGACTCATGTCCATTGAGTCAGTGATGCCATCCAACCACCTCATCCTCTGTCATCCCCTTCTCCTCTTGCCTTCAGTCTTTCCCAGCCTCAGGACTCTTGTTTACTCAAGCCCTCCCAAATTTCTTTTCCATTACCATGTGGAGACTTGCGCCTGACTCACTATAGTTTCAAACTCTTAATAACAAACATCTGTTGATGCTGCATAAACTACTTTTTTTTTTTTTTCTGAAGAAATAACTGGCAATCTATTTGTTTTAGGTCAATAGTTCTGTAGATATAAAGTATTTTGTAAAGTTAACTGTTACCTCTTAAGTAGAGAAGGTGAAAAATGGATGAAATCACAGAATTTATCCTAAGATAACTAAACACAAGCTCCAAGGTGTTTATATAATGTGAGTAGGAGAATTAAAAGGAGAATCTGAATTAGGTTAAATATTGTTGGATATGAGTTGAAATTTATTGCAGATTTTATCAATATTGGGTTCACCTTTTATTTTCTTTTTTTTTTTAATTGGAGTATAATTTCTTTACAATGCTGTGCTAGTTTCTGCTGTACAATGAAGTGAGTCAGCTATATGTATATATGTATCCCCTCCCTCTTGGATCTCCCTCCCACCTCCCTCCTAACAACACATGGAACAACAGATTGGTTCCAAATAGGAAAAGGAGTACGTCAAGGCTGTATATTGCCACCCTGCTTATTTAACTTATATGCAGAGTACATCATGAGAAACGCTGGGCTGGAGGAAGCACAAGCTGGAATCAAGATTGATGGGAGAAATATCAAAAACCTCAGATATGCAGAGGACACCACACTTATGGCAGAAAGTGAAGAAGAACTAAAGACCCTCTTGATGAAAGTGAAAGAGGAGAGTGAAAAAGTTGGCTTAAAGCTCAACATTCAGAAAACTAAGATCATGGCATCCGGTCCCATCACTTCATGGCAGATAGATGGGGAAACAGTGGAAACACTGGGTGACTTTATTTTTCTGGGCTCCAAAATCACTGCAGATGGTGACTGCAGCCATGAAATTAAAAGATGCTCACTCTTTAGAAGGAAAGTTATGACCAACCTAGATAGCATATTAAAAAGCAGAGACATTACTTCACCAACAAAGGTCCGTCTAATCAAGGCTATGGTTTTTCCAGTGGTCATGTATGGATGTGAGAGTTGGTCGGTGAAGAAAGCTGAGAGCCAAAGAATTGATGCTTTTGAACTGTGGTGTTGCAGAAGCCTCTTGAGAGTCCCTTGGAGTGCGAGGAGGTCCAACCAGTCCATCCTAAAGGAAATCAGTCCTGAATATTTACTGGTAGGACTGACGCTGAAGCTGAAACTCCAATACTTTGGCCACCTGATGCGAAGAGCTAAGTCATTGGAAAAGACCCTGATGCTGGGAAAGATTGAGGGCAGGAGGAGAAGGGGACGACAGAGGATGAGATGGCTGGATGGCATCACCGACTCGGTGGACATGGGTTTGGGTGGACTCAGGGAGTTGGTGATGGACAGGGAGGCCTGGGGTGCTGCGATTCATGGGGTCGCAAAGAGTCGGACACGACTTAGGGACTGGACTGAACTGAACTGATTTGGTCTTTGCTTGAGTAGTTACCAAACACAGACTTCTTTGATTTTTACAGTGGGGCTTTAGATTATTTGTGGATGCTTTCAGTGACACCTTTGAGGACAGCCTTCTTTCTTGAGAGAGCTTTAGTACTTGTGGCAGGGGCTAAAATCTACCTACCTACCTACCCACCCGCCCACACACACACCTGAGGAGTTTGTAGCCTCTCATTTCTCAAGTGGACCAGAGATGCCATCCACAGTTGCCTTTGCAAGCTTGTGTTTAAGAGTTGGTTTGAACCCTTGAGTATTGGATATTATTGAAAGGGTTTTTCTCCAAGCTATTCTGTATCTTTTTGGTCCACTTAGGTAATCAAACCCCATACAAGAACTGCAAGATGAGCATTTCCCATGCAGCTGCCAAGAAGAAAACAGACCTGACCTTTAAATCTGAACACATGCAGAAAAAAGCATCTTGATAAACAGAGCCTGATTGAAGAGTGAAACTTCCTTTCCTTCTGAAGAAGTGAATTAACTCTTTGTTCTCCTCTGCCTGTTATAGCTTGAAAGGCAAGGTGTGATCTTGAAGCATCAACATCAAGTATAGCTTGTTAAAAATGAAGGCTTTCAAGCCCCTACCTACTACCTGCTAAATCAGAACCTGGAAATTTAACAAGTGACCCTATACACATTGAAGTCTGAGAAGCACAACTTTTCAGAACCAAATTGCTACCAAAACAAACTTAGGTCCACTTGCTTGCAAGCAGTAAGGCTAATCTACTGATACTAGGCTATGGTGAAGGAAAGTGCAGCAGTAATTGTAGGATACTATAGAAGGGGCCTGGGATAGCTAGTGCTCAAAAACCGAAATTCCCCCATGGGTTTCAACAAAGCATTTTTAAAGGCCAGGTGAGGGGGGGTAGGTCACAAGATAGGAGATCAATTCTGCACAATTTTCTGACTGGGTGATGAGAAAGTAACAGAGCAGTGTCACAGTGGTCAACAGCATCTATCCTTAGGAGCCAGTAGGTCTGGGGGCTATGTGTTCATGGTCATTAAGTAGTTTCTTTCATTTGGTAGGGGTTTTAGCATCTGTAAAACCAGTAAGGAAGTGTGCATTAGATACTATTATTTAGGTACTTCCGAGAGGAACTAAAGAAGAGGATATGAGGGAGGGGTCTGTTCTGGGAAGGCACCATAGGGTATGCTTAGTTACAAAACATTTACAATTAATTTCACTTCTGCTGTTTTATTTTGTTATTGTTGTCTTGTCTTTGGTTTTCCTGAGGTGTTGGAATGCATTTGGTCAATTGAGCATCCCATTCCAAGGATAGAAAATAAGGGAGAATGCCACCCCCTGAAGTAGCTGGTGTCTCCTTCATCAGACTAACCTGACTTCTTTTTCTCAAATATTATACTCTCTAATGTTCCTGGGTTTTATCTTAAATATTCTTTACTTGGTGAGACTCTTAGTTTTTATCTTCTAAGTTGCTTCTTCTCTCTTCTGCACTTACTCTTTCTTTTCTTTCAACAAAAATCCTTTTGCAAAGTTTTTCTCAATTGAACAACAGGAAAGGGAATTCTGAATAGCCCAGCTCTATCAAAGACCTGGGCTTGTTTTAGAGCAAACACATGGCAGTTCCAGCTAAAGGTCCAGGGAAGTCTAAAGGATTCACATTGTAAGTGAAGAGAGCCACACAGAGCAAATGAATTAGAATGACAGTGATTTATATTGATTTTCAACAAGGCTAATAAAAAATCAAATGATGTTCTTAGATATGACACCAAAAGCATAAGTGATGATAGAAAAATAGATAATTTGGACTGTGACTATGTGCTCAGTTGCTTCATGGACTTTAGCCCACCAGGCTCCTCTGTCCATGGGATTCTCCAGGCAAGAATACTGGAGTGGGTTGTCACACCCTCCTCCAGGGGATCTTCCTGACCTAAATATCAAAACTGCATCTCTTATGTCTCCCGCATTGGCAGGTGGGTTCTTTACCACTAGCCCCACCTGGGAAGGCTAATTTGGACTGTATCCAAATTTTAAAAAATTATGCTACAAACTAAACCACTAAGAAAGTAAAAACACTTCAAAGAATGGAAGAATATGTTTACAAATCATACAATCGATCAGAGACTTATAACCAGTGACTGTTATACCTGAATTTTTAAAAAGTCATATAATCAAAATTGTAAAAATTAGTAAAGGATTTGACTAGGCATTTATTTCTACAAAGAAGGTAACAATAGCGACAATAAGAACAGAAAAGGATACTCAGCATCACTAATTATTAGGGAAATAAAATCAAAGCCACAAATCCACTAGGATTGTCATAATCAAAAAGGAAGATGATAACAAGTTTTGGTGAGGACATGGAAAAAATGGGACCCTCATACATTGCTAGTGGGATTGCAAAATAGTACAGCCATTTTGGAAAACAGCTAGCAGTCGGTTCAGGTGTAAAGCACAGAGTTACCTTATGACCAAATGATTCTGACCCCTAATATATGCCTAAGAGAAATAAAAACATATAGCTATATTAAATTTGTACATAAATGCTCATAGAAGCTTATTCACAATAGCCAAAAATGTAGAAGCAATCCAAATGCCCATCAATGGAGGGATAAACAGAATGCAGTATGTCTGTTCAATAAAATATTACTCAGCAATGTTTAAAAAATGAAGTAAATTTAAAAAAACTGAATCTTGAAAATATTATGCTGAATGAAGGAAGCCTATCACAAAAGATGACATATTGTATGATTCCATTTATATAAAATGTCCAAAATAGCTAAAGGTATAGAAACATATTAGTGTTTATGTAGGGTGAGAGAAGTAACTGCTACTGGGTGTGGGGTTTCTTGTTAGGGTGCTGAAATATAAAATTTTTTGTAATAATCACACAAGTCCATGAATACATGAAAAACCACTGAATTTTACACTGAAAATTAAAAAGGCTAACTTATTCTATGTAAGTTATATCTCAATAAAGCTTTTATTAAAATATCACATAGTAAATCAAATAACATGTAGCATACACACAGTTCAGGTATTACATCTAACACTTTGGAAAATGGATAACAGCATTATCATAAATTTCAAAAATTCTTGGAGTGCTGTCCAGCTGAAACTATGACAACATCGTTAACTGGCTATGTGTGTATGTGTTAGTCACTCAGTCATGTTAGCTACACTCCAACATAAAATAAAAAGTTAAAATAAAACAAAAAACCTATCTTCTACTATTAAATAAAGATATTATAAGGTAAAAGAAAATTCCTGGAGTATGTGGATCCGATTAAATAAGGAAAAGACCACTGCATCATACATACCTGTGCTTTGGTTCATTTATCCATTCATTCCTATGTACATATAATGCATTCATTGAATGTGTACAAGATATGGAGCACTCTAGGATACAGTGTGATAAAGATACATGATCCCTAAACTCCAGAGGCAAAGTCAAACTAATAGAAAATCATTCAACAACACCTCATAAAGAAAATGATAGAGAATAAAGCAAAGGTAGTCAATTCACTTTACTCATATGATCCCTAAAATAATTTTGATAAACTATGAAATCCCTACACATTTTCAAGTTACATCTATATATTTTCAACTGAATTTAAATTAATATATCATTAATAGCAGCTGGAAGCTATTATAAAATAAAATCATATGGATAATTTTTTCACAATGTGATAAAATATATTTCAACAATGTTTTGAATTAAACACATAATCTGAAATATATTATGTAGAAGTTTTGTGTGTGTTTAGTCACTCAGTCATGTCTGACTCTTTGCAACCCCATGGACTGTAACCCAGCAGGCTCCTCTGTCCATGGGATTTCCCAGACAAGAGTACTGGAGCAGGTTGCCATTCCCTTCTCCAGAGGACCACACTGCAGGCAGATTCTGTACTGTCTGAGCCACCAGGGAAGTCCTATGAAGAAGTTTTACTTGTGCTTCATACTATGTACTTTGAAAAATATGTGATAGTCCTTCAAAGCATTCCAACTACATTTCAAAGAATCTGCTTCACTAACTTCAGCTTCAGCTCTATGATTTATTTGCATCCCCAAATAGGCCAAAATATTTCTCTAATAGCAAGCTTCATCCCTCCCTCTAGGAAATATTCAAGATGGGAAAAGAAAGGAAACCTGATGAATTTATGTTGCCTAAATTAAATATTAAAATATACTTTCCTTGGCCAGGATTTCAATTTCACTTTTGTTTTATACCCTGGTGAATTTTACAACCCAGGGATGCTTTTACAACATCACAGTCATATTTACTATATGGGTGAAAAGTTTTATTTGCCTGTTTATTGTTTATTTGTTTTTCTATTTTTGATAATTGGGAGAAAAATATTTTGAATGCTGGTTTATTTTCAAGCTGATAAATTCTAACAAAAATCAGATCTAAAAATTGAGGATATGGACATGAAGTTCCTTAAAACTATTGGTTCAGACACACTAAAGAAAGGTCTTCCTGTGTCATCATGGGTTTCTGTTCCTGAATGAATACACAGACCACAGTGTAAAGATCATTGTTCTATAGTAGACAGGAAGGCTTCTGTGCCCTGTGCTTCACATGCCCTGAGATGTGAGGAAATAAAATGGAGTGAGGGAAAAAAAATATAAATATGTTAGTTTGCAGTTCTTGTAACCATGTGAGACAGCATACACGAAGATGGGAGAAGGCATAGCCAAAGTAGAATGCCATCAGATATGCTAGCCGCTTAGTACTTGATTTTTTTTTTTTTTTTGTATATATATTAGAGTATAGTTGCTTTACAATATTGTGTTAGTTTCTGTTGTACAACTAAGTGAATCAGCTATATGTATACACAGATCCCCTCCCTCGTGAGCCTCCCTTCCACCCCCACCTCCACCCCACCCCTCTAGGTCACCACAGAGCCCCAAGCTGAGATCCCTGTGCTACACAGCAGCTTCCCACTAGCTATCTGTTTTACACATGATAGTGTAGATAGGTCAGTGCTATCCTCTCAATTTGTCTCACCCTCACCTCCCCTCCCTGTGTCCACATGTCTGTTCTCTATTCCTGCATTTCTATTTCTGCCCTGCATACAGGTTTATCAGTACCATTTTTCTAGATTCCACACGTACGCCTTAATAATTGATATTTGTTTTTCTCTTTCTGACTAATTTCACTCTGTATGACAGTCTCTGGGTCCACCCATGTCTCTACAAATGGCCCAATTTTGTTCCTTTTGATAGCTGAGTTATATTCCATTGTGCCTCTTAGTACTTGTAAGGACAATGTGTCAGAGGTGAGTGAGAGCAGAAGAATTACAAACTGTTACTTTAGAACCTCTGCTCTAATTATTAACACCAGCTCACTATTGAATCTTGTTGGCATCCCTCAGTGAGATCTGAAATTTGGTAAGCAACAATATGCTCCACTCAAAGCAAGCTGTGCTCAAGGTGCTGGGGTAGATTGTTGCTAAGACAGGTGTTATGGATCCTCTTCAATACTTCTATAAGCAAGCCTTTCTGCCACTGAGAGAGATGGAGTCAATTAATCCAATCCCTTGAATCTGGGCTGTTCTATGACTGTTTCAAACAATCATACATTGTGAAATGAATACACTGTAACTTCTGTGATCAGATTGAAAGAAACAGTCGTCTCCCCCATGGTCTTTTGAACAACGTACTCTGAGAAAATCTAGCTGCCATGAAGTCCCTATCCTGATATTTCCAAGCTGTTAGGAAGTCCATCATAAAGACATGAAAAGACTATGTAGAGAGATGCCTAACTAGCACCATCTCTTTTAGCCTTCTAAGATTCTGGTCACCAATCCCAATGTGTGGGGGTTTTCTCTTGTGCATTCACGCAATTCTCTGACACTAGCTGGGTGTCTTATGATTCAACTCAATTTTGACACTGTTTGGAGGTAGCATCACTTTTTTGACAAAGGTTCATGTAGTCAAAGCTATGGTTTTTCCAGTAGTCAGGTACAGATGTGGGAGTTGGATCATAAAGAATCCTGAGCACCAAAGAATTGAGGTTTTTGAATTGTGGTGCTGGAGAAGACTCTTGAGAGTCCCTTGGACTCCAAGGAGGTCAAACCAGTCAATCCTAAAGAAAATCAACCTTGAATATTCATTGGAAGGATTGATGCTGAAGCTGAAGCTCCAATACTTTGGCCACCTCATGCGAAGATCTAGCTCATTGGAAAGACCCTGAGGGTGAGAAAGATTGAAGGCAAAAGGAGAAGGGCGCAACAGAGGATGAGATGGTTGGATGGCATCACCGACTCACTAGACTTGAATTTGAGAAAACTCTGGGAGATAGTGAAGGACAGGGAAGCCTGGCGTGCTGCAGTCCATGGGGTTGCAGAGTTGAACACGACTTAGCAAATGAACAACAACAACCTACAAGACTACCTTCCTCTCAACTTCAGATGCCAAATGCAAGCTCAGATCCTCACCTATGCTCCTGACTGACTGCCTACAGATTGGAACTTCCAACAATCACCTCTGCATTAATTTGTTACAGTAATCACAGAACACAGAGAAACATTTTACTTTCTCCTCTACTGGTTTATTATTATGAAAGAATATAACTCAGGAAATGCCATGTGAACTAGATGCACCAGGCAAAGTATGGGGGAAGGGCAAGGACTTCCATACTATCCGAGCACATCACTCTGCCCTAATCTTCACGTGTTCGCCAACCTGGAAGCTCTCCAAATCTAGTACTTTTGAGTTCTTAGGGAGGCTTCATATACATGCCTGGGGTGCTGCAGTTCATGGGGTCACAAAGAGCTGGACATGACTGAGTGACTGAACGACATACATATGCATGTTTAATTAAATCAGTGGTCATTGTTGACCGATTCAGCCTCCAGCCCTTCTTCCCTCCCCAGAGGTGGGGGTGGGGTAGGATGAGGTGATTTGTTCTTCAGGCAACCAGCCCCCATCCTTAGGTGCTTTCCTAGAATCTCATCATTAACATAACAAAAGATACCTTGATTGTACTTCTCAGAGGATTCTAAGAGTTTTAGGAGCTCTTTGCCAAAAACAGGGACAAAGACTAAATATGTATTTATTTTTTCTGTACCTCACAATATCACTCCATCCTAGCTCACTGAAAATGTGATTTAAGATGTCATCAGGTGATTTCAGTCCAAAAAAGATCTGACTGCAACTACACAAGGAATCAAATACAAACCACCACACTATACCAGTCAACCAGCAGAAGTCTAGTAATAGTTATCTAAAAACTGTGAATTTTAGGGTGGTTTGATTTAAAGCAGTAGTTAATTAAAGCTAATGATTTTTTCAAGATACTGCAACTACACAAGGAATCAAATGCAAACCACCACACTATACCAGTCAACCAGCAGAAGTCTAGTAATAGTTATCTAAAAACTGTGAATTTTAGGGTGGTTTGATTTAAAGCAGTAGTTAATTAAAGCTAATGATTTTTTCAAGATGTGGCTGTATTAAATCTTGTTAAGAAAAAGTCGAATGGGTTGGATCTCACTTTATAGGAAGATTATAAATATGGTTGTAACTGAAATTACCAACCTGCATTCAATAATGAGAAATCCATAAAATTAATTAGAATGGTAGAATTACAGAACTCTAGAAGATACCCATTTTTCTAATCTAGCAGCTTCAAAGGCAAAACACTAGTCTGTGGGTTAATCTGTGGAATTCTGCTTATTCTTTCAGATCTCTCTGGTCACATGAAGCTGGTAAAGTCACCACTAAACTGTTTCATGAAGCATAACCTGCTTGTGAATAACTGAGGGCTTCTGTTAGATTAGAGAATGTCTGTGCGATTTCAAATTTTCTTAAAACTACAACATACTGTTACTTTTTCCTAGCCATAGATGTGCATGTCCAGCTATATAATTTGACAACTACTTTTTATGCCTTCTAGGTATCTCACACTTAAACTGGTCCAAGCAGAATTTTATTACTTACCCTACAACCTAGCCCTGTTCACTCGTCCTCATCTCGATAAATAAATGCTACTTATCATTCTGTTACTTTAATAAAACTTAGATTCATCCTTGACTCCTCCCTTTCCTTCTCCAACCTTCATTTAATCATCAGAAATCCTGGTTTTCCTTTAAGATACATTTCCAGTCCATCCATTTTTTTTGATCTCCATGAACCTAGTGCTAAGTTTTTAAATATCTATACTTATTAATATTATCCTGAATGAAAACATGAGGTTTCCTGGAACACAGACAGATTGGTTGTTATTTATCACACACATTTGTAGAAATAATTGCACTGTATTTTCTTTGTTCTGATTCTTGTAGAGCTGGTTGTCTACCGGATTTTTCCAGTAAGTAAAAATCCTGAATGTGTGAATCTGGATATAAGAGTGAGAACTGTCTTGACCCCTGTCCTGTGAGTTAGAGATAAACATTTTGCTTCCTTTATAAATAAATTCAACATGGAAAAGTTCCTTGGTTCTTATTCCTTGGAATGTAAATATATCCCCAAAACGGAAGACAAACTTACCCAACTTTATAACAATGGGTTATCTCCATGGTCCCTGGGCTTTATCCGCCCCTCCCCTTACAAAGTAAATCATACCTCCTAGGAGGTAAATCTTTCTGGATGGTATATCATTATCTAATCACTCATAATTTAACTTCTAAAACTTGCTTCCCCTGCCCCCCAAGGCCAGTTCCCAAGTTTTAATAAAACTTGATCAGAAAGTCCCAACATGCAGGAACACAAAATATTTTTCCTTATTTGAAGTTATCACCATCTCTTACTAAGGCTTCTCCCATAGCCTCCTAAGTCATCTCCCTGCTTGCATGTTGTCTTCTCCCATCCAATCTCCAAAGAGCAGCAAGCTTGATTTATATGAACACTAATCTCACTGTCACTCACTGCTTGAAACACTTCAGAGGCTGCCCATTGTATTAAGAGTAAGTCCAACCTACTTCCCACATCCCACAGAATCCAGTGTGATCTAACCTTCTCGTAGTTCTTGACCACTAGGCTTATTCCCCAGTGCCATTGGCACTGACAGCCCTTCTACTGGGATTGCACATGCAGACTCTGGCAGGGCTGGGTTCTTCTCTTCATTTCGACCTCAGGATAATGGTATTTCCCTAGAGAGGACATTCCAGAATATCCTGTCCAAAGTTGCTGCTACCATTCTCCTATAATCTGCATCAAATACCCAGTTTATAAATTTCACGATGATGGTTCAGTTGTTCTGTGTGTTATTTGCTTACTGTTTATTTTCCCACTATGATCCAGGAGGAGAGAGATCTTTTTTGACTTATTTAGTGTTTGATTCTTAGTGTTCAGCATCATACCTGGCAGAGAGTGTGTATTTCATAAATTTCTACTGAATAATAGAATAGATGGATGAATGAATTCACTGGGGTCATCCACAGAAAATCATTCAAAAATAGACTGCATGTCTTCTTGGAGGTTATCACTTGTCACCTTGATGCAGGGAGGACATCCAAGACAATTTTTAAAAAGATAAATTCAAGTGAAATAGAGAACATACAAATATCAGAAAATTTAATTCAAAGGTGAGAATTTTCTATCAATGGAGGTCAAAGGTAAGTCTACGATTTCAAACATTTACTTGACATACGTGTGCTTAGACTTACACTAGTCACTTGAAAGAACAGACAACATCTTAAAGATCTTCTTTGATTTAAAAGAGCTTAATATCTACTGAATGAGGTATATATCTAAAAATGCAAAGTGCTTATCTACAGTTTGCATAGTAGCCACATTTGAATGTTAAAGAACAGCAACAAAAAAAGCTATACACTTCTTAAAGCCCATGAAGGAGAGAAGTTAGAAGAAATGCTTTTTCTAGATTATCTTAGAAAACAAAACAATGTTGAATAAACTTACTAACATTTAAATCCTTTGTAATATTAGATATTTTTTTAACTTGAATCATTATATTTTAAAGGATAAATATTTAAAGTCTGTTTGTAGAGAGTTCTTAGGCACAAACTTTTTTAGAATTTGCAAATCAAAAGGTCATCTATCATTCTCTATCTATCTACTATGTATATATGTATGTATCTATTATCTAACATCTATGTATCTATTTTCTATCATTCTATAATCTATTCTCTATCTACTCTCTATCTTTCATCTATTTATCATTTATTTCTTTTCTTTTGTGTCCCATCATACTACATAGCACAATTTTAGACACAAAATAAGTGACTTATGACAACAAATAGACCAGTAGGAGAAAAAAAAAAGAAAATAATGTAATAGAAATATTGAGAAATATTTCTCATTGAGAAATGAGAAATAGTGCTTTAACTTTGGATATGCCCCTGAAAGACTGTGTCACCTTGAAGAAATGGCCTCATCATTCACATTTAGCAGATGTAAAATGAGAAGGCTAAACCACATGATTTGTGAGGTTTCTTCCAGATTTAAAATTCTGCAAATAGGTAAGAGCATGATAAAAAGCAAGGGGTTTGATGAATATTTTCAACTTTAAAAGAAATTACCAATTTTCAAAGAAAGAAAATATGGCTCTTTGAAGACTTAGTAATTGACAAAATGATAAAAAAAATGCAAAGATGCAAATCAGATGTTCTCAGCTAAGAATAACAATAAAATATTAATTCCAGAATAAAGAGCAGTTTACTTAGAGGCTTTTAGTAAATCTAAAGAGTTGCTGTAAGCAAAACAGAGCCTTGTACTATCTCAAATAGGCAACAAATAAAAATATATTTAAACTACCTCTGCCAAGAAAAATAACATGACTCAAGCCCATTGTAAATGCTGAAATTTCAATAGACATACAAAAGGTTTCAGGAATACCAGGCAAAATAAATTGTTTCAGTTTTCATAGAAACAAATCATAGTTAATATGTCTTACTTTCTCTAAAGTCAGTGGTCAGTACTTTCTTAGGTTATGTCTATATAGCTATACTTAGTTGCTAAGTCATGTCTGACTCTTTTCAGTCTCATGGACTGTAGCCCGCCAGGCTCCTCTGTCCCTGGGATTTTCCAGGCAAGAATCCTGGAGTGGATTGCCATTTCCTCCTCCAGGGTATCCTCCTGACCCAGGGATCAAACCCGCATCTCTTCCTTCTCCTTCATTGGCAGGCGGATTCTTTACCACCTGCACCACAGGATGCTCAAGATCAAAGCTAGCTCTTTATTCTTGATGTCTGAGAATGCTTGAGGGTTTTTCTGACTTTCCTTCCAGCTCAAGAATTTTTTAAATTATTTCTAGAATTTTAGATAATCTGTATCACTAGGGGTCTTTCAGATAGACAACATCCCCCCAGAAATGTGGTAGGTATTACTACTTCTCCACACATTAGTGATTAGGAAATTGAGAGCCAGAGAGATAAATCAAATTTTCTAAGTTCTCTAGGTGACTGAAACCAGATTTTCACACAGGTCTGCTTTCCTATAATATATTTCACTAAGAAAAAAGCTTCACACTAAGAAATTTTTAAAATTTAAAAGGTAAGTTTGACAATTTAGGTGGGATGGACCTATTCCTAGAAACGTGACTGGACATAGTAAAGAGTAGCAATCTATTGAAAACAACTAAATACATTAATTTAAAAAGCTTTTTGCAAGAGAACTTCAGGCCAAAATTGCAGTACTAGAGAATTCTTTCAAAAATTATAAAAAGGGATAATACTGCAATCACAAATATCATTCAAGAACTGTAAAAAGAAAAAAAAAGACAATGGTAACATAAATTTAATACTAAATTATGACAAGAATCATTTAACCAAATTCAGTTACAAATGTGGATACAAAATCCTGAGCAAAATATCATACTTGACTAATTTCAACAAGTGGGATTTACCTCAGGGATGCAGCCAAAAGTCAACTAATGTAATGACATATTAATAAATTAAAGGACTAAAACCATATGATTGTACCAACAGATAGAAGAAAATAATCTGACAAAACTCAACACCTTTCCCTAACAAACATAATCAATAAACTGTAAACAGAAGTGAACTTAAAGGCATCTGAGGTTGCCTAAAAAAAAAAAAATCCTAGCTAATATATTATACTTAAATTGTGAAGGAGTGACTGCTTTTTCAATATCAAGAACAAGACAAAGATGTTCATTTTTCACTACTGTTTTCCCAAATTGTATTGGAGGATCTAATGAGAATAATATGGCAAGAAAACAAAATAAGAGGCAATGAAATAGTAAAGGAAGGAGTAAACATTGTACTGCAGATGCCATAACCTTATAAATAGAAAATCCTACTAAATCCACTAAATCCTATTAGAACTATTAATAATAAACAAATTTAATGAGGTTGGAGGACACAAGATCAATATTTAAAACACTCTTATACCTATAGGCTAAGATAAACAATACAAGATGAAAACAAATATTTTAAAAACAGCATCACAAAAATAAATAAATAAAAGAGTTAGGAATGAACCAAAATAAACCAAAATAAAGATGTGTATACTTCTACCAAAGAAGTGAAGATGTGATATTGCATGCAAAGTATCTGCATAGATACGTCTCCAACAAAGGTATACAATATCTCAATATATTAGAAAAGCGTGTATCAAGACCATGGCAACATACAATTTCACAGTTTCCAGGATGCTTAAAGTACAAAAGACAGAGAATAGCAAGTGTTGATGATAATGTAGAAAAATTTGAACACTAGAGGGAAGGCAAACTAGTCTAGCTTCTTTGGAAAGTGGCTTGGCAGTTTTTCAAAATCATAGAGCTCTTATGAAGTGAAGTTGCTCAGTTGTGTCTAGCTCTTTGTGACCCCATAAGCTGTAGCCTACCAGCCTCCTCCGTCCATGGGATTTTCCAGGCAAGAGTACTGGAGTGAGTTGCCATTTCCGTCTCCAGGAGAGCTCTTATAAGACTCCCAAAATATGTTCCTTTGTTATGTACCCAAGAAAAATGAAAACCTGTATCTTTATAAATAACTTGCGTACAAATATCCAAAGCAATAAAAATCATATTAGCCAGAATGGAATCAACCCAGACACCTACCATGGATAAATGTATAAATGAATTTGGTCTATCCATAAAGTTGAATATTATTCAGCAATAAATGAATGAAGTAGTGATATTTTCTACAAAATGGATAAGCATTGAAAACATTATGCTAAGTGAAAAGCTAATCATAAAAAAAATATAATATTATATGATTTTATTTAAAAGAAATGTCCAGAGTAGGCAAATCTGCAGTTATAGAATTTAGATAAATAGTTCCTTAGGGTGGGAAGGGAAATGACTTCTAATGGTAATGGATATCTTTGGGGAATCCTAAAATTGTTCTAAAATTAGATTATTTTGATGGTTTCTAACTCTATGAATCTATTATAAAACATCAAATTTTACATGTTAAATGTGTGAATTAAAGAGTAGGTGAATTATATATCAATAAAGCTGTTTAAAAATATAAAACAACTTTATACATGTTTTTGCAAAAAGAAACATGCTTGATGAAATGTTAAAGTTTTATATTTAAAGAAAATCTATCATTACTTTTTCTTCAAAATTTAAATTTTTCAAAATTTAATGAAAGAAAAATGAAACCAGTTGCTATTATAAGATGACCAAATTAAAAAAAAATGACCAAATTATTTGGGTATAAGATATAAGACAACCTCAGATAAATTATATGATTAATAAGAGAGTTGGGCAAGGTTGCTGAATACAAAATCAACAAAATATTCCAGTTTCATATTCCAGTAATAAGAAATAAGATTTCACTGTTTGTTCTCAGTTACTTAGTCATGTCTGACTCTTTGTAACCCCATGGACTGTAGTCCACCAGGAGCTCCTGCCCATGGCATTCTCCAGGCAAGAATACTGAAGTGGGTTGCCATTCCCTTCTCCAGGGGATCTTTCCTACCCAGGGATTGAACCTGTGTCTCTTGTGACTCCTGCATTGGCAGGCAGATTCTTTACCACTGTACCACCTGAGAAGCCCCAAGATTTCACTACACATATCATATATAACAAGATAAAGATTTCATATATCTGGGAATAGGAGCCTCTGGCTCTGTTCAGTGATCTCATCTCCAAGACTCAAGGAAAATATCAAATAGCTATATCAGCTAGTTCTGTCAACTCTAAGGAGTTTAATTTTTCCCTCATGTCCTCCCATCTCCATCCCCTTCAATTGAATGGGCTGTATTTCAGCTCATATACTCCGATACATTCTTTATTGAATGATAGTCTAGCCATGCCTGCTATGTAGGAGACCTGGGTTCGATCCCTGGGTTGGGAAGTTCCCCTGGAGAAGGAAATGGCACCCACTCCAGTGGGATGGATTCTTGCTAGAAAATCCCATGG
The DNA here is from genome assembly GCF_054371585.1 of Giraffa tippelskirchi. NCBI lineage: Eukaryota > Metazoa > Chordata > Mammalia > Artiodactyla > Giraffidae > Giraffa > Giraffa tippelskirchi. Next base: position 126,960,894 of record NC_137277.1, on the reverse strand, counting down.
TCAGAGGAGCCTGGAAGACTACAGTCAATGGGGTCACAAAAAGTTGGACATAACTGAGCAAATAACCACCTAGCCATACCTTTAATGTTGTCTTCAGAACAGGCTTCCTTATTTTTTGCAATATAGATAGGCTGAGAATTTTTCAAATCTTCAAGTTCTGATTCCGTTCTGCTTTACAATTTTTTTTCAAATAATCTCTCTTAGCATTTTACTATAAGCAGTCAAGAAAAACAAACTGCTCCTTCAATACTCTGTTTAGAAATCTCCTCAGCTAAAAAGCCATTTTCAATGCTTTTAAGTTCTACCTTCCACAAGACACTAGAACTCAAACAATTTATCCAAGTTCTTTGCCACTTTATAACAGAGTGCCTCTCTTCCAGTCTCCAGTAATGTGTTCCTCATTTCCATTTGAGATCCCATCAGAACGGATTTTAACATCCATATTTCTAGCATGCACCTCAAAACTCCTCCAGCTGCCACCCATTACCCTGTTCCAAAGCCACTTCCATATGTTTAGATGTTTGTTACAGCAGCATCCCAATTCTGGTACCAAAATCTGTTAGTCAGCTTGTAAGTGAAAGTGTTAGTCATTCAGTTATGTCTGACTGACTATATATATATATATATATATATATCACAGACTGGTTGCTTTAAACAAGAGAAATTTATTCTTCACACTTCTGGAAGCTGGAAAGTCAAAGATCAAGTTGCCAACAGGTAGATTTCATTCTGAAGCTTCTTGTCTTGGCTTGTACAAGGCTACCTTCTCACAGTGTTTTCTTCCCACAAGACCTTCCTGCAGTACATGTAGGTGGAGACAAATTGCTTTCTCCTTCTTAAAAGGTCATGATCCCATTGAACGAGGTCCCACTCTTATGATCTAATTTAATCCTAATAATCACCTAAAGACTCTATCTTCAAATATGGTCACATTGAAGCTTAGGGCTTCAACATGAGAATTTTGAGGAGACACAATTCAGTACATAACACACGTTCACTGATTAGATGCCTTAATATGAAGATCACAATTCTCCACAAATTCATGTAGAGGTTTATGCAGTCTGATTTAAAACAGAAGCATGCTTTTTTTTTTCTTTTTCTGGAAATGGAGTGTAATTTAACAAAGCTGATTTTGAAGTTTACAGGAAAATGAAAGGCCAATAATAGCAGACTCTTTTAACAAGAAGAACATAGGAGTTTCTCAACTTCATATCAAGATTTATTTTAAAGCAATGGTGATCAAGCAAATGTGGTATCGGTACAAAGACTGAAAAGAGACAACTCAACAGTTATAGAGTCCAGAAGCACATAATTTCATTGTAGACACACTTGATTTATGACAAAGGTGGCATTGTAGAGCAGTGGCAATAGGACAATTCTTTTCAACTAATGGTTTAGGAACAATTGGCTATCCATTCGGAGAAGGCAATGGCACCCCACTCCAGTACTCTTGCCTGGGAAACCCCACGGACAGAGGAGCCTCTTAGGCCGCAGCCCATGGGGTCGCAAAGAGTCAGACACGACTGAACGACTTCACTTTCACTTTTCACTTTTCACTTTCATGCACTGGAGAAGGAAACGGCAACCCACTCCAGCGTTCTTGCCTGGAGAATCCCAGGGACGGAGGAGCCTGGCGGGCTGCCATCTATGGGGTCACGCAGAGTCGGACACGACTGACGCGACTTAGCAGTATCAGGCTATCCATCTGCAAAAATTAAATTTGACAACTACATCCCATCATATAATTAATCAACTTTAAGAGTAATATAGGCCTAAATTTAAAAGGTATTTTTCTACAAAATTTCCAGATTACATAGGAGAACAACTTTTCTACTTTCATGTCTGAAAAAGACATCTTCAACAGATCTCAAAAAGCAACAGCCATAAAAAAAAAAAAGGTTGATAAATTATATAGTAAAATAAGGGACTTCTGGGAGTTCCCTGGTGTTCTAGTGGCTAGAGTTTGGTGTTTTCACTGCTATGGCCTGGGCTCAATCCCTGGTCAAGGACTAAGATCCCATAAGCCATGTGGTAGAAACAAGAAAAAAATAGAGAATTTGTTGATCAAATGAAACATGGAAGAATGAAAAGATAATGACACAGAATGAGAAATAAATGTTTTCAACATATAAATGATCAAAAGATGACATCCAGAATAGATATAGCACTGGTACAAATATATGAAGAGAAAGATCAGCCACCTAATTGAAATAAAAGCAAAAACTTGAATAGATCCTTCACAAATGAGAAATTCCAAATTGTTAACACACATGTGAAACTCTGATCAATTTCATTAATAATCAGTCAAGTGATAATGAAAACCACAGTAAGATGACACAACACACTCACTGGACTGCCAAATTAAAAAAGGCTGATAACACCATGTGTTGTTAGGAAGGGGAGCCATCAGAGTTCTCATAATCTGTTGGTAGGAATATGAATTACAGACTTCTGAGCTAGAAATCCTACTTCTAGGAACATACCTAATAGAAGGCATACACATGGCCACAAGGAGATATTTACAAAATGTTAATGGCAACAGAACTGTAATAGCTAAAAATTGAAACAACCCAAAAAGTGCATCCATACATGACTACTGGAAAGACCATATCCTTGACTATACAGACCTTTGTTGGCAAAGTGATGTCTTTGCTTTTTTAACACACTGTGTAGGTTTGTCATAGCTTTCTTCATTGGAAAAAACCCTGATGCTGGGAAAGATTGAAGGCAGAAGGAGAAGAGGGTGACAGAGGATGGCATCACCGATTCAATGGACATGAACTTGGGCAAACTCAAGATGGTGAGGGACATGGAAGCCTGGTATGCTGCAGCCCATGGGATTGTGAAGAGTCGGACATGACTTAGTGACTGAACAAGAACAACAACAACAAATGTCCATCAAGAGTAAAACATATATAAAAATTGTGATTTCTCCAGCAATAAAAATCCCTGAAGTTTGTCCATATTGAGTAACATGCATTAATCTCATAAATATATTCCTCACTTAAAAAAAATCAGAAAAACTTAATAGTGATGATTCCATAATATAAGCTTCAAAAATCTATAAAAATTAAACCATGGTGTTTAAGAATGCTTAATTTGGTGGTAAAAGTATACTGAAAATGAGGAGTTCACTACTGTGAATGTTAAGAGATTGATTTCATCTAGGGGAGAGGGAAGAATTTTCATTGAGGAGGGGCACATCACTCTGAGGTGTCATTGTATTTCTTGTTCTATGTAGTAGTAGTTTCACAGTAGCTTATTTAATAGCAAACTCTTAAGCTTTACATCAATGTTTAATGCATTTTTTCTGGTTGTATATTTTATTTCCCAATAAAAAGTTTAAAATAGAAAATAAAATAAACTTGCTTTTAACCACCATCTAGCTGACTCTAGAAAATAGATGACAACTAGCTGCAAAATGTATGCATGCATAACAAGTATAATCATATGTAGAATTTCTATATTGATTAAACTACTATGCATAGCCTTCCTTGGGTAGCTATTTGTTTATGACGGTTTTGAAAAGAAAATCTATCCCTGAAAGAAAAATAATATTCATCTAAACAGTTAATACACATTTTTTCTGTGTCACACCTCTCTTGATTTAATAAATTAGATGAGATTCTTGACTACCAAAACTACATTAAGATTCTAGTCTGCACCCAGAGAATTGACTTAGAAGAGACTTAAGAGAATTAATGACTTGCAGTTGTTGTGCATATTAAATACAGGCTACTCTATTAGAGATGAGATAGGGCAAACTGGTGCAGAGACATCAGGAAGAAAACATTGTCTTTTCTTCAGAATATTAATGCCGTGTATATGAAGAAAGCAGTTTGAGAGCTGCATATATATGAAATCAACACATAAGATTGAAAAGAAAAGCTTCCACCAACTTAATAGACATATTCTTATAAAAAATGTGATTTAACCAATTGTTCTATGTAGTATAGATACCTCAGTGCTGTGTAAATATTGACTAAGTTATTGTTAAATGTAGATTTAACTATCATTTGTAGGGTCCCTACTTTTCCAAGCTCTGTAATTACATGCTAACTCATAACTTTTATGATGGGAGTTTTACAGCAACTAAAAGAAAGATTAAAGCGTTTAAATAAATTACCCAAAGTTACACAGCTAATAAATATTAGGAGTATAGTTTGGACTCAAGTGTTCTAACTCCTGTTTGAATAATTTTTTTCTTACTGTGTCAGTTTCAGTAGGCAAACTCTTTTGGGAAACAACCTCAACCTCTAAGTGGCTTAAAACAATAAACGTTCCTGTTTTATAATACAATCCATCATTTTGGATGCCAGGTTGAGGAATGGTAGCTATATACTCCATTACATTATGGGATCCTGACTTCCTTTAGTTTTCCAAAGTCAGTAAAAGCTTCAGCTCAATCATTTGGCATTTGTCTGGTTTAAGAAGAATGAAAAAGCATAGAGAATTTTGTGAGGGAGTTTGACATTTTACATTTAGAAATAGCATACAAATCACTTGTTCATATTCCATTGGCCGGAAGTCAGTCACACGGCTTCACCCTACTTTAGTAAAGTTGAGGAAAAACATTCTGTGTCCCCATGGAGAAGAGAGAAGGAGTTGATGAGTTCCTATTTATTACCATAGTGCCTTCATTACCATAAATGGCCAGCCACATTTGCAAAAGTCTCCACTGATTGTGAATTTTGCATATGTTTAATACTTTAGCGCTCATACTTCATTATTTTACTTTCAAACAATTTGCTAAATATTCATAGCGCTCGTTTTCAGGTCTTTTAGTAATAATGAGAATAGACAATATTTATGTTGCTTGTGCATATTAAATACTTCCTCCATCCTTTACAATTAAATAGTTTTAACTTCTCAACAACTATATATAAAGTAGGAACCATTATCGTCTCTTTTTGTAGATTAGGAAACAGTTACAGAGTTTAAGTAGCTTGCCTAGTTGTCATATAAGTGCAGCAAGAAACAACTGAATTTTTTCTTTTACTTAATTGGCATCATGCTATTTCTTTTCTATATTTAATCTCTCTTTGTGATAAACTATGTACTTTCCCATCTTTTACATATTATTACTTAACCATTTATTGTCTTTTTACATCTTTCTATGAGGTTCTAACTCAGGCTTTTAAAAAATAATTTGATATGTAAAAATATTTTATTAGTAAGTTTATTCTAGTATTTGGTGGTAGGTTTTAGACTTGTTTCATTTTTATTAAGTAAATTTTGATAAACATAGAGTCAGTTACTAAAAAAAAAATCTGTTAAATAACAGTTCAGAAAAATTATATGTGTTGGGGCTTCCCTGGCAGTCAGGTGATTAAGAATTCACCTTCCAATGCAGGGGATGCAGGTTCAATCCCTGGTCAGGGAGCTAAGATCCAAATGCATTGTGGCAAAAAACCAAAACACAAGACAACCAATACTGTAAAAAATTCAATACACTTTAAAAATGGTCCACATTAAAAAAAAAAAAATTTAAAGAAAAATTACACGTGCAGAGTGTAACTGTAAAGCAACTACTGCAGCTACTATCCTGTTGTTCTAATATGGGATAGTGGTCATAAATATATGCTGTGCTGTGCTAAGTCACTTCAGTTGTGTAGTTGTGACTCTGTGGACTGTAGCCCACCAGGCTCCTCTGTCCATGGGATTTCCCAGGCAAGAATACTGGAGCGGGTTGCCATGCCCTTCTCCAGGGGATCTTCCCGACCCAGGGATCTAACCCACGTCTCTTACATCTCTTACATTGGCAGGCAGGTTCTTTACCACTAGCACCACTTGGGAAGCCCTTGTCATAAACATACTTTTGACAAAAAATGGAATATGCAATCTTTTTCAGTGGATACTGGTCAATAAAGTAGATTTAAAGTTAGCCAATTCCAAAGTTATTAGCAGAGTGGTCTTTTGCATGGAGTGAGTAGGCTAATATTTGATGGCTTCTGGATTTTTCAAGGCTGAATTTACATCCTTACCCTTCTTTAAACTTTATTGTTGTTGTTTTCTTTAGAGTGAATGAAGGATTAAACAACACTGTTTCTGGAAACCCAGATGTAAAATATTCTCAAAGTATTAAAAAGTGTGCACAGCATTTGTAATCTGGCAGGTATGGGTTGGAATCTCCACATTACACTGAGCAAAGTACTCTGACTTTTTCCTTTTCTCTCTTTCACAATGCAAATATTCATGAAGAGGTCCTCTAAGAATAACAAAACAATATGCCAAAAAAAAAAAAAGGCATGTAACAGCACTTATTACCTAAAACTCAGTTATTATTAAGTAAGATGCACCAGCTAGACAGTCTTCTCTCATGGAATTTTGTTTAAAATATGTGGAATGACTGAAAAGTAGAGAGGTGTTTTGAGAATAGCAGAGAGAGGTGAGGAAAATGGGAGATATTTGTGGAGGAATGTAATGAGATAGTGTAGATTCTTATGTGGTGGGGAGCCAAATGAGTAGGTGGTCAGAGCGAGAGCTGACCCCAGTGCGCTTGTACAGAGCAGGAGCAAATGGATGGTTGGTTCAGTTGCTCAGTTTTGTCCGACTCTTGTGACCCCATGGACTGTAGCCCGCCAGGCTTCTCTGTCCATGGGATTTCCCAGGCAAGAATACTGGAGTGGGGCAGGAGCAAAGGGCAGTACTAAAAATAGCTCCATTTTTGTTTCACAGTTTTAACTGCAGTGTTGGCTTTATATTATATGAACATAATATGAGAATGTTTTTATCATTAATATGTTAATTTTTTGAAATGAAGTTTAAGTTTTTAGAAGAGTTACGAATTTACTTATAAACTTGGAGTGGGTTTTCTACTCAGTGAGGATCCAACTTCTTATTCTGGAAACCACAGTTCTCCATTTTGATCTCAACCATCCTCTTCCACCTTGATATTTCTGTTACTCTGAGTTTACTATTCTGTAGCCAAGGTGAGATTTACTGTTGCTCCTGCTGTTTCTCTTTCCCATGGATGTGACTGTGTTTCTCTTTCCTCATCCTAGGATAACTTCTCTCTGCCCCCATACACCTCCAAATGTTGAAAAGCTGCCTGATTTTCAAGACCAAGTCTAAATGCTACATTTCTGACACCTTCCCTAACTACCTTGGTTGAAATGAGATTTGTTTCCTTCAAACCTCTGTAACATTTGATAGGCATCTCTGTTAAGGTTTGCATTGCTCTCAAGTTTATTATTTTAGATACATATAATGCATGGGATGACGATGAGTATGTGTTTTGCAAACTGCATTACATAAAGCATTAATGTACTGTAAGACTAGAGTTTTGTGTTTTTTTTTTTTTTTTTTTTTTTTTTTTTAAGTTATGATCATTTAAATTTGAAAAATTGTCAGTTTTCCTAGTCAGCATTGCTTGGAGTCCTGGGACATTCAAGGAGGCATTTAGAATATAAAGTGTTTGAAAGCTTAACTAAGAAATTCATCATTTTTAATCATGAGGATGCTTTATCTTACATCTGCATTTCATGGAATACACTTAAGAAAACATTTATGTCCAATGGGCATTGGTTTTACCGTTGCTACAGCTCACTGGAAACCTTTAGTTTGCTCTCTAAACCCCATCTCGCCTAGTTGTAGAAACTTTCTTCCTGTCACTGCCATTTCTCTGGGTTTAAAGGACTCCATTCTCTGTCCTGGTTTTTGGAAAGAAGGCTTGTCTACATGGGAAAGGTAAAGTAATAGGGCTGAGGGCCTGAACCATCCGAGGGGCTATATGCTGTGGTTGGTTGGCAATCTTCATCAAATGGCAAGGAAAAGGACAACTAATATGATTCACTGTCACAGGAAAGGCACAGAGTTTATCTGCATGAAGACATGAGGTTTTCTCCTTGGTTCTCCACACTGTGCTCCTGGAGCCAGAGCTCAAAAGGCTGTCCTTATTGACTCCATACCGGTTTGTATGGTCCACGGTAACATTTTGTCCCTCAGCCTCTAGATCCTTTGTCTAGTTTTGGTTAGAGGATAATACATAGGAACACAAACTTTTTTCCTTTTTTTGGTCTAATAACTCAGTGGATCGTATCATTTAATTCAAGAATTGAGCATTTTACTCATATCTTTTGTTCTCCTTTGAGAACTTCCCTCTGAGGTAATTGGTATATTAAGCCTAGTTGGCTACATTCAAGGTATGTGTGTATCAGGACTTGGTTGCAGGGTAAGGGAGGATTGGCAGGGTAGCAGGGTCAGATGCATAAACACAAATATTAACTAAATATACTGATATTCACAGGGCTTTCCAGATGGCTCAGTAGTAAAGAATCTGCCTGACAAGCAGGAAATGTGGGTTGGATCCCTGGGTTAGGAAGATCCCCTAGAGAAGGAAATGGCAACCCACTCCAATATTCTTGCCTGGGAAATACCATGGAAAGAGGAGCCTGGTGGGCTATATAGTCCATGAGGTCGCAAAAGAGTCAGACATGACTCAGCAACTAAACAACAACAACAACTGATATACATGAGTTATTTTCCTTACACTATCTGATCATTTTGAGGTTTATCATGGTGGGTGGTGCATAGTACTTAGCCAAGCAAGTTGGTGATTAATGAATATTTGTTAAATGAACATGAAATTTTTAAGACACTAATTGTAAGGAAAGTCTCCCAGCCACCTCTGACCATTTCAGTGGACTTATTAGTTTCCAGTCCAGAGAAATGGTAGGTTCTAGTTTAAAAGGAGGGTATGGATTATGCCTCATGCAGAGCTAATGCTAGCTCCAGACAAAAAGGCACATGTTATTTTTATAGACCGAAAGACATCCTCAGCAGGAGGTACATCCTGCCAAGAAGGACTGGGGTATAAATCATCATTTAACATATCATATGATATTGAAAGATAAGTACAGATTTCCTCTTGTCTAAATTGTCATTTTGACTCAATGTCCTTCAATCACTCAGAGCTAAAAAGAGATTAACAGCCTATTTAATCATCCAGCAGGAAAAAATACATTTAAAGGAGTCGCAAAATGACTCTTTAGAGAGGTCACATGGTTTTCTTGCCATGATTTGAAATTGTTTGCTAATGACTGATTATGCTCCTTTTTTGATAAAATCACTGCTGGTGGCAATGGCTTTGATGTGAGCACAATTCAGACTAATGTTCCATCCTTGGTTCATTCCCCATAGCCACATACTTGAAGACAACCCTTCTGCATGGTTGTCTACTTGTGGCATTTCTCAATGCAGTTAAGCTTAATTTTTAATAATAAACCTTGCCTTTTATCTGGTGTTTAACATTTTTAAGGTACTTTAACACCTGTGTGCCACATCAAACCTATAATAGCCTTGAGAGGTAAAGAGAAGCAGAATTAGGTTTCTAATTGCATATTAAGTACACGTGGCAAACAGCATTTATCACCTAATTTGTGACAAAGCTTACTCTGTGACCCTATAGTGCTTTTTTTTTTTTTTTTCCCTTGAGCTTCTCCTTTAACATATCCTTGGAATATCTCCTGCTCATGGCACAACTCTCTCCACGCTCAGCTGTGTCACTATCACAGTGTTATTTGGACACTTGACACCAAACCACTCTTGACAGATATTCTCTACACAGAATTAGTTGGGATGAGCAATTCTTTAGGCCTTGGAATTTGTCTAGGGCTTATTTTTCCCTCTGTCTCTTTTAAAAATATTAATTTTGATTTTACACAATAGCATCTTTCATCAGGATGCAATTTTCCAAAACTCTTGGCAGTTAGAAACAAGTACCAGCTATAACTTGCTGTGTTCTTTTGAGCAGGATAAAAAAACATTTGTCCATATTGTTCCCTGCCACAGTGCTCTACACATGGAATATACTCATTAAATAGGAGAAATTAAGATATTGCTATTTCTAAGTTGATACGCATTGTCAATGCTTACTTGGCTCCAAATTTGATTGAATTTGCCATTGAATTTGGAACATAGTAGGCATCCAATACGTGCTTCAGGAATGAACGGTGTTGATAAACATCCAACTGCTGGCTATGACACTGGTTGCTCTAGCTACTATAATTGTGGTTTATTTTTAAAATTTTTTGAGGAGTTGGTTTGGAGATATTGAGGGCTATTCTGCATATGAACCAAATTCCAATTTTTGTCCTTTGTGTGTATTCCATTTTAAACTCTCTCTTCCCAAGGCTCCTCCTCTCTACTTTCATGTTAGGGGGTGAGGAAGAGTGCATCATACTTTATTTCTTATCTCCACTTTTCCCTCAGTATTTGCTTTTTGTGTCTTTTATGAACAAATTGCCTTTTCTCACCTATATCTTATGTCTTGTAAAACATGCTTTCTCTTTGTCTTTTAAGCACATAAAATCACATGGAAAATGTGTCCATTCCTCCAATCCATTTGACTACTGGCTAATGCATAAGTTGACCTGAGATCAATTCTAGCTTGTTGACCAACTCTGACCAACAACAACTGAACAACAATGTGAAATGATTAGGGTGGACCCTAATCCAATGTTATTGGTGTTCTTATAAAAAGAGAAGATTGGGACACATACACAAAGGGGAGATTATGCAAAGTTATCAGAGAAGGCTGGAAGCTGATCGGCTCTGATCCATAAACTAGATCAACAATATACAAATGCCTTTCTTTGCACATATTGTAATAAATAACATTAGAGCATGTTTGTCTCTCCACTGCTGCTGCTGCTAAGTCGCTTCAGTTATGTCCGACCCTGTGCGACCCCAGAGATGGCAGCCCACCAGGCGCCCCCATCCCTGGGATTCTCCAGGCAAGAACACTGGAGTGGGTGGCCATTTCCTTCTCCAATGCATGAAAGTGAAAAGTGAAAGTGAAGCCGCTCAGTCGTGTCCGACTCATCAAATGAGGAAGACATGGTATGTTCACATGTATATCTGGACCTGATGACAAAGGGACTGTGGCAACATGAGCCCAGTAAGCTCTGGTAAAATTGTGTCCACAGTCTTCTCAGGATGGGCATGGAGAACTTCACCTTTGCAAATGAATGCTGACTTTAAGGACATTGAAACAGACACAATAAAATGTATAGAGTGTGTATTTCTCTTTTGCCAAATGCCTTTCAATTAAAATATTAGTCATTCTTACTTTAGAATGCAAAACATGAATAAAAAGTGGAACAACTTTGACAATCATTTCTCAAATTTCCACATGTCTGAAAACAATGCTATGATGACTTCATTGATCAGTTTTAACATGAACATTTTGGACTTATATAGAGACAAGTTGAGAAAACAATTTTTTTTCCTACAATAATAATTTTCTTTGGGTTTTCCTCAAAAACACAGTTGTATGCAGGAAGATAAAAAGAACATCCCCATAAAACTGCCCTACAATTTTAACTGCTTGCACTGTTACATGTATATTAACTTTTCTTTTTGTGTGTGTGTATTCAAGTCCAAAATTTACATTATGAATAAAGCTGATACTCCTGTGGTCCTAAGTTCAAGTCATAATTTTATTATTAGCAACAAATATGTAAAAATGTGTGAAAAAAATTAAAATTTACTTAGAGTCATGCAAATACAGATCTGAAGATCACTTTTCAGATTGAATAGATTAGGGAATTATATAATACAGGGAATTTTTATAAACCCAGCACTAGAAATAGTATGAGAAGGAATGTATTAATTTACTAGGGCAGTTATAAACCACAGCCTGGGGTATTAAACAACAAAAATTAATTTTATCACAATTCTGAAAGCCGGAAGTCTGAGATGAAGGGGTCAGCAGGATTGATTTCTTCTGAGGCCTCTCTCCTTGACTTGTAGATGAATTTCCTTCTCTGATAGAGTCACATAATCTCCCTTCGTGTGTGTTTTGTATCCCAATCTTCTCTTCTTATAAGAACACCAATACATTGGATTAGAGTCCACCCTAATCACTTCATGATATTGTTCAGTTGCCAAGTCGCGTCCAACTCTTTGTGACCCCATGGACTGCAGCACACCAAACTCCTCTGTCCTACACTAGTGCCCAGAGTTTGCTCAAAGTCATGTCCTTCGAGTTGGTGATACTATCTAACCATCTCATTTTCTGCTGCCCTCTTCTTTTGTCTTCAGTCTTTTCCAGCATCAGGGTCTTTTCCAACGAGTCAGCCCTTCACATCAGGTGGCCAAAGTATCGGAACTTCAACTTCAGCATCAGTCCTTCCGATGAATATTCAGGGTTGATTTCCTTTAGGATTGACTGGTCTGATCTCCTTGCAGTCCAAGGGACTTCATATTACCTCTTTAAAGACCCTATCTTCAAATATGTCACATTGTAAGGTATTGATACTGAGGCTTAAACATAAGAATTTTAGGGGGACACAATTCAGCACTTAACAAGGATATGAGATAACTCCAGAAGCAGATTTTCCCAAAGTTGGGCTGATTGTATGGCCTACTATGTAAATGAAAAGATTCTGGGTAAAGTTATCTCTGATGGAATTTCTCATGATGACACCTTTATTATAAGAAGGAATTGAGAAGACAGACATGGGGATCCTGTGTGAGTTTTACTGCAAAGAAGAAAGATCTTTTCAGTTTCTCACTACATCATTACAGAAGGAAATGTTTTAATATAAAAAAGTAACAATAATTTTTATAAGCAGGGAAATTATCACTCTTTAAGTTACATCCAGAGGACCTCAATCCAATCTTAAATCACTCTCAAAATGAACTTCATGTTCTAGCTACAAATTAATTTCAACTTTAAATTCTTTTTGTTACCTAAAACTTCCTTGATCATCTTTTGTTTTCTGTTAAATATAGTTAGCAAATTTAGTTTTCTAAGTAACATTTTCTTTGATCTTAATCATTATACAGATCCATGAACAGTTTTGAGGCTTGTCACTTTGTGTCAACATCTCCATTGAGTGTATCTTCTTTTATCTACTACAATCTAATAGCTTAGTTAGTGTTTTTTTAATGATGTATTCAAAGATCTAAGGATCAATCAATTAACACATTTGATGGGTTCTACTCTGTTCTGAAAAACTATGTTCAAAAGAAGAATTAGAGGATGCCACTTTGTTCTGAACACTGGTATCAAGACTTACCAAATACAGAGATAACTATTATGATACTCATTTTTTTAGATGAAAGGCCTAGTCACATGGTATAAGTGACACATACAAAGTCAGGTCACTAGTATGTCACATGAGCTATTACTCAAGCTCAAGTTTTCCCTGACACCAACACCTATGCTTTTTTTTTGTAAATTAATTGATTTATTTTAATTGGAAGCTAATTACTTTACAATTGGAGGCTAATTACTTGTGGTGGTTTTTGCCATACATTCACATGAATCAGCCATGGGTGCACATGTGTCCCCCATCTTGACCAGCCCCCTCCGAACTTCACCCTATCCCATCCCTCCAGGTCGTCCCAGTGCACCGGCCCTGAGCTCCCTGTCTCATGCATCAAACCTGGACTGGCAATCTATTTCACATATGGTAATACACATGTTTCAACACTATTCTCTCAAACCATCCCACCGTCACCTTCTCCCACAGAGTCCAAAAGTCTGTTCTTTACATCTGTGTCTCTTTTGCTGTCTTGCATATAGGGTCATCATTACCATCTTTCTAAATTTCATATATATGAATTTTAATAACTGAGTAATATTCCATTGTGTATATGTACCACAGCTTTCTTATCCATTCATCTGCTGATGGATATATAGGTTGCTTCCATGTCCTAGCTATTGTAAACAGTGCTGCAATGAACATTGGGGTACATGTGTCTCTTTCAATTCTAGTTTCCTCTGTGTGTATGCCCAGCAGTGGGATTGCTGGGTTGTATGCAAGATTTTCCTCCAAATAGTAATATAGGAAAGACAATAACATTTGTGATAGTCCCTTGATTTGGATTAGAAGATTCACTGAAGTACATATAATTATCACCATTTTACAGATGAAAAATTTCCACTTTAGAGGAAGCGCCACCTAGGATGGCACAAATGTTGAAAGACAAGATATAAAATGAACTCCAAGACTTACAGGGTCTTTTCTGTATAAAGCATTAATATTGCTCTTAAGGAGTTTCAAGTCATTCAATAGATAGATAGTTTTAAAACTGGAAAACTAGGAAAAAATATGCATTCAAATGGTGCCCTGAAAATAAAGTGAACATATTTTAAAAGGATATAATAATAGAGCAATATACTTTTAATTAAGTTTATGGCAGTTTCCCTTGAGCTTATTTGAGTAGTCTAAATTTTAGTCACTAGGAATCCATGGAGGACATTTTATACCTGTAGATAAAATATATACATACAGACTTTTGATAACTTGTGTAAATAGCATAATATTTAAAAATTTAAGTCAACCCCAGATGGTAATGCAGATGTAATAGTAAGCCTATATCTTCAATAGATAAATATTTTTACAATCACTGTCAGACAAAATTACCTTGACTTATAGATCATAATTTTTAGAATATAAGCTACTACGCAGATAGATTGCATGAGAAAGTTAATCTACTTGTAGGCACTATTACAATGACAGCCTGAGTTTCAATTTTTTTGTAGGACAAAGTATCAAGAGTTTAGAAAAATGTTTTACTTCTGGTGTTATATTTGAAAAAAAAAAGGATGTCTAAAATGAATAGCTTTTTTTACTCATGAAACATGAAAAAGAGTTAAAATTGAAGAGAGGTTAAAGAAGAAGAACAAAATTGGTGGACTGACATGGTCTGACTTCAAGATTCACTAAAAGGTTACAGTAATCAAGAAGTGTGACAGTGTGGTATTGGAGAAAGAATAGACAAATAGATCAACAGAACAGAAGTGAGAGCTCATAAATAGACCTACATAAATACAGTCAACTGATATTTGACAAAGAAGCAAAGGTAATACAATGGAACAAAGACGTTCTCTTCAACAAATGGTACTGGAACAACTGGGCATCCACATACAAAAAGAGAAAAGTGTCTAGACACAGACCTACACCCTTCTTGAAAATTAAATCAAAATGGATCAGAATTTAAATATGAAACACAAATTGCAAAACTCCTAGAAGATGACAGAAAGGAAAACCTAGATGACCTTGGGAATGGTGATGCCTTTTTTGATGCAACACAAAAGATCCATGAAAGAAAGAAAGATCCATGACCCATGAAAGAAATAATTAATAAACTGGACTTTATTAAAATTAAAATGTCTGTTCTGTGAAAGACAATATAAGAGAATAAGGGAAGCCACATACTGGAAGAAAATATTTGCAAAAGATACATCCGACAGACAATTGTTATCCAACATATACAAAGACCACTTAAAACTCCATAATAATAAAACAACCTGATTAAATAATGGGGCAAACACCTTAAGAGACAAATATCTCACTGAAGAAAATATACAGATGGCAAATAAACACATGAAAAGATGTTGCTCATCATATACTATCAGGAAATGTAATTAAAAACAATGGTGAGATACCACCACACTCCTACTAGAATGTCAAAAATTTGATTTGGAACATTGACATCAAATGCTTGCGAGGATGTGGAAATTTCTTACTGCTGGTTGGACTGTAACATGGTACAACCACTTTGGAAGACAGGTTGGAATTTTTTACAAAACTAAACATAGTCTTACCATTTATTTCCCTTTCTATTTATTCAAAGAAGTTGAAAACTTAGGTCCTCCAAAAAAACCTGCACATGGATGTTCATGGTAGCTTTACTCATAATTGCCAAAACTTAGAAACAACTAAGGTTTCCCTCAGTAGGTGAATAGATATTTAAACAGTGGTGCATCCAAACAGTGGAATAGTATTCAACCCTGAAAAGAAATGGGCTACTGTCTGGTAGAAGGGAATAGCTATCCACTCCAGTATTCTTGCTTGGAGAATTATGGACAGAGAGGCCTGGTGAGCTATAGTCCATGGGGTCAAAAAGAGTCAGACATGACTGAGTGACTAACACTTTCACTTTTTTAACTCAAATAAGTTAAAAGGTCATTTTACACTGACTATGCTCAATAAATCCTTATATTTTAATAAAAGTAAAAATTTTCTAATAGAAAAATCACTTCTTCTCATGCCTAATAAATGTTAAAAATATGAGTGAAGGGACCACCACTCATCCTGTTGTCCCCAGACTCTATCCCAGTCTAGCAGTAGCACTGGGTTGCCAACATTCTGTAGCTTTGCTTCTTCTATGAACAATGGTCTTTCAGTTTAAAAGAAGAGTGAGCAGCAGTAGAGTTTCTCTTCTACAAAATCTGTCCCAGATGTAAAGAAATTTTAAAGCATTGACAGCAATCTCATGATCTAGTCAAGAAGACCACCATGTTTACTAAACTAATTGACTCATGGAGGGCCCCTTTTTAACACTCTCTTCTCATCTAGTGCAGGGCTTCCCTGGTGGCTCACTGGTAAAGAATCCATCTACCAATGCAGAAGATGTAGGTTCAATCCCTGGGTGGGGAAGATCCCATGGTGAAGAAAATGGCAATCCATTCCAGTATTCTTGCCTGGGAAATCCCATGGACAGAGAAGTCTGGCAGGATACAGTCCATGGGGTTGCAAAAGAATCAGACACGACTTAGCAACTAAATAACAACAACAATGACAATCACCTCCTGCAGTGTCCTAATACAATCTTATTCATCTGATTTATAAGATATCTTTAATATGCTAACAGGAAAAAGAGCCAAGTCAATTTAATAACTCATTTGTATTTTATAAGACAAATAGAAAAATTTGCAACCAGGCTAATATTGCAGAAGGCTGCAAAAAAAGAGCCCCAATCATTCTAATTCCTCCTATTAGCAAATGTTATCCATGCAGAGGCTTGTAGAATACTTGGAACTGTTTTGCTTTTTGAGTTTTACTCTCTAGATTATTTTTGGAATCCAATTGCCATGTAAAGAAGCCTAATCTATTAGATGTTTGAAACACGGAGTTCCAGCGGTTCCCATTATTCCAACCAAATGCTAAACATGTGAATAAGGACACCTGAGACCCCGTCTCAGCCAGGTGAGATCAGGCTGGCTTTTGGAAAATCTTCAGACATCATTTGATATTCCATCGATCCATCCATGCTCAGTCATTTCCGACTCTTTGCGACACTTTCGACTGCAGCCTGCCAGGCTCCTTTGTCCATAGGATTTCCCAGGCAAGAATACCGGAGTGGGTTGTCATTTCCTTTTCCAGGGTATATTCCCAACCCAGCTGCTTTATAATCCCAGGTCATTGTTGATATACATCTACTTTGCATTTTCCAGCAGAATACTAGTCTTAGGAATGCTCTGTCATTGATCAAGTAAATAAGGAAGGATTTGACTTATGTATTGAAAGAAGTCTAGTAAAATGAGCCAGGTCATGCCCAGAGGAACTGAAATGAGGGTGATTAAATAAATAACAATCTGTTTATCCATATTGACTCCTAGTTAGAATGAAACTCCAGTCGCTCACGGAAACAGTTACGCCCTTTCATAAAATTAACTCTACTGATTTGTGTTGGAAATTATGGATGCTATTGGGGGAAATTGCATTTAATTAATCAGCTAATACTTTTGAGCACCTACTACCCTCTGTTTACTACGTGGGATATGGTGAGTATAGCCTATAAGAAATACAAATACAAGTTTTTGTATACTTACTTGTTTCCATATCACTTGACCCTTGGGAAGCAAAATTAGGCTGTTCTAATCCTAGACAATGTGTAACTGTTCCTCATGTAGTCTTTAAGCAGGGAATGAACCCAGGATGTTGGGAAAAGTATACTTGATCAAAAGCCAGTAAACTTGGTCTTAAATTTAAAACTTTCTGTAAGTAATTGTATGATTCTGAATTTGGCATCTCATTTTTTCTATGCCTGCATTTTTTATTTATTTTTTTTACTTACAGTTTGGGAAGTAAGAACTTTCCTTCCGTGTCTCAAAGAGTATATGAAAATAAAATTTAGCATTTTAGAATTAAGCAGCACATTTAAAAGTTTATTAACTGGAACAATAGCTATTTCATCTTTCTATACTTAAAGGGAAGACTTAGATTGGCTTATCCTCTCTTTTAGCTTCATCCATCATTCATCTAGCAACTGTGTGGGTTTGACACTCTTGAATAAGTTTTATATAGTCTCCTTTCTCCTACTTAGCTTTTTATTATAATTCATATTTTTCTAATCTTGATTTTCATATATGTTCCTTTTAATATTATTTTACTTATTTCATCTCATTATATGAATTATTTAATTTCATACCTATTATTTCTAAAGGACTCTAAATTTTGAATGGAAAAAAATGGTAAATACACTTTTAAAGCAAACATGTATAAATACACGTACTTGTTGCAGGGACAAGAATGGGCCACATGCCTGAAATAGTTTTTGGACACCATGACCTATCACGGTGGTCAGTCTTTGGATTTATCTATACCAACTCAATTTGTTGTTCTCAGTGTATGTGCTATGTAACATGCTATGGAGGCACTCTGGTACCTCTCTGAGTTTCCCTGAAGAAGGAATATTCCCTGAATGACCCGTGATGTACTGGGTTGGCCAAAAAGTTCATAGGGGCTTTTCTAAAAAATCTTATGGAAAAATTAATATTCAGTGACCAAAGGGCTGGTTTTGCAATCTCTAGAAATTATTTTAGCTATAGTTTAGTCACTCAGTCACTCGTTACCCCTCATTAAATTTGTCTTATTAATTGAATCTATTCGTTCTTAGATAGATAGATAGATAAGTAGGTAAATAATCTGTCCAAATGGTTCAAGGCAGGCTCAATACAATTAATTAGAGCAAATGTACAAAAGGATCATGATGTTTTAGAATCCAAATGCCATGTAAAGAAGCTTAAACTTCTTTCTGGAAACTGGAAACAAGATTTCAACTAGCAATAGGAAACAAGGGGCCCCAATTTCTCCCAATTTCTGCCTTACTTATTCCAGATAAGTAAGTAAGGCAATTGTGTTGTTGTGTGTTAGCTACTCAATCGTGTTTCACTCTTTGCGACCCCATGGTCTGTAGCCCGCCGGGCTTCTCTGTCTGTGAAATCCTCCAGACAAGGATATTAGGGTAGGTAGTTACTCTCTTCTCCAGGGGATCTTCCTGACCCAGGGATTGAACCCAGTCTCCTGCATTTCAGGTGGATTCTTTACTGTCTGAGCCACCAGGGAAGCAATAGCATCTCATCAATGGCACTGTGGGCCACTCCTTTTCCTCCTCTATAGTGAGTTTCCCGATTTAATTTTAAAGTAAAAATAAATTATTTTCTAGGATATATGTATATAATTACAGAAACACAAACTGTCCACAAAATATACAGTTCATGCATGCTCATGTGCTAAGTCGTTAACAGTTGTGACAGACTCTTTGTGACCCTATGCACTGTAGCCTGCCAGGCTCCTCTGTCTGTGGAATTCTCCAGGCAAGAATACTGGAGTGGGTTGCCAGGTCCTCCTCCAGGGGATCTTCCTCACTTGGGGATTGAACCCACGTCTCTTATATCCCCTGCACTGGCAGATTGGTTCTTTACCACTAGTACCACCTGGGAAACCTATACAGGTCATACGGGCTCCATTTCCAACACAGACGATCAAATGTGAAGTAAAACTAAGGTTAATGAAGTAAATAAAAGCTGTGTCAGAATTGCAGTCACCCCAACATCACAAAGATAAGCAAGGAATGACCTTCAGAGGGCTACTAGTGCACACTTCTCTTCAGTCTGATTCTTTGCCTAAATCTTAAGAAACCAGAGTTGCTGATTGTCTCATCTTTGTACCCTTTTTCAATATGAATGCCTGTAATTCTATAATATTTGCATCGTCCTTAGTTTTGAAACTGATTTGTCCCTCTCATTCATCTTTTACAAGTAAACCCTTTGATGTGGTTGACTCATTTATTTTTTTGAATAAGTTTGACAAACTTAGTCCATGTGGTATTACTTGATATCTTATATAATTGTGTTCAGCGAAAATACAGTCTTTGGAAAGTTATTTAAATACTATTGCTCATTAATGACTGACCGTAGCACTCAAAATCTAAACAAACTGCACTGTAGGATGCTTTCCTGCTTTTACTGAGGAACTCTTTTATTTTTAAGAGACCATTTTCAATAATCTCATCTGGCATTTGTGTGTGTATGTGTGTGTGTGTGTGTGTATTTCCTGCAGTTGAAACTAAACTCTGCCCTCCTAGATAATGCTCACAAAATTATATATGACAGTGCTGATGCAGCTCCTTGGCATGTAGCAACCTGCTTCATTAATGAACATTTTTTTAAGCTTCTTTGAAGTCTTGAATATGAAAGTAGAATAAAAATGTGATTACTGTCACTATAGTACTGCCAAATTTGTTAATGAGGCAATATTCTTTATTTTGTTTAGGGCCAAATTTGGTGGTTGTTTTGCAAACAGCACAAAGCAATGATTAACAAGTAAGTTAAGCTCCTCAATTTTATGTTATGGATGTCTTTTATGCAGATTTATTCGACTTTTTCCCCTTAGTGTTTGGAAGGAATCAAATTTCACAGCTCCAACTACTCCAGTCATTCAGTACAGATCCTAAGAGTAGGTAAAATGGAGATGAAAAAGCTCCTCGGGGAATAAATATAATCCCTTATATTATATGTCGTAAAATACTTTATGCGATGGCATTTGTTATCTAAACTGGGGTTGCTAAAATCCTATTATATACAATCATCTTCATCTTTATTAGTGCCAAATTTTCTAAGTTACTGAGAATGGCCTCTACTGCCTATTTCAAGAGATCCCATGACTTGCCTGGCAGTCCAGTCAGTGGTTAAGACTTTGCTTTTCAATGCAGGGAGCACAGGTTCGATCCCTGGTTGGGGAGCTAAGATCCCACATGTCATGGCCAAAAAACCAGAACGTAAAACAGAAGCAGTATTGTAACATATTCAATGAAGAGTTTATAAATTGTCCACATTAAAAAAAAAAAAAAAAAAAGAAAGAAAAAAACTGTAGAAAAGGAGAGAGAGATCCCTGTGTCCTAAAGCCAGCAGAGAAACACATAGCGTAGCAAACCTCCTGCCAAAGACAGGAAATGGTCATTATACTCCACTAACCTTTTTAAGAAAAACTATTTGAAAGGCCCCTTGAGTCACTTACCCTTTTAAATCAATTCCAAATTCCAATTTCTGTTTTTGTTTCTTTTTTGCTGTCAGATATTTCAATCATCACAAAGGCACCCTCCCACCCATGCACTCCCATGAAAGCTGTGAGTTACAACATATGAAATGAGGTCTGATTTCTTTTTCCCACTACTACTGCAGCTTTCCCATTTTTACTTTGAAATCGTCTGAGAATTATGCAAACTGGCTTTGCATAATTTGAGAGAAAAGGTACATTGCAAATATAAAGATGCCATTTGCACTCTTTTCCACACTTAATATTCCCTTGGAGACTGCTGGCTAAATACTTAGATAAATTGGTCAGATAGGTTTGTAATGGAATGCTAAAGAGAAAGGAGGAAATCATGAGATGATAATAAGAACAGTAGTAACAGCAGACAGTTTATTGAGCAGAAAACTAGTGAAATAACAAAAGCATTAATCATCGCTAGATAGTGAAGTCCTTGAGGGCAGGAACTCTATCTTATAAAACATTTAGCTCAATGCCTTGCCTGTATACTGGTTAATGGTCAATAAATTCATCTTAACTTCAGTTTAATGGTCAGAGAAGACTAGGGAAAGACACAAATACAGAAACAATTGATAAAACAATTTACCTATAAACTCATCTACTATTCCAGTCATCTTTCAAACCCAAAGGATATAAATAATTCAGTGTTCAATCCCTGGGTTGGGAAGATCCCCTGGAGAAGGGAACAGCTACCCACTTCAGTATTCTGGTCTTGAGTATTCCTTGGACTGCATAGTCCAGTTCAATTCAGTTCAGTCGCTCAGTCATGTCCGACTCTTTGCCACCCCATGGACTGCAGCACACCAGGCTTCCCTGTCCATCACCAACTCCCAGAGTTTATTCAAACTCATGTCCATTGACTCAGTGATGCCATCCAATCATCTCATTCTCTGTTGTCCCCTTCTCCTACTGCCCTCAATCTTTCCAGGTATCAGGGCCTTTTCAAATGAGTCAATTCTTCCATTCAAGTGGCCAAAGTATTGGAGTTTCAGCTTCAGCATTAGTCCTTCCAATGAACATTCAGGACTGGTTTCCTTTATGATGGACTGGTTGGATCTCCTTGCAGTGCAAGGAATTCTCAAGAGTCTTCTCCAATACCATAGTTCAAAAGCATTAGTTCTTCAGCACTCAGCTTTCTTTATGGTCCAACTCTCATATCCATGCATGACTACTGGAAAAACTGGCAGTCACCATCTGCAGTGATTTTGGAGACCCAAAATATAAAGTCTGACACTGTTTCCACTGTTTCCCCATCTATTTGTCATGAAGTAATGGGACCAGATGCCATGATCTTCGTTTTCTGAATGCTGAGCTTTGAGCCAACTTTTTCACTCTCCTCTTTCACTTTCATCAAGAGGCTCTTTCGTTCTTCTTCACTTTCTGCCATAAGGGTGGTGTCATCTGCATATCTGAGGTTATTGATATTTCTCCTAGCAATCTGGATTCCAACTTGTGCTTCTTCCAGCCCAGCTTTTCTCATGATGTACTCTGCATATAAGTTCAATAAGCAGGGTGACAATATGCAGCCTTGATGTACTCCTTCCCTATTTGGAACCAATCTGTTGTTCCATGTCCAGTTCTAACTGTTGCTTCCTAACCTGCATACAGATTTCTCAAGAGGCAGGTCAGGTGGTCTGGTATTCCTGTCTCTTTCAGAATTTTCCACAGTTTGTTGTGATCCACACAGTCAAAGGCTTTGGCATAGTCAATAAAGCAGAAGTAGATGTTTTTCTGGAACTCTTTTGCTTTTTTGATGATCCAGTGGATGTTGGCAATTTGATCTCTGGTTCCTCTCCCTTTTCTAAATCCAGCTTGAACATCTGGAAGTTCACGTTTCATGTATTGCTGAAGCCTGGTTTGGAGAATTTTGAGCATTACTTTACTAGCATGTGAGATGAGTGCAATTGTGTGGTAGTTTGAGCATCCTTTGGCATTGCCTTTCTTTGGGATTGGAATGAAAACTGACCGTTTCCAGTCCTGTGGCCACTGCTGAGTTTTCCAGATTTGCTGGCATATTGATTGCAGCACTTTCACAGCATCATCTTTGAGGATTTGAAACAGCTCAACTGGAGTTCCATCACCTCAACTAGCTTTGTTCGTAGTGATGCTTTCTAAGGCCCACTTGACTTCACATTCCAGGATGTCTGGCTCTGGGTGAGTCATCACACCATCGTGATTATCTGGGTCGTGAAGATCTTTTTTGTACAGTTCTTCTGTGTATTCTTGCCACCTCTTCTTAATATCTTCTGCTTCTGTTAGGTCCATACCATTTCTGTCCTTTATTGAGCCCATCTTTGCATGAAATGTTCCTTGGTATCTCTAATTTTCTTCAAGAGATCTCTAGTCTTTCCCATTCTGTTGTTTTCCTCTATTTCTTTGCATTGATCACTGAGGAAGGCTTTCTTATCTCTCCTTGCTATTCTTTGGAACTCTGCATTCAGATGGGAATATCTTTCCTTTTCTCCTTTGCTGTTCGCTTCTCTTTTTTCCCAGCTATTTGTAAGGCCTCCTCAGACAGCCATTTTGCTTTTTTGCATTTCTTTTCCATGGGGATTTTCTTGATTCCTGTCTCCTGTACAATGTCACAAACCTCTGTCCATAGTTCATCAGGCACTCTGTCTATCAGATCTAGTCCCTTAAATCTATTTGTCACTTCCACTGTATAATCATAAGGGATTTGATTTAGGTCATACCTGAATGCTCTAGTGGTTTTCCCTACTTTGTTCAATTTAAGTCTGAATTTGGCAATAAGGATTGCTTTGTATTCATGGCAATACTGTGGTCATAGGGAAATGAGTTTTTAAAAAGAGAGTAAAGCAAAACACACGTAAGAAAATGAGGGTACATACTCTACTTACGTAAAAGATTATAATATATGAATCAAGGAAGAAGAAAATGTGAAAGCAAGTTTTACAGATAAATCCATCATATATAAATATCTAGTTTTTTTTTTCTAGAATTACTTAAGCAAAATCATAATGTACTCATTAGGCTAAAGTTATTTTATAATTATTCTGAAAATTGTCTATATTTAAACAAGGACATTTTTGATCCTCCCTCCCCTTTAGTTCACTGTCATTTTGTAAATATTAAATAGTCATTCATACGTTTGATTGCTGATTTTACATGTGACTTAGTCATTTCTTCATCTAATATTTCTAAAAGCACACTTCACTCTTTTTTCCATTATTCTCAATAGCAAAGACATGCATCCAATGGAGTAAAAGAATAGATCCTGTCTGGGATGGAAGTCTAGCCAGTAATCATTTTCACACTGACAGTGCCATGTTCCCCATAGGCTCTCAAATTACTGACATTATTAAAATACATTCAAACTTTTCAGTTTTATACAGCCTCAAATTCTTGCACATATCATGATCTTTATAAACTATTTTATTATCAGGTCAGCATTTTTTTTTTGTCCTTAAGACATCTCATATAAGCACACAAAAATAAAGTACAGGTGGGCTTTCCAAATCTATCCTTGTCTAATGAAGATTTCTACTGTCTCTCTTCATCCAAGAACTTTGAATTCTGAACTCACAGAAAATGACTGAAGGAAAAAATGATATAGAAAAGATAAATTTTGCCTCTAATGTCATAAATGCTTTGAGAAAATAGATAGAAAGCATCAACAAGTGGGTAAGGTAGAGGATATAGAAACAGTTTAACAATCAGGATGGAAAACAACATGGAAGTTCTTTAAACAACTAAAAACTAAAAATAGAACTACCATTAGGTATAGCAATCCTACTCCTCAACACATAAATAGACAAACTCAAAATCTGAAAAGACGCATGCTCCCAAGTGCTTGCTGCAATGTTATTTACAATAGCCAAGATCTGGAAACATCCTATATGGATATCAATACATGAATAAATAAAGATGCAGTACATATATGCAATGAAATATTACTCAGGCATAAAAATAATGAAATAATGTGATCTGCAGCCACATGGATGCAATTTGGACACAACTAGAGTTTACCGTTCTAAGTGAAGTAAGTAAGAGAAAAACAAATATCATATGATGTCACTCACTTGTAGAATCTAATTTTAAAAATTATCTGAATGAACTTATTTACAAAACAGAAACAGACTCACAGATTTTGAAAACAAATTTATGATTACCAAACGGGAAACATGAGGTAGGGGAGAGATCAATTGGGAGCTTGACAGTAACATATACACACTACTATATATAAAAAAGATTATTAAGAAGGATCTACTGTACAGAGAACTCTACTCAATATTTTGTAATAACTTATATGGGAAAAGAACCTGAAAAAGAATGGATATATGCATAACTGAATCAATTTGTTATATACTTGAAACTAACACAACATTGTAAATCAACTATATCCTAATAAAATTTAAATGAAAAATTAAAAAAAACTGTCTAAAAACCTCACAAGAAAACAACAGAAAAAGAAGAACAGTTTAAAACCGAGGCAAATTGAACACCTCTTTCCCCATCTAAATGTGGAGGCTAGATCTGACTTCTTGTGCTTTTTTGCCTATGGGACTGTGAACTTAGTGTAATGAAAATACTTTACATTTCAAGAGAAGGCAGAAATATGGATTACTCCATAATATGTTAATATTTTAAAGGGTGCAGCATAGCATCTTGTCTAAGAAGAGCATGGACTCTAAAGCCAGGCTGCCTGGGTTTGAGTCCCAGCTCCACTCTTGCCTTGAATTCTGTGCCTCAGTTTTCTTATTATTAAAAAAGGGATAATAGAATTACAAAAAAGTGCAACTCTACCTCATAGGGCTACTATGAGTAGTAAATGTGTTAATATTTGTAGAACATTTTAAAAAATGACTTACATATGAAGCACAATAAGATGATAGCTACATAAAAATAAGTCAATTAAAATTTAAAACCGAGTAGGGACATCCTTGTACAAGCCAAACAAAGTATAATTATGAATTTCATTCAGGTTGCACGACACGGGAGCGGTTATTTTGTGTTGTTTCAGATGTTTTAGAAATGGGATCAGTGAGTAGAAGTCAGAGTTTTAGTGTGAGTCAGGATCAGAAGCTACTTTCTACCAATTAGATGTGTCTAACGGTAGAATGAACTGCCTGAAAACACCAGTGAGTTCACTCTCACTGAATGTGTTTCAAGCAGAAACTGTAAGATGGATTATCTTTTGAATACAAAAGAGAGAGTTTCTGCAGTGGGTAAGGCTTTGGAAAAATAACCCTAAACTGCTGTCCAGCTCTGAAGTCATGAATCTAATATGACAAATATCCAAGAAACTTGGCAAATAGAAAGCACAGCAAATGGGGGCATTGCTGGCCCCATCAATAACCTACAAGTAGTAGTCAGTTACCTCGAAGACCAAGGAGGCAGAAGGGAGGGAAACTGCAACAGATAATCATAGGTATTTGTGAGGACTCAACAAAAGTCCTTTATAGGGTTTTCATATCAGTAGGATGTTGATAACAAAACAGAACCAGATGTACAGTCAAGTGAGGGGGGAAGAGGGTGTGATGACCAGAAGGGCAAACTGCCAAATAATGCCAACCACTTCCTGTTCTTCTTGGCCCCGATTTACATCATAGCTATGGCCCTGCAGCACCTTCAAGAGGCTACCTGGCTTCTGACAATTATAAATCTTTTCCCTCAGTGGAAAAGCAGAAATTGATGGTGGGTGAGCGGAAGGTAGATTGGGGTGATGGAGGATTGACAGAATGCCACCAAGATGAATGGTCAACCACAGTTTTGCCAAGGGCAAGCACTACATCTTGTCTTCATTAAGGGTTGAAGGAATCCATTTGTATATAAACCCCCCTTCCCCTCCACACACAGAAACTGGGAAAAACTGTACTGGAGATAAAGTTTTATTTGTCTAATTTTCAGAGTTTACTTTACCAAGACCAGTCCTTTCCAAAACAGTCTTTCTTAAGGATGTGGCCATTAAAAAGGAGGTGACTTTTAAAGTTGATTAATTTGCTTTAACTCTGATGTAGTATAATTAATGTTTTAGTTTGGGGTACACGTTCTTTGACAGAGTTCCCAAAGTTTCAATTTTTAAAGACGGTTAAGTATCAGCTCTAGAGAATTGTATAAAACAAATATATTACTGGAGAATATTTCTTTTTATTTACCTATTATAGCATCTTCCTGATAATTTTGTAATTTTTTTTTACTCTAAAACAATCCTTGCCAAATGCCCTAAACAAACATTTAAAATTCTATAAAATGTTTAAACGTGCAGAATTGTAAAGATTTAGCTAGTGGAGATGATGGGATTCCAGTTGAGCTATTTCAAATCCTAAAAGATGATGCTGTGAAAGTGCTATACTCAATAGGCCAGCAAATTTGGAAACCTCAGCAGCGGTCACAGGACTGGAAAACATAAGTTTTCATTCCAATCCCAAAGAAAGGCAATGCCAAAGAATGCTCAAACTATTACATAATTGCACTCATCTCACACGCTAGTAAAGTAATGCTCAAAATTCTCCAAGCCAGGCTTAAGTAATATATGAACCATGAACTTCCAGATGTTCAAGCTGAATTTAGAAAAGGCAGAGGAACTGGAGATCAAATTGCCAACATCCATTGGATCACCGAGAAAGCAAAAGAGTTCCAGAAAAACATCTACTTCTGCTTTATTGACTATGCTAAAGCCTTTGACTGTGTGGATCACAACAAACTGTGGAAAACTCTGAAAGAGATAGGACTACCAGACCACCTGACCTGCCTCTTGAGAAATCTGTATGCAGGTCAGGAAGCAACAGTTAGAACTGGACATGGTACAACAGACTGGTTCCAAATAGGGAACGGAGTACATCAAGGCTGCATATTGTCACCCGGCTTATTTAACTTATATGCAGAGTACATCATGAGAAATGCTGGATTGGATGAAGCACAAGCTGAAATCAAGGTTGCTGGGAGAAATATCAATAACCTCAGATATGCAGATGACACCACCCTTATGGCAGAAAGTGAAGAAGAACTAAAGAGCCTCTTGATGAAAGTGAAAGAGGAGAGTGAAAAAGTTGGCTCAAAGCTCAGCATTCAGAAAACCAAGATCATGGCATCTGGTCCCATTACTTCATAACAAATAGATGGAGAAACAGTGGAAACAGTGTGAGACTTTATTTTTCTGGACTCCAAAATCACTGCAGATGGTGACTGCAACTATGAAATTAAAAGATGCTTGCTTCTTGGAAGAAAAGTTATGACCAACCTAGACAGTATATTAAAAGCAGAGACATTACTTTGCCAAAAAAGGTCCACCTAGTCAAAGCTATCGTTTTTCCAGCAGTCATGTATGGATATGAGACTATAAAGAAAACTGAGTACAGAAGAATTGATGCTTTTGAACTGTGGTGTTGGAGAAGACTCTTGAGAGTCCCTTGCACTGCAAGGAGATCCAACCAGTCCATCCTAAAGGAGATCAGTCCTGAATATTCATTGGAAGGACTGATGTTGAAGCTGAAACTCCAATACTTTGGCCACCTCATGCAAAGCACTGACTCATTGGGAAAGACCCTGATGCTGGGAAAGATTGAAGGCGGGAGGAGAAGGGGACGACAGAGGATGAGATGGTTGTATGGCATCACTGACCCAATGGACATGAGTTTGAGTAAACTCTGGGAGTTGGTGATGGACAGGAAAGCCTGGCGTGCTGCCATCCATGGGGTGGCAAAGAGTCGGACACGACTGAGTGACTGAATTGAACTGAACTGAGCCCATGTTTACAGATGAAGAGGTGAAAGCCGGAGAGTGAGCTGGTCCAAATGATAATGGTTATTAAGTGGCAAAACCTAGAATTTGACCCCCAATTTCCTGACTCTCTGCCACATATTCTTTCTTTGCCACACCAATAACAAAAATGTCTCTAATGACACAAATGTTAGCTGAATTTCCAGGGCTGTATTCAGTGGTGTATTAAATTTAGTGTTGGGGCCAGAGTAGAGTAGCTTCCTGCTTTGAGCTGCGCAAATTTCTCCAGGGGCTCAGACTGTAAAGAATCCATGCACAAAGCAGGAGACCTGGGTTTGATCTCTGGGTTGGGAAGATCCCCTGGAGAAGGACATGGCAGCCCATTCCAGTATTCTTGCCTGGGAAATCCCATAGACAGAGGAGCCTGGTGGGCTACAGTCCATGGGGTCGCAAAGAGTCAGACATGAGTGAATGACTAACCACATACGTACGACAAACGTGAAATAAGACAGCCTTCAGAGTGATTAATAAAACCTATAAGGAATGGCTGTCATGGCCTGTTGAATAGAAAGGGGTTCTGGGACATGCTTGTGTTTAAATTTCAAAGCAGTGAGCCTCAAGTATGTAGTGGAAGAAGAGAGAAAAGAGATATTATGACCTTTGCATCTTTCATATTTTCAACACCTAGTAATTACAGGTCTTGTACTCATTCCATAGACATCCAGCAACAGTTTTTTTGAGCTCTTATTCTGTGGTCCCTTTGAGGGAGTATGAAGAAAAATACAACAAATAGATGTGCTCAGTAGCTCAGTTGTGTCCAGCTCTTTGCAATCCTATGGACTGTAGCCTGATGGGCTCCTCTGTCTATAGAATTTTTCAGGCAAGAATACTGTAGTTGGTTGCCATTTCTTTCACATAAACAATTAAGCAAATAAATCAACATAAATAATAAAGCAAAAAAAAAAGTAATAGAAGAGTTGTGCAGAAAATAGAAATGCAGCGTTATTATAGAATGTGACTGGATGGCTACATTATTTTGATGGTCAAGCAAGCTCACATTAGGACTTCCTTGGTGGCCCAGTGGTTGAGACTCCATGCTTCCAATATAGGGGTTGTGGGTTGGAGAACTAAGATCCCACATGCTGTCTGACACACTAAAAAAAAAAAAAAAAAAGCTCACTTTGAGGAAGTCATTTTTAAATTCAGAAACACAAGAAGGAGTCAGCGACACAGAGATCAGTAGAGAGCATTCTGGCATAGGCCCAGGCTGGTACAAAAGTCCAGATGTATGGACAAGTTTGAGAAACTTAAAGAAGGCTGATAAGGCAGAGGGCAGCAGGAAAAATGGAATTAGAGGTAAATGAAGAAGGAAAGGTACCTGGGGAAAGAACTTTTTGAGACAGAATAATGAGATTGGATTTTTACTAAATATGTAGGGATGGTTGTATTTGCATGTATGTGTCTATGCTGCATGTGGCGGGGGGGGTGTGGGGGAGTGGTGGGCACTGGAGTGCTTTAAGCAGAAGAATGACAAGGTCTTTTGAAAGATCATTCTGGCATGTAGAGGATGAAATGTGGGGTGAAAATCTTGGGAGCCAGGAAGGCTGGTTAGCGAGTCAAGCTATAGACTAAGCAAGAGACAAGATTTGATCCAGAGCAGTGGTTTTCCATGGGAGAGAGAGGTATCTTTCCTTAGCAGACACTTGCAATGACTGAAGATTTGTTATTTTTTAATTTATCTTATAGAAGGGTATAGTTGATTAACAATATTGTGTTAGTTTCAGGTATGCAGCAAAGTGATACAGTTATACATGTACATGTATCTAGTCTTTTCTTAAGTTCCTTTCCCATTTAGGTTATTACAGAATTTTCCCTGGGCTATATAGTAGGCCTTTGTTGGTTATCTGTTTTAAACATTTGTTGTTGCTTAGTCACTAAGTCCTGTCCAACTCTTTTGTGACCCCATGAACTGTAGCTCATCAGGCTCCTCTGTCCATGGGATTTCCCAGGCAAGAATACTGGAATGGATTGCCATTTCCTTCTCCAGGGGATCTTTCTGACTCAAGGATTGAACCCTCATCCCCTGTCTTGGAAGGTGGATTCTTTGCCATTAAGTCACCAGGAAGCCCATTTTAAATACAGAAGTGTATACATGTCAATCCTAAACTTCCAATCTACCCCTCCTCCCCACCCTTCCCCCTGGTAACAATATATAGTTTTTTTTAATGGGAAGGGGGAAATTGCTACTAGCATCTAGTAGAGACCAACAATGCAGGACCAACCATCCTGCAAGGCATACAGCAATACCCATGGAAAGAACTATCCAATGTTAACAGGGTTAACTTCATTAGCTTATGACCTGTGCAGTCTCAGAGGATCCCACCCACCCATACTGAGAAGGAAGCCACATTAGATTTATTGCCCTGGTGTCAATGTCTTGAAATTCTTAATAATTTTACCTTTGAACTTACGAATTGTGAGTGAAGTCTATTGAGACAATAAAGTATGCACTTAAGCAGAGGAAGTTTGCTCGGTGATGTCCCACATTCATTACTGGCCCATCCATACATAGGGTTTGCTGTATCTGATGAGCACAGAGTTCTGATGGACCCATGATCTGTGAAGTTCCAGTGAGACTCAAAGTAAGTAGAAAATAACCCATTTAACATACACAATTGAATAAGCAGGGCCTGAAAGCCTCAGTGATCGCACTTTGCGTTTCCATTTCCAGTTGTTTCAAATGCAGAAGGAAGACAATTTCTTTCTATGCAACCAAGGATCCTTATAAATCTGTCCTTTCTGTTATTCCCCTGTATTAGCCAACTGTGTATTTGAAATATGACGAAGGATAATGAAAGAAAAAATACAATCATTGATTTCTTTTTCTTTCTCTTCTTTCTTAATCAGAATTAATTTAGAATGTGAACATTCAAGTAGTAAGAGGAAATAAAATAAAAATAGTTGTTAGTTATGGGCATTTCTACTGTCCTGGTAAAAATAAAATACATATACGTGCACAAGTTATAAAGTACTAATTGCATAACTTTGGTAATTCTGCAGATGAGTTAAATGGGTTTGGGTTTTTTTTTGTCTTTAAAAATGGAATTGTGCAATATAAAGACAAATGGCAAGATTTATACTAATAATTTAATATTTTAATTTTTCATTACTAAAAAGACATCAGATAGAAAATTAACACCATGGCAAAAAGAGAGACTGCAGGGAAAAAGCTTTATATTTTAATATTTTTAGTGTCATATTTTTCACACATTTTGGACAAGGGACTCCATAGTTTCATTTTCTACAGGGCCCTGCAAATTATGTAGCTGACCCTGACTTCCAGTGTTAATAATTGATCTAGAGAATGTAAGGGAAGATGAAGAAAAGTGAAGAGATTCAAGATTTGTCCTGGAGGCAAAGTTAACTAGACTTTCCAATGGATTACTAAGAGCACTGAACAAAGTTGAGGATCCAGGGATACCTAGTTGGGGGCTTGAGTAACTGGCAAAGTAGAACAAAAACCCTGTGATGATATGTATCATCTAATTTAATCCTTACAACCATGATAGGAAATGCATATCATTTTTCACATTTTATAAAAGAAGGATAAAACATTGTTTAAAATCTCAAGGCTAATAAAAGGCAGAACCACAGTTAAAATCCAAACCCCTTGGAGTTCAAAGAGAGTTTGTCCCACTGCTACACTGACTCCCATAATAAAAGGAAAGCAGCAGGCTGAATGAGGCTCACCTAGAAACCACAGAGCAGCTTGTGAATGGAAGCCTGTTGAACAAAGCGAAGGGTTTTCTGACTTGTCTGCTCTGATCTGTGGATTTTCCTGCTTTGCTGGTGATGTCAGTAATGAAAATCCCTTTCACTATATCTTGTCAATTCATCTGTCTCCCAATATCACATAATAACTTGGAAAATAGTTATAGAAATTGAGAAAGATGAGTGTACAAAACAGAAAGTATTTGCTGTGCCTTTTCATTATACTATATTCCGTATTTTATATCACTCATATTTTTCTTTATAAATTCCTTGTCAAATATGTGAACAGTCATTTACTTTGTCTGTAGTTTGCAAGAATACTGACTATACTATCAAAAGCCTAAAAAAATGACCAAGACACTCCACTGTATAAAAGTTTGAAATATATAAATATATTGGAACTTCTGAAACCTCATTCTAAAATGTCATATTCCACTAGACATATAGTGATGCTGAAATTTATAGTTTTAAAAGTATCTTTGTCTATTTTTTATTTTATACATGTATATTTGAAAATAATTGATATTCTAATTAAAGTATCTCTTTAAATTATACATGACTCCTTCTACTAACAATAATAAAACAGCATATGACACAGAAATGTGTTTATGCCAAGGATTTCAATAATTCAATTGTGCAATTATGAATGTTTCATTATTTAACTTATGCTAATTTCTTAACTGTCTTCGCCTGCTTATTTAGATAACCAGAGCCTGAATATTTCTTGGCATGTTTGAATTAAGTTCTAGTAAGCTGAACTACCTTACTCCTTTTCTTTTTCTCAAAATTTGTTATTTCTCATCTAGCAGTCTGCTGAGAATTTGGGCTACACTTATTAGTTTCTCAACAGAGCTTTCACAGTCTCAGGAGGCAAAGTAAGATTTATTCCAAGTCAAAGCCAAAACAAAGATATTAGTTTTAGTTCTGCAATAAGCTAAAGTCAGAAAAAAAATCTAGTAACTTGCATTATGGCATTCACTATACTATGTAATGATTTATGCATTTATGTGTCTACTCTCCAAAGAGGCTGTGATTTTGTAAGTAGAATCTGTGTCTTACCCATCTCTCTATGTCTCCTTTCTTTAGAATGAATGCCTTGCCCATTGGAGAGTCCACAATAAATGTCTAATACATCAATGAGTATTGAAGAAAAATGTCATATCACTGGCACAAATAACTCCCAAAGATGTTGTGAAAACATCTTTTTTTTATATTGGAATACAGCTGGTTAACACTGTTGCGATAGTTTCAGGTGGACAGCAAAGGGACTCAGACATACACATACACGTATCCGTTTTCCCCCAAATTCTCCTTCCATCCAGACTGCCACATAACATTGGCCAGAGTTCCCTGTGCTATACAGTAGGACCTTGTTGGTTATACATTTTAAATATAGCAGTGGGTACATGTCAATCTCAAACTTCTAACTATCCCTTCCTCCCATCCTCCTCCCTTCAAAACTTTGATGAGTACTTTTTCTGACTCAAAGTCATTGAGAATTAGTATTTATTAAATCAAATTACAAAATTCTCATTTATATAAAAGAATCACCCTAACAATACTCTTGTGGAAGACTCAACACACTGACTACAGGCTAATTATGTCTCAATGCTTTTGTTCTTGTGGATCTTGTTTTATAAAGATGTGATATCAGGGGCTGTTTGATCTGGCATATCTGAATAGCAAAGAAACCACCTGCCTGCTCACTAGTAGTACAAAGGAGCAGTTAGTGATAGATGTTCCAGAGTCAGAGTGTCCAAGATCAAAAGCCTGTTCCTCCATTTCCAAGCTGTGTGGCACTGGACTATCTAATAGTACTAAGTTTCATTCCTCACCTGTGAAATATTAGTAGTGATAGAATATGTATCAGAGAGGTGCTGTGATTTTCAAAATTTAAAAATGAGTGCTGAGTACAGTTCTAGGGGTATAGTAAGAACTTAGTAAATGTTAGTTCTTAAGAGTTTACTTATGATGGGTTTGGAGAAGGAAATGGTAACCCACTTCAGTATCCTTGCGTGGAGAATCTCATGGACAGAAGAGCCTAGCAGGCTACAGTCCATGGGGTCACAGAGTCAGAAGCGACTTAGGGACTAAAACAACAACAACAACAACAATGATGGGTTAACTTCTTTATCTTTCAATGTTCAAAGTAAACTCTGCTTCCTTAATTAAATCTTCCTTAGGATGCTCCTATCAGCTTTAATCTTTCTTATTCCTGATGTATATAGCACACTTTGATTGGAAAAGAAATGGGGGCACTTTAGTGTTTTCACAACATCTTGAGTTTCTTTGCCATTGTTTCATCAATATTCTTTCCCTGTTATAAGGAATGATAAAATCTTTTTTTTTTTTCCTTGAAGGGCGTAATGTTAGCAAATTCTCCAAAGAAGGGGAAGAGCTTGGTAGGCTGATGTAATTATTTGACATGATCCAAATATGGAAAGCTAGAAAATAAATACCAACTTCCTTCTAAGGCACATCGATGATCACAACTAGGGAAGCCATATATTTATCATCTTCCATAAGGCAATACATGAAAGGCAAATAAAAGCAGATGGATGTGGAAGAGTGGAAAGAAGGAAAGGAAGAGGAAGAAAAATAAAAAAGAAGGAAAGAAAAAAGAATAGAAAAGGAGAGTGGATTTAATTCCATTAGTTTTCTTTATGATCCTATGGGAATGTTGCCTCTGTTCTCTAAAGGTTCACATTTAATCAACAAGTTCCACAACAAATTTTATTAAGCTACCAAACTGTGCTAAAGGTCTCATTCCCCTTCCTGTCCCCAGCTATATGTCCAGGGAAATATGCTCATGGATGTCCTGTGGTAAGAGAAAAGGTATTTAAAACAGGCATTTCATCTGCACTAAAAATGAACTTTGCATTAGTTCCATGAGTTTATAAAACTGTTTCATTATTCTTAAAAACTCTCTTTACTTGACCCTTGAAGTCCATTTTTAGCAAAAATGAAAACCATCCTCTGTTATGATAATTATCAAAGACCTTTTTTTTGTGATTTTATAACACTCACCCCTATGAAGACATCTTCACCTTTTAAAGTCTCATAAATTTGTTGCATACTTACTTTAGTCAAGAGTTTAGAGGTAGGATGGGGTGGGAGGTGAGAGGGAGGTTAAAGAGGGAGGGGACATATGTATACCTATGGCTGATTCATGGTGATATATGGCAGAAACAAGCACAATATTTTAATGCAAAGAAAAATAAATTTTAAAATGGTTTCCTTCTATTTTCCTACTTTCTATAGCTTCCATTGCCCAAATAATAGGATTTTGTCCTCAAATGAAATGTTCTGTTACTATATGGAGTAAAAATTTTAAACTACAAACTTTTCTGATATTCTTATCTGTATATAGATCACTTTTGTGTGTTCTGTTCTAAAATAAGAGAATTAATGGAATCTTTTTTTCTGATTCAATTTTATATTCAGTATTTTTCATGCATTATATAATTTACTTCTCACAAAACAAAACTAAAAAAGATATAACATTATGATAACCATTTTACTGAAAAGTAAATTAAGGCTTTGAGAATTTTGCTCATGATCAGAAATTTAATAGGACCTAATGATATATTGAAGCAAAGTTAGAAACTATGCTACATTTACACTTCAAAGAACAAAAATCACGTGTCCAGGGCAACAATGTTCTTGGTTGAGAAATGTGTCCAAGATTAGAGGAAGAACCAGAAAACTATAAATTTGAGTTAACATCCATTTTGACTTTTACAAACATCAAGAATGAATTACACTCTGACTATTTTATGTAACTATGACTTTCTACCTGTCTTTTTCTCTGTGGTTAAAAACCTCCAAACAGCTGTGTGCCTTCTTCTGATGACTGGGGAGAATATGTATAAGAACACACTACCTTTCTGCAGTTAGAAAAAAACCAGGGCTAACTCACTCTCTAAAAGCAATAGGGAAAGAAGGAAGAGAGTCAGGACAGTCAATCTTTTTAATTTGTAGAAGAAAGTTCTGGCAGTGGGAGGAGAGACTCACCTGTGTGGTGACCTGGGGACCACCTGGGCTCTGCAAGTGCCCCTCAAAGTGAGGAGCAAGCAGAAGGTTCTAGGGTTTCTATGCCCCCTCACCCTCTCCTTCCAAGTTCCCACTACCCCTCTCCCCAACATGTTAGTTAGTGTTATAGACTGATTTGCATCCTCTAAAAATTTATTTATGGAAGTACTAAACCCAAGTACCTCAGAATATGACTGTATTTAGAGATAAGTTGTTTAAAGAGGCAATTAAGTTAAAATGAGTCTTCCCTCAGAGCTCAGTTGGTAAAGAATCCATCTGCAATGCAGGAGACCCCGGTTGGATTCCTGGGTCAGGAAGATCCACTGGAGAAGGGATAGGCAACCCACTCCAGTATTCCTGGGCTTCCCTTGTGGCTCAGCTGGTAAAGAATCTACCTGCAATGAGAGAGACCTGGGTTTGATCCCCAGGTTGGGAGAAGAGAAAGGCTACCCACTCCAGTATTCTGACCCTGGAGGGTCGCAAGGAGTGGGACACAACTAAGTGACTTTCACTTTCACTTTCTTTCAAGTTAAAATGAGATCATTAGGATGGGCCCTAATTATAACATGGCTGGTGTCTTTACAAGAAAGAGAAGTATGGACACAGACAGGTATAGAGAAGACCATATGAAGACACAGACAGAAATCTACACATCAAGGAGAGAGGCCTCAGAAGAACCTAACTTTGCAGACACCTTGATCTTGGACTTCTATCATCTAGAATTGTGAGGCAATAAATTTCTGTTTTTGAAGCTTCACAATTTGTGACAATTTCTTATGGCAGCCCTAGCAAATGAACACAATTGATCACCCTCTCTAGGCGTGGACCATCTCCAGGGGGAGGACAGTGGCTTTCATCTATCATTCACAAGACAACTAACGCAGGCTCTGGAAGGTAATCAGTACATTTTTGTTGAATGAATGAATATCATGCATATTGCTGCATCTTCCCCCACTGCTACCAACTAGTGAACCCACAATAATATTAACAGCTAATTATCAGCCCTAGAATGTGATGGTTTTCCATTTGTTTGCTTGTTCTTTCCCACTCCTCCTTCTTTCTTTTTTACTCTTTAGACAGAAAAGCAGGTTCCTATAGCGGCAAAGATGTGTTAGAGATTGCATCTCAGAGACTGAGTTCATACTTGACTGCTTCTCTGCCTATACAGCCTTTATGAAAAGCCAACTTGGAAAAGTCCCAAGGAAACTGAAGAAATACGATGAGCAAATCTGCTCTGGATAGAAGAGAAAATGAGACTTTAGAGTAGAAGGTATAGTGGGAGAACAATTTATAGTAAAAACTGGTATCTACATATTGTCTTGGCTAACTAAAATCAACTGTGAGATAATAAGCTCCCTTACGGAGTGCTCATTATGGTCCAGGTATTCTTTGTGGTGTTTTATAGCTAATTCATTTAATTCTCACACCGTTAGAAAATTAAAATCATTATTCCTATTGTTTTTTTTTTTTAATTGCTCAGTTATGTCCAACTCTTTGCAATCCCATGGACTATACAGTCTATAGAATTTTCTAGGCCAGAATACTGGAGTGGGTAGCCTTTCCCTTCTCCAGGTGATCTTCCCAACCCAGGGATCAAACCCAGGTCTCCCATATTGCTGGCAGATTCTTTACCAGATGAGCTACAGGGGAAGCCCCCGTTATTCTTATTTTATGCTTGCAAGGATGGTACCCAAAATGACCATGTCTAGATAGCTAGTGGGAAAAGAAGCCAGGATGAAACCCAGGCATCTGGTCTCCAGCGCCTGTATTCTGAACTGGTTCATCTCTAAGGCACATGTTTGTTACAGCTAGTACTGCATATCAGTTAAGAAAATATGCTTGGATTTTAAATTAAATATAGATTTTACATACAGCTTCTCATAGTCCAATAAATGCCTACATTCATTCCCTATTGCATGTACTTATTCTATAAATTAAGCACAGTGTTCATTTTAAGGGATTGATTGACAATCCTTCTCAAATAAAATAAAACCAACACCTAAATCTAGTAAATATAACCCCAGCTTTCATTTACCTAGTGTTCTCTATGGTGCAGACACTGATACAATTTTTTCACAAACTATCTTCTTTAACCCTCCTAGCCCTCCTAGTGAGTGAGGTAAGCAGTATTATTCCTACAGTTTTGTAAGTGAGGAAATAGAGACTCTTAGAAATGTTGTTAACCAAATTCACACAGCTAAAATGTGTCAGGGCCAGCTCTGGCTGATTCTAAAACTCATGATTATAAACACTGCTCAAGATTCATTTAACAACGCCTTTCATCTTATATCAATTTTAAAGTTTATTTTGAGCTCTAAATGAAATGCCCCTGAACTTCCTGTAAGATCCAGGAAATTTTTGGTTTGGGGGTTTTTCTAAGGTAGTCACCTCCCAGATCTACCTTGGATCCTAGAAATCAGCTAAATTCAATAAGAAGCTAGATGCTCTGTCATTTTCTGCCCATAGCATGTATGAGTCTTTGCCTTATTCCTGGTCTCTTGAAGCTGGTCACATGACTCATATGTGATAAACTGACTATTTCCGGTACTCCATCATCGACTAAATTGAAGGTGAAGGTGGTTGAATGCAGGAAATAAGATTGCCCTGGAAGGATTAAACTACAAATCAGTACCTTATGGATGAGGTCAGAATCACCTTAAGATATAATGGTCCTTCTTACAAAAATCTCTTAAAATATAAGGTCCCAAGGTTAGAGTTGGACTATAAAAAAAGCTGAGCACCGAAGAATGGAAGCCTTTGAACTGTGGTATTGGAAAAGACTCTTGAGAGTCCCTTGGACTGCAAGGAGATCCAACCAGTCCATCCTAAAGGTGATCAGTCCTGAGTGTTCATTGGAAGGACTGATGTCGAAGCTGAAACTTCAATACTTTGGCCACCTGATGCAAAGAACTGACTCATTTGAAAAGACCATGATGCTGGGAAAGATTGAAGGTGGGAGAAGAAGGGGACGGCAGAGGATGAGATGGTTGGATGGCATCACCGACTCGATTGACATGAGTTTGGGTAAATTCCGGGAGTTGGTGATGGACAGGGAGGCCTGGTGTGGTGCAGTCCATGGGGTTGCAAAAAGTCTGACACAACTGAGCAACTGAACTGAACTGAACTGAAGGTTAGCCATATTTAACTATGACCACATCCAAAGCTCTTTTAAAAAATAAACAAATAAAGTGTCTATCAGAAAAATGAATTGGTTAATAATAGAACATGAGAATGTCTCCAGTAAGGAGACAGAGTCAAATCCTGCCACCATTCAAGCAGTGCCTGAAAGAAGGGACCCTAGTCAAACTCAGTCTGTACAGTCTGATTAGCACATAGTTCTTTAGGTAAATACATCAGCCTATAACACCTTGAGGCTCTTGAATATTCTTCATAAGAAACTCATCCTGTTTGCTGCTAAGCAACTTTTGACCATAGTGCAGCTTTAATGGAGAGCATATTGACTAAGAGATCAATTTTCTCTGACAGTAATCCATGCAATTGCTGCTTAATAACTGACCATTCCTGTTTTGAATATCATTTTATTCACTGTGTTAATTTGAATCACTGTATAGGTCTAATCGAGTCCAGGATACTCCCAAGAAGACTGAGTTTCTGAGCCTGGGGAGCTGAAGGTCAGATGTAAAGCCTGAGAGAACCAGATGCAAAGGTCTTTACTGGTGACCCCCTGACCTCATTTTCCTTTGGATGCCTTGAGCAGCATCCTGCTGTGCTCTTGAACTTCTTCAGAAGGGAAAAGAGCAATCTGTCAGGAGAGCCTTCCTTCATTCCATGACATGGTGTAGGCATAAAAACTGTTTCAGTTACAGCAAGCTGTATAATGAGACATATCACCATAAATAAATACTCTCAAAGTTTGTGCAAGATCATATTAAGACAGATGCCAAAGCTCATAATTGCAATACACTGCATATTACTGAAACTTTTCATAAAATCTAATGAGATTCTAACTTATAAGGAAAGAGGCATAAGGACACTTGTAGCAAGATAATTGGATGACATTTTCTGCCCGGAGGGCAAAAGAAGCTAAAAAGCATAACTAGTTATTTGTGTTCTTAAAAAGAAGGGATTCAGAAAGATGTTTAAAATCCAATAAGTCCAGTTTTGATTGTGTTATCTTTTGGAAACTAGGAAGAGGTTTTGTAACAAAGGGTTCCAGAAAGGGTAATTAAGCAGTTCTCACCACACAAATTACATTGAATGAGATCATTCAAAAGGTGAGGATCTTCTGTGATGGAAATGAGAAGCAGGAAGGAGATAAAGAGACCATTTACCCCAGATTTCTAATTATATGCTGAGCTACCCCAAGAATCTGCTTGTTTTGGAGATGGCACCAAGACCTGGAGAAACAAGTCATTTTGATTTCAGCCAGAAGTAAAAAAAGACCTTGAAGAAAGGAAAGAAATTGAAGGGCTCCTGCATTTCATTTTCTATGTCTTTTCCCCTAATACAGAACAAAAGATGCCTAGTGGAAATGAATGACAGTTACATGTCAAGTCAAGGAGAAAACCAGTGACAATCTCCCCTAACCCAGTGAAATTAACAAACCGATAGAGTATAAAGCTGGCATATGTACGATTAAGTTTGAGCTATGTTGTTGTTGTTCAGTCGCTCAGTCATGTTTGACTCTTTGTGACCCCATGGACTGCAGCAAGGCAGGCTCATATGTCTTCCACCATCTCTCAGAGTTTGCTCAAATTCATGTCCATTGAGTCAGTGATACTATCTAACCATCTCATCCTCTGCCTCCCTTCTCTTTTTGCCTTCACTCTTTCCCAGCATCAGGGTCTTTTCCAATGAGTTGGCTCTTTGCATCAGGTGGCCAATACAAGAGCTTCAGCTTCATTCATTCAGCTATGATTGAGCCTATATGCACTTATGCGAGGCTCCTCTTTATAACCACAGAGGTCGAGGGAAAGTCCTAGACTTGTAGCAGTGCAGATTTCCTCCTTTCTTTAGGTCAGAGGCTACTAAATGCTGGGTGATCAATATACTGAAGAAGCCACTTCCATTTCTTGCATATCTGACAAAAGTACAGGCCTTCAATTTTGCTTTTCATTGTGTGACCTTGGGTAAGTTACTTAACGTTTCTAAATCTCAGCTGCCTTGACTATTAAGTGGGGATAAAATGATTTACTTCTTAGGGTCATTGTGAGAATTAAGTAAGAATGAGTTGCTAAGGCTTTCAACACATTATCATTAA
Organism: Giraffa tippelskirchi; assembly: GCF_054371585.1. Taxonomy (NCBI): domain Eukaryota; kingdom Metazoa; phylum Chordata; class Mammalia; order Artiodactyla; family Giraffidae; genus Giraffa; species Giraffa tippelskirchi. The sequence goes on along the minus strand of NC_137277.1, from coordinate 126,919,116 downwards.
TATTTCATAAAACTCATATTTACTAATCACAATCTATTTAATCTTTCAACAGGCAACCTAAATACTGTAAATCACATAGTGCCTTTCTTATATTACATTTTCTACATAAAATTACTTTGCATTGTGTATATAGAACATAGGGGATTTTTCATGTGTACACTAACTTATTAGAAAAGAATATTAAAAAGTAAGTACCAAGCCCAGCTCAAGATCTCAATAAATCATTTTCTTTTGCCTTTCTCATGAGCTACTCCAAAGGTGAGTGAAAATCAAGGATGGAATTAATGATTATTCTTCCTTTGCCATGATTTATAAGGGTGATTATATAGTGAATAAACAAACGTAAACTTATGAAATAAGAGGTTTTATTTATTAGAACTGGGCAGATGTCAAGATTGGCTTTACACTGGTGAAGTTTTCCTAATGGTTCAGATGAGACTTTCAGAATAATGAAGCAGAAATAAGTATATCAGGGAGTTAATCTCCCTTCCTGTTTCCTCCCCATCATGCCTAAGACAGAACCCGGCCAAATGGAATTGCTATTTGGAATAGAACGTGTTCCAGCATCTTCTTTCTCACTTGAATATTAATATGAAATGATTAATGAACTTGTTGCTCAACATGTTAAATTAAATAACAATGAAGAGATTAAGAATGCCTTTCCCATTATTGAATGCTGCATCTTAAGTCTTGATGTGTAAAGCAGACCATCAGTTTTCAGTAAGTCTGTAACAGATTTTTTTAATGAATTTATCTCACCTTTTCTGCAAGCGAGTCACGCAGCAAATATTTATTCCTTCAGTCTACTTAAAGAATTGAAAGCTTGTTTCACAGTAAATAATGCAGATCTCTGACCCTGAGATTTTTACATAACTGTCATTTTTAGACCAATTAGTATGGATAACTAAGATATTCAGGGCTAATGCTCACCCTGCTTCTGAGACACCTGCAGCAAAACTGCACTCTCCCAGGGTGTATAAGGTCCTCCATATGAAAATATAATTTAATAACCACAGCACAACTTTAATAGCATCTGTCACGGTTTCCATAGTATCAGATATTCAGTAACTTTTGCTTACAATTAGAATAGATAGAAAAAGTTTCTATCCCCACTCCACAAGTCTAGCGTGAATTACTGTCCTTTGTATATTTTTCCAGATTTTATTATTTCTAAGAATGACCTCTCACACTAGAAAGGAATCTTTCTTTTTTATAGAAAAACAAACAAACAAACAAAACTTTGCACATTACTTCTTAGGATGATCAGTTGCCTCCCAAGAGAAAACTTCCAGAAATGTTCTCTAAAGATTAGAGCAAGAAATTGCATATAGGAAAACAAATTTAGAGATCTGTCTTTTAATTTTCAATTGCTATGCATAAAGAATTTAATCAAAAAAATGAAACGTATTAGGTGTGGTAGGGACTTCTCAGGTGGCGCAGTGGTAAAGAATCTGACTGCAGTGCAGGCGACGTGGGTTCGATCCCTGGGTTGGCAAGATCCCCTCGAGGAATGTATCCTTGCCTGGGAAATCCCATGGACAGAGGAGCCTTTGGGCTACAGTCCATGGGGCTGCAAAGAGTCAGACACGACTTAACGACTAAACCACCACCAGGTGTGTCAGATGTTTCCCAATATATAGGAGCAAAATAAATGCATAAATAAGACTAATAAATAAGCTATTCAAATGTGTATCTGTGAGAGAGAGAAAGAGAGAATATGAGACACTGATAATCTCATTTTGAGACACGGAAAAGTGCTTCTCCAAGGTAATGGATTTTAAATTAAGTACTAAGTATTTGCCACTTAAACAGGAATTTTCAATGCATTTTAGTCATTCATTTACAGCACGTTTTACATGAGGTACACATCTTCATAAAAATGGTATATTGCTATAACCTCTACTTTGGCAAAATGAATATGCAGCATAAGGGTAAATAATTGTAAATGTCCTCTCATGCCACTTGTCTTTGGCTGTGTGAGTGTTAAGACACTTTGGTTGTGTCCAGCTCTTTGTGACCCTATGGACTGTAGCGTGTCAGCCAGGCTTCTCTGTCCATAGGATTCTCCAGGCAAGAATACTGGAGTGGGTTGCCATGCCCTCTTCCAGCACACTTGTCTAGGTGGTGCCTAAGCTAAATCCCAGGGATGAATAAAGAGGATTTAATCACCTAGTAGAAGGGTCCCTGTGAAACTGGACGTCATAAACTATCTCTCCAAATTTAACTTGAGTGAACCTCCTTGAATTTGTTCCAACAGTTCCTGCTAGTGTTAACATTTTTATTCCAATCTTTGGATTTTTACATTTGAAGGGCTAAAAATAGAATAAGATATGTCCACTTGGGCCCTAGGCCTGATTTCACTCATTTTACTCTATGAGTCCTGTTGGATAAACAATGATATCCAGTGATCTTATGAGTTTTCTGGTTGCTAGCAGTAGTTCACTTCTCTACCCTAATGATTCAAATGAGTAATTTCTTAGAAAAGACCTACAGAAGAGTGCAAGTCTATTGCAATGAATGTTCCCTCTGACCACATCTCTCTCTTTTAGCAACAAGCTGGATCAGCAGCTTTAAGGCTCATAGCTAATACTGCGTATATATGCACATCCTCCACAAACTGGAGGTCCAAATCCTGGATAGTGCTCCTCCCAGCAAGGTGTTTCCCAGGCCACATGGCTCCTGTTCTTATACCTTTGGTTGGCTGCCTGCTCCCTGACTCTTCCCAAGTTCCCTATCAATAAGTAAAGCAGCACAAGGATGGGTTTCCTCTTCAGAAGCGCAATCCATGGAGTATCTGGGTATCTGGCTATGAGGAATTCAAGCACACATCCCAGGGGGCTTTTAAGAGCTTGTGAGGCTGTGTGCACTCTCTTGATAATCTTCACTGTTTCTTCTACTAACCCACGTTTTATGCCTGAACTGCTGCTGCTGCTGCTGCTAAGTTGCTTCAGTCGTGTCCGACTCTGTGAGACCCCATAGATGGCAGCCCACCAGGCTCCCCCGTCCCTGGGATTCTCCAGGCAAGAACACTGGAGTGGGTTGCCATTTCCTTCTCCAATGCGTGAGAGTGAAAAGTGAAAGTGAAGTTGTTCAGTCGTGTTCAACTCTTCGCGACCCCATGGACTGCAGCCTACCATGCTCCTCTGTCCATGGGAGTTTCCAGGCAAGAGTACGGGAGTGGGTTGCCATTGCTTTCTGCGTATGCCTGGACTATGAGTTGCTAATGATGTTCCTACTCCAGGAGTTGGTGATGGACAGGGAGGCCTGGCGTGCTGCGATTCATGGGGTCGCAAAGAGTCGGACACGACTGAGCGACTGAACTGAACTGAACTGACCCTTAGTCTTGATGACTGAAGGATGTGGTTCTTGGTTAGCATTCTATTCACCCTGCTAGAGCAGTGCCTAGAAAATAAGCATCCAGCAACTGTTTATCCATTGTTCACTGCAGATGTCACACTGATAAAGTAAACCTATACTGTATAAGAGTGAGACACGTCAATTTTATTGGCTTCCATAGGAAAATGAAAGAGATTATATGGTATAGAATACTGCAAGCAACTGAAAGGAAATCTTTATTGGACTTTCTGTTCTTCCTTTATAGTTTTCTTTTTGCATTAGCTCTTCCTTTCTATTTAGTCTATTCTTCTAAAACAGAATTTTCAGTATCTTCTATTGTCTTAGCATTTTATCTCTGTCCCTAAATTGTCCCCTGAATGTGCACACACAAACACATATCCTTCAATTAACTGAACTGACATTCTCTAGATGTGAGATGAGAAATAAGCAACAAAAGGCAAATATGACTGAGGAATCCATCCCCTGCCCTCAAACAGTTTATCAATTCATTCACATTTTCCCCTTACTCATGCAAAGGACAGGCACAAGGATAATGTTGGTATGGGAGGGAGGATTGTATTGCTAAAAATAATATTTTCTCCTTTTAATTAGAAACCAATAAATGGAAATGCCACTGTGGTATCGTCAACCATGGCCACTGACTTTCAGTATCTAAAGTAATTGAATTTCAATTCAATTTTGTCCTGTCTCAAATCATACAGCAATGTAGGCCACCCTGTCTGTATTCATCAGGGTTAATTTGGGAAAGCAGATCCACCTATGAAATTATGCATTTTAGTAATTAGATCTTATACAATCGTAGGAGGAGATAGGGAGGTAAAAGTCCAAATAAGGATGCAAAATCAACAACCAGCCTTGATCGTGTTTAACAAGTCATTCGGAGCTTGCAGTATTTGGGGGATTGTAAAAGGTACTGTTGGAGAAATTTATGAGGAGTTTAGTTGCTTTGTGAGTTTTGCAGCCATGCATCTAGTGTTGGAACTGAGATCCATGACTGTTCAGCTGGCATGGTAAAGGAGAAAAATTGCTGGGAGTGGATAAGGGAAGAGCGAAGATAAACCAGAAACAGCAAGCACCTCCCTGCCTGACACTACCACTAACTAAAGGGGATCTTCAGAACTTGATGGCTGTTATACATCGCCTCCCCAGCTTCATGCAGATTTATTTTCAATTGACTCTAACACTTGAGATAAAGGAAACCATTGCTGTTGTTTAGTCACTAAGGCATGTCTGACTCTTTTGCAACCCCATGGACTGTAGCCCACCAGGCTCCTCCGTCCATGGAATTTTTCAAGCAAGAATACTGGAGTGGGTTGCCATTTCTTCCTCCAGGGGAATCTTTCCAACCCAGGGATCAAACCCATCAAACCTGTGTCTCCTGTAACACAGGCGGATGCTTTACGACTGAGCCACCAGGATAGCCCAAGGAACCTATACAGGAAAGGAGACTCCAGAAATGTAGTTCCCAGCATAACCAAGATGACAACAGAACAACCCAGCACCCTCATGAGGAGTCAGATTTTGGCTAACCCATCCCTTGCCATTTTTTGAGTAAGCTGGATAAACTGAGAGTTGTTCCCTGGGTTGGGAAGATCACCTGGAGAAGGAAATGGCAACCCACTCCAGTATTCTTGCCTGGAGAATCCCATGCAAAGAAGAACCTGGAGGGTTACAATCCATAGGATCGCAGAGTCAGACATGATTGAAGCAACTTAACACAGTCCTGAAGGTAAGGAATACCTGTTTCAAGGGAATATATCGCACACTGAAAACTTTTAGTTAACTTGGAAAACTGAGACTTTGAGATGGTTTTTAGATGTCTTTACCAGTGTGTGCATGTATGCACACACACATACACACCAGGATCACTGGTAAATCTACCTACCACAAATCCAACCACAGTCTCTTTGGCACATATGAGGTGTTTAATTCTTATTTGCTGAATGAGGGAACACAACAAATCTATAAAATAAAAACCGGGTGTTTTTTTGGTCCGAAAATAAACATTCTCAACATATACTACTACCAAATGATTGAGCTTAAAGCAGCCAGTGCAATGAGAAATTTATTACAAAGAGTAAATAAACTTCATGCATCATCACTTGATGTTTGCTGAATATCACTGATTCTTCTACACTGTTCCTGTTCAAATCATCTTCGTCTATATTTCTCCCTTTCTGCTTTCCCAACTGAATGGGTGCTTTATAGCTTTCACATTTATTTCTGATATATTTTTTTCTCACCTGTCTTTACCTCTCCCTTTTGCTTTTTTTTTTTTTGGTTTCACTTTTCTGTCTGCAACTCATGTAGCTTCTTTTTCTTTTTATAATTGTCCCTCAAATCAGAGAACCATATTAATTGGGATGTTTGATTTCACAGGGGAGAAAATCACAGTCCATCTGCCAAAAATGTTGTCAGCATCTTGTTCCCGAGTGTAAGATTTAGGTTTTTCCACTCTGCTAGCATATACATTGCCAATATGGTATCACACTGTTCTAACATCCAGGAGAAAATAGCAAAATGCAATTCCATCATCTCATGGTGGAGAAAGAGATACTTTTTATCTTACATGAGCAGTGAGTTATTAGTCCTTTTTTATTTTTTTTCACTCAGTTGTATGTGATAGCTTTCCAGATAAAGTTGTATGTGCAGTTTTCAAAGTCTATTTTGTTTCACCTTTATTCTTTTGGACTTTGCAATCTATATGTCTGGTGGTTCTGTCTATAAAGATGCTATATGGAGATAAGAAATTTTGAAATGAGTAGTGAAATTCAGATTTGCAGGTATTTTTCATAGACTCAAAGGTCATTGGGCTTGGAAGGAAAATTAATCAAACTTTCAATTTTTATCACATATGCATGTAAAACTATTTGCACTAATTGATTTTAAAAATCATCAGCCAGTTGTTTAGCTTTTGAGGGAAAATACAGTCTCTATCCTTTCAGGATACCTTACTTCCTAGTAAAGGACATTCATCTCTACATTTTTTTTTTTTTTTCAGAAGTCCTATCTCTACATATCAAAGACAAACTTTGTATACCTTCAAAACAAACTACAGCAACCTGGTTCAAACATCATATTGAATAGATGATAAAAAGAAGGGCCCCAGAAAGGTGGTCATTAAGAAACTTGCCCAGAGTTACTGAGCTATTTTTGTGGAATAGTCTACATTAGAAAAAATAAGAGCCATGAAAATCAGACCCTGCTTAGTGAGGGGTATCAAACTTGCCGAAGTATGGGGTAAATAAGCCACCGGCTCTACTAGCTGGACAAGCCAGTCTACCAGCTTTTTCATTCAACCTTATCTGGCACATGTTTCCATGGTTACTGCATTAAAACTGTTGCTAGCTTTAGTTCAGGAGTCATCTTGTTTAACCTTATTCACTGAGTGTCTCTGACATGTAAGTAAAAAATAAATTAGTACTCATTATAATAACCTTGTATTTATTTGTTGGGAAATCAAATTGAATTTTTATAGTTGTTTGTTTTGTTTAGAAAACATTACTAGTATTTTTCAATTAGTTGAGAATCATATTCTTAATTTTAGTGAGAAAAGAACTTTCAAGTGTTTGGCATAGTCTTCATGGTACGGACTACTGACTATGGACTATTGGGTATTATGAAATATTCAAATATTCAAAGTTGGGTACCCCCATCACATGATAGTGGGGAAATTGCATCTTGGAGTTTGGTAACATCTGCTCTCGAAGGCTCTGTGTGATATGTGAATGCGGGGAGTCTGGTCAAGGAAAGTGTGCTGACAAGGGAGGGATGGAGCCTGCCTCTGGCTCCAGCAGGGCTGTGATTCCCTGCAATGCAGGATCTAAGGGAGTAATGTAGTTCAAGTCAGGGATACTCTTTGGACTTCAATCCTATGCTTTTGCAATAAAATATTTATACTCAAATTGTGCACTGGTAAGACGGTATATTGTACAGTTTGAAAGCAATGGGTTTTTGATTCATAGAGACCTGGGTTTAACCCCTATCTCCTCATGTAGAAAATTTTAAATACAATGAATTAATAAGAAAAACTAAGAAAAAAGCTCTGCTTATATAAGCATAAGACATTTCAGGAAGAATTTACAAGTCAAATATTTGTTACCTCTGGGGAGGAGAAGGCAGTGGCTCAGAGAAAGAACCTAGAAGGATACTTTTCATCAGATACTATTTAATGCACTTTTAATTTTGAATCATGAGAACGCATTAACATAAATGAAGTAAAAACAATAGCGAGAAATAGAAAGGTGGGCTAAAGTAAAAAGAAATTAATAATTTTTTTTCACTAAATAATAAAGCCTATCTTCCTTATTTTATTATACAGTCAAAGTTAAAATTTGAAATCTTTATTCTGTTTGTGTTTTTATGAAGATAAAAGTAAGATAACATGCATATAGCTGGGAACACAAGGCTTGGCATATGGCAAGTACCCAGTAAGGTGGTATAACTAGTAGTTGTATTATAGTTAATACTATGATTTTATGTCAGAGCAGGAAAGGTGACCAAGGTAGGGACAATCATAAGGTCATACAGCCACATTAGAGAAGTTATGACTTGATCAACTCATGCAGTTAATTCCTATGAAGGATGGGATGAGAAGTGAGGATTCTCAACAACCAATTCAAAAGTTCTTTCCGATGAATCAGTCTGTTATGTAATGTTATTTACACAGACTCTTGCTTGTCAGAGTGGTCCAAGGACATGGGTAAAGTCATCAGATGGGGTCTTTGTAGACATACAGAAACCCCAGCCTAGGCAAACTGATTCAGAAGCTGCATTTAATAAGATCCCCAGATGATTCATTTGTATCAATATCTAACATATTTTAGAAGCCCTGGTATAGACTACCCCTGAAATTTTGGTAACTGATAACAAAACAATAAATAAATGCCAGGAATTCAGTTCAAAATCAATAAGGTTATGTCAAAACAACTGAAAGAGAAGTGAAAAATGCCCCAAATCACTTGTGAGGCAGAGAGTCTAGTTAGGTGGATAGATGGATAAAAAGAGAGACGACAGTTACAGAGAACCACAGGGACATACACACACACATGTGAGCTCTGAAAAAAAAGTACTGCACAAGTTTTAGAATATAGTTCTATTTCAAATCAAATATATCACTGCTATTTTTAAATCAAATAACTAGCTTGATTATTTCTTCTCTTGCATAATCTGTTGAAACAAATTGGTTATTAGGATATAAATTTGAACCTACTTTCAATTAAGTAAAATATAAAATTTGTAAAAAAATAACATGATGTGGTCACATACATTTAATAAGTTACTGATTCACTAAATAATTCACTGATCAATCAGTTATTATAAATTGTGCAAATATAAGTTGCATCTTCAGATACTATTCCTGTTGAAAGTTTGAACAAACAAAAGGTGGGCTTCTTAGACTCGAAAAGAATTTGGAGTCACACAAACTCACTATAAATCTGAACTCTGTGTTTTAGAAGCTATCCAGTTTTTTAAATTCCCTTGGGCGGGTTTCCAAAATTCTCCACTCGTGTAAAATGGGGATATTAAATAGCACCTTGGAGGGTTGTTTTGATTAAAAAAAAAAATAGCACCCACAGAGTCCATTGTAACTATCCTATGAGTGGAAGGTACAATAATAATTCTAGTATTATTTTACATCTTATTAAAATCTTAGCTGGAACTCAGTTGTAACACTAATAAAATAATCTGATCATTTTTAGAATTTCAACAGGCAGTGTACAAGTTTCATGTACTGGCCTAAGTAAAGCACAAAGGATACTGCCATTTTTGCAAACTTTTTTAAAGGAAATGCTCAACCCTAATACAACTGATGTGCATTTAATTAGTAATCTATTGGACAGATCATGTAGTCAGCTTCATTTGACAAATTATGGTGAATTAACTCATGGAAACACAAAACACCCCAAATGATTATTTTTAAAAATAATAAAAGAGGAAAACAAGTGAGGATACAAAATGTCCTTAAAATGTACTATTATATCCTAGAATTTCAGGGATAGGACTTAGAACATTTTAGGGATACGATGGATTTAAAAACTAAATAATAATATTTCTGTTTTTTGTTAATCACTAAGTCATGTCCAACTCTTTTGCAACTCCATGAACCGTAGCTCTCTAGCTCCTCTGTCCATAGACTTTTCCAGGCAAGAATACTGGAGAGGGTTGCCATTTCCTTCTCCAGGAGATCTTCCTGACCCAGGGATGGATCAAACCCGCATCTCCTGCTTAGCAGATGGATTCTTTACCCCTGAGCCAACCAAGGAAGCCCCAAATAATAATATTAACTTAACTCTTATATTTTCAGAGTTGTCTAATTATGTAAATGCAAAGTGTGTGTGTTAGTCACTCAGTCATGTCCAACTCTTTGTGATCCCATGGATGGTAGCCTGCCTGGCTCCTCTGTCCATGGAACTCTCCAGGCAAGAATAGGGGAATGGGTTGGCATTTCCTCCTCCAGAGGATCTTCCCAATCCAGGGATTGAACCTGGGTCTTCTGCCTTGCAGGCAGATTCTTTACCATCTGAGCCAGGAGGGAGGCCAGATTTTCTAATTATCAGAGTTTTCTAATTATGTAAATGCAAAGTACATTTACATAGTTTTCCTCATTAAGTTGTCACAGAGCTATGAGTTTTACATATATATCCCAAGTTTTTATATGAGAAAACTGAGGTTCAAAAAGCCCAGTAATTTTCTGAAGGTCCTGTGGACGAGAGGTGGGTATTGTTCACCACTCCACACCAGCCTTGCAAATACTCAGGAAGGAATTACCAAGCCAAGTTACCAAATTACCCAGTGAATGATGATTTAACTAAGGGCATCTCTAAGTTTCTTTATGGACTTACCTCAGCTGGGCATCTTATGATTTTTTCACCAGCTAACTTCTTACCTGTGAATCTTCATAATGTGAGCACTGCCACTAATTTTTATCCAAAATGCCCTATGGGAAAAGCCCAAGGAAGATTTCCAGGGCCTGGGATGGTTGTATGGAGGCAAAGGAATTAACTCCAGAGCTTGGAAAGCGTGTTAGTCACTCAGTCATGTCCAACTCTTTGCAACCCCATGGACTCTAGCCCACGAGGCTCCTCTGTCCAGTGGGATTCTCCAGGCCAAGAATACTGGAGTAGGTTGCCATTCCCTTCTCCAGGGGATCTTCCTGACCCAGGAATCAAATCAAGGTCTCTCACACTACAGGCAGACCCTTTACCATCTGAGCAACTAGGGAAGCTCTGAACAAACATCCAAAAAAGGACAAGAAATGGAAAGACAAAAAGAAAAAGAAACAGAAGAAAAACAATCCAGCTGACAAGTTGCCTAAGCATCCATCCAAAGGGGCTGGGCCACGGGATACAGGAAAGCTACATGCAAAGCATTTCCAGGGGATACAGGTTCCTGCTGATTAGTCAGGTCAAGTGTGCCATAGGCCAACTAGCAAGTAAGGAAATGGACTCAAAACATTCCTATTGGGGTGGAAAGATAGTGTCCTTCCCCCACACACAAAACAAACACACAAACAAAAATAGCCAGGGGCATTCTTCTTTTCTAGGCTGAGGAAAAGGATGTGATATTTTTATATACTGTATAAATGGATCTTGTATCAATCTAGAAGCCCTATTGGATGAACTAGAAACTAAATTTTACTGAACATCAGGCAATATAGAAAGAAAAATTGTAGGCTTTAGATTCAGATGAACCTAGGTTAAAATTCTGGTTCTGTGAATTTCTAGCTCCAGGAAATCCTAGATGGTTACATCGGACCCTCAGTACCTTTACTTAAAAAGGGAATAATACGTATCTAGCAAAATATTTGTAAGAATTAACTGCTATTATATTTATTATAATAGATAGGCATAAGGCACTCAAAAATAGTAGTCATTACTATTGTTATTACTATCATTGACCACTGAGTTTTACAGTTTGAAGTACAGAAAAATGTATAGATGACAAGTGAATAGCCAGGTGGGTTATCATACATTGAACACATTCATATAACCACCACTTAGATAAAAATAGAATCAACTCTCCTGCATCCTCCCTGCCAATACAGATGTTATAACAAATTGTTATTTTTAATTGTTATTTTTAATACCAGAGACTAATTTTGCATGTATTTGAAATTTCTACAATGTAGAAATTTGTGCAACTATGTCTTTTTTTAAATTTAACTTCTTTCACAAATGATTACACTTCTGAGATCTAAGTTGTGAATAGCAGTGGTTCACTCATTTTCATTACTAAATAGTATTTTATTCTAATGAGTATTTATGCTCTTGATAAATATTTGAAGTATTTCCAGGTTTTAGCCATTTACAAACAATGCATCCCTGAAAATCTTCCTACTTGTCTGATGACATTATTTACACATCCTATTCTACACAAACATAGGGATGAAATTAGCCTATCAAGAGTATGTATGCATTTGATCTTAGGAAATGCTGCAAGACAATTTTTAAAGGAATTTCTTCCCATTAATCCTTTTACCAGCATATTATGAGAGTTTCTGTTTCTCTGAATCCTCAGTTGTTGTTTGTTTGTGCTCAGCTATTCAGTCATGTCTGACTTTTTGCAATACCATGGACAAGAGTTTGCCAGGCTCCTCTGCCCATGGGAGTTTCCAGGCAAGAATACTGGAATGTGTTGCCACTTCTTACTCCAGGGGATCTTCCCTGACCCAGGAATTGAATCCATGTCTTTTGTGTCTCCTGTATTGCAGGCGGATTCTTTTTTTGCTGAGCCATCAGGGAATCCTCAATAGCACTTGTTATTTTCAACTGCTTTAAAAAGTCAGCCATGTCTAGTGAGTATGCAGTGATATCTTATGGTTTTTTAATTTGTATTTCACTAATAACTAATAAAGTTGAGTTCCTTTTAATATATTTGCCATTTCAATATTTTCTTATATAAAGTGCCTGTATTCAAACCTCTTCCTAGTTTTTTTCTTTCCTTTTATTTTTGCCTTTTTCTTGCTGCTTTAGTAGAAGATTTTATATATTTAGGATACAAATAATTTGAAAACTAAAAGAAAATATTAATAGCTTGTTCTGTGACATTTCTTCTAGCTGCAGGAATGCCTGAAAATGTGACCTTTGTCAAAAACAATTTGCAACACTAGTGAGTATTCAAGACATTGTCTGGGGTGTATTTATTTCAGATCAAAGATAGCAGGGTATCCCATCCAGGATTCTGTACTAAAACAAGCTACTAAAAAAATAGAGTGGTCAAAAAACAATAGAATTCATAGATTTCATAGACTTATGGGACTTAACAAATTTCCTCTTATAAATTATTTATATGGTCTAGAATGCTGATTTGCTGGTGTAAGGACCCCTATTTGTCTCTACTCAACTTTGCACAGCACATGCACACTAGATAAAGGACCACCTTGGTCTCCATGTGAAAGAAACACAAAAACATTATGATGTTATATAATTATAACATTGTTATACAGTAAGGGAAGGTGTGTTCATACATGGGCTATCAATAGTTAACCTTTCCCCCCAGTTTTGTTGAGATATAATTGACAATATCATGTGGAAACTTCACCTGTAAATCATAATGGTTTGACTCTCCTTCCTCATGAAATGATGACCACAATAAGTCTAGTGAACATCCATCATCTCATATAGTTAGTTACAATAAAAAGAAAAACATTTCCTTGTGAAGAGAACTTCACAAGGATATACTTAAGTAGGATATACTTTCTTAATAACTTTCAGACATATCATTATAAATATAGCAGTGTTCATATATATACAGCAATGTTAACTATAGCTATCATGTTGCACATTATAGCCTTAATACTTATTTTTCTTATAAATGGAAGTTTGTCCTTTTGGGTCATCTTCTTCAACTCCTCTCTCCCTCCCCCTGAACTTTGGTAATTGCAATTTTATTCTTGTTTTCTGTGACTTTGCCTTTACTATTATTATTTTTTTGATTCCACATTTAAGTGTAACCAGTACATATCCATAGGGGACTGGTTCCCTGACCCTTGGGAATACATGCTCAACCACCAAGTCTTGTTTGACTCTTTGCAATACCATGGACTGAAGCCTACCAGACTCCTCTGCCCATGGGATACTCCAGACAAGAATACCAGAGTGGGTTGCCATTTCCTTCTCCAGGGGATTTTCCCAAACCAGGGATCAAACCCACATTTCTTGCATCTCCTGCATTGGCAGGCAGATTCTTTACCAATTGCACCATCTGGGAAGCCCTCCCTAACCCTCGTGGATACCAAAATCCAAGTATACTTTAGTCCCTTACGGTTGTTCTTCTGAATGGGAAATCTGTCATTACAAGGTGCTGACTATATTTGTTTTTGTCTTACTTATTTCACTTAGCATAATATCCTTAAGGTCCATCCATGTTGTAAATGACAGAATTCCCTTGGGTTTTTTATGGCTGAATAATATTCTATTGTATGTGTTTTATTTATATATAAAACAACTTCTTTATACAGCCATACAGCAATGGTATTTAGGTTGTTTCCATGTCTTTGCTATTATAAATGATGTTTCTATGAACATGAATGTGCAGATATCTTTTTGAGTTTATTTTTGTTTCCCTTGGATACATTGCCAGAAATGGAATTGCTGGACCATATGGTAGTTACATTTTTAAATTTTTTAGGGTTCCCTATATGATGTTCAATAGTATCAATTTATAATCCCACCAAGAGTACATAGTACACCTTTCCCTCCACATCCTTACCATCATTTGTTATCCCTTTTTGATAATGGCATTTAAAAACTCCAACATCTGAGGTTTAATAAATAAAACTTAACAATTCAAACTGTCACTGCATGTGTGTGTGCTAAGTTGCTTCAGTAGTGTTAAACTCTTTGCGACCCCATGGACTATAGCCCACCAGGCTCCTCTGTCCATGGGATTCTCCAGGCAAGAATACTGGAATGAGTTGCCATGCCATTCTCCAAAACTGTCACTAGGGGGCTGTATAGAAACAACTGTAAAATAGAAATTTAAATTTGAATAAACATGTACAAGTTAATTTCCCTTTAAGAAGTGCATGTCCTGTTTATTGTTTGTTTCTGTGTTTTAAACATAAAGTTTGGGGGAGGTTCTAAGATTTCAACTTCAGTAACATCTATTATACCAGAAAGATCTCTTAAATGTGCGCCTGTCTTATGTCAAGTGGTGTTCTCAAAAAGGTTCTACAGTGAGATGGGTGTTACTCCAATTTATTATAATATTCTTTGTGTAAGTCTCTCTTTCCTTTCTTTCTTTCTTTCTTCCTTCCTCTATTCCCAGTTTTCCCTTTTCCTCTCTTCCTCCCTGTCATTTTCTCTTCTTGATCCCATGTCAAATTGGATTTGCCTGAAATAGAAAAGAAATTTGCTGTATTGCAATATCAATAGATACCATTCATATTTTCTCCTCTTTGTGAAAAGTTAAAGAAGTAGAAGAAGACCAGTGATTTCACAAAAACGATCTTTTTGCACAATAATATTTTTTGCAAAATAATAATTTTGCAAATTATTTGTGGATTAGATAAGGCTTATAAAAAGGCATACATGTATAAACTCTCCCATTGTAAAATAATCAAATATGTAATCTCAAACTTCTGCTCCCCAAATTAAACAAGGCAAAATATGAATGTTTTTCAATGATGAATTGAAGAAGATAAAAGAAATGAAGATGCCATATGTCTGATACCTCTATGCGTAAGCCAATACCTAATTCTACTTTTTGACGACTCAATAGCAATACTCAAGAACCCTATCCTTGAAGTCTTTACTATTTCCACAATAAAGGAGAGGAGAAGCTTTTCTTTGTTGAGAGCTTCTCGAAACTTTGTTTCTTTGCCACTCAAGGTCATATCTGCCCTCTGACTATGACACTTGCTCTTGTTCCTCTGAGATTGTAAAGCCTTCTCGAAGCTTTTGAGAATCAACAGGGCTTTCTGCCAGAGGTGCTTTATGTTTTCCATTCGTACCCATTCAATCAGTGCACAGCGGGTAGAAGATCTCTTTACCCATTTTTCTATGCAAAATATTTAATGGCAGTTGAGTTAAGTGAAGATATAAACCCTAACATTTATTTCGTATTGGATTATAATTTGTAGAGGTCAATAGTGAGAGATAATACATAAAAAGCTAACATTGTTGACAACTTCCTATGTGTCAAAATTGTTTTAAACGTTGACAAAAATCTCTCTTCTAGGAATTACAACAGCTCCAGGATGTGGTAACATCAGAGAGGAATCTAGGTTTTAACCCTGATTACACCATCTCCCTGGGGAGGAATGCAAGCCACGCTTTGGGCCTTAGTTTTCCAATAGGTATTGGTTATCTGCTGCTTCTAAGTTGCTTCAGTCGTTTCCTACTCTATGCGACCCCATTGGTTATTTATTGCTGCATAATTAATGATCTCAAAATAAATCATTAATTCATTATAAAAATTATCTCAAAATGTAGTAGCTGAATAATGTTTTATTATCTTGTAGAGTTCCTGGGGTCAGGAATCCAGGAGTGGATTGAATGGGTGGTCCTGGCTCAGGGTCTCTGAGAAGGTCTCAGGTAAGATATTCGCAAAGTCTATAGACATCTGAAGTCTTGCCCTGGGCTACAGAATCTATGCTTCACCTCATTTAGATGGCGGTTGGAAGACTGCTTCACTTCCCAGCACGATCTAGGGAGGTCTCTACTTCTGCCAAGGAGACCTTCTCCAGAGAGCCCTTCATAATAAGGCAGCTGGCTTTTCCACAGTGAGTGATCCCAAAGGGAGGTAATGAGACAGGACCTTCACTGCCTTAGTATAACTGAGACTCTGAAATGGCACTTTATCATTTCTCACTGGCTTTTTCTATTCAAAGAAACAAGTCACTAAGGGCAGCCCACACTTAAATGGAGGGAAATTAGGCCGTACTCTTGAATGGTAGAAGATCGGAGCATTCGGTTATAAGGACATAGTTTTAACCTATTTTACCACCTATCGCAACACAAATGTAGAGAATGGACATGTGAACACAGTGAGGCAGAGGGGGCATTATTTGGGAGATTGGGGTTAACATATGTACTCCCATGTGTAAAATACACTCTCCGTGTGTAAAATAGAGAGCTAGTGGGAGTCTGCAGTATAGCGCAGGGAGCTCGGCTCGGTGCTCTGTCATGACATAGAGGGGTTGGATGGAGGGGTGAGAGGGAGATCCAAGAGGGAGAGCATATATGTATGCATATAGCTGATTCACGTAGTCTTAAAGCCAGCCTTACTTTTAAAATCAATACTTGTAGTCACAGTAGTAGCAGTATTTCATTGCAGTTTGATGAATTTTCACATATGTTTACATCTAGGTAACCACCATCTACATCAAATTAGAGAACATTTCCAATACCCCAGAAGGCATCTCATGCCCCTTACCAGACTCCACTGAACTCCTAAAATAACCACTGTTCTCACCTTTATCACCATAGATTAGTTTTGCCTGTTTATAAACTTCATTTACATAGAATCATACCATGAAGGTTTATTTATCTGATGTTTTTAGTTAGGTATCCCTTACTTTTTTAAGTGTGCGTGTGTGTGTGTGTGTGTGTGAGTGCGCACGCTCAGTCACTCAGTCATGTCTGACTCTTTGCAACCCTGTGAACTGTAGCCCACTGTTCATGGAATTTGCCAGGCAAGAATACATGAGTGGGTTGCCATTTCCTACTTCAGGGGATCTTCCTGACCTAGAGATTGAAACCGCATCTCTTGTGTCTCCTGCACTGGCAGGCAGATTCTCTACCACAGTGCCACCTGGGAAGTGTAGTGGATAGTTATCTTAAGTCCAGACACAAGTTCACCTAATCAAAATGTAACTGGTACAAGTGTTTGGAATTCTTAGCGCACACACACACATACACACACACAATATGTATGCATATATATATATATATCAACATGTATATATATATATATATATATACAAATAATTTTATAAGGGATTGGATGTTGCGGAGCTAAAGTAAACATCTGGATTTTTTTTCAGACAGAGACCCTTGGTTACATCGATTCATTATACAAACATTTATTGTGTTCTTTTAATGCACCAGGCACTGAAAGACATGATTGGAATAAAAACATCAGCAGGCAAAATCTGTAATCAAAAGCAGCTCCAGCTTAGTGATTCAGGGGTGATTATAACCACAATGTTACAGGAGCTCTCTTGGAAAGAAGCAGACCAAGAACAGGAGCTCTAGCTTCAAGAAGGGCCAGAGAAGAGATGTTGAATGATGCTCTGGAGGCTCTAAATGAACTAGGAGTTCAACACAGAGATGGGTTTTACTAAAAGAAGGGATGCAATAGTAATAAAATTTTTCAGGAAAAAATAGGCATAGCATGTTTGAGAGACAGCAGGGGTGGGATGATGACTGGGGAAAATGAGGCTGCAAGGGTTAGTGGTGTTCAGATCATAAATCCCTGTGCACACCATGGTTAGGCGCTTGTATTTCACCCCATTGGTCATTTAGAGCCATTGAAAGGTTTTAAGAGAGAAGGTGACAAGATCAGATTTGCATGAAAATAACTCCAGCAGCAATTTAGATATTGAGATAGAAAAAGGAGAAAATGGGAGCAATAGGGCCAGCAAAGAGGTAAGTGATGATGAAAATGAGTCATAATGATGACCTGGATGCAGGCTGGCCCCAGTAGTGGGCAAAGAAAGGACCAAAGGCAGGACTTCCCTGGCAGTCCAGTGGTTAAGACTTCACCTTCCAATGCAGGGTGAGCAGGTTCAATCCCTGGTTGGGAAGAAAAGATCCCATATGTGCAAAAAACATCAAAACCAGAAGCAATATTGTAACAAATTCAACAAAGACATTAAACATGGCCCACATCAAAAAAAAGAAAGAAACGAGCAAAGGCACTTCAGAGCTGTCCCTGAAGCTTACACAGTTGCTTCCTTGAGAGAGGTTGCAAGCACAACTCTGATGTCTTGCAGAAATTCTTTCCAGCCACCCTGGAACCGTAAGAGTACCCAGATGGCCTTCCAGAGGTCCCCAAGTCTCCTGACATTGTATGTGCAGTTGTGTTAGTCACAGGCATGTGCACTGTAGGGACATGGATGCACTATGCCTGTGCTGAAGTTTATGACCTACATAGTTTTAAAACCATTGCATTAAAGGGTCATTATGTAGGTTTGGGGCTTCCCAAGTGGCACTAGTGGTAAAGAACCTGCCTGCCAATGCAATAGACATAAGAGATAGGGGTTTGATCCTTGGGCCAGAAAGATCCCCTGGAGGAGGGCATGGTAAGTCACTACAGTATTCTTGCCTAGAAAATCCCATGGACAGAGGAGCCTGGCAGGCTACAGTCCATGGGTTTGCAAAGAATCAGACATGACTGATGCGACTTGGCACGCACACATGCAATGTAGGTTTTGAGCCTAAACATTGAATTATGTAAATTACTGTATAACTGAGACCTATCTTTGTTTACCAAACAACGTAGATATTTTAAAATACCTAAATTGTTTGTTATTGCTATGGCAATAAACTGATAATGTTAAGAATAGGAATACTTTTACCTCTTTTTACTTAGACTCCTAAAATTTAGCACAGTGCTTGGCTGGTATATTATTTGGTGTTCAACATCTTGCTGAGTGCATGAAATTAGTAACCCAATGTACAAATAGCTTCTGTCGACAGAGAATGTTAAGAATCACAGTGTTGCACTGAGGGTTAAGTTAAACTATAGACTGAACACACCTCCATAGTACTTCATGCTGCAGAATAAGTATTCAGTACATGTAGCTGGTAATTGCATTAGCCTTGTCTTCAATAACACACAAATTCCCATCTAACAATATCTACAAGAAAATCATTAAACCTTGAATAAGGATCAGGGTAATAATTTTCCAAACACTGATTTTAAAAATGCTACAAATGATAGGAGCTAAAATTGCTGTCAGAAAGAAATATTCAAAAGAAAAGTTTTTGATTACTTTTAATTAGCTTTTGATCTTCCCTTCACCTGCCTTTTATCCTCTCTATAATAAAAAAATAATGAGGGAAAAATGAGTCAAGGTACTAAATCAAAATGAAACAGTTACATAAAGTTCTGTCTAGAGAATTCACTCACATCACATAAACATTTCTGATTCAAAGTGTTATAAATGGTACAAGTTCCTTTCTACCAAAGCATTCTAAACAAAACAGTCGCTGGAAGGTTTCCAAAGAAATTTAAAAAGGAAAAAATACACTAACATAACATTTCTGCTTACAGTGCAGGGAAAACAATCCTGAAGACTAAATGCAATAAACAGGAATATGAAGGGTCTGGCATGTGAGTCTCCGAATATTGTTATGTTAGGGAAAGGGGGCCCTTCAGATTGTATATTTTTTCCTTCTGAACACAGTATCATTTGAAAGAAACAGAATTCCAATTCTCAAGTCTGAAAGCAGAAATTGAGGAGAAACATCTTGAGCATCTTCCACAAATTTCTTCCCCATCTCTGTCTTCTAGCTCTAGTCTCCAGTATCTGAATTGAGACTTTTACCAACATAAGATTAATGAATTATTACTGGGAATAATAAAATGCCTTTTCATTAAGACATGTTGCTGCTGCTGCTGCTGCTGCTGCTGCTAAGTCGCTTCAGTCGTGTCCGACTCTGTGCGACCCCATAGACGGCAGCCCACCAGGCTCCTCTGTCCATGGGATTTTCCAGGCAAGAGTACTGGAGTGGGGTGCCATTGCCTTCTCCCAAGACATGTTGATCATGATTTAAAAAAATGATTTGTGTCAAGCAGTGCTATTAAAAAAAAAAAGAATCAGCAGTAATTTTTAATTCCTAGTATTCATTATCCATATTAAGGAATTCTATTCCATTAAAAGAAATAATGTTCTTTTAAATGCCTTTTTATGCATTTCTTATTTTTAGGTGAATATTGATATAATTTTTTTTCAAGATTGTTAGAATAAGGCAACTGGCTCCCTAAAAATAAAAAGTGCCTGGGATCAGGGCCAAGAAGAGTAAGAGAAAAACTGTACGTTACCCAGATGATTTGGGGCACATTGTGACTACATAGATTGCTGTTCCTGAATTACCTTTTGGCTATTGCTAGTAGGAAAAATATTTGTGTTTTGATATCCACTTTTCTGTGGAACATGGATCTCTTTTAAGATGCAAGTTTAAGTAAAAGTGTTTATAAATCCTCTTGCCCCACCCCACATGCATAAGACCTGACAGAAGACAGCAAAGCAAACACAGAGATCCAGAGTGATAATTTCAAAGAGAATGAGGTCCTGGGGCATCAATCAATAAAAGCTTGGTAGTCTGTGTAAATGTGTATGTGAAGAATCAGACCAAAGACAGATCAACCAATTCAAGGCCAACTGGGCAACATAATATTGGCACCAAGAGACTTTCACTGGGTCCAGCGTCCTATAGCTACTATCTTTGAAGTCATCCTGTAAAATATCTTTGAGGTCATTAATTTGTAGGCACTTTTGGTCTAAAACCTTCCTGATCTTTAAATTTCTTTACCCTAAAACACAAATCTTCTCAATTCTCTCAAATCAATAAACAAGACACAGGAAGACTAGACTTATGTAGTCATTGTTGCATGATATTTATCGCTGTGAACTTTTTCTTCAACCTCCCACCAAGGTGGTCATCTGTGAAGATCCTGGTGATATCTATGTGACCCCATGTACTTGGATCTCAAAAATTTGGAATGTCAAATAACAATGTTCCTTAATATATAGTCCTTGGGGCAACATTTTTCCATCTGTCTTATCTTCTGACTCTCCCTTATTATTACTTATTTCCTCAAGGGGACTGTAATTTTTACTGGAATTCATTTTTGGTTGGTGTTGGTTTATTTGCACTTTGAGTACTATGTGTCCTGGATTGTGAAAGTGTCTGCAGAACAGTTTACACTTCCCTTGCTAGAACCTCAAGGGCTTCATGGATTTTGGATCCTATTGATATCGTATTCTTGGCTTTGACTAGTATAGAGTAAATACGACCTCATTTCCATGCACAGTACCTGACAATGATTTTCAGTTTTTTGTGGGAAAATTTTCCCTGTTGAATCACAAATTGAAAGCCACTCAGTCGTATCCAACTCTTTGCGACCCCATGGACTATACAGTCCATGGAATTTTCCAGGCCAGAATACTGGAGTGGGTAGCCTTTCCCTTCTCCAGGGGATCTTCCCAACACAGGGATCGAACCCAGGTCTCCCTCACTGCAGGCGGATTCTTTACCAGCTGAGCCACCAGGGAAGCCCAAGAATACTGAAGTGGGTAAAGGCTATCTACTCCAGTATTCTGGCCTGGAGAATTCCATGGACTATATCGTCCATGAGGTCACAAAGAGTTGGGCACGACTGAGTGACTTTCACTTTCATGGGAAAATTTTTTCTCCATGAACAACGGATAGATGGTAGGCTTACTTGTCATCTTCTATCTTTTGGTCAAGTTCCTCTAGGTTCTGTTCTATGGACTTGGGCTATCATTTGAAAATCCCAAATTGGTACTGCCCCCCAACATCTCCTGCATGCAAGATCAGGTGTCTTGATTCTCAATGGTTTTTTAATGTTCTAGACATATAAGACTATTTCTCAGGTCTGATACTTTCTGGCAACATAAGTGAAGTCAACTAGTTTGAGACTGACTTTATCACACCTATCAATTTCCCTCTCATTGTCTTTAAACTCTTTCAGACGCAGCTACTGTTGCTGTTAGTGGTATGGAGCAGGACCCTGTAGGGTTCCTGGGCACAGAAACATTTCTGTTCCCTGTTTTCTGTATGGAACAGACTCCAGCCTCCATAACTTCCAAATGGTTCTCAGCAAGGGAGGAGCAGCCAAAAACCAGTGGGGCTCCATTAAAGGAACCAGAGGAGCTCATCAAGAAGATTACCTGAGACCAGATTAGATGAGTACCATGAGTACAGGCCCTGCAGGCGCCCTGTTCTTATCAGAAACTCCACCTTTGTACTGTTACTTTAAAACTCCTCATCAAATCCTCCTGGGTTAGGACAAATAGTTTTCGAGGACAGGAGCCCACTGTGCCTCCCTTTGTCTGCAAAGCAATAAAGCTATTCTTTTCTACTTCACCAAAAATTATCTCTGAGGTTCCATTCAGCACTGACGCACAGAAGTCGAGCTTTCAGCATCACAGGTGGTGGTGTTATTATTATAGTATCATTAGGCACTAATGTTAGCGGATACAGGCAATGTTGGTTCGCCCTGTTACCTGAATTAGGGTTCAGTGTTCTTTCCATAACTATGGCATTGGCCTACCATCTATTTTGTGCATTTTATTTATTAAAACCAATACCTTTACAAAAAGGAGTGATTATTATAGCAAGGCCCGTTAGGAGACAACTTTTATGCAGATGTACTTTTACCAAGACTATTAAAAATCACACAATGTAAGTAAAGGAGGTAATTGCTTATTTCACTTATGAAAAAGGGTATCTCTGGTTGCACTCACATAATATTCATTTTCTGTAGATCAATTGCTTCTTTGCTTGTTCATTTACTAGGGAAGTCCTTCTGGAAATATTTATCTATTGCCTCAATGCTGCTAGGCACTGTCCTAGGTATTGGAATCACAGAGATGACTAAGAATGTGTCCCTTTTCTTAAAGAATTTTCAAACTAAATGGCTATGGATTCAGAAATCAAAGATAGTCATTGAGACATAAGGAGGAAGGAGATGGACATAGCTTAAGAAAGTCAGACATCATCCCAGCACTGGTACTTAACATAAATAGACAGGAATGGACTGGGCTTACCAGTGTAGATAACAGAGTGGTTAGAAATTAATATGCATGGAGCAGAGTTTGAGATAGTGTCCAACAAGATGCAAAGTCCTGAAAGTAACAAGGGACTATACCATACGAAGGTCTAGAAAGTAAGCAAGGGTAGCAGAGTTAATGAAAAAATCAGAAATTAATGAAATGAAAAAATGAAACAATCAGATTTTGTTTTGTAGAAAGAATTAAGTTTGTGATGGACAGGGAAGCCTGGCATGCTGCAGTCCATGGACTCACAAAGAGTCGGACATGACTTAGCAACTCAGTTGAACTGAACTGATGACAATCAGACCCAAATGTCTGACCATATGAACATATGTTGTTATAAGTCCCTTTCTTCATCTTGACAGCCCCAATAAGCACAATCTGAAGACAGTTTAGCCAGAAGTCACGAGGGTGTTCAGTGAAGTTTTTTTTTTTTTTTTTCTCTCTTTCATGTGTTTATGGACAGCTCTGAAACTGCAGTCTATGGATGGAGAATGTGGGGCTTGATTAAATCAGGCACTACTCATGAGGTCTCAACCATGGTCAAGTTTGAGCTGGTTGCAGAGATTGCGTCAGAAGACAAAAACTTAGGCCATGTTGAATCCCGAGCTTAAAACGGAAAAATCAGAATCCAAGTGTGGAGCTTATATTTAGCAAACAGTACAACTGCGCTTTGTCAGTTTGGTTCTAAATTGCACAAAAGAGATGGGGAGGCAGTTAAGTTTCTTGCATATTATTTTGTAGTGGACTTTCAGATCTGTTTTTGCATTTGAAAGATGATTTTTTTGTTTCTTAAAGATGCTGTGCGGAGAAGGGAATGGCAACCCACTCCAGTACTCTTGCCTGGAAAATCCTATGGACAGAGGAGCCTGGTAGGCTGCAGTCCATGGGTTTGCTAAGGGTCAGACATGACTGAGCGACTTCACTTTCACTTTTCCCTTTCATGCATTGGAGAAGGAAATGGCAACCCACTCCAGTGTTCTTGCCTGGAGAATCCCAGGGACGGGGGAGCCTGGTGGGCTGCCGTCTGTGGGGTCGCACAGAGTCGGACACAACTGAAGTGACTTAGCAGTAGCAAAGATGCTGGGACTTCCCTAGTGGTCAAGTGGTTAACAATCTGCCTTCCAATGCCAGGGGCACAGGTTCAATGCCTGGTGGGAACTGAGATCCCATATGTCTCAAGGGCACAGCCAAAAAATAAAAATGAATATAGTAACAATAAGAATAATAAAACATGTTAAAGATTCATATTTCTGATACTTTGTAATCAAGTAGATCCTCCCAGCCTTCTCCTATAGTATTTGTTGAGTAATTAATCAGCATATTTAAATTCATAAAAACTACTTGAATGTCAAGGCCTGATATTTTGATTTTTCAATATAATATGTCATAGGAATGAGACAGGTTCTTTGCCCTAATTCAAGGTAAATATATTAAGAATTGTTTGCAAAATAATGATTGATTTTATTAATACACCACTAGAGGTACAGTATGCCAATAAGATCTTATACTGAAATTAATAATAAAACACTGAAGTGTGATGGCCCCTAGCTTGGTTATGTTAGTGCTGTCTTTTTCTCAAATGTATTCTCAGTGAGATCCAATATATAAAAAATGTATTTGTATGGGAAAAAAAAATATCTGCAGTGACTCAGAAGGAAGATGTGATGATTAAAAAAAAAAAAAAAAAAGCAGTTATCTCCCCAGGCTCCTCATGGTCTATTCTTCAAAGTCTCAGCTAGAAAAATAAACAGGTTCAGATGGAGTCTGCTTCTTCTGACACCTTAAACTATTAGACATTAGCCCTGCCATGAGAGAGAGTGAGAAACAAGAAAGGAAACACGCTTCTTGAAAAAGTGTCCATTTAGAAGTGATTGGCAATATTCTGATGGCTAGATTTTTCACACCTCTTGACAACCCAATGATATTTCTTCACACCTTGTGCAGATGTCAACCTGCCAAGCTGCTGCAATTCATTCTGTGGTTCATACACCATCCAGCTGAGTGAGGCAACACTCTGAGGGAACTCACTGACACAGAAGTTGCTGAAAAACAACTAAACTGCTATTAAAAATTGCTTAGATCTCAGGTCTGTTCTTGGTGGCTCTCTTTGCCTCACAGTGATGTTTTCTATGCATTGGGTTGGATTAGTGATTCCAATAAGACCATATTCTGGGAACTATACGAATTTCAAGGAATCCTCAGCTCTGCCTGATTTTTTTTTCTTTTAAATAAATAAACTTTATTTTTAGAGCAGTTTAATTTCACAGCAAAATTGAGTGGAATGTTCAGAAAATGGAAGCTCTTGTATACCTCCTGTCCCCATGTATGCACATTATTAAGTTGTTAGGCAGTGTTTATTCATCATTTAGTATCTGCTATCCTTGTTTTCCTAATCAGAAAATTAGTAGGTTTTCTGATTAGGAAGACTCTGTGTTGCTCTTCTCAGCACCCCACCCATGGGAGGAGCCTGATATGCTTTGGTTGACTATTACAGATGCCTATAAGGCCCTTAAGATGATGTCATATGTAGAGATGCTTTATCCCATGCAGTTTGATATGGTGGGAATGGCATTAATTTTGGAATCAGACATCTTTCCCCTTTAATTTACTAACTACTCAATTTACTCTTCAGAGTTTCTTTTTGATTCTTGTAAAATAAGTAAAATATTACTGCACTGTGGGGAGTGTTACAAGAGAATGGGTTTACTGAGAAAGCGGATGATATACATCTAGAACAGACTTTGGTGAGTAACTTAGGTAATGTTCTCTTCCTCCTTTACTCCCTCCAACCCCTGGCTCTATTCAATATTAATTTTATACCACTTCTTTCCTGGAATTTATGTACTTTATCTTGTGTAAGTATTCAACTTAAGTGTATAAATATATAAATTGATAGCATATATCACTGAAGCTAGGAGGAAAAAGAAAGGAAGGTTGATAAAGGAGGATCATAGAGAAAGTAGAAATAGAATCATTTGTTTCAGAAAATGAGAAATGTTCTTAGGCACTGCCAAAGACAGCTCTTGAGAGAATCGTATACATCTCAGTAGCTTCACTACATTTAAACTTGAAATGTACATGAATAGTGGGGCCTTTGACATGATTATGCAAATATATGCAAAGCTAGCCTATACTGTAGTCTCCAGAAGGTAATCTGTCAGCCTTACCAAGGACCTTTTAATACCCCCTTACAAGACTCAGATATCAAAAATATCTCTAGTTTTCAAGTTATTAGTTTAGTAGGAAAAGTGGGAGTGGGGGCATCTGGCCTCTCATTTTGGCTCTTGTGTAACCTATTATTTAATCTTGGGCAAAATATTCAGCCCATGATGAATCTTCTTCTTTAGGGGCATACTAGCCATGCTGCCTCCTTCACAGAGTTATACTAAGAATCAAGTGTAAAACACACAAACACTGCACAAAGATTATTATGTGCAGTTTATCAGGGGCAATGGGCAACAGTCAACTTTAAGTTACAGGCATGTGGCCACTCTAACAAGTAAAGGAATGACAAAATAGAGAAGAAATAGAGGAAAAGGGGGAACAGAGGGGGATCAAAGTGATACCTGCTCTAAGAAGTACAAAGGAATGATTTTAGGGAACATACAATGTAAACCAATCCCAATTAGATCAAAGTAGCTGAACAGTATTGTTTACACCAAAGACATATTTTACCCTGGTTTTTGATGAAAAGGAGATTGGGTAGTTTCATTGCAAAATTAGGTTTGCTTTTAAGAACAATAAATTTATGAAATAGGCTACAAACATGTCTCAGGAAGCCAGACACTGTAATGGTGGCTGATTAAATACACTCAGTGACTTACCATTTGAGACAATCTCCCTCTGTAGGGAAAGGAATAATGTCGCAGGAAAGACATTGAGGAGGCAGAAAGGATTGACTGGAGCAGAATGAAAAATGAGAAAGGAGGTTATATTACTTTGGAGAGCTAGAAAACTGAGATTACAATAGTTGAAGAAAAAGCATTGAAGAGCGGAGATATGATTGAAGCTTTTAAGATGTTAAAAAGGATAGTAAAAGTCAATGTAGATAAGCTTTGCCAATGATAATCACAAACACTGAAATTTAAGGGCACATTCTAAAAATAAGCAGTGGATAGAAAATGACTTTGTGTTTGTTCAGGAAACCCCTGCATCCTCTGTCCATTCCTAAATTATCTTTATTTTGTTCAACAATCATAGCACAGGAAGGCATGGAGTCAAAAACCTTATTCATCATTGTGAAAAAAAGGACAAGGATTCAAACCAGAATTAAAATAGCAATTTATAAAATATTCGTGAGGCTGCACATTTATTTCTACAAAAGACCAGTGATAGTAACATGAGGAATATGTGTTGTTGTTGCTCAATTGCCTAGTCGTGTCCAACTTTTGCAACCCCATGGATGGCAGCACACCAGGCCTCCCTGTGCTTCACCATCTCCCAAAGTTTGCCCAAGTTCATGTCCATTGCATTGGTGATGCCAGGTGTCAAGTGGGTATTCCCTGTTGGCTCATATAGTAAAGGCACCGCCTGCAATGCAAGAGATCTGGATTCGATCCCTGGGTTGGAAAGATCCCCTGGAGAAGGAAATGGCAACCCACTCCAGTGTTCTTGCCTGGAGAATTCCATGGACAAAGGAGTCTGGTGGGCTATAGTACACAGAGTTGCACACGTGGGTATTACCAGCCTGGGATTACTTTAACATTCATTTATCATCTTGAGCAGTTCAGAACATAAAAGGAGCTGGTGGAAATTAAAAGCATAAATGTGGTGAGGGCATATTTATGGTGACACCAAGCAGGACTCTGTGGGGCTCTCCCTGGTTCAAATCCTTTCTGTGTCCTCTATTTCTTGCTTGTAGGAAATAGGCTTCATTCAGCCTCCACAACCTTACCTGAGTTCCAAAGGGCAGATTCAAATAGTTGCTAATTAGGGAAAGGAGGAGATGTGGAAGCAAGGGAGGAGCAGCCAAAAAATGATAGTGCAACCTTGTAGCAGGGTCCTGGTTCCTCTTCAAGGAATGCATATAATGATATCTTTGAGCTCTTCTGTGGCAACTGAGGCTACCCCCCATGTAGAGGATGGTAACTTCAGGCTGAGCACAAGATTCCTGGAGCACCATCCTGACACATCACTGGCAAGAAAGCACATACACTGCGGCCCTCTCCTGAAGCCTATAAAAATTTTCCCTCCAAAACCATCAGAGAGCTCAGGCTTTTTGAGCATGAGTCACCCATCTCCTTATTTGGCACTGCAATAACTCTTTCTCTGCTCCAAACTCTAACATTTTGTCTTTTCTGGGCATAAGAAGTATGGACTTGGGTTCAGTACCAATGGCATGGGCCTCAAACAACTTTGTGCCCAAATTTTTGTTTTCATCCCCATCCAGACATCCTTATTCTCCTGACAGTGGGCAGATTGTGTCAACTGTACTCTATTACAGAGCACCTCTAATTTTTACTAGTGTCTCTCATTTCTCTTGCTCTAGGTCTGGTCAGCAGTCATTCTGTGTCTCAGGTTTTCAATCGTTTCTTTACTTTTGTCTTTACTTTCTAGCAGTTTAAAATTGCATTTAAAGAACATTTGTGATATTTTATTCAGTGTTTCTAGTTATTTTCTTAAGCAGCCTTCTATATTGCTTTATTTTCTTGGGCTCCAAAATCACTGCAGATGATGATTTAAACCATGAAATTAAAAGATGCTTGCTCCTTGGAAGAAAAGCTATGGCAAACTTAGATAGTATATTAAAAAGCAGAGACATTACTTTAGCAACAAAGATCTGTATAGCCAAAGCTATGGTTTTTCCAGTAGTCATGTATGGATGTGAGAGTTTGACTATAACGAAAGCTGAGAACCAAAGAATCGATGTTTTGAACTGTGGTGTTGGAGAAGACTCTTGAGAGTTCTTTGGGCTGTGAGGCGATCAAATGGGTCCATCCTAAAGGAAATCAGTCTTGAATATTCATTGGAAGGGCTGATGCTGAAGCTGAAGCTCCAATACTTTGGCCACCTGATGCAAAGAACTGACTCACTGGAAAAGACCCTGATGCTGGGAAAGATTGGAAGTAGGAGGAGAAGGGGATGACAGAGGATGAGATAGTTGGATGACATCACTGACTTGACGAACAATGAGTTTGAGCAAGCTCTGGGAGTTGGGGATGGACAGGGAAGCCTGGTGTGCTGCAGTCCATGGGGTCACAAAGAGTTGGACACGACTGAGTGACTGAACTGAATTGAATGGAACATATTGCTTGGAAACATAAGTTTTTGAGTTTCTATGAATCTTCCAGTAAATAAATAATAAAATAAAATTGATACTTTTACCCAGTTATGGGATTGATGAGCAGTGACAGGAAGTTCCACAAATGCCATTGACTTAAATCTGCATTCTTAAGACATGAAAAAAAATATGCTCTTGCACAATCACTTTAGAGACTTTCCTGGGTAAGGAAAGATCTTTATCTGTCATATCCTGATCTATGTACATTGGTTTCATGAGTGATTCCTCTCCATCCTAGGTAATCTCTTTCTTCTCCTATAGGCTCAGTCACTCATTTCCTGGCCATCTAATTCATGATTAATTCAGAAACCCCAAAGGATATGGACATGAAGAGTTTCCTGCCAGCTTTCCTTCTATGGGCTCACTACAAACATCCAGGACATCACTGGCAGAGTATCGTTAGCTCCACTGCATCCAGTCCACTCATTGGTGCTTTCTGAAAAGGAAGACTAAAGAATCCTTACTTGTAGATAAGATATAATTGTTGCCAAAATAATGCAATTTCTCATATATCTTTCCCTCCACTCCTCTCTGAAAAGTCTGTGAAACTCAATTTCCAGTATCTTCTATCCACTATTATATTTAAAGTGGCATTATGTCCTGGTCTGCCTAAGAAAACTTAAGCTTTCATATGTGGTTCTGGAATAATCATTAAGGTCCCTTCTGCTACTCTCAAAGGTAAACTGGCATAGAAAATAAATTATATGATCAATCTAGTTTCAGTTCAGTTCGTATGTGAAGCTTACGGAAATCAGTTAGCTGTCTTTTCCCTCATCATTGAGTCAGTCTTGGAGTGACGTCATACTCCTTTTACCTTGGTGTGCCTCACCTTGTGCTGGGCTTCTTCTCTAATTTTCTCCATTTATCCAAGATTCCTTTATCCTCCGACAGAACCTGAACTGACACACAACAGCAAATTCCTAGATTTCTGTGTACCTCTTATTCATAGCTTTCCATGTTTACAATCTGGGCTGGTTCAATAGGATTGCATTTTCGCTTTGATTCTTGGTTCCTTGGTAGAGCTGTTAACTGGTCTAACATTCTAATTTTTCTTCAATCCTGGAAATTGACTCTGCACCCAAACTAGTACTTATCTTCCCAGGAGAGATGCCAATCATAGCTTGGCTCTATATCAATCCATTTCTCATCCTTAACTTTCACATTGAACCTCCATTTGAAATAAATTATTATTAATTTCTGAATTCAGTCTCCTGAAGGCAATCATTAAAAGATCATGCTAAAGTTGATTGCATCCTATGGATGTCTGCCTCAGGTCACAAGGTACCTCTAAACCTCTGAAACGAACCCCACTATACTGCCTAGATTACCTGGTCTTACTTGGTACCTATTATTATTACTATTATTTTGGCTACCAACTTTACATGATCAATAATCCAACTTGCCAAAGTTAAGTTTGCTTGAACCTCAATCATATTTAATCTGATAATATATCTACAAACCAAGATGAGGGAGAAAAATGTCAAGTTTAATTTAGTTACACAATTATTTTGATCATTTTTCCTTTCTTGATAGGTAACTAGTTAATAGTTATTGTTTCATGATAAGCAGTTGCTTAAATACCATGTGGTTTAAAAAACAGTAAATATTCAAAACTTATTATTGAATCTCTACTGTGTGGTCCTGGATTAGGCTCAGTGTGAGATACAGAAATAAATATGACATATACTCTACCCCTAGCAGCTTCCACTTCGCTAGAATAACTTGTTTAGTTTAATATATTTTGCATATTGTAACCCTGATTTTATGTGCCCTTGGCGCAGATGCAAATATGGCTCAGAAAAGTCCATCTGCCCAGAATTCTAGTCATAATTAAGTGAGTCACATGCAAGACTTATGAAAAATCACACTAAAACCACAAACTTGTCAAAGAAGTTGTTTAATAGTCTGACAATAAAATTCCTTTCCCTTATGTTGATTAGTGAGAGAAAAAACAACCACAAAGCATAAATACTCTGTGACTTCTGGCATCAAACACAGTTAGAGGATGGAAAACAATAGGCAACCTCTAACTAAATAGAATGGCAACTCTTGTTGAATAAATGTATTAAGCAGAAGACTTTGAATGTTGGTATTTTAAGGGAGATTTTCTTTTCACTTGTTTCCTTGTTTTAAATAAGATGAATAGGGAGTATGTTTGGAGGATTTGAGTGTATTTTAAAATTTGAAATTTATCTAGTTAGCTGCAGAGAAATGTAGTGAAAAGAATATGGGTCTGAATCAGAAAACCTTGGGTTTGATTCCCAATACTGTGAATTCAGTTCTACAACCTGTCTTAATAACTGGCCAAACATAACTCCTCTGGTCCTCTGTATGCATGCCTCTTCTTTGAGCAATAGATTTCCTTAATCTTTTCTTTTTATAGATTGTGTTCCTCCCTCCTTTCAAAAATTGTTGTTACTAATCTCTTCTGTTGGGAAAACCAAATCAATCCAAACCAAAACAAATAGCTTCCATCCATCCAGTTAATCCCTAATTGCTCTTTAAGGGCTAGCTCACAAGATATGTATGCCTTATGAATATTTTTGAAAGATTTCCTCAAAACTACTACTGGGTACTGGCTTACTTACATTGTTTTACTGTTTAACAGAGTTAATGTGAATTCCTGTAAGGAGAGAGATATTACTCTGAATTTAGCTTTACATAAACATGGAGTGAACCACACTTCCTGAAATGTTGTGTAGACCAGCATCTCTCTCTTGTCATGCATAAAATTGCCTCAATTCCTTTTTTTTTTTCTATTATGGGTCTTGAATATGCAATGTTACTGAAGAGTTTATTAAAAACAATTATTAAAATCCTGTATCTTCTCTAAGTCTTCTTAGATTGATCAGAATTTTACAGCTTTTCATGTTTCAGTAAGGACTTTGAGTCTTTAAAATTTCTCTGCTTTGGCTTCACTGTTCTGAAATTGATTTTCTCTCAATTTAGGTACTTACAAAGAGAAGAGAAAAAAGGTGAGTGGAAAGAAAAGGGGCAATTTTGGCAACAAAATTGCAGATGAAAGCAGAATAAAGTAGCTTTAAAAGAAAGTTAATATGTATGACAGTTGATAAGTATCAAAGTTTCCTTAAAAAACATAAAGGCAAAATCTTCGGTTATGGACTGTAGCCTACCAGGCTCCTCCGTCCATGGGATTTTCCAGGCAAGAGTACTGGAGTGGGGTGCCAGTTATTTTGCTTAACATAAATCACTAAATTGGCAGAGTTCATTTTATTCATAGTACTATTCTCACTCTGAATGAACAACAATTATTTTTCAAATGACCATAATATTTTTGTCCTAACAACTTTTGTTGATGAGTGCTAATAAAATTTGATACACAGAGTAACTCATGGAAATACTACATACGTGTGTGTTTACCTGAAGTCACTTAAGTTGATACTACTTTCTATGGGATCTATTGCAGACTTCTGTGGATAGGAATGTTAAAACTAACATCACAAGGAAGCTATTTTCCAACTTAAATTCATCTCTCCCACATCATATTTTAATACAATGTATTTAATTGTCATTCATCTAGATATCCCCCATGTGGCAACACAAACTATACAATTTTGCCATCCCAGATATAATTGCTAAGAGAAGGTAAGCAACAATTTAAATTGTAGTGAGATGAAGTATTTCTGTTAATAAGGATGATTTTTAATAGCATACTTATCAAAAAAACTTATCAAAAGAAGAGGTGGCAAGAATATACAGAAGAACTGTACAAAAAAATGACCCAGATAATTACGGTGGTGTGATCACTCACCTAGAGCAAGACATCCTGGAATGTGAAGTCAAGTGGGCCTTAGAAAGCATCACTACGAACAAAGCTAGTGGAGGTGATGGAATTCCAATGGAGCTATTTCAAATCCTGAAAGATGATGCTGTGAAAGTGCTGCACTCAATATGCCAACAAATTTGGAAACCTCACCAGTGGCCACAGGACTGGAAAAGGTCAGTTTGCATTCCAATCTCAAAGAAAGGCAATGCCAAAGAATGCTTGAACTACTGCACAATTGCACTCATCTCACACGCTAGTAAAGTAATCCTAAAAATTCTCCAAGCCAGGCTTCAACAATATGTGAACCGTGAACTTCCAGATGTTCAAGCTGGTTTTAGAAAAGGCAGAGGAACCAGAGATCAAATTGCCAACATCCGCTGGATCATCGAAAAAGCAAGAGAGTTCCAGAAAAACATCTATTTCTGCTTTATTGACTATGCCAAAGCCTTTCACTGTGTGGATCACAACAAACTGTAGAAAATTCTGAAAGAGATGGGAATACCAGAGCATCTGACCTTTCTCTTGAGAAACCTGTATGCAGGTCAGGAAGCAACAGTTAGAACTGGACGTGGAACAACAGACTGGTTCCAAATAGGAAAAGGAGTACATCAAGGCTGTATATTGTCACCCTGCTTATTTAACTTATATGCAGAGTACATCATGAAAAAAGCTGGGCTGGAAGAAACACAAGCTGAAATCAAAATTGCTGGGAGAAATATCAATAACCTCAGATAGGCAGATGACACCACCCTTATGGCAGAAAGCGGAGAAGAACTAAAGAGCCTCTTGATGAAAGTGAAAGAGGAGAGTGAAAAAGTTGGCTTAAAGCTCAACATTCAGAAAATTAAGATCATGGCACCTGGTCCCATCACTTCATGGCAAATAGATGGGGAAAAGGTGGAAACAGTGTCAAACTTTATTTTTGGGGGCTCCAAAATCACTGGTGATGGCGATTGCAGCCATGAAATTAAAAGATACTTACTCCTTGGAAGGAAAGTTATGACCAACCTAGATAGCATATTAAAAAGCAGAGACATTGCTTTGCCAACAAAGGTCCGTCTAATCAAGGCTATGGTTTTTCCAGTAGTCATGTATGGATGTGAGATTTGGACGGTGAAGAAAGCTGAGTGCCGAAGAATTGATGCTTTTGAACTGTGGTGTTAGAGAAGACTCTTGAGAGTCCCTTGGACTGCAAGGAGATCCAACCAGTCCATCCTAGAGGAGATCAGTCCTGGGTGTTCATTGGAAGGACTGATGTTCAAGCTGAAACTCTAATACTTTGGCCACCTCATGCAAGGAGTTAACTCATTGGAAAAGACCCTAATGCTGGGAAGGATTGGGGGCAGGAGGAGAAGGGGACGACAGAGGATGAGATGGCTGGATGGCATCACCGACTCGATGGACATGGGTTTGGGTAGACTCTGGGAGTTGGTGATGGATAGGGAGGCCTGGCATGCTGCGATTCATGGGGTCACAAAGAGTTGGACACAACTGAGCGACTGAACTGAACTATCAAAATTCTATTATCAGAGTTGAGATCATATTAAATCATTAAAATATATATCATAATATTAGTAAAAACAGCATATAGTTTTATATATAAAAATGTGGGTAATTACATGAACTATAATTAACAAGAACAAAAATATCCTCAAAGTATTTGCTAAAGTGTAAAATTATATCTCAATAAAGGAACCTAAGGAAAGGCTAAGGATGTACCAGATGGGGAATAGTTAACCCAAGCCCAGGGAGATGTATTATGAGAGTGGTGGAGCAAAATGCATAGATGAAGTATACAGGGTTCTAGGAACCAGAAGAAATCTGCTGGGTTCAGACATAAGAATGCCAAATGGTCATCCCTGAAATACACATTTAGGATTTACAGGACTGGCAAAAGGTGTGGTCTTGGAAAGGCATTGTGGGAAACTTTCAGTAATTTTAAATATCAGCCTTGTCTTAGGAAATAGGTGAAGTTCAATGTCATTATAGGATTTTGTTGTGGATGCTATTATTACTCGGCAATTATCCAAATATCACCTTGCTTTCCTTGAAGTCAGGATGCATGTGACTGAGTGCATGCCAATGAATTTGGTGGAAGAGCTATGGCCACCTAGAGATCTGGCCTTAAAAGTACGCATGTGGTCTTTCTGCTGTCTCGTTTCCAGTGTGGAGAGCTTAATCATACGTGTTTCAGATGGTGAAACAAGGTAGAGAAGAAGCGCCATTGATTCATTCACATCGGACTTGCACAAGTAAAAATTATCCTTTAATTTGTTATGCCAGTGAGATTTTTGCATTTGTTACCACAGCACTGTTCATTCTAAATTGACCATAAAACATAAATTGACCAAAATTCTCCTAGCCAGTATTCAACAGTATGTGAACTGTGAACTTCCAGATGTTCAAGCTGGATTTAGAAAAGGCAGAGGAACCAGAGATCAAATTGCCAGCATCCTCTGGATCATAGAAAAAGCAAGGGAATTCCAGAAAAACATCTACTTCTGCTTTATTGACTACGCCAAGGCCTTTGTGTGGATCACAACAGACTGTGGAAAATTCTTCAAGAGGTGGGAATACCAGACCACCTTACCTGCCTCCTGAGAAATCTGTATGTGAGTCAAGAAGCAACAGTTAGAACCAAACATGGAACAACAGACTGGTTCCAAACTGGGAAAGGAGTATGTCAAGGCTGTGTATTGTCACCCTGCTTATTTAATTTATATGCAGAGTACATCATGTGAAATTCCAGGTTGGATGAAACACAAGCTGGAATCAAGATTGCCAGGAGAAATAACAATAACCTCAGATACTCAGATGACACCACACTTATGGCAGAAAGTGAAGAGAAACTGAAGAGCCTCTTGATGAAAGTGAAGGGAAGTGAAAAAGCTGGCTTAAAATTCAAAATTCAGAAAACTAAGATCATGGCATCCGATCCCATCACTTCATGGCAAACAGATGGGGAAACAGTGAGAGACTTTATTTTGGGGGGCTCCAAAATCACTGCAGATGGTGACTGCATCCATGAAATTAAAAGACGCTTGCTCCTTGGAAGAAAAGCTATGTCCAACCTAGACAGTATATCAAGATGCAGAGACATTACTTTGCCGCTAAAGTCCATCTAGTCAAAGCTATGGTTTTTCCAGTCGTCATGTATGGATGTGATAGCTGGACAATGAAAAAACTGAGCACAGAAGAATTGATGCTTTTGAACTATGGAGTTGGAGAAGACTCTTGAGAGTCCCTTGGACTGCAAGGAGATCAAACCAGTCAATCTGAAAGGAAATCAGTCCTGAATATTCATTGGAAGGACTGCTACTGAAGGTGAAATTCCAATACTTCGGCCACCTGATGCAAAGAGCCGGCTCATTGGAAAAGACCCTGATGTGGGGAAAGATTGAAGTCAGGAAGAGAAGGGGTTGACAAAGGATGAGATGGTTGGATGGCATCACCGACTCGATGAACATGAGTTTGAGCAAGCTCCAGGAGTTGGTGATGGACAGGGAAGCCTGGCATGGTTCCTGGGGTCTCAAAGAATCAGACATGACTGAGCAACTGAACTGAACTGACCTTAAGTGGGCTGCTATTGTACCCAAAACCTACACTAGGTGGGGCACTCTTTTAGGGGCTGTTCAGTGGGGGATGAGGAAACTGACATCAGAGATTAGGAAAATAAACACTGTTTATGGTATTAAAAAAAATAATAATAAGGTTTCCAAGGTGTGCGAGTGAAAAAGAATCCACATGCCAGTGCAGGAGACATGGGCTGGATCTCTGGGTTGGGGAGATTCCCTGGATAAGGGAATGGCAACCCACTCCAGTATTCTTGCCTGGAGAATCCCATGGACAGTGAAGCCTGGTGGGCTACAGTCCATGGGGTCTCAAAGAGACGGACACAACTAAGCACGTGGCACACATGTAATGGTAAAATTATCTCCTCAATACCATGTGTGGTGGATCACGTGAGAAATAATATTATCTGTCATGAGGTTTAATGGTTTATTGTTGCCATAGAATAGATTCCTCTCATCTGACTAACTCTCATTACTCTCATACTCTCATTTTGCATAGCTACTTAGCTGCTCCTCTATTTTCTCCACTTGTTTTTCGAGATCTATACTTCTTTTGATAGAAAACTGAGACTTTTATGACACAAGTCGAGTCAGAGTATTTAACATTCCAGATTGAAATGCCCAAATTCTTGATATGTGCTTATGGGTTCTCCGATATTTTTGACTGCTTATCTCCAGGTCTCTGCTAACTGTTGTGGGGCATAAGAGAAGAAGCTTGCCCTCAAGAAGGATGACTGGAGAACTATAATATAACTATAATTATGAATTAACTATAAAGAATGTACCATGTGTCACAAATAGAGCCTGAAGTTCTATGGAAGGCAGAGAAGAAAGGGATCATTTCAGCGCAGGGAATCAGGAATTCTTTATTAGGGAAAGAATAATTTGGGTGGACTTCCATGGAATTACAGAGGCTTGAAAGAGAGTTAGGGGTGGGCTGGAAGAAGAGTGTTCCAGGAAAGAGCCAAGATATCACCCAAAGCCACAGGTGACTGATAACAGATCTGTTTCATTTTAACCATGAAAATGGGATAAAAGTTGAAAGAGGATAAAACTACTTGCCTCTCAACAATAGGATCCTCTCAGTTATGTAGATTTAAAATAAAGGAATTTCTGGTTATGTGCGTTCACCAGACAACTGAGTACTAATTATTTGCATTCTCTATTACTTATTTTTATTTTCTATTGAAGTATAGTTGATTTATAATATTGTATTAGTTACTGCTATACAGAAAAGTGATTCAGTTATGCATATAACACAGGGAACTATATTCAATATTCTGTGATAAATCATAATGGAAAAGAATATATATACATATATGTATATATATAGAAAGCATTCTCTATTTTATTCTCCTTTCCCTCTGATAGAATTATAAACTGTGATGACATGGGGCCACAGATTTTCTCTTAGCTATATATTTTTTTAATTTTATTCAAGTTTAGTTGATTTTCATGAGATTCCCAGGTAGCTTAATGGTAAAGAATCTGCTTGCAGTACAGGAGACATGGGTTTGATCTCTGGCTCAGAAAGATTCCCTGGAGAAGGCAATGGAAATCCACTCCAGTATTCTTGCCTGGGAAGTCCCATGGACAGAGCAGCCTGGTGGGCTATAGTCTATGGAATCACAAAAGAGTCAGACAGAACTTAGCCAATAAACAACAACATAGATGATTTACAGTGTTGTAATAATTTCTGCTATACAGCAATGTGATTCAGTTGATATATATTTTGATATATTTTTGATATATTTTTCCATATGGTTTATCACAGGATACTGAATATAGTTCCATCTGCTATACAGTACGGCCTTGTTGTTCTCCTAGAGCTTAATAGTCTACTGGGGACTTGACAGCGTGTGTGACAGTCTAAGTAATTCAGTCATGTCCAACTCTTTGTGACCCCATGGACTGTAGACTGCCAGGGTCCTCCATCCTCGGAATATTCCAGGCAAGAATACTGGAGTGGGTGGCCATTCACTTCTCCAGGAGATCTTCCTGACCCGGTAATAGAACCCAGGTCTCCTGCATTGCAGGTGGATTCTTTACCACTGAGCCACCAGGGCAGCCTGGGGACTTGACAGGTATTTGCATTTGCCAAATTGACAAGGATTTTCACAAATTGCTTTGAAGTTTACTTTTACTCTTGGTGAGTAAATCTGTTCCTACTCTCTGTTCACTAAAGCTTAGTGACTAGGAAACAAGATGGTAACCTCAATTGAGAACTTGTATGAATCACTTCAGGACTGATTGGATTAGATAGATTTATGGAGAAAGTGATCAGCCTGCCACTAGAAAAGCCAGAATTCTCTGGCAAGAACTAACAAGTGAGTAATAAAACAAACACATATTTATCTTTTCATTAATATGATTCAATTAAAAACTAATGTGAAAAAAATCAGTGAACGTATGTACACATATACAAATATTTCTATATCTACACATCTACATGTATGTGCATGTACACATATTTTTATATTTACATACATACACCTCCTAGCAACCCTTCTTCAAATTAATCATTGTGTTTTGACAGATTGGTTCGGGGTCACCCATATAAAGGGGAAAACCAGTACCACATAATACACACATTTCTTGATTGTGCACTTCCATAAGACAAAAGCAGATTTGTGCTTCTATCAATCCTTGTTCATCTGTTACTCTATCTATAGATGCTATTTATCGGGTATTTATCATGTGTCAGGTTTTGAGGTAAATGTGTTATATGAAGCAGTGTATTTCATGTAATCCTCACAGCAGTGTAATGAGATAAGAATAGCGGTCACATGTGCTTGTATCAAAACAGAGGCTTAGACAGCTCAGCTGACAGCATTGGGATGAAAACCTAGAGGTGCCGGACTCTGAAGAGCATACGATAAGCCATTCAAGTTCAATGCTTCAAGTTACCATGTCACAGTATACTTCATGTCATTGCACACTTTCTACCTGTATCTATGGAAGAGAAAGAACTACGCTCTTTGCTTTCAAACTGTTCTTATTTGGGGGTTGGAGGAGGGTTCATTGCTAAATAAAAATGTTTTGGTATTCAAGAGAAAGAATGTAATGAGATAAAACTTGGAATATATCTAGATCACTTAACTGAAAAAAGTCAAGATTTTCAGGCAAGAAGGTACTGTTTCCTTAGCTTTAAGTAATTAAAAATAAAAAACTTATTTTGAGTGTATAAACACAACCATTGCATCATAGATTATCTCTTCTACAAAGGATATCTACTGTTTCTTTCAATAGAGTAGTAAGTCATATATCTATTATTACAAGATTCATGGAAAATTTTGCCAAGTGAATATGCCATAGAAAAATCAAGCTGGAGGAACAGAATGCCAAGATTTTCATAAATGTCTAAGAAATAGTCTTCCTGTGTCTACAGCTTTGAATATGTTAAATTTACTTATTCTAACCAAAATGAAAATAAAAATATCATATTTTCCAAGATTATAAATCCTTGTGTGTATGTGTGTGTGAGCACGTGCACACACACACACACACACACACACACACACATATATATACCTATACACACAGTATATATTTACTAAGTCTAACTTTATGGCAATCATAGTTATTCAAAGTAAAAAATTTAGATCACTTGAAATTTCTTAGAAAATAGAAATATGCTTAGGTAGTCTTAATTCATGTCACATTTTTTT
This sequence comes from Giraffa tippelskirchi, assembly GCF_054371585.1. Classification (NCBI taxonomy): domain Eukaryota; kingdom Metazoa; phylum Chordata; class Mammalia; order Artiodactyla; family Giraffidae; genus Giraffa; species Giraffa tippelskirchi. Next base: position 126,878,696 of record NC_137277.1, on the reverse strand, counting down.
GGCAAGAAGTATACAGACATAGTATTTCAGAACTCTCCAGATCACTCTCTGTTTATCCATTCGTCGATCCACTCATACATTGGATTATAATATTAACTTCAATATTTGCTTGAGTTCCTAGAAATCTTTGTCATTAAGAAAAATAATATTAACTCTTTTGCTCTAAGTTATATATGAGAGCACTTTGCAATTTTGACAAAAGATTTTATATCTAAAATGGTATCTCTGAGTTAAGGGTAAATGTATTTTAGGATTGTGTATCTAAAGCCACATTACTCTTGGGCAGACTCACAAACTAAAGGAAAAAAAAAATGTTAGCTATTGTTGGATGACGTTTTTATTATAAAAGATTAGCTTTAACTCTAAGCAGTAAGTGGGAAAACACCTGGAAATACCTTTTCTAGTGTATTTTTTTAGATACTTCAGCAATGATAGGTGATGCAGTTCATTCTTAAGATTTTACTCTTATCACGTTCTGAAAAAGTTGTACTCTGTTTAGGAACATACTTTCATGTGACAATTTTAATTGTGAAAGAAAAATCTATTTCAAAGTGGTCTCCCATGATCTGTTTTCAGTGTTTCATAACCTAAGACCAACTCAGGGCTGAAAAGTGAGAAAAAATGGGGAAAAAGTCATCGTAAACAAATTTAAGCAAAGGATGCCACTCATTTAAATAGATCCAAATGAGGTCCTGAAATAATTAAAGTCTTAAAAAATAATATTTTAAGTATAATATGTGATTAGAAAAGGTGAGAGAAGGGGGACTAGGTCAGACAGCATTAACAAGAGAGTCTCTTACTTTTTACCTTGGTCCCAGGTGGTGCTAGTGGTCAAGAACCTGCCTGCCAACGTAGGAGACATAAGAGACTGGGGTTCAATCCTTGAGTTGGGAAGGTCTTCTGGAGGAGAGCATGGCAATCCACTCCAGTATTCTTGCCTGAAGAATCCCATGGACAAAGGAGCTTAGTGGGCTATAATCCATAGGGTCGCAAAGAGTCAGACATGATTGAAGCAACTCAGCACATGTGCACACGTGCGTGTAAAATAACATGTATTATTTAGGTCTTTTTTTTTTTTTTTTTTTTTTAAAGAAAGGGAAAAGCAAACTTTATCTGGACACAAACAGTCTTTTTAAAAGTCTTCTTGCTGATAAAGCATTTGAAGTATCAACGTGATATTTTAGAGAAATTTTACTTCTTTACAACTTAATTTCCAATTCTACCAGATAGAATTTTGACTTCTTTCTTTGAAGAGCTTAAGGTTTTACAAATTATGTGAAGACTATCTAACTCTTTACATCTTATGTCTTTTTTTAACATCATGCTTTTTAGGCAAACCCAGCTTTTCCAACTAATCTTTCATTGCTACAACACTTCAGGCAGACAGTTTTGCCTAGAAACACTCGGTGTCTGTGATTAAAACTTAGATAACTCTTCTCTGCCACAAAAAATAAACATAGCTTCTGTTAATTGGGTCATAAGTATTTGCTTTCCTATATTTCTGAGTTGGTCCTAGGTTATGAAGCACACAAAGCTAATTTTCAATTTGGTGGCTTTGTTCATAAATGTGAAATACTGAACTGATGGATATTTGACCAGTTTCTCATTCCAAAAATATATTACAAACAACTTTATGGTGAAGTATGGAACACAAATAAATGAACCTGCTCTAAAGAGAACTATTTAAAGGTACACTCTATTGAAGAACTATTAGTATAAAAATTTGAGAAAGTAGAAACAAAGGAGTGTTACAATCATAACATTCATACTTTAATTTTTCCCTATTCTTTTACTAACATATAAAATGTACTTTCATTGATATATCTATTTTTTAATAAAATGTTTCTGATGTCCTGGTAAAATATAGCAAAAAAGTCATTGCACAGATGTCTAAATTTTCCACTGCAAGTTGGAAAATAAAACATTTCATTAAAAGCTTTGCAGATAGCCTAACACAAAAAAGTGGCTTAAGCAATGTTTGCTATTGATTTATTTTTTTAATGATAAACCGACTATAAATTTAAAATTGATTAACACTTTGGGTTAATGCAGTCTAAAAGATTTAATGCTCAAATCAGCTTCCTATTTAATTTGACAAGTTTTTAAAATTTGTTTCTATGTTAACACAGTAATAATGATTCTCTATTAGACCCAATAAAGAAGTCTCTGAATAAAATTTTCTCTGTATGTGGCAAAGACATAGGAAAATATCCATTAAGATGAAGAAATTGATAAAGGATGAAAGTGAAAGTGAAGTCGCTCAGTCGTGTCCGACTCTTCGAGACCCCATGGACTGCAGCCTACCAGGCTCCTCCATCCATGGGATTTTCCAGGCAAGAGTGCTGGAGCAGGGTGCCATTGCCTTCTCCGGATAAAGGATGAAAGCGATCTTAAAAAAATAAGAAGAGGTGGACTTCCCTGGTGATGCAGTGGCTAAGAGTCTGCTCTCCCAATGCAAAGGGCCAGATTTCAATCCCTGGTCAGGTAACTAGATTTCACAGGCTATAACTAAGAGTTCTCATGCTACAACTAAAGATTTTGCATGCCACATCTAAAGATCCCACATGCTGCAACTAAGATCTGGTATAGCCAAATAAATAAACAAATATTAAAAACCAAGAGGTGGTTATATCTGTCTAAATTTTAAAACAATCCCATTCAGCAGTTAACAAAAATATACTATGTGCTAGACATTTTGTGTTCTGGGTGTAACGAGAAGGGAGGAGACACATTAATGTAAATAATTCAGTGCAGTAAGTGGTGCATAAAATTTTTTTTAAAAAAGCTAAGAGGCTACAATATTTTCTAATGAGTGACTAAATAGAATATGACACTTTATTTGAGTCCTGAGAAGTGAGTAGGAATTTTTCAGATGAAAGAAGGAAACAAGGATGAATATTCTAGGTAGAAAGCATGACAAAACAGCATAGAGGTTAGAAATCACAAGGAATATTTGTGAAATGCAAAGCAGGTTGCCTGAATCTCAGTATAAATGGGATAAATGAATGGAAAAGACTGTAAGTGAGGTGATGGATAGCCACATTATGAGGGTTATAAATACCATATTAGAGAGTGTGGCATTATCTTCTGGGCAATAAAGGATGACTAACGGCTTATAACATGGGACATTATGTAGTCATATCAGCATTTATAAAGAAAATTCTGATAGGGTTTTGAAAATTAAATGGGAGGTAGGAGAGACTTGGCTGGGCCAAGAGATCACAAAAGAAGCCTTTTCAGGTGACATCCCAGGAGAGAATGGCAGTCAAAAGCAGTGAGAGGTGGCAATTAATAGGCCAAAAACAGGGGGAGAAGAACATGAGTCTATATCTGTTTTGTAAATAAGTTCATTTGTATCTTTGTTTTTTTTTAAGACTACAAACATAAGTAGTATCACACGGTATTTGTCTTTTTCTGTCTGGCTTACTTCACTTAGTATGATAATCTCTAGGTCCAACAAACACAGAAAACAAATTTATGGTTGACAAAGGGAAGAGTAGGGGTGTAAATTAGGAGTTTAGGATTAACATGAACACATTACTATATATAAAATACATAAGCAAAAAGGACTTGCTGTATAGCACAGGGAACTATACTGAACTATATTTGATATTTCATAGTAACTTATGAGAGAAAAGATCTGAAAAGTATATACATATACGTATATATATGCATATAATATGTGGTCTATACACATATTATACAAAATGAAACAGGGCAAAGGCAAAGAGAGTATTGCCAAGAGAATGCCCTGGTCATAGCAAACATCCTCTTCCAACAACACAAGAGAAGACTCTACAAATGGACATCACCAAGTGGTCAATACTGAAATCAGATTGATTATATCCTTTGTACCCAAAGATGGAGAAGTTCTATACAGTAAGCAAAAACAAGACCAGGAGCTGACTGTGGCTCAGATCATGAGCTCCTTATTGCCAAATTCAGACTTAAATTGAAGAAAGTAGAGAAAACCACTAGACCATTCAAAGTGAAAGTGAAAGTCATTCAGTTATGTACAACTCTGTTGACCCCATAGACTATACAGTCCATGGAATTCTCCAGGACAGAATACTGAAGTGGGTAGCCTTTCCCTTCTCTAGGGGATCTTCCCAACCCAGGGATCGAACCCAGGTGTCCCACATTGCAGGAGGATTCTTTACCAGCTGAGTCACAAGGGAAGCCCACTAGACCATTCAGGTATGACCTAAATCAAATCCCTTATGATTACACAGTGGAAGTGACAAATAGATTCAAGGGATTAGATCTAATAGACAGAGTGCCTGAAGAACTATGGTCGGAGGTTTGTGACATGGTCAGGAGGCAGGGATCAAGATCATCCCGAAGAAAAAGAAATGCAAAAAAGCAAAATGTTTGTCTGAGGAGGACTTACAAATAGCTGAAAAAAGAAGAGAAGCTAAAGGCAAAGGAGAAAAGGAAAGGTACACCCATTTGAATGTAGAGTTCCAAAGAATAACAAGGAGAAATAAGAAAGCCTTCCTCAGCGATCAATGCAAAGAAATAGAGAGGCAAACAATAGAATGGGAAAGACTAGAGATCTCTTCAAGAAAATTAGAGATACCAAGGGAAGATTTCATGCAAAGATGGGCACAATAAAGGACAGAAACGGTATGGGCCTAATAGAAGTAGAAGATATTAAAAAGAGGTGGCAAGAATACACAGAGGAATTATACAAAAAAGATCTTCATTACCCATATAACCATGATGGTGTGATCACTCACCTAGAGCCAGACATCCTGGAATACAGTGTCAAGTGGGCCCTAAGAAGCATCACTATAAACAAAGCTAGTGGAAATGGTGGAATTACTGATGAGCTATTTCAAATCCTAAAAGATGATGCTGTGAAAGTGCTACACTCAATATGCCAGCAAATTTGGAAACCTCACCAGTGGCCACAGGACTGGAAAAGGTCAGTTATCATTTTACTTCCAAAGAAGGGCAATGCCAAAGAATGTTCAAACTACTGTGCAATTGCACTCATCTCACATGCTAGCAAAGTAATGCTCAAAATACTTCGAGCCAGGCTTCTTCAGTACATGAACTGGGAACTTCCAGATGTTCAAGCTGGATTTAGAAAAGGCAGAGAAACCAGAGATCAAACTGCCAACATCCATTGGATCATAGAAAAGCAAGAGAGTTTCAGAAAAATATCTACTTCTGCTGTATTGACTATGCCAAAGCCTTTGACTGTGGGGATCACAACAGACTGTGGAAAATTCTTAAAGAGATGAGAATACCAGACCACTTGACCTGCTTCCTGAGATCTGTATCCAGGTCAAGAAGCAACAGTTAGAACTGAACATGGAACAACAGACTGGTTCCAAATCAGGAAAGGAGTCCATCAAGACTATATATTGTCACCCTGCTTATTCAATTTATATGCAGAGTACATCATGCTAAATGCCAGGCTGGTTGAAGCACAAGCTGGAATCAAGATTGGAGAAATATCAATAACCTCAGATATGTGGATGAAACCACCCTTATGGCAAAAAGTGAAGAAAAACTAAAGAGCCTCTTGATGAAAATGAAAGAGGAGAGTGAAAAAGTTGGCTTAAAATTCAACATTCAGAAAACTAAGATCATGGCATCTGGTCCCATCACTTCATGGCAAATAGATGGGAAATAATGGGAACAGTGAGAGACTTTATTTTGGGGGGCTCCAAAATCACTGCAGATGGTGACTGCAGCCATGAAATTAAAAGGCACTTGCTCCTTAGAAGAAAAGTTATGACCAACATAGACAGCATATTAAAGAGCAGAGACATCACTTTGCCAACAAAGGTCTGTCTAGTCAAAGCTGTGGTTTTTCCAGTAGTCATGTATGGCTGTGAGAGTTGCACTATAAAGAAAGCTGAGCACAGAAGAATTGATGCTTTTGAACTGTGGTGTTGAAGAAGATTCTTGAGAGTCCCCTGGACTGCAAGGAGATACAACCAGTCTATTCTAAAGGAAATCAGTCCTGAATATTCATTGGAAGGACTGATGCTGAAGCTGAAACTCCAATACTTTGGCCACCTGATGTGAAGAACTGACTTATTGGAAAAGATCTTGATGCTAGGAAAGATTGAAGGCAGGAGGTGAAGGGGACGACAGAGGATGAGATGGTTGGATGCCATCACTGACTCGATGGACATGAGTTTTAGCAGGCTCCAGGAGTTGGTGATGGACAGGGAAGCCTGGCATGCTGCAGTCCGTGGGGTCGCAAAGAGTCAAGACACAACTGAATGACTGATTTATTGATCTTTTATACACACGTGTGTGTGTTAATTGTTCAGTCATGTTCGATTCTTTGCTACCCCATGGACTGTAACCCACAAGGCTTCTCTGTACATGGAACTCTCCAGGCAAGACTCTCCAGGCAAGAATGCTGGAGTGGGTAGCCATTCCCTTATCCAGGGGATCTTCCCGAGCCAAGGATGGAATTCAGGTCTCCCGCATTAAAGGCAGATTCTTTACCATCAGAGCCACATTATATATATATATATATATATATATATATATATATATATATATATATATATATATATATGATACTATACCATGTGCGATATATATATATATATATATATATATATATCTCATGCAATATATACATATATATCATGTGATATATATGTATATATATATCACTTTGCTGTACACCTGAAACTATATCAACATTGTAAATCTACTATAATTAAAGTAAAAGATGACAAAGAATAGATTCAAGATAGACTGCAGTGATAGCTTGAACTCAACCTGACTGCTTAGAAATAGATGTAAAGGAAGAAGGGATTATATGGTTTCTGAGATGGATGGATGCTTTTACTAAGGAAACACATAGTTGTTATTCTAATATTTTTAATAAGTTTTAGAAAATGTGAAGGAATAACTCAGCTATTTTAAAATATTAAAAACTGTGAAGCAAATGAAATATATTTCTCTATTTAAGAAGACATCTATCTTGATGTCCCATATGTCAATGTGTAAATTGCTATATTCATTAGTAATGAGTCTATTTCTATTGGGGACCTTAGATACATTCATTTTTAGATTCTGATTCCCCCTAGGTACAAGTCTCTTATCTTAAGTCAAGTTTTTGCTTTCTCTTAAATGTGCTTTTTTTCATTCTATTGCACAAAATTTTCTATGCCCTGTTTTATCTGCTCATTTTCTTTCTCTCTTAAAAAAAAAAAAAAAAACTCTCTTCTTTCTCCCTCTCTGCTCATCCTCCCTGCCCCAACCTACACAAGTACATTCCACCCCATGGGACGCTATCCTGCTGGCCTGAGACATTTCAGTGGCTAACATCCCCATGAAGACATCAATAGTTTTGTCAGTCTTAAGCCTTCTTTCATTTTTTTCATTGAAACTCTTGAACTCTCTAGTGCGTTTTGTGTTTTTAGCTCACAAGGCAGTAAATACTGCTTTTTATTTGTGCTGTTTTATGCATTTATTTATTCTACAAATATTCGTTGAGTGCCTTGCTCATGGAAGGCAATTTTATTTGTATTTTGTTACTTCCATCTAAACTTCAAGATCTTTGAGAGAAAAAAAAATAACTACAATTTTGTATTCCCACCACAAACGAGTTGGTAGACTGACTGTGTGCATGTATAAATACATGTTGAGTGTAGTTATATATGAATATGCTGCTGCTGTTGCTAAGTCGCTTCAGTCGTGTCAGACTCTGTGCGACCCCATAGACGGCAGCCCACCAGGCTCTGCTGTCCCTGGGATTCTCCAGGCAAGAATACTGGAGTGAGTTGCCATTTCCTTCTCCAGTGCATGAAAGGGAAAAGTGAAAGTGAAGTCACTCAGTCGTGTCCGACTCTTAGCGACCCCATGGACTGTAGCCTACCAGGCTCTTCCATCCATGGGATTTTCCAGGCAAGAGTACTGGAGTGGGGTGCCATTGCCTTCTCCGATATATGAATATACAGGTTACTAAAAATAAGACAATGATCCAAAATAAAGTCATTCATCCTAAATTCCAGGCCACCAAAGAGAGACTTAACTTGATTATTTAGGCACTCCCAGAAAAAGAATCTTAAACTAATCATTCAGGATTCTCCTGATGAGCTCTAATTAGGTAATCTGACTGATAGACCCCTGCCATCCCCTAAAGGAAAGTAACCTTGCAATAGCCAACCCACCTTTTTGCCTAGTATAATTTCCTTCTTCCTGTTCCCTTCTGCCTACAAAAGTCTTTCATTTCATAAAGCTTCTGGGAGTTCCTTTCTATCTAATAAATTTGATGCTGCCTGATTAAATTAAATTTGCTCAGATAAACTCTCCAGGCTACTCTGACCAAAGAATTCCCCAGGCAAGAATACTGGCATGGATAGCCATTCCCTTCTGCAAGGGATCATCCCAATCCAAGGATCAAGCTTGGCTCTTCTGCTTTGAAGGCAGATTCTTTTACCATCTGAGCCATGAGGGAAGCCCTTATAATTTCTAATGTCTCAATTTACTTTTTAACTGGCTATCTATCTAAAATTGTATCACTGTATATATTGTATATAATTATAACACTAGGGCAGAAAGTGAAGAACTAAAGAGCCTCTTGATGAAAGTGAAAGAGGAGAGTGAAAAAGTTGGCTTAAAACTCAACATTCAGAAAACTAAGATCATGGCATCTGGTCCCATCACTTCATGGCAAATAGATGGGAAACAATGGGAACAGTGAGAGACTTTTTTGGGGGGGGGCTCCAAAATCACTGCAGATGGTGAATTCAACCATGAAATTAACAGGCACTTGCTCCTCGGAAGGAAAGATATGATTAACCTAGACAGCATATTAAAAAACAGAGACATTACTTTGCCAACAAAGATCCATCTAGTCAAAGCTATAAAGAAACTTGAGCGCCGAAGAATTGATGCTTTTGAACTGTGGTGTTGTAGACGACTCTTGAGAGTCCCTTGGACTGCAAGGAGATCCAACCAGTCTATTCTAAAGCAAATCAGTCCTGAATATTCATTGGAAGGACTGATGCTGAAACCGAAACTCCAATACTTTGGCCACCTGATGCGAAGAACTGACTCATCTGAAAAGACCCTTATGCTGGGAAAGATTGAAGGCGGGAGCAGAAGGGATGACAGAGGATGAGATGGTTGGATGGCATCACCAACTTAATGGACATGAGTCTTGGTAAACTCCGGAAGTTGGTGATGGACAGGGAGGCCTGGCGTGCTGCAGTCCATGGGATCAACAAAGAGTCGACATGACTGAGCGGCTGAACTGAACTGATAACACTATATGTTTCTGTAAGTAACAAGGACAGAAAGAAGTGTTATTAAAATTTAATTATCATTAATCTTATGTGGAATTATACCATTGTTTATTAAATTTATGGTCTGTTTCTCTTAAATCAAACATTTCTACACAACTAGCCTTTTGAGAATATCTGACCATTCTCAAGGATGAAATTTACACTATGTTCCATGTTTTCTCTCCTTTGTCTTTGAAAGAATTATACACAGAATTATGCCACTTGTTTTTCTCAGAAACAGCACGTAGACATTGAAATGTCAAAGTAAATGGAAAAAGTAAATTTCATTTTGACTGTGACAATAAAAAAAAAGATGAATAAGTAAATAAAGGTGGCTTTTTTTCTACGTAGTGAAAAAAACAAAACCAATGTATGCATGAGTAAACATCTGCTTTTTATTATTGTAATAAGGAAATGGTGACATGCAAGGTAAAATTTATTTTTCATAACTGAAAGCACTATTGCTAGATAAGGGATGTAAAGTTGTGCATTGACCTTTGAAAGGCAGAAAGGTTCAGCAGAAAATCAAAATGTTGTCAGTCATCAGCTATGCTTGTTCTGTGCAACCCTGACTCCCCTCTTCAAGTAGCTATGTATCTTTTTTACAAAACAAAACTGCCGATATGCTAAAGACCTTAGTGGACTAGACACATACAAATTAAATTAACAATTAATTTTTGAGTAGAACGAGAAAAAGTGATTTGAGAGTATTACTTACAATCCAGATATGGTAGGCATGAAAAGTGTGTGAAAATGTCAGTCACTCAGTTGTGCCCCACTCTTTGCAACCCCAAGGACTGTAGCCTGCCAGGCTCCTCTGTCCAAGGAATTCTCCAGGCAAGAATACTGGAGTGTGTAGCCATTCGCTTGGCCAGGGATATTCCTGAGCCAAGGACTGAAACTGGGTCTCCTGCACTACAGGCAGATTCTTTACCATCTGAGCCACCAAGGAATCTTAGGGCTTCCCAGGTGGCACTAGTGATAAAGAATCTGCCTGCCAACGCAGGAGACGTGAGAGACTCAGGTTCGATCTCTGGGTCGTGAAGATCCCCTGAATAGGAAATGGCATCCCACTCTTGTATTCTTGCCTGGAAATTTCCATGGGGGGAGGATCCTGGCTACAGTCCATGGGGCTACAGAAAGGTGGATACAGCTGAGCGCACACGCACACACACAATGGATATAGACAGTTACATCCTGTCCATATGGCCTTCATTTAGACTTAATTAGATGTGGAGCTGCAATTGTAGCTGTCTTCATCACCATGATCACCAAGCTAGTGCCCTGTTTCTTCGGTACATCCATAGACCAGTCGGTATCTATAACAACCTTTCTCTGTGTGGGGCATCAATAGTTGGAATATTACTGATCACATGCACAAAACTTCTCCTATAACCTGATTGGCATTGATTATGGTTATAGTGGTTAAATTCTATAACAGTTAGGATATACCCCTTTCTAGATGATCGCTTTCTGGTCATCTTTCTGTTCTCTGCCATTTTTCCATAGTTCCAACTTTGATGACTGAACATTTATTTTATTTGCTTTATAAATATGTTCAAATCAGTTCAGTGAAGATCAAATTTCCACATTTATGAAACCAAACAGGACCTTGTGGGGCTCCTGAGGCTAGGAATAGAATAGGATAGTTACATAGATAGCTGTAGAAGTCTCAGTAGGAGATTAGAGGAAAACCTAGACAATCTAGGGAGACCACTCTTTAAGTTAATGATTACTCAAGAAATCATTGCATGCTATGAGATCATCATGGAATTAAAACAGGAGGGAAAGGGACAGGGCACAACTTTTGACAGAATGACATAGACCAAGGATACAACATAAACCAATTAGAATAAAATGGGTCCAAGATGGCAGATAAGTCAACTTCAACTAGACCTTCATCCTCAAACAGCAAGCTAAATGACACACCCAGAGCACCATGACCATTCCAAGGCACTTTCAAAAGACCAAGGAGTGTACGATGACCCAATTCCTGGAAATTTCCACCCCTTCCCCAAAATAGTTGAAATAATCCTCCCACTCATTATCAAATGAAATTACCCAGCCCATAAAAACTAACCATGCTACATTTTGCAGCTGCACTGCCCTCTGCAATGGCCCACACTCTGTCTGTGGAGTGTGCTTCTCTTTGAATCTGAATAAATCCATTTCTTACCTATCACTTTGTCTCTCACTGAATTCTTTCTGTGATGAGACATCAAGAACCTGAGCTTCATTTGGTCCTGAAAGCAGTTACCAGGGTTTTGGCTGGGTTTGAGCCCCAGCAGATGGTTGGATGGCATCACTGACTCAATGGACATGAGTTTGAGCAAGCTCCAGGAATTGGTAATGGACAGAGAAGCCTGGAGTGCTGCAGTCCATGGGGTTGCAAAGAGTCAGACACTACTGAGCGACTGAACTGAACTGAACATGGGTTCAAGTTCCAATCTGAAGTTAATGGTTTCAGCTGGGTACAGAAGCCTTTCCATGTCCTCTGTTTTTTATAGGGAACAGACTTCAGCCTCTAGGAACTTCTCTGAATTCCAAAGGGCAGATTAGAATAGTTGCTAACCCAGGAAGAGAAGAGAAGCAGAGTCAAGGGAGGAGCAGCCAAGAAACAATACTGCAGCCTTGGAGGAGGGTCCTGGTTCTGCCTCAGGGGACATACAGAACAATATCCGTAAACTCTTTATAGAATTGTGTGCTAAATTGCTTCAGTTCTGTCTGACTCTTTGCAACCCTGTGGACTATAGCTTGCCTCTGTCCATGGAATTCTCTAGCCAAGAATACTGGAGTGTGTTGCCATTCCTTTCTCCAGGAGATCTTCCCAACCCAGGGATCAAACCTGGGTCTCCTGCATTGCAGGTGGATTCTTTACCATATGAGCTGTCAAGGAAGCCTTATAGAATTAAAACTCAACAGATGAAAGATGTCAGCATTCTTCCTACCAGAGGAGACCATCTGAGGGCAGATTAAAGGAGTAAGTTCATCAAGAGGATAACCTGAGGCCATATTAAAGAAGTCCCTGCATATACCCTAATCTTATCAGCAAACCCATCCTTGAACCATTACCATAAAACTCCTCACCAAAGTCCCCTGGACTGGGATAGACAGTCTTGAAGGCAGGAGCCCACTGTGTATCCATTTACCTGGCAAAGCAATAAAGTTGTTCTTTTCTACTTCACCTGAAACTCTGAGATTCAATACAGCACTGGTGTTCAAAGGCTGAGCTTTTGGTATCATTTAGAGCTGAACATGAGTTGGACCAAGCTCCAGGAGTTGGTGATGGACAGGGAAGCCTGGCGCGCTGCAGTCCATGGGGTCGCAAAGAGTTGGCACAACTGAGCAACTGAACTGAACTCAGTTGAGTCCAGTCAATTCAATTTAACTTGCTCATTATGTGCATCAAACATGTTAAAATACATTTCTGGAAAGGATGCCATTTACCTAGCCTGTCCCTTCCAGGAACCATAATGCTAACCAGTTAGAGCTTATGTGAGTTAGACATGTATCCTATGAAACATTTTCCAAATTATATGTATATAAAAGCACTTATTCCTTCAGGAAAAAATACCTGCTAGTCTATTAAATATGTGCCCTTCTACATATTTATCTCTATTGTAACATTTCACATGCCTATTAAAAGCTGTGAAACATCATTTATCATCACTGTAACTAAATAAATTGTTTTTATTACACATTAGCCAAACCTAATTCACTTGTTTTATGAGCTTGGTTCATTGAATTTATTTTTCTGAGATGGATGTAACCATACTTGATCACATGTGTTGTCGCTTGGAGAAACTCAGTCTCTTGGCTGCAATTTCCTAAAGTTCAGACTTCAAACACTAAGTTCTTGCTGCAACTACTGTAGCCTTTGCAACCTCTCTTCTTAATTACTGCATAACTTTCACTCTGTTAACTTACATATGTTGTAATAATGCTAGCCAACAGATATTTATCTGTTAAATGTTTGGTTTTTCTATTTCCAAGACACAATTTTGATCTGTTTGTTTCCAAATGTTCTGAATTTGTTTGGATTACTGTGGCAACTGGAAGGTGTTCATATCCTAGGTTTTTTTTTTTTTTTTTGAGATGAAAGAGTAACTTTTAATTTAAAGCCAAAACAGCTTTATACATAAAAGACACACCATGATAATTCTGTTGCTACACTGTAAGTCATCTTTTCTCACCAGTAGAAGTGATAGCAGTTTTACTATTATTACCTTCCTTATACCTTCCACTGTTCAGGCTATCCAGCTGCTGCTGCTGCTAAGTTGCTTCAGTCATGCCCGACTCTGTGCAACCCCATAGACGGCAGCCCACCAGGCTCTCCCATCCCTGGGATTCTCCAGGCAAGAACACTGAAGTGGGTTGCCATTTCCTTCTCCAATGCATGAAAGTGAAAAGTGAAAGTGAAGTTGCTCAGTCGTGTCCGACTCTTAGCAACCCCATGGACTGCAGCCTACCAGGCTCCTCCGTCCATGGGATTTTCCAGGCAAGAGTACCGGAGTGGGTTGCCATCACCTTCTCCTAGGCTATCCAGAGTCATATGCAAACAGTTTATACTTGTCACTATATACTTCAAGGTCACTGAACTGAATATTCATTGCTTTGGTTCATCACTTCTTTAAAAAAGGCAAATTATATACAGTCCATGGAATTCTCCAGGCCTGAATACTGGAGTGGGTAGCCTTTCCCTTCTCCATGGGATCTTCCCAACCCAGGGATCGAACCCAGGTCTCCCATATTGCAGGCGGATTCTTTACCAGCTGAGCCACCAGGGATGCCCATTAAACTGCATATATCTATTCATCTCAAATCCCAGATGTACGTTTGGGAGGGTGAGAACATAAAGTTCACAGAATGCTTCAATGAATCCTTATTTTAGGCCACAAATAACTGAGCATCCCTTTCATTTATGCATAAGCTGACTGGGAAACAATGCTATAGAGAAGAAAAGAGATAAGATAACTTATCTCTCTCTATGTTCAGTAAATATTCCATATCCCAAGAAAACCCCAGGACAACTATATACAAAACTGAAATTAGTATATTTGGTTGTATGGTCATTCTGGGTCTCAGTCGGTCAATGACTCAGTAAGTCAGCCCATGAAAGTAAAGGAAATAGAACTTGCAGGCATACAATTCATATCAAAGGCAAATCCAGCTAAATGGATCCCTCTCAACATTTCCATTATTCCCTATCTGGCCCCCAGTACTTCCCTCTTTCATGGCATTTCCTGCCTGAAAGGAAGTCCCTGATATTAAATGTTAAACTAATTATATTCCTGGATAAAAGACTTTGGAGTGAGAGACACATAGTCACTTCTGGAAACCTGCTAGGAAGACAGATTTTTATGGCAACAGATGAGGTTACCGAAGTTCCCAGCAGAAAATGTGCTCCTCTGAAGTTTCTGAGAACTGCATTCCTCTTTATCAGTCTATCTTTGATTTGATGATAACTTTTATATCTTCTATTGCATGAATTAACTGCATAGAGAAGATTCTCAATTAACACTTGTTGAACAAATCAAACTAAAATCTCCTCCTAAATTTATTTGCTAGAGGATACATCAAGATTTTACTTTGCTTATAATTGGAATATGCCTCTCCTTTACCTACAACAGAATCTCTATGAGAGAAGACAAAAAGCTGTCTTAGGCTATTTTCTCCTGATCTTCTGAAATTTTATTAAATAAAGCATTTTTACATATTTCTCTGGCATTTAAGTTTATGAATGTTAAAAGTCAAGATTCCTTACACAATGATTCACTTTATAACCTATTGATGTATTTCCAGAATCTTCCTAGCAATGAATAATTTCCTAATATTCTTTTCTTTGACTAGTATTCTAAGTAAGTTCCTTTCTATTAATTAATTATTAAATTAAAATAAAAAGAAATTTAAAAAAACTAACATAAAACTATAGCTTATCAAATGTCTCAAAAGACCGAATCTTACTGAATGCACTGACTCTGAAAGCCCTCTGAAAATGTCACAGAGTCAGCTTTTGCCTAAACTGCACTTAAGGGAATCATGTATTTATTTCTGTGCCTTCTATAGAACTGAATCAAGGCTGAAGCCAATAAAGAAGCCTCATTACCATTGTCATTTTGAAATCTCATCTTCGGTTTGATGGACTATCAATATTATGTGTCTTTCTCTCAATCTTTCAAAGGCATACAGCCCCTGATGCTATCTATGAATTCATCATCAGTTATATGCTATTATCTCAGTAATTGAAGAAGAGTGTAGGATTAAAGTTTCTACACCAAAATGAAGAAGGGCAGTATTTCTTCCATTTCTCATTCTTAACACCTAGGTCATAAACATGGATTGATCTGAGTTTATCCTATTATCCCTAGCACCATTTTACCCCCTCAGCTTTCCACAGGCTGTAGCTAAAACTCCATGGAGGGTTTTGATGTGTGGAAGCTGGGAAAAGAGATCAATTAAAAACTGCAGGCAGCTACTCTGTTTTGAAAGAAATGGAGGAAGAATTTTACCTTTGAAAACATTATCCCTTTGTTTTGGAAAGCCATCTTGTGATCCTACATGGCTTTCCCCACCCCACCTCCCAGTTAATTTGCCCTCATTTCTAACCGTTCTCTGAGCCACCAGAGTCTGACCTTTGCAGGTTGAGTCTTTGTGATAGGTGGCATCTGGTTGAATTCAGTTAATGGGAGTCCTTATGTTTCAGCAATGGTTTTGGACTTCCCTGGTGGCTTAGAGGGTAAAGTGTCTGCCTGCGATGCAGGAGACCCAGGTTCAATCCCTCGGTTGGGAAGATCCCCTGGAGAAGGAAATGGCAACCCACTCCAGTACTCTTGCCTGGAAAATCCCATGAACCGAGAAGCCTGGTGGGCTACAGTCCATGGGGTCGCAAAGAGTAGGAAACGACTGAGTGACGTCACTTTCACTTTATCAAGAGAACAGAGGACAAAAATGAGAGATTTCTTTCTTCTTCACTTCAGGTCATAGCATTTCATTTTTAGAAGTAGTTGAGGCCTCCAGAAATATTTCTCTTACTAGCTAGCCCCTCATTCACTTACTTACCGTTTACTGCTCCAGTAACACTATTGTATTCCCTTCTCCACTAAGATCTGGGAAGAAGTGTTAGGTTCTAGTGTACTAATGCCCACAAATTGCTCTTCTTTGGGTACCTCATCATCCCCTGTGTTTTCCCTTATCCCTGAGTTGATACACTCCTGGCCATCACCTCCTTGGGAGCAGAGACTTGGGCTTTGTTATCAGTCTATCTCTAGGCACAGAAGGATATCTGATATCACTTCCCAGGTGACACTAGCAGTATGGGCTTAATTTCTGGGTGGGGAAGATCCCCTGGAGGAGAAAATGGTGACCCATTCCAGTACTCTGGTCTGGAGAATCCCATGGATTCTACTATAATAGTAGAATTGTTTCACTACTGAAACACCTTAGCATACTTGTTGTTTAGTCACTAAGTTGTATACGACTCTGCAACCCCATGGACTGTAGCCTGCCAGGCTCCTCTGTCCATGGGATTTCCCAGGCAAGAATACTGGAGTGGATTGCAATTTCCTTCTCCAGGGGATCTTCCCAACACAAGGATCAAACCCATGTCTCCTGCGTTGACAGATTCTTTATGCCTGAGCCACCAAGAAAAGGTATCAAAGCTCAAAGTTCCATCTGGAATATGAAAATATTTTAGGATAGTCACTGTGTTTAGCTTCCCAGGTGGCAGCAGTGGTAAAGAATCTGCCTGTCAATGCAGGAGATACAAGAGACCCGGGTTCTACCCCTGGGTCAGGAAGATCTCCTGGAGTAGGAAATGGCAACCCACTTCAGTATTCTTGCCTGGAAAATTCCATGGACAGAGGAGCCTGGAGGGCTGCGGTCCATAGGGTCCCAAAGAGTCAGACATGATTGAACATGTACACACACTTGTGTTTACTTACTGCATGCTAAATATATTTAAAACTTTTGAAACTTAATAACCTGGGACTTCCCTGGTGTTCTGGTGTTAAGAATCTGAATTGTAAAGGAGGGGGACATGTATTTGATCCCTGATGTAGAAACTGAGATACTACATGCTGTGGAAAAACTGAGCCTGCGCACTGCAACTGCTGAAATGTGCATGCTGTGGAGCCAATGTGCCACAACTAGAGAATCTGTGTGCCACATGCAAGATCCCACATGACACGATGAGGATCCCAGGTGCCACAACTAAGACCTGACACAATCAAATAAATAAATAAATAATAAATTAAATAAATAAAATTTGTTTCATCTGATGATAATACTATCTCATAAGTGACTCTGTGAGAATTCCATGAGAAAAGTTATAGAAAACACCCATCAGTGTCTCTGGCACATTGAACTAAATCTTCCTACTCTTGTTTCAAGATGAATGTATTTTCAAAATCTGGCTAGCCTTCCTCTTTCCCACAGAGTAATAGAGATGTTTTATTAAAAATCTCAGAATGGCCACTCAATCAAACTTACCAAACGTTGAAAAGGTCAAATCAGTATAGCATACCTTTATAATCATAGATTATTGAATGCATTAACATTCCAATCTCTCATTTTTAAAGAAAAGATTATAATAAGGGTCCAAAATGGCCACACATTAATCCACTCCCATGACAATAGTTGTTCCTTTTCTGGAAAATGTACTAATGTAACCTCTGCTGACACTGAATTTCAATTTCAATGCCACACGGTCCTTCTGGTTTTGATAACAAATGGATGCCCAAGAGAAAAGCAATAGCAAACACACTAGATGCTCACAAAAGGAAAATGCTTTCAAATATGCGATGGGTTAATTTCATGCAAACTGCCAGGTCTAGAAAATTGTGTAATTGACATCCCTACTTAAGAATATTTTGAGCTTTTGCAAGGCTGGGCTGGGCTTTTTACACAGGCTTTAAACAAGCAATCAAGCATCTGCTTCCCCAATTAAAGAACCAAAAAGACTAACTGGTGTAAGTTCATGATTACAATGTCAAATATTTCTTTGTAACTGTTGGACCATTTTCAACTCAATCAATTTTATTTTTATTTTTCATGATATTTCCAGGGATAACATAGACTTATAATCACAGACTGTTAGCATTATAAAGGGCTTTAGGGACTTCTTAGCCCATCCTTCTCATTTTATAGATGAGAAAACTGAGGACCACAGAGGGTAAGTGGCTTGTCTAAGGTCACAGAATTAGTGGTTAGGCCAGAATAACATTGAAGTCAGCTGGAATTACAAATAGACAGCTACTGAAATTATTTCATATGATTCCATTTTCATCTAAATTTCTCTTTAAGAAAGCACTTAATGCATTGATGATTTACAAAACAAGTTGCTTGGATCACCTGAAGACAACTATAAAAATCAGGAAGGATAAACACTTTTATATTCAAGAGCTGAAGTCTCCTAAGGAAAGGTTCAGCATTTCACTCCTGTCACTCCAACAGCCTTTTGGACCAAGACTTTGCAAGAAGGTTAGGCAACATGTCACTCAAATCAATTCAAGAAGCATCTAGTCATTTGGAGAAATCAGATTTATAATTTGATAGAAGTTCAAAATATAGTCTTTTAAAGAAATTTGGTGCAAAATATGCAAAACATACTCTCAAGCATTAAGGAATAACAATGACATAATAATGGTGGTTGGTAAGGGTGGGTGCAAAGACATGGTAGAAAAGACTTAGTAGTAGCACAGTGTTTATGCTATAGACAAGCACACAGTCTGTAAAAGAGATAGATCAGTATCTAATCCGTATTCACTCTAGTAGATATGAAAGCAAAATGACCTTGTGTTAAGAGAGCCCAGCCTAAGAGGCTTATTTTGAAGATCTGTAATATGACTTGTAATAGGACCTAGTTTTACAATTTTTGTTTTGGCAGAATAAAAAGAGATTTCATTTTACTTGCCAGTGGTCCAAAAATACAACAACAAAAAAGGGAAATAATGCTTACATGTGATTAACCTTCATTAACAGGGCTATGTTAGAAATCCTTCTCTTTTCTGTTTTTGGCAATAATGAGAATTGCGTTGTCTTGGTGATGGGGGATTTTACTCTATGGTTTCTTCTTTGCAGGCAAATGATTAGATTTAGTTCTGGAGGTTTCTTCCTCTGGCATCAGAGTAAAGAGATATTTTTTTAATCCCTCAAGACTCTGGTTGCCTTCACACAGATTAGCTTGAGTTGGATAATTCCTGCCAGTAATCCTAGAACTGTTCTGACCTACTTCCTTAAGTATTAAAAATGCATACCCCAACAGCTTCTTTTATCCTTATTTTCTGTTGCATTCACATATTGAAGAGCAAATAAAATCAGAGAGTAAATGTGGATTTCCAAGAGGCAACCTCTTGTCACTTGGCTTACCTACTATACTAGTTATTTTCTATTTGTTCTCCCAATGCAAGATCAACTCTCAGTCCTATTTGGTGTTTGGGAAACCTGGTTCTCTTGACTGCATATGGTGGTTCTCTTACCCTCTGGCTTCCTGTTGGATTTGGCAAAGTGAAAATAGAGAAATCTCACTGAGGTTCTTGCAAGAGCCATATGTCTTTATGGCAAGAGCTCTTGTTGGTTGGTTTCTCCCCCCCAGGTCCCTGCTTTCACTGGATTCTGACAAAATAATTTTATTCTGTACTTCCTTCTGGTCAGAGGGTTGGAATGACTTCCAACTGTTGCTAATCCTCGAATGCCTCATATTTCCAAGATGGCTTCCTCACCTTGTCTTCACCTCTGTACATAAGTTTTCTTAAATTCTTTTCAGTTAAACCTTGCCCTTTGTTTCTTTCCAGGACACTAACTGATAGGCCACTCTCACCATATAGCTATTCTGTTTCCCATTACCATAATTATTCTTGATGGCAGAGAAGGCAAAGGCTGCTAGGGTCCTCAATATTCACTGCAAAGCCATGCAACTGACATTCAACTAAGAAAACTGTTTGATAGCGTAGGCAGATAGTACTTTGTCTTGTCTTATTAAAAGCTGTCTTCAAAAGCCATCATCAAAACCATTTCAGCACACACAGCCTGCTAATGAGCTAGAATGACTCATTTCTTTGATTTGGATTGTGATGTCCAAAGTCCAATGCATTTATTTTTAGAGCCAGAGGGAAGAAAATGTGGTATTCAGTTTATATTGTACCCAAATACAATAAGAACAAAATTATTTTGTTTCACACAGGTGAAACTTGTGGCTCTTAGAAGTTTTATCTGTGAAAAGGATTATGTGGAGGGATTCACAATCTGTAGGAATCCCTGATCTTCTTGCATCTCTGAAGATCTTTGATCTCTCAAAGGATCTTGGTTTCCTAAAGAAATTTGGGATTTAAAATTTGGAATTTACCATCTGGAATTGTATTCCTTCAGGTCAATTACTTATTCACATGTGTTAAAAAAACAAACAAACAAATATTTCTTGGGCACTTCCCACTACCTGTTCTAGTCTTTGTGCTGGAAACTAGAACTATGGGGGTATGGGAAAAGAATGCATACAAAAAGTCAATAAACAAATGAATAACTTAGATAGTTTAATATATAAATGCATGCAGAGAAGGAAATAAAACAGGGCAATGTAATCAAGAGATGGATCAGAGAGACTTTCCATAGGGTGGCCAAGAAAGGCATCAGGTCCCACTCAATCTGAAACCTAGATGACAAGAAAAAGCCAGAACTGGAAAGGTCTAGGGCAGGGTTCAGCAGAATATGGTGACCTGTGCACCCAATGCAGCTCATCCTCTGCAAATAAAGTAGCTTATTGGAAGAGAGGAGCAGAGTCAAGCTGATTGGTTTGTGTTCTGTCTATGGCTGCTTCCTGCTACAACGGCAGAACCGGGTAGTTGCTACAGAGACCACATGGATCCCAAAGGTGAAAATACTTACATCTGACCTTCTATAGTCAAAGTCTGTTGAATTTGGTCTTGGGGAAGAACATTCCAAAGATAAAGAAGGGCAAATTCAAGGGCTTTAAGACAGGAACCTACTTGGAGGTCCATATGACTGGACTGTAGCATGTGAGGTAAAGAGTGGAGGGAGAGAATGTCTGGAGTGTGTAGAGTCAAGACCATAATAAGCAGATTGTTTCCATTCTACATGAGGAATGAAGGTTTTTTAAAAATTTGTATCTGAGATTGAAGTGAACTATGTTTACTTTTGCAGTAAATACCTTCTAGGAGATGTGGTTTCAAATACAGGTTTTTATCTTATTTCCTAGTAATAAATATCTAGATAGATAAAATAATTGGTCTTATTTTAGAGAGGAAAAAAGTAAAACTAAGAGAATTTACGTGAGTGTTCAGAGATCAAAGAGCAAGCGACTGAGCTGAGACCTGCCCAAATCCAAGAGGGTGGTGACTGCATGAGAAATGAGAGACATTTGATTTCCAAGCCTCTATAGCTCGATGGTGCTCATATATAATAATGATATAATTGGGGGAGTAGAAAGACAGTCTGTCCCCCTGAATGCATCTTCTGTGTGTTAAGCGATGCCTGAAATTCCACTATTAGAAGGTCAACCATTATGCAGCTCTGCCTAGGTTACAGAATAACTGTTCCCATTCAATTTGTTCATTTAGGTACACAATTCTGAAGAGCAATTAAAGAAGTGCACTACATTCATATAAAAATAAGGCATGAATAATTGCAGCTTTTCTGTCCTGAACACAGATGTCTTTGGAAAAGTTTCAGTTTGATGACAGCCCCAGACTTCCTGGCTGGTGTGTGACAGATACCCTTGAGAACAGAGACCAGCTCCTATCTTTCCTTGTATCCCCAGGCCTTGGCTCAGGTCCTTGGCAAGCTTTAGATGCTGAGGGGATGTTTCTGAAGTAAAGGAATGTCTTAGATGCAAATCATTCCAGATTGAACACCAAAATAGAATTTTGCTTGACTCTGAACTTCTATGCAAAATGTGAGTAAAACTGTGTGGTATAATTGAAAATGCCCAAATCAGGCTGTTTCTCTTCTCTTGACTCTCTGACCCTACCACCTGCCAGCACCATCCCCACATGGGGAAATGGGATCTGGCAGATCATATCCACTGAGCACTGAGGTGAGAAGGAGCAGAAGGGCGGGAGGATCCTTCTCTTCAGATTTGCCAGCTTCTTCTGCCACGGCTTTCCTCTCTCCCTCATCCACGATCCTACTGAAACACCCACGGGTCTCTCTGGATGTTCTGTGCCAAAGCTCGAGCCTGCAAACCCTGTGCTGACTCCTCTGAGGCTCTGCGTCTTCTTCAGCTGGAAATGAGCAGCATGAACTGGAGGAAGGAAGAAAGGAGGGAAGAAATAGAGCAAGGAAAGAAGGAAGGAAGAAACGGAGGGAGGGAAGGAAGGAGGGATGGGAAAGCGGAGAGGAAGGGAGGAAGAAGTGAAGGAAGAAGGAAAGGTGAGAACTATGACAGCATTCTCACCTGGGCCACTGTGAACAAACAAGGGAAGGATAAGAAAAGAGGGCGGCACTTGACAGGGGCATGTCCCTCCTATGGCCACAAAGCCAAACCTCTGTCAAGGAAGCCAGAATTATATGTAATATGGTATGTGGTGATATTCAGATCCCTTGAGGTTGCGGGTTATGATTCTCTAGAGTTGCCCTATCCAACAGTGTGGCACTAGCTACAGGTGACTGCTGAACACATGAAAGGCAGTGCAACATGCTAAAATGATATTTTGGATATATTGGTTTAAATAAAATACATCATTAAAATGAACTCCACTTGCTTAGTTTTATAATTTTTTAAACATATTATTAGAAAAAATCTAATAACATATTACATATGTGGCATTGTACAGTGCTGTTCTAGAGGGGCAAAAAAAGATGCAAACTCTGGAAAAAAGCTGGAAAAAAAGCTGGAAAAAAGAGAGATGAAGGGAGAGGATATAACCAGAAGAAAGATAAAAAACTCTCACCCAGTTTCCCAATTTGAATATAGAAAAGACTTCACCCATCATTAATTCTCTTTTCCAAAGAAAATAATACATTAAACACCCAAAATCAGCTGAAAGCTCACATCACTGAAAAGAAGCACCATCCAAATCATGACTTGTCCTCAATCATTATCAGATGGTTCTGTTTTGCTCCCTGGAAAACTCTCTAAGATCTTTAAAAACAAGGACCATGCCTTGTAATTTTTCTTTATTCATGAAGTAAAGTGAAAGTTGCTCAGTTGTGTCCGACTATTTGTGACCCCATGGACAACACAGTCCATGGAATTCTCTAGGCCAGAATACTGGAGTGGGTAGCCTTTCCCTTCTCCAGGGGATCTTCCCAATCCAGGGAACAAACCCAGGTCTCCTGTGTCACAGACAGATTCTTTACCAGCTGAGCCACAAAGGAAGCTTATTCATCATAGTGTTTACCGAAATAATGATGCACAAAAGCACTCAACAATTACCCATCATATGATTCACCAAAATAAGAAAATGAGTAGTTTTAGAATAGACAGTTACTGAGTTAATGATCAGCTTGGTCTGTGCATGTGTACGTGTGTATGCATGTGTGTGCTTATGCATGTAAGCCTCACAATATTTAGCAGGATGTTATTAAGTATGATTCCCTCCTCCCCAGATATCTTGCTAGGGAAATGTGTTGTGCTGTGCTCAGTTACTCAGCTGCGTTCGATTCTTTGTAACCCCATAGACTACAGCCAGCCAGGCTCCTCTGTCCATGGTATTCTCCAGGCAAGTTACTGGAGTGGGTTGCCATTTCCTTCTCCATGGGATCTTCCAAACCCAGGGATTGCGCCTGCATCTTCTGCATTAGCAGGGGGGTTCTTTACCACTGTGAATATTTAATAGTAATACACAGGAAGTGTCATGACAGTCATATTCCTGATGAGGATGCCATGTTCAGTTTTCACTCTAACCGAAAGTGGTTTCCTCACCCTCCCACCTTGGAGCTTTTAGCAAAGAATACTGTGACTCCTACAATCATAATGTCTCTTCCAAAGATACTGGTGACAATAAATGCTTGAATTAGAGACCTGGAGTATTATAGTATCACTCATTCATGCCTTCCACAAAGACTTAAAACTAGAATAAATCATAAGGGTTTTGAAGCTGAAAATAAACAGAACAGATCATACACTAGAACAGAACCAACCAGCAATACTATATCTATTTTCTCAGGTATGGTATTCTTGAGGAGGAACTCAAGACTCATAGCAGAACCCAAAGTATGTAGAGATACTATTTACTAAGTATGTACTAGGTATAGATCCAAAGACTATGCAAACAATTGTCTATAATTTAGAAATTTTAATTCCCATTTTACAGAGTAGGCAAATGAAACTCCGAGACACCAGCTCATTAGTATTCATGTATTTAGTCTGCTTTTGGTTAGGACTTATAATCAAATATGTCTATGACTAGTTTGCATAATTTTTTCCTTTGCATAGGTGCATTTTTTTTTTTTTTTTGGTCCTGATCCTTTGTAGTAAGTTGTATATCATTCTCCTTGCAGAGTGTTTCTTCACTCATTATCAAGGTATGTTTCTGTTTGTTCTAAGAAGTCCACAGGTAAAGATTCTTTCAGGGATTGTTGTGGTTCATATCCAAACTATTTGAATCATGATTATAACACATGCAGTAGGAAGAACTCAGATGAGGAGTTTTCTGTATGAACCTAAGTTTTCATGAGGTCCACTCATGCATGAGTAATAGACTGTATACTGCACATATAGACCTTTACCCCAGTGCTCTGAGGATCCTAAAGAAACCAGAAAACA
This sequence comes from Giraffa tippelskirchi, assembly GCF_054371585.1. Taxonomy (NCBI): domain Eukaryota; kingdom Metazoa; phylum Chordata; class Mammalia; order Artiodactyla; family Giraffidae; genus Giraffa; species Giraffa tippelskirchi. Next base: position 126,853,709 of record NC_137277.1, on the reverse strand, counting down.
CAGGTGACATTGTATCCTGGGGCATCAGCAAAGCATGCATTGTATTGCTTTGTTTTGCAAACTGAAAATCTGGCCTGTGCTGTGCTGTGCTTACTTGCTAAGTACTGTCCGACTCTTATGCGACGCCATGGACTGCAGCCCGCCAGCCTCCTCTGTCTGTGGGGATTCTCCAGGCAAGAATACTGGAGTGGGTTGCCATGCCTTCATCCAGGGGATCTTCCTAACCCAGGGATCAAACCCAGGTCTCCCTCATTGCAGGCGGATTCTTTACCATCTGAGCCACCAGGGAAACCCAAAAATACTGGAGTGAGTAGGCTATCTCTTCTCCAGGGAATCTTCCTCACCCAGGAATTGAAACGGGGTCTCCTGCATTGCAGGCAGATTCTTTACCAGCTGAGTTACCAGGGAAGCCCCAAATCTGGCCTATGTAACTTCCAAAACACAATTGTATTTGTGAGGGCAAGAGCTGTGAACTTTTCATTTCATTTTTGTGACAGTCACGTGGTTGTACATCTTAGAATGTTCACAACAGTAAAAAAAAATCTAAAAATAAATGAAAAACCCCTAAAGTTTGTGTGAGTAAAAGTGGGAGTGGAGGAGATTGTAGAATGGGAAACAAAGACACTGATGTTGCATGTTTTTATGACTTATAATTCTTGAGAAGAAGAATTGTGTCGAGAAAAACTGAAGGTTTTCAAAGATAACAAACCAAGGTCTTGAAGCTTTCTAACTTCAATTTTTCTTGGTGCTGACCCTTGGCTTCTGTAAATAACAGTCAAATAGAATATTCAGATTTACATTTTTTTTCTATTCAGTTCAGTTCAGTTGCTCAGTCATGTTCAACTCTTTGTGACCTCATGGACTGCAGCACACCAGGCCTCCCTGTCCATCTCCAGCTCCCAGAGTTTACCCAAACTAATGTCCATTGAGTTGATGATGCCATCCAACCATCTCATCCTCTGCCATCCCCTTCTCCTCTTGCCTTCAATCTTTCCCAGCATAAGGGTCTTTTCCAATGAGTCAGCTCTTCACATCAGCTGGCCAAAGTATTGGAGTTTCAGCTTCCACATCAGTCCTTCCAATGAACACTCAGACTGATCTCCCTTAGGATGGACTGGTTGGATCTCCTTGCAGTCCAAGGGACTCTCAAGAGTCTTCTCCAACACCACAGTCCAAAAGCATCAATTCTTCTGCGATCAGCTTTCTTTATAGTCCAACTCTCACATCCATACATGACTACTGGAAAAACCATAGCCTTGACTTTTGTTGGCAAAGTAAGGTCTCTGCTTTTTAATATGCTATCTAGGTTGGTCATAACTTTCCTTCCAAGGAGTAAGTGTCTTTTAATTTCACGGCTGCATTCACCATCTGCAGTGATTTTGGAGCCCCCCAAAAATAAAGTCTGCCACTGTTTCCCCATCTATTTGCCATGAAGTGATGGGACCAGATGCCATGATCTTAGTTTTTTGAACGTTGAGCTTTAAGCCAACTTTTTCACTCTCCTCTTTCACTTTCATCAAGATGCTCATTAGTTCTTTTTCACTTTCTGCCATAAGGGTGGTGTCATCTGCATATCTGAGGTTATTGATGTTTCTCCTGGCAATCTTGATTCCAGCTTGTGCTTCCTCCAGCCCAGTGTTTCTCATGATGTATTCCGCATATAAGTTAAATAAGCAGGGTGACAATATACAGCCTTGACGAACTTCTTTTCCTATTTGGAGATAGCCTGCTGTTCCTCTATTTCTTTGCACTGATCACTGAGGAAGGCTTTCTTATCTCTCCTTGCTATTCTTTGGAACTCTGCATTCAAATATGTATATCTTTCCTTTTCTCCTTTGCTTTTAGCTTCTCTTCTTTTCACAGCTATTTGTAAGGCCTCCTCAGACAGCCATTTTGCTTTTTGCATTTCTTTTTCTTGGGGATGGTCTTGATCCCTGTCTCCTGTACAATATCCCCAACCTCTGTACATAGTTCACCAGGTACTCAGTCTATCATATCTAGTCCCTTAAATCTATTTGTCACTTCCACTGTATAATCATAAGGGATTTGACTTAGGTCACACTTTAATGGTCTAGTGGTTTTCTCAACTTTATTCAATTTAAGTCTGAATTTGGCAATAAGGAGTTCATGACCTGAGCCACAGTCCACTCCTGGTCTTGTTTTTGCTGACTGTACAGGGCTTCTCCATCTTTGGCTGCAAAGAACATAATCAATCTGATTTCTGTGTTGACCATCTGGTGATGTCCATGTGTAGAGTCTTCTCTTGTGTTGTTGGAAGATGGTGTTTGCTATGACCAGTGTGTTCTTTTGGCAAAACTCTATTAGCTTTCACCCTGCTTCATTCTGTACTCCAAGGCCAAATTCGCCTGTTACTCCAGGTGTTTCTTGACTTTGTACTTTTGCATTCCACTCCCCTATAATGAAAAGGACATCTTTTTTGGGTGTTAGTTCTAAAAGGTCTTGTAGGTCTTCATAGATCCATTCAACTTCAGCTTCTTCAACATTACTGATCGGGGCATAGACTTGGATTACCATGATATTGAATGATTTTTTTTGAAAAGAAACAGAGATCATTCTGTCATTTTTGAGACTGCATCCAAGTACTGCATTTCAGACTCTTGTTGACTATGATGGCCACTCCATTTCTTCTAAGGGATTCTTGCCCACAGTAGTAGATATAATGGTCATCTGAATTAAATTCACCCATTCCAGTCCATTTTAGTTCGCTGATTCCTAAAATGTCAGCGTTCACTCTGGCCATCTCCTGTTTGACCACTTCCAATTTGCCTTGATTCATTGATTTAACATTCCAGGTTCCTATACAGTATTGCTCTTTACAGCATTGGACCTTGCTTTTATCACCAGTCACATCCGCAACTGGGTGTTGTTTTTGCTTTGGCTCCATCCCATCATTCTTTCTGGAGTTATTTCTCCACTGATCTCCATTAGCATATTGGGCACCTACTGACCTGGGGAGTTCATCTTTCAGTGTCCTATCTTTTTGCCTTTTCATACTCTGCATGGGGTTGTCAAGGCAAGAATACTGAAGTGGTTTGCCATTCCCCTCTCCAGTTGAGCATATTTTGTCTGTGTTTAGTCACTCAGTTGTGTCCGACTGACTCTTTGTGACCCTGTGGACTGTAGATTGCCAGGCTCCTCCATCCATGGGATTGTGCAATCAAGAATACTGGAGTGGGTTGCCATTTCCTTCTCCAGGGGATCTTCCAGACCCAAGGATCAAACTGGCATCTCTGTGTCTCCGGCACTGCAGGCAGATTCTTTACCTCTGAGCCACCGGCTTCCCTATATTTTTCTATAAAACATTTAAAAATTGAATGTAGGTCTTAGCTCTAGGCCAAAGAAGCATCCTTTGATACTGGTCCTCCATAGAGGCTTTGATTTGCTTTTAAACAGGTCTGATTTCCATTTGGAAACCAACAGAAAGGAACTCAGGGCAAAGCTGGGAGGTCCCCAAAACAGTTCCCACAAGGGTTGGAAAGGCAGAGCAGAGATACTAGGCCTCATGATGTTCTCTTCTATTGAGAATTTTTATTTTTGAAAGCCTGACCTGACAAAAATGGGAATTCTGGATCATGCATATGAGCCGAGAAAAAAATTGGATCTCTTTCACACAGTTGAAGAAAGAATACATGTTTAGACCTCATCCAACACTTAAATTATAAGTGTTAATGAAATCTTTTTCTTAGAAGGGAGCACAGGAAGTGAGCAGGAGGTAAGTGGAAAGCTGAGGTTGATGGAGCAGGAGTAGTGGGGTGAATGGTGATGTTGTAAAATAGAAATTAAAAGTTTTTGCCATGATGGAGGTGATGATGGTGAAGGTAATGATGGCGTAGCTGATAACAGTGGAAGTGATGGTGATAGAGGTGACGGTGGAGTAGGTGATGATGGAGGTGATGGTGGTGAAGGTGATTATAATGGAGGTGATGATGCTGAAGGTGATGACAGTGGAAGTGATGGTGATGGAGGTGAAGGTGATGATGATGGAAGTGAAGGTGATGATGATGGGAATGAAGGTGATGATGATGGAGCTGATGATAGTGAAGGTGATGATGGTGGTGATAGTGATGATGATGATGTGGTGGCAGCAGTGGAGGTGGTAGAAGTGATGTAATGATGGAGGTGGTGGTGGCTGTAGTGTTGGTGGAAAGAAAGTCTGGAATAAGAAAAATGTATGCAGAAATGGGGCAACTGGTATTCTAAAGAAGCATCTCATTAGCTCCCTAGTCATTCATTCCCTGAAATATCTCCTCCTTTGCCACATTAATTTAGGCTTTTGAAATGTTCTACTTCACTGACTAAATTGTATCATTTATAGACTTGATGTTTCCCCCACTGTGATCAATTGAAGTCTGAATATAAGATGCTGTTTTGTTGTTGTTGTTGAGGAGGAGAGACAGAAATGCTCTCCCAGCCTCTTTTGTGTCATAAAACTCCACAATATGATGCAAAACACTGACTGGTTTTCCTCACTGCTGGTTCTGCCTTAGAAGAAATTTCCAGAAAATAATTCTTCCAAAGGAGAAACCCAGAGTTTTGAAAGACATAACAAGCAGGGACAATTGTTTTGCCTGGGAAATGTTATTTATTCTATTTTTAACATGATGCCCTTTCTCTTGTGCTTCTGTGTTATCAGAAAAGTCTTCTGGGGAAAACCTCTGGGCTCATTTCATTGACAATAAAGATAAGATCAATTATTTGAATAAACTGCTGTGGCAAACTTGAAGAATGCTAGCAGGAGAGGCTCAGAGGGAAACCCGAGGTGAGGACCCTTCTCTGTGTCACAGCATTATCCATGTTTTTTGCATGCAGAGTTCCAAAGTGAGTATCAGCAGGGAATAAGGAAAATAACACCAATGCAACATAAAACTAACATCTATTTGCACACACACCAAGGGAATCCTGGATAAAGAAGAGCTGGAAATACAGATATTGCTAGAACATATGACTTTTGACTTATTCCTTAAAGGTTGAAAAGGCTTGGATTACACCAGACTTAAGGAACTGGCCTTGAAACACCTTATACAACAATCTAAATTAGTGGATTGCAAAGGTTAGCTCAAGGTCTATTTTATAAAATGCTGATTCTTGGGCACCGTCCTCACCATTTCTTATTCAAAATTGTAAACCAGGGGTGGGGCTTAGGAATCTCTGTTTCACTTTCAGACTCCTTCAGGAAGTTCTTGGACAGCCCACCAGAATTCAGAAAGAGCTGATATAGTGTTTTGTCCACAATGATAAATCTGTCATCAGTAACTGTGACTGTAGCTTGAAATCACTCTTCATATTTATATAAACAAAAAGTAAAGACCAAGAAGAAGCAAAAGAGGTGGCAAAAGATTTAAATCTGCATAATATGAGAAATAAGGGCAATTATTTACCAAAATACAAAAGGGGATGGGCTTCCATTTGAGGGGATATTCCCAAGGTCAACAAGTCTGAACTGTTGAGATCTCATCCAATTAGAAATATCTACTCATCACTTAGAAATACGAGAGTTGTACCCAAAGATATAGTGGCTGGGGTTAAAACTGAATGATTTGCAGATCATTTGGAATCTTGAAGGAGGATAAAAGAGCAAGAATTCAGATACTTCAGGGGAAAAGAACAGGAAGCAGTGACTGCTGAGTGTGGCACTCAGACCAGCAGCAAATGCATCAGCCCAGAACTTGTTCAACAAGTCCCATTTCCCTCCAACCTGAGTGAACTCGACCAGCGATACGTGTATTAGCAAGCCCAATGAAGCTAAAGCTTAAGAGTCACCTCCCTGAAAGGACAATCAGCTGAGATGTGACTGTCTTCAACTAAGATGACTGTTTTAATCCTTCTCTTGAAAAGTGTAATTTCTTCATCCATGGCTCCCCAACTATCTCTGTTTTAAATTCACAAAATTAACTGACCCATTCATGAGATGGTCACAAAGAAAGGGACAATTTGCACCCAAATCTTTTTTTAAAAGTCTCCACTCTGTGCAAAACAAAGAGCTGCTAGCTGCATTGAAAAGACAGTTTTTCTAGCATCAGGGACTTTTTTCACAGTTTCAAAAATATTGGAGTCAAATTTTAGCATCTCAATAGCCTACAACAGAGGCCTGAGTCTATTACTTATTAAAGGGTAGAGGGAGAGACAATGGAAAGAAATTGAAGGAATTAAAAGAGAAAAATTGATAATGAAGGCAGTCAAATGGGTTTTATCCTTTAAACTTCCTTTTTACACTCAGGAATGGACATTGTGCTAACTGGTCTCTCAGACTCAGGTTGTTTGTTGTTTGAGTTACTAAATCAGCGTCTGACTCTTTTGCAACCCCATGGGCTGCAGCCCGCCAGGCTCCTCTGTCCATGGGATTTCCCAGGCAAGAATACTGGAGTGGGTTGCCATTTCCTACTCCAGGGGATCTTCCTGACCCAGGTATCAAACCCACATCTCCTGCATCTCCTGCATTGGCAGGCAGATTCTTTACCACTGAGCCACCAGGGAAGCCCAGACTCAGCATAGTCAACTCAAAATTTCAAAAACCAATCCAGACTATGAGATTTCATTCAATTTCAACATTCATTTTAGCAAATTAAAAAAAAAATAATTAATATTACCCAAATTTACTCCAGTGTTGTACTAAACATAAATATATATATAAGAAGAATACTCCTGTTTTCAAATGCCTTGGCAAATTTGTTCAATTATTTAAATAACTGTAGACAATAATGCATTCATTAAAAAACAGTCTTCTACACACTTCAAGTCACTGTGGATTCTAGTGGTAAGAGATTTAAAAAATAAGCAAATACATACATAAAGATGATTTTATATGATGATATGTGATCTCATGAAAACAGAATCATTAGAGGGAGAGAAATTAGGAATGGGGAATGGGAAACAGTTTGGATTGGTGGTCAGAAAAGTATTCTCTGAGGAACAGATATTTGAACTGCAGATTATTAGTTTTTCAGGCACAGGAACCAGCAGGTGCAATGTTCCTATGTAGGAAATGAGTTTGTCTTGTTGTTGGATTAGGAAGAAGGCCAATGGGGGTGGAGTTTTATGGCAAGGTCCTATACTAGGTGATGATGTCACAGAAATGTGCAGAGAACAAATCATGGCCTTCTGGGCCATGGCAAAGCATTTACTTTTTGTGCTGAGTGCTGTTGGAATCTCTGTAGGGTATTAAAGCAAAAAGTATTACATTTTAAAGAGACCACTTTATGTTGGCAAGAGTTCCTACTTGTATACTTGGGACCAATGCAAACTGCTCTATGTATGTGGACTGTAGCCTGCCAGGCTATGTCCATGGAATTCTCCAGGCAAGAATACTGCAGTCGGTTGCTGTTTCCTTCTCCAGGGGATCTTTCTGACCAAGGGGTTGATGAAAGTCTCCTGCATTGCAGGCAGCTTCTTTACCACCAAGAAACACATTGACAGTATCTAGTAAAGTTGAATATTGTGCACCCCAAGACCAAGAAATTCCATTCCTATATGTACGTCTTCCAGAAATGCATGCTGACATGTACCAGAACATATACTCAAGAATGTTAATAGGAGCATGGTTCATAACAGTCCTAAATGGAAACAATCTTAGTATCTGTAAAATAGGATATGTAACTAAAGCATTCATACAATGGAATACTATGGTATTAAAACATGGCAAGAAATTACTTGACATTTCTCATCAAGTGATGGGGTCCATGTATCCTTTCTTTGAATCTAGTTGAGCTTGTAGCAATTTTGACCAACAGAATTGAATGAAAGTGCCTATGTCTTGAGAGTCTAGGTCATAAAATGGCATGCATTTCTGCCTAGAGCTGCTGGAACATTCACTCTCATAGTCCTGAGTTGCCATGTCAAAAAAGCTGTCTACCCTGATACCACCATGCTGTTAGGAAGCCCAAGACACATTGGGAGGACTCATAGGCAATCTGACCGATATCATGTTAGCCAAGTCATCTTGGCCCAGCTGGCAGACAAATGAAGAAGCCTCCAGTGGATTTCAGTCCCCAGACATTAGAATCTTTCCAGCTGAGACCCCAACATTATGTATCATAGAGACGTCTCCAAGCTATGCCTTGTATAAATTCCTGACCCACAGAATCTATGAGCATAATAGAATAGCTGTTTGTTTTATACCACTCTGGAGTACCAGTGGGAGTGATTTGTTAGCAGAAGAGAACATTGACAAAACCACAGACACATACAAACAACATGTATAAATACATTATTTAAAAAGCTATATATAAAAACAATACAAATTATATGATTCCATTTATATAAAATTCAAAAAGAAGTTAGAAAATGTATATCCCATTTGAAGAGGCATATAGAGCAAAGCAAGGAAGTGATTGCCTAAATTCAAAATAAATATTACATGTAAGGGTGAGAAAAGTGGTTTTAATCAGGTATAAGCTCTCATGCTGGATCCAGGTAATGTGAATGTATGTATTTGGCTGGGCCAGGTCTTCATTGTGGCATGCAGGATCCCTTTTTTTGAGGGGGGGGAGTTGTGTTGTGCTGCACACAGGATCATAGATCCCTGAATAGGGGTTGAACCTGTGCCCCCTGCATTTGGGTGCAGAGTCTTAACCAATGGACCACCAGGGAAGTCCTAGCAGGCTCTTTTTTAGTTGCAGCATGTGGAATCTAGTTCCTGATCAGGAATAGAACCCAGGCTCACTGCATTGGGAGCATGTAGTCTTAGCCACTGGACCACTAGGGAAGTCCCAGTAATGTTCTATTTCTTAATCACACTGATAACTATATAAGTATTCACCTTACAATAATTGATTAAATGCTGTGTTTATGCTTTATGCACTTTTCTGTATATGCATTATGGGCATATATGTGTGATAAGTTGCTTCAGTCATGTCCAACTCTGTGCAACTTTATGGACTGTAGCCCACCAGGCTCCTCTGTCCATGAGGATTCTCCAGGCAAGAATACTGAAGTAGGTTGTCATGTTCTCCTCTAGAGGATCTTCCTGACCCAGGGATCAAACCCGAGCCTCCTACTTCTACTACATTGGCAGGGGGATTCTTTACCACTAGCGCCACCTGGGAAGCCCATGTGCATTTTGTTACATAATAAAAAAGGGTTTAAAAATTTTGTCTTCTTGGTGAAAATGACTCCAGTAAGCAAGTGGGGAGACAGAAAAATAAATGAGAAAACTGCTTCTGTACTCTATGAGAAGGATGCTGGAGACTTGGACTAGCTGTGCAGATGATGAGAGGAAGCTGGTAGATGATGAGATGGATATATTTTGGAATAAAATATCCTACTGGATTAGAAGAGGCAAGCAGAGTACAAAAGAGGAGAGAGTCAAACAGATGATAGAGTCAAACAGATGATATATTTTTGACTTGAGTATTTGGATTATGATTAACTGAGATTATTATTGACTTTAATATTACTGAGTTGTATTTCATTTTATCATAGTGTGCCTAGTATTTTTGATATGTGCTTTTGGGATTAGTAAACCCATAAATTTAAAAGTCTGTAGATCACTTACTAAGTTTATCAAGCAAATAAGACCTTCATGATGATTCATTAAGATTTAAGAACAAATTCTTCTACTCAAATGTCTATCCATCATTTCTAGTTATTATAAAAAGAAGGGAATATAATTTAAAAAATTCTTTAGCCTCTAGGGTATAATTCTACTTATTCTGTTTTTGAGAAGGAATTAAAATGATTTAGAAAGAAAAGGATAGTTATGCCTGAACTAAAAAATTATAAACTACACTTTACCATTAAATCATACAACCTTTATGTGATTTAGCTTCATAGTATCAAATGGCTTACTTTAATCTTAAAGGTTTTTGTGAGTAAAATCAGCTTTTAGAGTAGCTTGTAATGTGAACATCTTTCAGAAACCGGGCTGTGCTATACTCAGGTCTCTGAGCAGAGTCCAAATTAGATTAGTCAGTGAACCTAGAGCACGGGACACTCTGAAGATGTCTTTTTGCATTAATTGATTTCCTGAGATGGATGGGTGATTTTGTTTATTCCTGCAAAAGGAGTAATCTGCTGTAGAGGTGCCCGGGCAGAGGTTTGGAGAAGCAGGTGGCAATAGTGGCAAATAACACAGGCAACAGGCTTTCAATAGTCCTCACTCAGTCTGATTTTGAGCCCATTTACAAATTGGTAGTGCTGTTCATCAAATAGTGACAGTTCTCCTTCCATCAGGTACTCGGCAGGATTTTATGTCCTTGTGACACACCCCTTTCCCAAGAAGGATCACATGACAGTTGCGGCAAGTAAGTTATAAATGAAAGTGACATATGTCACTTTCTGATGAAGCATTTCATTATTCACTAAAAACGAGGCTGCAGAATTTGAGGGGGAGGGTAATCATCCCTTTTAGTTTCTGAGTGCCTCCTATAAGCAAAGTTCCCTTCCTGACCTGTGATAGACATCTCATAGTTGAAACAAGGGAACGTAATGATTTTAAGTCACTGAGATTTGGGAGTAGCCTAACTGAGCCAGGGCTCAGATGGTAAAGAATCCACCTGCAATGCGGGAGACCTGGGTTCAATTCCTGGGTTGGGAAGATTCCCTAGAGGAGGGCATGGCAACCCCCTCCTGTATTCTTGTCTGGAGAATCCCCATGGACAGAGGAGCCTGGAGGGCTGCAGTCCACGTGGTCACAAAGGGTCAGACATGACTGAGAGACGAAGCGCAGCACAGCATAACTTAGATAAGTGCAGTGGTAAAGAATCTCACTCCCAGTGCAGGAGACACAGGAGATGTGGGTTTGATCCCTGGATCAGGAAAATCCCCTGGAAAAGGAAATGACAACCCACTCCAGTATTCTTGCCTGGAAAAATCCCATGGACAATGGAGTCTGGCAGGCTACAGACATGGGGTTGCAGAGTTGGACAAAATTGAGCACCAGGATTGGGATTGGATAACTTAGTCACTTCTTTTGTTTGTTTGCTTTGGTTTTTTTTTTTCTGCCGTACTGGGTCTTTGTTGAGGTGCACGGGCTCTTTGTTGCTGTGTGACGTCTTTCTCTAGTTGTATGCAGGGGCTACTCTCTAGCTGTGGTGCTTGGGCTTCTTGCTGCAGTGGATTCTCTTATCTCAGAGCGTGAGCTCTAGGGCACAGGGGTTTCAGTAGTTTCAGCACATGTGCTTAGTTGCCCCGGGGCATGTGGGATCTTAGTTCTCGGCCCAGGGATTGAACCCATGCTTCCTGTATTGGCAGGCAGATTCTTAACCACCAGACCATCAAGGAAGTCCCTAACTTATCCAGTTTTGACAAATGTATGAGAGAAGGGCTAGAGTGGGGACTGTAGGAGTTTGTTCCTGTTAGATTTTGTATGTGTCTGATGGAAGCATCTGCTACAGGAGACAGGTATTGAGAAGAGTCCAGGTAAGGGGAGGAGCTACCCGAGCCTCAGTCGCATTACCCCAAAGTACCCATCATAATACTGTGTTGATCCCCTGGGCACCAGAATGATACTAAAGGATACTACTATGCCCAGAAGAGGAAGTAGCAGAATGTGTAGCACTTCAGAAACAATGACCTCGAGTTTTCTGGAAATACAGAGGAAGACAGGGAGATGGGGAATCAATTGACTGGAGATAGTCTTTCCTTTTTTTCCTTTTTTTTTAAAACTTGCAATTACTTCATTTTTAAAATTTTTAATTTGTATTGGAGCTACACTCTATACGGTCACAAAGAGCTGGACACGACTGAAGCAAATTAACACACACACAATTGATTAACAATGTTTTGTTAGTTTCAAGTGTGATTCAGTTATACGTATACATGTATCTATTCTGTTTCAAATTCTTTTCTTGCTTAGATCATTACAGAGTACTGAGCAATGTTCCCTGCTCTATACAGTAGGTCCTTACTGATTATCTATTTAAAATATAGCAGTGTGAATATGTTAACCCCAAACTCACAATTTATCCTTCTTCCTCACCCTTCCTCCCTGATAACCATGAGCTAATTTTCTGTATGTTGATCTGTTTCTGTTTTGTAAGTATGGTCATTTGTATCTTTTTTTCTTTAAATTCTGCATGAAAGTAATATCATATGATATTTGTCTTTCTCTGACTTATTTTCTTGGTGACTCCTGGAAAATCTGCGAAAAATATTAAAATCACTCAAATGTTAAGAGCTGTCATACATTTCATTGTTCACTAAAAAGGAGGCAACAGAATTTGAGATGGAGGATAATTGCCCTATCTTAGACTCTGAGTGCCTTCTGTAAGCAGAGCATTTATATTAATGTGAGCACATTTGAACCCAACAATGGCTGATGCTTAGAATAATTGGATCATGGTCTTATAATTTGCCTTTGATAGAATTATGAACTCACTTGAAAGGAAAGAACTAAGATTCAATACCCATCGTCTCCTTGGTGAAAACACAACTGTTTAATGTGCAAGGGACAATACACAGAAAGCAAAAATGAGACAACCAGCAAATTCCCCAATCCCAAAGTCTTTCTACTCCCTTTCAGAGCCCACTGATCTGAAATCCAGGGGCAGTCACTTTTTATTATTGACCCATGGCACTTAATAGCCCTGAAACCCAGCCTTGGATATTCCATTTTGGACATTAGATTTCTAAATGTTCTGTGGATGATTCCAGATTATGAAGAGAGCAGGTAATAGTTTTGGTACAATGCTACTAATGAGGTGATATTTATCCATTTCATTTTAATACAAGAGGTTAATTATCTACTGAGTAGATAACGTCTCTGATATACCAGAACGCAAGGTTATATTTAGTTGCGCCAGACGACAGGGCAGAAAAAGTTGTTTGGGAATGTAATCAAACTGCATTTAAATATTTTAAAAGTTTAAATACCTTCAGCTCTTATTATCTATATTTATACTTGCCCTCTCCTTTTAAATTATGCACAACTGTGAAAACACCCTTCCTAGACCTCATGCCTGCTTATATTCTCAGTTTATGTATTTAAGATATTGGTTACTCGATAATTTATAGTCTTTCACTTCTTGTTGAATTTACATAAAATATTTGTCTTCGCCAGCCTGATACCTTAAAAGAGAAGTGAGTAATCCTGGCCTGATTATTGAGCTTATTTATTCTCTTATTTCTAACACCATATTATACCTAGAATTAGGGAAAAGCTTGTGAACTCCAGACATGAACAAGCAATTCCACTTTGAATAGTTCAGTTTTTGGTCCTTAAGCAACAAGTAACATCATGTACGTGGAATCAAGCATCTAGACAAGAAAAACAAAGAATAGACCCAAGATCTATACACTTGATTCACATGATGCTGAATAATTAGTTGGATTTGGCAATTCTTCTTTGCCACAGAAGTGCAAATTAACCAATCCTTTGCTATCAGTTTCCTTTGTTCTATGAAAGAGAAAGTTTATGAAATGAGAAGAAATAACATTTAAATTCCTAATGTAGTCCAGGTGCTACTTTGTGTGCTTCGCTGTGTCCCAGTCTTTGCAACCCCATGGACGGTAGGCTGCCAGGCTCCTCTGTCCATGGGCTTTCCCAGGCAAGAATATTGGAGTGGGTTGCCATTTCCTTCTCCACGGGATCTTCCCAACCCAGATATTGAATTCGAGTTTCCTGCACTGGCAGGCAGATTCTTTACCATTAGTTCCATCCAAGTGCTACATTTAGTCCTTTATATGGATTACCTTATTTAATACTCACAACGAACCCCAATGATGAGGACACTATCTCTCCCACTTCAAACATTGACAAAGTGAAAATAGATGTTGAGTGTAAACTCACAGTAACAGTGGTACAGTTAGACTCCAAGCTGCCAGTAGGATGATTTTAAGGTTTGTGTCTCTCTTTACATCCTAACAATACTCCTGAAGGAAGGAGAGTTTTGGGATCCCAACCTGATGCCCGACAGTGCCCACTCTTTTAGGGTCAAGTGTGCCTTCTAGTGTCACTTAGTATTTGCTTGCTTTCTTTATCTTCTATATCCTTCCCTGATGGCTCAGATGGTGAAGTTTCTGCCTGCAACGCAGGAGATCCAGGTTCAATCCCTGGGTGGGGAAGATCCCCTGGAGAAGGAAACGGCAATCCACTCCAGTATTCTTGCCTAGGAAATTCCATTGACAAAGGAGCCTGGCAGCCTATAGGGCTTACCTGGTAGCTCAGCTGGTAAAGAATCTGCCTGCAATGCAGGAGACCCCAGTTTGATACCTTGGTAGGGAACATCCACTGGAGAAGGGCTAGGCTACCCACTCCATTATTCTTGGGCTTCCCTGGTGGCTCAGCTGGTAAAGAATCCACCTGCAATGCGGGAGACCTGGGTTCAATCCCTGGGTTGGGAAGATCCCCTAAAGAAAGGAACGGCTACCCACTCCAGTATTCTGGCCTGGAGAATTCCATGGATTGTACAGTCCATGGGGTCGCTAAGATTCGGACACAACTGAGTACTTTCACTTTCACTGTATCTTCTGTATCCATCCTAATGCTTTTTCAGATAAAAAATACAATTAAAAACTCTCCATTTTCTTCTTGGTGCCCTAAGCAAGTACCAAAATTCCCCTGAGGTATTTTTTCTAATAGCTGCATTTTCACTGGTAGTCACTAGCAAAACAGAGGGTCAGTAAAATGGTGTCCAGAAGTAGTAGCTTCTGGATCACATAAGATCTGGCTCCAATTCTAATGCTTTCTTCAGCCTGGGCTTAAATTTACTTATTTTTTCAAGCTTCAGTTACTGCATGTATAAAACTGAAATGGCAACACATACCCTCAGTATCATAAGGATAAAAGGTGATCATACAGGCAAAATTCCTCTTCTCTCTAGAAGGACAAAAACTATTAGTTCCTTTTGCTCATTGCTGATATGACAAAAAGTATACGCAGGGTATAAGATATTGAATGTGTTTTCATGTCTATTGGAATGTGTTGTATATAAGATACTTTTACTCCTGTCTCCTTGTTTTCTATTTCCATCCTAATTTTAATATTCCCTGGGTGTGGTGTGTGTTTTCAGAATGTTAATTGAATAAGTGTTACAGAATTAGTGTTCTGGTGAAATAAAGCACATTATTTCAGATCTATAAAATGTAATTTACATATTTCTCAAGCTATTAATAATTAAAATTTCTTTTCTGCCTATCATTGCTAGATGATTAACCTCTACTAGTGTGACGTCTTTATTATTAATGACTATCTTTTAAGCCCAGTTTAATATCTATATAACGGATATTTCCCTTGAAATCAATCACAAGCTCAAAGTTTTGTTTTTGGCCCATTGTTTCACTAATTTCAGTTTTTTGATAATACATAAGTTACTTCTATATATTTTTTAATTGAAGTATAGTTGTATGAACAGCGTTTAATAATAAAAGAAATCAACAAAAAGGGGAAAAACTAGAGAACTCTTCAGGAAAATTGGAAACATCAAGGGGGGATTCTGCCCAAAGATGGACACAATAAAGGATAAAAATGGTAGAGACCTAGTAGATGCTAAAAAGATCAAGAACAGGTGGAAAGAATACATGGACGAACTGTATAAAAAATATCTTAATGAACTAAATTACTACAATGGTGTGGATAGTCACCCAGAGCCAGACATTCTGGAGTGCGAAGTTAAGTGGGCCTGAAGAAACACTGCTGTTAATAAAACTAGTGGATGTGATGAAATTTCAACAGAACTATTCAAATCCCTAAAGGAGGATGCCATTAGGGTTTTTCTTTCATTATGTCAACATGTCTAGAAGACCCAGCAGTGACCACAGGACTGGAAAAGATCAATCTTCATCTCAATTTCCAAGAAGGGTGGTACCAAACAATATGCTAACCATTGGACAATTGCACTTATCTCCCATGCTAGTAAGGTCATGTTTAAAATCTTGCATTCTAGGCTTTAGCATTATGTGAACCAAGAACTTCCAGATGTCCAAGCTGGGTTTAGAAAAGGAAGAGGAACTAGAGATTAAATTGCCAACATTCACTGGATTACAGACAAAGCAAGAGAATTTCAGAAAAACATCTATCTCTGTTTCATTGACTACACTAAAGCCTTTGACTGTATGGATCATGACGAACTGTGGAAAGCTCTTAGAGAGATGGGAATACCAGACCATCGTATCTGTCTCCTGAGAAACCTGTATGCAGGTCAAGAAGCAACAGTTAGAACCCTGTATGGAACAATTGATTGGTTCAAGATCGAGAAAGGAGTATGTCAGGGCTGTCTGCTGTCACTCTGTTTGTTTAACCTGTACGCTGAGCACATCATGAGAAATGCCAGGCTGGATGAGTTACTCTAAGAGAAATCAAGATAGGTGGGAGAAATATCAACAACCTCAGATATGCGGATGATACTATTCTAATGCAAAAAGTGAAGAGGAACTAAAGAGCCTCTTGATGAGGGTGAAGGAAGAGAGTGAAAGAGCTGGCTTAAGATTAAGTATTAAAAAAAAACTAATATCATGGCATCAGGCTCCATTACCGCATGGCAAATAGAAGGGGAAAAGGTGGAAGTAGTGACAGATTTCCTCTTCTTGGGCTCCAAAATCACTGAGGATGGTGACTGCAGCCATGAAATGAGAAGATGATTACTTCTTGGCAGGAAAGCGAGGACAAACATAGACAGTGTGTTGAAAAGCAGAGACATCACTTTGCCGGTATAGTTAAGGCTATGGTCTCCGCAGTGGTCACATATGGTTGTGAAAGCTGGACCATAAAGAAGGCAGAATGCCAAAGAATTGATGCCTTCAAACTGTGGTGCTGGAGAAGACTCCTGAAAGTACTTTGGATAGCCAGGAGACCAAACCACTCACTCTTAAGGGAGATCAACCCTGAATATTCACTGGAAGGACTGACGCTGAAGTTGAAGCTCCAGTATTTTGGTCATCTGATGATAACAGGTGACTCATTGAAAAAGTCCCTGATGCTGGGAAAGATCAAGGTCAGAAGGAGAAGAGGGTGTCAGAGGATCAGATGACTGGACAGCATCACCAACGCAATGAACATAAACTTGGGCCAACTCTGGGAGACGGTGAGGGACAGGGAGGCCTGGCATGCTGCAGTCCATGAGGTCACAAAAAGTTGGACACAACTGCACAACTGAACAGCAACAATAGCTGTATAATATTACATAAATTACAAGTGTACAATATAGTGATTTTTAGAGGTTATATTCCATTTATAGCTATTATAAAATATTTACTATATTCCCTGTGTTGTGCAACATACCCTTATAGCTTCTTTCATAATTCATTTAATAGTTTAGAGCCATGTGTCACGTGGTATGCAGTCACATCGTCTGCGTATTGTGCCAACAAGAAGTAAACAAATAAAATACCTACACCTCATTTTCTTCTAAACATAGTGAAAGGAAGTGTATCAAATTGAGCTGAACAAAATAACAGAAGTTTGTACCTTCCTCATTTTCAAGGTTTTGCTTTGCCTCTTCAAAATGCAAGACTATCATCTATCCCATTCAAATTATATTAAATGCGGAATGATTCAAATAGTGCCAGCTGCCAATTTAAATTTCAAATGGAAACCTGCTCCTTTGCTGACTCTTCCTCCATTCCCTCTCTTCCACCCACTTTTTTTTTTTCTACTTCTTTTTTCAATTTATTTTAAAGCTTCTTGATAAGTATTTCTCATGGGAGAGTCTGCTCTAAGTGAGAGTACCTTTCAGTCAAAAATTACTTCTACATTTTTCCCGGCATAGTAGCAATATTTTATAGTTGCCTACCACTACTTACAGACCAAGCTCAGAAAACCTCAGATTACGTTAAAAAATGAGTACTCCATTCTCTAATTGAATTGCTCAGAAAAGGGGAAATCCCTTTTCTCTTATTTTTCCCAGTCTAAGATTAAGAATTTTAAAATAACTGAGGCTTGGAAGAAAACATTTATGATCCATGCAGGTGGGCTTGGCATGAGTTACTAGGAACTGTGTCTTTATTGCTTCTGTGTGGGTCTTATCTAAATACTGTGCTCTACTGTTACCTGAGGTGATCAGAAGAGACTGTCAGTTGCTGAGTAATTGAGGTATGATCCAGTGAATGAGGTGATTTCACTGTAAATTCTGTTTTCTATCAGGATTTGAAAGGCAGCATGCACAGCTGTGTTATAAAACCCTGAGAACCTTAGCAGAGCTTGTGAGACAGGCTGGGACCTGGGACCTCAGATCCTTTGCGGCAATGCTTGCACCTGGACAACTCCTTGAATAGCAAAGAAACTGTAAGGGACTAAAATAACTACAGGCATGTGCAGTTGGGCAAATTATGGTCAATAAGATACAAAAAGACCAAAAAACCTAAAATGCAGCATCTGAAGAACCCGGAGCAGGAACAGGGTGTCAGGAGCAAAAACAGGGTGCTCGGAACGAAAACAGATTACTGTGCATGCCCCTATACACAGCTCCCAAGGGGGTGGGCAGACTATCTAAGCAATCCCTCTAAACCCTACAGGCTATTTTACATCCCTACTCTAACCCCACATAAGGAACCAGCTCGCCCCTATTCTGCAGTGAGCAAGGGAAACTGTTACTTGCTTTTTGCTTCCCTCTGCAGTGGCAGGAGCCCCAATTAAGCCTTGCCTGAATTCCTTGTTTGGCCACTTATCAATTTCTATTGATTGGGGAAGGCCAAAACCCCTGGTCGGTAAAAGATGGACTTATGAATAGCCACAATGCAATGAAACTTAAAAGAGAGAGATTGTCCAATCTTAAAGTGAACTCTAAACTTGAACTCTCCATTTCCCTCTTCCATTTATCCTTCAATATAAACTTAAAAAACGATTCAAGTATAACATCTAGACAGAAGATCAAATATATCCTAATTTTGTCCTATTAGATGAATTTTCACAAAACAAGCACATATATCCATGTTACTACCTCTCAGAGCAAGAAACAGGAAATTTTCAGAACTCTGGTGGTCCTTCCATGCCCATTTCTGGTCCCTTTCACCCTCCTCAAGGCTAACAGCCTTCCTACCATGTAGCCTTCCACCATGCAGCATCGCTTGTTCTTGACTTTGACATAAATGCAATCACACAGTGTGTCTGAGAATCTTCATTCTCAATATGAATGAAAAGGAGAATTAAATAACTGACTTTTGTTCTGTCACTTCTTTTCCTCCTTGTCTTCCTCCTCCTCCATCTCCTACTTAAGCTTTTTATTTTGGAACAAATTTAGATTTACAGAAAAAATTATAAAAATTGTACAGATTTCCTATATAACACCTATCAAGGTCTTGTAGTGCTACTATTTTTTATACATTTGTCAAAACTAAGAAAGTAACATCAGTGTATTATTTTAACTAAACTTCAGATTCAATTCATATTTCACTGTTTTTACACTAAGGATTCTTCTTCCTGTTCCAGGATCCCATTCAGAATACCACCTTTTGTTCAGTCATCACGTCTATTGAGATGCCACTGGTCTATGACAATTTCCTAGTCTTACCTTGCTTTTCAAGACTTTGGCACATTGAAGAACACTGGTCAGATATTTTGTAGACAGTTTGTCCATTTGGGTTTGTCTGGTGTTTTTCTTGTGATTAGACTTTAGGTCATGGGTTTGTGCGTGTGTGCTAAATCATTTCAGTCGTGTCCATCTCTTTGCAACCCTATGGACTGTAGCCCACCAGGTTCTTCTGTCCATGGGATTCTCTAGGCAAGAATACTGGAGTGGGTTGCCATGCTCTCCTCTAGGGATCTTCCTGATACAGGATCAAACCATGCCTCTCATGTCTTCTGCATTGGCAGGTGGGTTCTCTACTACTAGTGCCACCTGGGAAGCCCCCATGAGTTTGTGGAGGAAGCATATCATAAAGGTGATCTGCTTCTTTCTCCCCATCGTATCAGAGACTACATGATACCAATATGACATATACTAGTGATGTTAACCTTGATCACTTTGACTACAGAAGTAGCTGCTTGGTTTGCCCACTATAAAAACACCACCCCTCCTTTTTTTTTTTTTTTATATTCTTTGGATGTGAATCACTAATCTAGGCCCCACTCAAGGAAGAATGAGGTGTGGGAATAACATTCCACTTCCTGGAGGAGACAGTACCTATGTTGTTGTTTGGAATCCTCTTGTAAGGGTGATTTATCACTTTCTCCCCATCTATTTACTTATTAACTTTTGCTTGTATCAATATGAACTCAGGTCTATTTATTTTAGACTTGGATTGTAATCTAGTGTGATATTACTAATTTTGTTGCTCAAATGGTTCCAGCTTTTGTCTTGGGACGCCAGTTCAGGTTGGTTCCTATTCTTTACATATTTATGTATGTGTTTCTTGACTGCTCTCTTATTTTCTGGCATGAGTATTCATTTAAATTTTAAAAGACTTAAAATATTTAATTTAAATATTTTTAAATTAAATATTCCAATATTACCTGGGAATGATGACATCAATTTTAAAAATAGAATTGAGGCTCAGAATAGTTTAGTAGCTTTTCCAAGATTACCAGGAAGTAAATAATAGAACTAATATTTAAGCCCAGAAACTCTGATGCCCAGGGCCCTGTGTTCTTGGCAATATACCACCCTCCAGCCTCACAAGGTAATTCGTCCTAAGGAGAGGCCATGGCCCATATAAGGAAAATGTCACCACTAGACATCAGCTAGTGGGCTCAGAAATGGCTCTCTCACCTTAGAACCCCTGGGAAAAGAAAGGGGGCTACTGTGTCCCTGGTGGTACATTAATCATGAAAGTTAAAATTGATTAAAGAACTGGGGTTCAGTTCTGGGGTCTGTTGTTAGTTTGGTATTCTCGGTGGCATGTTAGGGTCACAGTAAACTAATATTAGGAGAAGGCAATGGCACCCCACTCCAGTACTCTTGCCTGGAAAATCCCGTGGACGGAGGAGCCTGGCAGGCTGCAGTCCACGGGGTCTCGGAGAGTCAGACACGACTGAGTGACTTCACTTTCACTTTTCACTTTCCTGCATTGGAGAAGGAAATGGCAACCCACTCCAGTGTTCTTGCCTGGAGAATCCCAGGGATGGTGGAGCCTGGTGGACTGCCGTCTATGGGGTTGCACAGAGTCGGACACGACTGAAGCGACTTAGCAGCAAACTAATATTAACTGGCTTTTTGCTTCTCATTTTGTTTTATGATTTTAGGTATTGGGATTATTTAGCTTAAAACTAAACTTTCTTAAAACTCAATGCTCAAAAAACTAAGTTCATAGCATCTGGCCCCATCACTTTATGGCAAATAGATGGGAGGAAAAGTGGAAACAGTGACAGATTTTATTTTCTTGGGCTCCAAAATCACTGTGGATGGTGACCGCAGCCATGAAATTAAGAAACACTTGCTCCTTGGAAGAAAATCTATGACAAGCCTAGACAGTATATTAAAAAGCAGACCTTTGCCAACAAAGGCCCATATAGTCAAAGCTATGATTTTTCCAGCAGCCATATCCATGTGAACATGTGAGAGTTGGACCACAAAGGAGGCTGAGTGCTGAAGAACTGATACTTCCGAACTGTGGTATTGGAGAAGACTCTTGAGAGTCTCTTGGACAGCAAGGAGATCAAGCCAGTCAATCCTAAAGAAAATCAACCCTGAATATTCATTGGAAGGACTAATGCTGAAGCTGAAGCTCCAGTATTTAGGCTGCCTGATGTGAAGAGCAGACTCATTGGCAAAGACCCTGATGTTGAGAAAGATTGAGAGCAAGAGAAGAAGAGAGCAACAGAGGAGGAGATGGATGGATGACGTCACTGACTCAACGGACTTGAGTTTGAGCACTCTGGGAGACACTGAAGGACAGGGAAGCTTGGCATGCTGCAGTCTATGGGGTCGCAAAGAGTTGGACACAACTAAGTGACTGAACAAGAACAAAAAATTATATGTATCTCTTCAAATGGGCTCCTATGATCAAACCAGCTAAAGCCTTTGCTTATTTCTGCCACCACTACAGCTTCTAGCCAAGATAAGGGCTATTAGCTTTCAGAAAGTAACCTCCCAGAAGCTCTGGTCCATCATTTACACATCGAAAAAGATATTGCCTTTAGTTGGCCAGAGAATTTCACCTCAAGTCAGCTTGGCCCAATTGCTGGATTATAAGTAGTCATAAGGAAAACTATCACTTGTGTATAGCAAACAGGCATTTATGTTTATAACAGTCAAAAGCACTTTTTCTAAATCTGAAGGGTAAATTGTTCATATTGGGGTATGTATGTAAAATGTCTACAGTGGGCATGTAATGAATGGTGCACTTGCATTGTGGCCCAGAGTAAAGTGAAGTGAAGTGAAGTTGCTCAGTTGTGTCTGACTCTTTGAGACCCCATGGACTGTAGCCTACTGGGCTCCTCCGTCCATGGGATTTTCCAGGCAAGAGTACTGGAGTAGGTTGCCATTTCCTTCTCTAGAAGATCTTCCTGACCCAGGGATCGAACCCGGGTCTCCCGCATTATAGGCAGACGCTTTACCATCTGAGCCACAAGGGAAGCCCCAGAGTAGGTCTTCCCAAAATGTGCCTCAATGGTGTAATGACTCTTTTGGTTTGAATAAAGTTACTTAAGAAAGAGTCAGTGCAAGAAGGACACTTTGATACTCCTCTCTGTCCTTCTGAAAGTAGGAAATAAAGCTCTCATATGAAAAGTACACTCCCTGCAACTGGATGCAGCAGTATAACTTTATCAACAGAGATAGGAAGTTCTGGGCCAAGAAACCTATATAAACAATCCTTGGTATTTCTTTAATTTACTACCCAAATCCCAAACTCTATCTAAATCCCTCACTAACTAAGCATCCAAAGCCTAAGTTTCTTTGTCATGTCAGTTCCAAACTTACTGCTTCTTTGTCTAAAAAGTATAAAAAGTGATATGCTTTGGCCATTTCTTAAGTTCCATTTTTATAAGACCTCCATGCATAGGAATTAAAATTAGTTTCTTTTTCTCATGTTATTAGTCCAGCCACAAGAACTCAAGAAGGGTAAAGGGGCAAATTTAGAACAGTGAATTCTGCTTAAATTAACACAAGGACAAAGGGCTTCTATCACATTTAGACTACAATTCATTATCGTACTCTAAGTGGTTCACTCAGAAATCTAGAGAGGGCTTTCCTTGGCTGTCCAGTGGTTAAGACTCCATGCTTCTACTGCAGATGGTGTGGGTTTAATCCCTGGTCGGGGAGCTAGGATTTCACGTGCCATGAAATGTGGCCAAAAAAAAAAGAAATCTGGATAAAGGCTTGTTAACCCAGGGAAGAAAAATTATATTTTAATAATCATAAATTCAATTTTTATTAAATCCATAAACATTGAAACAACTTGTGAGAAATAAATTAAAAAGACATTTTCAAATCAGGACCAGGCAAGTAAAAGCTACATTAATTGAGTGGTATACACCATCCTCTGACAATATCATAGGAATAAAAATATTAATGAATAGTCTACATGACTTCAGATTATTAATGGCGATCTATGCCTCAAGCAATGTACTTAAGACTTGCACTATCATTTTTGACATGTAATTAATCCATTTCATCATTCTGAAGCCAAATAATGTTTAATGATGCCAATGAAAAGGTAATTAAAAACTGTAATTTGGACTTGGAACTGAGAATGTGTTTATAAATGTAGTCCAGGAGAGTGTGGATTGCTTTGTATGTTCTATTATGAAATATTTTCCTCCCATTTCTCACCCAATGACATGGAATTACTGGAAAAAGGGAGGTGGTACCTGAGATCATAATCTTTTGTTTGAGTATCGAATAATCTTCTGTCTAGTTAAAGTGAAAGTGAAAGTCGCTCAGTTGTGTCTGACTCTTTGCGACCCCATGGGCTGTAGCCCTCCAGACTCCTGTGTCCATGGGATCCTCCAGGCAAGAATACAGGAGAGGGTTGCCATGCCTTCCTCTAAGGAATCTTCTCAACCCAGGGATCAAACCCATGTCTCCTACATTGGCAGGTATGTTGTTTACCACTAGTGCCACCTGAGAACCCTGCAGAGTCACACAGGGCACGCTTAATTCTTCCAGCAATGATTTATGATGTCAAGTGTTAAAAATGTTACCTACCAGGGAATCTTATTAGAGACCCAGGTCCTGGGGTTTTTATTGGGGGCTGGTCAATAGGCACGATCTACATAGCATCCCCCCAAATTCCAGACACACAGAAAGAAAGCAGGTGCTCAACATAAACCATATTGTTTGCATAAACAATCTAAGTGCAGTGAGCTGTTCTTACCAGGAAATAGCTGTCTCAAAATTTACATTTCAAGGAGCTGAACAAAGGTTACCCTTGTAAGCAGACACAGGCCTGCTAGGTTAACTCTTTTTCTACACGATGATGTTAACTGTTTCCCTTGGGGAACATCTGATTTTGTATATAGATGACAACTCTAAAGAGAAATGTGGTAGATTCCTAATTCATTGGACTGTGTATAACTTTTCAAGGTGGGCACACTTCATAGTGGTGCCTTATTGATGAGTCATCTCTCCATCTCTGTCATTAACCACTCTCTGTGCTAGTTGCTAATGTGAATCAAGTCCAAATAGTTCTGCATGAATTGTACTCTCATAAGCAGCATCCTAAAGATTTGATTGGTCTATTTATTTAAATTTCATAACCATAGCTCTTCTTTCATAGTATATAATAAAAACAAAGTGTAAACTGAGATTAGATCTCAAATACCAATAAATGTAAGGTTGCCAAAAATGCAGAGAAATAGCCTTTATCAATTTAACTTGTCCATTTATTTCACTGACATTTAAATCTCATTAAAAAATCAACAGAAGCAGGATGGATGGGAGACCTGATTGGGTATCATCAAATGTTAGTTGAACGTGAAACTATTAATTCAATGATACAGTATTTAGGTAGCCAGAGTTTAGTATTTTATCAGAGGAGTTGTTTTCTAGTTATAATACTGAATTGTAATACTAAATAAACCCTTTTGTATGTTACAGTAAATATGCCTGACATCTAGGTACATTTGAATGTTGTAGCAAGTTTCTAGTGTTTTCCTCCACTTGACTGCTAATAGTCCTTTTTTATTCCCCACTGACCATATTCACTGGTCACTAACCTAAGCTGTGATATCATTGACTTCTCTTCAATAAAGACAGGTAGTGGGCATGTTCAAGAGAGTTGAGGACCTGGGGTATTTCTTGCATAAGATATTGAAATAGATACTGTGGTTTTCAACCCCTTCGCTCAGTGGAATACTACTATCAAACAAACTCTCACTTGGAAGTACAAGTAAAAAGTAAAAAAAAAAAACAGAGGACCTGAAGAACAAAAAATAGGGAGGCCCAAGGCTGTACTTCTTTCCTTTCTTCATTTTCTTCTTCCAGCATAAGTGACAATGCCAGCCTTCTAGAAAATAATTGGAGCACTACTGACTCTATTTGGGGTCTAGCATTCATTTATTTGTTAATATGCAAAGATGGTAATTTGGTCATTGTCACAGAGTTAGTTCAGTGGACAAACCAGATTATAGTTGCCCTGACTCCAAAACCAAAGAATGCTCAAACTACCACACAATTGTACTCATCGCACATGCTAGTAAAGTAATGCTCAAAGTTCTCCAAGCCAGGCTTCAACAATACGTGAATCATGAACTTCCAGAAGTTCAAGCTGGTTTTAGAAAAGGCAGAGGAACCAGAGATCAAATTGTCAACATTTGTTGGATCAACGAAAAAGCAAGAGAGTTCCAGAAAAACATTTATTTCTGCTTTATTGACTATGCCAAAGCCTTTGACTGTGTGGATCACCACAAACTGTGGAAAATTCTGAAACAGATGGGGGTACCAGACCACCTGACCTGCCTCTTAAGAAATCTGTATGCAAGTCAGGAAGCAAAAGTTAGAACTGGACATGAAACAACAGACTGGTTCCAAATAGGGAAAGGAGTACGTCAAGGCTGTATATTGTCACCCTGCTTATTGAACTTATATGCAGAGTACATCATGAGAAACGCTGGGCTGGATGAAGCACAAGCTGGAATCAAGATTGCCAGGAGAAATATCAATAATCTCAGATATGCAGATGACACCACCCTTATGGCAGAAAGTGAAGAAGAACAAAAGAGCTTCTTAATGAAAGTGAAAGAGGAGAGTGAAAAAGTTGGCTTAAAACTCAACATTCAGAAAACTAAGATCATGGCATCCGGTCCCATCACTTCATGGCAAATAGATGGGGAAACAGTGGCTGACTTTATGTTTTTGGGATCCAAAATCACTGCAGATGGTGACTGCAGCCATGAAATTAAAAGATGCTTGCTCCTTGGAAGAAAATTATGATAAACCTAGACAGCATGTTAAAAAGCAGAGACATTACTTTGCCAACAAAGGTTTGTCTACTCAAGGCTATGGTTTTTCCAGTGGTCGTGTATGGATGTGAGAGTTGGACTATAAAGAAAGCTGATCGCAGAAGAATTGATGCTTTTGAGCTGTGGTGTTGGAGAAGACTCTTGAGAGTCTCTTGAACTGCAAGGAGATCTCATCAGTCCATCCTAAAGGAAACCCGTCCTGAATATTCATTGGAAGGACTGATGTTGAAGCTGAAACTCCAATACTTTGGCTACCTGATGCGAAGAACTGACTCATTTGAAAAGACCCTGATGCTGGGAAAGATTGAAAGCAGGAGAAGGGGACGACAGAGAATGAGATTGTTGGATGACATCATCGACTCAATGGACATGAGTTTAAGTAAACTCCGGGAGCTGGTGATGGACAGGGAGGCCTGCTGTGCTGCAGTCCATGGAGTCGCAAAGAGTCGGACATGACTGAGCGACTGAACTGAACTGACTCCAAAACAAAATACAACAATATTGGGCTTCATTGTTTTGTTTAGTTTAGTTTTGTTTTAGTTTAAAAAGTTTTGTTTAGTTTCAGCTGCATCATGCTGCATGTAGGATCATAGTTCCCTGACCAAGGATCGAACCCATGACCTGTGCAGTGTAAGTGTAGAGTTCCAACCATTGGATTGCCAGGAAGGTCCTTGGACTTCACTGTTTCTGAGGTGGTTCAGAGAACTCCAGTTTCTCTATTCAGAGATGGCGTAAAGGATTCCCATAGAGGTCACATTACACACATAACACTCCTTTGCACAGAAACAGACTCACAGACTTAGAGAAAGAACTTACAGTAACCAGTGGGGAAGAATAGGGGGAGGGATAGTTAGGGAGTTGGGGATGGACATATATACATTGCTATATTAAAAAAAAGAAAAAGAAAAAAGACTCCTTTGCTTGCTCTTTTCTGTGACCTCACTCTTGAGTTTAGATTGCTTTACTTCCAGGACATGAATTTGCTACTGTACCAAAGCAGCTTTCGTGCCTCTTCATGTTAATTTTTGTTCTTACATATAATTTTTTCTCCCCTCCTTCCCTCACCTTATATTCTGTACTCATGCTTATGTCTCT
Source organism: Giraffa tippelskirchi (assembly GCF_054371585.1). Classification (NCBI taxonomy): domain Eukaryota; kingdom Metazoa; phylum Chordata; class Mammalia; order Artiodactyla; family Giraffidae; genus Giraffa; species Giraffa tippelskirchi. The sequence continues at coordinate 126,826,384 of NC_137277.1, read as the reverse complement.
TGTCTGTAAATTTGAATCACCAGCATCATGTGAGAACCAGCAAGTCTTTCTCGCAATATAAATTAATACTCATAAAATGATGTAAGAAGAAAATGGACCTCCTGTTATCTATACCTTTGTCTGATATATGCTACAGTAAATTACCTAATTAAACAAACATAACATGAAAATTAGATGTTTGTTTCTATACATCTTTGAAGAAGTAACCATTTTCCTTTCTGTGCTATTTATTATCTCTTCAATTTGCAAAAGCTGAGTAATCAGGAATTCCACACCATGGCTTTAATTGCAAGCATATACACTAAGTGCTGATGTGGGATATTCTGTTGCCGCTGAGCTTTTTAAAAGTGACAACTTTTTCTTTTCTTCTCATTCTTTTCTTTTTAGTAACTAAGTGACCTATATAATCATACCATGCCCTTGTCAACACAGGATTGCTTTCCAATATGTAAAGTTGCTTTTACTAGTCCAGTTGCTTGACAGACAACAAAGATCATAACAATGATAATAAGCATAATAGGTAAAGCCGGTGGCTTGCAGACCATATGCTACATTTGAAATGGACTTGAGTTTGAGCAAGCTCCAGGAGATGGTGAAGGACAGGGAAGCCTGCCGTGCTGCAGTCCATAGGGTTGCAAAGAGCTGCACACAAATTAGTGATGGAACAACAAAAATCAGGAAAATTGAAACTGGATGGCTTCTTTTTCCTGGGTCTCCCTCACTTTTCCTGTCTCACCTACTCCCAAGATCTACAAATTTTATCTCCCAAATCTTCTCACACTTTGAGATACCTATGGATGCACTGAGGATCTTGTTAGAATGCAGATTTTGAATCCACAGATCTGGGACACGTCCAGAGATCCTGAATTTAGTCACAAGCTTCTAGGTGATGCCATGCTGCTGACCAAGCCATCTTACTTTGAGAAACAAGGTTCTCAGCAAGTCTAAAATTGACCTTCTCCGCTCCATCCATGGTGATTGTCTTGACTATGTGAGAGGAACTGAGGACTTTCATCTGTGGATGAGTTCACGACATTAATTTGCAGCATACAAATGTTTTCTCATTTTGCTCAGTAAAAAATGGCCATACTCCTCCTTGTCCTTCCTCCATTTAAACTTTGCAAAGCTCTAGTCAGGCAAAAATGTATTTCTCTATTATTCTAATAAGAGAGTGTAGACTTCCAGGTCTTTCCTTTTGGATAGAGAATCATGAATGTTTGTGGGTTTCTCAGATAAACTATTCTCAAATATCTGTACTTGATGGCTCTTAACCCAGATAGATATTCTAATGTTATCTAATATCTGTCTAACGATAGATATTCTAACCTAGTAAAAATTCTGTTTTCAGAAAATCTCTGAGGGGCTTTTAGACAAGAGCTTGGTGAAATCTGTATTATCAGCTGGTCAGTTTTCAGTGACCCTTGAATTGCACACAGCTAATTTTCTAAATATATAATGGTGAATTCCCTCTGATCCCCACAGTTTATCTTCCTATCCCATGGTGCTTACTCAGTCCACTTTCTTATCTTTATGGAGGACCCTGCCTGTACATACTTTGTTAATGGAACAAAATGCACACATCCATGGCAGTCTGTAGAGAGATACCAGTAAAAAAAGATTAAAGAGCCAGGGGGATGAAAAAAAATGTTATGAAAAATGCTCAAGAAAATGCAAATGAAAATATTTTTGTCTTTACCAATAAGGTTTCCGATAAAAGAATAATATTCAGTATTGCTGATGATATGAGCAACATTATATACACTTGGTATTTAAACAAATATAAGAGAACAGTACATTTTAGTTCACTGATTCCTAAAACGTTGATGTTTGCTCTTGCCATCTCCTGTTTGACCACTTCTAATTTACCTTGATTCATGGACCTAACATTCCAGGTTCCTATGCAATACTGTTCTTTACAGCATCAGACTTCACTTCCATCACCAGTCACATCCTCAACTAGGCGCTGTTTTCACTTTGGCTCTGTTTCCTCATTCTTTCTGGAGTTATTTCTCCACTCTTCTCTAGGAGCATCAGGGCAAATAGATGGGGAAACAATGGAAACAGTGACAGACTTTATTTTTGGGGGCTCAAAAATCACTGCAGATGGTGACTACAGCCATGAAATTAAAACACATTTGCTCCTTGGAAGAAAAGCTGTGACTAACCAAGACAGCATATTAAAAAGCAGAGACAATACATTGCCAACAAAGGTATGTCTAGTCAAAGCTACGGTTTTTCCAGTAGTCATGTATGGATGTGAGAGTTGGACTATAAAGAAAGGTGAGCACCAAAGAAGGGATGCTTTTGAACTATGGTGTTGGAGAAGACTCTTGAGAGTCCTTTGGACTGCATGGAGATCCAACCAGTCCATCCTAAAGGAAATCAGTCCTGAACATTCACTGGAAGGACTGATGCTGAGGCTGAAACTCCATAGTACTTTGGCCACCTGATAGGAAGAACTGACTCCTTGGAAAAGACCCTGATGCTGGGAAAGACTGAAGGCAGGAAGAGAGTGGACGACAGAGGGTGAGACAGTTGGATAGCATCACCGACTCTATGGACATGAGTTTGAGCAAGCTCCAGGAGTTGGTGATGGACAGGGAAGCCTGGCGTGCTACAGTCCATGGGGTCACAAAGAGTTGGACATGACTCAGCGACTGAACTGAACTAAACTGCAGAGAATTTGGAAATGTATATTAAATGCATTAGAAATGTTCATGCCCATTTCCACATCCACCAGTTCAACCACTGAGAATTTATCCTAAAGAAATTTTTAGGCAAATGTGCAAATGTAATGTATGTACATTGCTGTTGTTTAGTCAAGAAGTTGTGTCTGACTCTTTTGTGATCCCATGCACTGTAGCCTGCCAAGCTCCTTTATCTATGGGATTTCCTAGGCAAGAATATTGGAAGGGATTGCCATTTCTTCTCCAGGGGATCTTCCTGACCCAGGGATGGAACCTGTGTCTCCTGCATTGGCAGGTGGATAAGCAATAATATAGTACATATAAATAATAGAATACTACCATGCTATTGAAATATATGATATATATATATATATATATATATATATATATATATAATACACATATATACATGTAGAAAACATACATGGAAGACTTCCAACTAAATGTCAATAGTACTTATATCTGAATGTTGAATTTATTTTTACTTTTTTCTTTTCTGTATTTTATAATTTTTCTCTCAATGAACATGGGCAAATGTGTAATTTCAAAATAAATAAATAAAGGGGCCAGTGTTGAGATAACAAATTAGCAATTTTTTTCTTTGCATTAACAATTTGAAGCTCAGTTCCAGTAACCCAAAGTTGAGGGTACTTCAGACTATTTTCTGCAGATGGTGACATGATAATATGTGTTATTAGAAAAAGTAATTTCCAGTTATTGTATTGGAATTCAGTAATTACTTTTTCAATAAAGAAAGTGAAAAGTATTAAAAGCCAAAATCTGAAATAAATTAGCTTTATATCCTACACTCAATTAAACTATCATAGCAAGAAGGTAATGAATTATGATAATTTGAGGATAGGAATAAGGCTTAACAAAGCAGATACTTAACACTCTCTTAAAATCCATTAAGATCCTCCAAAAGGAGATCACAGCAAAGCAGGTAGCCTACAAGACAGTTCAGAAAAAATGCAGTCTGCATACTAAATAGGGAGAGAATTTGCAACCTCAGAAGTCTCAGAGGGTTATGCACAAAGGAGCTCAAGCAGGCAAAAGGTGATGTGGTGACAGTGGCCCAAAAAGTAAAGCTGAGTTTGCCACTGGCTTCACTACTTTAGAGAACACAAAGGCAGTCCTATTCCCCAGACATGTGTTTTCCCAAGGAATTCATATCATATTTGAGCAGCCAGTGATATGTGAGCATTTAATTTATTACAAAAGTGAAAGTGTTATTTGCTCAGTTATGTCCTACTCTCTTTGACAGCACGGTCTGTAGCCCGCCAGTCTCCTCTGTCCATGGAATTCTCCAGGCAAGAATACTGGAGTGAGTATCCACTCCTTTCTCCAGGGGATCTTCCTAGCTCAGGGATCAAACCCAGGTTTCCTGCATTGCAGGCAGATTCTATACTGTCTGAGCTACCAGGAAAGGTTCAGTTTATTACAAAGGGAGTGCTCTAAAGTAGTACATTCTTGTCACTCCCCTGCTAAAAACCCACCTCTGACATCTTATTGCATTTGAAGTAAATAATAATAATAATAATAATAATAATAATAATAATAATAATAATATTCCTTACTGGGATCTAAAGGGCTCTAGAGGCTGCAGATTTGCCTCTGTCTCTTTCATTCTCCATCAATCACAGAGCTTTCTCTCCGTTTCTAGAATATGCCAAACTCATTCCTGTCCCTATGCCTTTGTGTTTGCAGTTCACTCTATCAGGAATATTCTCCCTCTTGTTCTTTCCAGGGCTCATATGTCACCTCCTTAGAGTTACCCAACCATTAACAAACAAAAATAACTCCTACTCTCCCTTAGCCATTTTCTATCATATCACTTTTTCTTTTTAACCTCTAGTTAATTTCACAACGGTTGTGGTGATTTAGTCACTCAGTCGTGTCCGACTCTTTGTGACTCCATGGACTGTAGCCCACCAGGTTCCTCTGTCCATGGAATTTTCCAGACAAAAATGCTGGAGTGGACTGCCATTTCTTTTTCTAGGGGAACTTCCCAACCTAGGGATTGAACCAGGGACTCTTGTATTGCAGGCAGTCTCCTGCATTGCAGGTGAATTGTTTACTGACGGAGCCATCAGGAAAGCCCCAATTTCACAGTACATATCATCCTCTGACACTGCTTTTCATCTGTAAGCCACATGAGAGAATAGGATGTATCCCCAATTCCTAGAACCATGCCTGGCATATAGATGCTTCAATATACTGCTGAAAAAATGTCCCAGCCACCACACAGTGGTCTGGAATGTTTCTTTTGTGTGTTTAGAGGCATTGAGAGGAGCAGCTGTGAAAAGATGGACAGCACATGCATCTCAACTTTCTGCAGAGTTCCAGCCAGAATTGACCCACAGGGCGTTCTTGACCAAAACACCACCCTTCTGTTTGGTTCTTCTAATGTTTTATGGTTACATTTCACTTTGATCTGAACTAAATTGCCAGTAACCAGAGGGCTGCTCAACACTGGTTTGCATCAGTTTTCATACAATCAAACATCTGGAGGATTTCCCTGCCTGGGAATTATTGTATTTTTTAACATGCATTTTCAATGATTTTTTAAAATAAAATTTAGGTTTTTTTTTTTTCATTTTCTAAACATGATAATACACTTCAAGATCACTTTAATTCTTTTCAAAATACACTCTGGCCCAGTTTCAACCTGCCTCGCCATCTGGCAGGTTGCTCCTCCCTCTTTCACCTTGAGAATCCCTGAAGCAGAGAAAAGTTTCTCCAACCACTTTCCTCTTACTGTTGAGAGTGCATAGATGTATTATCAGGAGTCCTTGAAAATGTGCTTCCTTTTAAAGAGGTCTGAAGTACCAAACACAAGTTTGAGAATCATCAAGGTAAAAAATTAAATGAAGGAGGACTTATATTTAAAATGCTAATATCTCTAGGAGAACAAAAGTTCCATCAGCCATTCATATTACAGAGTGGTTGAACTTAGCTTATGTCCCCCCTAAAATGCAGGTGGGACTAGCAACTCTGTGAGAATGGAAGCTTTCCTAGAAAGAGGGACAGTGATTTTATACCAGGAATCTACCACTCTTGCTCTCCAAATAAGAGCACCTGTGTACAGGATATTAGCATAAAAAGAAGGAAGGAGGTAGGTAAAAGAAATGTGGACCTTTGTGTACTGAGATAAACTATCATTTTAAATCTTGGCCTAGAGTTTAGGAAAATAAAATGAAATTACTTTCTTCCACCTTACCATTGCTGCCAGAATCTGGAATTCAGACATAAATTCCCTGTAGTGGTTTATTTAATTTCTGTATAGTTTAAAGCAACTTTTATAGGTTAACATGGAAAAACTAGACCCCAAATCTAATGGTATTATAAAGCAAAATGCATTCTGAAGTTCATATCCAGCCTAGGAAGTCTTTAACTCTGTAGACACTAATCTCCCAAGGGCAGGACTCCATTTAACTCATTGTTGAACTTTCTGAGCTTTATAAACTGCTTCTAGAGTAAATTCTCAGGGGACACTTCTGAGTACAAGTGTTGGGAATTGGGGACACAAATACTCCTAAGTTGGGACCTATGTTTCAGGTTTTCCAACTTAAGGAGCTATTCGTGTGTCCTAAATTGCCTCAGTCGTGTCCAACTTTTTGCAACTCTATGGATGGTAACCCACTAGGTTTCCCTGTCCCTGGGATTCTTTAGGCAAGGATACTGGAGTGGGTTGCCATTCCCTCCTCTAGGGGATCTTCTCAACCCTGGGATCGAACCAGTGTCTCTTATGTCTCCTGAATTGTCAGGTGGGTTCGTTACCACTAACTTCATCTGGGAAGCCCAAGGAGCTGTTTATGTCTGTGCAATTCTTGTGGCTCCAAGATAGGATCTAACATTCCCATTTCTCAGTGACTGTCCTCAGTTACACTGAACAAGCCCTTTCCATAGTGGAAAAAGAAGGGTCATATAGGGCATCAGCCTCTCAATAGGGGACAATAGGACTTAGGACAGAGGTGCCAGCAACAACTTATGTGATAAGAATGCCTACAATAATGAGCCAGTCATTTCTTGCCTCAGACCAGGCAGCAACTTGGTAAAAGAAACTTCAGGGCAAAGAAAAAAAAAAACAAAACAAAATTTACCCTATTTTCTTTGCACTGCCAATTGAGCCGCATGCTCTCTGCTTTTATGAATGCTTTAAAACCCATGGGGCACTCTTGGTAGCTCACTGGTAAAGAATCCTCCTTCCAATGCAGGAGACATGAGTTCAATCCCTGGATTGGGAAGATCCCCTGGAGAAGGAAATGGCAACCCTTTCCAGTATTCTTGCCTGGGAAATCCCAAAGACAGAGGAACCTGGCAGGGCTACAGTCCGTGGGGTCTCAAAAGACTTAGTGATTAAACAACATAAAACCCACAGCTCTCAAAAACATGACGACATGGGGAGCAGTGAGGTGTGAGTATAAAGCTCAGCTGTGTACTTTCTCCAGTCATTCAGTGACCAGGCAGGAGATGAACTCCACTTTACCTAGAGCAGGGGTCCCCAGCCTCCAGGATCTAATGCCTAGTGAGATGAGGTGGAGCTGATTAATAATAATATAAAGTGAACAAAAAATGTAATGTGCTGGAAACATCCAGAAACCAGCCCTCTCTCCGTATGTGGAAATTGTCTTCCATGAAACTGGTCCCTGGTGCCAAAAATGTTGGGGACCACTGACTTAGAGGATTACCAGCTACAAGGTGATCAGATGCAAGGGAAAACAAATGAAGTCAAAATGAAACATCCAGGGTGGAAAAAACTTGAACAAATTTAGTAAGTATCCCCTCCCTTCAAAAAATTACAGGCTTTTCCAGCTTTTTATGCACATTGTAAAGGCAGAAAAGAATAATGTGAATATCTTCCTTTTACAGCTCAGTCTAATTTGGCATGCCATTATAATTTCTGGCTCAGTTAGCAAATGACTGGAAACACTGCTTTCTGCAATTTTCCCTACAGTATAACAGTTCTATAAGTTGTTCTACTGATGTACTTGAAACCATTCCAAGATGGGAGTGACTATTATTCTTAATTTTTTTTTATGACCAAGGAGGTTTTATTACCAGGGAGTTCCTTTGTGGAATTACCTGATTGGCCACTTACATACTGTGATTATGGATTTGGGGAAAGAAAGATATGACAAGTTTCAGGATTGAAGATGCTCAGAATTCTACCATTAGATATTAGCTCCTTCGGATCAAAGTTGTACCCTCTAGAATAATATTGTTCCATCTGACTATGCTTGAGCAGGTTATAATAAGTAAACACTGCTGAAATCCTCACATGAAAAGAGTCAGGCATCTCTCAAAGTGAATTAAGGGGAGGGAGATGGGAGGGCAGCTGTAAGAAGAGGTAGCAGAAGAAAATTTTTTAAAACTGGTTTACATTTCTGAAGATAGTTAAGACAGGTGACGGTGTTCAAGGGTAACCTTGAGTATATTACTGATACTTAAGCTCTTTAATCCCTGATGATTCTTTTCTGTAAAATGAATTAGAACTTAGAAGAGGGAGTCAGCAAGGATAGGAAAACAAGCTTAACTAGTACTACATTACCAGGTTGGCTGTCACTATAGGAACTCTCTGATCCCAGCGGGTCTTCTGAGAACCGTGCTCTAATATATCTCAGAATTGCCACATCAGCTCCAGACCACCACTGATCTCGTGTGTTCCCACAAGCATAATTTCCCTTGCTCTGAGGCGATACAAGTACAAGGGCAAGGTTCTATCAGTAGGCACTTGAAAGTATCTGATAGAAGTCTTCCCACAACTGGTCACTACAGCAGTGACTAGCGTAACAAGGGGCTTGAGGAATATTTTAAGTTAAGAAGAAATACCAAATGTGTATATTTAATGCTTACATGTTTAGCTATTTAATAACTGTTTCCTCTCTCCATAAAAGTAAGTTTCACAACAGCAGGCAAATTATTTTGACTGACTCATTATACCTGTTCTCAGTCAATATTTGTTGAATTAATGAAAGAACACAAATCATTGCCTTTGTATTTTAACGATGAATTTTTGGTGGGTGGATTTTAGTTCTGAAATGTTTGTTTTGGTTGTCATTTTGGTGTGCTTTATAATTGTTTTATAAATGAGTTCTCTTAAACACCTTCCTTTTTTTAATTAACTCTGTTTTTACATTTTTTTTCTTAGATGCAATTTTATACTTTCAATAACTGAATTAAGGGTCTTTTCAAATCTTGTTTACTTTCAGATGCTTTAATATAGCTTTAGCTTTTATGTTATAACATTAAATTTCTTTAAATCCTTACTAAACTAGCTTTTAATTCTAATGGTTTTGTTCATGGATCCTTTTTGTTTCCAATCTGTACTTTAATTTTCCTTGTAATGGAAATAGTTTATTTTTTTGGATTAACACAGTTTATCAGTGTTGTCTCATTCAATCATTATAGAGACACTGACTTGTAGAAATGATAGAGGAGAACTACACTGGTTCCTCAGACTAGAAAGCTGAAGAGTATTTTCAAACTGAGGTTCACTGGTTCCCACTTTGTGTTCCTCCCACTCCACTGTGTGGAGTGCATTGTGTGAAATCACTGAAACAAGTTTATTTGAAATGACTGAAATTATTCTCATTTACTTTACAGATGCAGTTAACATAAAATGCTACTATAGTCACTACCCACTTAATTAAACTTACTTTTGCATAATCTGTTTACCATGGCACTGAAGACTCTAACTCTGGAAATGTGACAGTAAAATGAAAAGAGATGTTAATCTGGTCTTGATAGCAACTACACTCAATTGACCATTTGATTTCCATATTCCTTCAGAAGTCAGTATAATTTTTATTTTTCTCCCCCATTCAAATGGATGCCTTCAGATTCTATCAACCCAATATTTTAATTCTATGGACTATTCATTCTGACCAACTTTTTTTTTTGTTTTGCAAGAATCAAATGAAAATATTAATATAAGCCAAATGTAAATGTATATAACTATATACACAAAGATATACATTTTGACCTTCATCTCTCCTCATCTACAAAACAAAAAGAGAATACTAGTAATGCTCATAATTAGTATGAAAACTCCATGGAAAGTGTCGAACACATGCACACACACATATGCATGCATGCATGCTAAGTCGCTTCAGGTGTATCTGACTCTGCGACCTTATGGACTGTAGCCTGCCAGGCTCCTCTGTCCATAGGATTTTTTCAGGCAAGCGTACTGGAGTGGGTTGCCATTTCCTTCTCCAACACATACATATACACACTGTATTGCAGGACACAGGAGCTCAGCTTCATGAGTTGACTTTGAAAAACTGAATGATTTAGGGTCACTTTATTTTGTTTTGTCAGTTACACCAGGGTAATGCCTATTTTGGACTACTTTTAGTGGAATATTCTAAAGATAAAATATGCATCTGTGAAAGGGATTTAAAAATAAAAAGTATCATAGGAAATTAACATGAAAGTGAAAGTGGCTCAGTCATGTCTGATTCTTTGCAACCCCATGGACTATACAGTCCATGGAATTCTCCAGGCCAGAATACTGGAGTGGGTAGCCCTTCCCTTCTCCATGGGATCTTCCCACCCAGGGATCGAACCTAGGTCTCCCACATTGCAGGCAATTTCTTTACCAGCTGAGCCAAAAGGGAAGCCCAAGAATACTGGAGTGGGTGGCCTATCCCTTCTCCAGTGGATCTTCCTGACCCATGAATTGAACTGGGGTCTCCTGCATTGCAGGTGGATTCTTTACAAATTGAGCTATCAGGGAAGCCCGAGGAAATTAAATGTGCCTTGTAAAAACATTATATAATATATATAACACACATATATATTCTTATTAAGAAAGTGGCATGGGATTATGGAAGAGACAGGTAAGGAGAGTAAATGAGGATGGCTCTCCCTGGACACTTATTCTTTTCTCGATTTCAGTAGGTTTCTAATAGATTTCAGTACGTTTCTTGGATCAGCTGACTCTGTCAATCTGAGATAACTCAATGGATGATCAATCAGATGTCAGAGGCTGAGCCCTTGAGATTTAACCCTTTATAAACAAGATTAATTTCTCTATCAGAATTCTTCCATTATTATATATTTACTGAGCTATGCCTACTTCTCTGTTTCTAGATATGTTGACTATCATAGTGATGGGGTTCTCTCTACCAAGGTGCTTTTTTTCCTAGCATGTCAAGCTCTGCTGGGTTCAGCATATCTCTCGATGGAAAAACAACACGAGCTTCTGTATTATCTGCTCTGAAATTGCTATCAATGAATCTTTTCATATGCCTGCACTATGTGTCACAAAGAGTGGGTTATATCTATGTCCCTTTGCACAAAAATAATAAATAAATGCATGAATAAATATCAAATCATGAGTTCCACAATCTATGGATAATCCCTTACTGACACTTTTAATAGCATTTTGAATTCAGCTGGAAATGTTCAAGTACTTGGAAATTCACAGCTAGAAACAACCTGCCTCTGTTGAGCTTTTTTGATGGTCTATGTGGCAAATAGATAAACAGTGAGGTGACAAGGAGATTTAGAAAAAACAGAATGTTTTGCCTCTAAACTGTATGTGTAGAGAGGTTTCACTGGTTAAATGGAAGGCTTTTGGCATTATGATGCCCTCTCTATAAAATGTTATTTCTTGTTTATTCATGTTTTTTTTTTCATTTTATTCAGCTGTATTTTAACTATAAATATATAGCACATTGTGAGAATCTAAGAAATGAAATGTTATTGACTTGGAATGTCTAATATCCATTATAAACATATGCAAAATTTTCATTCACAATAAAATCAAAATAAAAGTTTATTAAAATAATTTAATTAGGTAGTCTAGTAATTTAAACAATCTTATGTCAGTAACTTAACCAAGCAGTTCTGCAAACATTTAAGACATCCTATGTAAATACAATTTAACAAAAATTTCAATAATGCCCTTTGAAAGCATCTTTCTTGAGGAATGTAGAATCTAAATAAAGATGTTTATAATGTAATGATGTGCTAAGGTAACAGTAGTTGAATACTGAAAATTTAATGGTAATTATAACTGGATAAATTTTGTTTTAATATATAAACACAATATCTTTTAGTATATTTTAAATCCAAATTCTCTCCTGTACCCTAAGGCTGAGGTCCCCAACCTCCAGGGTCCCTGATGATCTGAGGTGGAGCTGATGTAAAATAATAGAAATAAATAAATGTAATGCACTTGAATCATCTTAAAACCACTCCCTGCTCTATGGAACCTGGTGCCAAAAAGTTGGGGACTACTGCCCTAAGGCATTAAAAAATGGTTCAAACTTCTGAAATTAGATTGGCACTTGGGTTGGTGCTTATTTTGACTAACTAGGTTTTTTTTTTTTTTTTTTAATTTTCCAAAGAACATACAGTTCACACATAAAAAAGTTTCCAAGGGGGAAAAATAAAGTATAATTCATCACTTGCTTGTTTTCTCAAAGCAAAGCCATAATAATCATTAATGGAGTTAAATGACAAAAACACTCTACATTATCACGATAGTATCATCAGATGTGTATTAGTCACATATGCATTATATACGTGAGTTAGGCAAGGATGATCTTTCTTCCCCCTCTTCCTTCTTCCTTCTCTCCTTCCTTCTTTCCTCTTTCTCATGTTATCCTCATGAAAAAACAGTATGGGAATTCTTGATAACTATGATATGAATGGCTCCTGATGAGATAACAGTACTGGAAGATTCTCAAAGATCTATCAGATGATTTAATGCAACTCTGGGCATCCTTAGTGTCAGAATATGATAAGAGAGGAGTTGTAACAGGTCATGGCATGTCACTAACAGGCCATAGAATCAAATGAAAGGTAAGGTCAAGTTAGGCTTATGCTGGGATATAGTGAGTGAACTGATAGATTGAACAGTGTCAAACTTAGCAATATGTTTATAAGGATTCAGTTATGAATTTAAATTTTGTAAAATATGAAAGCAATAGATTCTTAAAAAAAAAAAAAAAAAAGAGCCTTCTGGTACCTTAGACACGATATAACTAATTAGAAGCTGTTTAGAACCTTGGACAGCTTCCAGGGAAAGGCTCTTACTTTAACTCAAAGTCATGGATCATGGAATATCTTATGTCCATGTTTGTATCTGTACATACAGAGTGATCTTCAGAAGAGTCTGGTTGCCTAAATGACTTTTCTTGTGAGAACTTAGTTTAATCTTTATGAAACAATGATTTCTGGATTTACATGAAGAATATTTAGTTGTCACCTGCACATTCAGGAGCGAAGGCCAAGTCTTGTCTAGAAATTCCACAGAGGTTTATACTAATCAGAAGACCATCATTCTGGTTACTGGAGAAGGCAATGGCAACCCACTCCAGTACTCTTGCCTGGAAAATCCCATGGACAGAGGAGCCTGGTGGGTTGCCGTCTATGGGGTTGCACAGAGTCGGACACGACTGAAGCGACTTAGCAGCAGCAGGAGCAGCAGCTTCCTGGTTACAATAGGAAATCTGGATTCTGCAATACTGTGTGTCTCAAGCCCTGAAGTACCAATTCCACTGGACCTAAGATAGAGGTCAGGCATATGCATGGATTCCAAGACAGCTGCTGTCTGCCATTGAATTAAGCAAGGTGCTGCTAATTTTTACAGTAACATGTCTAAGAAAGGGGAGAATAGATTATACATTATTTTTATAAATACCTTGAGTGTGATGCTATTAAATTGTGCATTGTCTTTTATTCAATTAAAGTCATAATTGGCAGAAAATGGAAAGACTCATATTTCATTTTATCCTTCACCTGCAGGTGAGCTGTTTGTTCCACTCTCCTTTGGGATTAAATGCTGGCATGTGATCTTGTTTAGAGAAATGGAATTTGCATGCAAGTGTAATATACCTCCTCCAGACGTGGGCTAACATGTTCTCCCATGCCATCTTTCAAGATTTCTTTTTTCACCTCCACTTTGATTAACACAGGTTCAGAGGAACACTCCAAGACTCTAAAGCTTAACAAAGTCATAAACAGAATAAGCCTGGAACCCTGAATAACTGTGTGGAGCAGAAACAACCTCCCTCTCTATTCAACATAAATTCACTACAACATGAATAGGAAATAAATCTTTACTGCATAAAGACACCAAAACTTGAGGTTGTTATAGATTTATCCACTGTAACTAAGGTTGTGTAACTGGATAGTTTTGAAAATGATTTATCTGATTCAATCATATTATATGAATGTGAAGGTTCCATTCATGATCAGTGACATTTATATTTTAATAAGCTGAACTTTTTGAATATATAATATGCTTCTGTGATCTGCTGAACCCAAGAATAAGACAGTCCACAGTTGCAAACATAGTCCCTAAATATTAGATATTATGATGATATGAATAATATCTTATTGAATTTATCATCTTTTTAAGTAATGTATTTACTTAAATAATCTTACTGTCAAACATATTCAGGATAAACACTATTATTTCTAATAAAACCCCAGAAAATATGGATAATAAAAGAAAAAAAATTCAAATTCAGATCTTCAGATTATTAACCCTAAAGTCCAAGGTTTACCATTACTCTACATTTTTTTAGGCAGAGGACTTTCCTGGTAGTTCAGTGGCCAAAACTCTGTGCCCCCAGTGCAGGGAGTCTGGGTTCAATACCTGGTCAGGGAACTAGATCCACACATCTCAACTAAGACCAAATGCAGCCAAATAGAAATAAATTAAAAAAAAAAAATTAGGCAGAAACTGTTATCAATATGTGGGTGTGCCTGAGTCAACTTAAAGGGCAGGGAGCTCTTTGTGTGTATGTCACTTGACAGATGTTACTACAAAACATGTTGAAACTGAAGATAAAGCACTTTTGTTTAATGATGTCCTCACCATATAACCTGGACTTCTTTGCTGGCTCAGCAGTAAAGAATTTGCCCGCCAATGCAGGAAATGCAGGTTCAATTCCTGTGTTGGGAAGATTCCTGGGGGAAGGAAATGGAAACCCACTCTGGTGTTCTTGCCTGGAAAACCCCAGAGGAGCCTGACGGGTTACATATAGTCCATGGAGTCGCAAGAGTTGGACTTGACTTAGCAAGTAAACAACAATAACAGCCATCCATATAGCCAGGATATTATACTGCATTTAAGAGATGTAAAGTTGTTATTTAAATATTCACTGCTTTTGGCTTCATATTTGTTACTGACAGTAGATTTGAGATTAGGACTTAAACCTTGTTGTTTAGTCACCAAGTTGTGTCCAACTATTTGCACCTCCATGGACTGCAGCACGCCAGGCTTCCCTGTCCTTCACCATCTCCCAGAGTTTCCTCAAACTCATGTTCATTGAGTTGATGATGTCATCCAACCATCTCATCCTCAGTCACCCCATTCTCTTCCTGCTGTCAGTATTTCCCAGTATCAGGATATTCTCCAATGAGTCAGCTCTTCAAACCAGGTGGCCAAAGTATTGGAGCTTGAGTTTCAGCATCAGTCCTTCCAATGAATATTCAGGGTTGATTTCCTTGAGGATTGACTGGTTTGATCTCCTTGCAGTTGAAGAGGATTCTCAAGAGTCTTCTCCAGCACCACAATTTGAAAGCATCAATTTTTTGGTGCTCAGGGCATCAGGTCAAAGAGTTATTCTGGAGCATTAGGGTTAAATTTTGTTTGCCCTCTTAGGTTTTCAATTTAGAGCCCTTTGCCCCTTTTGTTAGGAGAAGGCAATGGCAACCCACTCCAGTACTCTTGCCTGGAAAATCCCATGGACAGAGGAGCCTGGTAGGCTGCAGTCCATGGGGTCGCGAAGAGTCAGACCCGACTGAGCGGCTTCACTTTTACTTTTCATTTTCATGCATTGGAGAAGGACATGGCAACCCACTCCAGTGTTCTTGCCTGGAGAATCCCAGGGACAAGGGAGCCTGGTGGGCTGCCGTCTATGGGGTCGCACAGAGTCGGACACGACTGAAGCGACTTAGCAGCAGCAGAGAAGCAGCCCCTTTTGTTGTTTCTTTTCTCTCTCTTTTGGAATGGAAGTGTGTATTCTATGCATCTCTCACTATTATAATATATAAATAATATTTTATATAATATTATATTTATATTTTATAATACTTTATAATATATAAATTATATTTTAGAACCACATAACTCATGTGGTTTTAGAAATTCACAGTTAGAGATGAATTAGCCTTGGGATAAATCATACATTGAGTTTCATCCATATCTGATTTAATGATGTTTACATGAGACATTTAATATGATTTTTTAATTAATTGTCAGCTGTGTTTGGTCTTTACTGCTGTGCAGACTCTTCTCTAGTTGCAGTGAGAGGGGGCTGCTCTCCAGTTGTGGTGTGCAGATTTCTCATTGTAGTGGCTTCTCTTGTTGCAGAGCATGGACTCTAGGGTGCACAGGCTTCAGCAGTTGCGATGTGTGGACTCAAGAATTGTGGTTCCTGGGCTCCAAAGCACAGGCTCAACAGTTGTGGTGCATGGGCTTAGTTTTTCCACGGCAGGTGGGATCTTCCTGGACCAGGTTTTGAACCCAGTGTCTCCTGCACTGGCAGGTGGATTCTTTACCACTGAGCCATCAGGGAAGCCCTTAGATGAAACTCTGAGCTTAGACTTTATTTTATTTTATCTTTTGTCTGTGCAGCAGGACATGTGGGATATTAGCTCCCCAACCAAGGAAGGATCAAGCCTGAAAGCCCTGCATTGGAAGTTTGGAGTCTTAACCACTTGACTGCCAGGGAAGTCCCAAGATTACACTTTAAAGTTGATGCTAGAATAGGAAAAGAATTTGGGTCTATTAAGTTAGAATGATGTATTTTGCATGTGAGAAGAATATGAATTTTTAGAAACCAGGACTACAATGGTCAGTTTAGTTCAGTCCTCAGTTGTGTCAGACTATTTGTGACCTCAAGGACTGCAGCACGCCAGGCTTCCCTGTCTATCACCAACTCCCGGAGCTTACGCAAACTCGTGTCAATCGAGTCAGTTATGCCATAAAACCATCGCATACTCTGTCATCCCCTTTCTCCTCCTGCCTTCAATCTTTCCCAGCATCAGTGTTTTTTCCAATGAGTCAGTACTTCGCATCAGGTGGCCAAAGAATTGGAGCTTCAGCATCAGTCCTTCCAATGAATATTCAGGGTTGATTTCCTTCAGGATTGACTGGTTTGATCTCCTTGCAGTCCAAGGGACTCTCAAGAGTCTTCTGCATCACAACAGTTCAAAAGCATCAGTTCTGTGGCACTCATCCTTCTTTATAGTCCAACTCTCACATCCATACATGACTACTGGAAAAACCAAAGCCTTGACTAGATGGACCTTTGTTGGCAAAGTAATGTCTCTGCTTTATAATAGACTGTCTAGGTTACTCATAGCTTTTCTTCCAAGGATCAAGTGCTTTTTAATTTCATGACTGAAGTCACCAACTGTGCAGTGATTTTGGAGCCCAAGAAAAAATTGTCTATTACTGTTTCCACTGTTTCCCCATCTATTTGCCATGAAGTGATGGGACCGGATGCCATGATCTTCGTTTTCTGAATGTTGAGTTTTAAGTCAACTTTTTCACTCTCCTCTTTCACTTTCATCAAGAGGCTCTTTAGTTCTTCTTCACTTTCTGCAATTAGGGTGGTGTCATCTGTATACCTGAAGTTAATTATATTTCTCCCAGCAATCTTGATTCCAGCTTGTGCTTCATCCAGGCTGGCATTTCAAATGATGTACTCTGCATGTAAGTTAAATAAACAGGGTGACAATACACAGCCTTGACCTACTCCTTTCCCAATTCAGAACCAGTCTGTTGTTCCATGTCTGGTTCTAACTGTTGCTTCGTGACCTGCATACAGATTTCTCAGGAGACAGGTAAAGTGGTCTGGTATTCCTATCTCTTAAAGAATTTTCCAGTCTGTTGCGATCCACACAGTCAAAGGCTTTGGCGTAGTCAATAAAGAAAAAGTAGATGTTTTTCTGGAACTCTCTTGCTTTTTTGATGATCCAACAGATGTTGGCAATTTGATTTCTGGATCCGCAGCTGTTTCTAAATCCAGCTTGAACATCTGGAAGTTCTCAGTTCACATACTTTTGAAGCCTGGCTTAGAGAATTTTGAGCATTACTTTGCTAGCGTGTGAGATGACTGCAATTGTGCGGTAGTTTGAACATTCTTTGGCATGGCCTTTCTTTGGGATTGGAATGAAAACTGACCTTTTCCAGTCCTGTGGCCACTGCTGAGTTTTCCAAATTTGCTGGCATATTGACTGCTGCACTTTCACAGCATCATCTTTTAGGACTTGAAATAGCTCAGCTGGAATTCCATCACCTCCACTAGCTTTGTTAATAGTGATGCTTCCTAAGGCCCACTTGACTTTGCATTCCAGAATGTCTGGCTCTAGGTGAGTGATCACCCATCATGGTTATCTGGGTCATGAAGATATTTTTTGTATAATCTTCCATGTAATCTTGCCACCTCTTATTAATATCTTTTGCTTCTGCTAGGTCTATATCATTCCCATCCTTTATCATGCCCATCTTTGCATGAAATATTCCCTTGGTATCTGTAATTTTCTTGAAGAGATCTCTAGTCTTTCTCATTCTATTGTTTGCCTCTATTTCTTTGCACTGATCATGGAGGAAGGCTTTCTTATCTCTCCTTGCTATTCTTTGGAACTCTGCATTCAAATGCATTTATTTTTCCTTTTCTTCTTTGCCTTTTGCTCCTCTTTTCTCAGCTATTTGTAAGCCCTCCTCAGACAACCATTTTGCCTTTTTGAAATTCTTTTTCTTGGGGATGGTCTTGATCACTGCCTCCTGTACAATGTCACGAACCTCCATCCATAGTTCTTCAGGCACTCTATCAGATCTAATCCTTTGAATCTATTTGTCACTTCCACTGTATAATCATAAGGGATTTGATTTAGGTCATACCTGAACGGTCTAGTAGTTTCCCCTACTTTCTTCAATTTAAGTCTGAATTTTGCAATAAGGAGTTCATGATCTGAGCCACAGTTAGCTCCCAGTCTTATTTTTGCTGACTGTACGGAGCTTCTCCACCTTTGACTGCAAAGAATATAATCAATCTGATTTTAGTATTGACCATCTGCTGATGTCCACGTGTAGAGTTGTCTCTTGTGTTTTTGGAAGAAGGTGTTTGCTATGTCCAATGAGTTTTCTTAGCAAAACTCTGTTAGCTTTTGCCCTGCTTCATTTTGTATTCAAAAGCCAAACTTGCCTGTTACTCCAGGTATTTCTTAACTTCCTTCTTTTGCATTCCAGTCCCCTATGTTGAAAAGGACATCTATTTTGGTTGTTAGTTCTAGAAGGTCTTGTACGTCTTCATAGAACCTTTCAACTTCAGCTTCTTCAACATTACTGGTCAGGGCACAGACTTGGATTACTGTGATGTTGAATGGTTTGCCTTGGAAACAAACAGAGACCATTCTGTCGTTTTTGAGATTGCACCCAAGTACCGCATTTCAGATTCTTTTGTTGACTATTTGGGCTACTTCGTTTCTTCTATGGGCTTCTTACCCACAGTAGTAGACATAATGGTCATCTGAATTGAATTAACCCATTTTATTTCATTGATTCCTAAAATGTTGATGTTCACTCTGGCCATCTCCTGTTGGACCACTTCCAATTTGCCTTGATTCATGGATCTAACATTCCAGGTTCCTATGCAATATTGTTCTTTACAGCATCAGACTTTACTTCCATCACCAGTTACATCCACAGCTGGGCATTATTTTTGCTTTGGTTTCATCTCTTCATTCTTTCTGGAGTTATTTCTCCACTCTTTTACAGTAGCACATTGGGCACCTACTTACCTGGGGAGTTCATCTTTCAGTGTCATATCTTTTTGCCTTTTCATACTGTTTATGGGGTTCTCAAGGCAAGAATACTGAAGTGGTTTGCCATTCCCTTCTCCAGTGGACCACGTTTTTTCAAAACTTTCTCCTATGATCATCCATCTTGGATGACTCTACATGGCATGACCCAGAGTTTCATTGAGTTAGACAAAGCTGTATTCCACGTGATCAGTTTGATTAGCTTTCTCTGATTTGTTAGTAGTTGTGGTACATAGGCTCAATAGTTGCAGCTCCTGGGCTCTAGAGCACAGGCTCAGTAGTTGTGGCACAACTACTTAGTTGCTCCACGGCATGCAGGATCTTCTTGGACCAGGAATTGAACCCATGTCCCCTGCATTGCCAGGAGGATTCTTTACCACTGAGCCACCAGGGAAGGTAGAATGCTACAGACTGAATATTTGTCTCTTCACCACCACCTTCCCTTGCTAAATTCTGGTGTAGAAACCTAATCCTTAATGTGATAGTATTTGGAGGTTGGGCTTTGGGGAGATGTTTAGGAAGTGAGGGTGGAGCTTGGAAAGGAATTAGAAAGCACCTTTATAAAGAAACCCCAAGAAGCTCCCTCACTCTATCTGCCATGTGAACACACAGTGAGAAGACAGTTGTCTATGCACCAGGAAGAAGCGGGCTCTCAACAGACACATAATCTACTGGCACCTTGATCATGGACTTCCCAGGCATCAGAGCTATGAAATAAATACTGTTTAAGCCACCTGGTCTATGTTATTTTAATTATAGAAGCCTGAACAGCTAAGACAGAAATCACATTAGAGATGTCTGTTTCTAACAGCCATGATTTGCATGATGCAAAACCCATGAGAAGTCCTAGGGAGAGCTGGAACAGGATGAGCACAGCCATTTCTAGCACAGTGCTGCCTATGGCATAGAAAACAGGGCTTAAACATGACTTGTTGATTTTTGTTTGTTTGTTTGTTTGTTTTTAATAAATTTATTTATTTTAGTTGGGGGTTAATTACTTTACAATATTGTAATAGTTTTTGCCATACATTGACATGAATCAGCCATGGGTCTACATGTGTTCCCCTTCCTGGACCCCCCACCCACCTCCCTCCCCATCCCATCCCTCTGGGCCATCCCATTGCCCCGGCCCTGAGCCCTTGTCTCATGCATCGAACATGGAATGGTGTTCTGTTTCACATATGATAATATACATGTTTCAATGCTATTCTCCCAGAACGTCCCACCCTCACCTTCTCCCTCAGAGTCCATAAAATTGTTCTATGCATCTGTGTCTCTTATTCTGTCTCGTATATAGGGTTATCGTTACCATCTTTCAAATTCCATATATATGCATTAGTATACTGTATTGGTGTTTTTCTTTCTGGCTTACTTCACTGTGTATAATGGGCTCCAGTTTCATCCATCTCAGTAGAACCGATTCAAATGCATTTTTTTTAATGGCTGAGTAATATTCCATTGTGTATATTGTTGATTTTTAACATTAAGAAGTATTTCAAAAAGTAGATGAGAATATGGTCATCAGAAACAATACAATTTACCCAATTCCCAGAGAGTGTGTTCCTTTTGCTTCTGAAACAAAGAACATCTTAACATATTTTATGACCTGTATTAATTGTTTTTAATCCAGTAATACAGTACAGTTATATACTACAGTTTATAAAACATTGTGTGTGTGTATATATATATATATATATATATGATATTTTGCTTTCACAAAATTTTGATGGTAGAAGATATTACACCTAGCTTTTTAAAAGTTATGTGAAATCTGATCTTTAAAGAGTCTTTTTGGCTACCATAATGTCTTCTATAATTATCACTCTGTCTCCTCTCTGATGACTTAAATTCTTTTTTCAGAACTCACTGTGCCCAGAGAGATTTCTCTACACATATGCCTCTCAACTACTCATCAATCTTATATTTTTGCACAAACTTTGCTTAATATAAATCATTGAAACTTGAATGTATCACTTTAAAAGTTGCTCTAATATAAAGTATTTTATTTACCCAACAAACATTATTGAACATTTTCCTTTTTATCATCACAGGTAAGACCCATAAAATAGTTATTGGTTGCTAGTAAACTGAAGCTTTAGTGAAAACAAAAGGTTGTGTTTTGTAGTGTTTGCCAGTTTCTGAGATATAAATACTCCCAATATAGATGATTTCAAGCTGACAAAGATTTAATAAATAGCTCACAGAATTCTTGTATATATAACAATCAGTTCTCCCAAGCTTATATATGGCAACTCCATCACACCAATGGCAGTGTTAATTCAGATCCAGTGCCAGCTCCCAAGGAATTAAGGAAGACAGGCATTCAATTTAAGAAAGTTACATAAGATTGGGTAATGATTGCTGTAATGAAAGTGTGTACTAGAAACAGAGCCATCACAAGGGAAAGAATGATCAATTATTGGAGGGATGAAAGTCAAGGAAGATTTCTTTGACAAGATACTTGAAGTTCTCTAACTTTAAGTTGAAAGTGTTTTTTTTTTTTTTTTCCTTTCTCCACATAAGCAGCAAAGATCATTCAAGCAGGAGTGGTGTGCTCAAAGTGTGACCTGCATGGTGTGATTGTTTACCCAGGGAGCAACAGGAAGAGTTGCCAAATAAGGAGAAGTAAGCCACGCATCAGATCACAGAGGACTTTCCAAGCTCTCGCAAACTGCTGTCTAGACATTCACTCCATTAGATGAACTCTGTGACAACTAAGATATATCTACAGCTAATTTTTGCTCTAAAACTTTAACTCTTTATCTATATTTACAGCCATATCTAAAGTCAGTGTGTTTGCCATCATATCGTTAAAACTTGTCTCAACTGACACCCCTCTGGGAAAATATTCCTTATCCCTTCTCCTCTAATGCCCATTCTTTCCTGTATCATGCATCCAATCACAGGGAATATTATTTCCTTTGGGTAATTTCCATATGTCTTTGTGAATTTATTACCAACAATGTGCATTTATTTGCATAGCTGCCTCTGTTTTTTATCCAAAATGGTAGTTCCTTGAGATCTAGGGTGCCTTTTTTTCATTTTTGTTGCCAGAGCCTAGAACAGTACCTGATAGATTGGAGGTCCCCAATATTTATGAATTGTATTGAACTGATGGTATGCTTATTGATTGTAATTCAAAAGGTTAAACAAAGCATGTTGGGATTCTAGTTGTTAGAAATATGAATATCTTCTGTCTTTACCTTTCTAATAAAACATGCTATATATTGGTTTGGCTACAAAATTCATTCAGGTTTTTCCATAATAGCTTACAGAAACCCTGAACAAACTCTTTGGTCTACCCAATACTTAGAGGGAATGAGTTCTAAGAGTTCATATTAATAATATTTAGAGAATGAAGACTTATCAATCCTTTTCTGCCTGCTAGAACTTTCATTCTACCTGAAACCCACCCAGTCAGTGTAAGCTCAGCTCAAGCAACATTATAGGGAGACTGGTATGAAGAAGGAAGGTTTCCCATGATGCCCAGAGTGGGATAGAAATTCTGATCCTTAAATTTTTGTGTTTGGCTTAACATTTATAAACTTGGAACACACATAAGTCTACCACAACCATCTATAAAGACCAAAACTTCCTTTTAAAATTAGTGAATTTCAGGGCTGGAAAAAACTTTAAGATACCTACATTGGCACATCTTAGCTTGAGCAATAGCCTCTAGGCTTAGATCCTAGAGGCACATACTCCTGGTATATGCCACTTACTACTAATCTTTCTTCGGACATGTTGTGGATTTTAGGTGCTGCATGTATAAAATTGGGACTATAATAATACGTAGATTATAAAGTTACTCTGAAGAGTAAAGAAGATGCTGCATATATAGTGTCTGCCCACTAGTCATGTCTCTATCCATGCTATTAACTTATCATTGTATCCTACACAATCAAGGGTAAGGATCAGGACCCAGATTGACTGAATTCAAATTCCACCTCTCCTACTTACTGATTGTGTCACTTTAGTTAAGTCACTTGACCTATCTAAGCTTCAGATTTCTCATCCCTGAAATGGAAATAATAGCAGTAACTATTATAAAGGAATGCAGACTGAATTAAATTATATAATATGAAGAGTTTGAAACAGTATCTGGACTGTAATTAATAGGAGATAAATTTAAGAGATAAGTTAACATTACATCAAAGAACTAGTTGAATTTCATACCTCAGGAAAATAGGCTAACCTCTGTAGGGCTTCTGCTATATTTTAAAAATTCTCTACTATTAATGATATCATTTGTGTGTATGCATGCGTGCGTAGTTGTTCAGTTGTCTCTGACTCTTTGTGACCATATGGACTGTAGCCCACCAGGCTCCTCTGTCCATGGGATTTCCCAGCCAAAAATACTGGAGTGGTTGCCATTTCTTTCTCCAGGGGATCTTCCCGGCCCAGGGAATGAACCTGTGTCTCCTGCATTGGCAGGTGGCTTCTTTATACCACCGAGCCACCTGAGAAGTCTGTTACTGATATTACTTGGTTATTACTATTGCCAATTCATTAACAGCCCATTGGTGAACATCTCAATGAACTTAGAGAAGATATATCATTATTTGCAATCATGATAAACATAGTCATATTTTGCTTCATATTATTTTCTAAATTTTAAAACTATGTTCAGCATTTTATACAAATATTTTAAATTTTCTTGTAAAAAATGTAAGCTGGTATTGGGGTACAAATTTATTTTCCTTAAAATTATTTGACTATAACACAATCTTCCCAAATCCCCCACCTCTTTATTCAATTTATTTCTCTAATAAGGAAGCATGCCTTGAGATTGTTTTCTCTCGTTTTTCCCTATCAGAAGTCCAAATATGCTGCTCTTTAACAAACATGGTAATAAAAGCAAAGCCTCAAGGCTCCACTTACTATTATGCAAAGACTGGTTATAGAATGCAATTCTTGAAGAACATTTGCTTGCCTAGAAACTATTCAGGGCTCAGGTAAGAGTATCAATTTCATCACACTTGTCTCTTGATCATTATTAAGTATGAACTTCTTGAGGACAGAAATTCTATTTAATCATCCTTGGAACTCTCATTCCTGGCACAGAATATGACCCACAGTGGGTGTGTTTAATGAATAAATATAAATACTCGATGTTTTTTAGTCACTGAGTAACTGATGTTCAATTTTCATTTGATTTTTTTTTTTTTTTTGGTGCACTGGCAGATGACTATTTAAAGAACAAGCGGTAAAAAATGGGGATTGTATCTATATGAATCACTCTATGAGTTATTTGTATATGGATTTCAGTATATCTTATAGCTAGGCTCTTGTAGTGATTTTCAAGGGACCTTGGTAAGTTCAAATCGCTAAAATCAGATCACAAGTCTGTATTGCTTTTTTATGGAAATGCAAAGGCCTTAGAAATGTGCTAAGAATGCAAATGCTTCCTTTGGTTTCCAATTATACTTTGCAAGATAAAGGACATTAATTTAAGACCTGTTATGCTTAGCTCCTTTGGGGAGAGGGTGTGGAAAGAACTAATGTTTATTGATCCTGCATTAAGTGCAAAATCTATTATATATGTTCATTTAGAAAAAAAAAAATCAGGTTTATTGAGCTATAATTTACATAAAGTAAAAGACCATGATGAGTTTTGACAAACGTGTACAGTTCTGCAACTGGCATGACAACTGAGACAGACAACAAGTATATCACGGCCAACTTTTGCTTGTCTCCTTTCTATGAACTTCCTATCTATACTGCCAGTCACTGGCAACCATCTGTCTGATCTGTGCCTAAGGTTTTACCTTTTCAGGAATGTCACATTCCTGAAGAAATTATACAGTATATAGTCTTTTGTCTGGCTTCTTTCACCACATGTTATAATACAAGTATTACTAGAATCCTATGAGATAGGTGTTGTTAATCTCATTTTATAGCTAAGAACATGGAAGCTTAGAGAGTTTAAGCAACTTACCCAGGTATTGAGCTCACACCTAAAGTTCTGATTGTCATTGTTGTTTAGTTGCTAAGTCATGTCTGACTCTTTTGTGACGCCATGGATTATAACCTGCCAGGCTCCTCTGTCCATGGGATTTCCCAGGCAAGAATAACTGGAGTGGGTTGCCATTTTCTTCTCCAGGGGGATCTTCCTGACCCGGGCATTGAACACATGTCTCCTGCACTGGCAGGTGGATTCTTTACCACTGAGTCACCAGGGAAGCCCAAAGTTCTGATACTTGTGGTTAATCAAGTTCCATCATTTAGGTATTTGCTCACATTCAGCTGATGCTGATATATTGGAACATACATAAAAAGGCCAATGGATCCACCTTGTTCTAGCATCTTAGAATCTAGCTTAAAAGGTGCTTAAGAATTGATGACGAGAGAATTCCCAGTGCTTTCACTACAGGGGCCTGGGTTTGATTCCTGTCAGGGAACTAAAATCTCCACAAGCTGTGCAGCACAACCAAAAAAAAAAAAAAAAAAGAAGAAGAAGAAAGAAAAAACTTTAATTGAAGGATAATTGCTCTACAATATTGTGATATCATGTTGGTTTCTGCTATACAGTTTTTTTCCATCAAAAAAATTAATGAGGAAAGCAATGTATGATTAGCCACCTTGAGATGTTCCTAAAGCTCTGATCTACCCTGATTCTTAAAATGAGATTGAATCAGTACAATAACATTTGATTTCACTTAAAATAAGGTGAAAAACTTGAGAAACACACACACAGATAGTAAAATTAATCTACATAGTACAATATTTACAGGGAAACCTCTAATTATGTCAATGAGAATGACATAATTGTTTACCAGCCAGGATACATGAATTCCTCTGTCTGATAAAAATCTAAGTAAAATATTAAAATATTTAAAAATATTAAAGAAAACATAATAAATGAGAAAAAGAGACAAAGATTTGGAGGCAACATATTGATACTATAATGTTTTTATGGTCCTCTATTCTGAAAGACAATTTTACCTCCTAGCAAAGAAAATTAGAATAATCTTGATGTAATATGAGAATTGGGGAGAAAAAAAAAGTTCTACCAGGAGAAATTTCCAAGGAAGCAGATTATTTCCTACAGTACTTTCATCCCCAGGCCACTACAGAAGGTCAATGATAGTCATCAAGTAAGATTAACTATTCAGACCTCAGGAGGAAGAGTTCTCTTCAAGAGTTAATCTTACTTGAAAACGATCATTAACCCTTCTATAGTGGCCTGAGGATGAGGCTATTATAAGAAGTAATCTGCTTCCTTGGAAATATCACAAGTACTTCTTATGTGCTATATGCTTAGGCCATGGGACTTACATCTTTTTTTAATTAGACATGTTTAATATTTTATTAGCCTTAAATCATATTAAGATTATGTATGTCTATGGAATTACGCAATTCTTAGAAATATTTGAGGGATTAAAAATCACATGCTTTACTTTCCATTTCAACTGAGAAGGTCAAGTGGCAGGCATTAAACAAGTGGGTTTCCCCCTGTGCTAGGAAGCTGTCTCCTTTCCTTTACTGACATGTGGGTGCTGTTATTAAATATATAAGGAGATCCTTTCAGAAATACCTTTTTTTTTTTTTAAATTCAAGATAGCATCTTTACAAAGTCTATTGCATTCTTTGAAGAAGCAGCCACGAACTGACCTTGTCTTTCTTAAGTCATTTATTCTCATGAGGATGAACACTCTGGTGACCCTGGGTGCTGAATGAGGAAGAAGACAATGAACCAGACAGACAAAACAATGAAGGGTATTCAGGTGGTTCAGTCCAGGTGAGCAAGCATTTACCTCTGGGGAGGGACTGATGCCTATCTGAGCATGGCTTGAATCAGCACTCTGCACATTCCTGCAGATGGACTAATGTGCCCCACAGCCAAAATCTTCATTGCAACAAGTTCCGGTTGTAACAAGTTGTCAGCTTCACCTTGGTTAATAGCTAAGGCATGCAGAGCCAATTCTCTGATAAAAGTTCAAGTTTGATTTTCCTCAATTATTGCTGCTCACAGATTTTTTTTCTCAACATATTCTAGATGAATTAGCTCTGAAGAATGACACAAGCCACAATCACAACATAATCCGTAAGTGTTTAGAAGACTACATAAATGAAACATAACATATGATATCCAAAGTTTTCTAGTATAACTGACACTAAAACAGTTTCCCCTTTGCAGTCATTTTTTTTTTTTTTCATTTGATTTTAAAACTTTTTCTTGCTAAATCCCATCAAGGAGACAAAGCTGAGACAGAATTTTTCTTTCAGATTCTTTTGATATGTGAGTAGTTCTTTGAAACCTGATTACTACATGTAGAAAAATGACCTACAAGTGGGAAAAACAAACAAACAAACAAACAGAAAAACTTCTATAAGCATGACTCAGGTTGCAAAAGAAATTCAGAGCAAAAGATGGCATTGCTATTTAAGGCCAAAATTAAACTTTACTGAAATTATTTTCCTATCTTGTCTAATGTACAGACTCTCTCCTCTCAACTACACAAACTTGCAAGTACTATCCACCTGCCCTCAGTGCAGGATAGTCAGGAGACTCGGGTTCCGTGCCTGGGTCAGGAAGATCCCCCGGAAAAGGGAACAGCAACCCACTCCGGTATTTTTGCCTGGAAAATCTAACGGACAGAGTAGTCTGGAAGAATACAGTCCAGGGAGTCACAAAGAGTCAGACATGACTTAGCAACTGAGCATGCACTCACTTGCACTCAGGCAAGTATTATGTCTTTCTTTAATGTTTACTTGTTAGATGTAAATTATATTCCTTTATATGAAATTACTAAATCAAGGGGAAACCTTTTTCTTTTTGGTTGGTTTCAAATATATGGCTAATTTTCTTCTGCAAAAATTGGAATCAATCCACACTCTTACCAACATTGTGTAAACAATGTGCCTCATATCTCTCATCTGTCCATGAATCATTACTACTAGCCTCTATGTACAGTCTTATTTTAATTCAAAATGTAATGTCATCCCTAAAAATAAATTAACACTGTCATACAATAAATTGTTGGGATTTTTTTTCCTTCATAATCTATATCACCTCCCTTTTCTCTACTATGAGAGAACCTCCCAGAAGTGTGAGATCCCCTCAGCTAAAACCACTGCACCACAGTCACTCTGGCTCTTTTTCTCTGCTCCCTCTCACTCACTCCTCCCCAGGAAGGAAAAATGTTTTCCATAGGACTTGCTGACTTTAGGAGAAGAAACCTGGCTTGGGTGTTTAGATATTTTTGACTCTGCCTTTTAGAAGTAAGCTGCTAACAAAGACAGGCCACTGTTCTCTAAGCGTGGTCGAAGGCTTTGCTCCTCTTAGAACTGCAGTTTTCTAGCATCGCCTACCATTGAGATCAGATGGTTGTTTTGGTCTAATTCAAAGGTCTGTGTCTGTCTGTGTGTGTGCCCATTCATGTCAGACTCTCCCACCCCATGGATTGTAACCTGCTGGGCTCCAGTGAGCTAACTCCTTAGGCTGAAGATCTAAAGCCTTATTTTCCAATTGGTTCATCAGAAGAACTCTTGACATTTTAATCTCAATCAATTTTTCTTTTCCAATCTCTTAATTGCATGTAGAGTTGGAAGATCAAGAGTTTGTTTCCTTAACCCGCTATATGTGTGTGTGTATGCATGCATGCTGATGGATATATTTTCATATGAGGAAATATGCATCCTTTTACATAGGTATTTATATTTCTATTGGTTACTACCCAAATGAATCATACTCTAATAATGGGAACACATTCGAGCTACTGAAAATTATTAGTGACATAAAATTTGATCTATGTTCTGCTTACGGGATCCTACAAGTAATACTAATTTTCTCTGACAGCAAAAGCATCAAAATAAAGCTTAGCAACTTGTGCCCACCATGCTTTCTCTTGCAGAATACCTCCTTTTCAACTTGAGCCTTAAAACAATTTTATAGAAGGATGAGCAATATTAGTTTCCCTGTTTAAAAGATGAATCGTTTTAGGGAAACATGCTATATTTTTGGTGGGGATAATGTAAGTTGGTGCAGCTACTGTGGAAAAAAGTATGGTGGTTCCTCATAAAATTAAAAATAAAATTACCATATAATCCAGAAATCCCACTCTTAGACATATATCCAGATAAAACTATAGTTCAAAAAGATACATGCAGCCCAATGTTCATAGCAACACTATTCACAATAGCAAAGACATGGAGGCAACCTAAAATATACATCAATAGATGAATGGATAAAGATGATATATACACATGCAATGCACTACTACTCAGCCATATAAAAGAACAAAATGATGCCATTTGCAGCAACATGGATACAACTTGAGAATATCATACTAAATGAAGTCAGAAATAGAAAGACAAATACAATATGATATCATTTATACATGAAATCTAAAATATGACACAAATGAATCTATCTATGAAA
The DNA here is from genome assembly GCF_054371585.1 of Giraffa tippelskirchi. Taxonomy (NCBI): domain Eukaryota; kingdom Metazoa; phylum Chordata; class Mammalia; order Artiodactyla; family Giraffidae; genus Giraffa; species Giraffa tippelskirchi. Next base: position 126,796,516 of record NC_137277.1, on the reverse strand, counting down.
CAGAAATAGGATCATGGATGTGGAGAATAGACTCATGGCTGCCAAGTTGGAAGTGGGCTGGGAGAAATATGAAGTGGGAGGTTGGCATTAGCAGTGTATGTGTGCTCAGTCACTCAGTTGTATCTCACTCTTTGCAACCCCCTGGTCTGTATGTAAGTTTTTATACCTAGAATGGATAAATAACAAGGTCCTAAGAGATGGGAATACCAGACCATCTGACCTGTCTCTTGAGAAACCTGTATGCAGGTCAGGAAGCAACAGTTAGAACTGGACATGGAACAACAGACTGGTTCCAAATAGGAAAAGGAGTACGTCAAGGCTGTATATTGTCACCCTGCTTATTTAACTTTTATGCAGAGTACATCATGAGAAACGCTGGGCTGGAAGAAACACAAGCTGGAATCAAGATTGCCGGGAGAAATATCAATAACCTCAGATATGCGGATGACACCACCCTTATGGCAGAAATTGAAGAAGAACTAAAGAGCCTCTTGATGAAGGTGAAAGAGGAGAGTGAAAAAGTTGGCTTAAAGCTCAACGTTCAGAAAACTAAGATCATGGCATCTGGTCCTATCACTTCATGGGAAATAGATGGGGAAACAGTGGAAACAGTGTCAGACTTTATTTTTTTGGGCTCCAGAATCACTGCAGATGGTGACTGCAGCCATGAAATTAAAAGACGCTTACTCCTTGGAAGGAAGGTTATGGCCAACCTAGATAGCATATTTAAAAGCAGAGACATTACTTTGCCAACAAAAGTCCGTCTAGTCAAGGCTATGGTTTTTCCAGTGGTCATGTATGGATGTGAGAGTTGGACGGTAAAGAAAGCTGAGTGCCGAAGAATTGATGCTTTTGAACTGTGGTGTTGGAAAAGACTCTTGAGAGTCCCTTGGACTGCAAGGAGATCCAATCAATCCATCCTAAAAGGGATAAATCCTGGGTGTTCATTGGAAGATCTGATGTTGAAGCTGAAGCTCCAATGCTTTGGCCACCTCATGAGAAGAGTTGACTCATTGGAAAATACCCTAATGCTGGGTAGGATTGGGGGCAGGAGGAGAGGGGGACGACAGAGGATGAGATGGTTGGATGGCATCACCGACTCGATGGACATGGGTTTGGGTAGACTCCGGGAGTTGGTGATGGACAGAGAGGCCTGGCGTGCTGCAATTCATGGGGTCGCAAAGAGTCGGACACGACTGAGCGACTGAACTGAACTGAACTGAACTATGTAGCATAGAGAACTGTACTCAATATCCTATGATAAACCATAATGAAAAATAATGTATATATATACAAGTTTAATCCATGGAAATCTATATATGTTTTTTATTACCATAAGTCTTTCAGTTGTGGTGGTTTATATCTTCAGTGTTTATTACTTTGCTTTATGCTGTGAACTCAGATTTGGTTAAATCTAATCTGTGTGATTCCTGAGAGCCAAAAATAGAGATTTCTTCCAGGAGGGATTTGGATTGCTCCTGTGGGCCACCAGAGGGCCCTGACCTGTGATCACATTAGCCCTCTTTGAGGATTTGAAACAAAGGCAGCTGCCTCAGTTTCACCTCCAGCATTTTAAGTGAGACTCCCATGCTAGTTTACTAGACTCAACACTTATAAATACCACAAAGTAAACTAGAGTTTCTAAACTTCTTAACATTATTATTATTTTTAAGTTTTAACTGATTATTGTTGGTATGGGCATGTTAAGGCCACTGGAGAACTCCCTTTTTCTCTTGAAATTTTAGAAATTTAGTAAAGCATATGCTTGTCAAATTAAGCTAAGATTTTTATTAGCTCTAATAGAGGATCTTTTAGAAGCGTATGGCCTAGACTCCATCTCCTATATTTGTTATCATTCCCCCTTAGTAGTGCTTTGTTATTCACATAACATGTACTTAATAAATGAACAAAGGAATGAATAAGTTAGTAAAAATGTATATAAATGACTCAATTCATAATTTCTTGGGGGTGTATCAGGATCACATTCAAACAGTCTTTTCTTAGAAAACTTCCCTTCAAAAAACTGAGTGAAGCTACGATTATTTAACATCAAAATTCCATACATACTCCCCAACACACATATCTACATTATTTTACCAAAACAACAATAAAATTATTATATGATAAAAATAGATCAAAACTGTAAAGTATCATTTTTTAAAAGCTGATGGTAGTCAGAGGTTAACTTACCTGTGAAACAATAAAAATCAAAAGAAAAAATTGAAAATGTGCCATGTTACAGGCCACTAACTTTTTGAATACATAGAGTTGGTGATTCCTGATTGAAAGACTGACCCAATATAGACCAATCATTTGAAACCATGTTCATTCAAGAGCTAGAATTATACCTCTGCAATCTAGACAGAGTATTTGTTACATACTAAAGCCTAACCCCTTCAGGCTCACAGAAGATAGCATATTTTTTCTTTCAATATTCTTGCTTATTTATTCAGTATAATGAAGTCTGTTCTTCTCTTGAATTATATACATAAATTGAAAATTTAAGTAAAAGAATTGCATTGATAGTTTTCAGATTGGAATACTTTCCAACTCAATCTAATTGATGATTTATTTAATTGTTGTTTCCTTTCTTAATATACCAAAATGCTATTCATATGTGGCAACAATAGATTTTAAGACAAAGTAAATATAATCTTCTTTATATTTATTTTGGTAATTTTGATGCATGATTGGCCTTCCTGGGGACAAATAGCATTAATTAAATAAACCTTTACATCATAAACAGAAATGCAAGTACTTGTGATCTACTGATCTTGTACACATCATTCAAGTGACAAGTTTAAGCAGTGCTATAGATTCAGTTCTATAAAAGGTTTGAAAAAGTTATTTTTCCTCACTAGGAACAAACTTCACATTTTTTAATTGTATGGCTGAATCTCAATGCTAGTAAAATTCAGATCAAAACTGTGTCTTATTTTTCCCTCGGAGTAACTCAACTAGAAAGAAATCTGAATGTAATAGAACCATGATAAAAAAAAAAAGGAGCAATTTAAGAGGCTGGAAATTGCAAGAAAATGAAAAATACAGTGAGATATGTCAAGCACAGCAGTATAAATAATATCAAAAGATGCAGTTTTTCAGATTAAACGAAAACTGTCCTTCCAGTTTTTGATGTTGACTGCAATACCATTTAGTAATACAGTTTGAGACATCCGAGTGCCTATTTAAGTAGTATTTACCAAAAGGAGTTGCATAAAGATGCGAGTCTTTGATCCTCACAAACAGTTTTTAATATCTGATGTGCTCTGTGGAGTGTTCCAGGTTAAAAAATATATATTTGTGTCTTTCTGCAAACAGTCAGTTCTACGGAAATGATATAAAGTACCCTGGACTCAAATTGCAGGATCCAAGGTCTTATCAGAGAGGTGGCAATGCAGAGACACCTGGAAAAATAATCTACAGGAGATAAAGAATGAAGGAAGTGGGAGGGTCTGGAAGCGGGAAACATGTACATCCATGGTGGATTCATGTCAATGTATGGCAAAACAAATACAAAAAATAAAATGAAGAGGAAATAAAGGTTAAAAAAAAAAAAAAAAATGAAGGAAGGCGTTGCCAGGGCTGCATACTCCAGCTTGGATGAAATTCACTACTTTGCCTAAGGCTGAAGTTCACGTATGCCAAATTCTTAGGTATCAGCCTTCTCTTTCCCATTCCCATTGCCACTGGGATTTGTGGCATATAAATGTGCCAAATGAACACAGTCCTTTGGTTTTCAAGATTATTTATTAACACTACCAAATTTCTCCCGATTGAAACATATTAGCATATGTAATTGATCATGATGTCTTCTTTCATTAGTTTTTTAAAATCTTTGTAAAATATAAAACTATGATCCTTACTTCTAGAAACATAATTTGAATATGGAGAAAAACATGAATTAGGTCAGGATATAGAAACAATAGGCTTCCCTGGTGGCTCAGTGGTAATAGAACCCACTGGCCAATGCAGGAGATGCAGGTTCAGTTCCTGGGTCAGGAAGATTCCCTAGAGGAGGAAATAGCAACCCACTCCAGCATTCTTGCCTGAAAACTCCCATGGACAGAGTAGCTTGGAAGGCTAGAGTCCATGGGGTCACAAAGAGTTGGACACAATTTAGCAACAAAACAACAAACGACAACAGACACAGTACATCCAGAAAAGAATTCATCCAACTTTAGAACTTATTTTATTGGAAGTGCATACTTTGACCTATAAATTCTGAATTGGCCTTTCAACTAACCAGAGTTAGAGCCCCTTGAAGGCCAAAAGAGGGGGGAAAAAAAAGGAGAAAAAGAAAGAGAGAGACCTTACAGCCTGACTATAAATCACGTCAGTGGTTTCTTCTTCACTCTCAGGATGAAATCCAACTCCCTTAGCATCACACAAAAGACCTTTCATGATTTTGCCTCTTTCTGATCTCCAGATTCATTTCTCAATCTGTCCTCATATGTTTTCAATACTTCAGACTGACCAGCTTGCAGTAACTCCAAAAGCAACAGCCTTTTCATAGCCTGGTGCCCTTGAACTTACCACTTCATCTTTAGAATCTCTATGCTCTGAAATTTTTTACCTGGAAAATTTCTACTAATCCAGAAAGGCTCACTTCAGAACTCAGCCCATATCTGAGTGAATTGCCCTTTTCCCTGATCTCCCAATAACACACTCTTATATTGATTTAATAACCCTTACTAAACAGTATTTTCTAAACTACTCTACTCATATGTTTCCTCCTCTAGATTTTGGAAAAGTTTATGTCTCACATCTCAGCATCTCTAGTATATATCAGACCATCAGACACATCAGAGATGCTCAATAAAGGAAAATATTTTGCAGAATTCTCCTACTATTCTCTCCAGGTCACAAATAATCTCTTGCACCTGCTAACATTTTTATTCAGACAATGGTTTAGGCTCCAATCAGAATGTTGTGTTGTGGATCTATTTGGATGCTGCCTCATAGCATCTAATTGTTCAATTTGTCTGTCTGGTTATTGGCAGCCTGCAGGGTGTTAGGAGGGAAACTCACAGCTATTTTAAGAGCTACTTATTGAGTCAGCCCTGAAAGTTTTGTTTATCATTTTCTTTATTCTGCTTCCTTTTTATATTCCTTGGGACTGCTCAAAAGCATTTAAAGCCATCTTCCAATTTATTTTTCCAATGTATATTTCCAGCTGAGTTCTTTTTTATTACTCGATAGTTCCTCTTGCAGAATTCTCAGGCGGGCTTTAAGAAGAGTTCACATCACATTATTTCAGCTTCTTAGTTGTTTATCCCATTATACTGAGGAATGCAACAAGAGGAGAAGAAAGTCAGATTTCCTTTTGGAGGTTAGCTAGGACTGCATAGCAATTAGAGTACACAGAAGAAAAGATGTAGAAGCAGAGATGTGCAGGTGGATTCTTGATCTAATGTTTAGGGTTTCCTCTCGAGCTGCTGTTTAAGAGGAGAAAACTCTCTGTTATGAATTTATCCTTACTTCAAGAGTGTGCCAAGCCATGTAATTAAAGCTAGGAAGGTGGCTGATATGGGAAAAGCAAATGAAAGCACTGACTCAGAGAATGCGTAGCATCTGCCACATGAATGCTTCTGTTTGCACTTAGGAAGAAGAGAATCAGCCTTCAAGGGAGACAGAAAAAGTAGCAGGTAGCACAGTGTTGTTTCTGAGCCTGAAATCAGCTCTACTAACTGCTGTTCTATTGCTGCAAGGTTGCCAACAGGTGAGAGAGGAAAACTCATCCCAGTAGGTAAAACAGAAAATGAATGTGTCTCCTTGTTAGACTTCTTGTGTGCTCAGACACTCAGTCCTGTCCGACTCTTTGCTACCCCATAGACTGTAGCCCACCAGGCTCCTCCGTCCAAGGGATTTCCCAGGCAAGAATACTGGAGTTGGTTGCCATTTCCTTCTCCAGGTATCTTCCTGACCCAGGGAGGGAACCTGCATCTCCTGCAGTGGCAGGCAGATTCTTTACCGCTGAGGCACATGGGAAGCCCCCCACCCCATTTTTCTTTTTTGAATTATGAGTTTCTGTGGGGGATTGCCAAGTGGTCACACAGTTCCAAAGCAGCAGTCTGGTGAGAAGATGCTGGGTGGCCTTGCAGAGTAATGCAAGCTCAAATGGATGAGACAGTTGAGTATTCCCATCACAGAAGGCGCACGATGTCCATGCTTTCCTCAGGTCCCCTAGGCTCTTAAGTTTCATGGAGGACAGGAACATGGAGGGCCCATGAATCTGTGTCACATCTGTGGAAAACTGAGCTCAGGAAATCCTGTGTTCTAAGAAGGCAGTTGACAAACTCATCTATCTCCCCTGCAGAGAGAGGCATTATCTTTATTACTCAGGAATACAAGCAAATCTCTCCAGAGAGTGGAGGGAAGCATTTCTGCTTTACTATCCAGGGATGTCTCCTTATACAAACATGCTTCAATTTACATTCTTAAATTCTTAAAATGCTTTGGCTCAGAGGACTGTATAAAAACATGAGCAATTCAGGGAGAATTGTCTCCCAACAGGGCTGTGATGTGTAATATTTTTCAAATCCACTTAAATCATTAAAATTACCCATCTTCTTCTTTTTTTTTTTCTGCCCAATTACTGCTCCTTAAACTTCCCTTTGAAATACATCAGTGGCTATCATAGCAATCTATATAGGTATGCATGCTCAGTCACTCAATTGTTGTGTGTGACTCTTTGAGACCCCACGGACTATAGCTCATCAGGCTCCTCTGTCCATGGAATTTTTCAGGTAAGAACACTGGAGTGGATTGCTATTTCCTTCTCCAGGGAATTACATTGGTTCAGTTCAGTTCAGTTCAGTCGCTCAGTCGTGTCTGACTCTTTGCGACCCCATGAACTGCAGCACGCCAGTCCTCCCTGTCCATCACCAACTCCCAGAGTCCACCCAAACCCATGTCCATTGAGTCAGTGATGCCATCCAATCATCTCATCCTCCTTTGTCCCCTTCTCCTCCTGCCCTCAATCTTTCCCAGCATCAGGGTCTTTTCCAATGAGTCAGTTCTTCGCATCAGGTGGCCAAAGTATTGGAGTTTCAGCTTCAACATCAGTCCTTCCAATGAACAGCCAGGACTGATCTCCTTTAGGATGGACTGGTTGGATCTCCTTGCAGTCCAAGGGACTCTCAAGAGTCTTCTTCAATACCACAGTTCAAAAGCATCAATTCTTACATTGGTGGAGGATCAGAAAAAAAGGCCTGGAATCAGATACCTCGGTTCAAAAGACAACTTACTAGTTAAATGATCTAGTTAAACATGCTAGTTAAGTGATCTTCAGCAAGTTTCTAATGTCATATGAGCCTCAATGTTTTCAGCTGCAGCACAGGTAAAACAATAACAGAAAAGAGGAAATATTATGACTATTTATGCATGTGAATATCCAACTAAGTTAAAGTAGCCAACAAGAATTGTTACTTCCTCTGCTTCACTTCTTAAAAAAATTGTTCTCCAAATATCTTCTTTTTGTCAGTTTTATATATTTGTTCATTTCAGAGAGTTCCTCACATGTTTTCCAAATACACACAGTAAGAAGCAAGCATACTCCACCTCTATGAAGTCAGAAATTGGGTTGTGTCCATTTTTCCTTTTTAATACAAACTGCATTCATTTTAATTATATGAAATGAGAAGAAATATGAAATTTCGCCTCTCCAGAATGAAATTAAAAATACAATTTTTCAAATCATGGCATTATTTCAAGTTAAACAGCTTTACACATTTACTTGTGCTGTCGGTGTATCTCGTCAATACATCAGGTTTCCCAGAAGCGGAGCATGAGAAAAAGCGACTTGAGTAAATAGGAGAGAGCCCAGAAGAAAAACCTGTAAGGAACTGAGGAAACTGGAATACTGCCAGATTAGAAACTCAAGGAAGACTTGGCCCACTAGAGTGTGCATAGCATCACAGCTTTATCTCACCTGAAGGAAAGGGAGCTGACCTCTTGTATGTGTCAAGTAGATGTTGGCTATAGGGTACATTCAGAAGGGAGGTGCCCTCCTCCAGGCATTTCCCTATATGCTGAGGACCATTCTTAGGGAAAGGGTGCTTGGCAGATGCTCACAGCTGTTGGGGGTGGGTACAATTGCCTGGTAAAGAGAATCTGAGTAGGCCAACAACAGCATCTCCTGCACAGGGACACCAGCTAGAGAGACTTGGGTAGTAGGAGACTTTAGGGAAGAGATCCATAGCTCAGGTTAGAGGTGGTGGTGGTGCAGATGGTGAGAAGTGGGTGGATGCAGGATTTAAAAATAATGAATGCTGAAGCTAAGATATAACAAGTGCTTCTCTGTTGGTGTCATTTTCTTTATATCTGGTTCCAAATATTGTTTCTCCTGTTCAAACTTTTCCATCTGTTTCCATTTCCATAAATCTCCTACTTGCTAACTATTTTGCCTGGCACTTTGACTTTTCACTTTGTCCTGACCCTCCAGTTCTTGGCAATTCCCCAGGTGCTGTCTAATTTTCCAGCCTTTTGAGATCTCATTTTGTGCTCTCGATCTCAACTCATTTCCCTGGCCTCTGACACTCCTACCTAAACACATATAAATCTGTGCTCTGCTTTTCTGGCCCAAATTATTTGCCTTGTCCCCACAACCTTCTCACTGTGAAGCAGGACAAGCAGAGCCACTTTCTCAAATAACTCTGTAGAAAAGCTTACTGCAGACCATAGTAGACTCTGAGATAGCAGGAAGCAAAGAGTAAACAGCTTTCTATGTGTGTGTTTTTTTCCTAAATATTTAAAGACGACTATTCTGGCACTATTTAGTGTAGAAACAAAGAAATACTGAGTTTTACTGTCTGAGGATGAGAATGTTTTATAGCCTGCTGCTGCTGCTGCTAAGTCGCGTCAGTCGTGTCCGACTCTGTGTGACCCCATAGACGGCAGCCCACCAGGCTCCGCCGTCCCTGGGATTTTCCAGGCAAGAACACTGGAGTGGGTTGCCATTTCCTTCTCCGATGCATGAAAATGAAAAGTGAAAGTGAAGTCACTTAGTCGTGTCCGACTGTTCGCGACCCCGTGGACTGCAGCCTACCAGGCTCCTCCGTCCATGGGATTTTCCAGGCAAGAGTAGTGGAGTGGGTTGCCATTGCCTTCTCCAGCTTTATAGCCTAATTTCTACAATATTAACTGTGCTCTTATGAATGATATCAACGCCATTAGGAATATCTGAAGACTGTCATTGTCCTATTTAATCAGACGACAAACAGTTTGATCACAACCAAAATGGTTAATATACAGATGTTTTGCTACTTATTATGGAAAGCATCAATTATATGTAAATTTCACTCTTCTGGGCAGCTTCCTGTTTCTCTTAAATATGATCAATACATGCAGTTACTGTAATAAAAGTAGATTAAATACACCACTTGGAAAGCAGTCTTTTCGATAACTTCAAAATTAACCCGATTTGTCTCAATAGTGCTGGTGAAAATCCTTTGAAAATGCATTAGTCCATTTCTTGTCCTCCAAATGAAGCCTTTGAAAATAACTTACTTTTTGTTTTATAACTCAAAATCTTGCTGGACCACAAGGTTATCTAAACATCAATTTTCACTTAACTAGACTATGAATATGGAAGCCATAGGTTACTTGAAATGTTTTTTGAATTTTTAAAAATTTTTCACGGTGACAGTTTTTTTTTTTTCTATCCTTAATATCATTTCCTGACAAGCTAAGTGCAGAAACGTGCAGTTAATTGAGGTTCTTGCTATTTTCCACTGTGATTAATCAAGGTTTTGCTATAAAATAATCTATTTTTCATGCATAGAGCCTCTCTAATTTAGCCTTATTTTTTTTACAGGGTTGGAGGGAAAATGTGAACTCATACATTTATTTGAAATACAATTAGAATAATGGAAACATCTATATCTTCTTAGCATTAAAGACTGTAGAATGGACAATTAAAAGCTATCCTAGATTAATACTATTAAAATGTCATGAGTAATATAGGTCTGGCCATCTGATTTATCATTCATCATTACTATATAACTTACTCAGGAGCTATGTAATGAGGAGGGAAGCTAAATTAACACAGCTATGAATTCTCAAGTAGAGGAGGAAAAAAACCCTCAGATTAGACTTCTTCTCAGAATAAGGACTTCAGCAGTCTCATATGTGATTTATTGGAATGGTAGCTTGAGGATCTGCTCAGCATAGGCTGTGTCTAGCACCTGCAGAAGCGTGAATGGTCAGTCTTGAAGGTTACAATGCCATGAAGAAATTATTTGGTAGAAAGTGTTCAGAGTTAGTTCTGGACCTACTTGTATAGAGGATTGCCAGTTTTTGCTCCTTCTCTCTGGGAATACTGTCTCTTAAAATGCAGCTTCCATTAAGAACTGAGATTCTTCAACCCACTGCACCTTGAGAAACCCAAACCTTATTGAGAGGCTATGGATAATGAAACTCAAAGTTTGGTGATAGACAAGACGTACAGAGGCTGCGGGTATGTAAGTGAAACCACAATGGAAGAGGTTTCTCCAGCCTGTGCTGCTCCAGAGGAGGCCCCAGGGGTCAGAGAGGAACCCAGCCAAGCCCTTCGCACACACCTGACCCACCAACACGCAAGAGACTAACAGGCCCTGTGGCTCCTAGATTCATCAGGAAGAAGAGATTTCAGTTGCATCCTTAAACAAATGAGAATTGAATAAACTCCTTCTAGGATGTGAAATTATGAAGACATGTGCAGAAGACCAATATATGACAAGATGAAAAGAATATGGATCCCTGTGTCACTAACTGGAAGAGAGTGATCAAAAAACTACCTATCCATAAATATCTACACTGGGTTTTGTTATGGCCAATAAATACATATTTTATTAAGCCGCTAAAAAAAAGTGTTCAGGGTTAAACTTGCTGTACATATCCAACTGGTAACCGCTTTACCTGTTTTTTTTGTTTTTTGGTTTTTTTTTTAAGACAAAAGTTCTGGGAATTATTGTATATGTTGATCTGTGAACTGGCAAAACTCTTGATCTAAAACTAATCAATGGAAATAAATCCTTTTGAAGTACACATACAGAGAACCATGAGAATTCTGGAACCAAATAACACTGAGAATTGTGTTTACCACAGACGGCCACTTAAAACTTTGAGGCAAATTTGTTAGATTTTATTTTATGAGAACCTGGGGACCCCAGACAGAGGGTCCTCACAGAACTGTACTGAGGGTATATGGCTTGGCATGGAGGTTGTCATGGGTTGTCGTATATTGACCACCCATGTTTTAGTCAAAATAATTCCACTTGTATTTATGCCAGTGGTTCTGAGCACACAACAGCAACATCAGGAAAAGCTTGTGCTGGATTCCAGTTCCAGTTCTGCTGATACAATAGATCTAGGGTTTTTTTGGGGGAGAATTTGCATATCTATCAAGTTCCTAGATGCTGTGGATCTGGGAACCACACTTTGAAAGCCACACAATTCTATCCTATATCTTGGGTCATCTAGTAAGAGTTTATTTGAAGAAAGCATTCGAAATCTAAAGAGACCAAGTTATAAATTAAAATGTTGAAAGCACTCATACTATTATAAATAAATAGTAAAGTCTCTTTTTTTTCCTTTCTCTGAAGTTCCTGGTACTTGAACACCTCTGGCTGCCAAAGACACCTAGGTATGCAAATAAGTTTCAGTTCAGTCGCTCAGTCATGTCCACCTCTTTGCCACTCCATGGACCACAGCACACCAGGCTTCCCTGTCCATCACAAAGTCCCAACTCCTGGAGCTTGCTCAAACTCATGCCCATAGAGTCAGTGATGCCATCCAACCATCTTATCCTCTGTCATCTCCTTCTCCTGCCTTCAATCTTTCCCAGCACCAGGGTCTTTTCAAATGAGTCAGTTCTTCACATAAGGTGGCCAAAGTATTATGGAGTTTCAGCTTCAGCATCCAGTCCTTCCAATGAATATTCAGGACTGATTTCTTTCAGGATTGACTAGGTTGATGTCCTTGCAGTCCAAGGGACTCTCAAGAGTCTTTTCCAATACCACAGTTCAAAAGCATCAATTCTTCAGTGCTCAGCTTTCTTTATAGTCCAACTCTCACATCCATACATGACTACTGGAAAAACCATAGCTTTGACTAGACGGAACTTTGTCAGCAAAGTAATGTCTCTCCTTTTTAATATGCTGTCTAGGTTTGTCAGAGCTTTTCTTCCAAGGAGCAAGTGTTTATTGATTTCATGGCTGCAGTCACCATCTGCAGTGATTTTGGAGCCCAAGAAAATAAAGTCTGTCACTGTTTGCATTGTTTCCCCATCTATAAGATGCCATGATCTTTGTTTTTTGAATGTTGAGTTTTAAGCCAACTTTTTCAAACTGTGCAAACTAGTTTTACACATTCTTATTTACTTGTGTCCTTCTCCCCTCCTCCCTCTTCCCCTTCCTTTTTCCTCCTCTGTGTAGTCCAGACTTAATATACTGTAGACACCAGGCCAGGTGCTGGACATTTTAATATGACTAAGCCCTTGAGAAGTTATAATATGAAATGTAAAATCAGCACATGATGGCCAGTGTGAGAGGTACTTCAACAGAAATTTCCTTGTACTGTTTGCCAAGGAATAATTAATTTTTCCTAGGAGTATGAGTAAATGTTTCACTTAAGAGATGATATTTGAATTGATTCTTAAAGATGAGTAGATTTTTTTTTTCCAGTCAGGAAAAAAAAAATGGTGTTTCAGGCAAGGAAAATTATTTCAAGAGAACATGCTTAGAAATTTCTGAACATCTGAGGATTAAAGATGGAAGCTGTTAAGGAAAAGTTTGTTTGCTGGAGATATTGTGTTCTTGCTGTTATTGACACAGTGAGTTGACACTTTAGGAAGACTGAAGCCTTGTGAGGTCAGGGATGGTGATTCCTAATTTTTCTTTCCTTCGTTAGTATCTTAAAGTCTCTATTGAGTTTGTTACAATATTGATACTGTTTTATGTTTTGGTTTATTTGGCCGCAAGGCATATGAGATCTTAGCTCCCTGACCAGGGATCGAACCTACACCCCCTGCATTTGAAGTCAAAGTCTCAACCATTGGACTGTCAGGGAAGTCACCATAATCTTTATTAAACACCCAGAGACCATCCCATAGAAATTCACATTTATATGTCTGTGTTCCTGGATCTTAGCCCCAGGGCTTTAATGAATCTCCTTGGGTTACTCTAACGTGCAGCAGAGCTGAGAACCACTAAGACATCTCTCTTGATTGTAAGCTATTTTGGAAGCTCTCACATTGGGTGACACATGTGGCGAGCTGAACTAAGTTGGTTCTCCAATTTTCTTATTTTTTTTTTCCAATTTAAATGCTTCTCCCCTTCAATGTCAACTGTTGCTAACCAGACAACCTTGGATCATGACTGTGATTTCCCACAGTCTCCAAGGCCCTTGTCATAGGTGAGTGCCTTTCTAATTCTCCATATCCCTAAGTAATGCTAGACACCTTCCTTTGCCTTTTTTTGAACCAACATACCTTCATTTTGTATATGTAATGCCTCTCCTATATCATAATTTTTTCCCTACTAATTTTTTTCTTTCCTCCTTGCATCCTCACAACCTATCTTAACTCCTCCACATGGAAAATACTCAATAATATAAATGTCAATCAGTGCTAGAAGAGGGGGAAAGGCACACAAAACAAAGAATACAGTTGGAAAATATAAGAAATATTACTGATGCATGTTTAGGACATGCATTTCTTCAGAGCCTTGGGCATCCTAAGTTATTCCTTGCTCATCACCCTCTGCTTCACAGTTCCCCTTGTCTGACAATCGTCTCCACCTCACCTTGCCATCTTGGCTCACAAGAGTGGAGAGGACATTGAGATTCTATCACACCGGGGACTCTCCTCCTCCAACACACATAGTTTTCTCTAGTCACTAAATATTGTTTGTTTACTTCATTGCACTTACTGGAAACTACCATTTGTTTTCTTATTGATAATCTTTTTTTTCTATTAGATTATAAGTATCAAGAGGTCAGAAACCAAATCACAAATATTATAACCATTTCCTAGCCCAATGTTAGGTACCCCACAGGAGGGGATTCAATCAGTATTTATGGAATGAATGAATGGGTAAAGAAGTGAATGAATGGAAGAAAAGAGCCTGGACACTAATACAGATTCATTTTCCAGTCCTGCTAACTCAAATAAGCTTTCTCCAGTGTATTTATTTAAACAATGTAATGCTTTAGCAACAAAAATATGCAATTAGTGAGCTATTTAACATTTACAAAAAGATAAATCTGCATTAAATGACCCAATCCATACTCAAATAGTTAAATCAATGTTTCTAAGTCTTTTGTCTGTATACCTAATCCCTTTTTTTGCAAAATAACTTGTATAATTTGCTAACATGAAATTTAGCCATTCATTTAAATATAGACACTTTGTTTATTGAACCATTTATTTTGCACTCAAATCAGAATCCTAGTTTATATTTGAAAAACATGCGTTCATTTGTTACTTTATTTTATAATCCCGTAAAGATATTGTTCTTATTTATAGGATGCTGACAGTCTGGTTAATTGCTGTTAATTGTTTCAAAATCAGTCCCGAGAAAAATCAATGAGAGAAATGCCATCTCTATAAAGGGAGCAGGCTACCTTGGCCTCAAGCAGACTTTTCTAATCCAGGCTACAAATTTGAATCATCTAGGGAGCTTTTAAAAAAAATACAGATTCCAGGCTCCACCCTCTAAGATTTGAATTTCATTGATTTGGGGTAAAGCCAAGGGATTTCTATTATTTGGAATGCTTCTGGGTGATTTTTCTGTGCAACCAAGGTTGAGAATCAATGATTTAAATAAAGAAAATAACTATGCTCAAGCCAAGAATGGACTGCTTCCTCTCCAGACTTTAAGAGTCACCCTGATATTCAAATCAATCGAGCCATTATATATAAAAGGCTGAGAAATTACCGTTACTTATAGTCTAGATGCTGGCAACCTGAATGCGCAATGGATATCAAAAAAAAAAACAAAAACAAAACTTGAGATGGGGGCCTGTTAAGTCTGGTGACTGACTCAGGACTGGAATAGGTTGTGATCAGAACAAATGCTCACCATCCAAGTCTGGCCTCCCATCTCACTGGTCCTTGACCCTTTCTGCTAAGCCTCTGCCCATGTTCTTCTTCATCCCTAAAAATGTCCTTCCCCTCTCCAGCTATTCACTACCTGTCTTTCCTTCTGGAAGCAACCAAATGCACAACACTCCAGTGGAACCGCTACAGGCAGCTCTACTTCCTTCCCCTTTCTATAGTGGCACTAGTGGTAAAGAACCCGCCTGCCAACACAGGAGACAAGAGACATGGGCTTGATCCCTGGGTCAGGAAGATCCTCTGGAGAAGGGTATGACAACCCGCTCCAGTATTCTTGCCTGGAGAATCCCATGGATGCAGGAGTCTGGAGGGCTGCAGTCCATGTGGTTACAGAGTTGGACATGACTAAAACAACTCAGCACATATAATTGTGTGAGCACATAAACATTTTTTAAAAATCTTGAACTGAGAAACTAATATGTGCTATGTTCCATTAATCAGTTCATACTTTCTGTAGTCCTCATAATAATATCTTTTTATCCCATCTATACATTGCTTTATACAGTATTTAACATTTTCATGTTTATGCCCTTTTCCTCTAGATTACAAGTTCTTCAAGGCCAACCAAGTACAATATGAAATACTGGGTTGATCAAAACGTTCATTTCAGTTTTTCTGTAATATCCTATGGAAAAAGCCAAACAATTTTTTTGTTGCCAACCCAATATTTCATTGTATTACGTTACAAGGCTAAGGGATGAAAAAGAAAGGAAGAGAAGGAAAATTGCTGTGAGAGAGTCCTTATACGATGTAAAGTAATACCTTATTTAAGTTTCATGGTCATCTTTGGAGATTTGATTTATTTTTTCCTCATGTAGATGTAAAACTGAGGCTCAGAGAGGTTACCTAAGTAGCCTAAGGTAGGAAATAATTTGACTCAATTTAGTAATTTAATTAGTCACTCACAGTGAGGGGAATGTTAGCCTAGTGTTTGAGGTGAGAATGGGTTGGCAAACTTAAATCTTACTGTCTTTTTAGGGAGGGTTACTAATTAATGGGGCTTCCATGGTGGCTCAGTGGTAAAGAATCTGCCTGCCAATGCAAGAAACATGGATTCAATCCCTGGGTAGGGAAGATCCTTGGAGAAGAAAATGGCAACCCATTTCAGGGTTCTTGCCTGGGAAACCCCATGGACAGAGAAGCCTTGCAGGCTGCAGTCCACGGGGTCACAAAGAGTTGGACACGACTTAGTGACTAAACACCAGGAACAACATCTAATTAGCTCATCATCCCTGGTTCTTTTCAATGTCCTCATTTCCTGATTTCCTTGCAAGTGAAGACTGATTTACCTGATTGATGGGCTTGACAGAAGAAACTTAGCTGGCTTACCCCTCACTCTCTCTCCTTTCATCTTCTTCAGAAGCTAGTTGTCTGTAGGGAACATGCATTCTACTCTGCTTCTCCACAGGATCAGTTCTCCAGAGGCACGTCCCCATTACGGGATGCTCCTGGAGTTTAACACAGCCTGTGAATGAGTGCACACATCTGTGTAATTCTGGGGCTCAGAAAACCTTAAGAAAACCATAGCTGACTGAGACCTATGTCATATCCTTCAATATCCATTTCACCAGTAAAAGTAATATTCTAATTTTCTTTCCTGTCTTTTCTTCTGAGGTAGATGAGATTGGGCACAGTTAGGGTGGTATGGACATAGACTCTGTCTTTTCTTAATTGGTGGGAAATGTAAGCAAGTAAAATAAGGATGCCCTTTAATTTTATCCCTTAAAACAGTGGTTTTTCCAGGTGCGGTTGGGGATTAGCAGCTTTTGTAACATCTGGGAACTTTGCAGAAATGCAAGCTCTCAGTCCCCACCTCAGATCAACAACCTATGCTTTAACATCCCTATAGAGCAAGGGTCCCCAACCTTCTCCAGCCATGGACCCATACCTCCTGTCAGATCAGCAGTGGCATTAGATTAGAAATAAAGTGAACAATAAATGTAATGCACTTGAATCGTTCCCAAACCATCTCCCACCTCCACCCTGGTCTGTGGAAAACTGTCTTCCATGAAACTGGTCCCTGGTGTCAAAAAGGATGGGAACCAGTGCTCTAGAGGCTTGTGAGGCCTGCAAAAGGATGAAAAGCCCTGCTATGGACAGGCTCTTGAGTCCTGTCTCTTTAGGCTCTGTTTATCGTAAGTAAGAAATCTACGCACCTGGTGTGTGCCCCTGAAGGCATGTACAAGTGGGCATAAGGATGACTGTAGCGTGGGACCTGATGGCAAAGACTGAGAGTTGATTGTAGCTAGGGACAGGGCATCCATCAGTTTTTTCATCCAGGTTCTAATCAGAGTGGTTGTATGATTTTATATTGCTTTGCTTGGTTTTTGTTTTCTTCCTATTTCCGTATCTAAAAGGCTGAGAGGCTTTCTTTTTTCTTTCTACATTGCAGAAGAGATAAAGAAGAGGTGGCAAGAATACACAGAAGAACTGTATCTAAAACGTCTTAATGACCCAGATAACCAAGGTGGTGTGGTCACTCACCTAGAGCCAGACATCCTAGAGTGTGAAGTCAAATGGGCCTTAGGAGGCATTACTGTGAACAAGCTAGTGGAGGTGACGGAATTACAGCTGAGCCATTTCAAATCCTAAAAGATGATGCTGTTAAAGTGTTGCACTCAATGCATCAGTAAATTTGGAAAACTAAGCAATGACCACAAGACTGGAAAAGGTCAGTTTTCATTTCAATCCCAAAGAAGGGCAATGCCGATGAATGTTCAAACTACAGTACAGTTTTGCTCATCTCACATTACAGATAGCTGAACAGTAAGAAGATTCTTATTTGTCCACTGACATCTCCGAAACTTCTAACAGAGGAGGGGGGACCAGCACACCTACTGGGGAAGGGGTGGCCACCCAGCCTTCAGTCACAGCTGAATTCAGCTGTGAGCACCACAGGCTAAGGTAGTGGCTTCCACCTGTGCATCCCAAACATTAGCATCCTTTGGGAATGTCTTAAAAAGGCAAATCCCTGGCCTTACCCCAGACTACCTAATCACAAATTCTGGAGGTAGGATCCAGCAGCATTAGTTTTAACATACCTGCCAGGTATAATAGTTTGAATGCATGCTCATGGCTGAGAACCACTGCTGGGGCCTCACTCCTCCTGGCATGGCCTGGCCCAATGGTACAGGCATCATCTGAAAGCTTGTTAGAAATTCAGACCTCAAGCCCCATGCCAGACCTCCTGACTTACCAACCCTCTGCATTTTAAGCAAACCTCTAGATGACTGGAAAGTGAATGAAGGTTTTAGAAGCAGTGGCATAAAATCCAGAATGCAAATGCCAAATCATGGAACAGGAGAAGTGATCAGGATTTTAACGTGGTTTTCAGCCTAAGTGCAAATATTGAAGCTACAAAATGAGGAGTGAGGCTGGCATAAGGCTGGGATCAAGGGGCGCCTGTTTTTATCTGGTTGTTTTCTCTACCTCCTGCTGGCTCATCACTCAACCCTGCTGTGTTAGGCCCTTGCTTGAACCTAGAACACCACCAGGGAATTACTGTATCTTGATCCACTGCATGAACCTCCACTAGCCACTTTTTAAGATCTGAATTAAATTTTCAACCCAGCTTCTTTTGGAATTCTTTTCACAGCATGGCAGACCTCCCTAGATGTCCACAGAAGGTCATTTCTCAGCCCAAACAGGTAGCAGCCTAGGATCAATAAGGACGAAATCAACGTTGAGCATTTAAGCATGTGGCTGGAGTGTGAATAAGTAGTCGGAGAAATGGAGAAAAGGTCAGATAGCAAGTACTAGCTTTGTAATGAGCAAAAGTGCTTGTTCATATGTGGCATTTCACAGAACCTGCAGGCTGCATTTGATTAGTTATTAAAATTATGGTCGGCCAGTAGGGAGAATCATGATAATTGGTATAGGTCATAGATAATCAGAAGTGTCTCTCCCAGTGGGAGGAAACCTATTAAAATCCATTATTTAAATCTCTTGGCCATTCCCACATTCTGCTCACATGCAAAATGACTTGTCCTGATCTTGGTCTCCAAGGGAGAGAGCAAATATCCTCCATTGTTCTTTGTTTGGTGCTAATTAACATTTCCAGGAGGATTGACTTAGATGCAGCTCTGTGGACCCCAAAGCAATCACTCCATTCAACTTCCAGATCATAGCTTTATCTCACTAAATAATTAGAATGTCAAGATTATTTCAACTGGTGTTTCTAAAACTTGTCATCACACACAAATAATCTTCAGCCGTATGGCACTAGCACTGAAGGGAGAAAGTAATTTTGTGGGAAGGGAATTCCTTATTTATAGCATAAGTTTGTGCTCTTGAATAATACACCTTCTATTCCTGAAAAGCAGCAGGCCACCACAGACTAATTTTGGTGGAACAGGTGAACTGGCCTTGGCCCTAATGGCTCTGAAACCTGATGGCTCATTGGAATCACCTGGAAAGGTATTAAAAACATTAATGTCTGGCTGTCCCTCTAAAATACTTATTAATCTGGTCTGAGGTGGAGCCCGATCTTTTTCTTTTTTAGAAAGTTTCTAAAATTCTTCTGTCATTGCATAGATTATTTTTCTCTTCTTCATTGAGCCCTCCCAGCACTTTGCCTTCATCACATCTATATCTTGGACTATCTGATTTTTGATCTACTCTCATTCAGTCAATTCAGTTACTCAGTCATGTCAGACTCTTTGTGACCCCATGGACTGCAGCATGCCAGGCATTCTTGTCCTTCACCATCTCCCGGAATTTGCTCAAACTCATGTCCATTGAGTCGGTGATGCTATCCAACCATCCCATCCTCTGTCGTCCCCTTCTCCTCCTGCCCTCAATCTTTCCCAGTATCAGGGTCTCTTCTAATAAGTCAGTTCTTTGCATCAGGTGGCCAAAGTATTGGAACTTCAGCTTCAGCATCAGTCTTTCTGATGAATACTCAGGATTGATTTCCTTTAGGATTGACTGGTTTCATCTCCTTGCAGTCCAAGGGACTCTCAAGAGTCTTCTCCAACACCACAGTTCAAAAGCATCAGTTCTTCAGTGTTCAGCATTCTTTATGATCCAACTCTCACATCCATACATGACTACTGGAAAAGCCATAGCTTTGACTATACAGACCTTTGACGGCAAAGTAATGTCTCTGCTTTCTCGAGCTTTCTTTGTGGCTCTACTCACACAATTTCTTTAAAACACTTTAAGCAAAAATGGGAAAAAAAATGCATTTTTGATACAAAATACAGAAAAGCATAAAGAAAAAAATAACAATAATTCTACCATGAAGTACAAGTATTGAGAACAATTTTCTGTATGTTTCTCTCTACATATGTTTTCTTTACTAAAATGTGTCATACTAAATATACTTCTTTGTACCTTATTTTCTATCCCTAGCACAACAATATGGAGAGCAGTCATGCCAAATAAGGATTCTTTTACCACAAGTATGTTGTTTGGCTGAAGGTGTGCCATCATTGTTATTTACCATAGTTTAGTATATTAACTTCTTGTTCTTTGGTGTTTATGTATCTTTGATACGTTTGCTATTAAAAATAGAGCTGAGACCAGTGTCCTTGTTTATCCATCAGCATAAATCTTGTAGTTCTTTACCACCACTAATGGGTTGGTGGCCTTGAGGCAGAGAAGACACAGGTAAAAACAAGCCAATCCATTCTTTCTTGAAGTTGAGTCCTCAACGAAAACATGGTTTGAACGTCAAGGTCTTCTGCTCAGATTGGAAAATTCTCATTGTCCAAACAGGAGAATTTTAAATGTCCAAGATATCTATTTTTCACAGGATCCCCTAGATGAAAAGTGTTTCGGTCCCTTTCTAGCTCTACTTCCCAAACTATCCCAATGAGGGGCCAACTTTTTGATTGTTCCATTTTGTTTTACTTCCAATTTTTCATGGATATATACTTTTTTAAAATAGTATAAAAAAAGAATGTCTAGAAAAATGAAATAAAAATGGCATATAAAAATGCAAGGCCCATTTTTTTATTACTAGATTCAAAAGTCATAAAATTTCTTTGACAAACTGACATAAATATTTTAGAACCTTACTCTCAATCTCTCTACTCAATTTCATAGCAGGCCAGTAACTAACAGTTTACAGCTCGGCACTGATGGACCATAATTTGAGTGGCACTGGTTTAGAGCAAATTCTCCAGGAGATGCATTAGCTAAAGGAGATAATCCAGGGTTTGAGTGGGGAAAAAGGCTTCCTAGCAAAGCTATAATAGGAATGCAAAGTCAAAGTAAGTATTTTCGGTAACAGTGGAAAAAACAAGCGCAACAGTAGTAGTCAGGACCCGAACTAAAAACGCGCGAGGCTGGAAAGTGTGCAACTGACAGTTGCAGTGATCCAGACAAAAGAGAACCAGTTTTCACAAGGATGCATGCAAACTCATAAAGCATTCTACATTTTCACCAAAAATGTTCTATTTCTTGACCTAGCAATGTTTTTAGAGGCTTTTGCCTTAGAATCATTTTTTAAAATGCACTTATATACTTTAGGTAGCTCTGTCCATATATCCTACAAATTAAAAATGCTACACATAACCAGTATGCTAATACTTGCTGTGAGGCTGCAAATGACAAGTGCTTCTATATCCACACAACTGGATGCAGCTGAGTGATGGAAAATGTACATTGTAGGTGACTTTGGTACATTCATATTTAAAAAGTACAGTATTTGTGTCTAAAATGCCTTTCAACAGCCCTTAAATAAAGGATCTGAGACTTATCACCCTTACAAAGGATAAAGGACTGATAAAAACAAAGACAGGCCAAGGAAGCATTCTTACTAGTAAAGGACATAGTTTATTATTCTTAAAGAAAAGTTGTCAGGTAAGACGCATCTTAAAGGAATAATATTGAGTGTGTGTGACTAACATCTAAATGCCAGGGAATAGGGATGGTAAAAAATGTTCTTACTACCCTCCTACCATCACTCTTATATTTGTATCTCAGTTGTTTAATGAAAGAAATTGGGATAACTCCTTCACTTAACCTTTACCTTATGATGGCATAGCAAAGCATGCAGAACTATTTAATATTTATTTTTTATACTTAAGAAAATAAATTATTATCTTTTAAAAAAAATTATTGGTTTTTGCACACCTTGCAACATCTGGGATCTTAGTTCCCCAACCAGGGATAGAACCTACATCCCCTGCAGTGGAAGCACAGAGTCTTATCCACTGAACTGCCAGGAAAGTCCTCATGTTTAGTACAATTGGCCTACAACATTGGTAGCTCCAGATGCACAGTGCAGTGGTTTGATATTTCTAAACATCACAGAATGATCAGCATGATAAGTCTAGTTATCCTATGTCACCATACAATAATGATATTATAATATTATTGACTATATTCTCCATGCTGTACATTTCATCTCAGTGACTCTTTTATTTCATACTTATTTGTTTCTTAATTTCCCTCACTATTTCACTCATTCCTGAGCCCCTCCTCCCGGCAATTACTTGTTAGTTCACTGTATCTATGAGTTGTTTCTATTATATTTTTTTGTTTGTTTCTATTATATTTTTTCATTTGTTTTGATTTTTAGATTCCACATATAAGTGACGTCATATGGAATTTGCCTTTTTTTGTGTGATTTATTTTACTTAGCATAATACCCTCTAGGTTCATCCATCTTGTCTCACATCAAGGCATCAATCCTTTCCATGGCCAAGTAATATCCCATTGTGTGTGTGTGTATGTGTGTGAGTGTATGTGTGTGTGTGTATGTATTATATCTTCTTTATCCATCCAAATATCAGTGGGCACTTAGGTTGCTTCCATATCTTGGTTATTATAAATAATGCTGCTATGAACATAGGAATTCAAATATATTTTCAAAGTAATGTTTCTGTTTCCTTCAGAGAAATACCCAGAAGTGGAATTCCTGGATCATATGGTATTAGAATTAACTATATGTTATTTATAATACTTTCTCACTTAGAATACATACAACCTAATATCTATTTTATATATATTAGTGTGTATATGTCAATCTCATAAAGTAGATAACAAATAAGGACCTACTGTATAGCATGGGGAACTCTACTCAATACATTGTAATGAATTATATGGGAAAGAATCTTAAAAAGAGTGGATACATGTATATGTACAACTGATTCACTTTGCTGTACAGCAGAAAGTAATACAATCTTGTAAATCCACTATACTTCAACAAATTTTTTTTTAAAAAACAGGTTAAAAAAAGAATATATACACATGCACAGGGGATGTGGGTTCAATCCCTGGATTGGGAACATCGCCTGGAGGAGGAAATGGAAACCCACTCCACTATTCTTGCCCGGAAAATCCCATGGACAGAGGAGTCTGGTGGGCTACAGTCCATGGCAACACAAAGAATCAGAGAGGACTGAGCCCATGGTACATATATAAAAACATATCAGTTCAGTTCAGTTTAGTTACTCAGTCATGTCCGCTCTTTGCAACCCCATGGACTGCAGCAACTGTCCATCACCAGCTCCCAGAGCTTGCTCAGACTCATGTCCATCGAGTTGGTGATGCCATCCAAATATATCATCCTCTGTCGTCCTGTTATCTTCCTGCCTTCAATCTTTCCTAGCATCAGAGTTTTTACCAAGGAGTCAGTTCTTCACATCAGGTGGCCAAAGTATTGGAGTTTCAGCTTCAGCATCAGTCATTTCAGTGAATATTCAGGACTGATTCCCTTTAGGATTGACTGGTTTGATGTCCTTGTAATCAAAGGGGCTCTCAAGAGTCTTCTACAACACCACAGTTCAAAGGCATCAATTCTTTGGTGCTCAGCCCTCTTTATGGTCCAACTCTCACATCCACACATTACTACTGAAAAAACCATAGCTCTGACTAGAAAGACATTTGCCAGCAAAGTGATGTTTCTGCTTTTTAATATGACGTCTTAGCTTTTCTTCCAAGGAGCAAGCATCTTTTAATTTCATGGCTGCAGTCACCGTCTGCAGTGATTTTGGAGCCCAAGAAAATAAAGTCTGCCACTGTTTCCCCATCTATTTGCCATGAAGTGATGGGACTGGATGCCATGATCTTTGTTCTTTGAATATTGAGTTTTAAGCCAGGTTTTTCACTCTCCTCTTTCACTTTCATCAAGAGGCTCTTTAGTTCTTCTTCACTTTTTGCCATAAGGGTGGTGTCATCTTCATATCTGAGGTTACTGATTCCAGCTTGTGCTTCATCCAGCCTGGCATTTTGCGTGATGTACTTGGCATATAAGTTAAATAAACAGGGTGACAATATACAGCCTTGACCTACTCTTTTCCCAATTTGGAATGAGTGTCTTTTTCCATGTTTGGTTCTAACAGTTGTTTCTTTTTTTTTTTTTTGTCTTTATATTTTATTTTATTTTTTATTTTTTTTATTTATTTATTTTTTATTTATTTTAGTTGGGGGCTAATTACTTTACAATATTGTAGTAGAAAGATGGTAACGATAACCCTATATGCGAGATAGAATAAGAGACACAGATGCATAGAACAGTCTTATGGACTCTGAGGGAGAAGGTGAGGGTGGGACGTTCTGGGAGAATAGCATTGAAACATGTATATTATCATATGTGAAACAGAACACCATTCCAGGTTCGATGCATGAGACAAATGCTCAGGGTTGGGGCAATGGGATGACCCAGAGGGATGGGATGGGGAGGGAGGTGGGAGGGGGGTCCAGGAAGGGGAACACATGTAAACCCATGGCTGATTCATGTCAATGTAACAGTTGTTTCTTAACCTGCATGCAGATTTCTCAGGAGGCAGGTAAGGTGACTGGTACTCCCATCTCTTGAAGAATTTACCACGTCCGTTGTGATCCACACAGTCAAAGGCTTTGGCATAGTCAATAAAGCAGAAGTAGATGTTTTTCTGGAAATCTCTTGCTTTCTCGATGATCCAACTGATGTTGGCAATTTGATCTCTTGTTCTTCTGTCTTTTCTAAATCCAGCTTAAACATCTGGAAGTTCGCAGTTCACATACTGTTGAAGCCTGGCTTGGAGAATTTTGAGCATTAATTTGCTAGTGTGTGAGATGAGTGCAATTGTGCGGTAGTTATAACATTCTTTGGTATTGCCTTTCTTTGGGGTTAGAATGAAAACTGACCTTTTCCAGTCCTGTGGCCACTGCTGAGGTTTCCAAATTTGCTGGCATATTGACTGCAGCACATTCACAGCATCATCTTTTAGGATTTGAAATAGCTCAACTGGAATTCTATCACCTCCACTAGCTTTACTCATAGTGATTCTTCGTAAGGCACATTTGACTTTGCATTCCAGGATGTCAGGCTCTAGATGAGTGGTCATAACGTCATGATTATCTGGGTCATGAAGATCTTTTTTGTATAATTCTTCTGTGTATTCTTGCCACCTCTTATTAATATCTTCTGCTTCTGGTAGGCCCATACTGTTTCCATCCTTTATTGTGCCCATCTTTGCATGAAATGGTCCTTCGGTATCTCTAATTTTCTTGAAGAGATCTCTAGTCTTCCTCATTCTATTGTTTTCCTCTATTTCTTTGCATTGGTCGCTGAGGAAGGCTTTCTTATATCTCCTTGCTATTCTTTGGAACTCTTCATTCAAATGGGTATATCTTTCCTTTTCTCCTTCGCCTTTAGCTTCTCTTCTTTTCTTAGCTATTTGTAAGGCCGCCTCAGACAACCATTTTGCCTTTTTGCATTTCTTTTTCTTGGGGATGGTCTTGATCACTGCCTCCTGTACAATGTCATGAACCTCCAGCCATGGTTCTTCAGGCACTCTGTCTATCAGTTCTAATCCCTTGAATCTATTTGTCACTTCCACTGTATAGTCATAAGGGATTTGATTTAGGTAATACCTGAATGGTCTAGTGGTTTCCCCTACTTTCTTCAATTTAAGTCTGAATTTTGCAGTAAGGACATGGCAAGAGTGATCATCAACATTTTAGGAATCAGTGAACTAAAATGGACTGGAATGGGCGAATTTAATTCAGATGATCATTATATCTAGACCTCATAGTCAACAAAAGAGTCCAAAATGCAGTACTTGCACACAGTCTCAGAAAACGAAAGAATGATGTCTGTTAGTTTCCAAGATAATCCATTTAGTATCACAGTAATCCAAACCTATGCCCCAACCAGTAATGCTGAAGAAGTTGAAGTTGAATGGTTCTATTAAGACCTACCAAGACCTTCTAAAACTAACACCCCAAAAAGATGTCTTTTTCATCATATGGTATTAGAATGCAAAGTAGGAAGTCAAGAGATACCTGGAGTAACAGGCAAATTTGGCCTTAGAGTACAAAATGAAGCAGGGCAAAGGTTAACAGAGTTTTGTCAAGGGAATACACTGGTCATAGCAAACACCATCTTCCAACAACACAAGAGAAACTCTACACATGGACATCACCAGATGGTCAATACTGAAATCAGATTGATTATATTCTTTGCAGCCAAAGGTGGAGAAGCTCTATACCGTGAGAAAAAACAAGACCAGAAGCTGACTGACTGTGGCTCAGATCATGAATTCCTTATTGCAAAATAAGCACATACATATTGTTATTAGCCTAAGAAGTCTCTGTTATGTTTCAACTTGAGTTTCAGGAACAATGTTTTATTGGTGAGTTCAGCTTTTCTTTACTGACTTTTACCCATTTTTCTGCTTAAATGATGAGGTGCATGAAGCAGCTGGAGAAATATATGGGTCCTTTTCTTGGGACTCTCATACACATTTCCATTTTTGTTTTGTCATTGGAAAACTCTTCAAGTAGTTTGCTTTGATTCCTTATTTAAATTTCTAAACAGAAATGTCTCTCCTGGCTCCTTCAGGATTTGCTCTTCAAATACAGAGGAGGTTGGAAGAAGCTCTGGTCGGTATCTCTAGCATCACTCTCATAACCACCCTCCACAGCTTTCTGGAAGCATTTGTCATCTTCTCGGCAACCAGCCCAGGCTCTAGAGACAACAAGTTGGGTTCCACAGGCTTCTCTCTCCTAAGGAGAGATGGTTCATGGCTAAATTCTGTATTAATGGGAAGGTCATTTATCTATTTGGGGCTTCAGTTCTCTCATTTCTTTGACTAACTTTTAAATTCCCTTTTAAAATGGTTAAGTATATATGTGTATGTTGCTGTTGTTGTTTAGTTGCTAAGTCATGTCCAATTCTTTCGTGACTCCATGGACTGCAGCCTGCCAGGCTCCTCTGTCTATAGGGATTCTCCAGGCAAGAATACTGGAGTGGGTTGCCATGTTCTCCTCCAGGAGATCTTCCTGACACAGGAATCAAACTCATATCTCCAGTGTCTCCTGCATTACAGGTGGATTCTTTACTGCTGAGCCACCAGAGAGGTATATATATATTATATATATGTGTGTGTGTGTGTGTGTGTGTGTGTGTGTGTGTGTGTGTATTTATACAGAGAGAGAGAGAGAGATGTATATCAATTTTGCTGCCCTAGGAGCAGACGAAGGAAGAAAAAAAAAAGAAAGACTGATAATGGGGTCAGAGCAAATGAATGAGTGAATTCAATATCCTTGGCTCAGCAGAAAGAGAACCCAGTGGATAAAGCCAAAGAGGACTCTGATCTTTGAACCCCTGGGACATCTATTGAGCTATTTTGTCACCATGGTTATTTTTATTGGCATTTCACAAGACATTTGGGTAAGGATCAGAACAAGAGAAAATAGAATGAGAGAGAGGAAAAGAAAAAAGAAATAGAGACTGGGGAGGAGAGACAGTGGTCCAGTTCTCTTTAGTCACTTTCTTGCTGGTGGCGAAAAAGGGAGAGAGATAAAGACAAGTAAAGATAAAGGGAGGGTTAGGGAGATAGGACAGAAGTCTCCAATGGCACCCCACTCCAGTACTCTTGCCTGGAAAATCCCATGAACGGAGGAGCCTGGCGGGCTGCAGTCCATGGGGTCACTGAGTCGGACACGACTGAGCGACTCCACTTTCACTTTTCACTTTCATGCCCTGGAGAAGGAAATGGCGACCCACTCCAGTACTCTTGCCTGGAGAATCCCAGGGACGGGGGAGCCTGGTGGGCTGCCATCTATGGGGTCGCACAGAGTCAGACACGACTGACGCGACTTAGCAGTAGCAGTCAAAGACCTGACAGCGGCACATTTGAGAGCTGGGCGGGCTCCCTTCATTTCTGCTAGTCGCCAGTGAGAAATCCAAAGTGTTTCTTAACCAAGGATTGCAATCACTGGCTTTGAAAGACCAATGGGTAATATAAATAAATGGGACTGTCTCGGCAAGAGACAAGAAGGAATGGTAGGAACCGTGTGAACAGAAAAGCATTTTTCGCAGTGAAGAGCTGAGATGGCCACCAACCGACTGCAGGGGCCGCCTAAATAGCTATGTCAGCAAGCCCAGTGTTGTCACATTTTCTGATAGTTCAAGAAAAACCCCACTTCAGGATTCTGATTTTAAATGCCCTGATTCCCAAAACATGATTTAGTTTCTGTGGACACTTGCTTTTGCTGCTAACTATAAAGAACAAGGGAAAGCAGGAAAGAAAACTAGAAATTAATCCTCAC
This sequence comes from Giraffa tippelskirchi, assembly GCF_054371585.1. Taxonomy (NCBI): domain Eukaryota; kingdom Metazoa; phylum Chordata; class Mammalia; order Artiodactyla; family Giraffidae; genus Giraffa; species Giraffa tippelskirchi. The sequence goes on along the minus strand of NC_137277.1, from coordinate 126,767,931 downwards.
ATTCATTCTCCTACCACAGAGTCAATATTGCCTTCTATTGCTTTCATTTGTTTTTCATATATAGACTTATGAGGATTTTAAACTTCCTAAAGGGCAGCTTGTTGCTGAAGTTGAAGTTCCAGTTCTTTGGCCACCTGATGTGAAGAGCCAATTCACTGGAAAAGACCCTGATGCTGGGAAAAATTGATGGCAAAAGGAGAAAGCGGATGGCAGAGGATGAGATGGTTAGATAGCATCACTGACTCAATGGACATGAAGTTGAGCAAATTCTGGGAGACAATGAAGGACAGAGGAGCCCGGCATGCTGCAGTCCATGCGGTCACAAAGAGTCAGACAGACATGACTTAATGACTGAACAACAACAACAACAACAAAAGGGCAGTCACCATTCCATGCATTTTTAAAAAAATATCCTATATGTACTCACCTACACAGTCTAGAGTTCAGGTTCGATTAAAACATTCTGTGGTTGAATTAACATAATATTTTCATGTGTTCTTTTCCTTTTCCTCTCCCTAGCAGAACAAAACCAAATCCATTATTGCATATTTTTATGTGGCAGTCTTTGGTCCAGAAAGTAGAAAATGCTGGTAGGAAGTAGATATATCCTCCCTCCACATTTTTCTTTGAAAAGTGCAAATTCCTAAGCATCTAATTCAAGTCTTTGAAATTTCAGGAAGTAATAGCTAGGTGAGCAAACTCCATTTCTGAAATTTATCTCAATATTAGATAATCTCGAAGAAGGTTCAGCAAATGTTTTCTGTAAAGGTCCAGAGAGTGACTATTTCAGGTTTTGGAGCCAAGCTACACAACTCTGCCTTTGTAGTACAAAATCAACAACAGAAACAAAATGATGAGAGTGACTCTTCCAAAATAACTACAGAAACAGGCATCAGACAGGATTTGGCAAACAGACCAGTTTGCTGATCCCTTTCCTACATGAAAAATCTTTTCTTAGCCTGCATTCTCTGCACAATGGCTTCTATCCTAAATTTATTTTCCAGTGTAGATAGTTCTCTTGAACATGTTTTCCCACTTCTGTACAGAATATCCCTTTCCTGATCACTACATGCCATCTTAGGCCAGCCCACTACTGATACTTGCAAATCATGACTTCTTCCAACAGCTAATTCAACTACAATTCAGTCTTCACTGATTTTGTCTCTTTTGATTGTTGAAAACTGATGCTCTATTTTCAACAATGGGTCTCTCTTTCTGTGACCTCCCATGTCTCCAATATAGTCTACTGATGTCTTTGCAGGTGACCCTGTCACTCTGTCCAATCATTTTCTATGACTCTCTGTTGCCTATAGAAATAATCATCAGACTTGGTAGCAAGGCATGACTGTCATTAGACTTGTCTAACTATGTGCACATCCAATAATTGATTTCTGTGTATCCTGTGACCAGTCAACCCATAATCTTCACACTGTTCTGTGATGGAATTTTGTCAGTCCCTTTATGGATACTAAATTCTGGTTAAACGTCAGTTTGCTTCATGATCAATTCAAATGCTATAATCTCCAGGAAGCATCCTAGGTTTCCCCTGGACAGAGGCAGACTTTCTTCCACCTATAGTCTAAAACTTTGTGTCTTGCATAGACTACTTATTCGCCTCAGTCTTAACCTGAGGACAGGATCAAAATTCTGTCATCACCACTGCCAAGGCCTAGAACAGTAATCCTATTATAGGAGACATGACTATCAAAAGCTAATATTTATCAAGCACATACTATATAGTACAAACTTTATGTTTAACACATAAGTATTAAATAATTTAACCCTTACAGCTACATTTTTATAAATGCGCAAACCAAATGGATGGCATAGTCTTTATTTTATAGATAAGGAAGTGGACACAGAGGGGTCACATGACTAGTTGATCTTAGAGCTGACACCCAAATCTACCAGGAAAGCTTGGGAGCCTGACCTCTTAGATTCTACACTGGACCGTCTCTCAATACACTTTTACAGGATTTACAGTTTGTGGAATTTGGAATAGATCTTGCTTCTTTTTACTTACAGAGGTTGTAATAATTACATTTATGCTTTTAGGACATCTCCTTGCTCAGAATTATGATGTTTTGCTATTGGATGTATTTGTTCAGGAAAAAAGAGACAGGAATAGAACTACTGATGGAAACTACAACATACTCTACAGTGTTCTACTGGATTATTACTAAAATAGTTTTTTCCCAAGATTTAAAAATCCCCCCTTGCCTTCCTTTAGCCCTATTCTTAACTTTATGAATTAACTTTTCCCATTTTCATTCAATTTGTAGGTTTAGATATTTAAAAAAACTGTTAAATATTAAAGAAAATTCCACTTTGTTGTTGTCCTCTCCTGTTCATCTAAAGACCCACAACATGTAGTTGCTCTTTTCCTGAAGAGGGATACGGAATCACTAGTAAATATCCTAGAAACCATCTATAAACATTGGTTGGGTTTGGCCATGTTTCTAAAATCAAATATGCTGAGGTTTTAGGCAATATTAACTCATCCATTTTTGATGCATCATACTTTGGCATAGACACTGCAAGAGCAAGTTTTTTTTTTTTTAAATCAGCTTGAAGTAGTAGCATGCTTATCTTGATTTGTGTGTCATTGGACTAAGTTGAGTTCCAGATATTATTTCAAGAGCCAAAAGAAACTTACCCTTTGGGAGTGGCTAGATCTCTTTTTCCTTCCTTTCCCTTTGTCCTTGGCGGCTTATATGTCAGACTCTTCTTTAATACTTCAGTAGGTACAGAGAGGGGTACAGAATTAATAATGGGTGAGAAAGGAATGCTAACAAGGAGTGTATCAGTTTCCTAAGGCTGCTGTAACAAAGGAGTACAGACTAGGTGGCTTAACATAGCAGAAATTTATTCTCTCATGATTCTGGAGGAGAGATGTCCAAAATCAAGGTGTCTGCGGGGCCAGGCTCTTCTCAGGCCTCTAGGAGTGGGGTGTTCTTTGTCTCTTCCTCTTTCTGGTGGTCCTTGGCTTGTGGCAGCCTAACTCCCAACTCTGCCTCTGTCTTCACATAACCATCTCCTCCCCATGTGTCTCTCTCTTATCCTGGTGTTCTCCTCTTTCCATAAGGAAACAAGTCATGTTTGATTCAGGTACATCCTAATTAAGGTGAACTTGATTGCGCCTGCAAAGACTCTATTTTCCAATAAGATCTCATTCACAGGTATTGGGAATTGTGATTTCAACAAACTCTTTATATATATATATTTGGGGGGGGGGCACAATTAAACATATGGAAAAAAAAAAAAAAAGGTTTAGACATCTCTACCCATTTTTTCCTGATCTCATAGGCCAACGTGAGGAACAGTCTGGACTATCCTTCAGAAATTTTAAGAAAGACACCCTAGTCAAGACCTTTCCCCTTGACACTGTTTCTTACAGCCTTTAATGCCAATTCTGCTCTTTACCTCCATTTTTCTCCTGGCCTTTGCTACTGCCCAGAAGTCACTTTGGACGCAAAAATAATTATGGAAAAGGACTCAGATTATCGTTATTCCTTCTGATAACCACAAATACTCCTCTCTTGTGCTAGGACAGTTAAAAAAGGCCACAGATGCCTGGACGTAGCTTCTGTTAGACAGGCAAGTGCAGGCTTTATGATCTAAGAAAATTGGATTCCTATCCAAATCCTCTATTTATAAGCTCAATAATTCTTGCCTATTTGAACTTCAAGTTCTTCATAACATAAAAATAAAGATGAGATCACCTTATAGAATTATTATAATGATAAAAATGTCCCACTATATAAAACACTTGGTGTCCAGATATCCCTTGGCAAATTAACCTTTTAATTTGGAACTCTGAGTAATTTTTTTTTTTTAAATTTGAAACTCTGAACTTTTTTTTAATTTGAATTATGGAAGATGACCAGATTCCATAGTGTCATGAAGTCATATGCAGAACTAGCTCATGAAGGAAATGAACCTTATGTTTAAATAGCTGACCTAGGATCAAATTTTTGGAAAAAAACTTGATTGCTCCTTTGATACAGATTCTAATTAATGTATGGCAAACCCACTGACATAGTCTATCTCTGCTTCTAACATAATGCCTTCAAAAATATGCTGCAATTTCCTTAAATCTATAATTTAACTTATTTGGTTGTAAACAATGGAAATGCATCCCAGTTTAAGGGTGAAAAATAAATTTACTGGAGGGAAGAAGGTAGCCCACAGAATCAGAGGATCTCTTGAACAATGTGACCATAGAAAGGATAGGAACATGATATTGCTAAATATCTGGGCATCAAGAAGAGATGTACATCCAAGCCTTCACAATGATTAAACAACCTGGTGCCATTTTGGCTCAAGACACAATATATTATTTTGAGATGAGGTAGTGTGAGCTAGCTCCTCCCACGCCTTATCCAAGGAATGTAGGATCTTAGTTTGACAGTCTCAATAAGAGTTCAGGCACTGGAGAAGATCCCCAAAAGACAACCTAGTTTCTTCACCACGTTATCATTGTTGTTTAGTCACTAAGTTGTGTCTGACTCTTTTGCAACCCCATGGATGTAGCCCACCAGGCTCCTCTGTCCCTGGGATTTTCCAGGCAAAAATATTGGAGTAGCTTGCCATTTCCTTCTTCAGGGGTTCTTCCTGACCCAAGGACTGAATCCACATCTATACCAGTAGGCAGATTCTTTACTGCTGAGCCACCAGTGAAGCCTAAGTATTTTTGCTAGAGGAAGGTAAATGAATACCTGGCAGATAAAATGGGTAGATGTCTACTATGTTGTCATTTTAAGAACAGAGATTTACCTTGACTTTCAATTGTTATTGATACAATTAATCATTTGTATCACTTGGATAAATAATGACTTTTCTTATTCCTAAAAGGATTTATGAACTGGTGGAAAAGGGAATGAAAGGGTTGTTAGGAAAGAGACTCTTACACCGCAATCTGTCAAAGAATTTCTCCTATGAAAACGCCTTTATTTTGATGAATGTTCATTTTCCTAACATACACAAAACTTTTATAGCATAACAACCATTTATCAGATGTCAACAAAGGATTAAGTTACTTTGATATTTTAATCATGCTGACACACTGAGATCCTGAAAACCTCAAATTAGGAAACAGGGAAACTAAACAGGGGATGAGTTGGCGAGGAGACTGTATTTGTAAGGATAAGATACATGTAGGAGACCTGTCTTGCACTGGGATAGCTGAGGGCTTCTGGGGTGAGCTCTTGTGTTTCTGAGCATCTTACACATGTGGAGGAAAGACCAGACTTGAAGACAAGAGAAAAAGGACTAGTGGAGCGATTCCAGGCAATTAACACAAGCGTTAATGAGTCCACACCTCCCCATCAGACACTGTGAAAATGTGGTTCATGGGCATAGTAGCCACAAAAGGGGTCAATGGGCAGCTACCCACACTTTTCCTTGTCCATCTTAGTCCATCTCAAATGTTCTACTCGACATTTCTACTCTCTTCATTTTACGGATAGGGAAACTGAGGTTGAAAAAAAGTGAACTTGGGACTTCCCTGGTGGTGTGCTGGCTAAGACTCCTTGTTCCCAGTGCACGGGACATGGATTCAATCCCTGGTCAGGGAACTGGATCCCACACTGCAACTATGAGTTTGAATGCTGAAACTAAGAATCCCACCTGCTGTAATGAAGGCAGGGCTCAGCCAAATAAATTAAAAAAAAAAAAAAAGAACTCACCCCTAATTCTGCACAGCTAGGTAGTAATTGAACAGGGATTCTAGCACAGGTCATTTGCTCAAGTTACCCTTTTAACCCTGTGCTATATAACCAGACTCTTCCCAGTCTTCTAGTCTGTCATTAGGGGTGGAATACTTTGTCCTTTGTTGAAGCTCCCTGGTGTCTCAGTGGTGGAGAATCTACCTGTCAAAGCAGGAGACTTGGGTTTGATCTCTGGGTTCGGGAGATCCCCTGGAGAAGGGAATGGCCACCCACTCCATATTCTTGCCTGGAGAATTCCATGGACAGAGGAGCCTGGCAGGCTACAGTCCATGGGGTCACAAAGGTCAGGCATGGCTTAGGGACTAAACAACAACAACAACCCTTATTTAAACATTTAAGCATTCAGCTGAGAAGCTATGTGTTTTAGGGATGTACCATAGCAGTGAGAGTGAAAGCAGTGGGTAAGGGGCTTCCCAGCCTTCCTACAACCATCCAGGCAGGCAGCTTCTCATACAGGAGAAAAAGTCTTTATTTATGTTTGCTGTTTTCATTTTTATTATGTGCCAAGTACTGTGCTGAGTGCTTTTATATATTTTATGTCATTATATTCTCACAAAAGCTTTTCCAGCTGAATAAAGTAATCTGTGTCATCTAGCTAAGGACACAGGCTTAAGTGTCTTGCCCAAGGTCACAAACCTAGTCCTTGACAGATTTGAGAGCAGAACTCATGTCACCTGATTCCTTGTCTCAAGCCTTTAGCACTGCCCCATGCTGTCCTTTGGGGCTTCAGTAATTGCCAGTAACCATGTGAGTTTCTTGGATGCCAGCCTGCTGAAATAAGAACACTGATCTCAGATTTCCTGAGATGGGAATAAGGATGACTCCTATTGATTCTATCTCTCCACTGTTTCTCCTTGAAGTCTTACAGATTTCCTTTTCCATCAAGTTTCCTTTACAAATAGGGATCGAGAAAGGCTAGAGGATGTTTATCTGTCAGGTGGATTTCTCTCGACTGCAGAAAAGTTAGCATTTTCACAGACTGCTGCATCCTTCCTTAAAAATGTGTACTAAATTGAAAGATGTCTTCTGGGACCAGACTGATGGAGGAGACACCTATACATATTCTTCAGTCAGACCTAAGTTGAGATCACAGCTCAAGTCTTTCCATCTAGGTTAGGTGAGGACAAGGTCTTATGAATTCTCCCTGCTCTGTGGAGACTTGTCTGAGTAAATACCAATTTGTTGAGTCAGATAAGCAGGAAACAATTAACATCAAGTATATTCTAAACACCTGTCTTAGTCACCACTTGAGCAGAAAATAATACTCTTTTGCTTCATATTTTTCAGTCTGCAACAATTCCTAAAGACCATAACCATTTCTTTTCTACTATTTCCAAATTAATTCACATTTCTTGCTCTTGTTAATCAATGAAGACGGAAACAATTAGGAAAGGTACATTCATACATGTTTCTATGTTCTTTGTAATACTTAACATAGTAACTGTGCATTTAGTGAGAACACAGCAAACACTTCATGATTGAAAGATTGACTCAATAGATAGTCATCCAGCCTAAAATTGTAAGTGAGAGTGAAAGTCACTCAGCTGTGTCCGACTCTTTGTGACCCGATGGACTGCAGCTCACCAGGCTATTCTGTCCATGGAATTCTCCAGGCAAGAATACTGAAATGGGTAGCCATTCCCTTCTCTGAGGGATCTTTCCAATCCAAGGATTGAACCTGGGTCTCCTGCATTGCAGGTGGATTCTTTACCATCTGAGCCACCAAAGGAAGTCCTTCATCTACTTGGATATTGTTAAATATAATCCTGAAAATTCTGGGAGAGTCTCTCAAAGCCAGACTGCTTCTAAACTATGACATGAATCTAGCTGAACAGAAATATATACAAACTACATTAAAATATTTAGGCTTTATTTTCTAAGTTTGCACCATGTATTAACATCATGTTAGCCAAAAGCAAGAGAAAAATTGAATGCTCTTTGTAAATCAGTTAAGTCCCCACTTCTGCCCAGGTGAAATGAAGAGGAGAGTAAGCTTGAATCAATTTATCATCTTGGCTGTTTTTGAAAAATTCATTATCAATATAATTACAAATTTCTCTGGCATTAAAGACGTTGTCCTTCAGGATATCAGACATTAAAATTCATTTTATTTTTCTAAATATTAATAGTACCTAATTAATTGGAATCATTAAAACATGTCCAACTGACTATTCAACTTTTGCCTGGATGTTTTGCCCCATAAAATGCTCATTCATTCATTCACTCATTCATTTCTTCATTCATTTATGCATCAGGTATTTATTGAGGAGCAAAAATAAAAGACCGTGTTAGGTAGTGGAGACACAGGAAAATATAATTTGCACTTGAAATATTCAAAATTTAGTCAGACATGTAGATAGGCTTATTGCATTATGTAATTTGGAGAAGGCATAAGCATGCTGCAGGTAGGAAGGGGAAATCAGTGGAGTGATGTATGTGATGCTACTTAGAGAGGAGATAGTTGAAAATGCAAAATTCTAGAGGAAGTAGAAGACAGTAGAGTTGGGGGAATAGCTGAAAAAAACTTGAGAAGGACCTAAGAGGTTACTTCCCACACTTGTAGTGGAGAAAGAAATGTATAGGTAGAACTAGAAAGGTTTTGGGTGGTAGTTATATATGTGAGGTAAACGTTGACAAAATTCCCTTTTAAATCTTACATGCATGCGTGCTCCGTCACTTCAATCCAACTCTGCAACCCCATGAACTGTAGCTCACCAGGCTCCTCCATTCATAAGATTATCCAGGCAAGAATAATGGAGTGATTGCCATATCCTCCTCCAGGGAATCTTGCCGACCCAGGGATCAAACCCACATTTCCTGCAGTTCCTGCATTGGCAGGTGGATTCTTTACCATTGAGCCAACTAGGAGTCCTAAGAGGCCCTAATAAACTCTCTAGTTAAAGATTTATTATCTATCTTATGAATAAATAATTAACAAACTGTAGCTTTTGAGCAAGATTTGTGTGCTTCTTTCTCAGAAATTCAGAATTTTTTATTTGGCAACTCACGTGTCTGTAGAGTTTGTCTTGGAAGGTGTCATGAAAGATTGCGAAACAGTCAGGATATTTTTCTTTTTGATGATGATGATGTCTATTTATAAGCAAAATCTTCTGTAGCCCTCATGAAAAGCTGATTTGATTGAACATTAATAATATAATAATAATAATAAAAACCCCTCATAAGCAGAGGGATGCAACCTACATCGATGATAATCAGTATGTTTATTATCTCTTAGAATAGAGAAGGAAGAAAGTGAAAATTGAAAGAATTTCACATTTTTTGGCATCTTGAAACTTCTGGATCCTTGCTTATTCTAAGGATTCCAAAATAGGGCTAGCCCAGAAAAAAATTCACCCTTGCCTTTTGCGAGCACTAAAAACTCTCTGGACTCCAAGCTTGGAAATGTGATCAAACTGAATGTCATTATCGTAATAGTTCTATATATACAAATTTTTTTTTCTGGATTCTTTCTTTTTCTTTTTCATGATGTTTTTGGATGGTGGTGGTGGTTTAGTCGCTAAGTTGTGTCCAAATCTTGTGATCCAAGGACTGTAGCCCACCAGGCTACTCTGTCCATGGGATTCCCCAGGCAAGAATATGGAGTGGGTTGCCATTTCCTTCTCCAGAGGATCTTTCTGACCCAAGGATCAAACCTGTGTCTCCTGAATTGCAGGTGGTCTCATATTGTAGGCAGATTCTTTACCACTGAGCCATCAAGGATTCCTTGTTTTGGGGATAACAATAAAAATAAATACAATGATGGACTTTTATGGACTGAATTGTGTCTTTTCAAAATCTGTATGTTGAAACCGTAACCTCTAGCACCTCAGAATGTGACTCTACTTGGAGATAGGGCCATTAAAGGGGTAATTAAGCTAAAATGGGGCTTCCCTGGTGGCTCAGATGGTAAAGTGTTGGCCCACAATGTGGGAGATCCGGGTTCGATCCCTGGGTTGGGAAGATTCCCTGGAGAAGGAAATGGCAATCCACTCCAGTACTCTTGCCTAGAAAATCCCATGGATGGAGGAGGCTGGTAGGCTACAGCTGCATGTGGTCTCAAAGAGTCAGACACGACTGAGCGACTTCACTTTCACGTAAGTTAAAATGAGAATCTTAGGGTGGGTCCTAATCCAATCTGACTGGTGTCCTTATGAGAAGACGCAGAGGTACCAAGGATGGGAATTCACAAAGAAGAGACCATGTGAGGACAAAAGGAGAAGACAGCCATCTACAGGCCAAGGAGAGTGGCCACAGAAGAAACTATACCAGCTGATACTGATCTTGGACTTCCATCCTCCACAAATTAAGAACATATATTCCTGTTGTTTAAGCCACACAGTCTATGACATTTTGTTATGATATTATGACAGCTCTAGCAAAGCAATGCATGTGCCGTGCCACAAAGATTAGCATTTCCATCTGTTCCACATAATAGCAAAAAGTGGAAGGTTAAATATTTTTGAAGACCTTCTTAGGCATTTTCCTGTGATAATTTTTCCTGCTCTGAGAAGAGGTTGGCTAAATCAACTAATATCCCTAAAGTGTGGTACCACAAGGCTTTGTCCATTTTATCCATGTATTTAATAATTTACAAAAGTTCTGTCTGTGAAAGGAATTGGAAGCACCCAGATCTTTCTCTGGAATGATGATGTTTGCTACTCTATAGCAATTCTGTTGGGAAAAGAATAAAAGCTAGCCCTTCTGGCCTTAAAAGAGAAAATAAAAGTTATTAACAGATGTCATTACTGTCAATTACCTAAAATATATAGAGGAGAAGCTCAAACAGCCTCTTGCAATTTCTGGAAAAAAGAAGTGACCACATCATATCTGCAAGGTTCTACTTTGGATGCACTTGTTTTTCCCCTGTCTATCTATCCCTCCTGAGGCTGGAAGCCTTATCAGCTCATACATTTGAAACAAAAGAACAAAACCTCTGTGGTAAGAGGCTGAAAAACCATGGCTAGAAATAGGTGCTTTTATTTGATATGCTTAGGAGTAGGAAATAAAGAGATCTTGTTTTTCACTGACTTCCATCTCTTACTATGTTCTGAATGTTTCAATAAAGAACCAGTTAATTAATTTGGACCTGACAAAAAAAAGGACATTATCCCCAGTCTTAGCCAAAAATCCAAGAAACAAGTAGGAAGTGGAAACAACCACTGAGAATGAGGCGAGATGGTACAGCTCAATGGTTGAAGAAGAATGGAGAAGGTTTGAAATGGTTGTTATGATGCAGGAGAGGTGTGGTCAGAAAACAATGAAAAGATTGTCCAACTGAAGAAGGTCCAACCGAAGTTAGGGGCAAAACGTTTAGTGACCCTGAGTCAACCTTAATACTTCTTAATACTGTCTCCCTTACCCCACCCCATCTCCTATCTTCTACCTTCAAGCAGTCATCAAGAGCTGCCCTTCCTAGTATTGTCACGGCTCAGAAATGTGTGGCCTTATCTGCTTTCCAGCTGCCATTTTCTCCTCTAGGGTGGAGGCAGTGGTCCAGCAGGTAAGAGTCCAAACTGAGTTCATATTCTGACGGGAATACTTACCACCTGTGCAATCTTGGGCGAGTTACTTCAACTTCTTAAGAGTAATTAGGGCAATACTGATCTAATCTACCTTAAAGCATTATTATGAAGATTAAATAGAATTGCTGTAAAATGCTTGTCAGATATAAACTTATTATTAGCTATTACTTAGAACTATAGTGAAAAATAATCAAGACAAGAAAAGTTAAGACACTTTTCCTTCTAGCTTTGCCTCTTTTCAATCCATAGTATATCCTGTAGCCAGGATGAGCTTTCTAAATACAGATTATATTGAGACAGTCTTCTACTTAAAACCATTAATTGACTCATCATAAATGTAAATAATGAATTTTGATAGTGTAAACAAAATCCTTCTTGACCTGGCTCCAGCTTAAACCTCTAACATGATCTTTCCCCGTTTCACTCTCCCTAGTCTCTCTATTTTGTGCAGGAGCTATATTAATTCACATGATTTACTGAATGTTTTGTGCTCTTTCTTCCTTTTGAAGGTGAACATCTGCCACTGACTTTGCCTCAAACCCTCTCCTTCTCTCTCCTATTCCCTTAGCCTAGGACTCAGTGTAGAGACTGCTTCCATGAGGGAGGCTTCCCTGACCTCAGTATTAAGATCAGCTGTCCCTTGGGGCTTCCTTGGTGGTCCAGCAGTTAAGAATCCACCTTGCAATGGAGGGGACGTGGGTTAGATCCCTGGTAGGGGAACTAAGATCCTAAAGCCTGCACACAACTAGAGAGCCCATGCACTGCAACAAAAGATCCTGCATGACACAATGAAGATCCTGATGCAGCCAAATTAATTAATTTACAAAAGGTTCAGCTGTCCCTCTTAGGGACCAGGGCCCGTTCTCTGCCTCCTCACTGCATGCCCCACACAACTGAATTGTGGTCGTCAGTTACACTTACTGCTTTCACAGTTGGAATATAAATTTCAGGAGCTCTAGGACCAAGTACTCTGGCATCCCAAGATTCTGGCACTGAAGAACATTTAACCATGACAGCTATTCTTAGGAAAAGTAGCATTATAGTGCTGTTTGTTGTTGTTGTTTAGTCACTAAGTTGTGTCCAACCCTTTTGCAACCCCAAGGACTGTATCCCTCCAGGCTCCTCTGTGCATGGGATTTCCCAGGCAAGGGTACTGGAGTGGGTTGCCATTTCCTTCTGCAGGGGATCTTCCTGACCCAGGGATCGAGCCAGCATTTCCTGCATTGGCAGGCAGATTCTTAACCATTGAGCCACCAAGGAGTCCCATAGTTATGTTAATAAGTGACAAAACAGAGGACAAGATGACAAATATTTCATGATTTCACTCATATGTGGAATCTATATGATAGATTATACATAGATCATACATATACATAGACAGAAAATAAAACAAAAGCAAAGTCACAGATACAGAGGTCAGACTAGTGGTTACTGGAGGAGAAGGGAGTTGGGGGATGGGTGAAAAGGAAGAAGGAGGTCATCTGTATGGTAATGGATGGTAACTTGTAGAGGTGTAGTGGTGATCAGTTGTACTGTACACAGATATCAAACTGTAAAACAGTACTCCTGAAAACTATATAAGAAAATATATAAATAGATGAAGATATTCTTGGAGACTTGATTGTCCTAACTAAATTCTAAGAAATGATATTAAGATGCCTCAAAAAAGAAAGTGTTGACTGAGGGGAGAAATTTAGCATAAGAACATGGAAATCACCAATCTGAGAAGCAGAACAGTTTCTGCTCAGACATAATAATGTTACAACTCAAAAAACCAAAGAGCAGATTTGTCTGACAATCTATCTTCACAGTGGAGATGAGGGCATTTGAATAATAAAATTCCCAGCTGACTTCTTATGATCTGATATTGTGTTCACCAAGCACATTTCTAATTTTAACTTAACTCTCCATTGGGACTCACCAAGAAGACTATGTATGTACATGTGGGTCACGTAACAGAGTCTCTGACTGGCTTTTTACTTCTGCTGCACATAACAAACTGAAAAAAAAAAAAAAAAAGCATGGTAGGTAATGTGGATGTGAGTCTCTGGTGGATTTGGTTACAAAGAGACCATCTCTGAGGGACTGATCAGACCATGGACTTCATGGGTTTGCCAAGTTAAGAGGGAACTTTGGAAATTTGTGGCCACACCAGAAGACTATCCCTCGTTGAGGGCCCCTGAGGTGGCCAGCCACAGCTTTGGGTGTTTTGTCTGTGGCCTTCTCTGTGGTTGTGTTATTATATCTAATGGTATAATGTTCCCATTATCCACCATCCATTGTAAAACCACACAATTAGTTAATAAAACAGTAATGAATTTCTCTGAACTATATTTTAGTCGATGCCTATTAAAAAGGCAGAAATTACTTCTCAGAGTCTTTATGCTTTTTAAGTGTAACTGACTTTTTACCACCAGCTTTGTTCTTTATTATTTTTTGGATGGTCAGCTTGCATTACATTTTTGTTATGCATTTGTTCTCTCTGAGAACAACGAAACATCATTTTTGAAATTTTCTTTCTCATTGTATTGAGGAATAAGTTGAAAGCATTTTTGATAGAGAAAATTACTTTAAACGTAGTTAGTTTTCTGAAGATTTCTGTGCTACTGGCAAGTAGGCAAGAATTCAAATGATGTAAGGGAAAAACCTCATTTCTTTCTAAATTTCTCATTGATTGTTCAAGTCCATTTTTATGGGATTACTCTCTCAGGTTACCCTTTTTTGCCAAACCTTATTATTCACATTTGTGAAAAGTGAAAGTGTTAGTTGCTCAGTCATGTCTGATTCTTTGCGATCCCATGGACTGTAGCCTACAAGGCTCCTCTGTCCACGGGATTCTCTAGGCAAGAATACTGGAGTGGGTTGCCATTCCCTTCTCCAAGGGATCTTCCTGACCCAGGGCTCAAACCAGCATTTCCTGTATTGCAGGTGGATTCTTTACCATCTGAGTCACCATTCAAGCTTATGTATGGCTTAAAGCTACATAAGACCACATAATTTGTAAATCTTACAACAAGGTGTTGTTTGAAGACTTGCTCCACATTTTGAATTATGACTAACAACAGTAGTTTGAACACCTATACCTTCATTTCACAAAGTTGAATGTGCCCCAGAATCACCTAGAAGGCTTAGAAAACCCAGACTTCTGGACCCCACACCTAGAACTTCTAGTCAGTAGGTCTGAAGCAGGGATGGAAAAATAGCATTTCTTACAAATCACCAGGTGATCTTGATGCTGCAGGTCTGGGACTATACTTCCCATATTTATTTTTTATTTCCGATGGAAAGAAATTTAATCAAAGGCCAAAACCATCCAGAGCCTCTTTCTTTGTTCTCTTAAGCTTCTGATTTCACTGTATCCTTGGAGGTGAATACTAGGTCACTGTTTCAAACCCCCAAAGATGCTTGGAGTTTTCAGGAGTGCATTTTACCAATCATCATTTCATTTTTAGCAACAAACTGCTAGATGCTGCTTATAAACTATAAAATGGCTTATTCTCACTATGGATTTCCTTGGAGCTGTCATCTGAGTCTATTCAGTAAGCAGTGCTGCCACCTTCTGATTTTCAGTTGAAAACATACATTAAAAAGTTTTGCTCTTCGAATGAATTCTATACTCAGCAAGTGTTTATTTCAGCATTATTTTCTTCATGAATTCTTTTCCTCCCTTGGGTTCTTATTTCAAATGCCTCTTTTGTGTCCTGTTAGCACATTTCTATGCAAAACCTTTGTGCTGTAATTACAGCCCTGCCATATTTTATAAACTATATCCCACTGAAACTCCCCTCCCTTGATGGGTCTGGAATCACATGCCAAAGGAAAATACTGAAAATTACAAAATTTCTGATAAGTGAGTTGGTTTCCAAAAACTATTTCAAAAGAGTACTCCAAACTCCAGCACACAAAGTCTTCTTGTAAAACTTAGTTTTTAAAAATCCTCTTGTTTTAGCTATTCATAGCCACCTAACAGAGAATGTGCCCCCAAATGCCTCCTCCCATGTCTGATATTTTATAGAACCCAACTGTACTGAATAAAAACTTGGAGTGTATTTTCCTTCAGATAGAGTAATAAACTATTAGAGCTGCTGGAAATAAAGAAAACCTAATCTAATCCAATGCCATGATTTTAACCACATATAGAAAGGTCAAATGCTGCTGCTGCTGCTAAGTCGCTTCAGTCGTGTCCAACTCTGTGCGACCCAATAGAAGGTAGCCCACCAGGCTCCGCCGTCCCTGGGATTCTCCAGGCAAGAACACTGGAGTGGGTTGCCACTTCCTTCTCCAATGCATGAAAGTGGAAAGTGAAAATGAAAGTGAAGTCGCTCAGTCGTGTCCGACTCTTCGCGACCCCATGGACTGAAGCCTACCAGGCTCTTCTGTCCATGGGATTTTCCAGGCAAAGAGTACTGGAGTGGGGTGCCATTGCCTTCTCCTGGTCAAATGCTAACCCAAGGTAATACATATTTAGAGATAGAGCACCTTAAAACACAGCCCACTTCTTTAGACAGGCCTAGAGGACAAGATTGCAAAGGCCATCTCTGGATAATTTTTGGTGAAAGCTAATGGGACACGGTAACTAACCAAGCCTGGGTTATATGCCCGTACCTGTGACCAAGTGTCAAGATGTCCTAACCAGGTGGGAGAAAAGCCATGTCTTAGAAATAGCTGAAGGCCAGGACAAAGTAGTTTTCTTGGGCTTCCTCACTGGCTCAGCAGATAAAGAATCCACCTGCAATGCAGGAGTCATAGGAGATGCTGGTTTGATCCCTGGGTTGGGAAGATCTCTTGGAAGAGGAAATATCAACCCACTCCAATATTCTTGCCTGAAAAATTCCATGGACAGAGAAACCTGGTGGGCTACAGTCCATGGAGTTGCAAAGAGTTAGACACGACGAAGCATGCACACACATGCCTGGGTTCACTAACTAAAAAATGGCATCGGTGGGGCTCAGACTAGGTTTTGATTCAAAAGCCCTGGAGCTTTCAAAACTCTTCCACTGTCCAGGGTTAGGATTATAGGTACATATACACACATGTCCTTGAGGGGAAAGTTCTGAGGTCCTGCTTCTTCTCCTCATGAATCTTCTAGTGGGATCAAGGGACCCTGATCTTCCTTCCCACCTGCCTCCTAACTCACCACGCCTCTATGTTGGTTTCCTGTTAGCCACTAAGTCTATCAAGAAACCACTGAAGGCTAAGCCTGCTCCACATTGTGGTGTCAGACTTTTAAGAAGAGAGTGGAGAAGAGGGAAATGAGGAGACTGAAGATCAAGAGTGACTCCTACTTATATAACTGACACTTCTCTATTAGCACAAACTAGTTCTTTGGTGACGGGCAAATTAAACTCTGTGTCTCAGTTTCACCATTGGAAACTGGATGTTAGATTTTAATCTTTTGAAATTAGGGGTTTTGTTTTCTTTGGATATATGCCCAGGAGTGAAATTGTTAAATCATATGATAGTCATATTTTTAGCTTATTGAGGAACCCCCATACAATATTCCAGAATGGCTGCATCAGTTTACATTTCCAACAAGAGGATACAAATATTCTTTTTTCTCTATATCTTTGCCAACATTTATTATTTGTTGACTTTTGATGATAACCATTTTGATAGGTGTGAGGTGTCTCACTGTGGCTTTGATTTGCATTTCTATGATGAATGGATGAAGAAAGAGTATATATACACATGTACCCCTACATACATATACAATGGAATATTACTCAGCCATAAAAAAATGTGAGTCTGCCATTTGTAACAACATGAATGGGCCTAGAAGTTATCATACTTATGAAAATAAGTCAAACAGAGCAAAACAAATTCTGAATGTTATCATTTATATGTGGAATCTAAATAATAAAACAAGTGAATAAATATAATACAGACTCAGATATAGAAACCAGACTAGTTGTTACCAGTGGTAAGAATGAAGAGAGTAGGTGAAAAATAAAGGTAGTTATACAAACTGTTATATCTAAAATAAATAAACTACAGGAATATACTGTACAGCAAAGGGAATATAGCCAGTATTTTATTATAACCTTAGATGAATTATAATATATAAAAATATTGAATCACTATGTTGTATGCTTGAAACTAATATAATATTGTGAATCATCTGTACTTCAATCAAACAAAGTACACCTAAAAATTTGAAATACCAAAAAAAAATAAAGAAAGAAAATATAGATAAATGTTTTACTTGAAGTGCTGGCCACAGTGATAGACAGATAATAGATGATACATAGCAATTCTTACTGCAATTATTTTTTATTAGCATTATCACTTCAAAAAATCAGATGTTCAGAGTCTGACAGATTCTATCTGCAGTACCATCTTACAGCTACTTCTGCCCCCTACCTGTAGGAAGACTCTACTACAGAAGCCCTGAAAAATTGGACTAAAAAAGTTGATAGAATTTGTGCAACCATCGGGAAATAATGTCCTGGTTTTCCTAACAGTGAATATTTGATTGAAATCCTCCATTAGGAAAAATGCTTTAAAAAATGACCTGTGTCCATTTGCAAAGCCAACTGTGGCCAGTGGTTTGGGCACACATTGGCATAGGAACATGCTTGCCACTTAACCTATCCCAGGGCTCCTTTTAATTTTATCTTTTAAAAACAACCTGCTGGATCATACATGACATCTAATCCAGCCTTATTAAATAGAAACTAAATGAGCATGTGAGAAATTTAATTGAAAGTAATATTCAGAATGTTAATAAGCCCCTGGCCAGGAGGGAGATTGATGTTCCCAGCTACAAACACAGCTCAGAGGAAGAGTCCCTGAAGACCTTGTCGCTAGAGGAAGGCTAAGCTTCTATTTGCTGATACTGCTGGCCTTGAAGGCTGGTTTCTACCAGCAATCCTAGCCATCCACCTGTTTCCCAGATTCCAGTGTAATCAGTCTTCCCTAGAGAGGATCCTGCTTACCAGCTCTGTAGCAAAGCAAGCACCTGGCCAAAAGCTCACTGTTGCTGTTAGGAATGAAAAACAGTTTCTCTCAGTGAGCAAATAAAAAGGATGATGCTGGGAAAATGGGGGTTCACACATTTGAATCCCTTCCTCTTCCTTCCTTGGCTTTCTAGCCAAGAACATCACATATGTCCTCTGCAATAAGAAATAATGTCTTTCTGAAAACACACATAAAGTTAGACTACACACTATTCAAATTATATTTTTATATGCTAAAAAGAGGGTTTCCATTTCCAGAGCTTATGACATTAGAGAATACTAACCATACTTTGTTCTTTGAGCACATTTTCACATGAACTATTTCCAGGAATACGAGCATACTCTTGAATTTTTCTTTTCATAATTCGAAACACAGGTGATCTGCTTGCATCTGAAGTGTGTGTGTGTGCGTGTGCATGCTCAGTCACTTCAGTCATGTCTGACTCTTTGGGACCCTATGGACTGTAGCCTACCAGGCTCTTCTGTCCATGGCATTCTCCAGGCAAGAATACTGGAGTGGGTTGCCATGCTCTCCTCCAGGGGATCTTCCCAACTCAGGGATCGAACCCTTATCTCCTCATTACAGGGGAATTCTTCACCACTGAGCCATCAAGGAAGACCCAAAGTGTGTCCAGTTGTGGCTAAAATATGACTATTTTAAAAAATTTTATTGAAGTTTACTTGATTTACAATTGTGTTAACTTCTGCTGTATTGCACAGTAAAGTGATTCAGTTATATATATATATATATATATATATATATATACACATATACATATGTGTATATATATGTATTCTTTTTCATATTCTTTTTCATTCTGGTTTATCACAAGATATTTAATAAGCTTCCTGTGTGATTCAGTAGGACTTTGTTCTTTATCCATCTTATATATAATAGCTTGCATCTGCTAATCCCAAACTCCCCATCCATCCCTACACCACCCCCAACCATGGTAACCACAAGTCTGTTCTCTAGATCTGTGAGTCTATTTCTGTTTCATAGATATGTTCATTTGTGTCATATTTTAGATTCCACAGATAACTGATATTACAGGGTATTTGTCTTTCTCTTCCTGACTTTCTTTACTTAATATGATAATCTCTAGGTCCATCCATGTAGGTGCAAATGACATTATTTCATTCTTTTTAATGGCTGAGTAATATCCCATTATATATACATATATATATACATATATACCACATCTTCTTTCTCCATTCATCTGTCAACAGAATTTTAAGTTGTTTCTATCTCTTGGCTATTGAAAACAGTACAAAGCATTGTCATTCAGAGGCATAATGATTTCTATTGTTGTTTCTGAAATAAAAATGTCTCAGTATACTCATTTTCCATTTGTCTGTAATTGAAATTAAAAATAATTCAGAGCCAAAAATAAAGCAAAGTAAAATTTTCCTGTAGTTGAGGAAACAAATATTTTCATACAGACAAAAGTAGAGATAATGATGAAATACAACTGCTGATTGGAAGGCAGTGCCACTAGGTAGAACTTAAGATGTTTATTTACCACTGACTTTTAGAAACCTGGATTTGGCCTGCAAAGGAGGGGTTGAAAATATCATCCAAAATAGATGAAAGTGTGAATCTTATAAAAAGTTGAAGAAATGAGTATTAAAAAGCACAAACCACTCCCTCATGCTTATTTCCCTGGGGGCCTGAATATTGATTTAAGAAATTTTTGGCTCTTCTGAACCACTTTCCTGGTTAGCTTAGCTTTTCCCTAATGAATTGTATTCTATGGAATTTTTCTGAAACCACGTTTATTTAATTATACACTGGATGTCCTAAAAGATAAAAAGACTATCTTCTTATTTGTCATGTTGGTTTAGGAGAAGCAAAAAAGTGTTATATAGTAGTTATGAGCACATACTCTGGAGAATGACTGACTTTGGATAAAATCTCTTCTCCAACCTTTACTAGCCAAACAAACAAACCTTGAAAGTAGTTTGTTCTTCTTTAAAAGATAGATCATATATATCCCAGAATATATTAAAGGATAAGTTAAGTAACACACATCAAAACATCTGGTGCAGTATACTGCACTGATACCTGAGCATACGGTAATGCTCAGGTAACGTTAGCCATCTTTACTATCTTCATCATCATCCTATCACCCTATCATCAAAGGCTTTAGAAGTCATGGAGAGGAGCTCAGACTCTCTTCTATTGAAGATATAGAACTACTGAAAGAGCAGTGGCATCACTAGATGTGGCCTTTGAATCCTGGAAACTGTGTGGAAGGATCCAAAGTGGTGGGAGGGTGGAGGGTGGTGCTATGGGAGACAGGGAGATCACATAGGAGAACATTCTACTAGTTTGAGCAGGAGAAAGCTTGATGTAAAACAGAAGCTGTGAGGATGGAAAGGAGTGGGAAATGGATACAAGAAAGATTCAAAATGAAAATTGGAAGGACTTAGGACAAGTCTGAATGTGGACAAATGAGGGTGATTGGGGAGTAAGAGATAGCTTGGCTTTCCAATCTACATGACTTGGTAGAAAGTAGAGCCATGTATCAACACATGTAGAGAGTACATCCTATATTTTTTATGCTCTATGGCCATGATTCCCTTACACTGTCTAGATTCATCACTTTTGTTGGCCTATCCTTCTATATGAATATTCAGAGGGAGAATTGGCTATGGGCTAAAGTCTGTTGATTCTAGTTTGCAAATAACTACCATTATTGCTGTGAGAAGTGTAGTCATTAGCAATTCATTTATTTGGACATGACATATTAAGTCATTAACTAATGCCTACTGTAAATGTGCTTGTAGTTCTCTTCCTGAGGCTTTGTAAATTTCTCTTTGGAAAAGATGGAGAAATGAACAAATGAAAAAGCAGTCAAAGAAAAGAAAGGCGTGGAGAGTTGAAAGAGGGAGGAGTGGTGAGATCAGGTCCCACTTCTCAACTAGGATCAATAAGACACAATCATTGCCCCATAAGCCTTCAACCATGACCACTATCAAATAGGAAAATAGATTATGTGCTTCAATCCTCTGGGCCACCTTACTCTGAGCTGATGACTCTTTATTATTTTCACTTTATATTTTGGAACCAGCAGGGTTGAATGGAACCAAAGTTTCACTGAATTGACTGACAGAAGCCTTGTCTAGCCTTGGTCCAAAAAAAAAAAAAAAAAAGAAGTCAATGCAGTTTGTTTTTGGTGCTGGAAAGTGAAGGTGTTAGTCTGTCAGTCATGTCCAACTCTTTGCGACTCCATGGACTATAGCCCACCAGGCTCCTCTGTCCATGGAATTCTCCAGGCAAGAACACAGGAGTGGGAAGCCATTCCCTTCTCCAGGGAATATTCCTGACCCAAGGATCAGACTTGGGTGTCCTGCATTGTAGGCAAATTATTTACTATCTGAGCCACCAAGGAAGCTCTATCTCTTCAAATATCACCATTCCCTTCCTTAAACCTTTTTCTTAACTCCTTACCTCCAGGCCTCCAGCGAGGCTCGATAATCCCCCCAAAGGTGACAGCTAATAAGATTAAACATGTGCCAGGAACTTGAGTTTTAACAAGTTCTCTTGAAAATGAAAAAACTTGAAAGGTTCAAAGGAATTTTAAGCTTTGAAGTACAGAATGTTGTCTTGTGGATCTTGCAGATTTGATGGTCAGAAACCCTGCCCACATGACGTGGGAAGCTGCCTAACATTAAAATTAGCCTAAAGAACTAGGGGATATCTTTGCCAAGAAGACTTGCTGATTTTCCACCTGTGTCCCACAAACATGCATACAAAACATGCCCACCCCTGATTTAATCACCCATTGTCTGAGTTTGACTAACAAACATTTCTTATCTCCAGTTATGGCATATATCATACTGGACTGAAATTGGTTGTTTAATTTTCTTCCTCATCGGATGTGCATTCATTCTCTGTGTACCTTCTAGTTAACACGACACAGTTCCTAGAAAAAAGCAGGCATGGTCTACTTACTCGATTGTTTTAAAACCTGGGGTTTCCCTTTTGTTAGGATACTAACTAGTTAAATAATAATCAAAAAATTTCCAGACTCGTCAGGCCTGTGTTTAAAATGGGGTGATATTCTTTCCATCGCTCAGATCCTGAGTTCTCCTCTCCTTAAAATGCAACTGAGAAGCATCTGTAAATATCATCATGCCAATGTAAGAATTTTTAATTATTATTCTTGTTAAAAATGCTGCAGTGCTAATCCAGAGCTATATATCCTTCAGGCTGCTCCTCTCCATGTTCAGAGTCTTTAGGATATCCTCATCCTACAATTCTTTTCTTGGTGAAGTACCATCTATAGTATTACCTCAGCTTCCTTGTGTAAGAGAAATGAGAGAAACAGCATTTGTAGTTATTGATACCTCAGGCTTCGCAGATAGCTCTGTGGGTAAAGAATCTGCCTACCAATGTAGGAGATGCAGGAGATGTGGGTTTGATCCCTGGTCAGGAAGATCCTCTGGAGGCAGGCATGGCAACCCACTCCAGTATTCCTGCCTGGAGAATCCCATGGACAGAGGGGCCTGATAGGCTACAGTCCATGGGGCTGCAAAGAGTCAGACATGACTGAAGCAACTGAGCACATATGTGCACATGGAACCATGTATTATTCTTTGTGCTTTGCATAAGCTGTCTTATTTTACTTTCTCAGCTATACTGTGAAGCAGTTGCTATTAACCCATTTTTCAAAGGAGAGAGCTGAGGTTTAGCGAAATTAAGTAACTTGCCAAAAGGCACCCAGGTAAGTAGTGACAGATTCCAAAATGGAGCTTTAAATTGTTCCAGATTCAGATCATTGGATATTCTCTCCATCCCACCCGTTGTTTTCTAAACTGATAGTTACTGGATTTCCAAGGTGATATTTTGTTCTTTAGTCTATCTCTGGGATTATCAGGTGCTATTGAGTGGGAAGGAATTGGTAGGTCCTTCCCTATCAAGACCAAATTTGTTCGTTATAACATAAGCATGCTTCTGTAAGTCAAGGCAATGCCTGTCTTAGGCACCTCTGAGAAAGGTTTACCAGTAGAACCAGAGTCCTAGCCAAGGACACCACAGTCAAGATTCACACTGGGTGATGGAGAAAAACAGGCTAAGAAGAGCCATATTGAAGCTAGCAGATTTGTTCAGTCAGTTACAGTTCTCTGCATTCTCACAATTGTGCTTTCAAATATTGGCCAAACAAGAGGGGATAAAGTCTATTCAAATATCTCCAACTGAAAAGGATACAAACTTGCACATACTCAAATTAAAAATTAAAACTGACATCATTCCAAATGCCTAATTCAGAAACAGCAAGATCTGTTTTGGAAGCTGTCAGCTTTGACATCAACATCTTTTGTTTATAAGAATGTATTAGGAAGGCCCTTTTTCCTTTTTAGGGCATCTTCTCAGTGAATACAGAAGATAAATAGGGCAGGCATCAGAGAAGAATTGTGGAATGAACATATGTCCTCTGGAGGCAGTCTAGTCTAACTTTTAGTATATGCATGAAGAAATCAGAGTATAAGGAAAACAGGAACAACTTCACCTAGGACATTGCAAACTATCATAGCTGAATAGGATGGTTTGTGCTGTGTAACATATAACCCTAACAGTGAGTTTAGCCTTAAAAAGTATTCCTTGCTTATACAATTCTGCTGCAATTTGGGCAGCTTGCCAGGGTAGTTCTTTTTCATGGCATGATTTTCTTCTGACACATGACTTTATAGACTTCTACAGTTTTCCATCTTGTGGCTTCCTCATCCCCACATGTGCCTTTTGGAATCTCTGTGACAGATAAAGAGAGCTGCTTGTTTGTCAGGGCTAGCTATGACCCTTGCTCAGAAAAGATGTGTAAATTTGTTGGAACTAATAATATGGTATTGAGCAAGGGTCTTTAAAATGAAATATTTAATATATCCAGAAAGTAGAGGATAATCAGATGTAGCTAGACAACAGTAATCTCTACCAAATAAGTGGTGCAAAATTCACACTTTCTGATGGTTTCTGTCTATTAGCACATGGCCTCTGGGCACAATTTGTAATGGATGCTGGAAACTGGAGAAGACTAATTGGAAATTTCAGAAAACTCTAATGTCATCTCAATCCTAAACTATTTTTTTAAAAATTAATTTTAGGGAAATAAGTTTTTTGATTTAATCTTATTTCTTTGAAACAGAATACCTTAAAGAATTACTGAGTTTGTAGGGGTTGTCATATTTATATCTCCTTTTTAGTCCTTACAACAAGCTATTGGAATTGGTATTACCCCAGATTGAGATAGGAATGCTTTTGATTGCAAATTACAGGAAATTAATAAATTACTTCAAATTAAAACAAACAACTAAAAGGAGAAAACAAATTGAAGAGATTCTGAGTTCACACAGGAAACTTAGATAGGAAATGTCATCAGGAAAACAAACTTCAAACAAAGTAGAATTGGGTCTTATTCAGAATTCAAAGCTGCTCAAGGGCTGCCCTGTATCCCATGAGCAACTTTCTGCTTCTCTGAAGTAGCCTCTGCATTTTTTCAATCTCTCTCCATATGCCTGTTCTTCATGCCATACAAATGACCAACTTTCTCTGCTTTCAGTTTCTGAATGCTTTATCATTTTTGCTTATATATAGCTCAAAATCGTTCACCAATCCTCTCTGCATTTCAGCAACCCTCAGTTATGGCCATTCCTCTTTCTACTAACTGATCTTGTCTCTTACCATCCTCATTGAAAATTTTAAAATACCATACATCTGGTATTATTCTTATGAACTAGGTCATGCAAGTCCTATGTCATAGGCCCACGTATGGGTCTGCTTCCTGATTGGATGAGGTCTCCACCTATGTATACACCTATTCACCTGTGCCCTGGTTAAAGACACTGGAGAAGCAGTGAATATGGACAGTCTGACTTAGCAGGAGCAAGGACAGGAGAGTCTAATGCAGTAAAGGAGCAAGCAGGCATAGTAATGAACATGCATAATCTTGTGCAAGGTCATTGCTATGGTCTGAATGTTCATGCCCCCTACCAAAAGCCATGTGCTGAACTGCTACTCTTCAAAAGTGATGGTGAGAATAAGTAGGGCCTTTAGGAGGTTCCTAGGTTGTAAGAGAGGAGCCCTCTTGAATGAGATTAGTGGTCTAAAAAAGATTCTACAGAACTCCCTAGCCCCTTCCACCATACGAAGATGCAATAAGTCTGTGACCAGGAACAGAGTCCTCACCTGATCATGCAGGCACCTTGATTTCAGATTTTCAACCTCCCAAACTGTGAGGCTGTTACTTATAAGACACTCAGACTGTGGTATTTTGTTACAGCAGCCCAAACCTACTAAGCATCATGATGCTAGTAAATGTTAATGTGACATTTAAATGCAAAATTGCCTGACATTGCAGTATCAAGCTGAATGAGGAAACGTGTATAGAAGCAATAGCTAGGCTGGAATTTTGTTGTCTCTTTCATCATTACCTTTCCTTCTGTAATCCTCAACCCAAACCAGTAATAAGTCTAAACAGACACTTCACAAAAGTAAAGTGTTTGGCTAAAGCTGAATAAAGTAGGTCTGTATAGTCAAAGCTATGGCTTTTCCAGTAGTCATGTACAGATGTGAGAGTTGGACCATAAGGAAGGCTGAACAAACAAAGAATGCCAAAGCATGAACGCTTTTGAATTGTGGTGCTGAAAAAGACTCTAAGAGTCCCTTGGACATCAAGGAGATCAAATCAGTCAATCCTAAAGGAAATCAACACTGATTATTCATTGGAAGGACTGATGCTGAAGCTGAAGCTCCAATACTTTGGCTACCTGATGTGAAGAGCCAACCCATTGGAAAAGATCCTAATGCTGGGAAAGATTGAGGGCAGAAGGAGAAGGGGACAGCAGAGGATGAGATGGTTGGTTGGCATCACTGACATGAGTTTGAGCAAACTTTGGCATATGGTGAAGGACAGGGAGGCCTTGCATATTCTAGTCCATGGGTT
This sequence comes from Giraffa tippelskirchi, assembly GCF_054371585.1. NCBI lineage: Eukaryota > Metazoa > Chordata > Mammalia > Artiodactyla > Giraffidae > Giraffa > Giraffa tippelskirchi. The sequence continues at coordinate 126,741,781 of NC_137277.1, read as the reverse complement.
CGCAAAAAGTCCAACACGCCTTTGTGACTGAACAACCACCACACCTTGTTTAGAGGGCATTCTTGATTGAATGAACAAAATGCTGGAGTAGTTAGAATGACTGGATGAAAATAATAAATCAACAGTTCTCAGACTGGAATTCTGAATTTGGTCTCTAGGGGATACATCAGCCAGGTTGGGTCTGCTCATATTGGAGCATGACCTAATTTCAGTGCAAGGTTTCATTTTACATGCTTTAGTTCAAAATTGGTGAATGTGTGTCACTTATCAACACTAATGCCTAACCTTCTCACAAAATCCTAGGTGACATTACACAAAATACTTAAGTTCTTTACACTTCAGTTTCCACAACAGTAAAATAAGAGGAGTTATAGTAAATTACCTCCCAGGGTCCTCAGAGCTATAAAATTCTATGACTGACTCACCTTACACATTCAGCATGCAAATGTCTACATTTACTGATTACAACCTGAGGCAAGATCACTTTCCTCAATATTCATTTTAAACAGCACCCAAGAATCCTGGAAGAGATTTTAAAAACTGCAGCCCCATCCAGTAAAAGTCTCTGTGATGATGAAACTGTCTTATCTTGTCTAATACAGTAGCTTCTAGCCACACAGGCTAATTGCACACTTCAAATGCAGCTAGTGCAGCAGAGGAACTGAAATTTTACTTTCATTTAATTTAAGTGTACAGTTCCATGTGACTAGTGGCTACCATGTTGAACACTGAAGGAATGGAGATGTATATAATGTGAACAACAAAAGGAAAATCAAGAGGTAGTGATACTATCTTGATGCAAGCTTAAAATCCCATGGATAGAAGGGCCTGGCAGGCTACAGTCCATGGGGTTGCAAAGAGTGGGACATGACTGAGTGAGTAACCCTTCCACTTTCATTTTAATATATGAAAACCACTGGCTGTCATTTTCCTGTGGAATTGTGGGCTTTTTAATTTTATTATTTAAAATTTTTATTGGAGTATAATTGATCCACAGTGCTGTGTACTTTCTGCTGTACAACATAGTGAATCAGTTATTTGTATACATATACATACTCTTTTTTAAGATTTGTTTCCTACTGATGCTGAAGCTGAGCTCCAATACTTTGACCACCTAATGCAAAGAGCCAACTCATTGGAAAAGACCCTGATGCTGGAAAAGACTGAGGGCAAGAGGAGAAGGGAGCAACAGAGGATGAGATGGTTGGATGGCATCACTGACTCAATGGACATGAGTTTGAGTAACTTCAGGAAATAGTGAAGGATAAGGAAGAGTGGCATTCTGCAGTTCATGGGGTTGGAAAGAGTCAGACATGACTCAGTGACTGAACAATGTAAATCTTTATATTTTACTATATTGTTTATATTGTATATACCCAACTATTTTGCAACCCTGTGAGCTGTAGCTCACCAGGCTCCTCTGTCCATGGGATTCTCCAGGCAAGAATACTGGAGTGGGTAACCATATCCTTCTCCAGGGGATCTTCCTGACCCAGGGATTAAACGTGTGTCTCTTTCATTGCAGGCAGATTCTTTACCTTCAGAGCCACCAAGGAAGTAAAGAGAACAGTACCCTATAAGTCATTAGAGAGTACCAAATAGAGTTTCCTGTGCTATACAGTCTTTATAGGTGCTAATAGGTCTTTATTAGTTATCTATCTTATACATAGTAGTGTGTGTATTTCAATCCTAATCTTTCAATTTATCCCCTCTCTCCTCCCTTTCCCTCCGGTAAATATAGGTTTGTGTCCTACACCTGTGACTCTATTTCTGTTTTCTAAATAAGTTCATTGTACCATTTTTTAGATTCTGCCTATAAGTGGTATCATATGATGTTTGTCTTTCTCTGTCTGATGTACTTCACTCAGTATGACAATCCCTAAATCCATCCATGTTGCTGCAAAGATATAGCTCTGAATTTTTAGTTCCATTTTTGTCATAAACCACTCTTTTCTTTAATTCTAAATTTCCAGTTAATGTAAAATTTACCATGAATTTTATACTACCTTTGGGAAAGAGAAGGTAGTGGTAGGGAAAAAAACACTTTTTTAGCTAACTTATTATGACACTCATTACATAGGCCACCCTTTTATTTCAGTAAAGCTTCATAGGGGAAATCTTCTTTTATTCCCCAAACTCAAGATCTTAACTTGTTCAGTCCTTTAGAATTGATGGTGTAAAGTAACAATAACAGACATTCATCTTCATTTTCTATTTGCTTAACCTTACCTTCACTTATTTTCTTTGATTAAATTATATCTTTCTAAAAATTTAGTTAAATAGCTTTTCCAGAATAGCAGCAAGATGCTTTTGGCAAATAGATGGTTTATGCCTAAGTGATAGTCTTTTACGACACATGGAGCAGTCATAAAATGGTTTGTGAGAATTCTCAGACTTACTCTGAAGGGTCAAGCAATTTCTACTGCCTTTAACTGCTCTGCTTAGCATGAGGTATGCTGCCTACTTCATATGCAATAACTTTTCATTGCAACATAGTTTCCTAATGATTTTTTTAAAAAGAGATCTTAGTGGGAAGTTAAGAATATAAAAATAAGTTAAGATATAGTTATCTGTGGTTTTACAAGGAAAATTAACTGTATTGATGATTGGATGAGCCCTCCAGGCATGGCTCATTAACACAGGCCTAGGCCAGCAATGGTTCTGTTGCAACCTCTTTTCTGTTTCTCAGCTAACAGGTGATGGTTATTATGTTTTTGTGTTTTTAAATGTGCCTTATATTTGAATAAACATGGTAGCTGTTATTTTCTGCAAGTCTCTTCCATACAGTATATTGGATCTCCTATAAAATGGGATTAATAGTGCTACTTATCACCCTTCCCTAACTAGTGGATCCTCACACTTCTAAAATACTCTAATTTTCAAACATCTTATGCATGATCCACTTTATACGATTACCTTTCAAATACAGAAGATTAAGCCAGTTTGGAATATAATCAAGATTACAATTTAATTTTTATTCAGTAAGATATTGCTTAATCAGAATGCTCAAGAGAAAGAATATCCCAGTTAGCTGAAATGGCTGCATAACTGAGGTGTGGTCCATAGCCCTACCTGTACACATTGTATATTTTTCCAAGTCTTGTTTTCTATGTAGAGTTTGGTGTACAGATAAAGCTCAGTTGGATGACGAAAGATGATTTAGGATTTCAGGATTGTTGTCTTGCATTTAGGTGTGGAAGGTTAAGAGGCGATAACCCATTGTGTCACCTGGATTCATTCTGGTTCTATATTTTCATGTTGACTGTATTTACTGCTTACATCAAAGAAAATTCCTTCATCATCACACATAACCAAAACATTGGTTCTTATATCAAACACACTTTGTTGTACAATTACAAGCAGCTAGTTTTTTAAAAAATTTATTTTATTGAAGTGTTGTTGATTTACAATGTTATTCTAGTTTCTGGCATACAGTAGTCAGTGATTCAGTTATAAACACACACACACACACACACACACACACACACACTAGCTGGCATTTGTTAATCCCAAATCCATCCTTCCCTTATCCCCTTACCCCTTTGCCTTGGCAATAATAAATCTGTTCTCTCTGTCTGTACATCTGTTTCTGTTTCATAGATAAGTTCGTGTCATATTTTAGATTCAACATATGTGATATCATATGGTATTTGTTTTTCTGTTAGTGACTTACTTCACTTAGTATGATAATCTCTAGGTCCATTCATATTGCTGCAAATGACATTATTCCACTATTTTTATGATTGAGTAGTATTCCATTATACATATAAACATATATAATATATGTATTCCATTATATATATATAAACATATATGTATACAGCACCTTCTTTATCCATTTATCTGCCGATGGATATTTTGGTTGTTTCCATGTCTTGGCTATTTATTGTAAATAGCACTGCTATGAACATAGGAGCACATGTATCTTTTCAAATTATAGTTTTGTCCAGATATATGACCAGGAGTGGGACTGCTGTATTATATGGCAACTCTATTTTTTTTTTTTAAGGAACTTCCATACTGTTTTCCATAGTGGCTATACCAATTTACATTCCTACCAACAGTGTAGGAGGTTTCCTTTTTCTCCACTCCCTTTCCAGCATTTATTATTTGTAGACTTTTTAATATTGCTCATTCTGACCAGTGATACCTCATTGTACTTTTGACTTGCATTTCTCTAATAATTAATGATATTGAGCATTTTTTCATGTGCCTGTTGGCCATCTGTACGTCTTCTTTGTAGAAAAATCTGTTTAAGTTTTCTGCCCATCTTTTTTGATTGGGTAGTTTTTGTTGTTGTTGTTATTACTGAGTTGTATAAACTGTTTGTATATTTACAAAATTAAGCCTTTGTCAGTTGTAGCATCAAACAATAGTTGTAACTTTAGCTTCTTTCCTTAAACATTTTGGAGATTAACTGAGTGATAACACCAACATTTTAATTTGAATCTTAAGTTTTATTGTTTTTTTAAAGACAATCATTTTCATTAGGAATTTTTGCTAATATCAGCACACTTTTTTTAATGTGTATTGAATTCGATATGAGAATCAGACATCTCCACTAATTATTTGGTAATCTGGTAGTATCTTGAATTACTTTCTAGATATTTGTATGTGTGTGTCTGTATGTGTGATTGTATATGTTAACTATTTTTATATCAGAATAAAGCAGTTTACTAAATTAATAAAATTTTGTTTAATGCATTCTGATTAATAATAGCTTAACTTTGAAATCAGCTTTAACTTTAATTTTTAACATGCATTTTTTATACTAAAACATTAAATGTAAACAAGTGGTTTCTGGGTTCTAACATTTGTCAGATTATTAATAGTTAAGTTTTAAAATATTTTGCTGACAGAGTATAATATTTGTCTTTCATGAGACATTCTAATATATTTCAAAGAAATATGGTGAAAAATCTCTTAAATATATCAATATTGAAGTATTTTTGCACTCTCAACCAAGGAAGATGATCCTTTCTTGTTTGAACCTCTTCAATGAATAAAGCATTAATTTTTCTCCCACAGACAATATGGCCATTAAGAGATTATATATCATTCAAAAGAAAGTTGGGAAAGATTATTTATACCAATACAAATTGAATTACCGAGAATTTTCCACTAGAGAACATTTTCTTCTCAATTGTCATCATTATTTTGGTGCTTAATTGCTGTCTTAATTTCAAGTGGGATCATTGTCTCTTGTGATCCCTTTCATAGAGCCATTTTCTGCTCACAGATAACAGAAAGATTTATAGTCCTATATATGTGTGTGTGTGTGTGTGTGTGTGTGTGTATGTGTGTATATATATATATATTTTCTTTTTTTTCTGTTGTCATATCTCTACTTGGTTCTCAGGAGCTAAACTGGCAGAGGCTAGAAGATATACCAGAATATTAATTCTCATAATTTTTAAATTGAAAAGGGTTTTGACATATGACCTCTATCTTTCCAGGAAGACAGTTACCTTTATGGAATAAGAACAATATTTTTATCTTCTTTATTCTTAGTTGCTGTATCTTTGTTTCTTTGTTATTTTTTCTATATCATTACCTTCTCCCAAAATGCACACACACACACACATACAAAACCTACAAACCTACAATTTTTCCCTTCAGCATCTACCTTTAACATTTTCAGCTTCTTTTTGGAAATGATAGGTACTAAGCAGATATTTATTAATTGTATGACTCTATCTTGGATTAAACATGTTTAGAAGGTGGATGGCATGCAGTCCTAGATATTTTGTATTGTTCAATTCAGTACCAAGCATAACCCGAAAATTAATAAAATTAATAAAATTCTTAAAGATCAAGGTGGCAAAGCTCAATAGATTTTTCTGTGTTTAAATAGGGCATTAGAAAAATTGGCATTGATTTAATTGTTGTCTTTCTAGAAGGTGATTTGTCTATACTGATCAGTAATCTTAAAATATTTTTACCCTTTAAGCCAATCATTCTAAGTATTTATTGTAAAAAGTAGCAATCAGGAGGTCAAAGACCACACCAAAATTTCATTAAAAATATTGTTGAAAGCATTCAAAGCATCTGGTTAAATGTTTATACTATAGATACAAATATACTATGTAGATATTAAAATAATTTTTAAATAGTTATACATAAAACTCAATAACATTAAACTTAAAATTTTGAATTAAGATATAAAAAATAAATCATTTAGAAGTTTGTGTGTCTGTATAAAAAGAAAAAGTTTAAACTATACTAATACATATTAATAATGGATATTTCTAGTGGGTAGGATTTTGGCTGAGATATATTCTTCAATAGTTCTTCATAGTTCTTCTTAGAAGAACTTCATAGTTCCATAGTTCTCTGAATTTTTCAAAAATTTTAAAGTAAATATGTAATGCTTATATAATGATAAATCATGGAAAAATATCATTTGACTTACTAACACCCTATTTTTTAAAGAAAACATGTTAGGTATTCCAAATGATAGCTTTTCAGTTCATGTGTCCTTGAGACCACTACACATAAGAGAAAGACCACACAATTTGGAGTCAAGTTTTTCTAGGAAGGACTCCTTGTTCCATGTCATACCTCACATATGACTTGGAAATATCACCTTAGCTATCTGCACACCTGTGCCTTCTCATTTGAAAATTGAGGATACAAACATTAGCTTTATGGAATTTCTACAAGTAATAAAAAGAGCTAATAATTATTTGAAACCAACATCTATGACTGGTATATAGGAGCCATTTGGTACATGTTAGATGATGTCGGTGATTATAATTTGGTTTTGTTATTTTTCATGTTTCAATGGAAAATTGTATATTTCCCAAGAAAACATTTTGAGAACTTTAAAAGCAGCAGTCTTGCATACATGGAGTAAATTATTCCCAATGAAGGAGTGAAAGCAGAGAATGCTAATTCAATTATAACTTCATGCTAGCTTGATTTTCTAACCCTCAAGTATTTTCACTTAAAAATATAAAGACCAAACACCTCTCTCAGATTTGTTCACTTGTCCCATCAGAAAGGTCCCAAAAGATAAAAATAAAATAAAAATAAAATAACCAAAATGTGGGCAGTTTCAGAAAACAAGCAAACTGGTTGGTTCTCTTATTAATAAACCCCACAGATCACTCACTATATGCCAGGCACTCACCATTCTCTAAGTACTTTGCAAACATGCCTTCTTTTAGCCCTTATAACAATCTTATGACAGTTTCTCTTATCATCTCTGCATTAAAGATGAAACATCTGAGACCCAGGTATTCATAACTTTTTGAAGTTCATATAGCTTGATACAGCACAATGTAATGCAACCCTAGGCAATTTAAATCCTGAACCCATCTTCAGCTTTCCTGATTATCAACACTATTATATATTCCCCTTGTGCCCTGATCTGAAGATCCCCCTAAAGCTTCTAGCGCTTCACTGATGGCTCAGACAGAAAAGAATCCTCTTGCAATGCGGGAGACCTGGGTTTGATCCCTGGATTGGAAAGATCCCCTGGAGAAGGGAACCGCTACTCACTCCAGTATTCTGGCCTGGAGAACCCCCATGGACAGAGTAGCCTGCCGGGATACAGTCAATGGGGTCACAAAAAGTCGGACATGACTGAGTGACTTTCACTAAAGCCTCGAAAGCAGGAGATAGGTGTCTCCCACCCTCCAACCCCACTACCTTCCACCCATTGCCACTCAGGGTAAAGCGATTAGAAAGTCATTCCCTGTGGACCAAACTCCAAGAAGAGAATAGCAAGACATTAAGAGAGGAGACTGAGCCCTGCCCAGACCATGTATTTCTCATTCTCCAAGTCAGGAAACCTCCCTGACCACACATGCGCAGAAAGGAGGTTCAAGGGAAGTGGTGCCAAGGGAAGTGATGCCAAGGGATGTTCTACCTAGATGCCTTTTTGGTAGAATCCACCTTGGCTAAGAGATGTGTTCACACACATGGGAGGATCCTGAGATATACCAGATATGGTCTGTGAACCAGGCAAATTAAAAGAATTGACTAAAGGAAACCTGGAAGAAATGCCCCGTAAAAGTAATTCAAACTACCACAAGGATGTAACTCAGGGACTCTCCCTCTGAGTATGCCCATGTGTTTCTCCACTGTACTGTACTCTTATTCCTCCTAAAAAATACTTTACTTGTTTCACTACTTCCTGTCTTTGTGGAAATTCTTTTCTTTTTTGCAAAGCCAAAGGGCCAGAGTCCTTGTCAATGACCACTGGTCTAGTGGTTAGGATTCAGTGCTCTCACCACCCTGACCCAGGCTCAATCTCTGGCTGGGAAACCAAGCTCTGCTTCAAGCCACTGCAGGAAAGGCCGTTTCAGGCCGAGGCTACCAGAGATCACCCCCACTGGATTCATATGGAAATCCTAGCCAGTCTGCTGAGCTAAGGGTGTGTATAATACCTACCCAGAGAAGGAGGCTCAAAAGGAAGGGAATATATGTATACACTTGGGCTTTCCTGGTAGCTCATGGTAAAGAATCCACCTGCCAGTATAGGAGATGCGGGTTCGATCCCTGAGTTGGAAAGCTCCTCTGGAGAAGGAAATGGCAACCATTCCAATATTCTTGCCTGGGTAACCCCATAGACAAAAGAGCCTGGCAGGCTATAGTCCATGGAGTCACAAAGAGTTGGACATGACTTAGCGACTAAAACAGCAACACGTATATACTTATGCCCGATTTGCATTGTATAGCAGAAACCAATACAACCCTGTGAAGCAATTATCCTTCAATGAAAAATAAATAAATATAAGCTCTCAGGGGAAGGAATCTTCTCTACCATGTTTATCATCTATTTCCAGCACATAGTACAGTGTCTGGAAGGAAGGGCACTCAAATACTGAAGAGTAAATCAGTGAATGAATTGGTGAATATCCAAAATTGCTTTTCCTTGGTTTTAATTATTCTTTACCCTGCTTTCCTTGGAAGTATGTACGGTTCAACAAACTGAACTTAAAGCACAAGTAACAGTGTTAGATCCTTTGGTTTTTGTTTGTTTCTTTGTTTGCCCAGGAGGTCTTGAGCCTTCTTTGTTTGGAAAAAAAAAAGTAAAATCTTTATCCCTGGTGTTAGTCCTCTATCTTAGTTGGAAGTAATTTTTTTCTCTTCTGCAACAGTCCCTTTCTGTATCTCTGCTAGCTGTCATTTTACTCCCTTGTCCTATCTAAGTGTGTAGGTATAATTTTTCTCCTTCAACCTGATGAATTCCTTAACTGCACTGACTATTTCTTATCTATGCTTTTATTATGCATATACAGAGAGAACCCCTTGCTGCTATAGCTGTTGACCTTCAACAACCCCTGAGGGAGTCAGGGTGGAGTGAGGCACTCCATGCTCCAGGGAATCTGGTCCCACAGGTCTTTAGATAGTTGGATGCTCTTCAGTTCAGTTCAGTTCAGTTCAGTCACTCAGTCATGTCCGACTTTTTGAGATCCCATGGACTGCAGCACGCCAGGCCTCCCTGTCCATCGCCAAATCCCGGAGTTTACTCAGACTCATGTCCATTGAGTTGGTGATGCCATCCAACCATCTCGTCCTCTGTCATCTCTTTCTCCTCCTGCCTTCAATTTACCCAGCATCAGGGTCTTTTCAAATGAGTCAGTTCTTCCCATTAGGAGGCCAAAGTATTGGAGTTTCAGCTTCAGCAGCAGTCCTTCCAATGAATATTCAGGACTGATTTCCTTTAGGATGGACTGGTTGGATCTCCTTCCAGTTCAAGGGACTCTCAAGAGTCTTCTCCAACACCACAGTTCAAAAGCATCAGTTCTTTGGTGCTCAGCTTTCTTTATGGTCCAACTCTCATATCCATACATGACTACTGGAAAAACCATAGCTTTGACTAGACAGAACTTTGCTGGCAAAGTAATGTCTCTGCTTTTTAACATGGTGTCTAAGTGGGTAATAACTTTTCTTCCAAGGAGCAAGCGTCTTTTAATTTTATGGCTGCAGTCACCATCTGCAGTGATTTTTGGAGCCCAAATAAATTAAGTCTGTCACTGTTTCCACTTGTTTCCCCCATCTAGTCGCCATGAAGTGATGGGACCAGATGCCATGATCTTAGTTTTCTGAAAGTTGAGCTTTAAGACAACTTCTTCACTCTCCTCTTTCACTTTCATCAAGAGGCTCTTTAGTTCTTCTTCGCTTTCTGCCATAAGGGTGCTGTCATCTGCATATCTGAGGTTATTGATATTTCTCCTAGCAATCTTGATTCCAGCTTGTGCTTCATCTAGCCCAGTATTTCTCATGATGTACTCTGCATGTAGGTTAAATAAGCATGGTGACAATATACAGCCTTGACAAACTCCTTTTCCTATTTGGAACCAGTCTGTTGTTCCATGTCCAGTTCTAACTGTTGCATACAGATTTCTCAAGAGGCGGGTCAGGTAGTCTGGTATTCCCATCTCTTTCAGAATTTTCCATACTTTGTTGTGATTCACACAGTCAAAGGCTTTGGCATAGTCAATAAAGCATAAATAAATATTTTTCTGGAATTCTCTTGCTTTTTCGATGATCCAACATATATTGGCAATTTGATCTCTGGTTCCTCTGCCTTTTCTAAATCCAGATTGAATATCTGGAATTTCACAGTTCATGTACTGTTGAAGCCTGGCTTGGAGAATTTTGAACTTTACTAGAGTGTGAGATGAGTGCAATTGTGTGGTAGTTTGAGCATTCTTTGGCATTGCCTTTCTTTGGGAGTGGAATGAAAACTGACCTTATCCAGTCCTGTGGCCACTGCTGAGTTTTCCAAATTTGCTGGCATGTTGAGTGCAGCACTTTCACAGCATCATCTTTTAGGATTTGACATACCTCAACTGGAATTTTATCACCGAGTCCACTAGCTTTGTAAGGCCCACTTGACTTCACATTCCAGGATGTCTGGCTCTAGGTGAGTGATCATATGATCCTGGTTATCTGGGTTGTGAAGATCTTTTTTGTATAATTCTTCTGTGTATTCTTGCCACCTCTTCTTAATATCTTCTGCTTCTGTTAGGTCCATACCATTTCTGTCCTTTACTGTGCCCATCTTTGCATGAAATGTTCCCTTGGTATCTCTAATTTTTTTGAAGAGATCTCTAGAATTGATGCTTTTGAACTGTGGTGTTGGAGAAGGCTCTTGAGAGTCCCTTGGAGATTCAACCAGTCCATCCTAAAGGAAATCAGTCCTGAATATTCATTGGAAAGACTGATGCTGAAACTCCAATACTTTGGCCACCTGATGGGAAGAGCTGACTCATTTGAAAATACCCTGATGCTGGGAAAGATTGAGGGCAGGAGGAGAAGGGGACGACAGAGGATGAAATGGTTGGATGGCATCACCGACTCAATGGACATGGGTTTGGGTGGACTCTGGGAGTTGGTGATGGACAGGGAGGCCTGGCATGCTGCGGTTCATGGCATCACAAAGAGTTGGACACGACTGAGCAACTGAACTGAACTGAACTAGTCTTTCCCATTCTATTGTTTCCTTCTCTTTCTTTGCATTGATCACTGAGGAAGGCTTTCTTATTTCTCCTTGCTATTCTTTGGAACTCTGCATTCAGATGAGTATATCTTTCCTTTTCTCCTTTGGATGTTTTTAAGAACAGATTTTATGATCTCAATCCTTACATCTCCTCATATCTAGAGAAGAACTAAATCCCTTCATGATGACATCAGAGCCTCATAACTAACAAAAAACCCTTTTGTAAAATGAATGCTTAATGTATTGAACTCCCCCTTCACCAAAACATTATATATTGACCTTCCCCCACTGCCACTTTGGAGCAGTCTCTCAGAGCTATCTGAGATGCTGCCTCCCAGGCTGCAGTCCTCATTTTGCCCCAAATAAAACTTAACTCCAAACTCTCAAGTTGTACATCTTTTTAAAGTTGACATTGTGTTGCAAAATCTTCTACATATCCTGGCTCCTCCCTTACCTCTTGATATCTGAGAGGCAGCCTGCTGGGCTGAAGTCCTCAGTTTTGTCTGCCAAATAAAACATAAGTCTCAACTTTTAGATTCTCCTTTTTTTTTTTTTTTTCAGTTGACACAGGTCACACTGTCTCTGTTGTAGGTACTTAACTCTGCCTTTGCAACATGAAATCAGCTACAGACAATTGGCGAATGAATGAATACAGCTATGTGCTAATAAAACTTTATTTCTGAAACAGTCAGTGGGTTAGATTTGGTCTACAGCCCACAGTGGTTTTTGAACTCCTATTCTTACCACAACCCACCCACAACCTGAGCACATATCAAAGGGTAGTTTTGTCAGGGAGAAAGAATGAATTTATCGATAAAACCATTACTGGCAAAGCTCAGAAGAATGAAGCCTTCAGGAAATAGGTCAGATGTTTCATTTGCATATGCAAAGCCCATACTGTGGTTTATTTTATATATCTTTCTTTGCCTGCATGAAATCTTTTCCTAATCTCATCTTCTTCTCAATTTCCCCTTCAAGCTCTCATCCTTCCAAATCTTTAAAGGATAATAAATAAAATTTTCTTATTAAAGATAATGGGCTTTCAGGGATCTCTCTGCAAAGAGGAAATGAGGGGAAAAAAATCTTATTAGGACCTATCTCTATCATATAGATTGATCTGCAACTCTCCAATTATAAATTTGGTTTTTGTTTTATCAATCAATTCTATCTTTTTACTTCTAATATCCCTTTAGGACATCAAAGAATGAAATTAGTTCCTGGCAATTTCCTAAGGCAAAGGGGAAAAATGTATAGAAGATAACTTGGCTGAAAATAAAATCATAGGCAGACACGAAACACCATGCAACTAAGTGGTAAAGTATAATAATTCAATAATGATCACCTATTTACTTCTAATTTAAAGGATGTATTAGTGTCCAGCCAGGGAAATAGAAAAGTACATGTACTTTTCCAGGTCACACTGATCATCTCCATTTTGGTTTCTCTATCAATCACCAGTACTATTAGAGCTACAGTACCTATTCCCATCTTTTTAAATAATTTATTTATTTTATTAGAATGTACTTGCTTCACAATGTTGTGTTAGTTTTTGCTGTACAATGACGTGGAATCAGCCATATGTATACATACACCCCCTCCCTCTTAGACCTCCCTCCCACCTCACCCCCATCCCACCTCTCCAGGTCATCACAGAGCACAGAGCACAGAGCTGAGTTGCCCGTGCTTTATAGCAGGTCCCCTATAGCTATCTGTCTTACACATTGTAGTATATATATGTCAAACCCAAGTTCCCAATTTGTCCCACCTTCCCCTTCTGTGTACACATGTCAGTTTCTAGGTCTGTGTCTCTATTCCTGTCTTAGAAAGTAGGTTCATCTGTATCATTTTTCTAGATTCCACATATATGTGTTATTCTCACCTTTATTTCATATTTATGGACATGAATTATTTTCTTAAATATGTCATTCTGAGTGTCTGTGCTGTATTAGTCATCAGTTGTGTCCAACTCTTTGCGAACCTTTGGACTGCAGCCCACAAGGCTCCTCTGTCCATGGGATCCTACAGGCAAGAATACTGGAGTGGGTTGCCATTTCCTTCTCCAGGGAATCTTCCCAACCCAGGAATCAAACCTGTGTCACCGGTGTCTTTGACACTGCAGGTGGATTCTTTACCTGCTGAGTTATCAGGGAAGCCCATTCGGAGTGTCACCTTATCCTTAATCCTCATCCCACCTTAAAAGGACCACGCTTTGCCTTCACATTCTCCAGCACTACATGGGGAGTTAACTGAAAATCTGCAAAAACTTGTAGTGGAACCCCAGCCTGGGATAGCAGTAGGCAAATGACCCAAATCCCTCTTTTGGGATCTCCCACCTCCAAGTTCTCTCCCCTGTGGCTGGTCCCCAGATATTATGTAACTACTCTGATTCACAGCCCAGACAGTGTGATCAAGTCAATTTTCCCTCTTGGCACTGTAAATAATGAAGATTGAGAATTGAAAATGCTCCTGTTAACCTAGCATTAAGCAAGCAGCTCTTCTAATTTAAACATTCCTATTTTTTGGAACCAGACAAATATGCTTTATTAACAATATTGTCTAGAGGACTTTAGGTTCAGGTAAATTTATTGTGCCTATAAAGCCAATCACCATTTCCATTTCCCATGGACATCAAGCTAAACTCTCTATGAACTTTAACAATGAATGAAAATTGATTAAAATCACATATGCTGAATTACTTTCTCCCAAGCATAGCTAATAATTTTCTGAATAAACTTGACCTTTACTCTTCCATTCATTTTAACATAAAGGTGAATGAAAATCACATTCAAACAAGTATATCAATCCACTTGGGCAAGCCTAGAAACAAATTTATGTCTGTGAAAATGAAAAGTAATTTACTCTTTTCATTAAGATGTATTGTAAAGTCACAGTTGTGATCTAATGCATGTTTAGCAGCTCTGTACCTCTATTTATGATTTTCTGTTTTTTTTTTTAATGATTCATTTGCTCCAGAGTGAGAATAGCTCTTAAAAAGAAAGAGATTTAGATATGTTTTTTGTTTGTTTGATTTATAAATGATTCTTTAATTAGTAAAACCATCTACCTCTAGCACAGTTTTCTGCATAGTGTTTTTTCAAAGTGATTGCACATGTATTTTACTCATTTGATCTCACCAGCAATACAATGACATTTTTTGTGTGTGAAACTTCAGCTTCCAGAAGAAGCTCGTGTCTCAACCAGCGCACATCCTCATCCCCTTTTCTCACCCTCCTCACCCGATTGCAGAGTGACTTAGACACAGTCAAAGGCAAAATAGGTTCCAAATTGCTCAAGGTATAAAGATAGTAGAGACTGTGTTAAGAAGAGCACAGATATAAGCGACTCCATCTTTTTCTTTTTTTCTTTTTCTTTTCTGCTGTGCTGTACAGCATTCTGGATCTTAGTCCCCAACCGAGAATCAAACCCAAGCCCCTTGCATTGGAAGCATAGAGTCTTAACAACTGCACCACCAGGGAAATCCCAAGATTCCATCTTCTCTGTTTAGTATTTCTAGGGGTTTCCTTTAGATTGACTTATTTTCTATCCATTCATGCAGCTGATTGGTCTGGGGATGTCATCCCAGAGATACATCCTGCTCTTAGGGAGAGAAAATCTAGGATGGGTCCAAGGAAATCTGAGATGAATCAGGCTATTCCAGTCTGTGAAATACCAGAAGGGATCCTATGGCTCACATGTGAGCAGGTAATGTCACCAGACTTAAATATGACAGGAGAATATAAAGGCACAGTTCCAATTAACAAGGAAAAAGACATTTGTCTTGAAGTTGTCACATGACCCAGGGGAACAGAAGCCAAGTGTGTTAAGAAACAGGGTAAGATGTGACCATTCAA
The DNA here is from genome assembly GCF_054371585.1 of Giraffa tippelskirchi. Taxonomy (NCBI): domain Eukaryota; kingdom Metazoa; phylum Chordata; class Mammalia; order Artiodactyla; family Giraffidae; genus Giraffa; species Giraffa tippelskirchi. The sequence goes on along the minus strand of NC_137277.1, from coordinate 126,726,475 downwards.
GATCAAGGCCAAATACCTTAAACTATATAATAATGCCTATTTTACTATCTTATAATTTGAAGAGCACAGAAATCAAATGGCTTGTCTAGTATCCCATAAGTAATCTGCTCAGAAAAGAACATGAGACTTGATGAGTCTTGTAGGGTACTTTCTAGGGGGCCTCACAGCAACCCTGGAGCTGTGATGAGACTCTCGAGAATCCAGGCTTCTTCCTCTCCCCTGTGACAATCTCTGGTGCCTGTGCCTTATTCGCAGAGTCTCTCTCAGGTGGCCACTCAGTGGACCACCAGTAGACCAGGAAGATGTTGGGAGCAAAGAGCATCCACTGGGATTCTCCTCTGACACCAGGAGTGTCTCATTTCATCCTATGGGTACACTTTTCCATATCATCATAACCTACCAGTAACTTTTCCTGACTTCAAATCTTCACTGAATACCTACCAAGTACTACAAAATTGAGTAAAGTTCAGGGAACAAAAATACAATACATGGTTCTTACCTGTACTCAAGTAACTTACAGTCCATTGGGATTGATTCTCAAAGAAACTGGCCATCACATTACATCCCAGTAAGGCCACTTACAGACTTTCAGAGGAATGACTTCCTCAACACTAGTGAAGCTTGAATTCAAATACCTCTTCCCCAAGTGCCCATATGTATAATTATTCATCCAAGAGAAAAGTAATCCCTTCTATCCAGAGATATCTTTTTCTAGGCTTGTACTGAATTGTCATTGACAGTTTTTACATTGGTATTTAACTTTTCACATTATTTTTGTGAAAGTGAAGTCGCTCAGTCGTGTCCGACTCTTTGCGACCTCATGGACTGTAGTCTACCAGGCTTCTCTGTCCATGGGATTCTCCAGGCAAGAATACTGGAGTGGGTTGCCATTTCCTGTAGATGTCCTCAAATTGTCATTTCAACTCTAAGATTTTATAAAACTCTATTTTGCCGTCTTGACAGAGCTATAAAATCCCTGCAAGAGGGACTTTTTTTTTTTTTTTTTTTTTTATCACAGCCTCAGCTTTCCAGGCACACTATCAAACAGTTCCTTGGATGTATCTAGTACTCTATATTTCAGGGTTTTGATTGAAAAGTACCTGCATGCACTCAAGAGTCAAGTACATTAGTGTTCAAGAATAGTTCTATCTTTTTCAGATTTTGCTCTTTTGGAATATATTGTTGTCTTCTTTAAACCTGTGTTTCCCCACATTTAAAATGAGAATAATGATTCCTAAAATGAAGAATTGTTATAAGATTTTTTTAAAAACATTTAATAATAAATGAGCTGGCACACGAAGAGCCTTAAAGCATGATCTTTAACTAATCTTCAGTGAAATAAAGTGAAAGTGTTAGTTGCTCAGTTGTGTCTGCCTCTGTGACCCCATGGACTGTAGCCCATCAGGCTTCTCTGTCCATGAAATTCTCCAGGCAAGAATATTGGACTGGGTTACCATTTCCTTCTCCAAGGGATATTTCTGACCCAGGGATCAAACCATCTGAGACACCAGGGAAGGATTTAATTATAGCTAGAGAGATCTGAATTCACATCCTGTCTCCTCTACTTACAGATAATGTGCATATATTCTCTGTCAACCTAAACATTTTTACAAATAAAATGGAAAGAATCATAATATCCACCTCCTGAGATTTTAAAAGCATCAAATGAAATAACGTCTGTAGAGCACTTAGCACAGGGCCCACTATACAGAAAGCACTCAATAAATGTCAACTTTAAGACTGATATTCATTATGTAGATTTAGGGGTATAGTGAGTAACTTCACAAGATCTTAAATAGTTAAATAGGATTCCATCATTTATCCAAAGCTCCAGTTTTACCTTTGTTGTTGTTTAGTCCCTAAGTCCTATTCTACTCTTTTGCGACCCCATGGACTGTAGTCCACCAGGCTCCTCTGTCCGTGGGATTTCCCAGGCAAGTATACTAGAGCGCGTTGCCATTTCTTTCTCCAGGGGACCTTCCCGACCCAGGGATCAAACCCCAGTCTGCTACACTGCAGGCAGATTCTATACCATCTTAGCCACCTGTACCTAAGTCTTAGTTGAGGAATCAGAAAATGCTTTCTGATGTTAACAATAGTAATAGTGAAGCATCACAAAACTCCTGCATATCTTCTGTTATGACTTTGATGACAACTAAGCCTGCGATGGTTGCTTGTTCACTGAACAAGGGTTTTACAAGGCAGGAGAGCTAATCTACAGATGAATAAGAGAGACACAAATCTTGAGCTTAAATTGCTTATGATCCCATTTGGGAGTAGGATGTGCACATAAGGGATACCACTGGAGTAGAATATGTATTTACTGATATGAGGCATTTAGGGTGCAAATGCAATGGATCAACTCTGTTCTCAAATACAGAGCAATAAAGAAAACCTCCACTGGAAAGGTTGTACTTAACACTTAATGTCATGCTTAAAAGCACGGTGAGAAGAGATAGATGAGGGAATAACAACATGGTCAAAGAACCTGATGCATGGAATGGCCCTGGATGGAGGGCCAAGGATGGAGGGAAAGGATGAAGTTGTTCTTGTGTCGGTAGTGTGGATAACTTAAAGAAACATTCGAAGTGAGAACTGGCTTTTCTAGAAACTTAACTTAAATTTCAGTGATTCTTCACATTTTGAGATCACAAGTGAAATGAGTTTCCAGTGAAAGTTTTGCAGCTTCTGTTTGGAAAAAGATGTACGCACACATTTTTATAGAACATCCTGGATACTGAGGAAAGATGGAAATAGAACCTCCAGCCTGGAAAAAAAAAAATACTTTTAGTTTATCAGACAAGCACAAGGAATCTCCACAGGACAAAATAGTAATGGAGGTGGTGACTGATTCTCCAATATCAACAGCTTTGTTTGTTTTCTTTTGGAGACTTGCTCAGTTTTCATTTCAATGGCCACACCTCCACCTATAACATGAAGATGTTTTGAGAGACACTGACTTAGTCTTTAGGGTCTAGGGGTATGGCATGTGGTTCTAGCTTAAACTAATCATCCAAAGTTTACCCTTTGACCACAGTTATTGATTTAGGGGAGGGTATAAAATACATATTTAATCAAGCAATTTACTGAAAAGGCTGGCTGAAGGCTTCTGGAAAACAAACATCTTTGATTTTTCTGGGAGGACTTCCAGAAGCAAATTGCAGAACTTTTCTCTCTTTATCTATATGGTTCAGGGCAGAGCAGCTGCAGGAGTTACTACTAGCCATATTCTGTGACTATGATGGGGAATCAGGCTTTAGAATTCAGTCTACGCCGTAGAAGGTGGAATGAAGAGGTGGAAAGAAACATGGTTCTTACTGACACTTCTGAGTCACACAATCAATGTAGCTCTGAAGTTCACCTACCACCAGACCCTGCTCTTATGGTGGCCACTAAGTCCCTTATATGGTTAAAGTGAAAGTGAAAGTGAAGTTGCTCAGTCGTGTCTGACTCTTTGCGACCCCATGGACTGTAGTCTACCGGGCTCCTCCGTCCATGGGATTTTACAGGCAAGAATACTGGAGTGGGTTGCCATTTCCTTCTCCAGGAGATCTTCCCAACCCAGGGATTGAACCCAGGTCTCCAACATTGTAGGCAGACACTTTACCATCTGAGCCACCAGGGAAGTTCCTTATGTGGTTCAATAGATCTGAATTTACTACCATGTATAAAATAGATAGCTATTGGGAAGCTGCTCTACAGCACAGGGAGCTTGGCTCAGTGCTCTGTGATGACCTAGAGGAGTGGGATCAGGGTTAGGAGGTGGGAGGCTCCAGAAGAAGGGGATATATGTGTACATATAGCTGATTCACGTTGTCAGAAGCAACTAACACAACAATATAAAGCATTATACTGCAATTTAAAAATTAATTTAAAAATCTGAATTCAATGTTTATTGGTTGTAGCCAACAGTACCCTAAATAATGCATAGCAAAAATTATATATACTCTCTCTCTGTCCATATAGAGTCCAGCACACCACTTTCCTTCCTCTCGGTTCCTTCTGTCTCTCCCTTGTGTTTCTTCTGCACCTCCCACACTGTGTAGTCTCAGTTCTTGTGTACTTAATTCCATCCTCCTTGATGGAGCTGGTAATATCAGGAGGCTTCCAGGCCTTGCCTTTCCTCAGTTGTTGTATTTGCTTGTCTTAATAAATAAATCTTCCTTTTGCTAATATTAATTTCTTTTTAAAACATCACTATCAATTTGCAACTAGTAGATAAAAAAGTTCTGTAAATCTAATGCACAATGTAGTGATTATAATCAATACTGTATAATAAAGTTCAAAGTACTGAGACTAGATCTTAATTGTTTCCAACACACAAAAAAAGACATGATAATGATGTGATGTGATAAAGGTGTCATTTAGCACTACTATAGTAATCATATTGCAATATGTAAATGTATCAAAATAACACTTTATATATCTCAAGCTTATGTAATGTTATATGTCGACTATCAAAAACAAACAAACAAACAAACCCAAACTCCAGAGATTATAATGTTAACAGCCTCTGCCTCTTTGTTCTGCCACTCGAGGACTGCTAAGATTTTCTTCTTCGTACTTAGATATGTGCCATCACATCCAGAAAAAGGTAGAAAATTCTCTAATAGGAATGTAGAGATGTGGAGGTAAAAACTTCAGTCTACCATCATAGTGTTTGCAGTGTGTTCAGAGACTTTCCCAAAGATCATGGAACTTGTAAGAACCCATAATTTCAGGATAGGAATTCTTGCTTTATACACTAGGGAGCTGTTGAAGGGTTTTAGGGATAGGCCATGCCAGTTGTGTCCAACTCTTATGTGACCCCATGGACGTTAGCCCACCAGGCTCCTCTGCCCATAGAATCCCCCAGGCAAGAATACTGGAGTGGGTAGCTATTCACTTCTCCAGGGGATCTTCCCGATCTAGGGATCAAACCCAGGTCTTCTGAATTTCAGGAGGATTCTTAACTGTCTGAGCCACTGGGGAAGCTCTCATAACATGGTCATATTTGTGTTTTTCGAAGTTCACTATGAAGCAATGTTCTTAATAAGAGGCTAAGTGAAAAGCTTTTAAAGCCACATTTTATTTTTATGCCTGTTAATCAATTTGTCATAATTTGTTCTTGTGACAGTTTTCTCTCTCTCTTCCTTCCTCCCCTCCCCTTCTCTCTCTCCATATAGATAGATATCCATACAATGGGCCCATTCCTTCATAGAACACCGATGTCGATACAGTAGGTTCTTCTGAGTTTCACTATATATGTAGGACAATTCTCATAGGATGTTTTAGATTTATCACTATTTAATTATCTTGAAGTTTTATGTTACCCTACTTAGAGCAGCCTACATATTCATAGAATCATAGAACTATAGGTTTAAAGTGGATTATAAGGTTCAGCTCATCTAGTTGTTTAAAAAACCCTGTTTGTCTACAAAATGTATAATATCTGACATATAAAACCTAGGATTATTGAATGCTTCATGAGAGCATTTTAAAATGGGAATTGACTATTTCTGACCAATGGAAGTTACATTTTAAGGTAGTATGATATGTAAATCATAAACATGATAAGACAGAAATTAGAAAATTAAGCATATGAGGGACAATTATCATTCTGGAAAATGTCCCTAATTTATGAAAACAGTATTTAGAATATGTTATGGTCCTTTTGCCTTCATTCATTTGAACATACTAAGCTCATATTTGCAAAGTCATGTTGAAAACATATGAAGAGCTAGGTAGACAGTTACACTTGGTCTCTGGAAGCAGAAACCAACACAATATTGTAAAACAATTATCCTTCAGTTAAAAGTAAACAAATTAAATAAAAACATAGGTCACTGTTAATGGCCTTGTTCTCAACTCTCCAAACTTTCACTCCTCTTTCTAAGATTCTTGACTAAGTCTTATTTTCTTGATTTAGATTTAATTGAATCTTCTTTTACAGGAACAACTATTTACTTTCTGACCTTATGTGTTGTCAGTATAGAAAAAAGCACCTAATCCCTTAATCTCTCTATATTAATTATTTATTGATGCATAATAAACTGCTCCAAAAGTTAGCAGCTAGAAATGGCAAATATTTGTTGTACACAATTTCTGAGGCCAGGCATCCAGAAGAGTTTTAGCTGAGTAGTTACAGCTCAGCATTTCTCATGCGGTTGCAGTCAAGATGTTTGATGGAGTTGCACTCATCTGCAGGCTGGACTGTGGCTGGATGACCCATTTCCAAGATGGGATACTCAAAGAGCTCTTGGCACAAGGCCTCAGTTCATTTCCATATGGGCTTCTTTTTATGCTATGGCAGGTGGTTTCACAAAGGGCGATGAAAGGAGGCGGGTAGCTGCGATATCTTTTAAACCTAATACTGCAAGTAACATACCATCACTTCTGTCACATTCTTTCGATCACACAGAAAAACTTGAGTACAGTGTGGAATGGGAATATATGAGAATGTGGTCACCACAAGTGAGGGTCATTAAAGGACTTTCACGTACCCTTAGTGGGTTAAGTGCTCCTTCATACAGGCTTAATCAAACTCCCATTACCCTTGATGGGCTGAGAATGGATAGTTCTAAAAAGCGATTTTCCTGAAACAATATCAAAATATACATGAAAAATGTGTGCATGTTTTCTAAACACAATGGTGGATTTGAGTAAAAAGTTGTTCTCTTCACAGAAGCAATATTTTGAACTTTCAATTATATTATACCAGTGAGTAAAAGTAGAGTTGTAATTAAGAAGTCCTCTGAATTGTACTATAAATGACACATCTGAAACACTTTGAAATACAAGATGATTTCTTCTTGAGTTCTGAAATTTTTTCTTTCTTTATTTTGATATTTTCCAAATTTGTTTATAATACATCTGTGGAAAAATTAAGTAAATATACATTAATCAAATAATAAATATATAAAGAGTGTTTGTTTGAATGACAAATATACTAACATTAGGGCTATAAGAAAATCTGCTAGTATTCAGAATTCTTGACTATAAATTACACAACAAAGAAACATAAAAAAACAAAGGCTTAAAGCTAGAAGATGAAAGACTGATAGTTATATAATATATACTATAGTCTCCCCTTATATGTGTGTGTGTGCTCAGTTGCTCAATCATGGCTAACTCTTTGTGACCCCATGGCCTGTAAGCCACCAGGCTCCTCTGTCTATGGAATTTTCCAGGCAAGAATAATGGATCAGGTTGCCATTTCCTACTTCAGGGAATCTTCTGGACCCAGGAATCAAACTCAAGTCTCTTTGAGTCTCTTGCATTGGCAAGTGGATTCTTTACCACTGAGCCATGAGGGAAGCCCTCTCCTCTTATATACAGGGGATATATTCCAAGACCCCCAGTGGATGCCTGAAACCAAGGATAGTATCAAACCCTAAGTATACTATGTATTTTCATATATACATACATACCTATAATAAAGTTTAATTTATAAGTGAGGCACAGTAAGAAATTAACAACGATAACTGATAATAAAATGAAATATTTTAACAGTATACTGCAATAAAAGTTGTATAAATGTGGTCTCTCTCTCTCTCTCACAAAATAACTTGTGCTGTACTCATCTGTCTTCATCTTGTGATTATTCGAGATGATAAAATGCCTGCATGATGAGATGAAGTGAAGTGAATGACAGAGGTAGTTGACATAGCTTTAGGATACCACTGAACTTCTGATAACTTCTGATAAGTCAGAAGAAGGATGGTCTACTTCTGGTGATCCCAGATCATCCAGGCATGAGGATGTCAATGGTTGAATGTCTAAGGAAGATTATGTCAGTGGCTGGGGATTCCAAGCAGGACAGAGAACGAATTAGTGAAATTTCTCATCACACTATTCAGAATGGAACAAAATTTAAATTTATGAATTATTTATTTCTGGAATGTTCCACTTAATATCTTCAAATTGTGGTTGACCGCACATAACTGAAACTACAGAACGCAAACAGGGGATAACTACAATGTATGTGTGTATATATATATGTGTGTGTGTGTGTGTATAGGTATATATATGTATATGTGTGTATATATGTGTGTGTGTGTATATATATATATATATATATATATGTACGAAGGGAGAGAGAGAGAAAGCTGTCACAATCCATATATGTATGGATTGCCTATCTGGAGGAAAAAAAGAAAGTGGAAGAACGCCTAAAGTACCAAAATGTGTATTAAGAAAGACGTAGCCCCTCACACTGGTTAGAATGGCCATCATCAAAAAATCTACAACAATAAACGCTGGAGAAGATGTGGAGGAAAGGGAACCCTCCTATACTGTTGGTGGGAATGCAAATTGGTACAGCCACTATGGAGAACAGTATGGAGGTTCCTTAAAAAACTAAAGATATAGCTACCATATGATCTAGCAACCCCACTCCTGGGCATATATCTGGAGAAAATCATAACTCAATAGGATATATGCATTTTGGTGTTCATTGTAGCAGTATTTACAATAGCCAGGACATGGAAGCATAGATGTCCATCAATGGAGGAATAGGTAAAGAAGATGTGGTACATATATGCAGTGGAATATTATTCAGCCATAAAAGAATGAAATAATGGCATTTACAGGCAGAAAGTGAAGAAGAACTAAAGAGCCTCTTGATGAAAGTGAAAGAGGAGAGTGAAAAAGTTGGCTTAAAGCTCAACACTCAGAAAACTTAGATCATGGCATCCAGTCCCATTACTTCATGGCAAATAGATGGGGAAACAGTGGCAACAGTGGCTGACTTTATTTTTCTGAGCTCCAAAATCCCTGCAGATGTTGATTGCAGGCATGAAATTCAAAGATGCTTACTCCTTGGAAGGAAGGCTATGACCAACCTAGACAGTATATTGAAAAGCAGAGACATTACTTTGTCAACAAAGGTCCGTCTAGTCAAGGCTATGGTTTTTCCAGTTGTCATGTATGGATGTGAGAGTTGGACTATAAAGAAAGCTGAGCGCAGAAGAATTGATGCTTTTGAATTGTGGTGTTGTAGAAGACTCTTGAGAGTCCCTTGGACTGGAAGGAGATGCAACAATCCACCCTAAAGGAAATCAGTCCTGAATATTCATTGGTAGGACTGCTGCTGAAGCTGAAACTCCAATACTTTGGCCACCTGATGCGAAGAGCTGACTCATTTGAAAAGATCCTGATGCTGGGAAAGATTGAGGGCAGGAGGAGAAGGGGACAACAAAGGATGAGATGGTTGGATGGCATCACCGACATAATGGACATGGGTTTGGGTGGACTCCGGGAGTTGGTGATGGACAGGGAGGCCTGGCGTGCTGTGATTCACGGGGTCGCAAAGAGTCAGACACAACTGAGTGACTGAACTGAACTGAACTGTGAGTCTATTAGCATAAGCATGTATTTTTTTCATAGAAGAAATTAACGCTTATAAATTAATAAAGCACTGGAAAAACCACAGTCCAAACCCTAGCTTGCTACACTCCAAAGCCCTTCATGACACAATGCTGCTTTTTCACACCAAATGACTTTTGCCTCTCCTCTGATGATCTGCCTCACCCCTTCAACTTGGCTTGTGGCACCCTCATACAAACACACACACAACTTAGGTAAGTTAAGCACTTTTTTTTTCCAGTACCTCTTATTTGATTCTTTGTCAACCAGCCACACAACAAACTGTTTGACTGAAGGTTTCATATTATATCTAGTTCTCTAAATGATATGAGACATATAGTAATAAAATAACATTCCCAGAGGACATTTTCACACATTACTTGCTGTTTCTCTTTTAAAATTTCCATCATTAAAAGTGCCAAACAGCCATAGGCTCAAGATATAATAGCTTCAGCTGCAAATAAAAGAAACTTCTTTATGGATGAAAGGTGTCAAAAGGATTATTTCATCAGTCTCTCAGCTACCCTCCCACAGAACAGTGTAGTTAGTGTACGAGGACAGCAGTTAAAAAGCCAACATTTAAAATGGTATAAGATCTTCCACACCTAGATTTCAGATCATTTTGAAGGCAAGTATTAATTTATTTTCCGTTTAGTCCTAACTTTTCATATGGGCAAATTTGGGCACAGAGGGGATAATGAGTTTGGCAGAGAATCAGGAGCAAGACATGGATAGAAAATGGGCACATATTATAGGATGCAGATTTCATTGCTTCTCATATCCATTTCTCATCATGGAAGCACAGTCATCCTGTTACACTTGTATTTGACAGATCACTGAACAGCCACAATAACAAATTGTAAATACCTATCAAATGTTATAAAATGTCACTTAATATGTTTTTTGGCTTGTAAAAGGAAAATGAAAATTGATAAAGTTCATGTATATTTTGTACTAGTTCAATACCCTAAATAACATACTGTAAGACTTTTAACAAATACGTAGCCAATCGTAGTTAGTATGGTCATATTAAATACGGGAGTGCTACATGTTTTCAAGGGAAAGTAGTCATATTAAAAACAGTTATTTTACAATCCTCTAAACAATGTCTTTGGGTGCATCACAGCAAGATTCAGCTGATAATAAAAACTGCCTTTCAATAGACTACTCTAAATTTTTACAAGATTCCAATTCTTCTGTGCAATTATGGAATTTGAAATGTAATTCTCCCTGGAACCATCAAAGAATTAAATCAGAGAAATGCTGTTGAGAATATGGCAAGAAAGAAAAAAAAAAGAACTGTTTCAAAGATCTATTTTATTTTGCTATTTCTTGGTATCACATTATATTGTAAGCCACCATGTTGTTATGAAAAAAGACAACTGAATATTTCCAAAATGTTGACTCAGGGATTTTCTTTTTCTTGATAATTATATTTATTAACTATGGCCATCTATCTATGAAATACATAAAGAATTTCTAGAGAAATGAATCATCAGTCAAGGTACAATTGTTTACCAAATGTTCATTATGAACCCATCACCATTACCCATACAAAGGGTGTATAAACTAGTCCAAAGAACTGAAATGTGTTCATCCAAACTTGACTTCTGTCTTTATTTCACAATCAATTAATCACCAGTTCCCATAGTTTTCACTTCCTTTAATGATCTCTCAAATCTCCTCATCCTACTAGATCCCCAATACCAGTACTAAAAATTATTCCAGTAAGTTCCTAACTGTTCTACTTGTCTTCAACTTTGTCAACTTTAATATATTCTGAGAAATATTTTGGAAATAAAACTATGATTATACCACCTCTGCTGTTGAAGCCCAGAATATTTACATCGAAATCCTGAGTCCCAGGACGTCTGTATGATTATGCAGGGTTCTCATGAGTGAGTTCAGTCTTCTTCCCTTTCTCGCTTTGATTTCTGCTCCTCCCTCAAACACTTCATCGAAGTTAAACATCATGTAGTTTCCTGAGCCAGAAAGACCATTTCCTCTTCCTCATTCAAGTTCTTTTTAATGTTTCCTCATCCTAGAACATACTCCCCTCACCTTTTGTCTGACCTGCTCTACTAGCCTATTAAGAATTCAGCGATCACATCTTCTATTATGTTTTTCCTCTTCCTCTCCTCCTCTATGAGTTAGATCCTTTTGCTATGTAAACTCTTAGCTTAGGCAATTATATCTGATACTGTATTTATATAGTTTTGCTGACTTCCATGAGACATCTGTTAGATCTTTGAATATAAAGATTATGCTTCACTAATCTGAGGTGTTTAACCTACACAAAACCTGGCATATGGTTATCAATTCAACAAAGAAATGTTTGTGGAATAAATAAATGAATAAACTCAAAATGGAGAGAATATGTATTCATTTCAACCTAATTTGCAAACTTCTCATGTTTTTCTTTACTGCAAATTATACCCAATGTGATAGTTGGCATCTAACTCCATAGTGTTTATTTCTAAAATTTTTAACTAAACGTTTTGTTTCAAACATTAATGATGTAATTAAATGATAAAACTATGATTCATCAACTGTAAGATTAGCTATTGTTGTTGTTGTTTAGTAGCTAAGTTGTGCTTGATTCTTTTGTGACCCCATGAAGTGTAGCCCACCAGGCTCATCTATACATGGAATTTTCCAGGCAAGAATACTGGAGTGGGTTACCATTTCCTTCTCCAGGGAGTCTTCCTGACCCAGGGATTGAACCCACTTCTCCTGCATTAGCAGATGGATTCTTTACCACTGAGCTACGAGAGAAGCCCAAAATTAACTCTAAGACACCAAAAATGGTAAGACATTGTTCATCTACAGAGATATTAAAATATAGGGAAAAAATGTGTGGCTTATAAGCAATGACATAAAATTCCTTGAAGTCATACCATGTGTTTGGCCCCGTAATGTGTTTTATATTCATAATTCTCTTAATGCTCACAATCTTCCTATGAAGAGGGTGCTTTTATTATTCTCATTTTAAAAATTAACAAGCTGAGTTCAAAGAAAGTTAGGTAATTTTCCCAAGGTTGCACAGATTGTAAGTGGCAATGCTAGGATTTAAGTCTCTAACTACAAAGTGCATGTTCCATTGCTTGAAATGGTTCTAATACTCCTTTATTGAGCTCAGCACTGAGAGGAAGACCCCCAAAAAAAGTAATATTGCCTTTAATTTAGAATATAATTTTCTTGACTTCATCATACCCAGACACACATATAGGAATACAAACATACTCAGAATTTCTAAACAATGTGGTAAATGTTATGATTTTAACATTTTATGATTTTAACATTTAACATTTCTTTAAATGTTATCTATGAACTATTACAATAAGAAGCAGACTCACATATATAGAGAACAAACTAGGGGTTACCAGTGGCACTATAGGAGGTGGGGAAATAGGAGATGGGGAGGGCACTATAGGAGTGGGGAAGTGGGAGGCACAAACTATTGAGTTTAACATAAGCTTCAAGGATGTGTTGTACAACACAGGGAATATGGTCAATATTTTATAATAGCTGTTAATGAAAAGTAAACTTTAAAAATCATGTAAAATTTTTAAAAACTAAATGAATAAGTAAACTGATGCTGAAGGAAAAAACATTATCTATAAGCATTAGAAGTAGTTTTGCATGTAAATTGTAAAATATCTCCTGAAAAAAATATGAAGATAACTCAGGAATTGAAAAAAAAAACAAACCTTAAAAAAATTTAGAAAAGGAAACAAACAAACAAAAAATCCCCAAAACAAAGATGGACTGAGGAATAAGTATTATCCTGGAATGTTAATGACATCTTGGGAGGAGGCATCCTCATTTACAGAAAGTTAGGTAAATTTACAGGAGGACAGATACCTTCTACATAAATGCCATCCCGTTACAAATATGTTATATAAATACTTTACATATTAAGATGCTAATAGAAAATAAACCCATATAAATATTGATTTATAAATAATGCAAACATGCAAAAAATTTTCTAAATTTCAACATGTTGCAGGAGGATTGAAACAATATAATTTTGAAATCAATACCATCGGTTATGAAACTAAGTTAACTCTTCCTGATTGTAACTATGGGATTTCAATATGATCCAGGATGCCCAATATTAGAAAAAAATATCTGAGCTATTTTTGCACTTCCTAACTGCTCACTATTCCCCATTCCTTTAAAAATGCAGGCCTGTACATGGCAGATGCACACAATCACACAGTTTTTCACACCCACTTACTTTTGTCTGTGTCTTAGTGTCAATTCTCTGGAATACTAAGGTAGATGAGGGTAAATTTTGCTTAATTCACTTCTCTTTTATCCTGGTCCCAGGTGATCAATATCACTGGCTATTCCTGGCTGGCCAGGACATCCTCTTCCTTCAATACATATATCCCCTCTTTTTTGTATTTATTGGGATTGGTATATATATAGGGGCTTCTCTGGTGGCTTGGATGGTAATGAACCTGCCTGCAATGCAGAGGACCCGGGTTTGATCCCTAGGTTGGGAAGATCCCCTGGAAAAATGAATGGCTACCCACTCCAGTATTCTTGCCTGGAGAATTCCATAGACAGAGGAGCCTTAGCCTGATGGGCTATAGTCCATGGGGTCGCAAGGAGTCAGACACAACTGAGCCACTAATACTTTCACACTTTCATAAAATAGATAACTAATGAAAACCTAGTGTATAGCACAGGGAACTATACTTAGTGCTCTGCAGTGACATAAATGGGAAGGAAATCCGGAATATGTTTTTGATGATTCAAAGACCATCCAGGTTTCTGATGTAGCTAAGAATCTTACATACAGAAGAACACATGTCCTTCTAGAATTCTCTTTCTTTACTTCTGTTGATAATGGTATAGCATCCCTTGTTAAACTCAGCCTAGGCATGACTGCCTCTTGGAAGCCCTTATATGATTTCTCCTGTTTGACCCTTAATACCCTGTGCCCAGTTCTGTCTCATGTCTTATCTTTCCACATGCACTTGTCAGTTCACCTGGACTGTGAATTATTCAGATGCAGAGACTAGAGCTTGTTCACTTTCTGTACCTAGAATATGAGCAGCTCATCGTTAAGTCCAAAATTTCCCCCCAACTTTCCTCACCGATCCAGTCATTTAGTTTCATGATTCTCAAGTAGAAGGGGAAAGCACTATTTCCTAGGATCAAGCACTGGAACCCCCAGGAGGCTTTTTCAACCAAGCACAGCCTTGATGATTTTGTTTTATTTCCTGCAAAAGGTTATAGCTTTCTCTGCCTCTCTTAGGTGAATCACTACTGTGTGAGTCATCGCACCGGGCAGCAAAAGGGAATCTAATTTCTAATCCTCAAGTGCATTGATGTAGAAAAAGTAGAGGAGAAACATTGCTCTGATTCTGCAAAATAGTGTGTAGATCTTTTAATGCAGTGTGCCTCTGTGACTTTCTGCATACTGGGTCCCACCCACGGTCTTCTCACTTGACTAGCTCCTATTAGCCCTTTATATTCTAGATCAAACACCACCTCTTCTACAAAGCCTTCCAAGATCTTCCTTTCTCATTTATATAGACACCTCAGGATTCTCTTAGTGGTCTGTGAATACAGCCAGTATTTTTGTTTTACTATATTTTCCCAGTCTATTCTCAATCCCACCCACTAAACTGTAAACACCCTGAGTTTGAGTATTGTGTTTCTAATATTTCTATCACAAAGTCCTCTTATAATATCAGGAAAATAATATGTATACAATAAATGGTTCCTGACAGATGGATAAAAATGGAATGAGAGAATTACTATTCAACCTTAAACTGGGTTCTGTTGAAAATAAAATAGAATTGCATAATGTGGTTTTTCCTCTGAATTTCTTTGAGGTGATGTGACTCATCCATGGGAACAGAGGGTTGCATAAAATATTGTATGATAAAGTACTAAATTTATCATCTTCGGGTGTTCGAGGAGAGAAAAGAACTCATTTTAGGCAGATTTAGAAAAAAAATGTTTTATTGTCAAAAACACTTTTACTGGAAATTGAAGTTGTGACAGATTAGAATAAATAGACAAGAGAAGAAAGGACATTCTGTGAAGATGAGAGACTGCATATTCACAGGTGTGGTTGTAGAACAGCTTAGTACAGGTGTTGCAGAGGACATGCAGAAGAAGTGGCAGATGTTTGGGACATGACAACAACCAGAAAAATGGGGTGGTTGGAGGTGAAATGGGGCGATAATGAGGAAGTTATAATATTTTGTCATATGCTTTATCTGAAAGAGATTATAGTTCCTTCAACTGAAATGGCCAGTTCTCAGGGATTTCTACTGGGTTCAGGCCAATCATTAATTCTGCCTTACCACCCAAATCTAGTTCCCTGATCGTTCAGATGGTAAAGAATCTGCATCCAATGTAGGAGATATGGGTTTGATCCCTGGGTTGGGATGATCCCATGGAGAAGGAAATGGCTACCCACTCTAGTATTCTTGTCTGGATAATTCCATGGATAGAGGAGCCTAGCAGGCTACAGTCCCATGGAGTTGCAAAGAGTCAAACACGACTGAGCAACAAACACTATCACTTTCATTGAAACCTAGGATTTTGAATAAGAGTAAGAAATTGCATGTCTTCATAGAAGAAAGGATGGGTTTAATTTTGCACATTTGATTTTGTTGTTGTTCAGTCGCTCAGTTGTGTCTCTTTGCAACCTCGTGGAATGCAGCATGCCAGACTTCCCTGTTCTTCACCATCTCCTGGAGCTTGCTCAAATTCATGTCCATTGAATCAGTAATATCATTCAACCATCTCATCCTCTGTTGCCCCTTTCTCCTCCTGCCTTCAATCTTTCCCAGCATCAGTGTTTTTTCCAATGAGTTGGCTCTTCACATCAGGCAGCCAAAGTATTGGAGCTTCAGCTTCAGCATCAGTCCTTCCAATGAATATTCAGGATTGATTTCCTTTAGGATTGACTGGTTTGACCTCCTTGCAGTCCAAGGGACTCTCAAGTCTTTTCCAGCTCCACAGTTCAAAAGCATTGATTCTTTGGGACTCAGCCTTCGGGACTCAGCCTTCCTTATGGTCCAACTCTCATATCTGTGCATGACTACTGGAAAAACCATAGCTTTGACTAGTTGGCTGTTTCCAATGGGAAATCCTAGCAAGCAGATAGGTAGTCTGGACTTCCAAAGAATTGTCTCATGGTCGAGAGATAGAATTTGGGAGCCATCAGTACCAGCCTAAAGAGTGAATCTTCTATTGGTGAAAAATAGATCTTAGTTCTATGTTTTATTTTTAAAGCCAAAAGTTACCTGTTAATTATTAGCAAAACAGGGACAGGAGGAACCTAAGAGAGCAGTGACCAGGCAGCAATTTTGGGGTCAATAAGTAGTTACTGCAGCACGGAAAATGGCTTAGCATCCAAATCTTGGTTTTATCTTGTGAGACATGAGACTGGGGAAGTCAGCAGGCAAATAGGCAGAGTCAAGAGGTAATAAGGGTAATGTGAAGAAGGAAGTTAGTGGATAATAATACTTCAGAACTAAACAGAGGATGAGGGACCCAAGAGAAAGTTTGAGAAAGGGCAATCAGAGATTTAGAAGGAGGAAAATGAGGATAACTGAAGAAAGGGAATACTGATCTGGCAGACCAGGCAGAAAATTCATGCAAAAACAAAAAAATAAGATATGCTCTTTCAATTCAACCAGTGAAAAATTCTTATTGACCTAGGCAGGTACATACTTTTTAGTTAGAAGATGTTCACTGAACAGTTAAGAATTCAATGACAATTAACCATGGTCATTTAATAGGTTTCTGTGGACTTCTTTAAGTAGAATCTGCTCAGCTTCACAAACACAATATTCAATATGATGAAAATATAAATTAGTAAAAAACATACCTATGCACATGAATTAAATATGCCAGCACAGGTGTCTCATAATAAAAGAGAGAGTAGGATCTCTTTGCTTTTCTCTACTAAAACTGAGTATGGTTTTTCATCCACCAACCTCTTTCCTTTGTGCAATAGGTAACTGAGTGTTGGAAGCAAACTAGACTTCTCTGGCAAAATGTGGTGAATGGGAGAACAGAAACATGGGACCCAACTGTTGAGTAAGACCAAAGACTTGCTGGATGTTCGATGTCTCTTAGTACAGTTGAGTTGCTAACCCAATCAGAGATCTTTAACAAAGTGCTGAAGAAGACAGCCACCCTGGTGTGTCTGCATTGTGAAACCAGCCCAAGAGAGAAAGAAAACACTTTCATGTGCTAACCTCATCCTGTCTTCCCACTTTTGTCTTTGCCTTTGCCTCTGCCTTCTCTCTGAACTGCAGGATCCACTTCTTTCTAACCTTTGAATGTCACAGAAATATGTCCCACTGGGAGCCACAGTGAAGTAGAGGCAGAGTGAAATCAAATCCTTTAACTTCCCTTCCTAGTAAAGTGGTCAGAAGGTAAAAGAGAAAGTTCTCTCTCTAAGTAACTGACAGGAGGGGTCACTTGACTTCCAACTCCTACAGGGCTTGACTTAGAGTCACCTGAAAAATAAAATCCATTAAAGTCAACGTAGGCAGGAAATAGCTAAGGAGAATCTTCCCTACCTGGACTGTTATGGATGGCTCACAGGATTCTGAGACAAGGAAGGATTCTCCCTGCCAGGAGAGGTCTGGGGCAGCTGAACCCTTGAATCTATCATCACAGGCTACACATAGCTTTGGTCTTTCTCTCCATGTACTATACAGATAAATTTTGTATTTTGTGTTTTTGCCATGTATATTTTATGTTTTTGCCATGATATAGAAACCTGGCCACCTCTTACCTAGATGGTGGCTTTGAAGAGGGGACTTTGGAAAGTGAGAAGATCTGTGAGCTCTAGGAGAGACATTTTGAAAGATAGGCTATCACTACTACAATGGGTCGATGTTCTGGATTTTCTGCAGACCAGGGGCAGGGGCAGGGAGTCCAGGACAGGAGAAGAGCTTCATTGTCATCAGAGAGCAGAAGGAAGTCAGTAAACCAGACACTGTGTTAGAACTTATCTTATAGTCATACTCACTGTCCCTAATACATTTTTGTGATGCTGAAGGGGGGAAAAATGAAGGGACACACTGAGTATTGAAGTTGAAGAGTTCGTTGCTGGATTGGGGCGGACCTGGGTAAGGATTTTATTTCTATCATTACTTGTTAAATAGCTCCATGAAAATAGGAATCACTTCTGTTTTTTGCCCACTCCTATATCCCTAGTGTTTAGCACAGTACCTGGTCCATGATAGGGACTAAATAAGTATTTGCTGAATAGATGAAACAAAAGAAGCAAAGGAGAAAATCAGATAGGGAGAATATATTATAGGTTTCCCTCATAGCACAGTTGGTAGAGAATCCACCTGCAATGCAGGAGACCCCGGTTGGATTCTGGGGTTGGGAAGATCCCTTGGAGAAGGGAAAGGCTACCCACTCTAGTATTTTGGCCTGGAGAATTCCATGGACTGTATAGTCCATGGGGTCCCATTGAGTCACATTTTAATATCTCAAAATCTCAGTGTCCTCATCTGACAAATGGGAAAAAAATACTGTACCTCAATAAAGAGCATTTGAGATTTGAGGATAAAGAGCATATATAATTGTACTTATCAGCATTTTCAGTCCGTAAGACACATTCAATAAGTTAGCTACCAATAAGTGTTAGCTATTGTAGTGATTTAACAAAATCTTAGAAAAAAGGGTCTTTTAGCTTACCAAATGGAAAACTTGATTAAAACATTGAGATTAGTTATACATAGTCTGGACAGTGAAGATGGTTTTACTACAAGCTTGAATAGAGGTAGGGCATAAGTATATACAAGCTTTCCAGGTGGCACCAGTGGTAGAGAACCCACCTGAAAATGCAGGAAACATAAGAAATGAAGGTTTGATTCCTGGGTCGGGAAGATCCCCTGGAGGAGGGCACAGCAACTCATTCTACTATTCTTGCTTGGAGAATCCCATAGACAGAGGAGCCTGGCAGGTTACAGTCCATAGAGTAGAAAAGAATCGGACATGACAGACGCTACTGAGCACAGTATATATATACTTTTTGCACTTCAGGAATTTCTGCAAGATCTATCTAATTATTAATACTTATCTATCTGTCTATATATCTACCCATCCATCCATTTAACTATCCCCTTGGAAGATGGTATCATAAGACAGGTTAAAATGACCCAAATTAAATATCTACATAAGTTTTTTTCTTAAAAAAGTAAGACAAAAAGGATACCTAATTTTAAGGGCTTATCTAATAATATTTGAAAGCCTAATGATAATATAATAGTAATAAGCTGACAATTGTCATTTAGAATTGGTTAATTGTTAAACATCTGGGACTGTAAGCTAAAGCAAAGCACAATAAAATAACGGTTTACAGTTAAACAGTTGATAGACTATGGCATACTGGAAGTATTATTGAATTTAAAAGACAAAAATGATCAAGATCAAGATATACTAAAATATAATGGAACCACAGAATCTTAGCATTGGAGTCTCTTAAAACCATGTTTCCAAGCTCCAGCTGGCACCTGAATTCTTAAAATGTGAATGCTGGTTTGAAGATGAAGAATGATTTGGATTTGGCTTGATGGAAGAACAGTTCTGAAGGGATCTCACTCTTTAGAGAGAGAGAAGGAAAGACAGTAAGAGTGAGAGTAAGAGAGAGAAAGAAAGCAAAGAGAGAGAGAGAGAGAAAACAGTCTAAGAGTCCTGTTGATTGTTCTAGGAAATAGCAATTTAACCATTCTGGAAATGAGTACAATAAGGTCTAGCACTTGAGCCTTAGTTTTCAGTGTGTTCACTGAAGAAATGGGACTAGACAGTTGATAATGCTTTCATTCATCTCTTCTAAGCTTGTCACCACTCAAAAACCAGGTCAACCATTTGCTAAATTTCCCAGGCTGTCCACAGTTGGAAATAAAGTCATCTTCCCTGAGCACTGTGGTGCTATTTATCTCTTCTTATCATTACAACAGCATGCCACAGCTCTGTCACACAGCATAGATTATAACAGGAACATAAAATACAGCAAATTAATTTTCTCACATAATAACAGTGTTAGATGACAAGGAAATAAAAACAGGCTGTCCTCTTCCCAAAGCAATTTTAAAACTCTAACATCAAGTCACACTCACTCTACTCTAATCTACTATAGACTTCATAAAATGCATTCTTTCAAAGTATTTATTTTTTGTTAATGCACAGATATTCTCTAATGTTGCATAGTTGAGTCAGCCCACACAAAGCCTCCATTTATTGTTGGAAAGGGGGTGTGCTAAATATTGTAGAGGACCTTTTAAAAGTCAGGAACATAACTAGAGCAATAAACATCTCTGAACTGGGTATTATTGGGTGAACTATTGGAAAGTAACTGTTGTTGTTTCTCATATAAATTTAGGACTCTATCTGATCTCCATGAAATAGATGATTAGCAATATTTTAAGAGTAGAGCATCAGAGGAAAAGACATTACCATACGCACAAGGAAAAACAAATAGAATTTGAAAGCCATAATGGAGTGACCAAATTCTTACTAATATCAGAGTCTTAGTGGGAAGAATCAAAATAAATTAGAACTGTTGGTAAGGTAGTTGGTATCCATACTTTAAGCTAGCAATGGACTGCACTAGGCAGCGTAATGATGCTTTTCTTTTTAAGCTGTATCAGAGAAATTCAAAAAAAGCAACATAGTTGGCAGATCTGACTGAACATTGGATAAAGACTTCTGAGAAGAAATATTTAAACTGGGAATTATAAATTGAGTAGGATCAAAATAATTCAGGTAGCATTGAAATAATTTGGGTAGGGTTGGGATGGGCATTTAGCAGAGAAATAGCTTGATTCATAACTAATATTATGATCTAAGTATAGAACAATATGGAATGTAACTTATAATATGAACAATATGGAAAGAGACTGAGTCCTAGAATCAGAAAATATGGAATAGCTTCTTATATGAAAAGACTCTACCATGTATTGCTGTTGCTGCTGTTAAATTGCTTTAGTCATGTCTGACTCTTTGAGACACTATGGACTGTAGCCCGCCAGTCTCCTCTGTCCATGGGATTCTCCAGGCAAGAATACTAGAATGGGTTGCCACGCCCTCTGCCAGGGGATCTTCCTGACCCAGCCATCAAACTTGCATTTCTTTTGTCTTCTGCATTGATAGGCAGGCTCTTTATCAGTAGCACCACCTGGGAAGCCCCTGCTGCTGCTGCTGCTGCTGCTAAGTCGCTTTAGTCGTGTCCGACTCTATGCAACCCCATAGACGGTAGCCCACCAGGCTCCCCCATCCCTGGGATTCTCCAGGCAAGAACACTGGAGTGGGTTGCCATTTCTGTCTCCAATTACTATGTATTAATAGTAGTCAAAATTCATCTCCTCTCCTAGTAAGTTCTTCTAATGCCAGGACCATGTCTTGGTCATATTTGACTTTTTCTAAGGCCAAAGACAATGCATGGACAATAATTTTAGTTTAATGAAACTGTGTATGTGTGCTCAGTCATTCAGTAATGTTCAACTCTTTGTTACCCAATGGACTGTAGCCTGCCAGGCTCCTCTGTCCATGGAATTTTCCAGGCAAGAATACTGGAACAGGTTGCTATTTCCTACTCCAGGGGATCTTCCCAACCCAGGGATCAAACCTTTGTCTCTTGTGTCTCCAGCACTGCAGGTGGGTTCTTTATCACTGCACCACCTGGGAAGCCCTTAATGAAAATGTAGGTGGATTGAATGGTTCACAAATGTAAATCTGAATAACCTATGTAAATAACCTCGAAGAGGATGGACTTAAGAGATTAAAAAAAGTCAATTTGTGTTATTTTTTTTTCTGGACTATATTCATTGGTACTTTATGCTTTTGTATTTTATTCTTAGGGAGAATTATTTCACTGCATTCATGTAACCCCCTAAATGGGTTTACCTGGTGGCTCAGACAGTAAAGAATCTGCCTGCAATGCAGGAGCCCTGGATTTGATTCTTGGGTCAGGCAGATCCCCCAGAGAAGGGAATGGCTACCCCCTTCCAGTATTCTTGCCTGGAGAATTCTATGGACAGAAGAGCCTGGCAGGCTGTAGTTTATGGGGTCATAAGGAGTTGGACATGACTGAGAGACTAACACACACACACACGTAACCCCTAAACAGCAGATTTGCACAAACATTTTAACACACATTTTTATTCATTTTTATAACACACATTTATTTATTGAATAAAAATAAAAAAACACTTATTATAAAGCTTGATGAGATATGATATATAATAAGTTTTTCAAAAAGAAAAGCAAACCACAATTTTTAAAAAGCAAGAATTTAAAGAATAAATTTATATATCTAAGACAAAATGAACAATGTGAAACAAGAGTAATGAGAGAACTCATTATTTCAGTCTACTTGTGCAGTTCTTATAATACAGAACCCAGGTTTATAAACTTGAATACATTGCTTTGATAATAAATATTTAAGATATCAAAAAAGCAAAAAAAAAAAAGCAACTCTATAGGATGGAGTGATTACAAAATCATAAAAATCACAAATAGTATTGCACAAATTTCCCAGAGGGGAAATCAGCAGCAGAAACATCAAATGTGTTTTTACTAAAACCAGCATGTTAGCACTCTCCCTTGTTTTAAATGCAGATGCTATTCATAATATTTATTTATTTATTTTTTGTCTGGACAGTGATGTTACATCATTTAGAAGATATCCTCAAATACAGAAACCTCCAGAAATAAATCTGTGAAAATATAAAGCATGTTTATGCCAACAGATGTATTCTACATAAGACCCTGCAAATTGATTTCCACCAATTATATCCCATTTTAGATATCCTAGGAGAGTTGCTCATTTTAAAATAAAGTACCTCTCAAGAATCATGTTGTGAAGCATAGAATTTTTTCCTATATCTAGCCCTTACTCTATGAAAGACACTACAATAGAGATTTGACTTCTCAGTTCTTAAAAATTTTAAGAAAGCACAATATTAGATTTTGAAGCATTCTTGTAATCAGTTGGAGAATCATAAAATGTCATAATTCTTTTTAAAACTGTATTCTAGCAGACATATCCCCAAATAAGTAATTTATAATACATTATCTAAATTCCTCCTATTTTTAATCATCATTGGAAGTGGGATTGACAGCTTACTCTTCTTCACTCCCATATTCTCAGAAATGAAACAGACACACACACACACACACACACACAAACACACACCCTCACCAACCTATTGGTAAACGGTGTCTTCATTTTTGCAATACTATCTAATAATCTATAATTACTGCCTCTATTACCTAATATATTGCAGGGGTTATGTGCCAAATTTGGAGTTTAGGCTATGCTCATTGTTTAGATAGTATCTAGTCTGCTCTTATACAATAATAATGGCAGAGTTGAGTAATTGAGTCCATGACCATATAACTCACAAAGTCCAAAATAACTTTCTATCTGTGGTCCTTTATAGACAAAGTTCACTTACCCCTGACTTATAATCTAAGTGTTAAAATGCATCAGAAATTCCTGATCTCTTATAGCTGTCAAAATTGAGTATTTCTTAATTAAAAAGATGCAAAAGATTTCTGTAGTAGGAACATCTAGGATTTTATATTTTATCTAATTTTGACAATGAGTTGCAGTAAATATCCCTTAATACCATACCACCAATGGACTTCCCAGGTGGCCCAGTGTTTAAAGAACCTGCCTGCCAGTGCAGGAGACATAAAAGACATGGGTTCTCTCCCTGGATCAGGAAGATCCCCTGGAAGAGGGCATGGCAATTCACTCCAGTATTCTTGCCTGGAATATCCTACGAACAGAGGAGCTTGGGGGGAAACAGTCCATGGGGTCACAGAGTCAGACATGACTAAAGCGACTTAGCATGCATGCACATCAATGGCATACAGTGTTTGGCCATAGAAGAATAAATTATGTGTATTATATTTCAATGTGTCAAGTATGGGTAGGTTGTTTTCAGTGTATACATTTTTTAATCTTTATAAGCCCTTAATGAACTACTATTGTCTCCAATTTACAGATAGGTAAACAGGGGTCCAAAGGGTTTGTAAAAATTACCTAATGACATACAGCTAGTATGGGCTCCCCTGATGGCTCAGTTAGTAAAGAATCTGCCTGCAATGCAGGAGACCCTGGGTGGATTCCTGGGTTGGGAATATCCACTGGAGAAGGGATAGGCTACCCACTCCAGGATTCTTGGGCTTCCCTTATGGCTCAGCTGGTAAAGAATCTGCCTGCAATGCAGGAGACCTGGGTTCGATCCCTGGGTTGGGAAGATCCCTGGAGAAGGGGAAGGCTACCCACTCCAGTATTCTGGTCTGGAGAATTCCATGGACTGTGTAGTCCATGAGGTCGCAAAGAGTAGAACACAACTGAGCAACTTTCACTTTCACTTTCATGCATCTAGTATATGGGGTAGCTGTGATTTGATTTCAGATCCTTTCTCCAGATTCTTCCTAGTATAGAATAAGCCTTGTTTTTATTTTTTTAAGCTCTCTAGGAAGCTACCTAGACAAAACATGCAGGCAGCTCACATCCTGGATTGCTTCTCTGGCCCAAGAGTCCTCTAATGTTTAGTCCTAAGTAAACATTATAATATAAACTAAAGAGACCTAAAGAATACCAGTTACCACCATTACAATAGCAATAGGGTCTTCTAGAAAACAATTATTCTACTAGCAGACTAGGTAGAGAAAGAATAATTCCACAGACACTTTATGGTTCTCCCAGGAAGTGTTCTCTGCAGTATAAGCCAACGTGTGTTTTCCCATTATAACAAGTGATCTCAGCTCCACCTCCCTGTATTTCAACCAGGGCTCCAAGCAAATAAAATTTAGAAATCTCATTTGAGGTGTTCACAAATAAAATGTTTTGAAGCAATTTTCCTGCGTTAGAGTTTCATGAACCACTGGGGTGTAATCAGACCTTGTTTGAAAACCATGTTCCACCTCTGTGTACAATATTAGTATGGCCACTGCTCCACTCAGAAAATCTGTACTCTAAAGCAAATGCAGGTCTCAAATTGAGGCCACAAATGGATTTCTAGTTGGCAACAACCTGCTGAGAAAAGACTCAGAGATATATCCATGTGCCTGATCCAAGAGAAAATACAAGGAATTACCTTAAAATGACTTTTATTCTGCAGAGTTAATTTCTTTAGAAATCATAGCATCATGATGAGATATTTGAGAACAAAAGTAGAGAATAAAAGAAAAATTTCCTTTTACTCTTTACTATTTAGCTAAGT
Source organism: Giraffa tippelskirchi (assembly GCF_054371585.1). Classification (NCBI taxonomy): domain Eukaryota; kingdom Metazoa; phylum Chordata; class Mammalia; order Artiodactyla; family Giraffidae; genus Giraffa; species Giraffa tippelskirchi. The sequence goes on along the minus strand of NC_137277.1, from coordinate 126,700,886 downwards.
ACCTAGCTCAAATTAGAGAGTTTGTTAATAATATTCAATCAGTGTTCTGCATGAGTATTTGATACTTTTTAATTCCATCATTATTTACTGAGCTTACTGAATGCTCATCATTGTGTTACGCCAACGTTTCAAATACTTAAAAAAAGATACTGCCCTTGAGGGTTTATATCAAGTAGAGAACTTTTGTAAATAACAATTTCAATATGTGAGCAGAAATGAAACAAAAGTGAGGAGGAGGAAAAGGGAAGAGAAAGTACCATCCACTAGCATACATGCTGGAGGCCAGAGCATTGTAAACTAATCCATCTTTAGTTGGTGAAGGAAGGTGAGCCAGGAATAGGAAAGTTGCAAACTTTTCCTATAGTTGAAACATATAACTCCTTTGGAAATACATGGCAAATGTGCTGAAATATATGCTGTTTTATTTAAATCTTCATGGCTACTAGTTGGAACTGAAGACGAATTGTACAATTGGCAGTGTAATTAAACTATTTGTTTAATTCCTACTCTCAGGCATCAGAGTTTAAAAAGTAAAACGAAGACTGACTACAGCAAAATCCTAGTCAATATAACCTTATTCATTTATCATGTTATGGTTTATTACAAATGTTAAATACAAGAAATAAAACACTCCATATATTTCATTTCAGGAAGCTTTCACTTTACAAATCACATACAAAAATACTGGTGGTTGGGTGTGCCTTTTGCAAAAATGTTATTTTATCTTCCTCGCATAAATAACCACCCTCATGAATCTCAATTAGGCTAGAGTTACTGCAGTGATCATCAGATTAAACATGCTTTCATTTGTTCTGAAAGAAAAACAGATCTATTTTAGCACAATATATTACAAATTCATCTAATGCATTCTGAATTGTTATCTGCAGTTTATACCGAAACAAATACCACATTTCTTTAACTATATTGATTCACTAAGAAGACAAACATTGCCTTCATCATTTAGCAGCTGTTATCTGAAGGCAAGGTTTTAACCCTTGATTTTCAGTTTCTGCATTTGTAAAATGTAGATGAGAATTGTGTAGCTTGTGAGGACTGAGTGGGATGATCTATGCATGAAGTAAGTTGCACAGTCTAAGAGATCAATTTGTATAAGCTATTTTTTCCATTAGATACGTAAATCTGTAAGATCCGTTTTAGCGTCCAAATAGCTAATCACCTATTTTTTCTATTTTTTTATCCAAAACTAAAGTACAATGCTATTTTCCTGATAAGAATTCCAAATCCAGTAAGACTAAAAGGACTTGAGTACAGGAGGGAGGTACTACCCGAATGTGCAATAACAATTGTATGTATTCTGTATTTATGTGTGTTATGGGGCTTCCCTGGTAGCTCAGCTGGTAAAGAGTCCACCTGCAGTGCAGGTGACCTGGGTTCGATCCCTGGACTGGGAAGATCCCTTGGAGAAGGGAATGACTACCCACCCCAGTATCACACTTTTGTATTTTTATGTAATACTATGTGTGATATTATTAACTCAGTCTTGCCCAGACAGCCATCTTCAAGGCACAATATATTGCTTGTGATGAAGCTCAAATGTTCATCTTTGATCATTACCAAAAAATACAAAACAAAACCTCAGGAGGTAGAGAGCAGATGAGCCAGAGAAGGACATTGTTCAGAAATAAGATTCTAGACTCTGGATCAAAGGAAGGTGGGCTTCCTTCACACTCTGTGGCCTTGGGCAAAGTAATTTTTCTCTCTGAGCCTCAGTTAAGTAGGTATAATAAATAAGGTCAGGTATTTGATATTTCATATTTAAAATGCTCTGTCCATGGAAAATCATTAGTAAATAGTAGAAAAATATATTTTTCAATTGCATTTAATTATAGGGAGATTATAAAGGGTCAGTTTCAAGAGAATAATCCATCCTGTGGTCCTCTGAGAAATATATATATAATCTTGGCCTGAAGCCTACTTACTCAAATTTTAGTCCAAAGTTTAGCAGCATTAGCAAAAATTGGAAGCTTGTTATGAATGCTGAATCTTAGGCCTTATTGAATCAGAATCTTAACAAAAATTTTAGTGAGAAGCTCAGACTATTTGGATGCCCAACCAAGTTGTAGAAGCACCAATATATAAAAATCACATACCAATGCACCAATATTTGATTGAAATGAAATTCTTTATAACCAATAATGCTTACAATTAAACAGGTAAAGTAGTATGTTAAGTAGTCTTAGTAGTTATATACAGTAGTAGTTACTGTGTTATGAAGAGTTGAAAATAAGTGTTTAAGATATTAACTGAAAATTGAGTATTGCCATCTCCAATATGAGATGAATCTACCTCTTTACACACCACTATCTGTCTATGTGGATCAGCATTATCTGAAAATGTTTTCCAATACCACTTGTATCACAATCATATAAGGACTATTTTAAAATGTAGATTCCCAGGCACCAAATACCTAAACATAGTTATTCAGAATTCTTAGGAATTGAGAGTACAGATGATGGGAAATACATATTCATATTCCCCTTTTAAAAACAATGTTTAAATTCTGATGACTGGGTCCTATCACCAGAAATTCTAATTTGATTTATCTGAGTATGGTTTGAGCATTGGTGGTTTTAAATGCTCCTCATGTGATTTTAATATGAAGCCAATTGAGAATCATTGTTCTCAATAGAGCTCAGCCTGATGGTGAGTGTAAAGAATTTCCCGATTGTGAAATGTAAACTCCAACACTAGCTTGGATGGACAGTTCGAACATAAGGGCCAGAACACACATGTGGACTTTTATAGCCAAACGTTCATTAGCCTCAATCCTAAGGTCATGATATTGGTTAGGATTCATAGGACAAAAATACAGCTAATTAAACTGAAAATTTATCAGATCAATTTCTATTCAAACACTTCCCCTTCTTCTCACTGACATCTATCTCTTTCAATTCTGTTGTGTGTGTGTGATGTTTAAAATACAAGTGCAACTGGGATGAATCAGGGAACTTCTCATTTCTGAAATGATCCAGGATTTTATAAGAGTGATGTTGAAGAACCACATGCAAAGCCATTGACAAAAGACTTTCTGACAGAACCAGACCAGGCAGCAAGAATAGAGCAGGAAACCAATGTGGGGGAATTATGGAAAGACAGTTCAAAGTGAAATAATTTGAATTTCAAAACACTAGGAGAGGCCCTCGGGAAAACTGTTGATGTACTGAAAGATTTCTGTAAAAAGTCACCCCTGTCATCAACACGCTACAAGGGAAGGGTTACACAACTTGGAACTTAGAAGAGTAGGCTGAAAAATTGAACTTTTTGTCAGTTTCCTATAAGCATACATAGTTAAATCTGTAACCTAAAGTTTATAGACTATAAAGTTAAATAAATAAATAATAATAATAATAATTTTAGTTTCATTTTTTTTTTCTGGAAGGAATTTCAACAAGCACACTATACAATATATAGTCTGAAGTTTGATGCTGCATTTTAAAACTGGATCAACTACCTTAAAATAAAAATGTTTCTATATTTTTTCTCTTCCCCATAGTATTTTTCAAAACAAGAGATCTCAAATGTGCATCTAGCCCAGAATAATGGTCAATGTAAAGCCACTTAAAAACTTGTAAGCTATCAAGATGGGATCTTCATTGCCACCACCCTATAAGACTCATTTATTTAAGAAAATAAAGTTGAAAATCTACAGTTCACAGATGTATCTGTTATATTCCCTTGTTTATTTAAAAAGAGTTTTTTTAGTAATAATCTTAAAATAAGTTTTTGTTTTGCTCTTAGAATTTAACTTCTAGTAAAATAAAATAGTGTAAAACACATTTCTTCATTTATGGAGGCATTGTTAATTGTAGTAAATAAGGGAAATAAATGAAAATACATGGTATTACGTATGCTTAAGTAAAACAAACATGTTCAGCTGATGAAAAATTATGAATCCATAAAAATAATATTATGAATAGTTTTCAAATATCAGAGAGTGTTTATGTTTTAATTATAGGTGAAACAAATAGGATATACATTATTTATTCAGCATAATTTAAATTACATTATAGGAACAATATATAACAAAAATACAACAATGTATGCAAAAATTTTTAGTCAGTACGATAGAATGGTACTTTTCTTCCATTTAAAAATGTTTTCTGTGTTTCTCAAATTTTCTAATATATTCCATTAAAAACTTCAATTATTGGAAAACTAAAAGACTTTCAAGTATAAGTTCAAATGAAAGCAAGACACCTTCTGTTCTCAGTTTAGTAAATCTAATTCATCAAGGTCCCTTGTTTCTTAGAAGTTCAAATTCAGCCACCCATAGGTTCTAGTATTGATACACAACAAAGTTATTAATGAACTTGCTTTTAATGTGGATTTTAAATATTCCATCTAGACTTACTATAGCTAAAAGAGTATATTTCAAAGAATGGAAAAATGTTGTATGTATGAAAAGCAGAGTTTTTATGATACTAGGAAATGATAACAAAAATAGAAGGCAATGGCACCCCACTCCAGTACTCTTGCCTGGAAAATCCCATGGACGGAGGAGCCTGGTAGGCTACAGTCCATGGGGTTGCTAAGAGTCAGACACAACTGAGCGACTTCACTTTCACTTTTCACCTTCATGCATTGGAGAAGGAAATGGCAACCCACTCCAGTGTTCTTGCCTGGAGAATCCCAGGGACGGGGGAGCCTGGTGGGCTGCCGTCTATGGGGTCGCACAGAGTCGGACACGACTGAAGCGAGTTAGCAGCAGCAGCAGAGAGGGTATGTTGACACACAAGAACTTACAAGGTGTAATATGTCAAACAAATTAAATGGCATGCCGAGGAAGAGAAAGTTTAACATCGATCTTCTTACCCTTTGTGCCCATCTGATACAATACTTAAATTACAGCACTAAGCCCATAGCAAATGGCTAATAATTCACTGAATAGCAGGTAATAAAATAGGAAGATGTTGCTGGAGCTGGAAGGATGTTGCTGGAGCTAGAACACCAGGAAAGGCTGATCCCATCTTCCTTGACATCACTGTTAGGAATACCCAAGTGTCAGGATTAAGTTTAATCAAAAAAGAAACTGCACATGGAGGAGACAGTATTAACTGTGAGAGTGTGGAGACATTTCACAGAGCATTTAACAACAAGTCCCAATAAATTTTTGTGGGAAGCTGCTATAAATTCCACAAAGTAACATATGCAGTTCTGAGAATCAAATAATCTCACACAAATTCCCATGACAATTTCTGTGTTAGAAGAAAAGGAGTGCAGAAAGTAGCAAGAAAGGTCAACTGGGAAAGATATGCATTCCCACTAGCTTACAAATTGAGTCTTCTAGAAAGCAATCAGCACAGCATCCTTCCCATTTCCTTGCCTCATTTTTCATGTGTTATCTCCTGAAGTGAAGATTGAGTATGCAATTTCAAATTTTACAAATGTAACATAATCAGAAAATGTTGACATAAATATGCAATCACTGAGTATCAGTGCAAACAAGTCACTCATGCAAAGAAGCATTACCTAATTTATCTATCAAACACTTCTTTGTTGAGAAAGTGGGAGGGAGAGATAGGGAGGAATAGAGAGAGAATGATAGAGAAAACATGTATTCTAGAAAGTAAATATAAGTATATCATTTCCACTAACCTTGTTTTTTCCCAGGTGCTTTTTTTATGTCTTATTTGAATGTGATCCACAATCTCAATAAATGTGAATTACAAAAGGGATCTAATTATCTATAAATGATATTGAAACAATAAGGTATCTTTGGAAAATAAAAATAAGCTTGAATGTTTTCACTAACTACACACAAAAATACACAAAATTAGAGTGACTTCAGAGAAGTATCAAATAAGATATATCCCCTATGAATGTCAATAATTTGGCATCCATCCACATACAAAAGTGTCTTCCTGGGAGCTTTGGGATCCAGTTAGGCAATTGTGAAAACCTAGGGCTTCCATGGTGGCTGGCTCAGATAGTAAAGAATCATGCCTGCAATGCAGGACACCAGGGTTCGAGCCCTGGGTCAGGAAGTTCCCTTGGAGAATGAAATGGCTACCCACTCCAGTATTCTTGACTGGAGAATTCCAAGGACAGAGGAGACGGGCAGGCTACATTCATGGTTGCAAAGAGTCAGACTCTCACTTTCAATTCACTTTCATAGTAAAGTTCAAGACCAAGAATTTTGAGGAGGAAAGCTTGTACCCTCATGGCTGGCTTGCTGACCATGGTTGGATATACATGTGATATACACACAGTGATATACATACTCAGAAATAGTTCCATACCCCTGAGAACTTGGTTACAGCCCCATTTGTCTTGGACCTGACACAAGCACCATATGTGAAGAGACCTGGGAGGAGTCACACTCACCCATGAGTGTGTTGGATAGCAGGCATACAGAACTTGGTCCCAGCTGTAGACCCTAAAGTGGATCCAGCTTCAGTCTGTTTTGGCTACTGCCCAGTAGCCCAAGAAGGTAAGCTTGACAAACAGTCACATTGTAGATTCTGAAAGGGCTCCAGCCTGTCCCAGCTTCAGTCTGTGAACACTCCTGCTGGCACAGGGACCTGGCAGGAGACACTCCCACCTGTGACCCTGAAGATCCTGAAAGTACTCCATCCTCAATGCTAGCCCCTCACAGTCAAAGTGTGCCAGTAGACCTGCCAACCCAGGAACCTAGCATTTGCAACCCCAGAGATCTAGAAGGGCTCTATGTTCAGTTCAAGCCCCTCTCAGACACAATCTGTGAGCAGTCCTGTTGGCAAAGGGACTCAGAGGGAAACACTCATGTCTATACTTCAAAGGATCCAAAAAGGTCCATATATTCAGTTTCAGTCTCTCCACAGACAGTCATGGAGAAATCCAGCCCACCCAGGAACCCCTGTGCCTCCACTGTCCAGTGTGCAGATTTCAATCTTGGCTGTGGATACTGAAATATTCCTGGGGCTATGTTACAGTCCATTTCACCCATGTTCCAGGGCAATCCTGCTCAATCAAAGACTCATCCAGTGACTGGGCAAGAATCATCCCAGGGAGCTTCTAGGAGCCACCCCCCATTCCCACGTCTGGTAGTAGGTCCACTGACTGAATACCCAACTCTGGACTCTGAAATAGAAACTTGTCCAAGTGCCACCCTACTGAACAAGCTACTGGAGGAAGTCCCATCCATCCACCTGAACTCTTGGTAACAAACATACCAACTGTGGACCCCACTGCAGCCCCAGTGACAGCCTTCAACCTAGCATGACTAAAAATCGCATCAGCCTAGGGAACCAATGGGAGAAGATATTTACCTGTTGAAACAAGTCTTTAAAGACGGGAAAAGATGTTTTCTCATCCAAATACACAGACTACATGAATCATAAAGAATCAAGTAAACAGGATACTACCAAAGGTAACTAATAAAGCTCCAGTAAATGACCCCAAATAAATGGAGAACATTTGCCTAACAAAGAATTCAAAATAATCATCTTAAAGAAACGGAGTGAAATTCAAGAGAACACAAACAACTAAACAAAGTCAGGAAAACAATGCATGAACAAACTGAACAATTTAATAAAGAAACATAAATCATAAGAAAAAAGCTAAAAACAAATCCTGGAGCTGAAGAGCAAAACAAGAGACACGAAAAATTCAGTAGAGAGCTTCAACAACAGATCTAATCATGCATGCATGGGGGAAAAAAAATCAACAAAAATTTGAAAACAGATCATTTGAAAATCATTTTGCTCACAAGGAACAGAATGGGAAAATACAAATAGAGAAAGCTTACATGAATTACAGGACATCACACAAATGAACATCTGCATCATGGGAGTCTCAGAAAGAGAAGAGAGAATGGGGTAGGAAACTAATTTAAAGAAGTAATTGCTGAAAAACTTCCCATATCTTGGATAAGAGATAGAGATTCTGGTGTGGAAAGTTTAAAGAACCCCAAGCAGGATCAACACAAAGAAGATAGCTATAAAATATACTATCATCAAAATGGTAAAAGGCAAACACAAGACAGTGACAAAGAGATAATTTCAAAAGCAGCAAGAGAAAAATAACTCATTAGATAAAAAGACCCACAATTAGACTATCAACATATTTCTCACTGGCCAGGAGGAAATAGGATGATATAATCAAAGTGCTTAAAGAAAAAATAAAAAAAAACTGTCAACAAAGAATATTATATAGAGTAAAAATTTTACATCATAAATGAAGAAGAGATAAAGACATTCTAACAAACAAAAGCTAAGGGAGTTCATCATCACTAGACCTACTTAACAAGAAATGATAAAGGAGGTTCTTCTAGTTGAAATGGAAGAACACTAAGTAACAACATGAAAACATATGCAAGTATAAAAATCTATGAAAAAATAAATATATAGTCAAATTATGAAAACCCTAGTATTGTAATCATGATGTAGAAAGCACTTTATCTCTAGTACAAGTGTTAAAAAAATGTCAAAAATAGCTATAGCTAAAATAATTTGTTCATGAATGAACAATATAAAAATATATAAAGTATATAACAGCAATAGAATAAAATGTACAACGATAAGTAAATGTAAAATTTTTGTTTGTGATTGAAGATGTTATCAACTTAAAACAGATTGCTGTTTTTATAAGATGTTTTATGTAAGTCTCATGGTAACCACAAAGAAAAAACCTATAGTAGATAAATCAAGAGTTAAAGGAAGGAATTAAAGCATAAACACCATAAAAAAATCACAAAAGAAGAAAATAAGAGAGAAAGAAAAAAATAAAGGAACTAAGAAAATTCCTCATAAGAAAATGAACCGAATAGCAATAGCTCTTACATATTGATAATTACTTTAAAATAAAAGGATTAAACTTTCCAATTAAAAGACATATTAACAGAAGGAATAAAAAACAACAGCCAGTGATGTGCTCCCTATTAAAACAAACAAAAATCAAAACCTCATTTTAGTTTTAAGGACAAACATAGGCTGAAAGAGAAGGGATGGGAAAAAATGTCCCATGTAAATGTTAACAAAAAGAAGGCAGAAGTGGTTAACCGTCTTTCAGTCCAATTCAGTCACAAGAAAAGAAAAGTCAGTTTACTGTGATAAAAGGATCAAATAAATAAAAGAATATAAAAGTTATAAATATAAATGTTCTCAACATAGGAGCATTTGAATTTTTAGAGGAAACATTAACAAAACTTAAACAACAACAAAAAAAAGAGGGTTTCCTTGGTGGCTCAGGTGGTAAAAAATCTGCCCACAATGCATCACAATGCATGAGGCCTGGGATCAGTCTGTGGGTCAGGAAGACCTCCTGCAGAAGGGAACAGCAACCCACTCCAGTATTCTTTCCTGGAGAATTCCATGGACAGAGGAACCTGGCAGGCTACAGTCCATGGTGTCACAGAGAGTCAGACATGACTGAGTGATTAACAAGGGAAAAAAAAATAGACACAATACAGTAATACGAGGGGATTTCAGTATCCCATTCTCAACATTGGATAAATTATTTAAACAGAAAATGAGTTAGGATACAATGGACTTGAATAACGCTACTGACCAAATGAGCCTAACAAATGGTTATAAAACATTCCATACAACAGTACCAGAGAACACATTCTTCTCAAGTAACATAGAACATTTTCCAGGATAGGTCCCATGCTGGATCACAAAGCAAGTCTTCAAACATTTAAGAAGAACTGAAATCATATCAGGTATCATTATTTCCAATTAGAAATATGAGACTAGAAATTAGTGGTATGAGACTAGAAATTAGTAATAGGAGGCAAGTGGGAATATGAAACTTAGACAACATAATTGTTGTTGGAAGTACATGGGAATTAAACAAGTACATGGAAATTAAACAACATGATTTTTAACAACCAATGGGCCAACGAAGAATCAAAAGTGAAATGAAGTATCAAGACAAATAAAAATAAAAATAAACATATCACAACTTATGGAATGCTTGAAAGCAGTTCTAAAGGATAAATTTATAGCAGTAAACACTAACGTTTAGAGAAAAGTAAAATCTGAAGTAAATAACATAGTTTTATGCCAAAATATATAGGAAAAAAGAATAATCTAGGCCCAAATATTGTAAAAGTTAGAAAATAATAAATATTAATAATAGAGGAGAAATAAATGAAATAGAGACTGGAAAGACAATAGAAAAAAAATCAACAAAACAACAAAAAAATTTAAATAAACAAAATTCACAAACTTTTAGCCAGACTAACCAAGAGAGAGGACTCAAATAAATAAAATCAGAAATGAGACAGGCTACATTACAACTGACACTAAAGAAATGTAAAGAATTATAGGAGGTTACTATGAAAAATTATATGCCTATAACCTGTACAATACAAAAGATTTGGATAACTTCCTAGAAACATACAAGTGACCAAGACAGAATTATAAAGAAATAAAAAATCTAAAGGGGTCAATAACAACAAAGGAGATTAAAACAATTATCAAAAACTTCATCTAAAAGAAAAGCCAGGGCCCAGATGATTTCTCTGGTGAATTCTACCAAACATTTAAAGAAGAATTAATGTTAATCCTTTTCAAACTCTTCCAAAATATTGAAGAGGACAGAATACTCCCAAACTCATTTTAAAAAGCTAACATTACCCTGGTTCCAAAGTTAGATGAGAATCTCTAAGAAAAGAAAACTACAGGCCAATACTTCTGATAAATATATATGCAAAATTCTCAACAAATACTAATAGCCTGAATTAAATAGCTCATTAAAAAGATCATACAACCATGATCAAGTAGGATTTAGCTGTGGCATTCAAGGATGGTTGACATACACCAATCAATAAATGTGATACATTATATTTCCTTAAAAAAAATTTAAAAAGCAATTACTGTATTATCCAGCAATCCCATTATTCTAGGCATGTCTGAAGGTTATGACATCATTATCTTGAAGAGAGGTCAACACTCCAATGTTCATCGTAGTATTTATCACAACAGAGAAGAATGGAAACTACCTAAGTGTCTATCAGTGGATAAATTGATAAATAACATATATATATATATATATATATATATATATATATATATAAAATAAAATATTTAGTCATAAAAAGAAGGAAATCAAGCCATTTGAGACAGATGAATGCACCTTGACAGCATCATGCTGAAATAAGCGAGTGAAATAAGCGAGACTAAGACAAACACCATACGATCTTATGTGTGGAATCTAAAAAAAACAGTGAATTTAAAGAAACAGAGGGTACAACAGAGATTGCTAGGGAGTGAATAGCAAAATGAAACGTTGGTCAAAGTGTATGAACTTCCAGTTTTAAGATGAATAAGTTCTAAGGACTAAGTGATGACTGTTAACAATGTTGTATTACATACTTGAAAGTTATTAAGAGAGTAAATCTTAAATAAATCTCACTACAAAAAAAAATAGTTATGTGAAATGATGGCTATGTTAACTGTCCTTATTGTAGTAATCATTTTATGACATATATGTATGTCAAACCATCACACTGTACACCTTAAACTTATACAATTATATAATTCAGTTATATCTTTATAAAGCTGGTACAGAAATACACAAAAGGAACTGTAAAGAAAAAATTGACAATCAAATTTCTGAAATACATATTCTTCCCCAAATCCTATAGATAGATGTTAAAGAAAATCATAGAAAAATGGATGTATGCCTTTAAGAGTAGACAACGTTTTACAATTCAGAAGACAATATCCATATTAGAAAATATAAGGTAAATGTGACTGATACAGGAATATGGTTAAAAGTTAAGTGAGAAACAGCTGGATCATAGAAAACACTAGAGAATTTCAGAAAAACAACTATTTCTGCTTTAATGACTATGCTAAAGCCTTTGACTGTGTAGACCACAACAAACTGTGGAAAATTCTTAAAGAGATGGGAATACCAGACAACCTTATCTGCCTCCTAAGAAACCTGTATGCAGGTCAAGAAGCAACAGTTAGAACCTGACATGGACAGCAGACTGGTTCCAATGAGAGAAAGGAGTACTTCAAGGCTCTATATTGTCATCCTGCTTATTTAACTTCTTTGCAGAGTACATCATGTGAGATGCCAGGCTGGATGAAGCACACTGCTGGAATCAAGATCATGGGGAGAAATATCAATAACCTCAGATATGCAGATGACACCACCCTTATAGCAGAAAGCAAAGAGGAACTAAAGAGACTCTTGATAAAGGTGAAAGAGGAGAGTGAAAAAGCTGGCTTAAAACACAACATTCGTTCCTGGGTAGGAAGAATCAATATTGTGAAAATGACTATACTACCAAACACAATCTACAGATTCTATGAGAGCTCTATCAAATTACCAATGGCATTTTTCACAGAACTAGAACAAAAAATTTCACAATTCATATGGAAACACAAAAGACCCCGAATAGCCAATGCAGTCTTGAGAAAGAAGAATGGAGCTGGAGGAATCAACCTTTCTGACTTCAGATTATACTATAAAGCTGAAGTCATCAAGACAGTATGGTAATGGCACAAAAACAGAAATATAGACCAATGGAACAAGATAGAAAGCCCAGAAATAAACCCATTCACCTATGGGTACCTTATTTTTGACAAAGGAGGCAAGAATATACAATGGGGCAAAGACAGCCTCCTCAATAAATGGTGATGGGAAAACTGGACAGCTACATGTAAAAGAATGAAATTGAACACGTCCTAACACCATACACAAAGATAAACTCAAAATGGATTAAAGACCTAAATGTAAGACCAGAAACTATAAAACTCTTAGAGGAAAACATAGGCAGAACACTCAGTGACATAAATCAAAGCAAGATTCTCTATGACCCACCTTCTAGAGTAACAGAAATAAAAACAAAAGTAAAGAAGTGGGACCTGATTAAACTTAAAAGCTTTTGCACAGCAAAGGAAACTATAATCAAGGTGAAAAGACAACCTTCAGAATGGGAGAAAATAATAGCAAATGAAACAACTGACAAAGGATTAATTTCCAAAATATACAAGCAGCTCATACAACTCAATGCCAAAAAACAAGCAACCCAATCAAAAAGTGGGAAAAAGACCTAAACAGACGTTTCTCCAAAGAAGACATACAGATGGCTAAAAAACACATGAAAAGATGCTCAATATCACTCATTGTTAGAGAAATATAGATCAGAACTACAATGAGATATCACCTTACACTTGTCAGAGTGGACATCATCGAAAAGTCTACAAACAATAAGTGCTGGAGAGGGTGTGGAGAAAAGGAAATGCTCTTGCACTGTTGGTGGGAATATAAATTGATACAGCCACTATGGAAGACAGTATGGAGGTTTCTTAAAAAACTAGGAATAAAACCACCTATGACCCAGCAATCCCACTCTTAGGCATATGCCCTGAGGAAACCAAAATTGAAAAAGACACATGTATTCCTTGTTCATTGCAGCACTATTTACAATAGCTAGAATATGGAAGCAACCTAGATGTCCATCAACAGATGAATGGATAAAGAAGTCATAGTACATATACACAATGGAATATTACTCAGCCATAAAAAGGAACACATTTGAGTCAGTTCTGATGAGGAGGATGAACCTAGAACATATTATACAGAGTGAAGTGAGTCAGAAAGAGAAAGATAAATATCATATTATAACACATATATACAGAATCTAGAAAAATGGTACTGAAGAATTTATTTACAGGACAGCAATGGAAAAACAGACATAGAGAATAGACTTATGGACATGAGGAGAGGGTAGGGGAGGGTGAGATGTATGGAAAGAGTTACATGAAAACTTACATTACCATATGTAAAATAGATAGCCAACGGAATTTCCTGTATTGTTCAGGAAACTCAGAAAGGGGCTCTGTATCAATCTAGAGGGGTAGGATGGGGTGAGAGATGGGAGGGAGGTTCAAAAGAGAGGGGATATATGTATACCTATGGCTGATTCTGTGATCAGATTGGCTAGTTTAATCACAAAACACTAGCCAATCTGATCACACAAACTACAGCTTTGTCCATCTCAATGAAACTAAGCCATGCCCTTTGGGGCCACCCAAGACGGATGGGTCATGGTGGAGAGGTCTGACAGAATGTGGTCCACTGGAGAAGGGCATAACAAACCACTTCAGTGTTCTTGCCTTGAGAACCCCATGAACAGCATGAAAAGGCAAAAAGATAGGACACTGAAAGATGAATTCCCCAGGTTGGTAGATGCCCAATATGCTAGTGGAGATCAGTGGAGAAATAACACCAGAAAGAATGATGGGATGGAGCCAAAGCAATAACAATACCCACCTGGGTATGTGACTGGTGATAGAAGGAAACTTCAATGTTGTAAAGAGCAATATTGCATAGGAACCTGGAATGTTAGGTCCATGAATCAAGGCAAATTGGAAGTGGTCAAACAGGAGATGGCAAGAGTGAACGTCGACATTCTAGGAATCAGAGAACTAAGATGGACTGGAATGGATGAATTTAACTCAGATGACCATTATATCTACTATTGTGGGCAGGAATCCCTTAGAAGCAAAGGAGTAGCCATCATGGTCAAAAAAAGTGTCGGAAATGCAGTACTTGGATGCAATCTCAAAAACGACAGAATGATCTCTGTTCGTTTCCAAGGCAAACCATTCAATATCACAGTAATCCAAATCTATGCCCTGACCAGTAATGCTGAAGAAGCTGAACTTGAACGGTTCTATAGAGACCTACAAGACCTTTTCGAACTAACGCTCAAAAAAGATGTCCTTTTCATTATAGGGGACTGGAATGCAAAAGTAGGAAGTCAGGAAACACCTGGCGTAACAGGCAAATTTGGACTTGGAGTACAGAATGAAGTAGGGCAAAGGCTAATAGAGTTCTGCCAAGAGACCACACTGGTCATAGCAAACACCCTCTTCCAAAAACACAAGAGAAGACTCTACACATGGCCATCACCAGATGGTCAACACTGAAATCAGACTGATTACGTTCTTTGCAGCCAAAGATGGAGAAGCTCTATACAGTCAGCAAAAACAAGACCGGGAGCGGACTGTGGCTCAGATCATGAACTCCTTATTGCCAAATTCAGACTTAAATTGAAAAAAGTATGGGAAACTACTAGACCATTCAGGTATGACCTAAATCAAATCCCTTATGATTATACAGTGGAAGTGACAAATAGATTTAAGGGACTAGATCTGATAGACAGAGTGCCTGATGAACTATGGACAGAGGTTTGTGACATTGTACAGGAGACAGGGATCAAGGCCATCCCCATGGAAAACAAATGTAAAAAAGCAAAATGGCTGTCAGAGGAGGGCTTACAAATAGCTGTGAAAAGAAGAGAAACGAAAAGCAAAGGAGAAAAGTGAAGATACTCCCATCTGAATGCAGAGTTCCAAAGAATAGCAAGAAGAGATAAGAAAGCCTTTCTAAGTGATCAGTGCAAAGAAATAGAGGAAAACAACAGAATGGGAAAGACTAGAGATCTCTTCAAGAAAATTAGAGATACCAAGGGAACATTTCATGCAAAGATAGGCTCGATAAAGGACAGAAATGGTATGGACCTAACAGAAGCAGAAGATATTAAGAAGAGGTGGCAAGGATACACAGAACAACTGTACAAAAAAGATCTTCATGACCCAGATAATCACAATGGTGTGATCACTCACCTAGAGCCAGACATCCTGGAATGTGAAGTCAAGTGGGCCTTAGAAAGCATCACTACGAACAAAGCTAGTGGAGGTGATGGAATTACAGTTGAGTACTTCAAATCCTGAAAGATGATGCTGTGAAAGTGCTGCACTCAATATGCCAGCAAATCTGGAAAACTCAGCAGTGGCCACAGGACTGGAAACGGTCAGTTTTCATTCCAATCCCAAAGAAAGGCAATGCCAAAGAATGCTCGAACTCCTGCACAATTGCACTCATCTCACACGCTAGTAAAGTAATGCTCAAAATTCTCCCAGCCAGGCTTCAGCAATATGTGAACTGTGAAATTCCAGATGTTCAAGCTGGTTTTAGAAAAGGCAGAGGAACCAGAGATCAAATTGCCAACATCTGATGGATTATTGAAAAAGCAAGAGAGTTCCAGAAAAACATCTATTTCTGTTTTATTGACTATGCCAAAGCCTTTGACTGTGTGGATCACAATAAACTGTGGAAAATTCTGAAAGAGATGGGAATACCAGCTCATCTGACCTGTCTCTTGAGAAACCTGTATGCAGGTCAGGAAGCAACAGTCAGAACTGGACATGGAACGACCACCTGGTTCCAAATAGGAAAAGGAGTATGTCAAAGCTGTATATTGTCACTTTGCTTATTTAACTTATATGCAGAGTACACCATGAGAAACGCTGGGCTGGAAGAAACATAAGCTGGAATCAAGATTGCAGGGAGAAATATCAATAATCTCAGATATGCAGGTGACACCACCCTTATGGCAGAAAGTGAAGAATAACTAAAGAGCCTCTTGATGACAGTGAAAGTGGAAAGTGAAAAAGTTGGCTTAAAGCTCAACATTCAGAAAACTAAGATCATGGCATCTGGTTCCATCACTTCATGGCAAATAGATGGGGAAACAGTGGAAACGGTGTCAGACTTTATTTTTTTGGGCTCCAAAATCACTGCTGATGGTGATTGTAGCCATGAAATTAAAAGACACTTACTCCTTGGAAGGATGGTTATGACCAACCTAGATAGCATATTTAAAAGCAGAGACATGACTTTGCCAACAAAGGTCCGTCTAGTCAAGGCTATGGTTTTTCCAGTGGTCATGTATGGATGTGAGAGTTGGATGGTGAAGAAAGCTGAGCGCTGCAGAATTGATGCTTTTGAACTGTGGTGTTGGAGAAGACTCTTGAGAATCCCTTGGATGGCAAGAAGATCCAACCAGTCCATCCTAAAGGAGATCAGTCCTGGGTGTTCATTGGAGGGACTGATGTTGAAGCTGAAACTCCAATACTTTGGCCACCTCATGTGAAGATCTGACTCACTGGAAAAGACCCTGATGCTGGGAAGGATTGAGGGCAGGAAGAGAAGGGGACGACAGAGGAAGAGATGGCTGGATCACATCACCGACTCGATGGACATGGGTTTGGGTAAACTCCGGGAATTAGTGATGGAGAGGGAGGCCTGGCTTGCTGCGGTTCATGGGGTCACAGAGAGTCAGACACGACTGAGCGAGTGAACTGAACTGAACTGATGGCTGATTCATGTTGAGGTTTGACGAAAAGCAGCAAAATTCTGTAAAGCAATTATCCTTCAATAAAAAGATAAATTAGAAAAAACTAAAAAAAAATAAATAAATAAAACCTAACATTCAAAAAACTAGGAGAATGACATCCAGTCCCACCATTTCATTGCAAATAGATGGGGAAACAATGGAAACAGTGACTTTTTTTTCTTGGGATCCAAAACCACTGTGGATGGTGACTGCAGCTATGAAATTAAAAGATACTTGCTCCTTGGAAGGAAAGCTATGATCAACCTAGACAGCATATTAAAAAGCAGAGACATTATTTTGCCTACAAAGATCTGTAGAGTCAAAGCTATGTGTTTTCCTCATTTACAGATATAAGAGTTGGACAATATAAAAGGGTGAACGCCGATGAATTGATTCCTTCAAACCATAGTGCTGGAGAAGACTCTTGAGAGTCTTTTGAACTACAAGGAGATCAAACCAGTCAATCCTAAAGGAAATCAATCCTGAATATTCATTGGAAGGACTGATAGTGAAGCTGAAACTCCAAATCTTTGGCCAGCTGATGCAAAGGGCTGACTCATTGGAAAAGACCCCGATGCTGGGAAAGATTGAAGGCAGAAGGAGAAGGGGACAACAGATAATGAGATGGTTGGATAGCATCACCAACTCAATGGACATGATTTTGAACAAACTCCAGGAAGTGGTGAAGGACAGGGAAGCCAGGAGTGCTTCAGTCTATGGGGTCACAGAGTCGGGCATGACTAAGCAACTGAAGAACCACAAAATGACAAGATTATTATCTAAAAAAAAATTAAGAATTCTTATCAATAATTTAAAAAGACAAGACAGTTCAATTTTAAAAGACAAAGGATATAAAAGGTCTTCTTATAGAATATGAAATGTAAATCACGAATAAAATATTGAAATGTTTTACCTTTACAGTAACCCAAACATGAAAATCTTTATATATGACATATTTTTATAAAAAATTTACCTATCAGAATGGCAATTTTACAAATCTATGAAAACAAATTTCAAGCAAGTAAGAATGTGCAGAAATAGTTAGCTCTCATATTATGATGGTAAAAGTTTAAATTAACATAGGGAATATGGAGGACAATTTGGTAGTGTCTGTTAACTTTAAATTCCGTACACCCCATGTCACTGAAATTACACTTCGGCATATCTACCCAAGACAACCATATGACATATGCCCTGGAGCTAGATATAAATTCACTGGGTTAGCAAAATAAATAGCAAAAAAATTAAAAATAAAGAAAAAATAAGAATGCCCATTTATGGAGGAATAATTAAATAAACTATTTTACATTACACTATTGAATACTATGCAGCTGTTAAAAAGATTATATTTACACTTATACCAATAGAATAACTCTAAGTTCTCTCTCTCTCTTTTTTTTTTTTTTTGGTGAAAAAAGCAATCTGCTGAACAACTCTTGCATAAGAATTTAGTTTAAGTAAAAAGGGAGAACAAAATGCAACATAAACCATACCAAGTGATTTCTTTAAGTGAACATGTAAATGAAGGAATCACACTATTTGATAACAATTAATACCTCTTGAAAGAGTGAATTAAAGGTTAGAAGTGGTGACTAAATGGGACTCTGGATTTGATTGTTATGTTTGCCTTTTTTGTTTTTAGCCCCAAAGAGAATGCCTCTGGTTAATCTTGGTTGATCAATTTCAAATATGAGTATTAATTCCATGAAAGAAAGTGGCACCATTAAGTAAATGAATAGAAGGAAGAAAAATGTTACAGAAATAGGGAGAGAGAATGGATGGAAGAAAAAATGTATGCGTTAGTAAGTGGAGGACAGGAGAAAGATTTGGACTTTACTCAATAGATGTAGACATATCAGAGACTTTTCATACAAGGAGGACTAGATGATAAACATAGTCCTCTGGGAAAGCTGCTTTGTGCAAGATGGAGAAGCATGGGGAGTGAATGGAAATAGACAGCAGTAAGTTCTGATAAAGTAGGGATAAGCAATGAAAGAGATCTAAGCAAATTCAAATGTTTCAGAGTAGCCGGCTGAGAAGGAGCAGCTGAGAAAGGGGATACCCAATAGCAAAGAGCTCTGAAGAAGACTAGAGAAAATGAGATGCATAAAAGAGTAAAGGTATTATTCTGATATAGAAGAGAGAGCACCTTTTCCATCATAGCAGGAGGGAAAGATGAAAGGGAGTAGATATAGATGCAAGGTGCTTATTATAGTGCAATAGTATGAGCACAGTGCAACCACATGGTTTTCCCCAGCAGGGCTCTGCAGGTTAGGTACAGGCAGGAGATAACAGAATTCTAGATTAATCTTGGGTATTTGCCAAAGGGTGAAAACAGTCATGTCTCAGGTGATCCTGTATGGGGGACAAAAAGTGAAATGAAGAACAAGAAAGTCTGATCTACTGACAGGAGTGAAGGAAAAAAGGACAAATGATGGGGAGAAAAAAGTGGCTCCTGGAACTAGTTTTTCTTTCTCATTTTCTTTCTGTAGCAAGTATTTAAAGAGAGTTTTCAACATTCTGAGCATTCTTCTAAGGCTGAGTATATTGTGACAGATGAGGCAGAAAATATTCTTGTTTTCATGGACCTTATGGTCTAGTGGGAGGCATAGTGAAAGCATGTAAACTAAATATGAAAACAAGAGAAAAATATGTTTTTTATACAATTAAAGCTATGTAGGAAAACAAAACGACTTGTTGGACAGAGGGTGGTTGGTGAGTACTTCAACAGAAGAAGGCATTTGAGCTAGAATCTAAATAATGCAAAAGAGGCAAACACAGAGAGACCTGAGAGAAGACTAAGCAGGAGGAATAAAAAGAACAAAATCCTGAGGCTGGACTAAGCTTGACATCTTAAAAAAAATAAAATAAAATAAAAAGATCCATGTAACTGAAGTGTAGTTATTAAGACGGAGATAGGAAATAGGAAATAAGAGGTGTGAAAGGAATAGACTGTACAAGAGTTTAGGAACAGGAAGCCAATGGCAGGTTGCATTCCTCAAGCAACAGGAACCCAATAAAGGGTAACAAAAAGGTTATGATATGATCTGACTTAGTCTCTAAGAAAAGGAAAGGATGAAAAATAAAGCTAGTAGACTAATAAGAGACTATTGCAGTAGTCTGAGTGAGATACAGTGATAACCAGAATGAGCATGTTGGTAGGATAGATGGTGAGAAAGGGTCGAATGCAGTGTAAGTTTTGGAAACAGGATCAATCAGTTCAGTTCAGTCACTCAGTTGTTTCTGATTTTTTGTGACCCCATGGACAGCAGCACGCCAGGCCTCCCTGTCCATCACCAACTCCCGGAGCTTGCTCAAACTCATGTCCATAGAGTCGTGATGCCATCCAACTATCTCAATCTCTGTCGTCCCCTTCTCCTCTCGCCTTCAATCTTTCCCAGCATCAGGGTTTTTTCAAATGAGTCAGTTCTTCTCATCAAGTGGCCAAAGTCTTGGAGTTTCAGCTTCAGCATCAGTCCTTCCAATGAATATTCAGGACTGATTTCCTTTAGGATGGACTGGTTTGATCTCCTTGCAGTCCAAGGGACTCTCAAGAGTCTTCTCTAGCACCATAGTTTAAAAGCATCAATTCTTTGGTGCTCAGCTTTCTTTATAGTCTAACTCTCACATCTATACATGACTACTGGAAAAACTATAGCTTTGACTATATGGACTTTTGTGGGTAAAGTAATGTCTCTGCTTTTTAGTATGCAGTGTAGGTTGGTCACAGCTTTTCTTCTAAGGCGCAGGTGTCTTTTAATTTCATGGCTGCAGTCACCATCTGCACTGATTTTGCAGCCCAAGAAAATAAACTGTCATTGTTTCCATTGTTTTCCCATCTATTTGCCATGAAGTGATGGGACAGGATACCATGATCTTCATTTTTTGAATGTGGAGTTTTAAGCCAGCTTTTTCACTCTACTCTTTCACTTTGATCAAGAGGCTCTTTAGTTCCTCTTCACTTTCTGCCATAAAGGTGGTGTCATCTGCATATCTGAGGTTACTAATATTTCTCCTGGCAATCTTAATTCCAGCTTGTGCTTCATCTAGCCTGGCTTTCGCATGATGTACTCTGCATATAAGTTAAATAAGCAGGGTGACAATATACAGCCTTGACCTACTCCTTTCCCATTTTGGAACCAGTCTGTTGTCCCATGTCTGGTTCTAACTGTTGCTTCTCGACCTACATACAGATTTCTCAGGAGGCAGGTAAGGTGGTCTGGTATTTCCAACTCTTGAAGAATTTTCCACAGTTTGTTACAATCTACACAGTCAAAGGCTATGGTGTAATCAATAAAGCAGAAGTATATGTTCTTTCAGGAATTCTCTTGTTTTTTTTTAATGACCCAATGGATGCTGGCAATTTGACCTTTGGTTCATCTGCCTTTTCTAAATCCAGCTTGAACATCTGGAAGTTCTCAGTTCACATACTGTTGAAGCCTGGCTTAGAGAATGTTGAGCATTAGTTTGCTAGTGTGTAAGATGACTGCAATTGTGTGGTAGTTTGAACATTCTTTGGCTTTGTCTTTCTTTGGATTGGAATGAAAACTGACCTTTTCCAGTCCTGTGGCCACTGTTGAGTTTTCCAAATTTGCTGGCATATTGAATGCAGCACTTTAACAGCATCGACTTTTAGGATCTGAAATAGATCAGCTGGAATTCCATCACCTCCTCTAGCTTTGTTCATAGTCATGCTTCCTAAGATCCACTTGACTTTGCCTTCCAGGATGTCTGGCTCTAGGTGAATGATCATGTGATCATGGTTATCTGGGTCATGGATATCTTTTTTGTACAGTTCTCCTGTGTACTCTTCCCACTTCTTAATATTTTCTGCTTCTGTTAGGTCCATACAATTTCTGTCCTTTATTGTACCCCTCTTTGCATGAAATATTCCCTTGGTATCTCTGATGTTCTTGAACAGATCTCTAGTCTTTCTCATTCTATTGTTTGCCTCTATTTCTTTGCATTGATCATTGAGGAAGGCTTTCTTATCTCTCCTTGCTATTCTTTGTAACTCTGCATTCAAATGGTATATCTTTCCTTTTCTCCTTTGCCTTTCACTTCTCTTCTTTTCTCAGCTATTTGTAAGGCCTCCTCAGACAGCCATTTTGCCTTTTGCATTTCTTTTTCTTGAGGATGGTCTTGATCACTGCCTCCTGTACAATGTCATGAACCTCCATCCATAGTTCTTCAGGCACTCTGTCTATCAGATCTAATCCCTTGAATCTGTTTGTCACTTCCACTGTGTAATTGTAAGGGATTTGATTTATGTCATACCTGAATGGTCTAGTGATTTACCCTACTTTCTTCAATTTAAGTCTGAATTTGGCAATAAGGAATTCATGACCTGAGCCACAGTCAGCTCCCGGACTTGTTTTTGCTGACTGTATAATGCTTCTCTGTTTCTGGCTGCAAAGAATATAATCGATCTGATTTTCGTATTGACCATCTCATGATGTCTATGTGCAGAGTTGTCTCTTATATTGTTGGAAGAGGGTGTTTGCTATGACCAGTGCATTCTCTTGGAAAAACTCTTATTAGCCTTTGCCCTGCTTCATTTCGTACTCCAAGGCCAAACTTGCCTGTTACTCCAGGTGTTTCCTGACTTCCTGCTTTTGCATTCCAGTCCCCTATAATGAAAAGGATATCTTTTTTGGGTGTTAGTTCTAGAATGTCTTGTAGATCTTCATAGAACCGTTCGACTTCAGCTTCTTCAGCATTACTGGTCAGGGCATAGACTTGGATTAACATGATATTGAATGGTTTGCCTTGGAAATGAACAGAGATCATTGTGGCATTTTTGAGATTGCACCCAAGTACTGCATTTCAGACTCTTTTGTTGACTATGAGGGCTACTTCATTTGTTCTAAGAGATTCTTGCTCACAGTAGTAGATATAATGGCCATCTGAGTTAAATTCACCCATTCCAGTCCATCTTAGTTCACTGATTCCTAAAATATCGACGTTCACTCCTGCCATTCCTGTTTGATCACTTCTAATTTACCTTCATTCATGGATCTAATATTCCAGGTTCCTATGCAATATTGCTATTTACAGCATCGGACTTTACTTCCATCACCAGTCACATCCACAGCTGGGTATTGTTTTCACTTTGGCACTGTCTCTTCATTATTTCTGGAATTATTTCTCCACTCTTCTCCAGTAGCATCTTGGGCACCTACTGACCTGGGGAGTTCATCTTTCAGTGTCATATCTTTTTGCCTTTGTTTAGGAGATTCAACTGAATGGTGTTTTTTATGATGAGGTAACACACAGAATGGCAGTAAGGCTTGCCATGAAAAGAGGGAAATAATCTACAAAGTGGAATATTCAGTGAATTGAGTGGAGAAGTGGCTGCATGGTAAATGCCAGTGAAGAGAGGAGGTCAGAGATGGTTAGCAGATGATAAGAACCTCAGATTAACAGAAGTTTTTTTACATAACTTTGGAATATTCATGAGTCTTGTGTAAGAATGGAGAGTGTATTTTATTTCATTCATTACAGAGGTAAATAGGGTTGGGAAATGAGAAGTGTGAGAAAGTGAGTCAGCCAGAGGGATTATGGCATAGTCTTGAAGTGGCTGAGAATATAGTGACATCAATTTATGTTGTACCCTGTGTGTTACAACACATAGTATGATGCAGTATCAAAGTGTAGAGTGAGAATAGTAAGAAGTGAGTTTGGTGGAGAACTTTAGAGCATGTGAGAATGTGAATACCCAAATGGGTGAATGACCCTAGAGATTTATGTTTTGCAGACTGACCAAGGGTATTAAGAATGGTGAATTTATTTTGTTATGCTTTTTCTAAAAATCTGAAGTCGGCTCTTAACCAAATGACAGTGCTTTTGCAAGAATAAGGGAAGTTGTGAGTTATGCAAGAGATTGGTTTTCCTGTCCCTGCCCTCAAAATAGGGGCATTGTTAGAGAGCCTGGAGGCTAGCTTGGGAACAGAGGGACAATGATTGAGTGAGAAGGTTATCCTTGAGTGATGAATTCTTGGGAGGGAACTCTGTAATATGAACAGGGAAACAGAACATAAGGACAGTGAGGAAGCAGCTCTTGAAGGATAGCACATTCGTTATTAGAGAGGGTAAATCTAAGCATGAAAGACCAGTTGCACTCTAGGGAAGAGACTCAGTTCAGTTCAGCTCAGTCGCTCAGCGAGTCCGACTCTTTGCGACCCCATGAATTGCAGCATGCCAGGCCTCTCTGTCCATCACCAACTCCCGGAGTCTACCCAAACCCATGTCCATCGAGCCGGTGATGCCATCCAACCACCTCATCCTCTGTCGTCCCCTTCTCCTCCCGCCCCCAATCCTACCCAGCATTAGGGTCTTTTCCAATGAGTCAACCCTTCGCATGAGGTGGCCAAAGTATTGGAGTTTCAGCTTCAACATCAGTCCTTCCAATGAACACCCAAGATTGATCTCTTTTAGGATGGTTTGATTGGATCTCCTTGCAGTCCAAGGGACTCTCAAAAGCCTTCTCCAACACCACAGTTCAAAAGCATCAATTCTGCGGTGCTCAGCTTTCTTCACCGTCCAACTCTCACATGCACACATGACCAATGGAAAAATCATAGCCTTTACTAGACGGACTTTTGTTGGCAAAGTAATGTCTCTGCTTTTAAATATGCTATCTAGGTTGGCCATAACCTTCCTGCCAAGGAGTAAGTGTCTTTTAATTTCATGGCTACAATCACCATCAGCAGTGATTTTGGAGCCCAAAAAAATAAAGCCTGCCACTGTTTGCACTGTTTCCCCATCTATTTCCCATGAAGTGATGGGACCAGATGCCATGATCTTAGTTTTCTTAACGTTGAGCTTTAGACTAGTTAATAGTTAATAAAGGAATACAGAAAAAAAATATCTATAGACAAAAGTGAAAGTGTTAGGCACTCAATAATGGTAGACTCTTTGAGACTATAGCCTGCCAGACTATAGCCCGCCAGGCTCCTCTGCCCATGGGATTTTCCAGGCAAGAACACCAGAGTGGGTTGCCATTCCCTTCTCCAGGGGATCTTCTTGACCCAGGGCCTGAACCTGCATCTCTTGCATCTCCTACATTGCAGGCAGATTTTTTATAGCCTGAGCCACCAGGGAGGTTAAAGACAAAGAAGTGGCTGAGAAAAAATGGATTCAGAACCAGATATTCAGAGAGCAGACTCTGCTATCTCATCAAGGCCCTAATAGCTTAATGTTATTAACTGTTCTGTATACAGAAGACACCTTATAGAAGTTCCAATAGCCAATACTTTGAGTAACCTTTCCTAGTTCCATTCCAGAGAAAGATGGAAGATGTTTCGTTCAGCTGCTGATTCCTGCCATGTCCCTTAATCTGCTCAACTGGAAAGAATGAGTTAAAGTAGCATTCATGGTTGATACAAGGTAAAAAGAGAAGAAATTTGAGACTATTATATTGAAATCACTGATATCCCTATTTGTATGTAAATGATCTGGGGCGGGACTCAGGTTTCAGTCATTTTTAAATGTTCATGGTTTTTAAAATTTTAATGTGCAGCCAGGGTTGGAAATCATTGCTATATTTACAGAGAAATATTTACTATTCTTTCTTACAAAATCATAATAATATCATTAAGAACAGAAGGTACGATTCAGGAAGAAATTACAAATATCTCCTCCTTATGAATATGTTAAAAAATTCTAAACAAAATATTCAGTTTCAGTTCAGTTTAGTAGCTCAGTTGTGTCTGACTCTTTGTGACCCCATGAACTGTAGCATGCTAGGCCTCCCTGTCCATCACCAACTCCCCGAGTCCACCCAAACCCATGTCCATTGAGTTGGTAATGCCATCCAACCATCTCATCCTCTTTCGTCCCCTTCTCCTCCTGCCCTCAATCTTTCCCAGCATCAGGTTCTTTTCAAATGAGTCAGCCCTTCACATCAGGTGGCCAAAGTATTGGAATTTCAGCTTCAACATCAGTCCTTCCAATGAATATTCAGGACTGATTTCCTTTAGGATGGACTGGTTGGATCTCCTTGCAGTCCAAGGGACTCTCAAGAGTCTTCTCCAACACCACAGTTCAAAAGCATCAATTCTTCTGCTCTCAGCTTTCTTTATAGTCCAACTCTCACACCCATACATGACCACTGAAAAAACCATAGCCTTGACTAGACAGGCTTTTGTTGACAAAGTAATGTCTCTGCTTTTCAATATGCTGTCTAGGTTGGTCATAACTTTCCTTCCGAGGAGTAAGCGTCTTTTAATTTCATGGCTGTAATCACCATCTGCAGTGATTTTGTTAGCAAGTTAATTTCAGCAATATATTAAAAGAACAGTAAAATATAACCATTAGAGGTACATCACAATTTAATTAGAAATTTGGTTATTATCCCCTAAAAGTTATGGGAAAACAACATATGGAAAGTTGTAATAAATGCTTACTGATTTTTTTTTTAATGTAAGAAATGAGGAGTTGATGAATTGTGTATCTTGATAAAACACATATAACACACCCTACCAGTCCATACATATTCTGTTTACTGGTGAAATCTAAAAGTCTTGCCATCAAAGTTAGGTTTAAGTTACAGTTATCTGCTTTTCCTGATGTTATTCTGGAATTATTTGATAATGTCATTGAATAAAGATATAAAGTATTTAATGCATAATATGTTGAAAACAATAGCAAAAATGAAAAACCTTGGAGAGGCCACTTGAAAAGTTATTAGAAATTAGAAATACTACAGAATTTCAAAATAGTGGCAAAATTAAAAATCAACATATAAGTACTTTTATACTAATCAAATAATAACAGACTAGAAAAAGCAATTTAAAAAATATCCCACCCACAATAGCAATAGCAAAAATAAATCTAGAAAATCACTCTATGAAAACTATACAAAATACATATAAATAAATTTGCAAAACTCTGCCAAAGCAAGAAGGTATAAATAAATGGTATGGTTCTTGGATATAGAGATTCAATTTTATATCACATCAGTTCTCCCTAAACTAATCAATAAATTTAGTGTATGCTCAATGAAAATTCCAATGTGTATGCAAACGTTTGTCTATCTCTCTTTTTGTGTTCAAGTTTGTAATGTGTCAAAATATTTTAAAATATAACTAGAAGAAAATTTCAATAGCCAGGAGAACTACACAGGAAAAAAGAATAGTGAAACATACAATAAAACAAAATCACAACAGAATGATGTAAGTGCAAGACTAGAATATATCATTGGAAAATACATTTTCAAAGTTTAAATATACCCAAGACATAAGGACAATTAGACTATAAAATAGCAAGTACTTTGAATTGACAAGGGAAAGTATATTGTTCAGTAAGTTTTGGTGTTAACTGGCAGTCATTAGGTAATAAATAAACCAGTGTTCATTGACTTCAATAAAATATATTCCAGAAAGAACAAAGATTTAAATACAAAGACATACATAAAATATTAGAAAGTGAAAGGACATACATATATATATGTGTCTGTGTGTTATAAATCTTTAAAAATATTGACAGATTTCACTACATAAAATTTTAAAATGCTGACATAGTAAAAAGCAGTACAGAGAAAGGAAAGAAAAATGATGAACATTATTTGGGTCACACTGACAGAAAAATATACTTTAAAAGATAACAGATTCCTTACAGTCCAACAGAAAGATGAGCCAAAAAATATGTAGAGAAAATATTGACAAAAAGTTTAAAAGGCAATAAATGCATGTAAAGATGATTAAACTCCTTAATATTCAATTACTACAAATTAAAAAGCTTTCTTTCACAAGTCAAACTTGCAAATACTCCAGAAATGATTTATGAAGCTTTTTGTAAATATATGGATAAAAGACACTGTTTTGGAGAAAGTATAAATAAATATAACACCTTTAAGAGCAATTTAGCTATATCTGGCTGACTGAAATAAAATGTCTCATTGGCCTGGCATTTTCAATCCTAAGTTTTCATAGTATATAAAAATTTACCCATATGTGAAAACAATATTTGTTCTTGAATATGTAATTGATGAGTGTGTATAAATATAAATACAATATATAAGTATATAAATATATGTAAATTCAAACATTTATATATATATGTGTGTGAGTTACACATACACAAAATATCCATAGCTGCATTGTTCATGAAAGTCAAAAATGAGAGATTGATTAGTTTACTTTGACTCATCTGTAGAATGGATCATATATGAAAATAAGAGATTAAAAAGCTCTCTTTGAAATCAATGGAAAGGAATCCATGGGATGTATGTTAGTTTGAAATGCATTCTTCAGAACAGGCTGCCCAGTGTGATCTGATTTATATACATGTGTTCGTTATACACAGCTATTTTTAAGTTCAGTTTGGTTAGAATTTTTTAATGAAAGAAATTATTATTTTTTTAAATTAGTTAGCTATCTACAAAATAATTTTCTTCTTCTGTGGTCCTCAAAATATAGTCTGCATGAATTAGCACTTTCAAAAGATTATAAAATACTAATACCCATTACACACTTAAATTTTAGTAAATATATTGCACAGTTTAGAAGGCATCTCTAGGGGTTCCAATGCCTTAAGTCAGCTTGCAGGAACATTAATTTTTGTGTCTAAGTCATCAGCTGAAGTGGTGAACAGTAATTGAACAGGACAATGATTTTATTGAACAAAATTCTAATATCTTGTATATTCTTTTTTTTATTTATAACTTCCTTTGTTTCTCATTTCTGCTTTATCTCTTAAAATACTTATCATATACTTACTATAAAAGTGCATGTGAAATAACTGAGATCTGTTTTTGACCT
Source organism: Giraffa tippelskirchi (assembly GCF_054371585.1). Classification (NCBI taxonomy): domain Eukaryota; kingdom Metazoa; phylum Chordata; class Mammalia; order Artiodactyla; family Giraffidae; genus Giraffa; species Giraffa tippelskirchi. Next base: position 126,671,978 of record NC_137277.1, on the reverse strand, counting down.
GTTAAAAAAAAATCAATCCCCTATGATTTGATCTCATATATTTTAGGCAAGTGAGATATTTAATCTCCATTATATTCTTATATGGTGAGCATTACCAACCCCGTTTTGATACACACCAAACACACACATACCATTAAGCAGTTAATTAAACCTCAAAGAATTGATTTCTTTCTGTCTTTATTAAAATACTGTTTATTTTATATATATATATATATATATATATATATATTGTTGTCTCCCCACCATTTCCATTTGTCTGACCAAAATAGCAGTGTGGACTACTATTTCATACATACTTAAAAGCAAGCAAAGGGTAGAGTCCCATCTTTAAAAACTAAACAGGCACTTTGGACAACACAGTCTTGCCAATCAAACCTGGAAAACATTTATCAGACATTTATCAGACACTTTAGGGAAAGTTCTCACTCTGTATTATAAAAAGGGCAGCCATATATCAACTTTAAGGAAATGAAATAAGATGGAACATTTCTACTACTTAAAATACTTCCTTTAAGAGACTTCCTCTACTGCTAGAGATTTTGAATAGTCTCCTGGTCAGTCATTCGGAATCAGTTCTTCACATAATTGATAAACTTGTGTTCCACATTAGGAAGAGAGCCACATTCTATATCTGCTTGCATTTTTGATAATGCCTTCTATAGAACTAGGTTCTTTGGGTGTCTTTTTTTTTTTTCTGTTTTTGGATGGATTCTTGATCTTTTGATTTTAGTGTTAATGGTTTTGAATCTTTTTCATTCTGCTTTCGTTTTCATGCATTTTGCCTTTGAATAATTCCAGCTCAAGTAAAAGACAATGATAAGTCTAAATTTTGGAAAAATGGAATGTTTTAAGTATCTGTTGTCTTCTTTATTTTCTCATTTTTAGATGACTATTTATAACACTGTTGCCAGTTGACAGTTATTTTAATCTCTCTCAAAACCATAATATATATATAGGTAATTAAAATTTACTCTAGAGAATAGCTAGGAAAAACTTAAAAATCAAATCTACTTCAAAGCTTTTTATTCTCATTTTCGGTGAACAAAAATTACTTAATGTTAGCTCATCTTGTATATTTTCCCTAATGTGACTTTTACTACCTCTATAATGAATTACAACAGAAATAAATGGTAGTAACTACCTGTGTTTCATGTGATAATTACTATAATCACACCATCATCATTCTCTGTATTGATGTCTTTTTCCTACAACACATCAAGCAAATTATTTACTTCTAAGGTGATGAATGACTTGCAACAAAAATTCAGACAGGTATTATGATGAGAGGTAATAAGGTAAATACAATTTTCCTTTTAAACAGAAATAAGACATGCTTTCTATGTTTGTGTGTGTATATTTTATGCTTAAAGACATTCTTTAAATTTTGTAGACATTAAATGGGGTGTCTGATTAGAAGAAGCCTAATGTAGTCAAAAGGAGAGGATTTAAGCTTATTTTTCTCCCAAAGTACATTATGTTCTTTACAATTTTTTAAAATGACCCTTTTATGGGAAAAAGTCAGCTTCACTGACCAAAATTATTGATGCTTTAAAGGTGGCCTAAATGGCAAATTACTAAATAATTTTAAATATATTATTTTAAACACTTGAATTGTTCTCTCATGCAGAGCGTAAATAGAAAAGAAGAAAGTATTTCATAATATATTTCATATTGAAATTGCTGTTTGTTATTACAGTGTTATCAACCCAGCACTGAACCTGATGATCTGTAATGAGACAAAGTTTCTGATGATCTGAAAGAGACAAAATTTCTGCAAATAGATGTAACTCCTTTATTGACATAAATCAGTAGTCTCCACCCACATACCAAACGCCCCTTTATAAACAACATATTTATTATCAATTTTCTAGAAACACATGTACAGAGAGAGACACCAATTACTATAGGATGGACAACTGGTCCTACATGTGTGTACTAACAGCTTTTCAAAAGTACACAAATGCTTTTCACATATACATTTTAAAAAATCATTACTATAATCAAAATAATTTTTGATACTGTTCTTGGCTCAAGCTATGGTTACTAGAAGTCCAACTGTCACACTGGGGCCTATGAAATTTTTGATATCATATGTTAATCTGAATTAAAATGGCAATTGTTATAAATAATTGGTAGAACAGTTATGACCAGAAAGTAGATGCCACCTCAACTATTTTTAATAATGCATTTTTTTCAACATGTCTTGTGATAATTTTGTGTGTTAGTTACTCAGTCATATCTGACTCTGTGTGACCCCATGGACTGTAGTCCACTAGGCTCCTCTGTACATGGGGATTCTTTTTTTTTTTTTTAATTTATTTATTTTAGTTGGGGGCTAATTACTTTACAATATTGTAGTGGTTTTTGCCCATACATTGACATGGGGATCCTCCAGGAAAGAATACGAGAGTGGGTTGCCATTCTCTTCTCCAGGAGATCTTCCCACCCCAAGGATGGAACTCGGGTCTCCCACATGCAGGCAGATTCTGCACCATCTGAGTCACCAGGATTTTAAATAACACTAAATGGATGTTTGGGGCTTCCCAGGTGGCAGTAGTGGTAAAGAACCCACCTGCCAATGCAAAAGACATAAGAGATGTGGGTTTGATCCCTGGGTTGGGAAGGTCCCCTGGAGGAGGGCATGGCAACCCACTCCAGTATTCTTGCCTGGAGAATACCATGGCCAGAGGAGCTTGGCGGGCTACAGTCCATAGGGTCACAAAGAGTCGCACATGACTGAGCATGCTTGCACACACAATGTCTTATTAGCCTTCCGCTATCCAGGAAAGGGATGGAAATTAATTTCAGATTAAGCATAAGGACAGAATTGTTACTTAAACTGCAACTTATAAATATATATTTTATTGATATTTACATTCTTATTAAAAATTCCTAATTTTTATGAAAAGATACTGTCAGGTAATTCAAGTGATTTACTTTTCTTTTCTCTAGGAACTCTATAAAGTAGGCGTGATTTTTATCCATTATTAGAGATAAAGCAAGACACAGAGATATTTAGTGACATGTTCGAGGTCACAAATCTGGAAGCTTATGATGAAACTCAGATTTCCTTTCTTTGCATTGCTCCTTAGAAACAACACTGTAAAGTGAGTGGTAAGCTCTGACTAGGGAGGGGTTCCCTGACCAAAGATAAACTTGTCAATATGAGAATTATATAAGATGGCAAGCATAAACCATTAAGGAGAAGAAATGTACATATTGCTTCATAGGACCAGCAGGCTGAACCCTCTCTTAATCTCTTTGAAGGGCTCTTAAGCTTGCCTGTCTTTTGAGAATCAGTTGTGCCTCTGAGTGCAGGTATTTCTATAATATACTGTACATTTTTTAAGATTATTTCATGTGGGATGGGAAGGAGTTTTGAGTTGTTTTTTTTTTTTTTTTTGTCTCCCATCTCCCAGTCTCAACTGGAGAACTAGCAAAATTTCTCTGTGGGGTAAAGGAGAGTCATGATCAGCATTCCATAAGCTATATTTCTTTTCTTAAAATTTATTTTACTGAAGTGTAGTTGACTTGCAACATAGTGTAATTGCTGCTGTATATATCAAAGTGATTCAGTGATACATATGTACATTCTTTTTCATATTCATCCCCATTACAGTTTATCACAGGATACTGAGTAAACTCCTGTGCTATACAGTAGGTTCTTGCTGTCCATCCATTTTACATATAATAGTTTGCATCTGCTCATCCCAAACTCCCAATCCACTTTTCCTTACTTCTCCCCCTTGGCAACCACAAGTCTGTTCTCTGTGTCTGTGACTCTGTTTCCATTTTGTAGATAAGTTAACTTATGTCCTATTTTAGATTTCATATATCATGATATCATATGGTATCTATCTTTCTGTTTCTAATTTCAGTACAAATTATATTTCTAAATTCCCACTGGACCATCTCCTAAGCAAAAAAAATATATTTTTTCCCTCCCTCCAACTTTAAAAGGTCACTGAGTTAAGGACACAAGAGATAATCAGTGTATACTCAGTGAATATTGTCTAAATTCACATTATATGATAAGAATTTTTGTCAAAGTTCCAGCATGTAGAACATCCTCTGGCAAAGACATTAGGATGTTTTGGATTTGTACTCACTCTACTTGTACAAGGCCTCCTGATTAAACTTAGATTGCATTCTTATTAGCGCTCACACAATACAGCTCTTTGTAAAAGTGTGCATTTCTGTTTGCGCTCTTCTTTTCTGAAGTCTTATCTCCTCTCCAGCAGCATTTACTCAATATCCCCTGAGCTCTCTTTGAGCAATAATAGTACACAGAATGGGATTTGCCAAGCATGAATATTCCATAAAGGATCACAAGGATTCCATAATTCACTGACTCTATTGTCTTTGAAAGCAAATTTCAACATAAACACTGAGTTCCCTTCTTCCCTTGCAAAGCTAAGTGATAATATTAACCCCATATTATGAAGGGAATTTATATTCAGTAGGAAATTGTTATTCATAGAGGCTCAAACATACCTGACTCATTTACATTTCCTCTTTCCCTAAGTTCTTAAGGTACATTGGAAGAAGAAGCTTACCCTTCAGGTTTATGAATGAGAAAGATGTCAACAACATAAAGAGAAAAATAATTCACAGATGACTTTTTAATTAAAACATAAGGTAATGACCATAGTGTGGACAAAGACATAGTTGGCTGGGAGGATCAGGTCTTATTCACATTTGTATTTAAGTAAATAACAGTGCCTGGAAAATAACACTTGTTTAATAAATAAACATTTGTTGAAAGAATGATGTATAGGCAGTTGAACTATGGCCACTGAACTAAATCTGATCATGCCTTTTTTGCATGGCCACATGCACAGCCATGCCAAAGCATTTATTAATGCCTATGGTTACTTTCATGCTACAAAGGCAGAGTATGTGACTTCTTGAATACAAAGCTGAAATACATGATCTGGTCCTTTATGAAAAATATTTACTAACTCCTACATAGAAGAATGCTTGAAAATAGAAAAAAAATACTTATATTTTACGAGCATAATTTTGTGTACTTGTAGTTAAAGTGTATACAAAACTTAGTGTTTTATTTTTTGCTTCCTGTAGTAAATGTCTTTTTCTGTGATGAACTTCAGTCTTCTCTATTACTTTAATAACTGCAACAGTACTCTGTTGTGTAGATATATTATGTGACTGCCCCTTTTCAATCTCAGTTTTCACATTTGTGAGGGAGAAGGGAATGGCAATCCACTCCAATACTCTTGATTGGAAAATTCCATGGACAGAGGAGCCTGGAGGGCTACAGTACAAGGGGTCGCAAAGAGTCAGACATGACTAAGTGACTAACACTTTCACTTTTATAACTCAATAAAAGTTGCTTCCAACTTCCAACAAGATGCTTCCAATTCTGACTCTGGTTCTGTCTCCCTTCCACAGTCTTTCAGCATACATGCAACTTTAGATGTTGAAAATATGCTTGTTTATTTAATTCTAACATATCTAAGGACAGTTGAGAGACCAGTTCTAAATTCTCCTCTAGATAAAAATGGAAGACACTGGGTTTTTGCTGATCACACATTTTATGGTTTCTACTGGTGGGTCTAGGTCTCCATGTTTTCACGTTCAAAAGAACTCAGCAGCTGTTCAGCTCTGCTAAAAGGAGATAATGTTACATTTTCTTCATTTAGGTGTTCTTTCTGTGTGTGTTAGTCTCTCAGTCACGTCTGACTCTTCGCGACCCCACAAACTGTAGCCTGCCAGGCTTCTCTGTCCATGGAGTTCTCCAGGTAAGAATACTGGAGTGGATTGCCATTCCCTTCTGCAGAGGATCTTCCTAACCCAGGGATCGAACCCTGGTCTCCTGCATCGCAGGCAGATTCTTTACCATTTAGCTACAGGAAAGTCCTTGTACTCTTTCTTCTAGAATTCAAATAATACTGACTTTAGAAATCAAGTATAATAGAAAACAACAATATGTTTGGCTTTTTTTACTTTTTCATTTTTAATCTGCTCACTGAAAAGTTTTTATAAATAGAACACTAATTTTATATTCATGTATTCATTTGTTCACTTATATTAATAAAACATACTAAATGCCTAATATGTGTCTAGTGCTAGGTTATGCATTAGGAATAGAAATACAAGGGAGATAGATATTAGACTTTAATGATGATGCTCAGTGATGAATAGAAGTCTAAATCCTGAAGATAAAAAGTAAGTCTCACACCTGATGCAAACAGCTGACTCATTGGAAAAGATCCTGATGCTGGGAAAGATAGAGGGCAAGAGGAGAAGGGGTAACAGAGGATGAGATGGTTGGTTGGTATCACCAATTCAATGGACATGAACTTGGGCAAATTCTGGGAGATGGTGAGGGACAGGAAAGGCTGGCATGCTGCAATCCATAGGGTGGCGAAGAGTCAGACATGACTTGGTGACTGAACAACAGCATTCTGATCTGAAAACTGTATATTAAGATCTCTCATTATGCTCAAACTTAGTGATATATAGAATCTTCGATGTCCAGAACTGTGAGTTTGAGTTTACATTATTTCTCTTAGGATACTAAAGCAAAAGTAATTCCCCCAAACTCTGTACCCCATTTATACATTTATTTATATTTTGTATTTATACACTAACTTATACATTTATGTATATATAACATAATACATTTAAAAATGTATTACTATGTGAATGTGTGTGTGTGCTCAGTCATGTCTGACTCTTTACAAACCCATGGATTGTAGCCCGCACAGTAGAATGACTGCAATGAGTGAGGGGGGCTGAGCCACATGGCTCCTGTAATGCATTGGTCTCTCTGATTCTTCTCCACTAAAAGAAGCTCATTCTCTTGGAATCACCTGTGATCACAGGGCTTGGGTTTCTAGGAACTGCAGCTCAAAATAAGAATATCAGTGTCCCTTTTATTTAGACAACTTCCAAATTAATTCCCCTAATCAGGTGATAGGAAAGATTTTTCAAAAGGTTTGTCTTACACAATTTTAGTCTTGGCATTCCAAAAGCTGTCCTTACTTTTTTGACACATGTAAAGAAGGCAAAGATCACCTCCACTCTTACTCAGATACAAAGAAGTAGTAACAAACACAGCAGGCTCACATCTACGAAGAGTCATACTGTCTTTTGCAGCAGCCATGGGCAGTTTGGCAAGCAAAAAATGATAAAGAAGAAAATAGTGCATGAAAACAACAAGTTCATTTTCCTTTCTGCTGAGGTTATGTATCAGTGAAGAGAAGGAAGGGCAGGGAGGTCATGAGGCTGCCCTTGACCAAGCTATTGGGTAGGTGGTTCAAGGATGATACCCCACAGTCATATCACAAGCGAGAGAATAGCCTTCTTGGTGGTGGTTTTTCTGCTTCCTGGGGTCCATTCACAAGGCTAGGTTTGAAGGGGCAACATGGCACAGATGAACGTGGGGCAGGAATAGAGACACAGACATAGAATGGATGTGTGGACATAGGATGGAGGAGAGGGAGGGATGAATTGATAGATTTGGATAGATAGACATACACTACCATGTGCAAAATAGAGAACTAATGGGAACCTGCATAGTGCAGGGAGCTCAGCTCAGGGCTCTGTGATGACCTAGAGGGTAGGGCGGCGGGGGGGGGCAGGTGATGGGGGAGGCAAAGGGGGAGGGCCTATATGTATACATAAAACTGATTCACTTCATTATACAGCAGAAACTAACACAGCGTTGTGCAACTAAAGCAACTATACTCCAATAAAAATATCAGAAAATACAACTGAAAAAAAAAATGTGATAACATTTCAACGTACTTTCCACACACATTTTTCCTTGACCTCTAGGTTAGGATATAAAGTACTTACGAGTTGACAGGAGACCTGTGCTATTTCAGGGGACTCCAGACTCCCTTCTGCAGCACCCATACCATCCATTGTTCAACCTACACTACTGTTCTTCTCCTTCCCCGACTGTGGCCAGAGTTACAGGTACTGCCAATGAGATGACCATGTCCTACTGTATTCTACTCTTGAGTTTCTCAAAGTGGAGATGACCCTCCTTCTAGCTTTATATTTATCCACATGCTTCTTCACTAAGAGGGAAGAAATGGAGTTCAAAGTTCAACTTCTGTATGCTGCCTGAGTAGCATAGATTAGCTCTAGAAGAGCTAGCTGTGAGTGCAAAATACAGGTAATCAAAATTCAAGTTATTATGCTCTGGATTGGTCAGCCAAAATGAGAATCTCAAACTTGGTACCCAAATCTAAAATTATTCCAACTACAAGATCCAACTGTAGAATTTTATACAAGAGCTCCTTAGGATATTTGTGGATGATGCATACTTTTACTCCTTCCCCCAAATTTCCCTTCTAGTTACCTATTTTTAAACTCTCATTAATAATAACAGCTACGATTTATTAAGTGCCCATTATATTAAGGGTACTAGTCTAAGTGCCTTGCATGTATTAGCTCACTCCTCAGAGGAAGGTGCTCTTATCATTCCCATTCTACTTTTATGGCATTTAGTCTACAGAGAGATTGAGTGAATTGTTCAAGGTCACACAGCTAGTAAGTGGCAGAGCTGGGTAAATCCAGGTAGTGTGGCTCTAGAGAACCAAAGCTTTAAACAAAGTTCCTTTGTTAACCACTGGGCTCTTTATACACCAGGAATCTTCATCACCATGTCATTATTTCATTTAGTGGGAGATGTTCTCATACTGAATACACCTAGCAAAAATCTTACTACTGTGTACATTTATTTAAAGTACCAGGCAAACAGTTGAGTGTCAAAGAGTCTACAGTAGATTATAAATGCCCTGCACCTCTCTCTTATTTTTGTTACAATGAAGATGGGTTTGCACTATATCTGAGGCAGTAGAATAAAATATACACAGAAAGAAAAGAAGGAGCCCTCAATTACTTAGCTAACAAATGTGGGTGAGGCAGTGAAACTTCCAGGGATATGGCTGCCTTTCTGCCTTATTACACAATGTATGTGATAATCCCCCCAATACTTTTGTATTACAAAATTCAGGTTCTTTTCCATCGATGTTTTCATAACATTAATGCATGCTCCAACTTGTGGAGTACTTGTCATGTATACTATGTATATGCATTATAATATCTCAAGCAAAATCAAATTTTGCTATGGGAAACTTATGCTCCATTTCCTTTGATTCTGCTGTGGATAGATTACTCAGTATAGCATGCAATCTGAAAAGAAATAAAAATAGAACAGCTCAAAGTTCTTTACAGACTCCCCAGTAGTTAATCATGTTCTGATGCAAATCTACTAGGAAATTTTCAGATGTCAAGTCAAGCGTGATTGGGCATCAAAGATTATAAACCTTTGAGGGAGAATCCATATTATCATGGAAGACTAGAGGCCATTTGCATTATTTTAGCATTCTAGAGTACTCATCTGACTTAAATAGAAAGATTTTTTTGTTCCTTGAAAGGAAAGATGAATGGGCATATATCACTTTGGGCAGAATTCTCCGGAAACTATAATCTGCAACTACAGCATTTATTCAAAATTCTGTATTTTATTTTAAAGGTCGTGGCTGTATAATTCTGAATTTAGCAAGCAGAAACATTTTCAAAAAAATGTAGCCTAATTTTATTGTTCATCTTTAAATATTCATTTCATATTTGATGGGCTAGAAATTTGCAATTCAAATTACTTCCTTTTCCTTTATTCTTAGTAAAGTAATCTAAGAGAAAGAGGTGCAGTTCATTTATGACAAAATAGCAATAAAATAAACTTCATAATTCAATAAGAACTAATTAAAATTATTTAAAAGGCAGTTTACAGGTGAGTAAACTGCTAATTCCAATTGCATCACTCAGATTCTTTATAATTATTTCAGGAAAATTATTCACTTACCAAATCATTGAATCATAGTGTTGAAAAGGACATTAAATTCACCTCCTACAAAACCCTCCTATTACTGATGAGGTCTAGAGAGTTTCCTCAGCAAGTACAAGGTCACTTTTTAAAAAAGTTAAGAAGTAAAGAAACAAATTTAGGCCTATGTCTCTAAGTTCTCTGCACTTTCTAGGAAACACTTGGTTATGCCATACTAGATACTGAGTAAATTTCCCTAGCATCTCAGGTCCAAGATCTCAGCCGGTACCTTGTCTCAAGCCCAAGGTCAGGGGTAGCACATGATAGTGGGTCTCCAATGTGGTCACTGAGTTTTAGTCAGAGTATTCCCATGGGTATCCCTTTCTAGAAGAGCTGAGCAAGCCTAACTTTTCTAGAAAACAGTGTCATATGATCCTCAAGCTAACATAAGCAGGCTGTTAATACCAAGCACACTGGATATAAAATCTCTTAACATCAATATCCATTTACTGGAGCTAGTGGTCAGGCAAGAAACGGAATTTGGGTCACCATTTCCTTCCCCACTTCTTTGTGTCCCCGTTTCCTAGGACTGCTGTAAAAAGGTACGAAAAACTGAGAGAATTAAAAAAACAGAAATCTTCTTACAGATCTGGAGACAAGAAGTCAGAAACCAAGGTGTCACTGGGGCAATGTTCTCTCTGAAGGCTGTGACAGATAATCTGTTTCATGCTTCTTTCCTGGCTTCTGGTGGTTGCTGGCGATACTTGGTGTTTCTTGGCTTATAGCTGCATTATTCTAATATTCCCCTTGGTTTCCCCATGGCCTTTTTCCCTCTGGATGTGTGTCTCCCATCTTTATAAGGATACCAGTTAAGGGCCCACCTTAATCCAGTATAATCTTATTCTTAGTTAAGTGCATCTGAAAAATCTCTATTACCAAATAAGGTCACGTTCACAGGTACTAGAAGTTATGACTGTAGCATATCATTTTGGGTGATATAATTCAATCCACTATGCCTCCCAAATTGATTATATTTAATAAAGACAGTACTGCTTCAGGAAACAATAGACATCTCCTGGATGATTGGTTTTTGAACTATTTATAAATATTTGGCCAACTCAGAAAAAAGTTTTAATATAGCTAGGTCTGATACCATATCTCATTACTTGGCTTGGTAATATAGGCAGGGATTTTTTTAGAAGTCAGAAGTAAGGCATCATCCCTATCATGTCAGGACATGTACAGCCACTGCAGAGATCAGGCAACAGTCCCTGGTGAGGGGATTCTTCCATCAGCCTTTTTACAATTCATTGGAACATTCACTTCTGAATTTTGTGTTTTAAGTTTTTATTTACCAGTGAATTTAAACTATCCATAGTCCCTTCTCATATTTATTTATCTGACAGGAACTCAGATCCTCATGCAACATGTATTGTGTAGGCAGAGACATTCCAAGATGCCTAACGCCAAATAGGCTTTGCTGACCTTCTAGAGTTAAAATAATTTCACTCAATAGCAGGTACCAACACAGGGTATACACGGCACAAATTATGAGATACATTTGCAGTGAAAAAGTGTTAGTTGCTCAGTTGTGTCCAGCTCTTCATGCCCCCATGGACTGCACTCCCTCCAGGCTCTGCTGTCCATGAAATTTTCCAGGCAAGAATACTGGAGTGGGTTGCCATTCCCTTCTCCAGGGGATCTTCCTGACCCAGAGATCAAACCTGGGTCTCCTGCATTGGCAAGTGGATTCTTTACCACTGAGCCACCAGGGACGCCCCAAGTGCGAGACACTTAGTAGTGTCTGACTCTGTGTGACCCCATGGACTATAGCCCACTAGGTTCCTCTGTCCATGGAATTCTCCAGGCAAGAATATGGGAGTGGGTATCCATTTCCTTCTCTATGAGATCTTCTCCACCCAGGAATCGAACCCTGGTCTCCTGCATTGCAGGCAGATTCTTTACCATCTGAGCCATCAGAGAAGCCCACATTTGGAGAGTGATGCTCAATTTATCTTTTTATATTTGTTACACATGTCTCCTCTTCTTATTTTTATTTTTATTTATTTTTATTTTTTGGAAGTTCTCTACAGTCATATATGTATATATGCATATGAATGATTGAAACTTTATTACAGGAAGAAATAGAATCCTGATTCATCTTACAGAAGTTAGTTTGATGTCTTGCACAAAACAAGGGTTAAAAAATATTTAGAGAGTAAATAAACTCATGAGTTGTAAAGCCAACAGTGATCATATATGAATAAATTATACTTGAATTTATAAAACACCAACAAGTTTAAACAATGCTCCACTTGATAACATATCTGATCCAGGCATTGCTTAATGAGTTGGTCTCACGTATCACACAAAGAAACTAACAAATTTAGTCACATGTTACTGGCAAAAATAAATATGTTGAATAATAATTATACCTTGCCTTCACACAATGGGTTATTCTTAACCTAGGTATAAAGAACAAAGTTATTTCTACTTTATGATTTTAAATTATGGAGAAAAGAACATTGAAAATAATTAGTATATAGTTTTGACAAGCTTGATTTGTTTAAACAAGTATTACAATTCAAATAATACTGACTAATGACTAATATTTTAATTTCAAGTTATCAAGATAAATTATGACTATTTTGAAAAGGGTGCACTGAAAGGTTGTCATTTAAAACATAATAAGGGGGGAAATGCCTATTTCTGGTCATTCCAGATTGAGTTTAAAGCTAACAAAATCCATTCATTTTTAAATGTCTGCTAATGACCACCGGGAATTAAAAGAAAGAACACAGAACTAGAATTGGTTATATTACAAATTTTCAAGTAAACTGTTGTATCTTTGGATCTTAAACGGTGTAAGTCTGGGCCTCTGGCAAATTGACAGAAGACTGAACCTACACTTGAACCTTCTAGGTTTGGAGCCCACTGGAAAATCCCATGGACGGAGGAGCCTGGTAGGCTGCAGTCTACAGGGTCGCTAAGAGTCAGACATGACTGAGTGACTTCATTTTCACTTTTCACTTTCATGCATTGGAGAAGGAAATGGCAACCCACTCCAGTGTTCTTGCCTGGAGAATCCCAGGGACGGGGGAGCCTGGTGGGCTGCCATCTGTGGGGTCGTACAGAGTGGGACACGACTGAAGTGACTTAGCAGCAGCAGCAGCAACACCAAGTTTAAATACTCTTCACATGCCCTATGAGCCCAGGTTTGTGATCTTCCCAGAAGCAGAGTCCTTTTTCCAATGCTCTACCCCTAAGATTTGGACATAAAAATGATGCTTACATATTTGATTTTTTTGTTGTTGTTGTTCTCTGGACTTGGTTTGACCACCACTTTCTCATCTACTCATTCCTCACCATTCTTTTATGTTCCTGACCCCACCAGCACACACATACACACACAAGCACACTCTACAGTCTTCAACAGAAATTTTGCCTTACTTACTATATATCTCTCTCATCAAGCAAAATGCTACATAACAGTTGTTTAATTATATTTGGGTGTCTCTTTCTCCTTTTGAAAATAAGATAGCTGGTATTGGTTACAAGAGTTTACTTCCATGTAAACCATCCATATCCATATGTGTCATAATGTGTGCAAACTTTATTTTCTCTTTTTCTCCTTTTTTTTTTATTTTCTGAAAATCATTCTTTCCTCTGCTCTAAAAATACATGACCCTCTTTTCTTTACATTCCATCAATCATGTTCCCCAAAATGTTTGAACAAACTCATCACCAACTACATTTTAACAACAGATGCATCCTAAAAGTCAGGAAGAAACTGGGGACCAAGTCTTTAGAGTTATCAGATGATTTGACCAACGTTTCTGAAATTGAAAATTTTGGCTAGTTCAGTAGATTCAAGTACTGAGAATGTTTGCTAAAAATTACCCATTTTTCAGAGGAATTTCAAAGACACACAAATAACACTGAATTACAACACATCTAATTATCCCTTCAAAGGAAGCACACCTTCTACATCAAGTAGTTTTGTGAAGCATAGATAAATATATGAGATTGTCTTTACATTTTATAATCTGCAATGCAGACTTTCACCAGAATTCAGGTTTCTGACCACCAAATTTTAACAAGTTTCTCTCAACAGAATTAAGTCCCATTCTCAGCAGAGTCAGAAATAATGGAATTGCTCATTAAAAATAATGAGATGCTGTTGTAATGAATCCTGATCTATAGCTTCTGTCTCTGAAACATCTTTTCAATGGAAAAAAATAATTAGGTTCTATGAAGTGTCTCACCTTGGGATATAAAAGGTAATCACAAAACCATACTTAATTATATAAGTGAGTGAATGAAAGTCGTTCAGTAGTGTCCGACTCTTTGTGACCCCATGAACTGTAGCCCACCAGGCTCCTCTGTCCATGGAATTCTTCAGGCAAGAATACTCGAGTGAATTGTCATTTCCTTTTCCAGGAGATCTTCCTGATGCAGGGATAAAACCCGGGTCTTCTGCATTGTAGGCAGATAGTTTACCTACTTTCTGAGCCACCAGGGAAGCCCTAATTATGTAAACTGAATACTTGAAGAACAATGTTACCAAAAAGTGTCCATTCCATACCAGGTATCAGGTTAATGAGGAAAATAAGTTACATTTGATAATGAAATAGACCTGGAGGAGAAAGACAAAAAAGAAACAAGAGGATACTATCACTCTTTTGCTACCATGAGCCATCATAACTTTCTCCTGAAGAATTGACCTTGACAGAGAAAGGAGTCCAGTCAGTGAACAGTTAATCTCATTTCTCAACCCATCAGACATTTGCACTCTTCAAACTTCTGAATGCACTTTTCTTGCCTTAACTGCCAGGCTGTGAAAAGGGAACATAATTTTTACTGAAGCCATATAGAAGTTTAGCAAGGAATCAAAAGTTATAATTAGGTGAGTCATTTATACTCAAGTAGCTTATCTGCAATATAGTTAGGCTGCCTGCCTGTCTGGAAACCCAAGTAGGAACAGAAACACCTAGACTCTCATGTAAAGCACAGTTTGAGAGAGTGGCAGGTCTTTGTCTAAATTGCAGTGGGATAGTCAGGGAAGGAAAACATAGGCCAGGCAGGAATCAATTTTTCATTAATTGCCAGATAATATTGGAAATATAAAAACTAATGATTCAATAGTGAGACTGAATACTGTGAGAAGAGGTCGTATTTGACATTAATAACATAGACTAGACTATTGGAAATAGACCTGGAGGGCTATGGATTCCCCTGGGAGATTCAGTATCTTTCTAGCTACCTATTTTGTGAGAGAAAAAGTAACAGCATTCACCACCGAGGGTCTGGTGTATGGGGACTCCCACCGAGAATGTTCTTTTAAATCTCAGCATTTTATCTAATCCATAGAAGTCCATTTAATCCTGAAGCTTTTGGCTGAAACCACACAAACACAAAACTCCCCACAACCTACCCGCAGAGAATTCCCTTAGCTTCCTTCAGGTCTCACTGATCTGTATTTAGATTCAAGATCAGGATAAACAGAAAAGCTCTGCCTTGTTGAAGATTGCTGATAGCCTGTTGTTGGCAGAGACCAGTTGGAGGGCACAACAAAGGCACAGAAGCACAGTTCAAACAAAATGACCTTTGAAGACCCTGGGCACTTGTTTGCCTTTTTCTCCTCCTTCCTTTCCTGAGCCTGGGTTATTCGGTAGTGCAGTTGTTTTCCAGGGCTACCCTAACAAATTGGCTCAGCTGGTAAAGAATCTGCCTGCAATGTGGGAGACCTGGGTTCAGTCCCTGGGTTGGGAAGATCCCCCGGAGAAGGGAAAGGCTACCCACTCCAGGATTCTGGCCTAGAGAATTCCATGGACTATCCATGAGGTTGCAAAGGGTCAGACACAACTAAGCAACTTTCCCTGATTCCTAACAAATCACCACAAACTGGAGGGCTTAAAAAAAAATCAAGAACTTAGTTTGTCAAAGTTCAGAAGAGCAGAAATCCAAAAATCAAGGTGTCCACAGGGCCAGAATGCTCCACTGGTTCTAGGGAACAGTCTCTCTAAAATACCTGGTGGCTTCAGGCATTTCTGAACTTGGGACTACATCCCTCCAGGGTCTGCCTCCACCTTCACCTGGTCTCCTCTGTGTCGTCTCCTATTCTGTGTATTATAGGGATACTTAGCGTTGGATTTAGGACCTATCCAGATAATCTAGGATAATCTTATCTCATCTGTGAGTGTGTGCACATCCTCAGTCGTGTCTGACTTTTTGTGGCTCCATGGACTGTAGCCCACCAGGGTCCTCTGTCCATGGAGTCTTTCAGGCAAGAATACTGGTGGGGGTTGCCATTTCCTTCTACGCAGGATCTTCCTGACTAAGGACATTGAACCCATATCTTTTGAGTCTCCTGCATTGTCAGGTAGTTTCTTTACCAACTGAGCCATGGGGGAAGCCCATCCTTAAATAAACTGTATCTGAAAATATCCTTTTTTTTTCCAAATAAGATCATATTCACAGGTTCCAAGATGTGGAAATATATTCTTGGGTGGTCACCACCACAGGGACAACAGACTTAGGCTGAGACTGAAGACTATGTAACCTCACCCCTCCCCTCCAAGTCTGAACATGAGCTCTTAGAAATTCTAAAGAATTAAATTTCTTTCAAATGTTCCATTCTCCATCTAGAGAAATGCATCAGGGAAGAGCCTACTTAGAGAAAACATACTTGACTTTTATAGAGAATGAAGTTCAACAAACACTATAAACTAGACATCCACTATGACATACCTTCAGATGTGTGTTTTGCAAGTAAAAATCAATCTAAAAAAGCTGAAATATGTGCAGGGTATATGTTTAAATTATTAAGTGAATCTGGTACAACTACTGCTTAGATAATCTTTGCCTACAATCTTGTTCTCTAAACATACTCTATGGGATGAATTTAATGCCAGCTCCTAAGAATAATGTGAAATCTTGTTATTTTGCAATGAAAATTACCTTCTCAATTAAAGCAAATAAGAAGACAGAGAAAGCCCACAGGCTTTAATAAAATCTCTCTGGGACTCTGTTAAGATGAACCACTAGAAGCTGCATTTGCCTTTTTACTCACATGACTGCTTTCTCAATCATGTAGAAATTACATAGTCTGGGCCAATCTTGTCAAGATTGGATGCTTTCTCTAAAAAAATCACTTAAAGACTTAAACTTAGAGCTTTTAAGTAATTTCCTGAGCAGAGAAATCCTCCAGTACTTCCTCTTCCTTCCCATGTTTGAAGTTCTAAAGCTTTATTGACTGTGAGTCGTCCAGCCTTGTTTCACTTTCCTGATCTCATCCATCCACCTACTTTTCTCATCACTTTCTTTCCCTGATCAGATTTCTTCATGGACATCTTCATGGAACTCCTTGCTAATCAGAGTGTGGTTCATGGATTGTAATCACTTGGGAGCTTATTAGATTAGCAGCATCTCAACACGCCCTGGATTTACCATCTGCATCTTAACTTCAGGCACATTAAAGTGTGAGACACAGCCTCCAAGTCCCGTTTACTAATTTGGTTATGTTTTAGCCTGGCCTCCCAACAAGCATGCTCTCTCTCATTCAAGACTTCAGTTCTCACTTGCTATTTGTGCAGAATTAATATCACATAGCATCCAGTCCCATCACTTCATGGCAAATAGATGGGGAAACAATGGAAACAGTGACAGACTTTATTTTCTTGGGCTCCAAAATCACTGCAGATGGTGGCTGCAGCCATGAAATTAAAACACGTTTGCTCCTTGGAAGAAAAGTTGTGACTAACCTAGACAGCATATTAAAAAGCAGAGACATTACTTGGCCAACAAAAGTCAGTATAGTCAAAGCTATGGTTTTCCAGTGGTCATGTATGGATGTAAGAGTTGGACCATAAGAAGGCTGAGCACCAAAGAATTGATGCTTTTGAACTGTGGTATTGGAAAAGACTCTTGAGAGTCCCTTGGACTTCAAGGAGATCAAACTAGTCAATCCTAAAGGAAATCAGTCCTGAATATTCATTGGAGGGACTGATAGTGAAGCTGAAGCTCCAATACTTTGGCCACCTGATGTGAAGAGATGACTCAGTGGAAAAGACCCTATTACTTGGAAAGATAGAAGGAGGAGGAGAAGGGACAACAGAAGACAAGATGGTTGGATGGCATCACTGACTCAATGGACATGAGTTTGAGTAAGCTCTGGGAGATAGTGAAGGACGGGAAAGCCTGGCATGCTGCAGTTCATGGGGTTACAAAGAGTGAGACATGACTGAGCAACTGAACAACAACAAAATCACTTGAGTAGTTGCGTTTTTGTTTTGTTTTGTTTTTCCATCAGAAAAGTCCCACTCTCAGTTCCCTGGTGGCTCAGATGGTGAAGCATCTGCCTGCAATGTGGGAGATCCAGATTCCATCCCTGGGTTGGGAAGATACCCTGGAGAAGGGCATGACTACTCACTCCAGTATTCTTGCCTGAAGAACTCCATGGACAGAGGAGCCTGAAAGGTTATAGTCCATGGGGTCATAAAGAGTCGGACATGACTGAGCAACTAACACACACTGAGACTTTATTTTGTC
This sequence comes from Giraffa tippelskirchi, assembly GCF_054371585.1. Lineage (NCBI taxonomy): Eukaryota > Metazoa > Chordata > Mammalia > Artiodactyla > Giraffidae > Giraffa > Giraffa tippelskirchi. Next base: position 126,653,623 of record NC_137277.1, on the reverse strand, counting down.
TAGAGTGGAGCCCAGGCATAGTCTTTTTTTTTCTTTTTTTTTTTTTTTTTAACTTTCCCCGGAGATTCTAATTTGTAACCATATTTGAGAACACTGGCATAGAAGGATGGTTTCAAAGTGTGGTTACAGGGTAGGTAACATTGTATCACCAAAGTGTTAAAATGAAAATCCTTTGGTTCCATCTCAGGTTTTCTGAACCTGGAACTCTAGAGAAGAGCCTGACAAGCTTGTTTTAAAAGCCCTCCAGATGATTTTGATAAGGGCTAAAGTTTGAGAAACTGCCCATCATCACTCACTCCAAGTTCTATGGAAAGTACACAAATGAATAAAGTATGGTCCTTACACTGGAGTAACAAAAATGTACTTGGAAGAAACACTTTGAACATTCACACACACCTCAATAGCACACATGCTTTCAGATCCCTGTAATTCTAGTCAGAATGTGACTAAGGATAAGCAAAATACATGAGAGAGTGAATAAAAAAGAAAAAATACTTCTGAGAGAATTTCTATAGAAAGAGGCCAAATATGCAGCTGATACAAGTATAAATAATAGGTGGGAGAGGCTGTTTAGGTAACTAGAGTGGTTTATTAAGAGGTGGACTAAAAAAATAAATGGGTGGTAGTCGTACTCTGGAATATCTTGAACATCACTCTAAGCCATCCAGGTATTACTAAAAATACCAAGAAAATATTTGGTGTATGCATTGCAGTTAGCTAGATAAAGGAAAGAAGAGGACAGAGAAATTCCCAGGTATTAGAAAGAGTGTGTACGAAGGCCCTGAGATAGGAAAAGCCATAGGATCTTCAACATAATCTGCATGGAGCAGTCATTTAGAATGCAGGGTCTGAGTGCCCATCTGTAAGGATGATATGAGGCTGATTGTACAGGGGACAGATTAATAGGACTTGTGACCTTGAAATTCCAATTTAATTCTCTCTGGTTATACTTAATAGGATTCTTCCAACTTCACAGCCATCTTTCTAAATCCTTTCTTTTAATGCAAACTAATGGTATGGTCTGAGTAAGTAAAAAATTGAAAGAAAAGAAATTTGATTTTATAACACAACTTTGAAGGTCACCATAGTAAATGCAGTGTTGAAAAACAAATTTAATTATGGGTGTGTGGCATTTCTTGTTTGTAACCATAGCTTCCTTTTTGGAGAACTGCCATTTAGTATCACACCCTGAGCAGATTCCCAGTGTCATAAAAACCATTTAAGGAAATAAAATGTAGTGGGGACTTGATATTTTTTGATGTTTTATATTCATTTCTACCCTTTGATTAACATAATGCTAATTTCTCCCTACTTTACCTACCAAAATTCTCTCCTTGAATCTCAGGATGTGTGCTCTGACATAACACTCCAAGATTAGAACATGGAACTCAGGTCTGGCCAATGCAACTGCTATATTTCCCTGATCACAGGGATGGTCTGGTTCTGCAGGGCAAAAGACACTAGATTGTGGAACTCTAGGGGCTTATTCCAAAAGTTTTCCTAAAAATAACATATAAAACATAGCCAAGAACAGTTTTTAAAGTAATACAACTGAGGCAGAACTTGATGTCCTAACTATCATAATACCCTGTAAATCTTTCGTAATTTTGAGACATTATCAATAGTTAAGATATAGTCAAATAGATCAATGGAATGGCATAGAGAATTCAGAATCAGACTGAATTTATATTTGTAATGATATCACTTAAAAACCAGTAAAGAAAGATGTTCAACATTGTTGATCATCAGGGAAATGCAAATCAAAATCACAATGAGGCATCACCTTACACCTATCAGAATGTCTATCATCAAAGAGAGCACAAATAACAAACATTGGCAAGGATACAATAAAAAGGGGAGAGGGATATCTTGTACTTTGCTGGTGGAAATGTATATTGGTGCAGCCACTGGGAAAACAGTATGAAAGTTTCTAAAAAAAAAAAAAAAAAAGAACTGCCAAATGACCCAGCCAATTCTACTCCTGGGTGTATATCTGAAAAAAATGCACTAATTCAAAAAGATATATGCACCTGAATTTATTAGCATTATTTGCAATAGCCAAGATATGGAAGCAACCCAAGTGTCCATCAACAGATGAATGACTAAAAAGATGTAGCACACACAGACACACAAACAGACACATACACACATAAAATGGAATTAACTATTCATCCATAAAAATGAATACTACTTTGTCATTTGCAGCAACATAGATGGACTTGGAGAGTATTACGTGAATTGAAACAAGTCAGACAAAGAAAGACAAATATTGTATCATATCATTCATATGTGAAATCTAAAAAAATGCAACAAACTAGTGAATATAACCAAAAATAAGCTCACAGATATAGAGAACAAACTAGTGGTTACCAGTGGAGGGGGCATTTTAGGGGTAGGAGAGTGAGAGGCATAAACTATCAGGTGTAAGATAGGCTACAAGCATGTATTGTATGACACAGGGAAAATAGCCAATATTTTGTAATAACTGTAAATGCTTTATAAACTCTTAAAGATGTGTAAACATAAAAAATAAAAATTAGAACAAAAACTAGTAAGAAAAATAAAACTAGCTTAAAAACAGGAGATTTCATAAGTAATATTAGAAAAAGTGGCTATTTGGAAATACAAAATAAAAGTTAGAAATCTACTAAGTCCCAGTCCAAAACTGAATTCTGGATAGTCTAAAGTGCAAAATGGAAAATCCCATAAAATAGTTCATTTCAAATTGTTGTTATGTATTACACAATATGTAATAGGGTGTCAAAGAACGAGACGGCTGGATGGCATCACTGATGCCACACTAGATAGTGGAACTTGAGGGTTTTATTCCAAAAGTTTCCTCCAACAGAATATGTAAAACATAGCCAAGAACAGTTTTTAAAATAATACAACTGAGGCAGAACTTGATCACCTAACTGTCAATACCCTATTGTGTTTTTTCCAGTCTTAAAACTAGTCAGAAGGATTTCAATCACTTGGCCATGGAGGAGTTAGGGAAAGGATTGTAGAGAACTTGGCATATTTATCCTCTGTAAGTAGCCATAGTAGTTATCTATTTGGATGGACAGCAGCTTTGCCATGATTATAAATAGCTCTGGGCTTCCCTCATAGCTCAGCTGGTCAAGAATCTGCCTGCAATGCAGGAGACCACAGTTCAATTCCTGGGTCGGGAAGATCCCCTGGAGAAGGGATAGGCTACCCACTCCAGTATTCTCGCCTGGAGAATTTCATGGACTGTATAGTCCATGGGGTCGCAAGAGCGACTTTCACTCACTCACTCACTCTATGTTATATGCATGTATTCCATGTCATTCAGCACTGGGCAGCCTGAAACCACAGTCTTGACATAGAACTTTTAGGCTTCAAGTATCTAGACCGTTTCTTCTTCCCAGTCCTAAGAATAATGCAATCTTTCCACCATGAGCTTAAACATAACTTCTGAATCTTTCTATCATCAGCTTCAGGCTGTCACTTTCAAATAGTTAGAATTGACATATAAGTTGAAATAGGCCTACAGGAATTTTCTATTTCTTTGTGAACATAGAGAGGGAGCCACACTTAGAGAAGTAACCCAGTGGGAAAGATACCAGAAATACAGGCTGAATCCCTGAGACAGGGGAAGAAATCTGGGGTGAAAATTGTGTAGCAATTATTAGTAATTTATATTTACAAGTTTCCAGAAAGTAGAAACCAAGTGTCACTAACTGTGGAGAGTTTGAGATTTACCAATCTGAGATTTACAAATTAACTTGCTAGTTTCATAGATGCTCAAAGATCAGAGATTCTTAGATCAGAGACAAAGGACTCTGCTACTGACAGCACAGGAAGCAGCACGAGTTTTATGTTTTCACCAGTTGCTTTTGACCCTCAGTTCAAAAGGGTGGGTGAGTGGGGGTCATGCAGAGCTGGGCTGGGGGATGCTGCACATATAGTAGGTTTGCATTATAGCCGAGGAGCCCCGAAATTAGAAAATGCTCAATCTTTGATGGAGGTTGCAAGCAGCCCCCTCCAACATTTTCCCTAAGGAAGGCATTATCATTATTATAATGTCCTCAGGCCTGAAGGAAGATAATACCTCTGTCTTCTAAGAATGTGTGCTATATAAACGTTCTTAAAAATAGTAAAAAGAGGTACAAAATTCCATGGCAAATTACTTCCAGCTCAAGAAAAATGGGGATAGCAGAAAGGAACCCAGAATATAGCTGGAATAAGTCTAGGATACAAAAATAATTAATCACAGTAAATAAAGTTAGCAGCCCACATTACAATCACAGCTTTCTAAGACAGGTGACTAAGAAATTGGGTCCCCAGTTAGAGAAATAACTGCATGAATCTAGAATTTAACAAGAATTTCCAATGCCAATATTAATCTAATGTCCACACCCTACAACCAGACTCATGAGTCTCTGAGGATAAGACCAAAGTTAAGGCATTACAGAAGCTGCCACATTTTCATCTGCTGCACAGAAATTCAGTGGATTTGCTTCCCAAATATACTTCCACTTTCCTTTTCATTATAGGTTTCATTATAGGTATATAACCCACTAAGAATATAGCCAAAGGATATCATTACTATCTGATGCCTTACAACTCCAATTACATTAGTCACTTTAAGAATATTGAAGCCGTTAGGGAAATACCTTGACACTAAGTGGCTCTGCGTTTTCAGCAGTCTTGGTTAGTTTGGTTTCATACAGAGAACAGCTGGAGAGGTAAGGGTACAAAGATGTGCCGATTGCAAGTTAAGGACCCTGAAGAAAATCTAAATTAAACATATTTGAATTTTGCTCATGCTAAGGGATCACCAGTGGGAAATGGACCCCCTGAAACAGAGAAAGTGATAGCAAGAGGAGAGTAAAAAGATAGACACCTCACATAAGTTTCCCATGAACTTTCTTCTTATTCACAGAGACCCTTGCTGATTTGGAAATGTGTTCATCTTGTTTCCTTCGGGATGCTATTAAATACACTGTGAGGCAATGATCACAGCTAATTGAAAGATGATGTCATGCCAATACAAGTGAACTGCACTTGGAATCCAGTATGTGAATCACAGCTAACTGTGTGTGAGGACTTAGGCAAGAGCCTCTTCTGCTTTGAATCTCAGCTTCTTCTTTCATAAAATGAGGAGGCATCCACTAGGTTTATACTGCTTATAGTATTTTCCGGGAAGTGGTACAATTGCAAGGACAAGCTTTAAGGATAACTTGATGGAGGGTAGGGTAATAGGTTGAAAGAAAGACCAAGAAACCAGAACTTACTTTTCTCTTCAACCAGCCAGGATGGCATCATTTCATATATTTAACTGTAAGATTCAATTTTAGGTAAGGGTCCTCTGCCAAATGAATTTAATAAAACAAAACGAATTTAATAAACCTCGGAATAAAAATCTCTATAGTCCCTTCTACTACTAATAGTCTATTAAATTTTCATAAATTTCTTCTAGTGGAAAACCAATAATCACACACACACACACACACAAGTGGGGGCTATAAGTCTTCAGAGAGTCAGAATTTAATTTCATATAATGAAGGAAAATTCCCTTGGGGTCCTAAATAGACTTACTCAAAGACTGACACAGAGAATCCTAAAAGGGAGTCTACCCAAAACATGCTGGGAAGTGACATGTACTTAGTTGCTCAGTCGTGTCCGACTCTTTGCAATCCCCCATGGATTGCACCCCATCAGGCTCTTCAGTCCATGGGAATTCTCCAGGCAAGAATACTGGAGTGGGTTGCCATCCTCTTCTCCAGTGGATCTTCCCAACCCAGAGATGGAACCCAGGTCTTCCCCATGGCAGGTGGATTCTTTACCATCTGAGCCACCAGGAGAAATAACATATGTAGTGTTTAATTAGAAATGAATAGTTTTTAGTGCCATATCTTATTCATTTGGGGCTTCCCCCATGGCTTAGTGGTAAAGCCTCAATGCAGGAGATACAGGTTTGATCCGTGGGTCAGGAAGATCCCCTAGAGTATGAAATTGCAACCCACTCTAGTACTCTTGCACGGGAAATCCCTTAAACAGAGATGCCTAGTGGGCTACAGTTCTCGGGGTTGCAAAGATTTGGACACGACTAAGCTACTGAGCACTTTTCCCTTATCTCTTTAAGGAGGGAACTGAGGGACAGATAATATAGAGATAGAGTCATGTCTAGGGAAGAATCCTTCAGATTGACTTGTTCTTGGGGAGCTCTTCTGAATTACAAATGTAGGGAGATGGTAAACCAAGACAGAGAAGAGAAAGCAGCTATAAAAATGTGCCAGGATACAGTATACTAATGCATATATATGGAATTTGAAAGATGGTAACGATAACCCTATATGCGAGACAGAATAAGAGACACAGATGCATGGAACAATTTTATGGACTCTGAGGGAGAAGGTGAGGGTGGGACGTTCTGGGAGAATAGCATTGAAACATGTATATTATCATATGTGAAACAGAACACCATTCCATGTTCGATGCATGTGACAAGGGCTCAGGGCCGGGGCAATGGGATGATCCAGAAGGATGGGATGGGGAGGGAGGTGGGTGGGGGGGTCCAGGAAGGGGAACACATGTAAACCCATGGCTGATTCATGTCAATGTATGGCACAAACTATTACAATATTGTAAAGTAATTAGCCCCCAACTAAAATAAATAAATTTATAAAAAAAAAAAAAAAATGTGCCAGGACTCAATCCTGTACTGTCTGCCTTTAGTCACTTCACCACTAAGGTAAACAGGTGAAATGTCTTTCCTCATTCATATACTCCTGCCATGTTGACTGTTTTTCTGTTCTAAATCTTCATTTTAGGTAAGTTTTCTCCATTCAATTAATCTCATCCTTTTATTCAATTAATCTTGTCTGTATGAAAAAGGAAGGGAGGATGGGAAACACACCTGGTTTGATTGGAGGGTCCTGAGCTATGAAAGGCCACCTGGACACTCCACTGTCCACACATGGCTCTGAAGGGATGGAGAACCAGAGTTCTTCATCTTCCTTTAATTCCTTCTTCAGCTTTTTCTGAGAAGGCCTGGCTTTTGAATTAAGAAGATACTTTGTGGGACTTCTCTGGTGATCCAGTGGCTAAGCTCCACGCTCCTAATGTGGGGGGCCTGGGTTCCACCCCTGGCCAAGGGAAGTAGATCCCACATGTCACAACTAAGAATTCACATACAACAACCAAAGATCCCATGTGCCACAATGAGGACCGAAGATCCTGTGTGATGCAACTAAGGTCAGCATAGCCAAAGAAATAAATTAATATTAAAAATAGAAGATGCTTTGATTTGTTCCACAGATGCCATAGAAGTTGGGGATAGGGTTTTGGAAAGGGAAGAATTTCTGTGTTAGGAGCTCTGCTGGTGAACATTAGTGTGAAGATCAGTTCTAGACCAGTAAACAGGAAGGGACATACAGAATCTTCAGGAGCACCTACAGAGTAGAGTCTACTGCTCCTCATGCCATAGACTGGTGAGGACATCAAACTCAGACACAATAACAAGCAATAATAAATGCAAAATGTAGAAGACAATCTGAAAATAAAACTGGAAACCTCCTAATGGGATTCTACAGAGAAAAGGTGCAGTCAGAATCATGCTGCTCACCCAGTAAGAGAGTTGAGATGTATTTTCAGTTCTCATGCTATAACCAGTGTAAGAAACACTTATGGAGGAAAAGTTCAAGGAACAGGGCTGTGCTATTCAGTAGGTTCTCGTGAATTATCTATTGTATACATAGCAGTGTGAGTGAGTCAGAAAGAGAAAGACTGGCTCTTTCTTCATGGTGCTACCATAGGGTACCAATATTATTGCTATTCTAAGAGTTCTTACTTCCTAGTTACCATCCTGGAGGGTCCTTAAACCTCCTTGATGATAGTCAGGAGAAAGAATGTACTCCACGATGCCAGCTGACACAGTCCTCAATTGCTAAAATCTGTTATCCGCTCTCCCATAAAGCAGTGTCACCTGATAGAACAAATGGGGTGATATAGATACACACTTAGTTTACTCACCCTGGTAATATCTCTGACAGTGTAAGATAGGGCAGGCTGCTACTGTTCCTAAGGCTCTCTCAAACATGCAGGATGCTGATAAGCTTTTTAATTTATGACCTAAGGTGTAGCCTATGTGCACTTATACTTTATCTTCTGCTTAAGTCTTCTAAAGCCCCATCATAAGCCTTCCTCCAGGAGAAGTTCACCAAACAATGCATCATTCCTTCTCTGACAACTATTTCTTTCATTTGCTGAGTAGTAAGTAGATCCTCTGTTTTTGGTTGAATTGCCTCTGGATTCTGGCTTTTATTTTCTCTCTTTTTGACGGAGCCATATGCTTTGCTCTTCTTTTCAGCATCTTGCTTAGATCTTACTAACCAAAGCCACTTCTTCTAAACTCATTTGGTATATTCTTTTTTTTTTTTTCTTAAATTGGAGTATAATTGCTTTATAATGCTGTGTTAATTTCTATTGTACAACAGTGTGAATCAGCTGTAAGTAGATATTTGTATTCATTTAGTATATTCTATATCAACTTACATTATATGCAGAATTTTTCCCAGCATATATATGTATGTATATAACTGGTGATTTGCCAAGAGTTGTATGTGTCTTTCCAGATACCCTATTTTCCTAAAAAAAGAGCTCCTCTTCTCCTAATTGTTATACCTCATAACTTGGAAGCTCAAGTCCCTTGAATTAGAACCAGTGATTAATTTGTTGTCAATAGATCTAAGTCAGTGAATCAGTGTTTCCTCAATCTTATCAAAATGTCTGGGTATAGGGCACTGAAATCAATAGCTCCTAAAAACTGCATGGATAACTTTAATGTGAAGCCAGGTTTATGCTTTCAGCCTCTGAAAAGACACATAGATTTGACTGAGAGAACACTTGGCTCAAAAAATTGCCTGCTTTCTTCATTTATTCAGTCAATATGTATCAGCAACAATTATTTGATAAGCAACTTCAATTAGATGTCCTGCCTAATGTGCAGTCACAGTGGTAGCTTTGAAGGTCATGGACATGCTACTCATTTTATCATTTCAGATCTTCCTGACTGAGTAGATAGAAAACAGGGTAGTCATTTTATTTGCTCTCTTTCTGATCCTGTAACTATAGGCATGCGTGCTTGTGCTCAGCCGCTTTGTCATGTCCAACTCTTTGCGACCCTATGGACTATAGCCCACCAGGTTTCTCTGTCCATGGTATTTTCCAGGCAGGAGTACTGGAGTGGCTTGCCATTTCCTATTCCAGAGTATCTTCCTAACCCAGGGATTCAACCTGTGTCTCCTTTATCTCCTGCATTGGCAGGCGGATTCTTTACCACTGTGCCACATTGTGAATGTACAAAGCTCCCTTTCAGCCTATTATTTTCTGTTGGTGAAATCCAGTCATTACCAATGCAAATTAAGGCCCTAAAATATGCTGAAAAAAAAAATTCTTTGGTCAAGTAGCAAAAATAAGACATAGACCCTATCTTACCAAATTATGAGATTCAAAAAATATAGTTAAGTGTGATAAATGATGTGAAGGAGTTTAGGATACTCCACCCATCTCATTGGTGAACTAAATTGGTTTTGCATGTGCCAGAGTACCTTCTTCTTTCCATCAAAGTGAATTATTCCAGCATAATCTGAGTTAAAAACCTTCTTAAAAATTCAAAGCCTTGGTTTTTAACCAAGATTACAGTGATTGTTCCTGCTGCACAGCTTTTAGGAGCTACTGATTTCAGAGCCCTGTACTGAGAGACTTTGATATGATCAAGGAAACAATGATTTGCTGACTTAGATCTATTGGCAAAAAATTAATCACTGGTTCTACTTCAAGGGACTTGAGATTCCAAGTTATCAGATGTAACAATTAGGAGAAGAGATGCTGTTTATAGTGACATAGGATATTTGGAGGATACAACTGTTGGCAAATTCCCAGCTATATACATATATATATATATATATATATGTATGTTGGGAAAAATTCTGCATATAATGTAAGTTGATATAGAATATACTAAATGAATACATAAATACTTGTAGTTGATTCACACTGTTGTACAATAGAAATTAACACAGCATTGTAAAGCAATTATACTTCAATTTAAGAAAAAAAAAAAAAAAAGAATATACCAAATGAGTTTAGAAGAAGTGGCTTTGGTTAGTAAGATCTAAGCAAGATGCTAAAAGAAGAATCAAGCGTATGGCTCCATCAAAAAGAGAGAAAATAAAAGCCAGAATCCAGAGGCAATTCAACCAAAAACAGAGGATCTACTTACTACTCAGCAAATGAAAGAAATAGTTGTCAGAGAAGGAATGATGCATTGTTTGGTGAACTTCTCCTGGAGGAAGGCTTATGATGGGGCTTTAGAAGACTTAAGCAGAAGATAAAGTGTAAGTGCACATAGGCTACACCTTAGGTCATAAATTAAAAAGCTTATCAGCATCCTGCATGTTTGAGAGAGCCTTAGGAACAGTAGCAGCCTGCCCTATCTTACACTGTCAGAGATATTACCAGGGTGAGTAAACTAAGTGTGTATCTATATCACCCCATTTGTTCTATCAGGTGACACTGCTTTATGGGAGAGCAGATAACAGATTTTAGCAATTGAGGACTGTGTCAGCTGGCATCGTGGAGTACATTCTTTCTCCTGATTATCATCAAGGAGGTTGAAAGACCCTCTAAGGTGGTAACTAGGAAGTAAGGACTCTTAGAATAGCAATAATATTGGTACCCTATGGTAGCACCCTGAAGAAAGAGTGGGTCTTTCTCTCTCTTACTTATACTACATATACAATGTATACACTGTATACAATGTATACACTATGTATATCTATGTATACAATAGATAACTAATGAGAACCTACTGTATAGCACGGGGAGTGGCGAGGGGGAAGAAGGTGTGATCTGTTTGTAGGACATATTAAGTTAACCTTAATACAGCAACTGCAGAGAAATACTGTTTGATTCTACTTATATGCTGTACCTAGATTAGTCAAATTCATAGAGTCAGAAAGTACCCTGGTACATACCAGGGGCCAGGGTAGGGTGGGAACAGGGAATGGGGACGTAGTGTTTAATGGGACAGGGTTTCAGTTTAGGAAGGTGAAAAATTTAGGAGATGACTGATAGTTTTCACATGGAGAAGGCAATGGCAACCCACTCCAGTACTCTTGCCTGGAAAATCCCATGGACGAAGGAGCCTGGCAGGCTGCAGTCCATGGGGTCACTAAGAGTTGGACACGACTGAGAGACTTTACTTTCGCTTTTCACTTTCATGCATTGGAGAAGGAAATGGCAACCCACTCCAGTGTTCTTGCCTGGAGAATCCCAGGGACGGAGGAGCCTGGTGGGCTGCCGTCTATGAGGTTGCACAGAGTCGGACACAACTGAAGCGACTTAGCAGCAGCAGCAGCAGATAGTTTTCACAACAATAAGTACTTAGTACCACTCAAATGTACAGTTAAATATGGTTAAAGTAGTATGTTTTTGTTTTTTACCACACACAAATCAGTACAAAAAAAGAAAGAATGGATCTCTCCTTCCATGAGTTTCATGTGTTCTAGAACCAACTCAATGTTTTGAAATAAGAATAGAGTTAGACTCAAAGTTTTGGGTTTCCTATTATAGCGTGTCTTCACAGACTCATTGCCTTTGCAGGAAGAAGTACTGGTGACTCAGATGGTAAAGAATCTTCCTACAATGCAGGAGACCTGGGTTCTATTCTTGGGTCAGGAAGATACCTTGGAGAAGGGATGGCTACACACTACAGTATTCTTGCCTGGAGAATTCCACGGACAGAGGCAGGCTATATAGTCCATACGGTCACAAAGAGTTGGACATGACTGACTGACTAACACTTTAGACTAGAAGTCTTGTGGTTCCTACTCTAGCTTGTCTTCACAGATTTTTTGCTTTTGCAGGAAGAAATATAAAATCCCATGTAAGGCTCCCAGTGACCAGTGGGCCTCCTGACTGCACCGAAAGCAAGATAAATCAAGAGGGATATGAAAACATGATTAGCTCATTTTGATTATATCCACAGGTGATCCAAGCAAAACATGCTTGGACTCCAGAGATTTGGGTTCTGTTTCCAGCTTCACACTCACAAATGTTGGTGTCTGCAACAAAGCAGTGATGGTTTCAATCTGTGTTAAGTATTAATAGTTGATTGATTGGGAAACACACTGGAAGAGAGGAAGCACTTTTTTCTTAGGCTAGGTGGATTCCTGAAGGTCAGGCTTTTTACTTCCTCACTGTGTGGCCCTGGTGTGTTCCTGCTGCTCTCATGACAACCATTTATTTGACTGTGGTTTCCATAGCTTCTGAGATGCCTACAGCCAAAGAGAACATGCAGTATCTTACTCACCTGCCTGCACAGTGCATGCTGAGAGTGGTGCTGGTACCTGGTAGCTGCTTAATGATGTAAAAAACACATGCTTGCAAATATAATCCTACTTTGTTATTGGCTTAATTTGGTTTTGTTTAATTCAAATCATGGAAAGTGTTGCAGTCTCAGTGAAGACATTTGGGCTTTGAAGTCAATTCATCTGGATCTGAATTTCAGTTCTTTCAAAATCTTTAGTCGAGGAATTAGGAAAATCACTCAACTTTTTTGATCCTGAATTTCCTCTCTTACAAAATGGGGATGATACTACCTAAACTAGCTTCCTATCACAACTGCTTAATGATAAAAGTGGTCTGGAAGGTTAAGGAGTTCAATAAACTAAGAGATCTCTGAGCATTTTTAAAATCTCAATTTATAGGTACAATTATTTTATAGACGTCCAAATATTGCCTTCATTCAACAAGATAGTTGGACTCTCAACTACAAAAATGTTTTGGTTCTGGCTGCAGTGCCATGTCTGATGTCACAGCAAGCAAAGGCTTAATATCAGCCTGAACCAAAAGAGTAACTACATTTAGTGATAATTAAGAGAAAAATACTTTCTTTAAAAAATGCATTAAGGTTTTTTAAGTGAAAAAAGGATCTGTTTAGTTACTCTTAAGCTAAAAAACGATATCTACTTTATTTCCACACCTGGTGATTGATAAGGTCGGTTTTGTACTTTTGAGCCACTACAAATTAATGATGACCTAGAAGTGGTACCAAAAAAGACAAAATGTAATTTTATACATTTTAATATTTATTTTTTATCCATTCCTTTTTTAATCATTTGCTTCACTGAACATTTACATGGTTAATTTCACTGAATTATTCTAAGTTTTAAATTGTTAGCTTTTATTGGGACTTTATAAATTTCCTGATTGGAGAATACTAGTCAGTTTAAAATAGACTTTAGCTGTGGCCAGAAATCCTTATCAAACAGTTAAATGTTATTGACTTCATGTTAAAAAGCAAGACCTTGAGACCATTTAAAACTTTAGGATAATATTTTTAAAAATAATTTTAAGTGGCGCCCACTTTGGAAGCCTCTACCAGATCATTTCATCTGCTATTAAGCTAACTGTGGATCCCTTGGAGGTGGCCTCTGTGCACAGGACCATCAGTGATTTTTCTCCCGGGGAAATTCCATAAGAGAAAGCTCTTCATTGTCTCACACAGCTGGGAAGGTCACTACTGGTCATGAATATGGAAAGCAGGGCCAAGAACAATGTCATTTATCAGGGAATAAAAGCAAGTTCTGCATTGAAAAGCAATTGAGAAATGAGGAAATATAGTAGTTGAAAAATAGCATGATATATAAAGAAGAATGAAAATAAAATTTGGATTTAGACAGAATTACTAGGAATTAAATCTTGGAAAATGACCTACCTTCTCTGAGCCACTATTTTGTTATTAAACAGAATAATAGCAACTATCTTCTAGGATTGTTATGAGAATTAAATAAGCTGACTTACGTGAAACATAGTGGGTGCTTATGACCTGTTTAATCTCTTCTGGCTTTCGCTTCTTCAAGACAGATAGAAAATTAAAGTCAGAGAATGAAAGAAACCTGGGTAGAGGTATGGAAAGTGCCACACAAATCCTGCCAGTTGAGGATTTTGCAATGCTTGGCTCTTCTGGGGTATTATAATATTAAAATAGAGGACTACCTCCTTCTCCATCATTCTAAGATCAAGTTGAATTGATACTTTGTCTTCTGCCTCCCTCTCTCCTGTGATATACCAAGAAGAGAGGTTAAAGTGATGAAAGAGCTAGGGAGCCAAGGGATTCGCAAAGACAAGCTATTTTCCTTATTCTCTGTGTGGCTGACTGGTGGAAACACCTTCAAGGCTGCAGTTACCATATATGTCCATGATGCTGTGGAGAAAGAGGTCACACTGAAGGTGAAGGGACAGTGGGGACAGAGATAAAAGGTATCAGGGAATGGCAATCACAAATGAATGGTCATTAGGGGTTTAGATGAAGCTAGGTTGCTGAATTAGGACATGGAGGAATATGTCCTCTTTAGTTCTCTTCAAATGCACTATAGAAGAATCAGAGATACTGCTTCACACACTGGAGCTGATGCAGGTTATTTCTGAATCATAGGAAGTAGTTAATTAGAGGTTAATAAATCAGATCAATGGGGAATCATTTGTCTGTTATTTTTCTAAAATCCACATATGGTCACTATGTTCTACTGACAGAAATGACAGCAGAATCCATGTCCTATGCTCTACAATCCAGTACTACATGATGTTTGTCCCATTTCTCTCTGCCATTTATTCTCATTCTTTCCATAATTCCTTTAGAAACAGTGAAGAAAAAGATTGTCCAAAATCTTTGGAAGACTGAATCATAATACCTTCAGCAATGTTTTTGTACCGATGTTAACTGATTTCAGTACAAATTCATTTAGAATCTCATTTTTCCTCAAGGAGAAATATTTTGAATTTATAATTATTTTGCAAGTAGGAAAACAAGGATACAGCAATAAATTGAAAACAGAAAAAAAAAATCCAATATCTTTAGAAAAGCCCAAAACAGAATAAAGACCTTAGACCTGAAATGTTCTTTGCTAGTTAACCAATTACTTAGTTGTTTTATGAAATAAATCTGAAATGCGGTTTCTGTGGACTGTTAAGCACTGATCTTTCCCTTGACAACCTGCTCTGATGCTTAACCAACTCCTGTACTGATTGGAGGACAGTAATGAGATAATAGATCAGATGGTCTTCTCAATGACTTTAACATTATAGGAAGTTTGCCTGAGTAAAAATTTCCTTTCACCCAGTAATCATTGCCTATGTGACAAACCCCATGAAAGTCATGATTATTAATATTGTGTGTTTGACTGCTTTTTATTTCAAGGTTAAATAAATTTATTTCAAGGCTAAACAAATATTTTAAATAAAAGCTTCTTGCTAGTTTAAGGATCTTGACCTACAAAAAATATTAAAACTTCACTCCTCGGCAAACACCTTTTCTAAACTAGTCAAACAAAAACAACATTCTTTAAACAATGAATAATAAAAACCAAGAATTTAAGCAAAGAACAATATATATATTAATTTGCTAATGGTTCTTTACCCATATTCATCTCCTGTCATTATTTCCAAGTATGCGGCAAAAGCAAAAGTTTTACCACTGATGATCTGAACTTCTCAGATTTTTTTATTCACCTGCCCTTTTTCATGTTCCAAATTTTTAAGGTGAGGTCCTCTTTTTGGACTGTTGTTGACTCAAATCTTATATCAAAAGTCAACAAAGGAGGTATGTTGTATATATTTGGAGCTATTAATAGAAAAGTTTTTGGTCTTCCTCTGAAGCTCATGTTAATCCCACAGTTCTCAAGGAACATGGAAAGTAATTTGTATTTCTAATTTATGTCTAGGTAGTATGTAGTTCTGGGCTTCCCAGGTGCCTCAGTGGTAAAGAATCTGTCTGCCATTTCAGGAGATGCAGGAGATGTGTGTTCAATCGCTGGGTCGGGAAGATCATCTGGAGGAGGAAACGGCAAGCCACTCCAGGATTCTTGCCTGGAAAATCCCATGGGCAAAGAAGCCTGGAAGGATACAGTCCATAGGTCGCAAAGAGTCAGACAGGACTAAGCAGAAGCCCAAATATGTAGTTTTAATAGTCTTTTGAAAATAAGAATGGAAGACTGAGATTCAGGTTTTAATGGCTGCAGAGCACTTTGTTTCTACCTTAAGTGAATGAGTCAGTTCTCAACAAGACAGCAAGATTACTTGATGTTTTCATTGCAACCCCTAACTGTACTGTTCTGGCCTGGGTATCTGGGATACTGGAACTGGAAATAATTGTCAATAGCAATGCCCTTTTAAAGATAGCTCTTTGAAACAGAGTTGATGACACCTGTGTTAAGTTTTTTTTTTCTTTAATAAATTTATTTATTTTAGTTGGGGGCTAATTACTTTACAATATTGTAGTGGTTTTTGCCATACATTGGCATGAATCAGCCATGGGTTTACATATGTTCCCCATCCTGAACCCCCCTCCCACCTCCCTCCCCATCCCATCCCTCTGGGTCATCCCATTGCCCCAGCCCTGAGCATTTGTCTCATGCATCGAACCTGGAATGGTGTTCTGTTTCACATATGATAATATACATGTTTCAATGCTATTCTCTCAGAACGTCCCACCCTCACCTTCTCCCTCAGAGTCCATAAGAATGTTCTATGCATCTGTGTCTCTTATTCTGTCTCACATATAGGGTTATCATTACCATCTTTCAAATTCCATATATATGCATTAGTATACTGTATTGTGGAAAAGGAAATGGCAACCACTCCAGTACTCTTGCCTGGAAACTCCTATGGACAGAGGAGCCTGGTAGGCTGCAGTCCATGGGTTCGCTAAGGGTCAGACACGACTGAGCGACTTCACTTTCACTTTTCACTTTCATGCATTGGAGAAGGAAATGGCAACCCACTCCAGTGTTCTTGCCTGGAGAATCTCAGGGACGGGGGAGCCTGGTGGGCTGCCATCTGTGGGGTCACACAGAGTTGGACACGATTGAAGTGACTTAGCAGCAGCATACTGTATTGGTGCTTTTCTTTCTGGCTTACTTCACTGTGTATAATGGGCTCCAGTTTCATCCATCACAATAGAACTCATTCAAATGTATTCTTTTTAATAACTGAGTAATATTCCATCGTGTATATGTACCACAGCTTTCTTATCCATTCTTCTGCTGATGGACATCTAGGTTGCTTCCATGTCCTGGCTATTGTAAACAGTGCTGCGATGAACATTGGGGTACTGTGTTAAGTTTTAAAGAATATAGCCTGGGGTCCACCACTTCCAGAGAGCTGAGACTAGTACACTCAATCACTCAATTCAGCTTCATGTGAATAACTACTCACAAGAGCATTCACTTGTTCTAAATTAAAAAAAAAAAAAAAGTTGTCATCTATTGCAGTTTACCCACTCACCCCAATAATCTGGAAAAGTATTTTATTTAGACGTTCTCTGTTGTATTTATTAATTTATTCATTTGGTGGCAGTTGAAGTATGGAGGTTTGAGTGGAGAGGAGGAAAAGGGCCTGAAACAAGAAAGGACTGATGTTCCTAGATGCCCAGAGAACTCATGGTGGGGACGTCATAACATCTGTGGGCCCAACTTTCACTGTAAATGTTATCTCTGCCCTGATTCTAAGGGGATCCAGACATACTACAGTGTTCTTAAAGCACTGTCCACAGATCCCTGGGATGTCTGATATCCTTTCTGATGGCTCTCAAGCTCAAAACTGGTTCCATAATAATTCTAAGACATTATTTCGCTTTTTCATTGTGTTGAAATTTGTATTAATGACGTAAAAGAAATTCTTGGTAAAAAAAAAAAAACTACTGGTGTCTTAGTTTGAGTCAAGATATGGCACAAGACTATACTGGTAATTGTGTTTTTCAAAGCCACTCACTTGCAGGGGAAAAATTCTAATTGTATTTAAGAATATCTGTGTATTTGAAACTGTAATGATTGTTAATTTAATTGACAACTTTTGATTACACATCTGTTTATTGTCTTCTGTGAAGTTTATAGAAAACAAGTCTACTGCATACTGAAGCATACATGGTTATTTCAAGGAAAAGAAGTTGTGCAATTTTTTGAGTTGCAAGACTAACTGGCTCCTTTTATCTCATTTAACATGATTCTCACTTGAAAGAATTATTGAAAACATAATTGTTAGACTAGGGTACTTAGTAGTGCTAGTGAATCTGTCACTTCAAAGAAAACAGCTGACAGCTTTTAAGTAAAAATTCAAATTCTGGAAAAAATGTATCTGCCACCCAGACAGCGTTCCGGTACTTAAAGACTTTCCTCATGAGAACAGTGTGATATTTAACAAATGCAATTTTCTTCCATGTTATAATTAAAATCTGTTGGCCTCTGGAAGATCCACATAACTTAGTAAACCAGTATTTTTTAAATGACCAAATGCATGATCATTTTCAAGATCATACATGAATAAAGACCATGTTCAGAATGTAACTGAGTGTGAAAAGTTCCTTGAAATGATTTCAGCTATCACACTCCAACTGTTGTTTTTGTTGTTATTGTTGTTTTAATAAAGCACCACTTGTAGAGTTTGGATAATGCATCAAAGAAAAATATCCACAAATTATCTGTAAAGGTTACTAAAATACTCCTCACTTTCCAACTACATACCTAAGTAATGCTGTATGTTCTTCATATATTTCAACCAACACAAACAATCATAACATGTTTAATTCAGAGAAAGAATGTAGAAACTGAATGTCTTCTATGAAGCTAGACTTTAGAGAGGTTTGGAAAAAGTAAACTAGTGCCCCCTTTTTTAAGATTTTTTTGAGAAATATGTTTTATAGACATATATGGTCTTATTGTTATTATAAATGAATTAATGAACGGTTTTTTGTTTTCCAATTTCAATTCTTCATTTCCAGTGATAAATGTAACAGGCATAAACCTACATCAGTGAAAGCTATTTGAAGTCCTGGATAAGTTTTAAGAGTGCAAAGAGTCTTTAAATTAAAAAGTTTAAAATTTACTGCTTTAACATAAGTCAGTGTGCTCATTTACCATTATAAAGTTCAACAATACAACAAATTCTCTAAGGCAGGGGACAAGGCATTTACTAATGTCAGGAAAAAAAAAAAAGACGTTGAATGAGCTTTGTCTTTAGAAAAGCAGTCACTCACGGTTTTCTTCAATTTTTCACATAAATTATGCTAGCAAACCTAGTAAGCTGAGTATGTCTCATTCTGTAAAATAATGATTTCCATCAAGATAAAGCAGTCATGATTTTTATTCATGTAATATTTCTGATAACAATATCCAATTAACACATTCATTTTATGTCCACTGCATTAATTTTATGTTAAAAGAAATCCAATAGTGCTCAATTACATTTGCCTCCAAATTAAATTAGCATTACATGAATTTAATGGGTATCTTAATTAGACCATGCCAGTAAGAGGATTTTATACAAATTAAATTCCACCTCTGCATGGTTCAAACTTCTTTATGTTAAACACAGGATGAAAATTCTTTAAAACATAAGGAGCATAAAAATATTTCACATTGCAAACAGAGAAGGAAAACAATGAGGAAATTAACAAAAAAATGTAAATAAGACTTACTTCAGCCAGAAATTGCTTACTGTTTCTATGCATCTTATAGTGGTAGTAGAACTTTCTTTTTCACTAAAATATTAAAATCTTTATATTGTAAAAGGAAGCAATGTCAGCACAATCCTCTGAGATTCTTTTAACTATTAATTTTTGAGGCTTGTTTATACTTTTTATTTTTTTGAGCCAAATAATCCAACTGCACTAATCCTAAGGAAATTTTAATTTTATTAAATAGAATTGGCATGTAATCAGATCATAATACATTTCATGAACTCAACAGCAAAATTGTCTGGTGATCTTCTGTATGGCTTACTGTGGTTTCACTATTTACAACATTAATGAATGCTACTTGTCTGGCAATCTGCTAATTACTTTGCATGAATTATCTCTAAACTTTGTTACATTTCTGAAAAGTAGGCATTATTGTCCCTGATTCATAACTGGGAAAAATGAAGCTCAGAGACGTTAAGGAGCTTGCTTAAAGTCACACAGATAGTAATAGAACCCGAAGATTTCAAATGCTTTTTCCAGAATGTTACCTCACTAGGGCCTTTGCTAACCAGCTGAGTGCTCTATCTCTGTGGGCAGAAGACCTCAGTTTGATTCATGGTTCCATCACTCTAGGCCCAATGTATCTAGACAAACAAATCATCTGCCACAGTAACCAATCCATGATGGGTTAATAGGGATGAACAGATAAGAAAGTAAAGAAAATGAGTAAAGGTTGTGGAGTGAGAAGGACAGATCAGGGTGTGCCTTCTCAGAACCTAGTTTTTATTGCTTTAACATTGAACCATATAAAGGCTTAGTATATTTGAAAAATCATATAAAATTAGCAGATGCTAAAATTCAACACAAGTATTAATAAAAAAGAATTGAGTTGATAATGAAGCCACGTAGATTGAAGAATTGCTTCAAGTAGCTGTTGAACAGAGTATTACTTCTGTATTTTCTTAGTGGGGTATTTTCTTAAGTTTATTTGCAAAGTATACATAACAAGTAGAAGTTGCATCTAAATTCCATTCAATAAATTTAATAATAATATGCACTCATACACACACAATTTGTTGTTGCTGCTTAGTTGCTGAGTAGTGTCCAACTCTTTTGTGGCCCCATGAGCTGAAGCTCACCAGGCTCTCCTGTCCATGGGATTTTCCAGGCAAGAATACTGGGGTGGGTAGCCATACCCTTCTCCAGGAGCTATTCCTGACCCAGGGATCAAACCTGCGTCTCTGGCATTGGCAGGTAGATTCTTTACCACTGAACCACCAGGGAAGCACCATCCCCCCACACACACATACACAATTAGGATGAAGTAAATTATAACCCATTAATGTAAAATAAAAACCCACAAAAAATGAGTCAATATTTTCAGTGTAAAAAAAAGAAATAAAATATAAAATAAGTTACAAAAGAAAATTTATACAGTTGAATTTGTAGTGGAAATATCAGTGCAAAGTACTTAGCTTCCTTTTCAATATAACTTTTGTCTCTGTCACTGAAAAGAGCCAGAAGCAATGATATCTGAATAGCAACAAGCACACACAGCCCTTATATTTTGCTTTCTAATTACCATCTCCCACAGAAAAGAACCAGAGATATTCAGAGAAATGACTGATTCAGGTCTGGAGGCTTGTGAAATATTAAGACACCCTGGTGGGTCTCAAGGATGGCTCAGTGGTAAAGAATCTGCCTGCCAATGCAGGAGACACAGGTTCAAGCCCTGGGTCGGGAAGATCCCCTGGAGAAGGAAATGGAACCCACTCTAGTATTCTTGCCTGGGAAATTCCATGAACAGAGGGGCCTGGCGGGCTACAGTCCATGGGGTCACAAAGTGTCCGACACGACGGAGCACAGCACACAGCACAACACAAGGCATCCTGGCACAGGGAAGTGATCAAGTATCAATAAGAATTATGTCAAAAATGGACAGGTGAGTCATTGCAGCTTGAAAGAGCATCCACTGTCAAGTTTGGAATAAATGTAACAGAAAAAAAATCATTACAGTAATAAATTGGAACCGATTAATATAAATTAAAACCACTAAGTCTAGTAATGCTTAAGCAAAAGAAAAAGAACATTTTAAAAATCTTTTTTTAACAGAAAAAAATAGCTATTAACCCTAGAAGGAAAAACGTATTTGTAAAATTATAATTTTGTAAATCGTAACATTGTCATTGATTACAAAATATATCACTAATGAATGCTAAAACCATAAACTGAGAAGTGATTGGGGCATAGAGGATTCATGGATTTCTTACTAATTACAAAGGGAAAGTGGAACATCACAGTGGAACAGTCACTATATTAGCCAAGTGATTAAATTCAGAATCTCTAACAGTAGGCCAATCTTTTATGGCATAATAGGAAATACTCAGTGCCAACGATGAACTATTCTGAGAGAGCGAGAGAGAGAAAGGGAAAACTCAGTTCGGTTTACCTCCCGTGCAGAGAAAAAAAACCCAACATTTTCCTCCTCTTTCCTTTTTGAGTGTCTCCTCCACTAATCACACACACTTCACTTCCAACACTTCTGATAAAATAATGAAGCTTTTCCCCACACCAGCAAGAAAGTAACTGACCCCAGCTGGATGTTATATCACTCCGACTCAATGGACATGAGTTTGAGTAAACTCCGGGAGTTGGCGATGGACAGGGAGGCCTACAGTGCTACAGTCCATGGGGTCGCAAAGAGTCGGACATGACTGAGCAACTGAACTGAACTCAACACTGTCTGCCTGGAGATACCACTGGCTAAAGTCTCAGTCCCACCAGACTGCTCCCACCCCACTTCAGATGCCAATTATAAGCAGTATAGTCTCTGAACTTTAATCTTATTTGTCTACAATCAAAGTTTCCCATGAACTTCCCTTGTAGCTCAGCTGGTAAAGAATCCACTTGCAATGTGGGAGACCTTGGTTCCATCCCTGGATTGGGAAGATTCCCTGGAGAATGGAAATGGAGAATTCCATGGAGAATTCTGTATAGTCCATGGGGTCGCAAAAAGCTTCCCATGACCTCCTCCTCAGGTCTGATTAATTTTCTAGAGCAGCTCACAGAACTCAGGGAAACACTTAACTTATATTTATCAATTTATTAAAGTTTATTAAAGGGTGCATAAATAACACAAATAATTAGATGAAAATCTCCTGGGGGAAGAAATGGCAATCCACTTCAGTGTTCTTGCCTAGGGAATCTCATGGACAGAGGATCTCATGGACAGAGGAGCCTGGCCGGCCACAGTCCATGGGGTCACAAAGAGTCAGACACGACTGAGTGACTGAGCAACTACACAAATACAAATAATTAGATGAAGAGATATATAAGGCCTGGTCCAGGAGGATCCTGAATGCAGAAACTTCTGTTTCCATGTAGCTGGGCTGTGTCACCCTCCATATAGATGTTTTCACCCACCTGGAAGCTCTCAGAAACTCTATTATTGGGATTGTATAGGGCTCCCTCACATAGGCACGATCAATTATTAACTCCATTTCCAGCCCCTCTCTGAAAAATGCGGAGTATATTAGAAAGCAAAATATAAGGGCTGTGTGTGCTTGTTGCTATTCAGATATCATTGCTTCTGGCTCTTTTCAGTGACAGAGACAAAAGTTATATTGAAATGCTATAATCATTCTCATCATAGCTTGATGTTTCTGCTGACCAGTCCCCATCCTGGAGCCCAACCGGAGTCACCTCATTTGAACAAGAGATGGTCCTAGTGATCTTATTATTCAGGAAATTAAAGGGTTCTAGGAGCTCTGTGCCAGAAACTCTGTGTGTGTGTGTGTGTGTGTGTGTGTGTGTGTGTGTGTGTGTGTGTGTGTGTGTGCGTGTTATACTTTTATCTTATAGAGAGAGAGAGGGAGAAGGAAAGAAAGAGAGAGAAAAAAGAAATGTTTAACCTGAAGCTAATCTTCCAACCTCACAGAAAATACAGAGAACAGAGGAAAACACTGAAATGCAGGAAGATGAAACAATCAGCCACATCTAGATTGGAAGACTATCTCTAAAATAATATCCTAGATTCTTCAAAAATGTAGTGATTAAAAAGTAGTAGAAGAAATATTCTACTAAAAGAAACTAAAGAGATACAATCACCAATGTATAAACCAGATTGAAAATAGGTTTAAAAAGACAAAACTGCTGCAAAACATTCCTGCAACATTTGGGAAACTCTCTCTCCACACAAAGTAGATATTAAATATTATGGAATAATTTATAATTAATTTCTTAGTCCTGAGAGTGGTAATATGGTCCTAGAAGCAGTTGTTTTTAATATTAGGAAATGAGCATAATATGTTTTTGGAAAGGAAGTGTCAATGTTGTTTTCAGTTTATTTAAGTTAAAAAGTGAAATAGGAGAAACATATAGAGAACAAATATGGCAAATGTTGCTAGTCTTTTTTAAAATTCATTGTACATTTTTGTTGAGGTATAGTTGATAAACAATATTATGTAAGTTTCAAGTGTACAGCATAGTGAGTCACATTTTTTAAAGGACATACTGCATTTATAGTTATTATAAAGCACTGTCTATATTTCCTGTGTTATGCAACATATTCTTGTGGCTTATTTATTTTATACATAGTCCTTTGTATGTCTCAATACTCTACTCCTATTTTTTCCTTCCCAACTTCCCTTTTCCCACTGTTAACCATTAATTTATTCTGAGTCTGTTTCTTCTTTGCTATGTCCACTAGTTTATTTTTTTTTATATTCCACATATAAGAGATATCATATAGTATCTGTCTTTTTTGGTTCACCTTATTTCTCTTAGCATAATGTCCTCCAAGTCTGTCTATGTTGCTGGTAATGACAAATTTTTGTTCTTTTCATGGCTGAGTAGAATTACATTTCACACACACACACACACACACATATATAAACATCATATATCATATAACTTCTTTATTCACATATATGTCCATTCATATATATGTATCACATCTTAATACATTCTGTCATGGGACACTTGCTTGGATTACTTGGCAATTATAAATAATGCTACTATCAACATTAGGGAACATGCATTTTTTTTTTTTTTCAAATTATGTTTTTGTTTTTTTCAGATATACCCAGGAGTAGAATTGAGGGGTCAGGGCTAGTCTTCTTTCTGACACTGTATGAACACTCAGGCTGGCCCTGTGAGTTTTTGGTAAATGTCCAATAATAAAAAGTCTTTCAGTTACTTTAGTCTCAAAGATACACTTAATTCAGTTAACAGCTGGAGTAATCAAAACTTTCTATGCATTGATATGTTAAGGTAAAAACTTCCCTCCTCCTCTTGCTCAGACTAGCATCAGACATGAAAAAGGAGAGTGTAAGGAAATAGTTATCTCTCATTTTCCCATTCAACTCCTCCCTCAGTCACAGTTTATCTAGGATAGAGGTTGGGGGCAGACAGGAGATAAGGATGAAGCAGTGGAGGAAAGATTGCCTTTCAATGAGTGGTAACATCTTTGAGCATGTCAAGTTTTTAAAGTTAACTCAGTGAGTGCACACATGTGGGTTTGTCAAAAACCCTACATCTTATTTGCAATTTTGTCCTTGATGGAAAAATGCATCTCTCTGGAAAATACATCTGGATTCTCACTCATCCCTCAGTCCTTGTCATTCAGTACATTTCCCTCTTTATATTAAGATTTTCTTGTGCCTTCCATAAGGTAATTCCTGGATCTCTCTCTCTCTCCCTGTCCCCTACCCCATTTTCTTTGTTTCTCTCCCTTAACCTGCCCACATTTAGTCTCTGGAAAACATAAACAATGTCCTGATACACTCTGGATATTCAAGCAGTTTTAGTTGCAGTAAATCTGTGTTCTACATGAGAGCAATTAGCCAATCACTGTCTCTGGCTTTTCTATTAATCTCTCTCAGGCATCAACTTGATACTAATGCACCAGTGTCTCAGCCCTAGAGAACATGAGTGAAGCTTTCAAAATAAACCCATGGAAATCTCTTTCTTAAGACTTGAAATTAGGGGAAAGCTCCCCCATCTCTCCTCCATGGTAGGGAAGGATAGAGATTTGGTAAAGGAAGCACACAGTAGGCTGCCAAACCTGCTCTAAAAACCCTGTTTTTAAGGATTGTTTTCTGATCCGTATGCTTCACAAACTTAGATTTGACAAAGAAAGTGTTTATGATGAATTGTGCCACTGTATTCCTTCAGTTGGAGCTCCATAAGAGGCGTGACACTTAAATTACTTTGATCAAAAGCGAAAACAGCACTTGAAGAAAAGAAGGCGGCGAAGAAAGAGATTTAAACACTGAAACTTTAAATACAGAAACATAAAATGGATGGAACAACTGATGATGAAGGAAAAAAAAGAAGCTGAAATGATGAATCCATATTTGTTTCAGAATCACTAATTTTAAACCAATTGTTCTTTAATTCACCAGTCTTGCACTGTACAGTGCTCAACTGTTATATCAGACTTATTTATTTACCAAGCTAGAAATATAGTATGTAGTTTCACTTTTTTAAATGCAACAATTGTACTTCAACTTTTTTAAACAATTAATACTTGAATAAAATGGGCTTCATTTATTTAAAAAAAAAATTCAAAAATAAATAAAAACCCTGTTTCAATCTACAGCAAATTCTCTTAACCTCTCAAATCTCTTTAATAGATCAGAGGTGGCTCTTGGTCATCTTATCTATCTGGCTGCTCCAGTTCTTGATTGTGGCATGTGGGATTTAGTCTCCTGATCAGGGATTGAGCCCGGGCACCCTGCACTGGGAGCATGGAATCGTGGCCCCTGGACCACCAGGGTAGTACCCCTTGTTCACCTTATTGGGATTCCTGTTTTGGTGACCTGGCCTCACATGCCACTCTTTGGTTTAAAGCAAGGCTGAGACAGGAAGATTTTTAATAACATCATTTTCATAATAATACATTTTCCTCTCACTTAACTGTAAATGACCAAATGAAAATGGAATGAGAAGAGGAGACAGGGAAATGGACATTATGTTTTCATTTAATAAGCTGAACTTTCCAACTCAGATGTTGCATACCATGTGATTCTGGGATTATTTTATTTTTGTTAATATTGGCCTGAACTGGACAGAATAAAAAAAATCCTGCCTCAGTCAGTAGTTTCAATGGTCTTTCTGAGATGTTCAAAGAGCTTGAGATAAACCTTTAAGAAGTCACCAGCACATTTTGAAATAGTATACTTTCCCAGTGCTATGCTGTGCTGTGCTTAGTCATGTCCAACTCTTTGTGACCCATGGACTATAGTCTGCTAGGCTCCTCTGTCCACAGGGATTCTCAAGGCAAGAATACTGGAGGGAGTTGCCATGCCCTCCTCCAGGGGATCTTTCCAACCCAGAGATTGAACTGGGGTCTCCTGCATTGCAGGCATATTGTTTACCAGGTGAGCTACCAGGGAAGCCCCATACTTTCCTAGCATGTTTGCCTAAATTAGAGCAATTTTGAATTAATAAAAATTTAATTACCAACACACTTTCAAATTTTAGAACCCAATTATAAAATACAGAGAATCAAAGAAGAAATACAGCATCAACCTGGAAAGAATTACTGCCAAAGTGTTCATTTATAATCTTCTAACTTTCATAAGTTATTTATGTATGTACCTATGTATGTATATATATATGTACATATATATATGTACATATAATCATTTACAGCATTTTTACTTAATGCTGTATATCAAACATCTATTTTTATAGATAAATATATACCTACATCATTATTTTTCAAGGTCAAAGTCTTTTGAAAGGATATTTTAAAATTTATTCATTGATGACCACTGGTGTTATTTTTAGATTCTGAATATTAAAAACAATATTACTATGAATGTCCTTGTATAAACACCTTTGAATATTGACTGATTATTTTCTCGCTCTAATTCTTAGAAATTAGTGAGAGTTGGACTCTCATAAAGAAAGTTGAGCACTGAAGAATTGATACTTTTGAACTGTAGTATTGGAAAAGACTCTTGAGAGTCCCTTGGGCTGCAAGAAGATCAAACCAGTCCATCCTAAAGGAGATCAGTCCTGAATACTCATTGAGAGGACTGATGCTAAAGCTGAAGCTCCATTACGTTGGCCACCTCATGCAAAGAACTGACTCATTGGAAAAGACCCTGATGCTGGGAAAGATTGAAGGCAGGAGGAGAAGGGGACTACAGAGGATGAGATGAGATGTTTGGATGGCACCACTCGATGGACAAGAGTTTGAGCAAGCTCTGGGAGTTGGTGATGGACAGGGAAGCCTGGTGTGCTGCTGTCCATGGGGTTGCAAAGAGTCAGGAATGACTAAGCGACTGAACTGAACTGAATTCTTAGAAACGTAGGCTCAGTGGGTTTGCACACTTTTAAGAATTTAAGTTCATGTCATATCCTTGAATTTTCCCTCATGGTGGCTGTAATAATTGATACCATTCTTTTACTTTAGCCAGCATAATCAGATCCAGCACACAATGGTATTTTGTTATTATTTCCAAATAAATTATACTTATTTTATTAACAGGATTGAACTTCTTTTCAAATGTTATTATCCATTATCATTTCTTTATAAATTTTCCATTCATGACTCAAGCCCATTTTGTGTCCAGTTTATAAGGGTCCTTTGTATCTTGAAAACTTTAACCAACCTTTCATTAGAGCCTTTGTTAAGAGTATATAATAGGCATGTTTTCAAATATGTTATCACTTGGATTTTGAATGATCTAAACATTTTCCTATAATCCATCAGGCCCAGATAACCACTGACATGGTATTACATAATTCAGCAAGAGCACAGAGGCAGGCTGATGATTGATTTTAGAGGAAAGAGAAACAGAATTTGTTAGGGAGAAAAAATAAACATCAGTAACCTTTTACTGTAAAGCTTTTATCTTATAAATGAGGATATGTGAATTTGAGGAGGTGAGGTTTTATGGTCTCAGATGGCATAGTTATTTTGTTGCCAGTGCCAGAGCTTATGACTCTGTGCCATCTCTTGCCACCAGCCAGTTTTTCTCAAATTTGGCTGCAAATCCAAAACACCTGAGGAGTTATTTAAAATAATTCATGGGAGGAGATAGCACATGACCTACCACACATTTGTATGCCATTATCAAAGAATTATAAGTCACTATCCTAAATAAACTCTTAGTTTTCTTTTTTTTTTTTATTAGCTTTCCTTCTTAGGGGTTTTGGAAAAAGTGAAAAAGTGATATTTGTCACAAAGAGAAGGAAATAAGAAGACCAAAGGGAAGGGATAGTTAGGGATTTGGAGATTGACATGGACACAGTGCTATAGTTAAAATGGATAACCAAGAAGGACCTACTGTACAGCACAAAGAACTCTGCTCAATGTTATGTAGCAGCTTGGATGGAATGGGAATTTGGGGGAGAATGGATACTTGTATATGTATGGCTGAGGCACTCTGCTGTGCACCTGAAACCTTTGCAACATTGTTTAATCAGCTATACTCAAATACAAAATAAAAAGTAAAATAAAAAAAAAATTAAAAAGAAGACCCCAAGTCTCCACTCTTCATTTCATCAACTTTCCCATGGATTCCAAAACATGGAGTTAAGAGATGGCTCCACAGAAGGATTAGATGGTTACCTAAGCTTCCAGAGTTAGTGAAGGACACCCCACCATTCATCTCTCAACATATCATAACATCATCGCTATTCTTTGTGTCTAAGATTTTGCCTGCAGCTCAGATGGTTTAAGAGGCAGTGCACAGATGATCTCAAGGAAGGAGAATTTGAAGAGTTGGGCTGTCAGTAACAGGACACACGTTGTTAAAGGCCACGTCAATGATTAAGGCTGACAAAAGACCTCACATGAAAATTTCTAGTTAATTATTTTAGCTGATTTGCCCTTTATTTCTTTGTGTCTTAATGAAGTTGGTAAAATTTTAAATGAAATCATATTCTGATCAAATGATGGCACAATGAGACATTTCATGCTTCATGTGACTAGGATCCTACCCACTTAAATCTCAGCAGGAACTGTCTCTGGGGAAAAACTGACTCCTGCATCATATGAATATCTAGTTCAAAATATAGACTTTTTCCCAATTTATAAAGAAATTAATCTGACAGGAATTAAGCCTCAGAAGCATAAAATATCGAAAATCCACAGTCTTGGATTTTAGAGAAAAAAAAAATCAGCTTTTGCACATCTGAAGTCATAGTTGTTTATTTAATCTACGATAGTTAAAGGCCTAACGTAAGAAAACTGATGTGACCTGTCACAGACTTGCATTATAACTCCCTGGAACCTCAAAAGTGCCTCTCTGACTTTAAATGATAGACATAACCAACAAGCTTTATATTCTGCCTTACTCATTTAAATCTTCAAAATTCCTTTCACTAGTGACGAGCAAAATCCAAGCTCCAATCCACCATGGCAACATTTCCAGGGGTTTGAAAAGCACCAAATTCCAGATAACGCTCAAACTACCCAAAACTAACTCTCTGAACCCATCATGCCCCGTCTTCTGACAGGCATTCACCATCACAGCTCTGCGTGTGTTTCACCACTGCCATTTCCAAGATATTCTTAGTTCTGATCCCTAACAGTCCTAAGTTTGCACAAATGCTGGAATCTGACTTAAATCACATACTGGATACCACTTAGGGAGATCCAAGGGCTTGATCACTCAAGGATCCTACAATACTGCAAACCTTCTACCCAGTGTTCTTTGGGGTATCTGGCTTCTACCCAATCAGCCATATTATCCCATGCTTTCTTCTGTCTGTACCCTTACTTCCATCTCCCAAACACCCCTAGCTTATTCACTTTCTTGTTTGTTATAAAGTTATTACATAAGACCACAGAGGTCCCTTGGGGTTCAGTAGTGTGACTGATATTATAGAAGCATGTTTGGCAGGTTATGTTGACCCTAGTGGAAGCCTAGATATTCAGCAATATTAGTTAAATTGTACTTCTCTGGCATGAGAAGTAGCACAAAATATGATCTGCTAGAGGACAGAGTTACGGAATCATATTTTTTACAGAACAGGGAAACACATAGAAAACCTATCTTGAGTGCAGACTGACATGGTCACAGAGGGCAACTTCAGGTCAGTGTTTCAGATACTTCTGAATTCTATCTGCTCGCTTGGCAGCTAGTTAAAAATAAGTAGTTAATGGTTTGTTCTCCTTTATATTCTAATTAGCAAATATTTCATCTAATTGGTGAACAAGACCTGTTAAAATATTAAGCACCCAGATGATCAAAAATATTACTTGTTACTGCTGACAGCTGAAGACAATGCTTAGGTTATTTTTACAAAGTATCATGTGTTCACTGCAAGATTATTAGAACAGCAAAACAACTGGAGCCTGACTAAGTGTTCTACAATGGTGCAGGAGCTAATCAAATTAAGGTCCATCCACTTGATGGAATAGTGTGAAGCCATTACAATGATAATAGGGAGAATATGCTACAACCTGGAAAATATTTATGATAGAAGGTCAAATAAAAGGGCCAAATGGCAAGTAATAGGCATCTCTCAATGTCAAGTCTGTAAAACAGATACATAAAATATCCACAAAGGTATAAGGAGATTGTGACTGACATTTTTTTATTTAATTTCCAAAACTTTCAAAATATTACTTGAATCTTAGTGTCCTTTTTTTAAGCAACAGAAATCTCAGCTCTTTCATAAATGTTTTCCTATTGCTAGTCTTTGCCAGCCAACTCCTTTGATTCCCAAATGAGACATGGCTCTAGGTGGATGACCCCTATGTCTTTTCTAAAACTATTAATAGAAATTTCAAAGAAGTATGCATCTAGCAACACCACACTCCCAATTCCTCTAGCAAAGAGGCTGCTCAAACAACATATCTTAGTCTCAGTAGCCCATTTTTTTTAATACACTTTGCTTGTAGATTTGATTTTTGAAGCCATGTTCATAGTCTACCTAATTATAAAATATAACTTAAATTTAAAAAGAAATCTACACATTTTTAAAGTAAAAGGAAACTGATAAACCTGATGGCTTATCCAACCGGTGGCATGACTACAGAAAGACGAACTACTCCAAACGACCATAAAACACAGTGTTTTCACTGTACGTCTGTAATGAGATAGGTCCTAAGGGCAAAATGAACTTTGAAAGCAATCAATTATAAACTGGCTTTGGGTAATCATATTGGTGGTGGTAGTTTTCTAGTGTGCATTTTATATGTAGTATGTGTTGAAGCAAATGAGTAACTACAATCACGGTGAGAACCAGAATTTTTGACATGGGAGTGAGAAAATGAAGGGTTGGTGAGAGTAAATCAAAATTCTATAGCTCTGAACTTGGAGTCATCAGTATAAACTCATATGTATTTTTAAAAATCGCTTTTATTCTGTCAGTGAAATGATCTAGAAACAATGATCAACACTAAAAGCCTTAAGCATTCTTAATTCCTAAATCTTAGTCACTAGAGAAATTCTACTAAAGGAACAAGGGCTGCTTGGAGAACTGGCAAATTCCAGGTCTGCAGCAGGAAAGACATAGGATGAGCCTGGAGTAGCGTATAGTAGCAGAAAGAAAGCCCTCAAAAGTGCTGCAGTGCCAGCTTGAATTTACTTTCACCGTCCAAAGTTGGGAAAACCCGAGCCTCAGCGCTGTTAGCAAGTGCAGTGATATGAAACACATTAAATGTTTCTCAACCTATTAGTTTATAATCATATTTTTTTTAAATCCAGCCATTATCTTTGGAGACAACTAAGGTATCAACTCATGACTTTGAAAGATGATAAATAAAAAGTATCAGGCATTTATTCATCCTATTATACCTCAGGGTATCTAAACAGTTGATAAGGAGTGGTTTCTTTTAATAAAATTATCTCAGCTTCAATAAAGAAGAAATATAGCAATAAACTACTACTACTTTACAAGTTGTAAATGAAAGTGAAAAAGTTAAAGTATTAGTTGCTCAGTCATGTGCAATTCTTTGTGACACCCCCATGGACTACAGCCTGCCAGGCTCTGTCCATGGGATTCTCCATGAAAGAATACTGGAATGAGTAGCTAATTTTTTCTCCAGGATATCTTCCCAATCCAGGGATTGAAACCAGGTCTCCTGTACTGTAGGTGGATTCTTTATTGTCTGAGTCTCAAGGGAGGTTGCAAATAACGCCTACCAAAAGCTGATATTACAAAATGGAAGGCAAAACAACACAACATACCTCACAATAATGTACTGCTTACGAAGCAATCTATCTAAAAGGCATGTCTAAATCTGGTGCAGCTTCTAGATCTAAGGAAATCAAACCAGTCAATCCTAAAGGAAATCTACTGTGATTACTCACGGGAAGGACCGATCCTAAAGCTGAAGAGCTCCAATACTTTGGCCACCTGATGCAAAGAGCTGACTCATTGGAAAAGACCCTCATGATGGGAAAAACTGAAGGCAGTAGGAGGAGGGGATGTCAGAGGATGAGATTGTTGGATGGCATCACCGACTCCATGGACATGTGTTTGAGCAAACTAGAGGACAGTGAAAGACAGGGAAACCTGGTGTGCTGCAGTCCATGGGGTTGCAACAAGTTGGACACGATTTAGCAGCTAAACAACAGCTAGATCTAAACAACAATTGACAGAAAATACTGGAGTCAGAAGATCCTGTTAGAGACACCTCAAAGATGCAATAAGCAAAATCTATAAAGTGGAAAACTGTAGCACACACACAACCAGGTATCTTCAACAAAACAACAAAATAACAATTGCATAGAAACAGAAAGAGATGATCAGATCAAAAGCATGTGAGAAAAATTTTTAAAATACAACATACGCCTTATTTGAATCCTGATAAAAACAAGCTGAACATAATTGTGAGCATATATTGGATACTTGAAAATATTACAGAATTACTATCAATTATCTTTTATAGATAATGAA
Source organism: Giraffa tippelskirchi (assembly GCF_054371585.1). NCBI lineage: Eukaryota > Metazoa > Chordata > Mammalia > Artiodactyla > Giraffidae > Giraffa > Giraffa tippelskirchi. The sequence goes on along the minus strand of NC_137277.1, from coordinate 126,620,268 downwards.
GGCATTGGGATATATTTTTTTTTCCCAAGGAGTTCTTAACTCTTAGAGGTGCATGTTTAATTATTTACAAATGAAATTCCATTTCTTTGAAATTTGCTTCAAACTATTTCAGGGAGCAAAGGAAGTTAGTGGGAGTATGGATGAAATAAAATGGGCATGAGCTAACAATGAAGATAAATGATTGAAGTTCATTATACTATTTTTATACTACTCTATTTAGGTTATGCTCAAAATTTCCTCTTGTTAAAGAGTTCAACAAAGTCTCATATTTACTAATTAGGCTAACAACTTTTAAAATGGGGATCAAAGTATTAGTAAATATATTGTATAATGTTTTTATAATGTATATATCTTATTTACTTGTCACAATGTGTATAGAAAAGCACCACATAGTACTTAATATACATAGGAGTCTATGTCTTTTTAAATTAATTCTCTGAGATAAAAATCACTAGTCACATTTTCAAAAGGAGAAATCATTTAATGGCATCAGTTCAGTTCAGTCACTCAGTACTGTCTGACTCTTTGCGAGCCCATGGACTGCAGCACACCAGGCTTCCCTGTCCATCACCAACTCCTGGAGCTTGCTCAGACTCTTGTCCATCAAGTCAGTGATGCCATCCAACCATCTCATCCTCTGTCATCCTCTTCTCCTCCTGCCTTCAATCTTTCCCAGCATCAGGGTATTTTCCAATGAGTCAGTTCTTCACATCAGGTGGCCAAAGTATTGGAGTTTCAGCTTCAACATCAGTCCTTCACCAGACAATTGTGACTCCATATCATGCTACTCTTATAGCTAATATTTACCTGATAATTCAGGGGCATTTCTGAAACTAAGCCGTATTATATCACTAGTCTGTAAAAAATAACTTCAATTGTCCCCCTTTCTCCAGTCAATGAAATTTAAGTACCCTTCAGACCTAATAAGACTTCCCTGGTGGATCAGACGGTAAAGCGTCTGTCTACAATGCAGGAGACCCAGGTTCGATCCCTGGGTGGGGAAGATCTCCTGGAGAAGGAAATGGCAAACCACTCCAGTATTCTTGCCTGGAAAATCCCATGGACAGAGGAGCCTGATAGGCTACAGTCCATGGGGTCGCAAAGAGTCAGACGCGACTGAGCGACTTCACTTTCAGACCTAATATGGCCTACTCATCATTCCTAAAACATACCAAGCTCTTCTAAGGCTAGAGAATTTTGACCCATCAATCTTTCCCTAGAAATCCTACCTACACTTTTCCATTTAGTGAACCTCTATTAATGATCTATCTAAAAGTAGCCCTTCTTGGTGAAGACTTCCCTAGTCCTAGGATAGAGAAAGTCATTCCCTTTTCAGTGTGCCCATAACAAATAGACATAGTCACAGAATATACATTCACAGAATATAACTACTACTATTTACAAAATATTTATCAGTCACTGTTCCAAGTGTTTTATCTATACTAAATTAATTTACTTATCCCAGTAATCCTGTGAAGTAAATACCACTACCATCCCCATTTGGCAGATGAGGAAACTAAGGCTTTTCCTTGATGGATTGAATCAGTTGTTTTGTTTTGTTTTCCTTTGTATTTAAAATACCAAATAGTGCAAGGCATGTAGAAATTGTTTGGTAAATATTTGTTGATTTGGATTGGTTTGGAGATTTTAATAATTTATTTAAAGCAAAGCCATTTTTCAACAGTAATTTTTAGATAAAGCAGGAAAAAATTGGATGGAATAAACTCTTCTAATTTAGATCATGTGTTGGAATAGATTGAAACTGTGATTGACTTTTCTCAGAAGAAAACAAAAGTAATTATCTGTGCAATGGAGTTCTTTTTTCAAACTACTTGCTTGGCTATTTTTGCTGTTGTGAGGCGTTTTACAAAAGATTTATTTATTTATTTTTTTTTTAATTGCCACTACTTTTTGGTAAAATAAGGCCATGAAAGACCTTGACCAGCCCTGGTATCTCAAAATCTCAATTGAAAATCAGCTTTATAAAACACCTCAAATTGCAAGGGCTGGGAGTGTATCTCGGTTGACCTCAGAATACAGTTGAACAAAGTGTTTTCTAAATCATCTGTTTTATTTTTAGAATGCATTTGTCTCTTAAAATGAACAATGGTGCTCCTGGCAATGGTATCATTTGGAAAATGTTTTAATATACATAAACAATTGCATGTCTCTGTAAGTATATTTCTCAAGATATTTTCTATTTGTGATAGTGTGACTACAGTTTTATCTTCCTTTTTTTTTTATCACAGATGGTATTATTTCTAGAGTGCATCTTAACATTCAGTACATTTTTACTGTGTTGTCTTAAATGTCAGTACACCATCAGCCTAAGTCAGTCAAACTATTTTCTGTGAGAGGCAGAAGCTCATGAAAAGGGTCTTGATATATGTCTCCTATGTAACACCTTCAACACATTTCAGCCTTATGCTGTATTCTGAATGCCTTTATTTAAAACATGCCACTTTCCCCATTCTAAACTTGTTTCATACTGCCACCTCAAAATTGTCAACCACTGTTGTAATAAAAAGTTTAAAAAAAGAAAAGAAAAATCAGTTTCCCCAGCCACATTAACTGGTTCTGGTGATATTAGGTACATGTATTGGATAGAAAGGGATACTTTCTCTTAGGGATTGAACCTCTGAAGGTAGGAGTTCATGGTTTTCAGTTGCCATCTTGCTACTAAAAGTGAGAGGGTATTTGAGAAGTACCCTCTCAAAAGAAAAAGAAAACAACAAAAAAGATTTGGGCATCAAATCTTCCATTTATGTCTGGGTTCATCTGATTTTATACAACAAAACTTCAAACTCAATTGGTTGAAACAAAAATAAAAAACCAATCTACACTTGCCCAGGTAAGTAAATTCTGATGCCCAAATCTTTTTTGTTGTTTTCTTTTTCTTTTGAGAGGGTACTTCTCAAATACCCTCTCACTTTTAGTAGCAAGATGGCAACTGAAAACCATGAACTCCTACCTTCAGAGGTTCAATCCCTAAGAGAAAGTATCCCTTTCTATCCAATACATGTACCTAATATCACCAGAACCAGTTAATGTGGCTGGGGAAACTGATTTTTCTTTTCTTTTTTTAAACTTTTTATTCTGTATTGGAGCTGTTGTTTAGTGATTAAGTCATGTCCGATGCTTTGCAATCTCATGGACTATATGTAGCCCACCAGGCTCCTCTGTCCATGGGATTTCCCAGGCAAGAATACTAGACTGGGTTGCCATGTCCTTCTCTAGTATTGGGGTATAGCCAATTAACAAACAATGTTGTGACAGTTTCAGGTGAACAGTGAAGAGATTCAACCATACATATATATGGTCCAATTCTCCCCCAAATTCTCTTCCCATGCAGGCTGCCATATTGCTATTCAGTAGGTCCTTGTTGGTTATCCACTTTAAACAGAGCTGTGTGTACATATCCATCCCAAACTCCCTAACTATCCCTTTCCCCCACTGTCTGCCCCCTGGAAACCATAAGTTCATTCTCTAAGTCTGTGAGTCTGGGCAACTGACTTTTTTGATTGTCCAAACTTGGATCATATGCTTAACCCTATTATTAATGAAAAGAGGCCAGCACTACCTGAAGGACACACATTGAGATTATGAGGTTGTCTCTCCCAAAGAAATATAGAAGAGCTATCACCCAAAAGGCAATGTATTTGGGGTAACAAATATAAGATATAACAATCATTCAGACAACTATACAGTAGTGAGAAAAGCAGTATCAATGCAGATTACTCGGGAACAATGTCCAATTCAAAACCTTAGTATGGTTTTAGCCAGTCAAATTCTTTTGGATTTCAGTTTCCTTCTCTGTAAAATGTGAAAATAATGACTATTTTATGAATCTCAAATGAGTAAGAATAAGTAAATTACTTGCCACATACCATGTTGCTTGCCAAACAGTAGACACCCAACAAAAGCTAGCTTTCTTCAAGACCAAGAAAACATTCATCTTGGAAAGCATCTTCCACAATTCCTGTCTTTTCATCTGTACCCTCTGAAATCTTGGTTAAATTAGAATCCATTATACAGTTTAGCACTTAATTGTATACGAGCGATACCACCTCTGTATGTTAGATATGCAAATGCCTTGTCTATCAACTAATTTTCAAGCTCTTTATGGGCTTAGATCATTTCTTGTTACCCTGCCCCAGCAGTCAGCCTAGGACTAGTTACTCATTCAGCACAGAGTTAAGAGATGCCCTGCATCTTTGAACTGACTATGGGGTCAAATCACATTTTGAGTACATTGGGTGATACCTATGGAAGCACGCACAAGCAAAAGAGGTAATAAATATTGAAATGATAAACTGGGGAAAGTAGTGCATATAAAATGAAAGAGCCTTTATGCATTTACTTATTTACTTAAAGAGTAGAGAAAAATTTAAGAGGTACCGGGAGAGATGTTCAGTGTCATTCTGCTGAAACTATAGGGATGGTTCAAATGCCTTTTGAAAACTCCTTCTAATCCCAATGGATTTTGTCATATGCAGTAGGATTACTTGCATCAGGAAAAACATTAGAATTGTAAATACTTGAGTTAATGACTAGTAGGTAAAATAAACACTATGAGGTTAGATTTTGGAAACAGATCTAGATTTGAGCTCCATATCTAGCATTTAGAATCTGTGTGAACTCTGGCAAATTACTACAGAAGGACCTGTATGGACATATGAGACTTGACTAAGATGGTGCAGGTAAAAGACTTCTTCCCACATAGTTGAGAAAACAATAAAGAACAGCAAAGATAAGATTTACTACTATGTTATTGGGAAATGTAAAAAAACATAAAGGAGGGTTAGGTCTGATTTAGTGAAGTTAACGCCTAATTATTACAACTGTTGCCTTATCTTTGGGAATACTACATACAATAAGCATTTGCCTGATATCCAACTGGGTGAATCCTGTGCTGATTCTTATTTCATTTTAAATCGTATATCCATTGGTTTCATTCTCATTGGAGAACAAGTCAGATGACAGCTGCGACCAGGTTCATCTCTTTTTTCTTAGAACCCCACAGGGTTTCTTCTCTGTTTCCACATTTTGGCTTGACTTTATGTGGGACCTTAATAGTGACTTAAAATTGAAAATAAAATTCAGTCACTGATACTCTCTTGGTAGAGATATTATATTTTCATTTTACCAATTCCATCAAATTTGGGGAACATCGTGTAGTTATTGTCAATCCAAATCTTCTAAAATATACATTGATATATAGAGACAGAAGAATGAAGAGGTCATGTATAAGCCACCAAGGTACCAAGTCATTGTTTAGCTGTGATGAAGAGTCCATTGTAAGAATAGATACAAGAGGATTTTGCAGTAGATGAGAGGGGCAGGGACAAAATCTAAAATTTTCACGTTGTTTATTAATTGGCCTAGTGCTTTCCTTTGAAACCTCCTCAATATGCTCATTAAAACACAGACATAGAACTAAATTGATACTGTAGAAAAAAATGGGCTTTGCTCTATCATTTGGAAAGGGATTTTTCAGGTGATTTTGGTGGTGGCTGGCATATTGTTGTTGTTGTTGTTGTTTTTAATACTCTATAATAGTTTATTTTTACCTCTAATTAAATACTAGATTCCACTGTTTAAACTCATAACACCACTCCATGATGATCAATTAAATTAATGTTCTGAAGAGGAAAATGAAGATTTTAAATAAGACCATAATTAACAGCCTATAGCATTATCCTAACAGCAACCTCAACTCTCATTTTCCTACATGGTTTTATTTATTTGGGCCCTCTTTATGTCTCTCTTCATTTTTTTTTTTTTTTTTTGATGAGTGCAGTTAAAGATTCATTAATTTTATTTATATTTTCAAAGAACCAGCTCTTAGTTTCTTTATATTTTTAATTGCAATTTTAGTCTCTATTTTATTTATTTTCACTCTGATCTGTCTTTCTTTTCCCTTCTACTAATTTTGGGTTTTATTTGTTCTTTTTTCTGCTTCCTTTTTTGTCAGGTTAATTGTTTGAGATTTTTCTTATTTTCTGAGATACATTTGCGTGGTTATAAACTTTCCTCTTAAAACAAATTTTGCAGTCTCCCATAGATTTTCAGATAGTTGTGCTCCCATTTTCATTTGTCTCAAGGTATTTTCTATTTTCTTTTTTTATATGACCCATTGGTTATGTACAATAGCATGATATTTAGACTCCCTGTATTTGTGTTTTTTGAAGTTTTTGTTTTGTAGTTGATTTCTAGTTTCAAACTGCTGTGGATAGAAAAATAAATGCTTGATATGATTTCAATCTTCTTAAATTTAACACGATTTGTTATATAGTAAAGCATGTGATGTATTTTGGAGAATGTTGCGTGTGCACTTGAAAGGAATGTGAATTCTGTTATTTTGGATGAAATGTTATATACATATATAATGTTTTCCATTTATATGTGTGCATATATATAGATATATACATCTATATATACATATATACATGGCTTCCCAAGTGGTACTAGTGGTAAAGAATCTGCCTGCCAGTGCAGGAAATGCAAAAGACACAGATTTGATCCCTGGGTCGGGAAGATCCCCTGGAGTAGGAAATGGCAACACACTCTAGTATTCCTGCCTGGAAAACTCCATGGACAGAGGAGCCTGGCAGGCTGCAGTCCATGGGGCCACAGAGAGTCAGACATGACTGAGTGACCAAACACAGAACACACACACACACACACACACAGATATATAATATGTATATAAATTTCCAATTTATCTAATGTGTTATTTACATCCAGTGTTCACTTATTGATTTTCTGTCTGGTTGATCAGTTCATTAATGTAAACGGGGTGGTAAAGTATCCTACTATTTTTATATTTCTGTCAATTTCTCCCTTTATGTTTTTAAATATTTGTTTTATGTATTAGGTGCTCCTGTATTAGCTTCATATATATTTATAGTTGGGTCTTTTCTACTTAGAGATGTTCCTTTAACATTTCTTATAAAGCCAGTTTAGTGATATTGAACTAGGTTAGCTTTTGCTAGTCTTTAAAACTACGTACCTCTTTTTCAAGTCTGAATGATAATCCTGCTGGGTAGAGTATTCTTGCTGTAAGATTTCTTTTTATCTTTCATCATTTTAAATATATCATGCCACTGCCTACTTGTGTAAAGTGTTTCTCCTCAAAAGTCAGCTGATAACCTTATGGGAATCTTCTTGTATGTGACTAGTTGCTTTTCCTCTGGTGCCTTTAAGATTCTCCTTTTATCAATAATTTTTGCCATTTCAGTTGTAATGTGTCTTGGTGTGGACCTCTTTGAGTCAATCTCATTTAGAACTCTGTGATTCCTGGGCCTGGATGTCTGTTTCCTTTCTCAGGTATCAAAAGTTTCCAGTTATTATTCCTTCAAATAATTTATTGACCCTTTTCATTCTCTCTTCTCCTTGTACCTTTGTAAAGTGAATGTTAGTGTATCTGATGTTATCCCAGAGGGCTTTTAAACGATCCTCATTTTTTTTTTCTTTTTTCTATTTAGTTTGAGTGATTTCCATTATTCTGTCTTCCAGTTCACTCATCTCTGTATCATCTAATCTACTGTGAATTTCTTATCTTTTTTTTAATTTCAGTTATTGTATTCTCTATCTCTATTTGGTTTTTACTTTTTTATTTTTAAACTTTGTTGAAATTGTCACTGTGTTTATCCAATTCTTTTCCCAAGTTCGTTTAACATCTTTATGATCATTACTTTGAACTCTTTATCAGATAGATTGCTTATCTCCACTTCACTTCTTTTTCAGAGGTTGTCTTGTCCTTTCACCTAGAACATATTCTTCTGTCATCTCATTTGGCCTGATTCTCTGTTTTATTTCTATGTGTTAGGTAGGTGAGTTATGTTTCCTGATCTTGGTGAAGAACCCTTACGTAGGAAATGCCATGTAGTACCCAGCAGCATACACCTCTCTTGTGACCAGATCCACGTGATTTAGGATTTCCCCAGTGTGGGATGTATATGCCCTTGTGTTGTGACTGAGCTAACTACTGTGGACATGCTGGTAGGTATCACTGGCCCCTGGACCATTTGGCTGCAAGGCTGTGCCTGATTCAGTGGTTGCGGGCCCTCTGGAGGGTGGACTAGACTCCCCATGTGATTGGCTATGTGACCCAGTGGGGCATGGGGCTGGTGTTGGTCTGCTGGCAGATGGGGCTGGGTCCCCACATGGCTGTCTGCATGATCCTCACCCCAAGATTCTTTAGTCTGAGCCCCATGCAGAGGGACTGCAATTAGAAACTGAAGAAAATGTATCTGCATGGTGTCTAAAAGAATCATATACTGACAAGCATACAGGAGCATTGTCTTAACTGGCAGCCATAGACCTGATGTTAACATTATTTTTTTAAAAGCTCCTTTAAAAAAACTTGTGAGTAACCTGATGAAAGCAGTTCTTTGTAAGGTCAATTCATTCAGGATATAAAGTTGGAGTTGAAGAGAGAAAATAGCATTCTTATTTTCTATATATGTGGCAAAATGTTCAAATACTTTGTTGTTTGAAAAAAACGGCAAGAATATTCTGGTATTTGCAGTTTTATTTAGCTATTTGAAAATCACGTTGTTGCCCGATTCTTTAAAATACATTTGAGCTTGTATTAAACATTACCATGCTTACTGTTAACTATACTTGCATGTTTTCAACTGTTTCTAAACTGCAACAAGAGATTTTAATTTCTTCTACTCTTCTTCGGGGGCCGGGGGCGGCGGCCGACAGGGCCTAGGCCGGGCCAGGGGCCGGGAGCTGGGGGCAGCGGCCGAGAGGGGCTAGGCCGGGCTGGGGCCCGGGAGCTGGGGGTGGCGGCCGACAGGGGCTAGGCCGGGCCGGGGCCCGGGGGCCGGGTGTGGCGGCCGACAGGGGCTAGGCCGGGTCGGGGGCCGGGGGCAGCGACTGACAGGGCCTAGGCCGGGCCAGGAGCCGGGGGCCGGGGGCCGGGGGCGGCAGCTGAGAGGGACTAGGCCAGGCCGGGGGCTGGGGCCGGCGGCGGCGGTGGCGGCGGCAAGAGGAATTACCCAAGGCCCAAGGTAAGAGAAATACAAGTAAGACGGTAAGTGTTGCGAGAGGGCATCAGAGGGCAGACACACTAAAATTAAAACTACAGAAAACTAGCTAATGTGATCACACGGACCGCAGCCTTGTCTACCTCAATGTAACTAAGCCATGCAGTGTGGGGCCACCCAAGACGGATGGGTCATGGTGGAGAGGTCTGACAGATTGTGGTCCACTGGAGAAGGCCATGGCAAACCACTTCAGTATTCTTGCCTTGAGAACCCAATGAACAGTATGAAAAGGCAAAAGGATAGGACACTGAAAGATGAACTCCCCAGGTCAGTAGGTGCCCAATATGCTAATGGAGATCAGTGGAGAAATAACTTCAGAAAGAATGATGGGATGGAGCAAAGCAAAAACGATACCCAACTGTGGATGTGACTGGTGATAGACGCAAAGTCCGATGCTGTAAGAGCAATATTGCATAGGAACCTGGAATATTAGGTCCATGAATCAAGGCAAACTGGAGGTGGTCAAACAGGAGATGGCAAGAGTGAACGTTGACATTCTAGGAATCAGCGAACTAAGATGGACTGGAATGGGTGAATTTAAATCAGATGACCATTATATCTACTACTGTGGGCAAGAATCCCTTAGAAGAAATGGAGTAGCCATCATGGTCAACAAAAGAGTCCGAAATGCAGTACTTGGATGCAATCTCAGAAACGACAGAATGATCTCTGTTCGTTTCCAAGGCAAACCATTCAATATCACGGTAATCCAAGTCTATGCCCCGACCAGTAACGCCGAAGAAGCTGAAGTTGAACGGTTCTATGAAGACCTACAAGACCTTCTAGAACTAACACCCAAAAAAGATGTCCTTTTCATTATAGGGGACTGGAATGCAAAAGTAGGAAGTCAAGAAACACCTGGCGTAACAGGCAAGTTTGTCCTTGGAGTACAGAATGAAGCAGGGCAAAGGCTAATAGAGTTTTGCCACGAGAACACACTGGTAATAGCAAACACCCTATTCCAACAACACAAGAGAAGACTCTACACGAGGACATCACCAGATGGTCAACACCGAAATCAGATTGATTATATTCTTTGCAGCCAAAGATGGAGAAGCTCTATACAGTCAGCAAAAACAAGACCAGGAGCAGACTGTGGCTCAGATCATGAACTGCTTATTGCCAAATTCAGACTTAAATTGAAGAAAGTAGGGAAAACCACTAGACCATTCAGGTATGACCTAGATCAAATCCCTTATGAGTATACAGTGGAAGTGACAAATAGATTTAAGGGACTAGACCTGATAGACAGAGTGCCTGATGAACTATGGACAGAGGTTCGTGACATTGTACAGGAGACAGGGATCAAGATCATCCCCATGGAAAAGAAATGCAAAAAAGCAAAATGGCTGTCTGAGGAGGCCTTACAGATAGCTGGGAAGAGAAGAGAAGCGAAAAGCAAAGGAGAAAAGGAAAGATATTCTCATCTGAATGCAGAGTTCCGAAGAATAGCAAGGAGAGATAAGAAAGCCTTCCTCAGCAATCAATGCAAAGAAATATAGGAAAACAACAGAATGGGAAAGACTAGAGACCTCTTCAAGAAAGTTAGAGATACCAAAGGAACATTTCATGCAAAGATAGGCTCGATAAAAGGACAGAAATGGTATGGACCTAACAGAAGCAGAAGATATTAAGAAGAGGTGGCAATAATACACAGAAGAACTGTACAAAAAAGATCTTCATGACCCAGATAATCACGATGGTGTGATCACTCACCTAGAGCCAGACATCCTGGAATGCGAAGTCAAGTGGGCCTTAGAAAGCATCACTACGAACAAAGCTAGTGGAGGTGATGGAATTCCAGTTGAGCTATTTCAAATCCTCAAAGGTGATGCTGTGATAGTGCTGCACTCGATATGCCAGCAAATTTGGAAAACTCAGCAGTGGCCACAGGACTGGAAAAGGTCAGTTTTCGTTCCAATCCCAAAGAAAGGCAATGCCAAAGAATGCTCGAACTACTGCACAATTGCACTCATCTCACATGCTAGTAAAGTAATGCTCAAAATTCTCCAAGCCAGGCTTCAGCAATACGTGAACAGTGAACTTCCAGATGTTCAAGCTGGTTTTAGGAAAGGCAGAGGAACCAGAGATCAAATTGCCAATATCCGCTGGATCATTGAAAAAGCAAGTGAGTTCCAGAAAAACATCTATTTCTGCTTTATTGACTATGCCAAAGCCTTTGACTGTGTGGATCACAATAAACTGTGGAAAATTCTTAAAGAGATGGGAATACCAGACCATGTGACCTGTTTTTTGAGAAACCTGTATGCAGGTCAGGAAGCAACAGTTAGAACTGGACATGGAACAACAGACTGGTTCCAAATAGGAAAAGGAGTACGTCAAGGCTGTATATTGTCACCCTGCTTATTTAACTTATATGCAGAGTAAATCATGAGAAACGCTGGGCTGGAAGAAACACAAGCTGGAATCAAGATTGCCGGGAGAAATATCAATAACCTCAGATATGCGGATGACACCACCCTTATGGAAGAAAGTGAAGAAGAACTAAAGAGCCTCTTGATGAAGGTGAAGGAGGAGAGTGAAAAAGTTGGCTTAAAGCTCAACGTTCAGAAAACTAAGATCATGGCATCTGGTCCCATCACTCCATGGGAAATAGATGGGGAAACAGTGGAAATAGTGTCAGACTTTACTTTTTTGGGCTCCAGAATCACTGCTGATGGTGACTGCAGCCATGCAATTAAAAGACACTTACTCCTTGGAAGGAAGGTTATGGCCAACCAGATAGCATGTTTAAAAGCAGAGACATTACTTTGCCAACAAAAGTCCATCTAGTCAAGGCTATGGTTTTTCCAGTGGTCATGTATGGATGTGAGAGTTGGACGGTGAAGAAAGCTGAGCGCCGCAGAATTGATGCTTTTGAACTGTGGTGTTGGAGAAGACTCTTGAGAGTCCCTTGGACTGCAAGGAGATCCAATCAATCCATCCTAAAAGAGATCAATCCTGGGTGTTCATTGGAAGGTCTGATGTTGAAGCTGAAGCTCCAATACTTTGGCCACCTCATGCGAAGGGTTGACTCATTGGCAAAGACCCTAATGCTGGGTAGGATTGGGGGCGGGAGGTGAAGGGGACGACAGAGGATGAGATGGTTGGATGGCATCACCGACTCGATGAACATGGGTTTGGGTAGACTCCGGGAGTTGGTGATGGACAGAGAGGCTTGGCGTGCTGCAATTCATGGGGTCGCAGAGAGTCGGACACGACTGAGCGACTGAACTGAACTCTTCTTCAAATTTGCTCTCATTATCCACATGTGGATAAACATATATTCTGAAATTTTTCATGTTATTTATCACAATCCATACTGTTCACCGGGGAAGGCAATGGCACCCCACTCCAGTACTCTTGCCTGGGAAACCCCATGGACGGAGTAGCCTGGTAGGCTGCAGCCCATGGGGTCACGAAGAGTCGGACACGACTGAGCGACTTTACTTTCACTTTTCACTTTCATGCACTGGAGGAGGAAAAGGCAACCCACTCCAGTATTCTTGCCTGTAGAGTCTCAGGGACGGAGGAGCCTGGTGGGCTGCTGTCTATGGGGTCACACAGAGTCGGACACGACTGACGCGGCTTAGCAGCAGCATACTGTTCACCATTCCCATAAAGTTCTTATATCATTCCTATCTACAACATCTAAACCATTCAGCCAATTATATTGATAACCAATAAATGCCTGCCAACATTCCACAACACTCTTTTCCCTCCATTGTTAAGATCAATTGCTTCCTTGTTATATTCTTTCTAATCAGTATCAGTGATTCCTGATAATGCCCAAGTCTGAGCTTCCAAGCTTGAATCTATAGTTTAAAAATGATGTAGAAACTGTGACTTTTATGCAGACAGTTGAAAAAATAACCCCACTCTCTTTATCTCATGTATACAGAGTACTACTTTTGGCTTGAATTATCAGAGAATTTGTTCAATAATCCACTTTATTTTATACTAATTCTATTTCTCCAGAGCTAAATATACCTAATGCAACAAAAACAATACAACATTTAGTCTTTCATGTGAAGCTTCAGTCTATATAATTTATTTTTGTTTGTTTGTTGTTACGTTTTAATCCGCAGCAGAACTATTGTTAGCTAAAATAATAATATTGCAAACATACAAGACTTTTGGTCAAAATCCTCCCTTACCATTACTTTTTTAAAAAATCCTTTTTAAAGAGACTATCTAGAGCAGTGGGTCAAACACACTGTTTAGATTCAAGGAAACCTGAGGTCAGGTTCTGACTAAGCTTTATATTAACTGATGACCTTTCAGAAATTGTTTTCTATTCAACTTTAGTTTTCTCATCTATAGAAAAGAAAAGGGAAATGGTTTATTGATCTGGAAGGGTTTTAATGAGAAAATTATAAATAATATGCCTAGAAAACCTCATGTGTTCCCTGCGACATGGCTGGCTCAAAATGAAGGATTGCACCATCATTTTCATTACTAATATTTTGAAAGAGAATATAACCACCACTTTTCATCTTTTTCAAGAAAATATCCCTTTTTTGAGCTCTGTGTTGCTATAAGTACAGAGAGAGAAAACTGCATACTTGACATTGATGGTTGAATATTTATAGTATCATTGTATTGAAATTACAATGCATTTCCTTTAAAAAATGATGCTTGAGGCATATACAATACCTGTCAATCAATTTCAGTATCTTGCCAATTACATGGCAAGTATGGGATGATTTAGAGGATTTTTTTAAGTGGAACAACTAATCAATTGATATTAATGTGATGGAGACTTTTATTACAGAAATATTGATGTCATATTTCTCCTTTCAAAATATACATGACCCATGATAGAGACCTTGGGAAAGAAACTGAGCAGCCCCATTTGATGTTTAAATACATCATCTGTTCCCACGCTCTCTGTATCACCTGACACTTAGAGCAACATCAAAGAGCTGCAGTTTTATAACTAGCTCTAACAATCTGGTTAACTGGCTTCATTGGCAGTTCACTGTTTACACTGATTTAATCAACTAAATCCTAGGGCAGGAAGCTATACAACCATAGACTATGCTTCCACTGATAAGGACAAAGGAGGGCAATACACAGCCACTAATGTAATAGGCGATAATGAAAAGAAAGTTCTTTATATCATCTTTAATGAAATGGCTAGTGTGTATTTATGCAAATAGCCACAAAGTGCTTTGACTAAGTGAAAACAAGTGTGAAATGTGGTACTGATCTTCACGTAGCTTACTGACCTATTTTGGATCTAGGCAGTAAGCAGATAAAATAAATTAGAGAACACTAAAAACACTAAATTTAGAACCAGATTGCATAGAAAATGACATCCTAAATGCTTTTACACTGGGTCTTAAGTGCATTGTCATTTTAGATGTGAGGGAAGTTCAAAAGGGAGAGGATATATGTGTACCTAGGGCTGATTCATGTTGAGGTTTGACAGAAAACAACAAAATTCTGTAAAGAAATTATCCTTCAATAAAAAAAAAATTGCACACAAAAAAAGCCCTAACCATTAAAAAAATCTCAAATATATGGAAATTTTAAAAGAATAGATCATCTTTAGATAAAGAATAGACATCTTTATCTTTTTCCCTCAAATTTAATAGGCATTTAAATTTTGTAAATATAAATTGTAACACCTATTTTGAAGTAATTTCAAGTCAATTAATCACATATAAGCTATAAACCCTTAAATAATTCAGTATATATCTTAGAAAGTTGAGACTTTTTCTAACTACAATACTATTATTAAACTAAACAATATTAATACTAACTTCTGAGTAAGCTGTAATAGCCAGGCTATATTTAAATTTTCTCATTTGTCTTCAAGTATTTTTCATAACTCAGTTTTTCAAACCAGGATACACACTAGAACCACATACTGCATTTGGTTTTTTCTGCTGCTTTCTCACTTTTTCTTTTTGCAACATTAGTTTGTTGGACAGACTAGTCATTTGTCCTGTAGTAAGTAATGTGCTGAATTTTTTCTATGCTGTTGTGTTCAACTTCTACCTCTATACTGTGTATTTCCTGATAAAGGAAAGTTGCATATAGTGATATACTAGATTCAAGTTAATCACTTTGGCAGAAACACTTAGGCCATGCCGAGGAGTTTATGTGTCACCTGATATGATGCTTTATGGTGTCTACTTATCCCATAATTTGTGACAAATTGCCTTAAAGTAGTAGAAACTTGATCTTGTCACTGAAGTTATTTGTTCTCTTGTCCTCAGCAAGAAATCTGTGGAGTCATAATCTGATACCATGCAAACACTGTTTCCCATCCGTCTTTCATTTAATAACCTTATCATTCATTGATGACTACTTCCTCAATCAATAATTTAATTCAAGCTTACAAAAATGTGTTTTACTAGCCAGTTCTTTGCTTAATCATGATAATGCTTTGTCACAAATGAACCCCAAGTCTCCAAGGCTTACATCAACATTTATTTTCTGTTCACAGGTGTATGTGAAGTCAGGCTGGTCTAGACTGAAATCAGCTGGTGTGACTGGAATCCAGGCTTTGATGGAGTTAAGTCTGGTCCACATTGCTTTCTTGTTGGCATAGACTAAAGAGAAACAGTTACTTGGGAACAAGGTCTTTTCCTAGCAAAGAGTAGAAAATCTGGCAGTAGCTTTCCCATGACCCTTCAAGCCTCAGTCTAGAACTGGCACAATGGCTCTTCTGTCCATATTCCATTGGGCAAAGCAAGTCACCTCACCAAAACCAGCCAATGGAGAAGGCATGCACACTGCTGACTTCAATGGGAGACACTACAAAGTCACGTGGAAGAGGTAATTAGTGTGTAATTCTTCCACAGTAGAATGTAATAAGTTGCAAACAATAATCCCATCTACCAAAATAAACTTATTATTATTTATTTGCTGTCTTTCTTCAACATATTAGTAGACATTGTTGTTACTTTATTGTCACAAAGTCATGTCTTTTTTTAGTCACAAAGTCACGTCTGACTCTTTTGTGAACCCATGGACCGCAGCCTACCAGGTTCCTCTGCCCATGGGATTTCCCAGGCAAGAATATTAGAGCGGGTTGTCTTTTCCTCCTCTAGGGGATCTTCCCAGTCTGAGGATCGAACCCACGCCTCCTGCTTTAGCAGCTGGATTCTTTACCACTGATCGACCAGGAAAGTCCCATTTGTAGATATACAATTATCCTTCTAGTGTAATTCATTTGGATTTAAGATGAGATTCCAGACAATCTTTCAAACAAATTTGAATCCAGATCTCTCTTTCACCTCCTGTCACCTAATGAGCAGCAATGGAACGTCCAACTTATCTTTGTATCCCTGGTGCTCAGCACAATCTTTAGAACGTGGAGAAAGTGAAAGTCTCTCAGTCATGTCTGACTCTTTGTGACCCCATGGACTATACAGTCCATGGAATTCTCCAGGCCAGAACACTAGAGTGGGTAGCCTTTCCCTTCTCCAGGGGATCTTCCCAACCCAGGGATCGCACCCAGGTCTCCCATATTGCAGGCGATTTCTTTACCAGCTAAGCCACAGGAAAGCCCAAGAATACTGGAGTGGGTAGCCTATCCCTTCCCCAGCAGATCTTCCCTACCCAGGAATTGAACCGGGGTCTCCTGAATTGCAGGTGGATTCTTTATCAACTGAGCTATCAGGGAAGCCCTTTAGAACATGGAAGATGCCCAATAAATGTGGAATGGGTTACATTTCAGAGTAATCTTTTGAATTTTGTAAATAATTTTCATCAAAAGAAATGAATAGCATACTTCCCTTTTCCTCAGCTTACAAGTACAGTTATCTTTGTACCTCGATGGATAGAATAAGACACTGAGAGGTTTTAGAGGAATGATGAGCCCAAGGCTAAACAGTAAATCAAAGATAGCGTAGAGAATGAAACCCAATACTTTTCATTCCTTTGCTGTGCATCAGACAGCATGCCTCCATGGCTCTCATTCTGTACCATATGGTTGTTTCCATATATAAGGCAATTGCCACTGAACATTTTGACTATTACTGATAAATTGAGCTCTGTGCTAATCAGTAGATCTTTTATATCTCAGAAGGATATATATATATATATATATATATATATATAAAGAGAGAGAGAGAGCTAGAAATAAGTCAAACTGCTCACTCTATTTTAAATTCAAGGGGAAAGAGACAAAGAACATAAGATCTTGGGGAAGCTAAGGGAAACTATTCTTGTTGTTGTTGTTTGGTCACTAGGTCGTGTCCAACTCTTTTTCAACCCCATGGACTGTAGCCTGCCAGGCTCATCTGTCCATGGGATTTCACAGGCAATAATAGTGGAGTGGGTTGCCATTTCCTTCTCCAGGAGATCTTCCAAACCCAGGGACTGAATCTGTGTTTCCTGCATTGGCAAGCAGATTCTTCACCACTCAGCCTCCTCAGACCACAAGGGAAACTAAAGTCACAGGTAATGTTAGAGAAAACCACACTGTTTTATAAGGACAAACTTAAATTGCATTCATATTAATTTTCAGTAATTACAAAGTTCAGTGACTAAGAACAATAACATATGAACATGAAAATTATATGACTGAAAGCAAGTTTACTGTTCATTTGGAAATAAAACTGGCATGTAAAAATAATAATAATAATAAAAAGATCAGTGGTAAGGGGTAAGATTTGCACATCTAACTGATTATGTTAAATCCTAACCATTCATTGATAGACACACTTAATTATAATCCATAGATTTCAGTAACAAATTATATTCCCATGGCTATAGAGCCTGATCCATAAATATGTACATATTCATTAGTTTGCCCTAAACTGAAGTATTTTGAGAGTTTTTTCACTATCCCCTTTGTTTCAGAATATCAAGTCTGTCACTCTGCAGGCTTATTAGACAGAGACACGATTGATTAGACTTGACTAGCTGTGCTGATAATTTATGCACAATTAATAGAAAGGCTTTTGCCATCATTATGGCATTTCATAGACTACTTATACACTCTAGTGGGAAAAATTGGTCAAAGCACTCTTTATGGAAAGAAAAATTAAACAAATAGCAAGTAGATATAGAGCACTTAAGGATTACAAACATATTGGAACTCCCCAGTGTCCTGAAATTGTGTACGCAAACTGATATAATAAAATCTGACATAAAAAGCCACTTAAACCCCACTAATTAGATGGATAATAAAAATCAAGCAAGTATTGAACTGTGAGGCAGTCAGGAAGATAATCAAAGGTTAATTAGATGCATGATACAGGATCTCCTGCCCTGGGATTTATTCCTCAGAGGCTTCAGACAGATTCAAAAGGAAGTTTGACATATAACATAAAAATTCACTATGATTTGCTAATATGAAAAAAGTTATTAAAAAAAAAAAAAAAAGACCAGGCTTTAGGAATTGCAGTAGGGTAGGGTCCAATAGGAGGATAGAGGGGAACAGAAAAAATTAATAACAACAATGAAATTACTTTGGAAAGGTTATCAATGCTTAATATAAATTTAAATTTATTTCCAAGTGGTGCAGTTGTAAAGAACCCATCTGCCAATGCAGGATATGCAGGAGACTCAGTTTCAATCCCTGGGCCAGAAAGAGCCCTTGGTATAGGAGGGAAGATTCCCTTGAGTAGGAAACGGCAACCCACTCTAGTATTCTTGCTTGGAAAATCCCATGAACAGAGGAGCCTGGTGGGCTACAGTCCATAGGGTCACAGAAAGTTGGACAGGACTGAGCATGCAGGTAGATGCATAAATAGAACTTTAAATGACCCAGAAAGTTCCACTGATGAGAGTAAGTGAGGCACACTGTAAGGTATGAAGAAACCCTGTGTGAGGTAGTGAGACAAAGCCTGAGGTTTGGCTTCTAATCCCACCCTGTGCTTCTCAAAGTCTATGTGCTAGCATTTCATGGAACGTTTTTGGTCCATAGTTTCTCCTCCTTTCAAAAGTTGAAATCTGATCTAGGCTCTTGGATCTTTCACATCACTTTCATAGGCCCATAACTAAATCATTTTTATCTCCAATATTTTCACTGTCATACAAAAATGCTAACGTGTGTGTAGGATGGATTGGATGCTTAAAAATGAAATGTAAAAGCCTCTAAAAATTTATTCCACCATAAATTCAACTCAACATTGTTTTCTGGGAATGAAACATGTGCCAGAAACTGTGCCCAGTGCCTGAATTTGGAGATAAATGTCATGATTCCCAGTCTCTCTTTAATTATTAATAGTAACTGTAGTGATTACTTTGGTGTGAATATCAAATATCAATAACTACAACATCTGATGTATATACAAGATTCAATAGAACCCTTTTATGTGATTCTTAGGTAAAAATAGCAGAGAGCTGAGAATATTTTTAATAATCATATGTTATTTATTTGATCAGCACAACTCTATGAATTAGCAAACATTTTTTGCATATAAACAAATGAGTATTATATGGCATAGAGGTTCACTGAAGGCCACAGAGTTCATAAGAGACTGAGCTGAGAATTGAACTCAGGGTTTATTTTACCAACTACCCTTTGTGGGCATGTACTATAAGGCTATTTGGTTCGTTGGTTGGTCATTTAATATTATGGATCAAGTCTCACAGATTCATTCATACTCCCTCAATAGATATTGTAGACACATCAGGTTTGGAATAGACTGCCATTTAAGGGAACTCCTATCATCTGACCATGTGTCGCTGGAAAAAATAGCTAAAGGCATAAATGAGGAAAAGGGAAGGGATTAATGTGAATGAAATTTTGGCAAAAATAATGAGGAAAAAAGTCACAAGCATTCAAATTCAGAAAGTTTGAGCTAGAATTTCTCTGTCACTTAGAGTAATATGGTTTCAGGCTATGGAATCATCAGGGTTTAGGGCTGGGCAACGCTCCAGAGGAGTTAAGCTAGAGATGACTTCTCAAACATGAGGAAGGCCTGGACAGAAAGGGAGGTGGAAATGTGAGGAGCGGGTTCCAGGAAAGGGACAGACCCACATCAGAGCTGGAGAAGCAGAACAAGTGAAGGGAGACGTTGTACAGGATTCTTCAGATGTGACTTTACCATTAATCAAGTTTAAAAAAGAAGGGCATGTGTGTGCAGTTGCAAGGCTGGAGAAGCAGTGTAAGCAACAGCGTGAGAGATAAAGAGCAACTAACATGGATGGTATGCACTAGAGAAAGGAGGGAGAAAAACTGGGAAAATAAGCCAGGCAGTTAGCATGAGCCCCATTTTACAGATGAGAAAACTCTCCAACCTAGTGTTGGAACTGGGATTCAATCTAAGTTTTTCTGTTCCCAAAGTCTGTGTACCATCCTCACACTGTGCTGTCATTAATAGTCATCTACACATAGGATGAACTTGATCAGTTATCTTGGGTGATAAGTTGATTTATAAGGAATCAGCAAAGGATAGGGAATAATTTCAATATCCAACAATAGGAAAATGAGGAGAGACAAATGAGGGCATGACCATAACATGAAATATCATAAAACAACTAGTCATTTTTAGTGTATTCAATGGCAAGAATAAATGTTACGCTCATAATATAAACCAAAAAAACAAAATATAAAGCTGCTGTAATATAACCTTAAATATTTTGTTTGTGTATGTGTGAATGAATAAGAGATTGGATGGAAATGTATAAAAATGTTAATAAGAGCTACAGAGTCATCAACTGTAAATCTTTATGAATTCCTATATTTTCCATATTTTCTGAATTTATTACTCATGGACTGAGAAAAAATAAACTTTACAAAGGAACAATAAGGGGAAAAATGACAGTGACTGAAGTGCAGACAATATTCTAAACCAATTCCATTCCCAGTGTGCACAAGAAATCAGGCCATCACCATTCTCAGCTTTTTTTAATGATATGGAAGAAAAGGAAATCCTGGGTGAGTAGATAATTAAAAGTTGCACACGCCTATCAAAGCAAGGACACTCCAACTCCCATTCCTACTTGGTGCCTGAACCTTGTGGTGCCTATGGGTTTTCTTTCAAAAGATTTAATAGAGAATGAGAGGCCATCCCTCCCTGGAAAGTACAGTGTAGATAAGTAGAGGGTACTAGGACAGCCTTCATAATTATACCTGAGGCTGCAGGAGGAGTGGAATTGTGTGGTCGGGAAATTGTATCTGATTATGATGGGTCAGTGCCCAATGTCAGAAAATGGTTGCCCTGCTGAAAAAAAAAACAGCCTGCATGTGTGGAAGGGTGGTGGGAGTTACAGGCAGCTAGCGACTCGGCAGTGGAGGAAGAGGTACAACCCGGACACAGAGGGAGCTGATGGTGAAACAGCAGGGAATCTTTTAGAAACCGTGTTGACTGTCTGCTGCCAAGAACACAGAGACACAGCTGGGATAAGCTGTTTGCTTGTTAGCATGTTGGTTGGTCGGTTGGTGGAAGGTGCAGGAGAGAATCGCCCTCATCAGGTTTCCCCAACGGCCAGGCTCTTAGACTATGTCTGGCTTTGTCTTGAGTCAACTGGACACAGTCCCTGATCCCTGGCACATTTTTTCCTAAGTGAAAGTGATAATCGCTCCGTTGTGTCTGACTCTTTGTGACCCCATGGACTGGAGCCTGCCAAACTCTGTTCATGGGATCCTCCAGGCAAGAATACTGGAGTGGGTTGCCATTTCCTACTCCAGGGGATCTTCCCAACCCAGGGATTGAACCCTCTTGCACTGGAAGGCAGCTTCCTTACCACTGTGGTACCTGGGAAGCTACTCCAAATATAAAACACCTCTGATATGATTTGTACAAAGAAGAGCAGGACTATCTTCTCTCCAAACTTTTGTTCTGAATATTGAATATTTATTTCATGCAGTTTAAGAACATTTCACTCCTTTCAATCTGCCCTAGAGGGGTGGGATGGGAGGGAGGCTTAAGGGGGAGGGACTATATATATATGGCTGATTCACCATGTTGTATGGCAGAAACCAATACAACATTGTAAAGCAACTATCCTCCAATGGAAAAACAAACAAACAAACAAAAAACTACCCTTTTAAGTGTCAACCTTGACTTCCCATCAGATCCCCTGTGAAATGTGATCACATTACAGATAACAGGTCCTCTAGCTATGGAAGGACTAATGCAGCAGATTTGAGGTGGAGCCTGGGGAACTTATAATTTTAATAAGTTTCTTAGATCATTGGCTTCCCTGGTGGCTCAGACAGTAAAAGCATCTGCCTACAATGCGGGAGACCCAGGTTCAATCCCTGGGTCGGGAAGATCCCTGGAGAAGGAAATAGCAACCCACTCCAGTACTCTTGCCTGGAAAATCCCATGGATGGAGGAGCCTGATAGGCTACAGTCCATGGGGTCGCAAAGAGTCAGACACAACTGAGTGACTTCACTCACTTAGATTATTGTGGTGTCCATCCAGGGTTTACCATTCCTCTACATTATTACTATAGAAGATGAATACCAATGAAAATCCAAATGTGCAGTTGTTATGTACACAATAGGGACAATGTAGTATAAGGAAAGAGTACTCTTTTCCCTATGCGAGCCTCAGTTTTGTCATCTGTAAAATGGAGACATGATTACCTATTACTTCAGTGTTGTTCATGTGAGACATTTAGCACCGTCTCTTGCACAAAGCAGGTTACTTAACAAATACAAGCACTGCCTTCTCCTTCTTCTGGAATATGGCCAGGTGCATTTAAGAATGCCAACATGCAGCTCAGATCTCTAATGTATCAGAGACATTTGGGATTAAAGGGTGCCTTGTCCTGGTTGAATGTTTTCAGGTTCAAACATGCCTTTTACCTCCCACTGTCCTGTTGTAACTTGGTAAGTGTTTCCCATTCATGGTTTTCCTAAAATTATTCTTGACACCCTGAAATTTAGCCTCTGTCACCTCATCGGTTAATTTCTGAACATTTTCTATAGGGGTCATCTATCAGTAGCTGGGAGTTTAGAGAAAGTAGTTGAGAATCTGTGTTTTAAATTTTCCTCTCTATTACTTACTAGATTTTAACTTTGGACCTTTTACCTGGCTTTCTTTCTGAACCTATAAAATGGAGGAAATTAAGAAACTAGGCATATTTTTGCCTCGCTCTCTGGGCCCAACCATCCCAGAGGGGGTTTAGGCCAACTTCACACAGACACAGGCTATAAGACCCGCACCCTCTGCCAACACAGTGGGCCTCTTACCTGCCATACTGAGGCTTTCCTACCAGCAGTAATGACTGTGAGATACCAGAGACTAGAATAACTATTATTGGAAACACAGAAGCAATGGATGAATCCATTCTCCTTCCCCTCCCACAAAGAAAGTTCTGAGACACAAGTTAGATGCCTTCCTGGGGGACTGTATTGTTGATCAAGTATTCTGTAATACTTGGTCATGACCATTTTGACAAAGCATCCTCATCTTGATGCTTCCTCCTTCTCTGCTTCATTTTCTTGCATCTTCTCTCCTGTCCCCAGAGTTGTCTTCTCAATTAGAGTAATGGTCCATAAAATCTCTGCAATTCTACATTCTTGGTAGCTTTATGTTAAGACACATAATATTTACGTCTTAGAATTGATGTGGAGATAAAATTAGATAGTTCACGAAAATGAGTTAGAAATAGAATTCAATACATGATAAATTATCATGATCACATATCCTGATTTGTATTTCTCAAGCTTCAAGATGTACTTGAGTGTCATCCCTGCTAACTCTTCTAAACCCTCTCCTACACCTGCCTTTTCTGGCCACAATTTATGGTTGCTGGTGGCAGGGCGGGGGTGGGGAGTGGTCCTTTTTTATCTGAATTCAGAGAATAAGTCTGTGCTTAGAATATTTGTGACAAGTATGACTACTTTGAGCAAAGATTTAAATAGCACTAATTATCTCAACTAGGGCTTCCCTGATGGCTCAGATGATAAAGAATCTGCCTGCAGTGCCAGAGACCTGGGTTTGATCCCTGGGTCAGAAAGATCCCCTGGAGAGGGGAATGTCTAGCCACTCCAGTATTCTTGCCTGGAGAATTCTATGGAAGGAGGAGCTTGATGGGCTATAGTCCATGGGGTCACAAAGAATTGGATACCACTGAGCAATTAGCACTTTCACTTTTTTTTCACTTTCAGTTATCTAAACTGCCTGGTAATTCTTTATTAGTTTCTTATTGTTCCTTGAGTATTTGCTCAAAAGATTGTAACCCACTATGGATAAGGGTTATCACCTCACTTGGATCCTTCACAAGCCAGCTCCCTTGGAGCCAGTAAATACTTTTATTGAGAGAGTTTCAAAGTAACAACCTGGGTTTCAGAGAAAATGATGTTATTTGCCTCATGAGATGGATGGTGAATGGAGACCTTGGAGAATCTAACCAGCTCTCAAGCTTGTGGGTCTATAAACTATCACAGAGTAAGGTCTTTCCTTAATCCCGCAATTAGTGCACTGGATGGACAGAATTTTTCCTTGAAAGAAAAGATCATGACAGGTTCAAGAACAATAGTTTGTGGGTTGAGTTGGCACTCAGACTGTTCAAATCATCTAGGAGGAGTTTAGAAGTGTCTATTAAGAAACAAAATCAAATGAAAGCACATTACAGCCCCTTCTCAGTGAGAAGAGAACACAAAGCAAAAAAGGAAAGATATTCCCCTACTCAAGGCTGATGTGTTTGGGAGTGGTCTATGTTGCTTAATAGAAAGTGCCTTACTCATGCGAACTCCCAGTGCCTTGCAGAGTTCTTGGCTTGTTAGCTGCTCTATAGGATTTTGTTGACTAATAGGGTGACACGATGAAGAGAGGCTCAGAGAGGCAGTAAATTCAGCAAGGGAATTAATGATGACAACAATAAGAAATATACAAGGGGGCATTGCATGAATAAGCTGGAATTTCTTATCATCAAGGGCAAGCTTTAAGGTTCATGGATAGACAGTTTAATAGAAACAGGCAGCCAAGGTTCCTCTTGTCACACAATCACACACACAATGTGGCTTCTTCTTTCAAAGTGTTTATTCCCTCATCTGTATTCATTCATAAAAACAGAAAGAGCAGTTTATTCTTTGGTCCACAACTCTTTGCAACCCCATGAACTGTAGCCCACCAGGCTCCCCTGTTCATGGGATTTTCCAGGCAAGAATACTAGGGTAGGATGTTATGAAAAAATCTAAATGAAACTTTTGGCCAATTCAATATTTTTCAGGAAAGGCAAAGTTTTAGCAGAAGGTTTTAAATTAAAAGACCTCATTATCAAAACCACCCATGAAACCTCCATTATTCTAATGTTATTCCATTATTATTCTTCATTATTCTGTTAGGGCTCATGCATGCTCAGTCACTAAGTCCTGTCTGATTCTTTATGACTCCAAGGACTGTAGCTTGCCAGGCTCCTGTAATTCCAGGCAAGAATACTATAGCATATTGTCATTTCCTTCTCCAGGGGATCTTCCTGATTCAGGGATTGAACCCACATCTCCTGCATAGCTGGAAGACTCTTTACCAGAGAACCACCTGGGAAGTCCCTTTGTTAAGGCAACTCCATAGATATCATGGTTCTTTGCATTTTAGGACCACTTCCTTGGATGTTGCAGTCTGGGTAACACAAAAGCCCATGGCCATTCTCAGAATTTGTAGACTATGGCACCATCTTTCCAACAAATTACCTGGATTGAGTTCCTTAGCCAGACTAACTCTTAATTACCTGAGAATACTTTGTGTCCTTTCCATCCATGACACTGAGATGAGAGAGTCCAGGTTTAATTGAACATTAAAAATTCCTCTGCTGCTGCTGCTAAGTCACTTCAGTCGTGCCCGACTCTGTGCGACCCCATAGACGGCAGCCTGTCAGGCTCCGCCGTCCCTGGGGTTCTCCAGGCAAGAACACTGGAGTGGGTTGCCATTTCCTTCTCCAATGCATGAAAGTGAAAAGTGAAAGTGAAGTTGCTCAGTCGTGTCTGACTCTTCACGACCCCATGGACTACAGCCTACCAGGCTCCTCTGTCCATGGGAGTTTCCAGGAAAGAGTACTGGAGTGGGTTGCCATTGCCTCTGGAAAGGGACAAAATTTATAATGTGTAGCATGCCTCCTGAAAGGTATGTGAAAAGGAGAAATAAGTGAGAGAGGCTAGGCTTCCCACTGTGTTGCTAATATGGGAGTTTTGTTTCTCATTATATGTAAGAAATTTTTTATGTTTTCTGGGAGACAGCTGGCATTACGTCTACATTTTTCTCTTCCAGATCACCATTTCCTATACTCTAGACAGGTTCAAATGTACGAGTTGATGGGTGAGATCTTTCTTCCCAAGAAATAAAAAATCAGAAACTTAACAAATGAGTCCCAAAATATTGTTAAATCCTGGTCTGGTAGATGAGATGGCCTTGGGCAGGCAACTCTTTCAGGGAGGATGCAGATGCTAAAATCCTAGTAGCATGAGAGCATCAGGCAACTGAAGAAAGAACTTACATGTAGCAAAGACGGTAAAAAAAAAAAGAGAGAGAGATGTCAGCAGGAAAGACCTTTGCTAACTCCACAATGTTGCCAAGGGCCAGTCAGAATCCTAATCATCAAGCTCATAAAAGTGCAAACATAAAATAGAAACAAAGACAGCTGGCCCTTCAAGTATATCCTGTTTCATTATTTAAAGGTTTATTAAGTGCATAGATCATGGAACCAGTGTCTCAGATTTCCAATGAGACTTGAATCAATATATTAAGATACAACATTAAAGTAAAGGACTGCAAGCTTTATTGAATACTAAATATCTTTTATAGTTAAATGTCTCTATAAAACTAACTCTTTTGCCCAAATGGTTATTTCAACATTTTTAAGAAAGAGAATGAAACTTGAATGAAGTTAAACTTTATTCAAGGTAAACAGTGGCTTTGAAATAGACAAGCCACCCCCTTACTAGACAACTTACATCCAAATGAGAGGAAAATCTTTATTGTAATAAGTGTGCTTAGATATGAAAAGTAGAGATCCAAGCCCAGTTCTTAGCAAAATAATTAGACCTCTGTCTTTGTTTTAGAATCTGTCCCTTACTGGCTGCTTCATTCTTGAATATATTCATCTTATTTATACCTTGAGTTCTTCTACCTTTTTCCTCACTCATGCATTTTTACTTGATGACTACAGTTTCTTGAGTCTTGATCATTTGTACAGGTTTGTACTTATCTCTAGACATTGCTGGCTTAGCGTAGCTGGCCATCCTGACCAATCTA
The DNA here is from genome assembly GCF_054371585.1 of Giraffa tippelskirchi. Classification (NCBI taxonomy): domain Eukaryota; kingdom Metazoa; phylum Chordata; class Mammalia; order Artiodactyla; family Giraffidae; genus Giraffa; species Giraffa tippelskirchi. Next base: position 126,593,092 of record NC_137277.1, on the reverse strand, counting down.
GCTCAGGCTTCGGAAACCCAGCTATGGTAGGGATCCTCTTGATTAGATCTCCACTGTTATCACTACAGGTTCAGGGGGTCATAAAAGGAAGGACTATCTGTCATTGGACTGAGACTGCCTACCTCTTATGACTGTTTCCATGAGCTTACTTTTACGATATTAAGTTGATTCTACAAGACGTCAGTTCAAGATAGAAAATCTGTGTTCTGGCCTAAGTCTTTCCAACAAATGTTCCTAATACGGTTACTTAACTACACTGAACTTAACTACTCTAAGCTAATACAGAGAATCATTGGTCACTGTTCCCCTTCTCTGCACTAAAGCCAGAGTGAACACTATCCAGGTCAACATTAATTACAGTTATAGAGGTAGGTCCCAGGAATGGAGGAAGGAGGGGATCAATATTTATAAATGCCCTCCTATGTCCTAGGTACTATATATGGGGTTTCATATACACAGTGAATGATCATAACAGGGAGTCAGTTGCAATCCTTTGGTATGCCTTAAGAATATAGGATGCAGAGAGGTTAAGTAATTTTCCCCAGGTCACACAGTATGTTAAATCATAACTTGAAACTGAATCCTATATGTGTCTATCTGAGTCCAAATCATATGTTCTTTCTCTTATATTACATTGCCCTCATTTTCAAATTTTTTGAACTTCTTTATTCTGAAAATTGCAGCTAACTATCTGTGCTTATTAAAATAAAGTAAGGTATGTATGCTAAGTATGTAGTACAGGATCTAATGTGTAGTAAACTTGAAACAAATAAGAATCATTTCTCGTTACTATGATTATGATTACACTTTCAACAGAAATTTGTCTGTCTCAGGACTCCTGTGACTGCTCTGCCCAGGGAGCCAAGAACTGAGGATGGCAAGACAGACGTCAAGGACTATCTAGGACATACTATTCTGACTTTTTTTTCATACGTAAAATATAGCACACTAACAGTTATATATCTTATTAAATATTCATCAGATTAGTGCTGAAATTTTTATTTGAATCCACTCCAAACTCATATGTATACAAATCTGAATTTTTCATGTTATTTCTGAATTACTTTACAATGCCCAAATTTATGAGCGAACAACAATAAAAACTATCAAAAGTATTGTCTTGGAGTGGCCAAGTTTGTGTTCCTGAGCACACTGGTGTATGAAAGAACTTTATAAATTATTCTCCCATACATCACTCTATATCTAAGAAACTGAAAAATATATGTTCCCAGATGTATATGAGAACCCATATTTGACTTATTTTGTTAACAGTTCAAAACACATCCCAGGTACTGATTTTGTTCAAATCACTACTGGGCACACGGTGTGGGATAACACAATGTTTGGGTCACAAACATTTATTGAGAACCTACTTTATACAGATAATACCACATCTCTCTGGCACACAATAAGACTTAAAGAATGTGAGCTGGGTTAATGATGGTGATGGTGATTAAAGAAGGAATAACAAATATTCTAGCTTCAGACAAGAGCTTAGATAGTTTCTGAGATCAATCCATTAATATTTTACAGTTTAATAACCACTGGTGGTGGTTCAGTGGCTAAGCTGTGTCCAATCCTTGCAACCTCATGGACTGTAGCCTGCCAGGCTCCTCTGTCCATGAGATTTTCCAGGCAAGAATACTGGAGTGGGTTGCCATTTCCTTCTCCAGGGGATCTTCCTGATCCAGGGATCAAACCCTGGTCTCCTGCATTGCAGGCAGATTCTTTACTAGCTGAGCTACCAGGGAAGCCTACACACAAACATATATACACATATCACACATACACCTCCCCAACACACACACATGAAGTCATATGAAGTGTACTGAGCCTATATCATTGAAATTTTTGGAGGAAATTCAACTTTCATAGCACTACTTATATTAACTACCACCAAACATATAGTGTGTATTCTCCTGTTGAAATATACTTAATATTTTATATGATTACTTTTAAGCTCCACATTAATAAACTTAGCCCAAACAACAGAAAAAAAAATCTTTAAAAATAAATATAGCCCCTTCTATTTCCATGCGGCATGTATTATTGCTATTGATTTTCTAGTCATTTACTTTTAAAGCCAGGTTGAAAATGATTTTTAAGTGCTCAATCTCATTTATTAAAACTTTGAAAGTTGATTGCTTTAATTTTCCTCCAATCAACAAAATAACCCTTAATTTTAAGGTCTGGATTGGTGGCACTCCCAACAATGAAGTAATGATTCCATTTATTTACATTAGAATCAACACAAGTTTATAACTTAAAGCCTTCATCAATTTTCCAAATAAAACTGCAGCTGTAGTGTGGAACAAATGAAATGAGGTCTGTATTTCTCAGATGTAACAGAGCCAAGAGCTTAACCCAGTCTTCATGAAGTTTAAAAGCAATAAAGCCAAAGTTATTTCAGCCCTGCAGGATACTTATTTAAAGAGATGGATGTTATCGGCTGTCTTTCAATGTACTGCTTATGCTATCATTAAGACTTGAAAATGAAATCTACACTATTATATGTGTGGACTACCATAATCTGGTAAGACCCACCCTTTTCCCCAATCTCTATGAAACAAGATAAAACAATTCTAAAGCTACATCCAGAGTACTATGATATTTATAGAATCCTATCTCTGTTCTCATTCCTTGCAGAAAAAGCATTAGATTGTGAGATTATGGACTATCAAGTATAAGAACCAGATACATCTGTCAGAAGCTTTGGTCTAAGAGTCAGGAATTTAAGGTGGCTTATTAGAGCACTTAGTGGCACCTACAAAACTGCCAAATTAATAGCATAAAGGAATATACTAACTAATGTCTAAACTCTATGAAGGAACAAACCATGTCTCTAGCTATAACACTGGCTACTGGGGTAGCCATATCAGTTAGGAAGTGAATGTTGAATGACTTAATGAGCAAATGATACATAGAAATGGCCAAGTCCCTCCAAGGTGATTAGCTGTTTTAAAAAAGTTTCCATCCATGAAGAAAATCTGAGTTATTTGCTACAGCACAAAGTCTAAAAGTCTAATTTTGAAAGGTAAGTTGGAACTGGGAGAGAGCAGAGAAAAGCATTTCATCTTCTTTGCTTGGGTATCTATTTTGGGTAGAAATGCTTTTATTTATTTATTTTTTTAATTAGTTTATTTTCTAGTTTTTAACTTTACAATATTGTATTTGTTTTGCCATACATTGACATGAATCTACCATGGGTGTACATGTAGAAATGCTTTTAAAGTGTCCTACTTCTTCCTCCCTTCTAAACAAACAAGTTCAACAAGTTCTGTCAAAGTAGAATTTATTCAGTGTGGTACTACTCTTTTAATCTCAGCAATCTCAGTTTAATAAGATAAAGCGAGTTTAAATGCAAGTAACTGGGCCTCTTTGATTTTCATGATCATTATCAGGTGTAATCATATTTCTCTATCTCCCTGCATAATAGCTGAGGTTTTTATTCTACACCAATTTGTGCTAGATGTATTATCACTAGTATATTAAACAGTATATTGGAATAAATTAATGATACTGAGGCATACATATCAAGTTGCTTATGACTGTGCCAAGTCAAATCAAGACAATATTTACATTATGATTCCTATGACAATAAAATTCTTTGGTTTCTCTCAAAAGAAAAAGAAAAAATAACTAACAGAAATAGGTCTAGACAAATCACAGATATTAGAATTAGCAGGGAAGGACTTTAAAGCAGCTGTGATAAATATGTTCAAGGATTCTGAAAATGATAAAAATAATGAATGAGCTGATAGTGGTTCTCAGAAAATTAATGGAGTTCATATAAATTAATCCAGTGGGAGTGGGAATTCTAGAACTGAAAAAGATGAAATCTGAAATGTAAAATTATCTTACGAGCTTAACAGAAAATAGGTAACTGAATAAGTAATCTCAAGAGAGGAAAATATAAATTATAAAATTAAAGAACAGAGAAGAAAAGAAAAAAGTTTAAAAATGAACAGAGCCTAAGTGAGTTGAGGGACATTATACAGTCTAACAGATATATAATTGGAGTTTCCGAAGGAATAGAAAAAGATTGGAAGAAAAACAAATATTTTAAAAATGGTGGGTTAGATTTCTTTTCCAATTTTGATTTAAAGAATCAATCCCTGGAGGATGCTGAATAAAACCTCTTCAGGATAAATATAAAGAAAATGGCATCTAGATATATCATAGTCAGTTTCCTGAAAATCAAAGAAAGAGAGAAAAATCTTAGAGTAAATTCAATGGATAATAAAGACTTTTCATAGATTATACTGAGAACCACATGGTATCCATATAGAAAAAAAAAATGAACCTCTACAATTAAATGTAGCTATACACAATGATTGAATCTTTGATGAATAAAAAACATAAGCATAAAATTTTAACTATAAAGCTTCTTTTAAAAATAGGAAAACTTCTACACGCCTTGAGTATGTAAAGATTTGTTACGAAGCAAGCCTTTTACAAGACTGTTCATAAAAGCTTTACGCATAATAGCCTAAAGCTGGAAACAAACAAAAAAACTGTCATGAATAGATAGACTTAACAAACAAATGAATGGAACCTGTGGTATATTCGATGTATTAAAATCTAACTATTAAAAAAAAAGTACCAGTGCAAAAAACTGCATAAATAAATTCCAAAAACTTCATGCTAAAAGAAGCCAGAGACAAAAAGATGTATGTACTGTCTGACTCCAGAAATTTTAGAATGGGAAAAAATAATCTGTGTTTATAGAAATCAAACAGTAGTTGCCTCTGAATGACAGAAAGACTGCAAAGGAAGATGAGGGAACTTTCTTAAGTAGCAGAAGTAGCCTACATCTTTAAAGGTTTTGAATTACATAAATGTAAGCATTTGTCAAAACTTGCATAACTGAAAAATATATGTGCATTTTACTGTGTGTATATTTTATGTCAAATTTTACAAATGAAAGAATTACAAATTAAATTCATCTCCTTTAAGCCACATTATCTTCTGACTTCCTCCATTTATTTTAATGGCAACTCTACTCTCAGTACTCTGCAATTTTTTGGAGTAGTTTCAAAAGAATAGGTATTAACTCTTCTCTAAATGTTTGGTAGAATTTGCCTGTGAAGCCACCTTGTCCTAACGTTTGTTTGCTGGGAGTTTTTAAAATCACAGGTTCAACTTCAGGACTTGTAATTGGTCTGTTCATATTTTCTATTTCTTCTTGTTTCATTCTCTGGAGAATGCACCTTTCTAAGAATTTATCCATTTCTTCTAGGTTGTCCATTTTCTTGGCATATAGTTGCTTAGAGCAGTCTCTAATGGTCCTTTGTATGTCTGTGGTGTCTATTGTAACTTCCCCTTTTTCACTTCTAATTTTATTGATTTGGGCCCTCTCCCTTTATTTTTTTCTTGATGAGTCTAGCTAAAAATATATGGATGGCCAAAAAGTACATGAAAATATGCTCAACACTGATAATATTAAAGAAAATCAAATCAAAACTACAATGAGGTATCATCTCACACAGTCAGAATGGACATTATGAGAATGTCTACAAATAACAAATGCTGCAGAGGGTGGAGAAAAAGGAACCCTTTGACACTATTGGTAGGAATATAAATTGATACAGCCACTGTGTAAAAGATTACGGACGTTTCTTTAAAAAATTAAAAACAGAGCTACCTACCATACGACCCTGAAATCCCACTCGTGGGCATATATCTGGGGAAAACCATAATTCTAAAAGATACATGCATCCCAATATTCACTGAAGCTCTATTTACAATAGCTAAGACAGGGAAGCAACCTGAATGTCCATTGACAGATGAGTGGATAAAGATGTGGTATATTTATACAATAGAATATCACTCAGTCATAAAAAAGAATGAAACAATGCCACTTGTAGCAACATGAATGGACCTAGAGATTATCATACTAAGTGAAGTAAGTCAGACAAAGAAACATATATCAATTATATATAGAATCTAAAAAAATGTTACAAATGAACCTATATATAAAACAGAAATAGACACAGAGACATAGACAACAAATTTATGGTTACCAAAAGGGAAAGTGGGTAGGGATAAATTAGGAGATTGAGATTAACATATATACACTACTACATTTAAAATAGATAACCAACAAGGATCTACAATATAGCACAAGGAACTATACTCACTATTATGTAATAATCTATAAGGGAAAATAATCTTAAAAAAAGATATATATGTATGTATGTATAACTGAATCACCTTGTTGTACACCTGAAACTAACACAATGTTGTAAATCAACTATGCTTCAATAATAATAAAAACACTATTTTTTAAAATTAATTTATTTATCTTAGTTGGAGGCTAATTACTTTACAATATTGTAGTGGTTTTTGCCATACATTGAGATGAATCAGCCATGGGTGCACATGTGTTCCCCATCCTGAACGTCCCTCCCACCTCTCTCCCCATCCCATCCCTCAGGGTCATCCCAGTGCACCAGCCCTGAACACCCTGTCTCATGCATCTAACCTAGACTGGTGATCTATTTCACATATGATAATATACATTTTTCAATGCTATTATCTCAAATCATCCCACCCTCGCCTTCTTCCACAGAGTCCAAAAGTCTGTTCTTTACATCTATGTCTCTTTTGCTGTCTTGCACATAGGGTCATCGTTACTATCTTTCTAAATTCCATATATATGCATTAGTATACTGTATTGGTGTTTTTCTTTCCGACTTACTTCACTCTGTATAATAGGCTCCAGTTTCATCCACCTCATTAGAACTGATTCAAACACATTCTTTTTAATAGCTGAGTAATAGTCCATTGTCCATATGTACCATAGCTTTCTTATCCATTCGTCTGCTGATGGACCTCTAGGTTGCTTCCATGTCCTGGCTATTGTAAACAGTGCTGCGATGAACATTGGGGTACACGTGTCTCTTTCAATTCTGGTTTCCTCGGTGTGTATGCCCAGCAGTGGGATTGCTGGGTCATATGGCAGTTCTATTCCCAGTTTTTTAAGGAATCTCCACACTGTTCTCCATAGTGGCTGTACTAGTTTGCATTCCCACCAACAGTGTGAGAGGGTTCCCTTTTCTCTGCACCCTCTACAGCATTTATTGTTTGTAGACTTTTGATAACAGCCATTCTGACCGGTGTGAGATGGTACCTCATTGTGGTTTTGATTTGCATTTCTCTGATAATGAATGATGTTGAGCATCTTTTCATGTGTTTGTTAGCCATCTCTATGTCTTCTTTGGAGAAATGTCTGTTTAATTATTTAGCCCATTTTTTGATTGGGTCGTTTATTTTTCTGGAATTCAGCTGCAGGAGCTGCTTGTTTATTTTTGAGATTAATTTTTTTTCAGTCGCTATGTTTGCTATTAGTTTCTCCCATTCTGAAGGCTTGCTTCAGTTTCACCTTGCTTATAGTTTCCTTTGTTGTGCAAAAGCTTTTCAGTTTAATTAGGTCCCATTTGTTTATTTTTGCTTTTATTTCCATTACTCTGGGAGGTGGGTCATAGAGGATCCTGCTGTGATTTATGTCAGAGAGTGTTTTGCCTATGTTTTCCTCTAGGAGTTTTATAGTTTCCGGTCTTACGTTTAGATCTTTAATCCATTTTGAGTTTATTTTTGTGTATGGTGGTAGAAAGTGTTCTAGTTTCATTCTTTTCCAAGTGGTTGACCAGTTTTCCCAGCACCACTATTAAAGATTGTCTTTTCTCCATTGTATATCCTTGCCTCCGTTGTCAAAGACAAGGTGTCCATTGGTGTGTGGATTTATCTCTGGGTTTTCTACTTTGTTCCATTGATCTATATTTCTGTCTTTGTGCCAGTACCATGCTGTCTTGATGACTGTAGCTTTTAAAAACACTATTAAGTTATTTTTACACCTGCTATCCTTTTTTCCAATATTTCACTATTTTCTAAATTCAAATAAACTACACTTTTCACCATTTTTGAAGACTTTGTCCAAGTACAGGTAAAGCACTTTTCATTCAATAATTCACTTATAATCTCATTTATATTGTGTATAAACCCTTTGGTCTTTATTTCCTTAGCTACTGTGAGGAAGCTAAGATTCAGGGCAATCAAGTTGCAAATAGTTTGTAGAAAATCAGCGTTTGAATTCATGCCTGCCTCTAGATTTTAACCAACATTACTTATTACAAAATCCCCTAATGTCTGTCCCATTTTGAAGCAGTACTCTTAACCAAACTTAACCTGGATTTTTGCTCTCAAAGTGGCAATCAAATAAGCAAATAACTAGCTATAACTTTCAATGACCCCCATGTTACCAAAACTGTAGTTATGCTCTAGCCCATATCTTATTTGACCTCTAGCCTTCATTTAGCACTATTGATTTTTATTCTCTACACTTAGGGTGTGCTTTTAGCAAACTCCCTTTACTCTTTTTCCTATACAAAAGATATTTGATTTCCCTTCTTCTCTAGCCACTCCTTCCCAAGTTCATTTGAGTATTTATCCAAGCCTATTCAGTAACTTAACATCCTCGAAGAGCAATTACAGATACTGTGCTCCTGCTATTTTATGCTCCCTCTCCCTAGATAATCTTAGTCATACATTGGTTAGCAAAACAAAAGGGCTTATGCTTCTCTCCATCCTCTTTCCCACCCTAAATAAAGATGATTTCTTTAAAGCAGAGTTTGATCATTTTACTTCTTTTCTCAAACATCTTCGACCCTCCCTCTCCCACTGCCATCCAAATGATTCCTCCTCTTGATATCAAAACAAGATCTTCACTCTATGACAGTCTCTAGGTCCATCCACAGAGTGAAGTGAGTCAGAAAGAAAAAAAAACAAATATCATATATTAATGCATATACGTGGAATCTAGAAAAATAGTACAGATAAACCTATTTTCAGGGCAGTAATAGAAATGCAGATGTAAAGAAGGGACTTGTGGACATGGGGCAGGGAGGAGAGTAGGGTGAATTGGGAGAATGAGATTGACATATATGCATACTATATGTTCAATAGATATTAATAGCTAGTGGAAACCTGTTGTATAGCACAGGGAGCTCAGCTTGGTGCTCTGTAGTGACCTAAAGGGGTGAGAAGGACATCCAAGAGGGAGCGGATATATGTATACATATAGTGAATTCACTTCATTGTACAGTAGAGGCTGACATAACATTTTAAAGCAACTATACCCCAGTAATAATAATAATAATTAATAACAATAATAAATCTTCAAAAATGTAGAAACAGCTCTCTTTGCCCTGTATTACACTGCTCCTGTTTTCTATCATCTGTGGTTCAGTCATACAGGTATCTGTGCCTCGCTGTTATTCTTTTTACATTGTGCCGTGACTTGTGCTGTTTCTTGTTTTTGATCATTACACTTTTACTTACATTTGCAAGAGCAGAGTGACATGACATATCTTCCTTGAAACTCTCCCGTATTCCCAAATCAGAAGTATCACTTTCCTCTGCAAACTCTCAGACTACTATATAGTATTGGTTGTACAAAAAGATATTGAAGTGTCAAAAATCACAGTGGGAATTGAGGTGGAAAAAAAGAGTCACTGCCCGAGTTCTAGAGTCTTCTCTAACTATTGGGTAATAACTGGGATAAGGATGAGTGAAGAAGACATTGAAGGAAACAGTGGATTAACTTGAGAGCCATGAACTTCAAAAGGAGATAAATACATGGTTTCCCTGAGAATATAAATGTTTTCCTCTGGCTTGAAAATACCAGTAGTACAGAAGAATGGAAACTAGTCAAAAGGGCTTCAGAGGAAGTGGTATTTCTGGGGAGGAACCAAATTTCCATAGTTTAAGTAATAGGTATGTTGAACAAAAACTCCAGTCAGGCAGAATATCTTCATCATATTTTTTTTTTAATTCAGATAGCACTTTTCATTCCTAATATCTAAACAGATATCAACTAAAATTAAAAAAAAAAGTCTCTACTGAAAGTCTTGTAAGCAAAACTAAGTAAAACAAAAACTACTAAAATATCTTCTTAGGAAACTATTAGCTGCCCTATAATTTCTCTGTGTATGACTTGTTCTAATTGTTCCCTAGTTTAAAATTCCTCATACGAGTCTTCTTAACCAAAGGAGTGAATCCCAACTTGCACGCTTAAAGGATGAGCCTTTTCCTTTTCTGTTACCTAATCAAGTTCTAGCCTCATCCCCATCATAAGAATCCCCTACGTATTCTTCATGGTCCAACAGTAGCATTACTCTTCTTTTTATGCCATGCAATTTCCTCATTAGGTGCCACTGCAAATGCTTTTCCCTTTTTTTCTGGAATATCAGTGCCTGCATTCTTTTTTGCCAGTTCAACACAGAGAACATTCTGGGTACCATATGTGATTGATCTGTGCCTGAACTGAGCCACTTGTCTTAACTGCTATTCAATTGTTTATTACATGCACTGTTTTATATTACATTCATTTGTTCACTTTTCTGAGTTGCTTTCTAGAATATGAACTCATGTATTGCAGCCCTGATTACCCTGTAATCCCAGCAACTAGGACAATGGCTACATACAGCAAATGCTCAATAAGATTTCATTGAGGGGGGTCTTCTCTGACAGTCCTGTGGTTAAGACTTAACCTTCCAGTGCAGGAGGTGCAGGTTCGGTCTCTACCTGTACCAAGGTTGTAATTATTTGAGCAAACTCTGAGAGATGGTAAGGGACAGGAAAGCCTGGAGCGCTGCAGTCCATAAGTTTGCAAACAGTCAGACACTCCTGAGTGACTGAACAACAACAATGTTGTAACAAATTCAATAAAGACTTTAAAAATGGTCCACATATAAAGTATTAAGAAAAAAATTAATTGAGCGACTTCTCTTGTGGCTCAGTGGTGAAGAGTTCCCCTGCCCATGCAGGAGACATGGGATCTGTGATTTGGGAACAACCACAATGCTGCAAGGCAAACTAAGCCCTGTGCTACTACTGAGCCTGTGCTCTAGAGCCCCAGTGCCACAACTACTGAAGCCGACATGCCCTAGGGGCAGTGCTCTACAGCAAGAGAAGCCACTGCAATGAGAAGCCTGCACACTGCAACAAAGAGTAGCCCCCAGCTCACCGCAACTACAGAAAGCCCTTGAAGCAACGAAGACTCGGCACAGCCAAAACTAACTAACTAAATGAATATTTTAAGAAAAGTATTTCATTGAAATAATATGACCCACAGGTTCAAGAAACCCTGGTAATAGCATAGAAAAGCGGCTAAAGGCCCCAATTAATAGCTTTGTATGTTTGTATTAAACCACGACTGACTGATTCTGTGACTCTGGAAAGTTATTCAACTTCCCTTACCCTCAATTTTATCATTTGGGGAAGAAAAGGCAAATGGAGATAATAATACTCTGTAGAATAACAGTTAAGACATGAGATGATTTGTATAAAATGCATAGCATGTTTTCTGTCATATAGTGAACACTCAAACTATAAGTGTTATTATTTGCACTACTACAAAATTAACACCCCAAAATAGGAATCCAAGAGGATTCATGTTGCACTCACGGAAAAAGATCTATGTGTTTTTCTTATTACCGAGCACTCAATGCTCACATATTTATGTTTATTTGAGGTTGTTACAGTAAATTTAGTGGCTACCCAAGTCTCTAAAAACTTACAGGATGCCTAGTTATTTTTTTTTTCTTTCAAAGACTCTGGAAATTTTCATTTCCTTTAGACAACCCAAACTTGAAGGCCGCCATCACGTCACCATGAATATACACAAGTTTGAGAGATCTAGCTATGGAGTGGCTTGTAGGAGAGAGAATAGACAAATATGAAATAGATTTAAAAACATACATCATTCATGTAAATGGCCCAATAAAAAGCAGCAATTTCTCCACAATTTTCAAGAAATAGTTCAGAGAGGAAGAGTTGCACATTTTCAAGCTAGGTTTGATTCACAAGTGATTTTTATATGTATGCCTCAAAAATGCAGGAGAAACTGAGTGACTTGGGAGCTGTTTCTGAAGGACTGGTAGTAGAATGCCTTAGTTTTGTAAATCAGCATAAGAATACCAAGGAGTTTCATTCTCAAATAACACTTCTGAATTGATTTCCTACTAATAGCAATACTGGTGAACTGTTGTGGACCTATGCACTGATTAAGTCTCCTCTTATCACACTCTAGTTGAAAGTACAGATAATGATCAAGGATCACGCAGAGGACATGCAGGTCATCCATCGCACTAGGTGTCTAAGGTAGTATACCTGATTCTTCTTGGGTCATAGAAAAGCTATTTATTTAGTCTACAATGTCTCTGCTCTATCCAGAAGTGCTTTCACTGAGATTCATTTGGAATGCATGCCCTAGCATCTAGGAACTATCTCAACTGTGACTATTTGAAAGGTCACTAGATGAATGGCTTATTCCTCCTCACCCTTTATCTCAGACCATCTGGGTTGCCTTTGTACCTTTTGTGATGACAAAAATATTACTAAAAATCAAAGCCATCTGTCATTGAAATAATCAAGATTAATCAGAACATAGTTAAGGTAAAAATGCCCTTCCTAAGGTAACAGTTGTTTGAGTGTCCTCATAATAGGCTCCCCAAGCCTCTCTTTTTTAAATTTAATTTTAATTTAATTATTATTTAATTTTTATTAATTTAACTTAATTTTTATTTATTCATTTTTATTTTCTAATTTTGGTAGTAAGGCATGCAGGATGTTAGTTCCCTCACCAGGGATCAAACCCATGCCCCCTGCAGTGGAAGTATGGAATCTTAACCACTGGACTGCCAGGGAAGTCCCAAATTTCTCTCTCTCTCTTTTTAAAATAATTTTCCATTTTCCTTCCTTTCAGTGACAGCTTTTTGATAAGGTTGGCCGGATGGTTTGTTTCAACTGTAAACCTGATTTCTACAACGTTGCTCGGCTCCTGAACCATATTCCTCATGAAATCTTGCAACTGGGGAGCACAGCTTTATTAAGACTAAGAACTGGATTCTGTTATTTTCAACTCAAGCCTGATTTTCTTGTTTTCATTATATCATGTAGATACTGAAATTATCTAGAAATGGTGACCTGCCCCAAATAAATTCAGGTGACCAAGCAGTTTCCCCAAATACCAGTGATGTATATTCCCTTATGTAAAGGGAAAACAAGAGGGGACAGATGTTTGAGCACAGACAAGGACCCAGCACCCTCAAGTCATAATCTGGAAAGTGTCCCAGAAACAGCGCTGCTTGCATTTCCCTTTCTGTCACAAGAAGTCACATGTCCTTGACTTCTAGTTTCAATGTCTATAAAGAAAGCAAGGGCCTGGCACTCTGAAAAGAAAACTCATCCTATTACAAAAGGTGAGTATGGTTTTCCCTACATACATGCGTGCTCAGTCGCTCAGTTGTGTCTGACTCTAAGATCCCATGGACTGTAGCCTGCCAGGCTCCTCTGTCCATGGAATTCTCCAGGCAAGAATACTGGAGTGGGTTGCCATTTCCTTCTCCAGGGGATCTTCCTGACCCAGGGATCAAACAAGTGTCTCCTGTGTTTTCTGAACTGTCAGGTGGATTCTTTACCACTAAGCCACCTGGGAAGCCCACTTTTTCCCTACATACATCACAAATAATTAAATTTTCTATCATCCTCTGATTAGGTTTCTCAACACTGTCCACTTGCATGACTATTATCATTGAGGGGGGTATGTTTAAAGTCTCTAGGATAACTTTCCCTAATAACATCAACAAATGTAGCCTGAGTTGAGTTCTCTTTCTAATCTATAGGCAAAGTGATGTTTTAGTTAACAACTTCTTTGGTCATAGTTCTCTCAAGTCAGCATAGATTTACAAAGTTTGTTACTATTTTGGTCTGGATGGGGAAACAAACAAATAAAAAAACTTATTTGTTCAGGATTAGATCAGGGGCATGCTGAGGGGATAATCAAACTTCAAAGAGACACTAAAAGGAAAAGATGAGCTGCTGACCAAAGACAAGTATAAGGGTCCCAACTTATAGAGGTTTGAGTAGGTGTTCTCAAGCTTATGATGGCATAAAGGCCATACACATTCAGGAGAAAGTGTACTTTGAATTTTGATTTTTTTCTGAACTAGTAATATGCACTATATGACATTCTCTGCAACTCCCATTAAGCCATGTGATCTCAAAGTAAACAACAGATACACTTACAGCCATTCTGTACCCAGACAACCATTCTGTTTTCAATTTTAGTAACAGCATTCAATAAATTACATGAAGTATTCAATACTTTATCATAAAATAACTTTTGTGTTAGATGATTTTGCTCAACTGTAGGCTAATAGAAGTTTTCTGAGCATGTTTAAGGTGGCTGAGTAGTAAAGAATCCACCTGCAATGCCAGAGCTTCAGGAGATGTGGGTTTGATCCCTGGTTGGGAAAGATCCCTTGCAGGAGGAAATGGTAACCCACTCCAGGATTCTTGCCTGGGAAATCCCATGGACAAAGGAACCTGGTGGGCTGGAGCCCATTGGCTCACAAGAGTCAGACATAACTGAGCACACGTGCATGCATGATGCAAGGTAGGTTAGGTGAAGCCATGATACTCAGCAGGTTAGACATGCTAAATGCATTTCAATTGATGATATTTTCAACTTACAACAGGTTTAGCAGGACATACCCTACTGCAAATCGAGGAAGATCTGAACAAGAATCAACATCAGCATTGAGGGTCCAGCTAGGATGGGGGCAACTTGCCTCCCTGTCTTATGACTTTGCCTCTGATCCTGTATATTCTCCACATTGCCACTGTAACCATTGTTCCAAAAGGAAAGCCTGAAACATCATATTTAAAAACTGTCAATCACAAGCAAGAGAATATTCTGACTCCTCACCGGGTTTTATAAGCTCCCTCTCAATCTGGCCTCTGTAGACCTCACCCCATTCCAATTATGAGAGACTTGGGCAGGTCCAAACATCGATGCTTCATGCCACTGACCATTCTACTTCCTTAGCATGGAATACCTCCTCATTGCATGCCACAATCATTTATCCTTCAGAACTTATTTCCTGACATCTCCCAATAGAGATGACTATTTTGTGTGTGTTCCCCTCTGTCTTTAGTACCTGACATAGCTCTAGCTGTGTGCTAGAACTGACCCATGTAGGCTTATAGGAGCTGATCCTTAAACTTAAAGGAACTTTCAGACTCACTTGTTAAACACACTATTATTAAAAAGTAAATTCTATAAAATTACATTTAAATTAGTTATTTTAAAAACTACATTGAGAAATACTCAAAGCTCATCACTTCCTAGATATTTTACTACATTTTACAATCACATATTCTTTGAAGGTCTTTATTTCTATTTTATATGTATGTTGAATATACTATAAATGACATGCCACTGTGAATCTCTTTTCCTGATCAGTGACATCCTGTTGGTGTTTGAGATTATCCATGATGAGAGTATTGATAAACCATGGAAACTGATAAATACTACACATCAGGGCCTTCATGTTGTCACATTGATTGTCTAGCCTTAAGAAAATGTTTGACAAAACGTTAATACTGCAAATTAAATTTAAAACTTAATGTGTTTCTAGATGTTGCATTATGAATAACACAAAAAAATTGAAAATAGTCTTTCAGAATTTGAAAATTGTTATCCAACTAACACAAAAAAAGCTGCTCTGTCATTGATGACTAAGGGGAGTGCTGATATGCATCTTTGTGGTTTCCCTTTCATCTTACATGCTAATGTAAACTGAAACAACAGATGTTTATTTCTTCTGGAACTCTCAATTGCAACCATTAGTTGGCTGTAGATACAAAAGGTCAGCCTAAAACCAATGTAGGCATTCACTACATTTAAAATTTAAAATAAAAAGCACTGTATATTTCATTATTATTTGAAATTATTTGCTATGCTTTTTTTTCTATGCTTTCTGTAAATCAGTAGTATTTATAATACACTTGTGTACAAGCTTTCATTATACTTGTGTTTCCTCCCAGAAGGCTAGTTCTTAAACATTTTCTAGTATACCACTTCATGTGCCTATCTCCTCCAAGAGCCTGGAAGTTTCTGTTTTTCATTTGTTTTTTAACAGTTAGGATTCTATCTGAAGCATCATCAAGTCTTCAGCACAGATTGGACACCCAGTAGGTACTTGATAAATGCTTGTTGACTTGTTGACTTGCATGAAAAGGAGGATGGTATTCCTGACTACTCAGATTTGTAGGACCTCTCCAACCTCACGGAGACTGGCATGTTTCTCAGCTGGGCCAAGGTGACTGGGGAGCAATAGACTAATTATCCTGTCTAAATGGAAAGGAACAGAGGAAGAGAAGAGGTGCCTGGCCAAAGCGTCAGTGTTACAGAGTATGTTTCTCTAATTCTTTTACTAGTCTCACATTCTAAAACTCTTATCATCAGAAGACACACTGAATATAATGTATTGGTCTGCTCAATTAAAATTATTGTTAGAGTCTGTAATGTGTGCCAAGTTGCTTCAGTCGTGTCTGACTCTTTGTGATAGACTGACTCTTTGCTATAGACTGTAATCTGCCAGGCTCCTCAGTCCATGGGAATCTCCAGGCAAGAATACTGGAGTGGGTTGTCATGCCCTCCTTCAGGGGATCTTCCCAACCCTGGAATGGAACCTGAGTCTCTTATGTCTCCTGCCTTTGCAGGTGGGTTCTTTACCACTAGCACCACCTGGGAAGTCCAGAGTCTGTAATAAGTGCAGCTCTACTTACTCAAACACATTCTGTACCTATTCGCCAACACCCATAGATTTACATACTACATATACTAAATACTAACATTTATTAAGGGGAAAGAATTGAAAATATATACATGCCAAAATATAAACAATAAAGTTACTTGAAATTGTAAAATAATCCTTTTAATTGCTGAATTCACATTGGAACTTTGTCCTCACTTGGCTTAGAACAGAAAGTAGAAATCACCCTTGGTATTTTAGTAGAAAGAGAGTTAACAAAGAACTTCAGGCCCTTATAGTATGGTTGAGGCACAGAGCAGGAATATTCTATAGGCTGGTACTACAGGAATGATCCAGAACTTTGTAGAACTGGCCTATTCAAAGGGCTTTCCTCTGCTACAAGTCACCACTTGGATGCAGACTTATAAGGATGCTTTGATCAAGAAACTGCCACCACTCTGAAAACCCACAAACATTTACAGAATGCACACTAGAAAGGGCTACTATAAAATTTTATATCCCCAGTTTCCATAAACAGGCAAAGGAAGAAGGGAAACGACCTCTGCCTTACTTCCAAACAGTGTAGATGTATATCTAACTGCTGCTGCTACTGCTAAGTCGCTTCAGTCGTGTCCGACTCTGTGCGACCCCATAGACGGCAGCCCACCAGGCTCCGCCATCCCTGGGATTCTCCAGGCAAGAATATTGGAGTGGGTTGCCATTTCCTTCTCCAGTGCATGAAAGGGAAAAGTGAAAGTGAAGTCGCTCAGTCGTGTCCGACTCTCAGTGACCCCATGGACTGTAGCCTACCAGGCTCCTCCGTCCATGGGATTTTCCAGGCAAGAGTACTGGAGTGGGGTGCCATTGCCTTCTCCGGTATATCTAACTGGCAGACTCTAATTCACATCCAGTCATACATAGCTTCAAGAGAGAATAGGAAATGTGAGTTTTAGATTTCCTACTTCTATGGAATAGGAAGACACAACAGAAAAAAGATGGGTTGGATGCTGAATGTCAAACAACAGTAAACAATAAAAATTCCTACCTGGTCAGTTTTGTTCTCAGGTGGCTATAGGACTACATTCTTAAAATTGTACCAGAACTCAATTGACCACTACACCAGTTCTTCCAAAGTGAGGTTTGGCTAATACAAAATAACTAGTAGCCTCTCTACCTAGAAAAAAGTCTTAAAATATGATTGTGATAATTGAAAATGTGGCATGTGTTTTGTACTCTGCTTTAATTTTCACTTAAAATTATTCATATACCAATAAAAAATTTCATAAACATTTGCAAAGGATACTTAATATGCCATTTGTGACTGTCCTGTATTATACTTAACCATTTGTCTTTTGCTAGTCATATAGACAAGTTATGATCTTCCACAAATGCTAACGATTTTGTAAGCAACACCTCTGTATATAAATATCTGTCATCCTCTCCAATTAGGATAGATTATCAACCTTCTCTTAAAAAATGGGTATTATTTACTGGCTCACCAAATCTAGACCTCTTTATTTGTTCTGTAAATGAGATAAAAGTAGAACCACATTATTTTAGAAGGAACAGGGGATAAAGTCAGCAGTATATTTGTTCTAAAATAGCACAACTTCTAAAGCACCTGGGGCCTTGTTTAGAGGCATTACATAAAAGCATAGATTGCAGTAAATAATGATACATTCTGATGTGTTTTAGGCCCATAATCTTGATGTAATATATCAACATGTTTCTTATTTAAAATGATACTTTATCATTAGAAACTAGCACTGGCAAATATTATTGCTTATTTTCCTAAAGAAGACAACATCTGTTTCTAACATTTTTAGTTTAAATCAATTCACTAAGTATGTGATTCCCCATCATGCCAAATTCTGAGGCTATCAAAAATGTGCAAAATAATGTCCCTAAACTCCAAGAGCTTACAGTGTATTAGAGGAGGGAGAAAATTGCTTTATTGCTCTATTTTAAAATTGAATTTTGTTCTGAAATTTTCTTTAAATCTGAGTAACAATGGAGTTGGGTGATAGAACAAATGATTCTCTTTAGAATCTCTAGACTGTAAAGTTCTCAAGGACTGGAGATTTATTTCTCATTTAAATTGGTATCACCATTACTTAGTTTGCAACTTGATAAATATAGATTGGATAACTGAATTAAAAATTGGATATTAAATGAATGACTCCACTTGGACTGTATTCTCTATGATGGAAAATTAGTTCAAACAATGGCCAAAGACCTATGTGGCTTAGTAACCAGACAAATTATACTGAACCTAGAGAACATTTATCAAGAATTTAACTGAAGTCTGTTATAAACCCTTTACATGCTGTACATTATTTACCATTTACAACTACTTTACATGGTCAGTACAATTATGTTTCCCAACTTATACATCAGAAAACTAAGGCTTAGAATTGATTTGCCCAAATCATGCAGTAAGAAGTGAAGTGGAGATTTCAAATCCCACCATATTCTTAACCATTATACTAGGTTGCCTCCTCAGTTCAGTTCAGTTCAGTTGCTCAGTCATGTCCGACTCCTTGCGACCCCATGAATCGCAGCACGCCAGGCCTCCCTGTCCATCACCAACTCCCGGAGTTTACCCAAACCCATGTCCATCAAGTCGGTGATGCCATCCAACCATCTCATCCTCTGTCGTCCCCTTCTCTTCCTGCCCCCAATCCTTCCCAGCATTAGGGTCTTTTCCAATGAGTCAACTCTTCGCATGAGGTGCCCAAAGTATTGGAGTTTCAGTTTTAACATCAGTCCTTCCAATGAACACCCAGGACTGATCTCCTTTAGGATGGACTGGTTGGATCTTCTTGCAGTCCAAGGCACTCTCAAGAGTCTTCTCCAACACCACAGTTCAAAAGCATCAATTCTTTGGCACTCAGCTTTCTTCACCATCCAACTCTCACATCCATGCATGACTACTAGAAAAACCATAGCCTTAACTAGACAGATCTTTGTTGGTAAAGTAATATCTCTGCTTTTAAATATGCTATTTAGGTTGGTCATAACTTTCCTTCCAAGGAGTAAGGGTCTTTTAATTTCATGGCTGCAATCACCATCAGCAGTGATTTTGGAGCCCAAAAAAATAAAGTCTGACACTGTTTCCACTGTTTCCCCATCTATTTCCCATGAAGTGATGGGACCAGATGCCATGATCTTAGTTTTCTGAACGTTGAGCTTTAAGCCAACTTTTTCACTCTCCTCTTTCACTTTCATCAAGAGGCTCTTTAGTTCTTCTTCACTTTCTGCCATAAGTGTGGTGTCATCTGCATATCTGAGGTTCTTGATATTGATATTGAAATAGATGTTTTTCTGGAACTCTCTTTTTCGATGATCCAGTGGATGTTGGCAATTTGATCTCTGGTTCCTCTGCCTCTTCTAAAAACAGTTTGAACATCTGGAAGTTCACAGTTCACGTATTGCTGAAGCCTGGCTTGGAGAATTTTGAGCATAACTTTACCAGTGTGTGAGATGAGCGCAATTGTGTGGTAGTTTGAGCATTCTTTGGCATTGCCTTTCTTTGGGATTGGAATGAAAGTTGACCTTTTCCAGTCCTGTGGCCACTGCCGAGTTTTCCAGATTTTCTGGCATATTGAGTGCAGCACTTTCACAGCATCATCTTTGAGGATTTGAAATAGCTCAACTGGAATTCCATCACCTCCACTAGCTTTGTTCGTAGTGATGCTTTCTAAGGCCCACTTGACTTCACATTCCAGGATGTCTGGCTCTAGGTGAGTGATCACACCATTGTGATTATCTGGGTCGTGAAGATCTTTTTTGTACAGTTCTTCTGTGTATTCTTGCCACCTCTTCTTAATATCTTCTTCTTCTGTTAGGTCCACACCATTTCTGTCCTTTATCGAGCTCATCTTTGCATGAAATGTTCCCTTGGTATCTCTAATTTTCTTGAAGAGATCTCTAGCCTTCCCCATTCTGTTGTTTTCCTCTATTTCTTTGCATTGATCTCTGAGGAAGGCTTTCTTATCTCTCCTTGCTATTCTTTGGAACTCTGCATTCAGATGGGAATATCTTTCCTTTTCTCCTTTGCTTTTCAATTCTCTTCTTTTCCCAGCTATTTGTAAGGCCTCCTCTGACAGCCATTTTGCTTTTTTCCATTTCTTTTCCATGGGGATGGTCTTGATCCCTGTCTCCTGTAAAATGTCACATACCTCTGTCTATAGTTCATCAGACACTCTGTCTATCAGATCTAGCCCCTTAAATCTATTTGTCACTTCCACTGTATAATCATAAGGGATTTGATTTAGGTCATACCTGAATGGTCTAATGGTTTTCCCTACTTTCTTCAATTTAAGTCTGAATTTGGCAATAAGGAGTTCATGATCTGAGCCACAGTCTGCTCCCAGTCTTGTTTTTGCTGACTGTATAGAGCTTCTCCATCTTTGGCTGCAAAGAATATAATCAATCTGGTTTCGATGTTGACCATCCAATAGATTATAAAACAAATATCAACAGTAGATAAGGGGGAAAATAGTACAGCAAGTCAACAAAACATTGTTCAAATGCTATGACCTCCTGCATGTGTTTTCATGACAAGTAGAGTCACATAATTGTCAAATTTCTATGTGTCTTTTTGGTAGGAAGTCTACTATTGCCTCTTAAGCTCCTACCAACTTTGAAGTCCCCCAAAGGTTGAACGCATACTCTGTCCCAAAGTGTTCTGAACTTAAAGGAACACAAAGCCAAGAGTAAATCCAATTCTGTTGTAAATACTGCCTTTGTCTCTTAACTGGCATGCCACATTGCTGTTGACATGGTATAGTTTTCTATCTGTCCATGAATGTCCACTCTACAGTGATGCTTTATTGATCTGGATACTTGCCAGCTTTACAGGGTTGCCTCTTGCTTGAGTGAGAGCTTATATCTCAGTGGGAGGCAGAATTCTAAATGGTTCCCCATATGTCTGGCCCCTGATGCACTTATGCCTATTCCTAGTTATTCAATTAACACTAGTCAAGGTATTGCTGTAAAGGGATTTTACAGATGTAATTAAGGTCCCCAAACAATTGACTTTAAGATTGAAAGATTATCTGGGTGGAGCTGGAATTAACATTTGAATAATAAATTTGAGTAAATTTGAGTCTACTGGTCAGAGATATTATTGAGTCAAAGAGATGAGAAGAATGAGAGATTTAATAGGAGTGAGATAGGTGGAAAGACATAGGGTATAGAATTCAGGAACCCTCTAGAATCTGAGAGCAGCCTGTGCTGATGATGGCAGGGAACTAGGGACAGTCCTATAGTCCCAAGAACCTGGATTCTGTCAGACACTGAATGGATTTCAGTGTGGCCTCTTCTCCAGAGCCTGCAGAGAAGCCAGCATCCTGATTTTAACAATGGTATACCCTGAACAGAGAACCCAACTATTCAATACCAAACTGTAAGCTCTTAAACACACATTGTTTCAAGCAGCTGTGTAGTATTTGTTATACAGAGATAGAATTATAGTCCATGGGGTCACAAAGAGCTAGACCCAACTTAGCAATTAAACAACAATAACAACAGAAAACCAATATGAGTTCTATTGTTCACACTCTAAGGTCTAAGATTTTTCTCCTCAGTTCAAATATTTGGTCTGAGGTGCTTCTAGCATGATTCACATGGAATTACAGAATCTCCCATATCCTATAAAACTTCAGGTTTTTGCTCTGGGGCCAGGGTTCTTTCAGTGTTTTTGTTGAGTTCCCATTTTTCATTCACAAAAGCAAACTGTTCTTCAGTTCAACAGATAAAGCCTTGCTATCAAGCCACAACAAGTTCCAATGCAGTCTACTTAATCAAGTCACTGGCTACTTATTGTAGATATTTAAAATTGACCTTTCAATTTTAAAGGTCATTTTTTTTCTATTAAAAAACCCCCCAAAACTATTGGTACTTCCCTGGTGGTCCAGTGGTTAAGACTCTACACTTCCATTGCAAGGGGTGTGGGTTTGGTCCCTAGTTGGGGAACTAATTCCCACAATCCAAGTGGTCAAAGATTAAAAAAAAAAAAAAAAAAAACTAAAAAAATATAAATAAATAAATATCATGTGACCTGATATTGTCAACTCTAGGGAAAGTATAATTCTACCCCTCAGTAATGCCTACATTTAAGTTTGGTTTGAAAAGGTATACCATTACCTGTGAATTCTTTTAGCTAACCAGAAAAGAAAAAAACACATACACATACACATACCTACATGTTTCCTTTTCAGGTTTTGTGTCAAAACAAACTTAAAGTAACATGCAAAAGAAGCAAATGTACACTCAGAATACTAACTGGGAGTGCAAAGGTGGTAACTTGATGCTTTTCAACATAAATAAATACAGAATGTTCCTTGGACTCCTTCATGATTGCCTTCTCTGTTTTTGTTTGGTATTTGCCCTTATTCTCTCTTTATCAGACAAATATCCTAAAGTCTAAAGCCACCAGCACTTTTATATATCTTTTATATATCTGTGCACTTCAGGATAATATTTGCTTTCAAAACATTTTTATAGTGAGATAAAAGAAAAGCCTGGAAGGAGAAGGTGAATTATATTAAACAGTGATTCATAAGAGTTGAACGTCAATGAGAAGCGAGCCAAATATTATCTGGAGGTTATTCCACATCTCATCATCTTTTGAAATATGCTATCCTATATAAGAGAAAATAGACTTTATTCAGCTTTGCAGATCCATTGTTTTGGATTTATTTAAAATAGCAGATAATTTCCTCCTCCAAAGCAAGGACTCAAAGAGTTATGGTATAATAAACCCACCTTTAATATTGGCAACTTCTCCCTCACAGGAGTCCAATTTATAGTCAAGGGTTCATTTAAATATCCCCAGATTTCTCTGCAAGAGGTTGACTTTAAACTTTAGTAAAAGGCAGACTCATCTACATTTCAGGTTAGGCATACCTAAGTTCATTTTAAAATTTTACTATACGCGTATTTTATTCTATGTGTAATAAATAGACTAAAACCCAGCAGGTAAATCTGATCCTTTGTTGAAGTTTGTTTGTATCCAAGTGTTTTAACAAAAAGTTCTATTGAAAAGGATAATAATAAAACTGAGTGGAAATGTTGAGTTTTAGCTTCTTAGTTAAGCTTTTGGAAGACTAATATGAAAGATCACAAGGTTGTAACTCAGGCATCACTGTTCATCTGGTAGAAGTTTAATAGCAAAAATATTAACATGAAATACATCAAGAAATAAACATCTTTTGAAAACTAACCTATAAAACACTATTTCAAATCATGATTATAAGCACATACATTTAAATAAGAAATTGTAAACAATACATAAAACTAAAATTGAAATGTTAAAGTAGGGTAATATAAGGAAAGAAGAGGTCTTCCAGGGCTTTTGTTTGAACTCGGTGATCTAGAGTGAAGAGGTAAATCATATCTTTATTGTTTGAAAGTGCTAATATACAGCCAAGATTGAAAACTCTGAGTTAAAAACTAAAAATTAGGTAGATATCAAAACTCAACAAGAAGAAAATGAAAACCTTATTAAAAACCGGCAAAAGATCTATCTAAACAGACATCTCATCAAAGAAAATATACAGATGGTAAATAAACATATGAAAAGATGCTCCACATGGTATGTCATGAGGGAATTGCAAATTAAAACAGTGAGAGACCCTACACATCTATTAGAATGGTTACAATCTAGAACACAGATGATACCAATATCAACAAGAACACTCATTCATTGCTTGTAAGAATACAGAACAGTACAGCCATTCTGGAAGACAGCTTGGCATTTTCTTACTGAAGTAAACAATCTCTTACCATATGATTCTACTGTTGTGCTCATTGATATTTACCAAATGAATTAAAAAAAAAAGTCCACATAAAACCTGCCGTTGGATGTTTAGAGCAACTTTATTTAGAACTGCCAAAAGTTTGAAGCAAGCAAAATATCCTTTAATAGGTAAATGAATAAGTAAACTGTGATATATCCTTATAATTAGTTATCAAGAAATGATACCAAGCCATGAAAAGATGTGGAAGAGGCTTAAATGCATATTACTAAGTGAGAGAAGCTAATATAAAAAAGATGCACACTGTGTGATTTCAATTATATGACATTCTAGGAAAGGCAAAACTATGAAGACAGTAAAAGATTAGAAGGGGTTAGAAGGCAGGAAGGGGTGAATAAGAAGAACACAGAGGACTTTCAAGGAAGTGAATTTAGTAT
Organism: Giraffa tippelskirchi; assembly: GCF_054371585.1. Lineage (NCBI taxonomy): Eukaryota > Metazoa > Chordata > Mammalia > Artiodactyla > Giraffidae > Giraffa > Giraffa tippelskirchi. The sequence continues at coordinate 126,568,291 of NC_137277.1, read as the reverse complement.
TTTGTATTTTAATTTTTTTAACTGTGGTTAAAACACACATATGAAAGTTTCGTGTGTGCATGCTAAGTTGCTTCAGTCACGTCCAAATTTTTGCGATCCTATCAACTGTAGCCCACCAGACTGTCTGTGGGATTCTCCAGGCAAGAACACTGGAGTGGGTTGCCATGCTCTCCTCCAGGGGATCTTTCCAACCCAGGGATCAAACCCATGTCTCTTATGTCTCCTGTATTGGCAGGCGGGTTCTTTACCACCATCACCACCTGAGAAGCCCATGTATTACAGGACATGGTACTAAATTGGTGAGTTCATACCATCATACATTTGTCAAATCTACAGAATATATAAAACCAAAACTGAACCCTAATATAAACTATAGACATAGGGTTATTATTATACATGAATGTTCATCAATTGAAAAAAAAAATGTACTACTCAGGCACTAGATGTTGACAGTGGGGGAGACTGTACTTGTATAGGGGTGGGGGTTGGGAGGATATAGAAACTCTCTGTAATTAATATTTAATCTTAGTGCAAACCTGAAACATCTAAAAGTCTATTAAAACATGGCATATGACATTAAAGGATAAATTTCATAAAAGATAAATCACATATAAAAATATTTTAAAAATGACAAAAATTTTATTTGACTCATCAGCTGGTAAGGCTGCTAGAAACAAATGTTACAGTAAGCTCAAAGGAGAATCCAAAGACCAAATATGCATGGCCATTAGGAATGCTGAAATGAACTTGCTTCATGGAGGCAAAACGGGATTTTTCCCAACAATGTATAAGGACAATTGATTAAAGCACCAATGGACAGAGTTTGTCTGCATTTATATAGAGAGGAATCATTTGTATTACTTTCTGCTTTTACAAGTTAAATTCTAACTCTACAAAGTTATATAATAGCTCCAAGACAATGAAATACACAGACCCTCCAGAATCAGATAATTCAGATGGAGTGCTCCAAACAATACATAGTTCTCTATGGATGGAGCCTTATAATCTTTTGGGTCATATTAGAGTTGTGTACAATTTTTCCTTACAGTTAAAAACAGATGGAAAAAAAGGACAAGGCAAAGCTTGGCCCCTTAATAACATGGACAGTTGAGATAACTAGGAGGCAATAAGCCTTGAAAAAGCAGAGGGTTGGAATTAGAACAACAGGTTCAACAGTGTTTGACCTTTTTCAAAGGGTGTCAGGTGTCATGCTGATGATTTTGTTATTCCTATTATGGTAATGTGAAGTCATCCTCGGTTTCTGGGAAAAGATATGTATGATTAATGCTGTGCTTTAGGGATACTAGTCTAAAGCAATCTCTAAAATGGATTAAATGCCAGAAATGATTGGGAAGACTAGGATGAAGCTGGTAAGATCATTCAGGATTAAGGTAAAATTTAAAGCTTTCTTATCCAGAGATTTCCTAAGAATTTCTTTGGAGACAGACACTTTTCCAAATTCATCTTATTCTACAAAACTCACAAAACCAGTGTGTACTCTCTCTCATAGCCTTGCTCTACAGTAATATGTTGAAAATAGAGACCCATTTTTCTTTCTAGACAGGGTGGATAGTTATCTGGAGTGAAAAGTTTCATTTTCTAGCATTTTTCATTGAAACCACCACCTGATAATTATACTGACTAGAAAGTAACCATTAATCACATCTTTAATATATCAATTCATCACTGTCTACCTTGTGTGAAATACAAGAACTAAAATTAATCAGTCAAACCAAACTCCACCACAACCAAATGCCTGGGGAGGGTGGGGGCCAGAAGAGAATCCTTTTAAATGGAGAAAATACATTTGCTTCCACTGGCAGAAGGATTGAGGCCTCAGTGGTAACACTACTTTCTGTCATCATAGGTGATTTTAATCTCCTCCCTTTGCCCCATTTGAGCAACTTTAAGTTTGTAAGAAATTCAAAAGCTCTTAAATGTTATCTTATCTACAAGGGAAGGGAGTAGGTGAGTTCTGACATTGCCCTTTCATTGCACAAAATCTTTGTTAATGAAAACCTTTTACGAAACAAATTCACATTTCAAATTGCAACTGCTGCCTCTGTCCTTGTCACCCTGTTTCTCAACTGATAAGTTCACTCTGTCAGGTGACCCACTTACAGATTCCTAGCTCTAAAGCTCTAGGAAAGAAGGTGTCTTTGTGGTGGTGATTAAATGTACAGGCTGACTCTAAAGGTTCCTGGTAATGAATAAGGTGCACGGGGAACTATTCATTTGTTGCTTATCATTGCCTGCTTTCTTGACTTGTGATGGTGCCATGAAAAGAAACCTGAAAACTCCTTATAAACTCCTTGAAAATAACAGCCAGGTCTTATATTTTTTTAAGTCACTTTCCTAGTATGGCAGCTCCTGCATAACTGCTTGATAAGTAATTGAATATTTGGTTGGTTATAAACCATAGATTCTCTAGAAAGTTTAGGAGGAAAAAAAGAAAAAAGTATTCTCTTAAGGGCTAAAAATGTCAAGGCATTTATTTCTAAACTCCTAATCTAGCTTATAAATCATTATTATATTATACATAGAGTGAGGGAATTTGGCATTTCTGAGAGAAATGCCTTAAGACTTTCCGTGATTGCCATGACAGTACATTACCAGCCCCCCATAAAATTCATGAAATTAAAAGCTGATGAGAGGCAAGGCTCTGGCAAAATGAAAACAATCAAGCCACTGAGTTGTGAGTCCTGAGCAGCCAAATCCTCTCCCTCACCAGGAAGAGGCGCCCACTAAGCCCAGAGGGGCACATGTCACATCGTGTGTGTGTGCTAAGTTGCCTTAGTCATGTCTGACTCTGTGCAACCCTATGAATTGCAGACTGCCAGACCCCTCTGTCCATGGGATTCTCCAGGCAAGAATACTCGAGTGGGTTTCCATGTCCTCCTCCTTTAAGGCATCTTCTCAACCCAGGGATCAAACCTATGTCTCTCACCTCTACCTGCATTGGAAGGCAGGGTCTTTACCACTAGCACCATCTGGGAAGTCCACATGCCACACCCACGCCTCCTCAAAACTGCAAAGTACATGACAGAAACCTGTGGGCTTGGTCATTGATCAAGACAATAACTTTAAATTCGACACATTTTCAACTTACCAAGTATCTTCATCTTCACTACAGCTCCCAGCACACTATAAGAAAAATGATAGGCATCTGAACATCATCAAAAAAAAAAAAAAAATCTCCAAACAATAAATGCTAGAGAGTTTGTGGAGAAAGGGGAACTCTCTTACACTGTTGCTCAGAATGTAAACTGATACAACCACTATGGAGAACAGAATGGAGTTTCCTTAAAAAACAAACAAACAAAAAAAAAAACTAAAAATAGTTCTTCCCTGGTGGCCTATTGATTAAGAATCAGCCTGAAAATGCAGGGGACACAGGTTCTATCGTTTCACTGAGTTAGACATCATTGTACTCATCTCATATGCTAGTAAAGTAGTGCTCAAAATTCTCCAAGACAGGCTTCAGCAATACATGAACCATGAACTTCCAGATGTTCAAGCTGGTTTTAGAAAAGGCAGAGGAACCAGAGATCAAATTGCCAACATCTGCTGGATCATTGAAAAAGCAAGAGAGTTCCAGAAAAACATCTATTTCTGCTTTGTTGACTATGCCAAAGCCTTTGACTGTGTGGATCACAATAAACTGTGGAAAATTCTGAAAGAGATTGGAATACCAGATCACCTGACCTGCCTCTTGAGAAACCTGTATGCAGGTCAGGAAGCAACAGTTAGAACTGGACATGGAACAACAGACTATTTCCAAATAGGGAAAGGAGTACGTCAAGGCTGTATATTGTGTATATTGTTACCCTGCTTATTTAACTTATATGCAGGCACATCATGAGAAACACTGGGCTGGAGGAAGCACAAGCTGGAATCAAGATCGCTGGGAGAAATATCAATAACCTCAGACATGGAGATGACACCACCCTTATGGCAGAAAGTGAAGAAGAACTAAAGACCCTCTTGATGAAAGTGAAAGAGGAGAGTGAAAATGTTGGCTTAAAGCTCAGCATTCAGAAAACTATGATCATGGCATCCGGTCCCATCACTTCATGGGAAATAGATGGGGAAACAGTGGAAACAGTGACAGACTTTATTTTGGGGGGCCCCAAAATCAGCGCAGATGGTGACTGCAGCCATGAAATTAAAAGACACTTTACTCCTTGGAAGGAAAGTTATGACCAACCTAGATAGCATATTAAAAAGCAGAGATATTACTTTGCCAACAAAGTCCATCCAGTCAAGGCTATGGTTTTTCTAGTAGTCATGTATGGATGTGAGAGTTGGACTATAAAGAAAGTTGAGCGCCGAAGCATTGATGCTTTTGAACTGTGGTGTTGGAGAAGACTCTTGAGAGTCCCTTGGACTGCAAGGAGGTCCAACCAGTCCATCCTAAAGGAGATCAGCCCTGGGTGTTCATTGGAAGGACTGACGTTGAAACTGAAACTCCAATACTTTGGCCACCTGATGCGAAGGGTTGACTCATTGGAAAAGACCCTGATGCTGGGAAAGATTGAAGGCAGGAGGAGAAGGGGATGGCAGAGGATGAGATGGTTGGATGGCATCACCAACTCAATGGACATGAGTTTGGGTAACCTCCAGGAGTTGGTGATGAACAGGGAGGCCTGGTGCGTTGCGGTCCATGTGGACACAAAGAGTCAGACATGACTGAGCGACTGAACTGAACTGAACAGGTTCCATCCCTGCTCCAGGAAGATTCCACATGCGAAGAGACAACTGAGCCCATGTGCCACAACTACTGAGCTAGCACTCCAGAGCCCACAAGACGCAACTACTGAAACCTGCTTTCCCTAGAGCCTATGCTCCAAAACAAGAGAAACCACCCCAATGAGAAACCTGTGCGCTGCAACTAGAGTGTAGCCCCCACTTGCTACAATTAGAGAAAACACGTGCACACACAGCAGCGAAGACCTAGCGTAACCAGAAATAAAAATAAAAAATAAAATAAATGAATATATAAACAAATAAAAAAAAAACTAAACAGAGAGCTACCATGTGACTCAGCAATCCCACTCCTGGGTATATATCCAGAGAAAACCATAATTTAAAAAGATCCATGCACCCCTATGTTCACTGAAGCACTATTTATAAAAGCCAGGACATGGAAGCAACCTAAATATCCATCAATAGAGGAATGGATGAAGAAAATGGGGTACATATATACAATGGAATATTACTCACCCATAGGAAAAAACAAAATAATGCCACTTGCAGCAACAAGGATAGACCTAGAGTTTGTCATACTGAGTGAAGTTGTCAGACACAGAAAGACAAATATCATATATTGCTTACACGTGGAATCTAAAAAAGGGGGGGTATAAAAGAACTTATTTACAAAACAGAAATAGCATCACAGATGTAGTCATAGAAGACAAACTTATGGTTACCAGGGGATAAGGGGGGAGGGATAATTTGGGAGATTGAAATTGACATATATACAGTACTACATATAAAATAGACAGCTAATAAGAACCTGTTGTATAGCACAGGCAACTCTACTCAGTACTCTGTAATGGCCTATATGGAAAAATAACTTTGGTGTACACCTGCAACTACTACAACATTGTAAATCAACTATACTCCAACAAAAATTTTAGAAAATAAAATTTTAAAGACATTAACATTTATTAATAAAGGTAAGAAAAAGAAAAAGAAAAAATGATGGAGGCTCAGTACATTTTGGTTGGATGAACTAACTTGTAGATCATTAGTCTTCAGGGCAGAGTGTCTACATCTGAGAATAACAAAGAGAGGGAATTAGGGGTCAAAGAAAGCAGAGACGATCATGCCTATGCCAGAAACAGTTTTCATTTTCACATAAATCGAAGGAATGCTTTAATATTTGAGTTCTGAGTTAGACACAGACTCAAAACACATGGAATTTTATTTCATGCAAAAGAAAAGAGAGATAATGAAACAGAAGGATATCGTATATGTCTCGGCCTGGGTGCCAGTTACAATTGCAGAGGACAATTCATACTTTCATGCTAGCAGCCATAGAATGAAGGAGCCAGTGGTCACTGGGAATACCAGCCAAATCTTACTGGAGTGTCCATAACATTGTCTGTTTCTGATTGATGACCATGCAAACTGGTTTGCAGTCAGTGTGCTGACCGTGCTGGCAATTTAAGTTCCTTTTTGTTAGTGAGCTGTTTAGCTAGAGTTGGTGACCTGACCAACCCAGTGTTAAGATGATTTTGCCTTTAAATGAGAGTTGGGAAATATATTTCAGAAAAAAAAATAAAGTGGAAGGGTTCAGTTTCCTGAGAGGAAATAGACATATATGCTACTAATCTAGGATTTAATGAAGTGAAAAGAAATGGACCATATAAATGAGAAATGTTCAATATAACAATAAAAAGAAGCTACCTATACAAATAAAGACTTGTGATGACAATAAAATTCATGCCTTAATTTGAATAGCACACAGCTTGCAAAATGCCATCACATATGGTATCTCATTAGATCCTCAGTGAAAGTGAAAGTTGCTCAGTTGTGTCCGACTATTTGCAATCCCATGGATTATACAGTCTATGGAATTCTCCTGGTCAGAATACTGGAGTGGGTAGCTATTCCCTTCTTCAGGGGATCTTTTCAACCCAGGGATCGAATTCAGGTCTCCCTCATTGTGGGAGGATTCTTTACCAGCTGAGTCCCCAGGGAGGTCCTAGATCCTCAGAGGTTATTTTAAAATGCATTTGCACATTATACATATATTGACTTTTAGGCACCAAAGCCAACTATTGGACATTTGGACAGAATCAGATGCTCATAGTTCTTATGAGCAATCCTCTAAATGCCCATTGTTTTCCTTTTGTTTATATCTTCTTTCCTAGATATTTCACCTTATGAAGCCCTATGAACCAATTCTTCTTATAACCCACTGACAAATTTATAAGTTGCTATTATGAGTTGCACTGTGTCCCTCACAAATGCATATGTTGAAATCCTAAGCCCCCAGCACTTCAGAAGGTCACACTATTTGAAATTATGGTCATTGCCTGTATAAGTAGTTAAGGTGACATGATTAAGTGGATCTTAACCCCATATGATCCCCATCCTTATAGAAAGGAGAAATGTGGACATAGAGATAGGCACACAGAGAGAACACCACATGAAGACAAAGGCAGCGATCAGGGTTATGCTTCTGAAAGTCAAGGAATGCCAAAGATTGTCAGCAAACCACTAGAAACTGGGGAAAGCCATGAAATAGACTCTCCTTCTCAGCCCTTAGAAAGAATCAACACTGCTGATACCTCTATATACCTCTACCTCTAGCTTTTCTAGCCTACAGAACTGAGAATAATGCATCTCTGTTGTTTAAGCCACCCTATTCATGGTACATTTTTACAACAGCCCCAGCAAATTAATATAATACCATCACGCTTATTACTATAAAAATGGAGACACGTCTAAGAGTGTAGGGTTATGTGTCTTTAGGACAATATACCAAAGAAAATCCTTCATCATCCAATAGCAATAGCTCAGATGTTCTAAACTCTTTCAACCGGCAGTAAGCAAGAGTAACTTGTGGAAAGCAGAGGTGTCCAGATAGTTCCTTGGGTGTGTGATATAGATGACGCCCACTCACTCCGTTTTCAATCCATATTCTGGGCTGAGACCTCCTCCCAGTATTACCTGCAGGAAAGCTTGTTGGCCAAGAGAGTTGGTAGAAAGAAGGATGGTTTCTAACTTTATCTACTACCAGGTATATGTTCTTGTACAAGTTATTTAACTTCCCCACTTATAAAGTGAGGATAAGGAAACTTATCTTACTAGGTTACTGTGAGGTGTAAATGAGTTAATGCCCATCACTTTTTCCAAGACATCTTCTCCTGCCTCAGTGTTGAAAACTATCAAAGAAACCAGGGGAAAAATACAAACACCACTTTTTCTAGCCCCAGAGACTAAAAATACTTAGCTTTCTTTGTTTCTTTCTTCTTAATAAAACACCGTAAATTTGCTTCTGTAATATCCATTTGCTTGCTATTTCTCTTAACTTATGTATCTCTTTTACCATGTCATCCCCATCAACTTTGTCCCCCTGACTTTCTCTTATCTGAGGCAAGCAACTACTTACATTGTTTTCCCTTTACTCATTCTCTAGGAAAAGCACTTTTCCTCTCTCTGCTGGTAGCTGAAGAATTTCTATTAGGATGGCTTAGGGGTAGTAATTTTGTTGGAAAGCTGTGCCCAAGGACAGATCTTGAGTCCACACTTGCAGAGCAGGTTCTGTGTTTTTGTTTAGTGTTGTTTTACTTGGGGTGGTTTAAGAAGAGTAGATGTGCCAACTGACTTATGCATGATCTAATATTCTGTCTTTCCACCCCACATTTCTTCTCTACTCTCTCCACCCTGCTCTGTGCCCTGAGAGGGAAAACTCTATGGAGTGTTTACCCAAACTTTCTTGTCCTCCTGCCAGGATATCCTAGGGTTGGACCAGAGAGAAACAGGGGTACTGATGCATGCCATCTCCAGGTCCCTCCATGCAAGGCTATAATTTTGACAGCAGCTGCATTCCTACTAAGACTGTAGCTTCTTTCCAGCAGCTCTTCTCCTAATGCTATAGTTCAGTAATACCATTCCCTCCCCTCCCTCTTCAAGAACAGGGATAGTAACATAAACAACTATAATAGCCATTCTTCAATACATTTATCCCTTAAAAAATTGGAAGACTTGCACCATTGCCCCCTGGGAGTTTTATTATTCTTTAACACCTCCCACACCTTTGTAAACAATCCATTCATTAAAGTTCTCTTCATTTACACCCATTGAGGTGCCATTTCTTTACTGTCAGGACTTTGGTCACCCTGGCACTGCCATCTCCCTAGCACTGTCATCTCTCTTCCTAAAAACATCATACAAGTATAACCAGCACATCATTCATAAGGAACTTCTACTTTATTTCAGTTCATCTATAGCCTGAAGAACTTTAGTGATGCTTTTAATCACAACCATCAAGTATATGTTACTAGGTTATCATGTATTCTTTATATTCTTGGACTTTTCCTTTTTACTGTCTTCATCTTTAAACATCTTCATCTGTGAAGGAAGTCTGGGCCAGTGGAAAGAGTAGGAACCATAGTGGGCCAACTGGTCAGACTTGGAATTCAACATTTAGCTATTATGATATTAGGAGTCTGTGAGTACTGCAGTTTTGAACAAAACATGAATCTTCCATCAATCTTAGTGAGTGTAACACCTCCAAGTTAATAATAAAGAAGAAATAATGAAAGTGAAGGAAATAGCACATACTAGTGAATTAACAGTTATCATCATCTTCCATACAGATAGATAAATAGATCCATTTTGTCTGATGTTTGTTAGATACTGCTATCCTCAGCCCAAAAACACCCTGAGATTTTCATTTCCTTCCCCATTTACGTATTCAGCATTCAGTTCAGGGTCTACTTGGTGTAAAATGCCACACTTCTACAATCAGTTTTTCTGCTCCAACATCTCATGGCATTAGTCATGATTTCCTTTTCACTACTACATAATCAAAAGTAATAATCACAATTTGATGTCTCCTTCCCTTGGAGAAGTGGAGATTTCCCAGCAAATGATCATCTCTTTCCAACTACTTTGTTTGAATAGTACTGGTCTTACAGGCAACCCCTGGAACAAACACTGAAATTACCTACTTACAAAAAATATTTATTTATCTATTTATTGGGCTGCATCAGGTCCTAGTTGTGGCATATAGGCTCAGTAGTTATGGCACAGCATGTGGGATCTTAGTTTCCCCAAGCAGGGATCAGACCTGTACCACCTGCATTGGAAAGCAGATTCTTAACCACTGGACCACAGGGAAGTCCCTGAAATTCTTTTTTTAGTTACTATCAGTGACTGTTCACCCTCTTTCTCATCACTGTTGGCCCAATCACTCATCAGTCAAGAACTATTCTTTGGAAAAAAATTATTCTTTGCATTCCTTCCACATGTGAGTTGGTTTTCTCCCCGGGATAGTGGTCTAGGAGGAAAATAATTTTTCCAGAAGTTCTCAAAACTTTCTTAGAATTCAGGAACTAGGTCAGCAAACCCCCAAACAGCTTCCCATTTCAAGGTATTGTTCATGCTCTTGGTTTCCTGAGCTGAGAAGCCTGCTTTGGGATTATTTTCTCCTTCTCTCTTTAATAGCTTTTGACCTTGCCCTTGCTCCTTTGTCCTGCACTTTTCCTGTTCCCCAAACTGACCTACAAAGAACTCTTCCGTTAGCCACAATTTTTCTTTTGGGATCATCTTTCTAGATCATTTTTTATTATATAAGCCTGTTAGTGCATTATTTTATTTTCTTCCTCCACACTCTAAAATGCTTACAAGTCATGACTGTACATGAGGTTGGCAGCATCGTTCATTGATTAATTTTTTCTCAGATCTCCTTAATTCCTAACACATAAATTCATTTATCTGCTCCTTGAATTTTCATCATTTTCACTTTTCTATTTTCAGCTCCTTTTTATATTCTTCAGGAAAGCAGAAAGAAGCAGCACAGGCTTTGTATCTAGCAGAACATGATATTAATCTCAGCTTGACCACAGAAGTTCAGTTTCTTCACAGTAAGAGGAGATAACATTATCCACTACAGTTTTAAGGATGATCACACTTTAAAAGCCTGTCACAATACCTGGCACATTGTGTCCTGTCAACAAATGTTTGTTTTCATACTTCTTCTTCTTCATTAAACTCAAATATCAGGAGATATTTATCTTTCACTGTAGTTTTACTCCTTTCCCCGAAAACTCATGCTTAGATCTAATTTAGCACATGTCACCAGTTGGAAAGATTGAATGCAGTGGAGATATTCTTGCCTTTCTGATGATTTTTCTTATATTTCTAAACCTTTCATGTTCTAGTGGGAATTTATTTATCTTCTTCAGGCCATGAAAAACTCTTTGAGATTTTGAAGAATTAATTTTGGTTATTATTATAGATCCCTGGGTCAGGAAGATCCCCTGGAGAAGGGAATGACAGCCCATTCCAGTATTATTCCCTGGAGAATTCCATGGACAGAAGAGCCTAGTGGGGTCCACAGGGTTGTAAAAAGTCAGACATGACTGAGCAACTAACACACACTATTACAGAATAATAGATATTATTTTGACTCCTATATCACCATCTATTTTCATTCCAAAAGACAAAGTACCTAATGTCTACTGGTCCACATCATTTTTTGTCAAGTTTGTTCCAGACTGTTATCATATTTATCTAAATAAGCTTCTTAAATAATATATGAGCTGATGAATTCAGGGTGTTTATCCAAAGAGTAACAATTTGGTTATTTCCAATTCCATTAGTTTAATAAAATTATTTATGAAGCATATGCTTCTTCTTTGTAATGTGAGAGGTTCCCTACTCTTTAATAGAGTGGATCGCCTTCCTCTCACGCATGTGCCTGTGTGTATGTCTGTGTGTGTTATGCACAGGAGACAGCTGAGTGGTAATGGTCATCCATTTAAATGTCACAATATGATATATATATAGTATTTATATTATATATATATATATATCAATATATAATGCTATAATATAACATAAATAATTTAAGGCTTATTATGATTCATCATCCAATTAAGATTGTCCTTTATTTTTAAAATCTACAGGATGAACGTTAAATGGAAATTCTGTTTCTGGATGGTTTTCTTTTTCTATAGACCCAGCTCTTTGACAGCTATCCATGTCCCTAATGTACTCACCATAGTTACCTGCAAAAAAAATTACACTTGAGTTCTTCTCTTCTCTCTCAGAACCTCATACTAAAGCAACATTTTAATAAATGTCTGAGATGAAAGACTGAGGCATATGACTATCTGGGGGACAAATGTTCTAGGCAGAGACAAGAAAAAGTACAAGTGCCCTAAGTGGAGAGTATGCCCAGTAAGTTTAAGAAACAACCAGAGTGTCAGTTTTTCTGAAGCGTACAAAGTGCAAGGAAGAGAAGTATGAGATGAGAATAATATTACAGGGGTGTTGGGATTTAGAGAAGGATGAAGCTGCTGCAGGGTCTTGTAGGTCACTATAAGGATTTTGGTTTATGTAGTGTGAGATGAAAGCCACTGGGGTGTAATGAGCAGAGACATTTCATGAACCACGATCTGACCTTGTTTTAACAGTACTATTATGGCTGCTAGGTGAATTGTTCATAGAGACAAAGTGTGGAAGCAGGGAGAATTGTTAGAAAGACCTTGTAATGATGTGTGTGAGAGATAAGGCTGGTGTGGGAGGGGTGGGAGTGGTGAAAAGTATTCAGGCCACAGGACCATGTTGAGGACAGAGCCAGTGGGATTTGCAGACAGGCTGTCTGTTAGATGTAAGGGACGGATAACTCCAGCTGTTTGAGGAGTTGCCATAAACTGAGTGAAGATGTAAGAATACATTTGAGGTGCATGACTTAGATGTTTGAGTGAAGGAGAGAAGGTGGCAGAATGTCGGAAACTGGGGAAAGATACAAGATGATGGTTGGTACTGGAGTCATTGGCTTCTAGACGGTACTGAAAGCCATGAGAATGAGATTTGAGAGAAAAGAAGAAACCAACAACTGAAACTGAGACTGAGTAATCAATGAAGTAAAAGACCAAAAGGAAGGGGTGTCCCGGAAGTGAAATGGGGGAGATAAAGTGTTTTGAGAAGGAAGCAATTGATCCACTGAACCAAATGTTGCTGACAAATTAAATGTGGCAAGGGTTAAGAATTGTCATTAAAGTTAACTGTGGAGGTTATTGGTATCCTTGAGGAGGTATTTCTGAAGAGAGTAGCAGAAGGGAAGCCCTGATGAATTTGGTACTACCAGACAGTGAGAGATGTGGTGGAAGGAAAGAGAGAAAACAGAAGAAATTTTCTTCAAGTAGATTTCCTATGAGGAAAGCTGATAAAGGATGAAGATGAGATTTTTTTAAGATGGAAAAAACTGCAGAAGAGTGATGCTAATAATGCAAGAGAAGGGAGAAACTGATAATACAGAGAAAAAACAGGACAATTACTGGAGTGAGCAATCTGAGTAGCAAAAAGTAAACAGATACAGTGCTCAGGTAGCAGGCTGGCCTCAGAGAGCAGCTCATTCCACCCTCACCCTGTAAGAGTGACCATGAAGAGGACATGCACACATGTAGGTATAATGGTGCAAGGCTGCAGGAGTTCTCTTCCTATTATCTGCAGTGTCCCAGCAAAATAGGCAGCTGGGCCACAAGCTGTGTACGACAGTAAGGGAAGAGGTGTTGGAGAGTGAGTAGGTTTAAAATGTCACCTGGGAGAGGGAGAATGAATGGCCAACAGAAATGTTGTATGATTGCTTGTTAGTGTTGTAGGCCAAGTTAAGGACAGGAGTTTAGTCATTATGAATTTAAGGTGTAACCAGTAATGGTGGGCTTTATTCTCTGCTCACGTTTGGCTGCACAGCCTCAGGCATAAAGAAGTGAGGGGCTGGATGTTTGCACAGAGGTGGCTTAGCTAGGAAGTATGATGATGTAAAAAGGGCTCAGGAGTTGAGGTGTCAGGAATGGAGTGATTATATAGGAGGGCTCTGGGGGCCAGGAACAAACATGAAATATAAGATAGATGGGTTTTAGGGTCAGTAGGGTATAATAAACTGTTTGAATCAGGGCATCTCAGACTAGCCTAGTTTTTCTGAAGTAAATAGACTTGTGTTTCCTTCTGTTTTTTTCTCTTTGAGGACTATTTCCTGCATTTGTCCTGCTCACCATCCTGCTTTTTCTCCTGGTGTATTTTAGCACATGGGCTTCCCCAATGGCTCAGCAGTAAAGAACCTGCCTGCAGTGCAGGAGACCCAGGTTTGATCCCTGGGTCAGCAAGATCCCATGGAGGAGAGTCTGGCAGCCCACTGCAGTATCCTTGCCTGGAGATTCCATGGACACAGGAGCCTGGTGGGCGACAGCCCATAGGGTTGCAAAGAGTCAGACATGACTGAAGTGACTGAGCATGCACATACACATTTTAGCACACACAGAATAATTTTTTCTTTAGCACACACAGAATACATATTTTTTTTTCTTAAGGAGAAATAAAATGTCTCCTTATTTCTTCTGAAATATTTCACTACATTTTTGTTCTTTTTAAATACTATCCTATAGAATTTTCCATGCTAATGAAAATGTTCTATATTTGTACTATTCAATAAAATAGCCAATGGCCACCTGTGACTGTTTATCACTTGAAATGTGAATAGTGTGACTAAGGAAATAAACGTTCAATATTATTTAATTAGCATTAATGTAAATTTAAAGAGCCACTTGTGGCTAGTTGCCAATCTATTGGACAGGTCAGTGAGACTAAGAGCCATCTTTATATTATTTGATGATACAAACGTCATTGGCATTAAAATCATCTTTCTGTTTTCCCAGAAATTTCTTTCATTTCTGCCTTCTAAATTTGGTTCTAGTGCATCTACCTCTCTATTTCCAAAAGATTCCAGTTCAGTTCTGTCACTCAGTCATGTCCGACTCTTTGTGACCCCATGAATCGCAGCACACCAGGCCTCCCTGTCTATCACCAACTCCTAGAGTTTACTCAAACTCATGTCCATCGAGTCGGTGATGCCATCCAGCCACCTCATCCGCTGTCGTCCCCTTCTCCTCCTGCCCTCAATCTTTCCCAGCATCAGCATCTTTTTCAATGAGTCAACTCTCCGCATGAGGTGGCCAAAGTATTGGAGTTTCAGTTTCAACATCAGTCCTTCCAATGAACACCCAGGACTGATTTCCTTTAAGATGGACTGGGTGGATCTCCTTGCAGTCCAAGGGACTCTCAAGAGTCTTCTCCAACACCACAGTTCAAAAGCATCAATTCTTCAGTGCTCAGCTTTCTTCACTGTCCAACTCTCACATCCATACATGACCACTGGAAAAATCATAGCCTTGACTAGACAGACCTTTGTTGGCAAAGTAATGTCTCTGCTTTTTAATATGCTGTCTAGGTTGGTCATAACTTTCCTTCCAAGGAGTAAGCGTATTTTAATTTCATGGCTGCAGTCACCATCTGCAGTGATTTTGGAGCCCCCCAAAATAAAGTCTGACACTGTTTCCACTGTTTCCCCATCTATTTCCCATGAAGTGATGGGACCAGATGCCATGATCTTAGTTTTCTGAATGTTGAGCTTTAAGCCAACTTTTTCACTCTCCTCTTTCACTTTCATCAAGAGGCTCTTTAGTTCTTCTTCACTTTCTCCCATAAGGGTAGTGTCATCTGCATATCTGAGGTTATTGATATTTCTCCCAGCGATCTTGATTCCAGCTTGCGCTTCTTCCAGCCAGCGTTTCTCATGATGAACTCTGCATATAAGTTAAATAAGGAGGGTGACAATACAGAGCCATGACGTACTCCTTTTCCTATTTGGAACCAGTCTGTTTTTCCATGTCCAGTTCTAACTGTTGCTTCCTGACCTGCATACAGGTTTCTCAAGAGACAGGTCAGATGGTCTGGTATTCCCATCTCTTTCAGAATTTTCCACAGTTTATTGTGATCCACACAGTCAAAGGCTTTGGCATAGTCAACAAAGCAGAAATAGATGTTTTTCTGGAACTTTCTTGCTTTTTTGATGATCCAGCAGATGTTGGCTGGATCTCTGGTTCCTCTGCCTTTTCTAAAACCAGCTTGAACATCTGAAAGTTCACGGTTCATGTATTGCTAAAGCCTGTCTTGGAGAATTTTGAGCATTACTTTACTAGCGTGTGAGATGAGTGCAATTGTGCAGTAGTTTGAGCATTCTTTGGCATTGCCTTTCTTTGGAGCACCCACTGTATGCTGGGACTAGTGAGGGGTATTGGTGATTTAAGAATGCTTGTACTCAAGTAAAGAAGAGATGGGTAAATAAATCAATGACAATAATGGAGTTTCCTCAGAAAACTAAAATACAGTTGCCATATCATCCTGCAACCCCACCCTTAGGCACATATTCAGATAAAACTATAATTTGAAAAGATACATGAACCCAATACTCATTGCAGCACTGTTCACAATATTCAAGACACAGAAGCAATCTAAAGGTTCATTGACAGATGAATGGATAAAGAAGATGTACATATACACAAAGGAATACTACTCATGCATAAAAAAGAATGAATAAAACCATTTGCAACAATATGGATGGACCTAGAGATTACAATACTAAGTGAAGTAAGTCAGACAGAGCAAGACAAATGCCATACAATATGTCTTATATATGAAATCTAAAATATAACACAAATGAACATATCTACAAAACAGAAACAGACTCATGGACATAGAGAACACACTGGTGGTTACCAAGAGAAAGGGATGAGGAAGGGAAGGACTAGGAGTTTGGGATAAGTAGATGCAAACTATATTATATATAGGATGGATAAACAACAGGTCCTACTGTACAGCACAGGGAATTATATTCAGTATCCTGTGATAAACAATAATGGAAAAGAATAGAAAAGGAATATATATTCATGGAAAAGAAAAAAAAATATATATATACATATATATACATATATATATATATATAAAACTGACTCACTTTGCTGAATAGCAGAAATTAGCACAACATTATAAATCAACTATATTTCAATAGAATAAACTTTAAAAAATCAATGACAATATAAAATTACAGTACAATGTTCCACCAGCCATGGTCAGTGAAAATGTGAAGAGTGGTAGGTGCCCCAAGGGGACAGCACAAAGGGAATGGATTTTTCAGCATCCTACTGGCTGAGGTGTGAATCCTGGCTTTTACCCTTCTTTAGGGAGTAATCCATCTCACGGTGCATCCTAGTTAGACTTTCTTGACAGAGTCACCTTCTTTGACAAAAGAAACACAGAATTTGTTTTCCTATCTTGATCTGCTTTAGTTCAAATATGCCATTCTTTTTTCTGCCCCCTCCATGGATAGGTCCATGAAGAGGTCCATAGATAGATAAATAATCAACATATACATGATGGACAAATGATAATTGATAGATCGATAGATGATTGCTTGATAGATATGAATGTGTGTGATTATCACTCCTGTTTTAATTCTCTTGTTCTTGTTTCATTTTGCAGCTTTTTTCTCTTCCACTCAGGGTTCTTTCTATGTCCCTATTCCTTTGTTTGGCCACCCACTTTCTCTTCCCCATTACACAGCTTTAAAATGGCCACATCTTTAAGGGGAGCAGTAATACCCAGTGTAATGCAAAGCGTATTTCCCAGGGTACAACAATAACTTGACGGGCCTCATTGTGGGCTGAGGTCTGGAGAGACATGAGGTAATTTGCATTCCAGCAAATATCAGTCTGTCAGGTCCTTGCTATTGTCTTAAAAATAGCTCCCACATATCAGGACATATTTTAGAGCTAAGTTAAAAGCACATTTGCTTGTTCAGAGCATCTCTTATGAGGCTGAAAATGCTGAGCTTGTGGAAAGCAAAGTTGGAAGTATTTATTTGTAACTTGCCGTTACTCAAGAATTTCCTCTGGGAATGACTTTGCAGCAATTTAAGCTCAAACGTAGAGCAAATGGAAAAGTACCTGATTTTTCCCCACTCTCATAAGATTTGTCCTGTACCACCTCCTCACATAGATAACAAGTAGAAAAGAACATGATTTAGAAACCAAGATCTGCACACTTATCTTCAGTAACTCTAGGAGACTTTCTCAGTCCGTATTACAAGCCACACTTCTAAACCAAGCTTCTGCCCCTAAATCACTTTACTCTCACCCATCCTTCTCTCCTTGGGGGTACTCTTTATACCAGGATTATTAATGTATTACATGAGAAAAAACTGTTGAATGTCACATTTCAAAAAACAACTTAGTTGTGCTTGTTTGTTCAGAGTTTTAAGAAACATGTAGTACCTTCTACTGCTCTGATGCTTACAGCAAAAACACATAAATTCTATTGATACATCAAGTGACAATAAACATTACAGCTTTGCTTTGGCTTCTGCAAAAGCAAGAAAAGACTGGAATGGAGAGAGAGACATAGACTTGGTGATACAGAGATAGGCACTTAAGAAAGAGCAGAGTACAAAGGCAGATGAGAGACCAGGTGAAGAGAGAGAGAGACAGACACCCCACAGCCGTCTTTACCTCACTCTCAAGGTATTAGATTTAAAATGGGAGGGAGGTTCAAGAGGGAGGGGATATACGTATACGTATACTTATGGCTGATTCATGCTGAGGTTTGATAGAAAACAACAAAATTCTGTAAAGCAATTATCCTTCAATTAAAAATAAATTAAAAAAAATAAACATAAGCAAATCCTCCTAAGCAATATTTAATGGAATAAGTTGCTATTCAATTGTATGAGGATATTTTATCCTTACTGTGATTGTTTAGGAGTCATATGCGTCAGATCTGAGCATGAAGGTGCTGGACTCAGGTTTGAAGTGGGTCAGGGATGGGTGTGGAGTGTGGCAGGATGGAGAGGCAATGAGTGAATTGGCACTGCATGTCGTTGTGTTCATGAAATAACGATATTGAACAATCTGTATGTACTGAGCAATGTATTCACCACTCAGCTCCTAAGACTTCAGAAGAAACCTACAGGGACAACCCTTTCACCTCAATGAAGCCCTATGACCTAGTGACTATAAATGCAGGTTCTGGAGACAAACCTTGGTTGAAATCTGAATTGTGCCACTTACCAGTTATGCAATTCTGGACACATTTTTAAACCTCCATGGGTATGTTAGTTTTCTCTATTGCCCACGTCCACTGTCATAGTGACCCTGAAATACCGCCCCCCTCCACTGCCTTGACCTCTGTGGTCAACTTCCTTCATCAGTTAAGTAAAGAAAATATTTATTTCTCTGCTATGATGGAAATCAATTTAATGTGGTATATAAGATGCCCTCGCATAATCTAGAGATGGGGCTCAGTGTATGCTGCCTGCTGATAGAATTCAAGCAGAGAATTTATATTTTTAACTAGGAAGATAAGACTTAAAAAATGCTAGTAAAATACCACCTCACGCCAAAGCATCACTTCAAAACTGTGGTCACCTCACTTAAGGGCTTCCCACGTGGCAGAGTGGCAAAGAATCCGCCTGTCAGTGCAGGAGATGCAAGAGACCTGGGTTACTCCAGAGTCGGGGAGATCTCCTGGAGCAGGAAATGGCAACCCACTCCAGTATTCTTGCGTGGAAAATTCCATGGACAGAGAAGCCTGATGGGCTACAGTCCAATGGAGTCTGTTGGATATGACTTAGCTATTGAGCATGCACACATACCTCATGCAAACCCCATGGCACCACTGAACCTATTTTATACATTTGGAAAAACTGAAGCACAGAGAGGTAAATCGCTTCAAGTCATATGACAACTTGATGGCAAACCTCAGGTCTTGGCATTTCAAGCCATTTCTCCTTTGATCCCACAGTGGATCTCCTGAGAGCTGTATCCTAACAGCAAACTGACAGACAGAGGCTTCAAGAACACAGCAAATACACAAACATAGAGAAGGGACATGTGGACACAGTGAGGGAAGAGTAAGGTGGAACGAACTGAGAGAACAAGATTGACATATATACACTACCATGAGGAAAATAGATAGCTAGTGGGAACCTGTTGTATAACACAGGGGGAGCTTTGTGATGATGTAAAGGGGTGGGATGGGGGGAGTTGGAAGAGGGAGGGGATGCATGTATACAAATAGTTGATTCAATTCACTGTACAACAGAAACTAACACAACATTGTAAAGCATCTATACTCCAATAAAAAAAATACATTCAAAACAAACAAACAAACAAAAAGCCCTGCACACACACAGCAAAGAGATTTATACATGGAAGAGAGGGCAGAAGAAAAGTCTTGTGTGAAATGGGCAAAGAGAAAAGTGGATAATTCCCAAGACGCACTGCATTCCTTCACTCTGTCCCTCTGACTTTCATGCTGGCTAATATCCAGATTAACTTGTTTAGTTTCCAGTCTTATCAAGTGTGCCATTTCAAAGCAAGCTAAAAATAGGAATAAATGAATGAAGCTAGGGCTCCACAGCCAGGAAAAACCAAACCGTCTCCTCAGAAAGTAATGAAGCAAGACTTGGGGTTGCTCCTCTTCTTAATCATTTAATGGCCAAATTGCTAAGGTGGGGAAGAAATAGCAGAGACTAACATGATATTGTTTGTATTTGTTTATCCCTGTAACAATTATTTTCCAATAATAAAAATAGTGGTAGACATTTCACTTAAATTTTTGGAAATGTGGATAGATTCAAGGCATATGCATGCCTTGGTCCATTTTTTTAGAAGTATAAATCCATCCTTCAGAATTGAGTGACTGTTAATTTATATTTAATACTTAATTGAAACTTTTTTGTATTCTTAACATGCAAACATTTTAATTTGAAAGAGAAACAGCAATGTTAATTGTGATGTAACTCATTCATTTTTAGGAAGCCCTGCATATTTCGGAGAATTCAACTCAAAACAAAATTTAATATGATTAAATATCCATGGAGCATTTGAAAGA
Organism: Giraffa tippelskirchi; assembly: GCF_054371585.1. NCBI lineage: Eukaryota > Metazoa > Chordata > Mammalia > Artiodactyla > Giraffidae > Giraffa > Giraffa tippelskirchi. Next base: position 126,547,822 of record NC_137277.1, on the reverse strand, counting down.
CATAAAAGTATAGCAGGGAAATAAAAAATTCCAAACATACCAAATGCTCCATAACAATTTTTCCTTAATATTAAATCAGCTCAATTTGGAAAGGTTACATATAGTTAACCATATGATGTCATATAATACATCAAGATAAATGGAAAATATATAATTCCTTTTTACAGAGTATGATTTCAATACTTAATTCATCAACCACCATTTTGACAGAGAGCTTCAATATGCATCTTAGCTCCAATCCACAATGCATGCACTATAGCTATTTATTACAATGTTGTGCCATTTGTCACTTTTATGGAATTCAGTGTATTTTGCAGGCTGTAAAATGGGCTAGAGTGATCCAAAAATGATCTATGTCATCATTATTTCTCATTCCTAGTGCTTCAAATGCATCTACTCTCCCCAACAGTCTTGATTTATTAGGTGAGTAAATAACAATATGCTTCAATAATGTATATCTACTGAGACTTCATTAGCTGCCCAGGAGATACTATCCTGATTTTAAATAATTGAAACAGACATGTGATGGAGTCCAATGGACTTGAGATGACTGGGGTATAAATACTTGCTAAAGCAGAGTGGTGGAAGGACGAGGCTTTCAGGCTAGATTGGAATTGAAGGGACACATTCAAATGACAGTAAATGTTCTTTGTATAAAGATTTAGAGGCTTCTTCTCTCAAAATAGAAAGGCACCTTAGCATGGAGGTAAGGAAATTTGTTTACTTTTTCTGAATCCCAAACAGACTGTCCTCTATCATTCAGCTGGCTCAATTTTAAAAATGGACCTATAACTCTAGTCAAATTCATTCATAACTTAATTCCCAAGGCAACCCAGTGCTGAGCCTCAGAGTCCAATAAAGTAAGGACCAAACAGTGGAGTATATTGCTCTCTTCAAGGCTAACACTTTATCTTCTGCTAGTTGAGGTCATTCACTTGCTAGGTTAAATGAGTTTTGCTCCCTTAATTAAAAAGTTTTTTAGCTCTGTCTATAACTCATAATATGATGAAAGAAGCTTAAGTCTGTAGTCAGAAAGTCTTAGTTCAGTGTTTCAGAAATTTCTAGAACAGTTTCTGTCAGAAGCCATTCGTAATAGGTGCAGCTTAGCTAGTTAAGAAAGATAAACCTAATACAATTTCTAAACTACTCCAGCTGGCATATTTTGGCTAAAAATGCATTTTGGGGAGGAGAATATATATTTCTTCTCTAAAATACACTTAGAAGTTCCTTCCCTCTAATCAGAGAAAAAAGTTGCCTCACAAGTGGTGAATAGATGCTAAAGAAGAATGTTTATTTCTGCTTTAAAAGAAAACTGGAAAACTCGTCTCCCTAATTGGAAGGGGAGGCATAGTCTCAAATGTGAGAAAGAGTTGCTAAAGGAATAGCATATCTACAGCAAAAAAAAAAGGTACGTGTGTGTGTGTGTGTGTTTCTTTCTCTTCTTTAAAAAGGAAATAAACAAGCCCCCCTCTTCTTGTTCCAGTGGCATATGGATGGCAAGAGATGTCCTGCAGCCCCAGGAACCAGGCATCTATTTAGAGAGGTCAGTAATGTGATTGAGGACAGAGTCTTAGATGGCACCAGGGAGGCAGATTCTAGGTATCTGGTGAAGAATATTCCAGATCAGAAGAGTTAAACAGAACTGGTTGAGGCAGGAGGGAAACCCCAAGGCAGGAGAAAAAAGGTGCTGAGGATCTCCTCCTTTAATTAAGGGAAGGGTGGGGGGATACAAGACTGTGTGACCACAGATGTTATTCATAAAGAAAAGAGTATCGGAGGAGGGCAGCTCATGAATGGTAACATTATCTAAAGTGAGAGGCTCCTCACCAAAGAGTCAGTGAGGATAACTAGTAAAATAGGATGATTCAAACAGATGTTTTCCAACACTCAACGCATTTATGGGATTGTTATCAGAGAGCCTGTGTTAACATATGATCACATATATATATTTATATGTACATGTGATCATATGTATATCATATATATATATATATATTTCTCCCCTTTCTAGAAGCCTTAGAGAATTTCTGCATTCTATAAGTACCCTGTTTCTGTAACCTAGTGAAAATACAATGTAATCAGTCATGCTTTGTGATCTGAGGACTGGCTCGAGAGAAATGGTAGTGGGAAAGAGAACACATGGGTGTGAAAGTGAGCATCACTGTGAGATCCTGGCCCTGACTCATCACTGGGCCCTACTCTCTTCTCCTCCTGGACCAGTGTAAGCCTATGTAGATACAGGGTGTGTCCTTCTTTTTATTTCCATATTCCATGTGCTATACGGTATGTATATATTATTATTTATCTATTTTATTTTAGTCATATGGCATGTGGGATCTTCGTTCTCTGACCAGGGATCAAACCCATGTCACCTGCGTTGGAAGTGTGAAATCTTAACTAATGGACCACCAGGAAAGTCCTACAGAGGGTACCTTTCTCCCAGCAAATGTCTTCCTATCTGAGACTAGACTATATCTACTCCTTCCCTCAAATCTTTAGTTCTGATTGATCTGATATCCTAGGTCCTGCCATGGAGATCCTGGGCATGTGTTACCCTGGAAACCCTGAATAGCATGCATCATACCCCAATTCTTGGGTTTCCAGGTGACTTAGGGGTAAAGAATCCACTTGCCAATGTAGGAGATGTGGGTTCAATTCCAGAGTCAGGAAGATCCCCTGAAGAAGGAAATAACAACACACTCCAGTATTCTTGCCTAGGAAATCCCATGGACAGAGGAGCCGGGTGTGTTAGAGTCCGGCTCTCGCGAGGAGACGGACACGACTTAACAACTGAGCAAGAGCATGACTCTAATACTGCCCCAGGCAAGTTGCTTAGCCTCAGGAACCCATCTCCTCCTGTGATTTTGTTGGTTGCCTCCAAATATATTATGTTTATTTCTGTATTTTCAAGTCCAAATTCTTTCTAACTTCTCATATATCCAAATGCTACTACACATTGCTACCTGAATATTCTCAAAATGCATGTCTAAATATTTCATACCTGTGTGTTTGAGCTCCTATATACCAGGAATTATTATTAAATTAACATATATGTTATATTTATGTTTATTTTTATTTAGGTTTATAACATAACATATATGTTATATATGTTAAATAAATATATATTTAACACATATGTTAAATTATTTACATATATTATTTATAATCCTCACAGCACAGCAGCCCTCTGAGGTAGGTAGCAGTTTATTTAAGAAGAATCTATTGAATGTCTACAAAGCACCAATAATCCTGCTAGGTACTGGAGCATCACAATGAAAAGATTAAGGCCTTGTTCTCACTGACCTTAAATTCTGATAGAATTAATCTTATTTTATTGGTGAGGAACTGAAACTCAGAGGGTCTGATGGGCAACCAGTGGTCCCAGACTTAGTGAGTGAAAGATTTATGATTTGTTCTCATGCACTTCACACTGTACCACACCGACCAACATGTACTAGGCTCCTCTAGGTCAAGTATTGGCGCTATTTCTATAAAGGGGCAGACAGGAAACACTTTAGGCTTTCTCTGTCATAGCTGTTCAACTCTGCCTTTGGAGCAGAAAGACAGTCACAGACACTATGTAAATAAATATGCAAGGCTGTGTTTTCATGAAGCTTTATTTATGACTGGAGGGCCATAGCTTGTTGACATGTGTTCTAGGTGATTCCTTTCATCTCTGAGATTATGCTTTTTCTGTTAACAATACTATATCCTCTAGTGATGCATGTGAAAGCTTTGGATTCATCTACACATGCTCCTCTTCTTTCACTGCCCACTTTTTCCTTCCAACTCACACAAAATATTCCATGGTTCATCAATAACAACTCTTTCATAATGTCAATTGCAATATTAATTAGATGACTTCTAAGGTTAACTGCATATAATTCTAAATCACTGGGACCAAAGTTTAGCCTAAAAAGAAAACCAGTGATGGTAGAATAAAATAAGGTTAGCATTAAAAGAGACCATGGAGGAAATTATCCTATGGCATTTGAACGTGGTATATAAAGTAAGTACAGACTTGGAGAAGCCAAGGTTATATATCAGAGAAAGACATAATATAAGCATAACCTTCTCCTTCTTGCTTTCCTTTCTTCCTTCTTCAATTTTTTTTTCCTCTATAATCCATGATAATACCTGTGATGCTCCAGAAACAAGCATGTTCTTCACCAAACTGGGAAAAACATAAATTCTCACCCTCTAGGCTCCATCCTCTCTTATTACCAACCCTAGTCACTAATGGTCTTCCACAAACCTCTGATCTAGTGCCTCATAATCCATGGAGGTCAGTCAAACCATCCCACAATCCAGAATCCCCTTTCTTGAGATACCACATGTCAGTTATGGAACCCACCTAGTAGGGGACAGAGATGAAGCAAGCTAGAGTGGGTGGGTTTGATGTGAGAATAAGAGTATTTGTTTTCTATTGTTGCTGTGTAAATGATCATAAACTTAGTGACTTAACACAAATATATTCTCTATGGTTCTGGAGGTCAGAAGTTCAAAATGTATTTCACTATGCTAAAATCAAGTGTTGATAAGACTGCATTCTTTCTGGAGGCTCTAAGTGAGAATGCATTTCCTTGCCTTTTCCAACGTTTTTGGCTCCCACATTATTTCTCTTGTGGTTCCCAACCAGCAATTACATGATTCTGACCTCTGCTTCTACCATCACATCTCCTCTCTCTCTGACCTTCCTGCTTCCCTCACTCCCCTTGTGATTACCAGGGTTCTAAATGTGCATCCAAGAGAATCTCCATTTCTTGAGATCCTTACCCCTTAATCACATATGCAAAATTCCCTGTGCTATGAGAGTAAATATACACAGGTTTCAGAGGTTAGGGCATGGACGTCTTAAGGGTAAAGGACATTATTCTGTCTTCCATTCTAAGCTGTATGCACGGGAACATGCTTATTTCTGGACATGAGATGTACTTCTGACTATATTGAAATACAAAATACAGATTAATTTTGAATCACTCGTTGATGCCACAAATAATTCTTAAGTATCCATTTTATGTTAGACACTGTGATCCAGAGAGGAATGAAGAGAAGTCAGCTTTTCGCATCAGATGGCCAAAATAATGAAGTTTCAGCTTCAGCACCAGTCATTCCAATGAATATTCAGGGTTGGTTTCCTTTAGGTTTGATCTCCTTGCTGTCCACGGGATTCTCAAGAGTCTTCTCCAACACACACCACGTTTCAAAAGCATCAATTCTTTGGTGCTCAGCTTTCATTATCATCCAACTCTCACATCCATACATGACTATGGAAAAACTATAGCTTTGACTATACAGACCTTTGTTGGCAAAGTAATGGACACTTTATGAAATGCTTTATTTCTATTACGCTTGGGCTTACTTTCTTCAACTCTATAAGGCTGCCAAGAAGGGGCTGTCAGGAAAGCCGAGTTTTACCCTAGGAACACCATCTTGCTTACCCACTGTGACCATAAGATGAGCTAGGAAAGTTTCAGCTCATTGGTATTCTGATGGAAACCTTCTCCTGTCTCCTACTGGCTAAAGAAAATTCATTGCAGACTAATCTAGAGACCTGCTCTAGAAAGAAAAAAGCCTCAGAACACACCCTCACTTTTCTCATCACTACATATATCTTGCAGGATCTATTTTCATTCTAGACCTTGAGTAGAGATCAAATAAACAACTCTTGTCAGTAACTATCAGTAAATTTTTCAAAGGAAAAGAAATCTGTTTATACTTCATTGACAATATTTGTCAACATTTGTTGACAATATTATTTTCATTTTTCCTGTCCCCATTCACACACACACACACACACACACACTCTTTAATGCCACCAATAATCATATATCCCTGCTCTAGAAAAATATCTAGCTCCCTGTCATCTGATTTAAATTCTCAGCATTATTTCATATGGATCTAGAATGTTACTATGCTATACACATTGTCTTTCTTCTAGGCCCAAAGCCACTCTTCTCTCCCCAGCTTGCTGGGACTCATCTAGGAGACCTCCAGATCCAAAAATGCTCTTCTCTTCCTATTTATACACTTTCTTTCCCTGATTGCATGCTTATTATCTTGACATTAATGCCTCCCAAAAGCTCCTCTCCTTGAAATTCTAGCCTCTATTAACTTCACACACTCATTTGTACATTGTAAAAATAAAATTAAAAGGTGGATAGATGAAACCATTTTTTTTTTTTTAAATATCTCCCCACTAGCCCACCCAGGGACACTTCTCTCTTTGGGCTTCCCAGGTGTTGCTAGTGGTAAAGAACCCTACTGTCAATGCAGGAGACATGCCAGATGCAAGTTCAATCCCTGGGTTTGGAAGATCCCCTGGAGGAGGGCATGGCAACCCACTCCTAGGCAGGTATTCTTGCCTAGAGAATCCCACGGACAGACGAGTCTGGCGGGCTACAGTCTATGGGGTCACAAAGAGTCCGACACGACTTAGCACGCACACTAACTTTTTGCTAACTCAATAAATCATATCTTTCAGAGTACTCATTGATATCTGAAATTACCTATTGATTTATTTGCTTTAATTTGCCTATATGTTTGTTTGCCAAAGGACTTTGCATACGGTAACTAGAAGTACTTTTCCTAGCAATAGGGACTCAGTGATGAATAAGACCAGGGAAACTCCCTGCCTTCAAGGGGCTTGAATTCTGGTCAGGGAAATGGCAAACAAACACAACTTTTTGGCCAACCCAATAGGTAATGGGTATCTTTGTTGCTTTTAATCTCTGAAGGGTAGTATATTTAAGTTCATTCATTCAACACAGATTATTAAATATTTCCTACGCTCAAACTGTGGTACTGGAGAAGACTCTTGAGTATGCCTTGGACAACAAGGAGATCAAGCCAGTCAACCCTAAAGGAAATCAACCCTAAATATTCATTGGAAGGGCAGATGCTGAAGTTGAAGCTCCAATACTTTGGCCACCTGATACAAACAGCAGACTTACTGGAAAAGATCCTGATGCTGGGAAAGTTTGAGGGCAAGAGGAGAAGGGGGAGACAGAAGATGAGATGGTTGGATGGCATCACTTACTCAATAGACATGAGTTTGAGCAAACTCAGGGAGATAGTGAAGGACAGGGAAGCCTGGCGGGCTACAGTCCATGGGATCACAAAGAGTTGGACACGACTGAGCAACTGAACAACAACTTCTCAATGCATACTTTGTGTCTGATCAATCTTGATGACTGGTACAACCAAGTAAAGCTGGCATGCACAGTGGGAGATGCTTCAGACAATCCAGGGCTGGAGTTCTCTGCATGTAGAGTCCCACTGCTCCTACATTCTGAGTGTATACTCTACAGAGTATAGACTGCACATACTATAGTCTAGGTGAGGGAGGAATTGGCTGAGTCTCTATTCTGCACCCAGGACCAATCTCAGGAGATATTTACAATGACTGAATGTGTCATTGTCACTTCTTCTTTCCTTTCTTCACAGTCTCTCAGACCTGAGACCCAGGTCCAACATGTCTGTTGACCGACTGACTATGGACAGTGACTATGGACACCAGCTGTGCTCCTCATCCCACATCTCCTCTCTTTGTTAATACTTACCTCACTGAGTCATTTTTTTTTCCTACCTGTACTGCTTTCATCTGAGAGTGACAGAAAAGTGGTAAATCATAAAAGCAAATTTATGTGAATTTTCCAGTGTATCCAAGGGAGCAGAGGACATCTAGCCCATGAGGCAGATTTAAAACCTTTGAAGAGCCAAGGTAATGGCAGGGTGTGGGGCAGGGGACAGGGGAAAGGAAGATTTTAAAACCCTGAGGTGGACAAAAAACAAGGTAATTTGAGGATATGTCGTTATGCTACTTATTTGATGGTGTATTCCATGTAAGAGACTGTGACCATACATACTCACCAGGTCACAGGTGAGGGATTTTGATCCCTCACGCCAACTTCTGGTCCCTTTTTTCTCCCACATGGACTATTTGTTTAAGATGGATATTGTCCTAATATTTACAGAGCTACATAGAGCATTTCATACAATTGACCACACAAACAGGGAGCTAAGATCTAGAAAAGGCACAAACCTTTCAAGATGATGCAGCATTTGAGTGGACCAGACACTGGAAGCCAGATTCCCTTGCAGCTCAGAACTCAACTCTTATCATGCTCTGCATGTGAGCCAGTTCTGACACCTTTTATTGAGACCTCAATGGATATTGTTGACATTTTAAGGAGAAAGTTCCCTGGGCTTCCTGATCTCAGGATGGTTACTGAGGGTTGGAGTGGGTCAGAGAAGAAAGAAACAGGGATGTGGACAAACTTGGACCCAATTCAAGATTCATTAAATTACTCAAATATCCTTCTGCAATTATGGACTCACAAGCAACCCTCCAATAAGAAATTTTTGTGACCATCCAACACAAGATTTTCCACTAACATTTTCCTATTTTGTTTTCTTCCTAGTACATTGAAAACCATCTAATTTGTCTGTTTTCTAGTTATTATCAGTCTTGTTAATTAAAAGGCCGGCTCCACGAGGATGGAATCTTGTGTATTCTGTTGACCTTGTATTCCAAATCCTGGTGTACTGATAGTCAACAATAAATATATGTGTCAATGAATGCTGATTAAGTCAAAGGTATGGCATAAACTTTGATACCATGGAATCTTCAAATATGTGCTTTCTGAATTAAAAATATATTATTTGATCTTCTGTTACTTCTACTGTTTGAATCTAAGAAATCAAATGTCTGTAATTTGGAGAAAGGATTTCTTAAATTTCAGAGAGTTGAGAGCCTAAATGCTGGTCAGCCGTTTACAATTCATTTGTTGCCCCATCACATTATCACTTTATCTAACTCATCTCTCATAAAATGACAAAAAACTACAGAAAACCACTCGCCTCTCATGAATTCCCCTGATATAGACCCAGAGGGGAAAAATACAAATATTGTTCTCCCAGGGAAAAGAAATGCCCAATTTAGTTACTGCTGGATGGATGACATGATTCGTAGGCATAGGAGATCTATCATCTTGAACTTTTCTATCTAGCAAGGATCAGACTGTGGTAATAAGTCTAAGGAGCAGCATTTCAACTCCAGGTGTGGATCCAATTTCCACTTACATGATTTAACCTGGAAATTACCAGTGACAATTGCAGGGGGAAAATGAACAGCTGATTTGGGAGGTACAGTGTGGAAGAAGCTGGCTCAGCCTTGCAAGAAGAAAAGACAAATGATATACATGGCAAACTGGGATAAAGGATGTCTTTGTGGAAATGAAACGTGATATACAGTCATTCCAACTGTGAAGCCACCAAACAGCCTATTAAGGAATGAGTGGCTTGATGGGATTATAGGTAAGACAAGTGAAATTAAAGAACATTGCATGCATCTGGGAGCTTTGATTGAGAGGTAGTGAGAGGTCTAAGCAGCAGGAGGAAATGAAGACTGGATCATGCTTTGAATGAAAAAATAAAAGGAAAAGAAAGGTAGTACATGGGCAAAAGTCTATTTAATAGGGGTGCAGATATAGGGGGAAATTAGTCTCCAGCTCTAAAATATATAAAGGCTAAGAATTATAAAAAATGTAATGAAAACTCAAATAGTGTCAGCATCTTTAGTTATAGGCATCCCCTGTGTTCAATGAACATTGTTAAAATCCTAAGAGCCAGGCACTGTGCACATCTATAGATTAAAGATATCATCTCTTCCCTGCAACAGATTAAGATTAGGGCACAGAAAAGGCAGCTGAAAAATACAGGAACAAACTTTGTAATAGGAATCAATATTCCCAGGAAAGCTACCCTCTTTTCATTTCAAGAACAAGAACCCCTCCATTAATTGACCTTCCATATACTCTGCCACTCAGTCTCCGCACACCCTGTGAGTGGGGCATTGCTGTCCCCCATTGCACTGGCAATAAAACCGAGGACCTGAGATATTTACACACATCACAGAGACAAAGATCAAAGAAGCTAGGGTTTGAACCCAGCATTTGCTCCCAAATTGCTTCCACAACATCATATCATCTCTGCGGATATTTAACCAAAACAATGCCTGGCAAATCTATAAAGTACACAGCCTCCCCCTTTCTTGTGACTTATGTCCCACTGAAGTGACCCCATTTTACCTTCTCTGAGAACAACTGGCTTTCAAATCTTTCCTGGTGAGATTATAAATGTGTTGACAAGTTGGGTATCCAGGGGAAAAAACATGTTTTATTTTTCTCAAAAGTATTTGAATGTTAGCATGTGCTTCCCTGCAGCCTTAAGGCTGAAAATGATTAATAATAATTAAAAAAAAAAAAACCTTCAAAAAACAATCAAGTCAGGGAATGAAAAATGAGGGAAGGAGGGAGGTGTCTGAGGTCATAAAAGAAGTCTCTAGAAATTTGCCACAGACATCCACAAATAGCACAGGGATAAAACACAGAATCTGTCATATGGAACCAAGTCTAGGAGGCAGAATGGCAAGCCTCTGTTTCAGCACAATAGCATCTAAAGACTCCCCAACTAAAATAAATAAATTAATTAAAAAAATAAAATAGAATTGCAACACAAAAAATAAATAAATAAATAAAGACTCCCCAGCAGCAGTCAGCTGTTCTAGATCTATTGTCTGCAACAATTTTCTCCAATCAGGAGGCTGCCGATAGAGCTGGAGCTCAGAGGGAACTTCTTACAGCCTAGAGCCTGGCCACAACACTAGGAGGCAGCAAAGTACCTGGTAAGGGAACTCTCTTCAATAAACTGTAGTTCCCAGACCTATTTATGATTTGGTGAACATGTGTCCTGCTGCTGAACTTGGAAATACAGTAAAGAGCCAACAATCATAGCTTTGACCACTTAAGATGTATGGTCTCATGAAGGATATAAGCAAAATAAACCCAGTGAGTTTTTAAAGGGAACTGGGGAGTGTTCCAGAGATGGTGACACTGAGAGTATGTTTTAGGAAACAAAGACCAAATCAAGCTACTTAGTTGAAAACTTCATGGAATAAGTGGACTTTGAGACAATTATAAATGAGAAAAGGGATGACCTTTGCTGAATAACAAGCATTTCCATGGAAAAATGAGCTTAGGAAAGATGGAGGTGGGGGAGATGGCATTGCAAAGATATCAGATCAACTCAGAGAGGTGTATCTACTACTTAACAGCCTGGGACTACAAGTTTACAATTGCCACTTAACCTAACTCTCGCAATAACTCTGTTAAAGGCAGTGCTTTGTTTATCCCTATTATAAACAGAACAGAATCTAAGAAATAAGTGGTTCCTCTAACAAGCAGGCCAAAAATTAAAAGATCATTCACAACACTCTCTATTCAAGTGTCTACAGGGGTCAGATGCAAGTGAGACAAAGACATTTTCCCTGAACTCAAGGAGGACACAGCTTGGTGACGGGGGACACAGACAACTTCATCAGAGATTTTAATCTGCTATAATGTACCATGGCAACAATTTGGTCAGGGTCTTGGTTTATAAAAGACGGTGTGGTACTTAAAATGAGTCTTAAAAAATAAACAGAAGACAAGCCATAGACTGGGAGAAAATATCGGAAAAGGTACAACTAATGAGGGGCTATCATTCAAAACACACAAAAACTTCTAAAAATTAAGAAAATAAATAATCTAATAAAAAATGAACCAAAAAATCTTAACAGATACCTCACCAAAAAAGACATTCCTATAGCAAATACACACATGAAAAGATGTTCCACATCGTATGTCATCAAGGTTACAAATTAAAACAATAAGATACTACTACATCTATTATAGGGCTTCCCCAGTGGTTCAGGCAGTAAACAATCTGCCTGCAATGTGGGAAACCCAGATTTGATCCCTGGGTTGGGAAGATCCTCTGGAGAAGGGCTTGGCTACCACTCCGGTATTCTTGCCTGGAGAATCCTACGGACAGAGGAGCCTGGTGGCCTACAGTTCATGGGGTTGCAAAGAGTCAGACATGACTGAGTGACTAACACCTCCACTTTTCACACCTATTAAGTGACCAAAATCCAGAACACAGACACCAAATGTCAGCCAGGATGTAGACCAATAGGAACTTTCCATACATTTCTGCCACAAATACAACATGGTACAGCCAATTTGGAGGCCAGTTTGGCAATTTCTCGCAAAATGTGTTCTCTTCATACAATCTGGCATAATGCGTGCTTACGCAAAGCAGTTGAACACATGTCCACACAAAGACCTACATGTAAATATTTACAGCAGCTTGTTTCATAATTGCTAAAAGTTAGAAGCAACCAAGATGTCCTTCAGTAGTTAATGTAATTTATGAATAAACTGTGATACAACCAGACAACGAAATATTACTCAGTACTAAAAAGAAATGAGCTATCAAGCCATGAAAAGATGTGGAGGATGCTTCAATGTTTATTACTATGTGAAAGAAGCCAATGTGGAATGACTACACACTATATGATTCTACTCATGTGAAACTCTGGAAAAGGCAAAATTAGAGACATAAAAAAAAAAAAACACAACAGTGTTTTCCAGGGATTTGTGGGGCATGCGTGCATGCATGCTAAGTCACTTCAGTTGTGTCCGATTCTTTGCAACCCTATGAACTGTAGCCTCCCAGGCTCCTCTGTCCTTGGGATTCTCCAGACAAGAATACTATAATGGATTGCTGTGCCCTCCTCCAGGGAATATTCCTGACCCAGGGATCAAACCTGTGTCTCTCTTGTCTCCTAAATTGGTAGGCATGTTCTTTACCACTAGTGCCACCTGGAAAGCCTGGTTAGTGGGGAGAGCAGGATAAACAGGCAGGGCACAGAGGACTTTAAGGGCAGTGAAACCTTTTGTAGGATACTTTTGGATTGGCCAAAATTTTCTTTTGGGTTTTTCTATAGGATGTTATGGAAAAACTTGAATGAACTTTCTGGCCAACCCAATATAATGATGGATGCATGTCATTACATTATATATTTATCCAAACCCATAAAATGTATAAAACCAAGAGTGAACTCTAAAGTAAACTATAGACTTCAGATAATAAGAATAGCAGTGTGAGTTTCCCAGGTGGTGCTGGTGGTAAAGAACCTGCCTGCCAATGCAGGAGATGTAAGAGACACGGGTTCGATCCCTGGGTAGGGAAGATCCTCTGGAGGAGAGCATGGCAACCCACTCCAGTATTCTTGCCTGGAGAATCCCATGGAAAGAGCGGCCTGGTGGGTTACAGTCCATAGGGTCGTAAAAAGTCAGACACAATTGAAGCAACTTAGCATGAAATGTAGGTGGGGATGCTGATAATGGAGGAGACTCTGCATGTGTGGAGGTGGAGGCATATGGAAATCAGTACCTCTGCTTAATTCTGTTGAGGATCTAAAACTATCCTTAAAATAAAATCTATTAAAAATAAGAAATAAATGGAAGATATACAAATAAGGAAAGAACAGGGCTGCTTCTGGATGAAGAAATCACCTGCTTATAACCCTAGAGGTGAGAAGGACCTGGCTGATCCAGCAGCAGGTCCTACAGGCTAAGGGCAGAGACTGAAAGCAGATGTCTCGTCTAAGTCTTCTTAGCTGTAAGACCTTGGAAAAGTCATTTAACCTCTCTGGCCTCAGTTTTCTCATCTGAAAAATAAGGACAATAATAACACACATCTCCTGGGGTGGTTATAAGCATTAAATGAGCCAACATTTGTAAGAAACTTAGGATGGTACCTGGAAAATACAAAATGTGGTTTGACTGGAGTCTTAAAAACAAGTCTGATCATGGGTTTCCTTGTGTGTTATGCTAAAGAACCTGTAATTTGTCTTCAGAATGGGGCAGGGATGTTGAAGGGGTTTAATCTCTAGACAGTAAATATCTGAACCAGCATTTTAGTAAGCTGGGAGTGGAAACTTGGAGTAATTTAAGTGAGCAATGGGGAAGGCCAGAAACTAAGACAACGGCAATTGAAAAGGACAGAATGCAGTGAGTCTGAAAGATACTGAGAGTGGAATATACAGAAGAGGTGACTGAATGAATAAAGGCAGAGATTTTCTCTAGGTTTTAGGTTTGGTGATGTGATCATTTCTAAAGGAGGTAAAATGCTTTCCTGTGATCCTTGGCCTTCCCTTCCACTCCTCACCACTCCCTGACTGCTTTCCTATAGTTAAGATGAGAGCTGTCTGGGATATTATCTCTAATTGACCCTTTCAGCTCTAAGAGCCCTTGTGTAGCATGAGTGATTTCAAGCACAGGAATCAATCCAGTTTTCTCTCGGACCAGTATCATGGCAGCCAGCCTTGCCCTCTCGCTTCCTGGTTATACAGACTCATTTTCAATGGTTTGCTTAGAAATGAGGCTTTAAAGTAGATGTCTCTTCCCAAGCTAACACGTGAAGTACCTAGAGATGGGACAGAAGCGTTACTCACAGCTTCATCCCACGCTGTGGATTCCCTCCTTGTCACGAAGAGTCAGTGAGTGAATCTGGGCCAACAAGAATGATTTGTTCCCCACTGCCGAATCCATCACCCTTTTTATGCATGTGTACACTGCTAAGTGAATGTTACGGGGAGGCCAAAAAAATGACCCAAATGAGAACTTAATGCATTCCCAATCCTTCTGCTTCTGTTGCTAACACAAGATATTAGTCAGTGAGAAAATTAAATGTTACTTGGTTTGATTTATGTTCCTATATTTTAATGTCCTTCTGCTTAATAGCTATTCCCCTGCCCTCTTTTAAAGCCACATATCAAAGTATTTTGGACACATCTGTCTTTAACTAAAACTAAACAAGTCACTATACACTGCAACTTCCCTCTCTTAGAGTCACCTCTCACGCACGTGCCACAGGAGAAATGAGTGCAGTATTTCTGCATTCTATTATGAACACATGGTGCCACAGAATGTTCAGGCATGGAGAGAAGCAATGTCGTTTCATCCTACTTCTTGGGAGTCATTGTGCTGACAAGTCCCAGAATTCAAAGACGTCACAGCCATCAATTTTATGCTTTCAGCAGCTCTTGAAACACAGCTCCAAAAGTGGAGTAGGTAATGAGAAACAACCCACTACTTCAGAGATTCAACAACCTAGAATCTCCAGCCTGGTTTCATGAAAGGAAGTATGTGTATGAAAGCAGTTTCTTGGGACTTCCCTGGTCATCCAGTGGTTATGACTCCAAGGTCTCACTGAAGAGGGCCTGGGTTCGATCCCTGGTTGGGGAACAAAGATCCCATAAGTCATCTGGTGTGGCCACAAAGTAAATAAAGTTAAGAAAAAAGAAAGAAAGCAATTTCTTGATACTCATACTAAGCCTGCTATTAGTCTTCTCATCTCAAAGATGAGTAAGGGGAGGATTAGAAGTAAGTGGCCTGTTCAGTTTTCTGACAGAAATATGTCAGGGCCAGGATTAGAATCCAAAAATCCCCACCACCTTGATCTCTGTATTACTGAATAGTGAGGATGTCAGTGGAATCTTGGCTTGTATCCTATAAAATATCACCACCTCTGAGCATGGTGGTGTGACAGAATCAAGAATGTGGCAAGACTTTCCTCAGGCTACAAACCCCACTGCATGAATTCTTACTTGTTCTGGCTTCTCCAGACAGATAAAACATGCAAAGATGGATAATAAAGACGTCTGGCTGGATTCAACGGTACTTGACAGTTACAGTATTTCATACGCTTTATCTCACATAACCCTCAGAGCAATTTACTGAAGTCCAGCTAGGTGTTCTCATTTGCTCCCATCTCACCTCCCCTGCCACCCAGCTTTGGCCCTGGGAGGCCAGTCTCTAGACCATATCGCAGTGGTCCCTGCAGTGTGGATTCTGGTCTGTGTCTGCAAGAGGAAGACACCAACAGGAGATAAGGGGACAGGAGGAGAGAGGGGGTCAGTGAAGGTGGTCACCAGCTCCTTCACCCAGCTAATTGAGCATGACTGTCTGTGCTTCTCCCAAAGAGGTGACATCTTCTGTCCAGAGGCCCACTTCTACCCTCTTCAGTGGGAAGCAAACAACCCCTAAAGGTTAGTATCTTTGTTATCTATGTATGTATCAAACTCACATGCATATACATGTATATTTATATGTAGTAGTAGTAGTGAAATTCACTTGGTCATGTCCAGCTCTTTGTGACCCCATGAACTCCTGCCAGGGTCCTCTGTCCATGGAATTCCCCAGGCAAGAATACTGGAGTGGGTAGCCATTCCCTTCTCTAGGGGATCTTCCTGACCCAGGGATTGAACCTGGGTCTCCTGCATGGCAGGCAGATTCTTTATCGTCTGAGCGACCAGGGAAGCCCCCATATTTATATGTGTATGTATAGATAAGTGTGTGCGTATGTATACATGTATCATAAACGTGTGCACATGTGCACGTGTGCATGCTCAGTCGCTCAGTCATGTCCGACTCTTTGGGACCCCATGGACTGTAGCCCATCAAGCTCCTCTTTTCATGGAATTTTCCAAGCGAGAATATAGGAATGGGTTGCCATTTCCTACTCCAGGGGATCTTCCTGACCCAAGGATCAAACTTGTGTCTCTTGGGTCTCCTGCACTGGCAGGAGGATTCTTTACTACTGCACCACCTGGAAAGCCCCAAGTGTACAAATGTGTACTCAGAAATACCAACACCTGCACACTACTAATGTTTTTCTTATTGAATCATGATCCTGACTGATACACAGAGGATCAATTGGCTAAGGAACTTTCCCAAAGTCACAGTCAGAGTCAGCTACAAAGTTTGCAAAGTCCAGTGAAAAATGAAAATGCAGATCCCTTCATCAAAAAGTAGAGGGGGAAAGCTATTTACTTTCTTCTATGGTCTCTTTTTTGACCTGTCTCAGTGTTTATTTTTACTATTTAATGTTGCAATCTCTGGGTATAGGTGCAACCCCTCAAGGAACCTGAGGCTCAGCCCCAGCGCTGGCATACCAGGCATGTCCTTTCAACTTCAGTTGTCCCCACACCTGCCTCTGGGCCACTGAGGTAGCAGTCACTGAGTAGGAACAGGGAAGTGGCAAACTAGTACCCTAGGGAGGTGGGAAGTGTCAGGAGGCTAGAAGCCCAGCAAGTTGCAGAGTTTACTTACAAAACACAAATCCAAAGATAAAATTATGAAGAATTACAAGACGGCAACTACAGGGCAAAAATCCCAAGAGCAGGGTGCCCTTGGGATGGAGCTCTGCACTCCTGTACACCCAAGATCCTGGCCCCACACACAGATAGTGTCTGATAGACTCAGAACTTGAAGTATATCTGAATCTTAAACCCAAACCCATGCTTTTCCCGTGGAATCACATTGCCTTCGAAAGCCAACAGAGGATGTCTCATATGTAATGTGAGTGTAAGGATAAGAATGAGCAAGCACCCCAAAAGATCCCATTCTTAATTTCCCATTCCTAGAGTCCACCTACATCTCCATTTTGTTAGCCAAGTAATGGCAATATTCAGTTTTCCTTTATAATTAAGAAACTAAAATTGATCCAGGCAACATTTCTAATGACATTTCTACTTCTCAACTCAGCATCAGATGCACGCTGAGCCTCCATTAGTGTACAAGCCGAGCAGAGGTGGCAAATTTTAGGAGATATGGAGTCACCAACCGCTTTAAAATTGAATCATGCACTTGACCGTTCTTGCTGGAGGTAGAAGTACTGGTGAAGGGAAAATTCAAAATCAACAGACTGGAAAAACATTTCAGGGCTTTAGGCACAGTGCAGGGAGATTGACTGAGAGGGTCTTTGGCTGACTGGGTAACACTAATTCTTTCTCTCATGAATATAAACAGAACTCCTCCCCAGGAAAGAAAGAAAGACCACCAATGTGAATTTGCAAGCCATGGATACTTCTCAAGATAGAATTTCATTTGGAGTTTTTCATACATAACACAAGGCACAGGTGTCCAGGTAATGAAATGGCAGCACAGGAGCAAATCACTTATCAAGACTCTTGCATGTGTAAGATTTGCTCCATGGGTTGAAGTACAAAGAAATCCAAGGTGGGACTGAGTTTTCTTGCAGGTGAGACCAGAACTATTTCACAGAAATAAACAGCAACTGTGCTTCACATGTGTTGAATGATAAATGAATGCTAGTAGAGGGTGAAGAAGAGAAAATGTACTTTACGGAGTAGGAAAAACTTGAAACTTTTTTTTTTTCTGCAACAAGAATGAAGAGTCACATAAATGCATCTCCTTGCCAAGAGATCACACAGAAAGAAAACCTTTCTAAAAAAAAATCTAAATTTCCTGCACTCAATCAATTAACAAGTTAAATCCTGATGGCTCAGATGGTAAAAAATAATCTTCCTGTAATGTGGGAGACCCTGGCTCGATCCCTGGGTTGGGAAGATCCCCTGGAGAAGGGAATGGCTACCCACTCCAGTATTCTTGCCTGGAGAATTCAATGGACAAAGAAGCCTGGCAGGCTATAGTCCATGGGATTGCCAAGTGTTGGATAGGACTGAGCTACCAACACTTTCACTTTACTTTTCAAGACAGTTTAGGACATTTGCTCTTGATCTCAATGAACCCCACTTTTTCTCAATGGTTTCGATCACGGTTGTAGGGGTATACCAGTCAGGTGGAACCCAGGGCTCTCTCTGTTGGTAAAAGCCTGTCATGATTGAGTTGCCCTAAAACCTGAGGCTGAATATTTCCTTACCTGGTTCCAGAATGGAAGTCTATTGTAGACTAATTCAAACAGGCATTCTAGGAGCTAAAGAGCCATGAAATCAGACATCCAACTGAGTGAATCTAGACCAGTGCTAGGCGTTGAAAATACAGTGTGAGCCATATGTGTAATTTAAATGTTTTTAGTAGCCAGATTTTAAAAAGTTAAAATAAAGGGTTGAAATTAATTTTATATTTCAACTTATATCTGAACTACTACCATTTTAACATGTAATAAAATTGTTGAATTATTAATATTTTTCATTATTTTTATTAAGTCTTCAAAATCCAGTGTATATTTTATATTTCACAGCACATGTAACTTCAGACAGGTCACATTTCAAGGGCTCAATAGCCACATTTGGTTAACGGCTGTCAAACTGAACAATATAGGTTAAACTCTTTGTTAAGCATTAAAGTCTATTACATCAATCAAAAAGAATTTAGGTAGTCTCTCCTCTGCTTAGTCATGGATAGATTCCAAGGTAGCTCTTTGTGTCTGGAAGCTTGTGAAGAAGAAAGAGTTATTTTTTTCTCGTCTGATCAGTGACCTGGCAGCGCAATGCATTTACTTTTTAATGTGATGAATAAGTGAATGAATGAACAAATGAATGACTAAGTGTCGTTATGAACTACTTACTAGCAAGACTGAGACGGACTAAAAAGCTGGACAGTAGAGAAGAAGCATGCAGTATCACAAGTTTAAACTGTCTGGTATTCAAGACAATTCACATTTTCTTTCTTATCCCCAGTGTTAACCCTATACATTCCCTAATGAATCCTATAATAAAAGCTAACAAAAAACTAATCTCATAAAGGAGTTACTCTGTACAAATAAAATAAAAGAGGATTATACCAATCACTAAATTACACACACACACACATTGTAGTCCCTACTTAGAGATTCTCAATACACACCAGCACTATGAGGAACAAAGCTGCAAGAAATTCTTTTCAGCAAGCCTTTGCAGAGACTTTAATACACTGATACTTAATCGTTCTCATTCTCTACCATGTCTGTCCACATAAATGGTGGGCTTGTTGAGGCCAAAGATCACATTCTTTGTTCTTTTATAACTATCACATGACCTTTTATTCCGGCTTGGACTCTTTCCCCTACAATCCATTCACCAAATACAGTTAGTGTGGCCTTTTACAACATGATCTGGTCACATTTGTTGTTGTTGTTCAGTCTCTAAGTCATGTCCAACTCTTTTGTAACCTTATGGAATGTACCCCACCAGGCTCCTCTGCCCACGGGATTCTCCAGGCAAGAATACTGGGGTGAGACCCCATTTCCTTCTCCGCCAGTCACACTACTACATTGCTAAAAACCTTCTGAAAATCCTCTTTATGCTTGAATGCAATAGGAGCTCCTTCCTCTAATTCTCTCACTATGTGGTTCTACATGATCTGATCACTATCAATCACATAAAGCCTGATGTCCTGCCCCAGGAATATGCAAACTAAGGCTCTGTATCTGATCCAGTGAGTTTTGTGAATAAGGTTTTGTCTAAACACACCCACACAAGTTCTTTAAGTTCTGTGTCTGCTTTGGCTTCAGTGACAGAATTGAGTAGTTGCCAGAAACACAAGTGTGGACCATAGACCCTCACCTATTCACTGTCTGGTCCTTTACAGAAAAGTTTGCCAAGTCCTGGCAGACCCATTCACCTCTGCCCACTGCCTTCTTTCTATGCTGACTTTCTTTCTGAACTTGAAACACATCACTCTTTTCACTATAGGTATTTTTTGCATCCATCCTCTCCTCTGCCTGGAAGATTGACCACATATTGCATGACTAGTTCCTTTTATTTCTCAGGCCTCAGCTCAGCTCCCTCCCCTCACTGTCCAATCTAACATAGGTCTTCTCACCCCCAATTACTCTCCCTCCCACGCCCGTGTGGTTTGTTGCTGATTCTTCCTGGTACCTGTCACTCCCTGAAATTTCCTTACAGATACGTTTATACTTTCATTATCTGTCTCCCTTAATAGACTGTACACCCCCAAAGGGGCACTGCCCATAGCTTTCACTGTTGTAACATCAGAATCTAGAACTCTGCACAGCCCATAGTAGCTACTCAATGCATACTTCTGGAATAAAAGTTATGGAATAAGTCAGTCTATACCGGGCCTGTCATATGGCCTCAAGAAAAGAATTCAATGGACTCAATCTGATCAAGTACCATGATTTTTTTAAAGACCATTTAAGACAAACTTCTCATTTTATGGATGAAGAAAATGAGAAATGAAGATAGGATGTATTCGGGTTGAATTCAGGTTTACTCTTATTTCAGGCTCGGGTTGCCCCGCCGTCTGACTCAGCACTAACATGAATGACTGCCTACATGGAGCTTGATTTAGAGACAACTTTCCCAAGGATTCCATTGATTAATAACCTTTGGAAGATCACAAAGCAAAGTGAAATCATTTCTTTACTGAGAATTTCTCAGATCCTTCAGTAAACTATTTTTTATCAGAGAAGTTACAAAAATGGGATGTTTTATACAGACCTTCCTAAACTAGTTTGAATACTTCTCATCAGAAAAAGTACTATATTTTTCTGTGATTAGTCTATACTCTATCCAATCTTGTTTAGAAAATGCTACAAAGAGAAACAATTAGCAGAGTTACCTTCTTCAAATCTCTTATGCTCCTATAGCATTCTTATAGCATGCTACAAGGATGCTATACCACCCCTAGCATCTTTAGCTTTATGCTTTATCAACAGTTATGATATATTGAAATTGTCTATTTTGGATCCTATACCAGTTTATAAGCTCTGGAAAGCAAGAAACATACTTGATTCATCTCTGACTTCCCAATGATTGATACTGCCAAAAATATTAATTTTTTTTAAATAAGTGCATCTTGATTTTTCCCACCACAAGACTTTTGCCCCGGCCTGGAAAATTCTTTCCCCAAATGGATTTCTGGCTCACTTTTTCACCTCCTTCAAATCTTGACTCATCTGCCATTTCTCAATAGACTCTACACTGACCACCTTATCTAATACTGTAAACCTCTCCACTTGAACTTTCTGATTTCCATCACTCTGTTCTACAGTCTTCCCAAAGCACTTATCACTTTCAAATACAATGTGTACAGTATACCTATTCTCCATTCCCTCCCCTCGCTAAATAATACACTCCAGAAAGGTGAAGGTTTTTTTTGTTGTTGTTTTTTTTTACTTGCTACATTCACTAAAATATCTCTAGCACCTAGAATGGTTGATACTAGGTGGTTAAAATAAATTTGTTGGATTGGGAAAATGAATTTATGAATGAATGGGTGAGGCCAAAAGGAGGAAGCTACATGTCATGGTGCATGTGAGATGGGCCAGGAGACTATCAGATCCTGCTGTAATCATAGCAGATACCAGGTCCTCTCTTCTCAATCCAGAAAGAAGCTAGAGTTCAGGCAAGCCATATTTAAGAGCAGCACTGAACAAATAAAAGTTAACAACCCATATGGGAGAGGAGTTTGCCTTCCTTAATGGCTTGGCAG
Source organism: Giraffa tippelskirchi (assembly GCF_054371585.1). Classification (NCBI taxonomy): domain Eukaryota; kingdom Metazoa; phylum Chordata; class Mammalia; order Artiodactyla; family Giraffidae; genus Giraffa; species Giraffa tippelskirchi. Next base: position 126,525,734 of record NC_137277.1, on the reverse strand, counting down.
CAGATTGAGCATGGGGAGTGTTTGAAGAGATTTGAGACTTTATCTTTTGTAGACTCTCTGCTTCTACAGCCCACAGGAGCCATGAGCAATATTTCCAAAGGACAGAAAAAAAAAAAAAAAAAAACTAGTGTTGTTCAACCACCAGGAGGCAGAGTGAAGCACCAGTGTGAAAAGAAACAAATCACAGTCCTTTCAACTAATTTCTATGAAGAAATAAATCTACTTTGAAAGAAATGGAGTAAGTTACCTTTTACCTCAGGCTATCTTGTATGTATTTGTCAACTTTGGCTCAGGGGCTCAGGGAGATTGAGGATGCTATCAATATGGGGCTTGACCCGGCTTGAGAATAATAGAAATAAGCTACCGTGCAAAAGGCTTTAGATGAGATTTGTATTTAACACTGAAACAAAATGGCACCAAGCTTAGAGATGGCAAAAAAAAAAAAAAAAAAAACCCACAAGAGGAGCTATGTGATTTAAATTAATTCTTTTCATTAAAAAAATGATAATAGTAAGAAAATAAGAACTTTGTTTTCCTAACAAATGGATTTAAACAATTAGTACTGTTATTAACAGTCATGGTCTCCTTAGGTACCATCAGGAAATGGAAAAAGCCTCTAGCAGAATTAAGTTAGTCTTTGTGGAGAAAACACATTTGAAGGTTTTTATTCTATTAACTTGGAACAGAAAACCCACTATTCTCCTGAGAAAAACCAAGGCTTATTTGAATAAAGTTGGGACTTTGTTTACTCAAGAGTTTGGGCATATTTAATGGAAACAAAAAGACTCCTAAGAAATAAAAAAAAAACTCCATCCTAAGAAATGAGAGGCCAGCTCCACTCTTCAAAAAATCCTCACTATCAGGATGCTTGATTTTGGAAGCATGGTACAATTAGAAGACAAAAGAAATAAAGTGACTCTCCATTTTTGAGAACTTGTGCTAAGGTTTTTTTCACATGGGTCTCCTCATTTTTATCCTACAAGAACAAGACAGTGTTCTTTACTAGTTAACAGATGAGAAAGCCGTTGCTTACTGACCGAGTATATAGCCAGGGGTCATGCCACTAGCGATCAGGGGAGTCCACTGCAACTGAAGTCAATTTGATGCCAAAGCTCTTTGTCCTCTATGTGGAGAGATAAGAGGGCCAAAAACTGCATTCCTCAGCAATACAGAGGATGCTAGGGAGGCTGAAATCCAAAGGGTTCCATGTATTAGTAAGGTAAGACTTACATAAATCCAGTTCTAAACCTCTGAGCACTTTAGCCAGAGCCAACTTTGTGAAAGGCAAAGCAAACCTTCCCCAGTCATGGCTTGTGGAAAACTTGCAACCTTTCCTACCAAATAAACAGTGGAGGTGGAAGCAGGTAAACATAGCTGGATACACATACACACAAACACACACACAGAGGCAGAACCTGGTTTTAAAAATCCCCCATTGGCAATCTGTTCCTTTCTTCTTTTTACACTTATATTATGTTTTCCTCACAGCAAAAATCATAGAGGACTAGTTCAGTAATTAAAATAAAAACCATAATCTCATCACACAAAGGCAAATATTCACTTCGAGTCTTTTTCTGTGATATTTTTTTTTCCAGGTTTATTGAGATATAATTCACAAACCACAAAATTTCCCCCTTTGATACAATTCAGTGGTATTTATTATACGCAGAGTTGTGCAACCATCACCATTATCATTTCTGGAAATTTTCATCACCCCTAAAGAAACCCTGTACCCATTAGCAAGCACCCCCCATTCTTCAACTCCAAGCCCCTGCCAGCCCCTGTAAAACCACTAATTTATTTTCTATTTCTGTGAGTTTGTCAATTCTGGACATTTCCTACAAATGGAATCATATGGCATGTGGTCTTTTGTGATGGCCACTTTCACTTAGTATGTTCATCCATGTTGGAGCATGCATAAGTGCTATACTCCTTTCATGGCTGAATGTTACCTCTTTGTATGGATGGACCACATTTTCTTCTATCTATTCACCAGTAGATGGACATTTGGGTTATCTTTGTCTTTTGTCTATTATGAATAATGTTGCTATGAATATTTGTGTCCAACTTCTTTTAAGGACATGTTTTCAATTCTCATTGGCAAATATTGGGGGGTGGAACTGCTGGATCATGGTAACTCTATTTTTTACCTTTTTAGGACAGTCAGACTGTTTCCCAAAGCAGCTGGAACATTTTACATTCCTACCAGCAACGTATGATGGTTCCAATTCTCTGCATCCTCACTGACATTCGTTATTGTCCATCCTTTTGATTACAGCCATCCTAGTGGGTTCTGGCAGCATGTTTATAAAAAAGAGCAGCAGTTAATATACCCTGGGCAAGTGTATTCTTTGACCAACTGTAGGACTCACAGGACCCGATCACCATGGGAGAGAGAACAAGGATAATACTGATCGTATTCCCTGTCTACTGCCTGGACTGCCTGCCTGACAGGTAAGGACACTGGTTCTCAAAATGCGGTTCCCAGACTGGCAGCACTGGGTGTATCACCAGGGAACCAGTGAGAAATGCAAAGACTCCACCCAGACACTGAGTCTGAGACTGCCGGGTGGGGTGGGGCCAGCTCTCTGTAATTCTGGTGACCAGGAGGCTTGTGCATAGCGTTTCTGCCCCCAATGCCAGCTTTAACCCCTTACTAATAATGATGAATATGCACCACATCCTTCCTCCCTGCAAACGAGGATGACAGGGACCAAGGAAAGAGCTTTCTGAAGGATTCAATCAAGCAACTCAAGTGGGAGGGCTCTGCGCCTTCCAGTAATGAGTGAGTGACAGACATTGTTGGTGTAAAATGTTCACAATAATTAATGTTGAACACAGAATAAATATCCAGCTGGAAGGTAAAGAGGAATTTCACAAGCACCATTCAAGGCAGTAGTAACAGAGATGTGATTTCCATCATAACGCAATATTTTAAACGTTCCTTATTCACTCAAGGTTTCAGAAAGCATGCTAGCTTGCTGAGGCGTGGATGACACAGACCTGTCCCTGAGCAGCCACCTGAAACACAGTGATGTCTCCTCTGTACCGTGAAGTACACTGCAGATACTCACCTGACAAAGGGAGAAATACCGCTTGTGTCTTCCACACACTGCCACTTAAAAACCCCTCTATACACATTGCTTACAAGCTTACAGATTTAGCTGTTAGAAACACCTCTTTGTAGCTCCATTTTTGTTACTTCCTTCAGATACTGGTCAGACTCACTGCTTCTCTCCACCTTTGCTTGCAGCCAGGTTCACGTCAAGCCCATGTGCTCTTGCTTAGCAACGCCCCTCAAGCGGTCAGGAGAGGAAGAACCCGGAGCAGAGCCACTAACAGGTTACATCAGGGCAAAACCGGTGCAACTCTTCCAGCCGTTCCCTGATTCCCACCCCTCAACGGCCATACTCGGAGAGGGCAATGGCAACCCACTCCAGTACTCTTGCCTGGAGGATCCCATGGATGGAGAAGCCTCATGGGCTGCAGTCCATGGGGTTGCAAAGAGTCGAACACGACTGAGCGACTTCACTTTCACTTTTCACTTTCATGCATTGCAGAAGGAAATGGCAACCCACTCCAGTGTTCTTGCCTGGAGAATCCCAGGGACGGGGGAGCCTGATGGGCTGCCAGCTATGGGGCCACACAGAGTCGGACACGACTGAAGCGACTTAGCAGCAGCAGCAGCAGCAACGACCGTAGTACTGGCTTTTACAGCATCTCTCTTGTCTGAGATGTCGAGGTGTCTCTGGGTAGATTCAGAACCTTCTGGTAAATGTCCAGGACATTCTGAACAGTGGATTTCTCTGCAGGCTCCTGGCTCTTACATGCCTTGTGAATATCAAACAAGTGGAATCTGACCATGTCGCTCCTTTCCACGTGCCCCAGAAGGAAACTGGAGACGTCTGGAATCTTCCAGATGTTGCTCTTCTTGTCATAGATGGGCATGAGATCGTCCTAGAAGGTCGTCCTCTCCGAAGGGCCACAGCTGCTCTGGGGCCACGAAGTCCCCACGGAGCTCCTGGTGACCAAGGTCTAGCTGTGGTTCACCAGGGGCAAGGTGTCCAGGTCGTTGAGGACGATGCTGAAGTTGGCGGTCAGCAGGTACTAGGACAGTGTCTTGGACAGGTCGCTGGAGTCGCACATGACCAGCATGCCCAGGGGGCAGGAAGTCAAGGATGGCCACGTCGCCCAGGGCCATCTGCAGCCTGTACTGCCGCAGGCTGCAGTACTTGGAGAGATTCAGCGTTGCCTCCAGGTTGCCCAGGGAGCCTAAGGGGTGGTACTCGGTAAGGATGATGTTATCTTTCTCGCAGTAGCCCAGTAGCATGACCACGTGCTTGCTCTATGGTGCCTGCAGAATCCGCATCCCGTGCAGGAAGTCATCTCTCACCTCCAGCCTGGTGAACCTCGACAGGGCCACCTTGCGTTCCTTCCACTCGAACAGAAACACTTTTTTCTCCGCTCCTTCCCTGACACGCTTCAGCTGCCTCACGTCTGTCTTCAGCTGCTCCGAGGACAGCCGCGGCGAGCAGCTGGTCATATGCCCCAAGCTGAAGTGGCCGGGGGGCTGGGGGCGGGGGTGGGCAGTGGCCAGGGTCCTCCGCGGAGCGCCGGGGCCAGATGAAGAGCTGGTCGAGGCAGAGGTAGAGGAGGACGTTCATGAGGGCCATGGAGAGCAGCAGCCCCGCTGCCGGGGGCATGTCCCTGGGCTGGGGGCTCCTTCCTGCCCTCCTGGAGCCTCGTGTCCATGGCGCTGTGCTCTGCCAGCTCCTTCCAGGAGGGCATTCCTTCCCGCTCAGGTTTCTGGCCAGATTCCCGGGTCCGTCAAGGTTCTGGCTGGCCCCGCATACTGGTTTGAAAGCACTCTTCCTCAAGATTGCAGGCCCACATCTTTCCAGCCCTCTCCCTCCGGGCGTCTCACAGGACTCCTGTGGACTTGACAATGACATTCACCACTCTGGCCTCACAGTCTCCTGAGCTTCTTCCACCAATGCCTGATTCTTAGAAGGTGACCTGGGCTTCTGCAACACTTTCCCAAGAGCTCTACCACTGCTTTGTCTTTACCAATCCATTTCCCACAGCAAACAGGATCTCTTTTCTTTCCTGCGGACCCCTCCCCTAGCCCGGCGGCTGCCTCCTTCTCTCCTGTGATATTTTAAATAGCTTTCATCTTACTGTACTATTTCCTGTTGTTTGCTTAACACATGATATAAGCATTTTCTTGCCATTAAAATTCTACAAGTTTAAAATATTTATAATTTTATATTAAAAAGTGGAAACATCTTGTAAATGTAATTTTAATATGTAGTAACATAACATCATGTGCATGTCATTTACTTAATTCCCTATATGTGAGTATTTTAAATTGTTTTCATTTTTTCTGATTGTAAATGACAAAGATTAATTCTTTTGACTTAAAGTTTAGAGTTCTGCAATTACTCAAATGCCTTAGGAAGGCTGGAATATAAAATCTGACGATCTATCTGTATACTGGGAGAAGGAATTTGCCATGCGTTTTCTTGAAAGTACATTTAATAAATAGTATTGGTTGAACCAGGAGGGTGTGGAGTGCCTGGTAGCTCCAGGTGGGCCCCCCACTGAGGGAGTGGGTGTCATCGAAGAGAGAGGATGGGCCAGCAACCCCACCCCCCCAGTGCTGACCACCTGACTGCACCCTCACACAAACCACTGAGCAGAACACAAGTGATACAACGCCCCAGACAGCCAGAAATCTTAAACATGGCCAGGGAGTAGAAGGATAATTCTAAGTTTTAGAAGAGGTGACTATTAGATTCCTGTATATTAAAAAAAAATACAGTGGTTGGGAGAAACTGTCGCTCAGTCTCCATTAGAAGTCATATCATCCACCAGAGAAGGTATTCTCCAAATGGGCAAACAACTCCTTTCAGAAGGTTCCGAGTTCTAATTTGAAACATTCTTGATGGACATATTCACCTCTTAAAGACCTAGAGGAGCCGCAGTATTTAAAAAACCGAAGGGAATTCCCTGGTGGTCCGATGGTGAAGACTCCATGCTCTCACTGACGAGGACCCAGGTTCGATTCCTGGTCAGGGAATTAAAATTCCATAAGCTACACAGCAGGGCCAAGGGCAAAAAGAAGAAAAAAAAAAAAGATTGGGGTTAATTTGTGACTGAGAGGGTTTGTTATTTTCAGAAGCAAATTTTTGAGGACAGCCCACAGCATTTTCTGAAGATGGGATTAAGAATAGATTACACATTCATTCACACATACACACACACACAGGATAGATTGCACAATACAATTTTATGTCTGGTTTTAGAAGTGGGGAAGCAGGTGGAAGCAGAGGCAGAGACAAGGGGAAAGATGCCCTTTCACAGAACTGTAGTATAACCAAGTGTTTGTGACCCTCTCAGGTTATGTGCCTTTTCTTTTAAACTCCAATGTAATTAAATCAAAGTCAGCAATAATAAAATATCATAAATAATTTTAGTGTATAATATATGCTGACAAATGTTATTAAGGAGATGGCTGTAATAGACAGGGAAATATTTAGTATGACTTCATCTGAAAGTTACATTGCTAAGAAAACTCAGTAATGAGTTTTACTTTAATTATTCCAATGAAATGACTTCTCTATAAATGATTTTAAAATCATGGCGAGTAGTACTTAAAGAATTTCCAAAAGGCTTTTAGGGAGGACTTGTTAACTTGATCAAGTTTATACAAAATATTCCAGGTTTAAAATAAATATATGTACATAGAATTCTTACTATGACTGATGCATTGTTCACTGGTAACCTTTTAAAATAGGCTTACCAAACTTCCAAAGACTTTTTATTCTGTTTAGTTCTAACTAGGTGATAACCATCTGTCTTGGAATTTCCATGAGAGTTCTAATTATTACATATATTCCATGTCATTGTCCTTCCAAACCATCGAATTGGCCTAGATATGTCAATACAATGGTGTCAAAACTCCTCTTATTAGATGTTTCTCTACTCTTGAAAATGACACAAAAATCATTTGACAGACTATATTTGATTTTTTATTTGAAAATATTATCACTCCATCATTTTTATGAAAAAAGCTGAATTGATGGTATCTGCCTTTAAAAATATGTTCCACATTCTATCACTCAAAGCTTAGGCTTCCACTTCTATTGTGTACTTTAATATTCAAAAAGATAAAAATATATTATTCATTGACAATGTGCAGTAGGCAGGTAATGAGTTAGAAATGCTTGGAATTATCATTACCTACAAAACAGCCATCATTATCACAATAACATTACTAAAAAACTTATTATGTACAGTTCCTATCCTAAATGATTTAGCTGCTATGCCTACATCACTGTGCTTTTGAAGACAAAGTATAGTATTGTATGTGAGATACATACAATATCTGTTCATTCACTCTTGCGTGTAATCATTTTATGAATATTTGTTGAGTATCTTCTTTCTGCCAGGTCTTGCATGATGTACTAAATATATAATGAGAACAAAACAGCCACAATCTCTATGAACAGGTAACAGGGACAGAATGAGGGGATGAAATAGATGATTAAATAGTTAATCCCACTGGAGGATTGTAAGTAGAAAAAATACGGGAGACCTGTAAGTTAATGAATACTTGAGAAAGTAGGTCCGCTTAACCACAAAACCAAACAGTCTTGCTTAGCAACAAAACCATGCAACAGAAGCACAGGACATGCCCCCAAACAATAAAACAATGGTGGCATGAGACCCACAACCTGCCCAGTGAACTCAGTAAGTTAATGATCCCTAGGACATGCTCCCTGCACACATTAAAAATAATCATTTGTGGACCTAGTTTGACCATGCAGAGACAAGAAAACTCCCCTGCACAACCTGGAAAAGGACCTAATGATGAAAACATGGTGTCTACTCAAGAAAGTCAAAAGGAGATCTTCTCCCCCCCCCCAACTTTTCCTTTGACTATAAAATCACAGCTCATATGTTCTGGGGGGATGGCATTCCTCACCTGTCCACTTATAAACCTCAGAAGCATCCTATTCTAATAAATCACTTCTTATCTACTACTTTGCTCCTGCTGAATTCTTCTCTGCACTGAGGCATAAAGGACTATGGTACCAAAGCTCTTCAGAGCCCCTCTGAAATGACAACAGTTGGTTTCACAGAGAACTTACAGGTGGTCAGAGATGACACTGATGCTGAAACATGAACAATACAAGAGAATGAGCCAAGCAGAGAGAAAGTACAGGGACAAGGGAGAAGAGAGAACAGCATATAGAAAGATCCTGAGCCAAGGAAGTGCTTGACAATAGTCAAGGACTTTCAGCACATGTGATGAAGTAACATGAGTTTGCGGATAGTGGCCTGGGGATGGAAAGGGCCAGATTAAATAAGGTCAAAGGTATTATGCAACAGCTTGGTTTTAGCTTAAGGTGATAGAAAGGAAGTAGTATTTCCATCAGAGTTGTGAAGTAACAAGATGTATGTTTTAGAAACATCACTCTGGCTACTCTGTGGAGACTGACTGGTCCATATGACTGATTTGGTGGAGGAGTCAGGAACCAAAGTGATGTGACACTCTTATGAGCCCAAGTACAGAGCTGGGTAAGAGTTCTCTGTGTGTCCCCCTCCTACTCCAGCAAACATGGAAGTGTGTGCTTCGTGTGGGTCATCTATTGGAAGTTGAAAACTCTCTCATTCTGGGTCTTTAGTGACTATAAGAAGAGAGAGTGCCCATCCACCCAACCTGTCACCCACTAATCCACACCAGACTGTAGCAGAAACAAGATATAAATTTTTTATGTTAAGGACTCAGATTTCAGACAAAAACATGGGAATAAGAGCCTTCAATTTTGAGGCATGAGAGTCAGTATAGTTACAGATATGCAAGTACATATCACAGTAGCAAGGACACAGTAGATGTTAAGAAAAGGGTAGCTAGAGACTATCATACCTGTTGATTCTAGTCTCATCTCTGATGTTAACTAACTCTCTTGACTTTGAGTGACTCCTTCAGCTTTCTGAATCTCAATTCCCTGCCCTTTGCAATGAAGGATTAGTACTATATCTCCAAAACTGACGAACCTGGATTCTAAGATGATAGTATAAAAATGCAGGGGAATTCATGGTGATTTAAAAAATTGGACAACACTTCCTCTTCTTTCATCCAGTAGAATAAGCAGATTCTTTGGATACCAGGTCAAGAACACCAGGTAATACCCCCAGGAGCCAGGCCACTGATGTTCTTCTTTGCACAAAGAAAGAAGTGAAACTATTTGGAATTCCTCTAAGTCCATCAAACAAATATTTAATTTCTCCCTGTAAATTTACAAGCCCAGCAGCTAACATAGGAAAAGAAAGGCACTGATTCTTCTAGTTAAGACAGGTCACAAGTGTTGATAAACTTTCCAGTTGATAAATTTCCCAGTTTACACTGCTGTCCTTTTTTGAGAACTTCCAGGTGAATCTGAACATCTCCAGAGTCACTGGCTTGAACTCCCAAATGAGAGGCAGGTTTGGACTTATTCCATGTTCTGGACATTTCTGTGTGCAGGCAGTGCAGATACTCTATTTATGTGAAAACGTTTCTCGGAAAATCTGGACTCTGGCTCCAAAGCTGCTACTAACTAGCTCTGTGATTCTGCACAAAGAACCCTACCCCCTCCATAGCTTAGGATTCTCATGTGTAAAATAGTGATAGTAATACTCACTGTGTATACCTCCTGGGGTTGTCATAATGATCAGATGAGATGAAATAGAAGTGAATGTCCTTTATAAAGCATACTCTGTCTCACAGATGCATTTGAGAATCACTGATGCATTGTTGTTATTATTGCTAGTATGATCTTCCCTGCTCCAAGATCATTTATCTCAAGGGACCTTCCTTGTGCACATCAGGGACCAAAAAAAAAAAAAAAAAAGAAAAATCAAGAGCCTCCCTTCTCCCTTCTCAGTTTGATGCATGATGTGGCTGTGAAGGAAGTTTGCTGGCTTGAAAATGTGAACAATCTCTTTCCACTGAGATGTTTCCCCTTTACAGAAAAAAACAACTGCTTATTTTTTTTCTTTCTCAATGCATATAAATTTCTGTTCTCCTAAGATATCCTAACTGCTTTATCTCTGTAATAAGTTTACCTTTCTACATGCTTGCTATTCACCGAATAAGCTCACTAAAGTAAGTCTGTATTCTTCAGATCTCATGGGAGGCAAGTCGACCATTTTTATCCAGTTTTCATCCCCAGGGACGCTGGTTGACATAAAATTTTGAAACAAGCAACAGGAATTGGAGACAATAGTTTACAACCCATGCATACACCTAAGACATGCTATAAGGTCAATTAGGTGATGAGGGGAGGGGTACCTGGTGGAGTATTTTTGTCTAAAACCTAACAGGCATTATAAAATCCTCCTTTCTTAGGAAGCTTCAACTTTTGGGATTTATCATACTTTTCAGACATCCAAAGTTCTGTCTAGTCTAGTAATGCAAGTACATATGAGAGTGTATCTGAAATTATTAGCTAAAATCTTGAATGGAGTTGCTGACAGCTTGCTGAGAGTAAGTTTTAGTTTGGAAACACCAGAAAAGTGGGTACATATGTGGAAAGGGGGAGAAAAGGGCAGAGATATTATAAAGAAAATAGAATTCTTAGAGTTGAATTATAGTGATCTAATCAAATACCTATAAAAATGATATAATTGCAGCCCAAAGAGGTTAAAGAGTTAATTAGCAAAAAAAAAAAAAAAAAAAGTTACTTCAGTCCCAGGCTAGCAAGTGAATTTCAAATCAAAATGGCTTAAATAATTATAGAAGTGGGTAATATAGCCCCTTAAGGGAAAAAAATATATATGATTTTGGTTGGTGGCCCCCAGTTTCAATATTATCATAGCAGGAAACATTTTACTAAGTGTCAAATAGTATACAGGACATGCAGAATAGAAAAACAGGACAGTTCTAATAGGGTATGGAAATGTAGGCAATTAACGGCAACGCAGGTTGGTATCTTGGAATGGGGTAGAGTGCTTGGAAGTTTGGAAAAGAAACTCCCAGCCCAACTTTGGGAGGGTTGGTGAGAGATTCCTGGAGGTACCGAAGCAGATCTTGAAGTATGTCTCCAAGAAAAGAATGGACATAAATATGCAAACACAAAAATGTGTGTGAACTCACTGAAGTGTCTGGTGCCAGAAAGGCCACAATGGAAAATGAGGTTGAAGAGACTTGTGGGAACGTTCTTTCAGCTGTCACCATGCTGCTCTTAAGTTTGGACTTGAGTAAGCAATAACAATCCATTTGGGAGTTTTACAGAAGAATGTGACATGATCATATTTGTATTTGAGAAAATTCAGCCTGACAGAAAGGCAGTGAATGAATTTGAGGGGTGTGTGGCAGTGAACATACAGCAGGAACTGATAACATTAATTTATACATTGGGGCCCACAAAGTGGAGCCCAACCCAGTGGCCTGTCCGTGTCACAAATCCAAACCCAAATCAAGCTGCATTTAAAGGAAATACCTCATTGTCAAGGAAACCTCACAAGTCTCCAACAAGTCACATACAAGTCTCCATACAAGTCACAAGTCTACAACTCAGCTTTAGCTAACAGAAAATAGGACCTGCTAACCTTACAGTGAGGTCCCTGACTGCCTAGCCAATCATTCTGTGTCCATATTGCTTCCTCTCACGGTCTATAAAACTCACTTGTGCCCAAATCCATCAGAAGGAGTGCTCCACTACTTACAAGTCCCTGTACTCCCCAGCCCATGGGTTGCTTTTCTCTGAATAAAGAACATCAAACTCATTACTAAATCATTTTAGTTTATTTTTCATTTGACAGAACAGATGCAAGAGATATTCAGAAGGTAAAATAATCTAAATTTAGTGAATGCTTGGATTGGGAAGTGTGAGAGAGGGAGTGATTAAGGACAAGCCCTTTTAACATTGGAGGAAAAAACACTTAGTGTAGAAAATATTTTAATTTCTTTATATCATACCCGAGTACTACAGTTGAAGGGGAAGCTACTAAGATATGAATGGAATTAAGAGGTAAAGAGGTTTTTCTCTGTCTGACTTACTTTACTCTGTATGACAGACTCTAGGTCCACCCATATCTCTGCAAATGACCCAAGTTGTTCCTTTTCTATGGCCAAGTAATATTCCATTGCATATATGCACCACATTGTCTTTACCCATTCACCTGTTGATGGCCATTTAGGTTGCTTCCATATCCTAGATATTGTAAATAATGCTGCTATGAACATTGGGATGAAAGTGTCTTTTTTATGGTGTCTTCTTTACTCTTTTTTTAAATTTATTAATTTTTAATTGAGTAGAATTGCTTTATAATACTGTGTTTGTTTTTGTCATATATCAACATGAATCAGCCATAGGTATATGTATGTCCTCTCCCTCTTCAACTCCCCCCTCACCTCGCATCCATCCCACTCCTCCAGGTTATCAAAAAGCACTGGATTTGAGCTCCCTGTGTCATACAGTAAATTTCTTCTGGCTATCTAATCTTACATATGGTAGTATATTTTAGTGCTACTCTCAATTCATCCCACTTTCCCCCGACTGTATCCAAAAGTTTGTTCTCAATGTCTGCATCACCACTGCTGCCCTGCAGATAGGTTCATCAGTACCATTTTTCTAGATTCCATATATATTAGTTAATATATGATATTTGTCTTTCTCTTCCTGACTTCAGCCTGTAAAATAGGCTCTAGGTTCATCTACCTCATTATAACTGAGTCAAGTGCATTCCTTTTTATGGCTGAGTAATAATCCATTGTGTATATGTACAACAGCTTCTTTATCAATTCATCTGTCAAGGATATCTAGGTTGCTTCCATGTCCTAACTATTGTAAATAGTTCTATGATGAACAATGGGGTGTGTGTGTGTCATTTTCAATTATGGTTTCCTCAGGGTATATGCCCAACAATGGAATTGCTGGGTCATATCTTTAGTTCTATGTGGCATAAGAAAAGTTGTACAGATGAACCTGTTTGCAGGTCAGGAATAGAGACACAGATATAGAGAACAGATATGTAGACACAAGGGGCAGAGGGGATGAATTGGAAGACTGCGACTGATGTAAGTGCACTGCCATGTATAAATACATAACTAAGTGGAAATCTGCTTTATAGCACAGGGAGCTCAGCTAAGTGTTCTGTAATGACCTTGATGGGTGGGATTGGGGAGTGGGAGGAAGGCTCAAGAGGGAGGGGATATATGTATACATATAGCTGATTCACTTTCTTATACCACAGTGTAAAGCAACTATATCCCAATTTAAAAAAAAGAGATGAGAATTGACCTACTTTTCCCAATTTAGCAAGTATTCCCCATTTTTGCCTATTAGTTTTACTGCTAGAAAAATTTACTATCTTAAATATAAAAAGGAAAGTGTATCTTAATGGGACAAAAAATTATCTTAGATTTATGGAAGCAAGATGATGTTACTCCTTACTTAATAGAAATCAGGAGATATTTGTTGAATGGGTAAAGGCTTAACATTAAAACTACATCAATTGAACTATGGGTCAAGATGGCAGGTTAAACACATGCATTTAATGCTGTTCCCTCATAAAGCCCACGACATTTATAGTAAATGAATTTTGTTTGTAAAGCCACACACATGGGCACAACAGAAAAGGACATGATAGAAACACAATTCTGGAAGCTAAAAAGCAGATGAGGAAAAGAAAACTTAGCAGAACTGAGAAAGCTAACTGCTAAGTCAGTATTGAAGAAAAACTGAAAACCAACACAAGTTACATCATGGGATCCTCAAGAAGATCAAAAAAATGCCAGTCCCACCCAGGCAATTTTGGAACTGCAGGGCTGGGAGAGGGACAGTGAGGAAGCAAGAAGAGCCTAAAGTAAGAGAAGGTATAGCTGAAGTAGTTTGAGAATCCAGTGAATCGCAACTTCTCCTTCACCCCAGCCCCATGATCCTGTGAGACTTCTGCCGCAGCATAAAATTCTGGAAGCTTATTCCCTTCAAGAAAGTAAAACACAGGGTCTCTGGGGTTGGAAGTACAATGAGAGTGTGGATACTATCCTAAAAGCAAAGGATATAAGTGACTATGCACAAGAATGCTGACTGTTGCAATCCCAAGTCAGTTTCCAGAAGAGCCCTGGCAGTCAGATTTCCATGGCTCTGGGAGGACTGTGGGCAAAGACTTCCTAGGGAGATCTGACCAGCACAAGAAGGGAGTCCTGAAAATACTGAGAGTCCTCCTAGGCAAGAGCTCAGAGTTGATGACCTGTTGGTCAACCAGATTCACATACATAACCTTCTTTTTCTATTCGCAACCACGAAGAGGAAACCACATTCACCAAACACCAGAATTAAAGGAAAACTTCTAAGTTAGAGAAGTCCCTCTCGTATGAAATACAGAGATCAAAGTGATAAACAATATAAAAGCAGCTTGGAGAAAATAGAGACCATAATAAAAGCAAAAGAAAAGGAAATATTTATAGTCTTAGAAAGATAATACAGACATGAAAGAAGCACAGAGATAAAGTACAAGAAAAAACATTCATATAAGTTAAAGGAGTTCTTAGTAATACAAAACATAAACAGAAAATAAAATGGAAATCTCAGCATTAAAATTGTAAGATAAAGTAAAGGGAATATACTGTAAAGCTAGAGGAAAAGAGATCTAAAATAGAAAAGTAGAAAATTGGCTGATTACATCCAAATAATAGATGTTCTAGGAAAAAAAAAGATAATAAAAACAGAAGGGAGAAAATCATTAAGAAAATAATTCAAGAAAAATTCCTGGAAATGGATGACAAGAATTTTTAGATGCAAAGATTGCATGAGTGCCCAGCACAGTGGAATGATCAATTTGTTAAACTTCAAAAGAGGGGGAAAGAATAAACTTAGACAAAGAATAGAGTCTGGAGATGACTGCAGGTTTCTCAACGACTACTCTGAAAGTAAACACCTTTGGAAAAATGCCTGTAACATTCTGAAGGAAATTTATTTCTATCTAATCTAGTAAAAAGTACTATGATGCTATAATAAAGATATTTTCAAACATGCAAGGTTAAAAAATATACTTCCCTCTCATTCTTTTTCATTAAATTACTGCAGTATGAGTTCCACCTTGTGCAAAAAAAAAAAAAAAGAGAGAGAGAGAGAAAGAAAATAAACCAAAAAGAAAATGACATGGAAAATAGGTCATCCAACACAGAAGAAAGGATGAGAGAATCAAAGCATGTAATTAATACCTCCATAGGACTGCTGTGCAATAGATCTGGAGGACAATCAGCAGGGTTTATACCAATGCACCCCAAAAGACAGACACCCCAAGGACTGTCATCTCTAAGATGCCAATGCCATCCTTTTACTTTTTACAAAAGAATAAAATGCCCAGGTAAGTCTGATCCTTATTTATAGCTGATCTTGGTTTACCTTGACACTGTGCTGATAAATTGTCTGCTCTTCCAACTGCCATACATCCTAGATCAGTTGAAGACACTCATTTTGCTTCACAGAAATGTTCTTTGATCCACTCCTGAGAGCTGTAGGTAGGGCATGATTCAATCAGGGTAGAAAATAATACAGAGTCACCAACTCCCCTCGTCATGTTCCTGCAGGATGTCCAGTACCTTGTCTACACCTTAATCCTGCCACATGCCCTGAAGAGGAGACTCATGTCACCTTTACTCCAGTAAAGGTGAAGCCAAGTGATTGCTCAGATTCAGTTCTGTTTGTCTTTTCCTGAGAACCTTCAAGGAAGAGTGGCAATTTGTCCTTTTCTCACACAGCTACTCAAATTTCAAAAATAATCTGCATTTTATTTGCAGATATTTATATTGGTGATACTATGATAAATGAAGCAAGAAATAATTAACAAAAGTCAGGGTAAAAAGTACTTCTGGAGGGTCAACAAGAAGATGCAATCAAGAAAGCTTCTAAAACACTTGCCATATTGTAATTTTTAAGTTCGGTAGTGGTTGGATAAGTGGTTGCTTTATTATTCATAAGCTGTGTATATATTTCATACACTATACAACATATATCATAATCTGTAAAAGTAAAAATAAACATCATATATTTTTCAAAGCTCTTTGAGTTTGGATCCACTGATCCTCTATGAACCTCTATTTGCTCATATTTTACATAATATAGTAAATACTTATTTTCTCATCATTGTCAAAAATGAGGTTATTTGTGACAAATGCAGTATGTTGTAGAAGTCTTCATAGAGGTTCTTGAAGAGAGGAGTATTTAGGGAAGGCTTCCAAGAGTAAATGGAGCCATGAAGGAAGGTAGGATGTGGTTGCCTTCTCTGTGTAAGCATCACAGTTTATTTTTTAAATTAATTTTATTGGAGTATAGCTGCTTAACAGTATCACAATTTATTCCTCTCCCCGCTCCTGCCCTAGTGATAAGCACAGTGCTTAGAATATAGAAGGAGATCAATAAATATTGAGTGACTGGATGTATATTCAAGGAAAAGGCATTCTAATCTCTAGCAGGAAGGCAATTTGCTCTCATAGTACAGCTGAATTCTTTTTTCCCCTATAGACTATCTTTGTCCCCCACTTCCCAGAATTACTGAATGAAAGAGTTTCTATAATGAGGTTTCAATTAAATCGTATCTGCTTTTTATTAATTGACATGAGTAAATTATTCAGGAACAGATGTTCACATTATATAAAAAGTGAAAAAAAAAAGTGAATAATACAGATTTTCCAGTAGCTTTCATTGACCATCAGTCATTTTCTCACCATACAGCTAAACTGGATGATTCAAAAGAATATTTTTCTTGTTTTGTTGATTCTACAAAACTTAAAAATTAATACTATAATTATGCCCTTGATTATTTTTGTTTTTTTTAATTATCTTATTGAAGACAGAACTTCCATGGATGCTTTTGCTGCAATCATTAATGAAAGTGATGAGCTGAGGTCAGCAGAGTAACTTGGAAGAAACCCTGGAGGGGATTTGAGTAGTTGAGTTATTGGCTTGTGCTCTGAGGTTTTATTGCGGATACTTACGAAAAATGGAATTCAAGACCTGCCATTGACCTGAGAGCAGCTAAATGTTTTTGAATGAGCCCCTTTTCTTTGACTATGGGCTATGTTTATTCTCAAATTCCTCAAATAACTCTTCAGTTTACCTCACAACAGAATA
The DNA here is from genome assembly GCF_054371585.1 of Giraffa tippelskirchi. NCBI lineage: Eukaryota > Metazoa > Chordata > Mammalia > Artiodactyla > Giraffidae > Giraffa > Giraffa tippelskirchi. The sequence continues at coordinate 126,508,605 of NC_137277.1, read as the reverse complement.
TTTAAATAATAATCATAGAAGGCTTCTCTCACTGTTGTTACTGCCTCATTCATTTGGCCTTTGTTTTACTTCTGTTTTTGTCATTCTGGTTGGCTTTAGCTAGAGATACTTTGCTTTATTATTCTGCATCCAATAGATATTTATAAAATGGCAATCATGTGCCATGAATTGTGCAAAGTTCTATGAATCAAATTATGAGAACAAACACATTAAACACTTTCTGCAAATACAAACTTATTTTACATAAGACAATTATACAAATATATTATACTCCATGGTAAGTGTTTATTTCAAAGAATTTTTTTGAGGTGAGCTATTTTCAAAGTCTTTATTGAATTTGTTACAATGTTCCTTCTGTTTTATGTTTCAGGTTTTTTGTCCATGAGACATGTGGGATCTCAGCTCCCCAACCAGAGATTGAATCTGCACCCCTTACATTGGAAAGTGAAGTCTTAACCGCTGGACCACCAGAGAAGTCTCAATGGTAAGTGCTTTGAGACAAACATATAAACCCATGTTCTAAATGTGTCATATTAACTGGAGAATAAAATTTCTCTAGCAAAAATGGAATGAAGTTTCAAGAATACCTTCCCCTGTGATCAAACACTTAGAGTAAACTTGCAGAAGAGATAGGATAAGGCAAGAAAAGAGAGAGGAAATTCTGAGGAGAGGAGAGAATTCAGGAAGACGCTCAAAGCAGGAAGTCACCTGGCAATTTCAAGGACCTGGGGGGAAAAAAAATATATATATATATATAACTGGAGCTGAATGAGTGAGCTAAAGTGAAAAAGGAGACATAGGTAGGGGCTGGATCATATAGGCCATGGGACATTATTTGAGTTACTTTTCTCTAAAGGGCAGCAAGAAGTCTTCAAGTTTAAATCAGAAAAGCAACTTGGTCACATTTGCACTTAAAGATAACTGTGCTGTGATACAGAGAAGGTCTGAAGTGGGCAAGAATGAGTGTAACAGGAATAGTGGATCATTCAATGTTCTGTAACAAAACAAAAAAAGTGGGGTGGCTTTCTCAATCAAGTTTGCATTAAGAAAATGTAATGAAAGATTCATTTATACCTATAGGAGCAAAGTTAAGGAGCCAAATAGGGAGTTGCAAGTCATTGGCATCCCTCAGCCTGAGAAGGCAAGGGGAGCAGAGTTTGGCAGAGCCTGAGAAGGGTCAGAGGAAGAAGTGGGACCTGCTGACAGGGCAGGGGATGGAGACAAACACTCTGATCTTTCCACTGCCTGATATTGCTCTATTGCCAATGCATCCCCATCCAGATCCACCTGAAGAGCACGGATGTCAGTTACAAGAGGAGATGGAGGAGAGAACATGGATGTATTAGAACATGCCCTGTGCCAACCTTCACCTCAGAATTCGGATTAATCATCCAGCTAGGTTTAGGTAGCCTTTTCTCTCACCTAGAACCAGGAAAATAGTAGCTAGACCCTGTGGCAATAACGAACCCACAAAGTGATTGAAAGTTGATTTTCTAAGGTATTTTGCCTGAGGATAGCAACCCAGTTCAGTTCAGTTGCTCATGTTCGACTCTGCAACCCCATGGACTATAGCACACCAGGCTTCCCTGTCCATCACCAACTCCCAGAGCTTGCTCAAACTCATGTCCATCAAGCCAGTGATGCCATCCAATCATCTCACCCTCTGTTGTTCCCTTCTCCTCCTGCCTTCAATCTTGCCCAGCATCACGGTCTTTCTTTTCCAATGAGTGAGGTCTTCTAATCAGGCAGCCAAAGTATTGGAGCTTCAGCATCCCATGCACTTCTAACTGACTTGTTTAGTTGCTAAGTTGTGTCCGACTCTTTGCGACCCCATGAACTCCTCTGTCCATGGAATTTCCCAGGCAAGAATACTGGAGTGGGTTGTCATGCCCTCCTCCAGGGGATCTTCCTGACTCAATGATAGGACCCACATTTCTTCTGTCTCCTGCACTGGCAGACAGGTTCTTTTCCACTGAGCTACCTATTGGATATTAAACACAATGACAATGTATTAAAAAGCAGAGATATCACTTTGCCAACAAAGGTCCGAATAGTCAAAGCTATGATTTTTTCAGTAGTCATGTACGAAAATGAGAGTTGGACCATGAAGAAGGCTGAGCACCGAAGAATTGATGCTTTCGAACTACGGTACTGGAAAAGACTCCTGAGAGTCCCTTGGAGAGCAAGGGACAGTCAATCCTAAAGGAAATCAAGCCTGAATATTCACTGGAAGGACTGATGCTGAAGTTTCAATACTTTGGCCACCTGATGCGAAGAGCTGACTCACTGGAAAAGACCCTGGTGCTGGGAAAGATAGAGGGCAGGAAGAGAAGAAGCTGACAGAGGATGATATGGTTGGATGGAATCACCTACTCAAGGGACATGAGTCTGAGCAAGCTCTGTGAGATAGCGAAGGACAGGGAAGTCTGGAGTGCTGCAGTACATGGGGGTCTCAAAGTGGACATCACTGAGAAACTGAACAACTCTCCCATTACCTGTGAAACTCACTGACTTGTCCTTCCACAGGGTTCCAGAAGCACCCAAAATGGATCCCTTAGCTAGTATCTACTCTGTAGCTACATCTGTGTAGTGCCTGGGTTGTGTGAGTATGGGAGGTGGCCATTCCATTGCTCATGCCTTGGGCTGAGAGTGACCCAATGATGCTGGATGTGTTCTTCCTTTCCCAAGATCATCTTCAAGGAAGCTCCTGATATAATCTCATTTCACATTGACACTTCACTTTCCATTTCTGAACACTTTACCTCTTTACTGTTTGAGATTAATTTCTAATTTTTGACCTGCTGAAACCCTATATGTTTCCAAAATTCCTGTTAATATCTAATTCCTCTGGCTCCAGGATCAAATGTCTTTATTTCTTTGTGCAGCATGATGTCAGCATCAGAAAGCCTGATACAGTAATTTCTTGATCATATTTTGGAGATTAAATTACCATGACTGAGAAAATAAAAACAGTCACACCAGACAGTAGTCTTTTTCTTGGTACCAATGTAGGACATTAGGGACTATTCCTATTTGGATTGAGATTTTGATAAAAGGTGGATTGATGGAACATGATAGGTTTTGAGCCATCATGTTCTGTAAACCATCTGGGCTTTCAGAAAATTTTTTTTTTTTTAATTGAGAGAGAAACAGGGCATTATTGAAAAGTCACCTGGTTGAAAAACTGCTTCCAGGATTTAGTGACCCCACATTTTACACAGAGCTAGTCCTAGAGTAGACAATCAATAAACTCTTATCTAAAGATTGATTTCACAACCATTACTATATCTCATTTCACATAGTTAAGAGCTATGATAGAACTAACCACAGAATCCAAAGGAAACCCTGAAAAAGGGTCCCCAACTCAAACTAGAGAAAGGGGAGTGCAGCTGTGGACTATTTCTCAAAGTAAATATTATAAAGGGTAAGCAAATTATACAACATCAAAGGGGGAGAGTCATAGAAAAGGGAACAGCCATTTACAGCTTGCGAAAGATGACTTCATCAGTATAAGTGAAAATCATGCCCACCCATCACTGAGACACAAAGGCACAAAGTCTTTTCCATGGGATATCTTAGACTGCCATAGTTATACCTCACTCAGAGAAATCACGCTTGTGGCAGCAAATTTCAAATTGTATAAAATAGATAACTAATGAGAATCTACTGTATAGAACGAGGAACTCTACTCAGTGCTCTTCGGTGACCAAAATGGGAAGGAAATCCAAAAAAAAGAGGGGATATATGTATATGTATGGATGATTAACTTTGCTGTACAGCTGAAACTGACATAGCAGCATAAAGCAACTCTATTCCAGTAAAATAAAATGAACATGAAAAAAAATTGTCTTGTGATGTTTTATCCTCTCTATTCTCTCCCTAACTTTAGAAACCCAAGCAGTGATTGCTAAAACAAAACAAGGTCGTATAAAAGTGAAAGAAGAATTGACCCTCTTGGCTATCACCGTGCAGCCTCTCCCTCAGTTGCCAATGGAAGCAAGGGAAGACAAGGGAGGAACCCATATTTTCTGGTTGACCAATGTAAACTCCCCTTGCTTCAGTGATTTTACACAATACAACTGATGTTGATGGATGCAACTCAAGGTATTTTGTTAGGTCAGCTGTGTTCTCTTGGCTGGCACACCATCTAGAGCCCCACAGATGATGAATAAGCATCGTTCACAAATCAGATTGCTATCCCGGTTTGCCAAAGAGCACTCCTTTTAGGCAATAAAATATGACTTTGTTTTCAGTGTCAGACATGATTAAGTTAAATGTGTGAAGATTCCTAACCTTATTGATTTCTTTGTATTATGCTCATATTTCTCATGCTTTTCAGCACCGTATCCATGCTCAAAATAGAGGAATACATTTGAAAGAACAGCTGTTGCTTAAGAGTCAAAGAGAGTATAGGCAGGGAGATGTGGCAAGGTAGTTGGATGGCATCACTGACTCAATGGACGTGAGTTGAGCGTGTAACTTGGAGATGGTGAGGGACAGGGAAGCCTGGCATGCTGCAGTCCATGGGGTGGCAAAGAGTCAGACATGACTGAGAGACCAAAAAACAACATAGACATAAGATGCTAAAGATTTAGAGAAAGACTAGTGATTTTGCCTTTTCCTCAGATTTGACTATTTACTAAATAAGAACACTTTCATGGAGATGAACATAAAATCACACAGCAGGAACAGACCTGAGAAAAAGTTTAGTTAACTTCCTTCATTTTACAGATGGTACAAAGATAAAGAGCTTTCAATGTAATGACATGAGCTACCCAAAAATCACATAGAAGCTAATAAAATCACAACTCAAATCTAAGCTTCTTGGTTCTGAAACAAGGTCACTTTCACATACTCTAGTGCAATCTTCAACAACTGTAAGTCTCAGTTTCCTCATCTGTTAAGTGGAGATAATAGCATATAACTCATGGGGTTGTTCTGGAATTGAATGATCATAATACAGGTAACATTTCTAAGCATAACGTAGTACTCAATCAATATTTGCTGTTATTTTTATATTACAGTCTTAACACATGCTTTTTAAAAATATATATTTTTTTTTATAAATTTATTTATTTTAGTTGGGGGCTAATTACTTTACAATATTTTTCTTAGGATCTGGTCTCCTGAGAGGTCAACAATCAAATGTATATGGACTCAAGTATACTTAAAAAGTGCCCATTTATTTTCCAGTAAGTAGGTATTTTCCACTAAGATGCCTAAAATCCTTCCCTAAAGGGATTTTCTCTGGGTTAAGCATTAATCTCTCCCAAAAATGCATTTTTATTATTACATTGTGAACGTGCTTGAATTAATGCACCAATATCTGTGTGTCTAAATTGAACTGATTCTTTTGTTCTAGTACATTATGGAACAAGATGGAATAAGATTTCTAGAGAGTTAACTTATAATGTAGAACTAAAAATAGGAAGATGAAACACTGCTAATAGATCAGCAAACTCTCCACACACACATGCTACGTAGGTATATTGCCCCATCCCAGTGGACTACAATGCTCTTATACATGAGCCTCGTCAGAGCACAACTGAGGCAATGGGCAATTCTGAAAGGACACAATTGGAAGAAAATTACTAGAGAACAACAAAATCTCCAGAGAAGGAAGGAGTGGGATTAAAGAATTGAGAAGTTATGTAATATGGGAACAAGTTAAAGCATTGGGGCATATTTAGGAAGAAAAGGGCAAAAGGGTAGAAAGGACATGATTGCTTCTCTCCAGTGTATAAAGGATTCCATGAAAGTATCATGCATCCTCTCAGGATGCCAGACCAGTCATTCAGCCTTCCTTCTAAATTCCCTGTTTTTCTCTTTGCAAAAAAACCTGATTGTTTATGTCTTTTTTTCTCTCATTATGTTTTAAGCTCCTTGAGAGCTGAGACCATGTCTGCTTTACCTTTGGAATCTCATTTTTAAGACAGCACTTGGCATATAAAACTTTTTTTATTGAATGAACAAGTAAACTTCCCTGCATAACTTCAAAGAGCAGAATTAAGACCATGGGTATAATTCTCAGAGAGATATTTAGATTCCAAATAAAGAAAAACACCATTAATGCTTCAAATGGCACATCCGTCTCCATTAGCAGTTCATGAAGAAAGAAGCATCCATGGCTCTTCCATAAGGAATGTGGGATCCTGCACTAGGATCCCTGAGAGGTTGTATTAATGACTGTTAAGATTAGTTTAGGCTTTTACATTTTTAATTGGAATAAATACCCCTAACTGTCCTCCCTGACGTTTTCTTTCCTCTCTGATCCATCTTCCACATTTCTTTAGAAAGTATTAAGCTACAGCACAAATGCCATCTTCACCCATATTTCTTGAAAAGTCATTGAGTATCCTTGCAAGTATCAGCATTTGTCAAAGAATGTTTTTGTAAATTGCTGATCCCATGAGATGGTCAACAACGAATCCCCAATGAATGTGCAAAATGCCACATTCTAGTCCTCTCTTCAAGATTGGAGACTATGGCACTCCTTTGTATTTATGTTACAGAGACGTTATTATTGTTGTTTAGTCCCGTCTGACTCTTATGAGACCGTATGGACTGTAGCCCACCAGGCTTCTCTGTCCATGGGATTTTCCAGGAAAGAATACAGAGTGGGCCATTTCCCTCTCCAGGGGATATTGCTGACTCAGAGATCGAACCCGTGTTTCCTGCATTGCAGGTGGATTCTTTACCACTGAGCCACCTGGGAGATATTTACAGAGACATTGGTATGTCCCAAATAGGGGACAAATTCAAACTGGCTCTTTCTAGGCTCGTTTTAATCCAAGACAATTTCTTTCCATTTCAACATCACCCCCCAAGTGGTCATATTTCTCATCTATTGTTCTTGGGGGTTAAAAGTTTTCAAACTGTGATATGAGATATGGCATCTCAGTTGAGTTGGACCATTGAGAAGAGTAGGGAGGAGAGGATGGGATGAACTGTGTAGATTCCCTGGAGGATAATAAGCAACACTTAATGGACTAATAGACCATCTGAGTTTTTTTGTGACTTCATTTCTGGCATCATGAATAAATAAATAAATACATTAGTTAGTTGCTCAGTCATGTCCAACTCTTTTGCAACCCCATGAACTATAGCCCGCCAGGCTCCTTTGCCCGTGGAATTCTCCAGGCAAGAATACTGGAGTGGATTGCCATTCCCTTCTCCAAAGCAGGAGTAGAGGATCTCTAATATTTTTCAAGGTTAGGAGAAGAAGGGACTGGCTTTTGGCCCGCTGTTACGGAGAAGATGAAGTTTCTTCTCCTCTTTTTCTTCCCATCAATGGATACTTTCAAAAAATAAGTATCGTATTTATATAATCATCTTTAATTAGAGTCCCACTTCCTATACATATACCCATGCTTCATCCTGCTGCTCTTTCACCATTACATTCCTTTTTTATTACCTAATGAAACTCTGTATTTTCTTTTGGCCTTTCTTACTTTGTCTGCTGTCACTTTCCAAAATTTCTTATACACAAAAGCAGCAGCATTCTTGCAGTAAGTGCTTTGCCTTTCAGCAATTTCCTTTATGAAGCAGCCTCTAGGAAGGCATCATGTACAAATTACAGGTCATCTGTATTTTACTTTATTCATTTACTCACATCTTATTCATTTACAAAATATTGAGTACCTCTGATGTACATTGGCCCAAATAGAAACTGAAGGGAAAAGAAAATCACTTACCACCACTTCATAAATCCCCTTCAGATAAACAAAAAAGTTTTAAGGAATTTGATAATAGTTTTAGAGGGCAATTTTATTTAGCCTGCATTTCTCACATCCATAAATATTATTAAGTGATGATTATCTGCTTTGCTCCTGACCGGGGAAATTGAATTTCACGAGCTACTGATGAGATTGATTTTTCTAAGAAAAGAACATTGGTCAGTTATTTCAGGAGACCTTTCTTTTTTCTTGGTGGTTGTAGTTTGAATATGTACTCCTGAGAAGATCTGAAGGTGTGACTATTTTTATAATAACCCGACCACAATACATGAAGGGGAAAGTAAGATGACTTCATGTAAATCCCATATTTGAATTAGTAAGGATATAGTTTGTAGACATCTAAAACAAATCCTTCCATTACCCGAGTTCTTTGGAGGAAGTGTACCAAGAAACATATAATTAAGTAATAGACTAATACACCTATCAGATGGAAAAAATAAAAAGTGGATGATGGCTCCACACTATGAATTGGGAAAAACATCTGCTGCTGTTTTGAAGAAAGAAGGAACCATATTTATAACCGGCTATGAAGTTACCCTCTTTTTCAGCAGAATGCAGAGGAATCTGATCAGGAACTATGGTTATAACTATAGCTCTATTCTGACTCTGAGGTTCAGTTGTAGATAATGTGTCAACAGAAAATGAACTGGGCAGTTTGGCCCTCTTTTTCTCACCGGGGTGTACAGGATTGGAAGTTGCTTTGCAAAGTGTAGGATATAACTCGGTGTCTCAGACCTTTGAATCCTTTTTAGATCAATGTATGCAAAGTGAATGGCACTAGCCAATTGATATCTAAGGCAGTGGTCCCCAACTTTTTGTTACCAGGGACCAGTTTTGTGGAAGACAATATCCATGAACTGAGGGGTTTGGGGGGATGGTTTCAGAATAGATTAATTCAAGTACATTATATTTTATTATGCCACTGCTGATGTGATAGGAGGCAGAGCTCAGGTGGTAATGTGAGTCATGGGGAGTGGCTGTAAATACAGATGAAGCTTCCCTCACTCTCCAAGCCACTCACTTCCTGCTGTGTGGCCCTCGTTCTAACAGACCACAGATCTGTACCAGGCTATGGCCTAGGGGTTGGTGACCGCTGATCTAAGATCAGAGGTGACCAAATAACCAATGCTGATTCTAAAAAATGATTGAACAGAAGTTTGTATCCTGTAGTTGTTGTCCAGTCTCTAAGCCGTGTCCAACCCTGCGACCTGGTGAACTGCAGCACTTGGAGGAAGCCAGCCTTCTCTGCCCTTCAATATCTCCCACAGCTTGCTCAAACTCGTCCATTGAGTCGGTGATGCCATCCAATCATCTCATCCTCTGTGATCCCCTTCTCCTGCCCTCAATGTTTCCCAGCATCAGGGTCTTTTTCAATTAGTCAGCTCTTTGAATCGGGTGGCCAAATTACTGGAGCTTTAGCATCAGCCCTTCCAATGAATATTTAGGATTGATTTCCTTTAGGATTGACTATTTTGGTCTCCTTGCTGTCTCAAGAGTCTTCTCCAGCTCCACAGTTTGAAAGCATCAGTTCTTCAGTGCTCAACCTTCTTTATGGTCCAACTCTCACATCTGTACATGACTACTGGAAAAACCATAGCTTTGATTATATAGATCTTTGTTGGCAAAGTGATGTTTCTGCTTTTCAATATCATGAGGAGAAGGCAATGGCACCCCACTCTAGTACTTTTGCCTGGAGAATCCCATAGACAGAGGAGCCTGGTGGGCTGCAGTCCACGGGGTCGCGGAGAGTCGGACACGACTGAGTGACTTCACTTTCACTTTTCACTTTCATGCATTGGAGAAGGAAATGGCAACCCAATCCCGTGTTCTTGCCTGGAGAATCCCAGGGACGGTGGAGCCTGGTAGACTGCCGTCTATGGGGTTGCACAGAGTCAGACACGACTGACGCGACTTAGCAGCAGCAACATAAACAATTCTCTTACACTGTCAGAGAGGATAAATTTGGGACACTGTATGACTAAAATTGAGATAAATAGTGGGAATTTTAGTGACAGGAAACCTGAGTTTCTCTATACTACTCATGGAATCTTCTGGAAGCATGAAACCCTTGGCCTCAGTACCTGAAAAGTATACATAAACCAAGAGATATTTCCCTTAAATTTTTCATATCAATGAACAGTATTATAATTATACAAACTTTATCTCTGCAAGTGACTATAGCACTCCTCCAAGTAAGCTTCAAATCTCTTTCACAAACCTTTTCTCATGTTGGACTAGTGACTAAAAGGGCTACCCAGGTGGAACTAGTGGTAAAGAACCCATCTGCCAATTCAGAAGACATAAGAGACGCAGGTTTGATCCCTAGGTCAGGAAGATACCCTGGAGGAGGGTGTGGGAATCCACTCCAGTATTCTTGCCTAGAGAAACCCATGGACAGAGAAGCCTGGTGGGCTACAGTCCAGTGGGTCACAAAGAGTCAGATACGTCTGAAATGACTTAGCACATACAGTGATTAAATGCCAATAAAACTAGAGTTTCTTAGGGCTCAGGGGAGAGCCCTTGACCTCACTTCTCAGGCTTCAAGTAATCATAGCTGAAGATCCTAGGAACACAATTTGAAAATCTGAGCTGATTGGTACAGGTTTCCATAGGTAGACAGTGGCAGAGCGAGGATTAGAAGCTGGATAACCAGGTTCAATGCCAGTACTCCTCACCAATGCTTTTCAAATTTCAGTGAACACATGGATCACTTAGAACTCTTATTAAAATACAGATTCAATTCCATGATTCTGAGGGGGTCTTGAAACACTGTACTGCTAACTACTCCCAGGTGACATCAATGCTGCTTGTCCAAGGAGCACATTTGAAACAGCAGGGCTTTATACTAAACCACATTGCCCACAATGAACAAGCATACTGGAAAGAAACTTAATCTAAGCTAAAAATGGCTCATGTCAGGCCTGAGTATTTTTGAAAGTATAAAACCAAGTTTGAAAATGTTGACTTTAAAAAATATATATATATACATACACACATTTGAGGGAGGATCCACAGATAAATTGAGTACAGAAGATGTAAAGCTGACAGCCATAGAAACATTGCCCAGGATATGAAGTTCATCCTCAGGGGTCCTCCACATTCCTTTTGTGGCCTCATCCTTCTGAGGACTCGTAACCCCTGAGCCTTCCTTTTGAAGCCTAACACTCCCCTCACAAACCTAGACTGTGTATTAAAGAGCAAAGACATCATTTTGTTGGCAAAGGTCCATGTTGTCAAGGTTATGGTCTTTCCAGAAGTCATGTACGGAAGTGAGGGTTGTATCATAAAGAAGGCTGAGCACCGAAGAATTGATGCTTTCTAATTGTGGTGCTGGAGAAGACTTCAGATACTCTTAGAAAGCAAGGTGATCAAACCAGTCAATCCTGGAAATCAACCGTGAATACTCTCTGGAAGGACTGATGCTGAAGCTGAACCTCAAATACTTTGGCCACCTGATGCAAAGAGCCAACTCGTTGGAAAAGACCTCAATGCTGGGAAAGATTGAAGGCAGGAGAACAGGGCAACAGAGGATTAATTGGTTGGATGTCATCACTGATTCAATGGACATGAACTTGGGCAAACTCTGAGAGATGGCAAGGGACAGGGAGGCCTGGTGTGCCACAGTCCACAGAGTCACAAAGAGTTGGACGTGACTTAGCGACTGAACAACAAAAACTCACTTCACCATGTAGGGTAGCACCAAGCTTTCCTATCAACCATTATCTGTTCTTTCCCCTACAGTCATACTCCGTACATCTGAGGCAACTGATCAAATAATTTGCAGGTTAAAAATAATGATGTGCTTTCATTTTAAAACAGCATTTCAATTTATATAATGACCTTAGAAACATTCATGAAAATTAGTGATAAAAATATAGGTTAAATGTTTCACATGCTTTCTTATAGTCTTTATTATATCATGAGGACAGCTGATTTTTTAGCAATGTAAACTCTATGAAACAGATAGGTCCTTTAAAGACTGGTTATACTCCTCAAATCGTAACAGTCTGGTTATTACTTGTAGTATATCATCGCCCTTCTTATTTAACTTATATGCAGAGTACATCAAGTGAAATGATATACTGGATGAAGCACAAGCTGCAATCAAGATTGCCAGGAGAAATATCAATAACCTCAGATATGCAGATGACACCAACCTTATGGCAGAAAGTGAAGAAGAACTAAAGAGCCTCTTGATGTAAGTGAAAGTGGAGAGTGAAAAAGTTGGCTTAAGTTGAGTTTTCAGAAAACTAAGATCATGGCATCTGGTCCCATCACTTCATGGGAAATAGATGGGTAAACAGTAGAAACAGTGAGAGACTTTATTTTTTTGGATGGCATCACCGACTCAATGGACATGAGTTTGGGTAAGCTCCAGGAGTTGGTGATGAACAGGGAGGCCTGGCGTGCTGCAGTCCATGGGGTTACAAAGAGTCAGACATGACTGAACGACTGAACTGAACTGAACTGTAGTATCGAATCCTCAATGGGAACTAAAGTGAATTTCCATGTAAAGAAGTTCTCACTAAATCAGTAACAAGGATATAGAATGCCTTCAAGTTAGTTGGGAAAAGAGCCACATTTTAAGAAGCTGATGGAGAATTGATTATATTGATCTTTACCCACCACAGTTACTGAGAATACAACATAAGAACAGTCTTTTGTACCCTTTGCAATATCTGGATGCAAATCCTTGACTTGGCCTTCAAAAATTCCTATAAGAAACTCTACCTAAAGATTTAGCTTCTTTGGGTGCAAAACAGCATTACTTCATGAACACAAAAGCAGAATTTTTTTTTTAAGTCCAATAATTTATTCTCACAAAACCGTTCTGTTCCATTTACATTTTAAATAAAGTGCTCTCTTCTGAGTTTAATGTGGTAAATGAGCTTAAACTCTTTAGAAACATACATTGGTATTGCTTTCTTGTAATTTGGTAAAGTACAGGCAAGGCATTTGAATAATGAAAAAAGAGACAGTTCTCCTCAATACTACATTAAGTAAAAGCAAATCACTAACTTATAATCCTGTTTCCATGGGAACCTAAGTATAGAGCCAGTCTGATACAAGGCTTTTCTCCTGGTGTACATATTTTCCCCCTGCTTGAAATATACTTTTGATTGCTGTCCAAAGGCTAAAGAGTAGTGCTGAGAACCAAATGATCATCTTTGGTCCTTTTACCAGGTTAATAGAGCTGTATAAATAGCTAAAACAGACAACAGCACAGCCTCATCATGGCAGGACTGTAGGAAGGACTGGCTGGAAGAATGGACTTTGAGGGGGAAAAACTTGCCTTAATGAATCTGCTTGCCTTAGTTGAGATTTGGAGATTAAATCTGAACTTCTCAACTCCATCCCCATTATTTCCTAAGCTGTGTGCATCGCATGCCTCTGCCTGGGCAGCAACCTGTTACAAGACAATGTTCTCTGCCACCCCCATAATCTATAACCAGAGTAGAATCATATAAATGATTTTTTTTTTCCTGGAACAGTTGTTCTCAAGTGTTGTATGGGACCAGCAATATCAGTAGCACCTGGGAGTATGTTAAAAAATGCCAATTCTTGGACTCCACCTCAAGTCTACTGAACCAGAGGTTCAGGAGAGGCCCAGCAGTACATTTTAACAAGCCTTCTGGGTGGTTCTAATGTATGTTTGCAGAATCACAAGTTACACACCTGTATAAACAGGGACTTGTGGGAAGACATGGACTTTGACTTGGAGCTAAGTTACCCTCAGCACACAGGGAAGAGTGGCTAGGATTCATATCTCATCTGTAGTACCTGCCCTAAGAGAGATCCCTAAGGAAACTAAATATCCTGGGGATATTTGATATTTGAAGTTAGAAAAAGGATGACAGGATGACAGGAGGGGTGAGATTATATGGGATAGTGGATTAAGCTCAAGTTTTTTTTAAAAAAGAAGAGGCAGCAAGCTATTTCTTATATCATACTGAACTTTCTCTTACTTGGAGACCACCCCTGACTCCAAATGGTAACTAACTAAACAAACATATGGATATACAATATTTGAATTTAGACTTTTCAAGGTGCATGCTGTACTATTTCCTATCCATCTGGAAACAGTTTTTTATTTGCATCTAAATCAGCATTTTATTTCTAGGAAAAAAAAATAACTATCAGAATGCATTGCACCAAAAACTCTTTTTGTAAATTAAATCTTCAATAAGCTGCCTACCTTCCTAAGGTACCCTAGTCTTCTTGTCAGCTCTTGTTGGAACACCACACTAGGTTAGATGCCCGCTGAAGAGCTGAAAAGGGAATCTGAGGACCTTAAAAACTCCTTCCAACACTAAAATTCTCTCCTCATATGACAGATTGGGTTCTGGGAAGACACAGTGGTTATCAGTCTCAACATTCACTCTGAACACCAATGTCAAAAAGAAAAAGTATAGTAGAATGTGGAATGTTGGAAAGCAAAGCCTCAGTTCAGTTCAGTTAAAGTCACTCGGTCATGTCCGACTCTTTGTGACCCCATGGACTACAACATGCTAGGATTCCTTGTCCATCACCGACTCCTGGAGTTTGCTCAAACTCACATCCTCGAGTTGGTGATGTCATCCAACCAATTCATCCTTTGCCGACCCCTTCTCCTCCTGCCTTCAATCTTTCCCAGCATCAGGGTCTTTTCCAATGAGTCAGCTCTTTGCATCAGGTGGCCAAAGTATTGGAGCTTCAGCTTCAGCATCAGTCCTTCCAATGAATATTCAGGACTGATTTCCTTTAGGATGGACTGGTTGGATCTCCTTGCAGTCCAAGGGACTCCCAAGAGTCTTCAACACCACAGTTCAAAAGCATCAATTCTTTGGCACTCAGCTTTCTTTATAGCCCAACTCTCACATCCATACATGACTACTGGAAAAACCATAGCTCTGATTATAGAGACCTTTGTAAAGCCTATCCTAGAATAAAATCAGAAACTGTCTTAGGGCTACATCTTCACTCCAAGCATGTTTCTTTATCTCTTGGCTCTTTCTCTTCAAAGAGCATACATAAAAAGTTCTAATTATTTGAAGAGATTTGTATCTACAGTCCAATTTAATCAAATATCTGCTACACACTGTAGCATGCTATATAGTATTACCCATGCATAATGTGCTTTTCCTTATTACTAGAAATGAGTGAATACACTGAGTATTATTTGGGAGTAAGGCCATGATACTTGGTAACTCCTATTACTGTTGTAGGGAATTGGGGAAAATACTATGAGAACCCAAACCAGCTTTTCTCCGGCCTCCATTTTGGAGTAATGTACACCTTCTATGGCAATAGAAAATACAGTTATTGTAGCTACTTCATCTAGAAAAATCACTGCATTTTTTTCATGTTCTATATCAACCTATTTGACCTGAGGGACAATGAGTAACACAGACAAACCCCAAGTCTTTGCCAGGGATCCTGTAACCTTTCTCTATAGAATGTAAGTTTCACTAAGAGTTTATCTTTTTATTTAAGACTATGCCCTTTTAAGCAATTCATAATGGGATTAAGACCTAGAGAAGCTTCAGTATATGTCATAATCATATCCATTCTCTGTCCCCTCAACCCAGGGATGGGAAGAAAACATCTCCATCACTGGCTGGAGATGACAGCTTGGAAATTCCCTGAAGGTACTTGGCTGACAGCTGTGGGCACCCTCTCCTACTACATTCCCCTAGAAGTTGCAAATGTCAAGGAAACAGGACCATGTAGACAACATTTTCCACCTTTGAGCAAAGACTTGAAATTAATGCAGGTAATGTCAAACTACCACTTGGGCACTGTATTTAATTGAGAATTCACAAGACTGTGTAGCAGGTTTGTCTGTCTTGGTGTTTGACTAAAATGATCAAGGTGTGCAAGTCATATCTAATCTGGTCAAAATAATATTGGTTTCCCTCTCCTTTTTCTTTGCTTTAAAAGGCGTCATAGGCAGTGATGCAGCCCCTAGAAAAGGCAAATGTTCAGTGACCTGCTGTTTACATTATACTATCTCTAACCTCTCTCCATAATGATGCTCAAGGTGGGTCAAAGTGAAGGCACTACTCAGCAAGGAGTGTGACCAACCAGTTCCTGTTCCCATGCTGAGGACAACATCTGCACAGACCTGCTTCTAGTACCTGGAGAGTTGGCATGTCTCCAGAGGAATTCATAACCCACTTCTAAAAACATGCATCCTTTGCTAGTTGGGAATTAATATTCTCAGAGTTATGTATCAAGGAGAATACCCTGGCTAACTTATGATATGTAAGGGGAAGTAACACACTGGTGGATGTGCCTAACATTGTGCTGCAAAGAGAGAATGAAATTTACTCTTCTCAGTGCCTATGGCCTTCCTGAGACCATAGTCAACACTTTCTTACACAGTAAGGCAATGAATCCTGAGCCATTCTCTCAATTTTACAGATGCAAAAGCTAAGGCCAGAGTTTGTGCATACTGCCAGGCTTATCTGAAGCATGGAAGTCTCTGTCAAAAGGATGAATAAAAGCATAAGGTGTAGTTTCTGTGTCATCAAGTCACTGAGACAAATTAACATGAAATTGTTCAGTCCTAAGGTGTGTGGAAATGATGTTGGTGGGAAGAGATACTTTATGAACAGTGAGGACTCAAAATGTTAGAGGAAGAAAAAGTCAGGTAGGTTTTGCACAGAAAGACCTTTCCCTTTCCCAGGTTACCAAACTAACAGCAGAGTTCACTAACTCAGAATAAGATCATCTGGATTTTGTTTCACAAAGGACAAAAGGACAAAGTTTTACAAAAGGTGGGACCAGTTTCTCTCTGGGATCTGTTATTTCTATACTGCTTCCCAGATAAAAATATCTCTACAGCATTGACATATTCAAAGACAGCTATCCCTTGAGAGGAATCATGTGCATCATTTCCACAGGTGCCTGGAGATCTTTATGGACAACCCTTTTAATTGCTGCTTTTAAAAGCAGATGAAAAAAAAAATAAAAGCAGATGATGGAATAAAATACTCTTTAACAAAGGAGAGAATGTATGGAAAACTTATCATCTGGAAATAATACAGAGCAAGAAGCAATTTGAAACTCACACACAGAGTGTGCCTAGAGGAAAATTCCTGTGCCGGGGTTGATGCCATCACACCTAGGCTCCCTTGGTAGTTCAGGATCACTTTGTGGATCAAACTCACAGCAGAACTTTGAATTATTTTATGGTTTGGGAGCTAATGTGCATTAAGAGCTGATGTAGGCTAATCCTCCTTGTCTTCACTTACTACCAATCATTACATAGCGTTTATACCAATAATTGAGTTCAATTAGCCTGGGAGTGCTCCAGAAGCTGAACTTAAGTCCTGAGACATAAACTCAAAGGTTTATGTCTTCCCTGACATCATCTTTAGACAGTTATATATACTTATTTTTTTCTGCTGCACTTTCAGAGAACTATCTTCAGAAACAGCCAGTCATTCCTTTCTGAATGTCTTTAAACTGTTTGTTTTAGTGCCAGAATACATGGACAGATGTTGAAAGCCTGCTCTGACAGTTCTGTTTGTCTTTAGCACAACTGTGCTTCCCTTGTGGCTCAGCTGATAAAGAATCCGCCTGCAATGAGGGAGACCTGGGTTCAGTCCCTGGGTTGGGAAGATCACCTGAAGAAAGAAAAGGCTACCCACTCCAGTATTCTGGCCTGGAGAATTCCATGGACTGTATAGTCCATGAAGTTGCAAAGAATCGGACATGACTGAGCGACTTTCACTTTCACTTTCACTTCACCTTCTAGGTCTTGCTATGAAACTTCTTACTGTGTTCCATAAGCATGTTTTCATCAAGGCCCAAGTTCACACTAACATTTTCTTGGAGACACATTGATTTTATGAGATCTCTTTGTACAGAAGAATGTTTAAGGCTAAATGCAGAAACTAATTATTAATTTTTTGCAAAGTACCATGTACTATAAATAAATCCATATATATAAATATATCCACATCTTGGAGAAAATTATACATATATCCTGTTTTTTAACTTTTGGTATAAGATAAAATTCAACCACTAGTTTCTATTCCCACCCACTCTGTATCTTCCATAGAACAGATCATTCACCAAGCCTTAGAATCTAGGCACACCCATCATTCCTGAACTATAGAAAGATTTAAAACTCTTTATGTCCAAAGTTTTAAATGACATACTCAACTCCTTTGGCACCCATAATTAAGAAGAAGCTTTGATAAATTTAAATTAATAACTACACAGAAGTCCCTGAACTATTTTTATTTAAATACTCTAAGTAGTATCTAAATACTCTAATTTAGGACTTTTCTGGTGGTCCAGTGGTTAAGACTCTTTGCTCCCAATGCAGGGGGCTGGGCTTTGATCCCCAGTTAGGAATTAAGATCCCACATGCTGCTTGGTATGGCCAAAAAACTAATAACAATATATAAATAAATAGTATAATTTGAGTAGTATCTAATTACTCCAATGAGAATAGAATGGTCACTCCACTACTGTCCATGAAATAATATTCTCCACTGTACACTTCTTTGATTATCTGTACCAGAGAAGAGCTGAAAACTAATGAAAGTCTCAGTGAAGAATAAGAAGTAATGATAAGGACTTAATATTTACTGAGCACCTACTATGTGGCAGCAGATTTGTACTCATTTGATTTTTACAGCAATTTTGCCAGGTCTTTCTTCGTTTTCAGACCAACTGAGAAAAAGACCAGCAATTAGTCAAAGGCCAGACAATTAGTGGCAAAAATGTATATTCATACTGAAGTAATATGACTGAAACATGCACTGTACCTATCCCTCCCATCTGATCTGGAAGTGCACCAGTCTGAGGAATAATTGTGAGTGACTTCATAAGTTCTGAAGACTTTCCTCTTCCTCATATTCCCTCCTCCATTCTTTTCTGTGCTACTGTATGTTTTCATTTCACTTTCTGCCAGTGAAGTATTAGTCGCTCAGTCTCGCCCGACTCTTTGAGATCCCATGGACTGCAGCCCACCAGGCTTCTCTGCCCATGGGATTTTCCAGGCAAGAATACTGGAGTGGGTTGCTATTTCCTTCCCCAGGGCATCTTCCCAAACCAGGGGTCGAACCCGGGTCTCCTGTACTGCAGGCAGATTCTTTACCGAGTGAGATATGAGGGAAGCCCCATCTGCTTATAATGAGGAACAGATATAAAATGTTTAGGTTTTTAAAAATCATATGTGCTCCCTCCATAAAATGAACAAAAGTATAAGGAAATAAGCAGGCACACAATAGGGGAATATTTATATTTCTCTAAATTTTACATATATGAAATATAGTCTTCACATATCTTTTCTGCATTTCTAAATTAGCATTCTATAGCATTTACAAGTGCCTTTCTTCAAACAGCTGATACTATCTCTACCCTCATTATCAGCACATTATCTAGATTCACAGAGAAAGTGGAGTCCATAAACAGGAACACCCTTATTGCCAATTACTTCATTCCCTTCTTTGGACATATCAATGCAGGATCACTAAGCTGGGCGAGTTTCACAGGGCTCTGGGCCACCTTCATCATTTCACCACTGAGGAGTCAGCACTGGAGCTTTATTTCCAGCAGAGACTTTGGAGAAAAGCACATCAGAATCTAGGCTCTAGCTCTGATACTCTCCAACCTTGTAAAAACAATTTAATTTCTTTGAATTTCAATTTCTTAATTGTAAAATATGGGGGAAAAAAAAGAAAAACCCTTTCTCATAGGGTTATTGTGGTGGTAAAATTTCAGAAAGCAATTAAGGCTTTATTATTAAAATGTCTGGTTTATAGTTGATAGGTTTATAGTTAGAACTCAGTCAGTCTTCATAACAATTATGATTTGTCTCAGACAGGGATTATTTGGCTGAGATGTATGGCAGAAACAAAAGCCCATTGCACCTAATTAAAACCAAAACGACTGTTCATTGGGGTACTATCTGGGCATCTGAAGAAGTCCAGAAAGAATTACCCAACATCTTGGAACACTGGAATTGGGAGGAACAGCTGTAGGTCCATCCTGTTACTTAATCTCTTATTTCTGTGCCTTACTGCTTACCTCCCTTCCTCCATTCCTCTCTGTCTTTCTCTCTCTTATTCTCTTTCTCTCTGTCTTTTCTCAGTACTTAACTCTAATGGGCTATACCAGTCCTGTCCACCTTAACTCTAATTCAAGCATACACAATCAATTAAACAAAGCCACTGGTTCTGAAAGCCCCTATTTCTGGACTTCACAGCCTCAGGGGAGAAAATCCATTTGGTTCATCTTGAGCCACGTGCCCACTCCAGTGCAATGAACCATGGCTGGGGTGGGGTGGGGTAAGGGTAATAGGTTCAGGGAGTACAGTGGAGCAACTACTCTGAAAAGAGAACAAAAATGGTCAGTCAAAAGGAAGGGCCTGCCTGCTTCCTTATGAGCATCACCATGATCCTCCAGCATCACTGGAGGCAAAGAGAGGGCCAGGAAAAAAATGTTCCAATTCTGATAAAGTGTGTATGCTTTCCATTATGACCCAGTATCCTCTTTCTGGATACACTAATCCCTGTGAGGGAGTCAGTCCACCCGAATTCTTATGTTCAAATGCTTATAGTAATATTCTTCATAAAGCCCAAACTGAAACAACCCTAATGCCTGTTGACTGGTGAATGGATAGACAATTTGTGATATATTC
Source organism: Giraffa tippelskirchi (assembly GCF_054371585.1). Classification (NCBI taxonomy): domain Eukaryota; kingdom Metazoa; phylum Chordata; class Mammalia; order Artiodactyla; family Giraffidae; genus Giraffa; species Giraffa tippelskirchi. The sequence continues at coordinate 126,488,229 of NC_137277.1, read as the reverse complement.
ATACTATGGAACACCGCTCGGCCATAAATGAATAAAATGTTATTACATGCAACAACATGAGTGAATCTCAAAAACATTATGCTAAGTGAAAGAGATCAAATGCAAAAGACTACATATTGCGTGGTTCTATTCATATAGAATTCTATAAATGGGAAAACCATAGTAACAGAAAGCAGATTAGTCTTTGCCTGAGCTTTGTGATGGGGTTAGACTGTAAACAAATGTGAAACAACTTTTTGGAGCATTGCAACTATTTTATGGGCTTCCCAGGTCGCTCAGTGGTAAGGAATTTGTCTGCCAATGCAGAAGTCACAGGCTTGATCCATGGGTTGGGAAGATCCCCTAGAGAAGAAAATGACAACCCACTGCAGTATTCTTGCCTGGGAAATTCTATGACAGAGGACCCTAGTGGGCTACAGTCCATGGGGTTTCAAAGAGTCGAGCATGGCTGAATGACTAAACAACAACAAACTATTGATATTTTATATCTTAACAGGATAGAGTTCATCTGATGGTGTACAATTACCAACATCCTTCAAACTGTGCATTAAAAGTGGGTACATTTTATTGTGAATAAATTATGCCTCAGTAAAGCTTTTTTTTTTTTAAAGCTAAGAGAAAGAAAGAGGAAGACGAGACAGAAGGAGGGGAGGAAAGAAAGGGATTGAAAGACAGTTATCTCCAAATTCTATGATATATGCCATTTTTTTTCATCTGAGTCAGCATATATCAATTACTACATTTAAAACATCTATTATTATTACTAATAAAGATTTATTAAGCAATTACCATATGGCAAAAAGTATGCTAAGTAGTTCCTTTAAATGCATTACTGAACTGAATTCTCACAACAATCCTGCAGAGTAGGTGTTATTATCCCTGTTTTAGATATCAAGAAGTATTTGTTCAAATAAACTAATTTTCTTGCCCAGCTAGTCAGTGTCACAGATGGGATTCAAATTCAGTCTGTCTGATTCCCAAGCCTCTATTTCAGCAACCGTCCTTTGAAACTGAACCCAATATTAAAGGCAGAAATGCCCTCAAACTATGCTCATCACATTGGTTAGAGGAAAAAAAAATCAGCCAAAACAAAATGAAATTGAATACCCTAGGCAATATCTGTGTTTTTGGAAACATGCACTTTCTGATGCCTTTTAAAAAGCATCCAAGGTAATTTAATATTGTTTCCTTTTATGTAGAATATGTCCATGAATATATATATATATATATATGACTGCATATATCATATATATAATTATAAATGGTTTGATTTTTTGGTTCGTGTGATGTGATCTTTACATGAGTATTTTTTTAATTCTTTCAGAAAAATGTCAAATGAAAACTGGATAATTCAGATCCATCAGAGCCCAACTTAGAAAGCATGGTAAAATGCTGGTCAACTGACACCTCAGCTAAGATCCACTTTGTAGATCCTATGCATGGACTTTATAACACTTTCTAGTGTATCCTAGACTTGAAGGTACTGGGTCTAAACAATCAGAGTGAATTATAAGATCAAGATAATTATTTTATAATTGAAGGGGAGGAAAGTTACCTTCACACTATCTATCAACAACAAATAAGTACTAAATGAGCTCCTCCGTGAACTGGGACCCTATACTATTTTAGAAAGAAAGTAGAATGAGGACTTGAGAATCCCTTGGACAGCAAGGAGATCCAACCAGTCCATCCTAAAGGAAATCATTCCTGAATATTCATTGGAAGGACTGATGCTGAAGCTGAAACTCCAATACTTTGGCCACCTGATGGGAAGAACTGACTCGTTGGAAAAGACCCTGATGCTGGGAAAGATTGAAGGCAGGAGGAGAAGGGGACGACAGAGGATGAGATGGTTGGATGGCATCAGCGACTCAATGGACATGAGTTTGAGTAAGCTCCAGGAGTTGGTGATGGACAGGGAGGCCTGGTGTGCTGCAGTCCATGGGATCCCAGAGTCGGATACGACTGAGTGACTGAACTGAACTGAAAATGAGGCATGGAACGCTTTTTAAGACATCTTGCTATATAATTCGGAGAAGGCAATGGCACCCCACTCCAGTACTCTTGCCTGGAAAATCCCATGGATGGAGGAGCCTGGTAGGCCACAGTCCATGGGGTTGCTAGGAGTCGGACACGACTGAGCAACTTCACTTTCACTTTTCCCTTTCATGCACTGGAGAAGGAAACGGCAACCCACTCCAGTATTCTTGCCTGGAGAATCCCAGGGACGGCGGAGCCTGGTGGGCTGCCATCTGTGGGGTCGCACAGAGTCGGACACGACTGAAGAGACTTAGCAGCAGCAGCTATATAATTGTCCAGGGGAATAAAGGCATGAAACAGGCAAAGTGAAATGATACACTGTATGGCTTTGAACACAGCTTCCATACATGTTCATAATGGAGGAGGTCAGTATGAACTGGAAGACAGAGTGGAGACTGTGAAGGGGAGAGGCAGAGGGTGGCAGAAGGTGCAGCAGTAGAGAGAGGAGGATGAGGAGGCAGGCAGCCTGGAAGTGTATCCCAGTTGAGTGACTCAACAGCTGTGTTACTAGGCAAGTCACTCCTCTGTGCCTCAGTTTCCTCATCTGTAAAATGGGGAAGTAGAACTACCTTACAACTTTACAAGGTTGTTATAAAAATTCAATAGCACTTAGGACTTGCTGGTGGTTCAGTGGTTAAGAATCTGCCTTATAATGCAGGAGATATGGGTTTGATCCCTGGTCAGGGAAATAAGATCTCACATGCTGCTGGGCAACTAAGCCTGTATGTCACAGCCAAAAAACCCATGCATCGCAACAAAAGATACCATGTGCTGCAACTAAGACCCAAAGCATACAAATAAATAAATATTTTTTAAAAACTTAAATAGCACAATCCATGACATGTGCTTAGAACAGTGACTGGGACATTGGCAAGTTTCAGTGCATGTTCCCTATTCTGTTATCACATAGGTAGGTATGAAGACAAAACTTAAAAACTCAAATTTATGCAGAGAAAAGAATAAGATCGGGTGGGTGCTCTTGAGAAAAGTAGTAACAAAAGGAATGGCATCCAGACTATGTGTGACAGTGAGGAAAGGCCTTTAATGGGGAGGAAACGTACATTTTGAGTTGAGGAGGGGCAGGAAATCAAGCTGAGATCAAGCAGAACGAAATTGAGGATGACTTTGAAACCTGGGAAGGAAAATTCAGATTACCTCAAGCAACAGTATGCTGATTAGGTTCTTCAACAAGAAAGGATTCAAAAAACAAAGTGGTGTTTAAAGAACATTTTTTTCATAGCAACAAATGAGTTATAAACAGGAAGTGACAAAGGAAAGGAGAATTAAATAGCAGTTTACTGAATAATTCTGTACATTTCAGCAAAATTCTAATTTTAAGCCTGAACTGAGGAAGTCAGAAATCCAGACAATAAAGAACAACCACACTAGTTCTAAGTTATAGACAGACTCTAACTACTTACTGTGACAGTGAGGAGGGAGGAGTACCTGAGTCTGTGACAAATGACAAAGAAAATAGAGGATTCACTTTACTACACTTGGTTAAAACATATCTATTCTAACAATCAAAGTAACTTCTTCTCTGCTTGTCACTCTCTTCCTCCTCATAGGCATTCTAAAATACATTAGGGTTATTCCACAGTCCCCCAAACCTATATAAAAATAGAAACTGATGAATAATTGCTTTAAAAAAAAAAAAAAACCTTGCTAGTGTCTTATATTTCATAGCGCAAAACTCTGACAATATCCAGCATAAAGGAAAAGAACAGGTTAGTCCAATTTATCTCAGCAAGGTTTACAATTGCCTGTAGCATTCTGAGATGATTCCAATGAGAATTTATGTTTCCATATGATGGTTTCACTTGCCTTTACCTTATACCCACTTTTAGTTCCTTTCCCACAGCCATGCTAATAGAATAATATGTTATTTGAGCCTCCAGATCCTTCTCTCCCTTTCAGAGCACCCTCTTTTTCTCAAACTCAGGGCATTCGCTCCAGTATCTATATCTTCCATAGAGGGAGTATTCTAAAACTCAAAAAGTGCCTCTTCTGAAGTATAATATTGTATCAGTGTCAAGCTATTTGAATTTCTCAAGATTTTAAGAGAAATCAAATGAATTATTATAATCTATAATCTATCAAAACTCCCAGCCAGTAAACTCTGGTTATAAAGTACAAAATTAGATATGAACGATCAGATTAAGCCACTTTTTCACAGTTATTGTTAGGACAAACCCTGCCCTATGTCAAAGAAAGCCACTGTCATAGAGATTTTTTTTTTTTTAATCCCCAAACAAATGTCACCAAGTGTCCTAAACTGTGCACATCCCTCTTTTAATAAAGTTGGACATGTCACAACACTTATAGTCTATGTGTGTGAGGCAGCATGTTACTGGTGATTTTCCAGAGTCACTGCAAAAAGTATCTACAGCATCTTAAACATAAGAGCGATGCCAGCTGAATTCATTGCTGAAGCTCTCACACATCTATTTCTAGAGCCCTCTTTGTCCTGCTTATACTTCACACACACGCACATGCACACACAAATATAAACACCCTTTCATGTTGTCTTTTGTCTACCCAAAACTCCGCACGGTGACAGGGACCCTGGCCTGGCCTGTCCCATGGTGTTCCAAAATCCTAATGGGGGTCTGTTGCCTCTATCTTGAGCAAAATTCACTTCTCTGTCTGATTTCAATTTGGAAAGAAACTATGCATTTAACATTTTTAAAAATTCACACTGAAGAATGAGTCACCAGATGATGGGTTTAACCCTTTCAAGTGTGTCTGAATTATAGTAAGGGCCTCTTTAATCCAAATGAGTTTCCACTTGGTAGAATGTGCAGAGATATTTTGACTGGAGTGTGTTCTGGGTGTCTCTAGGCAAGCACTCACATGAGAAAGAGAAGGAGCAGTCACCTGCATTACAATTCTGAAAGAAAACAACTCAAAATATAGGCTGTTTAGCTAACTCACTAGTTTTGTTTAGAATCACGGCAACCAGTGTGTTGCTTACTCATGGCTGCTTTGGGATCTCCCTTAAGCTTTGCCACAGCCTCAAACTGAATGTTTTTTGTTTTTTTAATTCTTAACAAAAAGAAAGCACATGTCTACATACCAATACTTCTCCTTATATAATAGATAGACTCCTAAATTGGCTTTATCTATATCAACATTTCATACATAGAAATCTAGTTTAAATGCTGAAAAATGCTTGTAAAAGAATTCTCTTGAGAACAGAATACACACAGACACAGACAGACAGACACACACACACACACACACACACAGACACACACACACTCTCTCATGAGGATTCACCAGAAAGTTTCCTAATATGTTGGTCTCACTTTTTTCTCATATCAATTGTATCCTCACTTTAATGGTGTTTGATCATATGGAAAGACACCTTCTTCATCAATTATTTCCCACTCTGCTTTAGGAGTGAATATGTACTTCTGAGCAATATTTTATCATATGACACCTGAACTACAGCTTCATGGGCATGAGAGTTGCAAAATGAAATTGAACCGCTCTAGCACCAAAGCCATAAGCAAGATGACAGATATTGATTGTGCCCTAAGATGTAATGTAGGCACCTAATGGGGCGTAGTAATGTACAATGAATCATTAGAATATTATTTTAAATTTTCCAGTCACCTGGGGGATTGCTAACAGGGTATTTCACCTTCAAGTCACTCCCCTGCCTCCCCAGACTAGGACAGCACTTGATAAAGGTCATTTAGAATATGGTAGATGTTTAGCAGCTTTGGGAAAATTAGTGATTATTTCCTAGGTCCCAGAAATCAGACGTTCATAATACTGAGAATTAGGAATCTTTCAAAATGTATGTGTGTGTGTGCTAAGTCACTTAAGTTGTGTCTCTTTGTGACCCACTGGACTGTAGCCCCCCCAGGCTCCTCTGTCTATGGGATTCTTTAGGCAAGAACACTGGAGTGGGTTGCCATGCCCTTCTCCAGGGTATCTTCCCAACCCAGGGATTGATTCCATGTTTCTTATGTCTCCTGCATTGGCAGGCAGGTTCTTTACAAGTATCACCACCTGTGAAGCCCTTCAAAACGTGTGTGTGTGTGTGTGTGTGTGTGTGTGTGTGTGTGTGTGAAGTCCTTCAAAACGTGTGTGTGTGTGTATACAGCTGTGTGTTAAATCCCTCAGTTGTTGCTGACTCTTTGGGACCTCATGAACTGTATCCTTCCAGGCTCCTCTGTCCATGAAATTCTCTAGGCAAGAATACTAGAGTGGGTAGCCATTCTCTTCTCTAGGAGATCTTCTCCACCTGGAGATCGAACCCAGGTTGAATGCAGGGATTGAACTCAGGCAGATTCTTTACAGTCTGAACCAGTAGGGAAGCTATTTTTGTTATTCAAAACACAAAGATGAAGGATGTACCTGCAAGAACTGGAAACTAATAATCACAACATGCTAAACTGTAAGCCTTAACTGAACATTCACCATTACTCCTGGGATAAGTGTTGTTGTGGTTTAGTTGCTGAATCATGTCCAGCTCTTTGTGACCCCATGGACTGCAGCCTGCCAGGCTCCTCTGTCTATAGCATTTTCCAGGCACGGATACTGGAGTGGGTGGCATTTCCTTCTCCATCTTCCTGGTCCCCATGGGATAAGTGCTGCCCATGTATTATTTCCTTATTGTTGACAATAATCCTTTGAACGAAATGCTATCATTGTCTTCATTTTTAGATATAAATTCTGAAGCAGATGGAAGTTAAAGAACCAGATTCAAATGGTCACGAAGTTCATAAATGGTAGAGCCAAGGTAAAACATATTTTTTAGATATATGTACAGACCTCCCACACTTAACTACTATATAATCCTGTGAAAAGAAATGTTAGGAGACCTGAAGTCATTCATTAGAAAGTTAAGTGACTGATCATCTTGTAACCACAGCTCCTTCTATAAGCCAACTGCCTGGTCATAGTTATGGTGTGTATGAAAAATCTTTCCAATTCCCTGTCTGTGGTCCTCAGTTACAAACCATTCATTATGGCCCTTTGCTGCCCTTATCCCTGCCATGATATTCCTCCCTGTCAAATTACTTTCCTGGGCTCCTTTCAGTTGGATAATCCAAAGACCAAAAATGTTTCAGAGTCACTGTTGTTGTTTCAACTGCATTAAGTCTATTCTCCTTTCTATCTTTCTCTCACTCTTTATTCTTTCTCTTTTCCTAGATCCTGGAGACCAATCAATATCCTATTTTTCTTTTGAGGCACTTGTTATCTGAATAAAACTGTGAGGCAGAGTGGGCAGGTCTTAGATTTTTAGTGTTAAGGTGTCAAGGTTCAAATCTGGTTTCCATTTAGCAGAAAATTGGGAGACTCATCTAATCTGATGTATTGGTATGATTGTTTCAAGTTGGCGTTTTATCAGGGCTTTCAAAAACTTAACCCAAACAATTAAGTGGTGGGGAGTTGTGAATAAGGCAGAGATAAACATTTTAATACCATGGAACTTCTGTTGCCATCAAAGTTCATCATACAGGCAAGTGTATATTACACTCACACAGAATGTGAGCCTGATTTAGCAATTTTTTCCCAGGATGTGTTCAATAGAGTAATTAAAATATTTGGGAACTTGATCAGGGTTTCTCATGAATCCTTCAATTCTGTCAATGGAGTCAACAAATATTGACTAAGTGCCTGCTGTGTGTCAGGTTTCTATTAGCGTCTAGAAATCCAGCAATAACCAATGGATAGTTTCTGCTCTCATCTCTCCATTTTGAGCAGAAATAGAATAATTTATGCCATAACTGAAATTTTCAAAGGCTTAAAAACAGAGACAAGTGTGCCTGATGGTCTCAAAAGTTTGGTCAAAAGGAGAGGAGCTAGAAAACTCTTCCCAAAGCGGGTGACAAGAGATGAGTCAGAAATTCTGAGTGGGATTCGGCTCTTCAGAGAATACGGGATTGTATGAACACTGGCAGAAGTTTGATTGACAACAGAAAAGTTCCACAGTGATAGAGCATTATTACAGGAGACCTCATTTCAGGAAATTTATTTTGAATTATCAGCACAGAAAACTGATCTGCAGGATGACAAGCTTTTATTCCATAAAGGCAGGAGATGTCAGATCTGTCTTCACTTCTCCCCCAGAAATCCTCTCTTTATCTTGTTTTAACTACTTACAGCTTCCACCTAATTGCCTAAAATGATAAATATTGAGGATCTCTTTCAGGAACACACACACACACACACACACACACACACACACACACACACACACACAAGTCCATCCTATTGTTTTAACCTGGCATGATGACATTGCTTAAATCCTCTGAGCATGTTTTTTTTTTTTTTCCATTTGTAATAAAGCACTAATTCCATGTCCTTAAAAAAAGTTACTAGGATTATTAAACGAGGTGATATCTCTGAAGGACTAAACAAAACAAATTTCTTGAGCCATCGTGGGTTGAGATAGATATTTGTTTTCTCCTTAAATCATTTCCATTATCCTAGTTTAGTTTACCACTCATCCTATTCTTAGACACTTCACTTTTATATATATATGTTCATTCCTGGTGCTAGAGGTCTCACATATTTCTATAAGAAATACTTTGTAATAGTAAAACTTGGTGAAAAGATTTTTGCTGTAATTAACCTATTGTCTCTCAGATCAACACCCATCATTCTATACCTGCTTGGTTATGCTGAGGCTGAGATTCAGCAAATCTCTCTCTCCTTTGCCAGTCATTTCCATGTCAGACTCTGCCAAGGGTACTAAGAGGCCAGAAGGCAGCAGGAGAAATAAGAGACTTGCTTCTTGCATTTTGTCTTATTGTTCCCTCAGGTGTCACTCCAACAATGACCCTTTGCCATGATGGTAACAGCTGGCTTCAGTTCTTCCTTTTCTTTAGCTCATCTCAAGCCAGCTTCATTGGGCCCCTTCAGAGACAGGAGAAATGGTGGCAATGCTTGTGCTTAGAAGTCTAGGTACCAGTTCTACAATGTTCCTTCTTTGAGTTTCTATTATAATTTAGTACCACCAACTGAACAAAACCTCTTTCCTGCAGAGATTCGGATCTCAACTTTATACCCCCTTCCTCCAAGCTTCTTGGTTCTAATAATACCAAACCTTCCCCTATCTACCCTTTTGACCATAGAGGTGGTAGCTGCTTTCTGCAGGCATCAGTCTGGTAGAATTTAAGAGCGAGTCTTTCAACGTTTCTTTAACCAATGTCCTTATAAAAAAAATTATCTTTTTAGAAATATCTGTATGGTTTCTATTTTCACTGTATGATATTGATACAAGGGATATCAAGATAAGTCCTGCCCAAACAGGGGAAGAACTTATCAAAGGATAATATGAATGTTTGAAAAGAGAAAGCGTAAAAAAAAAAAAAAAAAATCCTGCATATCACACACACACACATACACACAGAGAGAGAGTTGGCATTTGCTTCTCAGCTAATAGGGAAACCACTAAAATGGTGACTCCATCTACTTCATCCAACAGCCCTTAATATATCTTGACACCCAAGATGCTTATCCACTGTTAATCACCCAGCTGCCAACTTACCTAATTCTTTTGAGTCAATCGTTTATGGCTCCATCTTTTAATGACCTATCACTGTTGACCTCCAACACCAATACCTGAGGCCAAGTCTATTCTTTTGGGATATTTTACAGAGAATAAAATCTCCCTTCACAGTTCCTTGTAAAAGAACATTCTATATCTTAGTTATCAAATTGTGATATGTCCAAAGTCATTATTTTATTTATCATAGGTGGAATTTTCTAAGAAATAAGTTTTTAATGGATGATATTTCCTAAGATGATGGGCAGTGAGTGAATAAGGAGAAGAAAGATTACATGTTTTAAAATGCTTACAAATGGTTTTCCAGAGCCAGAGCAATATTTACAGATATTTGTTCCCTTCAGATATAAAAGAAAACTTTAATCAACTGGAGTGGCAAACACAAAGGCAGATAAGATGAGTTGAATGTACTCGAATTCTTACAGGCACTCTTTAAAGAATTCTGAATTAATGGACCTAGAGTAAAATAATGGCTCAATGACTGTTCAAATACAAGCACTACAAAGGTGTTATGCTGGTGGTGTGCTATGGAGCAACAAAAATGTATAGCAAAGATATATGCATAATAACCCATGAAGAATTTTACACATCTATTTTTAAATATTTCTATAATTTCAACAAATAAAAGTAAAACTTTAAAAAATGAGATTAACTAATTATTCTTCTCCCAAATTACCTGATTACCATTTGATCTAGAAACACAGATTTTTTCTTTAAAGACCTACAAAGCTTCACAAAAGCTCTGATAGAAAACTTCCCTACACAAAGCAGGCCATTTAGTTATAAAACTAATCCTCTCCAGTGACCAACATCACCTACCTGTGATTTACATGAGAAAACCCAAAGGGAAGGTTTTCCTTTTCATGACCCAAACTTTGAACCACTCTATCACTAGTTTTGAACATTTTGAAGGAAACCTGAACTACAGTTTCTCTAAAATACCCATGATCATTTTACCTTTCTTTTGCAAAAACTGGACAAGGTGCATCAATAAATGTTGATTCAACCAGAATATCGCTGTTAGCTTCAGCTTCCCCAAAAGTCATGCCTATTATGCCATTCCATTTAAAGAGCCTCCAACATTTTTCCATTCACTGCTGTCACAGAACTAGGCACAATGTGCTCAGTAGGCATGAGAGAATTCCTAAACTTTCTAGTAGGAATCTCTATGTGCTTAGTTGATCACTCATGTCCGACTCTTTGCGACCTGTAGGACTGAAGCCTGCCAGGCTGCTCTGTCCATTGGGGTACTCCAGGCAAGAATGCTGGAGTGGGTTGCCATGCAACCCAGATCTCCAGGAGATCTTCTCAACCCAGGTGTTGAACTGGAGTCTCCTTCATTGCAGGCATATTCTTTACCAGCTGAGCTACCAGAGAAGCCCTAGGAAATCTCTATACTAGAAACAAATAGCTTAAAAAAGAAGAGAAGCTAAAGGCAAAGGAGAAACGGAAAGATATAGCATTTGAATGCAGAGGTTCCAAAGAAAAGCAAGGAAAGATAAGAAAGTCTTCTTCAGTGATCAATGCAAAGAAATAGAGGAAAACAATAGAATGGGAAAGACTAGAGATCTCTTCAAGAAAATTAGAGATACCAAGGGAACATTCCATGCAAAGATGGGCACAATAAGGGACAGAAATAGTGTGGACCTAACAGAAGCAGAAGATATTAAGAAGAGGTGGCAAGAATACACAGAAGAACTATACAAAAAGATCATGACCCAGATAACCACGATGGTGTGATCACTCACCTAGAGCCAGACATCCTGGAATGCGAAGTCATGTGGGCCGTAGGAAGCATCACTACGCACAAAGCTAGTAGAGGTGGTGGAATTCCAGTTGAGCTCTTTCAAATCCTAAAAGATGATGCTGTGAAAGTGCTGCACTCAATATGCCAGCAAATTTGGAAAACTCAGCAGTGGCCACAGGACTGGAAAAGGTCAGTTTTCATCCCAATCCCAAAGAAAGGCAACGCCAAAGAATGTTCAAACTACTGCACAGTTGCACTCATCTCACATGCTAGTAAAGTAATGCTCAAAATTCTCCCAGCCAGGCTTCAACAATATGTAAACCATGAACTTCCAGATGTTCAAGCTGGATTTAGAAAAGGCAGAGAAACCAGAGATCAAATTGCCAACATCCATTGGATCATTAGAAAACTAAGAGAGTTCCAGAAAAACATCTACTACTTTTTTTTTGACTAGGTGAAAGGCTTTGACTCTGTGGATCACAACAAACTGTGGAAAATTCTTCAAGAGATGAGAATACCAGATCACCTGACCTGTCTCCTGAGAAATCTGTATGCAAGTCAAAAAGCAACAGTTAGAATTGGACATGGAACAACCGACTGGTTCCAATCCCGGAGAGAAGTACATCAAGGCTGTATATTGTCACCCTACTTATTTAACTTATATGCAGAGTACATCAAGTGAAAATGATGTACTTGATGAAGCACAAGCTGGAATCAAGATTGCCAGGAGAGATAAAAATAACCTTAGATATGCAGATGACACTACCCTTATGGCAGAAAGCAAAGAAGAACTAAAGAGTCTCTTGATGAAAATGAAAGAGGAGAATGAAAAAGCTGACTTAAAAGTCAATATTCAGAAAACTAAGATCATGGCATCCAGTCCCATCACTTCATGGCAAACAGATGGGGAAACAATGGAAATAGTGACAGACTTTATTTTGGGGGGCTCCAAAATCACTGTAGATGGTGACTACAACCATGAAATTAAAAGCCACTTGGTCCTTGGAAGAAAATCTATGACATATCTAGACAACATATTAAAAACCAGAGACATTACTTCACCAACAAAGGTCCACCTATTTAAAGCAATGGTTTTTCCAGTAGTCATGTATGGATGTGAGAGTTGGACTATAAAGAAAACTGAGTGCCTAAGAATTGATGCTTTTACATGTAGACCCATGGCTGATTCATGTCAATGTATGGCAAAAACTATTACAATATTGTAAAGTAATTAGCCCCCAACTAAAATAAATAAATTTATTAAAAAAATAAAAATAAAAAAATAAAATTAAATTAAAAAAAAATAAAAAAAAAAGAATTGATGCTTTTGAACTGTGGTGTTGGAGAAGACTCTTGAGAGTCCCTTGGACTGCAAGGAGTTCCACTCTCCACTGCCCTTTCCCTCTCTGCCCTGTGTCCATTTCTTGGATTCCAAAAAAAGCTGACTTTCTCTAGTTACCTCAGCAATCTCAAGCAGGCTGATACCATTTAGTTTCCTACCCTTCACCAGGACCATTCTAGTCAATATGTGCTATTCTGCTTTCCCCAGAAAGCTTTCTTCCTCTTAGCTGCTGTAGCTGTATTTCCCAGATGGTTATGAATCTTTTCCCAGGTGTGATGCTCTGCCTACACTAATAAGTGTATTATAGCAAAAGCCTCCTCCCATTTCCAACCCTCTCATTATTCAAAGGCCAGAACATATTCTGTCCCTCTCCATGCACTAAGCATCTTACATGGCACTCACCTCAGAGCACTTATGCAGAAACCCACGTTCAAAATAACAGCATCACCATCATCACACTGGCCAACACTTACTGAGTGTCCTTAATAGATCAATCACTGTGCCTCAGATATAAAACATCTCATTCAATCCTCGTATTTCCATGTAATCTGTCCTACCGCATCCCCATTTTACTGCTGAGATACAGGTCTAGAAACTAAAGGACCTGCTAGAGACTAAATGACCTGGAAAACAGGAGCTGTCTACTCTTTGTTGTATCAGCAGTGTGACTATCTTACTATTCACCAGAACCTAGGCTCTGGAATATCAGGATCATATATGTATTACTCATGTCTGTATCCCCAGGGCTTAGCATGGCACCTGGGCACACAGTCAATGACAGATAAGCCTTTGTTAAGTAAAGATAACATATTTCCAAAGAGAGGAAACTATTTCTCCCCATCAAGTTGTAGTTTCAGTGGCTGTACCCTAACACAAAGCCACATCCATGTGTGTTCAATGCTGCAGCTGTAACTGTGTGTGCCAGTAACTGTATTTAACTAGATATTTTTAATAGAATTAATTGTCTTTGTAAAGCAACCAAATTTAGCTTATATTTAAGACAGCTTCTATTAAGTTTTATACGAAGAAAATAATTTACTGAAATGCAAAGTATTTGCATTTCTAGGAGTTCTAGAAAATGAGCATGTGTATTGTATATAAACATTATTTCTCTTATCCTCTGAAATCAAAAGACATTTTTAATACTAAATGATGTTGGTCAAAAGGTTATTATTTTCCAGTTACCTGTGTGTGTGTGTGTGTGTATGGTTACCATTGTGGCTACTGTTGTGCAATTATAAGCAAATAAGAGTATTTTGGTTAGTTGATCACTGTTAACCTAACTGTAATGGTTCATTTCACAGCCCCTGCTAGGGACTTTAAGCATTTCATAAACATAGTCTGAACTTCTCCAGAGGCTCAGCTGTAAAGAATACACCAGAAGTGCAGGAGACACAGGAGACATGGGTTAGATCCCTGGGTGGGGAAGATCCCTTGAAGGAGGATATGGCTACAGTCAAAGGGTCACAAAGAGTTGGACACAACTGAAGCGACAGGACACACACAACTGAAGCGACAGGACACACACAAATGTGGTTTAAAATGGCAAATTAGTTTTGGGAATAAAATTATATAATACATCACCATGTCAGAATAAAGAATTTCTGATATGATAGCTCCTATTAAATAAAAAAGACACTGAATAAATAATTTATTAATTCCAAGTCCATTCTCAGTCATGTCCGACTCTTTGTGGCCTCATTGACTATAGCCCACCAGATTACTCTGTCCATGGAATTTTCCAGGCAAGAATATTGGAGTAGGTTGCCATTTCTTACTCCAGGGGAGCTTCCTGACCCAGGAATCAAACTCTCATCTCTTTTACGCCTCCTGCATTGGCAGGTGGATTTTTTACCACTAGCATCACCTGAAGAGCCAAATAATCTTCTGGATAAGAGTGCACAAACCAATTCATTTGTAACAAATATCCTTAACTTTTTTGTAATTAAGATAGAGATTAAAAATATATAACCCTATACAAAGTACCTGATACCTATTTAAAAGAAATGTTAATTCTTCCTGATTTATGATCAAAATATTATATTCATTCATTATTTTATATTCCTGAGACTTTTCAACTGTTTTCCAAGAATGCTAGAAATAGTCAGGAAAAAAAAAGAATCTGAATTAAAGACATCAACATGTTCATCAGTTCTTAGGAAAATCCTTTTTGTCTCATGAACACCCAATCTGAGAGCACTGATTAAATCCATCTTCAAGGCAACCTAATTAAATTCTTGAATTAAAAATCTAAAAATTAATTCTTCCAAAACTTAGCTAACATCCTTTGGTCTGATGGTGTATTTTTTTCTTCAGTGTGTAAAATCTTTTCAGCAAAATCGATAAAACTTTCCTAAGGAAATGCCATATTTGGTTTATTAGGTCCCATTTAGGTTGCCAATAGAAATGAACCAGTTCCACAAGCATGTAAGGAAAATAGTACTTTTTATTAACAGAAAAGATTTCTTTTCAACAAATTGAGGGTCAAGTTGGTGTTTTATATCTATAAATATAGGAGATATATTCTTTAAAGTTTCAAATAAATAGAGTCACTATGGATATTGGTTTTTACCCAAAGATATTCACTGCAGGTTTAATTACAACAGTGAAAATGGTACAACTAAACATTCACCATTCAAAGAACAGCAAAACAAATTACACAATGTCTATACTTTAGAATAATATCAAACAGTTAATAATGATATTTTCAAAGAATACATCATGAAGGAAAATGTGAAGCAGAAAAAAAGGTTATTTGTGATTTTTCACTCTTTTGTTGCATTTTTTTTCCAAATTATAAACAAACTGGGCTTTAAAAAATTAGTGTGTTGTGGTACTCAGAAATATGTTAACATAATTTTAAATGCAAATAATTATGTATACAGAAGTCTATCAGGTATAGTAGGTTTCTGAAAAATACCTTTAAATAGTTTTCATATAAATCAGATGCAAGAAACAGGACAAATTGCTGTGTTCTTGAGCTTGCCAGGACATAGTAGGCACCTGAAAATTGCTTAATATTATGGGTTGGAATTGATGCTTATTTTACATCCAGATTCTACTACACTTTCAAGCACTCAAAGCTTGGCACAATCAATAACATCAAAATTAAAACTTACAAATACATATGTCTTCCAAATTATCATCTATAAAATTCAGTTCAACTAATGTCTATTAAATACCTTCTCACAGAAGTTTTCTGAGTTCCACATCAGTTCAGTTCAGTCACTCAGTCATGTCCGACTCTTTGTGACCCCATGGACTGCAGCATGCCAGGTTTATCTGTCCATCACCAACTCCTGGAGTTTACTCAAACTCATGTCCATTGAGTCGGTGATGCCATCCAACCATCTCACCCTCAGTCATCCCTTTCTCCTCCTGCCTTCAATCTTTCCAAGCATCAGGGTCTTTTCCAATAAGTCAGTTCTTCCCATCAGGTGGCCAAAGTATCGGAGTTTCAGCTTCAGAATCAGTCCTTCCAATGAATATTCAGGACGGATTTCCTTTAGGATGGACTGGCTGGATCTTCTTGCAGTCCAAGGGACTCTCAGGAGTCTTCTCGAATACCACAGTTCAAAAGCATCAATTCTTCGGCACTCAGTTTTCCTTATAGTCCAATTCTCATATCCATACATGACTACTGAAAAACCATAGCTTTGACCAGACAGATCTTTGTTGGCAAATTAATGTCTCTGGTTTTTAATATGCTGTCTAGGTTGGTCATAACTTTTCTTCCAAGGAGCAAACATCTTTTAATTTCATGGCTGCAGTCACAATCTTCAGTGATTTTGGAGCCCCAAAAACTAAAGTCTGTCACTGTTTCCCCATCTATTTGCCATGAAGTGACAGGACCAGATGCCATGATCTTAGTTTTCTGAATGTTGAGTTTTAAGCCAACTTTTTCACTGTCTTCTGTCACTTTCATCAAGAAGTTCTTTAGTTCTTCTTCGTTTTCTGCCATGAGTGTGGTGTCATCTGCATATCTGAGGTTATTGATATTTCTGCCAGAAATCTGATTCCAGTTTGTGCCTCATCCAGTCCAGGATTTCACTTGATGTACTCTGCATATAAGTTAACCAGCCCATATTTACACCATGAATTAACTAAGGCTTAGAGTTTTTAAATATTTGCCTGAGATTGCACTGTTAGAAAAGAAAAACAATGGATCAAATCTATATATTAAAGTTTCCAATCCAAGGCTTTTCCCAATACTCTGTAGATCTCCTCAGCACCCTTCCCTTCTTCCCTCTCACTTCTCCACTTAGCCAGATTCTATCAGTTCTTTAACTCTTGCCTTCTCCACAAAGCTGTTCTTGGCTGTGCTCAAATCACAGTGTTGGTTTTCTGAATGTCTGTCAAGTCTCCTCAAATTCACTATGGCCTTGAAGCTCTTGGAACTGGGCACCTTCTCAAGGACGCCTTCTCTAAGAGGTTTTATTCTCCCTCTCCCTTCCCTTAAGCTTTTATTCTCTGCAAAACCGTTGGTACAATGGAAAGAGCCCTGTGCAACTATGAAGGCAAGAAAGAGTAGGACAAAGCTCACCACAGGAGGAAACTCATTTTGCAAGAAGTGTGCAAAAACAGTGAGCGGATGTGGAGAGTTGACTGAATGCAGAATCGGACCATGAGAACAGGCGATTCTCTCAGCAGGGAGTGGCCAGAAGTTGAGAAATTAACCTTCCAGCAAACACATGTCCTGAAATGCTATTGCTGCAATAGAGACCATTCAAAAGGCATTCACTGATAATCAGTTTCTGGTGGAGAAGTCATGGTGATCTTATAAAAAAATAAAACTCTAGTAGATAGTTATGGTGTAATAATAACATTTATTGAACTTTCACTGTGTTCAGACGTTTGTTAAATATTTTACATGCATTATTTCTTTCAGTCTTGACAACGGGTGATTTTACATTTGAGAGAAATAAGGCTTTAAAGGGTTAACAAAACTTGTTCAAGGATACTGCAAATAAATGCTGGAGCTTATTCAGAACCAGGTTTATGTGCCCTTACAAGCCTGCATATTTTACTACACAAATTGTTGCTTTAAAAATAATCATTTGCTGTGTATGGTCTGTGGTGCTTTTATCTCCAGGAGCTTGTCCAATCAACCTTATGTGAGCCCAAATTCAGATAATTGTTCCCAAACCAAGGTGGGGGTGGGGGGAAAGACAGTTCTCTTGCCAGGCCACTGACTGAGTGAGAAGCTAAAATGTAATGTTTCTGAGCACTGTGATAATGAGATGTGCTCACTTAATCGTGTCCGACTCTTTGTGAACCCATGGATGGTTGCCCACCAGGCTCCTCTGTCCATGGGATTTTCCAGGCAAGAATACTGGAGTGGGTTGCCATCCCCTCCTCCAGGGGATCTTCCCGACCTGACCCAGGGATCAAACTCATGTCTCCTGCATTGGCAGGTGGATTCATTACCACTGAGCCATCTGGGAAGCCCAGTAATGAGATACATGTTCATGTAGGGATTAGTTGCTATGCCCCACTCCTGGAATTGATGGTATTTTGGAGAAAAAAATTTCATTTTCCCTTTAAGCGTACTTGGTATTAACAAGGATTGGATGCCAGGACACAAGCTACAGCAAATGCAGCCCTCTCTGCTCATCTGGATATGATCAGGAAGCTTCTGTCATTTGCCTCCTGACTATGGCTGTTAGACACAGCAGAACTTGTCCCACAGGCTATGCAGCTATTGGCAGGTCCCCAGGGAGACTCTCTCAGTGTTTAATATTGGTTGTACTCCTTCCTGGAGAGAAGAATGCAATGGATGTGTGAAAAATAAAGGTGTGGGAAAGAAAGATACAGCAGAGACATTATGAATACATCAGGGATCTGGGCATGGATGACATTTCACAAAGCCATCTGAGAGGATTTTGGACTCTGGTCAAACATTTCAAGCAGCTTCTGATCACACTTTATTTTGAAAACACATTCAAATAGGATGGAAATATTCACATGTAACCCCAAAAGTGTCTGAAGGAACAAATGTTCCAAATGTTCTCACTGGCAGAGGTATTCAAAGAACCAAGAAATATCTGAGACTGAGTTAATGCGTTAGGTGACACAAAATTAGTTAGCGTGATCGATAAGCATATTATATGTCTATCATGATTTACCATCTGCTAAACCTGCCTTGACAAAGAGCACAAGGCTATGGTTCCAGACATGGAGGTATGTAGATCAGAGCTGGGACTGAGCTTCAGGAAGGATCTGCTTAATGAAACAATGTTGCAGAGGCTCCTTTAATCCTGCAGATGCCACTAGGTGGCTGTTTTCCAAACTGTGCTCTGCAGGGCAGTGTCCACTTGGGATTTCTGGGCCAAATTAGCATTCTATGGTTATATAAATTTAGCAAACACTATAAACTATGCCCTCACCTTAGAGATTGTGTGTGTATGAGTGTGTGTATGAGCTCAGCCATGTCTGACTCTTTGTGACCCCGCAGACTGCAGCCCACCAGGCTCCTCCGTTCATGGGATTTTCCAGGCAAGAAAAATGGAGTGGGTTGTCATTTCCTCCTCCAGGGGCTTTTCCTGACCCAGAGATAGAATGTGAGTTTCCCCTCTCCTGCACTGGGAGGTGGATTCTTCACCACTGAGCCATTAAGCCCCCTTATAGATTATACAATGTATATTAAAGGTTTATTGAGAGCTATAGTAGAGGAGGGGGAGGAAGGGATGTTCAAGACAGAGGGGCATAGGTATACCTACGACTGATTCATGCTGATGTTTGGCAGAAACCAACTCAACACTGTAAAGCAATTATCTTTCAATTAAAAATAAATAAATTTAATTAAAAAAAAAAGAGCTATGGTGGCTCAGTAGGTAAAGAATCTGCCTGCAGTACAGGAGATGCAGGTTCAATCCCTGTGTCAGAAAGATCCCCTGGAGAAGGAAATGGCAGCCCCCTCTAATATTCTTGCCTGGGAAATCCCATGGATAGAGAAGCCTGGTGGGCTACAGTCCATGGGATCACAGCGACTTAGTGACTAACTATATCACCAATACATGAAAATTCTGTAATTAAGAAAGTTGCTTGATTGCACCCTAATTTTTTTTTTTTTTGGCCCCACTGTGTGGCTTGTAGGATCTTATTTCCCCAACCAGTGATTGAACCTTGGCCCCTGCAGTGAAAGTGTGAGTCCTAACCACTGGATCACTAAGGAATTTCTTTAATTCAATACTTATCTTTTGATCATGGGTCTCTTTTTCATACACTACTATTACTATTATTAGTTTTAGTAGTAATAAAAGTGAATAATACTAACTGAGTACCTATTCTATGTTAGGCATTGGTTGGAAATGAAATAAATATGTAAACCCATTTATTCCTCATGTCAGTCAACATGTATTAACAGTAGTCATTGCCACTACCATGATTTTACAGGTAAGGAAATTGGGGCACAGAGGAATTGACCCAAGATCACATAACAACTCTGTGGTGGAGCCTGGCTTAAAATCCAGATGGTCCCAAACTCTGTTCCATCATTTCACCATCAAGCCAAAGTTACTCAGCCAATGTCAACAAATGAGATACAGTTCAGCTGAGACATATTGATGACAAAATCTGTAAAGTATAATAAAAATTTAAAGTCATGTTTTCAGCCATTCCAAAATTTGAGGACCTGAAATGACATTTGAGTACCATTTGTGTGTAACATTTTGAATTCAGTCATTATTACTTCTGTAAATGACATAATGGGGATAATACCTTGCATATTCCTTTGGAATAACCCTAATTGGTCTACAATTTATTTATAAGAATAAGGCTCTCCTTTTTGCTAGTGTATAGAAATCATTTCCTGTTATTTCGTTAATGCTTTACTTTCATGATTTCTCACTAATCTATAGGTTACATATGGTTGCTGTTGTTTTCACTTTTTCTTATTAGATACTGACTTTCTTTTTTAATGTTAGTTTTCAAGATTTCTAACTCTTGAGTTATTTATATCTTATATTTTGATGTTTAAAATCAGTCAGAGTCTCAGGAAATTTCATAATAACTACTGTTTAACAAATTTTTATTTCCAATAAATATAATTGGACCTAATTAGTTTAAGTTGGTTTATTAAAGAAACTGTAGGTCTTGAACACTTAAAAGTCACATTTTAAAAAGTTCTGGAATTGAATAATGGTGATGATGCACAGCACTGTGAATATACTTAATGCCACTGAATTATAAACTAAAAAGTGATTAAAATGTTTAAAAAAGATAAATGTTTAAAAAATAAATGAATGCTGAAAAGAAAAAATAAGTCACATTTTATAAAATTTAATTTTTTTCATTATTAAATAAAATTAAACATAATAGCCCAACAATCAGAGAATCATTTTGTGAAACTATAAAGATCCCCGTCTCCCTGGATAACTTTATATTTACATGGATTTAATTTTTACTTGACACTTGCTTTCTCACCAAAATGGAATTTTTTTCTTTTTATTAAAGCTGAAGCTTTCATATTTACAAGACAAACAAATGATTCATCATGAAAAAAGCTGACCTGAATAATTAGACAACATGAGGATTGTCTCAAATTTCTACTTCTGTGCTCCAATATAACTTTTCTTTAATACTTAAGACATATTTGCATAGAAAGTTACTAAACAAATTGCCACAAATTGCACTAGCACCTAGTCCCAAGACAGGAAAATATTTGAAACTTATGTGAGGTCAAGGACAAAATATGAATCAATGTTTTCCTGTATGGTTTTCTAAAAAATATTTTTTCTTTTTTTTACAATATTATTAGGTGGAGCTCAAGAAACTATTAATAGTTGTAAGAGCACACCATTATCACTAAATCCAAAGCATTTTTAAATTTTGGTTTCAAAAAGTAACTTGCTTCAATAAATTAAAAATAGAACTATCATATTATGCAGCAATTGCACTTCTGGGTATACCGCCAAAGAAAATGAAACCCGTCCTCAAAGAGATAGCTTCACTCTCATGTTCATTGCAACATTATTTACAATATGGAAACAGCTTGAGCATTTTTCAACAGATAAACAGATTAAAAATATGTAATTTATATGTACAATAGAGTATTATTCAATCACAAAATGGAAAGAAATCCTGCTATTTGTGAAACATGGGTGAAACTGAAGGACATTATGCTAAGTGATAAAGTCAGACTCTTTGGAGACCCCATGGAGTATAGCCCTCCAGGCTCCTCTGTCCACAGAATTCTCCAGAAAGAATACTGGAGTAGGTTACCATTCTTTTCTCCAGGGGTTCTTCCCACCCCAGGGATGGAACCGGGTCTCCTGCATTGCAGGCTGATTCTTTACTCTCTAGCCACCAGGGAAGCCCATAAGCCAAACAGAAGAAGACAATGCTATGATCTTGCTTATGCTTGAAATCTACAAATTTTAAACTCATAGAACCAGATGGCTTGCCAAGGGCTGGGGGTTGGCAGGGGTGAGAAAACAGCAAGGTGTTGGCCAAAGGGTAAATATTTCTAGTGATAGATACATAAATTTTAAGGATCTAAGTTGCATGAGTGCATGCTAAGTCACTTGAGTCGTATATGACTCTTTGCGACCCCATAGACTGTAGCCTGCCAGGCTCCTCTGTTCATGAGGATTCTCCAGGTGAGAATACAGGAGTGGGTTGCATGCCTGCCTCCAGGGGAACTTCCCAACCCAGGGATCCAACCCAGGGATCCAACCCAGTCTCCCACATTGCAAGTGGATTCTTTACCGTCTGATCTACCAGGGAAGCCCCAGCCTGGTAATAATAGCTAGTAATACCACATAGACAAGCGGGTAAAGTATTGGCCTGCAATGCAGGAGTCTGCCTGCAATGCAGGAGGCCCCGGGTTTGATCCCTGGGTCAGCAAGATCCCCTGAAGAAGGAAATGGCAACCCACTCCAGGACCTTTGCCTGGAAAATCTCATGGACAGAGGAGCCTGGCGGGCTACAGTCCATGAGGTCACAACAGTCAGACACGACTTAGCAACTAAACCACAACCCACAACCATTGTGTACTTGAAATTTGCTAAGAAAGTAGATCTTGTATTCTCACCACAGAATATTGCAAAAAGGTAACCATGTGAGGTGGTGGATTTATTAACTTGTCATTTAATTGTGGTAATCATTTTTATAATATATGTATATAAAACATAATGTTGTATACTGTTAAAATATCATATAGTACAATCTAAATATGTTTTTAATGCAATTTTTATTTGTCTGTCATACCTCAGTAAAGCTAAGAAAAAAAGTGGCTTTACTTCTCTCACATTTTTGAGCACCAGAATAAATTTAGTTAAATATTGCAAAAATCATATAAAATTATATTATTTCGGGACAAAACTTATGGATTTAAACAATAACTCAACTTTGAAAAACTGAAGTGGGGAAGACTCATCAAAAATGCTTAATAAGAATTTCATTGGTCTCCTGAATGAGAATTTTTAACACTAGTAGAAGAGTATCTATGTGTGCTTGAATAAAATTTTCCTCATTAATTTTAAAATAGTTGATATTTTAAAAAGTCAACAAAAATCCATATGCATGCATTATCACAAGTATTTTTAACATTATATTTTCACTTGGAAGAAAAAAACAAATCAAAATCATTAGAACTAGAGAATTACAAGTCCCTTGATGTATAATTTAAAGAAACTAAATTTTGGCTGATGGCAAGAAAAAAAGTTGTAGTCAAATGGAGAAAATAGTGATGCACACACTTCTGATATCTGATACCATCTACTTGTGATGATAAAGAACTGAGAGAGATCATCATTAAATAGTCTTCCTCAAAAATCACTCGCAGCTATTTCAAACATAAATACCTGATATAAAGCATTATGTTCTTGGAAGGAAATTTATTAAATATATTTAATACATTTCATGTGGATGTTTATACAAATTCAATATTTAATATTCTACTTAAAGCTTCATATTTTATTTTTCTTGTAATCTGAAAAAAGGTAATTTCTTTCCATAAGCTGCATCTGAATACCCACAAATGTTATGAAAAATATTGGAATGTCATGTACAATACTGTGTTCTATTAATACCACACACAATAAAAGATGTATTTTTGGAAACCCTCACCTAGTCATTCGGATCTACCCAGAATGCCTAGCCAGGATCACTTCAGTTTCCAGAATACTTCAACATGGATAAAAACTAACCTATGAATATCAAGATCCTGTTTCTTTTGTGCTTCACCTTGTGAGTAAATGTCACCCTAATGGATCTTCCAGGCAGTTCAAAGCTCTCTCAAATGGTATCAGAGAGTATAAGCAACATTTTCAATTCAGAGTGTGCTGTGTGAGTAAGGTAGGATGGGAAGGGAGTGGCGTACCCTAGCCCCAACCCTTCTTCTGTCCACAACGGCATTTAACTCTCATCTCAGGGATGCATTCCACTTCTAACCAAAAATAGTCATGCTTTTCTGTGCTGAAAGACCAGATAATCTTGGATTATCAGAATCAGCAAATCAGTCAAACATGCAGGATATTGAGAGTCAAGTATAGATATGGGCAACAGCAACAAAAATACAGCAAGGGAGAAGAGAAGAAAAGAAGGAAAGCTGGGAGACAACTAAAGGGAAGAAGAAAGAGAAATGCCCATCATTCTAGAAAATATGTCACAACAACCACAATAATGCAAGCTCCTTCAGATTAAAGTTATAATTCCAATTCCACATGGTAACTAGCTGTGCCTCTCAATATCCATCAACATATCATTCAAATTTACCATCTTACTCTACAGAACTTTGCCTAGTGAATCCCACCTTATTCCTCTATTTTCTTTACTCAGATTAAGGTATAAAAAGTGATTTCCTTTGTTACGGACTTTTTTTAACCTCTGCAACCCTCTCTTCAAACAAAATCTTAGGAGGAACTCAATGAATAAAACAGAAAAATCACATACTCCTCTGTGTTGAAGCCAGGAGGGATCTCCATGAAATTCTTGTAATGAAAGCATAGAATTTTTAGCTACATTGTTTTGTGATCAGCCTATATTATGTTCCATTTTTATTTGAGAGTTCTCTGTGTAAACAGCAGTGCCTCTCAAACTCTAATGAGCATTGTATGAATCATCTAGGGGTCTTGTTGAAATGCAGATTCTGATTCAAGAGGTCTGGAGAGGAACCAGAGGGTCTTTATTTCTAACAAGCTCTTAGATTTTGCCAATGCTGCTGGATCTTGGACCACAGGCTGCACAGTAAGGTCCTATGTTACTAGCTGTACGCTAAACCTGGGGCAGAAAAAAGAAAGTACAAATGCTCGCTTCCTACCATTAAAGATCTTAAAACTTAAAGTAATCTA
Organism: Giraffa tippelskirchi; assembly: GCF_054371585.1. NCBI lineage: Eukaryota > Metazoa > Chordata > Mammalia > Artiodactyla > Giraffidae > Giraffa > Giraffa tippelskirchi. Next base: position 126,463,279 of record NC_137277.1, on the reverse strand, counting down.
TAGGAACTGATTATCGACCAATAAAGCTTACTGCCTAACTTCTCCACTCAGAACTTGGCCATGTCAGGAACATCCTCAAGATCTCTACACCTCAGTTTTCTTCCATATTCAGGTTCATTTTGGTTCCATGAATCTAAAGGCAAAGTGATATAAATCTAAATGCAAGTGCAGAGTGGGTTGAGGGATCCCAGGAGAGTCAGAGTAGTTGGGGACACTTCAAGTTAGATCCAGGCTGTGAGCTGGGATCAGCCATCAGGCAAGTTCGTAGCCTTGGCATGGCATTATTGGAGACTATGTGCTCCAAAGCTGAAGTCACTCGCTTGAGTTCTGCAATGCCATGCCCCTCATGGTATTTGCCCTGGATGAAAGGAATGAGAAAGAACAACAGTCTGATAGTAACACAAATGATTCAGACATACAAGTCTCCAGGGACTAGGAAGATAAGGTAAATGAGTGACACTGTCCCCAGGCCAACAGGGTCTAATGTCACAGGAGTGTGACAAAATGAAGGTGCTGCTACAGGGATCCAGACAATTTTGCAATATAGAAATACAGATGTGTTGATTGCCCAGAAGTAGATATTCAGATTTTTCAGACGAAGTAGAAATCCTAATCGTTTATGAGAATCTTATTTAAAATACGGTGTGTGCTGGGTAACAAAACCTGTGTGAGGATCTCTAGTTTATAATCTTCCAAAGAACTGGATTCCATGTGCAGCCATCATGGCCTCCAAAGAAACCTAAGTTTCCCCAAGAGTGAGAATCCCCTTTCTTTAATAATCAAAAAGGAAGTATTATTAATACATAGCAACCTGCAATAATCTTAGTATTTTTTTTCTTTTTCTTTTGGAAAGTTCTTGCTCACTGCAAGGTCCTTGTAGTTAACGATAGGCTGAAAGTACTTCAAGTGTAAACTGTTCTGTTCTGTCAGAGACTGCCTATTGTCTGAGGGCTGTACATGGTTACTGGTTAGCATCTTGCTCTTTTAGGGGAAAAAAAGTTCAGTGATTTTGCTATTTATGAAGTCTTCATGGCACTTATTTTTAAAGTAGTAGCCAGATGCTGGATAGACTCATTGCATGTTTCAAACATGTCCAAATGATACAGGAAGGAAATATAAACAGATGCCCACTGAGGTCTCTCTCTCTTTTTTTTAACAGAAATGAACTTGTCTTCTCTCTTACCTTCTATCCTCCCATCAAAGTCAACACACTGAAGAATGGTGGGGAAAAAAAAAACAAACAAGCAAACCAACTGACTCAATCAAAAGGTCCTAATATCTTCCAGTTAAAGATTTTTAGATTTAGACAAGGTCTGGCAATAACAAAATATTCAGTCAACTTAGCTATCATTTCATGTAAACCATTTATCCAACTCTTGTGTCATGTTTATGAAAAAAATGAAAAAAACTAGTAAAATACATTGCTTGTTACATTGCCTTATAAGCACAATAATTTGTTTAACTAACTTACTAAGTTGTCAGAGTGAATGGAGAGAGTTAACTTTACTGGGCCGTAGATTTATACTTGTGGAGTTTGCTCACTCAAGGAGTGAACCTGATGACTGAAGTTATGAGATTCAAGATCCAGGATGCTAAGCAGGAGGCTTATTTTTCCAGATCTTCAAAACAAAGTCAACAAAATACTTTCCAGTAATCATAAAAGTATGAAACGTGCATTGGATAACAGGTAATCTCTTACAAAATACAACTGAATAGTCCTTTGTTTGAAACATTTAAATAAGAAAAGAAATAGCAATAAATAAGACTCTTACCCAAACAAAATAGTTCACTAATATCCTTTCTTGGCATCAGGTCCACCCACCAATCTGTTTAGATATGACAGCAGATGTATGCAAACCCAGCCTAGATCTGCTGACCCCTAGCCCTGAACTGCCCCACCAAACTTCACTGATGTAAAGTAATAAATGATTGTTTCAAGCCACAGAGTTTTGAGGTAGTTACACAGCAATAGATTACTGATATGTTTGGCTTTCATAAATTTTATTTCTAAGATGGAATTCACAGAGCTTATAAATCATACGAATCTATCTTTACTGTATTTTTTTAAGCAGATAAAAATAGATTCAATTAAATCCATAGCTTATAGTGAAAGGCCTATTTTGAAAGGCCTGTTTTTTTTTAAGTAGTGTTCTATAAGAAACAGGGCAAAAAGTTAAACTGAATTAAGTAGCAGATATATGTTTAGATCTTAGCAAGAAAAAGAGATATATTCAGAATTTTCTGTAAAATATGATCCCCTCTGAAAATGCTGCATACATATTAAACCAATATTGTTCTAGTTATCAGCACTTATTTATCAATTGTGCACAATAGCTGCAATGGATTTCAACAACTGCTCGAGTTTTACCGTTTGGTTCCATGTATTTTTCATTAGCACCCTCCTGAAGCATCCATTATACATTATACATGCTCCGTGCTTCCACTGCCTTAGATTCAGCAGAGAAATACTGCCTCAAATAGGCCTTGAATGTGGTTCCAATAAAGTTGAGTATGTTAGGAATTTGCTAACAAGTTGTGTTTGTTTTTTTTTTTTTTTTGCTAAGGTATGTTCTACCATTTCCATTTGCTTTATCAATATATGTCTGTATTTAATTCCTAAGAGTATTAGAAAAAATGTGTATTTACTATAAAATTCTATTTATATGTTCCATGATAGATCTTTGTGATGTTTTAAGAAAGAGGTAGGAAAACATTTTCTGTAAAGGGCCAAATAGTAAATATTTCAGAGTTTGCTGGTCCTAAAGTTTCTGCCACAGTTCTCAACTCTATCACTGCAGAGTGAAAGCAGCCATTGACAGTATGTAAATAAATGGGTGTGCCTGTATTCCTATACAAATATATTTTAAAAAATAGAAGACAGGTCTGAATTTGGCCTGGAGGCTGTAGTTTGGGGCCCCTGTTTAAGGTATTCAGTATACTTCAGTTAATTAAGTCACAAAGGATTATAGAGGGTTGAAAGAAGATTGCAAATGGTCTGTTGGGGTCCAGGTAAGAGACCGCATGAAACTACCTAGTCTGTTGATAAATTTAAAACTAGTCACTGGAGAATAGAAAGAAAAAGGAGAGGTAAGAATTATGCAGACAAAGCTTCAAAGAGATGCCTTCCTTAAGAGTATTCCTTTCCCCTACATCAAACATTCTCTCGTTTTTGAATTTAATTTGGCATAACCACTTTGCAAAATTGCTTTGCAGTATCCAATAGAGCTGAACATATATGAACCCTAAAACCCAATGATTACACTCCTAGGTGTGCAACCAACAGAAATACATACATACATGCACTAAAAAGACAAGGCAGAGGTGACATGTGTACACCTATGGTTGATTCATCTTGATGTATGGCAGAAACCATCATAATATTGTAAAGTAATTATCCTCCATTTTTTAATTTTTTTAAAAAATACACATACTGTTTAAAGTGATTTTTTAAATTAAACTCTTTATTCAGAGATAATTGTAGATTCACGTGTAACTGAGAGAAATAACACAGAAAGATCCCATGTCCCCTTTAACCAATTCTTGCCATGTAACATCTTGCAAAACTATAGAACAATATTTTAACCAGTATACTGACATTGTTGTAATTCACTGACCTTACTTGGATTTCCTATTTTACTTGTACTTGAATGTGTGTGTGTGTGTGTGTGTGTGTGTGTGTTGGTGTGTTTGTGTATTTAGGTCTGTGTAGTCTCATCATGTGTAGGTTCATATATTCAATCAAAATATAAAACAATTCCATTGACACAAGTATCCTTCATGCTGACCATTTATCACCACACCCACCTCTTCTTTCCCCCCTGTTATTCCCAGAAGTGCTCATCTGCTCTCCATTTCCAAAATTTTGTCATTTAAAAAATGTTATGCAAATAGAATCATCCAGTATATATCCTTCAGGGATTGGCTTATATTATGAAGTATAATTCCCAGGAGATTCATCTAAGGTGTTGCATATCCATTTCTTCTAATTGCTTCTGATTCAGGATATGGAGCCACCACCATTAAATCCTTCATTCATTGAAAAATATTGAGTTGTTTCCAGTTAGGAGTTATTATGGATACAGCTGCTAGAATATTTGCACGTACATTGTGTGTGAACGTAGGTTGTGATGTATCCGGGACAAAGGTCCAAGAGACAATTGTGGGTCATAAGATGCTTTTTGTTTTTAAGGAACTGACAAAAAGAGTGGCTATACCTTTTAACATTCCCACCAGCAATGATACAGTTCCTCCACATCCTGCTATTGCCTCTATTTGACATTGCCTCTATTTTTACTTTAGCCATTCTGATAGCTATATGGTGATATTTTGTTGTGGTTTTAATTAACACTTAGCTAATACCAATAATGTTGAAGATTTTCTCATGTGTTTATTTGTTCTCTGCATGTACTCCTGTTTGAAATGCCTCTTTGTTTCTTTTGTGGACTTGAATGGTTTTGTACCTGGATGCTGGAGAGGTACTAGTTACTAGTTGGCTATGTGGTTTGTAAATTGTTTCCCGAGTCTGTAGTCTGTTTTTGATCTTTTACACCAGGGTATTAGAACCAATTTTTTTGTTGTTGTTTTTCTATTTTGATGAGGCCCAGCTTGTCATTTATTCCTTACATGGATCATTTTTGGTCTGAAATCTAAGAACTCCTTACCCTAAATCCTAAAGATTTTCTCTTTTCTTTCCTCCTAAAACCTTTATGTTTTATATTTAAGTTCATGGTCTATTTTAAGTTAATTTTTATAAAAGATGAGAGGTTTAGGGAGAGCTTCATTTTTGTATTTTTGCTTACAAATTGTCTAATTGCTAAAGTATCATTTGTTGCAAAGGCAATCTTTCCTTCATTGAGTTTTTTGCAGCTTTGTTAAAAATCAGTTTGGCAATTTGTGCAGTTCCTTTTCTAGATTTTCTACTCTATTTTATTGATCTATTGATCTATCAGTCATACACATTGATCTATATATCTATGTATCCATTCATACACATTAATTTATATATCTGTCTATGTCTATGTATCAGTTCATATATATTGATCTATGTATCTACCACTTCCAATGAATAGTCATTGGAAGGACTGATGCTGAAGCTCCAATACTTTGGCCACCTGATTCAAGGAGCTGACTCATTAGAAAAGACCTTGATGCTGGAAAATATTGAAGGCAGGAGAAGGGGATGACAGAGGAAGAGATGGTTGGATGGCATCCCCGGCTCAATGGACATGAGTTTGAGCAAGCTCTGGGAGATACTGAAGGACAGGGAAGCCTGGCGTGCTGCAGTACATGGGGTCGCAAAGAGTCGGACACGACTGAGTGACTGAACAACAACAATAAAATCTATCACCCTGACAATACCACACTCTCTTGATTTTTGTAGCTGTGTAGTAAGCCTTAACATCAGATAGAATGACCCCTTAAATGTTATTCTTCCATCTCAAGATTGTTTTAGCTATTCCAGAGCTTATGCCTTTCCATATATATATTGCAGAATAAGTGTTTGTATGTGTTATAAGAAATTTGCTAGGATTTTAATAAGAATTGCATTAAACCTAGAGATCAGTTTAGGAAAAACTAACATCTTTATTATTTTGAACCCTTTAATCCAAGAAAATTATATATATATATATACATATATATCTCCATTTATCTCAATTTTCTTTTATTTCTTTCAACAATATTTGATAGTTTTCAGTATGCAAACTTTGCATATGTTTTGCTTTGTGCATACCTATATATTAAATTTTCTTTGGAGTGATAGTATTTGGTATGGTGTCTTTAATATCAATTTCTACATATTCATTAATACTATATAGAAACTTTTGAGTGTTAGGATCTCGCATCCCATGATTTCCTAATCTCCCTTATTAGTTCTTTAAGTTTTTTTGTAGATCACTTCAGATTTTCTATGTAAGCAATCATATATTTACAAATAAGGACAATTTTCTTTCCAATCTATATAGCTTTTCTTTCTTCTCTCATTTCCCTCCCTCCTTTCTTCTTTTTTTTTTAGTTTTTGCCTTATAGCAGGGGCTAGAAGTTCTAGTACTACATTGAATAAGCCTGGTTATTCTTTCTGTATTACCAATCTTATGGGGAAAGCATTGAGTTTTTCATCATTAAGTAAGATGCTAGTTTTAGGGTTTTTGTAGATACTCTTTATCACATTACCTTCTATTCTAACTTGTGGAAATTATTTGCAATATATGGGTGTTAGATTTTGCCAAACTCTTTTCTTGGGTTACTTTATATAATAATATAATTTTTTAAAAAAGTAGAATTTTTCTTCTTTGTTGTTTGCTGTTCAGTCGCTAAGTCACATCCGACTATTTGTGACTCCATGAGCTATAGCACACCAGGCTTCACTGTCCTCCACTATCTCCCTGAGTTTGCTCAGATTCATATGCATTGAGTAAGTGATACTACCCAACCATCTAATCCTCTGCTGCTCTCTTCTCCTTTTGCCTTCAATCTTTCCCAGCATCAAGATTTTTCCAATGAGTTGGCACTTCATATCAGGTGGCCAAAGCATTGATACCATAGATTATATTAATTGAGTTTCAAATGTTGAACTAGGCTTTCATAACTGGAATAAATCTCACATGTTCATACTGTATAATTATTCTTACAAATTTTCTTTCAACTTCCTAATATTTTGTTACAAATTTTAGGTCTAAGATCAATGAAGGATACTGATGTTTAGCTTTCTTTATTGTACTGTCTTTGCCTGATTTGAGCATCAGGCAATACTGGCCTCATAAAACAAGTTGAGTAGCAGTATTATTTTTAGTTGTCCAAGTTTAGATGCTATTCAGTTGTTCATAACCAATAGAAAGGACTTGTACGTTGTGGTATTTCATAAAATGTAACAGTATAAAGAAATCAGAAAAAATAAGCCACAACTATATACAAAAATATACATTGATCTCACAAATGCTATCCTGAGCAAAAGAGCCAGTCACAAAAATTAATATTCAATATGACTCCATTTATCAAGAGAATCAAATAAGAGAAAACTAATGTATGATGTTAGAAGTCAGGATAATGATTATCTTTATGAGAAGTAGTTCCTAAAAAAAGGACATGGAGTGTGGTTTCTGGGTTCCAGTCATGTTCTATTTCTAGTTATACAGATGTGGGCATTCCTGAACAATTCATTGAGTTGTGTACGTACCTACCCATTTCTGTATGTTTGCTATATCTTTATCTGTTGGGGGAAAAAGCAACATCCACCACCTCAACCCAAGCCATGGAGGAGCTCCCCTCTCACACACCTTCTGTCTACTTTTTGTTTGAATTCCCAGGAACGAGTCACATGACTCAAAGTTCATGTAAACGCAAAGATGAAAACAGCTTTTTATAGTATGTTTGACTAGAAAGACACAAATTTCATTGTTTTCAAAACAGAACCACTATCTGTTTTTGTTTCCTTTTAGGCCTTATGTTTGAACAGCCTCAACCAATAGATAATCTATCTGAAAAGTTTGAGAGCCATTCATACTTTTAGCAGAGAAGAAATGTATTAAAAGGTGGTTCTGCCAACAACTTTCATTCACTGTGCACTCTCTCCTGCCTGTTTGTGCTTGAAGAGACTGCTATCATATCATATTCTTTATAACAATACCCAGTTAATTGAAAGTAAATTATCCTAATAGCATCTGTGATTGCAGATTTCCTTTCTTTAGCATTCTGTACTTAAGACAAATAAATGAATAGAGATTTATTAAATACATACTAGAAAATGAAAGCCTTGATTACTAAGTACATCAAGAATCTGAGAATATTTCAGCTTCAAAACAATAAGCAGAAATAGTACATTCCAGTGGTTAGTGGTACTATATCAGTGGAACAGTTCACTGAAAACTACTTCCACCCAAAAGATTTTAAGTTCTTAAGATTTCCTATGCATAGAAAGACCCCTGGCCCTTCTAAATGCCTTCTGAAACAGCACACTTCAAGAAGTCTGCAAAAACAAAAAAAAATTCACTGAACACTCTGAAGCACAGGAAAACTTCTCTGAACAAAATCAATGCACTCCAACATATAGTCACTATCAAGTTACCCTGACAAGAAGCAGAGTTCCTATTGCTCCACCACCCCTATCACCCTCACCCTTCACTTCTTTATTTTATTTTTCAATCTTCAGGAGATAAAAATTGCTTTAAAAAAGTTCCCAGAGAAAATCATAATTCCAAAAGATACATACACTTCACTGTCCATTCGTTGTAGGACTATTTACAACAGCCAGGACAAGGAAGCAACCTAAATGCCCATCAACAGAGGGATGGATAAAGAAGATGTGGTACATATATACAATTAATATTACTCAGCCCTAAAAAGGAACAAAACTGTGCCATTTGCAGAAACACGGATGGACCTAGAGACTGTGATACAGAGTGAAGTAAGCCAGAAAACCCCCAAATTTATTAACGCATATGTATAGAATCTGGAAAAATTGTACAGATAAACCTAATTGCAAAGTTGAAGTAGATACAGAGATGTAGAGAACAAACATATGGACACCAAGGGGGAAAAAGGAGATGGGATGGATTGGGAGATTAGGATTGAGATATATATGTGTGTGTGTGTGTGTGTGTACACTGCTGCTACTGCTGCTGCTAAGTCGCTTCAGTCGTGTCTGACTCTGTGCGACCCCATGGACGGCAGCTCACCAGGCTCCGCCGTCCCTAGGATTCTCCAGGCAAGAATACTGGAGTGGGTTGCCATTTCCTTCTCCAGTGCATGAAAGGGAAAAGTGAAAGTGAAGTTGCTCAGTCATGTCCGACTCGTAGCGACCCCATGGACTGTAGCCTACCAGGCTCCTCCATCCATGGGATTTTCTAGGCAAGAGTACTGGAGTGGGGTGCCATTGCCTTCTCCGGTGTGTGTACACTACTATGTATAAAATAGATAACTAATGATAATCTGCTGTATAGCAACATGGAACTCTACTCATTGCTCTGTGGTGACCTAAATGGGAAGGAAATACAAAAAAAGACAGGATACATGCATACTTGGGCTTTCCTGGTGGCTCAGTGTTAAAGAACCTGCCTGCCAATGCAGGAAACACAGGTTCAATCCTTGAGTCAGGAAGATCTCTTGGAGAAGGAAATGGCAACCCACTCCAGTATTCTTGCCTGGGAGATCCCATGGACAGAGGATCTTGTTGGGGTACAGTCCATGGAGTCAGAGTCGGGTACAACTTAGTGACTAGACAATAAGAACATATGTACACATATGGCTGATTCACTGTAATGTACGGCAGAAACTAACACAACATTGCAAAGTAACTATACTCCAATGATTTTTTTTTTAAAGTTACTAGATGATAACATTTTCATACAAAACTATGATTTGAATATAATTAAACATATTAGCTTCTCAAGCTTTAGGATCCATCAGAATCATCTGCAAAGGCATTAAAAATACAGATACTCAGATCCTAGATTCACAAATGATGATAGACCCTTGGATTCTGCATTTTTAACCATCTTCCAAGATGATTCTGATACATAGGACTTGGAAGACAGAGCAAGAGACAGAGAGATAGAATGAGAGACAAAGTTAGAACCAGGCTGGATAAATGGAAACTCCAAGATTGAAGAGTACATTTGCAAGAAAATCAAACTTGTTTCTTTTGAATGTGAATGGCAATAACAACTGAGTATAAATAATGCTGCCATGAATCAGTAATATGAGGCCAGATTTATACATGTAAGATATCAGTAAATATAATATATTGTCCTCATTGATTCATTCAATAGCTATTTATTAAATACCATTGTGCCAGGCCTGAAGAATGCAATGGTGAAATATTCCTTCAAAAACTGACAGTGTAATAGAAAGAAAAGCAAAATAAGTAGGCATGCTTGTGGCTGAATTGTGTTGTATGGCTGACTTTATTTATTTAACCTTGTTTCTTTAGAACAAACTAACCACTGCATAGATCAAGAATCCACATCACAGAGAGTCTTGAATGCAACCACCACCCCCATTAGCCTGGACTCTGGCACTATCTGTGTCCCTGGGGATGCTCATCTTGAATGCCGCAGACTCCTTTCTTCCTCTATCAAATTGAGACTTTTTAAGCTGACAAGGCATCTTCGAGACAAAACAGCCAGGGAGAACAATGAAGGAGAGGGATAGTTACGAAATTTGGAATGGATATGTACACACTGCCATCTCTAAAATGGATTAACCAACAAGGACCTACTGTACAGTACATGGAACTCTGTTCAGTGTTATGTGGCAGCCCGGATAGAAGGAGAGTTTGGGGGAGAATGGATATATATATCTATAGGACTGAGTCCCTTCACTGTTCACTTGAAACTATCACAACATTGTTAATCAGCTATACCTCAATACAAAAGTAAAAGTTAAGAAAAAACAAATAACCTAAAAATACAAATTTCAGAAGTATAAATAGGAAAATATAAAAACTTACTTTTCTATCCACCTAGAATCTGTCTTCTCTTTAGAACTTAAGATTTTAAAAGAACTTAAGATTTTAAAAAATAAATTAGATTTGGATTGTGAAGTGAAGTCACTCAGTCATGTCTGACTCTTTGCGACCCCATGGACTGTAGCCTACCAGGTTCCTCTGTCCATGGGATTCTCCAGGCAGGAATACTGGAGTAGGTTGCCATTTCCTTCTCCAGGGGATCTTCATGACCTAGGGATCGAACCCGGGTCTCCTGCACTGAAGGCAGACACTTTACCCTCTGAGCCCCACCAGGGAAGCCCTAGATTACTTGTGACCATACTGATTTCTGCTAAGGGTGTAGTATACAAAATAAATGCATTTGGAATGTGGTATTTTGCTGCTAACTATGGAGTAACTTCTTCTGTATTAAAAGCAAACAAAAAGCAAAACAAAAACATAAAACAAAAGTCCTGCACTGTGCATGGCAAGTCCTCCAGGCAACCGCTCTTTCTTCTAACCCTCAAAAGGCCTAGTGTGCATGAGCCATCCCTCAGGGTCTTCAGCCCTTCTGAAACACAGCCCCTACCAAGACTCTGAGAGGTCCTGAGTTCCTGCTCTCCCTGTCAGATACCAAGGAGATACCTTCTAAGTGGAGGGGAAAACTACATCAGCAATTGGACTGTTTTTTTCTCTTCCATACCAACACCATTGTATCCCAAAGCAAAACACAGTATTTACCTTTGGTCTTTCCCTCATCTTAGGGTGAACTTCCTCCTCTTGGAGGACTTATTCTCACTCCAAATCAGAAGTCAGACTGATTACGCACCCTCTTCTCTCTCTCTCTTGTTTAAATTGAAGTTTAATTGACTACCCTTCTATTTGAGGATTGGGTGTCCAGTGATGAGTTCTTCCAGAGTAGCCTAGAGTCTTTTGTTTACTTGGTTCTCTGAGCAAGACTCTGCAGTGATCAAATGCCAACAAAATCTTGTTCCCATGCTTCTAGTTTCAAGCACTATTAGTTTCTTCAGGTATCACAATTAGATAAAGGGTTGATCTGGCCCTAAACCAGCTGAGAAGCCAGTGTGGTTACCCCAGGTTTTGTTGCCATAGTGGGTGAGAAAAGGGAATTGTGATGTTATGTTCCTCATTCTTTTTATTTTGGTCACTATACCATTAGCATAGACTTTTAGACAAAAAATAATTATAAAATAGTGAAATTCACACAAAATCACAAATCATCCTCAGACTTTTACCTAGGCAAATGAATATACATATGAGTATTCATTTGAATGTGTATGTATATATTCATGTGTCTCTGTGTACATAATATATATGTATATTTTAACAATTAAATTTCAGTGTCACATTAATGTTAAAACTGATTATTTTATTGAACAATGTATTATAGCACCTTTCCCTTTTAAAAAAATAATAGAGCTACCATCAATTTAAGACTATATTGGGTCTATTGAATAGATTACTATATTGTATCTAACAAGTCCGCTAATGTTCGGTATCTGGGGCTGTTCACAGTTTTTCACTGTTATAAACAACTCTACATATTTTTACTACATTTCTGCCTTTCTCACACCAATTATCTTATCCATACCTCAATACTCCAACATGTACCACTGTCTCCTGTCATAAAGATACAGGAAGTTTGTTTTTCCCCTGGATAAGGGCCAATTAACAAACCTAGATGGCCTAATCATAAAGATCAAATTCCTCCTGAACACCCTCCATTGCATTTTGTCTAACATACCCAGCATTTCAAAGTCCCACCTTTTGTTTTTTTGGCAGTGAACTCAGGTTACACTGAAATCTCTCCTCTCTCACAGTAGTTAGGACTGAACGAAATCTGACTTCACTACTTTTACAAGTATCTGGCTTTGTTCTTTTCCACAGTTCTGACTGTTACTGCTCTGACAAGTTTCAGATCCTACTCATCGTGATCTATAGTACAAATCACCCTTTGTGATCTTAGTCTAACAGCATCCCTGTCTTCTTGTATCAGTTCTGGTCTCCACTAATTGATCCCCAGTACTTTACTTCCTTGTCTGAACCTCCAATTTCTCATCTTTCTGGGCCTTAAAATATGCCTGTTGATCTCTGCTCAATCTCTTCTAATGGGTCTGGCAATAAATAGGTTGTGCATGGAAACATTTAAACAGACAATAAGAGATATATAAGGTACTGAAATGGATAAGAAATGTATATCTAATTCGTATAGTTAAAATCTGTATCATTTTTTCTTATCCTTTTTGACATTCTATTTTATTCTATTTTTTTTCATTTATATCTATCCATATCACACTCATCAACTACTAAATTTAACACAATAATACTGTTTATCCTCAAGAAAATATCTCATTTTCCTTGCTTATTTCTTTTGGTTCTTGAAATTTAACTAACGAAAAAGTTGTAGACGTGAAGTTAGGTAGAAACACTGAGGAGGTGGGTGGTTCAATTTTGTTCCTAGCTCTCTGATTATCTATGTTACAGCATAGCAATGTTGGAATTTCCTCTGTTCTAATTCCTCAACACCTTTTAGACTGCCTAGAGGAAACAAATGATCTCTTGACTTTGCCAGGAAAATGATCCAAATCTCTCAAATTTAAACTACTTCCCATTTTGATTTGATAGCATTTTCTCACTAACCAGGAGGGAAGAAGATAACCATGGAATAGCTGTTATTGCCAGTATCATATTCTTATTTCTATTCATTAACTAATAGTACTGTGGAAGCATATCAAGTCTTAAGAATGTGATATGTGCTGCAAAGAACATATAATTAGGCTGTGAAATAATGGTATAGATTTCAGAGGCTTCAAGTTAATCCAGAAGATATTGTCTTTCTCCTTCTCTTATCCCCCTCCCGTATTTGACTAATTGCTAACTATTAAATATTTATTGAGTACCTACTCAGTTCCTACAAAGTGCTAAACAGTGAGAAAAGACTCAAACTGTTTACCATTACAGCAAAACAAAATCCCAACCAACGATGTGCTTAAATTCTATGGTGAGATAAAACTTGAAAGGGTAAGGCAATTAGCAAGTAGAACAGTGTATATAAGTGAAAATGGTATGAAACATTTTACACTCCTCTTTTTTGTAAGAGATCCTAACTTCTGTCAATGGAGAAGAAAAGTGTGAGAAGTAGAACACATCTCCCTTATTTAAAGAGCTCAGGGAAAAGGATAATACACATATTAACATAGCCAGCTTTTGCTAAGATTCTAGAACACATAGTGTTGGTCGCTCAGTCATCTCCAGCTCCTTGCGACCCCATGGACTTAACCCACCAGGCTCTTCTGTCTATCAAATTCTCCAGGCAAGAATACTGGAGTAGGTTGTCATTCCCTTCTCCAACATATACTGAATAACCAAACGTGTAGTAAATTAACAAAGAATCATGGTGAAGATAGAATTATAGTTATTTTCAGCATACTTTCTCATTTCTCACCACCCAAAGGAATATCTCTATAACCATGAAACTTAGTGAAGAATTAGCATTCTCAGGTCCCAAAAGCATTATGTGATAACTTTTTAAAGCCCTATATTGTTCTGTCTGTATGTAAATAAATATACTTACTTTGTATTTGGCAATTAAAATCAACTGAACTAAAAACTGGCAAGATTAGGGTTCTTTAGACCAAGATAATTGGGTATCTCAACCAAATTGTGACTATCTGAGACAAATTTGTATGTTTTCCATATATGTTGTAATTTCTTCTATTTTTGCTAGAACTCTAATCTTGCCACTTTTTAGTTCAGTTGATTTTAATTATCAAATATGAAGGAAGTATATATATTTATATACAGACAGAATAATATAGGACTTTAAAAAGTACTTTATTTCCAACTTTATTCTGAACGTTTTAAAAATAATCACTTCAGTAAAAATATGTTTCTTCAAAACTATATTTTAACTATTCTTGCTGGTTTAAAGGTGATTTGAAACTGCAACTTTAAATGAGAAATGAATAAAAATGGATTTTAATTTCACTTTCTGAAAAGAACATAATCTTTCACTTGGGGTATGTGGTAACTCTCAGAGGCCAGAGACTATTGATTCATTTTTACCATTAGTAAAATTTGTAATAAGAAATCCTAATGAACACCAGAATCTCAAATTCAAGTCATTTTTTAAAACACAAGAAGCAGGGAGGGGTAGGGGGCAGAGAGGAGGCATAAGAGAAGATGAAGAATTTAAAACTAGGTTCAGAATTCCCTAGAGCAGGCTCACTAAGGACATTCTGCCCTCACTGCCACAACCGGACAATGCTTTTCATGTTTCTATGTTGTTAGTTCAGAGTGGTTGGAGCAATTCAGTCTTGGCTGGCCAATTAACCTTGGCAGACATATTGAAGGGAGGGTCAAGGGAAGAACCCTGTCTTACTCTTGCAAGAACAAAAAAATGGAAATTCCCTAGTGGCTCAGACGGTAAAGCATCTGCCTGCAATGTGGGAGATCTGGGTTTGATCCCTGGGTTGGGAAGATCCTCTGGAGCAGGAAATGGGAACCCACTCCAGTACTCTTGCCGGGAAAATTCCATGGACAGAGGAGCCTGGTAGGCTACAGTCTATAGGATCGCAAAGTGTCGGACACGACTGAGCAAATTTACGTTGTGCTGCACGACTCCCACATCAATTCCTGATGCCCATTTGTTTTGTATTATTAGTTTTCAGTTTCTTCATCCTGGTTTGTTTTTGTCCTGTGACCATGATGACCTTGCTTTTTCTCTTATATCCTTTTAGGTAAAGCAGTGTTTGGCAGAAAGAATCTCTGCTCTATCAATGTAACTTGTACTGTTGTTGGCATTGTGTATGTTACTGTTGCCAAACACACCATGGAAATGTCAGCAGATTGTTCATTCTTTCTCAAGTTCCCGTTGACACATTTGGCCATCTGAAAAATATAGACAACTCTACCTTTCACACTCTTGGCCAGAAGTTAAACAATTCAGAAGATAAAATCTAAGCAATCAAATACTGAGTGTATTTCTAACTGAGGTTGAGCCCCTCCCTTGTTTAATAAATATTCAGGATCCTAAATATTTAGTGCATTTGAACACTGTTTTGTACTCTTGATTTCAACTCTGTATCATTGCTGTATTTCCTATGGCTTATGACCAAGATACTTTGAGATGATGGAATCAAACAGTAACAGTCTCAGGAATTTCTCAGAGAAAAGTTTCTCAAACTTTAGCATTCTCTCATGAGAAGTCAAAGGAGTCTCTCTTTCCACTGCCAGTAGTTTATAGCTATGCTCACCACTTTCATAGTTATGGAAACACAGACATGGTTTTTAAGTTTCTTTCTTTTGCTGTATCTCTCAACTTCTGCACTATTTAAAAGAAAACTTCCATTTATCTTCTCCTTTTTATTATCTTTCATGTCTTTTATGTCAACTAAAATGGACACTAGAAATACCACTTAATCATGGGAAGATTAGTGTTCAAAAACCTAGAGGTCATGAAATGAAATCAGGTATTTCAAGCACATAATTCCATTAGTTTTTCAAGTGCTTCAGTAGTGTCCAGAAATGACTCCCCCTAAATCCAAGCAAAATTATTTTCCAAGTTCTATATTTTTCTCTGGATAAATCCTCCATCAGTATTCAGACTATATTTTAAAGTTCTCATTGAAATTTACAGTTTTCTTTTTTATTTAATTGCTAGAATTACAAGAGTTCTATTTTCTAAACATTTTCATGGCAAATGTACACTATTTCAGATACATTAAGGCTAAACAGCCTTCTGTGGACAAGCCTCAAGGGAAACATAACTGCATTTGTAACTGTTTGTGCAAGGAAATGGATTCTGAGTTCCAAATAACTGATTTACAAATGAACATTTGGAAAGCTATCTATTGTAAGGAGCAGACTTCTTTAACCTATGTTTTCTGCACTCTAACCAGTAATCTTGACAAAATCATCCAGTAGAATGACTGTAGAAAAAGTTTTTCCAGATGGACAAGATGTGGTCAGCAACTCCAGTTAGCTGATGCCTGGACAATGTTATTCTCAGGAGAGATTTGAATGTTTCATGACCTAATTTGAACTCTAGCTCATTTGAAAGGGCAGACCCAGACAAAATGCTGTTAAGTCTACACTGGTAGCAAGCCTTTGATCTTAGACAAGTAATTGCGCCTTCTAATTTTCTTATCTATACCATGAGAAAAACAACCTGATGGAATGTTTTAACAATCTGATTGTTATAATTAGAGGGGTTTATATAGAATCCCTAATAGCACCCTACATTTAACATAAACAGCTACAATGGAGGTTTATTAATGATTCAAAGGATTGATTTGAATGAGAAAAACTCAGGAGGAAAATCAAATTGAGTCAACAAAAAACAAGTATTAAGCTGTACTATCTAGGTAGCACTGTAAAAGGTATAAGAGGGATATGCAAGCTGGAAGAAACACAGGTTAGTGTAGCCTAAAGATTATAGGTCTCAGTGGCAAGCAAACAGTTTGAACCAGCTACTAGCCATAGACATTCTTTGTCGCTCACAATATTTTATTTATTTTTTTAAAATTAGGTTATTTATCTATTTTTTAACTTTATAATATTGTATTGGTTTTGCCATGCATTGACATGAATCCACTATGGGTGTACATGTGTTCCCCTTCCAGAACCCCCCTCCCACCTCCCGCCCCATTTCATCGCTCCAGGTCATCCCGGTGCACCAGCCCCAAGCGCCCTGTATCATGCATCGAACCTGAACTGGAGATTCGTTTCACATATATTTTAAAAATTGAACTAGTTTTCAACATTAAGAAATAGAAGTTTTCAGATTCTCTTGAAAAGTGTATTCTGCATGAGTAATCAGATGGAGTTGGAAAACAGTTGTCTTTTTAATATGGGCTGTGAGGCCTCCATTTTTCTGTAGTCTCCATTCAGGCTACTTCAGTGATTTACCTATCGGACCTCTATGCAAATAAGTTTGTGATCCTTGTTGCGGATAATGTGTTAACAAAGATATCCCTTAAAGAGTCTTTCACCACTGTTTTCATAATAAAGCTTAAAATTTTCTCTTTATTTTAAACTTTTTGATATCTCAAGAAATAGTGACTACAATGTTAGTTTTCTTTTTTTTTAATTAGTTTATTTATCTACTTTTTAACTTTACAATATTGTATTGGTTTTGCCATACATTGACATGAATCCACCATGGGTGTACATGTTTTCCCCTTCCAGAACCCCCCTCCCACCTCCCGCCCCATTCCATCCCTCCGGGTCACCCCGGTGCACCAGCCCCGAGCACCCTGTATCATGCATCAAACCTGGACTGGTGATTCGTTTAGAACAGTATTATGGACTCTATGGGAGAGGGCGAGGGCGGGATGATATGGGAGAATGGCATTGAAGCATGTAAATTATCATATGTGATACAATGTTAGTTTTCAAAATTTAAGTAGACAGTAGTTTTAAACCTATGTTTTGTATTGGGTTGGCCAAAAAGTGGTTCCTATCTACAGGTGATCAGGGCCAAGGCCTATCCTAAGGTTGTTACCTACATTAACTTATTTAACCTTCACAACTACATTTTGATATAGGTACTAGATTTTTCCCAATTTAGCACAGAAGGAAACTGAGGTAATATCCCAACAAGTTAAAGCCTAAGGTCACACAGCCGGGAAATAACAGACCCAGGACTCAAACCAGATGGTCTGTTTCCGGGACCAGTGCTCATAATTATCATGCAGTATAAAGCTTTCAGTATGGTCCAGACTTTCCTTGATAACTAGAAAAACTATGTGTATATGTGTAGATAGATAGATAAAGATATAGATATATAGGGCTTCCCTGGTAGCTCAGATGGTAAAGAATCCACCTGCAATGCCTGAGACCTGGGTTTGATCCCTGGGTTGGACAGATACCCTGGAGGAGGACATGGCAACTCACTCCAGTATTCTTGCCTGAAGAATCCCCATGACAGAGAAGCCTGGTGGGCTACAGTCCATGATGGGGTCACAAAGAGTCAGACATAACTGAGTGACTAAGCACAGAGATATATAGATATATATGGTAAATATATATACTTATATATGTTTATAATAATGTGTATACATATATATATATAAACATACACATATATACACAAAAATACTCATATAAATATGAATGAATGAACCATATTTGTATACTATTATTTTCTATTGACAAAATACATGTAGCCAATATTAGACTCCTTTAATTATTGTGATTTTATAGAATGCTTTGATATATTTCTTAAGTAATCTCAAATACATTCTCCCCTAAATAAATTTTAAGATAAGCTTGTTTGGTCCATAAGAATTCATAGTTGGATCTTTATTAAGATTACATTAAAATTATGGGTTAATCTTGATCAGACTATCAACTTAATATCAAGTTTTCCTATCCAATCACAGAATAGAAAACAACAGGGAAGAAAATCTTTATAGAGTTGAACTGACAGAGCTTGGTAATATATTAGAAATGAGTGATGGAGAAAGGAGAGCTTGAAGATGTTTTGTTCTTTTTTAACAAATACTCCCCTGATTTGTTCAAGAAACATGATATAGATTTTAGGAAGACCACGAGCAGCCATTTGATGGAAACAAGAAAAACTCCTCAAAAAGATGAGCCATTTGCAGTATAAAGAAATAGAAAAGCTCCTCAAAGTTGCATATTCTGAGTTGTAATAAAAATGGTGGATGAAAATTAGTAATAGAGTAAGGAGTTCCACTAGGGCAAATCAGGAGAGGCTGAAATATATATATATATATATATATATATGAAACAAAGCAGAGGAAAAAAAAAAGTGAGAACTAATACTTACTGAGTGCTTACTCTGTGCAAGGCCCTGTGTTAAGTACTATATATATTTTCTTCCAATAGTACCTTAAGACAGGTGGATAATATTGTCTAAATTTTATAGATGAGTAAGCCAAATTTCAGAAAAGTTAACTTCAACAATTTCACACAACCAGAAAATATGAAGAGCAGAATTTGAACCAAGGTCCCTGAGTGCAATGGCCATGGCTGCTGTACCCAATGGAGAATGTGATACATTTTCTCTGGTCCCAGGCCCTCTCCCCTGGTTTCTCAATGATTCCAGAGGCCCTGTTTAGAAGCTTGACAGACACAGATGTAACTGCATACAGAATTGGAAAAAACAAGATTACAATTTAAACCACTCCATATACAGCAGTCCTTTTGGATATAATATCCAGTTATGCAGAGCAACAGAAACTTATGTAATGTAGTCTAAAATTACTGTGAGCAGTTCCATATAGTAGGAGATCTAGCTGTGGATAAAAAGGGGATACAAACAAATTTTTTTTTAATTTTTAAAAAATACTTTTGCTCTGAGAAGAACACAGATAAGAGAATGAAAAGTCAAAGATTGTGAGTAAATATTTGTCAATTACGTATATAATAAAGGACTTACATCCAAAGTATGCAAAAAAGTAATTAAATCTCAACAAGAAAACAAACAACTCAATTAAAAATGGGCAAAAGAACTGAACAGACACTTCACCAGAGAAGATATACAGACAACAAATAAATATATGAAAAGGTTGAAGGAGGGCATGGCAACCCACTCCAATATTCTTGCCTAGAGAATCTCATGGACAGAGGAGCCTGGCGGGCTACAGTTCATGGGGTAGCAGAGTCAGACATGACTTAAGCAACTTACATGCATGCATATGAAAGGTACTCAGTGTCATTTGTCATTACGGAGTTATTAGAGCACATAAAGCACCAATATGTCATTCCATGCCTGTTAGAATCCAAAAAACTAACAATATCAACACGGCTGGTAAAACATTCTCATTCTTTACTAGTTAGGATGTAAAATAGCATAGACATTTTGCAAGACAGTTTTTCAGTTTCTTAAAAAGCCAAATATTGACTTACCATATGCCCTACCAGTTTCACTCATAGATATTCAGAAAACTTACTTGAATTTATGTCCACAGAAAAATCTTCACATGAATGCTTATGGTAGCTTTTTCCACCAAAAAATCATGAAAAACTAGAAGCAACCAAGATGTCCTCCAAAAGATAAATGGATAAACATATTATTATATTTCCACAGAGAGTACTACTCAGAAAGAAAATGGAATGAGCTAGTAGTCCATGCTATATATAATATGGATGAATTTTAAGTGCATCTTACTAAGTGGAAGAAGCCTGTTTGAGAAGGCTACGTATTGGAAAAGGCAAAAATGTAGAGACAAAAAATTATCAGAGATTGCAAGTGATTAGAGAGAAAGACTATTGACCAGGTGAAGAAAAGATTTTTAAGGGTGGTAAAAATATTTTGCATGTGACTGTAGTGGCAGATACATGATGCTGTGAATCTGTCAAAACTGACAGAACTTTACAGAACAGAGTTAATCTTAATGTAGGCAAATTTTAAAACTTACTAGTAGGTTAGGGGATCCCAAGGTGGAATGTATACTTTGACAAAATAATTTAACTGTATTATAAAAAAGTGAATACAATGTAACCTCACTGAAAAGTGTGGGATAAAAAGGCATCCACAGAAGTAACTTTGTAAGTTACTGGAAAGTATTCAGCTCAGTTCAGTGGCTCAGTCATGTCTGACTCTGTGACCCCATGGACTGCAGCACACTAGGCTTCCCTGTCCAATATCGACTCCCGGAGCTTGCTCAAAATCATGTCCATCGAGTTGGTGATGCCATCCAACTATCTCATCCTCTGTCGTCCCCTTCTCCTCCTGCCTTCAATCTTTCCCAGCATCAGAGTCTTTTCAAATGAGTCAGTTCTTTGCATCAGGTGGCCAAAGTATTGGAGTCTCAGCTTCAGCATCAGTCCGTCCAATGAATATTCAGGGCTGATTTCCTTTAGGATGGACTGGTTGGATCTCCTTGCTGTCCAAGGGACTCTCACAGTTCAAAAGCATAAATTCTTCAGCACTCAGCTTTCTTTATAGTCCAACTCTCACATCCATACATGACTACTGAAAAACCATAGCTTTGACTAGAAGGACATTTGTTAGCAAAGTAACGTCTCTGGTTTTTAATATGCTGTCTAGGTTGGTCATAACTTTTCTTCCAAGGAGCAAATGTCTTTAAATTTCATGGCTGCAGTCACCATCTGCAGTGATTTTGCAGCCCCCCCAAAATAAAATCTGTTGCTGTTTCCACTGTTCCCCCATCTATTTGCCATGAAGTGATGGGACCGGATGCCATGATCTTAGTTTTCTGAATGTTGAGTTTTAAGCCAACGTTTTCACTCTCCTCTTTCACTTTCATCAAGGGGCTCTTTAGTTCTTCTTCGCTTTCTGCCATAAGGGTGGTGTCATCTGCATATCTGAGGTTATTGATATTTCTCCCAGCAATCTTGATTCCAACTTGTGCTTCATCCAGCCCAGCATTTCTCATGATGTACTCTGCATATAAGTTAAATAAGCTAAAGCAATCTTAGCAATAAAATGTGTTGGATTATAAGTGTTAGTCACTCAGCTGTGTCCGACTCTTTGAGACTCCATGGACTGTTGGATTATAATCCAAATATAAAGTAAATATCCATGAGTTCATATGGATAAAAATAAATGAATAATAAGTAAACAAGGAAAGAGAGATAAATCTCTGAATAAAAGAATTTCAGGAATTTCTCTGGTGGTCCAGTGGTCAGGCCCAGTGGTTAGATCCAATGGTTAGTCCGTCTGCCAATGTCAGGGACACAGGTTTCAACCCTGGTCCTGTAAGATCCCACATGCCACAGGGCAATTCAGCCTATGTGCCACAAGTACTGACCCTGCAGCCAAAAATAAATAAATAAGTAAATTTAAAAAATAATTTTAAATAGTTTATGTAGATACCTCCCTCTCAAGGAGATGGAGCACAACTACCTGTCTCTTAAGTGAAGGCTGTGTGTAACTCGCTGCCAAGAGCAACGTCAGAAGCAGGAGAATGCATTTTCACAATGAAGAAGTCTGACGCACTCCCTTAGCCAGGTCATCAAAGTTGCCATCATCAATGAGAAGTCGTGTTGCTAGCACATGCCCTTGGTATAATAAGAACTGAATAGCAAATCATTCTGGGGATTTCCTTCCCCAAAACCATAACCCCAGTGTAACTAAGAGAAAAACATCAGACAAATCCAACTTAAGGGACGTTCTTCAAAATAGGAACCTCCCCAAATTGTCTAAGTCATCAAAAACAAGTTTGAAAAACTGTCACAGACTGGAAGAGAAGACATATGACTAAGTGCTATGCAGTATGATGAATAATATTCTGGGACAGAAGAAAGGACATTAGGGAAAAACTAATGAAACAGAATAAAGTAAGAAATTTAGCTAACAGGAACATACTGACATTGGCTCCTTAGTTCTGATGAATGGATCACACTGATGCAAAATGTTAACAAGACGGGAAACTGGGTTGGGGTATACGAACACTCTTAGTACTGTCTCTACAATTTGTCTGCAGATATAAATCTATTTTATAATGAAAAAGAATTTTTAAAAGAGGAAAATTGCCTTGCAGTGCAGGATAATGTTCTATTCTAATAAAGCTCCACATGTGTTTGCTTTGATCACCCTGCTCCAGCCTATTCCTGACATCAGCACAGTCTGTTCCAGTTATTTCTCAAGTGATAAATTTGAATGAATATCACAGTGCTTCTCCCTTTTCATTCACAGGGAGGTCCACCATGTATTACTAAGTCCAGGGCTCATTATGTCCTCATCATCCACCAGCCTCCACATGGCTCTCATCTCCCTCCATCCTTCCTTCTTCCTGTTTCTTTCCCCTCTTCCATTCTTCTTGTAGCTAAAGGGTGAAGCTATATTCTATCAAATTCAATATATACCAGGTGCATCCATATGTGGTTTCTAATTCTCTAACTTAGAGATGAGGAAACTGCATCCTAGAATCTTTGAATAACTTGCTCAAGCGTAGATCCGACCAAAATGAAAAGCCAGCATTTGTCTCCCCAGGCACAGACCCCTTGCACCAGTAGGACATCGCTGTGTCTTTCCTAAAGCAGTCTAGATTTTCTTTCTTCAAGCATGTGATGCACATGAAAAAGAATTGTGCTACTGGCTTTTAAAAGAACCTTATCATTAATGGAAGTGAGGGGGCATGAGGGAGAGGGGAACTGGGGAAGGGAAGCAAGGAGTCACATCCCGAGAAAAGACAAGCTTAAGAAAACACAACCACAATAAAGAAAGATGTTCTCTCCTAGCAAATCAATGGACAGGGAGAGATTTGTAAGCCTGCACTTCTCACCATCTTCTCCCTCCTACACAGATTGCTCAAAAGGAGAGCTTTTTGTGTCCTGCTCACTCAGCAAACCCTGTGGACACTGAAGGTGCTTGCTACCAGCTGATCCTTAAAAGAAAGCTCTAGGTGAGTGCATAAAGAGTCCTTGCTTTGCAGGCTTCGCCAATCAGGGGAGAACACAAGCCCCCTAACTTCACCAGAGCTCACCTGCAAACATCCTAAGAAATCCAAATGTTAAATGAGAACTCATTCAGATGGAGCTTTAAATTGATGCATTTAAAGAGACTGAATAAACTATGTTACAATCTGGCATGAGCTTTTAATATTAACTACTACATATTTTATAGACAGTATTTGTTGCCAAACACTAAAACAAACATTAACATGCTTTTGCCTCAACTGGTACTCTGAATGCTTCCAAAACAGTTGTATAAAAAGCCACATAAAACACATCATAATCATGGAAATCATCTACATTAAACTCACATTCTCCATAAAAGTGGCACTTATTTTTCATCTACAAACAATTATATCTCAATTACTTATTCTCTGTTAGGGAAAATTTCATCAAAAACTCTCATTTAATTGATGTAAGGATACATTTTGTTTGGGGAGAAATATAATCTCTAATTTGGATTAATTAAAGAAATAGGCATTTTGAATTAGTGAAAGGCTGATGTCTATTGAAAAATATGCAGTTGTGTTAGTTTAATATATAGAGAATAACACAAACTAAGCTGTGAAACTGACATTAAGACAAGAAGGACCTAAAAGAGAACTGGTCTTTAATGAACAGGTAAGGGTAATGCTAAGAGGATCTATATTTCCCATAATATGGAGAGCTTCAAAAAGTCTTTTATATAAGAAGTTGAAATGTACACCCTGTGTTATCCTGTTTAAAATTTGAATTTCCCCAGCAGTTATTTTCTTTTTAACTAGGCAGGTATAATAGGCACATCTAAATTATTACATATTCAGAATTATTGCAGTTCGGACAATTGAGCTGCTTTTCTAGAAGGAATGGTTTAATTAAATCTAGATATGCCAACTAATCTTAACTGATATGCAAATGTATAGATTGTAAACAATCAGTGAAAGTGAAAGTGTTAGTCATGTCTGACTCTTTGCAACCACATGGACTGTAGCCCACCAGGCTCCTCTGTCCATGGGATTCTCCAGGCAAGAATATTAGAGTGGGTAGCCATTCCCTTCCCCAGAGGATCTTTCTGACCCAGGGATCGAACTCAGATCTCCTGCATTGCAGGCAGATTTTTTACCACCTGAACAACCAGAGAAGACCCAAACAATCAGTAGTATACCAAAATACAAGAAAGGATGGAGGTTTACTAGCATGGAACCATTTGCTTGTAAGTTTCCAATTTTTTTAACTCAGAAATTATTCAACACAAGCATGTACTCTTAGAATTAAAAAAGAAAAAGGAACCATCTGAAAATATATTGGGTGGCAATGGAATGATTTCTCAGAAAACAAGGTAGTCTAGTTGCTCTCTTGTCCAGTTCTGTTATTGTCCCAGCATATTGCTGTTTATAATCTTTGGGAGAAAATAGAAGACATTTTCCTTGGCTTAATACACCTGGGCATATGGTTTGTAAGAGCATTTCAGGCGATAAGAATGGCTTTAATCCCACTGTGTTTTATGTCCACCAAGGAATAACCTGTCAATACATTGGCCATGGCAGCCAAAAATGGCAGGGGTAAGTCATAGTGACAGTACAATGTGACTCTCTTTACTACAACTCAAGAAAAGAAGAAGAAAAAATCAGCAATATTAAGGTAATGGTATAAAGCCTTGCACTCAGTGACATAAAATGAGAAAACATTAACTTAGACATCTCATAGCAAAATATAGGAATGGCAATGTTTTGTGATAAACTAAGTGATTATCTATCACTATTTAATCTAAATTGCTTGTATCCTTTCAAAATGAAAGAGAGCTTGTTTTGAGACCTCTTGTGATACAGAAGAGATTCTGACCCAATTCCACTGACTTTGCACATATCAGGGAAGCCTAGGGAATAAAAAAAGAAAAACTGTATGATTCTTCCAGGTCTCATAGAAAGTCTTGACACCAGTCTCTGCCAGTAGATCTATACCTGGATCTTTCTAGATCTATATAAATTCTGCTTCTTACATCAAATATTGTCACATGCCATATAATATATACTACAAGGTAATAAAATCAGTGACATGAGTATTAATAATTTAGGCTCCTAAAGCAAAATCCGGCTTGGAATAATGGCCAGATCACTGGTTACATTACCCAGTGTTACATGTTACATGTTGTATGATGGTGTTCAACTGGCTAACAGAAAAGGTCATAACAACAGTAAGAACATGCATGGTAGAGGGGATGGTAACAATTAAGAGCCAAAAGTTGGGACTTTCCTGGTGGTTCAGTGGTTAAGAATCCTCCTTCCAATGCAGGGAGTGTGGGTTCAATCCATGGTCAGAGAACTAAGATCCTAAATGCAACTAAGCCCATGTGCTCTGGAGCCCATATGCCATAGCCAGAGAAGGTTGAGCACTGCAACAAAGAGCCCTCATGCCACAGCAAAGACCCAGAGCAAGCAAGTTAATAACAATAACAAAATAATGATAATAAACATTCAACATTCAATCTTCAAACATTTATTCAGGCTCTGCATTATACTTTTCTCATTTACTCAATTAGTAAAAGTAATAGTGATTTTACCACACTGTTCTTTTCTAAGATCCAGATTAAGAATATGATAAAATAGTCAAGCGGACTTATTTGGGCAAATACATTGTCTAGTTTTTCTAAAGTTTTTTTAAAATATCTAAAATATCAAATACTTGATATAATGTCTAGTGACATTAACACGTCTTCCTTAAAATTCTCTTTAATATACAAGGCAAAATCCACCCTTTCAGAAACCCTCAGTTCTCTGGAAGTAAACATCAAAGACAGTAGAAATTTCTTTAGAAGCCTACAAATTCAGTTAAGACAGAGTTTATAATAGGAAGAAAAGTTACCACATTTTAAAATGTCTAATACAGGGACTCAACTAGTTTAATACAGCAAGAATTTCTTATGGGGTGATTTAATATATTATAATTCATTTAATATCATTTTCCTTGATGTAATTATGTTTTTATTGATCTATTCACTATAACTCCTATTTTCTGATAACTCAGAAGACTGTGAAATTGTCAAGATAACCTCCAATATCATTTTTATCAATTATTTCTTTAATTTATAGCATGTATGCAGGATGGCCCCAGGAATAAAGTAGTAATAACAGTGGAACTAGTTATTATTTATTTAGCATTTTTAAAATGTTTTACGTACAGTAAGTATGCCACTCAGTTGTGTTTGACTCTTTGTGACCACATGGACTACACAGTCCATGGAATTCTCCAGACCAGAATAGTGGAGTGGGTAGCCATTCCCTTCTCCAGGGGATCTTCCCAAACCAGGGATCGAATCCAAATCTCCCACATTGCAGGCAGATTCTTTACCAGCTGAGCCACCAGGGAAGCCCAAGAATACTGGGGTGGGTAGCCTATCCCTTTTCCAGCAGATCTTTCTGACCCAGCAATCAAATCAGGGTCTCCTACCTTGAAGGTGGATTCTTTACCAACTGAGCTATCAGGGAAGCTTACATACATTATCTCATTTAATTCCAACAATTCCAATATAGAGAATGTTATCACCCCAACTTATAGATGAGGAAAAGAGATTCATAAAAATTTAGAAAACTTCTCTGAGATAATATTGCTAAAAGTGGCAACCTGGAATATGAACTGAGAAAGCACACTTTCCAAAGCACACAATTCACAAGTATGCAATATTGCCTCCAGAAATAGATGGTTTGTCTTTGGCTGACAAAATATACATATGTCAGAATTTTCAAGTTCATCTGCTTTTAAGAAAAATGATAAATGGAGAAATCAACCTCTTTATTTAACAAACTCAGTCTCTAAATGTAGACCTTCAGATACCACGACAGGGAGATAAGGGAAATGTGAGTGGTCAAGCTGTATTTCTCTCACCCTGAGATGACCCTTATTTTAAGAAAAATGAGAAGTTAGAAATTCCTGGATTCATATAGAATTTGAAGACTGCCAAGCAAGATGTTAGCAGGATGAGAATTTAGATTCTCAAGAATGGGGTAAAATTTCTCAAGGTTCTGCCAGAAGAAAACTCTGGCAGAATAGCTCAGGATAGCCTGGAAGAGTAAAATAGGGAGACAAGATGACTTTTTCTGGAAAAAAATCAAGACTGGATAATGAAATGGCCTTTTTGGGTCCCAGCCCCTATTAAATTTCCACCTTGCAGGTTAGCAAACTTAATACCCCTGCAGCCTTAGCTTGCTTTACTCTTGAAAACAGTAACACATAAATATCATTGAGCTTCTCTCTGTGTAAAAGATAATGCAAAGAATTTTACCTTTTATTACTTTAGCAGAAACATAAACCATTATCAACACAGAATGGTGACAGTCATGCTGCTGTGGCCAACAGCAGGGATGGGTAGAAGCACAGGAGAACTCAAGATCCTACCTATTTCCCCTTTCTCTCAATACTTAAGGTTGGGGGAATCTGCAAAATCTGGGATAAAAACCACTTGCTATAGAAAAAAAGGGATGTGGTGTAGAGTATTATGATTGGGTTTCAAGTTTCAGTTCCTCCATGTGACTTGCGGACAGATCTCTAGCTCTCTGACTGAATCCCTTCATCTATAAACCCCAGATGACAATGATTCAATATTCTGAGTACCGTTTGGGTGGCTCAATCATCCTCAGTGTCAGAAAGGCCCAGGGATACAGTGTCACAGTAACTCTGAATCCAAACAAGCCGCAAAACTAGAATGAGCCACTTCTACTCCCAGCCCCATGCCCTTTTATCTGTAGCAAGGGCTACCAGTTAGGCCAGTGGTTCTCAACCAGGAACAATTTTGCTTCCCAGGGAATATTTAGCAATATATGGAAACCTCTTGGTAATAACTGGAGAGAGTGCTATTGACAGGTAGAGGCCAGGAATGCTGTTAAAACATCCTACAATGCACAGTTCAGTTCTCATAGCAGAGAATAATCTGGTTCAATATGTCAAAGGTGCTGAGGTTGAGAAATTTGGAGTTAGAGCAAGTGAGATCGAATGAGACCAGGTAGACATGGAAGTCTTAAATTTCTTTGTATGGACTGACAGAGTGGAAACTACAACAAGAGAC
The DNA here is from genome assembly GCF_054371585.1 of Giraffa tippelskirchi. Taxonomy (NCBI): domain Eukaryota; kingdom Metazoa; phylum Chordata; class Mammalia; order Artiodactyla; family Giraffidae; genus Giraffa; species Giraffa tippelskirchi. The sequence continues at coordinate 126,434,411 of NC_137277.1, read as the reverse complement.
ATGGTCTCTAATATCATCTGAACTTCAGTGTTGATTATTTACCCAAGACTACCCTCCTAGGTCTACGCCACAAACTCATTTCAAATGCTTTCTCGAATCTTCCCCCAAGATGGAGTTGGATAGGACATGGACAGCTCCACTTCCACCACTGCGTTCTATAACCACCCTTGGCTTTCTTGGCTTTTCTTATTGTTAATGGGCTTGTACCATCTGCAGCAGAACTTGGGCTCTATAACCACAGTGCCAAGAACAGAGCATGTATACTGTGATGTATTTGTTGCTATCTTTCCCCAGCTTAGTCTGAGCCTCAGTTGTCCTTAGCCTATCACATTCCAGTGGTCTCTAGAACACAAGTTGCTGCTTTTACCTATTAATATTTTGCTGATCAGGAATAATTTTGCCAAATACTTTAAATGTTCCAAATAATTGTCTAATAATCACAACTATATTCCTCAGTAGCTGCTTTCCTAAAATCTGTTGTAATTTATGAAACTGTGTAGTATATTTATACTTCATTATATACTGCTATTTTTCTTATTGCAACACCACAGAGTCCCTTCTTTATTTTGTCATATGCTACTGATAAGTATGTGCTTCACAGCATTGCAGTTGACATGGAGTAAGAAGTTATCTAAAAATGTTTTGCATGGAGAAGGAAATGGCAACCCACTCTAGTACTCTTGCCTGGAAAATCCCATGGACCCAGGAGCCTGGTAGGCTGCAGTCCATGGGGTCACAAAGAGTTGGACACGACTGAGGGACTTCACCTTCTTTCACCTATATTGAAAACAACTGATTATGTGAACTCCCTGCCTTTGTTGGTAAGTTACTTTATGCTCCTCACAAAAGCTCAAAGTCGTTTATTCCAAAGTTTCATCTGTTTGAGGAAACTCAAGATAAAATCATCAGTTAACCCCTCCCCCCCCAAAAAAAAATAAAAATAAAAAAAAATTTAAAAAAATAAAAATGTTTTGCAAATACTTAGAGCACACACTTTCTGTCATGGTTGCTGTTGCTAATATTCTTATTCTGGCTCTAGTTAAGTCCAAATTGCTACAGATGCCTCTGCTTGGGTCTCTAATTGTACGAAACCATTTGTCTAAATGAACTTAAAATCACCATTCATCCTGTTCTTATTCCTGAATGTTCACTCTCTCTCAGGCCCTAAGCTGTCTTTTGAAAGTAGTTGATGGTGCTATGTCCTATTCAGTGTTCCTTTCAAACACATATTTTGGACTCCACATTGTTTCTCCTGCCTTGAATCTTGGGTTCTCAATTCTTCTATTTCCAGGTAAGGCCCATTCATTAGTGATACATGAGAAGGACGTAAAATGGTGGTGACTGTGAAAATGTGAGATTTCACAAAGACAAATCTGTCAGCATGCAAATGATTATCTGGAGAATCAAATGCTTATATGTTTTAAAATGAAGACTCCTTAAATTGTGTGTTTTCCATGAGTAATATTATCACATGGTATAACAGAAAGAGCTTGAACTATGAAATCAAGGCAGGACTGGGGAGAAGGCTCAGTTCTATCTTTCCCTCACTCAGATCCTTAAGTCCTTAATATGTTTTGGTAGAATGATGATCATATCTTCCCTAGAATTTAAAAGATATACTGAATGTAGAGGGCTTGACTAAGAACCTACTTAAAATATAGGTTCCCACTACTTTCCTAGCAGGTAAAAGAGTTAAAAAATAAATGAATTTGTTGGTAAAAGAAGTCCTAGCACAGAATAGGTGCTTGGAAAATATTTTCTTCTTATGAAAAATCCCATTCTTAAAAAAATAATTTCTCCACATTTTAAATGACTTTAAAATATATTAATTTAAACACTAATGAAAGAACTTAGCAATAAGCCAATTTCAGCAGCATTTACATTTTTAAAACTCAACCCTCATATTGTCTGTGTGTCTCTCACACACACACACACACACATACACACATACACACATACACACAATGGCGGGGGGAGACAAATTCTTTGAAAAACCACAAATATAATTGGTTTCTTTTCTCACACTTACATTTCTCCCAGAACAAGAGCCATGTGACTCTATATCAAGTGAAAGGAAACATAAATATTATAAAGAATATTCTGAAGCTGTGACATATCATTTGCCACATTAGATGGCCTTTGCTTATTCATTCATTCATCAGGCCCTTTTTGAGCATTTGCTTCATATCAGGAATGGTACTAAACACTAAAGACATAATAACAAATGAGATATCACCTCTGCCTTCATAACCCTGCAGTCCAGCTTCAGACACGACGTGTGGTGGAGGGTAGATAGGATGAGGAACAGGGTGAAGAGAGAAGATAAGAAGATAAATATACACAAAGACGATGGTATGCAGCAGGCTCAGTAGAGTACAAAGCCAACAGTCTCCCTGGGCTGGAAAGGAGCAAGTAAGGAAGAGGCAAGCTTCAAACAGAAGGTGAATTATCTACAAGGCAGGTGAAAAGGAGGGACAGAGGGCATCCCTGTGGGGAAAACAGGACACTTTGACTTAGAGGCATAAAACAGCCAAGAAGCCTGGGTAATAGCAAACACTTCTGTAGAGGATTTGGAAGCATGGGAGAGCAGAGAGAACAGTACTAAAACAGAAGCCAGGAAACCCACTGTCAGCTTGAGTTGTGAAACAAACCTAATGAGGTTCAAATATGAGCTCCATTTCTTACTGTCTGGGAAACTTCGGACAAAATAATGTCCTTACTTATAAAATAAGAATAACAAGCCTTTCCATGAATAGCCACTGTGGGAATTAGAGATACCCCATAAAAGCACCTAGAGCTGTGTGTGTGTGTTGGTATGGTCAGTTAACAACAGTAATGATGAGACAGCAATGACAGTGATCACACAGTGATGGTGGTGGTGGGAGTGGGGCTCTCCTTACCTGGGTGCCTTCACACATTCTACCATCTAAGATGTCCCTTTCCATCAGATTCTTCACCATGATTACTATCACTTGCCCATCAACTGTCTAAGTTCGAAGTTCACTCCTTCACACAAGTTGGAGTAAGGTGTACTTTCTCTGATCTCTGATTTGAATCCACCTGCTAATACAGGAGATGCAAGAGATGCAGGTTCAATCCCTGGGTTCAGGAAGATTCCCTGGAGTAGGAAATGGTACCCCATTCCAGAATTCTTGCCTGGAAAATTCTATGGGCAGAGGAGCCTCATAGGCTAAAAGCCCATGGGGTTGCAAAGAGTCAGACACAATTGAGCGTACACACACACATCTCTGATTTCCCAGAGAATATTCACACTCTATTGTCATTAGGAACTTAATTTTCCATGTCTTCCACCTTCACCCCAGGAAAAAGGAAAGGAGAAAAGGAGCCAGACTGTATGGTTCTATGCCTTATGCCTTTTGGTATCCTCATCTGTGCAACACATGCAACACATATGTTCACTAAATATTTGTTGAATTAACATAGTGATCAGGAAAGAACTGGAAACTAGAATCCAGAAAGTTTCTTTTATAAAATAAAACCGTCTTTTACAAGGGTTGTGATAAGGCATAAAACAAAGATTAAAGGCCTTCAGAGAAGGAAGAGTCCCCCATTCCCCTGTGAATTGGAGCCTTTGGGAGCAGCACTATGGTCATAACACGAGATAATCACCACCCTTGTTTATGAGCTTCTTCAGCACCAACATAGAGGTGAACACAACCTAGACGGGCAGAGTTTATCAGGAGAGGCCTGAGTTGAAACTATAAAGGTGCTGTGGGAAGTGGCAGGAAAAAAAAGTTCTTAGACAATGAGAACAAGCACAGAGAACATGGTGTGGTAAAGAGCTGACAATGGTTTATCCTCAGAAAGGTGGCCCATTTTTGTTGGAGAAGGGTCATGGGGTAGGGTTGCAGGAGAAAGAATGGACACCATATGGTCAAAGGGTAGAACAGGGGCCAGATCAGTGCAGGATCATTAGAGTAAAGTCAAGGATTAGGACTGTTTTCTAAAAGTGATGTTAAGATCTAAACCAGGTGTGCGAATGATTAGCATTGCATTTTAAAACCATCACTCACCTAGGGAGTGGAGAATGTTGGTAAGATCTCCATTACCTTAGAGAAGACAGAGTTCTCTCAAGTAGCTTCCATAATTCAGATGAAATGTGCATGTACACAGAGTTTGGGTGTGGAGGTAGAACAAGGAAATTAGACTGGACATACATTTAACAGGTAGAATGGGCAGGATTCTTGATGGATTGGATGGTGGATTGAAGAGAAGAGACTGCAGCCCACCAGGCTCCTCTGTTCATGGAATTCTCCAGGCAAGAATACTGGAGTGGGTTGCCATTCCCTTCCCCAGGGAATCCTGACCCAGGGATCAAACCCAGGTCTTCTGCCTTGCAGGCAGTTTCTTTACCGTCTGAGACACCAGGGTAATCCCTGGAAGAGAAGAGAGGAAAAGATAAAATTTAAGCTTTTAGTTTGAGTCTCTGCAAAGAAGACAGTGGTACCATGTAATGATGTTAGGTGAAAGAAGCATAGGTAACAAGTAAAAAAGGGTAATATCTTATACTTGGATTATCCTGAAAGATGGACCAGGAATCTGTCAGTCTTCACTTTCTAATTAACTCCTCAGGAATGCTTCCCAAGGTCACAGAATTTAAATCCCATGATCTTATCTTTGTACTCTCTGCCCTTAAGCTTCACCCTCAGGATACAGTCACATTCTGAAAAATAGCACTGTCAGCCCCCCATTTTATACTTGCAACATCATTTTTCACCCCTTCCAATTATTTGCACATTATAGTCAGTTTCAACTCAGCAATGCTGTCATATCAGTTGCTTTGCTTCTTCATCTTTTGCACATGTTTTCTCTGTGTCTGGACTATTTTCTTCTCTGTATCAATCTAAGAACTCCTCTGTGGAATTCTGTTTTGAGCTTTGTGAATGCCCCTCTGAAACCTTACATTTGCTTCACCTAGCAGTTATCATTTTAGATTGCAACTGTATTAATTTGCATCCTAGACTGTGCTTTTTTAAAAAAAAACAAGCATTATCACCCTCTAAAACACTGAAATCTTCTTTCACTAAATGTTGAATGACTGAAACAATGAAACAGTGAGTCCTGGTCTCTACCCATCACATCATACTATGCTCACCAATCATTATCATCATTTCTTGAGTATGTCCCTTCAATGGATTTTATTTCCTTCAGAGGACATACATAAAGGAAAAAATTTAACCATAAGTCCCCTTCCTTGATTAAGAATATCTGTCTTGCATAGTCTCCCTGCCCTATTTCTTTCACTGTCTCAAAAAATGTATTGAAGTAAAGGGCCCATCTATTAAACACAATAATACTTTTGTGCTATTTAATTTCCATTAAAATAAAGTGGAGTCCATTTTTCTTTAGGCCAAATCTTGGAATCCAAAGTTGTAAGAAATGGTGTTTTTCAATCCAGCAGCAGTGATTCATCTTGGAAATTAAGGATTGTGATGAGAAAAAGCCTCACTAAAGTGCCAGAGTCAATAGTCCCCCTACATAACCCCATCAATTAAAATTAGCAGCAACTAGTGTTTGCTATGCTAACAAGAGCCCCAAAGAGGGACAGAGATAATCTCTGTTTGGACACAGACTTTCCTTAACCCTGATGTAGAAAGACACTCATAACAGAAAACCTATTTTTGGCTTAGAGAAACCACTCAGCCTCAAGAGAATTAGCATATCTCTGTCACAAGACATGAGGCCCCTTTGTCATCTCTCCAAATGTTGTTTATATATTTTAAAGTAAAACAATTCATTATTCAAGGATCAAGGAGGACTAGCATGATTCTGAACTCAGAAGTCAGACTGCATCTCTTGAGATGAATGAGTTTATAGCCTTCTTTGAACATTCTTTCACTCAAAGAATCTTAACTGAGCACCTGCTAGGCACCAGATATTGGGCTAAACATTGGAATTAACAAAAAATAAAAGACAGAGACCTTTTAAGAGTTCTTTAATAGCTAGTGGAGAGACATATAGTAACATATAATTATAACTCAGAAGATGAATTGTTATTAATCAGATATAGAGAAGATTGGGCTTCCTTGGTGGCTCAATGGTAAAGAATCTGCCTGCTAATGCAGCAGACGCAGATTTGATGCTTGGATCAGGAAGATCCCCTGGAGAAAGGAATGGGTACCCACTCCATTATTCTTGTCTGGAAAATCCCATGGACAGAAGAGCCTGGTGGACTACAGTCCATGAGGTCATAAAGGAGTAAGACATGACTTAGTTACTGAACAACAACAGAGAAGATTATATGAGAACACAGATGATCAGTTGAGACTATGACTGGTTTGCCTAGGGGAGTCTGAGAACTTTCACTTAGAAAATTCTGTATGAGGTTTCAAGTGAGAATGTGGGTTTTTTAAAGGACCATTGGGTGGAAGGATAAATGAAACAAAGGAAACAGTGAGCCCTGAGGTGGTAATAACGCTGTATCCATATTATGATGAAACATCTCCCCAGTTCACCCACATGGGCAATCCATGCAGCTACTCTTGTTCTCTTCCATTTTCTGTAGCATAGCACCAGAATGAGTAACTGCATTTTTTATTAAATTAATCAGCCCTTTAGATGGCATTTAAACTCAATCTCCTTTTCTCCCTACTTTTCTGGTGCAGGTTCATGATGAAATCTTGCAGATGTTACTACAATATTAGAAGATACTTTTCAGCTCCCTGGTGACTCCAAAATGAGTTTTATCATCATTATAGTTAATAATAATTGCAAATAAAATTCTCAGATTTTATGTCATAAAAATTGATTCTCACTATACACCTCTCTATGAAAATGTCATATCTCTTAAAAATTGCTGCTAGAACAAATTATAATACAAAGCACTTACATAGCATTTTTGTTTGGGGAGGTAATTTCAGTTTATTGCCCTCTGTTAGTGGGAAAAAACACCTTGACAGGGTTAATTGCCTTCCCTAAGATCACATGGTTCATGGTAATATAGAGGAAGTGAGAACTCAAATTGAGGATGATACTCCAAAGGAAAACCCAACCAATCTGCCTTACATTTCATTCACAGCTGGTAGGGTAGGTTGTGCACATTTGATCTTTCTTCCAAGTGGAAACTGTAAAAACTAACCAAAATTCTGAAGAATTTCCAAGAAATAATTCTGTTCAGAAGGTAAGTTTTCTTTATTTTAGAGCTTATCACCCAGCTTAAATCTAATTCTGCTATTGGAACACCATGTTAGGTCTGTTAATGGGAGGTCAGGTTTGAAGATGATAATTAATTTTGGTATACTATTGCCAATTATATCCTACCAATGTGGCCTATATCCAAGAGCTAAAGAACATTCATAAAGAGGAGGGAAAGGTTATAGTGATAGTCCTGCCTACCACTGTTTTGCCAAGTTTCAGAGGAAGCTGGCAAAAAAGGGAGACATTTATCCAGCACACTTTCTGCTTAGTGTGACTACGGATCTCCCTAGTTACCAAAAAATGTTGATTATCAGATGACCTCAAACCAAAATCAGAAAACAGAATCATCAAAAGCCAAAGAAAATGTAAATACACATTTAGAGAAACTTGCTATGAATTTAAGAGACCATCAAGGCTTCCAACCTGGTTATCTATTAAACAAGATTTTAAAAATTGACTTAGCTCATCTGAGACCAGATAGACCTGAGCAGTCATTTTGTTGTTGTTGTTTAGTTGCTAAGCTATGTCCAACTCCTTGCAACTCCAGGGACTGCAGCACACCAGGCTTCCCTGTCCTTCACCATCTCCCGGAGTTTGCTCAAACTTATGTCCATTGAGTCAGTGATGCCATTCAACCATCTCATTCCCATTTAATAATCATTTAATCAATCATCTAATAATCAGCAATTATATATTTGATGTCTAGTGTATGCAGGGTTTTGCATCAAATAAACTCTGCAAGCAATAGCCTTGTATTTGTATCAAATAAGACCTATGAGCAATAGAAGAGATGAACCTGATAAGATCTCAGCTCTCATAGAATTCATGTTAGTTAATGACCCTGAGTATCATTCTGAAGTTCTTCAGGTTCCATCTGTGATACTCAGTCAAATCTTACAGGTGAATCATAGCACAAATGTGTCTTATTTGCTAGTCTTAGTAGTCATTTAGCTCCGTTTCTGAAATTTTAATACACATCTGAGCACACAGAGGACTTGCTAAAAGACAGATTGTTGGACCCTACTCCCAGAGTTTCTAATTGACTAGGTCTGGGTTGATTTGGTCTAACTGATTAGGCCCAAGAATGTGCATTTTTACCAAATTCACAAGAATGCTGATGTTGTTGGCTCAGGAATGCCACTTTAAGAAGCATTACTTTAACTTATTTATTCTGTACTACAGTTGTAGAACCATACCTTTTCGGTGACAGACAGTGGTTTGTCATCACAAATTTATCATCAAGAATGTCTTTACTACCTGACCATAACATAAGTTTCTAGAAAATGAAGTAATATTAAGTATTTTCTAAAATCGTTCAAATTTACCTCAAACATTCTATGACAATACTTCTTTGAAGCAGGAGTTGCCATTTAAATGCATAAATAACAAATAAAAAGAAACTTTCTATTTCTTCTATTTTATTAAGAAAAAAGGCCAGCAAAATACAAAAATGGGCCAATTATTATAACATTGTCACTCTTTACTAAAGGGAAAATAGAAACCTTAGTACTTTCTTATAAAACAGTTTAATTGACATTTATTTAAGATAAAAGTATCCTATAATCTTTTAAATTTTAAATACTTGGCAATAAATTCAACCTGTAAATGACTATAATTGCTTATCAACAGAATTTCTAACTTGTGGTCCAATTAGTGTTTATCACAGTCTGTGATTTTTGTCTAAGCATATGAGGAAGCTGTGTCAGAATAATTAAAAAGAGGTAGAACATTTCTAACAGTGATGAAAAAAATTCTCACACACAATATCCTTCATTCAAATTTTCTATAAGTCTTCTCCTCTGGCTTCTTCAAATATCATCACTTAAGACAGTGACCCATTCTCCTAATGGTGAATAAAAATATGTTCCTTGCCAAGTGGAACTGTAGGGTTCACTAAATACAGATGACAACTTTTTCTTTAGTGTGTCTAAGTCTGTGTTGAGAACATAATTTAATAAACTTTATTTCTTTTTCTCCCTTATGACTAAAGTCCTTAGGATTAAGGCCAAATTTGATCTCAAAGACAAGATAAAATTCAGAAGTCTGTTATAATCTTTGCACTTAGAATTACACATAATAGTAAAATTGGGAGGCTACATTTTGCATATTGTGATGACATAAAGAAGATTTTTTTCTAGATGCTTTTGAATTTTTAACATTTTAAAAATTCAAATAATTTGGATGTTTAATTTTGAAATGTTCTTTAAGACTAAATTGCAATACCAACTCAAGTACCATGTGAAATACGGATGAGGTGTCCATCCTTGAGGCACAGGGTATGGAATTAACAACCATAAAGATGCCAGTTGGTACCATTCCAAGCCAGATGAACCATGCCAACTCATCACAATTTCACACTCCAAAATTTCCAATTTACTAAAGACAGAAATCATTTTCTAACCACATACATCCTTAAGTCTACAGATTTAACAACAAAAAAAATTTGTGATTAAATTTTCATTCTGTCCTACTTTATTTTATACCCTGTTTCTTATAGCATAATTTTAACTGGTGCTGTGGTTTACAGGTAGTAGGGGAGAAAGTATTTACTAGCATAATAACATTTTAATATTACAGTATAACAAGACAGCCAAAATTATGAAAAGAGTTTACCTGCTCATAGATGTTCTACCCCCAAGGCAATGAAAATCCTAAATACTCATTCAAGTGTATTTTGTAAAACGTTTCAGCTACTCCAGCAAGAATAAAATAAAATTAAGATTTCTAGGCCTTGAGATCCTTTTCTATGTATGACTAGGAATCTGGGTTTGAAGGTATCAGTAGAATAAACCAGGCAAGTCTTAAAGAGAGGAAAGGGAAAGAGAGAGACTGATATGAAAGGCTCACGGATGGGAAAAATAATATTGTGTACTGTATTTGGAAGTTACCATAATAAAACATATATGATTCTTGACCTGGGAATCACCAACCCTAGATAATTTATGCACAACTTTTAACTTTTAAAGAAGGATGGAGGATTTCCTTTACTACCCTTAGACATATATGGATGTTAGATTTCTATTAAAATATAAAAGAATTTTTAAAATCTCTCACACTTTTTTAGGCAAAGTTCTAAATTTACTATTCCACTGCAGGGGGGAAAGGTGAATCAAGTCCAGAGATTTGGCTGGGAGATTTGATTTGCTTTCAGTGTAGTCCAGAGAAGGCAAAATAAGGAAGAAAAAAACAAGTTTGTTGTCCAAGGTGGGGTCAATTCTTCAGAAATCAAGTTTATAATAAGCCAAGATTAAATCTGTATTTAGCATTCCCAGATAGTCCTTGAAACTTTCCATTACAAATCTCACAATGAAAGATCATTTTAGAGTGCTGTTATACAGACGGTAAGATTTGCAATCATTTTAGGAAAAGCTTTACTGCTTTGCAAGTTCTAAAATGGGAGAGGACTTTATGAGTGCATTGTATTCAACATTCCATCCAAAGTGATCTGAGAACATGCCTAGCGTCTTTATTTGATTTCCTCTGCTCTATTCTCTCTTATCTGTTTTGACTATAAGAAAACACCTGCTCAAGCACATCAGGAAAACTGTGTTGACTGGTTGAATTGGAGAGTGGCCAGAATGGCAAAGACAAATGTCAAGGCACCTGAATAACACTGACCATTTTATCTCATTATGACCCCTCTTAATCCCCTTTTCTCCAACTCTGTTACTACCATGACCACCAATAGCTTTCACTAGCAATAGTTGCTGGATTTCACTCATTGCACATATCATTGTTTTTTAAATACTTCTAGTAGGGAAAAATACACACACATAAACACACATACACACCTGTTCTTTCTCCACATACACATTTTGGCCTTTAAAGCTGTTTTTAGCCAATTCAATTCAATTTTGTTCATTCCCACTGCATTCTTTTTAGAAATGGTTAAACCACCAAGAGAAGGAACAGCCAGCATTTACTATACTGACAATGAGGAACAATTGCCTACAGGTTTATTACACTGAACTATGGGGGGACAGTTCCTACAGGTTTTAGAATTTCAAAGTGCAACAGTTTACAAATTCTTAAGTATCTGGATATTTCTAGAGCCCCAACTGGGTCACGTATCATTATCTACAGGCAGCTAGATTTCATAAGGGAGTTTTATTGCAAAGTTTCAGACAGTAACTTTAAAAGTGAGCAAAAATTAACTCTAAAAAGCCATGCTGTAAACAAAACAAGATAGATTTCAGAAGTTCAGAATCCTATGAGCCTCAATATCTCAATACTTCCCCAAAACCTCTCCTCTTATGGTTTCTCTTTAGGTTGTTACTGACTTTTGTTCATAGGCTAATGCATTACCTAAATATAGATAGCCATTTTAGTATAAATTCCAAAAGCCATAAATGTTTCATAATTGAGCATATAACTTGAAGTAAGAGAGCTTTTCCACTCATCCACTTTTACTGTTGCAAATTGGAAAATACTCAAGTAATTACTCCCTTAATAGTTCAATGCTTGTAACTATATATATACTTTAGGAACATCACAAGCATCTTTTGCTCCCCAGAGTAATATCAAGGGGGGAGGGACACAAAACAACTTCACTTATCCAATTAACCAAATCACCCAAAGGTTTGATTCAAGATTCCTTAATGAATTCAAGATTCATTAAGCCATTAATATAATACACTGCTAAGTGGTGGGTTGTCCAGTTTTTATGATGCCTTTCATTTCAATTCAATGGCTGCAGTTAGAATGAAAAACCAGCATCTGCAAGATCAGCAAGATGATGCAAAACCTTACACTAGATACATTTATTTTTTTCTGTCTCCACAGTTTGTCTGAGGGCAGTCAATGCCAGAACACCAATAGGGAAGTGATTGTCAGTCTCAGAAAGTAGCACTCACTTGTCCTTATTCAATACATAAAAGGGCAAACAAAACACTTGATTTCTATGACCTCAAACACTTAAACAGAAAGCCACCAGCCATTTTATGGTTTTCTAAACGTACTCAAAGGTAGATTGCCAAATTGTAACTCTACCACACTTTAGACTACAGCACGTATTTCCCACCAGAGTTTATATATCACAAATTTGGAGTATCGTATATACTGTTTGGGCATTTTTCAGTAATGGTACTCATATAATTGAGATATGTGGGAATCTCACATGCAGAGAAAAACTTATCCTAAAGCTCAACATTTTATTTCTAAACTTGGACACAGTGCAGAAAATCCAATGCTGAAAAATATTATACTTTTGCAATTAGAGATGGTATAAATTATCCTGATAATTTGGGTTCTTCATTATTTTAGTTAACTCTATATGTTTATTATGATGGAAGTCTATGCATCATTTGATATATCCTGGAGACTTCATTGCTTTTAAAAATAATTGCAGATAAATGGAAGAAAGTGTTCAGTTTATGGTCTATTTATCACTGGAAGACTCTGACAGAGGGTAGGTAAGTTCACAAGAAAGAGACTTATTGCTGAAAATTATATTCCTTTTATGATTGCAGTCTATGCAGTATTTTCAAAGGCCTTAAACATAACTCTCAAATAGTATAATCATAAAATGAGTCTTCTCAAATTTTGGAATCTCAATAAAAGATATGCATTGTATGGAAATTAAAGACCACAGTAATTAATTTTGATCCATCAGGCTGCCAGTTTCTTCTATAAAAGAGTTCCAGAGGAACACATTACTCCCCCCCTACACAAATGCAAAGTACTTATACAGATAGTAATCTAATAAAGATAAATGGCAAGGTAAGAGTAAATTCTTCAGTAGAAACCTGGTTATTTATAAGTCCTTATGACCATCCCAAATAAGAACAAGCAGAATGACATAAACATTAATAATGAAACAGCACAGTAAAATTCTGAGTTGATCCTTTTCATTTAACCATGTCAGAAAAAGACTCAAATTTAAAACAAGCACCTGTCTTAAACAGTGTCTCCCATCGCCTTACTGTTTCTGAGTTGTCTGGTGGCATATATAAGGACATACATTTTTATACTTCCTCTAAACTCTTTTACACCCTTTATAGTCACTTTAGTATAACTACCAGTTCAACGCTCAAATGAAGAATGCACTTTTCTTTGGAAAGAATGAGAAGTTCCAAATCCACATGACAATGAAACACTGTAATAAAGTCTGTATTCAATTTAATATCATATGTTTCCAGCAGTTTGCAAATTCTACACCAGTTCCATCAATAAAAACTGACATAGATCAGAAACTCTTCTAGAGGCTCACTAAACTTTGTTTCTGAAATACACCGTTGACAGATTCTAAGTCAAAAAAAGCCAAAGTCATCAAGGCAAAACAGTTATTTAGTGCAAACTACTCTTTCTATCCTACATATATATGCAAACGAACCAACTACTCAGATCCACCTTCAATTCAAACTCAAACCAACTAGGTATCGCCACTGTCAGTGCCCTGCCATACCAATGCCCATGTTTGAGGTAAATGAATAAATATACATTCGCAGACGCAGAGAGAAGAAAGAAAACCTGGGTCCTACCTTGATTGTTTTCGAGGGCTGACACTTGATGTGATGGGACACGCTGGCAGTTTGGTTCATGTTTCAGGACCCTGGACAGTGCACGATCCCAGGTGGAGTTCCAGGATGAACTGGAGATCAGGTCTCCTTTATTGGACTTCAGCTGGGGCTGCTGCTGTTGCTGTTGCTACTGCTGTTGCTTCTGATGCTGCTGCTTCTGCTGCTTTCTCACTCCGGAGGCTGAAACGCTGTCAGAGTGGAGGGATCTGTATCTCACTTAGCCCTAAAAAAAGCATTCACTTGGTTCATCAGTCTCAAAGCTCTTGGCGATATGGAATAGAAAACTAAAGACTGTTTCAATTCACTTGCACTGTACCTTTTCAGTACTGAGATGTGACAGCTTCACAGTACAGCCAATGATCTTGGCTCTCATTCTCTTTTCAAAGGGATGAATACCAGAAAACGTACAGAGATCAATTGCAGTACCACAGTTTAAAGCGATATTCTCAACTCCCCTAATTCTAACCAGTTAATACTTTTTTTCAGCATGAAATAAATCTCTCTCCATTTCTTTTCTCTGTATCCCTCTCCTGATTTTTTAAACCATAATTTGTTCTCATTCTGATACTAAATCTTATTTCTTCCAGGGTAGCATGTGAAATCAAAACACCAGTAAGTGCTGAAAAGGACCTGTTGCCTAATTTAAGATTGCAGGTTTATATATCTGTATGGTAAAAGACTGGCATTCTCTACCCATATATAAGAAATTCTGCAGTAACAGTCAGCAAAGATACTGAATCTTCTGTAAGCAGGAAGAAAGCCTATCATATATAAGAAAAGTTTTCAAATACAACAGCTATTGGATGTCACGCAAAGCAAAAAAATGGTTTGTTTTTCTTTTTTTTTTTTATGTTTAACCATCTATTTCCCTGATGCCATATTTGTTTTTATTTCTTCGGACAGACTAGTATTGAACTCATGCCCGTCTAACTTCCCACATAGTTACCTTTCTGTTCCAAAGAACACTCTAGGCAAATATAAATAGTTATGAAAAAAAGTTTCTCTAGAGTCGCCAGTCTCAATTGTCACATCAGTGCTAAGATGAATTTATCCTAGTTAGAAATGAGAGATCCAGCAAGGTTGACTTAATGGAAGAAATTATTTTCCAACATGTATTATAAAGTATTAGATGTGACCTAGGCTGAGTCTGTATGTCTCATGTATTTTTGAAGACCAACACTTTTACTCATCAAAAATATATCCTGCTGGTGGAATGCCAAGTTTATAAAACTGAACTGCATGAAGCTTTCAAGAAGCTTTATGAGTAGGCCCAGAACATTACAGATAAACTCTAGTATGAAATAAATAAAAAGTTTTGTGACAAATTATTTAATTTACAATTGATTTAAAAATACATTTATTGCTCTGAAATGGAAAAGGGATCTAAATATTCTGTACAGGAGTCTGTACAGAATGTTTGTACAAAGTCTCTACAGATGTTTGAAGATGCCCAAGTTGCAGAGACTGATAGCTCTTGAAGCACAGTGGAGATAAAAGATTTGACTTTATCAAGATCAGACACTAAATCAGAAAGGTTCATGGCAGGAGTATTAGAGAAATTAATGAAATATTGGGCAAAATGAGGGAGCCTATAGGAAACAGGCCAAGGCCATGTCCAAGAATCTGGGGTACCAGTATCAAGGCATCACAATGAGCACAACCAAAGGACCAAGAAATCTTCTGATTCACAATTCAATATTTTAAATCATAAGTTTGGCCATCTTTGTGGCTTACATTATATTTTTATTGTATAGAATGTTTTAATAATCCATAAATTAAAGAATTTATGTTAAAACTTTCAAACATTTTGAATTTGAAAATAATTTTAAAATATATCATATTTGTGGGATATAGCCAAATCAGTATTTAGAAGGAATTGTGTAATTTAGAAATGCAAAAGGGCACAAAATTAACAATTAAAATTAACAATTAACTAATTAATTAACAATTAATAAGTTAAATGATCTCAAGGAGTTAAAGAATGGTAAAAAATAAGATCAAATACAGTATAGGGGAGAAAATAATGGAAAGAAGGGAAGAAGTTAATGAAGTAAAAAACAATACAAAGTGTATGATCAGTGGACAAACCCACAAACCCTTAAACATGTAGTTAGCAGGGTTGATAATCTTTGAAGAATTGACTATCCCATACAAGTGGGGTTGACAGCTCCTCTTTCTTAGATGATACTTGGTAACTAGATATCTGAGGAAACTTTGAGCCTAATTATCTAGGTAATTAAGGGAGAATGGGAGTTGGGGTGATACAGGCATCTGGAAGGGCAGGGTGTAAATTCAGACAAAGTTTTTCATCCACGCTGGAGAACTATACAGTATGGGAAGAACCATCAATACCCCAAGGGCTCTTAATCCAGAACAATGAGAGAGTCAACACTTACACGTTTACCAAAAAGAAGGCACGGGGAGCTCAATTACAACCACTATAGTCACATAAGACTCCACTCCTTTCCCTCCTTTCTTCAAAACTGTCTTCCATCCCCACATAGATGGCAGTTAGAATATAAAAAAATACACTGGCATTACCATTTACAGGTAAGCAGCCAGGACCCGCCTTAAATCCTTTTCCAATGTTGAATTTTACAAATAAAAGAAAACAACTCACATTAAGAGAAAAGGGTGACTAGTATATATCACACACTCCCTCTCCATTTCTCCCAGCCTACACTGTATCAAACATCAAGTCCAAAGAAAAATCAATCGCTCTGAACAAAATATATGACTGAAGTCTCATTTGGGTATAGTTTTCCCTTTCAGTAACATTGTTTTTTTCATGAATTAAAAAAATTAAAACCATTATAATTTTTTAAATTTCTATTTAAAATGTATAGATTTTTAATAATTCTGTGAAATCTTCTATCTTAATATGTTCAACTGAAATTACTACCAGAGAAAGTAAAGATTTTTAAAAATTTAGCCAAGTGCTAGAAAACTAAGTAGTGATTAATAAAGATAAAAATTCATATATAATTATTCTAATTGGGACATATATGGTTAAATAAGTTCAGTGTGAAAACAGCTATAAAGTTTCATAAGTTTTTCACATGGTAGGATTTATTTTAATGTTTAGATCTATTCAGAAAACACTACATACTGAATCATAGTGAACTAGAAACTTTAGGAAATTTAATCCAAAAGATCAATTTCAAATTTAACGCTAGCAATAATCATATAAAAATACGCTATTTTCAGATTCCACAGTTCATAGAAAAGTAGAAGTGAATCCCTTCCACCCTCCTCACCAAATAATAAGGAAGATGGCTACTAATTTTAGAAAATATAACCCATGATAGTCCTTGAACAGCTATTGTTTGATCTGGGAAACAGAAATCTAGAACTGACCTAAGGGAAATATCCCTTTAGAAAAAAACATTATCATACTATCAAGTAGATTTCACTGCCTTCTCTCTCTGGTTCAGGCCCTGTCTTATCTATTCCTAACCAGCTGGTCACAATGATGATCTACTAATTGAAAACTTAGGCAATACCAAGTCTTTATCAAGGAGAATGGTATCCAAAAGTATGTGAAACTGTCTCTTTGATATTTGGATTTCACTACAGGGGCTTCCCTGGTGGCTCAGACACTAAAGAATATACCTGCAATGCAGGAAACCCAGGTTCAATCTCTGGGTCAGGAAGATCCCCTGGAGAAGAGAATGGCTACCCACTCCAGTATTCTTCCTGGGAGATTCCATGGACAGAGGAGCCTGGCGGGCTACAGTCCATGGGGTCGCAAGAGTCAGCCATGACTGAGCGACTAACACTTTCACTTTCACTTTTCATAGAAAATCCAAGTTTCTAAATAACCATAAAGGAAATCACCTCCTCGTCTTAACACCCACTCTGTTATGTCCCAGACTTCTGCTTACCTGTCCACAGACTGATTTGCATTGCTTGCTAGAATCAGAATGCAATTTCAAATCGTCAGCTTTGTTGGCCTGGAACGTAAGGTTACCTAATTTCAGCTTGCTTCTTCTTTCTTTATAAATGTAATCTGCTTCTTATATCTGCTCAACTTCAGATTGTTTCCTAAATTCATTCAGGTTGAAGTCAGTGACCTCATTCTGGCCTTTAAGAATTGATCTTTCCCAGAAACCAGAGAATCAGTCAAGATAGGCAAGGTTATACTGCAATAATAAATAATCTCAAAATCTTAGGGGCTTAAAATAATGAAGGCTAATTTCTTATGATGCTGTATGTCAATAGAAGATTGGCAGGGAGGTTCTTTCCAAATTAAGACAATTCAGGGTGATGGAGAGTCATCTTGGTATGAACTTTCCATAATCAACAGGGCAGAAGGAAGAAAACATGGCAAATCATGCTTTCACTTAAACTTTTGCCTAATAATGAATAGCACATATTATTTCTTGCATTAAGGTGGCCAAAGTAAATCCACATCACACTGAAGTTGAGATAATAAGGAAGTAAACTTCCACTATATGCTTGAAGAAAAGCGGGATCCAAAGTGAACAACCCTAATGACAAACCACAAGCCTTTTTACTGCTCTTTCTTCCACACTCAGAACCCATATATGCAGCTGGTCTCAAGATGCCAGCCCATTCATATTTAAGGTTCTGCTGCCTATGGAATCTCTTCATTTGGAAGAGATGATGTGGATACAAGACAGAATTTCCTTATCCTGCACGTCCTGCTATGAACAGAGCTTTCACAGAATCTTTTCCCTGGTTTTTCAGGAGTAAGGCACAGACCTACAATAGTCTTTGTCTGCAGAAAAATACCACAGTTGAATGTGAGGTAAGTGGTTTGATTTTCCCTGTGCTAGTAGATAACTACAAAGGCCAGGGATGATGGTCAGTGGCAGAGAAGGTAGGTCTGACTACATTCCAGAATGCATACTCATCCATTATGCTATACCAGTCAAAGACAGTTTTTATTCTTCTAAGCATGGTAAGTCCACTAATACAACAGTATGTGAAACTCACAATTTTTATTCTTTCAATAGGAATCATTTCAAGAACTGCTTGAAAGAGGCCAATGATAGTACTATGAACTCCCAAGTAGCAATAAAATGCAAATTTATGGGGAAAAGTAACATAAATATCTAAACTTTACTTTTATTTTAGATAGCCAGCTTTTATGACTGTGAAAGTATTAGTCGCTCAGTCGTGTCTGACTCTTTTGTCACCCCATGGACTGTGGGCTGCCAGGCTCCTCTGTTCATGGAATTCTCTTGGCAAGAATACTGGAGTGGGCAGCCATTTCCTTTTCCAGGGGGTCTTCCCAACCCAGGGATCAAACCTGGGTCTTCTGCACTGCAGGCGGATTCTTTACCATCCGAGTCACCAGGGAAGCCCCCATATGTCCACAATCTACCTGTCTAGAATCATGTCACATAATATTACAACTACACAATATGTTGAAGAAATTATGAAGCTAATTTATAAAGTCATGTATGTATGTCAGTCTCATCTGAGAAGCACTTGCCTTACATTTTTGATGTATTAATGTCTTCCAATTTAAATAATGAAGCATTTTATTGTTCTTCATTCAGGACAGGAGGTATTGCCTAAAGCCAGACAGATGTGAGGAGAGATTAGAACTCTTAAGTGAGATTATAGTCTAGTCTATGCCACTGAATCTCTCAAGCTGACTCCCCATTCCCCTATCCAATAAGAACCATCGCAACAGTCACTGTTTTTGTTGTTCATTTAGTCGGTCACATCTGACTGTTTGGGATGCCATGGACTGCAGCATGCCAGGCTTCCCCGTCCTTCACTATCTCCTGGAATTGCTCAAACTCAAGTCCATTGAGTCATTGATGCCATCCAATAATCTCATCCTCTGTCACCCCCTTCTCCTCATGCCTTCAATCTTTCCCAGCATCGGGGTCTTTCCCAATGAGTCAGCTCTTCACATCAGGCCGCCAAAGGATTGGAACTTCATCTTCCAGCATCAGTCCTTCCAGTGAATATTCAGGGTTGTTTTCCTCTAGGGTTGACTGGTCTGATTCCTCACAGTTCAAGGAACTGTCAAGAGTCTTCTCTGGCACCACATTTCAAAAGGATCAGTTTATCAGTGCTCAGACTTATTTATGGTCCAGCTCTCACATCCATATTTGACTACTGGAAAAACCATAGTTTTGACTATATGGACCTTTGTCAGCAAAGTGATGTCTCTGCTTATGAACGTGAATTGTCTCTCATTGCATCTGCTTTTATTGGCATTAGTTTCCTAATGTTTTTCACTCTTTACTTTTTGTTAACCATCTCTTGACCATCACCACGAACTCCTCAGGATGGACATTTGTCTGACCCTCGACTTTCTCTCAGAACAATAACTTGTATATAACCTAAAGATTACTTATTTCCAAGTACATAATACAAATATCAGACTGACTTACATTCTTGACAGCTTTCAGCCCCCCATCCTTCATCAATCAGAAACAAACACGAACATCTCAGAAACTATTTCTTACCCAAAGTAGAGTTCCACAACAATGAAAAGACCTAACATTATCTCTGCTAATGTTATTCAGTCCTTTGCTTTCATTTTCAATGGTGACATTTATGTTTTGTAGAATAATTCTCTTTGCAAAACTGCCAGCTGAAAATATGATACAAACCCTAAATTTATAGAATACCAAAATAAATAGCCACGATTCCCTCATGAGAGATTTCTGTAGCTCTCCTCACCCTTAGTTCTCTTGTTGAAATAATTCAGCAAATAGGAACCCCAAAAGTACCATAGAAATGTCCAGTTCTATATACAGATGCTTCCCTGAATAAATAGAATACATAGAAATAAACACTGGAGGTAACTCCTCATGTAAGCGTAACAATTTCTGCTTCTCAATTGCTGAAAAATGCCTTCAATAAATTCTCTCCATGACCAAAGTCACAAATCACTGTGAAGACAGAAATGCATACATAAAACTCACTGTATTATAGTTCCCTGGACACCCAGAAACAGACTTCTTCATCCAGTTCAGCTATTAGTGACAGTAGTCCCCCAAGCCACACTACTATTCTAAAGTTCCAGGACCTGACTATTTGAAGTTTGACTACAGCTCCCTGGTCACCCATTTGTCCTTTTTCTCAATCCTTCCTGTTCTGAGGGCTATCCCAACTTGTATGACTTGCAAGGAGTTCACATTTAAGACAGATAATCAATGGACACAATAAAGCAGTCATTATTATAGAGAGAGGTTTGGCAAGCATTCAGACCTGGACCCCACTGTATGTCCCACACTTCCAACAAAATAGGGTGGAGCCATGGATTTCCAGGACATTGCACCCTTTCTCTCGTACTGTAAACAGACAGGGAACAGATATTCAACTCAGGTGACTAACTTCTATGTTTGTAGCAAGAAAGAGATGCCATCACAGCTGTGTTTCAGTGTTTCACCTATTATATAAGAGAACAAAGTAGTCACACGGAAATTTTGTTCTAGTTCAACAAAATTATTGTTTAGAGGACAAGTCTTTCATAATACATCCAAGCAGAAGTCTCAAACAAGTTAAATGCTTCTAATCTTTGGGAAGTACAATTACAGGTCCAAATTAAAAGTCTTTCATAATATATCCAAGCAGAAGTCTCAAACAAGTTAAATGCTTCTAATCTTTGGGAAGTACAATTACAGGTCCAAATTAAAACTATCTCCTCTTCCATCCTGGCCAATGCGCCACTCCAGGAGGATCCTAAAATCAAAGTTAAAATGACTATGCTTGAACTTCTGCAAAAAGATTGGGAAAATGCTGATATTATCCCCTTCCTGCCATTCCCAATCATTACACATCCTTCCATGGTTGTTTAAGAGGCTCTCTTTCCTCTATTTTTTTTTCCTGATTTGCCCAAATAAAGCTGAGCTCTTCCTCCTCACATTTTATCTTTACCACTTTTATGATATTAACCTACATTCTGATTTTTTTCAGTAACTTAGTTCTGAATTATTTTTATGGCATTAATTTGCCCATAAGTTCCTTGAGGGATATGATTACAACTCAAAATTCCTCATACACCATAAAATAAATACTTCAGTGAAGATTATGTACACAGAAGATCGATAATTGACTGTTATTTAATTAATAATAAAGTAAAGTCTGTTCATTAAGTTTAGCAAAAAATAAGTCACATTTAACTTGGCTCAGAGCACTTTTGTGAAATGAGAGAAGAGACATGAGATTTCATTGGGTCAAAAGGTGAATAAAAGGTGAGAAAATAGACATGGAGAATATAAACCATTCTTATGAAACTCAGCTGTAAAGAGAAATATGTACATGGACAAGGTAATAGCACCATATAAATAAAAATTATTACTATTAAACCATAAAGTCTACATTAACTACTAAATTTTTCTCTTCTCTAAAAATATTACTAAATCTTTCTATCCTCTCCCCCTAACAAATGTATCAGATATGAGTCAGCCTGGGAACCAAACAGCAGATGTGGTACTGAGCTTATTAGAAAATTTAAGCAAAATACACAGTGTCTGCAGTAACAGCTAAACGGGTGCAGCAACACCAAAGAAGCTGCGTTTTATTCTAAATTTTGCAAAAAAAAAAAAAATCCACAAGTTCCTCTACAGGATTCTTGCTTTTATTGTAATTAGGTGCTAAGCTGGCTCAAAATTACTGTTAGTTCCTTTTTGTGTCATAAAAAGATCCTAGAATGATGTTTCCCGTTGAGAAATTTTTACACAAGGACTGCTTGAACTCTAACAGTTTCCAACACAATAGTTAAAGCATTCATTGATTGACAGAGAAAATGTGTACCTACTATGGTCTAACAACATGCTAGGCACTAGCAGTTCAAAAGTGAGAAATCGCAATCCTCTTCATTGAACTCATCTTCAAATACAGGGAAGACAAGGCCAAATGGTAGTGTCAAATATGGTGCAACTACCTCTGAGGTTGTGGGGGCAAAAAAACCTTCTGAGAGAACGTGCCACATAAGCTGAGTCATAAAAGTTGAGACACGAGAGTTCACCAGGTAAGGAAGTCAAAAGAAACAGGAAACAACAATGCGGCAATTTTCAGAGGAAATCTGAGGGGATGGGGTAAAGATTACTGGTGGCAAGATCATTCTATATGAGGATGAGCTTTCTACTTGCAATGAGATTGGAAAGAAAGAGGCTCATGAGAAGTCAGCTGCAAGTCTTCCTCTGTATCAAGATGGGCAGTTGAGTATAGGAATAGATTCTATGCTAAACAGGAGTTAGCATATTCTGCTGAGAATAAATGAGGCAGGGGACCTGGGCTAAAGAAGAGTAACAAAAGGTTGAAAGAGCTACAGGGAAGAATTGAGCACAAGTAGACCAAGGATAGACAAAAAGAAGGTAGGATGGGGTGGGAGATGGAAGCGGGGGTTCAGGAGGGTAGGGATATATGTATTCCTGTGGCTGATTCATATTGATGTATGGCAGGAACCCACACAATATTGTAAAGCAATTATCGTCCCATAAAAAATATATTTAAAAGATCTACTAGAGAAATGCCTATTATTCAGGTCCTCTGTCCATTTTATAATTGAGTTGTTGATACCAAATCACTATGTTATACACCTGAAACTAATATTGTAAGTCGATTATACTGCAGTTTAAAAAAAAAAAAAAATGAAAAGAAAATAAATAGTCCAATCTTTTGGCTAGGAAGTAAAACGAAATAGAGACCTGTTTGTCGAAATAGGGGGGAAATAGTTATAATAGAGGAATAAGGGTCCAGTTGAAAAGGCCATAGCAGTGATTCCAGAGTGGTTTTGGATGAGTACCAAGGCCATCTTCATAGCGGACCAGCACCCTGTGTGGCATGGGTTAAAGGTCACCAGAGCTTCACATTCTTACTCCATTTTCACTGGTGGCCTGAAATGTCTATACTACTTATTTAGGTGTTTAAGGCATTTCAGGTCTCTCTTCAACATAAAGAAGAGCAAACACAGAAAAATATATCAAACTGAATATATGAATTTCACTTTGCTGCCTCCAGAAAATCCACCCGATAAATAAAGAGATATTTTTAATTACAGTTATTATAGATATTATAATTACAGATATTATAATGGACATGGTGTGTGTGTGTGTGTGCATGCACATGCAAAATTTTTCTAGAAACAGCCATCTTTGCCTTCCAGTTTTCACTTCTCAGAAAATTTGCCCTCATAAGCCACTAACAAGGACAAAAAAACCCAGGTGCCCATTCCTCCTGGTTATAGCTAAAGAGGCTAGAGGTAGACATACAAACAAAACACATTTCTCTTTATGGGATTTAGAACTGGAAAGTAGAAAATATAGTCACTGTCTACTGGGAACTTAAACCAGAAAAACTAAACAGTAGGGATTGGGGCCAGGGCAACCATATCTGGCTGAGACTTGTCAAGTCCAAGAAAATGTGAACGGAAGCACAGGATATGCAGAAAAACACAGGGGAATAAAATGGTTCCCAATTCTCCAATTTCTGATTCCAGGACCTTGTAAGACCCAACAACGCTTCTTTATTTTGGTTTCATAAGATTTTCTTTGATTTGTCAATATTGCTTTATCTATTTCAATTAGGTCTTCATTACTCGCAACTCTGTGACATTATGTGAGGACAAATGTGCACATTGACATAACCCCTACCTTGGTCATGATGAAGGGCAGCTTAGGAGTGTGTGGTGAGAGCAGGCAGAGCATAGATCAAGAGCAGTGGCTAAAGCCCAGCTTCTGCAGAGAGAACAGAGATATATGTTCATAGTTGGCAATATGAGAAATCACATCAGAGATCTGTAATTTGGACCTAAAATGTACTGGCCACTTTCACTGAAAAACTAGATTTAGATATACTGATAACACATTACAAGGTCTTCATAAACAATTGTTAAATTAAAAACTGAAAGTATGACCCACTTGTTGCCAACTCTGGCTAAATGTTAACACCATCTGTAAAGACCCTTATCCAAAACTTCTTATTCAGTTGGCCTAAGGTGAGATCCATGTAAAAGTTTTCTTTTTAAGAGCATCTCCTCACCCCCCACCACCAACTGATGTTAGTGTGAGATGGTGAAAGCACACAAGGACCCCAGAGGAGGAACTCTATAGGGAAAAAAAAAAAAAAAAAAAAAACTTTGCAGAAATTTCTAGCTACATGTTGTAATTCAGAAACAGAAGAATAAAAGTGGTGTAAAAGAGAAAAAGACATTTTCCTAGATAAACACCTTTTTCCAACAACACAAGAGATGACTCTACACGTGGACATCACCAGATGGTCAATACCAAAATCAGATTGATTATATTCTTTGCAGCCAAAGATGGAGAAGCTCTATACAGACAGCAGAAAAAAGACTTGGAGCTGACTATAGCTCAGATCATCAGCTTCTTATTGCAAATTTCAGGCTTAAACTGAAGAAAGTAGGGAAAACCACTAGGCCATTCAAGTGTGAGCTTAATCAAATCCCTTATGGTTATACAGTGAAGGTGATGAATAGATTCAAGGGTTTAGATCTGGTAGACAGAGTGCCTGAAGGACTATGGATGTAGGTTCATAACATTGTACATGAGGCAGTGACCAAAACCATCCCAAAGAAAAAGAAATGCAAGAAGGCAAAGTGGTTGTTTGAGGAGGCTTTACAAATACCTGAGGAAAGAAGAAAAACAAAACGTAAGGGCAAAAGGGAAAGATATAACCAACTAAGTCCTAGAATTTTTTTTTTTTTTAGAAGGAGCTTAAAGACTGGAGCAGTCAACCAGCAAAAAGCAAAGAAAGAGTGTCAGATCAATGAGAAATTCAAAACAGGAAAACACTGGAAAGAATGGAGGAAGTAGCTGTGCTAGCAACTCAAGTAATGTCAGGTAATAAAGCATTTTCGTTAGGATATGGCTGAAATGTCAGAAACAATGTAACCTCCATTACAGACTAGTGTTTATTGTTTCTGAAAGCTCCTTCTAAAGCATTATGTTAAATGTGCTTGAAAATAGCAAGGGAATCATATGGGATGTGGCTCTGACTCCTGGTTTATAGGGACTCAAACCCTAGTAAATGTAAAATTATATTTTAAAATATGGTTCTGATATTATGGGGCCTTCTCAAACGTAAGAATTTTACATGCACCCACACACACAAAGGCATAAGACTTTGGACAGTCGTTACTGGTATCAACTAAAAGTGATCTTATTTACAAAGCAGAAATACAGACACAGAGGTAGAGAACAAAGGCGTGGGTACCAAGAGGGAAAGCGGGGGTGGGATGAATTGGGAGGTTGAGATTGACACATAGACACTATTGATGCTGTGTATAAAATAGATAACTAATGAGAACCTACTACATAATTCAGGGAACTCGACTCAGTGCTCTGTGGTGACCTAAATGGGAAGGATATCCAAAGAGGGGATAAATGTATACATACAGCTGATTCACTTTGCTGAACAGTGGAAACTTAACACAATGATGTAAAGCAACTATATTCCAATAAAAAAAAATTAATAAAATTAAAAAATAAAAGCTTTGTCTTCATCCACAAGAAGGTGTGGCACTTAAGGTCTATGAAACAGTGATTAAAATCTCTACCCCTACCCAGCCAGGGATAAGAGGGGTCTTAGATTCCAGGCAAATCTCTTCACTATCTTTGGCTCACCAGACAAAGTCTGCAGAATGATACAGAGTCTGCAGTTCACCTTTTTTATACCTAAAGACATAGAAGATGACGGGGCTCTGAAGTAAACCTCCAAACACACTGATTCTGTATTTATGGGACCAAGGAGATAGGGAACATTAAGTGGACTTAAAACAGCATATTGTGATCAGATTTTCAGTTGTTCCGTGTCACTGGGAATGGCAGAGTAAAAAGAACAGCCCTGATATCAATAATGAATGTCTACCCGAGAACTCCAGTAAGTTATAAGGGTTAAATAACACTAAGGAAGAAACGCAAAGTCTAGAAGACACTTTCTCTCTCGCTCTCTCTCTGGCAAAATGCCCAGGCCATTGGCTTTTCTTTGCTTCACTTTCATGTTTGCCAGCCTACCCCTACCTCCATAGAAATTTGTTCAAATGGCAGGGTATTTGAGATCTTACAGGAGTTAAAAAAAATTATTTCAAGTCTTTGAATTTCTCTCTGGCCAGAATACATAACTTTAAATTTGATGAATCTATCCTTTGTGCCATTTCACATCCAGATGTGGACTCCTTATTGATTAGAAAATAGCAGAAAATGAAATAAACTTCCATGGTGTCACAACTATGAATCTCCCAGTACATACAGCACTTTGTACATGTGACTTATAGGAACCATACAAGATCTGCCAAGTAAAACTGTTCTCATTTTACAAATGAATAATTAGAGACTCTGAGAGGTTAATGTGCCTGAGGATTTGTAAACATCAGAGCTGCTAAACTCTGGAGAAAGTATTGCAACCCAGTTCTGTTTGGCATCAAAATCTTCTCCATTACTCAGGTTTTTTATCAGTGGACAGCAAATCAGAGTGAATTTCCCAGCATCACCTACCCCTCACCATTGTTTGTGGCTGACATCTGATAGAAGATCAATCTAGGTTGGTTGAATGAAAGCATCAGTGAATGTTCTACAGGGGCCCTTGACACTGAGATGTGACCCCAAAAAGCAGGTAAGTTGTAGGAGGAAGAAAATCACAAGACCACAGAGTGAAAAACTCTAAGACTTCCATGAATGATTTTGCTTGAATGCCAGCCCACCTGGTTGAAGTGCTGCACCAGTCACTTTGGCAGGTATCCTGCAGTTTGTCTCAGCTGTCTTTTGGCTTTTTGAGACAGCAGATAATGGTGCTTTTAACTTGAAAATCTGCTACCAATAAATAAGTGCTGGTTGAGAAATGTAGCTACTCAACTAGTATTGTTGTTGGATTACAAAATTTTAGAACAGATTTGGTTGTGGTCTGTGCCTACAATTTATCTAACAAGGATAGAGAAACTGCAGAGGGAGCTTTGGTTGAATGTCTCAGAGCATTTTAATCCACAAAGCTTAATTTCCACACTGCTCCCAGAACAGAGAAGCCTCTGCAACCCTGATATATTCAGTAGTAGCAGTTTGTCCTGCCCCTGCTCTCAATCTTTGCGGTTTTCTCTTTCTTTTCTTTTGAACATTTGATTTTGTATTAGGTTATAACTGATTAACAATGCTGTGAACAGATGAACGATGCTTAATTTCAGGTGAACAGTGAAGGAACTCAGCTGTACATATACATGCATCCATTCTCCCCCAAACTCCCCTCCCCTCCAGGCCACTACATAACACTGAGCAGAGTTCCCCGTACCGCAGAGAAGGTACTTGTTGAAAGGATGGAGTGAACGGATAGTCTGGCAGTCTGGAATGGGCATGTACATACTGTTATATTTAAAATGGATAACTAACAAGGACCTACTCTTACTCTTTCTTTACATCCATCCACTTGTCCCAATCCTTTCAGCCTAGGTGCTGGAACGTTTTTCCCCTTTCAAGAGGAAAATAGTCAAAAAACTTAACAATGGGTTTAATGTCTCTTCCCTTTGTCTAGCACTAGCTAGGTGTTCTCTTTGCCCCAGGACCTCTTGCTGTTCAGACAGATGCAATCACCAGAGGCAAAGCCATAGGGAAATGACCTTCAAGTAGAGAACTATTTCAATATTGGGAAACTCATTATAATGCATACTGGCTGAATATCAGTCCTGTCTTTTCCAAAACTGGATAGAGGCTGCCACTATCTATGTGGATCTATTCTGTCATCACTTTTCCTTTTTTGCTACTCCTCTTTTTCCAAAACTGAGCTTGTTAAGAATATATCACTCCTCTGCTTTCTTTATACAGAAGCTAGAGTGCTTTTATATCATACAATCCTTGGACCAAGGAAGGTACTCAGAATGAACCGGTGTTATGGGAATTGGAGGCATAAGCTCCGGTGAGGTTATACACTTTTGTGCAGGATAACCTGGATGAATATGTCAGGAACTGATCTTCATTTACCCTTTTCCTACCCTTGCAAGGAATTACTGTGTTTCAGCTATCTATAGAAACTGGCAACATTCTTGATAGAAATAAGCAATGTGGATCCACAGTGATGAATTTAGAAGTAAAACCAGAACTTACAAAAGCTTGTGCCATATCCAGATGCAAACAATGTTGTTGGAGGTGCATTTATGCACCAAACAATGTTGGAGGATTTCAAATCTCAAAATTATATAATTTTTAGAACATGATTAAGGTCAATAGAAATGATGATTAAAGATGTTTAGAAGTGAAACTTTGAGGAAGATACAAAATGTATAGCCATGTCCCAGGTCTCCATTTTCAATCTCAACAATCAGCAGCAAAGTGTGAAGGCCTCTATGACCAAAGGCAAACAGAAACAGGAGAAGGAGGCAAAAAAATTTCACAGTAAAAACTCTAAAACCTTTGCCACCCCAGCTTCTGATAATGCATGTGTGCTAAGTCATTTCAGTCGTGTCCAACTCTTTGTTAGCCTATGGACTGTAGCCCACAGAGCTCCTCTGTCCATGGGATTCTCCAGGCAAGAATACTGGAGTGGGTTGCCCTGCCCTCCTCCAGGGGATCGCCCCAACCCAGGAATCGAACCCACGTCTCTACTGTCTCCTGCATTGGCAGGTGGGCTCTTTACCACTAGGGCCACCTGGGAAGCCCAGCTTCAGATAATGTTGGGACATAAACTTCTAAAAGTGCTACAATTTAAGCAAACTGTAGCTGTACTTGCAAAAGCAGGAAATTGACCTCTACAAAAAAAAGCAAGATGTGTAAAAATAATGAAACATACTGGATTTTTTTCATTGATTAAAGTCTACATTTCCGCAACAAAGTAAAATCTACCTTTCTAGATCTCAGCTCTTTTTTAAAAGTGTTACTTTATTTTTTATTTTTGACCACACACTTTGCAGGGTCTTAGTTCTCCCACCAGGGACCAAACTTGGCCCTTGGCAACGTGAGCATGGAATCTTAACCACTGACTGTCAAGGAATCCCCCTCAATTCTGTTTTAGTAACTACGCCAAGTACCCAATCCAAGGGCATCCAGCCCATCTTATTGATAGTTGAACAACTTTATTATTTAAAGTCAGTTCAGTTCAGTTCAGTTCAGTCACTCAGTAGTGTCCAACTCTTTGTGACCCCATGAACTGCAGCACGCCAGGCCCCCCGTCCATCACTAACTCCCAGAATTTATCCAAACTCATGTCCATTGAGTCGGTGATCCCATCTAGCCATCTCATCCTCTGTCGTCCCCTTCTCTTCCTGCCTTCAATCTTTCCCAGCATCAGGGTCTTTTCAAATGAGTCAGCTCTTTGCACCAGGTGGCCAAAGTATTGGAGTTTCTGCATCATCATCAGTCCTTCCAGTGAACACCCAGGACTGATCTCCTTTAGGATGGACTGGTTGGATCTCCTTGCAGTCCAAGGGATTCTCAAGTCAGATTTGTGTTTAAAAAAAGAGGAAGCAACATCATCTGATTATCATTAAGCCAACTCAGGATGGATGTAGATAATGTTGTCATCTGTGAGAGATAATTATAGGGTGCCAGGATGAGCCATTCTGGGCACTGATTCACCAGGTGCAATCCCAAACACTGGGACTTTGGTTTTATAGTGTGGCAAGTTGTACAATGAAGAGTCATTCTTTGGGGACTTTCTATTACTCTCTTTATAAATCATAAATGCACCTACTATGGTACAATTCATTAAAAATATTCTACCCATGTATCCTTTCATCTAAATATGAGAGAGAGAGATGAAAATATATGACTTAAACTTTTGTCCTAGAAAACAGGATATGAAGGAAGGTAAAAATGGTGGAAAGAAAGACTTTCTTTTATTCTTAAAATTTTTATATAGGGCTGGATTTGTTCACATTTTCAACAAATATACACTAATTCTGTAACTTTTGACAAGAGAAATTTGAAAAGAGAAGTTCGCCCCCATGCTTCTGGAACGTTAGTGGCTTATCCATTGCACAAACCTTGCCCTGCCTAAGGTAAAGTTTTCACTGCTGATCCCTCAGACAACTCTTAAGAACCATGAATTTGAATCCTACTCTGACTTAAAATATTTTAAATAAAAAGAGCTGGAAGATCACATAGGGCAAACTCTTAATATGAGAGGAAAAGAAATGAAGTGGTAAGTCACTTGTCTATGACACACTCTCTTTGTCATTCAACAAACTTTCTTTAGTGTCTATTAATTTGATCAAAAATCAAAAGTTTGTTGGAACTACAATTATTAGTTCACTACATACTTGCTTACATTGGACATACCTCATACAAATTTATTTCACACCAACAATATGGCTGACTTAATTCTAAATTTATCCATACTCATATACCCATACTTTTAGGCAGAAATATGTTGTCCTATTTCACAGAGAAGGAAGTTGAGACTCAGAGAAGTGAAGTGGTAATAAATTCAACCTCAGATCTTCTGCCTTCCAATCCAAGGCTCTTGTCAGTTTTACACTGGGTGTTCTTAGAATTTATTCCATGAGACTAGAGACATTTTCTCCTAAATTTCTAGTTCAATATTTTTTTCTATTAGATCATAGTGATCAGTTTATCAATGTGGATTGCTTATATCCTGTTTTAAATATTATATTAAATGGCTCAGAACTATTTCCTTGATCAAGATTTGATATGTACTTGGCAAGCCCTATTACTTAAGTCATCTCTCATGGAAGAAAAAAAAAAAGCTCATTAGAGGGAATTTTTCAATATTCTCTGATATCTAATTAAAACAAGAATTAAAAATCATAAAACTGACTAATGTTTATGTGGAGGAAAATAACTTAACCTCTGAACTACTGATATTTATCATTCTGGGTGACCTCTCAAGATGAATTCTGGCCAAAAATAGGAGTGTAATGAGAAGGGTATTTGCGTTGCTTTTTATGTTTCTTCACAAATCTTTCTAAAGACCTTGAACACCTGTTGGATAGAGGATACCATGACTTATGATACAGATTACTACAAAAGGTATTTTGTTGAACCTAGAATAAAAAATACAGTTTCTGTTTAGGATTACAACTTCCTTGTCATTATATCTTACGGGGATGTTATGGACTGAATTGTAGCCCCTAAAATTCATATGTTAAAGCCCTAATCCCTAATGTGATCATTTAAAGATAGAGCCTATAAGGAGGCAATTAAGGTTAAATGAGGTCATAAGGGTGGATCTGTGACACGGTAGGATTAGAATTCTTATAAGAAGAGACACAAGACATTTTGCTCTCTTGTCTCTGCACATGCATACAACAAGGTGGATGCTGCCTGCAAGACAAGATAGGAGTCCTCAGAATGAAACTTGCCAGCATCCTGATCTTAGACTTTCCAGCCTCCAGGACTATGAGAAAATCAATTTCTATTTTTGAAAGCGTGCAGTCTATGACATTTTGTTTTGGTAGCCCAAGTAGTTGTGCTGGAAAAGACTCTTGAGAGACCCTTGGAAAGCAAGGATATCAAACCAGTCAAGCTTAAAGGAAATCAACTCTGAATATACTCTTTGGAAGGGCTGATGCTGAAGCTGAAGTTCCAATACTTTGGCCACCTGAGGCAAAGAGCCGACTCATTGGAAAAGATCCTGATGATGGGAAAGGTTGAGGGCAGGAGGAGAAGGGGGCAACAGAGGATGAGATGGTTGAGTGCCATTACCGGTTCAATGGACATGAACTTGGGCAAACTCCAAGAGATGGTGAGGGACAGGAAAGCCTGGAGTGCTGAAGTTCATGGGATCACAAAGAGTCAGGCATGACTTGACAACTGAACAACAACAACAAAGCCCAAGTAGATTAATACAAGGGAATATGAATGTTCATTTAGATGAACAGATAATTTTGAACAAAACTACATTTGGGTAGGTAAATTGAAAGTTGCTATTCTGGGCATAGAGCTTTGTTCCAACTGATAACTAGTTATGAGAGTGATGGATTAACTTCTGCATATGTAACATGCGAATTTCACTCATTTACACTTTACTTAGACAATTTATAAGATCCCATAGACTAGTTAAATTCCCTAATCTTAAAGAAATGGGTTTCACTGACTGTCCATTTGGCCTTCCTTTCTATAAGAGTTTTTAAAGAACAGACACATTCAGCCCATCAATAAACATTTTTCCCATTTTCCCTCATGGCAAATATCAAGACCCACTCTCCTGTCAGGGGCCAGGGAAACCTCAGAATCCATTTCTACATGGCAGTCTTGGCAGTCTGTCCAACTGACTGGAGTTGGCATACACAATAGAATTTAACTGCTGGGCCTGAATATAACTCAGCCTACCATTTTTTTACAGAGCCATAGACCCAGAAGTGGGAAAAAACTGGGCTGAATCTAAATTAAACTAGGTTAAAAGAAAGTAAGATCTAAAACTACCAGCTCTCATATTATTATATTTGGGAGAGGAAAAATATTAATAATTTAAACATATTGTGTTATATAATCATTGCCTATATAATAGTTATCCTTAGAATGGCTTGTTGTGGTTGTGTTGTTGTTTAGTTGCTCAATCATGTCCAACTCTTTGTGATCCCCTGGACTGTAGCCCGCCAGGCTCCTTTGTCCATGGAATTTCCTAGGCAAGAACACTGGAGTGGGTTGCAATTTCCTTCTTCACGGGATCTTCCTAACCTAGGGGTCGAACCTGTGTCTTCTGCATTGACAGGCGGATTCTTTACCACTGAGACTCCAGGGAAGTTAGAATGGTTATGTGCCAACATTAAAGATTGGTTAATACAACTTGCACTTTCAGTACCCTTCCCCTTCGCCTGACAATTATAAATGCCTGTTCTTTAGTCTAGAATGCAGTCATGGACACTGGAGTTGTGGCATTTCCAATGCCCATGAAACAACATGCATAAGCATAAATGCCAATAAACTCAAGATGGTAGGATAGAAATATGAGAGAAGCCTCAAAGTCATTATTAAACCCCCCTGCTCTGCACTCTTACTGCCAGACTACTCATTATGTTTGGCAAATATGCTTTTAGCTTTTTCATCTAGAGCTAACAACTCTTCTGTATTTTGCAATTGAACACACTACTAATTAATACAATGGCTTTAATAAAATCACAAATCTTTAAGCAAAACAAAGGTTCCATATCATAACTATTTCTTCATGAAAAACTTAAAAACCTTTTTAAATCTGTAAAAATCCAGCTACTGCCCCCAGTGAAGGAACTTCTCACTTTCCTCCTCTATCCCGGAAGAAGACACCAATCCTCTTATACTGATAAAATGAACAATGATGTCAAGCTAGAGTTTACAATTCTATTTGCTTTTATAATTTTATCTTCTTTGTCACTTGCTTGCTCGCTGATTCTATGTGCTTGCTGCAATTCTTTTTTATGTTTAATCAGTTCAGTTCAGTCGCTCAGTCGTGTCCGACTCTTTGCGACCCCATGAATCGCAGCACGCCAGGCCTCTCTGTCCATCACCAACTCCCGGAGTTTACCCAAACCCATGTCCATCGAGTCGGTGATGCCATCCAACCATCTCATCCTCTGTCGTCCCCTTCTCCTCCTGCTTTATGTTTAATAGTTCCTTTCTTTTCCCAATCTGCTTTGGCTGCCAGCATGGAAGAACGTCATCATACAAGCCATCTGGGTCCAGACTGTCCCAATCTCAAGCTACTCTTGGCCAAATATAACAAAGCCTTGACCGATCAGTGTGCAGAGTGTGAAACTGGTCTGGTTTTCTAATTCAGTAAAGTTTCTCTAGGTACCTATGAACAAGAAGTACCTTTATCAGACAATCTTATTTTTACTAACCAATTAACTGCCCAGATTTCTCCCTTAAAGTCCTAAAAATAGATCTACTTCAAGGAACTCTTGCATAGGACCATGACAGACTCTGAAGAATGCTTGCAGCTCCCTTTCCACACCTTCAAATTTTACATAATAATGCAAGGAACTCTACTGCATTTGAAACCAGTCATATTTATTCACATAGCTGTGGTTTGCATAAACTACGTAATATACAGGTATACATTTTTTAGCTTTTTTCCAGAG
This sequence comes from Giraffa tippelskirchi, assembly GCF_054371585.1. Taxonomy (NCBI): domain Eukaryota; kingdom Metazoa; phylum Chordata; class Mammalia; order Artiodactyla; family Giraffidae; genus Giraffa; species Giraffa tippelskirchi. The sequence continues at coordinate 126,399,782 of NC_137277.1, read as the reverse complement.
AAAGAGATTTTTAGGGCAGAATCTACTGAACTGGATACTATCAGATTTTTTTAAATAAAAATGTCTGTGCTATTAAAATATAAAGCAAAATTTCTTAATGCCATGAATGGACACTTCAGCTTATAGACCTATGATTTTCATCACTAGTAGGATATTCAAAACAATTGAATAACACTCTACTTCTAGCCAATCAGAAGCCAGAAATGTTTGGTTATTTGCAGTCTGTACCTATACAGATGCTGACATATTCCAGCAATCGCGTTTTTTAACCACTAAACTGAAAAATCGCGGAGGAGGAAATGGCAACCCACTCAGGTTTTCTTGCCTGGGAAATCCCATGGACAGTGGAGTCTGTTGAGCTAAGTCCATAGGACTGCAAAGAGTCAGACACGACTGAAGTGACTTTGCACAGCAAACTGAAAAATAGTTGATATGGCTCTTGATAAGAAACATGAATCTACTATAAAAGAACAGGTAGCAAATTCATTGCTATCTCAATTCCTCAAAAAAATCTACAAGTAAAAAAGTATATTCTTAGAGCAGAACATTGGAATCAGGCTAGAAAAATGTCTTGAAGACTATTACTTTCCCAGAGCCTCATATCCACTCTTCTATTGCTATGAAATGCAGCCTCCTTCCCTGAGGTTCACAGAATTTAAGGCCCAACTTTTCTCAGTCTCTCCTTGTATGGGTTAGTCTCTCTCCATCAGCTGCTGTACTCAGTTCAGTTGATCAGTCGTGTCTGATTCTTTGAGACCCCATGGACTGCAGCACATCAGGCTTCTCTGTCCATCACCAACTCCTGGAGCTTGTTCAAACTCATGTCCATCCAGTCAGTGATGCCATCCAACCATCTCATCCTCTGTCGTCCCCTTCTCCTCCTGCCTTCAACGTTTCCCAGCATCAGGGTCTTTCCCAATAAGTCAGTTCTTCGCATCAGGTGGCCAAAGTATTGGAGTTTCAGCTTCAGCATCAGTCCTTCCAATGAATATTCAGGACTGATTTTCTTTAGAATGGACTGTTTGGATCTCCTTGAAGTCCAAGGACTCTCAAGAGTCTTCTCCAACACCACAGTTCAAAAGCATCAAATCTCCGGTGCTCTGCTTTCTTTATAGTCCAACTCTCACATCCATACATGACTACTGGAAAAACCATAGCCTGGACTAGATGGACCTTTGTCGGCAAGGTAATGTCTCTGCTTTTTAATATGCTGTCTAGGTTTGTCATAGCTTTTCTTTCAAGGAGCAAGCTTTATTAAGAATCTGCATCAAGCCATAGGGCATCTGAAACTATATTATAGGTCTCCATTTTGATTCCTGTCAAGATAATTACAGAGTTGTATAGTGTATGCGTGTGCTCAGTCGCTTAGTTGTGTCAGACTCTTTGTGACTCTGTGGACTGTAGCCCACAAGGCTCCTCTGTCCATGGGATTCTCTAGGCAAGAATATTGGAGTGGGTTGCCATTTCCTCCTCCAGGGGATCTTCCCGACCTAGGAAGCAAATCCGCGTCTCTTGTGTCTCCTTCATCGGCTTGCAGATTCGTTATCACCGTACCACCTGGGAAGCCGAATGTTGTTTGGGATGGAGGGGAGGCAAAATCCAGTTAATAAAGAGACTACCTAAAAAGTATCAGGTGGTGATGTGAATTACTTTCAATGTCAGCATAAGCGCAGGATTCTTGCACTGCTCCAAAGGCAGCCTTTTCATGCAGAAAATCTTTCAATTTGGCTTCAGCTGTGCCTAATTTCTGAATATTCATTCTGTGTGGGGAATTGTGTGCATCCTTGCCTTGCTAGACTGTGGAAGTATAGGTTTTTCCTACGTCTGCTCTCTCCTTGCCCTGTCATCATGCAGATCACCTCCATCCTACAGAATTCCTCCAGACTGCTAGCCACACATGTCAGGTTCTACCAAGAGCTCGGTTACCACAAAGTACACAGTAGATTCTCTGTGTTCAGCAAACTTTCGGCCAGGGATCAAGAGGCCGATGTCTCCTCCTTGCAGGCACTCTCAACCTCTGTAAGTAGACTCTGAGCTCCCTCACTTGGATCAGGTAAATAAGAGAAAGAAGGAATCTCTAAACCTCTTTACTCATAGGAATTTCCTCCAGTCTATATTCCTATAATTTATTGCCCTATTTTAACATTGATGGAAAGGGACAGTGAGGACAAAAGTCCCAGGACCAATTTTGCTCTCATTGTAGTAAGTCCCACATAGATGACTCTAGCACTGCTCTATTGTTTTCCACTTCAAGGTTTTTTGCCCAGTGGAATTCTCAAAAAGATAGAACTATTCCACTTAAAGGTTGCTATATATGTGTGTGCGTGTGTGTGTGTACGCAGTTGCTCAGTTGTATCTGACTCTTTGTGACCTCATGCACTGTACCTGCCAGGTTCCTCAGTCCATGGCATTTGTCCAGGCAAGAATACTGGACCGGGTTGCCATTTCCTACTCCAGGGGATCTTTCTGACCCAGGGATTGAACCCACATCTCTTGCATCTCCTACATTGACAGGAAGATTCTCTACCACTAGCACCACCTGGGAAGCCCTGCTATAAATATAAAGAGGTTAAGGAACATATACATATTTAAAGGACTTTTTACCTAGGCTTTGAATTTTATAACGTTATTAAATGGAATATTAAACTACAATTTGCTTAATAAACAGTCTATCTGTAAAATCATCTTCTTGTGATGTCAAAAATAACTAACCTGATCGTTGTCACTAGTTCAAGTTCCTGCTGCAATGCCCCTCCACCTCCAGATCAAAATGCCTAGTCTCATTACTATGAACCCAGAACCATCAGTGAATCTTCTCAGAGACTCAAACACCGATTTGAATGGCTAGCTACCTCTCACCATGCCTAGGCAAGGGGCAAACACAAAGCACTAAAAATTGCTCCCAGCCCATATGCTGTTGATTCCTCCTCCTCACCAGCCATTCTATCACCAGGACTCAGCTTGCCTTGTGGTGGTTTAGAGCAATAGTTTGTAATACATAATAGTTTACAACAGTAAATTCCTCCAGAATGTGGAAAGCTGCAATACAGCAGATATAAGGTATTTCTTTTTTAGAGGTAGCCAGATATTTTGATCTTTATTTCAGGTTCTCACATCCTTCTTCTTCCAAGAAACTACTCAGTCAAAATATTGATGTTCAATGGTTTCGCTTACTTTCCTCTCGCTCCATAGAGATGGAACAAAGTAGCAGAGCCAGAAATAGGATCTAGATTCCTAAATTATAGGTGATGGAAAGACACGGAAATTATAGAACACGTATCTTTTTCTAAGTCAGAAACAATAATGAATGAATGTATTCATTTACATTTGTTGACATACAAGTATGTGTCAAGCACTAGGTTAGTTTAAAGAATCCAGAGCTAGGCAGTAGAGTGACACAGACATGTAAACAAACACATGATGCTCACTTGTTTTTTCACTATGGATGTTAAGTTGAAAGAATTTTCTCTGTATGTCTACCTTCCTAAAGGAACAGGGTTGGGAGCTGGGGGCTTTCTGTGAATGATACTCAATATTACTTTCACAAGCAGAGGAAAACCTTAGTGAGAAATGATACAACCATAAATTAAGAACATAATGAAAGACTGACAGGTCCACATGAGTGACCAAGAAAACAGAGTCATACATCTTTGATAAGCTCAAAAGGGCCTGTGAGATGGGCAAGTAGATGAGTGACTCTCATGAGCAAAGTCTTCCCACCTTTCTCAGAACTGCTGGATCCCATTTCCTGATAGCTTAGCTGGTAAAGAATCTGCCTGCAAAGCAGGAGACCCTGGTTCGATTTCTGGGTCTAGAAGATCCCCTGGAGAAGGGATTGGCTACCCACTCCAGTATTCTTCAGCTTTCCTGGTGGCTCAGATGGTAAAGAATCTGCCTGCAATGTGGGAGACCTGGGTTCGATCCCTGGGTTGGGAAGACCCCCTGGAGAAGCGAACAACTACCCATTCCAGTATTCTGGTCTGGAGAATTCTATGGATAGAGGAGCCTGACAGGCTATATAGTCCATGGAGTCACAGAGTCGGACATGATTAAGAGACTTTCACTTTCACTTGTATTATGATGGAGAGGGCACAACTGAGACTGAATTAGTTTCTACTCCTTCAAGCAAGGGCTTGGATCCAGGTTGATTTTATTAAAAAAAAAAAATTATGAAATTTTATGTGTTTTGTACCTGCTTCTTAGATAGGAAAATCACTTCTGCTACTCAAATAAATGCAATAAGGGATATATGCCATCAAAGAAATATATGTGCGGATAAAAAGAAAAAGATCCAGTCTTCCTAGGGAAGTAGAAAGATGTGGTTCAAGAAAATAAAGACCATATATCACACATTCCCTACATCTCTCTACTTAAAAGTGTTCACATCCCATGATGGTAGCATGTGCTCAGTAGGGTATTGGCAGGCTTGTGCCAGTGGCTAATATGAAAAGGTAATTCCAGGTGAGGATAGAGTGACACAATGTGTTAAAGTGCAGTTTTCTAAGATGAATATTTGATTTTATTAGTAGATAAATATATGTATTTATTTTACAAATAGATTTTTAATGCTTTAAACAAGGAATAGTAAGTATTTATAATTAGACCTAATCACAGAAGCAGTTCAAGATAACCATTGACCCTATAATAGCACTAAGTTAGTCATGGCTTTTCCCACCTTTATGAGTGTTTAATGATAGCAAAGTAAATAGGTAGGAATAGGTATAGATACAGGTATAGATGATAGATAGATACATACAGAGAAAGACTTATGTATTGAACTAAAATTAAAAGAATAGAAAGCACTGTTCATTTTAATGTGTGTGTATATATACATGTGTGTATATATATATATGTAATTGCATGTATGTGCATGTTTGTTTTTTTGAAAATGTTAGAAAGAAAAAAATAAGTTCATACAAGTGTTAATAGTGGTTCATTGCGAAATTGGGATTCTTCCACACATTTTTTTTCCTTTTTTCTTTATACTTTTCATTATATTTTCTTCAGCATTAGTCAACAAATTTCAGTATTATTTTCCTCAAAGCTTTAACTTTTTAATTATGCTCTAACTTTCATTTTTCCATCAACATTTTCACAACAGACACACCATTTCATGATCAGACAAAAATGAAAGCTGTATTTCTTCAAAGAAATAGAAAGATATCCTGTGTTTTCTGATTGGCAGAATTAATATTCCTAAAATGTCCATAATACCCAAAAAAATATACAGATTTAATTCAATCCCTATCAAAATTCACTATGACATTTTTCACCGAACTATAACTAATAATCCTAAAATGTATATGGAACCACAAGAGACTCCAAATCACTGAAACAATCTTGTGAAAAAAAGAACAAAGCTCAAAGTATCTTGCTCCCTGACTTCAGACTGTATTACAAAGCTTCATTAGTCAAAACTGCATGGTACTGTTACAAGGTAAATAAAACAGAATAGAAAGCCCAGAAATAAAACCATCTATGACAAAAGAGGGAAGAATATACAATGGAAAAAAGACAAACTCTTCAGTCAGTGGGGCTGGGAAAACTGGCGCTACATGTGAAAGAATAAGATAAAAACATTTTCTAACACCATAAAACAAACTCAAATGGATTAAAGACCATAAAACTCCTAAAAGAGAGCATAGGCAGAAGACTCTGACGTGAATCATAGCAAAAAAATTTTTTGATCTATCAGCTAAGGAAACTTAAAAGCTTTTGCACAACAAAGGAAATGATCAACAAAATGAAAAGAAAACCAACTGAATGGGATAAAAAATTTACAAATAATATGACTGATAAAGGATTGATGTCCTTTATTATATGTGTAATATATAAATATATAAATAGCTCACACAACACAATATCAAAAGAACAACTGGATTAAACAATGGGCAGAAGACCCAAACAGACATTTTTCCAAAGAAGACGTACAGATAGCCAAAAAACACATGAAAAAAATTTCAATATCATTAATCATCAGGGAAATGCAAATCAAAACTACCTGTCACCTCACACCTGTCAGAATGGCTATCATCCAAAAGAACACAAATAATGTTGTCAGGGATGTGGAAAAAGGGAACTCTATTACACTATTGGTGTGAATATAAATTGGTACAGCCACTATGGAAAATAGTACAGAAGTTTCTCAAATAACTAAAAATAGAACTATCATATATTTCATTAGCAATTTCACTGGAAATAGTGTAAACACTAATTCAAAAAGATACATGCACCTCACTGTTCATAGCAGCATTATATACTAGAGTCAGGATACGGAAGCAACCTAAGTGTCCAAAAATAGTTAAATAAATAAAGAAGATGTGTGTGTGCATGTGTGTGTGTGTGTGTGTGTGTGTGTGGTGGAATATTATTCAGCTATAAAAAGAATGAAAATCTGCCATTTGTAGCAACATGGATGGATCTAGATGGTATTATGCTTAGTGAAATAAGTCAGACAGACACACTCTATGTGATCACTTACATGTGGAATCTAAAAATTAAAACAAATGATTATATATAACAAAGTAGAAATAGACTCACAGATACAGAGAACAAATCAGTGGTTACCAGAAGGTACAGGGAAGGGAGAGGAGCAAGATAAACAAGATTAAGCAATATAAACTATTCTGCTTAAAATAAAGAGGCAACAAGGATATATTGTACAACACAGCACAATCTATAGCCCTTATGTTGTAATGACTTTAAATGGAGTATAACCTATAAAATATTGAATCACTATGTCATGTACCAGAAACTAATATAATATTGCAACTCAAACATATTAATATTTCAATTTAAAATTTTAATAAAAATAAAATTTTAATAAAAATTAAAAAAAATAATTTTGAGAACAGACAGAAAGGGAGAGAAAAATTCCACTTTGATAGTGTATAGGCAGTGAGGATTCTAGAAATATTACTTTTTGAAGAGTGAGCAGTTAAGACAATTTATGGAACTCAGACATCTGATGGTCTGCCGAATGTTAAGAACCATTAAGGTGGGAAGTTACGTCTTATCATCTAAGATGTAGGGCTGACTAAGTGTCCAAGCTCATCTTGACCTCAAGAGTTTCTGCACCTGCTCTTTCCTTGACCTCCACTTGGAAGCCATCATTGCTATTTCATGTCACAGAGGGCTCAGCCCTGCTTTCAACTTCTCTGACTCCCCATGCTAAAGTCATCCTTTCATCCTCATCCAGTCAATCCTCACCTTAATTCCTTGTATTACATACATCACAGGAAATATCACAACCTCAAATAATCATACTTACTTACACTTTTGTCATTGCCTTAACTTTGCCACTGTAAGGGGGTCTCCAGAGACTGAGACTGTGTCTCACATGCAGTGCTACACCTCCAGGGCCTGGGACAAACTGCACGATTAATGTTCAAGATATTTGTGGAACAAAAGATCGAAAAAATGTGTTTTTGTTTAATGCCTTTATTGGGTATTTTATTGTTGTTTTTGTTGTTCTGTCGTTCAGTCATGTCCATCACTTTAAGCACCAAAACTCCTGAATATTTAGAAGTCCCTTATTCCATACAGCCAGTGGATTAACTGATAACTCACTCTACTTATATAACCAAATACCTCTCACTTTCCTAACACAGGATGCAAACACAGCTAAATTCCTTTTCTTTCCTAATTAATCCAACTGCCTTATAGGAGGAAGTTTCAATATCCTATTCTTTGGCTGTTGAAAAAATAATTAAAAACCACTGCACTTTCAAAAGGATTTGCTACTCAAGCTGTTTTCTTACCTCATTTTATCAAGATGATTATGATTTTTATTCTTTCATTTATTTACAAGCACCCGTATAACCTAATGTTTTAAGAAAATTTTTTAAAAATTTAATTTCTGTTAATTTCATTAAATCTTTCAAACAATATTTTTGGCACAAAGTTTCATGCTTTCAAATATTATAAATATATTTTCATGTAAATCTTGATATTGATGATTTAGTCTAGTTATTTTATGGAAATAAAATAGTGTATCCCAGCTTTATTCAATAAACTAACACATAAACTACTTGGCTAATCTACTTTCAAGTAAATTCACATATCAGACCATAATTTCAATTTAAAATATATTAATAATCACTTAGAGGATTAATATAAAACCTAAAGCAATAAATTAGGATAATGTGAAAGATAAAAGTAATGTGATTTTTTATAACTTCATTAGATTTTAAGTCTCCTAATAAAAGTTTTGATACTTTATGAAAAAGAAGGCATATACTACTAAAAAGCAACAGGTCCAGAGTCTAACAGTACTATAATTTTATTCATTTATATTAAAAAAAAAAACTTTAACATTATACCAAAGGTGAAAGAAATCATGTACTTTTATTAATTAATAGATTGTATTGAATATACTATATATGCTCAGTCGTGTCTGACTCTGCGACCTCATGGACTGTAGCCCACCAGGCCCCACTGTCCACACGATTCTCCAGGCAAGGATACTGGGGTGGGTTGCCATTGCCTTCTCCAGGGGATCTTTCTGACTCAGGGATCGAACGCACTTCGCTTGTGTCTGCTGCACTGGCAGGCAGATTCTTTACTACTACGTCACCTAGAAACCCCTAAGAATCATGAGTACTACTAGGAAAATTTAGTTTGAAGCACTCCACTCAAAAGTCCAATGCTACATACAGATAATTAACTGTACATTGTTCTATACTGGCTTCCCTGGTAGCTCAGCTTGGTAAAGACTCTGACTGCAATGTAGGAGACCTAGGTTTGATCCCTGGGCTGGGAAGATACCCTGGAGAAGGGAAAGGCTACCCACTCCAGCACTGTGGCCTGGAGAATACCATGGACTGCATAGTCCATGGGGTCGCAAAGTGTAGGACCCGACTGAGTGACTTTCACTTTCACTTTGGTCTACACTAGCATTTCAGTAATAACAACGAAAATAATTTTCCTGAAAACATAGCTTATTGATATTTTAGTGCACACAAAATTCAGTCTCTTTTTAAAAAGTACAAGGTGGGAGGATTTTAGTAAATTGATTTGAAAGCACAATGTAGATGAAGAATGTTTCCTTTACCCTGAAACATTCCCTCATGGGCTTTGGCAGGAAAACCTTTCCGTGGTCCCAGCCTCTCACAACTACTGATCTGTTTTCGTCACCACGTTTGTGGTTTGTTTTTTTTTTTTTTTTTGGTAGAATGTGGTAGAAATGGAATCACTGATGAACAGACTTGATCAAGATGTAATATATCAGGTTGCTTTTGTGTCTCGCTTATTTCACTCAGCACCATGTTTCCGAGACTCATACACATTGTGTGTGCTTCATTAGCTTGGCTTGGGTTATAACTGAGTATTCCATCATGGGGCTCCCCTGATGGCTTAGACGGTAAAGAATCCACCTGCCAATGCAGGAGACTCTGGTTTGATTCCTGGATTGGGAAGATCCCCCGGAGGAGGGACAGGCTACCCACTCCAGTATTCTTGGGCTTCCCTGGTGGTTCAGCTGGTAAAGAATCCGCCTGCAATGTGGGAGACCTGGGTTTCATCCCTGGTTGGGACGATCCCCTGAAGAAGGAAATGGCAACCCACTCCAGCATTTTTGCCTGGACAATCCCATGGACAGAGGAGCCTGGAGGGCTACAGTCCAGGGTTTTGCAAAGAGTCAGACACGACTCAGTGATTAACTCTTTCTTTCTTTCTTCTTTCTTGTTGTATTAATCATACACACATACCCCAATGCATGTACAGAGCACACTGCACTGGGGTAGGGGGAAAAATACAGTGCCAGGAGGCAGGCTTCACTGGCAGCTAAGCTAGAGGCTGGATACACACATACAATTTCATTTTTCACATGCATTAAGAGTTCAATGGCTTTTAGGAAGAAAAGTGAGCACTTTTCCTCCAACTATGCCAGTTGGAAGAGCAGTCACGTGATAGTAATTGCACGCCAAGGGTCAGGTGGTTTATTTTAATCCCCACATAAGAGAATTTATTGAATATAAGCTATTTTTTGTAATTTTACAACCCATTACAAATCATTTAAAACTATATCTAGCTCTTTGGCTGTTTGAAGGTGTTTTTCTTTCCAACACATTTCAGATCATAAGAATAAGTGTTGATAGGAACTGAAAAGAAATGCTTACTTCTAAAACATGGAAAAAAGTGTTTTCATGTTCAGTGCTTCTTAATGATAGTCTCTTTTCTTTGCTCCAGCAGGACTCTGCCTTAGAGGAATGCATTCTTTGACAATAGCTGAAGGGTAGATAGAAAAGGGAAAATCACTAAATAAATATTGTAATTAGCCCCACTATCTCACTCTACCATATATCTTAAACGGAAATACCAAAACCATCCAAATTCTTTCTTTCTAACAAGTTGATCAATCTTAATGCAAGCATTTTTAATACAGGGAAAGACTGAAAGTCCTGAGGGTTTATTGTACCTTACTTATTAAAGGAATCTCCCCCTTAGATGCCTAGATTATTTTTAACAACTGGAAGCTGTGTACTTTTGTAAGATTTGGGATGGGTGATGGGTGAGGAATATGCCTTTCTCCTATAAAGTGGAAAAAGCACTATTCTGAACATAGGTAAATTCTCAGGTAGATACATTTTAGAGAATAAAATCCATACCCATAGGGAAATTAAGGACCTAGAAATTGATATCCTTAAAACTTTCTGTGTGCATGAGTAGCTCTAATCAAGTTTAAAGGTGGTATATTTGGGACTTCTCTGGTGGTCCAGTGCTTTAGACTCCATGCTTCCAATGCATGGGGCCAGGGTTCAATTCCTGGTTGGGGAACTAAGATCCCACATGTCACATAGCACAGCCAAAACAAAAACAAGGGAAGAAGAATAAAGGCTGATATATTAAAGCACTCATCACCTCCATATCTCCTTGGGATGCAATTTCCTTTTAAATTCCCAAAACTCAAGAGTCTCATGATATCACTTTTCCCTGGGCAATGGAGCTTCTTACTAACCCTGTCATTAAGACTAGTTATCAGGGGCTGTAAGAGGCCTTGGGCTTCCCAGGTGGCCAATGCAGGAGAGGTAATAGACTGGGGTTTGATCCCTGGGTTGGGAAGATCCCCTGGAGGAAGGCATGGCAACCTACTCCAGTATTCTTGCCTGGAGAATCTCATGTACAGAGGAGCCTGGCAGGCTACTGTCCATAGGGTTGCAAAGAGTTGGACATGACTGAAGCAACTTAGCACAAACACAAGAAGCCTTATTTCTACCCTTTTGAGGGAAGTTACTCTCTTTACTCAAAGGTGACTGGTCTTTCTAAAGGAGGCAGCACAGTTATTGTAAGCTGTCACCACTTCATCTTTGCGGCTGAGGGCTGCTAGGGTGAGGTAGGCTAGCTTCAGTGATTTTAAGTTGAATTTTCTGGCATGCATCTCACTAAAAAAAAAGAGAAAACCAAAAATTTTCTCTTGTGCAGTATCTGATGCTAACTAAGTTTACTAACATTCAGAAGGATATACTTGAAAAAGCAGTCTTGATAGGAGTAAGCAATATTGTTTAAACACATCCATTTGATGTGAAAATGATTCCCTTGTGAGAGTCCCCTAAGTATCCAGACTTTACTGTGGGGTAGACAGAAGGACTCCACTTGTAGCTTACCACAGCTGTTTCCATTAGTTAGCTCACAAAATAATGCAAAAGTGAGTCAGCACTGTAAGAATGAGTGAGGACTTTAGAGTTGGAAAGATAAGATTTCCATCTCTGGTCTGGCCCTTGCTAGATATATAATTTAGGGCAAGCAATCAAGTTTTAGTGTTGCCAACTATAAAATGAATATTAGATTACTAACTTCATGAGACTTGGGAGGATTAACTGAATTAACATATGTAAAGCACATAGCACAGCCACATGCCTGGCATAGTAGCCAATTAATAGAATTTTAGTTCCTTTTCTTTATTCATCATTTGCCACATCTAAAATTATTCCGAAAAGAATGATATATCCATACTTCTCTCAAAAAGGAACCCTCCTACACTGTTGGTGGAAATATAAATTGGTGCAGTCACTATGGAAAACAGTATAGAGGTTCCTTAAGAAACTAAAAATAGAGCTACCATATGATCAAGCAATCCCACTCCTGGGCATATATCCGAAAAAGATGAAAACTTTCATTTGAAAAGATACATGCATACAAATGTTCATAGCACCACTTTGAAATAGACAAGAAATAAAAACAACCCAAGTGCCTATAGACCCTTGGAATATTATTCAGCCGTAAAAAGAAATACTGCCATTTGGAGCAGTATGGATAACCCAGAAAATATCATACAAAATGAAATCAGACAGAGAAAAATATATATTATATCACTTATATGTGGAATCTAAAATATAATACAAATGAATCTATATACAAAACAGAAATAATAAACAAACTTATGGTTCCCAAAGGGGAAAGAGGGGAAGGGATAAATTGGAATATGGAATTGAAAGATACTACTCTACATAAAACAGATAAGCTATAAGGATTTACTATATAGCACAGGGAACTATTCTCAATAATTTACAATAATCAATAGTGGAAAATAATCTGAAATATATACATATGAGGATATACACACACACACATATTTACAAATGAATCATGCTGTACACCTGAAACAAACACAATATTGTAACTCAACTATCAGTTCAGTTCAGTTCAGTCACTCAGTTGTGTCCAACTCTGCGACCCCATGAACCACAGAAAGCCAGGCCTCCCGGTCCATCACCAACTCCCAGAGTCCACCCAAACCCATGGCCATCAAGTCGATGATGCCATCCAGCCATCTCATCCTGTCATCCCCTTCTCCTCCTGCCCCCAATCCTTCCCAGCATTAGGGTCTTTTCCAATGAGTCAACTCTTTGCATGAGGTGGCCAAAGTATTGGAGTTTCAGCTTCAACATCAGTCCTTCCAATGAACACCCAGGACTGATCTCCTTTAGGATGGACTGGTTGGATCTCCTTGCTGTCCAAGGGACTCTCAAGAGTCTTCTCCAACACCACAGGTCAAAAGCATCAATTCTTCAGTGCTCAGCTTTCTTCACAGTCCAACTCTCACATCCATACATGACCACTGGAAAAACCATAGCCTTGACTAGACAGACCTTAACTCAACTATACCTCAATTTTAAAAAAAAGACAAATAAATGCTTCTCTCAGAAGATACAACATGTTGAGAGACAGCTGGACACAGGAATACAAAGTTAATATAGATCCCATTAGAAATCACAAAAGAGGCATGCACAAAGTACTATGGAAGCACAAAATCAGCAACCAAGAAGCCAACCTTTCATATTCCATGTGATTTCATTCAGCTCAGTACAACAAACCATCATTGAGATCCAGCTTTCTGCTCAGCATTACTGGGCGCAATGGACATTTCAGGGGATAAACTTTGAACTCTATCCTCTGATATTTTAGCTCAGAAGACAAGACTTACAGGAAATACAATACTTAACAAATATTTATTGAATGCCTTTTGCGTGCCAAGAACTAAACAAGGTGGACTATGGTCCCTTCCAGAGCTAATACATAGTAGTAGAAATTTATAAGTAAGAAATTAATCTATTAAAGAATTAATGCCACCCATTGACAAAGTGTCAAGAGGTAATAGAGAGGGTAAGTGCCCTGGGAGGTCACAGAGGGTAGAGAAAAGCATTCATTACTATCAGATTGGCCTCATTCTGAAGACATGGGTGGCCCTCTCTAAATATACTAAGTGAGAAAAAAATTCTTTTAGTTTTTACAACTCGTGTAATTTAATATCTCTACTTTTCCCTGAGACTATTAGTGATGAAATGGCCCCAATATACCAGGGTTGCGTATTTCATTTGTGATATACAAACCATTTATTCTTATAAGATTTGATACATGTATATGTGGTTACTGTTCTAGCTATTCTGAACTCTGCTCATAGATGCTCACCACTTCACCATTTGACTGAAGGTGACTGATTTTGGTCTGGTGTGGAGTCATATGAATAGATTAGGCTTAAAAGAAATATTTTAAATACTGATCCCAAAGGAGAGTTCATAACAACAGATATCAAATATTATACCTATTAAATATGACTAAAGATAGTGGAGCTGACATGAGAATATGGATCCTGATGTAATGTCTTTAATTTTCCTAAACAGAAGACATTTTTTATGGTAACATGATAGAGAAAGTACATTATGCCAGCCATGAGAATTCCAAGAAACTGTCAACCTGAAAAGATACTGTCCATAGGGCATAGTGCTAAGAAATATTCTCCAATTTCACTAGCATTATTTACTTTTGACTTGAGAGTTCTTGGAAATACTATTTTATTTACATGTCTGGTAATAGAATTTAGAAGACAAATCATCTTTCTCTTCCTTTCCATCCACTGTGCTGACCATGCCTCACATTGCCTCATGCCTGGCTCATCTCCAGACTTCTACATCTAGAAGAAGGCAGTATGGCAGGGAATAAAGAGGGGAGACACTGGAAACAGACCTGTACACACAGCAGGGCTCCACTACTTGTCAGTAACTCTGGGAACTATTAACCTCTTTTAACATCAACTTTTTGATCAGTGAAGTGAGGATGACATCATGGTCTTGCAGGATTATTATGAGAAGGTCATTAAGGATATAATAACCACAAAGCATCTGGCAATCAATAAACAAAGTTATATAATTATTGTAAGAGAAAGACTGAGGGAACTCTTTAAGTGAGGATAAAGGCATTAATCACAACAAACTGGAAAATTCTTAAAGAGACAGGAGTACCAGATCACCTTACCTGTTTCCTGAGCAACATGTATGCGGGTCAAGAAGCAACAGTTAAAACCTTACATGGAAAAACTGACTGGTTCAAAATTGAGTAAGGAATACAGCAAGGATGTATATTATCAGCCTGTTTATTTAACTCATATACAGAGTAAATCATGCAAAATGCCAGGCTAGGTGAATCATAAGCTGGAATCAAGATTGCTGGGAGAAATACCAACAACCTCAGATATGCAGATGATATCAGTCTAATGGCAAAAAGTGAAGAGGAACTAAAGAGAGTGAAAGAAGAGAGTGGAAAAAAGCTGTTTAAAACTCAACATTCAAAAAACTAAGATCATGGCATCCAGTCCCATCACTTCATTGCAACTGGATGGGGAAAATGTGGAAACAGTGACAGATTTTGTTTTCATGAGCTCCAAAATCACTGCAGACAGTGACTGCAGCCATGAAATTAAGACGGTTGCTGCTTGGAAGGAAAGCTATTACAAACCTAGACAGTATATTAAAAAGCAGAGATATCACTTTGCTGACAAAGGTCCACATAGTCAAAGCTATGGTTTTCTAGTCGTCATGTATGGATGTGAGAGTTGGACCAAAAAACTGACTGAGCACCAAAGAATTGATACTGTTAAATTATGGTGCTGGAGGAGTCTCTTGAGAGCCCCTTGGACAGCAAGGAGATCAAACCAGTCAATCCTAAAGGAAATCAACCCTGATTCATTGGAAGGACTGATGCTGAACCTGAAGCTGCAATACTTTGGATTGCTGATGCGAAGAGTTGACTCTTTGGAAAAGACTCTATTTACTGGGAAAGATTGAGGGCAAGAGAAGAAGGGGGGACAGAGGATGAGATGGTTAAATAGCTTCACTGACTCAATGGACATGAACTTGAGCAAACTCTGGAAGATAGTGGAGGACGGGGAAGCCTGTCATGCTGTGTCCACGGGGTTGCTGAACAACAAAGGCATTGAATTTAGTCGACTGGGGTAGGGGGTCATGGGGAACAATAGTCACTGATGTTCCTTAACTTTAAAGTCAATAATTTAACGTTCTCAAATACAAAAGAGATCAGATAAAGGTGTCCAAGGACTCCCCTTTAGAAAAAAATTTTCACAAATCCAGTCAATCAAAAGATGATTTAAGCAGCCTTAGTTTAATAGTCAATACAGAAAACCATGGAACAGTGTCTACAGAGATCTGAGAGGAAAAAACGGGATTTAAGAATATCCTATCCAAGTTGTTTTGTCCATAAGCTTAAAGACAACAGATGTTTCTAAGCATGCCAGAACTCAGAAAATGTAACTCCTAGAAGTAAATATAGAGGTAAGGTTACATAACTGTGGGAATTATGGTTACTGAACAGACTATGATTATTATAAACTTGAAATTATAAAAATAATAAAATAACAATAAAAATTGGAAGAAAGACAAATTGGTGAAGAAATATGAGTGCTAGTTTTGTCATATTTCACAGGAGAGAGCTAATTGGTAGAGTATAAGATTTCAATGTAAAGTTTTAAAAAATATAATCTCTAAATTCTTACTGGGTTGCACATTATTTTGTCTTTATATAGAGAGAGATATAATATTTATGATAAATATATATCTTACAGTTAAAAATATACTTATTTGAGTATTATTTGTGAAGTCCTCATATTTATTTGTGCTATCATTTCCATTGGATTTCATTTTCTTTTTCATCTATAAAAACTGAGAGAAAATAAATGTAATAATTTAATAAAATATAATAAGCCTCATCCTGTTTAGTAAATTTTATCTCTATAATTTTTTCAACTATATATTTACCTATCTCCACCTCTGAATAATATATATTATTATATTATATATTACATTATAGAATGCTGTCTAGATGGTAATGATGGTAATTTATATGTGGCAGATATTAATGATGGTAATTTATATGTGGCAGATATTGAAGTAATATTTTAACTTTCTCTGTTATCCTTTTCGTTGTTGTTTCAATTTTTTTTTGTTCTTGTTTTTTTTTAATTAGTTTATTTTCTATTTTTTAACTTTACAATATTGTATTTGCTTTGCCATACATTGACATGAATCCACCATGGGTGTACATGTTTTCCCCTTCCAGAAACCCCCTTCCACCTCCCTCTCCATCCCATCCCTCCAGGTCATCCCGGTGCACCAGCCCCTAGCACCCTGTATCATGCATTGAACCTGGACTGGTGATTCATTTCACATATGATAATTTACATGCTTCCATGCCATTCTACCATATCATCCAGCCCTCGCCCTCTCCCATAGAGTCCATAATACTGTTCTATTTATCTGTGTCTCTTTTGATGTCTTGCATACAGGGTTATCTTTACTGATTGACTAAATACCATATATATGTGTTAGTATACCGTATTGGTGTTTTTCTTTCTGGCTTACTTCACTCTGTATAATAGGCTCCAGTTACATCCACCTCATTAGAACTGATTCGAATGTATTCTTTTTAATGGCTGAGAAATATTCCATTGTGTATGTGTACCACAGCTTCCTTATCCATTCATCTGCTGATGGGCATCTAGGCTGCTTCCATGTCCTGGCTATTATAAACAGTGCTGCGATGAACATTGGGGTACACGTGTCTCTTTCAAGTCTGGTTTCCTCATTTTAAACACTTGACATGTTATTTTTTTAATTGGTAAAGACATTTTTTCTTTAAAAATATTTTAAAAGTGGTTTCTTTTGGGAATAGAACTTGGCTAAAGAATACTTTTCATATAATGCATTTGGTACGATTTGGGTTGTGTGTATGCATATGTGAAATACTGACATGTATTCTTCTATACAAAGAGAAAAAAGAAAGAAGGAAGCAAAGAAAAGAGGGAGGAAAAATATATTTGCAGGGTATAATAATAAGTTAATTCCTAATTTGTCTCCTGTCTAAGAAGATATAATTCTAAAAGAAGGAGAAATACAGAGACTGTATCATAGGGCTCTTGTGGTCCACTTGAGACTCTGCTCACTTTGCTGACATCCAGGCTCCACTTCACACATGCTCAGACTTCTTTGCTCTGCCTCCTGTACCTCTTGCCTGCTCTGACTACTAAAGTCATCACAGAACCCGATCTGTGCTCCAAACATGCGTGTCCAAAAGTATGAGGAAATTAACTTTCCTGTGGGGAGAATTTTGACAAGTGAGATACAGGAGCCAGCAGATACATTTTTTTTTTTTCTCTCTGGAGGATAATTCTAAGACCTAGTTTCTTCGAAGGAATTAAGCAATCGGTAGCATTGAACAATTGTTATCTCCTTAGGTGGCGCTAGTGGTAAAGAACCCGGCTGCCAGTGCAAGAGACATAAGAGACAAGGGTTCTATCCCTGGGTTGGGAAGATTCCCTGGAGGAGGGCATGGCAACCCACTCCAGTATTCTTTCCTGGAGAACCCCATGGACAGAGAATCCTGGCAGGCTACAATCTACCGGGTCACAAAGAGTCGGACACTACTGAAGCGAATTTAGCAGCAGCAGCAGCAGCATTAAGACATCCTAGAGAACTCAGACCCTCTTGCCCTGTCTCACTGTTTTATTTCTCTTGTGCATCCCATGGGATTAAACTCCTTAATAAAATGATAGGTCTACTCCCTCTATAATCATTTTCCTGAGGCTCTACTTTCTGGACAAACCAGGTAGGACAGGAATTCTATTTCTCTACAAAATAATGTGAAAATCTAACTCCAATAAAAAGAGGTAGCATTACAAATTGCAAGGCACTTCAAAAATATTTACTTTCCTCTAATGGGGTTTAGACAAAGAACTAGTGTCTCTCCTTGAGAAATTAGTATTTATATGCATTGAAAATGTGCACACAAATCTGATAGAAAAGTTGCATTTAGAAACTGGAGTTGCAAAAAAGACATTCTAGATCTTACTCTTATAAGAAAGCTTTAAGCAACTTGGATTTGTGTGACATCATACACTTCCTCTGTCTGATGTGGGGTACCCTCAGTTTCACCTCTTCTCCTCTTCCTTCTACTCCATGAAACTTGGAGTTCCAAAGGTGATTACCAACTGCCCTAGACGAGTCTCCTTTTATCAGATGGTACAATTATTCAACCAATTCTTTGGTGCTCCAAAGAATTATGATGGGAGATTACTTAAATTTGGAAGTATGTGCTGAGGAGAACTTCTGAGGAAAATGACCCCAAGGGTAAGGAATGGAGACTTTCAAATTTGGATGAAGGATCAGAATACAGAAGCAGAGACAGACTTTCTTTTCTTGGGCTCTAATATCACTGTATCTAATATCTAATATCACTGTATCTAATATCTAAAGAGCCTCTTGATGAAAGTGAAAGAAGAAAGTGAAAAAGTTGGCTTAAAACTCAACATTCAGAAAACTAAGATCATGGCATCCGGTCCCATCACTTCATGGGAAATAGATGAGAAAAAAATGGAAACAGTGACAGACTTTATTTTTGGGGGTTCCAAAATCACTGCAGATGATGATTGCAGCCATGAAATTAAAAGACACTTGCTCCTTGAAAGAAAAGCTATAACCAACCTAGACAGCATATTAAAAAGCAGATACTTTACTTTGCCAACAAAGGTCCATCTAGTCAAGGGTATGGTTTTTCCAGTCATCATGTATGGATGTGAGAGTTGGACTATAAAGAAAACTGAGTACCAAAGAATTGATGCTTTTGAACTGTGTTGTTGGAGAAGACTCTTGAGAGTCCCTTGGACTGCAAGGAGATCAAACCAGTCAATCCTAAAGGAAATCAACCCTGAATATTCCTTGGCAGCACTGATGCTAGAGCTGAAACTCCAATACTTTAGCCACTTGATGCAAAGAGCAGACTCACTGAAAAAGTCTGATGCTGGGAAAGATTGAAGGCAAAAGAGAAGAGAGCGGCCGAAGACAAGGTGGTTAGATAGCATCACCAACTCAATGGACATGAACTTGCAGGCAAACTCTGGGAGATAGTGAAGCCTGGTGTGTTGCTGTCCATGGGGTCTCAAAGAGTTGAACACAACTTAGAGACTGAACAACAGCAAAAATCAGAAGACAAAGCCTGTGACAGAAAATTGCTTTAAAAAACCACATCGTGAGGACAGGTGAATTAAAGTTCTTTCTGGAGAAAACTGCTTTTTTCAAATCATATGCATTATCTGGTATATTTACAAAGCACACTAATGTCTTCTCTTTACTATAGTATGAGCTAGTTTTACAGTTTTCAAGCAGGGAAAATTCTGACAAGGGAATGTCATATAGAACAGAAAAATTTGTGGCGAAGAAGTAATACATCATAAGCATTGACCCTGGGAGGAAAGCCTTGAAGTAGTTTTCCCAGTTGTATTAACTGGAGAAATGGAGAGGCTGAGATTATAACTAAAAGTAAGAATAGGGGCATTTCATAAAAATTGATCGTAGAGAAATTTTTGTCACATTGTATTTGGAAAACTTGCCTATAATCTGCTTTGGCCACAAACAAATCCCAATGTGAATAGCTACATCAAGGGGTATCAATAATCACTTCAAAGAAAGCCTGTTTGTATATATTTTTGCAGAAGGGTTCATATAGATCTCCACATACATTTCTACAGGCTGTACATTGCAGGGTATATAACAATCCATATGAATGCTACCCTCAAGAGCTGTATATGGACAATCTCTACAATGTATACAGCTGCCCTACACTTGCAATTGATGTGCATCTAAAATTTGGGACTTGTTCAAATTCATTTCAAAGCATTTTACTTAGAAATGTCATTTAAATACACAATGTATCTATTTTAACAGTAATACACACTGTTAAGCAGAAGCACCTCTATCCTCAGGTTCACTTTTATAGCCTTCTACCCTGGCCCTATTCCACTTGAGATTCTTGACCTCTTCATTGATTTTATGTGATTTTTATCTTGACTTGTGCATTGATTTTATATGCTGTAGGATGATGTGGTTCTAGGGAGGACTTGCCACGAGACTAGCATTATTATATTTATGATATTATATCCCACACTCCTTAAAGACAGATTCTAGATAGGACTCATAGTTCTATATTCTACATTGCTTTGTACATCATAGGACTCGTGGTGATTAATTGAAGGAGTGATGAGAGGAACTAAATCTCTAATTTCTTTCCATAGCAACAGAGAAGGGATAATATCCAAAAGCAATAGTATGAGCATCAACTAAGATTTTTTTCCTATATAATAGAGTTTCTTCTTTCACAAGTATTGCTTAAAGCAGCTAAAGAACTAAATGAAGTTTCTGAAATGAAGCTGAAAAGAAGTCTGGCAAAGTAATTCCTAACCAACACATCATGATCCCACGGGCTGGTGCTGCCCTGCAGGCCAAAGTTCTGACTGTATACATTGGAGAAGCTGGTTACTGTGTTTGTGAGCACAGGGGAAGCGGAGAGACAGAACTGTTATTGGGTTATTTCAGCCTGATTGCTGGGAAATGCTTCCAGAGGCCAGACCTAATTCCAGAAAGCTGCTCTTCCTCATATACCCAGAGTTGTGATGGATGCCTGTTATTTAAACCCTTGAAATGTGAGGAGAAAGTATCTAAAATGAGCATGATGAAATGTAGCGTTATTCAATTAGAAAGATGAAGAATGATTTTGAGAGGCAGAATATAATTACAAGGCTGGAGCATTTCCAGGAGGTTTTGCATGGCACCCCAGCTGACTCTGGAAGAAATGCACTCAGACTGAGCCTGGGCAGATGGCGTCCATCATCGTCCTCCTCACAAGTGCTGCAAACTTTGGTCTTACAATGACCATAATGTCTCATAGTCTCAATTCACACCCAAATGCCAGTGCTATCAACTCTGCACATTTATAACGTCATATCCACAAAACACTGAAGAAGGCTGATCTCACATTCTTCAGTGTTTTATGAATATGACTTTATAAATAAGACTGAGCACCAAAGAACCAATGCATTCAAATTTTGGTGCTGGAGAAGACTCTTAAGAGTCCCCTGGACAGCAAAGAGATCAAACCAGTCAATCCTAAGTGAATCAATCCTGAATATTCATTGGAAGGACTGATACTGAAGCTGAAGCTCCAATATTTTGGCCATCTGATGCAAAGACTCATTGGAAAAGACCCTGATGCTGGGAAAGCCTCAGGGAAGGAAGAGAAGGGATTGATCGAGGATGAGATGGTTGGATGGCATGACTCAATGGATATGAGTTTGAGCAAACTCTGGGAACTAGCGATGGACAGGGGAGCCTGGCATGTTGCAGTTTATGGGGTTGCAGAGAGTCAGACGTGACTCAGCTACTGAACAGCAAGAATATCTGCAAAACTCACACTCAGTTTTGATCCTCTGTGGATAGGAAGTAGATTAAGTGAATAAGACATATTGGAAACTATAAAAAGCTATGTAAAACGTATGTATTGTTATCAATATTAGAAGGTTGTTCATGTTACAACTTCTCTTACATAGGTCAGATATATTTAGAATCCTCATTGAAAACATAAAAAACAAGGTTATGTGTAAAACTTATAGTTATTACACAACAATTACTCTTCTTCAGAGATAAGTTATGTCATGATTCTATTAATACAAAACATTTTGCATTATTTTAATTGGGGTCTTTATAAGCTTAATTCATTGTAAAAGTTTATGTTTAAATTTCAAAAACTTCAAATTTCAATAAAATATTATTTATTTGGGGGATAATAGACTCTGGAAAACTTGACAGATTTGAGAGAAATCAGATACAAAAGGAAAATAACTCAACTGCCAGCCATGAAGCAAATAAGAACACAGTATTCATAGGTTGACCAGTAGTCCCTGATGAGTTTCAAAAGACTGTCCTCCCAAAGATATTCATCTATGTGTCTAGAATCCTACTCTCCATTTGGGGTGTATTTTACCTTGTCTTTCCTTGCTCATCAACTCTTCTCCCTCCTCTGTGCAATTAGACTTTAACTTCCAACTTCTTGTGTTTACTTAACATTTTGAATCCTAGCTCCCTTTTTCTTATTTTAACAATTACATTTTGAAGGTTTACACTAGTAACTCTCAAACTTTAGCCTTATCAGAATTACCTGGGGAGCTTGTTACACCAGATTTTGGGGTTAGAGTTTCTTTTCAACAGGTCTGGGGAGACAGCCAAGAGTAGTAAAAGTTGCTTCTCCAGAAAGCTTCCAGTGATACTGATGCTGCTGGTCCAGGACCCACACTTTGAGAACCACCATCCTCCATTATACAAGGTGTGATATTCAGGTTATCACTAATGCTAAAACTCTATAAAGTTAAATATTTTAATCCCAATTTTATGAAGTGAGAAACTGAGACTCAGGAAAGTTTAATTGCTTGCTGAAGGGCACACAGCCAATGGGGATAACTTAGGAGTCTCTTATATCAGTCTATATTCTTTTGAATTTATCATTCTTATTTTTATTATATTCACAAACTGAAGTCAGATCCTAATCAATATTCTTAGAACTATTTATACGGAAAGAGAGGAATGCTTATCACTTTTATCTTCCAATTTCTTAGCCCCAAAATTGCTTCAGTTTGTGGATGAGAAAACTGCCAAATTCTACTGCCTAAAACACATCTCCCTGGCACTGATGTCTCCCTCATCAGATTAGCCATGTGACAAGTAATTAAGGAGAGCTATGCCAGTCCCTCTCAGCACCTGCAACTCATTATGGACCCACACAGCTCAAGTCCAAGGGTTCCATTCAGAAGAATGCTATAAACAGTTGATGCCTAATTGGTCAGGGATCCCTAAGGCCTACATTCAACCTCCATTAAGAAAAATGAAGATTTATGCAAAAGCTATTCAATGTTCTCCATATGGGAGGCCACGGACAAAAAATTCAGCTTCACTCAGCAATAAAGTAGCCCTTGCCTTACCAGAATACAGCATTTTGAGAACATCAACCATTATTTGCATGTACAAAAAGACTCATAAGAGCTATATTGCAACGGCTTGGGCCAAAAATCCACCTTAAAATTCTAGGAAATCTTTCAAATTATCCATAACCAAAAACAATCCTCATAACCTACAGCCATATATATATATATATACTGCATTCATCTATCTGGCCATTTGAGTCATGGTGCTGTTAGCAACAATGGTATTATCTGCTATCCCTACTGGCTGCTAGCAACTTCAAGCTTCATTTTCACCCCACCCTGAGCAAGTAAATCCCAATGCATGTACTTAATAAAATCTAGATCCCTGGGCTAATGTTCAGTAGTGTGATTGATGGAGCTCAGTCAGTAAGAGAAACAACCAATTGGCATCTGTTAATAATGAAGGGTATTATTTAACATCATGCTCGTTCTCAGTCACATGTCTAAATACTTGTGATCCCATGGACTGTAGCTCACCAGGATCCTATGTCCATGGGATTTCCTAGGCAAGAATACCTGAGTGGGTTGTCATTTCCTTCTCCAGGGGATCTTCCCAACCCAGTGATCGAACCTGCATCTCTTGCATCTCCTTCACTGGCAGGCATATTCTTTACCACTGAATCACCTAGGAAGTCCTTTAGTGTCATGATATGCTCTCAAATGGCATAGAGAAAATTTGCATTGGATGTCGAGTTTAGGATGTATAATTTTCCTGTATCAAAATTATGTGGCAGGTGACTCTTTTCAAACTTGGTATTACCCAGAGAAAGGGAGTTCCAAACAGGCAAAAAAATTAGACATCTACTACAGATACCTTCAGTGCATGAGGAGGAACTGATCTTGCTCTTAGCTAAGGATAGATGTAATCATGCCTATGTAAGCCAACTTCAAGTAAACCTGCCCAGAGAAGCTTGAGTGATTCCCTTTGTCTTGTTTGAGAAAGAATTGCTCACACTCACTTATACCTAAAGAACTTCTATGGAAAGGGCCCTCAGTTCAGTTCAGTTCAGTCGCTCAGTCATTTCTGACTCTTTACAACCCCATGACCTGCACCACACCAGGCTTCCCTGTCCATCACCAACCCCTGGAGCTTATGCAATCTCATGCCCATCAAGTTGGTGATGCCATCCAACCATCTCATCCTCTGTCACCCTCTTCTCCTCCTGCCTTCATCTTTCCCAGCATCAGGGTCTTTTCCAATGAGTCAGTGTTTTACATCTGGTGGCCAAAATATTGGAGCTTCAGCTTCAGCATCAGTCCTTCCAATGAATCAGTTCAGTTCAGTTGCTCAGTCGTGTCCGACTCTTTGCGACCCCATGAATTGCAGCACGCCAGGCCTCCCTGTTCATCACCAACTCCCAAAGTTTACCCAAACCCATGTCCGTCGAGTCAGTGATGCCATCCAATGATCTCATCCTCTGTCATCCCTTTCTCCTCCTGCCCCAAATCCTTCCCAGCCTTAGGGTCTTTTCCAATGAGTCAACTCTTTGCATGAGGTGGCCAAAGCATTGGAGTTTCAGCTTCAAAATCAGTCCTTCCAATGAACACCCAGGACTGATCTCCTTTAGGATGGACAGGTTGGATCTCCTTGCAGTCCAAGGGACTCTCAAGAGTCTTTTCCAACACCACAATTCAAAAGCATCAATTCTGCGGTGCTCAGCTTTCTTCACTGTCCAACTCTCACATCCATACATGACCACTGGAAAAACCATAGCCTTGACTAGACAGACTTTTGTTGGCAAAATAATGTCTCTGCTTTTAAACATGCTATTTAGGTTGGTCATAACCTTCCTTCCAAAGAGTAAGCATCTTTTAATGTCATGGCTGCAATCACCATCAGGAGTGATTTTGGAGCCCAAAAAAATAGTCTGACACTGTTTCCACTGTTTTCCCATCTATTTCCCATGAAGTGATGGGACCAGATGCCATGATCTTAGTTTTCTGAACGCTGAGCTTTAAGCCAACTTTTTCACTCTCCTCTTTCACTTTCATCAAGAGGCTCTTTAGTTCTTCTTCACTTTCTGCCATAAGGGTGGTGTCATCCGCATATCTCAGGTTATTGATATTTCTCCCGGCAAACTTGATTCCAGCTTGTGTTTCTTCCAGCCCAGCATTTCTCATGATGCACTCTGCATTTCTCATAAGTTAAATAAGCAGGGTGACAATATACAGCTTTGACGTACTCCTTTTCCTATTTGGAACCAGTCAGTTGTTCCATGTCCAGTTCTAACTGTTGCTTCCTGACCTGCATACAGGTTTCTCAAGAGACAGGTCAGATGGTCTGGTATTCCCATCTCTTTCAGAATTTTCCACAGTTTATTGTGATCCACACAGTCAAAGGCTTTGGCATAGTCAATAAAGCAGAAATAGATGTTTTTCTGGAACTCTCTTGCTTTTTCGATGATCCAGCGGATGTTGGCAATTTGATCTCTGGTTCCTCTGCCTTTTCTAAAACCAGCTTGAACATCTGGAAGTTCATGGTTCACGTATTGCTGAAGTCTGGCGTGGAGAATTTTGAGCATTACTTTACTAGTGTGTGAGATGAGTGCTATCGTGCGGTAGTTTGAGCATCCTTTGGCATTGACTTTATTTGGGATTGGAATGAAAACTGACTTTTTCCAGTCCTGTGGCCACTGCTGAATTTTCCAGATTTGCTGGCATATCGAGTGCAGCACTTTCACAGCACCATCTTTGAGGATTTGAAATAGCTCAACTGGAATTCCATCACCTCCACTAGCTTTGTTCGTAGTGATGATTTCTAAGGGCCACTTGATGTCACATTCCAGGATGTCTGGCTCTAGGTGAGTGATCACACCATCATGATAATCTGGGTCGTGAAGATCTTTTTTGTACAGTTCTTCTGTGTATTCTTGTCACCTCTTCTTAATATCTTCTGCTTCTGTTAGGTCCATACCATTTCTGTCCTTTATCGAGCCCATCTTTGCATGAAATGTTCCCTTGGTATCTCTAATTTTCTTGAAGAGATCTCTAGTCTTTCCCAATTTATTTCTTTGCACTGATCGCTGAGGAAGGCTTTCTTATCTCTCCTTGTTATTCTTTGGAACTCTGCATTCAGATGGGAATATCTTTCCTTTTCTCCTTTGCTTTTGATTCTCTTCTCTTCCCAGCTATCTGTAAGGCCTCCTCAGACAGCCATTTTGCTTTTTTGCATTTTTTGCATTTCTTTTCCATGGGGATGGTCTTGATCCCTGTCTCCTGTACAATGTCATGAACCTCTGTCCATAGTTCCAATATTCCAATGAATATTCAGAACTGATTTCTTTTAGGATTGACTGGTTTGGTCTCCTTGCAGTCCGAGGGACTCTCAAGAGTCTTCTCCAACACCACAGTTGGAGCATCAATTCTTCGGCACTCAGCTTTCTTTATAGTGCAATTCTCACATCCATACATGACTACTGGAAAAACCACAGCTTTGACTAGATGGACATTTGTCGGCAAAGTAATGTCTCTGCTTTTTAATAGACTGTTTAAGTTAGTCATAGCTTTTTTTCCAAGGAGCAACTTTTAATTTCAAGGCTGCAGTCACCATCTGTAGTGATTTTGGAGCCCAAGAAAATAAACTCTGTCACTGTTTCCATTGTTTCCCCATCTATTTGCCATGAAGTGGTGGGACCAGATGCCATGATGTTAGTTTTTTGAATGTTGAGTTTTAAGCCAGCGTTTTCACTGTCCTCTTTCATTTTCATCAAGAGGCTCTTCAGTTCCTCTTCACTTTCTGCCATAAGGGTGATGTCATCTGTATATCTGAGGTTATTGATATTTCTCCTGGCATTCTTGACCCCAGCTTGTGCTTCATCCAGCCCAGCATCAGGAAAGGATAGTGATGGCACTTAAAGGAAAAGTGTCCTCAATTGAAAGAATCCAGCCTGCCAATTTAGTCAGCATCTGACTAATGAGAAAGGAAGTCCTTTTATACTTTAAATTTTCCTTCATACATGCCAATTATCAGATGATCTATAAAAATGCCACAGGAACTCACACCTACTGAAGGATTGCTGTACCTGGAGACATCGGATTAATGAGTAGTTAAAGGGAGATTATAAAAATTGCAGTGAGATCCATCTTGAAAGATGGAAACCAAGACAAATCATCAGAATAAGGTAGCTGATCAGACTAATAATGTAGCTATATGTAGCTATGTCCTACCCAGCTCAAACTGCTGCAGCATCTGAATGCTATTTTGTGGGCATGAGATAGCAGATACTTGTGGATCTCAGCTCAGTCAAGGTGAGCAGTAAGTCTCCTATTTTTCTCTGTTTAAGAAATGACAGTGTCAGAATATCACCTTGAAGTCACAGGTAAATTATTCTTAGGGGAGCAATCATATCGGAGAAGGCAATGGCACCCGACTCCAGTACTCTTGCCTGGAAAATCCCATGGACAGAGGAGCCTGGCAGGCTGCAGTCCATGGGGTTGCGAAGAGTCGGACACGACTGAGCGACTTCACTTTCACTTTTCACTTTCGTGCATTGGAGAAGGCAATGGCAACCCACTCCAGTATTCTTGCCTGGAGAATCCCAGGGACAGAGGAACCTGGTGGGCTGCTGTCTATGGGGTCGCAGAGAGTCGGACACGACTGAAGCACCTTAGCAGCAGCAGCAGCAGAGCAATCATATTCTTATCTAGACTCTAAATAAAACTTCATTCCAGAGAAGGGTGAAGAGATTTAGGATGATCACGATGCCCTTAGAAGAGAGAGAAATTATTCTTATTATTCAAAAATTAGGATAAAATCAAATATTCTGTGCTTTGAGTATCTAAAAGCTGAAGCTACCAGACTTATTAAAAAAAAAATTGAAGAAAGATGTTTAGAGATCCAAAATCTAAAGCAGAGAAAAAAGAAGCCAGATCCACAGATCTAATACAGAACTATGTGGCTAACTTGGAACCATGCTTCAGTGGCTGAAATATGGCCAGAAGTATCACAGCAGAGGTTATACTGATCCAGACATAATTACACAAGCCATCTGCTTTTCTGATGCTATTTCTCTCCTTCATGGTTGGTCCTAAAGATAATGCTCTGAATATGTCCTGTTCACAGAGTAACATATGTTCTGGCTAAGTCAGGACCTATCCAAGGCTCTGGCCAAAGTGGTCTTCATCTGACCAAAGGCAGGGCATAAGTATTCTATAGCATTAGGGAGTACAAGAAAAGGCACATAGCAGATGCTGGATAGATATTTGTTGGGGGAATTTATTTAAATTAAGCAGTCAGGCAAAGGCACAAAGCAGATGCTCCATGGATATTTGTTGGGTGAATGGTGATATTCAACAGTTAATGGAATATACAAGCAGATAGTAGATGATAGGAATGAAAAGAGTTGAGGCTAAGGATGTTGTTACACACAGAAAGAACTACTAAAGAATTTATTTGCAAGGCAGCAATGGAGAAACAGACATAGAGAACAGGCTCATGGACATGGGGAGAGGGGATGAGAGGGAGAAACGTTTGGAGAGAGTAACATGGAAACTTATATTACCATACTTAAAATAGATAGCCAATGGGAATTTGTTGTATGTCTCGGGGAACTCAAACAGGGACTCTGTATCAACTTAAGAGGGGTGGGATGGGAAGCGAGATGGTTGATTCATGTTGATATTTGACAGAAACAACAAAATTCTGTAAAGCAATTATCCTTCAATTAAAAATAAATTAATTAAAGAAAAAGAATTTATACTTTATCCTAAGGATAGAGGGGAGTCTTTGAATGGTATTAAGATGAGGTATGAAATAATCCTAGTTAAAGTTTAGAAAGATCACTCTGGCTACTAGAAAATGAACGAGTACCAAGCCAGAGGAAGATGTTGTAAAACTATTTTCATAATCAAATTGAGATCAGAGAGAAAGTAAGTAGAAGCAGGAATGGGTCTTCTGTGATTAGACGGCAACTAATTTCTTGGGTTCTTACTCAAAAGACAATTTTCTGGAAGCTCTTTCTTCAGCAAAGGCAGGGGTATCTGATCAGCTACCTCCTCCACAGTGCCACAGGCCTGCATCAGGCTTTTTCTTTTTCTTTTTTTATTATTTTTTAAAATTGGAGTATAATTATTAACAATGCTATGCTAGTTTCTGCATCAGCCTTTGTGTCGCATGTCCCCCATGGATCACAGGTGTGTTGGTATTGGCAATGAATGTTAATCTAGGGACTCTTCTGGAAACTTGGAGAAAGGAGAGAAAGTTAACTAAAAAATGCCAGTGTTTAGACTTCTTATTGAGTCTTTAGCTAATGACAAACCTTCCCTGACTTTGCCTTCCCCACCCACCACACCCCAGCGAAACAAGGGACTTATAAGGCTTAGTTGTTGAGTCAGACTATCCTTCATTCCCTAGCATCTCCTGTACCCCAACAGTACTGCAGCTCAATCAGCCATGAAGAAGAAATAGCAATATAATTGCAAATGTCATTTACATCCTACAACATCACTGCTTTACTGGAAGCCTTGGTACCTAAGAAAAAAACTCCTGTCACTAATCTACTTATAGTTCCATACACATGACTTTTACATTCTTTCTTCTGCACCTCTTCTCCCTCTGCCTTCCTTCCTTAGATAGCCCACATCCTTGTTTTGTTTTTATAACAATGATATTCATCCTTCAAGACCCAAATGGAACCTCATTCCCTCAAAGATGCCTTCCTTCAGACAATACACATTCTGAGGGATGCTTTCTTCTGAATTCCTGCAGAAAACCTGCTGGTACCCACTGAAAGAGAAAGCAAGTGAGAGACAATGAACAGGGAAGTCACAGCCCTCAGAGTCACTTGCTACAGGAGAGACAGTTAAATTATCAGGTATGATAGACAAAAAAAAAAAAAAAAAAAAAAGCCCCCCAACTAAAGATGTCCATATCTCAATGCCCAGAAACTATGACTAGTATGTTACATGGCAAGAGGGAAATGAGATTGCAGATGGAGTTAGAATTGCTATAAGTTGAGCTTAAAGAGATTGTCTTCAGTGATGCAAATGAGTCCAAGTGTCCTGTAAAATGGAAAAGAGAGGCAGAAGAGAAGGTGAGAGCTGGAGAGAGATTTGAAGATGCTCTGATGCTGACTTTGAAGAAGGGGGCATGAGCTAATGAATGAAAGCAGCATCTAGAAACTGAAAAAGTCAAGGAAATGGTTTCCCCCAGAGCCTTTAAAGAATGCAGCCCTGCTGACATCTTCATTTTAGTTGAGTGAGACCTACTTTGGATATCTGTCCTCCAGAATTTTAAGATGGTTTGTGTTATTTTAAGCCACTCAGTTTAAGAAAATTTGCTATGACAAATTTTTATAGGAAACTAATATATGATATATCCAGCTTAATGCCTGACAGAATTTAGCTCAATTGTTGTTACTGTTCAGTCGCTAAGTCGTGTCCAACTCTTTGTGACCCCACTGATTGCGGCACACTAGGCTTCCCTGTCCTTCACTATCCCCCAGAGTTTGCTAAAATTTGTATCCATTAAGTAAGTGATGCTATCTAACCATCTCATCCTCTGCTGCTCTCTTCTCCTTTTGCCTTCAATCTTTCCCAGCATCAGTCTTTTCCATTGAAGGGAGAGTGCATATTGAGTAAACTAGCACAAGCTACTTTTTATACATGGTGTTATCCTGAAAAAGAAAGGGAAAGTGTTAGTCACTCCCTCATTTTTGAAACTATCAAAAATGCATCCCTGACCTAGAAGAACTGACCATACATTTAATATTAATAGTTGGAAAAAAACATGTCTAGAACACATCTTTGTTTTAGGGTATCTGAAAATAACAAAAAGCAAGAAATCCCTCTGTGGTTCAATGGTTAAGCATTTGCCCTGAAATGCAGGGTACACAGGTTCAATCCCTGGTTGGGGAACTAAGACCCCACATATCACGAAGTAACTAAGTCTGAGCACCACAACTAGAGAATCCATGCACCCAACAAAAGATCCCAAACAACACAACAAAGATCCTGTGTCCTGGAACTAAGACCTGATGCAGCCAAATAAAATAAATAAATAAACAAAAAACAGTTGCCTTCACGCTCTTTGTGATCATGCTCAGTCACTCAGCTATGTCAGACTCTTCACAACCCCAAGGACTGTATAGCCCACCAGGCTCCTGTCCTTAGGATTCTCCAGGCAAGAATACTGGGGCAGGTTGCCATTTCCATTTCCTCCTCCAGGGGATCTTCCCAACCCAGGGGTCATACAATACTGATAATGTGGTTCTAAGGGATTATGCTATAATAATTCATATAGCAGAGGCACTTAAGTGACTCTTCTAGGAAGACATCTCAGGTCTGAACAGAGCATGCATGAGATTACTTACAGTAGAGCATAAGTTATGCTATGGTCAGTAGGGAGGAACAGAGCAGTATTGGAGCAGATGCATGGATTGTTAGCTTATCAAGATAGGCCAGGCAGGGGAATTATAGTAGTCAAACAGAGGGAACAGAGTATGCAAAGTGTAAAGGTAAGATCTTTGATACTTTGAATATGCTAATTTGTATTGTTATTTATAATTTTTAGCTTCATCTCAGGTCTCCCCAACTAAACTATAGTTGCAAATCCATGCCTTTTGCCTCTTTACTCCTGAATACCTGCTGAACACTTTTTGAGAAGAAACTAGGAAATTACTAGCTGATGCTGTGACTTGCTTTTTCCTGATCTGACCCTGATTTTGCTTGGGTGGCATTTGTTGCCATTTTCCACTTCCCAGTTTATGTTCAACAGTATGACAAGGCAATGGTAGTTCTCCAGAAACATCTTGTTCTTTTGTGTTTCTGTCTTTGCCCTTGCTTGTTTTCTTTTCTTAGGAATTTTCTTTCCTCTTTCCTCCCCTTTGTCTGCTGAGTGAGCCCCTGATCCTCCATTAAAATTAAGCTCACACCTGATCTCAACTGCTCTTCCCCACTGTTCCTTTACCATGCAACTCTTTTTCTTGTTTCCTGCATTACAATGTATTTCCTTCCATGCATGCCTCCCACTTCTGACTAGATTGGAGCTCTTTTAGTTCAAGAACTGTTTGGTTCATTACTGTACCCTCAATATGTGTCATAGTCTCTAGCATTTAATTCCTCTGTTATTAATTATTATTTATTTACATTGGCATTATATCATAATTATTCAGTAAATATTTTCCAATGCTTTACTATGCCTTAGGCTCTGATCTAGGATCATGTGAATAAGACAGACAAGGCCAGAGTTTAAAATGGCAAGTAAAGGGTCACTATAAAAAACAACTTGGGATAGTGATACACACTATAAAGAACAAAACAGGGTAATATGATATGTGTTTGTTGAACTGTATTATTGAATTCATGAGAAATTTCAACACGTGATTTGACACTGAATTTCAAAAGTCAAACTCAATCTGTATGGGCAACCCTTATTCACACCGCTATTCATTTCAAATTATTTAATTTCCAAAGATAAACAAAAAAAGGATGACAATTTCAAGGTAGAAGGATTCTCAAATCATTCTTCCTTGTCTATTTGCTTGCCTCTGGTAAGAAGAAAACAACAGTGAAAAGTTAAGACAAATACGACATCAAAATGTTAAATTACACAAACCAAATAGGCAATCAAGCAAAGAACAGCTCAGGAATTAGTGAGTGAATAGAATAGTCATCAGCAGGTATTTATCTAGTGGGACAACTTAAATAGCTTCTACGAAATTACATTGAAAAAGATCTTGATTTAACAATGTCAAGGGAAATCTAGTTCTACTTTAGATGCTCTTCTAAGGCATTCTAATAGGCTGGTAGTGGAAAAAAAAAAAAAAAAAGTGAAACAAAGCCAAAGCATCAAAAGAAAACAGAGGAATTCACTGAGAGACTTATCTCCAACCCAGCTATTATTTATGTCCACAGGACACATCTACACAGCTACATGAATGGGAGACACCTCCGTAACATCTTCCATGGTGGCTTCATAAAGGATGGATTCTGCTTCTTCTTCAGTGAAAAGAGGATAGACCAGAAGTCATGAAACTTCTTAACACTCTGTCACTAACCAGCTACGTGGTCTTGAATGAGTCAGTTCAAGTTCACTTGAAACCTGTGTGAGCCTAAGCTTTACCATCTGTAAACTGCCATCAAATAATCTTTCTGAGTCTAAATGTCCATAATCTTAAACCATTAAGAACTTAGTTTCAGGTAGAATGCTAGTACTGCTGGTTCAGGATAGAGTCAAGCTCCAAGATTCTAATTTCCATATGTCCTGTGGGCAAGGGTTCCCACATTACTCAAGATTACCAATCAAACTGTCTTAGACCAATATGACCATGTCATTTGTGAGCTGTAGAAGGTCTGACTCAAAGTCTCTTTTTCTTAATAAGAAGACGGGCAGTCCTCATTTTGCATGGTACTCTAGGACCATAAAAGTGATTGTGAATCCAATACTGTGAGGAGTGTAATCTTTAATAGTGAAAACCATAATTGTTTTGCAATTCTTAAAAAATTTTGCCAAAATGTTAAAAGCCTATTACTATCAATTACAAATATATCAAGTGACAAAAAGTAGTAAAACTAATATATATTTAGTACAATGTGAATTAAAAATCTTAGAGACATTGAGAATTAAAGCATTGTTTTTCTTTTTTAATTAATTTTATTGTACAGTTTATTTACAATGTTGTGTTAGTTTCTTTTGTACAGTAATGTAATCAGTTATACATATACATATATCCCCTCTTTTTTAGATTCTGTCCCCATATAGGTAATTATAGAACTGAGTAATGTTTCCTGTACCATATAGTAGGTAATTATTAGTTATCTATTTTATATATAGTAAGTCACAGAGAGATAGAAAAATATCACACAATGTTGCTTATATGCGGAATCTTTAAAAATGGTACAAATGAACCTATTTACAAAACAAGAACAGATATAGAAAACAAACTAACAGTTACCAAGGGGGGAAGGGGAAGGGGAGAAATTGGGAGAGTGAAATTGACAAAGCACTGTATTTCTTTGTAAGAAACTTAGCAAGCGTTATTTGAACAGTGTTTCCATTCTTCTCAAGATGCAACCTATAATACACAGTAAGCCTCTTTTTTATATCTTGGTAAATTGTCATATACCTTTCAAAGTTTGGATCAGCTTCCAATATTTTACCCTTTGCACTTTCAGTATTATGAAATATCTCTGAGGGTTCCTTTAATTTGAAACTTTTTACTGGAATCACCTCCTCCAGGATATATTCTTTCTTTTTAATCACAACCACTTTATGTCAGTAAGTTTGCCTCCACTGAGTTTCTCTGGCTTCGTAAGTGTTCTCTCAAATGATGGCAATGCCACCATGCTCAAGGTCAGCTCTTTGACCTGTAATTTCATTTATGTTCAATTTGACTCTCTCTTATAGCATTACCACTTGCTTTTTCTTTACTGCACTTGCATCTTTATTGGCCACTTCTCTCTTTGGATTATACATTTTTGTAAAAAGTCATGTGGATTCATGACTAGGAGAGAAGGAAGCAGCACAACTATACACCTTGCTGTGTGTGCGCAAATTAGATAATATTGGCAGGGACCAATCACCACAGACTTTGAAAGAGGTGAATAATTGGCCACTGATCATGATGTGCATCTCTCATTTGTGATTTATGCTACCAGCAAAGTTTGTTCTACATTCAATTATTCACTGTTAATATGGTAGTTAATGAGGTAACTGAAATTTGAACTATATTTTCAGGATTGGTCTTTTACAACACCTGTTATGGTAACTGTAATCCATGCATATCAGAACCATGCAAAACAAAACCAATATAGCAGAAATTGTTTTTTGCTTTCCTCTTGTCAGTTTAGATAAGGACATCTCAAGAATTCTTTTTCCTATATATCTGTCTTATTCTTTTTAATTATCTCTTTTTTCCCCAACACCTTAAAATTACCATAGAAAATCTCTCTTCCAATTCTGTATCTTCTCTCTTCCCTCACATTCTTCCAAACCAAAACAAAAATAAGAAATGGATTTCAGTCCAGTTCAGTCACTCAGTCGTGTCCGAATCTCTGCGACCCCATGAATTGCAGCACGCCAGGCCTCTCTGTCCATCACCAACTCCCGGAGTCTACCCAAACCCATGTTCATCGAGTCGGTGATGCCATCCAACCATCTCATCCTCTGTCGTCCCTTTCTCCTCCCGCCCCCAATCCTACCCAGCATTAGGGTCTTTTCCAATGAGTCAACCCTTCGCATGAGGTGGCCAAAATATTGGAGCTTCAGCTTCAACATCAGACCTTCCAATGAACACCCAGGATCGATCTCTTTTAGGATGGATTGATTGGATCTCCTTGCAGTCCAAGGGACTCTCAAGAGTCTTCTCCAAAACCACAGTTCAAAAGCATCAATTCTGCGGCGCTCAGCTTTCTTCACCGTCCAACTCTCACATCCATACATGACCACTGGAAAAACCATAGCCTTGACTAGACGGACTTTCGTTGGCAAAGTAATGTCTCTGCTTTTAAACATGCTATCTAGATTGGCCATAACCTTCCTTCCAAGGAGTAAGCGTCTTTTAATTTCATGGCTGCAGTCACCATCAGCAGTGACTCTGGAGCCTAAAAAAGTAAAGTCTGACACTGTTTCCACTGTTTCCCCATCTATTTCCCATGGAGTGATGGGACCAGATGCCATGATCTTAGTTTTCTGAACGTTGAGCTTTAAGCCAACTTTTTCACTCTCCTCCTTCACCTTCATCAAGAGCCTCTTTAGTTCTTCTTCACTTTCTGCCATAAGGGTGGTGTCATCCGCATATCTCAGGTTATTGATATTTCTCCCGGCAATCTTGATTCCAGCTTGTGTTTCTTCCAGCCCAGCGTTTCTCATGATGTACTCTGCATATAAGTTAAATAAGCAGGGTGACAATATACAGCCTTGACGGACTCCTTTTCCTATTTGGAACCAGTCTGTTGTTCCATGTCCAGTTCTAACTGTTGCTTCCTGACCTGCATACAGGTTTCTCAAGAGACAGGTCAGATGGCCTGGTATTCCCATCTCTTTCAGAATTTTCCACCGTTTATTGTGATCCACACAGTCAAAGGCTTTGGCATAGTCAATAAAGCAGAAATAGATGTTTTTCTGGAACTCTCTTGCTTTTTCGATGATCCAAAGGATGTTGGCAATTTGATCTCTGATTCCTCTGCCTTTTCTAAAACCAGCTTGAACATCTGGAAGTTCATGGTTCACGTATTGCTGAAGCCTGGCTTGGAGAATTTTGAGCATTACTTTACTAGCATGTGAGATGAGTGCCATTGTGCGGTAGTGTGAGCATTCTTTGGCATTGCCTTTCTTTGGGATTGGAATGAAAACTGACCTTTTCCAGTCCTGTGGCCACTGCTGAGTTTTCCAAATTTGCTGGCATATCGAGTGCAGCACTTTCACAGCATCACCTTTGAGGATTTGAAATAGCTCAACTGGAATTCCATCACTTCCACTAGCTTTGTTCGTAGTGATGCTTTCTAAGGCCCTCTTGACTTCACATTCCAGGATGTCTGGCTCTAGATGAGTGATCACACCATCGTGATTATCTGGGTCGTGAAGATCTTTTTTGTACAATTCTTCTGTGTGTTCTTGCCACCTCTTCTTAATATCTTCTGCTTCTGTTAGGTCCATACCATTTCTGTCCTTTATTGAGCCTATCTTTGCATGAAATGTTCCTTTGGTATCTCTAATTTTCTTGAAGAGGTCTCTAGTCTTTCCCAATCTGTTGTTTTCCTCTATTTGTTTGCACTGATCGCTGAGGAAGGCTTTCTTATCTCTCCTTGCTATTCTTTGGAACTCTGCATTCAGATGAGAATATCTTTCCTTTTCTCCTTTGCTTTTCGCTTCTCTTCTCTTCCCAGCTATCTGTAAGGCCTCCTCAGACAGCCATTTTGCTTTTTTGCATTTCTTTTCCATGGGGATTTTCTTGATCCCTGTCTCCTGTACAATGTCACGAACCTCTGTCCATAGTTCATCAGGCACTCTGTCCATCAGGTCTAGTCCCTTAAATCTATTTGTCACTTCCACTGTATACTCATAAGGGAGTATAAAAATAAAAGTAGAGTGGAAAAATACCTGAATCAAAGCAAAGTGAAGTCATGTGATAACTAAAAATAAGAAAAGTATCTTTGACCTTCAAGCTCCCTGAATACACTTCTAACATTTTTTTAGAATTTCTAAATAGTCTATACCTATTTCTCAATTTAGCTTTAATTAAATTTACTCTTCTCAAAATGCAACATTGAAGATTTTTATATCTTGCAAATATGCAATATTTCAGCTACTCTGTGAATTTAGTGAACTCATGTGGGTAGGCCAGGGGACCTCATTGTTGTTTATAATACTGTTATAGACACCAAACATCAAAATTCAAGTTATAAATGAGCTTCCAGAGCACAACCCATCATAAAGTGGGGGGCTTCTCTAAAATCAGAATAGCAAGAGGATGTTTCCCTATAGCAACAAGATAGGTATTCCTCTAAGACACAAATGAAACTGCATTTATTTTTACTGGTTCTTTAAATGTTAATCTCCCCTTTTATTCTCTTATTTCTTCTCTCTCTCACTGTGATTTCCTATAGAAGGACAGCCTGTTTGCTCATCCCTGCATGTATAACCTCCTCTCCCAACTTTAGAAGGACACGTTCCATAGAGGAAAAAGTCACTAGACAGACTTTCAGAATGTTTATGAGTCACTTTAAATTTTCATTAAGAGCAAACAATTTTGGTACATGATTACATGACAGGGATATTCTGGGAGAATAATTGTGTCCAAGCAGCCATTGTATGGTAGCTGAAATATGAATTTGAAGTGAGAATAATTTCTGAAGGCATCTTAGGCAAGGCATCTGAAGTCAAATATCTAATTGGCTAATAGATGCTAGGATTTAAGAAGGCAGCTAACAAGCATCCAGACATTAAACTTTCTGAATCACCGAATTTCCAGTCAATAATGATTCCAAGCTGTTCTAACGATGATGTGGGAAGAGGGAAAGTCCCTAACCATCATGAACTGAGAAGATTCCAAGAGAATGAAAGTAAGCTGAGATTTGCACAGGGCATTGAATTTGAGGAGAAAGGTGATAAAAAGAAATATGAGTAGAGGTGGGACAATTATGCCTAGGAGGTGCAGAATATATGAGTTAGATATATGAGTTAGACAGATATATGAGTTAAAAGATAGTGACATAGTAGATGTTTAATAAATACTAGTGGGATCTCTCGGGTGGTTTTTCACTTCAGTGAAAAACTGCCAGTTTCACAGACTTAGAATAGCAACCATTCTGATTAGAAAACAGACTGTCAAAGCACCACCTGAACAAAAAGAATAAATCAATAAACTCTAATGCTGGGGTTATGAGGTCATTATCTGTCTGACCCTAAATTTATCTGTCAGTTTTTAGACAACTCTGTGAGTGGATGATGTGATCTCACCAAAGGATGCCAGAGGTGTTTAGGTAAATATCACCATGACTAAGACAGAGATAGAAATCAGAGATCTACTTATTACTGCACAAAGGAAGAGATGTACTTTGCACTACTCTAGATCTGGTCACCCTCCCTTCTACTCTTCAGCCATGACCAGCCTAGACTGGAAAAAGACCAACTACTTAGACAAAATAATACCAAATTCTAAGCGAACACCTCATGATCTAACTACATTCCTCTCTAAGTCTACTTAT
This sequence comes from Giraffa tippelskirchi, assembly GCF_054371585.1. Lineage (NCBI taxonomy): Eukaryota > Metazoa > Chordata > Mammalia > Artiodactyla > Giraffidae > Giraffa > Giraffa tippelskirchi. Next base: position 126,360,544 of record NC_137277.1, on the reverse strand, counting down.
CTCCTTTTCTAAGACTGCTAGTATGTTCACAAAAGGTTCCAAATTTTTACTTGATTTTCTCCAGAATTATTCATCACCTTTTTCTAGTATAGCTGGACTATAACACATTAGAATTATATCTTGAATTCTTTCTCCTTATTTCCCATTTCCTCCAGGGAAAGGTGTTTCTCTTTAGCCTCTGAGCATACCTGTCAAAGAGCAGACTTCAGTGATAAGAATAATTGTTTAATATGCTCTTCTAGAGAGAGTCTGAAATTCCCCAGAAAATAAAATTCTACTTCATAAGAAGCTACATAGGACAGCGAAATTAGTTTGAACCAAAGCCTAAAGCAAGAAGAAAGAAAATGCCTTCACTAGCTTTTGTTTTCATTTTTTTATCTAATATTTATTACCAGATATTAGTCCAAGGCACTCATATCCCATCTGGCAGTCAGTATATGAAGTCAGGGCAACTGACGTAATGAGAATATCCATATTCCTTTATCTGTAATATTTGTTTAAACTGATTCTGTTTCTGAACCTTGGTGACATGCTTATTGTCAAGAGCAAGGACAATTATTACGATCATAAAATGTCCTCAGTTCTTCCCCTCAACTCCCCCCTTTACTTATACGTATATATCATGTGCATATGCACCATATGTGTAACACAGAGACACACACACACCTATATATGCCCTCCAATAGCACCAAGTATCCCCCAAATGTGTTTACCAACCATGATATGATATGTCTAATACAATACTGCCTGTAACGTGGGAAGTATAAAAGAAACATACATGGTTCTTCTCTACATGAGGCTTATAACCTAAATGAGGAAACAAGTAACATTTAAGCATATAAGACAGTAAAACATGCCCTCTGTATCAAAAAATCCTACACTTGTCCTCCTGTGTGTCTCTGACCGCTCACACAGAGCACGCCTGACATTTCTGGTCACCAGCTATGCATGGGGTTTTCCCTAAGTAGTCTTCAATGACACCAACTGGGTGTCCAACAGTTTAACTCAATTTCGGAATTATCTACTTGGAAATAGTTTCAGATCTCACAGGTTAAAACCTAAGTCCCATAGGACTGCTCCCACCCCACCTCAGATACCAATCATAAGAAGTAGGTCCCCAGGTTACCCGCAACTTTTGTCCAACTTGGCTACAAATCAGATTTCCACAACCCTCTCCTTGGGTTTGACTGATTTGCTAGAGTGGCTCACAGAACTCAGGGAAACATATTTACCAGTTATTAAAGGATATGATAAAGCATCCAGATGAACAGATACTTAGGGCAAGGTCTGGAAGGGTTACAAGTGCAAGAGCTGCTGCCCCTGTGGAATTGGGGGTCTATCACTCTCCTCATACATGGATGTTTTCACTGACCTGAAAGCTATTGAACCCCCTACAATTGGGATTTTATGGAGACTTCCCCATGTAGTCATGAAAATAACTCTATTTCCTGCCCCTTTCCCCTCTCTAGATAAGTTATTGTGTAGGGAGAAAGGGCTGAAAATTCCAGGCTTCCAAGCATGTCCTGGTCTTTCAGCCAGCATCCAAAAGCCATCCAGGAGTCCACCCAGAGTCATTAGAACAAAAGATGCCTCTAGAGTTTAGAGTTCTTATCACTAAGGTATTCACAAGAGTTTTAGGAACTCTGGGCCTAAATCAACATATTTAGAGATCAACATATTTTTTTTTCTGTTATCTCACACCATCAAATATCTATTAGTGATAAATTTGTTTGAGTCTTTAGAAATTCATCTACAGTTTGAAGGTATTCCCTGTCCATCACCAACTTCTGGAGTTTACCCAAATTCATGTCCATTGAGTCAGTGATGCCATCCAACCATCTCATCCTCTGTCATCCTCTTCTCCTCCTGCCTTCAATCTTTCCCAGCATCAGGGTCTTTTCAACTGAGTCAGCTCTTCACATGAGGTGGCCAAAGTATTGGAGTTTCAGCTTCAACATCAGTCCTTCCAATGAACAACCAGGATTGATCTCCTTTAGGATGGACTGGTTGGACCTTCTTGCAGTCCAAGGGACTCTCAAGAGTCTTCTCCAACAACACCACGGTTCAAAAGTGTCAATTCTTTGGCACTCAGCTTTCTTTATAGTCCAACTCTCACATCCATACATGACCACTGGAAAAACCATAGCCTTGACTAGACGGACTTTGTTGGCAAAGTCTCTGCTTTTTAATATGCTGCCTAGGTTGGTCATAACTTTCCTTCCGAGGAGTAAGTGTCTTTTAATTTCATGGATGCAATCACCATATGTAGTGACTCTGGAGCCCAAGAAAATAAAGTAGCCACTGTTTTCACTGTTTCCCCATCTATTTCCCATGAAGTGATGGGACCAGATGCCATGATCTTAGTTTTCTGAATGCTGAGCTTTAAGCCAACCTTTTCACTCTCTTCTTTCACCTTCATCAAGAGGCTCTTTAGTTCTTCTTCACTTTCTACCATAAGGGTGCTGTCATCTGCATATCGGAGGTTATTGATATTTCTCCCAGCAATCTTGATTCCAGCTTGTGCTTCCTCCAGCCCAGCGTTTCTCATGATGTACTCTGCATATAAGTTAAATAAGCAGGGTGACAATAGACAGCCTCAACATACTCCTTTTCCTATTGGGAACCAGTCTGTTGTTCCATGTCCAATTCTAACTGTTGCTTCCTGACCTGCATACAGGTTTCTCAAGAGGAAGGTCAGGTGGTCTGGTATTCCTATCTCTTTCAGAATTTTCCACAGTTTATTGTGATCCACACAGTCAAAGGCTTTGGCATAGTCAATAAAGCAGCAGAAGTACATGTTTTTCTGGAATTCTCTTGCTTTTTCAGTGATCCAGCGGATGTTGGCAATTTGATCTCTGGTTCCTCTGCCTTTCCTAAAACCAGCATGCTGTGGTCCCTGGGGTCACAACGAGTGGGACACGACTGAGCGACTGAACTGAACTGAACTTGAAGGTATTAATACATTGAGAATGAGATGGTTAGATAGCATCACTGACTCAATGGACATGAATTTGAGCAAACTCCAGGACATAGTGGAGGACAGAGGAGCCTGGCATGCTGCAGTCCACTGGGTTGCAAAGAATCCGACACAACTTTGTCACTGAAAAACAACGACACTTTTTGAGAGGCGACATAGAATGAGATATTGCTCAGTTTGCTCTGTTAAGAGAAAAATGTGTGAGGAAGACCTGTATCCCATAAGACAACTTCGGCCAAAAAAGCCTGAAGATTATCATCAAATCTAGTTTAGATCTTGTTTCACAGTACCCTGACACACAAAGAATATCACTAGTTTAAGGTTTAATACATTAAGCTGGCCAAACAAGACAGCTGTCAGTTTATAACTCTTGGACTATTTTTTTTTTTTTACATTTAGAGTATGTGAAGAACCAATATGAAAGATTTGATTTTATCACCAAGGTTTGGGAATTCCAGTGGACTTGTAGTATATAGTATCTGGGACCCACAGTTGAAAGCTACTCAGAGTCGTTATGAGCCACGTGTCAGCCACTGTCTAATTCACCTGTGAGGGTCATGATCCTTCCACATCAAGTCTCTAGAGCCTGAAAGTACTAAAGAAAATCTATAAAGATCAAAATATTTGTATCTTAGTGTTTGCTCTCAGCTCTATCTGCTCTATATTTTAAGGGCCCATTTCAAGTTCAGCAGCCTCCATCCCCTCAAAACATACACAATCATGCTTAGTAATGAATGTTTATAGGATTCATTTGGATGTAACTAACTTTATTATTTATGCAAAGTTCAACTAGATGACATTTTTAAACATCTAATACAGCAATCAAAAAAACACATAAGTGACTTTTGAATCATTCATACTGCTGCTCTGAAAAATAAATAAAAGGGCATCCTTTTATCCCAAATAGACCCCCAATTTTTTTTTCTTTGGGGACCAGAAAATGATGACTGGCAGATTCTAACACAGTAGTTATTAACCTTGGCTGCCCATTAAAATCACCTGAAGAGTTTCTTCTTTACAATAATCATGTGTTGGCTACACCACTGGCAGAGATTTTTCTTTAATTGGTCTGGGGTGAGGTCCAGGTATAACCATTTGTCCAAGGCTCTCTAAGTAATGCCAGTGCACAGAAGAAGTTGAAAATCACTGCTCTTCTAAGAGGTCATTTTTGAGGGATCTTCCACTTTCTCTCAATATGCCCCTCAAACACCTTATAACTGGTCTTGCTAACGCCCTTCTGTTTCTATGGCTAGGTAAGAGTTCATTTTTGGTTGCTTTCCTTCAAGAGGAAAAAAGTGTTTTCCACTCTGGATTATTCTAACAATCTCTTAGATTCAAGAACTCCCTTGGCCCAAGTTTCAGAAAAGGTCTACAGGGCCTGAAATGTCTAATCAGTTCAGTTCAGTCGCTCAGTTGTGTCTGACTCTTTGAGACCTCATGAATTGCAGCACACCAGGCCTCCCTGTCCATCACCAAGTCTAGTCATTACTCTCCAAGTGAGGTAACACATTTCTTATGCAAGTGATTTAACCTAAATAACAATAATTAGCCACAAATGTGACGACAGTAAACAGAGGACTTTCTTTTATCTCAATTTTTCAATGAGATCTTCAGGGAAGAACAACTACACTTTTGATTTTGTATTTCTTGGCAGCTGGCAGTCTGTGGCCTGTAACTCTAGGCTTCTTGGGTCTCTATTAACTTTGTTCTAAACTTTACATAGCTAATTAGAAGTGTTCAAAGGCCTTCATTTTGAACCACTTAGTTGATGAGAAATGCATACTTAATGGGCACCCTCGAAGACAATTTAATGAATCTAGAAGGAAAGCCAAGCAAATTGATTATAATGCAATGACTTGCAAGAGCTCTTTGCAACCAGCTTGTAAATAGCAGAGCACAAAGGTAACAGGACATGGATGGTGGCAGCTCAGCTTATTAATGAGGACACCAGTTGTGCTAATGATCAAGCAGAATTTTTGAAAATTAAGTCTTTGGGGCTAGGTGAAAATATTCCAATTTAATACCATTTAAATGGTACTTTAAAAAATCTTAAACCCCATGAGCTATTTAAACCTTAGCCTTTGGAAAGGCTAAGGGACAAGAGATAGGCGCTACTGGTTTCCTTGGCTGAGATTCGAAAGGTACCCCTCCTCTAAGAATTCTGTGGCCTCCATATCCAAGGTGATTATTCTAATTAGTGATGGTTGGGATGAGCAACATCTAAATCAATGTAGCAGGGGTTTGTTGTTGTTTAACTAATCATGGTTTTGCATTAGGAATATGGGGGGGGATAATAAAGTAGATACTATCGATGATTTCTTAAAGAAGATTTATACTACTTTAATAATCCCCAGATTTTTGGGTTCAGATTGCAACTGTATCTCCTCTTTCACCACCATGAAGTAAAGAGAAGGAAAATGGATATCCCTTAGAGGAAGACAGACTTTGTTAGCCAGTGGAAATTTGCTGTATGACACAGGGAGCTCAAATACAGTGCTCTGTGACAACCTAGAGGGGTGGGATGGAGAGGAGGGAGGTTCAGGAAGGAGAGGACATACACATGCATGTGTGCTAAGTTGCTTTAGTTGTTTCTAACTCTTTGTAGCCTGCCAGGCTCCTCTGTCCATGGGATTCTCCAGGTAAGAATACCGGAGTGGGTTACCAAGCCCTCCTCCAGGAGATCCAGGAGATCTTCCCAACTCAGGGATCGAACCTGCGTCTCTTACTTCTCCTGCATTGGTAAGCAGGTTCTTTACCACTAGTGCCACCTGGGAAGTCCCAGACATACATATACCTATGGCTGATTCATGTTGATAATGGCAGAAACCAACGCAATATTATAAAGCAATTTATACATAAATAATAAAAACTCAACCTTTCCCAACCCATACCTACCTTTTTCCTCTTCAATACTTTCCGTGTGTACATTTCCACATTGCCTTACAACATGTTCAGATTGGTTTGTCCCACCTCCCACCCCCAGTCTCTGATTCAATAGATAAGAGGAGAGATCCAGTAATCTGCATCTCTAAAAAGTTGCCAGGTGATGCTGATGCTATTGGTCCAAACCACATTTTAAGAATTACTCCTGAGGATGTTCATCTATTCCTGATAAATACGACAACTTCCTACTCTTGTCTGAACATGCCCTGTGCCTTTAAACTATAGGTCCACCACTCTCCACACATCCAATATTAACAAGCAAAAGTTCATAATAGTTTTGCTTCATTCACAGGTCCATCCTATACCATTCCTTTCAGCTCATTTTACACTCCATTTATTGACATGTTCCTAATTTGCTGTCTCATGGTACTTGGCACTGAAACAATTCCAAAGGTCTGAGCTCCAGGCTTCTCTCCTATATGGACATCTCTAATTACACTGCATGCAGTGCCTCTGGGCAGCACTGCATTTGGCCCAACCAAGGCGTCTCTATCCTGACACAAGTCTTTAGGGTAAATGTGTAAAATGATATGCCTTTTTATCGTACATGCTAGAAAAGCAGAGAATCATAGAGTATCAGCATAGGGAAAGACACTAAATTATAAAAGGTAATATTACAAATTATAAAGATACTGTTATTTAATTTAAACACCTGCAAAACTTCTCTTTCTGGATCCAATAGAAATTTTAAAAGTAGGTTTGATATGTGTATGGGCTTTAAAATGGTCCCTGTTCCAAGCACTGCCCCCATTCCTTTCCTAAGGATGGTCTGCTGCTGAAGGATTAGGTCCAAATCTTAGTTTTGACCCTCTTGGTGCTTCTTCATATCACTCTTTTGTGGGGACAGAATAAGTAAATATGCTTAGTGACTGCCATGTCCAACTCTTTGCAGTCCCATGGCCTGTAGCTTTCCAGGCTCCTGCGTCCATGGAATTTTCCAGGCAAGAATACTGGAGTGGGTTGCCACTTCTTTCTCCAGGGTATCTTCCCAACCCAGGGATTGAAACCACATCTCTTGTGTCTCCTGCATTGGTAGGCAGATTCTTTACCATTAGGACTACCCGGGAAGCTCCGTAAGAGGTAAAAGCAGTGTAATATTTCTACCATTGGTCTCTTCAAAAAGGTATTTTGTTCCATTATTATTTTTTTTTTAAAGGAAGGCTTTATTTTTTTATTTTTGGCCACAGGGCATGTGGGATCTTACTTTCCCAACCAGGGATTGAACTCATACCCCCTGCAATCGAATCATGGAGTCTTAACCACTGGACTGACAGGGAAGTTTAGCATTTTGTTCTTTTAATTAAAAGGCACCTCTTTCTCTTCCTGCAGAACTATCATACCATCACTAAAGTCAGACTTCTGTCTCCTAATTATCTCAGCAAGCTTCAAGTACTCACCATCTGCCCTCTGCTTGTTGCCTCCATAGCTTTTAACAGCCCAGTTCCAGGCCCTCTCAGGAAAGCCCACATGGGAAGTCAGCATCTGGTGGTCTGAAATTAAGGTGGCTTATTTCTTTATAGTTCCTGAGTCTGGGCACTTTTATACTCATTCACTCTGTTCACGTCACTTTTATTATTTCTACAGTAATAAAAGACTACCACTCAAAATGTTCCCTTGCCATTTTGCCAAAGTGTCCATCCAGGCATGCGACACAATTATGCCTTAAATTGTGACCATGAAAGTGGTGAATTCCAGTGTGCACTAGAATTCTGGACTGAAGCACTGGTGTAGACCACCACTACAGCCCCACTGAGTGTCATTATGAGTGGGCATAGGAATTTTGGAGGTAAAATTAAAATATTATACAAATAACAGAAGGAATTTAAGGAAACAATAGCCCTATGCTTTTTTTTTTTCTTTTTCTGGGACTTATTTTCAGTCTTTTACACTAAGAACCGTAGCTGTGTCCCTTGATACACAGACCTTCCTCCAGCCCCACAAGTCTGACTCCTGATTTCTCTCATTGTCAGGGTTCAGGCTCCTACCATCTCTCTTACGGACCATTACAACTGCTTCCTACTGAACATTCTTGACCTTGGTGTCCTCCCACATCCAGCTTCTCTCCACTTTCTCATTCTTCAAGCTATCCCCAGAGTGATTATTATAAAATAAGAGTATTTTGCTCAGGAGCTTAATGCTTATAAAGATTTTTAGACAAAATCTAAGTCCATTGGCATTTTGTACAGCCCTTCTCAAGCTGCAAGCATCCTTGCTCTTCAGTCCCATGTCCTGCCATTATCACTCTTCCATGAACACCTCAACAGCCACACCAGGTCTTCAGTATCACCTTATGCCCATCTTCCCTTGCTCTCTGTACTAGGTCCCTTGACCTTTAAATGCAAAAAGCAAAATCCAATTCAAAATGGCATTCTCACATGAGTAACGTGTGTGGTTCCATTTGTCTGAAACAGCCTTCCCCTGGATAATTTCCAAATCACATTCATCTTTAACAGTTTGTTTTAAATTAATTTTATTGGAGTATAGTTGCTTTACAATGTTGTGTTAGTTTCTTCTGTACAGCAAAGTGAATCAGCTGTACATATAGGTATATCTCCTCTTTTTTGGATTTCTCTCCCATTTAGGCCTTTTAATTGTATCTTAATTATCATTTCTCAGACAAGCATTGTATAAGTACAGAAACAGAGGGAAGAATACAAAATGGATATATGCTAATTATGATAAATCAGATTTTTGGCTAGAAGTCCTCAATTTGTGTTCTTCATTAGCACAAAGCCTTCTGCTTAATTAAAACAAGCTTTTTAGTGATATGAATTTCCCTTGTTCAGTGCTAGTTGTAAATCCACCCTCCTTGACCTTAACTCCTGATTCAAGAGAGCTTATGATGAGTTTCAATCAAACAATGTTCATTAGTATAGTAATTTCTGATGCATCTTCCTTGGGAGGAGCTTCCTTGAGATCTGGTTAAAGAAAGATATGTCAAGTTGGGTTTTGAGGGTTGGGAGGGTCACAAAGAGCAGATTAAAGAGTTTGGGCAAATTCTGGTCAAGTTGGCTGGTATAAAAGCAATGAGTTAGTTTAAAAGGATGCAGATGGGTAAGTCCACAATAATTATATCCAGGGCACTAGAGTAAAAGTAAAGTAGCTCAGTCGTGTCTGACTCTTTGCGACCCCATGGACAGCAGCCTACCAGGCTCCTCTGTCCATGGGATTTTCCAGGCAAGAACACTGGAGTGGGTTGCCATTTCCTTCTCCAGGGGATCTTCCCGACCCAGGGATCGAACCCGGGTCTCCAGCATTGCAGACAGACGCTTTACCATCTGAGCCACCAGGGAAGCCCCCAGGGAACTAAAAGAACATACAAAACTGATCAAAAAGCACAAATTTAATATAGTCTTTGAGAAATAATGGAATAATGAGAAGTGTCAGTATCCCACAGGTGAGTAATTGTGGTCCAGGTGTGTGTGTGTGTGCAGTGGTTAGGAGGACAGTTTAATGCAATGGCTGATAATCTCTGACAGATTTCTGCTCAAAGAAACAGTTACCAATAGGCACCATCACAGGTTCACAAAGAGCAAGCTATGTTGAACTAACCTAATTCATCTTTAAGAAAAGATCATACATCAGGAACTATATTACACATATAGCTGATAAACTTCAGTGTATAGTAGAAACTAATACAACATTGTAAAGCAACTATACTTCAATTAAAGAGAAAAAAACAGAAAAACACCTTATATCTAACACAAATAGTTTGCAGGTTGACATAACCTGCAAGTAACTCACTCCTAATAACCTCAAGAGTGAGTCAATAAAGCTCTTTTTTTTTCTTTTTTTGGAACTCTAATATAGTCCATCCTAAAGGAGATCAGTCCCGGGTGTTCATTGGAAGGACTGATGTGGAAGCTGAAACTCCAATACTTTGGCCACGTGATGCAAAGAGCTGACTCATTTGAAAAGACCCTGATGCTGGGAAAGATTGAGGGCAGGAGGAGAAGGGAACAACAGAGGATGAGATAGTTGGATGGCATCACCGACTCAATGGACATGAATTTGGGTGAACTCCAGGAGTTGGTGATGGACAGGGAGGCCTGGTGTGCTGCGGTTCACGGGGTCACAAACAGATGGACACGACTGAGGGACTGAACTGAACTGAACTGAACTGAATACAGCTTCTGGTAATTAACATTGGTACTGCAAAAAGCTCAACAATAATAATTCTCCCTTTATAAGCTAATACATTAAGTTCTATCATTTAATAATTTATACAACTGCTTTATAATTACTTATACTTTATTATTAGCATCTATTCACAAAATGAATTTATTGGCATGAGAACTTGTATTCTTGCATTTGGGTTTTAAATGCTTTAGAAATCTTCCATCTAAAACCACATTGTTATGTGTTCAAATATTCCAACAAATTATATTAGGGGGTGAGTATGGAAATAACCATTTTTTTAAATTTATTTTTGGCTATACTGTGTCTTAGTTGTTTTGCACAGGCTTTCTCTAGTTGTGGTGAGTGGGGGAGACCCTTCTGTGCAGTGCGCGGGCTTATCATTGTGATGACTTCTCTTGTTGCAGAGCACAGGCTCTTGGCGCATAAGACTCAGTCATTGCAGCACGTGGGCTCAGCAGTTGCAGCTCCCAGGCTCTAGAGCACAGCTCAGTAGTCGTGGCTCAGGAAGTTAGTTGCTCCTCTGCATGTGGAATCTTCCCAGACCACAGATCAAACCCAAATGCTCTGCACTGGCAGGCCAATCTTTATCCACTGTGCCACCAGGGAAATCCAGAAATAACCATATTTCTTAGAGATATTGAAAAACTAAAACTAAATCTTCTCTTCATAAGAAAGGTCCTCGTCAAAGCTGGATACAATGATGCTTTCCTTCTGCTATGGCTGTCTTCATTTCATAGGGAAGTATTCCCCTTGCTTTCATTCCCAGCAGCCACTAACAACATAGTCTGTGATTTCTTCACCTTTTTCCAAACCCAGATAGCTAAATCAGCCCAGAGAAAAAATTCTGAAATTGTTTTTTTTATGCCCAATGAACTTGGAAATTGCCAGGCTCTTTGATTCTAGTTTCTACCTTCTAAAGCTTTGTGGTCTATTTTGGAATTTATCATTTCTCACCAATTGCATGTTTTTTCACATTAGAACATTTTAATGTCTACCTGAAACTTATAATAAATAATAGTTTCTATAAACTGTGGTAAATGTAAGTAATGTAAACACACAACATAGAGAAGTGATTAATTTGGTCTGGAGGCTGTATAGGATAGATGGTAGAGTGACAAATGTAGGAGACAGCAGAAAAAGATTTCCAAGAAGACTGTGTTATCAAAGCCTTATCTTTAAGGGAGAGGGAGAGAAAGTAGGAGGAGGGAGGTCATCCTCCTTGTGAATGTATGTCCCACTCTAGGATAAGATTTGACAATTGATGACCTTTTTCCATGACTTCTGAAATCCATTCACACAAAGCCATGTAGGCTGCAATACATTTACCTAAATATAGACAAGACAAAGCTGCTACCATGGCCTACCTGAGCCACTGATTTTTAAGAAAACAAAAACTGCTAATATACAAGGCAGAAATTATAATAAAAATATTAGAGCAAAGAAAGGGTTATGAACAGATTTGCATATTAATTTGCATGTTTGGTATACCTATTTATTACCACTGTCAATTAAATAATTAATTTATTAACATTAATAAAATGGCTGTAAGGTCTACTATGTACCAAGTCTTTTATGTACATGGTTTCAATTGTCATAGCAATGTCTTATCGACATCTTAAGATAAACCAGAGAGGTTAAATCTTTTACTCAATATTACCCAGCTATAAAGTACAAAAGTAAGAATTTAATACTTCTATTCAAAATTTGGGCTTATTTCTTAACATCCTGCTGTCTATCTTCTTCCTCTTACTTAAAATATCTTTCTAAGGTCCTTCTGTTGGAAGTTCAGTAGGGTGCTCTGCCCTTAAGGGAAACCTCTCATGGATGTTGTTCTGTCTCTGTAGGGCCATGTTTAGCTGAAAGTGCCTTCATCAGAACCTGAAGTAATGGCAATCCATGATCATTTAAATCAATAGAGTGCAAAGCAGCTACTCTCAACATAGCAGTTCTTTTTGTTCCAGGTTTGTTTGTTTTTTTCCAAACTCATTAGTTTCCATGGAATATGCCTGTTGATTCACAAATTTACCTTTCCTGCATGATAGAAATTTAATGCTATCTAGGACAGCTAAATAACAAAGTTTTAACCTCTTCCATTGACCTACCTAAGGTCACTTCCAGAAGCCAAAATATTGGGTTGATCTTACAAGGTAATAATATAAAGTGTTGTCTAGAGGACCCCTATTCAAAAACATCTCTCTGTTCAGTATCCACCAGTTCTCAGGAATTATTAGTAATTTCTCCTAATAGAGCACTTCCCATATTGTACTTCAATTACATCTTTGCTTAATCATCTTACCATGAGAGAGTTAGCCCCATCAGTATGGAGATAGAAATGCTCATCTCTGTAGTCCCAAAGCCTGTCCCACAGTGGACATTCATTTAACATGTACAGAATGAAGAATGAGTGAGTGAATGGATGAATTCATTCAAACACCCAATATTAGACTTCCCTGGTACTACAGTGGGTAAGAATCTACCTGCCAATACAGGGAATATGGATTTTATCCCTGGTCTGGGAAGATTCCACATGCCTTTTAGCAACTAAAGCCCATGTGCCACAACTACCGAACCCGTGCTCTAGAGCCCGAAAGCCAACTGAGTCTGTGTGCTGCAACTACTAAAGCCCATGTGGTGTAACTACTGAAGCCCATGTGCTGTAGCTACTGAAGCCCATGTGCTGTAGCTACTGAAGCCCATGTGCTGTAGCTACTGAAGCCCATGTGCTGTAACTACTGAAGCCCATGTGCTGTAGCTACTGAAGCCTGTGTGCTATAGAGCCTGTGCTCTGCAACAAGAGAAGCAATGAGAAGGCTGAGCACTGCATCAAAGGGCAGCCCACCTCACCACAACTAGAGAAAGACTGCATGAAGCAAGGAAGACCTAACACAACCAAAAATTATAAATAAACAAAATTAATTCAAAAAAACAACCCAACCCTACTGGCACCCTGACTTGGATGCCATCCTTCATGATGGCGAGAAATAAATGCCTGATGTTTAAGCTGCCCCTGTGTGAATGCTTGCTAAGTCACTGTAGTCATGTCTGACCCTTTGCAATCCTATGAATTATAGCCCGCCAGGCCCCTCTGCCCATGGGATGCTCCAGGCCAGAATACCAGAATGGGTTGCCATTTCCTCCTCCAGGAAATCTTCCCAACCAAGGGACTGAACTCCCATCTCTTATGTCTCCTGCATTGACAGGCAAGTTTTTTACCACTAGTGCCACCTGGGAAGTCCTTAAGTTGCCTGGTCTATGACAATGACTTAAAAAAAAAAATCTTGAACGAGCCTTTCCAATAAGCTACACAATTTATCTGACAATGGAGGACAATGAGGAAATGATTGTTTGAGCTCCTGCCAGCTTGAGACATACATTTTTAGTGGAGTAAATAGAGAGTAAGCAGATAAGAACTGCAGGAAGGCATAGCAGCCCACTCCAGTAATCTCACCTGGAGAATCCCATGGATAGAGGGTCATAAAGAGTCAGACACGACTGAAGCAACTGAGTATGCGCGCACGCACACACACACACACACACACACACACATACACAAGCAGATATGAAAACAAATGAAACATTTTCAAATAATAATGCTGGCTTATATTATATTAATAGAGTGTTTAATATGTTCAGGTCAACTGCAACTTGAGACAACACCTTATTAGAAGGAATTCTGAAGAAATATGGCCTTCAGGTAGCAGAAAAATGATCACTTGAAATACAAGATGAAAAATGAAAAGCTTGAAATACAAGAAGTTAAGAGCAAAGAAGTGATACAAGTATAGATATATCTAAATGAATGTTGACATAATCAATAATGATAACATTTTGCGGTGTTCAAAGTCAAATAAAACATAAAGTACACAACAATGACGACAAAAAAGAATTAAATACCTTTGGAAAGTAGCACATTAAGTTCTACTTACTAAATCCATTTCTCCCAACATGAGACAATAGGATATCAGGAAAGTTCTAGAGGTCAAAAGAACTGAAAGGATATGAGCATCCAAAATAAATCTGAGAGGGACCTCCTGTATAGCACAGGGAACTCTACTCAACACTCTGCATTGGTCTACATGGGAGAAGAATCTAAGAGTGGATATATGTATATGAAAATTCACCCTAAAAATCATCTGGTCCACCATCTTCATTTCACAGGATGGGAAGTTGAGGGTCAGAGAGGAAAAATTAAAGAAATTTAGTTTCTCTCGAGTGGCTTAGCCTGTGGGGATTGAGTGGGGTCTAGTGCTCACAGCTTCTATCTTGGCATATATTCATAATTGGACCCAGAATCAGTGCCCTGAAAGTCACTTTGACAACAACAGTTCAAGCAAACTCATCATTGACTTTCAAAATTTTAGAGATCTAAAATCCAATAGTGGGGCTCTCACTTAATCTTCTTTGTTCTTCTAGCTTTCAGCTCTCATTTGTACGGGCAAAAGGTGAAAATTCCTGATAAAGCTGTGGCTTAGACAACATTTTTTTTTTTACCTCCTTATTTTACATTTCCTGAGTGTCAAACAAAATACACAGCTCCATAGGGAGAGAGTCATAAGAGAAGTGACTCAATCTTTCAAACACTCCCTATTCTCACTTCACTCCATCCTCCAAAACAGCCTCAATTTCCCCGAACAATATTGAATATGCATTAGCAGCAACTCTGCACCTTATACTTCAGGCAAACACTGAACCTTGTTCCTTCAATTCCAGCTTTCTACTTATTTTTAAAGAGTGTCAAACATTAAACAGCCATGTCTGAGGAAGTGACTCTCTTAACTTTAAAAGAAGAAATACATTGAACATTTTCTTAACCTTTAAAACATGTCAAGGACATAAATCAAAATATACCACATTGCCTCCAGGTGAAAAGAACACTTTCTCACCCAAGTGCCTTGGCAATTCAATAGGCATGAGGTCATTTTCTTCAGAAAGGTTCAGAATCGGTGTATTTTCTTTAAAGAATGGATTTTTTTTTTCCTATCCCCCCTAAAAAATCTTACTTTTCATGCTGGGTGGCTGACAATTCAAGGTCTGAGAAAAACAAAATAAAAACAGAACCAGGAAAAGGTTATTTTAGAGATTCCCAGCGTTGCTGAACTCTTAAAAAATAAAACTAGCAATGCACTCCCAGCAGCTTTTGGAAGATTGAATATTGCCTTGCTCTTAGAAAGTAGCTAAAAAAAAAATTTTTTTATCATTTGATTTTTTTGGCACTTTTGTTTCTTTCTTTCTTTCTTTTTTCTTTTTTTTTTTTTTTGCTGTTGCACTGCAAACGATTGAACCCATGCCCCCTGCATTGGAAAAACACAGTCTTAACCACTGGACCACCAGGGAAATGCTTGACTTTTTAGTCACTTTTGACAGTAGTACCTCTGATACTGATGCAAGATTATCTTCCTTTGTACACACACTGGATAAACCCCTGTTTAGAGCAAATAGTTCCTCTTCCTATGATTTGTTTTAGAATCAAAGAAGATCACTGATAAAAACAGAGCTAAGGACAGCAAAGAGATCACCAGTCAATCCTAAAGGAAATCAACCCTGAATATTCATTAGAAGGACTGATGCTGGAAGCTGAAGCTCCAATACTTTGGCCACCTGATGTGGAGAGCTAAATCATTGGAAAAAATTCACCCTGATGCTGTGATATATTGAGGGCAAGAGGAAAACGGGGCGACAGAGGATGAAACGGTTGGATGGCATCACTGACATGAGTTTGAGCAAACTCCAGGAGATAGTGAAGGACAGGGAAGCCTGGTGAGCTGCAGTCCATGGGGTTGCAAAGAGTCGGACATGACTGAGAGACTGAACAACAACAAAGTATTAATATATACTGATTTAATGGCTTCAAATTGTGGATGAGGAAATTAACAGATGAAAAGATTTGTGGCTGCTCATGCTCTCAGTTAGTGGAGGACCCCAAGCTAGGACTTGAATTTCTAAAGACTCAGTGCCGTGGTCTTTTTCACCATCATCATTTGGGTCTCAGGTTTTAAAAATTATACTCAAACACCAGGGCAAACTCCTTCTGTTTTTAAGACAAAATATTCATTTGTTTCTTTCTTTTTTCCACCTTGTTTTTTTTTTCTCTCATTTAGAAAGTGGTTTGTAAAAAGTATTCTTTGATATCTTGACATCTAGGAATTCTTGAATAGATTTTGCTAAAAATTTTATTTTAAAACATGAAGGAGCAAAGAAAAAATGCATTTGGGTAAAAATCTAAACTAAGAGAATAGAATAGGAATGATGGAAAATAAAATGAATATATGTGACTACATTTTTGCTGCACTAAAACACTCTCACAGCCAAATGGTAGATTCTCTACAGCAAGTTTCTTATAAAGATACAATCTCATCTCAAATAGCTTTCAGATTCAGCTGTGGAGCAAAGACCTTCTACCGTAATAAAGGACAGTTGAGGTTGAATATATTTAAGTTTCAGTTACCTCAGAACACAGAAAGTGGTACATTAGGCTCATTAGCTTGTAGGGGGAAAATAAAAAGTGGTTAAAGCAGTTCCATAAAATGAGACAATCCAAATGTGAGATAAAAGTGATTAAATGATATCTCTAAGTCAGACACTAAAATATGATACTACTGTGGTTATTACTTTTAGCAGTTGGCAGTGATGTGTGATAACTCAAGACCGTTTCACACAATGATTTTTTTTTTTGTGGCTTTGGACCCTTGTGCAAGGATTTTCTAGTTAATTTAGTCAGATCTTATTGGAACCAATTCTCAGGTGGGAAAAGAAAGAGGCCATTTTAATCTGGTGTTCCACTCCAAGAGTTATCATCCTTCACACTGTCTTTAGTGAAAATTTTAAGATTGAATCTATACCTAAGTAAGCCTAAAACCCAAGAGAGTAAAAAATGAATAATTTTGAAAATTTTTCCCCTTTAAATATTTAGATAACTGGAGCAAGGAATATCAGAAGTTAAATTAGTTTGACAGCTGCTTCCCTGTTCTATTTAATTTGGCTGTGGTCTGGACATGTCCTAAGTTTAGTTTATGGGCTATGCAAATATCTTAATATTCTAATACTCTTGTGTGTCCTAATAACAGTATTTTAAAAAACTGTGACCACCATTGAAACATTCAAATATACTCAACTCGTGAACAAAGCTGAGATGCCATAAAAAGAACCCTGTAAGTAGGAATCAAAAGCCCTTATTTTGGTGTAGGCTCTGCTACCATTAGTTCTGTGATGGTATTAAACTCTTTTCATCATGCTACATACAATAGCATATAACTCCCAAATCTCCATGGCTTACAACAGAGGTTTATTTCTTGCTTGCATTTTATGTCAGCAGGGGTTGGGCACAGCTCTATTCCATGTTGTCTTCTTAGATCCAGGCTCAAGGAGAAGTCCCTATCTGGGTTTGCAATTCTTGTGGCAGTAAGAAAAAAAAAAAAAAAAAGAGCAAGCCAAATGACTAAGCCTGACTTGAAAGAAGCAAAAGGAGTAATTCTCTCACAGGAGGCAGCAGATAATTGAGGAAAATACACAACCTACTTAGACCTTTCTTTTAGTCACAAATATACAATTCCTTCCCTTGTATATCCTAAATACATTAATTCTTCCTTGGAAAAAAGTCATAATTTTCATATAATCATAGTATAAAACTTAAATTCTGGGACTTCTTGAAAATATGAACAGTTCAGTCTAGATGCGGTTCCTCTTGATCTGGAAACCTACAAGTTGTATGCCTCTCATACATTCAACAGACAATGATTTAAAAGGGACAGAATATCACAATGAACAGTCTCATTCAGAAAGGAGGATTAGAGGCATTCAGAATCACCAGTCATGAGATGGTTGGATGGCATCACCGACTCAATGGACATGAGTTTGAGTAAACTCTGGGAGTTGGTCATGGACAGGGAGGCTGGCGTGCTGCAGTCCATGGGGTCGCAAAGAGTCAGACACGACTGAGCAACTGAACTGAACTGAAAATCACCAGTCTACAGCAGTTCCAAAATCTCAACAGGTAAATGTTACAAGGGCCGAGTACGCACCAGCTGGGGAATGATCTTTGATTAGACTGAAGTTGTCGTTCTTGACTCTGCCCTCTGGACATGACTTCATTCCCCATTATCCTTTTTAAAACCATATGGAGAAAACAACGAAGCTTCCTTAAGAGACTGAAAGATGTTTTTAGTCTATTTTCTACTTGTAGAAGTTCGAAGCCCTAACAATCACAGTCTTAAATATTTGCAATCAATTGTAATCCAAGTTGGGGATTCTTCTGGAGATTCTAACCTGCTCAAAATCCAACTTGGTATTTTATTCATTTGATTCCATTCAGCTCCAAATGCCAAGAGCCACATTCATGACTATTTTTCAAACTGACTTCTTTGTCTTTCTCAAGACAATTTTACACAGGAATTTATCAAGTTTCCATGAGAAAGCATATCCTTAGTCTTTATTCCATAAGTCATTTTGTCCAAATGAAAATATTTATTAGGCATCACATCGATAAATAAAGAGACCAGTGGCCTCATCCTTGATTTGTTCTTTGCCTCTAATTTGAGTATTAGTTGGCTCTTCTTACTCAGAGCATTTTTTTCAATATTAATCTTTACTAGTTGACAGGGGGAAACATCTTTCAACACTGATGATAGCTTTAAAGGTATATTCTTCAAATGCAACAATTATATTTTACTATTTTATAATTATAAAATATATAATGATATAAAATTCTACTATGAATTCAAGTATTGATTCACACTTCATTTATCATGGAAGCACTCAGATATTGTGCAAGATATAAGTTATTCTTTATGCAAAATATGCTTGATGAGAACACAGACTCAAGATCATATTTCATTAACTCCACAGACTCACAGCGGCCAATGATGCATATTTTAGGAACCACAAATCTAGTTAATGTTTTCTCCACATGCAAGAGTGAACACTACCCAAGGAGAAGTAATTTACCCAATATTACACTGTTAATGGTGGAGCCTATTTCTAGATCCTGACTCATAGTCTGGCTTTCTTTCCACCCAACAGAATACACACTGCACTATGGTTATGTACGAAGAAATTCATAATGATTACCAAGTATTTTTGAAACATACTAAATAGTCGGTAATTGACTATATTTGACCTTCAAAAATCTCAATTGTTCAACCTAACACCACAATTATTTCTCTTTTCTGTGTTTTAGAATTTAGATTTTACTCATCAGAGTTTTCAACATGGGAGGAATATTACAGGTGATTTTGGTGATGTATGTGATTATTTGTATGGTACCCATAAATGGAATTAAATAACACTGAATCATGTTGGTATTTTTGGATACATCTCTGCAACTGGGAGCACTAAGAGAATTGGTATTATATATGGTTATTTATATTAATTTCCCTACAGTTATTATTTATATCAATTTCCCAGTCAGGGGGTTCTTGACTGTAATTTCTTACCTAAAATCAACACAGAGTTAAGCTTTCTTGTTATTTGTGTGAATTTTCCTAGTATTCTTTTGAAGCACTGTGTTGGTAGACACACCTGAGTCTGAATCAATCATCCACTTAATACTCACTCACTGCTAGCCAGATAAAATGTAATACCTTCCATAATACTGTTCTATTTATCTGTGTCTCTTTTGATGTCTCACATACAGGGTTATCTTTACCAATTAACTAAATTCCATATATATGTGTTAGTATACTGTATTGGTGTTTTTCTTTCTGGCTTACTTCACTCTGTATAATAGGCTCCAGTTTCATCCACCTCATTAGAACTGATTCGAATGTATTCTTTTTAATGGCTGAGAAATATTCCATTGTGTATATGTACCACAGCTTCCTTATCCATTTGTCTGCTGATGGACATCTAGGCTGCTTCCATGTCCTGGCTATTATAAACAGTGCTGCGATGAACATTGGGGTAGACGTGTCTCTTTCAATTCTGGTTTCCTCAGTGTGTATGCCCAGCAGTGGGATTGCTGGGTCATATGGCAGTTCTATTTCCAGTTTTTTGAGGAATCTCCACACTGTTCTCCATAGTGGCTGTATGTAAATTATCATATGTGAAATAAATCGCTAGTCCAGGTTCAATGCATGATACAGGGTGCTCGGGGCTGGTGCACTGGGATGACCCAGAGGGATGGGATGGGGAGGGAGGTAGGAGGGGGGTTCTGCAAGGGGAAAACATGTACACCCATGGTGGATTCATGTCAATGTACGGCAAAACAAATACAATATTGTAAAGTTAAAAAATAGATAAATAAACTAATTAAAAAAAAATAAATTCAGAGGGGGGGAAAATGTAATACCTTCACTATCCTTTAATTACTAAATCCCATGTTTAGAAAATAATCAAACTATTAACAGCAAAGTTGAGGGGCTTATAAGTCGATCCACCTAGGAAGAGATACCAATGTGGATTATTGTTTAAATGTCATGAGGGACTCAAGAAAAAGCAGGATGGCTGAAGATGTATGAACATATACTAACGTACCATCCATGTAATGAATGGTAAGAAAATGAATAGTTCTAGAGTGGTAATTGTTGCAGTTATTTTCTAAAATTTCTGATTATGTTAATGATAAAGTCTCAGTCTAATGCTCATCTGTGTTTCACATCATTCTAATATTGACTAACACTAACAAAAGAAAGTAAGCTTTATCTCAAGAGGTTATCTGGGCAATGATTCTTGGTTAGAATATAATAGTGTCATTGCATTTGTTTTTATAATTACCTTTTTACTGTGCCAAATACTGGTTTTCTACTTATATAACATTTCTTTTAAAGTACATTTATTTAAATTAAAAAGGAAAGTCAATTAATAAAATACATTAAGTAAATAAGAATTCAGGTGATATCTAGAGGGTATTATGCAAAGTGAAATAAGTTAGGCAAAGAAAGACAAATACTATATGACTTCACTTACATGTGGAATCTAAAAAACAAATGAACAAACATAACAAAACATAAATAGAATCAGAGATACAGAGAATGAACAGGTGGTTGCTAGAGGGGAAGGAGGTTGGGAGTTGAGTGAAATATATGAGGGAGTTTAAGAAGTACAAACTTCCAGTCTCAGAACAACTGAGTTACAGGGATGAAAGGTACAACATGGAGAATACAGTCAATAACACTGTAATCATTTTGTATGATAGCAGATGGCAACCAGATTTATCATGGTGATCATTTCCTAATGTACAAAATAATGAATGACTGTTGTGCACCTGAAACTAGCATAAAATTATAGATTAATTATACTTAAATTATTAAAACAGAAAGAAAAGAAATATGACCATAGTAATGACTATTTATTATGTGTTCTAGTGTTTATTCCTGGAGAAGGCAGTGGCACCCCACTCCAGTACTCTTGCCTGGAAAATCTCATGGACAGAGGAGCCTGGTAGGCTGCAGTCCGTGGGGTTGCTAAGAGTCAGACACGACTGAGCGACTTCACTTTCACCTTTCACTTTCATGCATTGGAGAAGGAAATGGCAACCCACTCCAGTGTTCTTGCCTGGAGAATCCCAGGGACGGGGGCTGCCATCTATGGGGTCGCACAGAGTCGGACACGACTGAAGCGACTTAGCAGCAGCAGCAGTGTTTATTCCTGTGCATATCTGAGCATTTATAGATTGGAATATATAGTATTTCATCATAAATCTTTTTAATATTTTTATATTAGAGTTAGGACATTATAAGTATACTTTTAGTGTACAGTTAGGTTATTATACATACACACTTGTTTATATCAATATTTTAGGATAGTAAAGAGGACTTCACAATATATTTCTTATAAAAATGTTGTGTTGGTTAGATAGGTTAGATAACTACTACTTCAACCAAAGAAACTACCCCCTTGAATTGCAAATCATTGGTGGGGCAGCGGGGTTGGGAGTGGGGGTGGTGAACTGCGATGACCAAGAAAATCCTATGAATCAGTGTTTTAAAACAAATTTAGGTTATTGGTACCTCATGGCACCCAGTCACTTCAACCATTTTCAGGTCTCAGTTATCCTCTGCCATACTTCTCATCATGTTTTCCAATTTATCCAAAAGAACATACAATACTGTGTGGACAGGAATTTGAGTAGCTTCTCCAAAACTAGGAACAATTGTCACCCTTACCCACTCACCAATATAACTTAAAATACTTCTTTTAAGCACTCACTTTTATGCTTCTAAAATGGAATCTCTTTAGAAACAGCATTTTATAAAAGTAGGGACTTGCTCTGTTATAATTTGGGGACTTGTTCCATGAGATCAGAGATAGAGGTAATACGAGCCTTTAAACCTATTTGGCTCTTCACCAGTAACCACTTTGCCAAAATACCTTCTCCCTCTTAAAAAAAAAAAATAAATATATGTACTAAACATTCTTAGTATGCTTTAGATAGCTACACCTATGGAAAGTCTGTCTCATGTAACACAGAAAATATAGGCTGCAGGTAAATCCATTAGTCCTAGGAAATAATCCATGAACTGAAGTCCAAATGAAAATTTTATTAATTTGGTTATCATGGTTGGGTGACGGCCATGCAAGTATGTGCGTGTATGCAAATAGTGAATCAATGGAAACCTGGTCTGGAAATATCCAATGAGAGAGAGAGAGAGATCAAGAGAAGTCAATGTAAGCAAAACTGATTTAACATCCACAAAAACTCATTAGTCATTTGAGGTCATATGGTTTTCTTAATATATAAAACCTCAGTTGTACAGAATGAGATAAACCCCTAAACCATCAACTGACCAGAATTTTTAATATATTTTATTTTAGAGAGAAAAAAAGCTTAATTTTTTACAAAATAACTAAACAAAAATAGGAAAAAAATATTGGAGAGATTTTCTGTCAGTGACAAGAATCCAGAAATCAGGAGGAATGCTTTTCAAATTAATACATAATACAAACTGGGAACAAGAGCTAAAACACTACC
This sequence comes from Giraffa tippelskirchi, assembly GCF_054371585.1. Classification (NCBI taxonomy): domain Eukaryota; kingdom Metazoa; phylum Chordata; class Mammalia; order Artiodactyla; family Giraffidae; genus Giraffa; species Giraffa tippelskirchi. Next base: position 126,337,580 of record NC_137277.1, on the reverse strand, counting down.
TCGCAGAATGGGGATCTCAAGGGGTCTTGACAAGCTGAAACTTGGGGTTCTCAACTCTGACTGCATACTTTCATCAGTTGAGGAGCTTTAAGAGTCCAGCCATGCTTGGGGTCTACTCTTGGAGATTCCAATTTAATTAGCCTGGGTCAAGGCTCAGGCATTGGTAATTGTTAAATGCTCCCCAGATGATTCTAAAGCACAGTCAGGGTTGAGACCACTGCCTTAGATCATGCCAAGGTTCACTCTAATAAAAGGTCAAATGCCATGATTGCCAGCAGTGGTGGGCAGGTAACTGAGAGAAAAGTGACACAATACAGACCTAATTGGCTCTCTTGGGATAGAAAAAAGGGCTATTCAAAGAGAGATAGAACTAAAATCCACAAGTAGTAGTAGCAGATAGCATCGATGACTGATTCCTATGGTAGGCACGAGCTGAGGTGCAAAAACATGAGAATGGTAAGTTCACCACATATAAAAAGAAAGATGAATAGATAAATAGACAGACAGGTAGACAGAGAGATACACGAACATGTATGGCAAACTTGGTGAAGATATCCAAGAAAGTAGATAATAGTTACCGCTGGAATGTAGGGCTAAAGGAAGACTTATTTTTATTATGTAATTGTATGCTCATTTATATGACTCATTTATGTGACAATGGCATGTGTCATTGTCAGAAATAGTTTTAAGATATTTAAGTAACAGCAATTTCTGATCTTGATAAGGACTTTTCCCCCTGCTGTGCTCCCCAACTCAAGCCATCTGTTTCCCTTTTCTGATAAACATAGTCAGAATTTTTTGGATAATACCCTTTTTTTACTGTTCACTCTCTACATACACCTAAACTGAGCTCTACTAATTAGCAATAGACCTTAATATTTTTAGCTGACTCTGGGATTGGTACCTGTTGAAGATCAGACAAGCTCAGATCAACTGGTAACATTTTTCTATAGAAAATTGCAACATGGGAGTAACTGGGGTATAGCTATAGATACACTTGGGGCTTTACAGTTATCTTGTATATAGATGGGATTAGTGGATGGGCTAGAAAGGAGCCTGTGACTGCTATGAGGAAAGATGATAGGGATAAAATAGAATTTGCATTAGCTTGTAGCTCCCTTGGGTTGCCAAAGCTCTAAAGAACTTTTAGCTCTCCATTCTATTGATCAGGTCTGCCTTTGATGTTCTCTTTAAACATCATCCCCAGAGCAGAAATGTAGGGGATAATAGGGACAGGAGAAGACCACCTAGGGTCTTTTCTCCCACCCCCTACACACTTCCTCCTCCACTCAGAAGTATCCCTTGCTCTAACCACCTGCCATCAAGACAGCACTTTCCCGTCATATAGAGCAACAAACACCAGCCCAAGCAAGAAGAATACCTGCAATCTATTGGCAATTTTAGTGGGTGGTTGTCTAATGCTGGGCCACTGGAGATGGTTACTCACTTGTTCGCTGTACACACCCTGCTCAACTAGTCCCTGCCTCACCCACGCCCTACTCAGCTGACTGACCTTCACTTAATCATAGAGCTTAATCAATAAATACCTACATACTTGCCCCCCCAAACCATCCCAACTAGTGATTGCTCTAATTAACCTTTAGATCACAACCATCTCTACTACGATAGTGTATCTAAGGGTGTGCCCCTCTACTAGTTTCCCTGGTAGCCCATGAGCCAACCTTAAGTCAATCCCCTCTATAACTGGCACTCCCCCTCTCCTTCTAGGAGTGAAGACTACTACCTTGTCCTGCCTGTCATCTGCCACACACTGTGAGATGTCACTCCAGGGCCTGGCTTAAGATATATAAGCTCCTCCCATACATTAAGCTACTAACATCTCTGTTGCTGACTCCAGGCTCTTTATTTGGTCTTGAGGCTGGGCCAGTACCAGACTGGCAGGTCTGTGGAGTTCACACTCATTAGCCTGTGAAATGACCCAGCCCATAAAAATTAACCACACCATATTTCCAGGCTACTCTCATCTTTTGAGATGGCCCACGCTCTGTCTGTGGAGTGTGTTTCTCTCTAAATAAATCCACTTTTTTCCTATCACTTTTGTTTCTCATTGAATTCTTTCCGCAATGAGACATCAAGAACCTGAGCTTCATTAAGTCCTGAGACCAGCTGTGATATAGAAGGTTTACACAGTTTCAAAAGGAGGAAACTTGTAAAGATAGATTCAATTTTTTTCTATGTTCTAAAACTCTAATACTTTGGCCACCTGATTCAAAGAGCCAACTCATTGGAAAACACTCTAATGCTGGGAAAGATGGAGGGCAGGAGGAGAAGGAGGTGACAGAGGATGAAATGGTAGGATGGCTTCACTGACTCAATGGATATGAGTTTGAGCTAACTCTGGGAGAGAGTAAAGGACAGGGAAGCCTGGCGTGCTGCAGTCCATGGGGTCTCAAAGACTCGGACACGACTAAGAGACTGAACATCTTTGGACGGTACTTATATTTAGTAAAATAGATTCTCAACTACTTGAAAGCAATGGCCTAAGAAATCTAGACCCAGAAGACAGAAATAATGGAGACTGCCATGCAACCCAGGCACCAAATGTCATCATACAAAATGGCTTTCTGTGTATATCAACCAGATAATCAATTTCTCTTTTCAACTGTCCATTTGGCCTAGAGAGTTAGAGATTCAAATCATTGCAATGTCCTTGTTGCCACAATAAAACTTGCGGTTGTATTCTAGATACTGAATATTCTTGTTATACATAACTGAGGTGGGTTTGATAGGTACACGCTCAGATTTCTCTGAGAGCACATGTAATAAATATCACTGCAGAAATATGGAAGCTGCCTTAGGACACTAACTTTAATTCTACAAGGAAAGTATAAAACAGAAATCAAGTTCCTGCTTTCAAACAAGAAATCTTAATCTTTTTCCAGTTTTCTTTCTAAAATGACAGTTTATAATTTAGATTAAAAGGCATCTGAGATGGAATAATTTTAATGACTTGACTAGAAGAGTGATGGTTTATTGAAACAATTGAAATGGGAAAATCAATTTAATTCTTGTAAAAACAAGTACCAATGAATCTCTGCCCATGCATTTCAAAAAATTGTATTTAAGTTTTTCTATGAGAGAAATCATTACCAATCAAAAGGATTTGTTTCCAAAATTTTATCAGATGTTATCATCATTTTTTTATCCATCCTCTGACCCAAAGGAGAAAGAGAAAGCTAAAATAGGATCAAAGGAAAAGCAGGATCTTGATTTACAACTTATATTATCTGACCAGACTTACAAATCCAGCTAAAGTGTTTAATCAATACAGAGCACTTAAAAATGATGTCAGTAACAGAATGCTTTCACCTAAAAGTAGTGCTTAAGCTAACTTCTTGTTAAAAAATAAAATAAAAAAAAAAATTAAAAGTCTGTTCCTCTTTAGCATGTATTTCTCTAAATCTAATGCCCAAGACATTAGATTTAGCCTGCATCAAATTGCATCAAATTTAACCTGCTTCTCTTTTATTGAAGAAGCTACATAAAATAAAAGAATATTCAAAAATAGCTGCCTAAGTATTTGCAGGCAGATTTGTGGGACTTTGAATGTCTAGTTCAAGGGCCTCTGTCCTTGCCTTGGAAAGCCCATATTTCACTTAGACTTAGCAAAGGTAACCAATAGTTACTGGGAATATCTGCCAGCTTCCAGGTGGAAGGTATTGAATCAGAGTGTACAGTTTTCTCTATATTGATGTTAGGAAATTAGCCTCTTTAGTTCAGAAATAGAAAATTAAGAAGGTATTTGGCCTAAGTCAATAAGATCATGAAGGGTACAAATGAAATAAAAATGAACCAGGTTATTAAATCTTGAAGTTGAGAGATGTCAGTTGCTGCTGCTGCTAAGTCGCTTCAGTCGTGTCCGACTCTGTGCGATCCCATAGACGGCAGCCCACCAGGCTCCGCCATTCCTAGGATTCTCCAGGCAAGAATACTGGAGTGGGTTGCCATTTCCTTCTCCAGTGCGTGAAAGGGAAAAGTGAAAGTGAAGTCGCTCAGTCGTGTCCGACTCTTAGCGATCCCATGGACTGTAGCCTACCAGGCTCCTCCGTCCATGGGATTTTCCAGGCAAGAGTACTGGAGTGGGGTGCCATTGCCTTAGGATGGCTAAAAGAAAGCACAGTTTTGAATAATCAATAGCATATATATCAGGCTTATGTGTCTAATAAGAAAAAATATAAATAGTGTCTATAAGCACTAAATTCATGTATATATGAATCAGCTATAAGTAGTTATTACAGGAAGTTGGTGATGCTTTTTAGATCAACAGCAGTATTTGTGCCAGGTGTCTGATGTGAATTTTTCATTTACTACTCACAGGAGCTCGGTAAGCAGGTATTCCTATCTCTGGGCTTCCCAGGTGGCACTAGTGGTAAAGAACCTGCCTGCAGGAGACGCAAGAGATGCAGGTTCAATCCCTGGGTCAGGAAGATCCCCTGGAGGACCGCATGGCAACCCACTCCTGTATTCTTGCCTTGAGAATCCCATGGACAGAGGAGCCTGGTGGGCTAGTCCATAGGGTTGTAAAGAGTCAGACACAACTGAGGCAACTTAGCATGCACACACACATTACTATCTTTAATTTACAAATTATGGAGAGAAGCTCAAATGGTTAAGTTAATTGCACTAGGTTAACTGTGAATGATGGAGCTGGGATTTGAACCCCATTCAGTTTCATTCCAGAGCCTATGAACTTTCCTTTAAGCTGAGATACCTTTCAAAGACAAAAGACATCTCTGACACACAAAATACTTCTTGCGGTCACTATCAGACACACAATTATCAATTGGCACCATAATACCACAATAACTAAAACTCTAGATCCTTACTGTTTTTTTTGTTTGTTTTTTAGGTCTACTGTTACCCACTAATCTATGGGTCAGCTGAGAAGCTCTGCTGATCTTGGCTGAGTTTGACCAATCTAACCTAGTCTTGCTCACATGTCTGTAGTCAGCTGGAGACCGGCTTGTCTCAAATGTTCTCAGCTAAGGTGATTGTCTCTCCTCCACATAGTCATTTGTTCTCCAATATGATGTCTTAGGCTTGCTTTCACTATGAAGCCTGTTTTTAAAAAGGGAATGGAAGCAGGTAAGGTCAATGTACACCTGGGTCCAGGGCTTTCCTGGTGGCTCAGACAGTAAAGAATCTGCCTGCAATGCAGGAGACCCAGGTTTGATCCGTAGGTTGGGGAGATCCCCTGGAGAAGGGAAAAGCTACCCACTTCAGTATTCTGGCCTGGAGAATTCCACAGATAGAGGAGCCTGGTGGGCTATAGTCCATGAGGTTGCAAAGAGTCAGACACAACTGAGCAACTAACACACACACACAAGGTCTCTGGAGACCTAGATTCAAAGCTAGCACACTGATATATTTTATTGGCCAATGCAAGTCAAAAAGTCTGTCCAGATTCAATGAATGAGGAAATAGACTCATTTGAGTCTATTTGCGGAAATGAGGAAAATTTCTTCCTCTTTTGAATATTTATTATTTATTTTCCTGTGCCAGGAAATTTCTTTGTTGTGGCATGCACACTCAGTCGTGGCATATGGGATCTGTTTCCCTGACCAGGGATCAAATGCAGGCCCCTTGCATTGAGAGAGTGCAGTCTTAGTCACTGGGCCATGAGGAAAGTCCCAGATATTACTTCTTCATAAAGAAGAACTGCAAAATCACATTGACACGGACATATACAAGAAAGAGTAAAGAATTTGAAACTTTTTTTTCTTTCAATCTACAACAATGCAGAGGTGAAAAAAATAGTTGGAGAGGTCAGGATTGGTTTCTCACCATTTTTTTTTCATTCAATAAATAGTAATTTATCCCTCTCCTGTTTCAGGCTCCTTATAGGTACTGAGAATTCCAGGGATGAATAAAACTGATAAAAACTCCTTCCCAAATGAAACTTCCATTCTAATGAAAGATATAGGCAGTATCCAAAATAAATGAATAAAATAATTAGTGTATATATAAATATGTGTGTGTATACATGTATATATGTTTATAGATAGATACACATATGTGTGCTAATTAAAAAAAAAAATCACAGAACTGTATTTCCTCACAATTCTGGAGACTGGAAGTCCAAGATCAAGATGTCTGCGTATTTGGTTTATCCTGAGGTCCCTCTTCCTAGCTTGCAGACAGCTGTCTTCCTGCCGTTGGCTCACATGGCCTGTTCTCTATGTGTGAGCCTGTCTGGTGTCTCATCCTTGATTCTTCCAAGGACACCAGTCATGTTGGACTGGATTAGGGCCCCACTCTGATGACCTCATTTAACGTTAATAGCTCTTTAAAGGCCTTATCACTAAACACATTCATGTTGAGAATTGGGTCGTCAACATATGAGTTTTGGAGAGATGCATTTCAGTCCATAACAATATATTAGAAATTAAAAATAGCAAAGTAAATAAAAAGCAGGAGGCACAAACTGTTGGGTGAGGGTAAGGTTTTAGATAGAATAGGCAGAGTAGTCCTCACTGAGAAGTGACATCTGAATTGTGGAGCTGATCATGTGACTAGTAGCAGAAGAACATTTCAGGCAGAAGGAACAATAATTAAGGAGCCTCAAAGAGCCTCAGGGCAGTGCCTGCTGGTTGCAGAGGAGCAAAGCTGGAGAGGTCTGACAATAGAGAGAGCCTTTGAGTGCTTGAGTGCATGTGGCTGCTGCTGCTGGTAAGTCGCTTCAGTCGTGTCTGACTCTGTGCGACCCCATAGATGGCAGCCCACCAGGCTCCCCCGTCCCGGGGATTCTCCAGGCAAGAACACTGCACTGGGTTGCCATTTCCTTCTTCAATGCATGAAAGTGAAAAGTGAAAGTGAAGTTGCTTAGTTATGTCCAACTCTTAGCAACCCCACGGACTGCAGGCTCGTCCATCCATGGGATTTTCCAGGCAAGAGTACTGGAGTGGGGTGCCATTGCATGTGGAGGTGGAGACTTACAGTGATTCAGATAGGAAAGAACATACTGAAGATTTTGGCTTTTACTGAGAAACTACTGGAGGCTCAGGAGCAGAAGATTTCTATAACTTAATTCACACTTTAAAAAAATTATCGGAGTGTAGTTGCTTTACAATGTTGTGCATTGTAAATGTTGTGTTAGTTTCTACTGCACAGCAAAGTGAATCAGCTATACATATACATATATCCCCTCTTTTTAAGATTTCCTTCCCATTTATTTCACCACAGAGCACTAAGTATAGAGTCCCCTGCTCTATACAGTAGGTTCTCATTAGTTATCCATTTTATACATAGTATCAATAGAGGGTTTTCTGATTGCTTTAACAATACTCTTGGGAATAACCTAAGCGATCAGTTCAGAGGAGAGGTTAAAAGGTAGCATTCATCAGATGGTAAGGTTAGTGAAAACTGATTGAATTCTAGCTACAATGAAAACTTAGAGGTTACAGGATAGGCTGATGGATCACGTGTGGACTGTGATAAGAAGACAGATGAAAAAGAGGATGCTAAGAATTTGGGCTTGGGTAATTTGGAAGAATGGAATTATTAACGAAGATAGGGAAGACTATAAAAGGAGCCACAGGAGGAATCATTTTTATACGCTTGCTTAATTATTTGTTTATATTTGGTTAATTGTTAAGAATATCAAGAGCTCAATTTTAGACATTTAACTTTGTTTGACTGTTTCAGGAATCCCCAAAACCATTCCTAACTTCAAAAATGCACAAGAAGAGCTAAGAAAATGAAGAATATACATGGACTCAAAGCTAAGATTTATTACAGCAAAAGGGTACAAAACAAATTCAGCAAAAGGAAAAAACACAACAGAATGAAGTTAAGAGAAACCAGGAACACATCGGTGCGAGTCCTCTCCCAGCAGAAGCCCAGGACAGGCTCAATTTTTACCACAACAAATTGTGGCAACACATGCATAATATGTATATGAGGAAAGCACACTAGAGACTCGGTGCGCACCAGTTTTATTGGAGACAGATCACATTCATATCTTTTGCCAAGCATTCACCAAAATCCCAGAATTCCAGAAGAAAAGCACATATTCAGCATAAGCCACACTCTTTGCACAATTTAGACACAATGAGCTAGTCTCAATGGTTAACTGCCAACTGGAAACACTGACTCTGAGGGTCAGGTTCCCAAATGCCAGCCAATGAACAACCTTGCAGGCCAAGTTTCCTAAAGACAGCAGTCTTAGCCTTGCTGTGTTAGCTCCATTATCAGACCTCTTTGCTGCACAGCACCCTTTGGACCTCTCAGTGTAGATCTCAAGTAGGCAGAGGTATATATATATATATATATATCTTGAATTAGAGGAAAATTCTGAGCTAAAGATATGAGTTTTTGAATCATGAGCATAACATGGTATTTAAATTAATGAGGCTAGACAAGGTCCCCTATAGGGAGTAAAACAACAGAGGTCCATGAACTAAGCTCAGGGCTCTCTAATACAGAGAGGTCAGAGAGATAAGAAGGAACAAGTGGAAAAAAGTAGGGATGACAAACAAACAAAAAACTAAGAAGGAACAGGAGTAGAAAGATAAGAGGGGAAGCAGAAACATAAGCTATCCTGGAAGCAACATGAAAAAGTGTTTGATAAACCACAACTCAAGTGGTAAGAAAAGATGAGAAGTGAGAAACAATGACTGGGTTACATTTTGATATTTACAGATAATCCACACTACCTATTCAGAACTATTTTGAACATACTTAACCCACACTGCTGCCTTTTTACTTCCCTACAAGGCCCTATACAAAACCTGGAAGGTGATGGGTGGTCCACAAAAATAGAGCAAGCATAATCTCATCTCCATTCCCTCTGTCCCCATCAACCTGTCTTCACTGAGCAAAAGAGAAGCAAGTTTTGGAAGAATGCAGGACTAAGTGGGAGGAGAGTTCTCTGCTTGTGAGAGAAGAATAGTCCAGCCAGATGGAGAAGGAAGAGCCAAGATACAAGCTACTGAATGACCTAACGCATGCAAATTGCTTACTCCAGTGCCTGGCACTGTGAATACTACTCTGTTTGTCATCACAATCATCAACAAAAACATTAGCATTATCCAAGACTGACCTACTTACAGCAAATCTCCAAAAGAGAAGTAAATCATAGTATGATTTAGACTTTCAAGATTTTCAAGAACCAGAGAGGGTCTTCTTATTCCAGACCAAATCTCCTAAACACCTACACTTATTCTAATACCCCTGAAATGACCTATACCATATCCTTTTACAGAAATAGATTTCCATTTTTTATCCTCATTCTTGCCCATGTTTAAAGTCCCAGGTTTATTTGTACATTGACCTGATTAGGATTCATCCTTTGGACAGTTTAAAATAGCGTGTTTCCTTAAATATTTCACCATAGGTACCATATTCATTCTCTTCATTTCAATCCCATTCTCAACTGGAACTCAACTAATGCTTAATCATTGCTCAATTAATGGTAGGTAATGGAATGATACATGAAAGGACTAACTAAGTAATTGGGACCATACACTGGAATTGCTTTTCTCCATCCTTTTCTCTCTGTCTCCCTCTCTTTCCTTCTTGCTCTTTCTCTTCCTCTATGATTTTTTTTTTTTTTTTGGCTATAAGGATTTATTCAGCATTGACCTTGACTAATCAAGTCAAGCAAGAATCATTATAAACTGACATTTTAGAACAATTATTTTGAAACTGTTTTGCAGCTCATTAGTGGATTGTAACATCTTTTTAATGATTTATTAATGCAATAGAATGGAACAGTTTATACTTGGCTAGTCTAGGAGAAAAATGAAAAAAAAAAACCAAAATAATACCACAGTGTACTTCATGTAGTAACAGTAAAAATTGTTTCTTGAAGTTTTGTGTGTTTGTACATGAGTATGTATGTGTGTGTGTGTGTGTACTAGGTAGCAAGGAAAAAATTATTTCATGTATGATCATGATCCAAACATTCCAGAAACACATTCCAGAGAAATTCAACAAATGGTATTTTGTAATGCAGAAGAGAATCAGGCTAAACTGATGTCACAAAGAAATAATAAAAACACAGAATAAATGCAGCTTGTATGATTTTAACACAGGTTCTGGAAGCTGCAGAAAGCCCCACTGCATGTGGTCTCATCCAGCTCATGCTACAATGCAGGACCATGCAGGCACTTTCAAAATGCATAATTTGTTCATTTTATTATCTGGATGGGAGATGGTAAATACTTTCAATCCATAACAATAGGCTTAGCATTTTTATTCAAACCTCAGTGGATTCTCACAATTTTTTTGCAGCATTTGGGGATATCTTGGGCATTATTATTACATTGTCTGGCCAGAAACACAATTTGAGGTTTGGAAGGAGACATATGCCAAGTCAAATTCCCTAACAAGAGGCTCACTGAACATATATTTCACAAATCAGCCTTTGTACAGTATCAAGCAGACACAAGAGCTCTTAGGAAACCAGAAACTGGTTATAGTATCTGGGAGAGATCACAAAATTCCGGAACACATATCCAGGTAGTAGTCCTCCAAAGACTTGCTTTCTGGAAGGCTGAGAGTCATGTAACTCCAAAGTTTACAAGCTGAAGCCCGGGTCCAGATGAGAGCTGTTGTGTTTTGTCTAGCTGATACAATGATTTATACGTTGGAGACAATATTTTAAAAATGGATGATTTTACATATAATCTGTATGCCTAATTTCTCTTGAAAAATTCAGAATATATGGCAGCTGGGCTCTGTAACAACTGTCTTTTTTTATACAGGCAAACCTTCTCCAGCTTTCCAATGTCAGCATATGCACCTACATCTGCTTCAGTCACTTGTTTTACCTGCCTGGCCCTATGAACATTTTAACTTGCCATTCATAATCTAGCAACGCGTATCTAATCAGAGCAGATCATCTGGAAACAAAGATGGATACCATCACAGAGGTGAAGCCTGGAAGCTAATTTAGTAAATAGTTTTTACCTTTTACCCTGTTTCTTCTAAGCACAGCATTTCCTGTTCATTATAGTTGCTCAGTAAATGACTGTGGATAACTCTTCTACAGATAAATGCAGTGCACAGCAATGAAATGGAGTAGGAAATGACAACCTACTCCAGTATTCTTGCCTAAAAAATTCCATGGACAGAGGAGCCTGGTGAGCTACGGTTCATGGAGTCACAAAGAGTAGGACACGACTGAGCACATAGGCAGGCAGCAATGAAAATCAGCAAGCCACATGTCCGCCAAAGAGGAGCCTCAGCAAATATCTTAGTAGTCTCTTCCCATGCAAATACTTCCACCACCTGTGAGCTTACATTTCTTTTTTATTCTGGAAGTTTAAATTTATTTTAAAAGCAATATAATAACTACAAGCAAGCTCTGAACAGAGAAACAAATCACCCATAATCTTAATCTGCACATTCCTATGCAGCCCTGTACATACCATCAACATCACAATGTATCACATCTCACACACATGTGTGCACACACCTATACACAATCCCGTGGCTACACACTAGGCTAGGTTAAGTCCTGCACTTTTCCCCTCCACTCACCCTCCCAAAGCTCTGCACTTGGCTCCAGTATGTAGTACACAGTAGGTACTCAATAAATCCTTCTTGAATAAATGGCCTCTGCAGCTCTGTCTACTCTATTCTTTAACAGCTATCATAATAGTAAACACATTTCCAGTTTATGGCATTGTCTTCCTACTGTAAGGCTAAAGAGAATTGTGGGAAGTATCATGAATGTTCTTTTTTCCCTTCTATTGGATACAGACATATACATATTTTTTACAGTGAAATAGTCTTCAGCCATGAAAAAGAATGAAATTGCACCATTTTAAAAGCTGCGGATGGACTTGCATTTAAATTTTCAAACTTCTCTATTAAGTTAAAAACAATCAGATGTGTAACTACTCTTAGGTACTATAGCTCAAAAATATTCAAGAAGCCCAAGTTACAATGTTGGAAGAATAATGCTTTCATCCCAATGAAGACAATGACAGTTGCCAATGTCTCCCAAATGCCCCGCTGGTCCTTCAGAACTAGAAACTTGTATTCATGCTCTGCAGTCTAGAAGTCACTTCCTTTACTCTCACATTCAGTTCAAATCCCACCTCAGCCACAATGAGGCCTCTACTGACTCTCTCTTCTCTAGGTTATGATAGTTCCTGCCTTTCCACTCTTACCTGGGGGGGAGACACTTAATTGAAACTTTGCTTCTATTGTTCTTTCTGCAATAACCTGTCAAATAAATATTAATCTAACATGTGAAACCAATGCATAATCACTTTCAAGTTTATAATATGTATAAAATCCAGTCCTCATCTTCATGGAAGTGACATTCAACTCTGTGTAACATCCAAAATTCCCCCAGTCATCAGGTCAAAATTGAGCACATATAGGTTCTAAGAAAATGTTCTTTAAATAACTTATTGAACAGAGAAAACAAATGAGTGAAGGGGCCTATGGGTAAATAAACAGACTGGAGAATTCTGTGTCCTTTGGATCGTCTACACTCTTACTTTTTGGAATTTTACATTTGCACCATGATGTGCCAGGACACATTCACAACCATGAACAGCTCCAAACCTGAGAGTGTGCACCATGCTGCTCTGTTTCTGTGGCTTCCATGGTAACAAGAAGAGATCCAGAATAAGAAGAGAAAGGCCTGACATGGTCGAGAAACCTTGGAGAATCAGGAATCCATGGACTGTTTTGGGGTCCAGAATCTGCTATAAGTGGATGCATTTGACTGTAAATTCCCTGTGGGTGGCTAATTGATCCACTTTAAAACTCAGTTTCCTCATTTGCAGAATAACAAGGATATTTTAGATCCAATTTCAATTCTTCCAATGGTAACTTATGATCTTAATTAGACTTAGTACTAGGGATAGGCTTTTCCTGACATTTAAAGCAACAAAAAGAATCATTTATATCCTAGTTTACAAAAAGGAAAAAGGAAAAAAAAAGAATCTCACCATGTTTTGTTCTTGTTGATGTTGCTTTGAGTTTTTCCCTTTAATCACTTTTGACCCATGGTGGTGGTGCTGCTGCTGCTGCTAAGTCGCTTCAGTCGTGTCTGACTCTGTGTGACCCCATAGATGGCGGCCCACCAGGCTCCCCTGTCCCTGGGATTCTCCAGGCAAGAATACTGGAGTGGGGTGCTATTTCCTTCTCCAATGCATGAAAGTGAAGAGTGAAAGCAAAGTCGCTCAATCGTCTCTGACTCTTAGCAACCCCATGGACTGCAGTCTACCAGGCTCCCCCGTCCCTGGGATTCTCCAGGCAAGAATACTGGAGTGGGGTGCCATTTCCTTCCCCAATGCATGAAAGTGAAGAGTGAAAGCGAAGTCCCTGAATCGTCTCTGACTCTTAGCAACCCCATGGACTGCAGTCTACCAGGCTCCTCCGTCCATGGGATATTCCAGGCAAGAGTACTGGAGTGGGGTGCCATTGCCTTCTGTGCATGGTGCTAATAACAGTCAGAAAAAGTTACTTTGCTTAAGTTGCAAAAAAAAAAAAAAAGAAAGAAAATTATTCTCTTTTTCATGTTCTTTGGTCTGATCAGTCAGGATATAAGTTTGTCACCTCTTGAACTGAATTTGGTAGACTTGATTTAGAATGCTTTAAAAAATAGGATAACTTTTGTTATTTATTTAATCCAAATCTTTTTCAGGGGAAGTTAACAGCAGTTCTAGAAACCATCCTAGAATGATACATTAATTCATAAGAAAAAGAGATAAAGTAGGAATTCTTAAACATCAGCATGTTTCATATATACACTACTATATCAGACTGTAAAGAATCTGCCTGCAGTGCAGGAGACCCAGGTTTGATCCCTGGATTGGGAAGATCCCCTGGAGAAGGAAATGGCAACACACTCCAGTATTCTTGCCTGGAGAATCCCATGGACAGAGGAGCCTAGCAGGCCACAGTCCATGGGGTTGCAAAGAGTCAGACATGACTAAGTGATTAAAATAAACAAACATACATAAAATAGATAATCAATAAGAATCTACTGTATAGCACAAGGAACTCTACTTTCTACTCTGTAACAATCTATACGGGAAAAGAATCTGAAAAAGAATAGATAGATGATTGTGTATAACTGAATCACTGCTCTATACCTGAAACTAATACAACATTGTAAATCAAATATAGTCCAGTATAAAAGAAAAACAAAACTAGAAAAAAATTAGCACGTTTCAGAATTATCTGGAAGACTTGTTAAGTACATGGATTATAATAGGCCCCATCCCAAAGAATTTTTTATTTAATATTTTGAGCTGGACCTGATAAATGCATTTATAACAAGTTCTGGTGAGGCTGATACTAGTGGCCAAGGGGCCATTCTTGACAACCACTTTTCTACAATATAATGCTTCCTTTGATAGCTATTGTTTGCAGCCCTTAAAGACAAAGTCAGGATCCATTAGCAAAAATTACTGAAATAGTATAGTCCAATATAGTCAAAAAAATTCTTAGCATAATTTGTCCGATAGTAGAAATGTCTAACCTTCATATCACAGAAGCCTTCTAGCATCTGAAGACAGGATGGCCAGTCATTACTTAGAAGTCCAAAAAGAAAGTCAAATTAAAAGACCTCTAAAGCTCAGATGGTAAAGAATCTGCATACAATGCAGGAGAGCCAGGTTTGATCCCTGGGTGGAGATGATTCCCTGGAGTAGGAAATGGCAATCTACTCCAGTATTCTTGCCTGGGAATCCCATGAACAGAGCAACCTGGCGAGCTACAGTCCATGGTGTCACAGAGTTGGACATGACTGAGTGACTAACACTTTCACTTTTTCACTTCGAAGTTTCCATATCTCTAACCTGCTACAAAATTCTCAACAAATAAGAGTCAGAAAAATTATATTTTATGTGTTTTATGCAGTAAGTTTATAGTCTATCCCATACTTCCCCTTAATTAACTTGAGTTTGCTCTTTTTGCAATTGCTGTTTTTAATATATTTCAAAAGTTGAGCTTCTGTACGCCTCACATTCACAGATTTAAAATGATGAGAGGGCAAGAGAACTATGTTTGGAAGAAGCTTGCTTTTATCCAGGCATTGCACACTTCAAATAAGAAGTTTTAAAAGTCTTCACTCCCTCTAGTCTGCATCCTTACTGACAGAGAATAAAAAATTTAAATGAGAAATAATCAATTATTGATCTGCATTCTTTTTTCACAGACATTTTTGTGCAATTACACCGTGCTAGCGTTTACTTTGATTTCAGCAGTATGCATCATACTAATTGATTTTGCCTTATTGAAATAAAATTGCAATGCTGCTAGATCAACTTTAACCCTTTACCTTCTAGGAAATGTTGCTTATGCCAAGGAAAGAGCCAAGTTGCATCACAATATAACTCTCTTTTAAAATGTTCTATCCTTTTATGTTTGGAGAAAACATAAGCTTTTTTCAAGAAAGCCTTTTACAAGATGTCTCTAACAAGGAATGACTCTGGCAGATTTTTAAATACCTACATGATGAATTTAATAAACTTGTCTTGAGGACCACTTGTCTGTTGGAAGCATCCATCTATTGATTTTTTTCACTAGTTAGTTCAGCAAATATTTATTGTCACACCTTAAAGGAAGAGAAAAGCAGAAAGTGGAGAAGCATAAATGGATCACAGTTTTCAATGCAAACTCAGGAGTTCCCTTGCCTCATTTTACTTTTCACTGGTTGCAGAGAGAGGATTAAGACTAAAGAACAATGTGAGGGTTAAAATATTAATGGATCAAGGCTTCTCTCCCAGTTCATCCCACCCTCCCCTTCTAGACCTGATTCTGTGTTCTGTGATGACTTAGAGGTGGGATGGGGGGGAAGAAGGCTCCAGGGAGAGGGATATATATATATATATATATATATATAGCTGATTCATGTTTTTGTACACGAGAAACTAACACAACATGGTAAAGCAATTGTATTCCAATAATAAAATAAGAAATAAAAACAATAATAATATTAAAACATTAATGGGACATTATGATATGCAATTAAGATTCCCCTTCAATACACTGGAAAAATTAATTAGAGATCATAGCAGGAAGCAAATCAATGACATATAAGTGAACAACTAAAGGAGATTGCAGTATAGTAAAGCCATATAATGCAGTGATAAGAAAAAGCAGGGGGCAAAAATTTACAAAAAGCTGCTCTGGACCTAAGATTTGAGGCTTCGTGTATTATATGTATATGCATATATATGTTTAACTGTACATATATCTGCATAATTATAGGTTGCCAAAATGTTTCAAAGTAATTTATACGTACCACCACACTTCATCCCTAAGTAGATCAACATCCTTCTCCCAAAACTAGTTCCCTACCTAATACTATCCTCATACTAACAATAATTATGTAATATTATCTGATATCCTTTTCTCCAACTCTCAAGATCTGAGAAGTTTTAAAGGCAGAAGTCCTATCCATAAGTGATATAGAAGATATTTCCTTAAAGTTTATTTAATAAATGTAGTTGATAAACATTGGTTGATAATAGTTGGGTATAATGAAAAATGTTCTAGTCTGTCCTGAGACATTTGTAACTTAATTGTTGTTGTTGTTCAGCCACTAAGTTGTGTCCAACTCTTTGAGACTCCATGAATTGCAGAATGCCAGGCTACCCTGTCAGAGAAGGCAATGGCACCCGACTCCAGTACTCTTGCCTGGAGAATCTCAGGGATGGCGGAGCCTGGTGGGCTGCCGTCTATGGGGTCGCACAGAGTCAGGCACGACTGAAGCAACTTAGCAGCAGCAGCAGCAGCAGCAGCAGGCTACCCTGTCTTCCACTATCTCCCGGAGCTTGCTCAAACTCATGTCCATTGAGTCAATGATGTCACCCAACCATCTCCTGCTCTGTCACCCCCTTCTCCTTCTGCCCTCAGTCTTTCCCAGCATCAGAGTCTTTTCCAATGAGTCGGTTCTTCGCATCAGGTGGCCCAAGTAATGAAGCTTCAGCTTCAGCATCAATCCTTCCAATGAATATTCAGGGTTGATTTCCTTCAGGACTGACTAGTTTGATCTCCTTGCAGTCCAAGGGACTCTCCAGAGTCTTCTCCATCACCACAGTTTGAAAGCATCAATTATTTGGCTTTCACCCTTCTTTATGGTCCAACTCTCACATCCATATATGACTACCAGAAAAATCATAGCTTTGACTAAACTTGTTGGCAAAGTGATGTCTCTGTTTTTTAATATACTGTCTAGGTTTGTCATAGCTTTTCTTCCAAGGAGCAAGCGTCTTTTAATTTAACTTAATATTACAATTCTAAATTGTATTTTAAAATAAACTGAAAAAAACAAAGGTGTTCACTAAATTTTTGCCAATTATGTTTCTTCATAAAGTGTTATATTTCTATAAATGTAAATATATAGACCTATATTTTAATATTTCGCTGATGGTGACCATTGGTATTATCAAGCCTTTCTTGGAACAGTACACTGTGAGTTCCTAAGAGACCCTATGATCAACAATCTTGAAAAAATTCCCTCATCTTGGAAGAACATACCTACAAGCCCATAACTGGGCACAAAAATGAAGTTGATAGAGAGACAAAAGGTAAAAAGGCAAAGAGATAGAAAGATAAGGAAAAATAGGAAATATATGTAATGACAATGAGAATAAAGAAATCAACCTCACTGCTACTAAAAATTTTGAGGATATAAGAAAATAATAAATTCAGGAAGCAGTCAATTCAAAAATAACTCAAATTCAATTCTAAAAGAATATACAAATAACATTTGTGAGTTGCTATTTAAAATAACTGGACAATCAGGCATAAAGAAAACCTGATAACTGGTAACATAAAACCTACTAAAAACTTTTATGGTTTTTCTTTTCCCTCTTCTCCACACAAAATAACATTGTCAATTATTTTTCAATGTGTTCACGTTTCCTATAAACAAAACACGATTTCAGACCATCTTAAATATCACTGTACTCTCATACAACCTAGTAGTAAAGTGTCTTTCACATACCAGACATTCAATAAATATTTACCTTTCCCATTGATAAGAATGGAAAACATAATTTCTTTTAATTCTTCATACCAACGCTAGGTTACTAATAAAATATCCCAGGAGTCCTTGGGAGCAGTAACTTTTCTTTTTGAAAATTTCTGAGTTGTAAAAGCAAATGAGCTCCTTATCTTTAAGGAACAAAGGATGGATAGTAAATGCACACTCACAGTAGCCCAAGATTCCACTGGTGTGTCCCCAGCTCTAAACAATGACAAAAAGTACATTAACCACAAGATCAAGATGCCTAATCAATTTGCAAGTACATGGAAGGGCTTAGAATGATGGGTAATAAGCAGCATGACTTTGTGACCAACAAATCATGTTAGACCAATTCAATTGCCTCTTCTGACAGAGTGGCAGACCTTGTATGCAGGGAGGAAGGGACAGACATAATATATTTTGACTTCAGGGAGGCTTCTGACTCTGTTCCACATGACATGCTCATCAACAAGGTAGGAAAATATGGCTTGCTGTCAGAGATGGATTAAATTGATTAGAACAGTGGCTAATTGGAATGAGAAGGAAAATCATAGACTGCATGAAAACATAAATGCAGAGCCAAATATGCTGGTGTTTTGGTTCTGGATAAATTCAAGGGCAAATGAGTATAGCAGACAAAGCAGAACACAGTTAGATGGCAGATCCTTGCCCATAAATACAGTAGCTCGTGTCTTTTAATGGCATTTCTTCTAACTCTTTGGATATTAACAAGTGTAGGAATAAATGGACACTATGTTACTGTACTTGCAGGAAAGGCATTATGTTAGATTAAAGCTTTGTGTCTTCAAAATATACTTTTAAAATGCAAAGAAAAACCCGTAGATATAATTATTTTCTATTCAGTTCAGTTCAGTTGCTCAGTCGTGTCCAACTCTTTGTGACCCCGTGAACCACAGCATGCCAGGCCTCCCTGTCCATCTACTAATATTAAGAGTAAGTCTCCAACATGAGTAAGGTTCCATTCACCTTCAAATGAAGGAATTTTGATAGATCTTCCCAGATATGACAGATTGAATGAGAATAAGAAAATAAGATGATTAAATTTCAAAGGGAAGAAACAGGAGAGAAATCTTGGGGGCACAGTCAATGGCTAAAGGCAGAGCAATAGGGGCTTCTAATAATTTTGACTGTAGTCTGATTTGACCTGAAATTATTTTTTTGGTTAGCCTATTAGTTAAGATCTGACCCTAAATTCAGCATTTAGACCAGGTCAATCAATATTTTGAACCCATCAGATCAACTGGAAGAACTACCACTATCATAGAAATTTGTCAGGAATTGGGGAATCCTTTATGACAAGTAAATCTTGACTAGACACCAAGTAAGCATTCATCTCTGCTAGACACAGCCACTGCCCTCCAAGATCTGGGGCACTAAAGGCAAAGATAATACCTATGAAAGATAAACCGTATGTATTTGGATCTCTCTTCTCTCCAGCATCTATGATTTCTTTCTCTCACTTGAATATATCCTACTCCCCTTTCTCTAAAAACTTTCACCTGATTTTGGCACATTTAATGATTTTAAGAGATGTCTAAATATTCTTTGAGATTCCTCCTTTGAAAAGGTGAAGACTAATTCCTCTCCCCTTAACCATGGGTTGTGCTTAGGGACTGCTTCTATCAATATGACAAAAATGTTGGTGTGTCACTTTAGGGAAAAGTTTACAGAAGGACCTCAAAGGAAAGATACTGATGTATTTGACAATAATAAATTTAAAACATCTATTCATTAAAACATAAAAAATATAAGCCACAGAATGTGAAAAAATATTTTTAACTGCATCACTATCAAAGAACTTGTATCCAGACTACACAAGGAACTACAAATTGATAAAAATAAAAAGTTGGAAAAATCAATAAAAACAGTAGTTTGAAGTCTTAACTGAGCATTTTGTAAAAGAGAAAATCCAAATGGTCAATAGACAAATAAAATAAGGTCAACCTCTTTAGTAAGCAGGGAAATGCAAATGAAAACTACAGAGATCTACAAGTATATACACATCAAATTGGTAAAAATAAAAATCTAAGAAAGCCTAGTATTCGGTGACAATATAAAGCATTGTCTGCTAAAACTAAAAACAGGCATAGACTGTGACTCAGCAATTTCACCCCTAGGTGGTAAATATATCATAGAAACCATGGGCACACAGACACAAAGATACAGGCAAAATAACTTTAATAGTGGCATAGATTTTATAACCAAAACCAAGGAAAAATTACTATATTTATAAAGAATATGTATATATATATAAGAATATGCTACTGTATATAATAATATGCTATATTTATAAAATATAGAAATTAAAATAAATAAAACAATGTGCCTCAACTCGGATAAATCATAGACATATGAATAAAAAAGTGAAAGTGAAGTCGCTCAGTCATGTCCGACTCTTTGCGACCCCATGGACTGTAGCCCACCAGGCTTCTCTGACCATGGGATTTTCCAGGCAAGAATATTGGAGTGGGTTGCCATTTCCTTCTCCAATGAATAAAAAAATAAAAATAAAAATAAAAAAAATAAAAATAAAAAATCACAACACAAAAAATACATAAGTACAATTTATCATTTATTTATACTAAGTTTACAAAATACAAAATAAACAGCACTGTCAAGGAAGGCATATATTGGTGATAAAATTATAAAGCAAAGCAAGAAAATGATTACCATAAAATTCAGCACAGCAGTTACTTCTAGCAGGTAAAGAGATTTGAAGATATTCCAAAGTGAACATATGGGGAGCTTCTGGAATGCTGACCACGTTTTATTTCTTGACCTATGTGGTAATTCACAGGTTTCACTTTTTAGTTCATCCATTGCATTTGTTTACCTATGTTTTATGCACTTTTCCTGTGCGTTATATTTTAAAATAAAAGGTTCACAGAACAATAGAAAATTTATGCCACATCCCAAGAAACTAGCTTCAATTTCCACAACACTATGGTAATTGCTCTCTGGGTTTTCCTCAAGAATTTCATACAATAGTTGGAAAGATATTTTACTGTGTTTTGTCAGCTTCATTCCATTGCACATATTCATTAAATAACTATTAATTGAGTGCCTACTATGTGACAGGCACTGTTCTAGGCATTTAGAATTATGGATGCCTGACGTCCTCTGCCAGCGTTCAGAAGTAGTTTTGTAAAGTTTGGTCAGCGTTCAGATGTTCTTTCGATAAATTTGTGGAGAAGAGAGTGGTCTCTCCATCCTATTCCTCCGCCATCTTAGCCCCGCCCCTGTTCTAGGCATTTAGAATTAGAGCAGAGAAACAAAAATAAAACCCATGCCCTCACTCAAGGAACTTATATTCTAGTTTAAGTTTAAAATAAGGAATTACATTAGCAAATAAGATTCTAAGAATAAAGAGAAGTTAGCCTCAGGAAAGACTGCATCTAAGAATTCAAATAGCATAACAATTCTGAATCTCAATATTTCTCTCACTTGGCTTAAAGTTGTATTTAGGCCCTATTCCCCTTAGACCTCTCTGTAAGTTAGGGGGAATAATCAGAACTAGCTTTACAGTCAAACTCTTCCAGTTTACATCCAAGGGGAAAGACTATCTCCTTTGTATCTATATATAAAAAAATTTCACGGAAGAGCTCTGATTGGTCACTCTAAGATCATTATTTCATCCATAAGCCAATCACTGAGCCCAAGATAATGATGTAGTTTGACTGGTCAAGACTGGATCTTACACCCAATCCTGTGATGGGAGAAATCTGGTATTGCAATTGATAGCCCTACTAAATGGCATGGAGTCGAGGAGAGGAATTTCCAAAAGAAACAGTGCTGAAATCAGAATTGAGTAGATAGTACTGGGTTGGTGTAGTCTCCAACAAGCACACATAATAGAGATCAGGCTGTGATAAGGGCAATCACAAAAAATAAAACATAAAGCCTTGCAGGGTCCCAGAGAAAGGAATTCTCTAATTGAAGAATCAAGGAAATCTTTACAAATCTGCATTCACCCTCCTTCACTTCACCGATTCTGATCTCAAATCTACCTCTGAAAGAATCAAACTGATCACCTTATTCAGAATTTAAGAAACATAGATCTGAGAGGGGCATGAAGGTTACACTGGATGTTCTAACACCCTCTGAACAGGATGAGTATTGACAGAATCCATAACATTAGTATGATGCTGAGGAAGGTGGCCCCATAATCTGTCTCAGAGAGCAGGCTCAGGGTTTAATAGTCCTTATCGGTTCTGCCAGGATTAGACACTGCTGTCCTTAACCAAGCTGAGATAATGTGAGTTTATAAAACAGTCAATAAAGAACAATGATGCAACCAGAGAGGAAATTCGAGAGCCTAGATGCTCTGCATTTAAGTTCTGTGTCCCTAACTCAGGATTTCTGAAAGTCCTTCCTTGCTCTTCATACATAGTTTAATGAGTGTCTAACAGTGAGGTCCTGTTCTCTCCTCTTATGGACTGCCCTGAAATGTCAAAGCTTTTTCCTGGAATCTTGGACTATGATTTTAAGAAACTATTACAAAATATGGTTACCTCCTTCAGATTCTGCATGTGCATTCACTCACCAGATTCTAGAATCAATCTAATTATAATAACAAATTTAAAACAGCCCCCCCACCTTCTCTCCTCATACTCCAATGAAATTCTCTGCGATAAACTGCACTTCTGTAACAGAACTTTGAAACATGGCACCAGCCATCTCCTTGGGCAGCCCTAAAGGTGATGAATTCCACATCCAACCTACTAATTGTCGGCTGTGTGTGTACATACATCTCTCTCTCCAACCCCACTGCTGGATTAAATTCCCTTTGGAACAAACGACTGTGTTCCCTTTATCTTTGATTTCTTAAACTCATAATATAATCTTGGACCCAAAACATAATGCTTTATGTGGAATGGACATAAATAATTAACTGATAATTTTCAAATTTTTACATTAAAGAACAAGCAATTCTGCCAAATAGTCACTTATCTTCCCAATAGCTGTATGACTCAGAGAAAACCCTTATCAATCCTATGATAAGTATATTGTGGGATTAGGTGACCAGAATGGGGGTATAAAGAGAGTGGAGCTGGTTAGGAATAGACAGGCACCCAGTAATTAAAAAACAAGAAATAAAGAATCAGACATTTCTAAGTTCAAATTTTAGCCAGCTCTTTAAGTTCTTTAGCTCCCAGTTTCCTATTTATGAGATGAATATAATACATTGCTATCTAGGTTATTGTAGGGAGTAAGTAAAATGAGGATGTAAAATCAATAGACATGTGTGTAAATGTCTTTTAAAAACAGTGGTGTAGGTGCGTGTGTAAATTGTATTTTGAGGTCCTAGTCATCCTTTGCGATGGAAGCCTAATCTCAGTTAGTTTGGGGTCTCTGTTCTCTCCACAGGGTTGCCTTTATTTGGGGGCACCATTCATGTAGCTCTGAGGTACAGGTTGGTTAGGGGCATGTGTTCCACTTGTGTACACTGAAATAGCTGCATCTTTGCCTTCAGGTCACTGCTGACACCCTCCTAATTCACATCATAACTTCTTAGTTCTATGGATTATCTGTAGTTCTGTGCTCTGGCTAGAAAATCTTTGTGAGAAGATCTATACTCCAGTTTGCCATGCCTAGTAGCCGTTCCCTTTCTAGGATATTGTTGCCTAAAGAAAATATAGAACCTCTCCAACTAGTAGGGTTTTGTCCCTCCCAAATTACTATCAGAGGAACAATAAGCAAAACCTTCTCTCTGGGACCCACCAAACTCTGCTCTCATTATCTCTCCTGCTCCTACCTTCTTCCAAGTTGGAGAAATTTTCTATCTATGTGGGAAAAGTTCTACTCTTCTCAAAGTCCACCTCTCCCAAATATTTCACCTTTACTTGAATTGGTCTCAGATTTCCTAAAGTCAGAAATACTCCGTTTTCCTCTTTCTGCTTTTCTCTTCCCTCCTGACGATGGTGAAATTGAAGGAGGGATGCAGGAATATAGGCAGAATGAAAGCACAGGGAGGAAAATCCATCCAGCAAGTGAATTATTGTTACTAGTTCAACAAAAGATGGGGATGAACAAAGTATTTCCGATACTTTAATACTTAAGCTATTTTATGGATAATCGCCTCATAGTCTTTGAAGGATGTCCCAACCTGGAAACATTATTTTAACAAAACTATTGCCAAATAAAAGTTCACAGTTGTTACATGGCTGAAAAACATGTTTTCCAGAAAGAAGAAAGTAGGGTAGCTATAAGCAGAGTTTGCCCTCCAAGCACTCCTATCTCCCTCCTACTTTGTTTTCTTCTTTCTCATATCCTGAAAACTCCCTTTCTTCTTTTATTCAGGCATTTGTTTTCTCCATCCTCCTCAGAGATCCATACACATCTTCCCCCCTCACAGTACCACATGGCAATAGATTCCATCTGTCACCTCCTTGACCACAAACCCCATTCTCTCTCATTCTCATACCCAAGCTGAAGGCTGCAGTGACTCAACACTCCAAAGGATATGAATTTTAAAGGATAGTAAGGAAAGGAATCTATAGTAATCACTAGCAGATAGATAAGTAGGCTTTTTTATGGTTCTTAGAGACTCTAAAGCATGGAGCACCTAACAGCTACAGAATACACATTGATTTTAAGCATATCATTGACAAAAATGGCTAATATTGGGACATGAATCAAGTCTTAAATTTTAAAGGAATGAAATCATACAGATTATATTTACAACCACAGTATAATTAAATTTAATATCAAAACAAAAGTAACTAATAAAAACACTATATATTTTGGAAATTAAATACCTCTTATTATACCAATATGTCAAATAAGAAATCATAATTAAAAATTTTTAAATGAGCTTTTATTGAATGTGTGTGTGCTTAGTCACTCAGTCATGTCCGACTCTTTGCGACCCCATGTACTCTAGCCCCCTAAACTCCTTTGTCCATGGGGATTCTCCTAGGCAAGAATGCTGGAGTGGATTGTCAAGCCCTCCTCCAGGGGATCTTCCCAACCCAGGGATCAAACCCAGGTCTCCTGCAGTGCAGGCAAATTCTTTACCACCTGAGCCACCAGGGAAGCCCTTTTATTGAATAGTAGCAAAAAAAGATACTACACTGCAAAATATGTGGGCTACAAATAATGTAGAAATCGGAGGAAATGTACACATTTAATGCATGTCTTAGAAAATAATAATGTGTGAAAATTAATATACATCCATCTGGCACAGATCCTTCTTCAAAGAAGGACTTACTGTCCAGCTGTGAGAAAAACTGTCAGCAGACAATCTTCATCTGTCAGCTCCTACAGGGCCTGCCTCAGCTGCAGAGAGCCACCTACCAACCATAATGCCAGGCCCACATCTAAAAACTGGGTGAAGAAGGGGTTGACCAGACCAGTCCAATGTTGAAAATTCAACACTATATTCAAAGATAATACTCTGAAGGACAGTATTTGTTCTAGAGCTCCCCACCAAGTTGGCTCAGGCTTACAGAGCCTGCATCACAGTTTGGTGCTGCTTCTGCTTTCATTCTACTTTTTCCCACCTCGCACTACCAACTTCATCTCAGTGTATGAGTCAAGTGAATCCACTCTGTGATACCATTGCAAAAAAATGAGAAAAAGGAAAGCACATTAAACTGATAAAATTATAGAAGAAAATAATAAAAATTTGACTAGAAATTATTGACGAAAGCAGACATTCAATAGAGATGATCAAATCTTTTCAAAAGATTAATACAAAAATTATAAATGACGAGTAAAGCTTACAGGAAAAAACAGAGAAGAAGCACAATTAATCAACACAAGGAATGGAGAAAGAAATATCATCTCAGATGCTCAAGACATTAAATGGATGATAAGAGGATATTAAATCACCCTTATGTGAATATTTTTTAAAATTACAACAAATGTACACAGTTCAAGAAAAAGATAACTTAACCAAACAAAACCAAGAAGGATTTGAAAATTTCAACAGCCCTATAGCCATTAAAGTGAATGACTCAGTAATTTTCAAAATTTTCTCCAGAAACTCAAACCCCAACAAGTGATTAGCCATAGAAATCTGTCAATTCTTAAAAAAATAATTTAAATGTTTACATAGTAAGTAGAGAAGAGGCATGAAAAAGTAGAGAAAGTGAAGGAGCACTTCTCAACTCATTTTATGGGGCCAGCATAGATTGGATATGACAGTACGAGAACAGTGTAAGAAGGAAAGTTGCAGATAATTTTTACTAATTAATATTTATGCAAATATCTTAAAGTGTTAACAAAGCAAACTCATTAATCTATCAAAAAATGGTTTAAATGCAAATTTTTATTTTTAAAAGAAAAGTTGCAGATAATTTTTACTAATTAATATTTATGCAAGTATCTTAAAGTGTTAACAAAGCAAACTCATTAATCTATCAAAAAATGGTTTAAATGCAAATTTTTATTTTTAAAAGAAAAGTTGCAGATAATTTTTACTAATTAATATTTATGCAAGTATCTTAAAGTGTTAACAAAGCAAACTCATTAATCTATCAAAAAATGGTTTAAATGCAAATTTTTATTTTTAACATTAGAAAATTAATTAGTATACTCCTCCTAGTAATAGATTGACAAATAGTTATACAATGATTTCAGTAGTTTCTGAAAGAAGGCTCAATAAAATTTAACATACATTCATTTTAAAGAAGGAAAAGTCTTGGGAATCCATTTGGAAAGAAACTTCCTGAATCCAAATAAAAATATATACAAGAAAAAGAAAACTTTAAAAAACTTTAGCAAAACATCAGATTTAAAATCTTTCCCTTTTAGAACAAAAATAAAACAAGGATTCTCACTATCATCCTTTAATTTGACATTGTACTGGAGATTTAGCCCAACGTGGTAAGATAAAAAAAAAGAAATAAAATGTGTAAGAATTGAGGATTTCCAGGCTGGGATGGCAACACAGAAGGCTCTTGAATTTCCCTCCTACCCAGGATACTTGAATATACATGCAGTTTTGTTGCTCTTGTTCAGTTGCTAAGTCATGTCTGACTTTTTGCAACCACATGAACTGCAGCACTACAGGCTTCCCTGTCCTTCACTATCTCCCAGAGTTTGCTCAAACTCAAGTTCATTGAGTCAGTGGTGCTATCTAATTCAGAACAATTTCTTCTTGAGAGAAATCCAGAAGCTACATGAGTGAGTCCTACATATTAGCTGATGGAGAAAATACCCACATCAAAATGGGTAAAAAGACTGACACACTCCCACCATAAACCCTACCCCGAGCATCGTGCCATTATCAGGAAGGCGCTCCAAACTCCCAGCTTTCTCCTCAGAAACCAAGGGCTTGGAACACACAACTAGTGCCCCAACTTTTAAAGCTACTACCCAACTGAGATTCCCAAATCACCTAGCTCTGAAAGCCACCATGACTTACATTTACAGGACCATAGCAGAAACAGAAGAAATTGTTAAAGGGCTTGAGGGCACTCCCAGCTGGTATACCCCAGTTCTCAGCACAGAGGGAGCCAGAAAGAGTCAGAAAGAAAAAAATAAATATTGCATATTAACATTAATGCATATAGATAGAATCTAGAAAGATGGTACTGATAAACCTATTTACAGGGCAACAGTGGAGACGCAGACATAGAGAACAGAATTATGGACATGGGTGAAGAGAAGGAAGTAGTGGGTGGGATGAATGGAGAGAGTAACATGAAAGCATATACACTACCATATGTAAAAAAGAAAACCAACGGGAATTTGCTGTATGACTCAGGGAACTCAAATCGGGGCTCTGTAACATCCTAGGGAGTGGGAAGGGGTGAGATATGGAAGGGAGATTTAAGACAGAGAGGACACATGTTATACCTATGGTTGATTCATGTTGATGTATGGTAGAGGCCAACACAATATTGTGAAGCAATTTTCCTTCAATTACAAATGATAACTTTGGGGAGAAAATAGTCCTTAAAGCCATAACATAAATAAATAAATAACATAGGTATGAATAAACGAATAAAAAGATACACTAGACTCCTTTGGGGAAATTTTTAAAAAATGCCCATCACTCAGTCTTCCCCTTGAAGAGGTTTGACTACATACTTTATAAGCTGCTGCCTGAAATTCCAGCTTCTAATTAGCACACACCTAGGTACCGTGATGGTCTGGGAGCCCAAAAGAGCCAGTGGGCACTTTCCCCTCCTCCTTCCTGTTCGCTCCAATAGTAAAACCAAGTTGCCAGCACCTCCTTGGAAAAAGCATGTCTACACATCTAGCACCCCAACTTTAAGACCCCCAAATCACCTAGTTTTGATAACAAAATGAGATTTAAACATTCACAAGTCCCACAGGGATAGAGCAAACAAAGAAGCACATTTTTACTAGTGCAAAAGAACTCCTGGTTTCCCAGGAGGTTCAGTGGTAAAGAATTTGCCTGCCAATGCAGGAGACACAAGAGATGCAGGTTCGATCCCAGGGTTGGGAAGATTCCCTGGAGTAGGAAACGGAAACCTGATCCAGTAATCGTCTCTGGAAAATTCCACGGACAGAGGATCCAGGGAGGCTACAGTCCATGGGGTTATGAAGAGTCAGACACAGTTGAACACACACACACTAGTACTCCCACTCCACTGGCTATATCCTCAGGCTCAGCACAGAGGGAATGGGCAAGAATGCCCATCTCTCACTCTTCCCCTGAAAGAAGTTAGACTGCACACTTTCCCAACTATTGCCAGAGGGTCAACCTTTAACTAGCCGGCATCCAACTGCTGACTACAATCCTTCGGGACACTGAAGGGTTTTAGCATATCCTCAAACATGCTGACAAGCATATGGAGAAGAGGGAACCCTCATACAATGTTAGTGGGAATGCAAGCTGGTGAAGAACTCTGGAAAACACTGTGGAGGTCCCTCAAGAAATTAAAAATAGAATTACATTATGATCCAGAAATCTCACTTCAGGGTATATATACAAAGGAAACTAATATTCATTATTGCAAAGAGACATCTGTACTTTGTAGCAGCATTGTACAGAATAGTCAAGGTACAGAAACACCCCAAATGTCCCTTGATGGATTAACGGATTTTTAAAATGTGGCATATACAATGGAATATTATTAAGCTTTAAAAAGGAAGGCGTTTTTTACCATTTGCAATATTATGAATGAATGTGGAGGTCATGATGCTAAGTGAGATAATCCAGACAGAGAAAAACATACTGTATGGTATTACTTTAATGTGAGTTTAAAATGAAATGAACTTACACGAAACAGAGATGAGAATGATGCTTGCCAGGGCCTGGGGATAGCAGTGAGGAAACTAGGTAGAGGCTGATAAGAAGATATTAACTTTCAGTTATAAAATGAATAAGGTCTGAGGACCTAATTTTTAATGTAGTCACTATAGGTGATGATACTGCATTGCATAAGTGAAACTTTCTAAGAGTGGAACTTCAGTATTATCACAAAAAAAAAAAAAAAAGTGGGGGGTAAATATGTAAGATGATGGGTATAAATTAGCTCTATGGTGGGACTCCTTTCATAATGTATGCATTTATCAAACCATCACACTGTATACTTTAAATATCTACAATTTTTTCAATTATACTTCAATTATTTTAAAATGTATAAGAATTTGAAAAGGAAAATAAAAGTGGTATCTACAAATGATATGATTGCATATGTATAGAACCCAAAAATAATCTACAGATGAATTATTTAAAATAATACGTAATTATAACAATGTTGCTGAACACCAAATCAGTTTATGAAAACAGCTTTATTTAGAATATCAGAACAATTCACCAGAAAATAAAATTTTAAAGAAGATGCCATTAACAATAGCATCAAATGTAAAAACATGCTAAATATATATGTGTAGCACTTTTAATATATATTTATATTCATATATGTAAACTGTATTAACATATTATGTATAACTATTTGCATATATGTATACATAAGCCTGGGAGA
Source organism: Giraffa tippelskirchi (assembly GCF_054371585.1). Taxonomy (NCBI): domain Eukaryota; kingdom Metazoa; phylum Chordata; class Mammalia; order Artiodactyla; family Giraffidae; genus Giraffa; species Giraffa tippelskirchi. Next base: position 126,307,688 of record NC_137277.1, on the reverse strand, counting down.
AGGAAATGGCAACCCACTCCAGTATTCTTGCCTGGAGAATCCCATGGACAGAGGAGCCTGGCGGGCCACGGTCCATGGGGTCGCAGAGAGTCGGACACAACTGAAGTGACTAAGCATGCACAGCACGCACACATAAGTTTTGCTGAAATGTACTGAGAGAGATATTAATAGACTGAAACATCATTAAAAATATCAATTATATTCAAATTGATTTATAGACTTAATTCAGTCCCATCCAATATGCTAGTCAGATTACTTTTACAAAATTTGAAAAGTATATTCTAAAATATATTGAAGTATTAGGTTGGCCAGAAAGTTCATTCTATTTTTTTCCATAATACCTTACAAGAAAACCCAAAAAAAAACCTTTTGGCCAACTTAATACAAGGATACCGAAGATAACCAAGACACTTTTAAAGAAGAAAAATAAGTTGGAAGGGCTTCCTCTACCGTATGTTAGAATTATTTTTAAACTATGGTAACAATGGATAGACAAATAGAGCAATGTAATAATGGGCAGAGAATAGACTTATTCAAAATACATACTGGATATATGACAGAGATGTCATTGTGAAAGGGGAAAATGACAGCATTACAAGGAATAATTCTTAGATAACTGGATATTCATACAGAAGGAAATCAAGATGAACTATTATTTCCTTATACATATACAACCATCAAGTTCAGGTAGTTTAAAGATTTAAAAATAAAAAGGGAAAATCATAAGGATTTTTTTAAAGATAACTCTTCAGAAGTTCTAGTTAAAAATAATTCCCTAATAAGACACAAAAAGTACTATCCACAAATGAAAACTTTCAACTGCATTAATGTCAAAATTTAAGTTCACAAAGATAATGCATTCAATACAAGTTCGGATTGGTAAAAAGTATTTGCAGTACAAAATTACTATAAAAAAGAATTTCTATACATTAATAAGAAATAAGCCATTCATTTTTTAATGGGCAAATAGATTGAATAATAGTTTCAAGGGATTAGATCTGATAAAGTGTCTGAAGAACTATGGACAAAGGTTCATAACATTGCACAGGAGACAGTGATCAAAACCATTCCCATGAAGAAGAAATGCAAAAAGGCAAAATTGTTGTCTGAGAAGGCCTTACAAATAGCTGAGAAAAGAAGAGAAGCTAAAGGCAAATGAGAAAAGGAAAGATATATCCATCTGAATGCAGAGTTTCAAAGAAAAGCAAGGAGAGATAAGAAAGCCTTCCTCAGTGATCAATGCAAAGAAATAGAGGAAAACAATAGAATGAGAAAATTACAGATACCAAGGGAATATTTCATGAAAAGATGGGCATAGTAAAAGACAGAAATGGTATGGACCTAACAGATGCAGAAGATATGGCATGAATACATAGAAGAACTATACAAAAAAGATCTTCATGACACAGATAACAAAGATGGTGTGATCACTCACCTAGAGCCAGACATCCTGGAATGTGAAGTCAAGTGGGCCTTAGGAAGTATCACTATGAACAAAGCTCCTGAAGGTGATGGAATTCCAGCTGAGTTATTTCAAATCCTAAAAGATGATGCTGCGAAAGTGCTGCACTCAGTATGCCAGCAAATTTGGAAAACTCAGCAGTGGCCACAGAACTGGAAAAGGTCAGTTTTCATTCCAATCTCAAAGAAGGGCAATGCCAAAGAATGTTCAAACTACCACACAATTACATTCATTTCACATGCTAGCAAAGTAATGCTCAAAATTCTCCAAGCCAGGCTTTAACAGGATGTGAACCGAGAACTTCTAAATGTTCTGGATTTAGAAAAGGCAGAGAAACTAGAGATCAAATTGCCAACATCTGTTGGATCATAGAAAAAGCAAAAGAATTCTAAAAAACATCTACTTCTGCCTCATTGACCATGCTAAAGCCTTTGACTGTGTGGATCACAACTGTGGAAAATTCTTAGAGATGGGGATACCAGATCACCTAACCTGCTTCCTAACAAATCTGTATGCAGGTCCAGAGGCAACAGTTAGAACCGGACATGGAGCAACAGACTGGTTACAAATTGAGAAAGGAGTATGTCAAAGCTGTATATTGTCACCCTGCTTATTTGACTTATATGCAGAGTACATCATGCAAAATGCTGGACTGGATGAAGCTCAAGCTGGAATCAAGATTGCCAGGAGAAATATCAATAACCTCAGATATACAGATGACACCACCCTTATGGCAGAAAGCAAAGAGGAACTAAACAGCCCATTGATGAAGGTGAAAGAGGAGAGTTAAAAAGCTGACTTAAAACTCAACATTCAAAAAACTAAGATTCTTGGCAAATAGATGGGGAAACATAGAAGCAGTCACAGACTTTCTTTTCTTGGGCTCCCAAATCACTGCAGATGGTGACTGCAGCCATGCAATTAAAAGATGCTTGTTCCCTGGAAGAAAAGCTATGACAAACCTAGACAGCATATTAGAAAGCAGAGATATTACTTTACCGATAAAGGTCCATCTAGTCAAAGCTATGGTTTTTCCAGTAGTCATGTATAGATGTGAGACTTGGACCATAAAGAAAGCTAAGCACCAAAGAATTGATCCTTTTGAACTGTAGTGTTGGAGAAGACTCTTGAGAGTCCCTTCGACTGCAAGGAGAACAAACCAGCCAATTCTAAAGGAAATCAGTCCCGAATATTCATCGGAAGGACAGATGCTGAAGCTGAAACTCCAATACTTTGGCCACCTGCTGTGAAGAACTGACTCATTGGAAAAGACCCTGATGCTGAGAAAGATTGAAGGCAGGAGGAGAAGGGTGTGACAGAGGATGAGATGGTTGGATGGCATCACCGACTCTATGAACATGAGTTTGAGCAAGCTCTGGGAGTTGGTGATGGACAGGGAAGCCTGGCATGCTGCAGTCCATGGGGGTCGCAAAGAGTTGGACATGACTGAACAGCTGAACTGTACTGAGATTAAATAATCACTTATATAAAAAGAGTCTAACTAGTCAACATACATAAAAAGCATAGTTTCATGTGTAATCGGCATAGTAACTATTAAAACTACAATGAAATAGCATTACACACTCACTATCTTGGGAAAGGGTAAAATGTCTGACACTATCAACTATTGGTGAGGATACTGAGAAAAGGAACACACTAAATATAGTTAATGAAAAGGAAAACATTTGGTATTATCTAGTAAACTAAAGATATGTGACTTATGACCTAGCAATTCCATTCCCAGGAGTATAACATATAGCAACTCTTACAAAAATGTGTGCCTAGATATTTGTACAGACATGTTAATAGAAACATTATTCATAATACCTCTAAACTAGAAGCAGGTCAAATGTCCATCTAGAGAAGAATGGATAAGTGAACTGTGATATATTCATATAATAAAACATTATACAGTAGTTAAAATGAACAATTAGCCGCAACTAACATTATGGATGAATCTCATACACGTGAGTAAAAGAATTAAGACATATATATATACATATATATATACACACACACATACAAACAACATGATTCTATTCTTCTAAAACTGAAAAACAGTAAAAATTACATTAGTCATTCATGCATAATTATTTTGCAATTTTGCTACATTAGACTATATACCACAGCTTTAAAAATCAATGACAATAAATGAAAGATAAAGAAATAAAAGTAATAGTTGCAATAACTTTTTAAGAAGGATATCTTTAAAAATAACAAATAAATCACTACACTGTACACCTTAAGCTTACACATTGTTATGTTACAATTACAATCTCAATAAAGCTGGGGAAAAACATAAATACATTAAAGAAAAAATAACCTTACAAGGAAAAAAATACTCCTGGCCCACTTCAAAATAATAAAAGCACTTAATTTTTTTAAAAGGAGAAAGATAGCCTAATAGTGCAGAAGATGAATCAAAGGAACTATTGTTTTAAGAGAAATGTAGATTTAAAAGTTTATTCAAGAAGATCAGTGTTTCAAGAGGAATTAAAGATACATGAGACTAAGGGGATGAATAACAGCATGTGATCCTTAAGAAAGCAAAAGTCATGAAATCAGAATGGAAAATAAGGAAAGAATGGATGCAGTTGAAAGCAATTTTGTAAATGATAGGCCAACCATCTGATGGCTCCATTTTCTCTGAGGTAGAAAGTGAGATTGTGCTCCAAAAACTAGCCTTCTTGGCAAAAGGAAGCGGACAGCACTTTTCCTCTCTTCTCGTTCGGCTCACTGGGTTGAAGCTTCTTGTTGCTGCAAAGCCAAGAGCAGCAGCTATGCAGATGATGCCCAGCACTGATGCCAGAGTGTCCACCAATGCCAATGTTATGGGTATCTTTGCACAGCCAAGAACTCAGGAGCTGTCTCTCAAAGGAGTCAAAGCTGCAGGCACCAAAGCTGCACAAGACAGCTGAACTCAAAGCCCACACAGATTTTAGCTTCCCCCAGTTAAAATGATCAAGCTCATCAAATCCAACCCATGAGTTTGGACAACAGTCCGTGCATACTTCAGTTCTTTCTTTAGGTTGTATTTGCTGTAGGAAACTCCAAGAACAGTGGTTGTCAAAACGTAATGTGTAGTTTCCAATCCAGTAGAACATGAGGGTGGCTCAGTGGTACAGAACCTGCCTGCTAATACAGGGGAGTGGGTTCAATCCCTGAGTCGGGAAGATCCCCTGGAGAAGGAAATGACAACCCACTCCAGTATTCTTGCCTGGAAAATCCCATGGCCAGAGGAGCCTGGTGGGTTAGAGTCCCTGCAGTCACAAAGAGTCGGACATAACTTAGCAACTGAGTATGCACACACGCAGAACATGAGGGGACCTGTGATTCTACATTGTTAACATGTTCCCAGGTGATCTCGATGTTGTTGGTCCTCAAATCATACTGTGAGTAGCAAAGTCCTAGGAACTTCACAATAAAAGGCCACAAGGCTCAATGTATCTATCCACATGACATTTCAAAAGGAGCCTGAAATATGTGCGACTTAGACCTAATGACTTAGGTAAATGCAGCTTGGATTCAAGCTGGGACATTCTTCAATAATACCTATCCAAGTGAATGATTAGCACATCTGTCAGTCAAAACCAACTGAGTACCATAGATGTATCCCACTACATGGGCTGCAGAAAATTAGTGGGTATTGTCTCTTCTTCTGTTGAATTTATTTTTGACTCGGTGAAAGGCAAAAAGATAGTCCGAAAGTACCAAAACTATCAGGGACGCTCAGACTAAAAGAGTTTTCAACTACGCACAGTCCTGTTAAACTGTACATAAGGTTTTTTGGTTTTCCTTTCTTTTCCACTTACTGACATATTATCCAATTCCTTAGGCATGCCGTGAACACATTTCATGGACTAGAAATACAGTGATTCGGTATGTACTGGCGTCTCATATGGGTAGTTAACTTAAGGAAAAGCTATCCTGTTGATAAGCCACAGTAATATAACATAGCTATGGAGTTTATATCCTTCAATGACATGATGATTCTGTACAAACTTTAGTACACTTGAAATCCACTTTCACTTATCCAAAAATAATCTTTCTCTTAAAAGGAAAAACAAGGCACTTCCAAACTGAGAAGATGAACAGCTGGTGATACTCAATTCAGGATTTGTCCTACCTTATTTTGGCAAATCAAAAGGTGCTCACAAAGAATTTGAAAAATTTAATGAAAATAGACTTCTTGATAAAAGTTTTAAATTTCAAATCTAGAGAAAGAACCCTACAAGTATCCAAGGATCAACAGGAAAAGCATAAAAGAACCATATACTAGCTAAAGGCAGATTGCTCTTATATAACATGAAAAGAAAAAGACAATGTATAGATTTAGGCAAAAAGCTGTTAAACAAAGATATTCATCCAACTGCCATTTGTTTGTAAATGCCACAAATGTTCTATATATGTAAATATAGATAGGTATACATATGAGTGTAAAAAGTCTAAAAATACTGAAATATCTAATACTCAAATATCCTTTTATACTTACATATATGTATACGAGTATAAGAAATTTAATACTCAAATATCATTTCTGAGAAAATTATTTAAAGATGTAGACCAGCCAATGCAAAAGTTATTCAAAATTAAACATTCAACAATGAAGAATTGTGTTTTTTATTATAGTTTTAAAAGAATGGGCTATGATCACTAAAATGAGTTAACCACTGAGTTTACAAGAAGTAAATAAAACAGAATAATAAAAATACAAACAGAAATCCAGGTCAAAAGTTCAAATTATTTAAACAAAAACAAAGAAATATTTGGATGGGGGAAAGTTTAGAACTTTTTAAATAACTAGCTCACAACTTCAACTCATTCAACAAATGCTCTCTGAGGATCTATTCAGTTCAGTTAAGTTCAGTCGCTGAGTCGTATCCGACTCCTTGCAACCCCATGAATCGCAGCAACACCAGGCCTTCCTGTCCATCACCTACTCTCTGAGTCCACCCAAACCCATGTCCATTGAGTCGATGATGCCATCCAGCCATCTCATCCTCTGTTGTCCTCTTCTCTTCCTGCCCTCAATCTTTCCCAGCATCAGGGTCTTTTCCAATGAGTCAGCTCTTCGCATCAGGTGGCCAAAGTATTGGAGTTTCAGCTTCAACACCAGTCCTTCCAATGAACACCAAGGACTGATTTCCTTTAGGATGGATTGGTTGGATCTCCTTTCAGTTCAAAGGACTCTCAAGAGTCTTCTACAACACCACAGTTCAAAAGCATCAATTCTTCGGCGCTCAGCTTTCTTTATAGTCCAGCTCTCACATCCATACGTGACCACTGGAAAAATCATACCCTTGACTAGACGGACTTTTGTTGGCAAAGTAATGTCTCTGCTTTTTAATATGCTGTCTAGGTTGGTCATAACTTTCCTTCCAAGGAGTAAGTGTCTTTTAATTTCATGGCTGCAGGCACCATCTACAATGATTTTGGAGCCCAGAAAAATAAAGTCAGCCACTGTTTCCACTGTTTCCCCATCTATCTACCATGAAGTGACGGGACCAGATGCCATGATCTAAGTTTTCTGAGTGTTGAGCTTTAAGCCAACTTTTTCACTGTCCACTTTCACTTTCATCAAGAGGCTCTTTAGGTCTTCTTCACTTTCTACCATAAGGGTGCTGTCATCTGCATATCGGAGGTTATTGATATTTCTCCCGGCAATCTTGATTGCAGCTTGTGCTTCACCCAGCCCAGCGTTTCTCATGATGTACTCTGCATGTAAGTTAAATAAGCAGGGTGACAATATACAGCCTTGACGGACTCCTTTTCCTATTTGGAACCAGTCTGTTGTTCCATGTCCAGTTCTAACTGTTGCTTCCTGACCTGCATACAGGTTTCTCAAGAGGCAGATCAGGTGGTCTGGTATTTCCATCTCTTTCAGAATTTTCCACAGTTTAGTGTGATCCACACAGTCAAAGGCTTTGGCATAGTTAATAAAGCAGAAATAGATGTTTCTCTGGAAATCTCTTGCTTTTTTGATGATCTAGTGGATGTTGGCAATTTGATCTCTGGTACCTCTGCCTTTTCTAAAACCAGCTGGAACATCTGGAAGTTCACGGTTCACGTATTGCTGAAGCCTGGCTTGGAGAATTTTAAGGATTACTTTACTAGCGTGTGAGATGAGCGCAACTGTGCAGTAGTTTGAGCATTCTTTGGCATTGCCTTTCTACGGGATTGGAACAAAAACTGACCTTTTCCAGTCCTGTGACCACTGCTGAGTCTTCCAAATTTGCTGGCATATCAAGTGCAGCACTTTCACAGCATCATCTTTCAGGATTTGAAATAGCTCAACTGGAATTCCATCACCTCCACTAGCTTTGTTCATAGTGATGCTTCCTAAGGCCCACTCGGCTTCACATTCCAGGATGTCTGGCTCTAGGTGAGTCATCACACCATTGTGATTATCTGGGTCATGAAGATCTTTTTTGTACAGTTCTTCTGTGTATTCTTGCCACCTCTTCTTAATATCTTCTGCTTCTGTTAAGTCCATACCATTTTTGTCCTGTATTGAGCCCATCTTTGCATGAAATGTTCCCTTGGTATCTCCAACTTTCTTGGAGAGATCTCTAGTCTTTCCCATTCTATTGTTTTCCCCTATTTCTTTGCGTTGATTGCTGAGGGATGCATTCTTATCTCTCCTTGCTATTCTTTGGAACTCTGCATTCAAATGGCTATATCTTTCCTTTTCTCCATTGCTTTTCGCTTCTCTTCTTTTCACAGCTATTTGTAAGGCCTCCTCAGACAGCCATTTTGCTTTTTTGCATTTCTTTTCCATGGGGATGGTCTTGATTCTTGTCTCCTGTACAATGTCATGAACCTCTGTCCATAGTTCTTCAGGCACTGTGTCTATCAGATCTAGTCCCTTAAATCTATTTTTCACTTCCACTGTATAGTCCTAAGGGTTTTGATTTAGGTCATACCTGAGTGGTATAGTGGTTTTCTAAACTTTCTTCAATTTCTGTCTGAATCTGGCAATAAGGAGTTCATGATCTGAGCCACAGTCAGCTCCCGGTCTTGTTTTTGCTGACTATATAGAGATTCTCCATCTTTTGCTGCAAAGAATATAATCAATCTGATTTCGGTGTCAACCATCTAGTGATGTCCATGCATAGAGTCTTCTCTTGTGTTGTTGGAAGAGGGTGTTTGCTATGACCAGTGCGTTCTCTTGGCAGAACTCTATTAGCCTTTGCCCTGTTTCATTCTGTACTCCAAGGCCAAATTTCCCTGTTACTCATTTCTTGACTTCCTACTTTTTGCATTCCAGTCCCCTATAATGAAAAGGACATCTCTTTTGGATGTCAGTTCTAGAAGGTCTTGTAGGTCTTCATAGAACTGTTCAACTTCAGCTTCTTCAGTGTTACTGGCCGGGGCATAGACTTGGATTACTGTGATATTGAATGATTTGCCTTGGAAATGAACAGAAATCATTCTGTCGTTTTTGAAATCACATCCAAGTACTGCATTTTGAACTCTTTTGTTCCTGTGATGGCTACTCCAGTTCTTCTAAGGGATTCCTGCCCACAGTAGTAGATATAATGGTCATCTGAGTTAAATTCACCCATTCCAGTCCATCCAGTTCGCTGATTCCTAGAATGTCCATGTTCACTCTTGCCATCTCCTGTTTGACCACTTCCAATTTGCCTTGATTCATGGTCCTAACATTCCAGGTTCCTATGCAATATTGCTCTTTACAGCATCAAACCTTGCTTCTATCACCAGTCCCATCCACAACTGGGTGTTGTTTTTGCTTTGGCTTCATCCCTTCATTCTTTCTGGAGTTATTTCTCCACTGATTTCCAGTAGTATATTGGGCACCTACCGACCTTGGGAGTTCATCTTTCAGTGTCCTATCTTTTTGCCTTTTCTTACTGTTCATGGGGTTCTCAAGGCAAGAATACTGAAGTGGTTTGCCATTCCCTCCTTTAGTGGACCACGTTTTGTCAGACCTCTCCACCATGACCCGTCCATCTTGGGTGGCCCCACATGGCATGGCTTAGTTTCACTGAGAGAGACAAGGCCGTGGTCCGTGTGATCAGATTGGCCAGCTGTCCGTGGCTGTGGTTTCAGTCTGTCTTCCCTCTGATGCCCTCTCTCAGTGCCTACCATCTTACTTGGGTTTCTCTTTCCTTGAACATGGGGTAGCTCCTTTCAGCTGCTGCCCCTGACCTTGGACGTGGGGTAGCTCCTCTCAGCCACTGCCCCTGACCTTGGACGTGGGGTAACTCCTCTCGGCCATGCTTGTGCACCATCGCAGCATCTATTGCATGCCAGATATTTTTTTAAATGCTCCTCTTACAAAGGTTTATCTACAAGCTTTAAAAATTAGAGAACTAGAACTATGTTTTCTTCTGGCATCCTTTTCATTTGTTTATAAATTTGTTTTGCAGTTTAAATATTTATTTTTATACAAAGCATATCTTTTTAATAAAATTAATATCAGAGGATATTTTTAAGTAGTAGTTTTATTACCTTCAAATACATAAGCAACAAAATGATGGGCAATGGCTCTTTTAAAGATGTAATACATACTTGTAATTGCTGGCATCAATAATACACACTCTTTTCTTTTTATTGAAGTATAGCTGGTTTATGATATTAGTTTCAATTTACAACAAAAGGATTTTTAATCAAAAGTAACATCTCATCATCCCAACTTACCCCATCTCAAGACTCTAAGCGCAATCATTTTTATTATTTCAGTTTTGTTTTTCTAGTTTTTAGTACATATATATATATATATATATTCAATGAAAATGCTAATTCTCTTATTGCTTGGTTCTTCAATATTTGATATTATTTGTTAAAAATACTCTTGTGAAAAAAGAAGCTGGTTGATTTATAGGATCTTCTAAAGTCCCATCCCCTTTTCTTTCAGGCTTTGAGTTTTCTTCACTTGTCTTCCACCTGTGATTTCTGTTCACAGATGACAAAGTCAGCACGCAGCAGTCGCTCAGTCATGTCCGACTCTGCAACCCCATGGACTGTAGCCCACCAGGCTCCTCCGTCCATGGGATTTTCCAGGCAACAATACCAGAATAGGTTGTCATTTTCTCCTCCAGGGGATCTTCTTGACCCAGGGATCAAAACCGTATCTCCCACATCTCCTGCATTGCAGGCAGATTGTTTACTGCTGAGCGACTGGGGAGGCCCAGCATATACCATGGGTCAACAGAAATAGCTTCATTGTGAGAGGGTAGGATGCAGGTCATTCGGCCAGTGGAGAAAGATTCCCAGAAAATGGGAAATGCCAGAGTTGCCTTAACTCTGAACACCAGGCATGAATGAAGTATGCCAATTTCAAGGCTCTATATATTAACCTTCAAGTCCACTGTTGTAAAGCCACACCCCACTTCTCTTTACCTTCTGAATTGCAAACCTTGGTAAACTTTCTTGGACCTCTTTTAGACAGAAAGATGCTTTCCTCCAAAGCATCTCCTACATGTATTTAGTCTGCAACACCCACTGATGATTAAAAAAAGAAGAAGAAAGAAAAAATAAGACATAAAGAACTGCCTCAGCTACAGAGGAATCTACAGAAAACTTACAACTAACATTATGCATAATGGTGAAAGACTGAATTAGTCAACATTTTCCCTTAGATCATGAACAAGGCAGGGATATCTGTTCTCATCACTTTTATTTGACATAGTGCTATAAGTTCTAGCCAGGGCAATAAAACCAGGATGAAATAAAAAGCATTCAGACTGGAAATGAAGAAGTAAAACTGTGCCTATTGGGGGATGGCATAATTGCTTACCTAGAAAATCCCAAGGAATCTTTCCCCAAAAAACCTCCTAGTAAGTTCAGCAAGCTCATGAAATACAAGAACAACACACAAGAATCAACTGCATTTCTATATAGTGAAAGTTAAAATGTAGAAAACAAAATTTAAAGGACAATAACATTTATAATCATTCAAAGACAATGATTCAGATGTAAGTCTATCAAAACATAAATATGACTTACAGATTAAAAACAAATACACTGCTAATGGAAAAAATCAAAAAATATAAAAATAAGTGGAAAATCATGGTCATGGATTAGAAGATTTAGCAAAGTAGTGATATCCATTTTTCCCAAACTGTCATTTAGGTTTACTGTAATTCCAGTCAAAATATTCTGGAAGAAGAAATGGCAACCCACTCAAGTATTCTTGCCTGGAAAATCCCATGGACAGAGGAGTCTGGCGGGCTACAATCCATGGGGTCATCAAAGAGTTGGGCATAACTTTAGCACGCAACCAAAATATTAACAAGATTGTTATATATATGGACAAGATTATTTTATAATTTATATAGAATGGTATAGGAACTAGAATAGCTAAAACAAATAAGACAAATAAGAATAAAGTGGTAATAATAAGCCTACTTGACTTCAATAGTTATTACACAGTTCCAGTTACCAAGACTCCAAGGCGTTGATGGAGGAATAGACACATAGATCAATGAAACAGAATGGAGAATTCAGAAAATGACTCACACAAATACACCCAAATGATTTTTGACAAATGTACAAAAGTAATTTAATGGAGGAAGGATGGCCTTTTCAACAAATGGTGCTGGAATAATTGGACATCAAAGCAAAAAAAAAAAAAAAAAACAGACCTCACCTTAAGTATCCTCTTATAAAAAAGCTAATTCAAAGTAGATCATGAACCAATATAAAACTCAAAGCTAACAAAATTTTTTTAAGAAAACATAAGAGAACACCTTCAGGAGCTTCAGGACCTAGGGCTCGTTCTTGTACTTGACACCAAAATGACAATTGGTAAAAGGGAAGGATTGTAAATTACGAGTTCATCAAAAAAAAAAAAAAACTTTTGATCTCGGAAAGAGCTTGTTAAAAAGATGAAAAAAACAAGTTACAGAATGGGAGAAAATACCTGTAAACCACATACGTGATAATGGACTAGAATATATAAGAAGAAAATTCAACCAAAAAAGCAACCAGTTAGAAAGTGGGCAAAAGACCAAAAGACATGGAGATACATCTCACCAGGGAGAATATACAGATAGAAAATAAGCACATGAGAAGATATTCAACACCATTAGCTATCCACTAAATGCAAATTAAAACTACAGTGACATCTCAATATAAACCTATCAGAATGGCTAAAATAAAAAGTAGTGACAACACTGAATGCTAGTGAGGATATTTAAAAATGGAATCACTCATATATTGTTGGTAAAAATTAAAAATAATACAATCACCATGAAAATGAATTTGGCAGTTTCTTAAAACAACAACAAAAATCAAACAACTACCATACAGCCCAGCAACTGCATTCTTGGCTATTTATCCCAGAGACATGAAAATATACATTCAGGCAAAAACCTGTACAAGAATGTTCATAGCAGTCATACCTGTAATAGACAAAACTGGAAACAGTTCATACCTCCTTCAGTGGGTGAAAAGTTAATGAGACTATGCTACATTCATACCATGGAATATATAATTCAGCAGTGAAAATGAATGATCTATTGATACATGCAATAATCTGGAAGAATCTCTAGAGAATTATGCTGAGTAAAAAAAAAATCTAATCTCAAAAGTTGCATACTAAATAATTCCATTTAAATAACATTTTAAAAACACAAAATTATAGAAATACAGATAACTGATTGCCAGGAGTCAGGAGGGGAATGAGAAGGAAGTAAATGTAGCCTATAAAATAGTAACATGAGATCCTCGTGGTGATGGAAATATTCTGGATTTTAGCTGTATCAAAGTCCACATCCTGGCTGGGACATTGTTCGCTGACAATAAATCTAGAATTGAACCCAGACACATTTGCTTTTAGAGACCAGAGCTTCCTTGGTGGCTCAGATGGTAAAGCGTCTGCCTGCAAGGCGGGAGACCCAGGTTCGATCTCCGGGTCAGGAAGGTCCCCTGAAGAAGGAAATGGCAACCCACTCCAGTATTCTTGCCTGGAAAATTCCATGGATGGAGGAGCCCGGTAGGCTACAGTCCTTGGAGTCACAAAGAGTAGGACACGACTGAGAGACTTCCCTTTCTTACCTTTTTTTTTTTTTTGTAATTTATTTTGCCTCCTTAGTGGTGAAAACATTTGATACGGATTTCAAGTTTGGGTATTTATTGGCTCAAAAGAGAAAAGTGGAGAAGGAATCCCAAGAAGAGAAAACAACATCAATATTATGGGTCTGTTTAGGGAATAAGTAGACCAATTTTACTAGAGAAGAGAATTTAGAGAAAGATGAATTTTAAGCACCTTGAAGACAGGGTAACATCCAAGTGAGCAGTGCATAGACATAGGCTAATGAGGAACCCTTCTACTAGGAATGAGAAGCATAAGATAGTTTTCGAGGAGGAAATGACTTATTACACAATCATCCCTCAGTATCCAGTGGGGATTGGTTCCAGGACCTCCCTCCACCTCCCATACCAAAATCTGTGGATGCTCAAGTCCCTCATATAAGATAACATAGTAGAGTCACCCCTACTCCTTTCCTATATCCACAGGTTCCATATCCCAGGATTCAAGCAAACAATTCAGCTGGGATGTGGAAGCTTCAGATATGGCAGGCTGATTTGAAATGCTACTTCAGAAAAAGAAGCCTGGCATATTGGTCTTTGGTGTACTTTGACCTTTTATAAGGCCATTCTTGGAAAAACAATGGACAATGCAAGAATGCTCACCACTTCAAGGTGGCATGAAATGCCAGGAATCAGAGGGCTCATCTCAAAGTATTTGGAGACAGAATTGAGCAAGTGCCCTCTTCAATCTGTGCTCTGTAATGCTGCCAAAGGAATATTTCTAAATTGAAACTCTGATCTCACTGTTCACCTTTGTAAAACCCTGCAATGCTGCCATCTAGACTATGAAGCAAAATCCATACTCTTTATCGGTGTTTGCAAGGCCTTCCATAACCCAATCCCTTTGGACCCTGTCTCCAGTGCTCTGGAACACAAACTCTTATGTGTCTCTTGCTCTCCCTCTGGAGGGACTGTCCTCTACCTGTAGTGAGCCGCTATAGCAGTGGGGCATGAGAAAATCTACAAGGCAGGAAGAAGATTGATGGGCAGAGAGAAGGAAAAGTCCCTTTCATTTCTCTTTACCTTCTGTGCACTGAAGAGGAAACTTTACTCTTGACAGCTTTTTGCATGAAAGTCAAGCTGCTGACCTCTGTTTGAAGTTTATTTAGAATGTCTTTTTCCTTCCCCATTTCCTCTCTCTCTACTCCTCCTTGTATCCATCCCATTCCCTCTTTTTTCCTTTCTCCTTGCCCAGTTCTCTTCTTTCTTTTCCGGTCCTTCCTTCTCTCCTCTCATCAGCCTTTATCCCTCTTTTCTTTAGCAGGTACTTTATTTCCCTTCATCCACCATAATTTAGTAAATATTCTCCAAGTTATGCCCGTTCCTCTCTAGCTCTCCAGATTAGGAAAGCTTATGAGACCACCAAGATACTGTCGAGATACTGTAACAGACAAAATGAACAAGACTATCAGTCCAATTTCCTAAAAGCATGGGTTCATGGAGAATCATTAACCAACATGTTCTTTTTAAAATTTATTTTATTTATCTGTCTGCTCTGGTTCTTAGTCACAGCAAGTGAGATCTTAGATCTTCACTGAGGCATGCAGGATTTTTTTTTTTTTTTTACTTGCAGCAGGTGAGATCTAGTTCCCTGACCAGGGATCAAACCTGAGACCTCCGCATTGGGAACACAGCATCTTAGCCACTGGACACCAGGGAAGTCTCTAACAAACATTTTCTACTCTTTATTCTTTTCCTTGATTCTAGATCTGCAGTTATCGATAATATTTTCCTGCTTCCTTTTTTTTTTTATTTGCTAGTATGGAACACATGGTCATGAACATTTACATAATAATTTCATGCCAGTTATTTCAAATGAGATACTTTCCCTGATTAACTATTTACACAAATATTCAGGCTTCCTCTTGGGGGAGATTTTATGACCTTCTACTCAAGTACACAACCATAACTTCGGTGATATTAATAGTTTGTCACACCTGCCCTCCACTGGGTTGATTACCAATGCTTATTGATATACAAACCACACAAAATTTTTGTTCCATTGGGTTCAGCAAGAAAAATACTACTGCATGATGAACTGTTTTGAAGTGTCATGGAACAGCATCTATTAAACTACAACCTACTAATAATACATCTATTAATAGCTAATAGTAGCTATTAATAGCTACTATTAATACATCTAAGCTATCATGTTCTGGGGGGGATGCTGGGAAACTTGCCTGTTTTTGAAAATGTTGGCAATGACAAAGTGTTGGCAGTAATAGCATCAGTGGCCCTTCTCAGGAATCGTGAGTTTTAGGTACTGGTATCTCAGAACTATAAACAGCAGGCATTCTGTGCTTTTACTTAGGGTTTCATTTTATGGGCGTCATAATGTTTGTAACAGATTGTATTTCCCCTTTGTTTTGGTTGCTGATAAATTTGCAACTAAATTTGTGAGTCATCTCCAGCAGGGGAATAGTGTCTTTTGATATTCATTACATATTATCAAACTTTCTATTCATCTTATTTTTCTAATTTCATTTTCCTTTTGCTGACATTTCCTCACCTTTAAAAAGAAAATCCTCTTGTAGGCATAAAGACAGAGAGAGATAAGATTTCTCAAATCACTTTCTAAAATGATTTGGAGGCATAAATAAGTCAATAATGCTTTTCATAACATCAATGATGTTACAATAATATGCTTTTTCTCATGCTTACTTCAGAGTTTATAATTGAATCTGGGAAAAACCACTCAAGACTTAATCCACCCCGTTCTCAGGTTATTCCAGATAAAATATGGCCTCTGCCCCCAAAGCCATTACACCCCAATTTAAAGGAGAAAAAGTTTTGCAGTATTAAAAGTCCTAAAGACCTAGAAATAGACCTATAGCTATGTAATAATTTAAGCCACATGTTTCACAGCACAATGGTAGGACCTGTGGATATCAGAGAAAAAGGTGTCAGTGTGTGGAGCTAGAACAGTAGGTGGTTTCAGGGAGATGAGACAAAATGAACCTTGTAGGGTAGCTGAAATCTGCATTCCAATGATCCCTTTTTGGTTGTCAGTTTCATTTTGTTTTTTCTTTATTCAACTTCCAATCTCAAATGTTTCAAGTTTGTGGGGAGTTACAAGTGATAAGAACTTCTGGACCTCAGAAAACCACCATGTAATTCATCAGAGAAAGAAATCTGTCAAAGTGACAAAGCTTTGATCTACTTCCCTTAGGGAAAATGTCTTATTGCAGAGTCATCTCCAAATGAAGTGTGGAGATTTGCTTTTTACACAGAAGTCTCGTCTTACTGGCCCCCCTACTGTTGTTTTCCAGTCCTTGCTGGGTGAGACAAAGAGGCCCTTGGCTAAGGTGGGAATGTTGTCCAGAATGTAATGCAGTGCCAGAGGAAATGAGAGAGCCTCAGGGTGTTAAGTCTGTGGGGACCGGAGGAATCAAAGAGAGCATCAGAACTGCCAGTCTGAACCATCACCTGGAGAAGAGCCTGGGTAGCCCTTGACACTGGGTAAGTCAGGAAAAGCGAAGGTCCGTGGCCACGCACCATCTACACTAATAACAAGTGACACCAAATCCTGGGGAAAAAAATGTGCACGGCTTCTAAGGTGAACTCTTTGCTCGCTCTCCCTCCTCTGCTGACAGTAGCTCTCAGTGCAGTGGACAGCAGCTCCAGCCAGGAGTTCCCAAACACTGCAATCCATCACTAGTGTGTGGATATCGCACCTCCTAGAGACCCGCTGCCCTGGGGAGCAGAGAAGCCTGACCTCACCAGGCAGCGATGAATTAGCACAGGAGACAGCCTGCCTGGAGCAGCTGCCACCTTCCCTTCTCCACCACAGGCATTCATTCTGACAGCAGGCACTGGCCCTGAATCAGAATACCTTTAAGAGCACAGTGTCTGCAGGGCAGCAACTGCAAACACCAAGCATCTGGGAAGAGAATCTGGGCTCCAAGCAAAAGCAAGGCTTTAGCAGACTCAAGGCCTCACATTGTTAACAGAGGTCAGCAGCTACCAACAAAACAAAACCATGCAAGTAACCATGCCCAGGCCATTAAACATGTCCTTTAATTTTTCTCTTCTGACTAAGCTATGTGGCATGTAGGATCTTAAAGATCCCTGGCCAAGACATGGTTATTTGCCTACAGTGGAAGAGCAGAGTCTCAACCACTGGACCACCAGGGAAGTTCCAACATGTTCTTTACATTAATGCTGCCAAACCAAATCAGAGAGGCAATCCATGACTCTGCAGGGAAGTGACATGCTGGGAAGAAATCAAACTAAATGTAGACGAGCCTGGCAAAGGAGCACCCTCTGCTCAGTCCAGGGGGACAGTTGTCATCCTGGCAGAGACAAAGGCTGGTCAGCTCCAGCCTCTCCCCTTTCTCCCACCCCTTTGCTTGATAGCTTCTCTTCTACTCAAGCCTCTCCTTGACCTGGAGAGACACTCAGACAGAAGTTCAGGGCAGCCAGGGTTAAAATCCCTTACACAGGAAACTGGGCCAATTCCTAAATATGGCTTTTAGAGATAATGTGGGTCAGAACTTGCTTTGAGTGCTAGATGCAACCATGGCCAGCCTGACAAATACAGGAACCCTGGGCAGATTTATCATTGAATAGTCTTCAAACCAATATTCTTAGAAGTTTATTCAACATTTATTTAGTAAAGGAGAAAAAAGTAGTTTTCTATTATACAAATTATATTGCTAACTTAAATTTGGAATATAAATTACAGTCTACCCAGGAAAATTTTCAGGACATAAGAAAACAAGGAAAAATTCCTCCTTTATTTCATTTCTACCTGAAAATATTTGGCAAAACCTCTCCTATTTCTCTGTGGTTCCTGTTATTTTTTCTTTAATAAATCCTCAAATAATGAAACTATTGATGATTTAAAATGATATCATAAAGCAAGTCACCTAGTTCTAGTAAATGACACAATGAGGTTTAAGAATTTCAATTATCTTTAACTGATTCTGACTACAGAAGACTGTCAGTCGGGAGACTACAGATTCTTGGCACTTACTAAACTTAAGAATGTGAACAAAAGCACATGAAGACTGAAGGCAGTTGACAGTGTATGATTAAACCAAATATTCCTCAAGAGTCAAGAGTTGGAGTCAGAACCATGCAAACCAAGTTATTGACAAGTAAACTCTTTGGGAAGCAGAAAAGGGGAGTTTGAGAGAGAAAGTTGTTCTGCAGAGAAAAACTAAGAAAATGAAGGCGATATATAGAGAAAGTCTGAGACAGGAGTTCCTAGGAGCCAGTGAGAGACAGAAGGAGCAGTCTCAGTGACTCGCCACTTCCTCCATCTCTGTAACCTCTTCTATTCTTCAATCACCGCCTTCATCTGGGACCAGTTTGAGTAGACTCCGGTCACTTGTATCTAGTGAACAGTGTCAAGACCAGTTGAGGGTGACTGAGTGTCTGTGTGTGTGTCTGGAGGGATCTTGCAGGAGGGAGCTAGAGAATCAGTTCGTGGAAAAGGGTTGCCAGATGGGTCCCCTAAGTCTCTGGAACAGATCAGTCAAAGGGTTAAGCAACACGGAACAACTTCTTGAACAGCTACTAAGCATTGTGTGCTGGTTAGCCAGTGATGCCAAGCCCTGGCATTCTACCTAATTATATAAACAGAAATATCAAAAAAAAAAAAAAAAAGAGTTTGTCCCAGGTGGTTCTGAGGCTGCCAGAAACACTCCAAAGAGTAGGGTTGCAAGAGTACATCATGACCAGAGTGGAAGTCCCACTAGATGGTGTGTCAGGCTGAACATAATGTATGAGGTTTCAGAAAACAACCCTCAGAAGATGAACAGAAAAGGCAGCTTGGCTTTGGTGGGTTGCTCAGTTTTTCTCGACTAGCTGATACTTTCAGGTAGTAAAGGAAAGATGGAAAACTTACTCAGAAGCTGCTAAGCCTCAAGCTACTGTCCAGTACCTAAACCTTGTAACTGTCAGATTTAAGTGCTATTTCTTCTGGAGCACTAATTGCACTGTTCTCCAGGACATTAATGTCAATGTCTATAAGGAAATAAATATAGTCATTTGGCAAATATGTGTATGCTATGCTCAATCGCTCAGTCGTGTCCAACTATTTGTGACCCCATGGATGGTAGCCCACTAGGCTCCTCTGTCCATGGAATTCTCCAGGCAAGAATACTGGAGTGGGTTGCCAATTCCTACTCCAAGGGATCTTTCCCACCCAGGGGTCAAAACTGCATCACTTGTGTCTCCTACATTGACAGGTGTATTCTTGACCACTAGCACCACCTGGAAATGTATGTAGATTAAACAGCATGACCAAAGGAAAACATGCTCTAATGGGGTGGGAATGAAGGCACAGTGAAATTATAACCACCAGTCTGGAGGGTTCAGAGACTCTTCCTGACAGAGAGAGGACAGCTATGCATTCCCTTCTGAGATCCGCAAGCCTTACAGTTGTATTAACTCAAAGGAAAAAATATTTAACCTCTCTTACTCTCTAGAAATGTGATCACGAATATTTTGTCACGTCCAGCCTCCAACCCAAAGTAAAAACAAAACTTCAGCAGTTGTTCAATGTGCAAAAAATATAGTTGCAGTATGTTATCAAATCCCATGAGAGACCAAACCTTCAGATCAATCAATAATACAAGCTGACTCTGTCTTGGTGAATCAGGCCCAAGAGCCAGAAATCTTTCCAAAAGTCAAGAGAATGATTGTACTGTACCAAGGCCTAGGGTGTTTCCACTGAATTAGGCCCTGTTAAGAAAAAGGCATTGGTGATGAAAAAAGGTGGTTTATGTATCTTGTATCATTGTTTTCCTCTTGATTCAACTATATGTAACTCTTGGGGCAGGAAGAGATGTGAAGCATGAGATTGTTAACCTTTGCACATAGAAGTTCTACCTTCAGAAATATAAAACCTCATTTTCAATATAGCACCTTATAAATGAAAGAGCCCCCAACCTCAACCTTTTACAAGCCTTTAATATTTGGAAACCAAAATTACTTTCTATTTTAATCGATGAAAAGCAAGCTTTAACTTATAAATGGATGTTTTCCAGAACTCTTTATAAACCACTGAAAATGGATGTTTATAATGGAAGTCCACTTGCTTTTCCATAAAGCTAATTCTAGCTGGATAATTCCCTTCAGGCAGCAGCAAGCATTGTTCTCTTAAGCTTTTGTATAATTAATACCAAGATACAAATATACTCCTATCTATTCCAGGGCAAGCAGAGTGAGAAAAAGAGAAAGGGAGATGATACTAGTGTCAAATGAATTCTCTAATACATTTCCCCACTAGAGGGAAAGATAAATTAAATGTGCAATAAAAATTTAATAGCGAACAGCAATTGCTCTATAGGAACCCTGATAGAAATAAGCATAATGGCATAATAAATTTTCCTGTGTGAAGAATGATTATTTGGAGCTTTAAGCTTTGACAATTCGTGTAAATCTTATCTGTTTGTTAGCAATTAATAATATTAAATTGCTTCACATCTCCCTAGATAAACATCAGCAATCTTTCAAATCATTGTTGAAGAAATGCATAATCTAGTGCACACTACTGTAGAATTTTCTAAAATTTCTAAGGGGCATTTAATAGCCCTGTTCCAAGAAGAAATAAAAGCAATTTAATCTTTACTGATGATATAAGTACATCAACAAATGTTTGTTAAACCACTTTGTGCTTAGCAGAGACAGCTAGCTGTCCATCAGAATCCATTTTTGCCTTCTAGACTACAGATCTTGTGTCTGGAAGGTGGCTGCTCAGGAAAGGACTACCTCCCCATGTCACCTATGCCTCTGTGACTCAACTCTCCAATAACATTGACTGGAAATTATGTTTGCTTTTGGGAACCAAGTTTTAAGAATGGGATGTGGCTCAGCTAAACTCTTTGAGATTTTACAAGCTTAATGTAGGAGGCAACAATGTTCTGGGAAGGGAGGAAGTAGATAGTGAAAGTTACTAGGCCTGAAGTCACAATGTTTATAAACAAGAACACCCAGCTTGGTTAAATGAATAAGATATAAAAGTTAAATTGCCTTTAAGCCATTATATGTCTGTGGATATATTTGTTATAGCATTTTGGCACAGTCTGACTAATAGAACAATGTTTGTGAGACCCATAAAGAAGTGAAAAACATTATACTTCTTACAAAATTAACTTTAGTTAAAGAGACAAAAAAAGTAAAATAACACAAAACATGCAACAGTGTAATATTTTAAGAGATGTCAGAGGACAGTACAAGAGTAAGTTAACAAGTTAATTGTCATTAGCACTAAATAAAAACGGTAGGTTCTTCTAGTGAGAGTTACAGTTCAAGATATACTGCTGATAATAATAAAATCCTTTATAATGGGGTTTGCTCTTCTGGGAAATTCTTTACTCGGACAGATAAACCCAAAGTTCCAAATATCCACAACCATTTTTTGATGTGCTGTGGGCCTCATTTTCAGTGGTTCCAAGATCTCTTATTTGCCTATGGTTGTAAGCTTATTGTTTATTTCAGTGCCTACCTTTGACCTGAATCATCCACTTATACTTTCATTTTGTGACGTTTCCTTAAAACAACACTTGTGATTAATCTTATCCCATACTGAAAAGGATGTCTTTCATTATTTAGGGAGTAAATTTATAAATCCTAGCTCAAGGAGATTCAGTTCTAATTCTAGCCCAAATTAGAACAATTCAAGAAATAAGCAAGATGCATTCATATTATCTTTAACAATTATTTATTGAATATTACTATTTGTTAGACATTGAGGGTGTGTGATGAAGAGTAAAATAATGTGTCCCCCTTTCTTTTGGCCCTCATTTCTAAGGAGGCTCCCTATAAAGGATGGTGACATCATATCATATATACAAAGAACTGGATAGATCAAGCCTGTAAGCCTGAGGTGGTTCAATGGAAAAAAGATAACTGACTTTAAAGATTTAAAACCTTTTATTATGGAATAGGAATTAGACTTATTCCTCATGGTTTCTGTCCACTGATGTATACCGAGCAATTACAACTGTAGCTGGCAGCTAGTAGTAACTCAAAAGTATATTTTGAATGAATGAATGTCAGTCTAGGCCTGGGAACTTGACTCAACTCCAAACCCTTCTCAAATTTTGCTGGATGAGGACTTGCTGTGAATCTTTGAAAAGAATCAGTTAAGTTTAAGTTTTCAGAGAACTAGGACTAGCCAGAAGTAGCTCAATATATTTGAGCTTGATATAAAGAAAAAATTTCCAAAGGTTAGGGAATTAAAACACAAATGGTCTTACTTTCCAAAGGGAATTATTCCTGGAGATGTTCATGCATGGTAGGTTTGGATGATGGGAAATTCAGTATTCAGTTGTTAGAAGTTTTGGGGCAAGGGGTCAAGATATTATCAACTCTAAACTTGAGGTACTTGGGAACAAGCAAAATGATGACCTTACAATAGTTTGGAGAGTAGATGGGGGAAGAGCTGCACAGGGAACCGGGACCTCACCAAGAGGCCATAAAATGGGACTAACATAATAGACAAGGTTAATGAACTTAACTAAAGGGGAGGGATCCCATTGGCAGCTTTGTCCTATGGAGTGGCCACTTAGAGAAACCATGTGCAAGCATGATACCAATGATTCATCCCTTTCCCCATAAAAGCCCAGTGGGTTTTTTTGGAATGGGAAAGTCAAGGCTCTATGTGGTCCTGTTTCAACCACTTGGCGCTGAGCCTGGAAGTTTGACTTATCTCTACGCTCTATTTGACACAAATAGCTAGTAAGGAATTAAGGGTTTTTTTACATGCTTCTTATCTCTATGACTTGGAAAAGGCTACTCTGACCTCCAGGCTCATAAGTAAAATAAGGATAATAACATGGAGCTGACAAGGTGGTTGTGAGAATTAAATATAATAGTTGGCTCTGAGCTCAGAACTTGTTCCTGATCTATGCTATGCTGCGCTTAGTTGCTCAGTCATGTCCAACTCTTTGCGACCTCTTAGACTGTAGCACACCAGGCTCCTCTGTCCGTGGGGATTCTCCAGGCAAGAATACTGGAGTGAGTTGCCATGCCCGATCTATGCTAGGTGTCTGCCTAATCAACATGCTTCTCCTCTTTCTCCTTCCAGTCTTGAAATTATATAATTCTTTCTCCCTGAGAAGCTTCAGAATCTTTTTCATTTTTATTTCCTGTTGGGAAGCTTTAATTCATCTTCAGAGGAAATCAAATGATATTTACATATTCATAGGACTAGAATGTGTCATTAGCTCAGATCAAATTGCATCTCCTTCAACTACAATAATGGCAAATAAGCCTCCAGAGGCATAAATTCCCCTTGTTTGGCCTTTTTGTAAGCCCATCTAGTCTTCATCCCTGACTACTAGTGTTACCTCACATTAAGTTGTGATGCATTCTGTAAGTCCATTGACATTTGGAGGGTCTTCTCTAAACTGCATCTGAATACCTAAAGTCAATGTTGCATCCTAGAAAGGCAAACGCATATTTTTACATTTATTTCAGAATAGGACGGAAAACCTGAGGCTGCCATATGTTCCATCCTTCATCCAGAAAATCTTTCGTTAAACAAGTACACCTCCCTTCTGACTAGGAGTCACCAAGCTTGCACTGAATAAAAATATATTGGCATTACAATAATCAAAGTAGAACCAACTCTGCCCTTCAGTCTTCAAGGTCTTTTCAGATCAAACAAAATACAGTCCCAGACACATTTCTCTCAAACAATGCAATCCCATGGGAATGGGAGTAAAAAGTCCTAATGCATTTTCAATTTACAAACCAACTTTTCCTATATTTAGATCAGTCAATTTATATCTGAGTACAAAAATTCAAGAGGGTGTGACATCTCTCTTCCCTAGCACAATTTTGTTTTTCAAAGAAACTTGTTCTCAAGAATTCTGACCTATCTCTCAGAAATAGGTTCTTCAGTTGGTATATTTCCAGCTACATCAATATTTCTCTATTTCCATACTTGCAGACAGTCCAATACATTGTTTTGCTTTTTAAAAGGTCTGTCTAGTACATGTGCAACAAAATCAAGCAAAAATACTGGTGTCCAATATTGGAAAAATTGTCATTAATGCGTCTAATAATAATCTTTCCAGGGCACTTAAAATCAAAATCATACATTAATCCCTTTAAGACTATAAAATCTGAGTTTGTTTTATGCTTATCTATTAATATTTGTTTTGATTCAATTTATAATAACTTCCTGATATCTGGGTATGTTATTTGTCTTCAATATATTTTAATGTGAATTAGACTCTTTTTTGTAGGTAGAGAGTCACCTAAGGACACAGGAGGGTCAGGGCCAGGAAATATCACAAGGCTTTGAAAATGTCCTGGAATAAGCACAAAACATCAGAGGAAGATGTGGTGCTTAAAAACAAGGCTGAAAAAAAGAAGATGATCTGCATTTTTTTTAAAATGTATTTTATTTCTCCACATTGTTGGTCAGGAAGGGCCCAAGTACTAGTCAAAAGAGAGAGAGTTTCTTAAAGTGTATAACATTATATCTCAGAATTAGAGTTTTGGAGTGTGGTTCATGATGATCAGTTAGTTCAGGCCTTTGGCAATTTCCTCCTGGAAACTAGAGTAATTTCTGAGGTCCTACCAAAATGTAATTTCTGAAGTCCTACCAAAAGGCAGTCCTTCATTTCCTAAGAAACAAGTAATTTGCCTGGAAATCTAACATGTAGTAATTGAAAAGGCAGATTTTTTTGCATGGAATCTTGTGAAAGTCAATTCTATGAGCACCTCTAATGTTTTTCTAGTTGTAACTGCACCTCAAAACTCCTCATGCTCTGTTGAAATACTGGTTGAAAGGGAATCTGAAGACATAAGGGCATATGGGAGCCCTACCTCACTGAGCCACTGAACACAATTAAACAAGGAAGGAGGGACAGGAGACACTAGGTATAACAAGGAAATCCTACTGATCTACACTTCTGGGGACAGGCACTGGAAGAGGGTCATAAAAAGATGTGGAAGATGGTAAAAGGGAAATTCAGGGATTTGAAGAAGGGAGTTAGAACATAACTGGGGCAGGATTCAAACCCAGGTCAGAAGACACAGGAGATGCAGGTCAGGAAGATCCTCTGGAGTAGGAAACGGGAACCCACTCCAGTATTATTGCCTGGAAAATTCCATGGACAGTGGAGCCTGAAGGCTATAGTCTATGGGGATGCAAAAGAATTGGACATGACTGAGCAACTGCACATGCATGCACGCATACATCTTGACTCACACGCTGAGTTGCTTCACCCACACCATAGTAGCTCTATGTTTTGTGACTCAGTCACCTGAAACGAAGCACTATGAAAGAGACCCAAACCATTCAGGACAAGCACAGTGGGGAGGGCTTTCCAGAAATGTTTAAAAGCCTAAAAAACAAATGCCTATCAAACAGACTAACAAAACAAGTGCTGATGAAGAAAGTGGGCATTAAGAAGACAGAGGGCAAGGAAATAGAGATTAAACACATCTGGAGATTGAAGAACCAGCTTTATAAAAGACTTCTGCATGATATTAGCAAGAATCTTGAGACCTCACCTTGAATCGATAGAGATTTGCAAAAATAGGCAGAGGTGACATATCCAACTGACCATCATTATTATAATACTATTAATATTTCTTGTTACTCCTTTCTTTTTATGGGATATTACATGGAATGACCTGAGAAATATGGATGCATGGTTGTCACAACAGGACTGTGGGACATGATTGATGAAAGGACATGAACAGTCACAGTTAAAGATGCAAATATTCTTCATAAACTGGCATATGTAAACTGATGGAGATAATTACTTTGACAGAACACAGCACGCTCCCAGATGAGGGCACAAGTGCCCCAGGTGGGCAAGTCTCCTGTGAGGTGCAGGCTCTGGACCACACACAGTGTGACTATTTCACCAAGTGCACGGAGCTCACAACTGCCTCTCATGGTGTTGGTGGGGTGTGGAGGGGAAGGGATTCTTTATACTCTCCTATCCAATCCCCATATTCATTTTTCCATTTTTGTCTTCATCTGGAGATTCCTGTTCAGTATGCTTATTCGCCACATGTAAGGAATTGCTATAAAGGCACCCCAGTGTTCACTTGACCAGATGAATCCAAGATCTTTTTCAAATGTCCAGAATCTCTTAAGAGGTCCAAGAATCAGGCTTGTTTTAGGCTCATTCCTTCAAACGATGTGATATACACGTTCATTCTAAATAGTAAAGCCTAGGTTTCCAAACCTGGCTAGTCTGAAAATGGTGACTTCTGGGAAACATTCTGTTTGAAGATATCATTAGAAGTTTCATCCAATTTCACTCTGATTGCTTTCAGGCCTTGGCTGATTTTTAATGTCCCCAGCTGATCTAAGCAAGCTGGCAAGTGGAGGCCTAATTACAGCATCTACTTTTGACCACGATAAAGGATGCAGCAGCAGCCAGAGCTAATAAAGGAGCCCTAGACCATGGTTCCCAGGATGTTCGGGTTATGAGGACCTTTATTTAACACTTTAAAGAAACTCTTCAGAGTGATGATGGCAAACATATATAATAAAAATAGTAACTGAATTACTTGCCATACACTTGCAATTAATACAACATTGTAAATTAACTTAACCTCGATTATAAAAAACTGGTTTTAAAAAAGTGTATGATGATGGCAATGCCTATAAATTAAGAGTATGATTGCACAAGTTTCTATTAAAACACAAGTCTAAAAGAGGCAATCTGATAGGAAGTGCAGGGTTGGGAGTGAAATAGGAGATTGGTCTTGAAAACTCGTTAGCCTCTCAAGGTCCATTTAATGTGACTTTGGTAGAAGCAGGGGTGGGGAGGACCTGATGGAGATCTACTAGCACTATTTGCATGATTAATATAAGGATTAATTAGAAGATAAAGATTTTACACAGCAGAATAACTGACAAAGGGAAAATCAATGAATACTATCCTCATTATTAAGTTGGACTAAATAAAATTACTGGAATTTATACTCTTTTTGACTGTTAAAAATAACAATTCCATATGGCTTCGATGGAAATAATTTAATATTAAAGTCCTAATTTTAAAATTGAAATCCCAATATAACATAATCAGTCTACATCTCCCAAATTATTCAGATTCCTTTTAAGAAAGAAAAACTGAGAGAGGAATTGCTGGCAAGATAGTGATTATTTTTTCTTTCATACTGATTTTTTTTTTATTTTAATGAAAATTCAAAAGGCTTTACCTCAGGTCACTCATTTTTCTGAGTAATAATATGATAAAAAGTGTGGAAGCAGGTGGGAGTTTTGATAGAAAACTCCCAGGAGGAAGTCAGATGAGGGGTTCTGATGCCTTGTGCTATCATTATAACAGGCTGTCCAACTTGTAGAGCACACACTATTTCAGTGACTTTAATTATGACCTGAAACTCTACCGATCAGATGTTAACGTGGCTCATAGACTCTATTCAGTACTTAAAAAGTCACAGAGTCTCTGCCTGTTGGTAATGAATGGCTCCACATTTCCCTCCCTCAGAGGCCATCTTATAAACAAGATCTAGTCATATGGGGCGTAAAAATAATTAATGGACCTGACTGAGCTATTAATACTGTGTTACTAACCAGTTGAGATATCAATCTAATTTGCTAATTTCACATTCATGCTTTATCTAATAGCTAAAGTGATGAATAAATCACTTTGACTTTCATATGTTTACACTTTATGTTTTTAAATTTCATGGGTGTGTATGCTTTTTTTTCTGTAAGTTTTCACAGAGAACTTTCTAAATGGAAGAACATATAGGTAAGATTTCCCAAGCAATAACCACTCACCTCTAAAGTTTCACCCAGCAGTCATAACATTTGCCACCTCCTGAGTCAAAATACTCAGGATATCACATAAGCATATGAGAACCAAGACAGAGAAATACAAGCCTGGGTATTTTATTAGGATCCCAGAATCACAGAGAATCCAGGTTTGCCTAAATGCCTCCATGATCATTACTATTGGTCAATAAAAACCATTAGCTCAAGCATTATAGTTCTCGGGTGACAGAGGAAACCAGCGGAAAAAGAGAAAAAAAAATGTTAGCTTAAAATTAGATTTGGTAAGGGTTTTCTTGTGTAGTTCATGTTTATTTTTTTGTTGTTGCTTTTTGTTTAGCTGAAAGAGGATAAAGGAAGAGAATTTTTCTGCCTGAACTTTTCTCCAACTCCATGCTGGACTTGATCTCTGGGTCAGATCTGGGGAATCCCTGGACACTATTTCTTTGTCGCTCAGTGTCTGATACAAGAAAAGAACGTTGAGCTGAGAACTAAGAACACAGATGTGGGACAGTGATTGTAGCTGTTAAATTTATTTAGATCTGATTCAGCTTGACATATGACACAAACCAAACAAACAAAACATCCATGTCATTTTCAGTTCTGGTTCAGCTTCTGACATGAGACTGGGAAATCAAGAGAGAAAAAAACCTGAAAAAGTAGAAGCACACTTTAACCAGGCTAACTCTGACCAGAAACCATAAAGACAAAGCAGTGAAAATTTTGGTGCCTTTGAAGGCAAAAGGAGATGCATTGAGAATGGTCTTAAGAGAATATGGGGCTTGCATTAATGGAACCAGTTCTGAATCTTTCATATAAATGAAGTCATACAAGATGCTGTGTTTTTTTCCTGGCTTCTTTGACAGTAGGATTCAGGAGGCTAGGTCAGCAGTAAGTAAACTAAACCCAAGGACCAAATCAGGTCACACACATTTGAGACTTTTTGTTTTTTTCAGCTCAACTGAGATATAATTGACAAAACTGTAAAATATTTTAAGTTTGCAACATCATGATTTGATATACTTATGCATTGTGAAAGGATTTCTACCATTAAGTTAATTAAAATGTTTATCACTGAAAACATTTACCCCCCTTTTATTAAATGAGAACACTAAATTCAACTCTCTTATCAAATTTCAGTTACACAGCACAATATTATTGGCTATAGTCTCCAAATCATATATTAGATTCTCAGACTTTATTCATCTTATAACTGAAAGCTGGTACCCATCAATAACCTGCAAATTTATTGAAACCGTTTATTAGTTCGAACAGTACATTTTTGTTGGGGTCTTTAAGGTTTCTATATATAATATCATGCCATTTCTAAACAGAGATTATTTTACTTCTTCCTTTCTGATTTAGACGACTTTTATTTCTTTTTCTTGCCTAATTGCTCTGGCTAGGATTTCCAGTACTATGTTGAATAAAAGTGGTGAGAATGAGCATCTTTGTCTTGTTTCTGATCTTAGAGAAAAAGCTTTCTCCTTTTCACTATTGAGTATGGTACTAGCTATAGGCTTGTCAGATATGGCATTTATTATGTTGAGGTACATATATTCCTTCTACACTTAGTTTATTGAGCACTTTTACCACTAAAAGATGTTGACTTTTGTCAAACTTTTTCTGCATCTATTGAGATGATCACATGATTTTCACCCTTCATTTTGTTAATGTGGTATATCACATATCGATTTGTGGATGCTGAACCAACCTTACATCACATTCCTAGAATAAATCCCACTTAAGTGCACTGTAACAGTCCTTTAATGTACTTTTAAATTTGTTTTGCTAACATTTTGTTGAGGACTTCTGCATCTATATTTATCTAGGATACTGGACTGGAGCTTTCCTTTCTTGTTATTTCCTTGCCTGGTTTTGGTATCAGGGTAATGCTGGTTTCATAAAATGAATTAGGAAGTATCGTTCTTATGTATTTTGGGGAAGACTTTGGGAAGAATTTGTATTAATTCTTTAAATGTTTGGTAGAATTCAGCATTAAATTCATCTGGTTGTGGAATTTTCTTTGTTGGCAGGTTGTTGATTACTCATTCCATCTCCGTAAAAGTAATTGGTCTGTTCAGATTATATATTTCTTCATGATTTAGTCTTAGTAAATTTTGTTTCTAGAAATTTATCCATTTATTCTAGGCTATTTAATTGGTTGGTTCATCACTGTTTGTAGTAGTTTCTGATGACCTTTAGTACATCTGTGTTATCAGTTCTAATGTTTCCTCTTTTGTTTCTGATTTTATTTGAGTCCTTTCTCATTTTTTTCTTGCTGCTGTGTGGTGATGGAGTGACTTTGAGGAGATACCCCGTGTCTAAGGGCAAAGGAGAAGCCCCAACAAGGTGGTAGGAGGGGTGAAATTGTGTTTAGAATCAAACCTCATACCCACCAGAGACACCCAAATGGTTCAAACAAACCCTGTGCACACCAGGACTGAGAGACCCCACAGAGACTGGCACAGAACTGTGTTTGAGTGTCTCCTGTGGAGGTATGGGTCAGCAGTGGACTGCCACAGGGGCAGGAGCTTTGGGTGCAGCAGACCTGGATATGGCATAAGCCCTCTTGGAAGAGGTCACCATTAACCCCACCATAGAGCCACCAGAACTTACACAGGACTGGGGAAACAGACTCTTGGAGGGCACAAACAGAACTTTGTGCACACCAGGACCCAGGAGAAGGGAGAAGTGACCCCACAAGAGACTGACTCAGACTTGCCTATGAGTGTCCAGGAGTCTGTGGTGGAAGCGTGGGTTGGCGGTGGCCTGATGCAGGGTTGGGGGCACTGAGTGTAGCAGTGCATGCATGGGACCTTCTGAAGGATGTCACCATTATCTTTATTACCTCCACCATAGTTTAGCCCCAGGTAAATAACAGGGAGGGAACAGAGCCCCACTCATCAACAGAAAATTGGATTAAAGATTTACTGAGCATGGGTGCGCCCATCAGAATAAGACCCAGTTTCCCCTTCAGTCAGTTCCTCCCATCAGGAAGCTTCCCTAAGCCTCTTATCCTTCTCTACCAGAGGGCAGACAGACTGAAAATCACAATCAGAGAAAACTGACTCTTGAGACTCCCTTGGACTTCAAGGAGATCCAACCCGTCCATCCTAAAGGAAATAAGTGCTGAATATTCATTGGAAGGACTGATGTTGAAGCTGAAACTTCAATACTTTGCCACATGGTGCAAAGAGCTGACTCATTTGAAAAGACCCTGGTGCTGGGAAAGATTGAAGGTGGAAGGAGAAGGGGAGGACAGAGGTTGAGATGGTTGGATGGTACACTGACTGGATGGACATGACTTTGAACAAGCTCCAGGAGTTGGTGATGGACAGAGAGGCCTGGTGTGCTGCATCCATGGGGTCACAAAGAGTTAGACACGACTGAGCGACTGAACTGAACTAATCTGATCACATGGACCACAGCCTTCTTTAACTCAATGAAACTATGAGCCATGATATATAGTGCCACTCAAGACGGAAGGGTCATGGTGGAGAGTTCTGACAAAACGTGCTCCACTAAAGGAGGAAATGGCAAACCACTTCAGTATTCTTGCCTTAAGAACCCCATGAACAGTATGAAAAGGCAAAAGGATAGGACACTGAAGGATGAACTCCCCACATTACTAGGTGCCCAATATGCTACTGGAGATCAGTGGAGAAGTAACTCCAGAAAGAAGGAAGAGAAGGAGCCAAAGCAAAAGCAACACCCAGCTGTGGATGTGACTGATGATGGAAGTAAAGTCTGATGCTGTAATGAGCAATATTGCATAGGAACCTGGAATGTCAGGTCCATGAATCAAGGCAAAGTGGAAGTGGTCAAACAAGAGATGGCAAGAGTGGATGTCAACATTTTAGGAAACAGCAAACTAAAATGGACTGGAAAAAGTGAATTTGACTCAGATGATCTTATATCTACTACTGTGGGCAGAATCCTTTAGAAGAAATGGACTAGCCATCACAGTCAACAAAAGAGTCTGAAAAGCAGTACTTGGATGCAATGCCAAAAAGAACAGAATGATCTCTGTTTATTTCCAAGGAAAACCTTTCAATATCACAGTAATCCAAGTCTATGCCCTGACCAGTAATGCTGAAAAAGTTGAAGTTGAATAGTTCTATGCAGGCCTACAAGACCTTCTAGAACTAACACCCAAAAAAGATGTTCTTTTTATTATAGGAGACTGGAATGCAAAAGTAGGAAGTCATGAAATACCTGGAATTACAGGCAAATTTGGCTTTGGAGTACAGAATTAAGCAGGGCAAAGGCTAATAGAGTTTTGCCAAGACAAAGCGCTGGTCATAGCAAACACCCTCTTCCAACAACACAAGAGAAGACTCTACACATGGACATCACCAGATGGTCAACACCAAAATCAGACTGATTATATTCTTTGCAGCCAAAGATGGAGAAGCTCTATACAGTCAGCAAAAACAAGATCGGGAGCTGACTGTGGCTCAGATTGTGAACTCCTTATTGTCAAATTCAGACTTAAACTGAAGAAAGTGGAGAAAACCACTAGACCATTCAGGTATGACATAAATCAAATCCCTTACAATTATACAGTGGAAGTGACACATAGATTCAAGGGATTATATCTGACAGAGTACTTGAAGAACTAAGGATGGAGATTCATGACTTTGTACAAGAGGCAGGGATCAAGATCATTCCCAAGAAAAAGAAATGAAAAAAACAAAATGGATGTCTGAGGAGGCCTTACAAATATCTCTGAAAAGAAGAGAAGCAAAAAGCAAAGGAGAGAAGAAAAGATATACCCATCTGAATGCAGAGTTCCAAAGAATAGCAAGGAGAGATAAGAAAGCCTTCCTCAGTGATCAGTGCAAAGAAATAGAGGAAAACAACAGATTGGGAAAGGGTAGAGATCTCTTCAAGAAAATTAGAGATACCAAGGGAACATTTCATGCAAAGATAGGCACAATAAAGGACAGAAATGGTATGGACCTAAGAGAAGCAGAAGATATTAAGAAGAGGTGGCAAGAATACACAGAAGAACAGTACAAAAAAGATCTTTATGACCCAGATATCATGATGGTGTGATCACTCACCTAGAGCCAGACATCCTGGAACGTGAAGTCAAGTGGGCCTTAGGAAGCATCACTATGAACAAAGCTAGTGGAGGTGATGCAATTCCAGTTGAGCTATTTCAAATCTTAGAAGATGATGATGTGAAAGTGCTGCACTCAATATGCCAGCAAATCTGGAAAACTCAGCAGTGGCCACAGGACTGGAAAAAGTCAGTTTTCATTCCAATCCCAAAGAAAGGCAATGCCAAAGAATGCTCAAACTACTACACAGTTGCACTCATCTCACACACTAGCAAAGTAATGCTCAAAATTCTCCAAGCCAGGTTTCAACAGTACGCGAGCCATGAACTTCCAGATGTTCAAGCTGGTTTTAAAAAGGCAGAGGAACCAGAGATCAAATTGCCAACATCTGCTGGATCATCAAAAAAGCAATAAAGTTCCAGAAAATCATCTACTTCTGCTTTACTGACTATGCCAAAGCCTTTGACTGTGTGGATCACAACAAACTGTGGAAAATTCTGAAAGAGATGGGCATACCAGACCACCTAATGTGCCTCCTGAGAAATCTGTACGCAGGTCAGGAAGCAACAGTTAGAACTGGACATGGAACAACAGACTGGTTCCAAATTGGGAAAGGAGTACGTCAATGCTATATATTGTCACCCTGCTTATTTAACATATATGCAGAGTATATCACAAGAAACGCTGGTCTGAAGCGCAAGCTGGAATCAAGATTGCCAGGAGAAATACCGATAATCTCAGATACACAGATGACACAACCCTTCTGGCAGAAAGCAAAGGAGAACTAAAGAGCCTGTTGATGAAAGTGAAAGAGGAGTGAAAAAGTTGGCTTAAAACTCAACACTCAGAAAACTAATATCATGGCATCGGGTCCCATCACTTCATGGCAAATAGATGGAGAAACAGTGGAAGCAGTGATAGACCCTTTTGGGGGGCTCCAAAATCACTGTAGATGCTGCCTGCAGCCATGAAATTAAAAGACACTTACTCCTTTGAAGAAAAGTTATGGCCAACCTAGACAGCATATTAAAAAGCGGAAACATTACTTTGCCAACAAAGGTCCAGTCTAGTCAAAGTTATGGTTTTTCCAGTGGTCATGTATGGATGTGAGAGTTGGAGTATAAAGAAAGCTGACCGCCAAAGAATTGATGCTTTTGAACTGTGGTGTTGGAGAAGATTCTTGT
Organism: Giraffa tippelskirchi; assembly: GCF_054371585.1. Classification (NCBI taxonomy): domain Eukaryota; kingdom Metazoa; phylum Chordata; class Mammalia; order Artiodactyla; family Giraffidae; genus Giraffa; species Giraffa tippelskirchi. Next base: position 126,273,191 of record NC_137277.1, on the reverse strand, counting down.
GAGTCCCTTGGACTGCAAGGAGATCCAACCAGTTCAATCCTAAAGGAAATCAGTCCTGAATATTCATTGGAAGGACTGATGTTGAAGCTGAAACTTTAATACTTTGGCCACCTGATACAAAGAGCTGACTCATTGGAAAAGACTCTGATGCTGGGAAAGATTGAAGACAGGAGGAGAAGGGAGCCACAGAGGATGAGATGGTTGTATGGCATCAATGACTCAATGGACATGAGTCTGAGAAAACTCCAGGAAATGGCGAAGGACAGGGAATCCTGGTGTGCTGCAGTCCATGGGGCCACAAAGAGTCGTACGTGACTGGGTGACTGAACAATAGTATATGTGGCCCAAACATTTCACTCTCCAGGGAGAGGCTGGGATTTAGTGGTTCCCTCTTGATTTTATAGGGCTGGGATGGGATGGAGTTGTTCTCAGCCTTTCTTACCTGTCTTGATGTGGATATTTTCTCATTCTCCAGATGTACAGGAGACATTCATGTCATTTCTGGATTTCCTTCAGAAGGAATTGCTTCATGCATAGCTGTACATTCAGCGCATCCATAAAATGAGGAAATTTCAGGATTCATCTGTGTCACTTTCTTGGTCCCTCCCCTCATACCCATTTGTTTGCATGTCATCTATGGCTGCTTTTATTCAACAACAGCTGACTTGAATTAGGTATTGCAACAGAGAACATATGGACCACAAAGCTGAAAATATTTATTATCTGCCCAATTACAGACAAAATTTTCTGATCTCTGAACTATAGTAACTCAAGAGAAAGGGTAGAATATCACAACAAAAGCAGGAAATTATGAATAAGCATAATATATTAACAGGCAGAAAGAACATCAATCTGCTGTAAGCAAGATACCCTGAAAGTAAGGAGTCAGGGAAGGAAAGACTCATGTTGGAAAGTCCAAATTATACATATAAATAGTCTTGATTACTAGATCAAAGAGTTTCCACTTCTTTCTGCAGGTAGAAAAAAAGCCATTTGAAGGGTCTTTCACTAATATTAAATATTACGAGAATGTTATTTTAATTTAGCAGCTACATAAGATAAACTAAACAGCGGAGGAGCTTCCCAGGAGGGTAAAGAATCCACCTACAATGCAGGAGATGCAGGCAGACATGAGTTTGATTCCCAGGTTGGGAAGAACCCCTGGAGGAGGGCATGGCAATTCACTCCAGCATTCTTGCCTGGAGAACCCCTTGGACAAAGCAGCCTGGTGGCCTACAGTCCATGGGGTTGCAAAAAGTCAGACATGACTGAAGCAACTAAGCACATATACACAAACAACAAATACCCAGAAAAAAATACCTTTAGAATGCATGATAGAGAAGACTGGAAATGGACAACTCAGGTAAAAACTAGGATCCCATTATATCTCATTCCAGCTCAAAGACTGCCTCTTCTCCATAAAATGATGGGTCAATATTATTTCCCAGAGTGAACTATTTAGATTTTTGCACTTGAAGCATTTTTTCCTTTCCCTTTGTTATTTTTTCTACTCCCCCACCCTTAACTTATTGAGTATAGTTCTGCCAGCCTGCGTCCATTCTTAAAGCTTCAGAAGGAGGCATCTGTTGTTGAAGCTGGATTTGTTGCTCAGCAGCACCTGAAAGTTAATAAAGGGAACTTATCCCCAAATAATAACTGTTACTATCTTCCTAATGTCTCTGAAGCATTATTAAATGTGGCACTTATAGCCCCTTATATGCAATTTACCTCTGTAAAAGGTCATCTGCAAGTACCATACTTAAAAATATGCCACAAGGAGCTGTGAGATCACGTGCCATACCATTCATTACCCAGCATAAGGCTTACATCAAACCATCCCATTTTAAATTTATCTGCTCTCTCTTTAAAATGGCAATGAAATCTTCTCTTGTACATGCTCATTTACGGCAGAACATATCTTGTCTTTCTCAGGGTTCTAAACGTTTTGAGCATTCCCTAGAAGCACTTAGGAGTGCTAACAAGTCAAATGCTGAGGCAAGTAAGATTTTCCACAAAAGATCCCTTACTGCTCTTTTCCATGACCTAAAAGATACCGTGAGTCTTCATGCTTCCCCTAGACCATCCATAACCCTCTACTCTAACTACATTTTAGCTTTCTTTTCTCAATAGTATCTTACGCTCTTGATATTACCCAATTTCTCTTCCTCTGCAAATAGGGACATATCAAGGAAGTTCCAGGTTACACCCTCCATATTAGTTAACGTGGGCTGCTTTTACAAAATATTATAGACAGTTTAACAGCAGAAATTTATTTCTCACGGTTCTGGAGGCTGGGAAGTCCAAAGTCAAGATTTCATTCTTGATGACAGTTCTCTCTCTGGCCTAATCAGCTATGCTCTCAATGTCTCCTCACATAGTGGAGAGGAAGGAAGGTTCAGGTCTCTCTTATTCTTACAAGGACACTAATCCCATCCTAAGGCCCCACCTCATTCAAACCCAGTTATCTCCCAATGGCCCCATCTTCAAATACCATCATATTGAGGATTAGGGCTTCAACATATGGATTTAAGGGGGACACACACACATTAAGCCCATAACATTCTGCTTCTGGCCATCCAATATTCATATCCTCACATTCAAAATATATTAATTCTATCGCAAAAGCCCAAACTTCTTAACTCATATCAATTTTAAAGTCCAAAGTCTCATCTAAATATCATCTAGATTAATTATGGGAAAGAGTCAAAGTACAATTCATCTGAGATAAAATTTGCTGTGAACCTGTGAAACCAGAAAAGTTACCTACTTCCAAAGTACAGTGGTGGGACAGGTGTAGAACAGACATTTTCATTCTAAAAGGGAGAAATTGAAAAGAAGAAAGAGGTGATGACTACCAAGTAAGTCCAGAACCTAGCAAGACCAATACCATACAATCTTAAGCCTGGACAATAATCTTTCTCAGCTAAATGATCAGGGTTTCAGACACAGTGGAATCCCTGGTCTCATCTCTGTGGCTCTGCTGAGTGGAAATGGCTTCCCCAAAGCTCTGATCACCACTGTCCAGCTTGTTGAAACTGAAGCAATGGTCTCCCATTTGAAACTTAAGAGGCATCCCCCTGATGGTCTTTGAATTGCTGCTGAGGTTATTTGTTCCTTCTCTTAGAGAACAGGGCATATTCATGGCCAGTCAAATCTATGTCTGGCTCTGTAGGATCCAAGAAATCTGACAACCTTCCTTCATTTTGTCTCATCTCCTCTAAATTCATACTGGCACTGTTTCTGCTGGTTAGATCCATGGCTAATTAAATCCATATGGCTAATCAGATCTATGGTGGCTGATCAGATCCATGGTTCACACTCATGATAATGTCTTTTTCAAACCGTGCTCAGCCACCCTTAGTGTTCATTTTGGAACAAACTTTCTCAATTTTCACAATATGAATAAGCTGAGACTTCTCCAAGTATCTGAGTTCTGATTTCACTTTATTTAACAATTTCATTTCTCTCTTTTGGACTTTACTACAAGCAGTCAGGAGTAACCAAGCCACTCCTTCAACGCTTTGCTTAGATATCTCAGATAAAACATCCAACTTCCTCACTTACAAGGTTTACCTTCCACAAACCCAGGAACACAGCTCAACAAAGTCATTTGCCAGTTTATGAGGTGAATCTCCTTTTCTCCATTGTCCAATAACATGTTTCTCATTTACCTCTTGGCCTTCACCAGAATTGCCCTTACCATCTATATTTCCATCTTGCCTGTCACAGTTCTTCCAGACACTGCCCATTATCCAGCTCTAAGGCTGCTTTTACATTTTTAGTTATTTGTCACAGCAGCACCCTGCTTCTCAGTACCAAAATCTGCATCAGTCAGCCTGAGCTGCTCTAACACAATACCATAGAGTAGGTAGCTTAAATGACACACACTTATTTCTTACAGTTCTGGAGGCTAGAAAGTCCAATATCCAGATTCTGGCAGATTTGGTTCCTGCTAAGAACCTTCTTTCTGGTATTCAGACAACCACCTTCATGTTGTGTCCTTACAGGACTAAGAGAGAGACAGTGTGTGTACCCTGGTCTCACTTCATCTTTTTATAAGGACACTAAAGCAAGAATGAAGGTCCCACCCTAATGCCCTCATCTAAACTTAATTATCTCACAAGCTCCACCTCTAAATATCATCACATTAAGTCTTAGGGCTCCAACATATGAATGATGGGGGACACAAATATTCACACCATTAACATCTCTGTAAGAACTCCCAGCAAAGAACCCCAGACGCTCGCATCATCCACCACCAGCAAGTGGGGGCTGAACGGAGAGGAGCGGGCGGCACTGCCTAGGGTAAGGACCGGGCCCGAGTGCCCCGAGGGCAATCTGAGGGAGCTAACGTGAGATAGTAACCTAAACTGTGGGACAGCGAGAGAGAGAGAACTATCCCGCGAAAAGCCCAACTCTAAGGCACTGCCGGCCCGCTCACAGAACAAAGGACTGAGCGATACCAGAGGAGAGCTAGCCGGCTGCGGACCACCCCATCCCCCGCCGGACACAGCGGGCAGGCGGGGCCCGCCAGAGCCGGAAAGGGGCAAACTCGGCTCCAGAGAAGGCACCCCCTACCAAACTGCAAACAGGCTCCCAGTTTCTAAGCAAAGACTGCCTGAGATCCCGGAGGGTCGACAGCCGCTGGGAGGGTCGCAGCCAGAGACCAGCTCCCCAGAACCGATACAAAGCACACCGGAGCCGGGAGGGCTCGTAAACTGAGGCGGGGACCAGGGAGGTGATAAGCCGCACCGCCCCAACAGGGGACAGCGCGCTCGCCAAACTCCTGGCCGCCGGGGCAGCTCCGACCGGGAACGGCACAAGCCGTGGGCGAAACCGAGTCTGCGCCTTTGTGGAGTAACCGGGAGCCTGAACCTGAGCGGCTTAGACCTGGGAAGTGCACGCAGCTCAGGGCCTGCTCCCCGGCCGAGTAACCTGAAGCCTGAGCAGGGTAGACGGGGATAGCACACACGCCGTGAGCGGGGGCGAACCCAGTGCGGCCGAGACACTGCGAGCTTACCACACACACGCCAGATTTGCAGTGTTCCTTCCTCCCCACAGCACGATTGAACAAGCGAACCTAAAGAGATCACCTCCACCGCTTTGTTGCAGGGCGGAAATTAGATACTGAAGAGATCTCCAAACAGAAGCCAAATAAACAGAGGGAAGCGCTTTGGAAGGGACAGGCAAACAGATTAAAATCCCTGTAGTTAATACCGACTGCATTGAAAAGGACCTATAGATCTTGAAAAGTATAAGCAGGAATAAGAATCTATCTGAAACTGAGCAGATCCCACACTGCTCACAACAGCTCCAGAGAAAGTCCGGGATATATATATTTTTTTACTATTATTATTTTTTTTTTTAATTTTTTTTTAATTAAAAAAATTTTTTTTTTCTCTTCTTTCCTTTTTCTTCAAGTCCTCTATTACACCATTAAATTTCATTTTCATAACCCACTATTAACTTGCAAAAAAAAAACACCCTATTTTTGAAGCAAACTACATACATATATCTTATACCTTTTGTGTTTTCTTTTTTAATGTTTTTTTTTCCTGTTTTACTTTTTTTTACTGTTTCTTTTTTTACTGTTTTACTGTTTTTTTTTCTTTTTACACTGTTTCCTTTTTTCTTTTTTTTTTATATTGTAAGTTTTATAAGAGTCTAACCTCTACTCTAGATTTTTAATCTTTGTTTTACATATTTGATATCAATTTTGTACATTTAAGAACCCAATCTTTAGGACCCATTTTTACTCAGGAGTGTGATCACTGGCCTGATCACTCTCTCCCCCTATTGATGCTCTTTCTTCTCCCCTAGGGAACCTCTATCTCCCACCCTCCTCCTTCTCTTTTCAACCCAATTCTGTGAATCTCTGAGGGTGTTCTGGGTACCGGAGAACACTTCAGGAAGAGAATACTGCCCAGATCTCTCTCTCCCCTCTTGATTCCTCCCTTTCTACTCATGCTCACCTCTATTACCTTCCTCCTCCCTCTCTATGTATCTCTGTGAACCACTCTGAGGGTTCCAAACTGTGGAAAGCACAGAGGGAAGTGCTTACTGGCTAGATTGCTCTCTTCACATTTGAATTCCCCTCTACCCCTCCTGGTCACCCCAAACCCCCCCCTCCACCTCATCTCTCCATGTAACTCAGTGAACCTTTCTGGGTATCCCTCACTGTGGAGAATCTTTTCACCATTAACCTAAAAGTTTTATTATTGAGGCTGTATGGAAGGAGAAGTCTAGGCTACTGCAAGAATAAAACTGAAAGCCAGGGGAAACATTAATTAATAAGAGACCATCCAATAGCCTGCATATATACACTGAAACCAAGCTCCACCCAAGAGCCAATAAGTTCCAGAGCAAGACATACCACGCAAATTCTCCAGCAACGCAGGAACATAGACCTGAGCATCAATATACAAGCTGCCAAGAGGCACACCAAATCCATAGACATCTCAAAAATTAATACTGGTCACTCCATTGCACTCTAAAGAGAAGAAATCCAGCTCCACCCACCAGAACACCGACACAAACTCCCCCAACCAGGAAGCCTTGACAAGCCACCTGGCCAACCGCAACCGCAGTAAGAAACCTCCACAATAAAGAGGAACTTCATACTACCAGAATACAGAAGCGCCACGCCTAACACAGCAATCTAAACAAGATGAAAAGGCAGAGAAATACTCAGCAAGCAAAGGAAAATGAGAAATGTCCACAAAGCCAAACAAAAGAGGAGGAGATAGGGAATCTATCTAAAAAAGAATTTAGAATAATGATAATAAAAATGATCCAAAATCTTGAAAGCAAAATGGAGTTACAGATAAATAGCCTGGAGACAAAGATTGAGAAGATGCAAGAAATGTTTATCAAGGACTTAGAAGAAATAAAAAGGAGTCAATATAGAATGAATAATGAAATAAAGGAGATAAAAGACACTCTGGAGGGAACCAACAGTAGAATAACGGAGGCAGAAGATAGGATAAGTGAGGTAGAAGATAGAATGATGGAAATAAACGAAGCGGAGAGGAAAAAAGAAAAAAGAATCAAAAGAAATGAGGAAAACCTCCGGGACCACTGGGACAATATGAAACGCCCCAACATTCGAATCATAGGAGTCCCAGAAGAAGAAGATAAAAGGAAAGGCCATGAAAAAATACTCGAGGAGATAATAGTTGAAAATTTTCCTAAAATGAGGAAAGAAATAGTCACAGAAGTCCAAGAAACCCAGAGAGTTCCAAACAGGATAAACCCAAGGCGAAACACCCCAAGACACATATTAATCAAATTAACAAAGATCAAACACAAAGAACAAATATTAAAAGCAGCAAGGGAAAAACAACAAATAACACACAAGGGGATCCCCATAAGGATAACAGCTGATCTTTCAATAGAAACCCTTCAGGCTAGAAGGGAATGGCAGGACATACTTAAAGTAATGAAAGAGAATAATCTACAACCCAGATTACTGTACCCAGCAAGGATCTCATTCAGATATGAAGGAGAATTCAAAAGCTTTACAGACAAGCAAGAGCTGAGGGAATTCAGCACCACCAAACCAGCTCTCCAGCAAATGCTAAAGGATCTTCTCTAAACAGGAAACACAGAAAGGATGTTTCAACACGAACTCAAAACAACAAAGTAAATGGCAACGGGATCATACTTATCAATAATTACCTTAAATGTAAATGGGTTGAATGCCCCAACCAAAAGACAAAGGCTTGCTGAATGGATACAAAAACAAGACCCCTATATATGCTGTCTACAAGAGACCCACCTCAAAACTAGGGACACTCACAGGCTGAAAGTGATGGGATGGAAAAACATATTTTATGCAAACGGAGACCAAAAGAAAGCAGGAGTCGCAATACTCATTTCAGATAAAATAGACTTTAAAATAAAGGCTGTGAAAAGGGACAAAGAAGGACACTACATAATGATCAAAGGTTCAATCCAAGAAGAAGACGTAACAATCATAAATATATATGCACCCAACATAGGAGCACCACAATATATAAGGCAAACACTAACAAGCATGAAAGGGGAAATTAACAATAACACAATAATAGTGGGAGACTTTAATACTCCACTCACGCATATGGATAGATCAACTAAACAGAAAATTAACAAGGAAACACAAACTTTAAATGATACAATAGACAAATTAGATTTAATTGATATTTACAGGACTTTCCACCGCAAAACAATCAATTTTACCTTTTTCTCAAGTGCACATGGAACTTTCTCCAGGATAGATCACATCCTGGGCCATAAATCTAGCCTTGGTAAATTCAAAAAAATTGAAATCATCCCAGCCATCTTCTCTGACCACAATGCAGCAAGATTAGACCTCAATTACAGGAAAAAAAAACTATTAAAAATTCCAACATATGGAGGCTAAACAACACGCTTCTGAATAACCAACAAATCACAGAAGAAATCAAAAAAGAAATCAAATTATGCATAGAAATGAATGAAAATGAAAACACAACAACCCAAAACCTATGGGACACTGTAAAAGCAATACTAAGGGGAAGGTTCATAGCAATACAGGCGTACCTCAAGAAACAAGAAAAAAATCAAATAAATCAACTAACTCTACACCTAAAGCAACTAGAGAAGGAAGAAATGAAAAACCCCAGGGTTAGTAGAAGGAAAGAAATCTTAAAAATTAGGGCAGAAATAAATGCAAAAGAAACAAAAGAGACCATAGCAAAAATCAACAAAACTAAAAGCTGGTTTTTTGAGAAGATAAACAAAATTGACAAGCCATTAGCCAGACTCATCAAGAAACAACGGGAGAATAATCAGATCAACAAAATTAGAAATGAAAATGGAGAGATCACAACAGACTCCACAGAAATACAAAGGATCATAAGAGACTACTACCAACAGCTATATGCCAATAAAATGGACAACTTGGAAGAAATGGACAAATTCTTAGAAAAGTATAACTTTCCAAAACTGAACCAGGAAGAAATAGAAGATCTTAACAGACCCATCACAAGCACGGAAATCGAAACTGTAATCAGAAATCTTCCAGCAAACAAAAGCCCAGGACCAGACAGCTTCACAGCGGAATTCTACCAAAAATTTAGAGAAGAGCTAACACCTATCCTACTCAAACTCTTCCAGAAAATTGCAGAAGATGGTAAACTTCCAAACTCATTCTATGAGGCCACCATCACCCTAATTCCAAAACCAGACAAAGATGTCACAAAAAAGGAAAACTACAGGCCAATATCACTGATGAACATAGATGCAAAAATCCTTAATAAAATTCTAGCAAACAGAATCCAACATCATATTAAAAAGATCATACATCATGACCAAGTGGGCTTTATCCCAGGAATGCAAGGTTTTTTTAACATCCGCAAATCAATCAATGTAATACACCACATTAACAAATTGAAAGAAAAAAACCATATGGTTATCTCAATAGATGCAGAAAAAGCCTTTGACAAAATTCAGCATCCATTTATGATAAAAACCCTCCAGAAAGCAGGAATAGAAGGAACATATCTCAACATAATAAAAGCTATATATGACAAACCCACAGCAAACATTATCCTCAATGGTGAAAAATTGAAAGCATTTCCCCTAAAGTCAGGAACAAGGCAAGGATGCCCACTCTCACCACTACTATTCAACATAGTTTTGGAAGTTTTGGCCACAGCAATCAGAGCTGAAAAAGAAATAAAAGGAATCCAGATAGGAAAAGAAGAAGTAAAACTCTCACTGTTTGCAGATGACATGATCCTCTACATAGAAAACCCTAAAGACTCTACTAGAAAATTACTAGACTTGATCAATGAATATAGTAAAGTTGCAGGATATAAAATTAACACACAGAAATCCCTTGCATTCCTATACTCCAATAATGAGAAAACAGAAAGAGAAATTAAGGAAACAATACCATTCACCATTGCAACAAAAAGAATAAAATACTTAGGAATATATCTACCTAAAGAAACAAAAGACTTATATATAGAAAACTATAAAACACTGATGAAAGAAATCAAAGAGGACACAAACAGATGGAGAAATATACCGTGTTCATGGATTGGAAGAATTAATATAGTGAAAATGAGTATACTACACAAAGCAATCTATAGATTCAATGCAATCCCTATCAAGCTACCAATGGTATTTTTCACAGAATTAGAACAAATCATCTCACAATTTGTATGGAAATATAAGAAACCTTGAATAGCCAAAGCAATCTTGAGAAAGAAGAATGGAACTGGAGGAATCAACCTGCCTGACTTCAGGCTCTACTACAAAGCCACAGTCATCAAGACAGTATGGTACTTGCACAAAGATAGAATATAGATCAATGGAACAAAATAGAAAGCCCAGAGATAAACCCACGCACCTATGGACACCTTATCTTCGACAAAGGAGGCAAGAATATACAATGGAGAAAAGACAATCTCTTTAACAAGTGGTGCTGGGAAAACTGGTCAACCACTTGTAAAAGAATGAAACTAGAACACTTCCTAACACCATACACAAAAATAAACTCAAAATGGATTAAAGATCTAAACGTAAGACCAGAAACTATAAAACTCCTAGAGGAAAACATAGGCAAAACACTCTCCGACATAAATCACAGCAGGATCCTCCATGACCCACCTCCCAGAATATTGGAAATAAAAGCAAAAATAAACAAATGGGACCTAATTAAAATTAAAAGCTTTTGCACAACAAAGGAAACTATAAGCAAGGTGAAAAGACAGCCTTCAGAATGGGAGAAAATAATAGCAAATGAAGCAACAGACAAACAATTAATCTCAAAAATATACAAGCAACTTCTGCAGCTGAATTCCAGAAAAATAAACGACCCAATCAAAAAATGGGCCAAAGAACTAAACAGACATTTCTCCAAAGAAGACATACAGATGGCTAACAAACACATGAAAAGATGCTCAACATCACTCATTATTAGAGAAATGCAAATCAAAACCTCATTGAGGTATCATTTCACACCAGTCAGAATGGCTGCTATCCAAAAGTCTACAAGCAATAAATGCTGGAGAAGGTGTGGAGAAAAGGGAACCCTCTTACACTGTTGGTGGGAATGCAAACTAGTACAACCACTATGGAGAACAGTGTGGAGATTCCTTAAAAAACTGGGAATAGAACTGCCATATGACCCAGCAATCCCACTGCTGGGCATATACACCAAGGAAACCAGAATTGAAAGAGACACATGTACCCCAATGTTCATCGCAGCACTGTTTACAATAGCCAGGACATGGAAGCAACCTAGATGTCCATCAGCAGACGAATGGATAAGGAAGCTGTGGTACATATACACAATGGAATATTACTCAGCCATTAAAAAAAATACATTTGAATCGGTTCTACTGAGATGGATGAAACTGGAGCCCATTATACAGAGTGAAGTAAGCCAGAAAGAAAAACAACAATACAGTATACTAATGCATATATATGGAATTTGAAAGATGGTAACGATAACCCTATATGCGAGTCAGAATAAGAGACACAGATGCATGGAACAATTTTATGGACTCTGAGGGAGAAGGTGAGGGTGGGACGTTCTGGGAGAATAGCATTGAAACATGTATATTATCGTATGGAAACAGAACACCATTCCATGTTCGATGCATGAGACAAGGGCTCAGGGCTGGGGCAATGGGATGACCCAGAGGGATGGGATGGGGAGGGAGGTGGGTGGGGGGTCCAGGAAGGGGAACACATGTAAACCCATGGCTGATTCATGTCAATGTATGGCAAAAACTATTACAATATTGTAAAGTAATTAGCCCCCAACTAAAATAAATAAATTTATTAAAAAAAAAATCTCTGTAAATTTAAAGGATAAAAAGATATGGAACTACAAAGACAATGAGGACAGGAGAAGGTGCAACAGCAAAATATTTTGAAATCTGGAAAACAAACTGATGAAAGACAACAAAATTTTAAGCTTAGAATGAAGAAAGTAAGGAATCAACCTAATTTATACTAGGTAATCCTCAAAGGGCCTAGGAACTAGTAATACCAGTTATCTATGAAATTGAAAGTGAGATAGGAGGGCACAAAAAAATGAGGAAGATTTGATAAAATCAACTCAAAATACAATCACATATATTTCTAGATCTCATCCCCAACTTTGGTTTGTGATTGTCCCTCCACAAACCAAGTAGAAATTTAAAGATTATTTTTACTATGAAAAGGATAAAAGAGTATGCTGGTTAATTTTTGTGTCAACTTGGCTAAACTATGGTACCCAGGTTTTCAGTTAAATATCCTTTTAGAGAAGACTCTTAGAAATCCCTTGGACTGCAAGGAGATCAAACCAGTCAATCCTAAAAGAAATCAACCCTGAAATGGAAAGACTGATGCTGAAGTGACAATACTTTGGCCACCTGATGAGAAGAAACTACTCATTAGAAAAGACCCTGATGTTAGGAAAGATTGAAGGCAGGAGGAGAAGGGGATGACAGAGGACAAGATGGTTGGATGGCATCACCAACTCAATGGACATGATTTTCAGCAAACTCTGGGAGATACTGAAGGACAGGGAAGCCTGGCATGCTGCAGTCCATGGGGTTGCAAAGAGTTAGACACAACTGAGCAACTAAACAACAAGACCCATCTAGATGCTGCTATGAAGATATTTTTAGATATGATTAATATTTAAGTCAGTACTGAAACTGCCAGACTTGGACCTCATCTTAGTGCTGAAAAGCAACAACCAGCCTTCTACCCCCTAGGCAGAAATCAGAAGATTCTTCTCTGAAGAATATGACTAGACCCACAGCCACCAAAAAAATATATAAATAAATAAAGTTACCAATCTTTGGGAATTCTCTTGCAAGAAGCCCATCAGTTTAGGTCAGTTCAGTTGCTCAGTCATGTCCGACTCTTCACGACCCCAGGGACTACAAAACACCAGGCCTCCCTGTCGAGTTGGTGATGCCATCCAAACATTTCATCTTCTGTCATTCCCTTTTCCTCCTACCTTCAATCTTTCCCAGCATCAGGGTCTTTTCAAATGAGTCAGCTCTTCGCATGAGGTGGCCAAAGTATTGGACTGGTTGGATCTCTTTGCAGTCCAAGGGAATCTCAAGAGTTTTCTCCAACACCACAGTTCAAAAGCATCAATTCTTTGGCGGTCAGCTTTCTTTATACTCCAACTCTCACATCCATACATGACTACTGGAAAAACCATAACTTTGATGAGGCAGAACTTTGTTGGTAAAGTAATGTCTCTGCTTTTTAATATGCTGTCTAGGTGGGTCATAACTTTCCTTCCAAGGAGTGTCTTTTAATTTCATGGCTGAAGGCACCATCTGCAGTGATTTTTAAGCCCCCCAAAATAAAATCTGTCACTGTTTCCACTGTTTTCCCATCTATTTGCCATAAAGTGATGGGACCGGATGCCATGATTAGTTTGCTGAATGTTGAGTTTTAAGCCAAATTTTCACTCTCCTCTTTCACTTTCAGCAAGAGGCTCTTTAGTTCTTCTTCACTTTCTGCCATAAAGGTGGTGTCATATCTGAGGTTATTGATATTTCCCCCAGCAATCTTGATCCCAGCTTATGTTTCATCCAGCCCAGCATTTCTCATGATGTACTCTGCATATAAGTTATATAAGCAGGATGACAATATACAGCCTTGACGTACTCCTTTTCCTATTTGGAAACAGTCTGTAGTTCCATGTCCAGTTCTAACTGTTGCTTCCTGACCTGAATACAGATTTCTCAGGAGGCACATCAGGTGGTCTGGCATTCTCATCTCTTTCAGAATTTTCCAGTTTGTGGTGATCCACACAAAGGCTTTGGCATAGTCAATAAAGCATAAATAGATGTTTTTCTGGAACTCTCTTGCTTTTTCTATGATCCAAAGGATGTTGGCAATTTGATCTCTATTCCTCTGCCTTTTCTAAAACCAGCTTGAACATCTGGAAGTTCACGGTTCACGTATTGCTGAAGCCTGGCTTGGAGAATTTTGAGCATTACTTTACTAGCGTGTGAGATGAGTGCAATTGTGTGGTAGTTTGAGCATTCTTTGGCATTGCCTTTCTTTGGGATTGGAATGAAAACTGACCTTTTCCAGTCCTGTGGCCACTGCTGAGTTTTCCAGATTTGCTGGCATATTGAGTGTAGCACTGTCACATCATCATCTTCTAGGGTTTGAAATAGCTCAACTGGAATTGCATCACCTCCACTAGCTTTGTTCATAGTGATGCTTCCTAAGGCCCACTCAACTTCACATTCCAGGATATCTGGCTCTTAGGTGAGTGATCATACCATTGTGATTATCTAGGTCATAAAGATCTTTTTAGTACAGTTCTTCTGTATATTCTCACCACCTCTTCTTAATATCTTCTGCTTCTCTTAGGTGCATACCATTTCTGCCCTTTATTGTGCCCATCTTTGCATGAAATGTTCCCTTGGTATCTCTAATTTTCTTGAAGAGATCTCTAGTGTTTCCCATTCTGTTGTTTTCCTCTATTTCTTTGTATTGATTGCTGAGGAAGGCTTTCTTATCTCTCCTTGCTATTCTTTGGAACTCTGCATTCAAATGGGTATATCTTTCCTTTTCTCCTTTGCTTTTCACTTCTCTTCTTTTCACAGCTATTTGTAAGGCCTCCTCAGATAACCATTTTGCTTTTTTGCATTTCTTTTTCTTGGGAATGGCCTTGATCCCTGCCTCTTGTACAATGTCATGAACCTCCATCCATAGTTCATCAGGCACTGTGTCTATCAGATCTAGTCCCTTAAATCTATTTCTCACTTCCACTGTATAGTCATAAGGGATTTGATTTAGGTCATACCTGAATGGTCTAGTGTTTTTCTCCACTTTCTTCAATTTCAGTATGAATCTGGCAATAAGGAGTTCATGATCAGAGCCACAGTCAGCTCCCGGTCTTGTTTTTGCTGACTGTGTAGAGCTTCTCCATCTTTGGCTGCAATAAATATAGTCAATCTGATTTCGGTGTTGGCCATCTGGTGATGTCCATGTGTAGAGTCTTCTCTTGTGTTGTTGGAAAATGGTGTTTGCTATGACCAGTGCATTCTCTTGGCAGAACTCTATGAGCCTTTGCCCTGCTTCATTCTGTACTCCAAGGCCAAATTTGCCTGTTACTCCAGGTGTTTCTTGACTTCCTACTTTTGCATTCCAGTCCCCTTTAATGAAAAGGACATCTTTTTTCGGTGTTCATTCTAAAAGGTCTTATAGGTCTTCATAGAACCGTTCAACTTCAGCTTCTTCAGTGTTACTGAAGCTCATCAGGACTGCCGTATAATGAAGCTCCAAGAGGAGCTTAACTATACTCTCAGAGCTTCCGATAGATTTTTAGACCCTAATTGTCAGTCATGAGCAGACAACTCTGGATTGCTTAAAAACTAAAGAAAGACTCTAATATAAATAATAAAGACAACATAATTAAAATGTATATAAAGGAATTAAAGGGGATGGAGAAGAAACTTGTTGAAATAAAAAAAACTTAAAATGATATTTTAAAATTATTAAGGATTAATATTAGTAAATATTCCATCAGTGATTTAAGAACATTATATTCTAAGAAAGAAAATCCATAGAACTAATTAAAGCAACTCATAAATTAAAGGGCTTCCCCAGTGGCTCAACAGTAAGAATCCATCTGCAAAGCAGGAGTCAAAGGAGACTCCAGTTCGTTCCCTGGATCAGGAAATTCCCCTGGAGGAGGGCATGGCAACCCACTCCAGTATTTCTGCCTGGAGAATCCCATGGACAGAGGAGCCTGGTGAGTTCATAGGTCACAAAAAGTCGGACATAACTGAAGCAACTTAGTGCACATAAATTAAAGTCATGCTAAGAATCAAAAGTTTTAGAGAAAGACAAAATATACATTTGAAGATTAAATACATAAATTAAAAGCAGGTTAAGAATCAAAAGTTTTAGAAAAAGATAAAATATATACTTGAAGAAATCTCTAGGAAATAGAGCACAAACAGATGAAAATTTTAAAGTAAAGATAAGAAAACTGAAGGCTTAACCCAGAAGAACAAATTGAAATTAAAAGAGTTCCTGGAAGAGAAAAGAGAGGAAAAGGAAAGGAAGAATCATGAATAAACTAGGGCGTGAAAACTCCTCAAAACTACAGAACAGTTTCCAGGTTGAAAAGTCCTACAAGAATCTAGAAAAATACACTATAGTAGACCAAGGCACAATACTATAAAATCCACTTCACTAGTGTGTTGGAGGACCAGTTGATGGTGTATTAATTTAAGAATATTTAGACTATGACCTGCTGAATAAGGAGGCAGAAGCCACCCACCTGGGTCAGCGGGTACCTCCCTTGGCCTCTGAGCTCCCACCTCAGAGAAGTGAAAACTCAGAAGTTGTTTTGATTGAAGACACAGAACACTCACACAAATGACCTAAGTCAAAGATTTATTAGTTACGTATTTCACAAAGAGGAGATTTCACAGTGAGCTGGGGGAAGGGCAATCCCTTCTCAGGTCATGAGCAAGCAGGAGATGCAGGGTACTAAGCACCTATTATTTATAAGGTGGTCTGTAAAAAAAAGATCTTCATGACCCAGATAATCACGATGGTGTGATCACTCACCTAGAGCCAGACATCCTGGAATGTGAAGTGAAGTGGGCCTTAGAAAGCATCACTACAAACAAAGCTAGTGGAGGTGATGGAATTCCAGTTGAGCTATTTCAAATCCTCAAAGGTGATGCTGTGAAAGTGCTACACTCGATATGCCAGCAAATTTGGAAAACTCAGCAGTGGCCACAGGACTGGAAAAGGTCAGTTTTCGTTCCAATCCCAAAGAAAGGCAATGCCAAAGCATGCTCAAACTACCGCACAATTGCACTCATCTCACATGCTAGTAAAGTAATGCTCAAAATTCTCCAAGACAGACTTCAGCAATACGTGAACCGTGAACTTCCAGATGTTCAAGCTGGTTTTAGAAAAGGCAGAGGAACCAGAGATCAAATTGCCAATATCCTCTGGATCATCGAAAAAGCAAGAGAGTTCCAGAAAAACATCTATTTCTGCTTTATTGACTATGCCAAAGCCTTTGACTGTGTGGATCACAATAAACTGCGGAAAATTCTGAAAGAGATGGGAATACCAGACCATCTGACCTGTCTCTTGAGAAACCTGTATGCAGGTCAGCAAGCAACAGTTAGAACTGGACATGGAACAACAGACTGGTTCCAAATAGGAAAAGGAGTCCGTCAAGGCTGTATATTGTCACCCTGCTTATTTAACTTATATGCAGAGTACATCATGAGAAACGCTGGGCTGGAAGAAACACAAGCTGGAATCAAGAATGCCGGAAGAAATATCAATAACCTCAGATATGCGGATGACACCACCCTTATGGCAGAGAGTGAAGAAGAACTAAAGAGCCTCTTAATGAAGGTGAAGGAGGAGAGTGAAAAGGTTGGCTTAAAGCTCAACATTTAGAAAACTAAGATCATGGCATCTGGTCTCATCACTCCATGGGAAATAGATGGGGAAACAGTGGAAACAGTGTCAGACTTTACTTTTTTGGGCTCCAGAATCACTGCTGATGGTGACTGCAGCCATGAAATTAAAAGACGCTTACTCCTTGGAAGGAAGGTTATGACCAACCTAGATAGCATATTGAAAAGCAGAGACATTACTTTGCCAACAAAAGTACGCCTAGTCAAGGCTATGGTTTTTCCAGTGGTCATGTATGGATGTGAGAGTTGGATGGTGAAGAAAGCTGAGCACCGAAGAATTGATGCTTTTGAACTGTGGTATTGGAGAAGACTCTTGAGAGTCCCTTGGACTGCAAGGAGATCCAATCAATCCATCCTAAAAGAGATCAATCCTGGGTGTTCATTGGAAGGTCTGATGTTGAAGCTGAAACTCCAATACTTTGGCCACCTCATGCGAAGGGTTGACTCATTGGAAAAGACCCTAATGCTGGGTAGGATTGGGGGTGGGAGGAGAAGGGGACGACAGAGGATGAGATGGTTGGATGGCATCACCAACTCGATGAACATGGGTTTGGGTAGACTCCGGGAGTTGGTGATGGACAGGGAGGCCTGGCGTGCTGCAGTTCATGGGGTCGCAGAGAGTCGGACACGACTGAGCGACTGAACTGGGTCAGGAGTCTTTTTCTTTTAATTGGGTTATAGTTGCTTTACAATATTGTGTTAGTTTCTGCTGTACAATGAACTGAATCAGCTATGTGTATATACATCCCCTCCCTCTTGGACTTCCCTCCCATGCCTCCATCCCACCCCTCTAAGTCATCACAGAGCACCGAGCTGAGCTCCCCGTGCTATACAGAAGGTTCCCACTAGCTATATATTTTACATATGGTAGCCAGGACATGGAGGCAAACTAAATGTCCATCAACAGGAGAATGGATAAAGAAGATGTGGTACATACATACAATGGAATATTACTTGGCCATAAAAAGGAATGAAATTGGGTCATTTCTAGAACCTGGGCCTAGAGTCTGTCATACAGAGTGAAGTAAATCAGAAAGAGAAAAACAAATATCGTATATTAACACATATAGGTGGAATCTAGAAAACTGGTACAGATGAACCTATTTACAAGGCAGGAATATAGATGCAGTCATAGAGAATAGAGGTGTGGCCATGGTGGGGTGAACGGGGGGGATGAATTGAGAGACTAACAGGTCACTTTTTATTGGCTTAACTGTAAGTGATTATTTTAAAAGATGCCCTGAGGAAAGCAATGGCAGAGTTTGTGGTGAGAATCCTAAGCTCAGGCTCTTTCTAAATGTCCAGACTCTGGGTGTGAGCAGGATTGTCATACACTCGTGACAAATACAGAGGCATAAATTCAAAAAAGCTCTTTACTCATTACCATTTTGACATATTAGAAGATATTCAACTCTCCCAGTTAGAAGAAATGAGTTTTCAAATTTCTGAAAAGCAACACTGAAATCTGTACCAAATGCCTTCACAGTTCTGAAGAAAAACAACTTCCAACACAGAATTCAGTACCCAGGCAATACCTGTTAAGGGTAAGAATACACTGAAAATATTTTCAAATCAATCAGATCTTAATCTATTTCCTTCATTGAGGAAAGTTATAAGGAGATATTTTTTCCCCAAAATGATGAGATAAAATAGGAAAGAATACTTTATGGGACAAAAGAAATAAGAGACAGCAACACAAGAGAGAAGCAAGGAGAACCACCAGGATGATGGGGAAGAGGGATCCCAGTGTAACTGCTGTGCACCAGCTGTAGAGAGTAATCAATCCAGATTGAAGCAAGTTCCAAAATTTGTGGCCAGGAACAGTGCAGGGCCCCATATTTACAGCCAGCTTTTCCTCCAGAGTGAAGTGTTAAGCATACTAAAATTAAAGGAACAATCACTTTTATTGGTAGCATCCATCATGGTGACAGTGTATGGCTAACACTAAATGACAAGACAATAAAGAAATATGTTCCAATCAGAATGCTTGCATCAAAGCCTGTTTTCTTTGTTTTAATCAATGTCCTGGCAAGAGCTATCTCTTTTCTACAAACTACAATGCAAAAGAAAGCACAGATCTGCCTAAGTAAAAGGAATGTTCCTATGTATAGTTGCTTATATATACATGGAATATTTCTGAAGGATTCTTTGTAAGCTGGTAGCAATACTTGCCTCTAGGAAAAGGAACTGGGTGGTTAGAGGGACGAAGCTAATTAAAGACTTACTTTTTGCAATTTACCCCCTTGATCTTTTCAAAGATTACTATATGTTCTTTCCTGGGTCAGGAAGATCCCCTGGAGAGGGGAATGACTACCCACTCCAGTATTCTTGCCTGGAGAGTTCCATGGACAGAGGAACCTGGCAGGCTACAGTCCATGGAGTCACAAAGAGTCAGACATGACTGAGCGACTAACACTTTCACTTTCTTTCTTTCAATATGTTCTTGTATTATATTATACAATGATTAAATGATTTAAATATATCTCCTACTAATTATTATAAATACATATACTTTTGATTCAGTGATTTACTTGTGGGAATTTATGCAATAAACAAACCTAAGTAAGTATACAAGATGACATGGGTAGGAGATTATTCATTGAACTCATTGGTGCTAGTAATACCAAAAATTGGCAACAATACTCATAACCATTAGTAAGGCAACATGGAAATAAATGAACACATTACATGAATATAAGTAATCTCAATGAATGTCAATGAATTAAAATAATTTAACCATAATTTCCAACAAACATATGACAAGAACCTCAATGACAGTCTAACTGGGGAAACACAGAGTAAAATATCAATGGAAGACATTTTCTATTCATTAGATAAACAAGCTATGATAATATCATGTGTTTGGTTATGATGTTGGGAAATAGAAACTCTCAAGCAGTGGTTGGCCAATCTTTTATCAGAATCTATACATTTCCATGTGTCCAACCTAGGATGTCTATTAGTCTGCAATGTGGGTTGTCAGAAAGGCCCATTCATCCTCCCATTTACCCCCCAGAAACCATCCAGTATTCACTCTTCCAATAAACCTCCCTGGTGGATACCAGTGCCTTTCTCACTGTTTGCACCCCCCATCTATGTTTACAGCCCAGAATCCTTATCCCTGTTGCCCAGTCTATTTTCTTCATCCTCTGATGTGGAATCTCTTCATTTCTCTCATCTACTTCATTAGTGAAATCTATTGTATTGAATTCACTAAGGTTTGAGTTTTTATCTATTCAGTTTCCGTGCTTGCTCTGTCCCTTTGATTCTGCACTTCATGCTCATTACTTATTACTATAAGTGACAGTAGAGTGGGCAGACAACATGGTTTTGGGGAAAGAAAGCAGAGATTTAAAATTTATTGAGCATTAATTAAATACCTACAACTCTATAAAATGTGTATCTTATTTTAAAATGAGGGCACTATTATTTTACTTTAGTAAAATGAGGGCACTATTATTTTCCTCATTTTACTCACGAGGAAACAAGTCTTGATTTTTTTTTTCCTTTTTCTTTTCTTAAAGTTGTGTGTGTGGTTGTATTTAATTGTGTGTGAAGAGACACAGAGACAGTACTTAAAAACCAGTAAGGCACTTTTATAGTTAGACATGCTCTACATAAGGCTTCCCAGGAGGCACTAGTGATAAAGAACCCACCTGCCAAAACAGGGAAAATAAGAGACATGGGTTCAATCCCTGGGTTGGGAAGATCCCCTGGAAGAAGGCATGGCAACTCACTTCAGTATTCTTGCCTAGACAATCCCATGGCACAACTGAAGTGACTTAGCACACACGCATGATCTACGTAACCTGACCCCCACCTCCACCCCTTTCACCCCCATGACCCTTCCTCTTACTGTTCTTCCCATCCTAGATTCACACCACAGCCCTGGTCCTCATGTTTCCTCACACATTTCAGGCATGCAGACATCCCCAGGACCTTCACACTTGCTGCTTCCACTACTTGGAAAACCTTTCCCCACAGTGTCTCACCCCTTCACCTGTTTCAGGTCTTTGCTCTAACCTCTCCTCAATGATAACCACTCAACTTAAGATTGTAACCCCCTGTCACAGTCCTCCCTACCGCTCCTGCCTTATTTTTCTTTTTTTTCTTTTTCTTCATTGCACTTACCACCATTTGGTTAGACAAAATACTTCATTAATTTGTGTCTTCCCCACCAAAATGTAAATCCCATAGTCGCTTCCTACGTCTAGACCATTTCCTAGCATCTGTTATAGATGTGCAGTTAATATTTGCCAAATGAAATGTAAGAATAACATTTAGGAAAATTTAAGTCAGGAAAAGTTATTCAAATTTTTTAGCTACAGGAGAAGGTGCCTCTGGTATTCCCAAGAATATTTTCAATCACCAATAATAGAATCTAGCACACAAAATTTCTCCAGCTTATGTGGATCTATAGTGCTCTTTTCATGGAGTAGGTTGTAGGGACTTGTGTTTAAATGGGGATAGATTTGTAAGAGCAGGTTTTGATGCAGAGTGAAAGGGGGAGGGCACTAGAATGTAATGTGTCTGAAGTGAAGTAGGAAAAAGCAATTCATGCACTTACTTGTTCAGAAAATATCTATCATGTGCACCTGCTGGACCCTGAACCCTTCCAGGCAAAGGGGACAAGGCAGAGATCAAAAACAGCAGAAGTCCCAGCTCTCTCAGAGCTCATGTCCTCTTTTGACATTTTTGACCTGCTAACTGCTTTTGATCCTATAAAACACAGGGAAAATGTTCCATGCCTGTGTCATGCTCCTTTGAAGACTCTCTTTTCTGAAAATACAAATACCATATGATATCATTTATATGTGGAATCTGAAATATGACATAAATGAACCTATCTGCGAACCAGAAACAGACTCACAGACACAGAGAACAGACTTGTGGTTGCCAAGGAGGAGGGGCTTGGGAGAGGGATGGAGTGAGAGGTTGGGGCTAGCAGATGCAAACTGGTGCATAGACAGTGGACAGACAACAGGGTCCTACTGTTCAGCACAGGGAACCAGGTTTAAAATCCTATGATAAACCAGAGTGGAAAAGAATATTTTAAAAATAACGTATATATATATGTATAGCTGAATCACTTTGCTGTACAGCATGATTAATACAACATCATAGATCAAGTATACTTGATTCTTTAAAAAGATGTTTCTTTATGACTAGAATATATAAAATTATAATTAATCCCTGGATAAAGATGCCACATGCATATTTGTGAATCAACATGAACTATGGATTTCTCAGTTCCTCTGATTTCATCCCATCAAGATCTGTACTATAATCAATATCTCACCATCTAGAAGATATGATGGAGGAATCCCAGAGGACCACCATCAACAGAATTGTACTCTTTATTCAAATCTTCTTTTTCAGCACAGAAGACGATCATAAGGCAGAAGAAAGGGAATGGCTAGAATACTAATCGGCAGGAGGTTGCTTTATCATATCTAGTCGCCAATAAATATAAATAAATAAATAATTTTATCCTTAAAAAGGTCTTGCCTTCCTGATAAACAGAACAGGGCAACAGGGTATTGTTCAGTGAGTTACTGTGCTTAAAATTTCACTCTGAAAATTACTTGTCATAGCAACAGGCAAGCGTCACCCCTGAAGCCAGCAGCCTGAAGCAGATAGATTGTTTCAATTATCTAATTTTCACAATGAATGAACCCTGCTTATAGGAAATCCATAGGTGGTTGGCAGTGGTAAATGGTGGCTGTGAGATGTTGGGAGGCGGTAGATTTATATTCTCTCTCAAAATACAGAGCAGAACTGTAATTTTCTGTAAACATTCACATGAGTAAAAGGAGGAAGAGCAGGAAGAAGGGAAGAACTCACTATAACTTTCCCTTTTGTCTTAGTTCCTGGGATGAACCTTTTCTTACCAAATTGTCCTCTCTATCTCTGGCTAGATCAGACAGTGCTGCATGCAGGCATGAACGCTTTTGTGGTCTATTATCTAACTGCACCACTCTCTTCCCACTGTGCCTCTTAGACTGCTCTGGAGGTGCTGGACAGAAAGTCAGAAAATGTCCCTAAGAACTCCTTGGCTTCAATGGAAGCCACTGCTATTTCACTAAGTAAATTTCTGCCCCACCCAGACAGATGGTCTTGTGAAAGTTGCTCAGTTCTGTCTGACTCTTTGCAACCCTATGGACTGTAGCCCGACAGGTTCCTCTGTCCATGGGATTCTCCAGGCCAGAATACTGGATTGGGTAGCCTTTCCTTTCTCCAGAGGATCTTCCTAACCCAGAGATCAAACCCAGGTCTCCCTCATTGCAGGCAGATTCTTTACTGTCTCAGCCACCAGGGAAGCCCAAGAATATTGGAGTCAGTAGCCTATACCTTCTCCAGTGGAACTTCCCTACCCAGGAATCAAACCAGGGTCTCGTGCATTGCAGGAGGATTATTTACCAGATTATTTACCAGATTAGCCACAGTTGACCTTGGTTTTGATTAAACCAGGGAGGAGGTTGCCTTGTGATTGGTGTATTCTTGTCCTCCAAGAATGTTGGGGAATGTTACTCGCTAGTATGGTCCATTTTTGTTCCTTCTGACCCTTCCTATCCAAAACAGGGCTAATATGATTATAGGCTAACCTCTCTTTTTCTCCATCTCTCCATCTCCACCCCCAACCTCTATATATCCTGTTTGTGACTTTTTAGGGAAAACATTTTAAACCAAGATGGCTACCAAAAAACTTGGTTTTCCCAAAGTAATGGATCTTTATGGTGTAATTTTAGGCACCAAGAGCATTTTTGTGTTGTGCTGATATTGGACTGTTTTTCTTTGGTAGCCAGTGAGGGTAAAGCACAAAGCCATGACTTCAGTCACACTGTGTGCAGTCCACCTTTCCAATCACAAATGGTTCTTAGTACGACTCTCATGCCTGAAGAGAACTGCCATACACCCATCCTATACTTCCATTTATATTCTCAATGCTATCAAGGTTGACTACAGAAAAAAAAAAAAAATCCCATTTGCTGTATAGTTATTTCCTCCAAGTAATCACATTTCCTTTTCCATGCAACTTTTTTTAAAAGAAGAATTTTGTTTCATTGTCATATCTTTTGGGGTGATGCTGACATTGTTTGAGTTGGTTTGTTTTCATAGTGCTTGCTGACTCCCCAAAATGAACTGGGACTTATGTATTCAGTTATGCATCAGTTTAATAGACTGTTTGGACAAAGTTTAGTTTACAAAGCTAAACTCAGAAATGATTTTCTCTTTAATTCCTTGGAAGAACACAGAAGAAAAAGGTTTTCCAAAGCCCATTAGCCGGTGTACACTGTAACATCTTCAGAAAATCTAGGGCCATATTTTCTCCCTACAGGCTCTGGTGACAGATAAGAGAAGCTGTAATTATCAATGCTTCAAGTTCCAGCCTTGTGAGAATTTCTGATCAGTCTCCTCCTTTCAATCTTTGTTCAAAGAACATTTGTCTTCAGTTCAATAGTTTAAACTCTAAATGACCAAATCAGTAAATGTTTATTTTGTAAATTGGCAAAGGGAAAGGCAGAAGCAGGCTCAACCTTTCACTAATATTTTGTTTACTGTGATAGAAAATGCCACCAGATAAATTAGAGTCAGGAAGCTTTTTTCTAACAGGCACATAACATTTACTAATGAGAGGTTGAGGACTGTTTTGTTCAAAAAAATGAAAAGGGGATTGAAGTAGCATATTCTGGAACATTCGGTGTCATTGCCCTTTCCCTCATGATGAGTTAAGACAAATTCTTTGCCACAAAAGCAGTATATCTGGTGTTGTAGGTATGAAACATACTGCAATATTTAAAAGATACTTCAGGAATAAATGGAGCCAGGCTCTTGTAGAGGGTCAGATTCAAGTGAGAAGTGCAGAGAGTCAAGGGTAAGACAATTTAAATTTTCACAAAATTTGGAATGAGAACTCTGTGAAAAAAGAATCTCTTTGACTCCTAGCAAGGGTAGGGGTAAGAGGAATGCTAGATGAAGGCCTAACTGGCGTATAACAGAGGTTTGTCAAGGGAGCACACTGACCATAGCAAACATTCTTTTCCAACAACACAAGAGAAAACTACACATAGACATCACTAAATGGTCAATACCGAAATCAGATTGATTATATTCTTTGCAGTCAAACATGGAGAAGCTCTATACCGTCAGTAAAAATAAGACCTGGCGCTGACTGTGGCTCTGATCATCAGCTCCTTGTTGTAAAATTCAGGCTTAAATTGAAGAAAGAAGGGGAAACTACTAGGTGATTCAAGTATGACCTAAATCAAATCCCTCATGGTTACACAGTGGAGGTAATAACTAGATTCAAGGGATTAGATCTGGTAGATAGAGTGCCTGAAGAAGTATAGATAGAATTTATAACATTGTACAGGAGGCGGTGATCAAAACCATCCCAAAGAAAAAGAAATTCAAGAAGGTAAGGTGATTGTCTGAGGAGGCTTTACAAATAGCTGAGAAAAGAGAAGTGAAAGGCTAAAGGGAAAGATATCCAACTGAATGCAGTGTTCCAGAGAATAGCAAGGATAGATAAGAAGGCTTTCTTCAATGAACAATGCATATACATCACACTTCTATTTATAATTTCATCCCCAAAGTGTATCATTTACAATCTTAAGTTTTATGACTTTGAGGAATCCCAAAAGCTTGACTTCCTGTAAATTGCAACAACCATAATATTTTCAATGGAGATTACTTTATAAATATTTGTACTAGGACTTCCTGCTCACATAAGCCAAGATAAGAAGTTGAGTGAGGCGTAGGTTGACTCTCATGGTGCTATAGAGTAACAAATACTCCTCAGAGAGATCTATCAAGAGGCTGCAACTTCAAATTATAAGGATTTTGAAAACAGGCTTTGATCAAGGGCTCAAAACACTGCCAAAAGGGTTGGAACAATCAAAAATCAGATTTTGATCAAGTGGTATGATGTCAGGTTCCAAGGGTTCAACTTGGATCAGGAGAGGGAGCAGATGCCAACAGGGCTGGTATGGGCAGTATGCCCACCAAGACCAACACGGTGAAGCCAGTTAATACAAGAACCAGGCAAGGCTGTGCCCACTGATGTGAGGACTGAAACCAGGCATCCTATATAGTGGTTTTTAAAATGAAAGCAAGTCAACTTGACTGATGGCACAAGAAACCAATTTTTTAAAATTTATTTTTAATTGGAGGATAATTTCTTTCCAATGTTGTGTTGGTTTCTGCAATACATCAACATGAATCAGCAATAGGTATACACATGTCCCCCACCACGTGAACCTCCCTCCCACCCCCCACCCCATTCCACCCCTCTAGGTTGTCACAGAGTACCAGGTCTGAGCTCCCTGCATCATACAGTAAATTCCCACTGGCTATTTTACATGCGGTACCTTTTTAAGGCTGAGTAACATTCCATTGTATATATGTACCATAACTTCTTTATCCATTCATCTAGGCTTGCTTCCATATCCAAGCGATCGTAAATAGTATTCAATGAACATTGGGGTACATATGTCTTTTTCGATTATGAAAGAAATCAATTTTTTATTCATTCAATAAATAGTCATTCTTACATGTCAGGCACTCCATTAGGTGCTAAGGATATAAAACAGACTTGATCCCTGCTTAACTGAGCTTATAAATCAGTGGGAAGGAAGATAGATATAGATATAGATATATAATGACATATATAAAATACATACTAACAAACAGCCTCAGCCTTAAGTTCTATGAAAAGAAAATATAAGAAACAGTATGAGAATTTTTTTTTCATTGATCTATATAGTTGACACACAATATTACGTGAGTTTAAGGTGTACTCCATAGTGATTTGATATTTACATAGATGATGAATGGTCACCAGGGAAGTCTAGTAAACATCTGGCTCCATACAAACTTATTACTTCATTGCTGATCATATTCCTTCTGCTGCATATTACATCCCCACAACTTAATTTGTTACTGAAGGTATGTATCTTTGGATCTCTTCCTCCTGTTTTACCCACACTCATTCCCTGCCCCTCTAGCAACCACCTATTTATTCCATGTCTGTTTTCATTTGTTTTATTTGCTTTGTTTTGTTTTTGATTCCACATACAGGTGGGATCTATGGTATTTGCCTTTCTCTCTCTGACTTATTTCATTTAGCTAATACCCTCTAGATCCATCCATGTTGTTACAAATGGGAAGAGTTCATTGCTGGTGGCTGAATAATGTTCCACTGTGTATATACACCACAGCTTCTTAATCCATTCATCTGTTGATGAAGACTTGTATTGCTTTCATATCTTCGCTATTGTAAGTAATGTTGCAAGGAACATTGAGATGCATATATCTTTTCTAATTAGTGCTTTGGTTTCTTTTTAGGAAAATCCTCAGAAATGAAATTGCTGGGTCATATGGTATTCCTGTTCTTAATTTTTTGAGAAACCTGCATACTGTGCATATTCTGGTAGGCATCCCTGGCCCCTAGGTTCTAGTTGGCTGCCAGGCCTTGCCTTGTGCAATAACCACAGGCCTGCTGTGAGTGGCATAAGCTTTTCATATTATTGGTTGTGTGGCCTAGGGAGGTGTGGCGGCTGCTGCCAGTCTACTGGTGGGTGGGCCCACAACCCTTCATGACTGGAGGCGCAGTACTGGTGATAAAGTAAGCCCCTGGCACTAGAGTATGTGCTAAGTCATATCAGTCATGTCCAACTCTGTGTGACCCCTTGGATAGTCTGCCAAGCTCTTCTATCCTTGGGATTCTCCAGGCAAGGATACTGGAGTGGGTTGCCACTTCCTACTCCAGGGGATCTTCTTGACCCAGGGATCGAGCCTGTGTCTTTCATGTCTTCTGCATTGGCACGTGTATTCTTTACTACTGAGCCATCAGGGTGGATTCCAAAATGGGGCTTCCTAGTGTCACCATGGCAGAACGGGCTTCCAAAAATGGCTGCTGCTAATGTCTCTATTTCCAGTTGCTTCCTGCCTCTTAGGAGGCTCACTAAGTTCAGAAAGTGGGTCTGATCCAGTTTCCTTTGACACTACTGCCTCTTTGCTGGGACTCAGAGCACATGAGATTCTGCACACACTCTTTAAGAGCAGACTGTCTATTTCCTGTAGCTCTCCTCAATGTAAGCCCTGCTGGTTTTCAAAGCCAGACGTCCTGAGGTCTAGGTTTCTTTTTCAGAACTCTGGCAGCCCAATTTGGAGCTTAGACCCCTCTGCTCCTTGGGGATGACCTCTGTGACAGTGATTATCCTTCCACTTGGGGGTCATCTATTCCTGGGGTGTGGGTCCTGGCTATACCATGTCTTTACCTCTCCCACCCATCTTGTCATGGTTCCTTCTTCATATCCTTAGTTGTGGAAAATATTCCCTGCTAGTCTTCAGGTTGTTCTCATAGACAGTTGCTCTCTAAACAGTTGTCATGTTGACATGCCTGTGGGAGAAGAATAATTCTGGGCCTTCCTGCTCTGCCATCTTGGCCACTTCCCCTATGAGGACTGACTTTTATTTTAGAGTCAGGGAAGACTTTCTGAGGAACAAACTTCGAAATGAGACTTGATGGATTTGTAGAGGTGAGATGGACAAAGAGAGGGAAGCAGAGAGTGAAGAGGTGAGAAGGCATGAGAAGGTCTGTGAAGGGGTGAGAACTCTGGGTGCAGGGACTTGACAGAAGTCCAGCACAGCCAGGGCACAGGAAAGAGGGGAAAGCAACAGACATGAGACCAGGGACCTGCAGGACCAGTCAACTTGGGTAGAGTTTTGGAATTATGCCACGTGGAACTGAAAACCTTTGAAAGTTTTCAACCAGAGAAGTAAATTGTCCAGATTGGCTTTTGTTTAAGAAGCTCACCTAGGGACTTCCCTCGTGGCCCAATGGCTAAGATGCCATGCTCCCTATGCAGGGGGCTCAGGTTTGATCTCTGGTCAGGGGACTACATCCCACATGCTGCAATTAAGAGTTTGAATGCCACACTAAAGATTCTGCATACCACAAAGAAGATGGAAGATCGCGCATGCTGCACCTAAGACCTGGCACAGCTAAATAGATAAATATTAGGGGAAAAAAAGAAGAAGCAGTTCACCTTGGCTTGCTAAATTGGAGCATGTTGAGAGTGGAAGCAAAAGGAATAGTTAGGAGGTTTCTGCAATGGTCAGACAAGAGCTGACCATGGCTCAGACTGTGGAAAGGCAGTGGAGACAGAGAGAAACCGGAGGGAGTTCTTTTTCAGCTATCCTCTGCCTGGCAGATAGATGAGGCCCACTCACCCCACTTCCTTATGTGCCTATTCCAACTGCTGTCACCCAATTCTACCTAATATGGGTCCATCAATATCAGAGAAAAGATCTCAAGACCCCCCAGAAGTTACCTGGCTCAGAAAGGAGAGATTTTTCACAACCAAGATTCATATGAAAACTTGATTCTGCTTAGGTTAAAAGACTTCTTCTGGTGAGCAAAGCAAAAGCATTGCCTGCTGCTAATTACTTTGCATTCATTTTGGCAGGGCATACCTGAAATGCTAGCACCAAACACACTGGAACTGACCTAACCACAGGAAAAGCAACACTGTTTAGTTGAAAATCTGCAAGAAACTCGTGATTTATTATTAATGTCACCATGGGCACTGGAGGCTTTGATATGGATGCTGGTGATACCTGGTCTGCTTTCAACCAGGCACAACAATCTCACACTCTTTTCCCCTGCCCGAGAGCATTTAATTCAAGGGGAAAGAAGCTTTTTCAGCAGTTTGCCCTTCAGACCAGTTTTGAGTGCAGAAACCAAATCATTTCAAAGGGGATGTGGGATTTGCTCTCAGCACAATTTGAAAAACCACAAGGTTTAGTAGAAACAGGACTTGCAAAGAAAATGATCGCTTCTAAGCAGGACTTCCAGGCACATCCTCTGTCATTTAAATATGAAACCCACATTTATTGTCCAGCTTTGAAGTTTCCAATTCTTTAACTTCCCTTACCTTCAATGCACCCAAAGGCAGAAAACACTTAGGACCTTGATTCCTGTCCCCAGTCCTTGGCCACATACAGAATTATGTATAATTACATCCCATTAAGTATCTCAGGAGAATGCCCAGAGCTTCCTAAACGCTCCTTGGCAAAGCAGGGCTGGGGTGGAAAGGAAGGTAGACAGAGCCATGAACTTCCAATCTTGTAGATGAGACTACAGAGCACACAGCTGGGACAGAAGGACACAGCCCCCTTATCCTCTCAGCACTTCATGCCAGTAACTTCATTTAATAAGCTCCCATGTCACTTGCTAAGTCATCCCTCTGCCACAGGGAATATTTATTCCTCTAAAATAGAGATAAGAGGAGCTCCCATTATCGATCCCCTGCATTGGCAGCATCAACATTCATTCATTCATTATTGAATCAGCAAATATGTAAATGCCAGACACTGGGCCCCTTAGACAAGTTACTTAACCTCTCTGAGAGCCAGAGGTCTCATATTTATAATGGGGTTTGTAACCCGATTGCAAGGTAATTTTGACAATTAAATGAGATATTTTTAAAATACTAAAGAGTGTCTGGCCATTAGTAGCTGCTTCATTTTTTTTTTCCTTTCTTTTGCCTTGCACTTGCTCTGGTCACTCTTTCAGTGGGGTCTTTCTTGTTGCTGAACTTATGTCCATATCAGAAAAATACTCAGCAGAGAATTCCATGGACAGAAGAACCCAATGGTCTACAGACCATGAGGTCATAAAGAGTTGGACACAACTAAGCGACTTTCACTCACTCACTCACACAGCCCTTAGGGGGCTTTCTCGGTGGCTCGGTGGTAAAGAATTCACCTACCAAGCAGGAGATGTGGGTTCGATCCCTGGGTCAGAAAGATCCCCTGGAGAAGGAAATGCTAACCCACTCCAGTATTCTTGCCTGGAAAATTCCATGAACAGAGGAGCCTTTCCGGCTACAGTCCATAGGGTTGCAAAAGAGTCAGACATGACTTACTGACTACACAACAACAACACAGCCCTTGGAGTTGCCAGAGGAGGTTTTATAGTGAATATTCTAGAGCCAACTCTGTGCTCATGGAAAAACAGAAAGCCCTTGTAGTTCTTAGTAGTCAAAGCCATGGAACTAGATTGGTCTATAACATATCTCCATGATGGGATGCATTTATTTCTCTTTCTCTGCTGATGCCATGATGATTTCTAATATACGGCCTTTGGGAGGTCAAGTGAATCTTGTTCATACCCTGTGGGCTCCCATATTAGGTATTTTCTGTGCTCTTAGAGGGAAGAGTTCCTTTAACTGATCTCTGGCTTTCCTAATAACGCACAGAGCTCCACTCTGCTGCAGCAGAGGCTCTGAAAGGTCTCAAGAGCATCTTGTTATTTGAAAAGGTACCACAAAATATCAAGCAACACCGGCCACATAGCAATTGAGAAAAATAAAATATTCATCAGAGGACATTACTGAGAAGGAAATGGCATAGTTAATTTCATGAAAACTCCATTGTAACAGAGGAACAAAATTAATCATGCAATTGTGTTATGACTCCTGAGCCTCAAAGCCAACATAAAATAATTGAGGGAAAAATGAAAGTAAAACAAATCTCTGGCATACATGGAGAGAATTCACAACTGGAAGGTGATGGAAAAATAATAAATAAAAGGCTCAAGTAATGCAAATGCTGGCTGGAGTTCTCTCATTTACTTAGGAAGACAAAACTTACATTTTGCTAGTGTCAATGCTAATAGTCATAAGTCATTTGCATATATTTGATGAGAACATTAGTAAGTAGGAAGATATGAAACCTAAGAGCAAAAAGCTAGCAAAATAAGAATGGGGTAGTTTTGCTAGCCTCGACTGCAAAATTTTGCAGACTCCATCCATAGCCTGCATTTTCCCACATAGAGTAAGTCCATCCTATAAGTAAGTCCATTTTTTAAAAATTCTGTTTCACTGCAGGGATCATTGAGAAAAATCCCATCCTCTAAGGGCCTACATTCCAGAGAGTGGTGTTGGAAAGGAGTGACTCAAACTAAAGGGGCAGCCACCATTTACAGAGCACCTATTCTCTGCCAAGTTCTATTGCAGGGCCTTGATATATACCTCCTCCTCTGAGTCACCTGTGTGGATGAATTGGAGAAGCAGCATGTAAGCAGGCAGGAGAGATTGCCAACATATCAGGAACCTAGAATTCTAATCCTACCTCTGTGAAAATCTGCTGCCTGGCACTGGGCATATTATGTGACCCATCTTTGCCTCAGTTATCCCATCTGCTAAATGGGAGTAATCGTCCTTCTTGTGCCCACCTCAGACAGTTCATGAGAAGACCAAGCAGAATAGTAAAGAGTGCAAAACAAAATGTAACACAAATACCAAGAGTTTTTGCTTTGTTTTGTTTCATTTTGCTTTTGGAACACTTTGAACTTAGGATACTGATTGGCGTCATATGCTGATGAGCTTCCCTGCTGGCTCAGCAGTAAAGAATCCACCTGCAATGCAGGAGATGCAGGAGACTTGGGTTTGATCCTTGGGTTGGAAAGATACCCTGGAGAAGGACTTGGCAACTCACTCCAGTATTCTTGACTGGAGAATGCCATAGATGGAGGAGGCTGGTGGTCTACAGTTTGTAGGGTCACAAAGAGTTGGACATGACAGAGCACGCACGCACACACACACACACACACACACACACATACTCACTGAAGGAACAAATGAATCATTTAAATATATCAAGTGAAGCCTCAGCCTCTTGCTATGGGTTTTTGCAGGAACTGGGTACATTTCTCCTGCTTTGATGATTGATATGACCTTGCAGAGTTCCTCGTTATTTCTGCCTTGCTCTAATTATCAGACTCCTGAAAAGATGGGGATGTTAAGCAAGTGGTTTTGTTATTCCCCCCTCCACCCAGGAATCTTGGGATTCTATCCAGATGTTTAAAGAACTTGGATTTGTGGGATAAACTTCTCATTTATTCCTCAGACTCCAGCCATACCCAAGTCCTCTCACATCTTTAGATTCCTGAAAATTGATAGTTGCCACACTACCTTGCTTCTGCATTTTTGCTCTTCCCAATAACACCCACATCAACTTCCCCCTCTCATTTCAAGCACTCTGTAGAAGTATATTTGTGTGACTCCCCACATGTGTTTGTCAGTGAGAGGTAGAGAGGGAGGCTTTAAATCATCTGACATCATGGTTTAGGTCACTCAGAGTGAATGACATAAATGACATTGTTTCCACATTTCCATAGAATCTGAACATTTTGCATTCCTAATGCTGCTGCTGCTTAGTCCCATCAGCCATATCCGACTCTGTGTGACCTTACAGAAGGCAGCCCACCAGTCTCCTCTGTCCATGGGATTCTCTAGGCATGAGTACTAGAGTGGGTTGCCAAGTCCTCCTCCAGGCTATCTTCCTAACCCAGGAATCAACCTGAGTCTCTTGCATCCCCTGCATTGTAGGTGGATTCTTTACTGCTGAGCCAACAGGGAAGCTCATCATCATACTCTAAGCCAATCCAGGGGATCTTCCCAACTCAGAGATCAAACCTGTGTCTCCTGCATTGCAGGCAGATTCTTTACTACTGAGCCACCAGGGAAGCCCCACATTCCTAACAGACCTCAACAATTACCCAATTTGACGTTCTGTTCGTGTAGATGAGGACTTCCCAAGTGGTAACAGTGGTAAAGAATTTGCCTGCTAACATAAAAGATGCTTGAGGTGCAGGGTTTCTATCCCTGGGTTGGGAAGATCCCCTGGAGTAGGAAATGACAACCTCCTCCAGTATTCTTGACTGGGAAATCCCACAGACAGAGAAGCTTGGTGGGCTACAGTCCATGGGGTTGCAAAGAGTCAGACATGACTGAGCAACTCACCATGCATGCACACATGTGTAGATGAAGCAAATTTGGTCCCAGGAGGCTCAAAACTTGGGAAGTATATCACATCCCAAAACTGGAAAGTATATCACTTGTCACTGCTTTATTTTCTTTTCAAAATCAGGATCCTCCATCTGGGTGACTAGAACCACAGCAAGGGAGGTGCTTGACTATGGACTGTTGGGAGAAGTGGTGAAAGACCCAGAAAAACCTAGTGTTAGAATCTAGAGACAGGGACATCCACCTGATGTAAAGGATGCTTTCAGTGCTCTCCAAACAAGCTCTATGAGAAACAGAAAATGAAATGTATATAACCTTAACAATAAATGTATGTACTTAACACAACCAATGACATAGATCTAAAATACGTGACCTAGAACACAGGGGGTCAAAAAGAACTAGGAAACATGGAACAGTGTATCAACAGGTGCTGAGAAATTCTGATGTTAAAATGCATAAGCAAAATAGAGATCTGAGCATTATTTCATATTCAAACTCTACTACATATCTTAATGTAATATTTAAGATCTAAAGTCTGTGATAAGAGAAGCATTTAACAAAATGTTTTAAAAAACCTATTTTCACTAACATCTAATTTATTTTGAATCTTTATTTTTAATGAATGATTTTTACCTCATCCAAGGAACTCACTAACATGGTTAAAAATCAAATAATATAGAAAAATTTAGAATAAAAAACAAGTCTCCTGCCTGACCTCTCCTTATTCCTCCTATCCTATACCCCAGACAACCACTTTTTATCTTTCTTAGCTGTTCATTTTTCTGTTGTTATTAGCAATTTTCTTATCACTACTAGGTTCAGACGAGTATTTCTTGATTTACCAATTAACTAATCACTTTTGAAACTATACTTGAGACTATATTTTGTGTTTCTGTTGTCATCAGGTGAACATTTAGATGTTTGGTTAAAGCAAATTAAACATGCTTTCAATCTACAAGGATTTTTGTTGTTGTAAATCTTCATTTTTCCTTTTTTATTGGGGTGTAATTCTTTCACAATGTTGTATTAGTTTCTGCTGTACAACAACGTGAATCAGCTATATGTAAACATATATCCCCTCCCTCTTGAACCTCCCTCCCACCCCTCCCCCCACCCCACCCCTAGGTCATCACAGAGCAACGAGTTGAGCCCCTGGCGCTAAACAGCAGGTTTCCACAAGAACGGGGCTTTTCATAGCTTATGGGCATGCTGAAATATTAAAAGTTATCTGATAAGCCCTATTACCTCTAGGAAGTGGGTAACAGATCACCTCACTCATTGATTTATATCTGTGGTTTAACATTCATTCCAAGTTTCTTATTTAGAATTTTTTTAACTTCTAAAATTTAGAAAACTGAATGTTAATAAAACTTAAAGAGACATCTGGTTAAAAATAGTGGTATAAAGATATATTTACCATTAAGCAAAATCAACACAATAAAACAGACAGAGAAATGGGTGGGGAGTGAATCCCATTTTCATTGAAATTATAAATTATCCACAACCCATGTTAATTGTATCAAATAAATGAAACACAAAGGCCTAATATATGCCTTTATGTTCTAACCTGACAAAAGTTTTCCATACTATGTAGCAAGTTGTTAAAGATCCCAACATATAGTTCCCTTATTTAGGACAAGTTCAAGAGTTTGAGAAGCTATTGATACAACACTGAATTCTTGCTCCTCTGAGGGTTAAGAGGGGTTGATGCAGAAAAGAGCTCACATGCTATCTGCTCAAAGAGTTACCTTCTGGTGTGACTGGGTAGGTTTTCTGCTTTTCAGCTGTTTCTAACAGTTAGCTGGAGAAAAATAAACACTTTAGATAATAAGGAGAGTGAGAGACTTACAGCCTACAGAACTCAGCCATTTGGCACAGAGATTTCCTACTTCCTCTGAGGGGTGCCAGTCACATTTTGAGAGGGCAGAACACCCATATTATTGGAGCAAAATAAATAGCAGAGTTGGTGAGAAGGTGTTTGGAAACAATATTTGTGAATTTAAACTGCCCTCTCTGCTGGTTCACTCCCCAGCCCCTTATCACATATATTCTAGACAAAAGCTAGTCCCCAAAGCCTACATAAATATTCACAATCAATTAGGATCTAGCATAGACAAAAACACCAAAAGAAGGAATATAGTACCACAAACAAAAAGCAAATAAAACTATTCTTCAGGATAATACCAGGAGGAAGGAAGGAAAACATATAACAGACTATGATACCATATGGAAAATATATAATAACTTAAAGGAGAAAATAAATCTTTAATGTAGATATAAAAAATGACTATGGGACTTCTTTGGCGATCCAGTGGTTAAGAATCCACCTTCCAATGCAGAAGACGTGGGTTCAATTCCTGGTCAGTGAACTAAGATTCCAGTGTCATGGGGCAACTAAGCCCATGAGCCACAACTAGAAAAGCCTACACATCACCATTAAGCCCCAGCACAGTCAAAAACAAAAAGAAAAATATCTATGCTATCAAATAAATTTTACAAAGCATAACTTCTTTGAAATCTGAGTGTATATAAAAGATAAACAAATATTAAAAGAAAAGTATGAATTATAATAATACAAAATAAAATATAAAAAAAAATACAAAATGAATAGTAAACTGACATCTCAGAAGTGGAAAATAAAACTATCAAGGAAATGAAAACAAGTTATAAAGAGTATAAAGTAGAAATGACTGCTAAAAACATCCAGGAAACTAGATTACCAAACTGAGAAAAATAAACTTGGAAAAATAATTCATAATAATTAAGGGGAGAGTGATATATGCAGAATACAAGGAGATATATAGTAGACCTTTTTGAAGTAAAGTCAAAAGAACGGAAGCAAAAAACAATCAAAGATACAGTAAAAGAGACATTTTTCCAAAATACAAATGAATTTGAATTTATTTTTTTTTTCAGAACATTTTTCTTCTGCCATGTATTAGAACAATTTTCTTGTACTGTGTGTGTGCATGTGTGTGTAAAATGTTCCAGAAAATGGCATAAAATAATTAACAGTGAAATACATACTTTTAAAAACATTACCAAACTTCAAAGATTAAAGAGTCCCTGTGCTATATACAAGGACATACTATATAGCACAGGGAACACAACTCAGTATATAATGTAACAACCTACATGGAAAAAGAATTTGAGAAAGAATAGATACATATACAGGTATAACTGAATCACTTTGCTGTACATCTGAAACTAACACAATATTTTTAATCAACTATAAAATTAAAAGTTAAAAAAAAAGAAAAAGACTCCTAAGGATGAGAGGGTATCAGGAAAATTTGGAAAAAAAAGTTAGCTCTGCTCAAAAACCAAATTTTTTCAGAGCTTTCCATTGTGATGTTAAATGCTAAAACAAAATGGAATATATATATCTGTGTGTGTGTGTATATATATATATATACACACACACACATATATGACATAAAATGGTCTTGAATGATAACACACAAAATGATATCATTGGTTGCCTTTGAATAACGTACTAGGATTGGGAAGACAGTCTAAACTTCGCTTTTCTATAAAGTTTTCATTTTTAAAGTAGAACATGAAAATAATATTAATAAACCACCACAACAATTATAATTATGGTGAGGCAACTGCTACAGTTATCAAGGCAAGACTGTATGACCTAAAAAGATACACCCAACTAAGTTGTTTTTCAAGTAGAAAAAAAGCAGACATCATGTTCAAATATAGGAGACCTAGGCCACTGTATGGAATAAGTATGATAAACAGAATGACAGGAGAAGTCACAATTAAAAAAAAAAGTGGTAATAAGCAACCAATCCATTATAACATTGTTAGATAACTGTAAAAAATTATTATAGAACAGAGCTACATGTAAACGTTGACAAGGTAATGGAGGGAAACGAGCTTTATTCACTGAATTGCACTCAAAGCAGTATTTATTAGATGAGCTCTTACTTATGCAACATTGATCAACATGAACAATGTCTGGGAAGTAAAATTATGCAAAAGAAAGAAATACAGAATTTATTGCTTTTTCATACTAGGATCTTTCAGAAAGATTGAAGAAATGTTCAATATTAAATAAGACACAAAATAAAGTAATAGAAAGCCACTGTAATTTCATGGATAGGGTGATCGATTATACTATTCTTAAGATTATTCATTCTTCCCCAGCTACCAACTGTATATTTTATCCTATGTCATTAATGCAAAATTTGACCATATGACTTTCTCTGCTTAATGCAACATTATCAAATGACAAAATTATGGGATTTTAATAAGATTGTGAGGTTGATTGTTCCTTCTAGGCTCTGCCACTGCTATTAGAAGAATAATATAGCTAATTATCACTATTCTGTAGCCCCAGAAGTAAAAATAAAATGAGTGTTTAGAGACTGAAAAGATAACTCACAGACCAGGTGAAAAAAATTCAAAACATTTACCTAATAAAGGACTTGTATTCAGAATATGCAAAGAACACTTATTACTCATTAATAAGAAAATAACCTAATTTTTAAAAAGGAGCAAGTTATCTGAACAAACACCTCAGGAAGATACACAGATGGCAAATAAACACCGAAAATTTTTAATATAAATTGCCATTTAAAAATGAAAATTAAAACAAAAATGGATATGCCTCAGTTCAGTTCAATTGAGTCACTCAGTCGTGTCCAGCTCTTTGCAACTCCACGGACCACAGCATGCCAGGACTCCCTGTCCATCACCAAAGCCTGGAGTATACTCGAACTCATGTCCATCGAGTCGGTGATACCACCCAACCATCTCATCCTCTATCGACCCTTCTCCTCCTGCCCTCAATCTTTCCCAGCATCAGGGTCTTTTCAAATGAGTAGGCTTTTTGTATCAGATGGCCAAAGTACTGGAGTTTCAAATTCAGCATCAGTCCTTCCAATGCACACCCAGGACTGATTTCCTTTAGGATGGACTGGTTGGATCTCCTTGCAGTTCAAGGGACTCTCACGAGTCTTCTCCAACACCACAGTTCAAAAGCATCAATTCTTTGGCACTCAGCTTTCTTCACAGTCCAACTCTCACATCCATACATGACTACTGGAAAAACCATAGCCTTGACTAGACGGACCTTTGATGGCAAAGTAATGTCTCTGCTTTTGAATAGGCTGTCTAGATTGGTCATAACTTTTCTTCCAAGGAGTATGTGTCTTTTAATTTCATGGCTGCAGTCACCATCTGCTGTGATTTTGGAGCCCAAAAAAATAAAGGCTGACACTGTTTCAAATGTTTCCCCATCTATTTGCCATGAAGTAATGGGACCAGATGCCATGATCTTAGTTTTCTGAATATTGCTTTTTAAGTCAACTTTTTCACTCTCCTCTTTCACTTTCATCAAGAGGCTCTTTAGTTCTTCTTCACTTTCTGCCATAAGAGTGGTGTCATCTACAAATTGAGGTTATTGATATTTCTCCCAGCAATCTTGAATCCAGCTGTGCTTCATCCAGCCAAGCATTTCTCATAATGTACCCTGCATATAAGTTAAATAAGCAGGGTGAAAATATACAGCCTTGATGTACTCCTTTCCCGATTTGGAACCAATCTGTTCTTCCATGTCCAGTTCTAACTGTTGCTTCCTGACCTGCATACAGATTTCTCAGGAGGCACATGAGGTGGTCTGGTATTCCCATCTCTTTCAGAATTTTCCACAGTTTAGTGTGATCCACACAGTCAAAGGCTTTGGCATAGTCAATAAAGCAGAAATAGATGTTTTTCTGGAACTCTCTTGCTTTTTCAATGATCCAGCAGATGCTGGCAATTTGATCTCTGGTTCCTCTGCCTTTTCTAAAACCATCCGGAACACTGGTAGTTCATAGTTCATGTATTTCTGAAGCCTGGCTTGGGGAATTTTGAGCATTACTTTGCTAGCATGTGAGATGAGTACAAACACCCTATTCCAACAACACAAGAGAAGACTCTACACGTGGACATCACAAGATGGTCAACACTGAAATCAGATTGATTAAACTCTTTGCAGCCAAAGATGGAGAAGCTCTATACAGTCAGCAAAAACAAGACCGGGAGCAGACTGTGGCTCAGATCATGAACTGCTTATGGCCAAGTTCAGACTTAAATTGAAGAAAGCAGGGAAAACCACTAGACCATTCAGGTATGA
The DNA here is from genome assembly GCF_054371585.1 of Giraffa tippelskirchi. Classification (NCBI taxonomy): domain Eukaryota; kingdom Metazoa; phylum Chordata; class Mammalia; order Artiodactyla; family Giraffidae; genus Giraffa; species Giraffa tippelskirchi. The sequence continues at coordinate 126,232,785 of NC_137277.1, read as the reverse complement.
CCTAGATCAAATCCCTTATGAGTATACAGTGGAAGTGACAAATAGATTTAAGGGACTAGACCTGATAGACAGAATGCCTGATGAACTATGGACAGAGGTTCATGACATTGTACAGGAGACAGGGATCAAGAAAATCCCCATGGAAAAGAAACGCAAAAAAGCAAAATGGCTGTCTGAGGAGGCCTTACAGATAGCTGGGAAGAGAAGAGAAGCGAAAAGCAAAGGAGAAAAGGAAAGATATTCTCATCTGAATGCAGAGTTCCAAAGAATAGCAAGGAGAGATAAGAAAGCCTTCCTCAGTGATCAATGCAAACAAATAGAGGAAAACAACAGATTGGGAAAGACTAGAGACCTCTTCAAGAAAATTACAGATACCAAAGGAACATTTCATGCAAAGATAGGCTCGATAAAGGACAGAAATGGTATGGACCTAAGAGAAGCAGAAGATATTAAGAAGAGGTGGCAAGAATACACAGAAGAACTGTACAAAAAAGATCTTCACGACACAGATAATCACGATGGTGTGATCACTCACCTAGAGCCAGACATCCTGGAATGTGAAGTCAAGAGGGCCTTAGAAAGCATCACTATGAACAAAGCTAGTGGAGGTGATGGAATTCCAGTTGAGCTATTTCAAATCCTCAAAGGTGATGCTGTGAAAGTGCTGCACTCGATTTGCCAGCAAATTTGGAAAACTCAGCAGTGGCCACAGGACTGGAAGAGGTCAGTTTTCGTTCCAATCCCAAAGAAAGGCAATGCCAAAGAATGCTCAAACTACCACACAATTGCACTCATCTCACATGCTAGTAAAGTAATGCTCAAAATTCTCCAAGCCAGGCTTCAGTAATACGTGAACCGTGAACTTCCAGATGTTCAAGCTGGTTTTAGAAAAGGCAGAGGAACCAGAGATCAAATTGCCAATATCCGCTGGATCATCGAAAAAGCAAAAGAGTTCCAGAAAAACATCTATTTCTGCTTTATTGACTATGCCAAAGCCTTTGACTGTGTGGATCACAATAAACTGTGGAAAATTCTGAAAGAGATGGGAATACCAGACCATCTGACCTGTCTCTTGAGAAACCTGTATGCAGGTCAGGAAGCAACAGTTAGAACTGGACATGGAACAACAGACTGGTTCCAAATAGGAAAAGGAGTCCGTCAAGGCTGTATATTGTCACCCTGCTTATTTAACTTATATGCAGAGTACATCATGAGAAATGCTGGGCTGGAAGAAACACAAGCTGGAATCAAGATTGCCGGGAGAAATATCAATAACCTCAGATATGCGGATGACACCACCCTTATGGCAGAAAGTGAAGAAGAACTAAAGAGCCTCTTAATGAAGGTGAAGGAGGAGAGTGAAAAAGTTGGCTTAAAGCTCAACGTTCAGAAAACTAAGATCATGGCATCTGGTCCCATCACTCCATGGGAAATCGATGGGGAAACAGTGGAAACAGTGTCAGACTTTACTTTTTTGGGCTCCAGAATCACTGCTGATGGTGACTGCAGCCATGAAATTAAAAGACGCTTACTCCTTGGAAGGAAGGTTATGGCCAACCTAGATAGCATGTTTAAAAGCAGAGACGTTACTTTGCCAACAAAAGTCCGTCTAGTCAAGACTATGGTTTTTCCAGTGGTCATGTATGGATGTGAGAGTTGGACGGTGAAGAAAGCTGAGCGCCGCAGAATTGATGCTTTTGAACTGTGGTGTTGGAGAAGACTCTTGAGAGTTTCTTGGACTGCAGGGAGATCCAATCAATCCATCCTAAAAGAGATCAATCCTGGGTGTTCATTGGAAGGTCTGATGTTGAAGCTGAAGCTCCAATACTTTGGGCACCTCATGCGAAGGGTTGACTCATTGGAAAAGACCCTAATGCTGGGTAGGATTGGGGGCGGGAGGAGAAGGGGATGACAGAGGATGAGATGTTTGGATGGCATCACCGACTCGATGAACATGGGTTTGGGTAGACTCCGGGAGTTGGTGATGGACAGAGAGGCCTGGCGTGCTGCAAGTCATGGGGTCGCAGAGAGTCAGACACGACTGAGCGACTGAACTGAACTGAGATGAGTACAGCTGTGTAGTAGTTTGAGCATTCTTTGACATTGCCTTTCTTTGGGGTTGGAATGAAAACTGACCTTTTCCAGTCCTGTGGCCACTGCTGAGTTTTCCAAATTTGCTGGCATATTGAGTGCAGCACTTTCACAGTATCATCTTCTAGGATTTGAAATAGCTCAACTGGAATTCCATCACCTCCATTGGCTTTGTTCATAGTGATGCTTCCTAAGGCCCACTTGACTTCACATTCCCGGATGTCTGGCTTTAGGTGACTGATCACACCATCGTGATTATCTGGGTCATAAAGATCTTTTTTGTATAGTTCTTCTGTATATTCTTGCCACTTCTTCTTAATATCTTCTGCTTCTGTTTCTGTCCTTTCTTGTGCCCATCTTTGCAAGAAATGTTCCCTTGGTATCTCTAATTTTCTTGAAGAGATTTCTAGTCTTTCCCATTCTATTGTTTTCCCCTATTTCTTTGCACTGACCATTGAAGACAGGCATTCTTATCTCCCCTTGCTATTCTTTGGAACTCTGCATTCAAATAGATATATCTTTCCTTCTCTCCTTTGCTTTTTGCTTCTCTTCTTTTCACAGCTATTTGTAAGGCCTCCTCGGACAGCCACTTTTCATTTTCGCATTTCTTTTTCTTGGAGATGGTCTTGATCCCTGTCTCCTGTACAATGTCACGAACCTTTGTCCATAGATCATCAGGCACTCTGTTTATCAGATCTAATCCCTTAAATCTATTTCTCACTTCCACTATATAATTGTAAGGGATTTGATTTAGGTCATACCTGAATGGTCTAGTGGTTTTCTAAACTTTCTTCAATTTAAGTCTGAATTTGGCAATAAGGAGTTCACGATCTGAGCCACAGTCAGCTCCCAGTCTTGTTTTTGCTGACTATATAGAGCTTCTCCATCTTTGGCTGCAAAGAATATAATCAATCTGATTTTGGTGTTGACCATTTTGGTGATGTCCATGTGTAGAGTCTTCTCTTGTGTTGTTGGAAGAGGGTGTTCACTGTGACCAGTGTGTTCTCTTGACAAAACTCTATTAGCCTTTGCCCTGCTTCATTCTGTACTCCAAGGCCACATTTCCCTGTTATTCCAGGTGTTTCTTGACTTCCTACTTTTGCATTCCAGTCCCCTTTAATGAAAAGGACATCTTTTTTGGGTGTTCGTTCTAAAAGTTCTTGTAGGTCTCCATAGAACCATTGAACTTCAGCTTCTTCAGCATTACTGGTCGGGGCATATACTTGGATTACCGTGATATTGAATGGTTTGCCTTGGAAATGAAAAGAGATCATCCTGTCGTTTTTGAGATTGCATCCAAGTACTGCATTTTGGACTCTTTTGTTGACCATGATGGCTACTCCATTTCTTCTAAGGGATTCCTGCCCACAGTAGTAGCCATCTGAGTTAAATTCACCCATTCCAGTCAATTTTAGTAATGTTGACGTTCACTTTTGCCATCTCCTGTTTGACCACTTCCAGTTTGCCTTGATTCATGAACCTAACATTCCAGGTTCCTATGCAATATTGCTCTTTACGGCATCGGACCTTGCTTCTGTCACCAGTCACATCCACAACTGGGTATTGTTTCTGCATTGGCTCCATCCCTTCATTCTTTCTGGAGTTATTTCTCCACTGATCTCCAGTAGCATATTGGGTACATACCCACCTGGGGAGTTCATCTTTCAGTGTCCTATCTTTTTGCCTTTTCATACTGTTCATGGGGTTCTCAAGGCAAGAATCCTGAAGTGGTTTGCCATTCCCTTCTCCAAAGATACCCCACATCCTAGGTCAGGAGCAGTGGCTGTGCTTTGCTGGAGTAGCCGTGAAGAGATACCCTATGTCCAAGGTAAGAGAAACCCCAATAAGATGGTAGGTGCTGAGAGAGGGCATCAGAGTGTAGACAGACTGAAACCACAATCACAGAAAACTAGCCAATCTAATCACATGAACCACAGCCTTGTCTAACTCAGTGAAACTAAGCCATGCCATATAGAGCCACCCAAGATGGTCAGGTCAAGGTGGAGAGTTCTGACAAAAAGTGGCCCACTGGAGAAGGGAATGGATATGCCTATATACCTATTAAAGTAGCTAAGATTCAAAAAATAATACCAAATGTTGGCAAGAATAGAAGGCATTAGGAATACAATTAATTGCAGGTAGAAATACAAAATGCTAAAGCCATCTGGATGGAAGTTTGACAGTTTCTTTTAAACATAGTTTTACCCTACAATCCTGCATTTGTGCTCCTAGTTGCATATTCAGATGGGTTGAGTATATGTCTACACAAAACCCTGCTTATGAAAGTTTATAGTGGTTTTATCCTTTCAGCAAAGACTGAAAACAAGATATTCTTCAATAGGCAACTGTAGAAATAAACTGTAGTATATCATACAATGAAATACTATTCAGTGATATAAAGAAACAATCCTTCAGGCTACAAAGACATAATGGAACCTTAAATGCATATTGCTAAGTAAAGGAAGCCCCTCCAGAAAGGTTACAAACAATAGCATTCCATTTATACGGCATTCTGGAAAAGGAAAAACCATAAGTAAAAAGTTTGACTGATGCCACAGAGAGGAAGAGAAGGATGAATAGCTGAAGCATGGGGTATTTTACCATGGGGTCACAATAGAGTTGGATGTGACTTAGGGACTAAACAACAACACTAGTGGTGGTACATGACACTATACAGTTATCAAAACCCATGTGTGTGATATGTGTGTTCAGTCATATCCAGTCCTTTGCAATCCCATGGACTATAGCCCCACAGGCTCCTCTCTCCATGGAATTTTCCAGAGAAGAATACTGAAGTGGGTTGCCATTTCCTACTTCAGGGGATCTTCCTGGCTCAGGGATCAAACCTTCATTTCCTGCATTAGCAAGTGAATTCTTTACCACTAGCACCACATGGGAATTTACAACACAAAGAATGCACCTTAATAAATGCACACTTTAAAAAATCATTTAGGAATTTAGAGGATCCCAATAAACAATGCAGATCATGAGAAGAGAATCTAATTGTATTTAAAATATACGAAACAAGTTCAGTGAAGAGGATGCAGGCATGCTCAGTCATGTACACCTCTTTGTGACCCCATGGACTGTAGCCCGCCAGGCTCCTCTGTCCATGGGATTTTTCAGGACAGAATACTGGAGTGAGATGTCATTTCCCTCTGCAGGGGATCTTCCTGACCTAGGGAAGATCGAATTTACATCTTCTGCACTGGTAGGCAGATTCTCTACCACTTGGCTACCTAGCAAAGAGGGTAGGGAAAGTGTATTTACCTAAGGGACTTTGAAAATTAATGGAATCTTTAAGAGAAAGGGTAAAAGGAACTGAATATAGTTAGTGTAGAGTTAAGTTGATAAAACTGTTTCCCATAAGATAGGGATTAATAATTTTAACACTGCTATACATATCCACTGAAAATGAAGAATTAAGTAAATAGATGGTGGATGATGAGAGCCAAGTTTCTTACTTTTGGAAGGTTACAGATTAGCAAGGGGAACTAGCTAGAATGATCCATGTGGTAATGGATTAGAACTGGAAACCTCAGTAAGAACTCGTGTCTAACTTAACATAGGTATTTTTTTTGCATAAAGAAATATTTACAGGTATAAGGATATACACTGATCTATTTTAGCTCTGTCAGCTGACAAAGCCTAGAAGAAATAATACCACAGTAGAAATGAGCACACTTACCACCCAAATATTGGTTTCTTAAATCATTTTCCAATAAGGAACCAGGGATTATTGGAGAAATGGCTGGTCCTAGGACAACGGCAGGGAATATACAAAATGAGTCTGGAGCATCTTGTAGCCCAGAAAGTAAGAAAGTGCTCAAAGAAAATATACACACACTGACAGCAGTACATTAAAGGGGCAGAACAGCCAAAGCTGAAACAATTTAAGCAAAAATGAAATGGAAATTTGTTTCTCTGAATTTCTTCCCCAAAAGCCATAACCTGAAGCTAACCATAAGAAACACACCAGAAAAAATTTAATAGAAGGGCATCCTTCATTATTCCTGCCCAGTACTCCTCAAAACTATTCGGGTCTTTGATAACAAGGTCTAACTAACTGCCACAGTCCCAGAAGACCCTAAAGAAACATGACAAATAAATATATGGTATCACAGACAGTATACTGGAACAGAGAATGGACACTAGGTAAAAACCAAGGAAATCCAAATAATCTATAGACTGCAGCTAGTAACGGTGAATCAATTTTTCATTAACTATAACAAATGTATTACACAAATATGTTATTAAAAATAGGATTAACTGTGAGAGAAGTGCTTATGGGAACCTTCAGTACTATTTCTAAAATATTTTGAAAATATATTTATTGATAACAAAAGTTAAAAACACGGGACAGTCCTGAGCCTGAATATGAATGAGGAACCAAGTCCAGTCAGATCTATAGCAGGAGGTGGAGCTTCCATATAGATCTACTGATTCACAAAGCTGGAAGCATTCTGGAAAGTCCCTGAATTCTTAAAATTGAGGACATGCAACCTGAACTTTGGCAAATATTGCCAAGATGCTGCTTAAAATCTCTATTCTTTAAACTTCTACCAAATGTATGAGTTTTCATTTACTCTCACTTTTGTTACACTTGATAACACAAATACTTCAATTTTTTGCTAATTTATCCAGTGAAATACTTCACTTCTCTGAATTTGAGTGTCGCTGTTTCCTCTTCCTAGTAAAGATGGGCTTCTTTTATCAAGAAATACTCCAGGAGACATCTCAACAGGTAAGGACTTTTAAAAATGTGACTCCAATAACATCATCATGAGATTAGCAATAATTCCTTATAATATTTTAATACCTACTTCAAGTTCTATGTTCCTGAATATTTAAAAATATTTTTTAAATTTATTTGAGTAACAATCCAAACAAACACATTTCATACATTGCATTTAATTTTTAAGACTCTTTTGATGTGGACCACTTTTTAAGTCTTTATTGAATTTGTTACAATATTATTTCCGTTTTGTGTTTTGGTTTTTTAGTCACAAGGCATATGGGATCTTAGCTTCCCAACCAGGGACTGAGCTTGCACTCCCTGCATTGGAAGGCAAAGTTTTAATCACTGGACCACCAGGAAAGTCCTCATATATTATATTTAGATTGTGTGAGTATAAGTCCCTTTTAATATATAACAATTCTCCTTTTTTTTTTTTGGTATTTACTATTTGAAAAAACTAAATCATTTGTCTTACAGAACACTGGATTTGGCTGATTAAATTATCTTCATATCATTTAACATGACCTCCATCTCCCATATTTTTCAGTAAACTGGGAGTTAGATCTAGAGATCTGATCAGTTATGGGTTATTTCTTTTGTCAACAATCTATTGTAACATTTCTGTACACTTTCTATTGCCTTGCTTCAAAAGAAAAGTATGTCCTATTTTTCCCTCCTTTAGTGATGGAAAGACTAATTAGTGAATTCAGGTCATGTCAGTCTGATCGATCTATTATTAAGTTTCACATCTAATGTTTCTTATCTAATGGTTTTAGCAACTATTGATGACCATCATCTAGATCCATTATGGTTGTAAATGTGGTTTTCTGTTTCTATCATTTCTTCTCATTTTTAAGCTATGAATTAAAAAAAGAAATAACTTCCCTTCACTAATTGTTTTCCTGCTCTGAGACATAATTCACGCAAGAAAGACTTGCAATACAAACTGCCTGAATCTGGGGGATATTGTAACCATTGTTTCTGCCAGCGGAGCAGATTCAAGTGCAGCTTAGGGATTTCTTCAACATGCAATTCCTTTTCCAATACCATTAGCTGAGCACCAAATGCTTCATGCCGACCCTCTCAATATTCATTGAGTCATCCTAATGAGGGCCTTTGCCAGGGTTTCATCTGGAGAATACCTAGACACTATCTCTGCCAAAGAGGCTGGGTATGAATCAGAGCAGTAAGAAGATGATAGTGACATTGTCTTCTCCTTTGGTATTATTGATTAGCTTTGATTTTCTTCTAGGCAACTCTACATTGTGAGCGACTAGAAACAACATGTGGTAACCCACCTGGCATATTTTAATTTGTCTTGATTTTTTTCTTGTACCTCTTGGAATATATGTTAGAACTGATAAATTAGAAATGTAATAATCCTTACAAATGAAGTCAAAAATTTTATCAGTACCTTCTCTCCCTCTGGGCTTCCCTGGTAGCTCAGACAGTAAAGAATCCTCCTGCAATGCAGGAGATCCATATTCAATCCCTGAATCAGAAAAATTCCCTGAAGAAGGGAATGGCAACCCACACCAGTATTCTTGCCTGGAGAATTCCATGGACAGAGGAGCCTGGCAGGCTACAGTCCACGGGATCGCAAAGAGTCAGAAACAACTGAGAGACCAGCACTTTCACTTTCATTTACTTTCCCTCTAAGTTAGTTGCTTCTGTACAAAACAAGAATCATACCACTGAAGAAATCTTCTTGAGTCTGGAAAAGTAAAATTTTCCTATATCATCATTAACAGGTAATATTATTTGTCAGTGTCTTGCTACAGATTACTACTCTGCCAAGTATTTTAAAATATATAATTTAATTCTGATGTCACAAAAATCCAAAAAAGTTGTTTTATAAATAACTAGATATCCATGATAATTCACAGCATTAAGTAGTGGAATTGATACTGTAACCTAGGTCAGTATTGTCCCAAGGTTTGTATTCTTCCTTTATTTTTCCCCACCAGAAACATTTACTGAACACTTTACCCTTATGCAAGGCACTGCCCAAGGTGTCGGAAAAAGAGTAATATGCTAGTCCCTGCTCTCATCATCCTTGCTATTGTGACTCAAAGTGTGGTCTTAGGTCCAAGGAGCAAGGACACCACCTGGGAGTTTGGCATCTATGAAGAAACTGTCTTCTAGGCAACTTTATATTGTAAGGTATTAAAAGCAAAATGTCATAACCCACCTGGCACATTGTCACTTGAAAGCATTTTTTTCTCTTTACCTCTTGGAATCTATGAAGAATACAGGATTTCACCCCAAACCAACTGAATCAGAATATGTATTTTAATAAGATATCCAGGTATCAGGTATATATAAGAAATATTATATTTGAGATTAATCAAAAAAATTTACCTAGTTGTGAAAATAATATGCCGTTACTTAAAAAGAAAACTAACTACACAGAATAACTAGGGATGAGTAGACAGTGAGCACTGCAAGAAGCCAGCACCATGGGGATACACTGGAGCTAGAAAATGTATAGCTCAGATCCAGGAGGAGGGAGAGCTCAAATTGAATCATGCTTTGACTAGCAACTAGAGAGGGGAATGACAAGCCACTCCAGTATTACTGCCTGGAGAATTCCATGGACAGAGGAGCCTGGCAGGCTAAAGTCCATGTGGTCACAAAGAGTCGGGCATGACTGAGTGACTATCCCCTTCACCTTGATTGGTAACATAGGGAAGATGGTTCTGAGTAAAAAGACTGTGACAATTCCAGGCATAGAGATAGACATTTATGGAATGCATGAGAAGCAGGACTGACTCTGGCCAATATGACCCCTCATGAGTCTCTCCAGGAAAAATTAGAGGCTGTGGTTTCATTCCTGTTCTCCTAGGAACTTACCCAGAATCTACCATTTTGTTGGTATTCAATAAATATTTGTTGAATGAAAAGCACTTCTTAAAAGTTACACAATTATGTGTGTACACATGCTAAGTCATTTCAGTCATGCCCAGCTCTTTGTGACCCTATGGACCATAGCCCACCAGTCTCCTCTGTCCATGGCATTCCCCAGACAAGAATACTGGAGTGGGTACCATGCCTTCCTCCAGGGGATCTTCCTGCCTCAGGTATCAAACACGCATCTTTTATGTCTTCTGCATTGACAGGTGGTTTCTTTACCACTAGCAACACCTGGGAAGCCCTATAGTGTATGTACTTAACCTAATCAGTTTGGTCCAGTCGCTCAATTGTGTCTGACTCTTTGCAACACCAGGGGCTGCAGCATGCCAGGCCTCCCTGTCCATTGCCAACTCCCGGAGCCTACTCAAACTCATGTTCATCGAGTCGGTGATGCCATACAACCATCTCATCCTCTGTCGTCCCCTTCTCCTCCTGCCTTCAATCTTTCCCAGCATCAGGGTCTTTTCCAATAAGTCAGTTCTTCGCATCAGGTGGCCAAAGTATTGGAGTTTCATCTTCAACATCAATCCTTCCAAAGAATATTCAGGACTGATTTCCTTTGGGATGGACTGGTTGGATCTTCTTGTAGTCCAAGGGACTCTCAAAATCTTCTCCAACACCACAATTCAAAAGCATCAATTCTTTGGCACTCAGCTTTCTTTATAAACCAACTCTCACATTCATACATGACTACTGGAAAAACCATAGCTTTGACAAGACAGACCTTTGTTGGCAAAGTAATGTCTCTGCTTTTTAATACGCTGTCTAGGTTAGTCATAACTTTTCTTCCAAGGAGCAAGCACCTTTTAATTTCATGGCTTCAGTCACCATCTGCAATGACTTTGGAGCCCAAGAAAATAAAGTCTGTCATGGTTTCCATTGTTTCCCCATCTATTTGCCATGAAGTGACGGGACTGGATGATCTTAGCCTTCTGAATGTTGATTTTTAAGCCAACTTTTTCACTCTTCTCTTTCAATTGCATCAAGAGGCTATTTAGTTCTTCTTCGCTTTCTGCCATAAGTGTGGTGTCATCTGCATATCTGAGGTTATTGATATTTCTCCTGGCAATCTTGATTCCAGTGTTGTTAATATTTTCTAAGTTAAGATGTTGGGGATCGTTTCAACTTGAGGAGAGTTTCAACCATTGCTGAAAACTTTGGTTTATGTCTAGATAATACAGTGATGAAACCAAAAGACTTTTGCATTTATAAGTATTGCTCAGAGATCAGAGTATTATATAAGCATTTTATTTCATGAATCAATTTATTATGGTCAGTATTTAGGAATATTTCCTTAGAATAGACTCATAAAATAGAATTACCCAATGAAAGATATATGAACATTTTAAAGCTTTGAATCACTTTGCTAAACTGATTTTCAAAAATGGTGTTACCTTTGGCAATACCCTAATATGAAAAACTGCTTAGGAAGAAGAAGGTACAGAGAAGTGGGCTAAATGTTTGATGAATAACAAATAATTGCTTCTGTTTGGAGTTACTATCATTTTTCAGGAAATGTAATATTCAATTTACATATTATAGCCTTAATGCTCATCTTGGTTTTTAAAATATATATTATTACTGCCATTTTAGAGATAACAAAACTAAGGTTGAGAAAGGTTTAATGTTGTTGTTGCTTAGTTACTAAGTCGTATCTGACTCTTTTGTGACCCCATGGACTGTAGCCCGCCAGGTTCCTCTGTCCATGGGATTTTCCAGGCAAGCATACTGGAGTGGGGGGGGGTGCCATTTCCTTCTCCAGGGAATCTTCCTGACCCAGGGATCGAACCTCCATCTCCTGCATTGGGAGGCAGATTCTTTACCCCCGAGTCACCTGGGAAGCCCTTGAAGGGCTTAATATCTGTCTCCAAAATCACATAGCTATTAAATGTTAGAGCCAGAATTTGAAACCAGATCTCTTAATCATCCCTATGCCAAAATTTCTGTTCTGGCTAGCTTTTGCTGCATAACAAATTAGCTCGAAATCCAGTGAGTTTAATCAGCCACTGTTTTACTATATCTCAGAATTTTCTGGATCAAGACTTTGGCCAAGGCTTGGCTAGGCAGTGCTTTTCCTCTGCATGGAATTAGCTGGGCCAGTTCATGTGGACATGAAGTATCCACTTCAGAGATGGCTCATTCAAACAATTGCAAGTAAGTGCTGGCTGTTGACTGGAAAGTCAGGGAATACCATCAGTTGAGGGTCTTAGTTTTTTCATACATGGACTTCTACACTAGGGTAATTGAGTTTTTTCACCGTATTGAAACTGGATTCCAAGTATAAGTATTCTAAAAGACAGGATGTAGAAGTTGATAGTCTCTTAAGACCTAGGCACTAAAAGTGGCACAGAACCATTTCTACAAGATTCAATTGTTCAGAGCTTCAAAGGAAAAACATACAGACATAGACCCCTACATAAGTGTCAAACAATTAGCAGCATCTTTATCACATTTCCTAAAATAGAGTACTGAAAATACATATATTCAAGTTATCCATCATATATAATCATTCCAGAGTGATTCATGGACACTAAGACTTCGATGTTGTCTTCATCATTATAAGAAATATTATATTTCATTCTACTTTCTGTAACTTTGTGTATGAATTATTTTGAGAAAAATTAAGACATTTTCTTAAGATTTTACTATAAAGTCTTTACTTCAGAAACATGAAGTGGTCAGAGAAAACACTGAATCATGGAAAGGGTACTATTTGCATTTTTAGCTTTCTCTTTTTGCCCTCTGACCTGGCATGTAAGTCACCAGCAGGAAGCTGCAATTTGAGAAGCGGCAACTCTCTGAATTTAAGACATGGTTTCCAGATGACAGCAGTTAGTTAAATATTGCTTTTTCATCAGTAAAGCACTGCAAAAGCACGTGTTTCAGTACGTAACTACGCAAGAGAGCCCCAGTTCTCCCAACTACAGGATAAAACTGGCCTGGGTCCATCGATGCCTTTAATCTAGTTAGACTTCAAATGAGGTTTCCATTTTATAAATCCACATAGACCTCATTCTAAGCCAATACAGGTGTATCTGGCTTTCTGGCAACTAGAAACATTGCTGACATATTTCCACTCCATTAAAAATCCTCCTTCCCCCTACACCTGTGTTGAGACCCTGCACTCATGGTTGGCTGAGTATACTCTTTTCAGGAGTTCACTAAAGCACCACATCCATTTTCCAGATTAAGCAAATATGAAAAGCCAATGTAATTCCTATATATCCACCTACTCTTCTGATCTGAAGAAATCTCCCTTGGAGACTCTCCAGAGAATCCATGCTCTTCCTTCTGCCTGTGCCCAACTAAGTTTCAGGGTTCTGAAAGTGAGGCCAACTCAGAAAAACATCCACAGAGTAACAGATGAAAAAAATAAAAAACTGGGCTTCATTAATAGTGCAGTCGAAATCCCCTGTATGAATCTATCTCTATTTGCATGGCAGACACAGGATGAGTGTACGAGGATATGCGTGACCGAGAACATCACACTATAGATTCAGATCTGTAATTTAAGGGTTATCTGCTGTTCCCAACATTGTCACAGTAAATGAAATGTTTTGAACAACATGTACACATTTGAAAATATATTCACAGAGGGACTGTTAGCCCCTCCTAGATCAGAAACTACAAATGTGGGTTAGGATTATGATTGCTGGTACTGAGAACACCATGGAGAGATGACAAGTCAGAGATAGGCTTCAGTTGCCCAGGTTTTCACAATTTTTATTTATCTCAGACTCTAACCATTTCTCCCCTTGCCTACACCCACGTCACCCTGCAACACAAAATAAGATGAAAATATCCTTGAATCCCTTCTCCCCTCTGCATAGTAGGCTAAAGCTTGGGCAAAAGGCTAATCAAGTTCTCTCTGCATCATGAAGTTATGAAAGTTAATGCTACCAACTATCTTTCCAACATTAAGAAAAAAAAATGTAATCTAGGGTGTCCTAATGATGCTCTGTTTAGCAACTTCATATTTTCCTAACGATGGCTTCTGTGGAGAGTAGTAACAGTTTTATAGTGTAATTCAGAGAAGAATAAAGAACTAATTCAGGCTTTGTTTTATTTAGCTACAAAATTAAAGCACTAGAACTCATCACTTAAAGGATTTCATTGCACCTGAACATATACTCAGAAAGGTTCTTTACCGCTATCGAATGCTCAAAAAGGAATATCTTGCTTTATAATATTATATATATATATATATATATATATACACACACACACACACACATATCAACATAACTCTTCTTATGATGTAAGTATTAACAATTAATGAAAACAAAAATATATATATATTTGCAACCATATATCTGATTAAAAGGTAGGGTGGTGTAATTTTTTTTTCAGTGTAATTGTACTTTCCTGGGCTCCAAAGTCACTGTGGATAGTGACTGCAGCCATGAAATTAAGAGACACTTGCTCCTTGGAAGAAAAGCTATGACAAACCTAGACAGTGTATTAAAAAGCAGAGATATCACTTTGCTGACAAAGATCCACACGGTCAAATCTATGGTTTTTCCAGTAGTGGTGTACAGATATGAGAGTTGGACCACAAGCAAGGCTGAGTGCCAAAGAATTGATGGTTTCAAACCATGGTACTGGAGAAGACTCTTGAGAGTCCCTTGGACTACAAGGAGATAAAACCAGTCCATCCTAAAGGAAATCAACCCTGAATATTTATTGCAAGGATTGTTGCTGAAGCTAAATCTCCAATACTTTGGCCATTTGGTGCAAAGAGTTGACTCACTGGAAAAGACCCTCATGCTTGGAAAGATTGAGGACAGGAGGAGAAGAGGGCAACATAGGATGAGATGGATAGATGGCATCACCGACTTAATGGACATGAGTTTGAGCAAACTTTATTTTTTTTTAAATAAATTTATTTATTTTAGTTGGGGGCTAATTACTTTACAATATTGTAGTAGTTTTTGCCATACATTGACATGAATCAGCCATGGGTTTACATGTGTTCCCCTTCCTGGACCCCCCTCCCACCTCCCTCCCCATCCCATCCCTCTGGGTCATCCCATTGCCCCAGCCCTGATGCATTTGTCTCATGCATCGAACCTGGAATGATGTTCTGTTTCACATATGATAATATACATGTTTCAATGCTATTCTCCCAGAACGTCCCACCCTCACCTTCTCCCTCAGAGTCCATAAGATTGTTCTATGCATCTGTGTCTCTTATTCTATCTTGCATATAGGGTTATCGTTACCATCTTTCAAATTCCATATATATGCATTAGTATACTGTATTGGTGTTTTTCTTTCTGGCTTACTTCACTCTGTATAATGGGCTCCAGTTTCATCCATCTCAGTAGAACCGATTCAAATGTATTTTTTTTAATGGCTGAGTAATATTCCATTGTGCATATGTACCACAGCTTCCTTATCCATTCGTCTGCTGATGGACATCTAGGTTGCTTCCATGTCCTGGCTATTGTAAACAGTGCTGCGATGAACATTGGGGTACACGCGTCTCTTTCAATTCTGGTTTCTTCGGTGTGTATGCCCAGCAGTGGGATTGCTGGGTCATATGGCAGTTCTATTCCCAGTTTTTTAAGGAATCTCCACACTGTTCTCCATAGTGGCTGTACTAGTTTGCATTCCCACCAACAGTGTAAGAGGGTTCCTTTTTCTCCACACCCTCTCCAGCATTTATTGCTTATAGACTTTTGGATAGCAGCCATTCTGACTGGTGTGAAATGATACCTCATTGTGGTTTTGATTTGCATTTCTCTAATAATGAGTGATGTTGAGCATCTTTTCATGTGTTTGTTAGCCATCTGTATGTCTTCTTTGGAGAAATGTCTGTTTAGTTCTTTGGCCCATTTTTTGATTGGGTCGTTTATTTTTCTGGAATTCAGCTGCAGAAGTTGCTTGTATATTTTTGAGATTAATTGTTTGTCTGTTGCTTCGTTTGCTATTATTTTCTCCCATTCTGAAGGATGTCTTTTCACCTTGCTTATAGTTTCCTTTGTTGTGCAAAAGCTTTTAATTTTAATTAGGTCCCATTTGTTTATTTTTGCTTTTATTTCCAATATTCTGGGAGGTGGGTCATGGAGGATCCTGCTGTGATTTATGTCGGAGAGTGTTTTGCCTATGTTTTCCTCTAGGAGTTTTATAGTTTCTGGTCTTACGTTTAGATCTTTAATCCATTTTGAGTTTATTTTTGTGTATGGTGTTAGGAAGTGTTCTAGTTTCATTCTTTTACAAGTGGTTGACCAGTTTTCCCAGCACCACTTGTTAAAGAGATTGTCTTTTCTCCATTGTATATTCTTGCCTCCTTTGTCGAAGATAAGGTGTCCATAGGTGCGTGGGTTTATCTCTGGGCTTTCTATTTTGTTCCATTGATCTATATTCTATCTTTGTGCAAGTACCATACTGTCTTGATGACTGTGGCTTTGTAGTAGAGCCTGAAGTCAGGCAGGTTGATTCCTCCAGTTCCATTCTTCTTTCTCAAGATTGCTTTGGCTATTCAAGGTTTCTTATATTTCCATACAAATTGTGAGATGATTTGTTCTAATTCTGTGAAAAATACCATTGGTAGCTTGATAGGGATTGCATTGAATCTATAGATTGCTTTGTGTAGTATACTCATTTTCACTATATTAATTCTTCCAATCCATGAACACGGTATATTTCTCCATCTGTTTGTGTCCTCTTTGATTTCTTTCATCAGTGTTTTATAGTTTTCTATATATAAGTCTTTTGTTTCTTTAGGTAGATATATTCCTAAGTATTTTATTCTTTTTGTTGCAATGGTGAATGGTATTGTTTCCTTAATTTCTCTTTCTGTTTTCTCATTATTGGAGTATAGGAATGCAAGGGATTTCTGTGTGTTAATTTTATATCCTGTAACTTTACTATATTCATTGATTAGCTCTAGTAATTTTCTGGTAGAATCTTTAGGGTTTTCTATGTAGAGGATCATGTCATCTGCAAACAGTGAGAGTTTTACTTCTTCTTTCCCTATCTGGATTCCTTTTATTTCTTTTTCTGCTCTGATTGCTGTGGCCAAAACTTCCAAAGCTATGTTGAATAGTAGTGGTGAAAGTGGGCATCCTTGCCTCGTTCCCGACTTTAGGGGAAATGCTTTCAATTTTTCACCATTGAGGATAATGTTTGCTGTGGGTTTGTCATATATAGCTTTTATTATGTTGAGGTATGTTCCTTCTATTCCAGCTTTCTGGAGGGTTTCTATCATAAATGGATGTTGAATTTTGTCAAAGGCTTTTTCTGCATCTATTGAGATAATCATATGGTTTTTATCTTTCAATTTGTTAATGTGGTGTATTACATTGATTGATTTGTGGATGTTAAAGAAATCTTGCATTCCTGGGATAAAGCCCACTTGGTCATGGTTTTCATAAATGGATGTTGAATTTTGTCAAAGGCTTTTTCTGCATCTATTGAGATAATCATATGGTTTTTAACTTTCAATTTGTTAATGTGGTGTATTACATTGATTGATTTGTGGATGTTAAAGAAACCTTGCATTCCTGGGATAAAGCCCACTTGGTCATGATGTATGATCTTTTTAATATGATGTTGGATTCTGTTTGCTAGAATTTTATTAAGGATTTTTGCATCTATGTTCATCAGTGATATTGGCTTCTAGTTTTCTTTTTTTGTGGCATCTTTGTCTGGTTTTGGAATTAGGGTGATGGTGGCCTCATAGAATGAGTTTGGAAGTTTACCATCTTCTGCAATTTTCTGGAAGAGTTTGAGTAGGATAGGTGTTAGCTCTTCTCTAAATTTTTGGTAGAATTCTGCTGTGAAGCTGTCTGGTCCTGGGCTTTTGTTTGCTGGAAGATTTCTGATTACAGTTTCGATTTCCGTGCTTGTGATGGGTCTGTTAAGATCTTCTATTTCTTCATGGTTCAGTTTTGGAAAGTTATACTTTTCTAAGAATTTGTCCATTTCTTCCAAGTTGTCCATTTTATTGGCATATAGCTGTTGGTAGTAGTCTCTTATGATCCTTTGTATTTCTGTGGAGTCTGTTGTGATCTCTCCATTTTCATTTCTAATTTTGTTGA
Organism: Giraffa tippelskirchi; assembly: GCF_054371585.1. NCBI lineage: Eukaryota > Metazoa > Chordata > Mammalia > Artiodactyla > Giraffidae > Giraffa > Giraffa tippelskirchi. Next base: position 126,214,998 of record NC_137277.1, on the reverse strand, counting down.
TCTGATTATTCTCCCGTTGTTTCTTGATGAGTCTGGCTAATGGCTTGTCAATTTTGTTTATCTTCTCAAAAAACCAGCTTTTAGTTTTGTTGATTTTTGCTATGGTCTCTTTTGTTTCTTTTGCATTTATTTCTGCCCTAATTTTTAAGATTTCTTTCCTTCTACTGAACCTGGGATTCTTCATTTCTTCCTTCTCTAGTTGCTTTAGGTGTAGAGTTAGTTGATTTATTTGATTTTTTTCTTGTTTCTTGAGGTACGCCTGTATTGCTATGACCCTTCCCCTTAGCATTGTTTTTACAGTGTCCCATAGGTTTTGGGTTGTTGTGTTTTCATTTTCATTCGTTTCTATGCATAATTTGATTTCTTTTTTGATTTCATCTGTGATTTGTTGGTTATTCAGAAGTGTGTGGTTTAGCCTCCATATGTTGGAATTTTTAATAGTTTTTTTCCTGTAATTGAGGTCTAATCTTACTGCATTGTGGTCAGAGAAGATGGCTGGGATGATTTCAATTTTTCGGAATTTACCAAGGCTAGATTTATGGCCCAGGATGTGATCTATCCTGGAGAAAGTTCCGTGTGCACTTGAGAAAAAGGTGAAATTGGTTGTTTTGGGGTGGAAAGTCCTGTAAATATCAGTTAAATCTAATTTGTCTATTGTATCATTTAAAGTTTGTGTTTCCTTGTTAATTTTCTGTTTAGTTGATCTACCCATATGTGTGAGTGGAGTATTAAAGCCTCCCACTATTATTGTGTTATTATTAATTTCCCCTTTCATACTTGTTAGTATTTGCCTTATACATTGCGGTGCTCCTATGTTGGGTGCATATATATTTATAATTGTTACATCTTCTTCTTGGATTGACCCTTTGATCATTATGTAGTGTCCTTCTTTGTCCCTTTTCACAGCCTTTATTTTAAAGTCTATTTTATCTGAAATGAGTATTGCGACTCCTGATTTCTTTTGGTCTCCGTTTGCATGAAATATGTTTTTCATCCCTTCACTTTCAGTCTGTATGTGTCCCTAGTTTTGAGGTGGGTCTCTTGTAGACAGCATATATAGGGGTCTTGTTTTTGTATCCATTCAGCCAGCCTTTGTCTTTTGGTTAGGGCATTCAACCCATTTACATTTAAGGTAATTATTGATAAGTATGATCCCGTTGCCATTTACTTTGTTGTTTTGAGTTCGTGTTTAAACGTCCCTTCTGTGTTTCCTGTTTAGAGAAGATCCTTTAGCATTTGTTGGAGAGCTGGTTTGGTGGTGCTGAATTCCCTCAGCTCTTGCTTGTCTGTAAAGCTTTTGAATTCTCCTTCATATCTGAATGAGATCCTTGCTGGGTACAGTAACCTGGGCTGTAGATTATTCTCTTTCATTACTTTAAGTATGTCCTGCCATTCCCTTCTAGCCTGAAGAGTTTCTATTGAAAGATCAGCTGTTATCCTTATGGGGATCCCCTTGTGTGTTATTTGTTGTTTTTCCCTTGCTGCTTTTAATATTTGTTCTTTGTGTTTGATCTTTGTTAATTTGATTAATATGTGTCTTGGGGTGTTTCGCCTTGGGTTTATCCTGTTTGGGACTCTCTGGGTTTCTTAGACTTCTGTGACTATTTCCTTCCTCATTTTAGGAAAATTTTCAACTATTATCTCCTCGAGTTTTTTCATGGCCTTTCCTTTCATCTTCTTCTTCTGGGACTCCTATGATTCGAATGTTGGGGCGTTTCATATTGTCCCAGAGGTCCCGGAGGTTTTCCTCATTTCTTTTGATTCTTTTTTCTTTTTTCCTCTCTGCTTCGTTTATTTCCATCATTCTATCTTCTACCTCACTTATCCTATCTTCTGCCTCCGTTATTCTACTGTTGGTTCCCTCCAGAGTGTCTTTTATCTCCTTTATTTCATTATTCATTATATATTGACTTCTTTTTATTTCTTCTAGGTCCTCGATAAACATTTCTTGCATCTTCTCAATCCTTGTCTCCAGGCTATTTATCTGTAACTCCATTTTGCTTTCAAGATTTTGGATCATTTTTATTATCATTATTCTAAATTCTTTTTTAGATAGATTCCCTATCTCCTCCTCTTTTGTTTGGTTTGGTGGGCATTTCTCATTTTCCCTTGCTTGCTGAGTATTTCTCTGCCTTTTCATCTTGTTTAGATTGCTGTGTTAGGCGTGGCCTTTCTATATTCTGGTAGTTTGAAGTTCCTCTTTATTGTGGAGGTTCCTCACTGTGGGTGGGGTTGGACGGGTGGCTTGTCAAGGTTTCCTGGATGAGGGAGCTTGTGTCAGTGTTCTGGTGGGTGGAGCTGGATTTCTTCTCTCTAGAGTGCAATGGAGTGTCCAGTATTGAGTTTTGAGATGTCTATGGATTTGGTGTGCCTCTGGACAGCCTGTATATTGATGCTCAGGGTTATGTTTCTGCGTTGCTGGAGAATTTGCGTGGTATGTCTTGCTCTGGAACTTATTGGCTCTTGGGTGGAGCTTGGTTTCAGTGTATATGTGGAGGCTATTGGATGATCTCTTATTAATTAATGTTTCTCCTGGCTTTCAGTCTTATTCTTGCAGTAGCTTCAAGACTTCTCCATCCACAGAGCATCGATAATAAAACTTTTACGTTAATGGTGAAAAGATTCTCCACAGTAAGGGATACCCAGAAAGGTTCACTGAGTTACATGGAGAGGTGAAGGGGGGGGGGGGGAGATTGAGGTGACCAGGAGGAGAAGAGGGGGACTCAAACGTGGAGAGAGCAGTCTAGCCAGTAAGCACTTCCCTCTGTGCTCTCCACAGTCTGGAACCCTCAGAGCGGTTCACAGAGATACAAAGAGAGTGGGGAGGAAGGTAATAGAGGTGAGCATGAGTAGAAAGGGAGGAATCAAGAGGGGAGAGAGAGATATGGGCAGTATTCTGTTCCCAAAGTGTTCTCCGGTACCCAGAACACCCTCAGAGATTCACAGAATTGGGTTGAGAAGAGAAGGAGGAGGGGGGGAGATAGAGGTTCCCTGGGGGAGAAGAAAGAGCGTCAATAGGGGGAGAGAGTAATCACAAGCCAGTAATCACACTCTTAAGTAAAAATGGGTACTAAAGATTGGATTCTTAAATGTACAAAATTGATATCAAATATGTAAAACAAAGGTTAAAAATCTGGAGTAGAGATTAGACTCTTACAAAACATACAATATAAAAAAAAAGAAAAAAAACAGTGTAAAAAGAAAAAAAAACAGTAAAACAGTAAAAAAAGAAACAGTAAAAAAAAGTAAAACAGGAAAGAAACAGTAAAAAAGAAAACATAAAAGGTATAATATATATGTATGCGGTTTGCTGTAAAAATAGGTGTGTTTTTTTTTTTTTGCAAGGTAATAGCGGGTTATGAAAATGAAAATTAAAGGTGTAATAGAGGACTTAAAGAAAAAGGAAAGAAAAAATTTTTAAAAAAATATTTAAAAAAATGATAATAGTAAAAATATATATCCCGGACTTTCTCTGGGGCTGTTGTGAGCAGTGTGGGGTCTGTTCCGTTTCAGATAGATCCTTGTTCCTGCTTATACTTTTCAAGATCTATAGGCCCCTTTCAATGCAGTCGGTGTTAACTACAGGGATTTGAATCTGTTGGCCTGTCACTTCCAACGGGCTTCCCTCTGTTTATTTGGCTTCTGTTTGGAGGTCTCTTCAGTATCTAGTTTCCGCCCTGCCACAAAGGGGCGGAGGTGGTCTCTTTAGGTTCGCTTGTTCAGTCGTGCTGTGGGGAGGGAGGAACACTGCAAACCTATATCACTGGCGTGTATGCGGAGAGCTCGCAGTGTCTCGGCCGCACTGGGTTCGCCCCCGCTCACAGCGTGTGTGCTTTCCCTGTCTACCCTGCTCAGGCTTCAGGTTACTCGGCCGGGGAGTGGGCCCTGAGATGTGTGCACTTCCCACGTCTAAGCCACTCAGGTTCAGGTTCCCGGTTACTCCACAAAGGCGCAGACTCAGTTGCGCCCGCGGTTTGTGCCGTTCCCGGTCGGAGCAGCTCAGGCAGCCAGGAGTTTGGCGAGCGCATTCTCCCCTGTTGGGGCGGTGCCGCTTATCACCTCCCTGGTCCCCGCCTCAGTTTACGGGCGCGCCCGGAACCGGTGTGCTTTGTGTCAGTTCTGGGGAGCTGGTCTCTGGCTGCGACCCTCCCGGAGGCTGGCGACCCTCCGGGATCTCAGGCAGTCTTTGCTTAGAAACTGGGAGCCTGTTTGCAGTTTGGTAGGGGGTGCCCTCTCTGGGGCCGAGTTTGCCCCTTTCCGGCTCTGGCGGGCCCCGCCTGCCTGCTGTGTCTGGCGGGGGGTGGGGCGGTCCGCAGCCGGCTAGCTCTCCTCTGCTGTCGCTCAGCCCTTTGTTCTGTGAGCGGGCCGGCAGTGCCTTAGATTTGAGCTTTTCGCGGGATAGTTTTCTCTCTCTGGCTTTCTCACAGTTTAGGTTACTATCTCACGTTAGCTACCTCAGATTACCCTCAGGGCATTCGGGCCCAGTCCTTACCCTAAGCAGTGCCGTCCGCTCCTCTCCGTTCAGCCCCCACTTGCTGGTAGCGGATGCAAGCGTCTGGGGTTCTTTGCTGGGCGTTGCCTTTAGGCACGTAATCTTTGGGTTTTATTTATTTTTTCTCCCAGTTATGTTGCCCTCCGAGATTCGAAATCTTCCCCCAAACCCGCCGGTGAGAGGGTTTCCTGGTGCTTGGAAATTTCCCCTCTTTTACGACTCCCTCCCCGGGACGGGTCTCCGTCCCTAACTCTTTAGTCTCTCTTTTTATCTTTTATAATTTCTCCTACCTGCTTTCGAAGATAATGAGCTGTCTTTCTGGATGCCTGACGTCCTCTGCCAGCATTCAGAAGTAGTTTTGTGAAGTTTGCTCAGCGTTCAGATGTTCTTTCTATAAATTTGTGGAGCAGAGAGTGGTCTCCCCATCCTATTCCTCCGCCATCTTAGCCCCCTCCCAGTTTGAGCAAACTTGAGGAGATCGTGAGGGACAGGGAAGCCTGAAATGCTGTAGTCGATGGAGTTGCAAAGAGTTGGACACAACTGAGCAACTGAAAAACAACTTTTTCTAAGCCCAAATTTTCTAGAACACAAAACCTGAGGCAAAATAGACATTTAATGTTTCATTAGGCATACAATTCCAAGAAAGTTAGATTAGAGAAAAAAGAAAATGAGGTGAAGAAGGAGGGAAAGCAAATATAAAATGATGAATTATGAATCTGGCCACTGCATAGCCTTAGCAGAAAGCACACCTGGTTGCTCAGTCACAGCACATCTTTTGAGAGGGCACTTAAACACTACATCTGGCAACAGCCCATCAGATAGAAGGAAGGAAAATAATTTATCCACAAGCTTCCCAATATCTTCTGTTTGTCATTAATCAAGACTTCCCTCTGGGGCCTATGAGAATACAGTTAACACCAGGCTAACTGGAAGGTCACTCAGCCGCATCTAACAATAAACCATGGCCAAGCAAATCTGATGAGGTTTGTGAATTTGAACCAACACAAGTGTAAGGAAATACTTGCAGGTGGCCTTAAAGGACACTACTGTAGCACTGTTTTTACAAAGAAAATTGAAAAAAAAAAAAGGCTGAATATACATTTTAATAATTAATAATAGTAGTAATAATATCTATTATTAGGATAATAGTAAATATATAATGGTACATGTAAAGTCACTTCAGTTGTGTACAACTCTCTGTGACCCATGGACTGTAGCCTTCCAATCTCCTCTGTTCATGGAATTCTCCAGGCAAGAATACTGAAGTGGGTTGCATGCTCTCCCCAGGGGACCTTCCAGACTCAGGGATCAAACCCCCATCTCCTGTGGTTCCTGAATTGCAGGCAGATTCTTTACTGCTGAGCCACCAGAGAAGCCCTAAATATATTATGGCACACTTATATAATGGATAAATTCAAAAGAATGAATAGATCTACAGCTACTTACCCAAAAATATATCCAGGCCTTATTAAATTTTTTAAAAAGTCAGAGAATTATACATATATCACAATCCACTTTACTGTAAAATGAAAAACTATGTGAATTTACATCCATATCTATATGTTGTTTGTTGTTGTTTTAGTTGCTAAGTCACGTCTGACTCTTTTGTGACCCCATGGACTGTAGCCTGCCAGGCTCTTCTGTCCATGAGATTTCCCAGGTAAGAATACTGGAGTAGGTTGCCATTTCCTTCTCCAGGGGATCCTCCTGACCCCAGGATTGAACCCATATCTCCTGCATTGGCAGGCTGATTCTTTATCACTGAACCACCTGGGAAGCCGTTCCATATCTATATATCTAAATGCATATCTATATCTATGTCCATATCTATATATTTAATCTACATCTCTCTAATATGTATATACATATGAGATAAATAGAAAAATGTTTACTAAGACACTCATCAAAAATGTTACTGGCTACAACTAAAGAGAGGAGTGGGCATGTGCATTATCCTTTGTAGAGGAACTTCACATTTATTCTAATAATTTTTATATAATTTGAACATTGTTAAGTTAATAAATAATTTAAAGGAAGAAGTGGAAGAAGGTGGAGAGAGTTATGGAGGAGGATGGAATACAGGATTGGGATCCAAATTTTACTATGTCTGAATTCTAATAGGGTCACCAATCCCATCCAAGCCATGTTAGGCACTTCCTCTTGAGGCCTGCCTTCTGAGTTCCAATCCTAATACTACCAGCGATGATTCTTAAAATTTTTGTTTTTGAAAAGGTTGGATGATATGTTTTAATATTATGATATAATGATATGAATGAGAGATCCACTATGGAGATGAAACAGAGCTTGAATGACTTTTGATGAAAGTTACAGATCAAAAGAATGCCCCCAACAAATCATGAAAAGAAGGTCCTGAAGAGCATATGAGTGAAACAGAAAGAGTATTCCAGACAAACCTCAGTTGTCTAACACCAGACAAATCAAGCCATCTCAGTTGCACGTGGTCTCAAGTAATGAGGGTAGTAAAGGACAAGGTACGCAAAAGAGCGGAATGAGCTAATGATTGTTCAGAGGGTTGAAAAGTTTGCTGAAGCAATCTAGGTAAAATATGCTTTACAAGGCATCCTAAGTGACAGCAATGAGAAAACCTACAACCATCCTCACCTAACACAGAGTCGAGGGAGATAAGAGCTCCCTTGAAGAGTGAGGCATTGGCCTCATTTTTTCCAATAACTTCTATCTACACAAATAAAGAAAACATATTTCTGCTAATGGTAAATAAAAGATCTCATTCTGAAGTAGCTCCAACTATAGTAAATGTGATCATTTAACTCAATACAGTCAGTGATGCCAACATATTCCAAGCTGTCTCATGTGTCTTCTGAGTCACTAATTTTTTCAAAGGTCATTGAATTTTAAAGCAGAGATAGATCTTAAAGACTATCTTATAAACTTTTTATTTTTAAAGTGAAAAACAAAATACAGGCACAGAGAGTGGTGGAATGCAGTCTCACTCGAATGGAGGGGTCAAAAGACTGAGGTGTGATCCTAGCTCTCCCCTGATGACTTACACTACCTTTGTGTGCTTAGTCGCTCAGTTGTATCTGACTCTTTGCGACCCCATGGATTGCAGTCTGCCAGACTCCTCTGTCCATGGGATTTTTCAGGCAAGAATACTGGAGTGGGTAGCCATTCCCTTCTCCAGGTGATCTTTCCAACCCAGAGATCTAACTCACGTCTCCTGCATTGCAGGCAGATTCTTTACCCGCTGAGCTATTGGGGAAGCCTTCACTACCTTTAGGAAGGGGCTGCTTAAGTGGCTTAGTTGGTAAAGAATCCACCTGTCAACGCAGGAGATGTGGGTTCAACCCCTGAGTTGGGAAGATCCCCTCGAAAAGGGGATGGCTACCCACTCCAGTATTCTTGCCTGGAAAATCCCATGGACAGAGGAGCCTGGCGGGCTACAGTCCATGGGATCACAAAGAGTCAGATAGAACTGAGCACAACATACACACACGCACCTTTAGGAAGTCAGTTACATATTCTAGAACTCTGCCACCTCCTCTGTAAAGTGAGTGCTTCCAAAGATGTTCTACCTCTGAATTCCCTGACATATTGACACTGTTGCGAATTATTTCTCTTAGGAAAACATTTTTGAGCTATAAATAAGTTATCATACCCTTCCATTTTACTTGTGGATTACCCGTGGCCTAGAAACACTGAATTACTTGGTTGTGCTCTTGCATCAAAACACTTGCATAAAGAGTCATCAAAGAGGAGAAGTTTCCAAACAGTAGGAAACCGTCTCACAGACAGGTCCATGGGGAGTTTTGGAATCTCAGAGGGCAACATAAACGGGAGGAAAAAAACAAAAACAAACACAGAATACGCATCTAACTGCAACTGTCAGTGAAGTAGCCCAGAGGTTCACGTCAGCCACCAGGGAGCAGGGGCTGGACAGGGAGGTGCAGCCTAAACAATCAGTGCTTAGGGTAAGAACCAGGCCTGAATGTCCTGAGGACAATCTGAGGGAGCTAACATGAGATAGCAACCCAAACTGTGGGATCACCAGAGAAAAATAAAACGAGAGAACTTTCCCATGAAAGGCTCTAATGCGCAGCCTGGCCTGCTCACAGAACAAAGGATTGAGTGAATACCAAAGGAGAGCTACATACAGGCCCCTCCCTACCAGATGCAGAGAGGCAGAGAGACAGCCAGAGCCAGAAGAAAAGGGGCTGCTGCAATCTCGGGCCCAGAGTTCAGCATCCTCCATCAAACTGTGAGCATGCTCCCGGTTGCTAACCATGTCTTCCTGGGATCCTGGACGGTTGACATCTGCCAGGAGGGTCACAGCCTGAGATCAGCTCCCCAGAGGAGACACACAGCACACCTGAGACAGTGCTCTGGCGATGCACCCAGGAAACCCAGCAACCGGGACAGGGGAGGTGATTAAGATGCACGGCCCACCTGGGACAGTGCGCTCATCAAGCACATGGTCACCTGAGCTGCTCTGACCTGGGAAGAGCACAAAATGCACACCCAACCGAGTCTGTGCCCTTGCAGAGTACCCGAGAACCTGAGAAGCTTAGACTTGGAAAGTATATGAAACACCGCCCCGCTTTGGACAGTGCTCCTGCAGAGCACCCTGAAGCCTGAGCAGTGTAAACCCAGGAAGCACATGCCACCTTGAGCTGGGGCAAACCCAGTGTGGTCCATACACTGAGAGCATTCCCCACACATGCCAGTGATAGTTGTTTGCAGGGTCCCTCCCTCCCCACAACACAACTGAACAAGTGCGCCTAAATAAGTGACCACCTTCGCCTCCTTGTGTCAGGGTGGAAATTAGACACCAAAGAGACTTGCAAACAGAAGAAGCCAAAATAAATACAGAGGGAACTGCTCTGGAAGTGACAGGTGCAACAGATTAAAACCCTGTAGTTAATATTGACTAAGTTTTGGAGGGGGCCTATAGATCCTGAGAACAAGTACAAGCTGGAACAAGGAACTGTCTGAAACAACTGACCCCACACTGCCCACAATAGCTCCAGAGAAATTCCTAGATATATTTTTACTATTATCACTTTTTAATTTTTTTAAACTTAAGTCCTTTACTACTCTTTTAATTTTCATTTTTATAATCTACTATTACCTTGCAAAAAAGACCCTATTTTTAAAGCAAATTTCCTATTATATATATTTTATAAATTTTGTGATTGATTTTGTTTTGTATTTTTAATATTGTTTTTTTGAGAGTCTAACCTCTACTCTAGATTTTTAATCTTTGCTTTTTGGTATTTGTTATCAATTTTGTACCTTTAAGAATCTAATCTTCAGTATCCGTTTTCACTTAGGGGTGTGATTACTGGCTTGATTGCTCTCTCCTCTTTTGACTTTCCCTCTTCTCCTCCTGGACACGCCTATATCCTCCCTGGACGGTTGACATCTGCCAGGAGGGTCACAGCCTGAGATCAGCTCCCCAGAGGAGACACACAGCACACCTGAGACAGTGCTGTGTCTCAGAAGAGAAGGGGAAATAAATGACCCAATCAAAAAATGAGCCAAAGAACTAAACAGACATTTCTCCAAAGAAGACATACAGATGGCTAACAAACACATGAAAAGATGCTCAACATCACTCATTATCAGAGAAATGCAAATCAAAACCACAATGATCTCACACTGGTCAGAATGGCTGCTATCAAAAAGTCTACAAACAATAAATGCTGGAGAGGGTGTGGAGAAAAGGGAAACCTCTTACATTGTTGGTGGGAATGCAAATTAGTACAGCCACTATAGAGAACAGTGTGGAGATGCCTTTAAAACTGGAAATAGAACTGCCATACAACCCAGCAATCCCACTGCTAGGCATATACACTGAGAAAACCAGAATTGAAAGAGACATGCATACCCAATGTTCATCACAGCAGTGTTTACAATAGCTAGGACATGTAAGCAACCTAGATGTCCATCGGCAAACAAATGGATAAGAAAGTAGTGGTACATATACACAGTGGAATATTACTCAGCTATTAAAAAGCATGCATTTGAATCAGTTCTAATGAGGTGGATGAAACTGGAGCCTATTATACAGAGTGAAGTAAGAAAGAAAAACACCAATACAGTATGTTAATGCATACGTATGGAATTTAGAAAGATGGTAATGATGACCCTAATGACAGCAAAAGAGACACAGATATTAAGAACAGTCTTTGGACTCTGTGGGAGAAGGCGAGGGTGGGATGATTTGAGGGAATAGCATTGAAACATGTATATTACCATCTGTGAAATAGATGACCAGTCCAAGTTAGATGCAGGAAATGGGGCACTCAAAGCCAGCGCACTGGGACAACCCAGAGGGATGGCATGGGGAGGGAGGTGGGAGGTGGGAGAGGAGATCGGGATGGGGGACACATGTACACCCTTGACTGATTCATGTCAGTGTATGGCTAAAACCACCATGATATTTTAAAGTAATTAGCCTCCAATTTAAATAAATAAATATATTTTTTTAAGATAAGGAAAAAAAGAAAAATACGGAAACCTATTGGTTTGATCCAGTAAGACCAATAAGACCACTATAAAGAAATCCTTATATGGATACAAAAAACAAGCCCTTAGTAGAAATGTTCAGGGCCTAGGGAAATAGAGCTTGTGATTGCTGGACACTGAAATCTACCAAACCTGGCTTGCTCCTAAATGGCTGAGAGGGTCTAGGTTGAGGTGGTGTTCAGAGGTGAGACAGGGGAAACATTCTTCCCTCATCCATCAGCAGAACATGTTGGCTTTCTGGGAGGATTCTGCTCTAGGGCCAGGAGCAGTGACCAGAAATAGAGGTTCAGACTTGGTCATGTCAGATTTGATGGGAATTACGATGTGCTCCAGCTGTGGATCTGATAATGTCAGCCACTCAGGGGAAAGAAAAAAAAAAAAAAAACAAATACGTTGCAACCTCAAGTCTTTGGTTTGGCAACAGATGACCCTGACAAGGAACCAGTTTTTAGTGTATTATCTGAAGTGTGCTCAGCTTCAAGGAAACACAACTGAGATCTGACTCTTGCTGTAAGCCAAAATTAATCTGAACTGATCCTATGAGTGTGACAAAGAAACATGGTAATTCGCTGAGACCATTACGGTAGAGGGAACCCTAGGAAGAGAAAAGTATATTTCAGTTTAGAGGCAAACTGGGGACTTGGGCATTCAAAAGACTTTTTTTATTATTATTATTTCTTTTTCATTCTTCCTTTCCTCCTTTCCTTCTTTCTTTCTCTCTCTCTCTCTCTTTCTCTCTCTCTCTGCTGGGTTTTCATTGCTGGGCAGGCCTTTCTTTAGTTGCAGTGCACGGGTTTCTCATTGCAGTGGTTTCTATTCGTGTGGAGCATGGGCTCTAGTAGCTGCAGTTTCCAGGCTCCAGAGCACAGGCTCAATAGCTGTAGTGTACAGGCTTAGTTGCTCATCAGCATGTGGGACCTTCCTGAACCAGGGATTGAACCTGTGTTTCCTGCATTGGCAGGCAGATTCTTTACCACTGAGCCACCAGGGAAGCCAGACTTGAGCTTTCTAATATGTGAATTTAAAAGGAGCTATAACATCTTATTTTTCAACCACAAGCTCATAAAATGAGTTATATCAATCGCATATATGTTACATGCATACTTTTAAATAAATGGTAGCATATTGTACATGCCATTGGAGACACAACTTTTTCATTCAATTTTATGTTGTGACTGTCATGTTATGTTAATTAATGTAGACTGGCACCCTTATCAATGGCTCTTACTATTCTAAAATAAATATATGCACCATACGCTAAATGTTTTCTTATTAAAGTTCACTAAATGTGAATCTTCTTACTTTGTCAGTATTATTAATACAAGCAATGTTCACTTATTAATGATCCTTCAATAATAATCATTATTAGACACTTATCTTCTGACATTTAGTTTATCATTTCCTTTTTTGGTTTATTTCTCCCTTAAAATAATTTCCTAGAAGTGGAATTGCTAGATCAAAAAGGATCAAAATTTCTCTTTTTAGCGCCTTTGACCAAATAGCCCTTGAGAAGTATTGTACTAATTTGTATTCTATTACAGTGTACGAGAGTGTCCATTTTCCCATGTTCTATTTATATGTTGTGTTACCAATCTTTTTTATACACAAATCTAGTAAGTGGGTGGGGGGCTATTGTTTTTATATAGTATCAGAAGTGTTGATCATATTTCCCATATTTCTTGGCCATTTTTATTTATCCTATTGTGAATTACCTCTTTATGTCCTTTGCATATTTTTTCTATGGGGACAGAAATGTTTTCTCAATATTTTGTAGGAGTTTTAAAAAATATTTTAGAAATATTAATTCTAATCTACAAAGCAAACTTCCCCCACTTTTTCACTCTTTAAACTTTGCTTCAAGACATTTTTCTACGTGAATGTTTATCATTTTAAGGAGTCAAGCCTATCACCCTTTTTGTGACAAGTTTCTAGCTGGGATGTTATACTTTAAAAAGTTCTTCTTCAGCCTCAAAATAACTAAAACATCTATATTTTAACCTAGTATGCATATGGTATAATTTTTACATTTAAGCTATCGATTGATCTAGAATGATTTTAAAGCCTCAGCTTTTATCAGTGTCTAGCGACTTCTTCTAACAAGATTTCCTGAATAATTTTTGAATAATTTATTTTTTCTTATTATCACTTAAAATGTTAGATTTCCAAATATCTTTGGAAAATTTTATGGAATTTGTGTTTTATTTCACTTATCTGTTAGTTCATCACCCTTCCAAAACTGCATGGTTTGATTTATTGCTGTTCAGTCACTAAGTCATGTCCGAAACTTTGCAACTCCATGGACTGCCACATGCCAGGCTTCGCTGTCCTTCACTATCTCATGGAATTTGCTCAAACTCACATCTATTGAGTCAGGGTTGCCATCCAACCATCTCATTCTCTGTCACCCCCTTCTCTTTCTACCCTCAATCTTTTGCATCATCAGGGTCTTTTCCAATGAGTCGGCTCTTTCCATCAAATGGCCAAAGAATTGGAATTTCAGCTTCAGCATCAGTCCTTCCAATGAATATTCAGGGTTGATTTCCTTTAGAGTTAACTGGTTTGATTTTCTTGCTGTCCAAGGGACTCTCAAGAATCTTCTCTAGCACCACAGTTCAAAAGTATCAATTCTTCAATGCTCAGCCTTCTTTATGGTCCAACTCTGATATCCGTACATGACTACTGGAAAAACCATAGCTTTGACTATACGGCAAATTGATGTCTCTGCTTTGTAATATGCTGTCTAGGTTTGTCGTAGGTTTTCTTCCAAGGAGCAAGCGTCTTTTAATTTCATGGCTGTAGATGATTTGATTACTGATAGTTTAAATGTGCTTAATAACAATGAATCCTTTGTAAACATTCAAGAAATTTTAACAAGTCCTATGAAACTCAGAGGTGTGATATGAACACAGGAAAGTAGAGGACTATTGGCATGAACTGGGTGGGGAACACCTATGCAACATCACAGGTCCAGATGATCATGTAAATAAAGCCATCAAGAAACAGACAATTTCTTATTCAGTGAATTTGGAGAGAAGTCTTAAAGAACATGTGAAGATGTCAATAAATTTAGCTGGTGTTAAATCGTCTATGTGATGAGACCTATCAGGAAATTCTCATCAAGACTTTTCCATAATTTTAACACTATCTTTAAATTTTCCCTGGGTGTAAAATAAAATCTTATTTGTAGGACATCATCTTTCTTCTCAGATGCCTCATCAGTATAGTTTTAGGAATTTTTTTTTCTAGAACTTCTTGTGTAAGGTCATTTTCCCCCTACATTTTCCTCCTACATGAGGTCATTTCCTCCTCCAAAATTTTCATAGAGAATTTGTGCTTTTGCTGTATATTACAGAGTTTCTGGAACTTCTAAGAACCCAGACAAGCAATTTTTAGAATATTCCAAATCACACACTCAGTACTGAATAAGAAGCATCACTTGTAAAAGCTACCAACTTCCCCAATTTTGCAAACACATAGGAGGGACATTTCTGGAAGTAAATGGAGGTAATTTGAGCCTTAAGCAAAGAGTAGGAAAGAGGTCCTAGAAAGATCGTCTTGACCTTGACCTTAGAGAAAGAACAAATAGACATCTCACTGCCTAAGTCCCTAGGTTATTAATATGAATAAGAAAAAAAGTAATAAATTAGGAGAGGTATACCTAGGATAAATCTACAGTTGGAGTGGGGTTACCCCTTGTATGGTGCTGGGACTGAATCTTGGCCACAGTTTCGGCCACAATTTTGATCCTCTCAATCTGTCAAATAATGTAGGGTAATAAATCCTGAATCCAGCGTGTGACCATGAAATCCAATGTGAAGCTATGAAATCAAAACACATCAGGGGTACCCTGTTCACAAGATAATTGCTACCTGAGGATATCCAGAACATTTAGAAGGATTCTTACTTCATCATGCCACTAAAAATAATAAAAATTTTATCCATTCTAAATATTACCAGAGTTCTCATATCACTCTTTTTAATTTTGTAGTTAGCCATCTATATTAGATAAAAATGCTTCCCAGTTAAGCATTCAGATCAGCATGATAGGGAAGAAAAGCACATTCAAGTGATATGAATTAGGAATGGGTGGTACTGTACTCAGGTAGATAAAATCTTCCAAGTTTCAGGAGAAACTTTAGGGCCATTCAATAAATATGCATTGAGAACCAACAGAGTACCAGGAGCTCTTCTAGGAACTAGGGGTAGAATAGTGAATAAGACCGGTAAGGTACTTACTTTTACAGGATGACTTGTCATAGGAGAAGTATAATAATAAATAAATCAGTAAGTAAATATTAGCTATTGAAAAGTTCTCTAAAGAAATGTGCTAAGTATATTGTGGGTTAGGAAACACCCCTGACAGATGTGACTTGAACTGAGGACTCAGAGAAGTGACGGATGATCTTCCAAGGTCTGCAGAAGGAGCATTTCTGATAAAGGGAACAAGGTGCCCAGAATGGTTGGAGACAATGAGATGGAGAGTGCTAGGGGTTGAGGTGTTGGAGATCACAGGAGCAGATTAGGCAGGGCTTTGTAGGATGATAAGGGACAGGATTAAATTTCTGTAGTAATGAGAGGCCACTGGAGAGTCTGAGCAGGGAAATTAAAGGATTGGGCTTACACCTTTAACTGATCACTTTGGCTATTGAGTTGAGAAATTATTCTAGAAGAGCAACAACTGACTCAGAAAACAGAAAATGGCAGGTAGGGTTAGATTGATAGATGACAAGTTGCAGCGAAATGAACAGATTTAGGAAGCAAATTCAACAGACATGCTAAAGGGGTTATATTCTAGGTTATACAGTTCTGATTTTGGTACTGAATTTATGAGGTTCCCTAATCTACATGGGCTATAATTGGATCATTTGTCTTCAATCTATAGAACAGAAATTACATAATAATTTTACTATATTATTAGGCAAAATTTAATCAATCCTCTGGCAAGAATTTCTTGCTCATTTTTTTCACTGCCCAACAAGTTCTTTCTTCAAGTATACATATTTTTCCTAAGTGATCAAATAATCTTTTCCAATAATTAATTTCAAAGATAGTTCTCATTCCATGCATATTGGCCAGTATACATAAATCCTCAATTTAAAAATAAAAATGGATGAAGTATCAAGAGTCTTCTTTGAAGTGATATTTTTCCATACATAGATGTAATTTCAGTAAATAAATCATTTGCTATTTATCACTGATATAACAAATATAAAACTACATAAAACCCATGAGTGTTTAGATGTCCCTTGAAAATGTCACTTGCTCCTTGGAAGAAAAGTTATGACCAACCTAGACAACATATTAAACAGCAGAAACATTACTTTGCCAACAAAGGTCCATCTAGTCAAAGCTATTGTTTTTCCAGTAGTCACGTATGGATGTGAGAGTTGGACCATAAAGAAAGCTGAGCACTGAAGAATTGATGCTTTTGAACTGTGGTGTTGGAGAAGACTCTTGAGAGTCCTTTGGACTGCGAGGAAATCCAACCAGTCCATCCTAAAGGAAATCAGTCCTGAATATTCATTGGAAGGACTGATGCTGAAACTGAAACTCTAATACTTTAGCCACCTGATGCAAAGAACTGACTCACTAGAAAAGACCCTGGTGTTGAGAAAAATTGAAGGCGGGAGGAGAAGAGGACGACAGAGGATGAGATGGTTGGATGGCATCACTGACTCAATGGACATGAGGCTGAGTAAACTCCAGGAGTTGGTGATGGATAGGGAAGCCTGGCGTGCTGCAGTCCATGATGTCACAGAGTGGGACATGACTGAGTGGCTGAACTGAACTGAACTGAAAATGCCATGTGCACAAGGAGAGTCAATTGAATAGGGAAACAGATCTGTTAAAAGATGATAGGTATTTTTGAATTTTTAGTTCCATCATAAAACTTTCCTAGACACACACAATGATAAATTCTATAAACAATAACTATAAACTAATGGGCCCTATCAGATATGATGTGACATTATGGAATATGCCAGTCATTTGCAGATTCAGATTTGACATTATTTTTATTGACTTTACTGAAAATGATGAGATACCTAAAGGGAAAATAGACCATTTCCCTCTCTCCCAAGACATCAAACACTGAAATTAGCAGTGTGTGATTTATCTTTCGGCCCTATGTATCAGTGGAGAAAATCCATTATTATCTTTGCATGGAAGGCTCTGCATTAGGTAATAAAGAAGTATCACTGCATTGAGAAAGCACATTTCCCAGGCAGCTGTTGCTTTTTTGTGTTTTGTGTCTTCAATAAGCTAGGGGACAAGGAAGAACACAAAACAGGATCACTGAGAGCCAAGTCAAAGAGTAAACTTAATCGTACCTCAACCCCATGACACCTAAAATGTAATATTCTCTGAAGCTGGAAATTCTTGACTAGCCTCATGCTTAAAAAAAAAATTACCCTAATAAATTTATGCCATCATAAAATCATCTTAGCTCAGCTAAAAGGGTTTTATGGATAGAGTTAGAGGGCATTATTTTAAAGTTATGCTGGAGGCAAAATGACAGTGGCGAGGGCCATGCATACAAGAAATTATGTTCTGATCTCCTCATGCTGGTATCTTTATTTTTTTAATGATCAGATTCTGATATTAAATCCATTTTCAATTATTTCATTAAGAAAAAAAATCCATTTTATGTATAGTTTTCTCTTTGAGTGCTTTACCCCCCAAAAGGCAATAATATTGTAAAATATTTATTCCATTAGTTTTAGGTAATTGAAATGCCAAGAGCTAAGCGCTTAATCTCTGCCGGCAGGGAAAGCTGCCTGCTGTCACTTTTTATTAAGTCTTTTTCTGCAGCTTTTTGCATAGTCAATAACAGTGTCTGAACCCAAGAAAAGATATAGAGTAACATTTAAACAGCAGTCTGTGATAAGGTAATGTTTACATTCAGGATAATATGAAAATGTTTGCTCTAGAGTTGCAAAGATTTTTCTCTAGGTTAACTAATTAGAATGTTTATTAGCTACATTCATTATTCTGACAGACGCAGAGATTTCCAAACATTATTAACTTCTTAAGTACCATATTCCCTAAAGAGCTTACGTCTGCTGGAATCTGGACAGGTAGATTTGTGCAGTACTTGGTATTTATCTCCCCATGCCTATAAGAGCACAAAAGCAGAATACAGAGCATTCATCCTTAGTACCTTCAGGGCACAGAGAGCGCCTTCATAGCTTCCCTCATCATTTTTATAGTACCCTTCACAACTCTGGCTGGTTAACATACAGCCTTCTTAGCTCGACTCGGATCAGTGACCCATCATCATGGTAAATGGACAGCAAACAAATCTGTCTTTAGTGGCACTAACTGAAAAGAAAAAGGTATATTTCCGCCCTGAGGGCTGGTGAGCACACAAGCAAGGTTTACAGCCTCCTTATGACCTGAGACATCACGTGGAAAGAGGTGAACCCCAGGAAATCTGGATCCTGAATCATAATAAGTAAAGATCCTGTATCTTTGATTTGAGCTGTTTAGCTTCTGTTTTCTGCCACTGACAACTTATCATTATTCTCAACATCATCATAACTTGAGCCTGAAATGTATAATTATACTAATATTTAAAGCCTCTCACCAATACACCACAGTACAAGGAGAAGTACATGGACTTTAGAGTCAAAATTATGTGAGTTCAAAACGTACCTTCCCAAGGTACTGGCTATGTGACCTGAGTCAGATTATTTGACCTCTCTGGGCTTCAATTTCCTCATCCATAAAGTAAGGGTGGTATCTATCTCACAGAGTTGTTAATGACAGGATTGAGAGAGATGAGATATAGTGTAGACAAGTGTTTCAGCCACGGACTCAGGAGTCAGACTTTAGATTCTTGGCTGTATTACTCATTAAGTTCGTGGCCTTGGACAAATTATATGACCAATTAAGTCCCTGTTTACTCATGTGTAACATCCAAATAATCAAAGTACTCACTGCATGGAACAAGAGACTTACTAAGGCAGTAACTATCTTTTCAGTGACTCCAAGATCTAGGAACTAGGGATAGACCAAGAAAATTAAAAGACAGCAATCTCTGCCCTCATGGAGATTACACTCTAGCCAGGGAGGACTGAAAATAAACAAAATAAATGGATAAATTTTAGATCAGTGCCTAGCACCTAATAAGCATCAAATGTGGTTATCATTTCTCAGTCTATAATAAACACCTCCCCAAATGCTGTCCTCTTTTTCCTTTCCTATATCCGAGTTCTACCAAACCTCTCATGTTTCAGGAAGAAGTTGAAGTCAAAACCTACATCAAAATGGAACGAGTCTTTTCAGGGCTTTTTGCAAGGCAGCTGTACCCATGGACCACTTAAAAATATAAGAAGAAATGGCCTTTCATTTCAATTCATGATGAAGCTTAAAATGCAAAATGCCTTGTTGAGGACCCATTCTAAGTGAGAGTGAGTTACTCTAAAAGAGTAAGCTGTAAACAAATTAACATACTTAAAAGTTCATTGGTTGTTCCCTATTTTGAGAATAGGATGAGAAGAGAAATTAACTATAGCAAAGTATCTCATCCAAGCTGAAGAGTAAGTCTTTTTTAGAAACTCATGGGCTGTCAGCTCTCCGGGGTCTACAGGATAAGAACAGTACATACACAATAGAGATTTTGTTGAGGGGAGCACAGGAGAAGTTGAGGGCAGCCCAAGAAAACTATCCCCTAAGGAAGAGGGGAGAGTTTGTGGTTAGTTTAATGAAAGAGAGGTGGCTTCTGAAATTGAAAGAACTAGTTTCATAAAAGCTCTGGAAAACCTACAAGAGAAAGGCTTTCTTGGGGCCAAGAAGACAGAGTCCAGGGCAAACAATGGCTTTATCTTGTGCAGAATCCAGTGAGGTGAGGACCAGCTGTCAGGCACTCATAGATGGCACCCTTGGCCCATGTGTCAGCATCTTCACAGAGGAATTCAGCTGTAGCTCCATGGTAAAGCATCAATGGGATGGAAGAGAAACAAACCAGAGACTAAAAATAACTAGGGAGGGCATTTTTGTGGAAGAGCTATGTTTTGAGAAATAAAGCTAATTTGAGATATGATTAAGAATCTACCATGATCACTTTTGTAAGAGGAAGTTTTTTCCCACAAAAATAAATCTCAGTATTTTATACTAAGCATTATTTAAAAAAAAAAAAATCCTTAAAAATTATGAAGATCTTCTGTATGGCAATGACGTATGAGGATATCAGCTGAATTTCCTGCAGGTGTCTTATACAAACCATGACCAACTTCATTGTTTTTTTTTTTTAAGGACAAACACCTTTCCCTTCCACCACCACCTCACTACACACACACACACACACACGCACACACACACACGTTTGTTTCATGATATACATAAAGGTAAGAAGTAGGTCCCCTCATAACATGGAAATGGAAACTAAGACTGTCAACTCAATGCTGACAGGTTAAGTCAACACTATAGGGAGAATACAATTCCATTGATGGCAGTGACCTTCCTATTTTCTCTTCATCCCTTCTCATTCCTTTGGGTGACTGATTACTCACTTGGGAAGAAATGGTAAAAGAGCATGCACTGTTGAGGCCCTTTCTCTCTCCTGTTCTTTTTGGAACACGATTCAATCCTCTCTGCTCTGGTTGTAACAGGAGGCATGCTTGGTTCACCTTATTCTGGGGCTTGATTTTAGGTATCCATTTGACTTACACACCAGCCCTTCTCTCTCTCTTTCTTTCTTTCTTGGGAGAGTGCCTACCTATAGGGAGCGTGTGCTCACAGTTACTCTCCTCCAGGCAATAAATCACAAGACCAGGCCTTGTCTGGCATTGCTGGAGCAGATGAATTCAAGCTCCAGCTTCTGCGACACTGAGCAAGGAGTCCACTAAAGGGAGCAAGGAAATGAACAAAAAGGAGCAAAGACAGTAGGTTCTGAAATTACATAGGAAAACAAAGGACCTGAAAAAGTTGAAACTATTTTGAAAGAGATCAACACATTTAGAAAACTCATACTATTTGATTTCAGTATTTACTGTAAAGTGAGTAGTCACAAGGATGTGGTGTTGGCATAAGGTTAGACATATAGATCAATGAAAGATCTTGCTTGCTGCAACTAAGACCCGACGCAACCAAATAAATAAGTAAATATCAAAAAATAAATTATCTGACCATTCTATTGATGAAGGTAATCTAGATTTTAGTTTTATTGGGAAGTCACTCAATTTATAACATTTTTCTTGAGTCTACCACCTGCAAGTTAAATGGTTCTGAAATAAACTGAACATTCAAAAGCAACAAAGAAAAGAAGAGAAAAAGAGGAGAAAATATAGAAATATTTGTCATCTTAAGTTAGGTGGATTCTTAACCAATGGACCACCAAGGAAGTCCTTATAATTTATTTTTTAAACCAAGTGATTTGGAGAATGAATGTGCTATTTGATCATAACTTTGGGATAAGACATATACTGGGACAGTCCCAGGGAAATTGAGATTTACAGTTGATCTTCTCAGTAACCACTGAGCTTCTGCTGTGGACTTGGGAAGCATTAAGTACTGTGTTCTATACACAAAGCTTTGCCTGGAAACTCTACTATTAGAGCTGGGGATTGGCTTGTTTTGTAAATGTGGTGTAGGTGAGAACAGTACTAGTAATTATCAGTGTCCAAACAATTTGGGCTTCCCAGGTGGCACAGTGGTAAAGAATCCATCTACAATGCAAGAGACGCATGAGACGTAGGTTCAGTCTCTGGGTTGGGAAGGTCCCCTGGAGTGTGAAATGGAAACCTGCTCAGTATTCTTGCCTGGAAAATCCCATGGACAGAGAGCCTGGCAGGCTGCAGTTCATGGGGTTGCAAAGAATCGGACACAACCTAGTGACTGAGCACACAGAGAAGCAATTTGGAGTCTTTTAAAAGTGAGGCTCGTCAGAAATTTGGCATTGGAGTAACTCATCTTCAGAGTTCCTGAAGCAATCATAATCATTCCAGTGAAAGCTGCTAAAAGCACCCCAATTCCACCTAAAAGATCACCTTTGGCTAACAATGAACAAAATAAAAAATAGGAAAGAACTTTGTTTTCATTAGACTTTTCATTTACAAGGGCAAGCAAATTTGATTTCTGCCTTTAATTTCTTTGCACTTGAACTTGCAAAGCAATTTAATTTTTTGGACTAATTTCTCCCCAGGAATTGGATAATGGGAGGGTGTTTATATTCAATTTGGGGCATTTCTATGTTCTTGACATTTTATTATTAGGAGTATCTTAATGTTGTCATTTAATTTTATTGTATCTCTGGTGGGCTATATTGAAAAATATGGCTAGACATAATTTGGAAGGAGAAATAGACCTGGGAATGAATGTTTAGCCTTAAGCATAGTGTGGCCTCAGAGTTCATTTAATTGTTTACACTCTCTGCTTCCACTCAGTCTTCCAGGGGAAAAAATCTATACTGCCCACCAGGGATTCCAGGAAAATATAAAAAAAAAAACAGTGGTTAGGAACAGGGGGAATGACTTTGAAGCTAGAAGCTTACTTTCTTTTAGACAACCATTGCCTCTCTGGGGAGGGTGTCCCTATCCCTGGCCTTTTCCTTCCCTAGGAAAAAATCAAAGTAGCATCACACACCTGGTTTCTCTCCACTACCTTCCTCGCCCTTATTCAGAAAAATTCACCTGGAGACTTTTATCTGCAGAGCTCAACTGGGGGGTATAAGTCCATCCACACTGCTGCCCATGTGAGATGTGGACTCTGTCCTTCCCTCTGCACCCAAACAGTGGAAGGCAGTGACCTAGTAAAGCATATCTGCTCTTCAGACTCCAACTATCGTCAGATGAGCTGTCTACTGAACAATTTTAGCAAACATTTTTTTCTCAGTGTGCTCTCTATTTTCTCTTATTTCTCAGTTGGTTCAGAAACCTAGCCGAGAACGATTTCTCTCTTGGATCCCTCTAGGACTCTGGACCAACAGCTCATATCAAGCATCTGGCAGAATATCTGGATGCAGAGTCAATATTTGTTGAATGAATGATGAGAGTTGAGATGCACAAATCACATCAAAGAGACAATTAAATCAATTGTAGGCTTACACTATCCAGGATGGGGAACATGTGTAAACCCATGGCTGATTCATGTCAGTGTATGGCAAAAACCACTACAATATTGTAGAGTAATTAGCCTCCACCTAAAATAAATAAATTAATAAAAAAAATAAAATCTTTTGAACTCTCATTATGTCCAATAGCTGGTTTTAGTTGATTATATTGGGTTTTTCAGAAGCCATTCATCTCTTTATATTTCCTATAAATTATAACTTTATCCTTTCCAATTTTCATTCTTCTTTCATTTGCTGTTATTTTCACTTCTATTTGCATAAAGTAGCATTTCCAAAACTGTGCTGAAGTCTAAGGATGACATTAGGAAGTGTTGTTTTATTTCATCTGACCTCACCTAACCCACTGTGTCTTTGGTGTGTCTGTTGTTCACTTGAGACCAAGCTTTCAGCCCCCACGTGTTAAGGAAGGACACACCTATTCCTAAAGACTGAGGTTTTGTTCTTTTAATCATAATATTAAATTATTATAAAATACATATTTGGAAATTATGATAACAGTGTTTCCCCTTTAACCTACTAATATCATGAATTATATTAATAGATTTTCAAATGTGCCATACTCATTTTCCTAAAATAAATTCTGTTTAGTCATGGTGAATTATTCATTGACTATACTGTTGGATTTGTATTTCTAATATATTATTCAACTTGTTTGCTTCATGGATAAATGAGAAATTACTCACAGTTTTTCATTTCTTTTTATCCTGTGCTACCTCTTTCAAGTTTTGGCCACAAGGCTTACACTATCCATATAAAAATAAAGTTATCGCAAGGGTCTTTTTTTCCCCAGTGCTCTACAAAGTTTAAACAATATTAGCATCGTGTATCTCTTGAAAGACCATAAAACATTAGTGAAACCACCCAGGCATGACCTGGGTTATTTCCTGGGGTTATTTCTTCAATCTTTGCATTTATTTTAGCGTTATTGATATATTGATAACTTCTACCCTATGTACCAATTTTTGGATATTTGTCAAAAAATCATATACTTCAATGAAACTGAAAATTAACAGGCTAGTATTTTAAAAATTATTTTTGTACAATTGATTTAATTTGCTTATATTTTCATTACTAAATCTACTGTATTTTTAATCTACTTGGATTACATAATCTTTTGTCTATATTATTGCTTTTTTACAAAATTAAGTTTTTAGAACTTAATATAAACTGTATTTGGAGAAGGCAATTCTGTTTTCTAACTTATAAAATTGTCTTTAATCTTTCTTCTTATTTCTTTATGTTTTTCTTCCTGTTCTATTCCATTTATTTTGACTAGTTCATTTATTTCTCTTATTGTTAAGAAATTTTTAGTTTTTTTAAAATGTGAAAAGTACTACAGTACTAAAGTCTTGCATGCCTGTGTATTCCTTTTTGTAGCTTTCAAATGAATGATAACTGGCTAAGGAGAGAATTTGGGGGCATAACCTGTTCCATCGAACTTCAGTAATCATTGCTTTATTTTCCTCTGGCATTTTACATTACAAAAAAGTCTGAGGGCCACTCCCTTTTTTCTCTCCCTTTTTAAATAAATACCCGTTTAAGTTGTTGGTTAGTTGGTTGCTATTATTGTTTTAAAGCTATGATGTGTTTAGAATGTTTTCTTCATCTGAAATTCAAACTTTCATTTTTGATTAAGTTTCCCTTGTACCCATGAGCACTTTGCATAAGCAGTTCATCCATCATTTTCCACCAGGCTGGTTATTGCTCTTCCTGCCCACTCCCAGTGTGGAGACAAAGGCTGCTTCCCAAGTCTGCTGGGTGCTGAAAGTTAGATTTTGAGCAATGGTGAAGTCCTCTAGTAAGTGGCTTTCTGTGGAGACTTCAGGTTGTCAGCCAGTCAGTCAGAACCACATTTTGAGGATATATTTGCCGAAACAGTTCTAAAATTATGACAGTTAATTACATCCACCCATCAGTCCTAAAATACTCAAATAAGAAAGGAACAAGAAGAATTAGGACTGATACATATACAATATTGATACTATGTACAAAATAGATAGGGGCTTCTCAGGTGGCAGTTACAGGAAAGAACCCACCTGCAAATGCAGGAGACATGGGTTAGATCCCTGGGTTGGGAAGATCCCTTGGAGGAGGGCATGGCAACCCACTCCAGTATTCTTGCCTGGAGAATCCCATGGACAGAGGAGCCTGGTGGGCTACAGTCCATGGAGTCGCAAAGAGTGAGACATGACTGAAGTGACTTAACACACCTACACATAAAATAGATAACTAATGAGAACATGCTGTATAACACTGGGAACTCTACTCAGTGCACTGTGGGGAAACTGAATGGGAAGGAAGTCCAAAAGGGAGGGGGTGTACATACATGTATGACTGACCCATTCTGCTGTGCACTAGAAATGAACACATCATAAATCAACTAAACTCCAATAAAAATTAATTTAAAAAAGAAAACAAAGGAACAGAAGAAGACAATTGTGAGATAGTTCTAGACTCAGCCTCACAGTGGAATCTTTACACAAGATTCTGCATATCAGGGAAGATAAGGACAGCATTTTCTCATTTCCTTCTGCCACCAACCAGAAAAAAACATTTGCTTTTAAAGGGGTTCGTGTGATTAAATAAAGTCCATCTAAATAATCTATCTATCTTTTTCTTTTCTTTTTTTATATACAAATATTTTATTACATCATATATCAAAAAGGGTATATTATACATCGTGTATGTGTTTATACAAATATTTTCTTTCATTCTGGAAGATATCTTTCTACTTTCTTGATGCTATTCATTGATCTGTTTTTCTTTGGTTTCTTGCACTTTAGGTGGCATTGCTAAGCAACCATTGCCTAAGACAAGGTCATAAAGCTTTAGACCTGTGTTTTCTCATGTTTTATATTTTAGCTGTTATATTTAGATCTTTGATCCATTTTTTAGTTAATTTTTGTATACAACATTCTCTCAAATTTGTTTATGTCACAATGATCTAATTTCTCCTTTATTTTTGAAGGATAGATTTAATGGATCTATTGGTTGACATTTTTATTCTCTGAACACATTGACTACATCACCCCACTATCTCTGCTGTTCATGGTTTCTGATGAGAAATCAGGTTAATCTTGCAAGTGATGAGTTACTTCTCTATTGCCGCTTTCAAGTCTCTCTGTCTCTGCATTTCAACAATTTGATTATGTTTTGTCTAGGTGTTACTCTCTTTGAGGTTGTCCTACTTGGAGCTCACTGAGCTTCTTAGATGTGTGGATAAATGTTTTTGTTTTTATTTTAACAAATTTGGGGTATTTCAGCCAGTATTTCTTCATGTATTCTTTCTACTCCTCTTGCTCTGTTCTCTCCTGGGATTCCCATTGTGTGTGTGTTCATACATTTGAATACACCACAGGTCTCTAAGGCTCTGTTCATTATTTTTCTTGTTTCCTTTTTCTTTCTGTTCCTCAAGTGACCTATCTTTAAATTCAATGATTCTTTATTCCACTTTATCAAACCTGCTTTTGAGCCCTTCTAGTAATTTTTTTTTTTTAATTTCACTTACTGTATTTTTTTGCTCCAGAGTTTCTATTTGGTTCTTTTTAAATAACTTTTATATATTTATTGGTAGTCTCTATTTGGTGAAACATTGCTCTCATATTTTCTTTGATTTCATAAACATGATATTCTTAAGTTATGTTGAATATATTTTAAATAGTTGATTTAAAATCTTTATCTACTTAGTCCACCATCTGGGCTTCCTCAGGGACAGTTTCTATCATGTGCTTATTTCCTCTGTTTGGGCTATCCATTCTTGTTTCTTTCCATGTCTCATAACTTTTTTTGAAAACGGAACATATGTGGAAACTCTGAAAATTATATTCTCCCTCCTTCCCAGAGTTTGTTATCACTGCTGATTGTTGTTTGTTTAGTGACTTTTCTGAACTATTTTTATAAAATCTGTATTCTCTGTTTCATTTGGTAAATGAAATGTTTGCTCAGTTAGCTTAGTAGTTGCTAATTATTAAACAGAAATTTCTTAAAACTCGTGAAACCAGCAGGTGTCTCAGTCTCTGTTTAGAATCTTGGTGTGCATGTTGGGGTACATCTTAACAATCAGCCAGCCAGCTGACAACTTTACCTTAGTCTTTACTTCAGATTTATACAGAACTTCAAGGTGAGCCAGAGGTGAGAGCTTAGGACATTTATCTCAGGTCTTTCTCAGCACTCACACAGCCCTGAGCATGCACATAGCCCTACATATGTGTATGACTTTCTAAATTCCAAGAAACATGAAGGAGTTTTTCAGAGCCTTTATGGGCATCTCATTCCCTAGCTTTTTCTTTTAATTTATCTATCTTAAAGTCAACTGTGCCATATAACACAACATAATTATGGTAGTAATAGCTCATTATAGTCATAGGTCCTGTAGATTAATCATAGAATTTTGAGACCCATTTTTAGAATTCTGTCTACTGCAAGTACATTTCATACTATACCCAGATGCCACCCAAGCTCTTGGGGGTCACCAGGGAAACAAAGACCACCTTTGCAAAATCTCCACTTTGGGTTTTATCTATAGATACAATTATTAATCAATAGCCAGTATGTTCTATGTTATAATCAGCAAACTCAGAGGGCATAATGAGACCTGATTCTCTCATCAAAAATATTATAGACGTTTGTCTATTTTTTGACACTTACAGGAATGATATAGCATTCATGGGTGGGTACTAGTATTAAATACACTGCATTTGGGGAACCATTTTATTCATGGGAAAATGCTTTATGTGCAATACTCACCACAACTTCATTTATAATAATGAAAAAAGTGTTTAACAACAATAGAGTGCCAGTAAATTATAGCACATTCACAAGATATAGTCATTTATTCATTCTTTCACTCTTTCAAAAATTACTTATTATCTGCCATGTGCCAGGGTATCATTAGGTGCTAGGGATACAACAGTGATGCACAACTGGTTCATATTCTTATGGAATTTATATTCCAGTTGGCGAAGAGAGACGTTAATCAAATAGTCATACAAACTAATGCAAAATTGCAACCTCTAAAGCGTGTAGCCATTTTAAATGATGGTTTTAATTTAACAGTTGTCAAAAAAGAAACCTGCTTATGACCTAATATTAAGATAAATAAGAAGGATGTGTAATTGTACACATGTTGTTATTTAGTGACTAAGTTGTGTCCAACTCTTTGCAACCTTAAGGACTGTAGTCTGCCAGGCTCCCCTGTCCACTGGATACTCCAGGCAAGAATACTAGAGTGAGTTGCCACTTCCTTCTACAAGGGACCTTCCCAACCCAGGGATCAAACCCATGTCTCTTGTGTCTTCTGCATTGGCAGGCAGATTCTTTATATCACTGAGCCATAGGGAAGCCCAACTGTATGCATAGAAAGATACTAATAATATAAGTTTGCAAGGAGAAAACACTGGGAGGAAACAAACTAATTCCTATATTGGTTATCTTCTTTGTATTTATACATAATTCCCAAATTATATAATCTGCATATATTACTTTCATAAATAGAAAAATTTAGCTCTATTACAAAAACAGGAAAAACATTTTATCTATCCTTATCATTAGATGCTGCAAGTTTGCAATGTCTGAGCCAGACTTTCATGTCTTCTTTGTTTGAATTTTGCGGTTTAGGTTGAACAAACTGAAAACATACATGTGAAACTGCCCAGTTATTACTTGGTAAATTCCCATTCTTTACGTGGATTTGCAGATGTAGTTCAATATTCCAAAGGCCTTCAAAAACTTTTCCACAACAATTAAGCTCATAACATATAAGCATTACTGCTATCTACTCCCCCTTCTCCTAGACCAAGAGCAGTATCTTCCCTCTTATCATAATATCCTTGCTGATGGGGGACTCCCTGTGCTAGATGATTACACCAACTGGCTCAAATCTCTACAAGATTGCACAGTAATATGACTATCTTCATTTGATAGGTCAGATATCAGAAAACCAGTATTACTTAACAGACAGGAAAGACCAAGGACAGAAGTTGAACCCAGGACTGTCTGACTCCTGGGATCACACGCTTTTTATTATTTTGATAAGTAGAATGTTCAGATGCCCCCCAAGATAGCCACAATTCCCTGGCATACGAGCCCTCCATAAGGCCCTGCCTTTGAGTATGGGCAGGATATGTGGTATGATGGAATCCCTCCTATGATTGCTACATTACAAGGCAAAGGAATTTTTCAGATATAATTAAGCTTTGATTTTTTTTTTTTAGTTAATCAATTTAAGTGGGGAGATTATCCTGGGTAGGCATAACCCTATTAGGTGAACTCTTTAGAAGAGAGGCTGGGCCCCTCTTTGAAGTCAGAGAGATTTGTCCACTGGCCTTGAAGGAGAAAACAGACTCAATTCTTCGATTCTGCTAACAACTAGTGACCCTGGAAGTGTATCCTGAGCCTAAATGAAATTGCAGCTCCAGCCGACACTTTAAGACTGGAGACACCCTGAAAAGAGAATCCAGCTAATCCATGCTCTAACACCTGACACACAGAAAGCGAGATGATAAAGTTGTATAGATTTAAGCTGCTAAACTGGTATGTTACCCAGCAATAGAAAAGTAATACAATTACCTTACTCTGTTTCCTGCCTTGGATCTGACTTCTTCGTTTGGGTAAGTAGTGCTCCCAGTTTCTCTCCAAGCTGAGGGCCCAGGTGCTTGGGCTGGTACGCTGTGGGGAATTTTAGTTTCCATGCATCAAGGGCCACTTGGAGACTTCTGGTCCAACTAGGATGAACCCAATCTCCAACAAGAGTCTATAAACAAAGACAAAACAAATAAAGTGAGTAGGTTCAACAGGTACAGCTGGAACCTCCTAGAGACATCCCCCAAGGTGACAAGGAGCAGACCTTTGATGGACAAAGGGGGGTTGATTAAAGCATTGAGCTAAGGATTTCTCCTCCTACTCCATCCTGCCTTCCTTCATGTCATTTTAATGTCTCTATCCTATGAGATCCAAATAGCAGCCAGAAGAAGGGCCTCCCAGTACTCCCTTCCTATAACCAACATGGACTTTATGAAGTCAAGTTGGATTCAAACATAAACATTGGGTTGCAATGTTGGGGACCTCTCCAGACTTCAGTTCCAGCCACTGGGCACATGACAAAGATGAAAGATTTAGGGCTGCCATTTCCCAAAAGACCCATTTCAAGACATTCTTTACTATGGAGGTTGATATCATGGAGGATATTTAACATCGACTCCTATAAAATGTATTTTGACATCAAAGAAAGCTTTAAACAGTATCACTGACCACCAATAATCCAAATCATTCTGATGGAATAGATGATTCACCACATTTCAGGATATTTCAAGAGAACCAAAAATGTCTAATGACTCCAAAATATCTTAGGCTTCACTGGCCAATACTTAAAATTCGTGTGTGGAGCTCTAATTCTTTGGTTTACAGGTCTGTGTTTATTAAAATAAAGGCACTCCTAGAAAAGATTCCTTAGTTTAAAGTTTTAACAACCAATAGACAGAAACAAACTTCACCCCTTCTCTTATGAGTAGATGTGACTATAAAAAGAATAAGAAATGAGGAAAATACTGAGATGCTGGAGAGTAACTGCAGGGCAGCAGACATTTTCAGAATGGATGTTGAAGCTACTGGATGTTAATGGCAAAAAGCCCCTTTGTTATAAGCATGTGAAGGCTGGTGCCGTTTTTTCACATAAATATGTTTATTCCCCTGTAAGAAAAAAGTCTTTTAATCCTATTGAAGTGAGGTGATCACATTGTTTTTAATATTTATTTGGCTGTGTCAGGTCTTAGTTGTGGCACACAGGATCTTCATTGTGGCTTGCAGGCTTCTCTAGTTTTAGCATAGGGGTTTCTCTCTAGTTGTGGCTTGAGGGCTTAGTTGCCCCGAGGCATGTGGGATCTTAGTTCCCTGACCAGATATTGAGCCTCTGTCCCCTGGATTGGAAGGCAGATTCTTAAACACTGGACAGCCAGGGAAGTCTTAGAGTGATCACATTTTAATTGGAATTTGGCAACCCACTCCAGGATTCTTGCCTGGAGAATTCTACGGACAGAGGAGCCTGGAGGGTTACAGTCCATGGAGTCGCATAGAGTTGGATACGACTGAGCAACAATCACTTTCGCTTTTCCATTTACCTAATCTCTTTAGCTCAAAACTCACCATTGTTCTTCACCCAAGAAATAGGAAATATAAACCCCAGACCCAAAGTTATATGTAGAACATGAAATTGGTATGAAGTACCTTCAAGTAAATGAAGAGGCCATTGATAAAGCAGAACCCACAATTTAGTAACTGGGGAAATTTACAGATGTCTGCACCAAACCTCAAACATGGAAGAAGTGGCCAGAGATTAGTAGGCATCTTCTTCAAAGCATAGACATTCCTGAGGCTTAAAGCACAGGCCAGGGGAGCCATTTACTCCCCGAGAACACTGTGAGACAGAGGCCCCACTTCACCTTAAGCCTGGGCACTGGTGTGATGCTGTTACTGCAGTACTGTCCCTTGTCAATACCCTAGGTTACAAACCAGGCTTAGAAACCAGATGGCCTCAGGAATCAGCTATGGTAAAGAATCACCATCCCTTGGGTATCCTTCTCAGGATCTGAATACTACTCCCATGATTCCTGAAATCCAAAATAGTGTAGGCCATCCTCTTTTATGAATAGTAAAATTTAATTTCTCCAAAAGACAAGAAAGTATCAAACATAGGTTTATTTACCTTGGGATGGAAAGGAGGTAAGGAGGGGTGTCATAGAATAATTCTACCTAAAGGCAGCCCAGGAAAATATATCCCACCTCTGTCTTAAAAAAAAAAAATATAGAGAGAGAGACAAAATTACAAATTTAATCCCTGCCATGGATGATGCTGGACTACATTTTAACAGGACTCTACACAGTGAGTATAGACTCAGAACTGGGTAGGAACAGAACTTACAGAACATTTAGACATGCATTGCCTCCATCCATCAACCAGACAGAAGTACTGAAGGTGCCCTTCACTGTGCTAGTTGCTGAACATCCAAAGATAAAGGGGAGTTGACAGTATAGACAGAGGAACCAACAACCACAAATGTGTCACTGGATGAAGATGCTACAGCAGAAGCAAAGCAGAGTGATGCAAAGAAGCCAACAGTCTCTTCTCCCTGGAGCTCTGGGGACATAATTCAAGCCTCTAGTGGTACATCTGTTGTTCAGTCACTAAGTTGTGTCTTACTCTTTGCAACCCTATGAACTGCAGCACACCAGCCTTTCCTGTCCTTCACTATCTCCCTGAGTATGCTCAAACTCATGTCCATTGAGTCAGTGATGCCATCCAATCATCTCATCTTCTGTCGCCCCCTTCTCCTCCTGCTCTCAATCTTTCCCAGCATCAGGGTCTTTTCCAGTGAGTCGGCTCTACACATCAGGTGGCCAAAGTATTGAACCTTCAGCTTTAGCATCAGTCCCTCCAATGAATATTCAAGGTTGATTTCCTTTAGGATTGACTGGTTTGATCTCCTTGCAGTCCAAGCAATTTTCAAGAGTCTTCTCCAACACCACAATTTGAAAGCAGTGTATGCATTAGAATGCAAACTTTTCTCAAAAGCAGCTAAGGACCATGCCTCATGATTTCTAATGTGTGACTTAGAACCCAGTCTTACCAGCAGCTAAGTATATATTTTGATTGATTGGTTGATTGATATAAAAGTCTTATCAGTGAGGTTGTTAACTCAGTCTCTCAAAAAGTGCAAGTTAAATATACACAACCATTATATCCCCAGATATTATACAATGTGTTGGGTCAAAACACATTCAGAAAGAGAAAGAAAAGATACATTTCAATGGGACCTTAGCAGGGGCTGAGGAAGCAGTTCAGGGCATAGATAAGAAAGCTGTCAAGGTTTCAATGGCAGCAACTTCAAAAAAGAAGGCTTTTACATTTATGGGGATTTGATTATCCTGAGATAAGATTGAAACTGGTAAGGGAAATCAAAGAGAAATGAAACTCTCAAGGTTGCCTAAGAAATCAGATTATCTGGAAAAAGGAGGAGATTATTCAGCCAGTTGTTTTCTATTAAAAATCAAATCCTCAAAAAAAAAAAAAAAAAAAATCAAATCCTCAAAGCCAAGATTTCCAAGTTGGTGTTATTTGAATCTTTCATGACAAAGATAAAAAAAATTGAAAACCAAAGATACCAAACTAAATGATTTTAAAGAAAAAGAGAGTCTAAAGCACTGATTGAAGCTATTGAAGAATAATTTCACAAATATGAGATTGTTTTGGAAAAAGCTTGTAAACTGATGGCAAGAGCTATTGTAGAGCAGATTTTAGTTTAAAAAAATAATAAAAATTCTCAAATTGTTAATGGTTGAATTAGATGACACTGCATTTTACCTCAGGAATTCCTGATACCTTAACAATAATGAATAAACTAAAATTGATGCTGAAAGAAATAAAAAGGATGTGAGGGAGGTATTTTTCTTTCTTTTAATTAATTGAATAATTGCACATTATTCCAAACTATGAACATCATAGCCACACACACATACACACACATCCACAAAGTAAACAGAGGGATAGTCTTGGTCTTTTGATTCACAACTTGTTTCAACCAAAGTGCTTGTATAAAGAGTGAAAGAGATCAAGAGAGAGAAGAGAAAAACCTCATAACTGGCATGACGGTGATTATTTTGGGATTCCCTGGCTGTCCTGAGACTCAGGTTCTAATTGTATAAAGACAGACCCTGCATCAACAGTTGACTAAAA
Organism: Giraffa tippelskirchi; assembly: GCF_054371585.1. Lineage (NCBI taxonomy): Eukaryota > Metazoa > Chordata > Mammalia > Artiodactyla > Giraffidae > Giraffa > Giraffa tippelskirchi. The sequence continues at coordinate 126,181,203 of NC_137277.1, read as the reverse complement.
TTGACAGCTACCCAAGCTGCTGCTGATGGTCCCACCTATTTAGAGAAACTGTTCTCCCTTGCCTGGTTGGGAAAATAAACCTTAGAATAACTGAGTCCATTTTTCATTTCATTTTCCCAGCACACTCCTTGTTCATAGCTGACCCAATCTATAATGTAAGTCAGCCAGTCTCTAACTCAGAGGAAGAAAGTGGGGAAGCCAAGGGATTAGGCAGGTCCCATTCATCACCCAGAAAATAAAGGGTTTGGATCCTCTCCTGGAGTGGTGAGAAGATAGGAGCTGAGTTATAACTAAGCGACCCAGCAGTGGTCCAGCAGGACCCAGCCCACAAAAACTTGACCTTAGGAAGTAAAGTCAGAAGACAGATGATCAGGCTGGGAGAGAAGTGCTTTTGTTCTTTGTAAAACAAGAAGAAGCTACACCATTTCTTACATTTATCTAGTGCTCCCCTTTGCAAGACACGTTACCAAATATGTTCCATTTGATCCCCAACCTTGTTAAAGACAGTCTCCAAAGTCCAATGACTTCACAGGATGCTATCCCAGTCTATCGTTCCATCATTTCACAAGATCTATGCATTCATCTTCATTCCTGAACTAGTCTCTTTGCAACATTACCAGCCTCTAGTGAAGGCTGGTATATCACAACTCATACAGACAAGGGGGAAATTTTTTTTTAAAGAAAAATACCAGGGAAACAAGCATATAAAGCATATAAAGTGCGACTTTAAGGTACTGAAACTGATAATATTTTTAACTTCCATTGCTAATTAGCAGAAATCAAATCAGCACTACTTTCAATACAGTCTGCCTATTCTGAGAATTCTCCCTGGTTCTCAAGGCCAGTATTTTTGTAGTATTTTTATTGTACATATGCCCAGTCTTAGATCAAAGGTCTCACAAGAAAATCAAGCTTCCTTCCTTAGAGTCACATTTTGTTTGGAACCAAAAGTTGCCATTACTAACTACCAAGGCTGCTCTCTCAAAATTATGGGCAAAACTCATAGCTGTGTGAGTTTGGCTATTTCAGGAAATCTTACCCCTCAGAAAGAAAAGATTTATCACCCCCAAGAACAGTCAAGAGAATATAGTACAGACTTGATAGGTATTGCGAAAAAGAAACACCTCCCAAGCCCCCAAAACTCCCCAAGCAGGAAGATGGTATCTTACTTGTATTTGTATCTACAGAGCCTGGTATGATGGTGGTCACATAAGCCAACACCCAGGACCAGCTTGGGCACCTAAGCTGTGCCCTGTGCTTTAGGAGGACCCTGTGTTCAATTTAGTGCTCTGCTGTAGCTATTTAGGGGCTTCCCAGGTGGCGCTAGTGGTAAGGAACCCACCTGCCTATGCAGGAGACACAAGAGATGCCAGTTTGATCCCTGGGTCAGAAAAATCCCCTGGAGGAGGAAATGGCAACCCACTCCAGTATTCTTGCCTGGGAAATTCCATAGACAGAGGAGACTGGCAGGCTACAGTCCATGGGGCCACAGAGTCAGACATAACTGAGCAACTGACTACAGTAGCTATCTTGAAATTCTTTACAATTTAACAAATTTCATTTTCATTTTGAAAAGAGATAGATGTTATTAATATCCAGTAATTATTTGTTAACTTGAATTGAATCACTGTGGGCTCGATTCTGCTTTACAGGATACAGGAAATAATATAGAGAAGAAAGAACAAAAACTCTGGGTTTGAATGGTATTTTCAGCATTTACAAACTCTATTCTTGGGCAAGTTGAATAATCCTCCACATGTACATACATGTCATGTATTATGTATCTTGTAATGTTTTGAGGATTCCAACAGTGTCTATAAAGCAAAAGCACAAAGTAGGCAGTCAAAGTTGGGTATTTTTATTATTATCACAATTTTTATGGAACTGGATGGGGTTGGGACTATCAGATACGATATACGAAGAAGAAATGCATAGATGCAATGTGCCTCATAATACCCCACAGTGAACAAAGGAAATAAGTTGGCCACAATTTTTATAGCCTCAGAACTCACTATTCCAAAGCACACATTTCTGGTAAGAAATAAGACCTGTGAAGCATGGCAACTATAGTTAATATTACTACACCGTATATTTGAAAGTTGCTAAGAGAGTAAATCTTACAAGATCTCACCACAGGAAAAAACATCTTTAACTTTGCAGGGTGATCATATTGCAATACATACAAATATGGAATCATGTTGTACATCTCTCAATAAAAAATAATAATAGTACTTGTGTATTTATATTATTGCAGTGTTCAAATTAAATGAGGGACATAAAAGGGCTTCAAACTTGAAATTTTTAAATATAAATATATCACAGTATCTAAGTTAAATGACATTTTAATTAGCTTTATAGTGTCTTGTTTAATTACTGTAAACTTTAAAAAGATTTGTGCCATAAAATTATTATTTCTAGTATACTATTAATTATAGTTCGTAATCATTTCTCTAAAATGTTGACTATCAGATCCCCTGTTCTAGAGCTAAAAAGTTTTATAATAACTATAACAAGAAAAAGAAAATGCATTTTTATAAGATAGAATTTTGCTATAAGAATATATTATTTTGTTGGACGAGGACTTTGAAAAGCCACTTAGGCTGTAAGGTAAAAAGAAACCTCTGTGATTTTCCCACTTTCCTGGCAAAAGGCCATGCAGAATGATTGATAGGGACAGTTCTGCTAAGTGTCCAGGTTTTGTTTTGCTGAGTAGTAGACAGGTAAGCTGAAGGTGTTGGCTACATTTCTTGACACAACATAGAGGATTCTTAGCTTCCCAGAGAGGGAGAAAGCAGGCTGGCAAGAGGAACTTAGATGGGAAGACATGGTGATTTAACAAGCAGTTTTATTAAATAGAATGTAATATGAATCCTTTTTTCCCATCTTACAACTACATCTTCAGTAAAATATCTGTATCTCATCAATTGTTGACTTAAAATTATTTGGGGAAAATGCAACAAAGTTGTCTGAGGAGCACAGCCACGGCAATGTGTGAGAAGACCAGTGGGTCCAGGAAGCAGAATATCTGATGCTATGTAATATTCCCATGAGAAATTAAGGATCGTTATTACTTTTAATACCGGCTTTTATAAGAAAGCAATCAGATAGGAATATGAATTCTCATATTTAAAATTAAGAATAATAATAATGCTTTCAGTATCTCTTTTTCTATGGCTTTTCTGTATAAAATTTTCTGTTTAGCTGCCATAAAGGGAAACAGAAGTGAAGGAACCAGAAAAATAAGTGTGATAATTAGATTAAGTGTTGTCAATTGGTGCTTAGTAATGTTACCTCTTTTACATTCACTCTAAATCACAAGTAGACAAAAATCTACATTTCCTAGACTCCCTTAGATCTAAGAATGTGGATGAAATATAGACTCTAGGAGCAAGGTAAACTGCTGCTAGATTTAGAAGGCAAATAAGGTGGAGGCCTTCGTAAGAGGCTGCAAGTACTGTCTGAACTCTAGGGATCATTTTTTGTCACCTGCTGTGTCGTGGGGGCAGCAGTTTCCTGGCTTCCAGATCACAGCTACTGTGATGGACCCCCAGACTGCTGCTGCTACCACCATTTGAATAATTTTATAAGCACCTAATTTTCTGTCTTAAATCTTCTCTGAAGTACCTATCAGAGATTTGTTTCCCTCACTATATCCAAACAGCAAATGACATATGAAATCAACCACACTAATAAATCTCTAGATTTAAACAGTCAATGGTTTAATTTGTAATCAGCATCTCTCTCCAAACTGCTCTGTAAAAGGAAAGAAAGTAACCTTCTTCTTGCTAGCTTAATTTGTTCGGAAAAAAAATGCTATTAATATTTAGGAAACACCCACTAGGCAATAGGACTACTTATTTAATTTATGAAAAACTTTGCCACCACGGGGTACGCAATTCTACACTTTAAAGCATTCAATTACCATCAGTATAACAGAGCAGCAGCCGTTAAAACAGCCAAATTGAACAGAAATTCCTTAGAGAGCAACTTAAATGAGCCTTGTACTGGGGCGTAAATGTCAGTATGTGGACAACTTAGCAAAGCAGAGAATTCAGGTAAACGCCTTTATCCACCTCCAGCAAGGCATATGCAAGGCTTGTCACTCTTTCCATTCCCTTTCTTGGATCATTTATCTCTTTTGAAATTGCTACTCTACCCACATTGCTCACATCCTTAAGAACTCAGGTGAAATCTTATCTCTTCTGGGGAGATTTCTCTGACCCACTTGGCATGATTTTTCCTTCATATGCCATTTTATAATTCTCATATCTATTCCATATCCCACTCTTTCTGATTAGGCACTTTCATTCCTATTAACTTTTTCCAGGAAAATAAAACACATGATAATTCCCTGAAATTTACCAAACTATAAACTCAAGATACTAAGGACTGGACTTTCTGTTTTGAGCTTTTGATTGATTTGCTTATTTAGCCACTTCTTTATCTCCAGCACCTAGCTCAGTGCTTGGTATTTGTTAGGTTTTCAATAAATATTTGCTGCACAAATAAACTTTGTTATCAACAGATATGAGTCCACCAAAAATCCATGCACCCTGTCCATAATATAAAGTGGTTCCTGGGACTAAATTCCCAGCTCCTTTGCATCCTGGGGTGGCCACTTGTCCGCTTCTCACCAGTAGAACACAAACAAGACTATGGTGTGTCCTTTACGGGTTGGAATAGTAGAAGGAGGTCCCTTTCCTTTCCAATGGCTGGAAACAAAGAGGTTCAAGGCCCTAGGTGGTTAGGGATCCACAAAACGAAAGAAGCCTAGATTCCCAAGTTACAAAGTGGGAGGAGAAAAAAGCTGTTTGTCCATTGTGAAAACCTATACTGAACACTTTACATAAGTGATAAACATTTATGTTATCATTCACATACAAATCTGTACCTGACTCTCTATGAAAGTTTTATTCTTAGTAGCTAAAAATCAAAATGTTATTCAATTAGTAAATGGACAAATACATTGTGGCATATCCATAATATGGAACACTACTCAGCACTAAAACAGAAATGTATCAATACCAGTGATATATGCAAAAATGAATGAATCTCCAAAAGCATTACACTAAGTAAAAAGAGGCAGACACAAAAATCTACATACTGTTAGCATAATATCAATTAATATAATATTAATATAATTTGTAAAAGACAAAATAATAGAAATAAAAAATAGGAATAAAAAATCATAGCAACAGTTGGCAGTCTCTGGGAGGGAGGGATTAACTCCAAAGGGTCACAAGGGAACTTTTTAGGGTGATAGAAACATTATATCTCTTAATTGTAATGGTGAATATACAAATAAAAAGATTTGTCAAAACTCATTGAATTGTACACTTAACAGGGGTAAATTTTACATTTCTTAAAAAATCTACTGTGCTAACACATTAGAACTTCATGGTTGATTTGATACATAGCCAAGTATGTTAATGCCTTCCAAGCTAATACATGAAAAAAGGATGAAGCAAAACCCATACCAGAGGCTATTTCTGCATTCTCCACGAAAACCTGTATGTTGCTGAGCTCATAATAAGTGCTCAGGCAAAAAATGTATTGAAGAAATTTCCTTTCTCTCTCAAAATTTTTACATTCTGTAGTTTACCTACCATCATTTATATATTCACTCATCCACTGCCTCCTATCACCGCACACCATAAAACAAAAGCTGTCAAGACCCGAACTCTGCAAACACATTTTTCAAATACTTTTCATGCAAGCAATCAGGCACTGGCCTGTTTTATTCATAAGATGATTTTTCTTTCTAGCTGCTGGAGCCACTTAAACATTTAATATCCATAAAACTGCTTTAATTTTTTAAGAACACAAATGGGGATTCCATTGCACTGAATATGGAATTATTTGGTGTCATAGCAACAAGCCTCATTGTGCCATTCAGAATTCACTCACTGTGGGTAGTTCTCAAACAAATAGTCTGACTTCTTTGGTCATCCTTCTTACTCACAGATTTAGAATCTGAGGCTCCCAACACTCCCTGACCTTTCACCTTGAAACCATTCTTTTCTACCCTGAGAGAAGTTAATATCCCTAACCATTTTACTGCACCTATCCCCCAAAGTTCACTAAAAAAAAAGAAAGGCAAGGCTGTGGAAAAAAATTAAGGGAACAAGCAGATTCTCTATTTAGTATGATTTTCTAGAATGCATTCCCCAAGAATGTGCAGAGTTAGAATATTAAAGTAGTTTATAAAGAAGACAGTGGGAGCTTTAGAATCAGTCAGATGTGCATGGGATTTCAATTCATATTATTTACTGGAAAATGGACATGTAATTTAAGCTCTCTGAGCTTCATTTTCTCATTCATAAAAAAGATATAAAAATAATTATCAATAAAGGGTTAAGGATTTTATATATATTATCCTTCCCAAGAACTTCTGTTTTGATTAATAACACTGGGTAGAGAGGAAATACTGAAATCAAAGGAGTGATTCTTTTTAAGGGAAGAATATCAAGTGTAAAAAACATTAGGCCACTCTTGCATCTCACAGTTAAAAATGGTCCAGAAACAAAAGCACTTCCAAATTTGAAACAATGTGTTGTGATGTAAGGAGAGACATAAATGAAAACCTAGGCCAAGAGCCTTTACATGGTCAAGAACATTATGTTTTTTACCACAGTAGCCCCAGCCTAGGTTTCCCCGGTGGCTCAGTGGTAAAGAATCTGCCTGCAATTCAGGAGACTTGGGTTTGATCCTTCAGTCGGAAAGATCCTTTGGAGTGGGAAATGGCTACCCACTCCTGTATTCTTGCCTGGAGAATTCGACGGACAAAGGAGATTGGTGGGCTACAGTTCATGGGGTCGCAAAAGAATTGGACACAACTTAGGGACTAAACAACAGCAAAAGTCCCAGCCTAGCACATAGTAGGTGATCAAGTCACTAAATGTTGAAGGAAAAGGGAGATTCCGGACCCACCTCACCATCACAGTTGTTATCACCCCCAGTGGGTCTTGGTTTCCTCGTATATAAAGTGATTATCTAAAATGGTACTTCTAGCTTTGAAATACAACCATTTATAACTTCTAAAAGTGAACAGGACCTTAAGGGGTCATTCTAGTTTAATATTGTTCCTGTTGTCTCTGTTTTCACCCCTGGCAGGAGGGCACTTAAACCTTCCATGATGGATTGTTGCTCACCCTTTTGATAGAACAGATGTAAATGACATTGGGTGATATTTCTGTGTCTCCCCTTCCATACCATTAATAATTCCCTGTCTTATAAAATATGTGCAATGCCTACTAACTGAAATGTCAAAACTGACATGCTGAGATTATAGTTACTCTAGGAGCAGAGTCAAATACCTCTGAAAGAGCAATTTGTATTCTGGGGTCATTCGCAGACCTAGAGATCCTGCATAGTGCCTTGACGTTATCAGAGGCACGTGGAAGGGAAATCTGTCTCTCAAGACATATTCTTACTCTGGTCAGACAATTAATGAGAGAGGCTATTAAAGCTAATCTCTTCTTGTTAGCATTTGAAAAGGAGCTCCCTGGAAAGTGGGCTAAAAAAGAAGACATTAAAATAGAGGAACCAAGTTTGGTGATGGAGCTCTTCCCCGCTTTGGAAGGATGATGAACAGATAATGTGAACAGATGATGGATGACTCAATAATGTGAACAAATGACAGAGAGAGAAAGCTGCCTTCTGTAGCACAGTGACATTCCTGGGGACGTTGCCTGACTCACAGGAATACAACTGCTTTGTGGGTTAATTAAGTACTCAGTCATTCCTAGGACCAGAAGAATATAACTTGTAATTTTAGAAAGTTTTTAATGCTAATTAAACAAAAGGGTGGCCTCTTCACCTCTTCTTATAATGAAATCTCTTCCTTAGGTCTTTATGACAAAGGGGTTTAATGGAAGGCTTGGTTAACACTGCTAAAGTTTGGCAATCGAATCATAATAGGATAGTTAGCATGGCTTGGGGGCAGGGGTGAAGTGGAGGGGGAGAGGATGAGGAGCAGAAAAGATTAAACCAACAGGTATTTTAGGCAGTCTAGGGTAGGCTCTGCTGGGTAACAAATTCCAAAATCTCACATCAAAATTTTGTTTATTTTTGTCTCCTGCAAAAGACTATTTCATGACCAAGAACTTCTCCAGGGCATCTGGCCTCCATGTAGCAATGCAGTGATCCAGAATCCTTGGATCTGATGGTTCTTCCATCTCAACATAAGGATTCCTCAGTCTTCAGGGCAGAAAAAAGAGAGAGCAGAGAACTAGCCAATGCTGAGTACCACACAGAACAACTTTGGAGAGGCCAAGAGCCCCTGGCCCCCAACCCATCTAATTGTGAAGCTGTCCCTCCCTGACTCAGCCTCATCACCACACAGGATCCTCCTCCTGCAATGCTGAAAGTTAGATAAGTCGATATGAGGATTTCATATATGACACCTGAATTTCAATAGGAGCTTCCCTGCTGGCTCAACGGTAAAGAATCTGCCTCCCAGTGCAAGAGACTCAGGTTCAATCCCTGGGTTGGGAATGGCAACCCACTCCAGTATTCTTGCCTGGGAAAATCCATGGACAGAGGAGGCTGGCGGGCTACAGTCCATGGGGTCACAAAAGAGTCAGATACAACTTAGTGAACAAACAACAACAACAACAAGAGAGAAGAAGACACAGCCCATTCATGGAGCCCAGTGTGAGGAAGTGGCAACAGATACTAAGAACCGGTAGAGGAGATATGAATCCCTATACTGATTCCTAAAGTGGTTGAGGCCCCTGAAAGACCCAGACTTCTGTTCATCTGCAATGTTCCCCCACCCCAGAGTGGCTGTCCTGACATCTGCTTCTTCCCCTCTAGCCAGACCTCACAGCTGGTACCCTTAGTCCCAACATGACACTCAGCCACTCCAGACTCCAGTGCAAAGATGGCCTTTTCAGTGAGGGAGGCAGGGAGACCCCACATCCACAGTGCAGTGCTCAGCAACTTGGCAAAGCCAACTTTGAAGTTCCCTTGTAAGTGCTAAGCACAGAGCTAGCACATACGGCTCCTGAAGTGACAGGTCACAAGTAAAGCTCTCGTTTTATATGAACAAACTCTTAATCCTCTTAACAATGTAGAATGTGGAGCTAGCAATCAAGCTCACTATATATACTACTGCTAAAAACATCCAGCCTCCTCCAGGCCCCTAAACCATCTCAGACTGGAGTCTAACCTGCATCCTAGAGACCTTCCAGTGACTGCAGAGCTGCTCCTGAGCCCCAGTCTCTGTGACTGGATGCTCTTCTCTTATTGGAAAGGCTCCTTAATGTTGATGATTTGTTTAATTTTCATTTTAAAAAAATAATCCTTTCTAGGTTGGGCAGCCCTAAGGCCACCCTCAGGTTCAATGCTTCACTAGCAGAACTTCTCACAGTACTCAGCATACAGTCATTTTCATGACTATGATTTACTACAACAAAAAGATACGAAATAAATCAGCAAAGAGAAAAGGTGCATGAAGTGAACAGAGGAGACCAGACACGAGCCCCCAAGAATCTTCCTGTGTGAAGTCACACACAATGTGCTTAATTCTTTCAGCATCAAATGACAAAAACATCTGTGAAATGCCGTCAACCAGGAAAATCATTTGAGCCTGAGAGTCCAGGGCTTTGACTGGGGGCTGGTCACACAGGTACTCTCTGCCTAACCTGTATCAAAATCACAAAATCCCAGGTGTCAATAAAAAAAGAGAGAGAGAGAGAGAGAAGATGGCTGTAAATAAGCAAAGAGTTTATTGGGGGTCGATATAAGATTCTGATAAAACCAAAAGAGTGTTTCAGGAAAGGGAAGGAGTCAGGGGCTTATAAAGACACAAGTCACCAGGTTGTGCTACAGCTGCCTGGTGAGAACTGTGATCAACTCTGACAGGAGTCGGGAAATACTTGACCTTAGGAATCATGAGCTACTTTAAGGTAAGTCCAATAACTAGATAGGCTGTCATGAGCTATTTTAGGGTAAGGGTTCAACAAGTATCTTGAGTTTCTGGCAGATGTTCTGGATGTCTTTGTTAGGACAATAAGTAGCCAAAAGATCAGATTCCAGCCAGGCTAACACATGTTTAAGTCACATTTCTTCGACGGCCTCCTGGCTCCATTTTAGAAAGTTCTCTTAGCAATACTGACTGCATTTTTATTTTCCTTACACAAAGGAAAGCAGGTGTTCAGCATAAACCATACTGTTTGTACAAACAGTTTCATTTCATTTCAGTTCAGTCGCTCAGTCGTGCCCGACTCTTTGCGACCCTATGAACCGCAGCACGCCAGGCTTATCTGTCCATCGCTAACTCCCAGAGTTTACCCAAACCCATGTCTATTGAGTCGGTGATGCCACCCAACCATCTCATCCTCTGTCATCCCCTTCTCCTCCTGCCCTCAATTTTTCCCAGCATTAGGGTCTTTTCAAATGAGTCAGCTCTTTGCATCAGGAGGTCAAAGTATTGGAGTTTCAACTTCAACATCAGTCCTTCCAATGAACACCCAGGACTGATCACCTTTAGGATCTCCTTGCAGTCCAAGGGACTCTCAAGAGTCTTCTCCAACAGTTTAGGCAGAGTGAATAACTCTGATCAATTCTAGCAGTGGTGGGAGCCCATTTGAAAGCCAAGTTCCCAGATGCCAGCCCAGGGCCAATCCTGCAGGAAGATCTTTCTGAGAATAGCAGTGTGATTTACTATGTTAACTCTGCTTTACATACGTCCATATCCACCAGCTACAATGGGAAGAAATGAGTTACAAAGACTTATTTTTCAAGTATGCACAATGTGCCAGTCACTGTCCCAATGCTGGATACACAGAAAAAAAGAAAACAACAGGAAAAAAGCAGACAAAAGTCCTCTCACAGAGGTTTCACTCTCTAGTAAGGGAAATAAACTTCAAAGAAACCAAATATATAATAAAATGTACCAGGTCAGACAGAGAAGAGAGCTCTGAAGAAAACCAGATCAGGGTGGATGGATATAGAGACAGAAAAGGCACTCCAGAGAAAACAGTCAGGAAAGGCATTGGCTCCATGGGCCAGAAAGCTGGAGAGACCTCAGTGAAAGGAGGGACAAGTCATGTGACTCTCGGGGGAAGGGATTAACAGGCAGAGTGGGGAGGGGACTACAAAGTCTCCTAAACGGAAATGTGCTTGGTGTACATGGAGTAGAAACAGAGACTAGTATGACTGAAGAGAGATAGTATGACATAAACATGATCTAGTTTACGTTTTAAAAAATAAGTCAGTCATGCTTCCTGCCAAGGGCTGTGGGTCTACTAGTTGAAACAGTTGTGTTTATTAGCAATGGCAGTCCAGTGAGTTCCATGCTAACAGCAGGCATGGAAAACGACACAGGGGAAGGGTTAAGGCTATCTGATTTCAAGACTTACTACAAAGCTTTAGAAATAAAAACAGTGCAGTATTGGTAAATGGTTCAATGGAACAGAATAGTTTAGAATTAGATTTGCACAAATATGGACAACTGATTTTTGACAAAGGCAATTCAGTGGAGAAAAGACAGTCTATTCAGCAAATGATGCTTGCACAAATGGATATTCATATGCAAAAAATTAACTGATTCATGTATCATATCATATATAAAAATTAATTTAAAATGAGTTGTGTACCTAAGTGTAAAACTTAAGACCATAATACTTCTAGAAGAAAATACAGGAGAAAATACTGTGACTCTGTATTAGACAAATATATCTTTTTTAATTAATTTTTATCAGAGTCTAGTTGCTTTACAATGCTGTGTTAGTTTCTACTGTACAGCAAAAATTTTCTTAAATATATAGCCAAAAGTATGATTCATAAAAGAACAAATTGGCAAATTTGACTTCCTTAGAAGTTCAAACTTCTGTCTTCAAAAGATTCTGTTAAGGTAACGGGGAAAAAATCCACATACTGGGAGAAAATACTTTAAAAAGCAAAAAACTATTATTTATGACAAAGAACTTACATTTAAATGTGCAAATTTTATTATAAGAAATTTCATTAATAAGAACGCAAACAACCATTTTTAACTAGGCAAAATGTTTCCTTAACAGACATTTCACTAAAATATACACACAGATGGCAAATAAACACATGAAAAGAGGTTTAACATTATAACACAATGAAATACCACTGTACATCAATTGTAATGACTAAAATTCAAAGTGAATAATGATTTTAAGCTTTAGCAAGGATGTGGAGGAGCAGAAAGTCTCATACACTGCTATCAGGGATGAAAATGTTACAATCGCTTTGGAAAACAGTTTGGCAGTTTCTTAAAAATTAAAACACATACCTACCATATTGTAGCTCAGTTGGTAAAGAATATGCCCGCAATATAGGAGACCCGGGTTCAATTCCTGGGTCGGGAATATCTCCTGGAGAAGGAAATGGTAACTCACTCCAGTATACTTGCCTGGAGAATCCCATGGACAGAGGAGCCTGGCAGGCTACAGTCCATGGAGTCATAAGGGTAGGACACAAGTTAGCAACTAAACCACCACCACCATATTATTTAGCCATTCCACTTCTAGATATGTTCATTTGTATGTTCATTTCTATGAAGCTTTATATGAAAGAGCCCCATCTGGAAATAGCCCAGATATACATCAGCAAGTGAATATATAAATAAATTGTGGCCTGACCCATACAATGGAATAGTATTCAGCAATGAAATGAACGAACTGTTGATACCTGCAAAACATGACTGATTTTCTCAAAACAATCCTGCTGAATAAAAGAAGCCAGGGAGTGGGGGCAGGAAGAATACACACTGCATAATTCCATTTGAATACGGCTCTAGAAAATATAAACTAATCTACAGTGATTGAAAGTAAATAAGTGGTTGCTTATAGGGAGGTACAGATAAGGGGTAAGAAGAAGATGTTATAAAAAGGCATGAGTAAATTTTTGGAAGGGGTGGATATGTTCATTATGTGATCATGCTGATGGTTTCACAGGTGTATATATATATATATATAAATATTTACCAAATTGCACATTTCATATTTGTACAACTTATTGTATGCCAATTATACCTCCAGAAAGATGTTAAGAAGGAGAAGGAAAAGGAGAAGGGGGTGGTGGCTACCAAGGTGCCTTCCTGTTGCCAGTTTCTGAAACATATTTTTCCAAGGATCCTAGAGCCTTTTATTGGACAATAACATTAGAAATCAAAGTCTGGATGTTGGGTGCGCTCATTGCTCCTGGGGTTGTGTTGTTTTTAGATCATCACAGTGAAAAAAAAATACATATGTGTTTACTAGTCTGTTTCTATACACATGTCTGTAACTATTTTTGTATGTAACCATCTCTATATATATTAAGCTAAATAAGAATTTGTACTAATGTCTCCCATTAATATATTACCACATGGATCATTCCAGCCTTCTTTCCCTATTTATCTGTAACCTCCCCACTTTAACAGTGAGAAACCTGGCTTCTGTCATCCTCCATTCATTTCCTTAATTGTTCAGTTTCAGCATACATGTATAGTGGTTTCAGAATTGTTAACTTGTATTTCTGTGGGAAAAAATTTTAAAACAACTACACTACAGTACAGTGCTTATGTGCAATTCCTTTTGCCTTCAGTCTTACAGATTCCACTCATTTCTAAAGTTACTTAGATCAGCACCTCTCCCTCTACGTCTTTCAGTAATAATTGTTTCATACATTTGTCATACAGCTAGACTTTTTTTGATCACATTTGCATTCTATCCACAGATTTCCCAACACCCTAAATTATTTTTTCATTTGCATATATTAAGGTTTACTCTTTGCGCCTTAAAGTTCTATGGGTTGTGATAAGTGTATAGTCAGGTATCCACAATTATAATATCATACAGAATATCTCACCATCCTAAAACATGCCCTGCGCTTCACTTATTCAGTCCTATCCCCCCCAACCCCACCCACTGCTCCAGATCTCCGGCAACCACTGATCTGTTTGTTATTTCTATAGCTCTGTCTTTTTCAAGAATGTCATATAAGTGAAATCATATAGTAAGTATCCTTTCAGATTGGCTTTTCCATTTAGTGATTTAAGATTTGTCCATGTATTTATATAGCATGAGAGCGCAATCTTTTTTATTGCTAAATAGCATTCTGTTGTATGGATGAACCATACATTCATGCAGGTTTATCCGTTCACCTATTGAAGGATATCTTGGTTGCTCCCCGTTTGGGGAAGTTAAAAATAAAGGTTCCCACAGGTAGTGTTTTTCTTGGTGGTGAGATCCGGGGGCCTCAGGCACTCTGCCTCTCCCTCCTCCCTCCTGGGCCTCAGCTGTTTGTTATCTCCTGTCTCCTCCCCATCACACTGACAATTGCTGGTCAAGCAGGGACACCTCTGAGTAGGCCAGAGTCTGGGCTGAACTGGAAATAAATCAACTGTCTGATAGGAACAGCAGAAAACCAGTGCTTACAAGAACAAAGGTCTCATCTCATGATCACTCATAGCCCTGTCTCTGCCAGTTAACTGACCCCTCCCAGAAGAAGTTTTCTCATCAGGCTAATCAGCATAACCAGCCCAACCCTACATCCTCTGCTCTGAGGATCAAAAACTGATTTCTGGGCAAGACTGCCTCCATACAGCGCATTTGGAAATGTAGGCAGGGATCTGGGGAGTTGTTACAACTGTTGATCTAGGGAGCATTACTGATGTTTTGGAGAAAGAAATGGTAACTCACTTCAGTATTCTTGCCTGAAGAATCCCATGGACACAGGAGCCTGGCAGGCTATAGTCCATGGGGTCCCAAGAGTCAGACATGACTTGGGGACTAAACCGCCACCACTGACATTTTAGCAGGAGGGGACCAAGAACGCCAATGGCTGCAGTGCATAAGACACACCACATAATGAAAAGTCTCCCCATAAACACTGCTGATATTGCATCTGCTAAAAACCCCTGTTGGAGCACCTCAAGACAAAAATCTTCAAAAAGCTTTATAAATTCAAATATGTTATAATTCCACAGTGATAAGAGTAATCTGTGTGATTTCAATACCTTTAGACCATGAAATTTTTCCACCTTGTTTTATGTCCCCAGATATGTTCCAGTGCCTCCTAGTTTATAGTCTATGGGCACTTGAATAAAATTTGTATCCTAAAAAAACAAAATCAAATATGTTAGCACTAAGTAGTTAAACTCTTGTTCAATTTTCTATTTCATTAACCAGAACATAGTTTATCCGTGTGTGTGTATGTCTGTGTGAGAATCCACTTACAAACTAGAAAAAGCACTCATAGAATTGTGCATCTGGAGAGCCAGGTGCTAATTTTAATTCTACCACTGACCCCACGGTGTGTCCCTGAGAAGCACTTCCCCTCTTTTGGGTCACACAGAGTCTCCTGGTCCCCTGGATGAAATGCTCATTCTGGTTAATTTCTAAAGTTCCATGCAGTTCAGCATTTCTATGACTTGGAGACCCACGAAAACCTCATCATTCTTTCTATACTTTAATAAGCAAATGTGACCAGTGGGGATACATTAAATAAAGGAGTTCAAGATGGACGGGGGTCACCTTGTGTTTTTCCTATAAAGGTTAAGTCCAGTGAGATGACAACAGTGGTGGAGAGATGTCAACAGGAGGTGATGAAGGCAAATGGCAAGGTCATTGTGTGCTTCTACGGGTGGTGGTTTCAGATCACTCAGAGGCAGAGCTAGGAAAACACTGAGGCACATCCTCTTAGCTGACTGAAGCATATGGAGTTTGAACAGGGATGTAACCAGTTGGGAAAGAAGGTTGAATTTAGCCATTAATCTACTCTAAGAACATTTATGAAGTACACACTCTGTGGCAAGACCTGGGCCATGAAGAGTAATAGAAAAAAAAAAGGTTTAGCCTCTGCCTTCAATGTGCTCAGAGGCATACTGGGGGAAAGACTAGTTAAGTAATGTCATCTTGAGAGTGGAGTGGGTATTAAGAAATACCAGAGAAGAGACTGGAGGCGTAGGCATGGACCAGATGTACGATTTGGACTTTATCTGGCCAGCCACAAGGATCACTGAGGAAATTTCTAGTAAGGGAGTGACATAAGCATATTGCATTTGGTGAGATAAAAAAAAAAAAGTTATCTAGGATGAAAACAAAATTAAGGCAACCAAGACTTTGGAGAAAAAACATTTTTCTAAGCCTAAAACTGTAAGTCATTGTGAAAGAAAGGAAGGTCAGGTAGACATAGTTCAAAAATATAATAACATGGGGTTCTGAATGAAACTAGCACAAAAGCTTTCATATTGCCTTACTTTTTGGACTTCAGTAAAATGAAAGAGACAGAAAACCAAACACCGAGGGGATGGGAGGAAGACCATCAGCAAGCAAGCTAAGTTAACACATTTCTAAACAGAAGACTTTGACTGGGCATAATGTAACCAGGAAGCCCTGAATAAGCAGGAAAAGGCTGTATCCAAGGGAAGGAGCCCATGTGGGGGACTTCTCTGGCAGTCCAGAGGTTAGGATGCCATGTTTTCACTGCCAAGGGCCCAGCTTCTATTCCTGGTTAGGGAACAAGGGTCCCACAAGCCTCAAAGCAGAGTCAGAGAGAGAGAGAGAGAAACCATCTGCTCCATGGAAACTCTAGACACTAAGTGTGTCTTGAATTTGTCCTTGAACCCATTGCAAGGACAGTGGAGAAAGGGAATGAGAAAGTTCCCAAGAGGAGAAACTAACCAACTCTACCAACCAGCCACTGTATTAGTCAGCAATGCACATTGTCTATCTCCTTGCATTTGCAGGCAAACACACACACAATAATAATAATAATAGAAGTCTCAGATGCAAGACAAGACTTCTTTGTCCTTCTTCCTGCCTAGAATATATTCAGGGTAATGGAGTAGAAGCAGCCATCTTGTGACCAGGAGGTAATAAGAAAATGATGAAAAGATAATGAATTAAATATGACTCCATGGAACAGAGAGAGACAATAATTTTCAATTGTTTAACTGCTGAATGAGATCTAGAACAACCTAAACCTTTTTTTTTTTTTTTTATGTGAGATAATAAATATCTAAAATGCTGAGGCCACTTTGATCAGGTTGTGGATAAACACATCTTAACCAATAGATATAGTTAATATCAGACCTAAAAGAGGAAATGGCTAAAAGGGATGCTCTCTGGGTAATGGCACAGTGTAGAGACAGAAAAGACAGAGTTTTTTATTTAGGCCTTCTGAACAACTTTTAAATTATACATTTTTATTGCTTTGACAAAAAGTAGACTAGGGACAGATATGTATCAGAGATCATCTATTTGTTATGTTAAATACATAATTTTTTTAAGACATGGAGTTTTTCAATTATTTCATTTTTAACCAGTAATGATTTGTATTAAAATAGAAGCCAGAATTTTGTCCATAGAATTTAACCACAGATCACACGTGCTTGTAGCCCCTAACTAAGGACTAAACAGCTGTGTGTGCACTCATTCTCCTCATCTGGTGGCAGCAAATGTAGAAAACACTCAAAAAGGTGACTTTGCAAGTTGTATCAATGAGGAAAGCTATGTGACCTTAAGATGTTATTTTTATAAAGAGATGGGAAGAGATGGCTTCATAACTACTAAGGCAGTGGTTGCCCATCTCAAAGGATCACCTGGGAACTTGCTACAGTTGAAAATGCAGGATTTTGAGGTCCAACTTTGGAGATCTGTTTCAAGTGAAATATGATTAGAAAGTCTCTCCAAATGATTCAGATGCAGGTAACCCATGGAACATACTTCAACCACATGGTTTGAGAAACACCATGAAAAAGGGTCAGTTGGGAAAGCAGTTGCCTTCATAGAGACTGGATTGAGCAATCTCCCACCCATTCAGCAAGCTTTCATTCATTCATTCATACAACAAATGTGCATTGGGCAGTTACAGCATGCTCACCACTGACTACACAAAGCTGATTAAGACAACAGTCATGCCCTTGGAGACTTAACAGTACACTTGGAAAGAAAACACATTAAGAGAATCTCCCTTGGGACTCTTTTCTTATTTTTATTTTTTAGTTTTATTGAGATATAATTCAAAACACTGTAGGATATTTAAACTGTGCATTGTGATGATAGTGTGATAGTAAAAGGATTCTCCTCATCTATTATCACACATTTCTACATTTGGGGGGTTAGAATATTTAAGTTCTACACTCTTAGCAAATTTCAATTATGTAATACAGTGCTATCAACTATCAGTTGGTCAGTTCTGTTGCTCATCGTGTCTGACTTTTGGCAACCCCACGGATTGCACCAACCAGGCTTCCCTTTCCTTCACCATCTCCAGGATTCTGCCCAAGTTCATATCCACTGAGTTGGTGATGCCATCCAACAATCTTACCCTCTGTAGTCCCCTTTCCTCCTGCTTTCAATCTTGCCCAGCATCCGGGTCTTTTCTAATGAGACAGCTCTTCGCATCAGGTGGCCAAAGTATTGGAGTTTCAGCTTCAGCACCAGTCCTTCCAATGAGTTTTCAGGACTGATTTCCTTCAGGATTGACTGGTTTGATCAAGGGACTCTCAAGAGTCTTCTCAAACACCACAGTTCAAAATCATTAATTATCTGGCACTCAGCTTTCTCTATGGTCTAAATCTCACATCTATGCATGACTACTGGAAAACCATAGCTTTGACTATATGAATCTTTATCAGCAAAGCAATGTCTCTGCTTTTTAATATCCTAAGATTGTCATAACCTTTCTTCCAAGCAGCAAGCATCTTTTAATTTCATGACTGCAGTCACCATCTGCAGTGATTTTGGAGCCCAAGAAAATAGTCTCTCACTGTTTCCACTGTTACCCCATCTATTCGCCATGAAGTGATGGGACCAGAGGCCATGATCTTCATTTTTTGAATGTTGAGTTTTAAGCCACCTTCTTCACTCTCCTCTTTCACTTTCATCCAGGGATCTTTAGTTCCTCTTTGCTTTCTGCCACAATGGTGGTGTCATCTGCATCAGTTCAGTTCAGTTCAGTCACTCAGTTGTGTCCGACTCTTTGTGACCCCATGGACTGCAGCACGCCAGGCTTCCTTGTCCATCACCAACTCCTGGAGGTTACTCAAACTCATGTCCATTGAGTTGGTGATGCCATCCAACCATCTCATCTTCTGTCGCCCCCTTCTCCTCCTGCCTTCAATCTTTCCCAGCATCAGAGTCTTTTCAAATGAGTCAGTTATTCACATCAGGTGGCCAAAAGTATTGGCATTTCAGCTTTAGCATCAGTCCTTCCAATGAATATTCAGGACTGATTTCCTTTAGGGTGGACTGGTTGGATCTCCTAGCTGTCCAAGGGATTCTCAAGAATCTTCTCCAATACCACAGTTCAAAAGCATCAACTAACAGTGCTCAGCTTTCTTTATAGAACAACTCTCACATCCATACATGACTACTGGAAAAAACACAGCTTTGACTAGACAGACCCTTGTTAGCAAAGTAATGTCTCTGCTTTTTAATATGCTGTCTAGGTTGGTCATAACGTTCCTTCCAAGGAGTAAGCGTCTTAATTTCATGGCTGCAGTCACCATCTACAGTGATTTTGGAGCCCCCAAAAATAAAGCCTGCCACTGTTTCCACTGTTTCTCCATCTGTTTGCCATGAAGTGATGGGACCGCATACCATGATCTTGGTTTTCTGAATGTTAAGCTTTAAGCCAACTTTTTCACTCTCCTCTTTCACTTTCATCAAGAGACTCTTTAGTTCTTCTTCACTTTCTGCCATAAGGGTGGTGTCATCTGCATATCTGAGGTTATTGACATTTCTCCCGGCAATCTTGATTCCAGCTTGTGTTTCTTCCAGCCCAGGGTTTCTCATGATGTACTCTGCATATAAGTTAAATAAGCAGGGTGACAATATACAGCCTTGACGTACTCCTTTTCCTATTTGGACAAAGTTTGGGTAAACTCTGGGAGTTGGTGATGGACAGGGAGGCCTGGCATGCTGTGGTTCATGGGGTCGCAAAGAGTCAGACACGACTGAGTGACTGAACTGAACTGAACTGTTACAGTAGAACCTGTGAAGGCACAACCTCCAGCCCCACCCCACTCTGCCACAACATAGCTTCACAAAATAACACCTAATAGATCCTCCATCCCATTACTACCCTCCAGCAGCAGCATTATAGTTTTTGTTTTTCAGATTCCAGCCCAATTCTACTAAGCACACTTTTATTTTATTTTCATCAAAGACTGACAAATATGTGTGCAATCTCATCTTTAAAATAAGTTACAAGGTGGGAGTAAGTTTCTGAGCAAGAAAATATTATCATTTCAGAGGTAATTTTTTACAAAGGAAATATTATACTGATGAATCATTGCATCAAATTAAGTGCAGCATCTAATTAACCAGAAGTCATGCAAAAGGTAGTCCTCAAAACAGTAGTTGCATTTGAGCTCATGAGAAATAATGGCTTACTTTTCTCTAACCAAGTATAATTGAGGAATCTTTATAATGCAATGTCCTCTCAGAGATAACAAATGAACCTCAATATCCTATGGTTTAGAAGTCCTGCTTCTAGAGAGCCTATGAATTTTGCTTTCACTACAGTTCCCTAGAATCATTTTAACAGGTAGCAAACTAGTTTATAGGGGCTTCGCTGGTGGCTCAGTGATAAAGAAACTGCCTACCAAGCAGTAGACTAGGGAGACACGGGTTCAATCCCTGGGTCAGGAAGATCCCCTGGAGAAGAAAATGGCAACCCGCCCCAATATTCTTAAGTAGGAAATCCCATGGACAGAGGAGGCTGGCAGGCTACAGTCCAAGGAGTCGCAAAAGTGTCAGAAACAACTTAGTGACTAAACAACAGCAACTCTAGTTTATGAAAGGAGAAGGGTTAAACCAGGGTTAAAAAAACAAACAAACAAAAAAAAACTGTCCTGTTCTCTACCCGGATTCTGTGAATTTCTGGATAACAGGCTGGATGTTTCACTTTTCAGTGATGTTTAACTCTTGTGTAAACAGGTCAAGACAATGTTAAAAATACATAGGAAGATGTATGTATACCTGCTATTGTTGGTAGACGTTCTGTATATTGTTATTTGATAAAACTGTTGGTTTTTATGAAATTCCTTTAGAAGGGAAAAACAAAATCTTGTTTTTCAAACATAAGTGTCTTTGTGTTTTCATGCACTTCCCCAAGATTTCACCCATTTCCTTCTCTTTCTGGGAATTCTCAGAATTGACAGCCTGGAAAAGGCAGCAGTGTAAATCCTACTAAAACAAAGTGGGAATAAAACCTGCCAAGAAGCAATTCATCTCTGCTGAAGTTTTTTGTTCAGTGGAAGGAGACCAGAATAATTGATTAGAGACCCAAAGGACTTCCAAACTGCTTAACATTCTTTTTCCCGTGGAATGAGAAGCATTTTCTAGAATGCCTAAGCTTCAAACTTGAAAAGAGTTATTTAATATTGAGCAAGAAGGAGCATGGCTTTCACCAAAAAAAAAAAAAAAATTAAAAATTCCCTCAAGCTAAAATTAGTGTTGTCACCCAACCTACAAATCGAATTTAGTCAATTCAAGCCCCACAGACTGTCAGTCAGGACCTTCATAAAAGGGTACCAACGCGGGAATGTTCATGAACTCAGAGCCTAGGAAAATCTATTCTAAGCTCAGTGCTGCTTCTAAGTTAGTATGTCTTTAGGCAGTCCCAAGGCACAGGAGACGCAGGTTTGATCCTTGGGCCAGGAAGATCCCCTGGAGGAGGAAATGGCAACACACTCCAGTATTCTTGCCTGGAGAATCCCATGGACAGAAGAGGTTGGCAGGCTACAGTCCATGGAGTCAGAAAGAGACAGACACAATAATTTTGCTGAGCATGCAAGCCAGCAAAATAACTTTTGAAGCCTTAATTTCCTCGTCTGTGAGAGGAGTGTGAGAGAACTGCTATCGAATGATTATGCTCATTATACAGTAGAAGCATTTTTAACTGTCCTGCATGTGATCAGCTTGTGGGATAAATTTTCTCTATATTAGCTTGAGAAAAAATGTAGTTGAATTCCTACAGCAAGTCATGGTGTACCAAGTACTGGAGACCCATATTTAAATACTGAGTACCATTTTTTTATAAACCTATTTATGCTAGTTGTGATTATGACTATAATTTAATTTTTACCTTGTACTAGTTAGTGGAAGAATAGAGTTCTTCCTCAGACATTAAGTTAAATGCTTAGCTAAATCTCTACAATAAAATAAAGGTGAGATTCAAGAAATTAGTATTGAAATAGGTATGAGCAAAACTGTAAAAGTTTTGCTATAAAACATATACAAATTCAGAAGTCACTCAAATGTCTTCATGTGAGCCTTCAAGTTCCAATTCCACTTTCTTAATTTTAATAGAAATATTTGATTCATATTAAGTTGCAAAAAAAAAAAAATAGTACAAAGTATTCTCCTATATCCTTCACCCACATCCCCAATGACAATAACTTGCATAATCGTAGTATACTATCAAAAACTAGACATTGATGTAGGTATAATTTTATCAACTCTAGACTCACTTTATAATGGCAACCCACTCCCGTGTTCTTGCCTGGAGAATCCCAGGGACGGGGGAGCCTGGTGGGCTGCTGTCTAAGGGGTCGCACAGAGACGGACACGACTGAAGCGACTTAGCAGCAGCAGCAGCAGCAGCAGACTCACTTTATAATCCAAATTGCAAATAATTAAGGATGTATTGTAGGTATGGTAAACCCAGTAAAGATGAGGTGAAACTCTTAACAAGAAATCCATGGCTGGAACTTCAATGGTGGTCTAGAGGTTAAGACTCCATGCTCCAAATGCAGGGGGCCTGGGTTCAACACCAAGTGTCACAACAAAGATCGAAGATCCCACATGCAACTAAGACCAAGCACAGCCAAATAAATATTTAAAAATAAAAAAGAAATAAATCCATATATAATCAAAAGATTATAATCAAAAGATTATCCATATGTTAAAAAAATTACCAGAACTAAAAGTTTTACAGCCTGTGATAGGTTTCAACTTTTATGTTAAAAAAAGGCATAATATCCATTTACTCAGTGCTAACAGGGAGAAATTTTAGAGTAATTTTCTGGATATGTCACATATGAAAGAAAAATAACAGGCAACAAATGATTAATGGACATTATATGTTGGAAAGTAAAACCAGAGATGATACAGAAATTGTATTATCCATGACAGAAACAAATGAATCTAAAGATGAGAAAGATGGAGGATAATAAGAGAAATAGAATCAATATTATAGACCCAAAATTATTAATATAATATATAAAATACACAGGAATCACTTTTTATATTGAACAACCTGAGTTGATGTTATCATAATTTTTTAAAAAATGTTGGACTATACTATAAAAATTAGATTACTTATTCTAAGCAATGTAAAATTCTGTATTTTATTAAGTTAACATTTTCTTATATAGTTATCTTAAAATTGTGTGTGTATAAATACATTTATAATTCCTTTTTTGAACTACAGCTACCAGCCCCAACCGCAATAAAAAAGAAGGAACCTACTGTTCTATAATATTATGATGTAGACTTTTCTGTGTGGGGACTAGAGAGAGAAAAATAGGGAAAAAACAAAGTATAGTATCTCAGAATTTTCCAGAAAAAAAAAAAAAAAGAAAAACACTTATAACTTGGGTAAGGAAAAGCAAAATCGTTCACTTTGGACTTATGTGTGTCACTGAATGACTATCTAGACAGATTCATCCCACAGCACTGAGTGGGCCGTCCTTGGTTGGAAAAGAATATTTGAAAGAGATAAAAAGGATTAGTTACGGGAAGTTGGGATTTAACTGTGAACAGGGTGATCTATCAGAGAACAAGAGCTTCCACTCTTAGAAAAACAAGATGGTTCCCACAGGTCTCATTTTTGAAGCAGACAGAAGCTCAGGTGGCAAGAGTGTGGCAAGCCTCTCTGACATTATCCCTGATAATCTGATTATCTTGACATAAAGAACTCTTTACTGCTTTTACTGAAAATAGTTCTTTGGAAACAGTGCTGTTATATTCCTGTTTAAATTTCACAAAAGCTCCATTTGAAATACTATCCCATTTAAGCTGTGCTAAAAAGAGCAGAGAAAGAAATAAGTTTCTGTTCAAGAAGGATAAAGTTCTAGGTTAAATTGTGTCCCCTCAAAAGGCATGTTGAAGTCCTAAACCCCTAGTACCTGTGAGTGGGAGCCAATCTGGAAACAGATTTTTGCAGATGTAATTAAGTTAACATGAGGTCATTAGCTGTTATTCAGTCACTGAGTCATGTCCAGTTCTTTGCAACCCCATGGACTGTAGCACTCCAGGCTTCCCTGTCCTTCACTGTCTCCTGGAATTTGCTCAAACTCATGTCCATTGAGTTGATGATGCCATCCAACCATCTCATTCTCTCTGGCCCCCTTCTCCTGCCTTCAATCTTTCCCAGCATCAGGGTCTTTTCCAATGAGTCAGCTCTTTGCATCAAGTGGCCAAAATAATGGAGTTTCAGTTTCAGCATCAGTCCTTCCAATTAATATTCAGGGTTGATTTCCTTTAGGATTGACTGGTTTGATCACCTTGCAGTCAAAGGGACTCTCAAGAGTCTTCTTTATCGTCACAGTTTGAAAGTTATCAGTTCTTCAGTGCTCAGCCATCTTTATGGTCTGACTCTCACATCAGTATATAACTACTGGAAAAACCATAGCTTTGACTATATGGACCTTTATCAGAGCTGAGATTGTTAGGGTGGGCCCTAATTCAATTTGACTGGTGTCCTAGTAAGAAAAGAATACCATGTGAAGAGAGAGACACAGAGAAATGATCATTTGAAGACAGAGGCAAAGATTAAAGTGATGCTGCCACACACCAAGGAATGTTGGGGCCACTGGGAACTGAAAGAGGCCAGGAAAGATCCTTCTCTAGAAGCTTCAGGTGGAGCATGGCTATGACAGCCACTTAATTTTGGACTTCTAGCCTCCAGATCTGTGAGACAATACAGTTCTGCTGTTTTAAGCCATGTATTTTGTGGTCTTTTGTTACAGGTACTCTAGGAAACCAGCGGAAGTAGTCTAGACACAATGCCCATGATAGGCATCAGAGCTAATACTTCTGAAAGTGGTGGTGGGGGAGAAACAAGAGGCTCCCTTCAGGAATGCTTTCTTCTGTATTCCTTGGAGAAATTACACTGCTTGTTTGATTAAAGAGGACTTTTCTCTCATGTAGGTTAAGGCAATAGAATCTCCACAAGCAGTCTTAGACAGGGTAACCGTCAGGTCTCTTTTCTATAGACAGTTCTCATGTCTATCTCAGCACAATGTAATAATTTAGAATACCACCTTTCACTTTCTAAAATATTCCAGTTTGAACAAAATAATTTTTGAGTCATCTAGCAGTAAGTCTAAGCTGCTAAGATTCTAGTAATCTTGTAGTGGTGGTGGTGATGGTTGTTTAGTTGGCAAGTTGTGTCCAACTCTTCTACCCCGTGGACTGTAGCCCATCAGGCTTCTCTGTCCATGGGATTTCCCAGACAAGAATACTGGAGTGGATTGCCATTTCTTTCTCCAGGGGATCTTTCTGACCCAGGGTAGAACTCACGTCTCCTGCACTGGCAGGCAGGTTCTTTACTGCTGAGCCACCAGGGAAGCCCTTCTAGTAATCTAGTAATCCAATAATCAGAGTTTATCATTAAACAGACTTTGCTGTCTACTATTTAAGAAAAAAAAAAAAAAAAAGGAGGGATTTCCTTAGTTGTCCAGTGGTTAAGACTCTATACCTCCACTGCAGGGGGGCATGTGTTCAATCTCTGGTTGGAGAATTAAGACCCCACATGTTGCCTGGTGGTGTAGCCGAGAAAGAAAAAGTGGGGGAAGAGGAAATGACAATAAAAGAAGATTATAAATCCTGATATTATAAAACAAAAAAGAAAGTTTACATATGTATAACTGAATCAACTTTGCTATAACACATAAGTTAACACATTGTAAATCCAACGTACTTCAATTAAAAAAATTTTTTTTACTACTATGAGTTATCATTTTATAAAACACAACACCATAGTAACTTAGAGTTTATCACAAAGATGCTTTTCCCTGATATCTTAGGGATGGTAACTGGCCATAGATTTCCAGAGCCAACTTCTTCCAGTGGGCTGTGGGGCCTGGGTAAGTCTTTTGATGTCTCTGGGCTTCTTGTTACCAAATAGAGATGATGCCTGTATAGCCTAACACTCATGGTTATTGTGAGAATCCAGATATATAGTGTTCACGTAAGAGTTCTGTAGAAATGCATAGCCATGTGTGAGT